>NC_133538.1:164508298-167014548 GCF_048544455.1 Silene latifolia
GACCGCCCCCGCAGTGTGAAGGAATGGTCGACCAAGAATAATGGGTACTTGAGAGTCCTCAGCCATATCCATAACAATAAAGTCAACTGGAATGAAATACTTCCCTACTCTAACTGGAACATCTTCTAAGACACCTATAGGCTTCTTTAAAGATCTATCAGCCATTTGCAAGGTCATATTAGTGATACATAGTTGACCCATATTTAACTTTTTGCAAATTGACTACAGCATAACACTAACACTAGCCCCTAAATCGCAAAGGGCTTTATCAATAGCTATATACTACCAATATGACAAGGAATAGAAAGACTCCCTAGTTCCTTAAGCTTAGGTGGTGAGTTAGCTGGTAGTGCGGCCGCGCACTCTTGAGTGAATGCCACCGTCTTGACTTCATCAAAAGACCGCTTCTTTAACAAGATTTCTTTCAAAAACTTAGCATACGCCGGCACTTGAGTGACCAATTCAGTAAATGGCACACTTACTTGAAGATTCTTCACTACCTCCATGAACCTCCCGAACTGTTGTTCAAGCTTAGATTTCTGCAATCGTTGAGAAAAAGGTAGTTGAATTTTAATTGGCTCGGCTTCTTTAGTTGTACAAGTAGCTTTGGAAACATTATCGTCAGCTACAGAGGACCCTCGATCGAGTCCAGTAGTCACTCGATCGAAGAACCTATTTTCTTCCAATGTCGTAGCTGAAACACGCGAAAAATCACTATCAGAGAGGGTTCCTCGATCGAGCCCATGTAGTACTCGATCGAGTAGGCTGGATCCTCGATCAATCTCGTGCTTACTCGATCGAGGAACTAATCTGTTCCTCTTCTTTTCATCTTTTTGCTTATCCTGTGTTTGATCTTCGCTTAATTCTTTCTCATCATCACTCAACTCGAGATTACCCAATCCCTTAGGATGGGTATAAGGGACCTCATCTTCATCAATGGGCACATCCGGACTTTGATAAGTGGTACCGCTCCTCAAGGAAATAGCATTAACTTGCTCATGTGCTTGTTTACCTTGAGAAGGAAGATTTTCGGACTGTTTTGAAGGATTTTGAGCCGCCATTTGAGCAACTTGAGCATCCAACATCTTGTTGTAAGCTATAAGTTCGGAAATCAGAGCCGTTTTCTTTTGTTGAATCATCTAACTTTGTTGTAATAAAGCCTTCATCTCCGCCATCTTATTACTTGGAGCTTGAGGAGGAGGTTTCATTTGTTGAAAACCTCCTTGATTTTGCCGAACAAAGTTTCCTTGTGGTTGATTACCATGACTTGGAGGAGTAATATAAGCATTCTGTGGTGGGGCTTGAGCAAAAACATTCTGATTCCTTTCAGGGAAGAAGTTAGAATAGGGAGTACCTTGCTTGAAAGACTGGAAAGCATGGACTTGCTCAATGGTACTCATACACTTAGCCGTAGTGTGGCCATCTATCCCACATCTCTCGCAGGACACTTCTTGTTGAACCATATGGATCATTTCTTGTTTATAACCCAAAGACTGAGTAGTCTTTAGTTCGGCTATTTGAGTCGTTAAGGCCTGCAGCTGTGCCGCACTAGCATTATCTGAACCACTTCCTCTCTTACTTCCTCTGGGGTTACTATACTCAGCAGTGTGAGTAGCTATCTGATCAATCAACTTCCAAGCATTAATGTCATTAGTATTATCCTGGAATCTTCCATTGGCAGCTGAATCAAGCAAAGCTCTGTGATCGTCGTATAACCCGTTGTAAAACTGGTTGCAAATGAACCAAATCTGGAAGCCATGATGGGGGGACGGATCGAACTAGCCTTTTGAAACGAACCCAGGCTTTATTAAAATCTTCAGTAGGACCTTTCTTCAAACTTGTGATCTGGCTTTTAAGAGCATTAGTCTTCTGCGGTGGAAACTACCTCTTATAGAATGCAAGAGCTAATGAAGTCCAGTTAGTGATTGTATCGATCTCCATATCCAAGTCACGTAGCCACTCTGCTGCATCATCTCTCAGGAAGAAAGGAAAAAGAGTCTGTTTGACCTAATCTTGAGTCACCCCTGCAGTCAAAGGAATAGAACAACAATATGTGATAAATTTCTCCATGTGCTTTGCGGGGTCCTCTCCAGCTTTTCCTCCAAATAAATTTCTCTCTACCAAGCTTATATAATAAGGCTTGATCTCAAAGGTCCCTTTATCAGTGGTAGGGAGCTTGAAACCTTTAGGAATGGAATCAACCGTGGGTTCGGAATGACTTGCCAAGATCGACATCGTCAATGTCGTAGAAATAACGGGTGCAGAAATAAGTGTGTCCTCTTCAAAGGACGAATATTCTGCGGAAGTAAACCGCTCGTAGTCAAGTGTACTCAAGTCTTCCACCCGACTTACTTCTCTTTGGAATTTCCGTCTATAGCAAAAAGTCTTCTCTGGCTCAGGATCAAAAGTTACAATCTCCGACCTGTCAGCCCTGAGCATACACGGAAATAACATGAAAATATCAAAATGTCTCAAGGAACTGATGCTCCCTGAGACAAAAGATAAAAATAAACAAAAACAAACAGAAAAATTGTTACCTCCCCGGCAACGGCGCCAAATTTGATAAGGTTATTTTCAATCGTTGCCTATCAAAATAAATCATAAATTACTACTAACTGGTAGCTAGTGGCAAGAAAGGGTCGAATCCACAGGGAGGCGAGATAATTAATCTAGTTTGTTTATATTTAAGTTCACCTTAAAGGTAAGAGTTTTATGGGGTTTGATTGGTTTGATTTCTAATAACTAATTGCGATGTAAATAAAGACAAATTCGAAAATAATAAAGAGTCTAGGGATTAGGTTCACTAGGTTGTTATTCGGGATGTGATTTAATTCATTGATAGAGCTAATTATGTTGTTTAAGGTTATATGATCGGTCGATTCAATATTCCTTTAGATCTAATTTAACATGTTGTCGCTACCATTAAATTATCTCTATTCAGTTATCGCAACCTATATTGATTCTAACCCAGTCTGTGAAAGTCTAATTTCGATATACTAGTCAATTAACCCTGGCCAGTAATTAAATAACTAGATGAAGATTAATAAACTAAAAAACAACGAATAAGCAATTTTAACTATCAATTCATTAATTAATTCCCCTTCTAACAATATAGATCCCCATTCACCCTAGATTAAAGGCTTAGCTACTCATACTAAAGGGAAGAACAACAATAGCAATAATGAGAAACATGATGAATAACGAATGAATAATTATTATTGAAGAAAGATTAGAAACAATATCGTAATAATAATGAAGAACAAGCTTAGATCCGGAAATAAGAACAATAAACTAAACTAAACTAAACTAAGAGTTTTAGAGAGTTTTCTAGGGTATCTATGCGAAACTATGTAAAATAAGACGTAAAAATAAACTAGGGTACGATTTGGGTATTTATAATAAAACATAACCGACTTAAGGAAATTGCGGAAAATTCTGGAAATAATAGGATCCTCGATCGAGCCTATGGCCACTCGATCGAGTACACAACATCCTCGATCGAGCCTATGCTCAGTTGATCAAGGAACCACCCATCTTCAGCTCTTTTCCTCGTGTTATCTTCTTAACTTCTCTTCCTTCATTTTTATGGATTCACGTGCCATACTTCGTGTATTCCTTCATGCCCACTCTGTGATGCCCATTTCATTCCTTTGTTCCTCAAATTCATCATTCCTGCATTAAACATCAAATAGCTGAAGTATCGACATTCTAACACAAAAGGCATGTAATTAATATAAGTTAGCACGAAACAGTATCAAAAGCAACTAAGGGGAGGCATAAATATGTATATAATTATGACTCATCAGAATTTATGGGCTACAGGACTAGTTTATTTTAATTAGGTTAGTCGTGTGTAGACACCTCATTTCTGCACCTCCTGCCAACCACCCAATGATGATTGGGCCGCATGTTTACTCACGCGGAGCGATTTATGACATTTCGTAAGGTCATCGACACGTGATAGCTCAAATATTTGAGTCAATCTCATGGTCGTCATCTACGCGCCGATACGGTCATTTTGATAGTAATTAGAGTTTATTTCGAGTCCTGGTTAAAAACTGCTTCCATTTTCTAAACCGTCTTAAAACCGAGTCGGAATATTCTTGAATTTTCTGGAGTATTATTTCTAGTTTTTATCTTTTATCACGAAATATCTACCTCGCGGAATAAGGAAGCATACATCTTCCCTTAATTCCTAAATAAAACCACGGAAATCTTTTTTGCTGAGGAGGAAACTGCCCAAGAGAGAACGCAGCAGGTACTGCGGCCTCTTGGAAGGGTCGCAGTTCCTGCTGCGCCTCTTCCTGGGCTGCTTTTTATCCAGTTTTTAGATTTCTTCCTAATTTCGTTCCTAATCCTACTTTTACCATAATTCCTCCATGTGATTAGTATAAATAGAGGCCTCCGCCTCACATATTTTTCACGCGAGTGTCCGCCCTTCTCTTCTCCCTTTGCATTCTAAGACCGCGCTTTTGCTTTTCGATGCCTACGTGCTTGCTCTAAGCGACCAAGTAAACTCAGATAATTCTGAGTACGATTCACGTTGCATAGACCGACCCACTTGGCCACTACACTTTAATCAATTCAATCAATTTGTTCTAAATCCTCTTAAGAGGACACTTTCATATTACATCGAGTCGCGCAATCATTAATACAACAACTTAGTTAATCTCCCTTCGTCAAACATGTAAGTCTGAGGGTGTAAATCCCAATTTTATTAATTGAATTTCATTTTATATCAATTAATGTACGGATTTATATCACGAGTATGCTCAAAACCGTTTTCAAAATCATCCTTTCAAACCTTTTTTTCAAAACAGCAGCGAAAGATGACCTAGAAGAAACGCATCAGCAGATGCGCCTTCTGGAATAGTTGCAGCATTTGCTGCGCCTCTTCCAGAGGTTGCTTCTCTGCTGCTGCTCTTCTTCTTCTTCCTCGAGTACCTATTCCTTTTTTTTTCGTTTTTTTTCTTTCTTATTTTTGCAATTTTCTTATTGTCAGTTCATAAAATTTGTTTTTATCAATCCTTTTCAATAATTTCCGAATTAAATCCCTTATAACCAATATTTGCGGGTTTTCGTCATTAAATTCGAACCCGGATTTTACAGGCTCGATTTGTTCATATCAAGTCCCTTGAATTCTTCTTTGAATATGATTTCCATTCTGTTTCTTCATTGATCTTTATATTCCAGTTTCCGTATCTAATTCAAGTTTTGTATACAAATCGATTTCGACATCGTAAATAACCATAACTCGTAATATTTCGTTTTTAATTCGTCCTTTTATCGCTTTGTGACGGTTTCATATTCATGTAATACGGTTAAATCACTTTTACTCGAGTTATATAACAATAATGAACATTAATTAACCAACGAACAATAATGATTTAACGAGTCTGACTTTTACTGTCAGAACCCAACACCGGAACAGACGCACGGTCTGATGCGCCTCTTCTAAGGGACGCAGAGGATGTTGCGCCTATTCTGAGATAGTTTCTGCCTCTGAACTCACCTTGTTCAGACGTAGCCTTGGTCTAGGTTGTTAATCGACTATTATTTTGTATTACCACTTATAATCCGACATATTTTCGTATTTTAATTTTTTTTCTTTTTTTCTTTTCTTTTCAATACTTACTTTTTGAGCGTACTTGTGATGTAAATTCTAGTTATCCATTGTAATTCAATTGTAATTTATTCTTGTAATTTATTCCTTTATTTTATATTGCATATTCATATGTAATTAATCTAACATCCAACTTCAACCCAATAGAGTGCTAAATTGCTTGTCCACCGACTCAGTTAATATTCACATGCTAGGATTAAAACGTTGATTTTGCATTGCAAGCATACAACCCACTATATATCAAGTATAAACAACTTCCCTGATCATTAGTAAAGGCTACTATCGAGACGGGTGGGATTAGGTGTTCAAATAAACGAGCTTCCTAATATGTACCCTCACCCCTTACTCAAGATCTCTGTGAACACCCATGTTCATTGGCATCGCGAGAGACATTCTAGACATAGAATGCTAAGGGTAACGAATTTCTTAGTGTTCATGTCACTACTTTGTGTCTTGACATAGCGCGAAATATTTGAACAGTTCCAATTTTCCATAAAAATTGGTGGCGACTCCACAAATGCAGGCTTGTCAAACCTTTCACCGGTTTCAATACCTTACAAATCGTTAACGGCCTATGGCATGCTTTGGCCCTCGCGCCGGGGTTCCGTGGGAGAAGTGTCGCCACCTCGAAACCAACACGCGGCAGGGTTGGATGTGTCCACAGTTTGGTGACTCCGTTGGGGATGATGCACTTAGACTAAGTCTGGTGTTACCTAGGGTGACACTTGAACAAGTTTAGGGAATAGTTTATATGTGACAGTTGTCATTTTTCATTACTCGACCTTCTTAGGTCGTTTTAGCCAGCCTTCCTAGGCTTAACCCAACCAATTCGACCGGTTGTCCCGTCCGGACGGTGCAAGTTCTTATTTGCACCCAAAGATGGATAGCGATTGACGTCAACCATACCACGATACTTACTCATGTTTGTATCAAGAGCTTTCGCTACTCGAGCGAATGGACTACGAACCGACCCGAATCATGTTTGGCACGGACCTCTCCACAGACCAGGGTACGAAAGCTTGGTGTGGCAACCCATCCTTTAAACCAAAACCCTTCTCAATGCACTCCGCATACCGTTATAATGCCTATGTTTGTAACTTGTTTGTTATAACCTTTTGTAAATAAAACTATGACAAATTTTTCAAAACCTTTCTTCAAAATGCAAAAATGTAAAAAGCTCAAATTCAACAAAGTCAAGTCAAAACTCTGTCAAAATTTCAAAAAAAAAATCAACCATTTCAAAAATCAAACTTCAAAATCAACACCCCTACAATCAAACACAATGGTTGTTTAGGACAACATTTCAAAATCAACTTTCGTTAACCCACATGACACCCACGTGTCGTTTTTCAGTCAGTCCACGAGTCTTGTCTTGTTTGAGTAAGTGTGAAAAGTAGTCGATTGTGTCTTGATTCGTCGTCTGTTCTTATCTTAATACCAAGATGGTCGGAACAAACAAAAGTGCAGCAAGCGTCAAGGGTCAACCCAAAGATAATGGTAATAATCAAGTTTTGGCCGCGCTACTTCATCTTCAAGCTAGTCAAGACGTCACCTATGCTCGTCTCTAAATAATCGAAGGTCGCATTGTAGCCGTAGAAGCTAGGCTTCCTCCTACGGAGGGTCCTATTCATGACATCCCTTTGCACCACAATACTCCACCCTTCGAAAAACCTGAAAACGATTCTCCACCTATCCTCACTGAAGCTGAAAAGCGTCTTCAATACTTAGAAGAGAAACTCATATACCTCAAAGGAGATGAAATTTACAGGGAAAATAGCCGAAAGTATGAAGCAGTAAATGCCCAACTACCAACCAACTTCAACATGACTGACATCCCAAAATTCAAACGGCATGAAAACCCTCTAAATCACATTTGTGCTTTCAAATATTACATATCTATCAAGGGCATCCAGCTAGAGATGTTCTTACGGATCTTTCCTACATGTCTCGACACCATTCCCAAACAGCGGTTCTACTCTCTAGACCACAAGAAGATTTCTACTTGGGATGATGCAGCCATCGAGTTCACTAAGCAACATGCGCACTCTAGAGGTTCTTACCCAAATTTAAAAGGAAGGGTTTACCTACTTCCTAAGTAGGTGGAGGAAGACTAGTACCCAACTTGTCGAACATCCAGCGAGGCCACTCTTTTGGAAAAGTTCGTGGACAATCTAAGGCCTATCTATGCAAATCACTTGAGGTATCAAAACATCAAGTCTTTCAAAGACTTAACGGTTTTAGGTATAAGGATCGAAGATGATATTCGCAAAGGACTCTTGTCCAAAACCGTGGAACGCGGATATCAAGGTTCAATATCAGCTGGAAGTCATTCCTACGGTTCCACTAGTAAGACTGACGATGTCAACCTCGTCGAATCATCCTAGAAAAACAATACACCAAGAAAGTTCACCGACATCGGAGACACATATAAAAATGCGCTGAAAAGGTTGATGAAACAAGGTAGAATCCAACCAATAGGACCTACACCTGACCCCACAAAATAATTCCAAATTCTGGGATGACAATAGATCATCTTACTCGATCTGGACGCCCATATAAAAATGTCATCCCAGTGCAAACAAATAATTCAGCCATTAATGGGAATACCACATCTCTGACAGAGAACAATGAAGATTCAATCACTGACCACCTAATGAAGCAACTACAGAAGACAAAGGCTGATCTTTCAGTCTGGAACCTAGTTACTAGCTCATTTCCAAATCGCCAAGCTTTGCTGCAAGCATTGGCTAAACTCAACGTAGCACACGACTCTACTCCAGACGATGTGGTCAACCTAGTCCTCTAGGACTCAATCAAGCTAAGTAACCTAGTTACTTTCTCAGATGAAGATTTGCCACCTTTCGGTGTCACTCACTATCTAGCCTTGTACATCACGGTCACATGTCTCAAAAAGAATGTACCCATGACACTAGTAGATGATGGCTCTGCAGTCAACGTCATACCACTGAAAATAGCTTACAAGCTATGCATGAAAGAGTCATATTGGACTCCAACTAATCAAGGTGTTCGTGCATACAATGGGACGCGACGCAAAGTGATAGGTCTCATCACTCTTACTATAGCCACTTAACCAATCGAAAGAAAAGTCAATTTCCAGATAGTGGACATTGAGGCGTCTTTTAACATACTTCTAGGAAGGCCATAAATTCACGCTTTCAAAGTTGTGACATCCACGCTTCATCAAAAGATTAAAATCCCTTTAGATGGTCGGATAGTGACAAATCACTTCGTCACCTATCAAAGCAGGAATCGAGAAAATTTCCAGCAATCAAGTCATGTCAGATTCAGTGCACGAGTTAGGAGGATTTCAAATCATCAACCTTGTGTAAAGTGAATTGGCACCTCTATACTTCAACCCCTACTCTAACCTAGTGGTCAACCACATACTCAAATTCCAAGGATACTACCTAGGAATGCCACTAAACCCTAACCGGAACAACACCTTCCCACCATTCAAAGAAGGCCACTCCCAGAAGATACCACTAGGATTGGGATACGAGCCTACAATATCCAAAGCTTTCGAAATGCTCGCTCAAGTCCACGATTGCAAACATCAAGGAATCCAAATGCTACCATATCACCCTACACTAAATGGGTACTTTGCCAAGGAAGGAGACCATGAATCTTTTCACGGATTTCCTGAACCTTGGATGTTCGAAGGTAACGAATTAGCTGGAATCGAGGTGTTCCATGATTGTTATTTCATTCCTCAAGAAATGGTTCCTACCGTCAAAAATCGTCCGACACATTGTATCGACGAACAAGTCGTTAGCATTTTGTTCGGAGAAGATCGATTCGTTAAGGCAGCCCAAGACGGGATTATTACCATGATATTTCGGGATGACCATTTCAACCCCATAGATCTCATCACAGATGAAAACCCAACCAATCAGCAAAAAGGATGGAGAAAGTCAATTAAATGGACCAACAATTAAGAAAGGCTCTTCAAGCTCACAACTAGAGAAGGAGAGATGTTCAACGGAGGACCAGAAGACGACGAGTTCGAATCTGAGTCGGAATCGGAGTCGGAAACTGAGTCTAAGTCTAGGGAAGTCATTAGAGAGTCTCCTCCTATTGTCACTCCCCATCCCATTGTTTCTCCTAGTTTAGCATCGTCTTGTAACATTAGCTCTGGGAATGCCCCAACAACTGTCCCGTTACCGCCACTGACTACAGCACATATGGCTTCTTTGTTTCAGCTATTTTTAAACATTAATATGAATAAATCTCATTCTGCTTACTCTTCGTGTTATCATGATTGCAATTTTGTTTACAACGATACTGAGGATGATCCTAACCCAGATTCAATCGAACTACCTCCCTACATAATTAAAGAAATACTAGACGAGGGGAAAAGGTACCAGTTATAAAGAACACTGAACCTATCAACGTAGGGACAGATTTAGAACCCCAAGAACTTAGGATAGGGACAACCCTAGACCCAAACGAAAGAGCTCGATTCATCGGCATTCTTCATGAAATGTCCTACAAGGATATGCCAGGAATAGACAGAGATATTGCAGAACATCAAATCCCAATCAAGCCAGGTTTCAAACCCGTAAAGCAGAAGCTTCCCCGAATGAGAATAGAATGGGCTCTCAAGATCAAAGAGGAAGTGGACAAACAATTTAAAGCCGGTTCACCAAAGTTTCTGAGTATTCAGACTGGGTGGCTAACATAGTCGCCATACCCAAAAGGGATGGGTGAATCCGGGTTTGTATTGATTTCAGGGACCTAAACAAGGCCAGTCCGAAAGATGACTTCCCACTCCTACACAATGACATACTAGTAGATCATACAGCGGGTCACGCACTCCTTTCTTTCATGGACGGGTATGCGGGATATAATCAAATCAAAATGGCTGAAGAAGATATGCATAAAACGGCATTCGTCACTTAGTGGAGTGCCTATTGCTACACCGTTATGCCATTCGGATTGATCAATGCTGGAGCAACGTATTAACGCACCGCGACTACCTTGTTGCATGACATAATGCACAAAGAAGTAGAGGTATATGTAGATGGCATGATCGTCAAGTCCAAGGATAGGCAAGGTCACATCGGCAACCTTCGCAAATTCTCTCAGATTGTGCAAGTACAATATGAGACTTATTCCTCAGAAATGTGCGTTCGGAATCACATCCGACAAGATATTAGGGTATGTAGTCAGTTAGAGGGGAATAGAGATTGATCCATCCAAGATCAAGGCTCTAATCAAGATGCCACAGTGGCAGATGGATAAGGAAGTTCGAGAGTTCCTGGGCAAGGTGCAATACATAAGTCGTTTCATTTTCGAAGCTCATTATGATATGCGAACCCATATTCAAAAAGCTCAAGAAAATGGACCACACCATGTGGGAAGACGATTTTCAAAAGGCATTTGATAGAATCAAGGAGATATTGACCAAGCCGCCAGTTCTAATGTCACCGCAGAAAGATGAACCCTTATCTTTGTACCTCACAGTCACAGAAACGGCCATGGGGGCTATGCTCGCACAAGTCGTTGGGAAAGAAGAAAGAGCTATATACTACCTTAGCAAGAAGTTCTTAGAATATGATACTAAGTACACACCACTTGAGAAGATATGCCTCGCTCTTATGTGGGCAACCAAGAAGCTACGCCATTATATGGTTAGCTATTCCGTCAAGGTGTAATCAAAGATGGATCTCGTAAAATACATTTTTGAAAAACCTGTCTTAATTGGACGATTGGCATGATCGACTTTGATGCTCTCAGAATTCGATCTCAAAAACGTACCCATGAAGATCATCAAAGGACGAGCAATGGTCGAATACTTCGTAGACAACCCCATTCATGATACCCAAGTAGTAGATATATGGTCATTTCCAGATGAAGATATTCTACACACCGTTGCAGAATCATGGGACATCTACTTCGATGGAGCTTCCAATCTAAAAGGATATGGTATAGGAGTGTTTCTCATTTCTCCTGAAGGCGAGCATACACCAATTTCTGTCAAACTCGACTTCGAAGTGACCAATAACGCGGCAGAATATGAGGCCTGCCTCATCGATTTACAAGCAGTAGTCAGTTTAGGTATCAAAAGATTTAGAGTCCACGGCGACTCATCCTTAATCATCAATCAAATCACTGGATATTGGAAAATACGAAGTGAAAGTCTTGCACCATATCAAGCCCGGATAGATAAAGTGGCTTAATTCTTCGACCAAGTGGTCTACTTGCATCTATCTCAAGAAGAAAATCAGTTTGAAGACGCTCTTGCAAAACTTGCATCCTTGATCAACATGTCCGACAGCATGATAGAAACGCCGCTATGTATTGAACGACGGTCTGAACCAGCTATGTGCATTTTCTTACCGATAAAAACAAAAATCAGGAGGAGCCTTGGTATCAAGCCATTCTGTATTACAAGCTCAACGGCGAATACCCACCCGATATAGATAAGAGGGGACAACAAGCTATTCGTCTATTAGCATCTCAATATGTCCTAAATCAAGGGGAGTTATACAAGAGAACGCCACAAGGCATCATTTTGCTTTGCCTTGATCATTCAAAAGCAAAGAAACTTATGGACGAAGTCTATGATGGAGAATGCGGTCCTCATATGAGTGGACCAATTATGGCAAAGAAAATCATGCGTCTAGGATACTATTGGACAACGATGGAGACAGATTACATCAAATACGTAAGGCATTGTAATAATTGCCAGATCTTCGGGAATGTGTAACACGTCCTACCATCTCTACTATACACGATGACATCTCCTTAGCCGTTTTCTACTTGGGGAATTGACATCATCGGGAAAATCACTCCAGCTGGGACGGGTGGTCATTGTTTCATTTTAGTAGCCATCGATTAGTTCACAAAATGGGTAGAAGCAGCGTCATATACTACTTTGACATCCAAGCATGTGGCTAAGTTCATACAAACCAATATCGTTTGTCAATATGGGTGTCCACATGAGAAAATCAGCGATAATGAAACCCACTTTCAAGCTGAAACCGAAAAGTATTTGGCCAAGTACAAAATCAAGCATCATCATTCTTCACCCTACCGACCTCATACTAATGGTGCAGTAGAGGCAGACAACAAAATTTTCATCATGATCCTCAAGAAAATGATCGACAATTATCGAGACTGGCCTAGCAAGATACCCTTGGCATTATCGGGATATCGAACCTCAGTCAGGACGCCCACTGGGGCTACGCCTTTTTGTCTAACATATCGCATGGAAGTCGTACAACCAGTAGAGTTAGAGATCCCATCTCTACGTATTCTACTTAAAAGCCAAATCCCGGAAGCAGAATGGAATAGGGACAGGTATGAAGAACTCGTTCTCTTGGACGAACGAAGACTACGTGCCTTGCATAATGTTCAAACATATCAAGCACGGATTAGGAGAGCCTTCAACAAGAAAGCCAAACCCCGAAACATTAAGGAGGGAGATCTAGTGCTTAAATCTGTCCGAGCTCTTCTACCAATCGACCCAAGGGGAAAATTCAAACCTAATTAGGATGGTCCTTATTTAGTCAAATCTATACTCTCAGGGGGTGCGGTTAGAACTATAGACTTCGACCGGAATGATTTTTCAAATCCAACTAATCTAGACCAACTCAAGCGATATTACCCTTAGAATAGAGCTAAAAACGCGCCACTCGGGATCCACATACCGCTCTTGCGACACGAAATATACGGCACCAACCAAACCTCAAGATACATGCCGCCTCGCTCTTGCGTTTTGGCATTTTTCTACATTCATCCTCAGTATCATCAACATAACTTAATTTTATTCTTAAGAATAAGTAAACCACCATACTTATTCCCTATGTTCATCACGAGCTCTTACACGCAACATTTAATCCTTTACATTTTTCTATTTCGAACTACGTTCTGGGTTTGATTTCATTTTCAATAAATACGTAGGCAATCCTTCATAGGATACAACCCAATCGATTTCTAATCAAAAAATGTAAATAGAAGGAAATTTGCTTTGGCACTTGGAATTCGAAAGAATAAATAAAGGGAATTGACCAGTTTGTTCATCTATTAATAATACGCCAAATAATGTATAAAAATGCTGAAATAAAATGCTAGGCTAGAATTCTAAAAATCCCGCCGTTTATTACAACAACAATAAATAATAATATGAAGACTTAGGCTATTTCTATTCTTCCATCTTCCCTTTGCCTTTGTCATTTTTATCATACTTCTTGTCTCGACCTCGAGGGGGACACTCTTGTGTTATCTATGACCTAATCACCAATGGTCTTTCTCGAGTCCTAGTCTTTCCATTTCTATCTACAATCATCTTCTCAACAAGAGCATTCTTTGGTTTCTTCTTTGGGCGGACGACTCGGAATCCAGCTTCTTCTTCTTCGGTCAAGTATTTCTGGTTCTCTTTCGCCACTTCACAGATCTTGAAGTCAATCGGTTCATGCTTTCTCAACTTCTCGCGCTCCTCCGAGGTGCTAGCCTTGGCCCACTGCAAATAAGAATCCGACACCCACAACGAACCAAAAGGGACAGGCATAAACCACATGTTCCTTTGGCTCCAACGCAAAGCCCATTCACGGTAGGTCTCATAAGTATGTGCCAAAGTAGTCTGCGGCACGGTATCAAGCTAGGGGATTTTCTGTTTCACGCCAACTTGCCTCATCAGTCTCTCCGTGAAAATGTGGACCATGAACTCCAAACCTGGGATATGAATAGATCGAGTAGAATCAAGAGATGATACTCTTGTTAACGCCCTGAGGTGCCACCAAGGGACTATCCATCTAATCAACGGATTTCCTTCGTTCTTTAGTTTGTTCTCCAAGTAGTTGCAAACTCGAGTAAAATCCACCATGTATAGCCTTGTCCTCATCACGATCGATCGTGATCGATATCCAGACACATCAACTGGGGGCTCGATCAATCGCAGCCTTTCCATTAGCCAAATCTGGAAAAAGGAGACAAGTGTTAATGTTTCCTGTCTCACGTCAATCAAAAAAGCAAAAAACAAAAAGACATAGCCAAAAAAACGGACGAAAAAAAAGAAGAAAAAGAAGACGGGAGCATTTTACCTGTAATATGATAGGACTTCCAAGATACGTGAGCTCGCGGTTCGCCTTTCGGTTGTCTAACCCTAAGATAGTCTCTCCTAATACCAAGCAATCTGGGCTCTTGCGCAGTTCCATTTGCTCGATAATACCCAAAAATCGTGGGTCACCTCTCATTTTCGCATCAACATGGCCCTTTAAGACAAAGCAATGAAGAAGACAAAATCCAAAGGCTTTGCGCGTCGCATCATAAGAAATAGAAGGGTCGTCCCTGAAAGAAATGTAGATTCATATACATACTAACATACTCATATATGTCGAAATTAATTTTTCATAAAATTAAATGTGGATTTTATGCATGCAAACAAGATAAAAATAGAGGAGAAATCATGTCCTTACATTGAAGATTTCGGTTATATTGGGCACAAGAGAGATCACCTTTCTCTCTTGTTCTTGAGCTTTCCCTTATGGAAGAACAAAGATCCAAGTGTAGGATCTCTCCCTAAGCTTTATACCCAAGGCTTTCTCTTAATTTAATTAATATTACAAGAACTAGTATAATATTAATTAGGTAGAAAATTGAACCAAAATATTTATAAAACACTTGTATGTTTCGGTTTTTGGGGAGGAAGAAGATGGGAGTTTTTATCTCTCTAAAACTCTTATTTTAGATTGTGAAAAGAATGAATGAAACACACATAACATTATAGTGTATATGTAAAAATAAGAGGAAAAACCAAGTGGTTTTTCCTCTCTAAAAAACCGGCCAAGAGGAGGTGGAGAGGAGCCAATGCATGGACTCATTTGTCTTCACAATGCACCATAGGGTTGCATGGCTAGATTAATAGGTAATCATTGTGTTTACCATTAACTTAATAAAACACAATATTATCCTAATCCACCTCCTTATTTCGGCACAATGGGATAATATGGAATCCATATTATTTTTGTCAATTGTCAATATGTCACATGTCTTATGTCACATAAATTTGTTATGTAATTTTTAACATATTAAAAATCAACGTATTAATAAGAATACGTCACATACAAAAATCGACTTAGTAATTTCACAATTACTTGTGCCAAAATATTTTACCAATTTATAAATCACAACAGATTGTATTTATAATAATTCATTCAATTTTGATTGTTTCTTTAAACAATAATTTCATCCGAGTAATGATACAATTCAATTACTCAGACCGTATCTCATTTAATCAAATTTCAATTTGATACGTAAATTTTTCTTCCAAAAATCGTCCGTCAATTTTCAAGTAATTTAATTAACTCGTAACATTATACGATTAATTAAATAATCAATTAAGAGTGTTGCCCTATAGGTATGACCTAGGGGTCAATCGATCACCATCGTCGCACGACGAGAATGTCAAACTCTAGTCGACCAACCATTACCGATATATGTTGACCGGTTGACAAGAACAATATTACTTCCCAATTGTATTCTATATAATGAGACTTAAACATGTGATCATCATGATCAACAGTCGTGATCGCATTATTGTCGGAGGACACATATTCCAACAATCTCCCACTTGTCCTCGACAAGTGTGCGTCACCAATTCTCTTGTCCTATTACTATCTCCCACTCAATGCAAGGTGTCTTTCAGGTCGTACTTGCAAGTGATCATATCAAGAGTGGTTTCCTCGATCTGGAGAATAACTGATTGACCGGACTTATCTATCATAGATACTTTCCGAGCGTGGCCACGCATTTCCAGTTCATTACTCCTCGAGTGGCCCTGAGATATTGTTATAACCCTGACTAGGGATGGACAATTCCTATCGCACTCATTCCCTTCGACTAGCCACAGCCATCATAACCCAAAATATGCCCATTTGACCCCATTTACGATGGTCGTAGTAACACAAATCAAAGTTAATCTGAAACTGTGCCATCTTAGGGGAATAGTCTTTAGTCAAAAGAATCGACTCATTTGAATACTATAGTAGCTCTCGCCACGACCAGGCTATATAAATTTGCCAGAACTCTATAAGCGGTCATTAGGCCCGACAAAATGTTCCTAACAGTCTGCCTATGTGATCAACTAGTCATCTCACATGACTTTATGGCACTTGAACTTGCCATCAATCGCATCACACTCTAGTCACTTCGAGACGTCACGTCATATAAGTAACTATGGGCAAAAACAATGTTAATCCATGTTCACTTTAACGGGGTTCAATTGTCTCTACAACCCGTTTGGATATAACAATGTACAAGGTGAGTTAATAATAACTCAAACGACAAATGTCGACATCACACTCGGGTAGTCAATATCATATTACAACCTTGTGATGTATATCATCAGTGTAAACACTTATTGATTGCAACAGAAGTTTAACATCCCATGTGTCCATGTGTTCAAACTTCTTACACTTGAAATTTCCTTCACATTCATGTTCTCTCTCATAGCATGAATCTTACCAAAAACACATCAAGGTTCCCGACCTTGGTTTCGGTTCTTTAATCTTGAAAGAACTTTCTTATCGACTATCACATAGCGAACGAATTTGTGATGAATGATATAACTTGTACTGATGAAGTACTCCATCCACACACAATGCACTAGGTATATGTTTTGTAGAATCTTGTAACAATTGACAAGATTATTTAGCTTAGCACTTCTCACAAGTCCTAGCTTGACTAGGAAAGATTAATTTTTGAATAACCTCTTATTCAACCAAGCATTTTTCCAAAAACTTCTCATTTCTCTTTCTAGGCTTGAAAGAATTTGGGATTCCCATAAATCCTCATATGTGCTCGGATTTTCTACAATATGTGCAACCTCTTAACACACAATGGAACATTCCGTCAAACACCAAAATCGCTCATCGGATTCTACTTGAGAATTCATGACGTTTCTATTATGGCTCACAAATCAATCATCATGCTCTTATGCATATGATTTATAATTGGACATGTACATGATTATTCTAATGGCGGAAAAATTAGTTACAAATAATCATGAGATCAACCATTCATAGATTCAATGAACGACCATGACTGCTAATGGCAATTCCATTTTCATCTACATGAATAACCTATGTTAATGTTGATACGATGTGCATCTCTTAATACTAACCCAACATCCCTTGATGTAATTGGATTCATCATAGTCCATTTTCATCCAGAATTGAAAACTCAAAAGCTTCTTTATGAAAGAAGGTATTAGCTCGTCATTCTTTAATGAGTAATGAGTTTTATACATTCAAGGATGATAGCTCCCACTAAATTCCATGTCTTCACATGAGAATTTCCTAACTTCCACTCAATTCTACATATTTCGAAATTGACTTCTCAATCGAAACTCTTATTGAGAATTGAAATATAAATTGCATTGCCAAGTTATTAGGATAAAACCATATATGTTCCCATCATATCCTTTCAAAATACCTATTTTGAAGAGGTCTCATCTTAACCTTACGGAAAGAGATTTTAAATCTCCAACACACTCATGTCATAATGATGTGTAGTAATGTCATTATTCAAATATAAACAATATCTAGAATACGTCCTTCACAATTACCTTTTTGGAAGGAGGTTTAACCATTTGATAGGGAGGTTAAGCAATGACATTTGCGTGGTTAAAACTTTGGCCATTGAAGATATCGGTATATCAATCTTTGCAACTCGATCATAACTAGTATGTTACTTTGATTCATTTAGGCTCTTAAGTAAATCTCAAGGTTGAAACTATTGGTCAAATATTTTATAAACTAAGTCAAAAACTTGTTAAGACTTTACATTAGTCATTTTTCTTCCAAAACTTTCTTTTGGTCTCCTCGTGTAGTTATCTTGAGAATAATCTCTTATGATAACTGTACTTGGTCTCTTTAGTCATATCGAACTAACTTGAGACCATAGATCTCATCTATTCGGCATACTATGTAAATAGATATACCTTCATTCAAATCATTTTCTCTTGCGAAGATCTTCTCTTACACAAGTACACAATTTTATCTTGTCTTGTGTGTTGTGTCCTAATATTTCTCCCACTCTATCTTTAGAATAAATACACTATATATTCAAAGATAGCATATGAGACACAAATTAATGATGTTGAAGTATAAGGAAAACTATCTCATAGATAGACTAATAGTTATTGATATCATATGTGGACTTGGTGATTGACATTCCTTTATGAGAGTTCATAGACTCAAAATCGCTTTATAAATGATCATACACAAGCCTTAAGCATGTGGACATATAATGAAACCCGTCATTATAGATGATCATACACATACCCGTCATTAGATCACTTTAATTGACTAATGTTATGTTTCAAAGTGCAAGCATTTAAAGATGAATTTTTAGAACATAAAAGGATAAATGATAAAACGGGTGACTTGGGTTGCACACCAAGTCACCATCATCCAAAATACAAACCATTATCCAAAATACCTTTCCATGTCGAACACGGAAAATTAAAGTTCTAAAAATCCAAAACACAACTTAAAATAAGACAATGAAAAGCAAAGCTCCATAAAAGCTATCCTTAGCTTCTCCATGGTTTCTCATGCTTGCTTTTCCTTTCCTTTGTCTTTGCTTGGTGGAGGCCCTATTTACAATAAAAAGGGAGATACATTATCACAACTTTGCATCATATTACCATAGTTGAATTTGAAACATAAAAGAAGGATAGTCATTTACCTCTTTGGAGTGATCTTTCCAGCTTTGATATCACCAAGGGATTTGGAACAATTTCTTTTCCAATGTCCCATGCCATTACAATAATGGCACTTATCAAGAGGACCCTTCTTGACTTTGGAGGTGCTAGCTTCACAAGACTTAGCTTTGGTGAATGTGGGAGCTTGCTTCTTGCCCTTTCTCCCATTCTTCTTGAACTTCCCCTTACTCTTAGTGCTTATATTAAGCACATCCTTGGGAGGGTTCACATTTAACCCCATGTCCCTCTCGGCTTGCACAAGTAACTTGTGCAACTCCTCAAGAGACACGTCCTTGTCTTGCATGTTAAAATTCACCCGGAATTGCACATATGCCTTAACTTTGGACAAGGAGTGTAGAATCCTATCTACGATGAGTTCTTTGGGGATTTCAACCTTTTGAATTTTCAAGGTCTCGACAAGCTCCATGAGTTTGAGCACATGAGGGCTAACCTTTTGGCCCTCTTTGAAGTCGAGATCAAAGAATGTCGCGGCCGCCTCATATTGGACGATCCGCGGAGTTTGTGAAAACATGGTCACAAGTTTGGAGTAAATCTCATTAGCATTGCCCATTTTAAAGGCTCTCCTTTGGAGGTCCGCCTCCATCGCAAATATTAAGACATTTTTCATTACGGCGGACTCCTTTTGGTAAGCCTCATATGCTTCCCTAGTGGCCGCGGTGGACCTAGTGGAGGGTTCGGGTGGAGAGGCCTCGGTAAGGTAACGAAGCTTGTCGTCACCTTCGGCGGCTAATTTGAGTTGGGCATCCCATTCGGAGAAATTTGACCCATTCTTTTCAAGTTTACATCGATCCATAAAGGATCGGAGCCAAGACGAACTAGCGAGTGGTGTAGCATTAGGAGTTGGTGTTGATGTTGCCATTTGTTATGAAAAAGAAGTGGTCTACAAAACAAAAATATATAAGGAGTAAAACAAATGTCGTTTTAATAATACTTGTAAAATGTATGATTTAAACAAGTTTTATGCATTTTTCTAGTGACCTCTACCCAACTAGATAAATGATTCCACGACCCAAATTCATATTGACTTAGGTACGGTATGGCCGATGAAACCTTTATCAATATAACTCGGTGGATTAACGTTTTAATCGATTCTACTTTTAGAACTCTTGGTCGATAAAATTACTCTAATATTTATCTATAGCCCGGAACACATGCAGCTACGGTCGCGAATACTTCCGTTGAGCTCAATCCAAATTTCGAATAAATGTGTCCATGATCCAAGTCCACATCAACTTGGGCACGGTATGGCCGATGAAACCCTCATTAACATGAACTCGGTGGATTAACATTCATCACCCACTTCCCCTACGTAACAAGGTTTGTACCCGGTAGGGGGCCGAGTGCACTCCCTCGCGAAATAGGTTTTCATGGTTTCTACTATTTGGTAAGGCTATGTCTCAATTGTTTGTTTTAGCGAGAGGTCATGTCAATTTATTATCTATCACGTTTTAAGTGAACTAAAGCGGTGAACTACGATAATTCGAATTGACACGGTCGATAAACTCGATAAAATAAGGATGCATGTTTTAGTTATGGCGATTTAGCGATGCATGCGACATAAAATAAAATGCAAGCATAAAGATAAATAAATCCTAGTATGGCCTTTCCTAAAATAGAAAAACTATTTAACTATTACATATTCGGAAACCAACTCCATTGGTCCCTTGAACCTTGGTTGTGGCACGCATCTCGAGGTAACACCGTCTTTATGTATCGCCATTCTTGAAGAAATCCGTCTTTTGGAACTCCGGAATGAATAAAATTACATAACAAATTACATAATTTCCTATTATACATTTGTAACTAAAATAAAATAAATCTATTAAATTGCAAAACGGTGATACGAGATCACAATAAAAATTACAACCGAATCGGTATTCCCATACATTTCGGGAAATACCAATTAAAATCTAAGGCCATACTAAGTAAAATTACATAATTCAAAATTACATAAATTAAAATTATGACAATCATAAAGAAAATGAAGCATTATAATATGTATGAACATGCTCAATTTTAATGCTAAATCGCCTTTAAATAGCCAATATCGTATATTACTCGGTTTTTACGGATTTGCGTGATTTCAACATTTTATAATCACAAAAATACATAAACTCATATTTATGCATAATTTAATTACCCTAACCTCTTAGGACTCAAAATTTAGTCTTCACTAATAATTTGACCATAATTAACCCATATTTACAAAATTGTTCATAAATGGACCAAAAATTACAAAAATAAGCTATTAAACTTCAAATAAATCACAAAATTTCAAATAAATTCAAAATTTGAAATTTAAACTCATGAACATTCTGGAAAAATTCCATGACACTCATAATGTTCAAAATCTTAGGTTAAAAATTTGAAAATTTACCTCGAAAAACAATGTTGCGGTTTATCGATTTTTTAATAAAATAATCATAAAAACATGGAAAAATTATTTTCATTAACTTTTCAATTTTAGATCTGAAAAAGATAATAAAATGCAACATTAGACGTTTTTCCTAAGTCATAGATTATGTTTTATTAATTTTCCACTAATAATGTCACTATTTATGCTATTTTTCTTCAAAAATCCATAAATCATGCAAAAAGACTTATTTATAGCCAATTATTTTACACACATCTTATAAAATTGCATGTGACAACATATTAATTTTCTATGACCAGATTCGAAATTTAACTCATATTAACCTATTTTTCACCTAAATCCGAATTTAATAATGAAAAATTCATTTTTCGAGCATAACAAGTCCAAAAATTATGAAAATTTACTGGTTATCTCAAAATAATATATGTGACAACATATCCAAAAACCAACTGAAAATTCGAAGTATAGCTAATTTTAGACCAAAAATGACATTTTTACTCATAAAATCACATTTAAATGCCATTATTGTAAATTATGAACAATAAAAATCCGAAAAATTAACCAAAATATCCTAAAACATTTTAGGACCAGAAATATTAACATGCATGGATTAATTTCGTGATATCTCATAATAACACAAATTTTACAAGTTTTATTTGTTATTCTTATAACTCGGAAAAACTTTTAACCGATTTGCATGCAAACAACCGTGGCTCTTGATACCGATTGAAAGAACTGTAGATTCATATACATACTAACATACTCATATATGTCAAAATTAATTTGTCATAAAATTAAATGTGGATTTTATGCATGCAAACAAGATAAAAATAGAGGAGAAATCATGTCCTTACATTGAAGATTTCGGTTATATTGGGCACAAGAGAGATCACCTTTCTCTCTTGTTCTTGAGCTTTCCCTTATGGAAGAACAAAGATCCAAGTGTAGGATCTCTCCCTAAGCTTTATACCCAAGGCTTTCTCTTAATTTAATTAATATTACAAGAACTAGTATAATATTAATTAGGTAGAAAATTGAACCAAAATATTTATAAAACACTTGTATGTTTCGGTTTTTGGGGAGGAAGAAGATGGGAGTTTTTATCTCTCTAAAACTCTTATTTTAGATTGTGAAAAGAATGAATGATACACACATAACATTATAGTGTATATGTAAAAATAAGAGGAAAAACCAAGTGGTTTTTCCTCTCTAAAAAACCGGCCAAGAGGAGGTGGAGAGGAGCCAATGCATGGACTCATTTGTCTTCACAATTCACCATAGGGTTGCATGGCTAGATTAATAGGTAATCATTGTGTTTACCATTAACTTAATAAAACACAATATTATCCTAATCCACCTTCTTATTTCGGCACAATGGGATAATATGGAATCCATATTAATTTTGTCAATTGTCAATATGTCACATGTCTTATGTCACATAAATTTGTTATGTAATTTTTAACATATTAAAAATCAACGTATTAATAAGAATACGTCACATACAAAAATCGACTTAGTAATTTCACAATTACTTGTGCCAAAATATTTTACCAATTTATAAATCACAACATATTGTATTTATAATAATTCATTCAATTTTGATTGTTTCTTTAAACAATAATTTCATCCGAGTAATGATACAATTCAATTACTCAGACCGTATCTCATTTAATCAAATTTCAATTTGATACGTAAATTTTTCTTCCAAAAATCGTCCGTCAATTTTCAAGTAATTTAATTAACTCGTAACATTATACGATTAATTAAATAATCAATTAAGAGTGTTGCCCTATAGGTATGACCTAGGGGGTCAACTGATCACCACCGTCGCACGACAGTAATGTCAAACTCTAGTCAGCCAACCATTACCGATATATGTTGACCAGTTGACAGTAACAATATTACTTCCCAATTGTATTCTATATAATGAGACTTAAACATGTGAACATCATGATCAACAGTCGTGATCGCATTATTGTCGGAGGACACATATTCCAACAGTCCCTATCTATGAAACGGTCCACAAAGTCAAACATTCGTATACCCTTAGAGGTTACAAGACTATCCACCTCAGCTTTGGTCAATCCTAGAAGGTCCTTAAATTTATTTTTATATCCTTGGGAACTAGATGGTAAGGCCGGAAGATTTTCTATATCCCACCCTCCAATTGCTGCAAATTCTTCGGGAAAAGGACAAATTTCACCTCCCGAAAAGGCGAAAACATGATAATTCGGGTTCCAATATTCAAGACAAGCATCAAGAAACGATCTTACCACTTTTAATTGTTTAAAACTGATGATTGATCCAAAAATGCCCATGTCATGCTTCTCCGTGTTCGAAAACTCATTGGTCCATTCTTTGAGTCGGGATTCGAAAGCATCCATTTTGTTGCAAATATTTTTTTGGAGAGAATTATTATATTTGATGAGCCATGGAATAATAGAGGGAAGAATTGCGAGAATAGAAGCTAAACCGAAGCCTCTATTTATACTATTCGGCCCTTCCTAAATTCGCTCCGGAAGAGACCAACTAGGGAAATAATGCAGCAAATCCTCTGCCCTTTCGAAGCAACGCAGCTCTTGCGGCGTCTCTTGCCCGGCGAAGTTTCCTGCTAATTCCGCGAGGATCTTTCCTATTCCGGTTTTAGCTATTCTTTCCTATTCCTATAGGAATATATTTGGTAAAATACGGAAATTTTATTTCCTTACCAAATTTTTTACTCTGATTCCGTTACGGAATCCGATTCCAACACGGCTTCGCTTTTCGAAGAGGATAACGTCATTTCACATTTCGTCACATGCACACTCACCCATTTTATTTCTTTTTTATTTTTTGGGGAATCATTTTGCTCCCTCACCTTTTTCAACATTTTCCAAACTTACTTTTTATTCATTTTTCTTTTTTTAGGAGGAAGCACTCCCGCTGTCCGTCGCACGTCGAATCGTTTGTGAAGTCATTTTTTTCTAGCTATATAGGGAGCTTTTTTTTCTTTTTTTTCATATTTATTTTTATTTCTAAATTTTCGACTTGATCAAGTTGCATTTTGTGTTGTTTAGGTCAGTTTTTATGCTACATGTGTTCTATTTGCGTTTTTCCGTGTGAATTTCGGCAGCATGACGGCGTAAACCGTCAAAATGCCAAACCTGTTTCCAAGCTAACCTGTAGGTACGATATATTTTACACTCAGCAGTAGTAAATGGCGCGCAAGCCATAATATATACACAGCAAAGCGTTCATATGTACAACAAAATTCGAGCTCATGCCCGAAAGCAAGACAAATGTACAAAAATACAAGTCTAGCTACGACGATCAACCAGAAGACCCCTCAACTCTGTCACCATCGCCTCAAGAATGGCGATATCAGCATCTCGAACATCCCTCTCCCTCGACAAGCGGGCCTTCTCCTCACGGGACTCGTCCAGCTCACGCTCTAGCTCGCGCTCCCTCTGAAAGGAAGAAAAGGCTGATAAGTAATAGCAAACAAGGCATAGAAAAGAAAGCACTCCGAAAGTAATTTAAACGCTCATGCATATCAAGAAAGAAAAAAAAGAAAGGGAGGTTCATACCAGCCGACTCGGACCACCCGAAAGAGCCTCCACAGCCATCGCTCGCAGCCGATTGGCCATCCTTCACAGCTCCGCGTTTCTCGACGGTGCCACCAATATTTTAATATTAAAACCAGGATTAATGTCGTGTTGTTACACGTTCATTTCAAAAGAGGAAAAAGACAGTCTAAACTTGGGGCTTACCCTTCTCACGAAGTGCTGCCACTCGTCGAGTCTAATCTCTGTCACCGCCTCAGTTTAAGACGGAATCTCCATCAGCACTGTCGTACCAGCCGGCCCTGGGTACTCTAGCGTCTCACGAAAAGCTGGGGGCTCGACGCCCGCCACCTTGATCTCCTGCAAAGTCAAAATTATCAGTTCCAAGCTATATTCAAATTCATAGTTTCAAATAGTCGAGAAAAGGGTATACTTACCACGATCGGCCAGTACGCCAGGCTCCTCCGCATAAACTCCGAGTAATCGAGCTCAGGAAGGAGAAGAGCGTCGTCGCTCACTCCTGCGACGTCAGTCGTCCTCTCAGCCTCCGACTGCTACCTAAACATTATCCGTAGAGGATCGATGGGAACCACAAAAGTATCACAGAGGCACGGCCGAGCCAACCGCTCACGCAGGTACCACACAGGTCCCATGGGCGTCGCCAGAAGTAGCCTACTCGAACTTCTAGGTCGCAGAATGTCGACTATGAAAGCTGGAGCGCCAGTGTAGTCCTCCCAAGGTCTCGGCACCCACTGAAATGGATACCAAGGGTCATTCCTATGATCACTACTATTCAAGAAAGGCAAATAAAATCGAAAGTAAGGTAAAGTGCTTACACTATCAAGCTGCACAGCGTTGACACCCCTTCTGTAGGTGTCATAAAAAGACAGTTGGCTCTTCTGCCGACACATGATCCAAACTCTAACTACGGCGTACTACCTCGCCACGTCCGCAGCCCTCTTGGGAGCGAAGCCAGGAAAGTACGAGTACACCCATGCCTAAAATAGGAAATGAGCGTTCATTATTAATGGTCATACATTCAAGAATAATCTTTTATACAGTTTAAAATATTTCCTGAAAATCCCATTTCTTTTCAAAAATGATCTATCATTCAATTATCCAATAATTCAATTCCTATTCAAAATGATCTTTCATTATCCATTGCCTATTTATTCATACCCAAAATAATCTTCCAATTCATTTCAAGTAATCTTTCAAAATTCTTATTTCGATTCATATTATCCATTTCCTATTTCAAATCTATTCTAAATGATCTTTCATTTATAAAAGGGGTTTATCATATCTAAAATCTATCAAATTCATAAAAGAAAAGTAAAGGAAGGTTCATACCTCCAAAATGAGAATTGGACCGACAGTAGCAGGAGAAGTCCTCTTCTCCATCAGCTCGGGACTAACCATGGCCCTCAAGTACCGTATGAGGACCGTGAAGCTAGGAGTAACCCAGTCCAAACGACCCAGGCTACTCAAGTCAGTAAGGAAAGGAAGAAGCCTCGTCGACAGCCTCTCTCCCGTTTCTCCGAAGTAAATCGAAGACAAAAACCACCAGAGCCACAGTCGGGTTCGCTGCAAAGCTGTACACGGTGGAGAAGGCACCATACCACCACTTGCAGTCATCTGCACTCCTGCCGGAGTCTTACCATCAAAGTAATCCTTGACGTAAGAACTCGGAACTAGGCCGGGTACCCTAGCCGCAGCCTTGGCTAAGTTCCAGCCGATCAAACCCTTTGCCTCAGCTAAATCCGCTCTCATGGCCGTCTCAAGCGACACTATCGGCTCCTCTTCATGAGGCAGGCCAGAGATCATGTCGTAGTCCTCCAAAGTAACCCTGATCTCTCCAAAAGGCATATGGAAAGTAAAGGTCGTATCCCAGACGCGATCCAGCAAAGCTCGAATCAGGCACATGTTGGTCCGAATCTTCTTTCCCTTGATCTCTCGCTAGCCCCTCGCCAAGGATTCGAAGGCCCCACGCTCAATGATCGCCTTCTTCGCCTCCGAAAGCTTCTCATAGGCCTCCATCATGACCGTGTAACCGGAAAATGACCTCATATTCCCGGCCTCCTGCATTTTCAAAATTTTATTATTTTCTAAGCTAAGTAAAGTAGATAATATAAAGAAAGACTTAATATGATATAAGACAAGACCAAAATCTCACCATGCTTTATGCTGCACGGAACCACAAGTGACTCTCCGCTGCCCAAATGAGATCTTTTCCATCCCATTTATCAGCCCACTGAGGCGCAGGCACAAGCTGGCAGCCCCTCCTCCTCACGTTGACCCTCCGGGCCGCCTCTTCCTCTTCCTCCATTTCCCCCATGTGAACCACCATGGTCGTAAGAGGATCTACATCCACCTCCATAGGGTCTCGCCCCGAGGTAGAACGTACGTCCTCTGCAAAAGAAAGTGAATCAAAGCATTTAGAGGCCGTTTTAAGCCATCTTTTCAGGCCTATTTCTCGAGCCCTACCATCCATGAAGTCGACAAAAGTGAAAAAAAATTGGCAGCATTTCGCTACTGTGGCCAAAACCCATACAAAAAGTGTCCCGGAAGACCTATCACGAACCAAAATTCCAATATAATAGGAAGTTTACCCATCATCCAAGGATTTCAAAACATCAAGTTTCATCAAAACTCGACTAGTTTGAAGCCATTTTTGAGCCCTTTGAAGCGGTTTAGCAAAGATGGTCTTATTTTCGTCTCATTTCATCAAAACTCAACGAAAATTCAAAATGAATATATGGTTATGCTCCTAGTATGTTTAATTACGCATTTCTAAAGTCAATTTCAAGGGACAAATTCATTTGGGACGGAACCCCCAAATTTTCGACCGTTTTGGGCATAAAAACCCATAGTTTTCTATCCAATTCAAGGTACAAATGCAATTTAAAGTAAAGACGAGATACATACCTTGATTTGTCATGATTTGCGGCGGATTTTGATCAAATTTTGTGAAGTTTGGTTGGGTATGCGGGTTTTGTCGAGAAGAAGAAGAAGAAGAAGAAGAAGAAGAAGAAGAAGAAGAAGAAGAAGAAGAACAAGAACAAGAAGAAGAACAAGAACAAGAAGAACAAGAACAAGAAGAACAAAAAGAACAAGAAGAAGAACAAGAACAAGAAGAACAAGAACAAGAGGAACAAGAAGAAGAAGAAGAAGAAGAAAAGTGGTTTAAATGAATTAAGAACTTGCGCTGAGTTCTGTTTACTCAAGCACGAACGAGCTCGAGAGAAAACAAAGTGTTTGCTGCGCCTCTTCCTCATGCCTATTCCATGTTGCGCCCATTCTCCAGCAGGTTTTATAGCAGCTCTTCCTTTAATTCGTTACAAGTTCGTTATTTGCGGGCCCAAGCCCCATATTTTCCCACTTTTGGATATTTCCTCTAGTGCTAGGGTTATTTTTACTCCGTATATTTCCTATGGGCTTAATTCTTCACCCAATTGGTCTACATTTTCCCCAGCGGTTGCATTATTTTATTCCCCAACGAGAGTTCGTTAACGCTATATAGCCCATGTATTCCTTTAAATACAAGTCTCGTTCTCTATCAAATAAATTAAATCTCAAGCATTTGGTTCTCGGAAATTCCTGTTCTCAAGATAATTATTATCCAGTAGTTCTCAGAAAGATCCACCTTCTATAAGTCAAATATTCTTCAGCGTTTCTCGGAAAGTCTCGCCTTCTACCAATGTTAATTATTGTTAGCAGTTCTTGGAAAGTGCTGCCTTTTCACAGCGTTTCTCGGAAAGCCTCGCCCTTTTACGGAATCAAGTTTCGTCAGCGGTTCTCGGAAAGTCTCGCCTTCTACCAAATCAACTATTCTTTAGCGATTCTCGGAAAGTCCCGCCTTCAACCAAAATAATTATTATTAGCGGCTCTCAGAAGGTTTCTGTAACAACCGACGTTAATTGAAGAGATCTAATGATAGGCTTAAATGACTAGTGCTTAAAGGGATTGGAAGTACTACTCATATCAACAAAGTACACTTTCTTTTATGGTCATCCATGCGAAAGAACTCCAAAGTTAAGCGTGCTTGGCTGGGAGTAGTCTTAGGATGGGTGACCTCCTGGGAAGGTTCCCGGGATGCGCATGAGTGAGGACAAAATGCGCTATAAAGGACCCGTGTTGATCTATGGTCCATGTACACAACCTGGTGAGCTATCATAAGTAACCGCTCCCGACCCGGTTTGGGTCGGGGTGTTACAAGTGGTATCAGAGCAACCCTGCGACCGTGTGGTGATGGGAGGCAGTTGTTATACGCTCCTGGAGGCGATGGTTATACGCTTCATTGTGATCACACACCTAGCGGGGGAGGATTTTGGGTTAGCGGTTATACTCCCAGGCGCAACGAGGACGTTGTGTTCTTCAAGTGGGGGTGATTGTAACAACCCACGTTAATTGAAGAGATCTAATGATAGGCTTAAATGACTAGTGCTTAAAGGGATTAGAAGTACTACTCATATCAACAAAGTGCACTTTCTTTTATGGTCATCCATGCGAAAGAACTCCAAAGTTAAGCGTGCTTGGCTGGGAGTAGTCTTAGGATGGGTGACCTCCTGGGAAGGTTCCCGGGATGCACATGAGTGAGGACAAAATGCGCTATAAAGGACCCGTGTTGATCTGTGGGCCATGTACACAACCTGGTGAGCTATCATAAGTAACCGCTCCTGACCCGGTTTGGGTCGGGGTGTTACAGTTTCGTTGCTTCAAGTATTCTCGGAAAGTCTCGCTCTTCTATAATGTCAAGTTTTCTTTGCGGTTCTCGGAAAGTCCTGCCCTTCATTGTTGGCGGTTCTCAGAAATTCCCGTCTCTATTCCAGTTCGCCTACATCTAAGGTATGGTTTCTTATTATGGCTGTCGAGCCTCCTCACGTAGTCTAATGGACTTTAAACGACCATCCCCGATAGTCGACAGACTTTAAAATGTTCCCGACGACAGGTCCTTGGCTCAGACACCTTGAGCCGTCTCGCATCGCCATAGTCTTCGGGTTATAATCTTCGATTCACCTGGAGGCTATACTTTGACTTTTGCCTGGTCAAAGCCTCAGTCAAAGAGGGGGCATTGTAGACACCTTGTTTCTGCACCTCCCGTCAACCCCCCAGTGATGATTGGGCCGCATTATTAATCACGCGGAGCGATTTTTGACATTTCCTAAGTTCGTCAACACGTGATAGCTCAAAGAGTCGAGTCAACCTCATGGTCATCATCTACGCGCTGATACGGTCGTTTTGACAGTAATTAGAGCTCATTTGGAGTTCGGGTCAAAAACCGCTTCCATTTTCTAAACCGTCTTAAAATCGAGTCGGAGTATTCTGGAATTTTCCGGAGTATTATTCCTAATTTTTATCTTTTATTACGAAATATCTACCTTGAGGAATAAGGAAGCATACATCTTCCCTAATTCCTAAATAAAACCGCGGAAATCTTTCTTGCTGAAAAGGAAACTGCCCAAGAGAGAACGCAGTAGGTACTGCGCCACTTGGAATGGTCGCAGTTCCTGCTGCGCCTCTTCCTGGGCTGCTTTTTATCCAGTTTTCATATTTCTTCCGGATTTCTTTCCTAATCCTACTTTTATCATAATTCCGCCAGGTGATTAGTATGGATAGAGGCCTCCACCTCACATATTTTTCGAGTGTCCGCCCTTCTCTTTTCCCTTTGCATTCTAAGACCGCGCTCTTGCTTTTTGACGCCTACGTGCTTGCTCTACGTGACCACGTAAGCTCAGATCATTCTGAGTACCAGTCGCGTTGCATAGACCGACCCACTTGGCCACTACACTTTAATCAATTGAATCAATTTGTTCTAAATCCTCTTACTTTCATAGTCAGAACCCAACTCCAGAACAGACGCGCATGGTCTGATGCGCCTCTTCTAAGGGATGCAGTAGATGCTGCACATGTTCTGAGGTGGTTTCTGCCTCTGAACTCACCTCGTTCAGACGTAGCCTTTGTCTAAGTTGTTAATCGACTATTATTTTGTATTACCACTTATAATCCGACATATTTTCGTATTTTAATTTCTTTTCTTTTTTATTTTCTTTTCAATTCTTACTTTTTGAGCGTACTTGTGACGTACATTCATGTTATCCATTGTAATTCAATTGTAATTTTTTCTTGTAATTTATTCCTTTATTTCATATTGTTTTTTATGATTTATTTATCTGGAATATTCATATGTAAATAATCTAACTTCCAACTTCGACCCAATTGAGTGCTAAATTGCTTGTCCACCTACTTAGTTAATATTCACATGTTAGGTTTAAAACGTGGATGTTGCATTGCATGCATACAACTTACAACATGCCAAGTATAAACAATTTCCCTGATCATTAGTAGAGGCCGCTATCGAGGCGGGAGGGACTAAGTGTTCAAATAAACGAGGTTCCAAATACGTACCCTCACCCCTTACTCAAGATCTCTGTGAACACCCGTGTTCATTGGCATCGCGAGAGTCATTCCTTACATAGAACGTTAAGGGTAACGAATTTCTTAGTGTTCATGTCACTACTTTGTATCTTGACATAGCGCGAAGTATTCAAACGGTTCCAATTTTCCATAAAAATTGGTGGCGACTCCACAAATGTAGGCTTGTCAAACCTTTCACCGGTTTCAATGCCTTACAAATCGGTAACAGCCCATGATGTGCTTTAGCCCTCGCGCCGGGGTTCCGTGGGAGAAGTGTTGATGCCTTGAAACCAACACGAGGGTGCGCGCGGCGCGGGTGGCTGTGTCCACATAATGTTTGTTTATCTTGATTTGTATGAATTCGCGTCTCAATTTCGTTCCTTTTTCTTCATTCTCGTTTCAATTCTCAATTAGATTTGCTTTTTTTGGTTCTTTTTGTAATTAGATTTGTTTCTCTTCATTCTCAATTCTCGTAGCACCATTGTTTATTTCTCTTCATTTGCAATTAGATTTGTTATTGTTGGTGGTGGTAGTGGTGGTGTCGATGGATTTGTTGTTGATGTCAGGTTTGTCAAGAATGGTGGGTGGAGGGACGTATGAAATCATGGTCAGGGAGGGGAATGGACGTTGAATCCCAACGTCAGCTGTGGCAATAGACTATGAACTTGGTCGTCTGGTGGGGTAAGGGACAATGAAGATGCACGTCTGGGTGGGGTGGGACGTTGAATTGCGTCGTCTAAACTAGCCTGGACGTGGCTGTGCTTCGTCCGAACTGTGAATGGAAGTTGGGTTTCAAGGTCTTACATGTCCTCGGACGTTGAAACTTGATGAGTCGTATTTTACCCCTCATTTTTAGCTTATTAATTCCGACTTGATTTTGCGTGCTTAATTGATTAAAAAGCTCATTTTATTAGTTTAATTAGTATTTAATAGTTCAATTTTATTTATCGCGAATATATATATATATATATATATATATCTAGGCAAGATCCGGTGAGAACGGGTATTCGATGAGAACGGTGAGAACATATTAAATTAGGGTCCTTATTAACATGGATAAAACCCCAGCTATTCCTACTGCTTTTCGTACAGTCCTTGCTACACATCCACTACCCCTCCCCTGTAATTTGTTTTCCAACTTCTCATTCCCACCTATTAAATCGCGCCGGAGCTTCCGCCACCAATGTCGTCGGGAGCAAGCCTGCTAGTTAGCGCTTCGCCGGAGTGACGGTAGGCCACTAAAAATCTGCCACAATACTTCTTCATAAATAACCAACAACGACATCTTTGATAACTGTCTCGCAATCGGAATTGCTCCTCCTTACTCGACTCCAGTTTCACACCAAGCATACCTATCAGCGTTAAATTATTCAACCGACGGCTCACAAAGCGACACCATAACCGACTTTGCTCCACCACACGCACCACCGCCGCAAGTCTCTCCTGGTTAACATCAATCAGCAATCCTTACACGAAATTGATGTATCAAATTATTATATTGATGTATCTCAAGCAAATTTTAATGTACCTAGTGATTAATTTTGTGTATTTATGTTAAGATACATTAAATTAGTGGTTAGATACATTAAAAATTAGTGTAGGTACATCGAAATAGACGGACTAACCAACGAAGGGGATGATGTGAGGTGGTTGTCGCCAGAGACTTGCCGTCTGCTGTTCATCAATTCGAACAAATATTCTCATCAACCAGCATTTGCGGCGGATCAAGCGGACCTCCGGCGTTGCCAAGGAAATAAAAAATAATATAGAAGACGATAAAAAATGCACTGAGGTCGATGACGGAGAGCGCTTAATATATAAACTATACACTAATTTCGATTAGCTGACGGAGATCTTAGATCTGATGATAGTTGGAAGGAGAAAGCAAATGTGACAATGGCGGATCCTTAATTGATGAATTCGACAACGAAGTTGCAATCGGAATGCACCACCCTATGTTTAATTCGCCGACTGTCTGTTGTGGATCGAAGTTGTGTGGTATATTGTGGGAAAAAGGATGTGGGGTGGCGTTGTCAGTTGAGAAAAAACAAAGAAATTGATTTGGAAAAATTACAGAGGGAGAAAGTGTAAAGATGAGAGTGGAAAGAGATTATGGTTGCGTATTATTATTGAGAGTTTTGCATTTGGATATGCAGAGGGTTTTTCTGACATAAATGCTGGTGGGTAACATACTGGTAAGAGGTGTTAGATATTTTGATTAGATAAAGACTAGAGTGATCATAATCTTTGTCTTATTTGTTGTGGTCGTGATCTCAGCCGCACAATGTTTTTAAATCCAATGGTTCTAGGTCGTTCTTACCGTTCTCACCGGATCCTAAATCTATATATATATATATATATATATATATATATATATATATATTTGGGATCATATGAGAATCACTAGGATGATGAGAACCATGAGAACGACTAATAATACTACTAATACTAATACTAATAATAACAATAATAATAATAATAATAATAATAATAATAATAATAATAATAATAATAATAATAATAATAATAATAATAATAATTTTACGCTGCTCACCCCCAAACCCTTCAATCTGAATCATTTCCCTATTTTCACTTTCTCACTCATCTTCTTCTCTCTTTCTTCGACTATCATCATCTCCGTCGCCATTTCTGTTCGTCTTCTCCGATCATCACTCTACTACCTTCATCATCTCCGATCATCACTCCCCGATCATTTGCTTCTCAAATTACGGTTCAATTCATTCAACACCAGCATTTTCGCGAGATTTATCAATCTCATTCCAACAAATTAAGGTAATATGCTTCTCAAATTAATGGCGATTCCACTCTAATTTTATCATACATGTATTTTTCCCTCGACATTCATCAATTTCTATCCAGCTATTAACCCTAATTTGCATTAATTTCCCTAATTAAGGTCTTTTATTGTTATTCTATGACGAATTCTTAGATTTCTAGTCTTATTTTCGATTGCATGTTCGAGTTTTTGTACTACGTTTTGAAAATGTGGAATTTAGTTAATCTCTGGATTATTAATGATCTATATTGCTAAGATCTGTCAATTTGCTTGATGATTTCGGATGTTCGCTATAGGTTTAGGTTCTACGGATTACAATTTCCGAGTGTCTAGCATGCATAATCTAATTGTGTCACCAATTCGCATTGAATTTATTTTGAATCAAATTTGTACATTTTCCAAGTCTTTCTGCAGCAACATCAAATTGTATCAAAAGTGAAGACTATGCATTGACCTCATTTGCATAGAAATTCATAGTTTATATGTTGCTTATAGTTTAGTGAGTTCTGCATTTTTGTTCTGATTGCATGTTCAAGTAATTTTTTATAATTGAATTTGCGGATTTGTGATGATCTTTTGGTTTTAATGATCTGTATTGCTCGGATCTGAAACAATAGTCCAGCTGGTAGTTGCTTGATGTTGTCAGCTTTTTACAGCCAATTAGACTTAGGTTTTAGGATACTCGTCCTCTGTACATGCATGAAATAAGGTCCAGTGTGCATGAAATAGGGTTCAATGTGTCAAATAAGGTCCTGCCTGCAACAAATAAGATGTCACTTTAAAATTAGCAGTTGGTTAATTGTCAATAAGGTGCCAATGCTTAATTAGTAGTTGGCCCTTGACTTGGAAAATCTGCATATTTTGTTTACATTTTAATACTCTCGATTGTGCATTGGCCAAAATTTCTATTTTCACCCGTGTTAACATCAGTCAATGCATTCACAGATATGAGGCGAAAGACTGTTGCAAGGAAGAAAAAAACACCAATAAAAAACACCAATAAAAGGCGGTAGTACAGTGAAAGATTATTTCCCACCAAACCCAACAAATTCAAGCATAAATAATGTTGTTGACCAAAGTACGTTGAGTAAGAAAATCTGCATAGCTTCGTCTGTTTTTTTTTGTTTCATCCCTTACCCAAAATAATAATAGACTACATTTTAATGCTCTCTTTAAACTTGGATGCAATACCTGTACTGCATGCTTAATGTGATATTTCCTGAATTTATCTTAGTGCTTTTGTGCATGCTTAATGTGATATTTCAAATGACGGAATGCTTGTACTCTTTTCCTTACTAGTTTCTATTTCTGGTTTTTTCATTCGAGAGTTCAATTTGTGATGCTTATAGGTCATTATCTTAATGGTCAATTACTTATACATAGCCAAGTATGGTCAATTGGTGCAAGGGGTGGGTAGTCAATATTGTTGCAGCAGATAAAGCAGTTTTTGCCGAGAATTACGTAAGAGAAAAAAAAGAGGCTATGAGTTTGTCAATTGATCCCTTAGTCAAAGTTCAACTCACTGACAACTGTTATCAAGCTGAACTTGATGATGTTTTCAATAATCAAGATCTAGTGACTAACATATTTAACTGAGTCAATTGTTACGAAGATAAGGCAAACATGGCGTTGGTCTTTAAGGATTGGTCTCAGCTTTTCCTCATACACCCAAGTGCACCTCGCATTGAACATGCATATGGCCTTTCTCTACGGACCATTGATATCAATGTTGTCAGAATTATTCGTAAGGGTCCTATAATCATTTATAAAAGATGCAAATGCTTTATGATTGAAGATTTGGCAACTAAACTGCTCCTGCATCATCAACAAGAGAAAAATTCTTTTCAAAGAGAACACCTTAACGTTCTTGATGATGCTGAACGCGCACATGTGAATGAGTTGCTTCATGCTTTAGCTATGCCATCTCCAGCACGTGACATAGCAGTTGCCATTTCAACAAAGTTAACAACTCGGGCAACTTTACCTTTTTTCGGTTTTTCCCTCAATATATAACTCAACTGCTCAAGTTTGTACCACTTTTTGGCGTTTTTATGTCTGTGTATTTAGACCTTTAACCGTTCAGGTGTTAAAGTTGCCCTATATTCAATCTTTTATAGTACTCTTGTATAATTCCATGTATTAAGCCACCCTTGTATAATTATGTAGTCGGCTTTCTTTCATTTTGGATGTTGTAAAACTTTGTCATGTATGGATGATATGTTTTATTAATGAAATTTATTTTCCTTATTTTGCCAATCATCGAGCTTACATTATTTCATAATTACATGTTTAATTGTAAACGTAGAGGGTTTGGGGTGCAATTGACTTATGAATGCATGGCGTAATCTTGTAGATGCATCAAAAAACAATCTACGTGCATTAAATAACCCCGTATATGCATGAAATAAGCTGCCTTCTTAACACTACTTACTTTGACAGATAATCCTCCCAAACCAAGTACTACAGCTGCAGAACCCGAACAAATTCCTCCGATTCGACAGAGTCCGCGTATCCAACCAAAAGTTACCGAGCAAGTAACACCAGATATGCTTTCTGGTAACAACAATGGTGAGGCTTTACCCTTTCCTGTCCCTTTTAAAGATTTCCATTCCATGTCGTTTGTTCTAATATTAATGGTCATAGTTTGGGGTGCAATACCCTTATGAATGCATCAAGTAGCCTTGTAGATGCATCAAAAACCAATCCATATGCATTAACCAACCCTACCTAGTGGTTTCCCTCCCGTTTGAATGACAATAGCAAGGGAAAGGGTTTAGGGTTGGATTAGGCGGACCCGCGGTCACCTAATCCAACCCTTAACCCTTTCCCGTCCAGTTTTAAGATACTCGGGCCCCTATTTTTAATCCCGTCCCCAAAAAGGGGTTCACTCTGCCCCTCTAGGTGTCTCTAGGTTTTCCTCCCGTTTGAATGACAATAGCAAGGGAAGAGGTTTAGGGTTGGATTAGGCGGACCACCTAATCCAAACCTAAACCCTTTTCCCGTCCCGTTTTAGGATACCGGGCCCCTATTTTTAATCTCGTCCCCAAAAAGGGGTTCACCCTGCCCCTCTAGGGTATCTTTAGGTTTTCCTCCCGTTCGAATGACAATAGCAAGGGAAAGGGTTTAAGGTTGGATTAGGCGGACCCGCGGTAGCGGTCCGCCTGATCCAACCCTAAACCCTTGCCCGTCCCGTTTTAGGATACCCGGGCCCCTATTTTTAATCCTGTCCCCAAAAAGGGGTTCACTCTGCCCCTCTAGGGTGTCTTTAGGTTTTACTCCCGTTCGAATGACCGCGGGTCCGCCTAATAGCCCTAAACCCTTTCCTATCCCGTTTTAGGATACCCGGGCCCCTATTTTTAATCTGTCGCCAAAAAGGGGTTCACTCTGCCCCTCTAGGGTGTCTTTAGCTTGTCCTCTCATTCGAATGACAATAGCAAGGGAAAGGGTTTAGGGCTGGATTAGGCGGACCCGCGGTAGCAGGTCCGCCTAATCCAGCCCTAAACCCTTTCTCGTCCCGCTTTAGGAAACCCAGTCCTATACACTTAGGGAGCGTTTGCTTCAAACATTAGGTATGAAATGGAATGGATTCTAACTCCAAAGAGGTATGGAGTTAGAACCCCATACATGTTTAAAGTTGTTTGGTTCAATCCGGGAATGAGAATAATAATGTGTTGGGTAGAATGGAGTTGGAACCTTGGGGAGAAACATGGGTATGAGATTCCAAGGGGTTGGAATGGAGTTAGAGTCCATCAGGTATCTAACTCCATTCCAAAATGCTCCAACCAAACATTAGAATGGCTTGAATCTATTCCAATCCATTCCAAAAGCTTCAACCAAACACCCCCTTAGTAATGGCCAGGGTTCGGGGTCCAATAAACTTAAGCATGCATGACTTGTAGATGCATCAAAAACCAATCTATGTGCATTAACCAAGCTTGTATATGCATGAAATAAACTGCCTTTCTGATTCTCCTTATCGGTGGGTTTGAGGTGCAATTGACTTAGGAATGCATGGACTAACGTTGTATATGCATGAAATAAGCTGTCTTCCTGAAGCTAATCAGTGTTTGGTTTAGCGTACAATAATCTTATGAATTCATGGACTAACCTTGTATATGCATCAAATAACTATCTATGTGCATTAAACAACTTTGTATATGCATGAAATAAGCTGTCTTCCTGAAGTTAATCACTGTTTGGTTTGGCGTACAATAGTCTTATGAATTCATGGACCAACCTTGTATATGCATCAAATAACTATCTTTGTGAATTAAACAACTTTGTATATGCAAGAAATAAGCTGTCTTCCTGAAGCTAATCACTGTTTAGTTTGGCGTACAATAGTCTTATGAATTCATGGACCAACCTTGTATATGCATCAAATAACTATCTATGTGCACTAAACAACTTTGTATATACATGAAATAAGCTACCTTACTAATGCTAACTACTTTGACAGATAATCCTCTCAAACCAAATACTACAGCAGCAGAGGCAGAACAAATTTCACCGCGTCGACGGAGTCCGCGTATTAAACCCAAGGTTCACGAGGAAGTCGTACCAGATTTGCCTCCTAACAAGAACAAGAGGAAGGTTGAAGAAACAAGCAAAGAGTCAACGCAAACTACAAAAAGAAGAAAGCGTTCTAACAAGTATAAGCCTCTCCTCACTAGGATGAGTCCTTCCTTGATCACTAATTTCATCAAGTTGGGGTCATCTGAAAAGCAAATAGAAGCCATCCACAGTATGGGGTTCGAAGGTTTGTTACAGCTTAAGTTAGAAGAAATCAATGGCCATTTGGCCAGATGGATTGTCAAGACATTTAATCCGTTCAACTATTCATTGATGAACCGCGATCTTGTTATCTCGGATGAGGATGTCCACGTTGCAACTAGATTTCCTATCGGACCGATTGACATTGTTGCAGCTGGAATGTTCTGTAAGGAAAAGGAGTACACAGAGGCTGTCAAGAGGTATAACGCTCAGTTTACCACCTCAGATATTACGAAAAAGGTTCTCTTAGATAAGATGATGGAGCAACGGGATGGTGGAGACGATTTTAAGAGGAATTTCCTCATCTATACCGTCAATGTTCTCTTGATGGGGGTAGTAGGTGATCATCCGAGCCCTCGGATATTAAGCTCCCTTGCAAATCTCTCCGATGTCCCTAACATGAATTGGTGCAAATTTGCACGGTCCCATATGATCAGCAACGTCATGTCGTGGAAGGCGGCTATAACTAATTCCCTAAAACTTATTTTAAAGGACCGATTCTGATTTTCCAGATTATCTACTTGGATAGATGTGTTTTCATGACGAGAACGGTGCGTCGATGATTTCCCTTATTAGTGAATTGGACGGATGAGAAAATTAGAGAAAGGGTTAAGTTGGAGAAGCATAAGGGGGCGGCTTTGGCAAGGGCTCTGTTGAACCCATATTTGCTTATGTTTCACCTCAACATGAACGTGAACCTGTACATGTACCTCAACCTCAACCTCAACCTCAACCTCAACCTCAACCTCAACCTAAACCTCAACCTGAACCTGAACTTGAAGCTGAACCGGTTGATGAGAGGAAAGAATCCATCAAGGTTTTGGCAAGCACAGCTATTCGACTTGCAGACATTTATGGTGACTTTACCAAAGTAGTTAGAAATGCTAAGTGTAAGGCTCCCGCTTTCCCGGTTGTCATGAAAATGTCAAAGTTGGCAGATTGTTTATTTGAAGGATTTTCCCTTTCACAGCAGAGTACAGAAGAAGATGAAAGGGAAGGTGCTGAATGTGAAAGGGAGGGTGCTACCAAGGAGAAGATGGAGGAGGATTAAGTGGAGAAGGACAATGAGAAAGATCAGAATGAATTCAAGGAGAGAAAGGAGGAGGGGGCAGTGGAGGAGGAGTTGAAGAAGGATGAGGGTAAAGTGGAGGAGGAGGAGTTGAAGAAGGAGGAGTTTGACACGAGTTGTGACAGAGCAGGGATTCATGTATATGAATGTGTATACGTGTTCGACTACTAGTGTTCGTGCAGTTATCAAATGAATTAATGCCTTTTTGTTTTTTAACTACATTAAACTAACATTTTACTCGTTGGTGTTGAGGGTGGATTTCTATACTGGTTCGGGAGAGATTAATAATGTAATTAATTGTGTATTTGGTTTTAGATACATTAAAAATGTTATTAGATACATTAATTATACTATTAGATACATTAGTCGTAGATGAGAGAAAAAATTGTATCTAGAATAGGAAAAAATGTATCTAGAATATGAAAAAATGTATCTACATTGATATATAACGGGTCTATAATTTATGTGAAAATGTATCTACACCGTTAAAAAATGTATCAAGAATTATGTAAAAAAGTGTATCTATGATAGGTTAGAGTGTATCTAAGATTTCGTAAAAAAAAATGTATCTAGTAAAAAATATGTATTTAGAGTTATGTAAAAAAAGTGTATCTATAATAGGTAAAATTGTATTTGAGATTTGGTAAAAAAAAAAAAAAAAAAAAAAGTGTATCTACATATATTTCAATGTATCTACTCCGTTCTCACAGGATACACCCTTTTTTTTACCTAATCTCGGATACACTAAAACCTATTGTAGATACATTTTTTTTCCATAATTCTAGATACATTTTTTTGACATTGTAGATACAACTTTTTTTATCGTACGTTTTTTACATAAATTATATATACATTTTATAACGATTTAGATACCCTTTTTTTCATTCTATATACATTTTCTCCCACATACACAAATTATTACTCTATACACCAGTATGTGATCTGGGTACATAAAAGACAACCATAAATTAAAAAATCCCCAAATTACAAACCCTAATTTATAAAAATTCCCAAATTACTAAATCCATATTCCAATTCAATTTACATATACAGGAATTCGTATTCAACATGCAGCCGCAAATCCGCAATGCGTGCAACATTTCTAAAAATAAAACAAGATCAATCAAACTAATACAACTGTGCGAACTAAAATGTATAAGATTCACCATTAAAACACAAAATCAATAAATTAATCAGGTAAAAATGAAGCAATGATGAGAATCAAAGAGAAGATTGCTTAAAAAGTGTCTAGATCGTGCAAACGAATTTCTTATAAGCTAAAATCTGATAGCATTTGACGAGTAGAGTTTATCTGAGAATCGATCGACATTGACGAAAAATTGAGGAGGGAGATGTCAACACCGCACACGACAAGCTTTAACGGAAGAAGATGCGGTAGAGCGACGGTGAGAACGGCGACGGAGCGTTGTTATCTTCACAGTGGCGGAGAGAAAACGCAATACTGAGGCCTCGAATGCGAAACACAGGCAGAAGAGAACGACATCAGACGCGCGCACGATCAAAGTCAGTGTTCTATGTCGGAGCTCCTGCGTGAGGGAAGGTCGGTGAGGCTACCGTCGTATGATGACAGAGAATGCTTGGAGAACAAAAGAGAAGATGATTGGCTCCAGCATAAAACTCGACGCCGACCAGTTGGGTTCGTCTTTGCCAGTGGTAAGAGAGCCGTCGACGGCGATCGGGAGGCATGAGGGCTGTTAATGGAGTATGAGAGAAATTAGAGTTTGTTAAAATATGTGGGTTACGGGATGGGTTAAATGAGTGAGGTAGGTTGAGTGAATTTGGAAATGACGAGCGAGTGGGAATTATATATATATATATATATATATATATATATATATATATATATATATATATATATATATATATATATATATATAGAGAGAGAGAGAGAGAGAGAGAGAGAGAGAGAGAGAAGGGTTCTCATAAGTCTCTTACATCTTATGAGTCCCTAAATCTTTGTAAGGGCTCTTAGATGAGGGAAATGGAGGGATGAGATTGCATCTCAATGGATGAACATAAATCTCCCTCCCTAATCTTGTACAACTTCTTCTAATCCTGTATAACTTCTTCGCCATTCTAATCTCCTTTCTCACTTCCTCATAATTCACTCTCTCACTTCTCTCCCATTCACTCATTCTCTCTCATTTTTCTCTCATTCTCACAAAACCAAAAAAAAAACCAACTAAAAAAAAAAAAAAAAAACAAACCACCAGCCCGACCCCCAACCCGCCAACACCACCAGACCCGCCACCACCCACAATTCGAACCCACAATCACCTCCATTCGAACCCACCATCACCCCCTCCTTCGTCTCCCTCCATTGAACCGCCACCACCGAGAACCAACAACAACAACACCACCAACATCAACCGCCACCACCATCTTCTCTCTCAGATCTCGCAGCACAACAGCAACAACAACAACCAACCCGACGCCACCACTACCCCCACCCGACAACCCCACTACCCCTGCACAACCCGACGAACACCCCCGCACAACCACCCACAACCCCTGCCACCTTCTCTCTTCTACTCTAACCGTCGCCTCCTTTTCTCCACCACCACCGCCTCCCTCCTCCGCTCATCTGAGATCTCCGTGGTTTTTGTTTTTTTTTCAGATCTTGTTGATGAAGGTTGTGATGGTTTTTATTGGTTTTTGTTGATGATGTTGTTGTGTTTTCATTTTTGTGTTTTCATTTTTTGTGTTTTCATTTGTTTTCAGATCTTGATGGTGAAGGTTGTGAAGGTCGAAAATGATGTTGCTGTGTTTTCATTTTTTTTTTGTTTTTTTATTTATATCAGATCTCGTCTCGTCTTTTGTTTTTGGGTTGGTTATTTTTTGATTTATTTGTTTTTTTATTTATATCAGTCTTGTCTCCTCTGAACCAATGTTGTTGTTGGGTTGGTTATTTTTTGGTTTTCTCAGATCTCATCTTTTTTCAAATATCGTCTTGTTTTATATTTTTTCAAATATCATCTTGTAAAAAATCGTCTTGTTATATATTTTTATATAAACATATGAATTAGTGTAAGTTTATACTTATATGAGTTTTTTTTATATATATTTTTTCAGATTTGTTTTTTGTTAATATTTATTTAATTTATGTTATTTATGACTAAGGTTACACTATTTATGACTAAAGTTATACTCTTTTAACATTAAAGTTACACTATTTACGACTAAAGTTATACCTTTAAATATTAAAGTTATACAATTTATGACTAAAGTTATACCCTTAAAATATTAAAGTTATACAATAATCAAAATAAAGTTATACAATTTTTTTTGTTATTTCAGATTTTTTATGTTTTATATCTATTTGGTTTTTATTTTTTCAGATTTGTTGGTTATATCATTATGTAGTAAATTTATACACTTTTTTTTTACGAATCATGATTTTGTTACTTGGGTTTTTTGTTATTGTTATTTGGTTTTTTTTTTGTTGTTTGGTTTTTTTTCTTAGATTTACGGGGTTTTTTTGGTTTTTATTTTTTCAGATTTGTTTTTTTTAGTGTTTTTGTCAGATTTACTTTATTTTGTTATTGTTATTTGGTTTTTTAATTTTTGTTGGTTATTGATGGTGAAGTCGTGGTTGTTATTTAATTTTTTCAGATTTAATATTTGTTGATTAATTACGATTTTTCATATTTATTTGGTTTTTATAAAAGTTATACTATTTACGACTAAAGTTATACACTTAAAACATTAAAGTTATACTATTTGCGACTAAAGTTATACCCTTAAAACATTAAAGTTACACTATTTACAACTAAAGTTATACCCTTCAAACATTAAGGTTATACTATTTACGACAAAAGTTATATTCTTCAAAAATTGAAGTTATACAATTTATACTATTTTGTTGTGTGTTGTTATTTACTTATTTTTTATTTTTTTATTTCAAATATGTCTTATATTACATTTTGATATTTAGATAATGGCTTTTTTTTTTCAGATCTATTATTGTTGGTTTAAAGTTAGTATTAGTGGTTTTTAGGATTTCGGTTATATATTGGACTAAAGTTATACAAAAATGGACTAAAGTTATACAAATATGGAGTAAAGTTATACAAAACTGGAGTAAAGTTATACGATTTTGGACTAAAGTTATATATTGGACTAAAGTTATACGATTTTGGACTAAAGTTATACAAAAATGGACTAAAGTTATACAAATAAAGACTAAAGTTATACAAAAATTGACTAAAGTTATACAAAAATGAGATTGAAGTTTTTTATTCTACTTTTTTGACTTATTGGTTTATTTTTATTCACAAAAATGGACTAAAGTTATAAAAAATGGACTAAAGTTATACAAAAATGGACTAAAGTTACACAAATATGGACTAAAGTTATACCAATAAGGACTAGAGTTATACAAAAATTGTTTAAAGTTATACAAATATGGACTAAAGTTATATAAATTAGGACTAAAGTTATACAAATATGGACTAATGTTATACAAATAAGGACTAAATTATACAAAAATGGACTAATGTTATACAAACAGTAGTTATATAAATTCAAATTTATAGTGTTGGTTTTTATTTGTTATTTTTTTTTTGTTATACATATATTTTTTTTCATTTGTCAACAAAGAGAAATGAGAAAACAAAAGTTATACTTTCATTGAAGTTACATACATTTCTACTGGAGTTATACATTCGTTGAGTATAAGTTATTCATATCGTTATTTGTATAACTTTAGTCCATATTTGTATAGCTTTAGTCCTTATTTGTATAACTTTAGCCATATTTATATAACTTTAGTCAATCTTTGTATAACTTTAGTCAATCTTTGTATAACTTTAATCCATATTTGTATAACTTTAGTCAATTTTTGTATACCTTTAGACCATTTTTGTATAACTTTAGTCCATAACAGTATAACTTTTGTCCATAACAGTGTATACTTTAGTCATTTTATATCATTTTTTTATAAAAATGTGAAATATAAGATTAAAAATCAACAAACTATAAGAATTTTAATATAGCTAAGATTAAAACAACAAATTTTATTAAAAATATTTTAGTAGATCTTAGATGAAAAAAAGTATATCACAAAAAAAAACGATATTTAAAACCCGAAATCTTAAAAAAAAAACGTATAACGAGAAGAGATTTGAAAAGAATAAATAACAACAAAAACCAACAAAAATTAACAAATAAAATAAACCGACCCAAAAGAACAAATTTAACACAAAATCTGAAAAAAAAAAAACAAAAAACAAAAAAAAGGGGACGAAAAAAACCGAGACGCAAAATCTGAAAAAAAAAGAAAAAAAAACGTGTTTATAGAATTTACCGATGGCGGTGGTGGAGGTGGGTGGTGGGTGGCGGTGGGGGTGGGCGGTGGGTGGTGTCGGGTGGGATAGTGGTGGGTGGTGGTGAATGAGAAAGAGAGGAATGAATGATTTATTTGGATTTTTTTATTTATTTGGATTTTTTGGGTTTTATTTATTTATTTGGGTTTTTGGGGTTTTTTATTTTTTTGGATTTTTGGATTTTTTATTTTTTGGGGTTTGAGAGAGGAGATGAGTTGTGTGATATGTGAGAGAAGTGGATGAGAGGAAAGAAAGTTATAGTGAATTAGTGATTAATTAGAAGGATTAGTGTGGGAGGAGAGAATGAGTGATATTAGTCCATAAACACACTTTTTGGAGGTTGATCTTGGCCATCCATTTTCACCATCCAAGGGCTCTTAATAGAACTTATGGACTCAAATACATATGGTGGACTTACATGATCTCTTCTCTCTCTCTCTCTCTCTCTCTCTCTCTCTATATATATATATATATATATATATATATATATATATATATATATATATATATATATATATATATATATATATATATATATATATATATATATATTTTGTCGAATTTGGCTTTATAACTCATTTATTTGTTAATTAGTAATTATTAGTTTTATTATAAATGTTTTATGAATAATGGTTTTTATAAGTTTATATTACCGCTTTGCTTTGTCGTATTTTTTGTAGAAAATATAAAGCCGAGCTGGGTTCGCTTGATAGACGGGAGATGAGTTAAAGTAGCGGGTCATTGTTGGAGTAGAAAGTTAGTTGAGTCAGTTACAGGTTAGTTAGACCATAGTCTCACAACCATGGTTAGTTAAATCATAGGAGTAAGTCGGTGTATCACTTAGTATAAATAGATGCATCTCATTGATCATATGTACTGAATCAATCACAATATCAATAACAATTCTCACATTCAATCTCTCATACAATTCTCTCTCTCAATTCTCTCGTTTCCTCTCTCTAATTACATATCATATTCAATCTCATCAACATCATGAAGATGATCAAACATATTCATGGTATCAGAGCAGGATCAGCTTCTTGATTCTGTCTCGTGATTAGTTTACGCTTCCGCTCATCATTTCTTTAGCTTAATTTGTTTAGTTTGATCATATTTTCTTTCATCGTTTCTTTCTAAAAATCTTTTTCTTACCAATATAATCAATCAGTATCACTATGCCAGAAACAGAATCCGCCATTGGAGTTGATGATCCTCACTATATCCATAACACAGATCTTTCAGGTGTGAAACTTGTTGCAAAACCTTTTGAAGGGTCTGGTTATGGAAATTGGAAGAGGTCAATGTTGATTGCGCTTTCAGGGAAAAATAAGTTGGGCTTCATTGATGGCACCATTCCAAAACCGTCTACTACTTCCGCTACTACCAAGAATTGGCAGCGAAGTAATGACCTCGTCTTTTCTGTTTCAAGCGAAATTGCAGATTCAATCCTGTATAGTACATCTGCTCAGGGTGCTTGGGAAGAGTTGGAAGAAAGATACGGTCAATCCAATGGAGCTCAGCTATATGGAATCCAGAAGAAGCTCAATGATTTTGGTCAGGGAAATGATAGTATTGTCACGTATTTCACCAAATTGAAGGCTATTTGGGACGAAGTTGAAGGCATGGGTATGAATCCCAGATGCATTTGTGACTGTAACCGTGGAGCCAAAGAAAAACAGGCCAAGTTTCAACAACATCAGAAGATCATTCAGTTTCTAATGGGTCTGAACGACTCCTACAAGGTCATCGGAGGAACTCTTTTGATGCAAAATCCTCTGCCCAAGCTTGCTGTCATTTACAACAGTCTTATTCAAGAAGAAAGACAAAGGGAGATCCATAGTCAGTCCACCTTTCAGTCTGATTCTGCTGCTATGTTCACCAAGAACATGATTTACACCAACAATTCTTGGGGCAATCATAATAGCAACAAAGGTTATCAAGGAAATGATCAAAATGTTTCTCAGAATACTATGAATTTTGGTCATAACCAGTCTATTGGGCAGTCAAGCAACAGCTTCCATTCACAGGGTCAGAATACTAATTTCTCTTCTCAGGGACAAAATCCTAATTTTAAATCTCAAGGTCAAAACACCAACTTCAAACCAACAGTCAATTTCTGCAAATACTGCAAAAAGGGAGATCACACAGTCCAAAATTGTCGCCACCTGCAGAATAGAAACAGGCGTTTTGCTGGGAACGTTTTCACTGAAGACAACAATGGGCAAGTTTCAGGCTCTTCTTCTGACCAGCAGGGTGGTTCTTTAAATATTGCTGATGCATCTGTTGTCTCCAGTGCTAATTTTGCAGGTAACAACTCTTTCACTAATTCACTTACAAATTCTAATGCATTTTTGAATTCTTGTATTTTAGATTTTGGTGTTAGTAATCATTTCTGTTCTAATAAAGCACTATTCACTGATATGCATCATATATCTAAACCCTATTCTGTGACCTTACCAAATGGTCAGCTTGTTACTATTGGCACTGTTGGAACAGTTTATTTTTCCCCTGATTTCTTCTTGACAAATGTGCTGTATGTACCTTGCTTTCAATTTAATTTTCTCTCTTTTAGTAAACTAAACAAACAACTAAACTCAGTAGTTAGTTTTACACCTAGTACTTGCTATTTGCAAGGTTGTTCCAAGAAGCCCTTGGTCTTTGGTAAAAACTTCAATGATTTGTATCTGCTGCAATTACAAACTGCTGGACATTCTTCATGTAATAACATACACTATAATAAAGATGATGATAGTTCTGTTTCTGTTATAGATGCCAGTGTTGCTGAATCAGTGTGGCACACTAGGCTAGGACATTTACCCTTGTATAAACTAAAGCTCTTAAAGTTGAATAATTCCAATTTTACTTGTACTCCTGATATCAATGCTTGTTCTATTTGTGCTAAAGCCAGGCAACATAGGTTGTCTTTTCCTGTTAGTGAGTCAATATCTTTGCATCCTTTTGAACTCATCCATATAGATCTTTGGGGACCGTATCATACCCCAACATACAATGGCTACAAATACTTTCTAACTATTATTGATGATTTTACTCGGTGCACATGGACTCATTTGCTTTCATGTAAAAGTAATGCCTTTGATTTCATTCGAACTTTTATACATATGGTTGCTACACAATTTAATAAAAAGGTTAAGATCATACGATCTGATAATGCTTTTGAACTTGGTTCAAGTGACATCACTTCTCAATTTTTATTGGATAATGGTATTATACATCAGACTTCTTGCTTTCATACACCACAACAAAATGGTGTAGTTGAGAGAAAACATAAACATTTATTGGAGACTGCTAGGGCTCTGAAGTTTCAATCTAATTTACCGACTAAGTATTGGGGAGAATGTGTTCTTACTGCCACTTATATTGTTAATAGAATCCCTTCCAGAAAATTGCAGAATTTGTCCACTTTTCAAATACTCTTTGGCAAGTCTCCTGATTTGTCTTATTTATGGTCTTTTGGCTGTCTAGTATATGCATCCACAACAAAGCTTGAAAGAGATAAATTCAGTCCTAGAGCTATTCCTTGTATTTTTCTAGGCTACCCTTATGGCAAGAAAGCCTATAAACTGCTTACTATTGACAGTCACAAGATAATCAATTCTAGGGATGTTGTTTTTCATGAGAGTATTTTCCCTTATTTACATCAGAATGCTTCTAGTTTCTTGCCTGTCCCTATAGACGACATTTCTTTGCCTCCAACTATAGGTACTACTGATGATATTCATTTTAATTCAACTGAAGTTTCTGTCAATACCACTGCTCATACAAATAATAATATCTCTATTAATCAAAATCATAATACATCAGATATTCTAAATCCCAGTAATACCACTACTACAAATAATACCACAACTAGACAGTCTACTCGAGTTTCTAAGCCACCTTCTTATTTACAACACTATGCTTGTACTTCAAAGAATAAAAACTGTAATGATGTGATCTGTTGCAATACTTTAACATCACTCTGTGAGACATCCACTTCTTCCATCTGCTGTTCTGTTGTTCCTGCTTCTCCTCTGCTGGCTACCATTGCCATGAGCCAGCATCAGAAGCTAAAGAATTATGATGAGGCTGCTTCCTCTCTGAATGGCAAGCAGCAATAGCTGCAGAGTTTCATGCTCTTGATGCTAATAAAACTTGGTCACTGGTCCCTTTACCAACTGGCAAGAAGGCCATCTCCTTCAAATGGGTGTTTAAAATTAAACATAAGTCAGATGGTTCAATAGAAATATACAAGGCAAGATTAGTTGTCAAGGGATACACACAGAAAGAAGGAGTTGATTATAATGAGACCTTCTCACCTGTGGTCAAAATGACAACAATACGAAGTCTTGTCGCAGTGGCAACAAAGAAAGGTTGGCCTATGACTCAGTTGGATGTCAACAATGCGTTTTTGCATGGAGACCTAGATGAGGAGGTCTACATGAGGGTTCCTCCTGGTTTACATGTCCAAGATAAGAAGTTAGTCTGCAAATTAAAGAAGTCACTGTATGGATTAAAACAGGCGTCAAGGCAATGGAATGCTAAGTTGACACATGCTTTAAGATCAAGAGGATACAAGTGGTCTTTAAATGATTATTCTCTTTTCATTAAAAAGACAGATGGCAAGGTAGTCTTTTTAGCAGTCTATGTGGATGATATATTAGTTGTCGGTGACAATGCACCTAAGATCACAGCTCTGAAGCAGTTCCTAGAAAATACATTCAAAATAAAAGATCTGGGAAGACTAAATTACTTCCTGGGTATGCAATTTGTACAGACTTCAGCAGGTTTGGCAATGCACCAGGCCAAATTTACAAAGGAATTGCTCTCAGAATTTGGTTATGAAAATTGCAGGACAGTCAACAGTCCATTGGATAGTAGCATTAAGCTTGATCAAGAATCTGGTAACCTCATTGACAATCCAGCAGAATACAGGAAGTTAGTTGGCAAATTAAATTACCTTACCAACTCATGGCCTGGCATTGCTTTTGCCACACAAATACTAAGCCAATTCATGGCTTTTCCCAAACAATAATATTGGACAGCTGCCACACATGCCCTGAGGTATATTGCAAAGGATATATCTTAGGGAAGATAACAACAAGCAAGTTTACTCTTTGGAAGGCTATTGTGATGCAGACTGGGCATCATGCTCACATTCAAGAAAGTCAGTCAGTGGATTTGTCATTTTTCTGGGAGGCAGTTTATTATCATGGAAGTCCAAGAAACAGCAGACAGTTTCTTTATCTACTGCAGAAGCTGAGTACAGCTCTCTTCGAAGGCTTACTGCAGAGTTAGCTTGGTTGAGCATATTGCTCTCTGAGATGGAAGTTCCACATCTAGCCCCAATACCTATCAAATGTGACAGTCAAGCTGCCATCCACATTGCTAAAAATCTGGGATAAAACACCCTTGCACCGTCTTGCTGCGTCCAGCCGGTTGTAGATGTGTGCAGTAAATTTAGTCAGATCAGGCAATTATTTCATGCCTGATTGGTCCTGAGATTTATTATATCCGGTGATGGTTACTAACTCGTTAGGCATAGTTAAGTGCAAAAATTTGTTTTAAAAACTGATGTACAGTAGAGTTGATGCGTGTCTATAATATGATGTTTTACATCTTTATTTCCACGCATTTTATGTCTATTATATGTAGTTTATTCTACTATTTCCCCTATTTCTGTCTACTCTCGTGTTTTTATGTAATATTGCAGATTATTGCGGAAATGAGCAGAAAATGAACCAAATCTTGACCCCGAAAGCTAAGCTTAGGAAGGACATGAATATTTGACTCGGACTTGAGGTTTAGAATGCATTTCAAGGCCTGAAAGGTGTATTTGCGTGAGTTTTAGAAGCGGATTGCCAGCTACAGTGGTCTATAGACTGACCTACATGGTCTATAGACCGTCAGAATGCTTCTCGACATTGCAGGCTGCTTCAGATGGCTATATCTCGAGTTATAAAGCAGATAATCGAGTGATTCCAATTGGAGGTAAAAGCTTATCCTCTTAGATTTCCAACGCCGCGTAGAACGCATGATTTGACCAAGTAACGAAGAAATGGCAGCTGTTTTAAGATCGGTGCGCGCTGCAGGAATCGTCAGAATGCAATTTTGTACAGCGCTGTTGGTCGATCGACTGGTCCAAGTGGTCGATCGACCACTCCACGAGTCTGACGAGAGTTTAAAGACGAGAATTAAAGGATTTTAATCTAAGCCCATTGTATATTAGGTTTAGGAATAAGTGTTACGTTATATTCCTATATAACATAACTTGATGTATTCAGTTTTAATCATCAAAAATTTAGGGTTCTTTAGTTTACATTAATTTCTCAATAAAGTTCCTTGCTTGCTTTTCGGATTCTCCCTTTTCTCTGCAATTCCATTCGGTATTTCTTTGTTCCAATTTCAGTTTACTGCTTTATTTCGTTCATAGTTTAGAATTGTTAGAGTAGTTTCCCAAAAGCCAATTTATCGTCTCATGTTAATTGCTTGTTTCGTTAGTTTAATCATGCATTCAATATCTTTGTTCGTTAATTTCATTGTTGTTTTTATCACAAGTATGAGTAGCTAAATATCCATGTGCTAGGAATTAGGGAATCCATGGCGTCATGAGTTAATTTTATTTAGTCTAGGTTGAACCCGTACCGGCCTTATTTACCTTTGTGAGATTTTTACCCCTGCTAGATTGAGAGATTAGCAAAGTTTGACTTCTTGCAAGTAATTGGAAAGACTATAGTGCGAAAGTAATTTAGTTTCTTTCTAGGGTGGATAAGAGACCGGAAGGCTTAATTTGAATAGGGACTTAGACGACCTATTTGACATCCTGAGACGGTATTGGATAGACCTTGACTTTACTAAACTGACCCTTAAGCCATGGTGAACCGAAATTCCTAGCTACCTTTTATTATCTACTTAAACTTCATTTAATTTTCGGTAGTTAGTTTAGAATCAATCAACCAAAACAACCCCCACTGTTACCGTTAGATTAAGATTGAAAGCAACTGAAATTCCCTTCCTCCCCGCGGATCGACCCTGACTGCCACTAGCTTCTGTTAGTAGTATTTAGGTTATAAATATTATTTTTGGTACTAAACGACGGTATCAAATTTTGGCGCCTTTGCCGGGGAGGCAGCGCTAGTTTCAGTTGTTTTTTGTTTTAGTCTTTTTCTAGTTTAAGGAACTTCCGTTCCTTAAACTCCTTTTACACTCTTCTTGTAGTTTTATCTTATCCACAGGTCATCTCATGGATAATAAGGTAACTCCAACCATGGCGGATCTCAGAGCTATGATGCGAGAGCTTGAGGCCAACATTGCCAAACATAGTGAAGAATACGCAGCAATGTTCAAATCAACTCAATCCCGAATGGCCAACCCTTCTTCTCTTCAATACATGGAGACCGTGCAGGGTATGCACGTCCGTAGTGGGTCAACCCCTGAAGGGCCTGCTATGAAAAGGGAAAGCCCGGAATTTAATGAAGATGAATCGGGAAGAGAAGAGGCTGAACTGTCAGAACAAAAGAATATTAATGCTTCTCTTCCTGACAGTCAAAAGCTTTTGGAACCCAGCTCCCATAGTCGTTCGACCCCGCCCACTGTTGATATTGTTGATAATCCAACCCGAATTATTGACGGATCATTTATTTTGAGAGCCATGAAGTGTTTTTCAGGTGATGATAAGGACAAAGTCCTTAATTCAAAAGATGGGTCCAAAAGCGAGAAGAAAAGGCGTCAGATACAAATGATCGAGACCCGATCGATCGACCGACCATCATGGTCGATCGACCAGTCCCCGATCTTCCAGCACTGCTATACCTGAAGAACTCAGTCGATCGACTGACCAACCTAGTCGATCGACCGAAAAAGCTGCTGAAAGTGCACAATTCCGTCCTCCAGTACCCAAGTCTATGGTGGAGATGCTTAAACTCCAAATACAAGAAGAGGCTGAACAGAGAGAAGCTTCTTTCAAAAGACTTGAGCTTCTCTTGGCTCAAGTAGCTGCCGAGCAAGATGCCAATATGTACGACTCAGAAATTGATGATGTTGTTGACGATGAAGTATTTCTTGAATACTTCATTGCTGGCGCACAAGAAAAATTTGACCGAACGGACAGCAAGACTGTTCGATCGTGCACAACTGAGGAAGACGACTTTTATCGAACAGTTGCTGTGACTGTTCGATCGAGTAATGTGCTAGAGGAAAATGCTCGATCGAGTATAGTGACCACGGAGAGCAATGTTACTGCTAACGATATGAAGGACGACAATGTGTATGGTGAGTCTCCTTTTTGGATGGCCGAGTTGGATGCCTTGGAGGCCGCAATTTATGGGACAGAGCCTATGCAGACGGATCTCTTTTCCTTTAATGATGATGATTCGTCACTTGTGACTCCCCAAAACGACAATGATCAGGTAATTGCAGATCTAGCTTGTCCGACTAGCTCCTTCTCTTTAGCTGCTTCGGTTAAGAGTCATTTTAATCCTCCCGTTAAATTATACACTACTGTTGATTTAACGCCTCCGCCCCAGCTTGGGAGCAAATGGGAGGAATATCGTTCTGTCTCTTCTTGTGCAGGCTTCGACAGGTTTGTAGACCCGGGAGGAGGATCTGAAGACTCCTTCCCAAATAAGAAGAAGACACGGGAAAGGGCTATTAGAGACTTGGTCAATGGGGTTCCAAGTCGTTGTATTTCCAAAGCTGTGTTATGGAGGCTGGACTTGAAGCTAATGACAGCTGCTAAAGCCACTGCGTTCAGTCAGAAGCCTAGTGGTGGGCCAGTGATTTGCGCTCTTTAATGATCGAAAAGTGGGTCGAGATGGGACCATCTAATCTAGCGCTACCGGGAGGCAACCCGGAGTTTGAAACATTTTGTTTGATTTGGTTTTGAAACATTTAGCTTTATTTGTTTTGTGTGCTTTAATAATTAGCTCAACTTAGTCAGTTACTTTGGGTTTTTGCGCAATTTTGGACGCGTTTTTTATGTGCATTTACAGGTTATTAGATCGAGTTAACTCGATTCATTGAGTTAATTCGTGAGCAGGAACTGTTCATGTTAGGTAATATGGTCAATCGACTGATTAGAGTGGTCGATCGACTGATTCGCGCAGCACAGAAGCTACTGTTCCAGGTAACTTGGTCGATCGACTGGTTAGAGCGGTCGATCGACCACTGTAGCTGCTATACCTTGTTCTTTTAATTCTTTGGACGTAATTTACCATTCCAATTTTGTTTTCTCGGATAATGCCCGGTATGTTTTGTTTCTTTTCAGGTACTTATGGTAGCACTGCTGGCTACTGAAACCTCCTAGCTCACGCTGGTTTGGGGAGGTTTCCTTTTGCGCTTAAAATATTGTAAGTTTCCGAGTCCCAATTTCATGTCTTATTTAGTTTCTTATCGCAAAATCCCAATTTCCTTTGCTTATTTATACACATGATTTCGCACAATGAGGGCATTTTGTGATTTGGTTTGGGGAAGGGTTTTGCGTTGCATTTCATTCTGCTTTGCATTCACGTTTACATTTTTGTCTTGCATTGTTTTTTTTTTTTTTTATTTATTTTCCTTTTATACAGAAAATTCAAAGAAATTGAAAAAAGTTTCAAAAATTCAAAAAAAATCACGTTTATTTTTTGCATTTTAGGTTGAGTCAGATTGGAGTATTTCATTACTGATAGTTGTCATTTTCTTAAGCCTTGCATTGTTTCACATCTTTTAGCAAAAGTTTTTGCAATATCTCGAATTTCGTTTCAAAATTTGTTGAACAATTAGACTTGACTTGAAGTTTTGGCAAGCTACAAAACTTTCTAAGGAATTAGAGCTTTATAAACTGGTGTCATTCATGACCAGTTTCACTTAGGATTGTGAGTAGTTACTCCCTGCATATCGTGTAACATCAATTTGCACAAGTATGAAATTTAATTCCTTTTTGCCTGCATACATTCGGGTTAGTGGTTGGTATTGCATGTTTGGAGAATGCTTGCGAAAATCCCTTTTGTTCATTTTACCCATTAGCTTCACATTAGCCAAAAATTGCCAGTTGACCCTTTAGCTACAATCCATAAACTAAGCCTACCCTTTGCTGAGCTAGTTTAGTAGTTTTAGTGGTATTCGTTGTATTGTATCAATTTTGGCTCGATTAGCGCTCTATGAAGTTGGTAATGAATGAAGGAGAAAAGAAAAAAAAAAAGAGGAGAAAAATGGAAAAAATATAGTGATTGCCAAAAAAAGAAAAACAAAACGAAAAGAAAAAGGAAACAAAAGAAAAAGAAACGGCAAAGAAGAAAAGAGAAAAAAGTTTACTCCTATGTTTGCTTTATATTTTATGAGGAGTATTAAGTTTGGATTAGTGAAGTGTTTGCCTAATTCATTAAGGCATTTGAGCTTATTTCATTGAGTTAGAAGTGGATGTATTTATTCGGTTTGTTAGGATGCTAGCTTGGCTATTTCCCTCTCATTCCCATATTGTTTTGCCTCTTCTTACCCATAGCCTCACTTATCCAAATCTTTGCAAGTATTCGGCATGTGATGGACCCTGAATGGTTGGAATGTATGTGCACGGTAGCTAGAATTACTTATCATACTATATTGCATGCATGATCATGTTGGTTGAGTCTAGGTGAGCGACTTTCGTCTCTTTCTCTCTTACATATGAATTGCTTACCATTTGCTTTGTTGAGAGAAGAGTGACCCGGGAGAGTCCAATCTTGAAAGTCTTGCAAGGTCAAACGTTCAACATCTTTTCGAAATATGCATAAATTCGTTTGCGTGACATTGCGCTATTAGTAGTTGATTCATATGCATTAAATTGGTTTAAGTAGACGATTTTCAGTTTGTCCATGTTTTGCTCCTTACTATCTAGATTTAGTTTTGCATTTAGTTTGCTTGGGGACAAGCAAAGGTTTGGTTTGGGGAAGTTTGATGCGTGTCTATAATATGATGTTTTACATCTTTATTTCCACGCATTTTATGTCTATTATATGTAGTTTATTCTACTATTTCCCCTATTTCTGTCTACTCTCGTGTTTTTATGTAATATTGCAGATTATTGCGGAAATGAGCAGAAAATGAACCAAATCTTGACCCCGAAAGCTAAGCTTAGGAAGGACATGAATATTTGACTCGGACTTGAGGTTTAGAATGCATTTCAAGGCCTGAAAGATGTATTTGCGTGAGTTTTAGAAGCGGATTGCCAGCTACAGTGGTCTATAGACTGACCTACATGGTCTATAGACCGTCAGAATGCTTCTCGACATTGCAGGCTGCTTCAGATGGCTATATCTCGAGTTATAAAGCAGATAATCGAGTGATTCCAATTGGTGGTGAAAGCTTATCCTCTTAGCTTTCCAACGCCGCGTAGAACGCATGATTTGACCAAGTAACGAAGAAATGGCAGCTGTTTTAAGATCGGTGCGCGCTGCAAGAATCGTCAGAATGCAATTCTGTACAGCGCTGTTGGTCGATTGACTGGTCCAGGTGGTCGATCGACCACTCCACGAGTCTGACGAGAGTTTAAAGACGAGAATTAAAGGATTTTAATCTAAGCCCATTGTATATTAGGTTTAGGAATAAGTGTTACGTTATATTCCTATATAACGTAACTTGATGTATTCAGTTTTAATCATCAAAAAGTTAGGGTTCTTTAGTTTACATTAATTTCTCAATAAAGTTCCTTACTTGCTTTTCGGATTCTCCCTTTTCTCTGCAATTCCATTCGGTATTTCTTTGTTCCAATTTCAGTTTACTGCTTTATTTCGTTCATAGTTTAGAATTGTTAGAGTAGTTTCCCAAAAGCCAATTTATCGTCTCATGTTAATTGCTTGTTTCGTTAGTTTAATCATGCATTCAATATCTTTGTTCGTTAATTTCATTGTTGTTTTTATCACAAGTATGAGTAGCTAAATATCCATGTGCTAGGAATTAGGGAATCCATGGCGTCATGAGTTAATTTTATTTAGTCTAGGTTGAACCTGTACCGGCCTTATTTACCTTTGTGAGATTTTTACCCCTTGCTAGATTGAGAGATTAGTAAAGTTTGACTTCTTGCAAGTAATTGGAAAGACTATAGTGCGAAAGTAATTTAGTTTCTTTCTAGGGTGGATAAGAGACCGAAAGGCTTAATTTGAATAGGGACTTAGACGACCTATTTGACATCCTGAGACGGTATTGGATAGACCTTGACTTTACTAAACTGACCCTTAAGCCATGGTGAACCGAAATTCCTAGCTACCTTTTATTATCTACTTAAACTTCATTTAATTTTCGGTAGTTAGTTTAGAATCAATTAACCAAAACAACCCCCACTGTTACCGTTAGATTAAGATTGAAAGCAACTGAAATTCCCTTCCTCCCCGCGGATCGACCCTGACTGCCACTAGCTTCTGTTAGTAGTATTTAGGTTATAAATATTATTTTTGGTACTAAACGACGGTATCAAGAGTAGCCCTTAATCCTGAATATTTATGCATATAAACATTTATCATGTATAATTGTTCAGGATTCAAAAATAAGAGAAATTGGGTTAGTTACATATATAGACATGGATTGCACATAGAGCATATGAAACACGTAATTTTTCAGATGGCACGTCAGGTTGAATCACTGATATTAAAGGTATAGTTTTTACCTGATTTGGGCCTGACATAGATTTTATACATAGAATAATTTCAAATGTGTTACATTCTAAGATCTTGGGATCATTTTTCCTTCTAATGTTTGGAGCCTGTATTCTCCTTGTCCGACGATTGAGTCAATTAAGTAAGGGCCTTCCCATGTAGGGGCAAGCTTGCCTGCTGATTTTTCTTTTTTGTTTGGAAAAACTTTTCGTAGGACAAGCTCTCCTTCCCTGAAGACTCTAATTCTGACATTTTTATTATAAGTTCTGGCTACTGCTTGTTGGTATGATGCCATCCTGATTTTGGTAGCGTCTCTCAGTTCTTCTGTCAAGACCAAGTTGTCTTGCATCATGTCTCTGTTTGCTTCAACGTTGTTCAGTCTATATCTTGATGTTGGCACCCGAATTTCTGCAGGGTTGACAGCTTCACAGCCATACACCAAAGAATAAGGAGTTTGGCCTGTCGATATCTTTGGAGTTGTCATATCTTCCCATAGCACTAATGGAAGTTCTTCAGCTCATCTGCCTCGTCTTCGCTTTAGTTTCTTTTTTAAGCAGCTTATGACTACCTTGTTACTAGATTCAGCCTGGCCATTAGCTTTTGGATATCCAGGGGTTGATGTTACCAGGTTAATATTCCACTCTTGGCAGAATGCTTTAGTCTTTTTTCCCACAAATTGGGTTCCGTTGTCACATACTATCTCTGATGGGACTCCATATCTGTAAATAATATTCGTCCTTATGAAGGATATTACTTCTTTTTCGGTTACCTACCTAAAAGAGTCAGCCTCTATCCATTTAGAGAAGTAATCAGTCATAGCTAACATGGATACTTTCTGTCCTGGAGCTATAGCCAGATTTCCTACAATATCCATGCCCCACTTCTTGAATGGCTAGGGTGCAGAAATTGAGTGAAGAAGTTCAGATGGCTGATATATTATTGGTGCATGAATTTGATAGGCTTCACATTTTGAACAGTATTCCAGGCAATCAGCCCTCAGTGTTGGCCAATAGTAGCCTGTCCTGAGTACTTACTTGTCAGGCTTTTTCCTCCTTTATGGTTGCCACAGTGTCCATCGTGTATTTCCTGAAGCAGTTGTTTAGCTTCATCAGGCTCTAAGCATCTCAAGTATGGTTCTGCCTGCGATCCCTTGAATAAAGTGTTATTGATAATAGCATAGGTTGAAGCTCTAATCTTAAAAGCCCTTGCTTTATGCCTTCCCTGAGGTAATATTCCTTGGAGGAACCAATCATAATAAGGTTTGGTCCAAGAATTATTATCTCGATTAACAGGGTTGACCTGTTCGGTTTTACTGATAGTTGGTTCTAATAAATGAACAATTGGTATTTTGTTGAAGACTGCAAGAGTAAAATTTGAGCCTAGACTAGCAAAAGCATCAGCATGCGTGTTCAGGTCTCTTGATATTTGATCTATATCAAATAAAGCAAATTTAGCGGTAAGGTTTTTGGCATATGCTAAATACGAAATCATTTTTGCATCTTTGGCCGTATAAATTCCCTTTATTTGATTAGCAATTAAAAGTGAATCAGGTTTTACCTTTAGGTTTTGAACATCGAGGTCTAGACATACCTTTAAGCCTGCTATCAGAGCATCATATTCTGCTTCATTGTTGGTAGCTTTGAACTCACAGCTTATAGCCTCAGCTATCATGTCCCCATGTGGCGATTTAAGCACTAATCCTAACCATGTCCCCCTGGCATTAGACGTCCCATCTATGAATAAAGTCCATTCTTGGTCTAGGGTCTTATTTTCTAATTGATTAACCTCATTTTTCAGGTCACGTTCTAGGTTAGGGCTGAAATCAGCCACAAAGTCTGCTAAGGCCTGTGATTTAATCGTTGTCTCGGGTTCAAAGGAAATATCGCATGTACTAAGCAGAACCGACCTCTTGGCCATCCTACCTGACAATTCAGGCTTGCGTAGGACAAATTTTATGGGTAAGTTGGTCCTGCCTATGGTGAGGTGACATTCAAAGTAAGGACGTAACTTGGCAGATGACATAATTAGAGCTAAAACACATTTTTCAAGTAATCCAAACCTCATTTCAGCATCCAGCAGGCTTTTACTTACATAATAGACAGGATGTTGTTGGCCTTCCTATTCTTTTACTAAGACTGCGCTGACTGCTATGTCAGTGACGGATAAGTATACTGACAGAGGTTCCCCCTTCTCTGGTTTAGCCAGTAAGGGTGGAGATGATAGATACGATTTTAAGTCTTGAAAGGCTCCTTCATGCTCATCTGTCCAATGGAACTGCTTTTTTTTTCTGAGTAGCTTGTAAAATGTTTTACATCTTTTAGAGGATCTTGATATAAATCGGTTCAGGGCAGCTACCCGGCCTGTCAATTTCTGAATATCCTTGACAGACTTGGATGACTGAAGTTCGAGGATAGTTTTTATCTGTTCCGGACTGGCTTCTATGCCTCTTTTTGTCACTATATAACCAAGAAACTTACCTGCAAAGACTCCAAATTGGCATTTTGCAGGGTTGAGCTTCATGTTGTATTTTTCCAATATTTGGAATGCTACTTCCAAATGCTTCACATGATCTTCTGCGTTTTTGGACTTTACTACCATGTCGTCTATGTAGACTTCCATGATATCACCTATTTGATCCTTGAACATCATGTTGACCAGGCGCTGGTACATTGCTCCTGCATTCTTCAGACCGAAAGGCATGGCTGTGTAACAGTATATGCCTCGTTCTGTAATGAATGCAGTACTTTCCTGGTCAGCAGGGTGCATTTTTATTTGATTGAATCCACTGGAGCCATCCATGAATGTCAGCATCTCATGCCCTGTTGTGGCGTCTACCATGGCATCAATATGCAGCAAGGGAAATGGATCCTTAGGACAGGCTTTGTTCAGGTCAGTGTAATCCACACAAACTCTCCATTTTCCATTCTTTTTCTGCACAACAACCACGTTAGCCAGCCACTCATGGTACATTACTTCCCTGATCATTCCCATATCCAGAAGTTTTTCCACTTCCTCGTTGATTATTGCATTTCTTTCAGGTGCAAATTTTCGTCTCTTCTGTTGCACAGGCTTAAAAGATTGGTCAATATTAAGTTTGTGTGTAATTATATCAGCACTAATTCCAGTCATATCAAAATGAGACCAAGCAAACCAAGATGATTTATTTTTAAGGAATTTTACCAGTTCTGGCCTAACACAGTCTGGGGCGTCAGATCCTACTAGAACATACCTGTTAGGGTACTCAGGGTCTAGGATAACCTGGTCTGTTTCCATTCTGGGAGGTGCTACATAAGTGTTGGAATATGTGTCCTCCGACAATAATGCGGTCACAACTGTTGATCATGGTGATCACATATTTAAATCTCATTATAAAGAATACAATTGGGAAGTAATATTTATCACAATGATCAACATATATCGGTAATGATTGGCTGACTAGAGTTTGACATTACTGTCGTGCGACGATGGTGATCAGTTGATCCCCTTGGTCATACCTATAGGGCAACACTCTTAATTGATCAATTAATTGATCGTATAACGTTACGAGTCAATTAATTTAATTAAAATTGGCGGACGATTTTGGAAGTAATATTTACGTATCTCATTAAAATTGATTAAAATGAGATACGGTCTGAGTAATCGAATTGTATCATTACTCAGATGAAATTATTGTTTAAGGAAACAATTAAATTTGAATGAATTATTATAAATACAAATTGTGATTTATAATTGGTAAAATATTTTGGTACAAGTAATTATGAATTACTAAAACGATTCTTGTATGTGACGTATTTTTAATAATACGTTGATTTTTAATATGTTAAAAATGCACAACAAATTTATGCAACATATGACATGTGACATAAGACAAAATTGACATTTTGACAAAGATAATATGGAGTCCATATTATCCCAATGTGCCGAAAATATGAAGAAGGATTAGGCAAATATTAAGTTGATTTAGTTAGTGGTAAGCACCATGATTACCTACTAAACTAGCCATGCATACCTATTACTCATTGTGAAGAGCAACTAGAGCATGCATTGGCTCCCTTTTGCCTCTTCTTCCACCCGGTTTTAGACAGGCAAAAACCACTTGGTTTTTCCTCTTTTATTTTTACCATATACACAAAATGTTTTCTGGTTGTTCATTCATTCATTTCATCTCATCAAAATATTTTTAGAGAGATAAAAATATTTTCCTTCCTTCCTCTTTCTCCTACCCGGTTTTAGGAGACAAAAACCAAAATTATTTTGGGTCAATTTTTCTTACAAAATTAATATTGTACTAGTATTTATAATATTGATTTTAATTAAGAGTGTTCTTTGGGTATAATTCCTTGGGAGAGATCCTACACTTGGGTCTTTGTTCATCCAAAAGGAAAGCTCAAGAACAAGAGAGAAGGAGATCTCTCTTGTGCCCTAAAAACCGAAAATCCAATGTAAGGATGGAAGATTCTTCTCTTATTTTGATTATAGTTTGCATGCATAAAATCATTAATTAATTTTATGACAAATTAAATTTAAACATATATGAATATGTCAAGTATATTGATCTACTTTTCCTTCAATCGGTATCAGAGCCATGGTTGTTTGCATGCAAATCGGTTAAAAGTTTTTCCGAGTTATAAAGATTAACATATAAAACTTGTATAATTTGTGTTATTATGATATATCACAAAATTAATTTATGCATGTTAAAATTTCTGGTCCTAAAATGTTTTTAGGATATTTTGGTTAATTTACGGATTTTTATTGTTCATATTATACAATAATGGCATTAAAATATGATTTTATGAGTAAAAATGTCATTTTCGGACTAAAATTAGCTAAACTTCGAGATAACCTGTAAAGTTTCATAATTTTTGGACTTCTTATGCTCGAAAAATGGATTTTTCATTATTAAATTCGGATTCAGGTGAAAAATAGGTTAATATGAGATAAATTTCGAATCTTGTCATAGAAATTTAGTATGTTGTCACATGCAATTTTACAAGATGTGTGTAAAATAATAGGCTATAGTGAAGTCTTTTTGCATGATTTATGGATTTTTGAAGAAAAATAGCATGAATAGTGACTTTATTAGTGAAATATTGATAAAACATACTCTATGACTAAGGAAAAACGTCCAATGTTGCATTTTATTATATTTTTCAAATCTAAAATTGAAAAGTTGTTGAATATAATTTTTCTCATGTTTTTATGATTATTTTAGTTAAAACCGATAAACCGCAACATTGTTTTTCCGGATAAAATTCGAAATTTTTAACCTAAGTTTTTGAACATTATGAGTGTCATGGTTTTTTTTTCCAGAATGTTCATGAGTTTAAATTTCAAATTTCAAATTTATTTGAAATTTTTGTGATTTATTTGAAGTTTATAGCTTATTTTTATAACTTTAAGTCCATTAATGAACAAATTTTAGAAATATGAGTTAATTATGGTCAAACAATTAGTGAAGACTAAATTTTGAGTCCTAAGAGGTTAGGGTAAGTAACTTATGCATAAATATGAATTTATGTAATTTTGTGATTATAAAATGTTGAAATCACGCAAATCCGTAAAAACCGAGTAATATACGATATTGGCTAATTAAAGGCGATTTAGCATAAAATTGGGCATGTTCATACATATTATAATGCTTCATTTTCTTTATGATTGTCATAATTTTAATTTATGTAATTTTTGAATTATGTAATTTTTACTTAGTATGGCCTTAGTTTTTAATTGGTAATTCCCGAATTGTATGGGAATATCGATTCGGTTGTAATTTTATTGTGATCTCGTATCACCGTTTTGTAATTTAATAGATTTATTTTATTTTAGTTACAAATGTATAATAGGAAATTATGTAATTTATTATGTAATTTTATTCATTTCGGAGTTCCCAAAGACGGATTTCTTCAAGATGGCGATACATAAAGACGGTGTTACCTCGAGATGCGTGCCACAACCGAAGTTCAAGGGACCAATAGAGTTGGTTTCCGAATTTGTAATAGTTAAATAGTTTTTCTATTTTAGGAAGGTCATACTAGGATTTATTTTTATGCTTTGCATTTTATTTATATGTCACATGCATCGCTAAATCGCCATAACTAAAACATGCATCCATATCTAATCGAGTTTATTGACCGTGTCAATTACAATTATCGTAGTTCACCGCTTTAGTTCACTTAAAACGTGATAGATAATAATTTGACATGACCTCTCGCTAAAATAATCAATTGAGACATAGCCTTACCAAATAGTAGAAACCATGAAAATCTATTTCGCGAGGGAGTGCACTCGGCCCTACCGGGGTACAAAACTTGTTACGTAGGGGAAGTGGGTGATAAATGTTTATCCACCGAATTCATGTTGATAAGGGATGAATCGGCCCTACCGTGCCCGAGTTGATGTGGATTTGGATCATGGACACATTTATTCGAAATTTGGATTGAGCTCAACGGAAGTATTCGTGACCGTAGTCGCATGTGTTCCGGGCTAAAGATAAACATTAGAGTAATTTTATCGACCAAGAGTTCTAAAAGTAGAATCGATTAAACGTTAATCCACCGAGTTATATTGATAAAGGATGAATCGGCCCTACCGTGCCTAAGTCGATATGAATTTGGGTCTTGGAATCATTTATTATAGTTGGGTAGAGGTCACTATATAAATGTTCATATCTTGTTAATTTATTTACAAGTGTGATTTAAAAGACAAATGTTAATATTTCCTTTCCTCCATACTTGTAGTGCATTACAATGAATCCATCAGACGCTACCGCACCGATAACTATTGAGTCATACCAAAATGTTTTTGACGATGTTTGCTCCAACAATGATTTCGACACTACTAGAGAACTTCATTTTGGGATAGGTTCGGATGGAAACTTTAACTTCATCACTTCTTCTAAACCACCTACTACTACTAGATCTCGTGTGAGCCCGTCTCAGGAAGACTACCTCATACAATCTGTAGGATCTTTGTCTTTGGAAGATAAAGATGCCAAAGCTAGTGGGAGCTCAAGCAATCAAGCTCTTGCTTCAAAGGGCAAAAAGTTCAAGAAGAAGGGAAAGAAAATCAAAAACTTCAAGAAAGTTAATGATGAGTGCCATTATTGCTATGGCATGGGACATTGGCTTAGGAATTTTCCCGTATATTTGCGAAATATAAGGGAAGGAATCATCACTCCAAAAAGTAAAATTCCTAAGGAAATTTATGTTATTGATATAAATTATACTTCCACTACGACATGGGTACTAGATACCGGTTGTGGTTCTCACCTTTGTAATCATTTACAGGGTTTAAGAGACGTGAAGAGGCTTAGCAAGGGAGATGTGGATCTACGCCTTGGAAATGGAGCTCGGGTAGCGGCCGAATCCAAAGGAACTTATGTTTTAGCTTTTCCTAACGGATTTGAGTTGTATTTACATAATTGTTTTTATGTGCCTACGCTCTCTAAAAACATTATTTCAATCGCCATGCTAGACATGGACGGTTTTTGTTTTGCCATTAAGAACAATCGTTGTACTATTTCAAGGAATGATTTGGTTATAGGCCAAGCTTCTTCTATCAATGGCATTTACATTTTAGATACCTCAAATCCGACTAATGATATCTATAACATTCAATCAAAGAAACTCAAATCAAGTGACCCAAGTGAAGCGTTCATTTGGCATTGTCGATTAGGTCACATAAACGAGAATCGCATCAAAAGATTAATTTCGACTAATGTGATTACACCATTTGATTATCAATCATATGGTACATGCGAATATTGCCTACTTGGCAAAATGACTCGTAATCCTTTTAGTGGTAAAGGGACACGAGCTAGTGAACTATTAGGACTCATACACACCGATGTATGTGGACCAATGAGTATCACCGCTCGTGGTAATTATGACTACTTTATAACCTTCACCGACGACTTGAGTAGACATGGGTATGTCTATTTAATGAAGCATAAGAGTGAAGCGTTTGAGAAATTCAAAGAATTTCAAAACGAAGTAGAGAACCAATTGAATAAAAGGATTAAGGCACTACGATCCGATCGTGGTGGAGAATATCTTAGCCTTGAATTTGATTCACACTTGAAAGGTTGTGGTATCATATCACAACTTACTCCACCCGGAACACCACAAATCAATGGTGTTGCCGAAAGGAGGAATCGAACCCTACTTGATATGGTTCAATCCATGATGAGTCAAACCGAGTTACCGAACTCGTTTTGGGGATTTGCGATTCAAACCGCAATTCGATCTTTGAACAATAGTCCCACAAAGTCCACCGAAAAGACTCCATGTGAGATGTGGACGGGAAGGATCCCCAAAATATCCTACATGAACGTCAAGACTAAGAATGACAACAAGTTTGCCCCAAGATCCGAAAAATGCATCTTTGTAGGTTACCCCTCGACTTCTCGAGGATACTACTTCTACAAACCTCAAGATAACAAAGTGTTTGTGTCTTGCGAGGCTGTCTTCTTAGAAAGAGAATTTATTTCTAAGAGACAGAGTGGGAGAAATTTTGAACTTGATGAAGTTCAAGAGCCACAAACCGAGCCAGAGACGCAAGAAGAAGTTTCTTCGTCGTCTAATACGGTTATTCCTCCTCCTCTTAGAAGAACGGGCCGTGTTTCTCGTCATCCCGATCGATATGTGGGACTTATCGAAGAAGATGGAACACTTGATGTGTTGCTTATAGAAAGTGACGAGCCCGCTACCTACAAGACCGCAATCTCTAGTCCAAATTCCTCCTTATGGCTTGAAGCCACGAAGTCCGAAATGGATTCTATGCATGAAAACCAAGATTGGGACTTGGTAGATTTGCCTAAAGGGGCAAGACCTCTTCAATGCAAATGGATATTCAAAGTCAAGAATGGCATAGAAGGACATGACGATGTCTACAAAGCTAGGCTAGTGGCAAAAGGATTTACCCAAGTTCAAGGTCTCCATTATGATGAGACCTTCGCCCCCGTAGCCATGCTAAGATCCATACGGATTTTGTTAGCGATTGCCGCATTTCATGATTATGAAATATGGCAAATGGATGTCAAAACCGCTTTTCTAAATGGGCATTTAGAAGAGGAGGTGTACATGATACAACCCGAAGGTTTTGTTTATTCTAAAAATCCTAACAAAGTGTGCAAGCTAAAGAGATCCATTTATGGTCTTAAGAAAGCATCTAGAAGTTGGAATCATCGATTTAATCATGTGATAAAAGAGAATGGTTTCACTCGAAGTGTTGAGGAACCATGTTTATACATGAAATTCAGTGGGAGAAATGTTGTGTTCCTAATCTTGTATGTCGATGACATACTACTCATTGGAAATGATATTCCAATGTTGTCTTCTGTTAAGAAGTGGTTCGGTAACCACTTCCAAATGAAGGATTTAGGAGAAGCACAACGCATATTAGGTATCCGGATCCATAGAGATAGATCCAAGAGGATATTGGCACTAAGTCAAGAGTCTTATGTTGATAAGATTCTTCGACGGTTCAGCATGGACAAATCCAAAAGGGGATTGGTACCTATGGTAACCGGGACGATATTGAGCAAGACTCAATCTCCCTCCGAACCCCATGATGTTGAACGCATGAAGATGATCCCTTATGCTTCCGCTGTTGGATCAATCATGTACGCCATGATATGCACATGCCCTGATGTCTCGTATGCCTTGAGCATGACGAGTAGATATCAAGGAAATCCAGGTGAGAGTCACTGGATAGCCGTCAAGAATATCCTTAAGTACTTGTGAAGAACTAAGGATTTTATCCTAGTGTTTGGAGGAGACGCTAAGCTGCGTGTTAATGGATACACGGACTCAAGTTTTCAAACAGATAGAGATGACATGAAATCACAAGCTGGTTTCGTTTTCAAGCTCAATGGTGGTGCCGTAAGCTGGAGAAGCTTCAAGGAAGTCAGAATCGCGAATTCTACAACGGAGGTCGAGTACATTGCGGATCGGAAGCTCGCTAAGGAAGTCTGTGTGGATCAGGCAATTCACGGAAGGTCTAAGAGTAGTACCTACCGCCAATTATCCCATCACTCTCTATTGTGATAATAGTGGGACAATCTTCCAAGCTAAGGAGCCGAAGTCTAGTAATAGATCTAGACATGTACTTAGAAAATATCATGTAATAAGAGATTTCATTGAAAGAAAGGAAATTGCGATTTGTAAGGTTGGGACGGATGACAACATAGCCGATCCGATCACCAAGCCTTTATTGCAGGTTAAACATGATGGACATGTGACGTCCATGGGACTTAAGCGTGTACCAAGTCTATGTTAGATTTTGAAATGAAATAAAAGTGTTGTTTTTGTTCATGTTCATAATCACATTTGTCTTTTATCTTTAATTTATACATTGTTACATCCAAACGGGTTGTAGTGACAATTGAACCCCGTTAAAGTGAACACGGATTAACATAGTATTTGCCCATAGTCACTTGTATGAGGTGACGTCTCGAAGTGACTAGAGTGTGATGCGATTGATGGCAAGTTCAAGTGCCATAGAGTCATGTGAGATGACTAGTCGATCACAAAGGCAAACTGTTAGGACCATTTTGTCGGGCCTAATGACCGCTAATAGAGTTCTGGCAAATTTATATAGCCTGGTCATGGCGAGAGCTGCTATAGTATTCAAATGAGTCGATTATTTTGACTAAAGACTATTCGCCTAAGATGGCACAGTTTCGGATTAACTTTGATTTGTGTTACTACGACCTTCGTAAATGGGGTCAAATGGGCATATTTTGGGTTATGATGGTTGTGGCTAGTTGAAGGAATGAGTGCGATAGAAATTGTCCATCCCTAGTCAGGGTTATAACAATATCTCAGGGCCACTCGAGGAGTAATGAACTGGAAATGCGTGGCCACGCTCGGAATGTATCCATGGTGGATAAATCCGATCAATCAGTTATTCTCCAGATCGAGGAAACCACTCTCGATATGATCACTTGCAAGTACGACCTGAAAGACAACTTGCATTGAGTGGGAGATAGTAATAGGACAAGAGAATTGGTGACGCACACTTGTCAAGGACAAGAGGGAGATTGTTGGAATATGTGTCCTCCGACAATAATGCGGTCACAACTATTGATCATGGTGATCACATATTTAAATCTCATTATAAAGAATACAATTGGGAAGTAATATTTACTGTCAACTGATCAACATATATCGGTAATGATTGGCTGACTAGAGTTTGACATTACTGTCGTGCGACGATTGTGATCAGTTGATCCCCTAGGTCATACCTATAGGGCAACACTCTTAATTGATTAATTAATTGATCGTATAACGTTACGAGTCAATTAATTTAATTAAAATTAACGGACGATTTTGGAAGTAATATTTACGTATCTCATTAAAATTGATTAAAATGAGATTCGGTCTGAGTAATCGAATTGTATCATTAATCAGATGAAATTATTGTTTAAGGAAACAATTAAATTTGAATGAATTATTATAAATACAAATTGTTGTGATTTATAATTGGTAAAATATTTTGGTACAAGTAATTATGAATTACTAAGACGATTTTTGTATGTGACGTATTTTTAATAATACGTTGATTTTTAATATGTTAAAAATGCACAACAAATTTATGCAACATATGACATGTGACATAAGACAAAATTGACATTTTGACAAAGATAATATGGAGTCCATATTATCCCAATGTGCCGAAAATATGAAGAAGGATTAGGCAAATATTAAGTTGATTTAGTTAGTGATAAGCACCATGATTACCTACTAAACTAGCCATGCATATCTATTACTCATTGTGAAGAGCAACTAGAGCATGCATTGGCTCTCTTTTGCCCCTTCTTCGACCCGATTTTAGAGAGGCAAAAACCACTTGGTTTTTCCTCTTATTTTTTTTTACCATATACACAAAATGTTTTGTGGTTGTTCATTCATTCATTTCATCTCATCAAAATATTTTTAGAGAGATAAAAATATTTTCCTTCCTTCCTCTTTCTCCTACCCGGTTTTAGGAGACAAAAACCAAAATTATTTTGGGTCAATTATTCTTACAAAATTAATATTGTACTAGTTTTATAATATTGATTTTAATTAAGAGTGTGCTTTGGGTATAATTTCTTGGGAGAGATCCTACACTTGGGTCTTTGTTCATCCAAAAGGAAAGCTCAAGAACAAGAGAGAAGGAGATCTCTCTTGTGCCCTAAAAACCGAAAATCCAATGTAAGGATGGAAGATTCTTCTCTTATTTTGATTATAGTTTGCATGCATAAGATCATTAATTAATTTTATGACAAATTAAATTTAAACATATATGAATATGTCAAGTATATTGATCTACTTTTCCTTCAATAAGTACTCCTGACAAGGTACGGTAATTGCTATGCGAGGGACTTACTTGCCTTGGGAGGTTTCAAGGCTGCTGTATAGCATTCTTGGGCTATCTTGTGATCTCTTTTGATTGTGGCTATGCCCCAATCCGTTGGTACCTTGATACACTAGTGATAGGTTGATGGCACAGCCTTGACATTATGAATCCAGGGTGTGCCCAGAATTGCGTTGTAGGATGCCAAGCAATCTAGGACTCCAAATTTCTCATAGGATGAGACTCCTTCAACGTAGGATGAAAGATGGATTTCTCCTAATGTGCTTCTGGTTTCTCCACTGAACCCTACCAAAACGCTGGATTTCTTGGTGATTTGATCTTCACCTATATTCATGGCTTTCAGTACGTCAAGCATGATTAGGTTCATCGAGCCGCCTCCATCTACTAGGATCCTCCTTACTGTAGCGGTTCCAATCTGCATAGAAATTACCAGGCCATCATGATGAACATCAGGAATCCCTACCAGGTCGCAATCGCTGAAACTGATTGTCGGGACATGATTCGGTTTGCAAGGTGATGTGGTCCTTGGCGTCCTGACTATCTTCTTTGCTGCTGAAAATCTTAACTTTCACGAACGAACTAAGCATATTGACTTAGATTGCCACTTTGTCAGGGAAAAACTGATGGATGGTCTGATAAGCTTGTCCTACATTCCAACTAAACATCAACCAGCAGATTTATTCACTAAAGCTCTGACTGGTCCTCAACATAATTTATTGCAAGACAAATTGGGTTTGTTCATCACACCCTCCAACTTGAGGGGGGTGTTGGAGTAGAAAGTTAGTTGAGTCAGTTACAGGTTAGTTAGACCATAATCTAACAACCATGGTTAGTTAAATCATAGGAGTAAGTCGGTGTATCACTTAGTATAAATAGATGCATCTCATTGATCATATGTACTGAATCAATCACAATATCAATAACAATTTTCACATTCAATCTCTCATACAATTCTCTCTCTCAATTCTCTCATTTCCTCTCTCTAATTACATGTCATATTCAATCTCATCAACATCATGAAGATGATCAAACATCTTTAGTCATTGCATTAATCAAAGATAGCAAAGACAAAGTCAACCCCTGACCTTGGGAAATTAATTCGCCAAAATAACTAACCTGCTTTGTTCAAGGCATTCTCTACACACACCATTACCATACTATTACCACCATTTATACACTCATCATCACCACCATTTATCAAAGCTTCAACCAAAACCCGATTCCGGAGATGTTTAATTCGACAACTAGCAGCCCCTTTTGCCACTAGGCGCCAGTAGCTCCGACGAGCTCGTCACCGTCGCAAACTCATGCTACAACCAACACACCATATTCAACCTCCATCACCCACTATAGCTTACCATTCCGACGCATGTAGATGACCACCATTCATTCATATTCACCACCTCACATCACCATGAATGCTCCATAATCCATCACCAATTCAACTCACACTTCACCACCATCAACTACCTGCAACTCCGATCACACGGCAGCTCTAACCATCAATCGACTTCCAGAGAGCTTCATCACGCTTGAACCGGATTCGAAACTGAAGTCCAATTTGCAGCTATCATTAGCAATCACCACCATTGGCCCCTGCTGCTCAATTCCGACAACACTCAACCACCATTCTAACCGCCTGCTCCACCATCACTCAGACCACCATTGTTCCTGTACTCCACCACCATCAACGTCGTCCACCAGCAACACCATCGTCACCACCATCATCAAGCACGAACTCGTAATTGAAACCGAGTTATTTTGAAATAAATTCATTCCATTAGATTGCGGGCACGTTTCACGAGTCGTGGTAGGAGAGTGTTTTAGTTACTTTTTGTACAAGAAAACGCCCGTTCTTCAAATATGTGACGAGCAAAAACCGCGAGGAAGTCGGTAGTCTAGGTCCCCTTAGTCACGGGTCTCTCTCGTTTGAATCTTAAGTCGTGTCATGTAATTCTTGTAGGACTAGCCTTGCTTCCCCTTTCCCGCCTTAGAATGTATTTCTTTGGCCTATGTGGTCACATTTCGGTTGCTTGGGCCATGCATTCTCAGGGGGTTGGCACCTCGTTGGGATATTAAGACGGCGTCTCCCGAGCTAGGTCTTTCAATTTTGAAACAAAATGGCCGCTTAGATGAGGAAAGCGGTTTGACTTTTTGTGATGCACCTTATGTGCTATTTCGTGCTTAAATGTTTAGATGTGTCAAAATTCTCCGCAAGCCCCCACTTACCTTGCAAGGAAGCACATACCTCATTGTGTTTCATTGTGAGTTGAAGGGACGGAGAAGGCCCGTTAATTGTCTTTCTTCGGATATTACTAGTTTAGATAGTCCTTTTATATTAAGGTTCTTAGATTAATTTAATGAGCTTACTCGAGGAGGAGTAAGGTTTAAGTGTGGGGATATTTGAAGAGTAGTATTTTAGTCGTATTTTACCCCTCATTTATAGATTATTCTGACTCGATTTTGCGTGCTTAATTGATTAAAAAGCTCATTTCATAAGTTTAATTAGTATTTAATAGTTCCAATTTTATTTATCGCGAATATATATATATATATATATATATATATATATATATATATATATGTAGGCGGGATCTCGTGAGTTTGGTTCTTATGGTGAGGTGTAAGTTTGGAAAATCTCAGCCATTGGATCAAGGATCCAACGACTGAGATTAAACAAAAAATAAATAAAATAAAATTTTCAAAACACGCTGTCCTTCTCCCTGGCATAAATAAATTAACAATTGAAATCAAAATGAAACCAACATAACATGGAAAATCGTTTCATCTTTATCACAATCGCACATTCTGCATCGTTTGTTCTCACTCGATATCTTTCTCTCTCGAACATTTCTACTGCCGTTTCAATCAATTTGGTAAGCAATTGTTCTAACATTTGCCATCAAATTCAATTAATTTTAGGTTTTTGTCTGCAATTTCGCTTATCATGTGTTCTTCATGTTAATTTTGAAGACGAAATTTCGCAATTTTTCTTCTTTAATTGGAGTATTTTACTGTATTGTTTATGTTTTTATTTGTTTTGCGATGATCGCTTCTATGTTCGGTAGAATATTAGGTTTTGCGATGAACTCTTTCGTGAATTCATCAGATGAAATTTGTACGAACGTTTTATTCGAGAGCGATGTTTAGGATTTCGGAAAGTTATATAACCCGTCAATCTTAGGTTTCTGATGTTTCGTTTTGATTTTCATCTGTTGATTTTATTTGGTAACTTTGATTGAGTAGCGTAATTTTTGCATTGTCTGATTGTATCCGAGGTTTTACATCTCGAAGTTGTCTATGCGCCTATGTTGACTCAAATAAGCCTTGTGCAAGTTTACATCTAAGCTTTGATTTTTCGATGAGGCTGCTGAAGCGCGTTTCTGAAGAATAGTTACGTCATTTATGCTACCCTTTCTTCGTATCATTTTATTACTTTAACTTCCAGATCCCTGATAATACACTAAATGTCTGAATCTTGTTTGTGGCAGCATTTTCTTCATTTTATGCTGAAATTATGTATTTGCTCTTTCAGAAATACGGGGTAAGAAACATGCTGCTAGCACAAGCGACTCTCGTGCTGATTGAATTTATTCTTAATTCCCGAAATTGGAGAAGCAAAAAGGATCAGACCTTGACCCGGTTTTTAGATTAGGACTCGAGTGAATGGCATCATTGTGAAGAAGCCCTTAACTTACCTTTACCATCTGCAAAATCTAAGATATTATCCACCAACATTTATTCTTCTTTCTTTACGGTCAATGGTGTAATCATAATACCTACCGTGTCGGAACCCTGCTCTGTTCCGAACTGCAACCAGTCTTTCGCACAGACCATGGCCTCTAAAGTTCCAGGCCGTAAGGAACACTGGTGACTATCCAAATTTCTGGTTTGTGTATCAAACACGGAATCCCGATGCACGGTACTAAATGTTATCGACAGTAAGTCGGCTGCCATCTTAGAAAGAGTTGGGTATTGGATTCTCTTGAATTTCCACCAATCAATGACGTCAAGTTCATCTCTCGGCAAAAGATCCTCTTCCAAATACTGGTTAAGTTCGAACGTTTCACTGTTACTAGAAAAATCAGAAATATACACCTCAAAATCTGAGATTCCGACATCTGAAGGTGGGCCTACTTCATCTTCAAGGGATTCGGCTTTAATAAACTCGTCGTATCTTTGTTCCGTGTGAATCCATGGCAAAGGTAAAGTCTGAGCAACATATTCAAGGTATAAATCATGTATACTTTCATCAATAGTCCTTGCCCATATGTCACCATCGTCCTCACCGTACAACTTACTTAATGTGAACTTCACAAGTTTCAACTTGTATCGTGGGTCCATGGCTGGTTTGGACTTAATGGGCTCCGCAAAGCAGGATACTAGCACATGATTCAGTAGGAGCATTTTGACACACTGTGGTTGTAGTTCGCTGATTGAAGGGGTTCAGTTCGCAAGGCCGCTGATAATGCTACCGTTTGTGTTGGATCAGGTGTTAAATGCCAAAATCCTGAAGTAGAAGCAGATTGAGGTCGTAATAGAGAAGGATGAAAATGATGGGTCGATTGATATACGGTCAGTAGCGGAGTTAGTGAGATTGGTAGTCGAGGATGAAGCCGATAGTATATATAGAGAAGAGGTTGTGAAAATGAGTCGAATAGTTGCTGATATAGGCTTACAAACCCATGATATAGGCTTACAAACCCAGTATTTTGACAGATTGGAGGAGTTTATGAGGAACAATGGGCCTGGGCCTGCTCATTTGTCCATAATCCATGAACAAAATTAAGTTACTTGTCGAAAAAAATTAAGTTACTTGTCGATTGAGTCTCAAAATAATGTTATCATAATATGATGTTACTTGTCGAATTTTTTTTTTAAAAAAAATAACAATAACACAACAATAATAGCAGAATAACAACACAACAATACTGGAGTAAGAACACGTAAAGAAAAAAAGGTAACAAAATGAGATTTTTTTTTAAAAAAATAACAATAATACAATAATAATAGCAGAATAACAGCACAATAACACTGGAGTAACAACACGTAAAGGAAAAAAAAGGTAACAAAATGAGATTTTTTAAAAAAAATAACAATAACACTACAATAATAGCAGAATCACAATAACACTAGAATAACAGCACAATAACATGTGGTAAAAAAGATAAAAAAAATAAAAGTAGTAAAAAAAAATTAAAGTGACACCGGAATAACATCACAATAACACCAGAATAACAGCACAATAACATGCGGTAAAAAATCAAAGTAGTAAAAAAAATCAAAAGTGACACCGGAATAACATCATAATAACAGCAGAATAACAGTAGAATAACAGCACAATAACACGTGGTAAAAAAAAGAAAAAAATCAAAGACGTAAAATAAATCAAAGTGGCACCGGAATAACATCACAATAACACCAGAATAACAGCACAATAACATACGGTAAAAAAAAAGTAAAAAAATCAAAGTAGTAAAAAAATCAAAGTGACATCGGAACAGCATCACAATAACAGTAGAATAACAGCACAATAACACGTGGTAAAAAAAGAAAAAAAATCAAAGTCGTAAAAAAAATCAAAGTAACAGTAGAATAACATCACAATAACAGCGGAATAACAATAACAGCAAAATAACAGCACAATAACATGTGGTAAAAAAAAAGAGAAAAAAAAATCAAAGTTGTAAAAAAAAAATCAAAGTAAAAAAAGCATAATAACAACATAATAAGTTAATAACACAAGGTAAAAAAAATAAGAGTAAAAAAAACTGGTACAAAAAGAAAAAGAAAAAAAAGGTAATATAATGAGAAAATTAGAGAAAAAAACATAAGAGGAAAAAAAATCAAAGTTGTAAAAAAAAGCGTATTAACACGAGTTAAAAAAAAGGAGATAAAAAAAATTAAAGTAAAAAAAAAAAGAGTAGCCCAATAACATGAGCTAAAAAAAAGATTAAAAAAATTAAAGTAAAAAAAAAACAAAAAGAAAGAAGAGTAACATTAGGAAAAAGAGAAAATAAATAAAGGACAGTGGTATATATGACAGGTAAGATTAGATCTTGTCCATTCATCTCTAATATAATCTAGTGGCTGAGATTTCAAAGCCAAAATTCACAACTCACCATAAGAAACCAAACTCACAAGATCCTATATATATATATATATATATATATATATATATATATATATATATATATATATATATATATATATATATATATATATATAGATTTAGGATCCGGTGAGAACGACTATTCAGTGAGAACGGTGAGAACGACCTACAACCATTGGAATTAAAAACATTGTACGGCTGAGATTCACGACCAAAACAAATATGGGTTTTTCTAACATATGCCCACTAGGCATAGGATAAGAAACCAAAATAGGAAAGAATTAAATGCTATTTTTATGGGAAATTGGAATATCTCATCATTTTTACTTCTATTTACAAGAAACACATTTAATTCTTTCCGTTTTTTTATTTCTTATCCTATGCCCAGTGGGCATAGGTTAGAAAAACCGAACAAATATTTGTATAAAAAAAACTTCAGCCATTCCCAAACTTTCCTCAATAACCCACTAATAACCGACTAAGCTACTACCACGGCCACAACCACCGGTCGCCGGCAGCCACCATGACCAACGCCGCTGACATCACCATATACCTCTGAAATCACCGACAACGTTACCGATCAACCTAAACGACGCTGACAACATCACGAGCTACCATGTCGTCGTCCCCACCACCCACAAAAACAACTTTCCTGGAGACGAGATTCGATCCAACTCCTTCTTTTAACTCCATCTTAATCATGATAAACATATGGCTTAGCTTATGTAATCCAATGTAAATTTATTCGTAAATTTTTCGGTGTTTGCTGTGATTAGTTTGATGTTGTCTGGTAAATCTTTGAGATTTGCTTGATTTTGGTGGTAAGTGTTTATGTAAACGGGCTACTGCACATTTTTTGGGTGAATTTTTGTTGTTTTGTGAAGTTGATAAGGAAGTGTGAGATTTGTTGATTTTTTATGGAAAAGGTAAGTGGAATCTAGTTGTTCATCTTCTCAGTAATTAAGGCAGAGGAAATTGATGAAATCTTCGAATAATGTGTAGGATTTCTTAGTGTACTTTAGTAATTTTAGAAGGGACGCGCTATTTCCCGCACACATTTTACTAGATCGTACACAAATTTTCCGATTTTTTCCACCTTTACCCTTCTCCTTCTATACACAAAAATAAGAAAAAAAAACAGACATGAAATTAAACCCTAATTTACGATCAAATCAACCCCAAATCACCTTCCACTAATTTAATCATTATAATGTTTTACAGTATAATACAATTTCCAATTAATTACAATTATACCTACAACCAATTGATCAATCAATCAGTCGTCCGATTATCTTTAACCTTCAATTGAGTACCATAGAAAGTAATTGCAGTTTTGAAGCAAGTAAAAGTTTAATTTGAGTTTCAATTTTCTAAACACGGTATAATTTGTTGATTAATTCCAAACCCTTTCTCCGTCGTTGATTTCCGCTGCTAAAATTTGGGTTTCAACATTATATTTCAAGCGTACTCATTTTTCGACGCATTACGCTTCGATTTCGGACAATTAGCTGCCTGCGGAGTTGTTTCTGCAGTAACAACCTAAGAGGGAAGAAAGAGCGGTAGAAGCTGGTGAACAATTCTTCTATTGATATTAGAAAACTACTCTTTAATATTTGTACACTTACTATTTGCATAATACAGAGTATATGGAATTTATTTATATAATAAAGAGCAAAATGAACGCTGAAATATGCTCATATATCTTGTTATTGTCTATACTCGGACCTTAGAGCGTATATCCAAATATTTAAAAGAGTAAATGAATATTAAAGAGTTTAATTTTTACCTCCCTAACTAATATTTTCTCCAATCCAATCTAATATACCCATTTAATTTTTGGTGGTCTCGATGTGACACTTAACTTTAACCATATTTTTCTTCCTTTATACGAAGAGTTTTTTTTTAATCAAAAATATAATTTTATGAAAGATATTACATAACAAAACTAAATATGTTAGTTTTAACTTTCAAAGTTTTATCTTTTTAAATGAATTAACGGCCAAAGTTTTTAAAGTTTGACCTCCAAAAAGCAAATAGGTACATTGGAATGGAATGAGTAATTGATAAGTGTACAAGTGTGATAAATTGATAATAGTTTAATTTAAGCCAAATCTATGGTATAAATTTAGGAATTATAGTTTTTCAACAAGTGTATGATAATTTAATTAGATCAAATTTTAAACTATTATATTAAAATTAATATATTTAAATATTAATTAAACAAACTCTATGAGGATTCATTTGGTGTAAAAAGATGGAATAGAATAAGATGGAGCATGATATCATGGAGGTATTGATTCCGAATCTCATACCTTTTATGGTTGTTTGGTTTACTTAAAGAGACGTTTGGTTGGCCTTCAGGAATGGAATGGAGTGAACTTGTTTAATTCAATTGTTTGGTTTGGTTGGTGTATAATTGAATGCAGGTAGATATCCAATGGATTTTTACTCCATGCCAACCCTATGGAATACCATACCTATCTTACGCCCTTGGTATCAAACTACATTTCTTTCCTTTACAATTTTAGAGTAAACCAACAGTTTTAAGAAGGAATAGATTTGGATCCCTATACCTCTAGGGTATCATACTCCATTTCATCACGTTGATTCTGATGTGTTAGTTCGGTTAGTTGGGTGGAAAAGGTTGGATATGGAAAATGGTGGATAAAGTTAGGTATTGATTGGAGAAGGTAAATAGATATATTTTATTTGAAAAGTATATTATATGAAAATAAGAACGTGACAAATACTATAAATATAGACTAAAAACCTTTGAAATATCATGTATATAAACCAATTTTGTTTCTTTGCTAGCTAGACACAAAACAGAACATCAAATGTTATACTCCCTTCAATCCAATCCAATGCTCCTTTGGGCCGGCGCATAAATTTTAATGTGGAATGACTTTATAGTGTTTTTTGTGGCGGTATTCTTGAAAATAATTAGGGGTGTATAAAAAAATGTTATAATGTGGAGTTTTAATAAGGCAGTTACAACGGTATCATTTTAAAAAACAAGAAATAAAAGAGGATAATTATATCAACTAATTTACCAAGTAAAGAAGGGGAACATTGAATTAGATTGTACAAAAATGAAAATTGGGGACATTGGATTAGAGAGGGAGTATTTATCATGTTAATATTATATCATTAACTTTTAATCAAGTTATTTTGAGAATGTCATTATATCGTCTTGGGTGTACTGTTTGGATCCCTCCGTTCCTTCACCATTTCTCTTATATCTCATTTGCTAACCAAACAAGTAATTTTGCATGCTTTTGTTCCCCTCTCATTTCCCAACCCAATAAGGTCGATGATCAAGACATAATGTTGTTCTCTAATTCTTCTCAATATAGACATGACGTCAGACCCGTCCAATAGCAAGTTCAAGGTGTTCTCAGAACAGTTTCCCAAACGGTTTTGGGACCCAAGAATTATTCTGTTGTTAGAATAATTACATATGGTTACCATAAAGTAGGATAAAATTATCTTGACACAGTGGTTATTGCACACTTGCTTATTGCATTTTCTAGCTTGAAGGCCGAGTTCGATCCTTTTGAGCAACAAAATTCCTTCTCCATTAATTTTATTTTTATCGAAAACATTTTTTTCCTGAAAAATTGCGAGAAAACTTCTTTTTAATAGTGAATAAAGTCACATACCTTCAAGCTTTTAGTTTATAGTTTATTAAGCAATGCATTGGTTTATTATAGTTCATTATTTCAAAATTAATAATAATGATAAAAAAATTCTTTTATTATTTGGGACCTCAAATCGACATATAGAACGGGCCTCTTAAATTTATTTGACAAAATTTGCACGCGTTATATTAGATTAGTAACTAATTGAAATTTAAAATGATAGTATATCAAATATTAGATGCACATTAGACTTTTACAACTAAAATAAGTAGTGCAATGCACTATAGTTGCAACTTATTTTAGTATCCGTGCAACGCACGGATATATAGATATATATAGATATCTATATATATACATATATAAATTGAATCATGTGAGGCACCCTTCTTAGGGTAAGGCGGCTGAACCATTTACTCACCATTGGATCTAATTATTACAGATGCACCAGATGTTGACATGTGTCCCCCTATATACTGCCCAACTAACTCACTTTCCCTCATTTACAATCTCACTTTCCCTCATTTATTTCTCTCTCTTCCTTCAGCTACTTTTCAGCCATTATCACCATTATCACCGAGTTTCTACGAGCTCATTTATTCCGCCATTTCCCTTCATCCTCAATCATTTACTCCGTCACATTTAGTCCGTTCACTCTCTCTCTTCAACTCGTCTTCAGCTGAGCTCCGTCCTCGCCATTCACTCCGTCTTCGTCATTCGCTGAACTCCGTCACATTTGTTCCGCCATTGAAGTCGATTTCTCCCCTGCTTCGTATGTTCCTTTCCGTTTCTTTACTAAATTTATTTAATTAGTTTAATTACTCAGTTTTCTCTTATTTTTCTATTTTCCATCACTCGACTTCGTTTGATAAAGACCGGGATCTTGGACTGTTTTGAGGAATACATTTTCCAGGATTTAAACTCTAAGGAGCACGAGGCTCTGATACCAATTGAAGAGTTTAGGATTCAAGTACCTTAGAGGGGGAGGGGGTGAATTAGGTACTATTTTAAAAATTTCAACTTAGTCTGTATTAAATTAAAGCAAGTTGGTTGATAATGTGAAGAACAAATGGATACATCAAGTAATATTGATTCATTAAGAGTGTATCACGATGTTTAAGAATATTGCAGTAAGGCAACGGTTGATCTGACTGTTGCTTGTATGTCTTAGCTCATAAGAGAAGGCTACTGACCAAAAGCAACAGTATCAGCGACTATTGTTAAATAAAACGTGGATTAACAATCGAGTAATGAAAATGCAGCGGAAATTAAAGTAACAAAGATTAACACGATGCTTTTGATTTGGTTCGGCCAACTCCTAAAGGCCTACGTCCAATCTTCTTTTATTAATAAGTTTAAGTGATCTACTCCGACTACTTAGACACTTACAAATAAAAGGACCAACAACCTACTCCGGTTGCGACACAAGTCTCAAGACTACTCCGTCTAGAAACTTAAGACTCTTACTAGAATGATTACAAAGATCAAGTTTCCTCAAACTGATTCTATGAAAGAATTGATAAGGACACTTATAGATCAATCGATTCTAGGTAAGAGAATGTAATACTTAAGGAAACGGTAGTGAAGACTGTTGCCACTGGAAGACTTAGCAATATTTTGCAAATGAAGTAAAAAGCTTTGAGTTCTTAAAAACAAGTTTGCAAAACACTTTGAAAATTCTCTGGAAAAAGTCTTAAGAAAATGAAGCAGAAGAGTGCTCCTTTTATAGGGAAGAAAACTAGGGTTTAGAGGTCAAGACATGAGGTAGAAAATAAATAATTTTGACTTGCCCAAGTTTGCACAAAATGGAGCATTCTTCCAAAGGTTAAAGAAGAAAAGGAGCTTTGTTACTATCTTGAAAGGGCCTTTGAAAATTAGTCAAGGTAAGATGGACAATCAAGTGAGGACATTTTAGAGGAACAAATTTGGAAAGAAACAAGTTCTTCTTTCTAAAAACCATGATAAAAATTATTGCCACTTTGAGTTAAGACCTTTTGAAAGATGCCAATAGAATATCCTTTTCTTAAACAATAACCTTTTACAAGATTCAAATATCAGAAATGTATATTTCGAAATATAATTTTGTATTTTTGAAATATGAATATTTTGAAAATGAAGACTTCTTCTAAGTGACACGAGTTGAAGCAACGGTCTGGCTGACTGTTGCCTTAGTAAGCAGACTGTTGTTCAACAACAGTCTTGCTTATTGTTGCCTTAGTACTACACCCTTTTACCTTTACATAAGTGACTCATTATTACAACATAATCCTTGGGTAGCTTGTTCAACACGTTTTGACCACAATCACTTGATAATCACTTGATTCGGAGGTTGGACTAAATCCTGAAATAAAACATCTTAAGGCAAGATTAGAGTGGGTTTGTCATCATCAACAAAAGTGTTCTAACAAATTCCCCCTTTGACGATGACAAGCCTTAATAAATGAATGTTCCAAAAAAAATTCCCCCTCAATTGGTTAGTCCACCAATAATCATGAAAATAGAATCAGTGGACTAAACTTATAAGGTCACAAATCCTAGAGCAAGGTTACTGTCAAATTTATTCTACCACAAGACAAGAGATTAACCAACTAGCAAGTAATAAGAACATGAATTTCCCTTTTCCCCCTCTTGACATCATCAAACAAGGAAATACTAACCCTGGACACAGAATAAACATGCATGTTACATCACACAAAAGACAACCAAATTTGCAACAAAATGACAAGGTCAACATTTAACAAGGTTCAAACAAAGTTTAAACAGCAAGTTCGGTACGGCTAATGCATAGTTTAAAGAGTACACCACCAAAATAGATAAAAGTGGGGTAGGGGCAATGGTGGCAAACAAAATGGTTAGGCTGATTTTTAGGAGTTAATATGGGTTTAGTGGGTCGAAACAGGGAGCCCATCCAGATCATCATCATCGTCCGAGCCTTCGACAGTTTCTGCATCACCATCCTCAGATTTCTCTTGAAGTAAAGCAGAGATGATAGCAACCTCACCTTTGAGGTAATCAAGAGTAGACTTGATGAGTTCCACATCCTTTTTCAGACCCGGAAGACACGCAACGTCTTCCTTAACCCGAGTCAAGGTTTCAAGAACCGAGGACCCACCCGTAAATCCGGACACATCACCCTCCTTTCCCGAGGGTTTTTCGACATCCTTCTTCCCCTTTTTCGATTTCACAACCTCCAAAATTCCCTTCTCAGTTTTCAGCAGCATTTTCCCCAAGGTTCCACCCGACATCATATCAAACATATCCTGAGAACCGACACTTCCCTTAACAAGCAACCCTTTGGACCGAATAATCAGAGAAATCCACATGTCATAGGGTAGGCGAATGGGGTGGTTGTAGTTGGGGTCTTGAATTTTGGACTCGATCATGGCAATTAGTTTAAAGAAAAGGCTAGGGAGGTTGATTTTTTTGTGAGTCATTAAGTGAAAGATGAGATAGTGTTGGGCAACAGTAAGTTTTGTGCGGTCATTAGATGGGTAAATGGTACGACACTGTAGGTTGAACAAGAGTTTGGGTAGGGCAGGGAGTTCATTGGGGTTAACGGGTTTGCATTTGGGGTGAAAGGGGGTCACGGTTTTGGCAATTACGGAGGGGGAGGCATAATCTAAGGCTGGCCAAGTTTTTTCGGCAGGAGTAAGATCGTATCCCTGATTGTCAATGGAGAGGATTTTGGCAAACTGAGTTTGGGAAAGAGTGAATGACTTACCATTAATTTTTGCGGTTAGGGTTTTCAAGCGTGAGAGCACATGGACAATGGCGAAAAACTGAAGGACTTCACTGGTAAAGACGGGTGCCTCTAATTGAACAAGATCCTCCCAACCTTGAGCCACAATGGCGGCTTCAAAATCCGAAAGGGCAGGATCGGAAGAGAGCCACGAAGACGGGTAGACCCGTGGAGTGTGAAGTGCATCCTTGTGAAGTATTTTTCCGCAATTTCTTTTGATTTCATCAGTGAGTAATGGGTTAGCATCAATTTGATCCTTGACAGTAGACGGATCCCATTTCCCGGAGAGGGTGACGGCATCCGAACCCGATAAAAATTCCTCCTTACTCACCGCAGATTTCTTCTTTCCTTTCTTCTTTGGTGGTTCATTTTGAACTGGTTCCTCCTCGTTTTCCTCAGATCTGACCGATTGGTCGACCAGATCCTCTTCGTTTTCAATATTCTCTTCAACTTTTTCACCGGAGTTGGAGTTCTCATTTGCATGAGAATTATTTTCCCCACTTCCTTCAGATTTATCAACACCATCATCTTCACCTTTCTCATTTTCATCAAACTCGGTCTCCTCTTCAATTATATCCGATAATTTGGATGCGGATTTTCCCTTTTTGAGTGGCGATTTCCAAGCAGGTTTGTGTTAGATAATGGATATGCATGAATAAGGATTGACAATAATTAACCACACCGAATCGACTTCGCTTTCCTAATAGAACAATTTGACCCTTATTTGTGCCCGGGTTAAACTGAATTTCCTATTGAGATAAGACGGTGTCCCTCTGATTTTGGTCACAAGCCAATATCAAAGAAGTAATTTAGAAGTATTGTGTGTAGATTGTTAGATTGTTCAATGATGCAGAAGATGGGATTGTCTGTATTCCAAACATCTTCAACCCCATTCTATTTATATAGATATGAAAAGGTGTAGGGGGATGTATTTGTGAACAGTAGTAACTTTTCACAAATTCCGACATATTAAATGTCTATTGTGGGAATTAAAACCCGTCAAAGTTTCCCGGGCATTGCCCCGAAGCCCCTCCGTCATAGTTGTTCAAATGAAAACTATTCCGTAAATTCATAAATAATTATGTAAGTGTACACTCCGTATTACCCGAACTTACATTATATTATAACGAACTTACCCATCTACGAACCAAACCCGAGTACGCTAAAATGAACCGGTAATTACACTTAAATTACCAACATTCCTCCCCCATTTAAGCGTAATTCAAGATTTTAAATAAGTTAACAAACATACCAATTTATGCATAAATGAAAATGTCACGAAGATTGAATTTCCACTTAGTGAAATTACACATTCCAAATATTCGAGTATCGGGGTGTGACTTAGCATTGAACCCTTTCTACCCATTTTGAATACATGAAGATAACTCACACATAAATTAATTTACTTCTAAAATTACGAAACCGACACTTATTTTCAAGCCTAGTGTCCCATATCTATTCATGAACATATCAGGAGTCAAACCCATACTCCCTTGAAGCGGCTGTACTTCATGTTCATATAGGTTGATTCTTTTCATCCTGTCCTTGCAAACCCACTTTTTCAAAAGATCAACCTTACAACATGAAAGTCTAAGCACACACCTCGGGATATAAATTATTGTGTGCTTCAATCTCTTAGCAATAGGCCTTCCACATTGAATTCAGCCTCTAACATTGTATTAGAAGGGAATTGGGTATCCTATCGCCAAAGATCTTATACGAGTTTTAGTCTCATCCCGTCAAACAACTTTATAACCAAGTCCCTAATTGATCCTTTATGCAAAGTCATCAACTAAAAAATGAGATCTCACAAAACAACCAATATCAATTCCCATTTATGATAGTCCATAAACCATGTTATAACAAACACCCCGATGCGCACCGTTACGTTTATTCACTATCAAAAATTATATGAATGAAATTGGTCAAATACTTTAAGGAACATCGTAGATTATTTTCTTCAGCTACTTAGCCTTTTAACTAGATATATGCTAACACTATGCATACTAACTCCAATGTCAATTTCATAATGCAAATTCGATCTTGGAAATCCATATATTCAAGGTACTTTCCCAAGTAAAATACACTACCACTAGTAGAAAATCACCTTCTATATTTGGTATTTCAATTTGCAAAATATTATCCCTCTAAAACCGAAGGGAAAATGACATAAGACAAACCATAATTCATGGTTTACTTCATATATTGTCACACTTGCTTAATCGCTTGCTAAAGATGAGTACTAGCTATACTAGTATACTTACTCAACTTGTCAAACTACAATAATTAAGCCTCTGTGAAAACCCGAGTCGTGACTCCACTTTCACTAATGGATAACGTCATACTCAACCCTTAGGAATATTAACCGGAGAATAATAATCATACTCTCACCCTTGATACTAATACGAAGCCAAGGATCGTATTACCCCGCATGTCCTTCATAGAACAACTTGTTGATAGAGCCACCCTTTTACAAGGTAAATCATCTTTAGTCTATGTCAAAGATTAAATCTTATCTTTATTAATTCAGAAGACAATACTCAATCCAGGACACGCCACCTCATTAATTCAGCCTTTTTTTAAAAAAGAAATTCATGTTATGGTGGGATCCGTTAGTGTGCAAAGGAGTATATTTCTTCAGAATTCCGCCAATACAAATATCCTACAAATTCCGTCGTAGAACAAATACTATGAAATAATTTTATACATTCCGAATAAATGAAATTAATGGCATACAAGCGGTATGAATTACAAATCGGAATAAATGAAAATAATACTATGAAATAATTTTATACATTCCGAATAGTTTGATAAAACTATATTTATACATATGCAATAAATTTACTGACAACGAGTTCAAAGCGATAATAGCCCAAACTTTACACTTTGATTTTATTTGTATACAGATTATTAATTTTATTTTAACAATTCGAAATTTTATGATAAATACGGCATTTTGAATTTGTTAATTAAAAATAAGAAATATTTAACTATCAAAACAAAATACGAAGTATTATTTATCGATCCATGTACTTCATTGTATATGGGTTTTCTAGGACACACTTATTTCACCAATAAATCATATAAGCTTTGACATTCTGATGTTACACTAAGATGTGTTAAAGTAGATTATTAAATTATATTTCTTTATTCGGAGTGTAAAGTTTTTTATGTATGCAAATTTTATTTACAATAGTATATTACGTTATTTCCTCTTAAACCATTGCATTTGAACACGTATTTGAAACAAGTGTAAACATTAATTATGTAGATCACTGATTTAGACCAACTAGATAATTACAATAGAAATGCGAAAAAAAATCATTCAAAATCATTAATATCGGCCCAAATATATACCCGTGCAATTTTGCACGGGTTTAAAACTAGTTGTCATTAATCCTACAACAAATGACAACTCCATAACCGGTTTTTCAATAATTGTACTTTCAAGCTTTCAATTTACCTCTTACATGGCTAAACCGCCATGACTCCATAATCTCACCATATTTATCACAAACCATCATTCCCAATATTATATGGTAAAATCAATTACATAATCAAACTTTAAAAAGCTTTACACAAATTATTAACATGTTAAACAAACACTATAAAAAATTTAGCACACTAACAACATATTAAACAGACGATCAAATTTCCACTGATCAAAGCAACTATAATGATAATGCCGTTTAACAAACTTTGTGTCAAACATCATATTGCAAATTGATAAAATATATGTCGAACAAACTCCTTGAGCATTTAAACGATTAACAACGTTCAAAACAAGATCATGATAAAATATACTAAGCCATTTGATCCACAAATCGCACATATTAACACAATGAATAATATGCATAATTACAAGTACTCCAATCAGAAGCATCGTATAAATGTGCAGGACAAAACCATATTATCAATAATCTTAAAATACGACATTAGAGCAAATGACCATAAACAAAAGAACTCAAACCAAATTGCTTTTGTTCCTATATTAGTGACCAAAATCATTAGCATAAAACGACCATAAAATTTCAAGAACCAAAAAAGACTCATGTCACTTCATCATAAAACTAAAATATTGTCATGTTAATATCAATATGCATAAAGATTTTACTTATGTATCTATGGGATGATCCATTTATATGCAAAGATAACTTCCCCTTAACCATTTTTTTTTTACCGATTTTCGCAAATCCGTTTCTTTGTCCTTTGGAAACCCCGGACTCCCATCAATGTACGATTATAACAGTGAATTTGAATACACATAACTCACAAACCAAATTCTATGTGACCGCAAATCTATTCCGATTACGCATATAGAATTATCTCAGATGACCCAAAAAAATTCAGGATCGATCATCGTCATCGTCGTTAATGCCTCTTTTCATCAAACAACATGTATAATTATAATACACAATTAATTGCCGAACACTTTAAGGTTTCTACACAAATATGTACTAGTAGAGCATACACTACTCCATAATTGCAAACCAATTCATATATTAAGGTCCTCTCACAAACCAGTAGTATCGTTATCACAAAAACGTAAATATCTAAGCATGGCAAAAATCATTTAGCCAAAAATGATCCTCCCACAATATGCCTAACCGCTATTGTGAAGGGAGGACCACCAACAAACAAAAAATTATTACAGAACCTTTATGAACTTTAATGGAATCTAATAACCGCAAAATACCAAAGTATAAAACATTGTGAACAAAGTGTACACTGACGATTGCTATCATAAAGAAAATCGCAATTTAGGCCTTTTCATTTGTATAAATAAAGCAAGGTAAAATTATAACATCATTAAAACCAGATTATTGATTCTTATCTCATAAAACTTGTATGATACCACTACTACAAAAATCATCATAGACATCAGACATTTTCATCAATAGGCATCAGATTTCTTACTGATGCACAGTTGACACATGTATATTCTTTTTGCTTATACATCAGTCTAAAGTCTGATGTCTATTTTTGAATAGACATCAGTTTTAATTTTATCTGATGCCTATTCCATTAATACGCATCAGTTTTTTACTAAAAACACATGTCTATTGCATAAATCGACATCAGTTTTTAAGGAAAGTCTGATGTATATTATTCTATTTATTTTTAAAAAAAAATTTGATTTATTACAGAATAAGCTACATTCCTTTCATATACAACCAAAAAACCAACATCCACAATCAAGAGCAACCAAATACATCTTACATATCTGCAAAGTGCAAAATATTGTACGTATATATATATACAACCAAACCCATCATCCACACAAACTAATACTCCCGTACATTATATCTTGATTTCAGAATATGTTCCGCCGATAAATCACGAACGCCACGAACGTGTTGATTTCATCTTCTGAAAATGACATATATCTCGAAAAAGCTGCTGAGTCAAGAAAATGGTTTATCAAAGAACTAATAAAAAACATATATCATTGGTTCATCTTATATAATAGTTGTGATAACAAAAAGAGATTAATATAGAAACATGATGAAATAAGGTGTGAATAGGCTCCTGGAAGAAATTAAGTAATCACATAAATTTACAGCAACAGCATAGTAAAGCATTCACGTATAATTTCACATAAATAATGGAGTATGAGTAATTAACTGCAAACACATCAAATACTTACATCAAGTTTCATACAATACAGAGAGACTACTTGGAAGTTGGAACACCAAATTCTTACAATCCCCGGATCTGCTAGTCTCCCAATGCACGCACATATGGCTGATATAATCTGGTTTGACACAACGAAATTATGAGATTGGCATTCAGATAACATAAGATAGTCGGTCATCAAAACTGTTAACCAGAAGGTAAATTCAAAATCAGGAATTGTTTTAATTTTAGTCCTGAAAGAAACCTCAAGACGGTAATAAGTATTGTTGTTCCAGTACAAGGTATAGGTCTGGTTAGCTCGTAATTTAATGCCATAAACTAGACCATTGTCGTTTGTTCATTGTTGTATGAACTTAAAATACTATGTCAGCTAGTGCAGCTACTTTGCCGGGTCAAGTTGGTAAGGTCATTAGGAAATTATCTCATATGCTTGGTTCAAAAATCAAAACCCATCCAAGGGTCGCAACCGTAGCTACTACTAGTAGTCTTTACAAAAAGCATACATAGTTTTAAACTGGGGTATATGAAATTATCGCTGATTTCGATTGCAGTACTAGATGTTTTTACTTATTGCTTAACTGTTCTTGTCTCGATGAAGATACAATTGGCAAAATACTACTCTGTAAAACATATTGAATAACAAGGTAGAAAGACTTAATCACATGACAAGAAACAAGTCATACAACCAACAAAACTGTATCACAAATATACTACTCCGTACTTTTTACCAGACAGAAGCAAGCCTTGTGTGCAAATGATTTCATTTGTGTGTTGCTAAGTATAAACCTTCCAGCGAATCTTCAATTGTTTATGCTCTAAACATTTTAAGCAAAGCTCAGACTCCCAAACTAACCCAAATTTGGACTTTGGGCAGAAACAGCACAACAACAATAAGCAGCACAGCAACAAAAGGAAGTAAGCGAAAGTTGCTTCATCAAATCGAAACAACTAACAATGGATACCACACTTTTAGCATAAAAGGCAGGTTAATTCATCATTCATCCAAAAACAAAATCTGGGCTGACACTATTTAGACACTAAGAATTAACCGAAACTAATAAATAATTGGGATGTAGGGATCAAAAATTGGGGTTTCAAACAATCAACTAGCAGAACAATAGTATGAATTGCATACACTCAACAAATCCAAATGAATAATCCCTAAATTTGGTATAAACATAACCCTAAATCGAATTAAGCTAAAATTAAATATTATATAAACTAATTAGACTGCTCAGGAACCGTACCTAGAGTGCGAAGGAGCAGTGATGATGGCAGCGACTTCATATCATGGTGGTGATGGCGAACGGTTGAGCGATGATGATGGTGACTTGGGAGTCGTCGTCGGAAGTGATGGAGACCGGTGATGGTAACTTGGGCGTCGTCAGTAGCGTTTTTTGTATGAGAGTAGATGGGATGAGAGAATGAGTCGGATAATTGATTTCACAAAAGGAGTGTAAATGTGTAATGTTATGTGAATTAAGAGCGCTAAATTACTAAATATCAATTGGTCTCCCTTGTGACGGGTTATCATTTGTGACGGATATTTTGTGAGATAAAATGGTAACAAAATGGGTTAGTGGAGAAAGGGGACCACATGAATAGTGTTGCAGAGAGAGAAAAAGTGGGTACATTGTGAGGTAAAATGGTATCCGTCTTTAGCTTGTGACGGATATGTCATGTCTTCAATGAGAATTTGTGACTAAATATTTTCCGCCCAAAAAAAATTCAACTTAGATATACATCTGTTTTTCAGTACTCTGATGCGTATAGTTATAGGCATGGGTTTTTGCAAATCTCTGCTGTCTATATAAATGAGTAGACATTAGATGTTTGAAAATATCTGATGAATAAACATATGCATTAGATTTTTTTATAAATCTGATGCATATTAAGAGATGTCTATTAGGTATTTTGTAGTAGTGTACTGAAAACATCATAATGAAACAATAAGAGGGATCACAAGCATATTAGATTCTAATGATTAAAGAACATCATCATATGAATTTGTGATTATCAAATACTTATCACCATCATAATTAATGCCCCAAGCATCACAAAGAAAAGATACTAAAATAGAACGAGTCCACTTATCTGTAATGATATTTCATCCTTTTTCCTTTGCAAACCATTATAGCATTGCTTAACCAAAATATCTAGTGCCTCGACACCAATATCCTATCAACTTGATTTTATCATTTTGGTGGTAGCAAGACAAAATAACTTTTAATGAACTGCATTCCAATCTTCCGCTTTGTTGTGTATGCATCTTCTAAATCATCCATTATGAAACCAGTTTAACAATACCGCAACACCATAACTCTACTACCGTTATTATCATACATACCGATTCGATCATTATCAAAATATTCTTAAGAATATTTCCTTCATTGTCATTTCCTTAACATTCGTCATCTTGAAAGATTTCTATAATTGTTCTATTAGATTGTTAGATATTGGATATGCATGAATAAGGATTGACAATAATTAACCACACCGAATCGACTTCGCTTTCCTAATAGAACAATTCGACCCTTATTTGTGCCCGGGTTAAACCGAATTTCCTATTGAGATAAGACGGTGTCCCTCTGATTTTGGGCACAAGCCAAAATCAAAGAAGTAATTCAGAAGTATTGTGTATAGATTGTTAGATTGTTCAATGATGCAGAAGATGAGATTGTCTGTATTCCAAACATCTTCAACCCCATTCTATTTATATAGATATGAAAAGGTGTAGGGGGATGTATTTGTGAACAGTAGTAACTTTTCACAAATTCCGACATATTAAATGTCTATTGTGGGAATTAAAACCCGTCAAAGTTTCCCGGGCATTGCCCCGAAGCCCCTCCGGCATAGTTGTTCAAATGAAAACTATTCCGTAAATTCATAAATAATTATGTAAGTGTACACTCCGTACTATTCGAACTTACATTATATTATAACGAACTTACCCATCTACGAACCAAACCCGAGTACGCTAAAATGAACCGGTAATTACACTTAAATTACCAACAGTTTCGAGCCAGCGGTATCATCGGTTGTGTCTTCGATATGGATGTGGATGGGTTTTGATGAAGCACTAGAGGATGATTTTTTTAACCCAGATCTGGTCCGTTTCCTTGTTACGGAGGAGGATGGAGTCGGGTTTGGAGTTGTTTGCAAGGGTTGTGGTTCTTGGACGGTTTCTGGTGAGGGATTGATGGGGAAGGCATGAGATACTTTAGATTTGGAGGTGGGGTTGACAGGAGTGTCATGAGAGGACGATGTTTGGGACATGGTGGGTGATGGGGACGGGATTTTTGAATTAAATGATGTTTTGACCATGGTAAGAGAAGGTAAAGAGGATGACAATGAAGGTTTGGGGTCCGTTAGTTTAGACGACGGTTGGATTTCATTTAGGATAAGGATGGAGGGTAAGATTAAGGAAGGGCTGAGGTGTAATTTGTGGAAGGTAGTGGTTAGTTGGGAGGTAGGTTTCGTAAAAAGAGAGGGGAGGTGTTAATTTTAAGGGTTAGTGGGTAGTTGGGGTAGGTGTCATAAAAGGGGTAGTTGATGCCTTAATCAATTCGGTGGAACACAATGTAAACATAAGTATAGACGTCCGATTGAGTCATCATTAAGACAAAGACGATTTATCGATTATGGACATAACAAGGAATGCATAGACTAGAATGAAGGATAGTAAACCCGTTTTAGTCAATCATATGAGGGATTAGTTTAGTTCATATAAAAATTACAAGAAATTAATTAAGCCAATTTGTAACCTAAGTTTTTCAAATTGTTCTCTTGCAAGTGGTTTAGTAAATATGTCGGCAATTTGATCTTCGGTTTTGCAAAAAATAAGTTCAACATGTCCTTTTTCTACGTGATCACGAATAAAATGGTGACGGATTTCAATGTACTTGGTCTTAGAATGTTGAATAGGATTTTTTGATATATTTATCGCACTCGTATTATCACATAAAATGGGAACGGAGTCATAAATAATACCAAAGTCGAGAAGTTGTTGCTTTACCCATAGAAGTTGTGAGCAACAATGAGCGGCACTAACGTATTCACTTTCAGCCGTTGAAAGAGCAGCCGTGTTTTGTTTCTTTGAGCCCCATGAGATTAAGCACGGACCCAAAAATGTTGCAATTCCGGATGTACTCTTTCGATCGACACTACAACCCGCATAGTCCGCGTCGGAATATCCTATAAGATCAAAGGGACAATGTAAGGGGTACCACAAATAAAGATCTTGTGTTCCAATCAAATATCGAAGAATACGTTTAACGGCTTTAAAGTGAGATTCTTTCGGATTTGATTGGAATCTAGCACATAAACAAACACTAAAAAGAATGTCGGGACGACTTGCGGTTAAATAGAGAAGTGATCCAATCATACCTCGATACACCTTTTTGCTAATGCTCTTACCTTTCTCATCCTTGTCCAATTTGGACTTGGATACCATAGGTGTGGAGTGAGGGTTGCCATTAGTCATCCTAAATTTCTTAAGCATTTCTTTAATGTACTTTTGTTGATGGATCATGATTTCATCTTTGGATTGCTTTATTTGGAGCCCAAGAAAAAATCCTAGCTCTCCCATCATACTCATTTCGAATTCTGATTTCATTAGTTCCGAAAAATAAGTATAAAGAATCTCATTTGTTGCTCCAAATATGATGTCATCGACATATACTTGTACAACCAACAGTTCACTGGACTGTTGCTTTAGAAACAATGTTTTGTCAATTGAACCTCTTCTAAAACCATATTCAATGAGAAATTTAGACAATCTATCATACCAACACCTTGGTGCTTGTTTTAAACCATAAAGAGCTTTGTCTAATTTAAAAACAGGTTTAGGAAAATCATTGTCTAAAAAGCCCGGTGGTTGCTCTACAAAGACATCCTCTTCCAAATATCCATTTAAAAAGGCAGTTTTGACATCCATTTGGAAAAGCTTAATGCCTTTGTGATCCGCAAAAGCTATCAATAATCGTATGGCCTCAAGCCTAGCTACCGGTGCATAGGTTTCATCGTAATCAATTCCTTCTTGTTAGTTGTAACCTTGCACCACTAGTATAGCTTTATTCCTTACGATTTCACCGGAATCATCAAGCTTATTGCGAAAGACCCATCTAGTACCAATGACGGTACGATTAGATGGTCTAGGGACAAGATGCCATACCTCATTTCTTTTAAATTGATTGAGCTCATCTTGCATAGCTAGCATCCAATCGGCATCGGTTAATACAATTGTTATATTAGCCGGCTCGATTTGAGAGAGAAATGCACTATGGGCGCAAAATTCATCCAGAGATGCAATGTTGTTGAGAGAGGCCCTTGTCTTAATACCGGAGTTCAAGTCACTAGTGAGATTCGAGAGTGGATGAGAGCTTTGATGTATCCATTTTTTAGGAACAAAGGCGCTTTGTTCGCCCTCAGAGGCAACAGTCTCCGTGACTGTTGTCTGTTGATTAGAGGCAGGCATTGGATTGGTGTTTGAGGATTCTTTTGAGGCAACGGTGTCTGGGACTGTTACAGTTCTGGAAGTGGAGGCAACAGTCGTGTGAACCGTTGCTGAATGGGGTGTGGAATCAGGGGTAACATTGTCTTTGTTTGTTCCCCCTCGATTGCTGCTTTCACCAGAAGGCAACAGTGTCTGTGACTGTTACCTAACGTCATTGATTGGAGCCTCCTCATCCTCAAACACAAAGTATTTTCTCACAAGACTTATCTCAAAATCGTCATCTTCATCATCTTATCATCTTCTCCATCATTTTGTACCTGTCCAAGAATGCTAGATTCATCAAATATGACATGGACACTTTCTTCAATTAGCATGGTTCGTTTGTTATAAACTTTATAAGCCTTGCTATGGTCGGAATAACCAATAAAAACCGCTTCATCACTACGTGGATCGAATTTTCCCAAGTTGTCTTTACCATTGTTGTGAACAAAACATTTGCTCCCAAAGCATCTAAAATATGAGATATTGGGTTTTCTACCACGTAAAATTTCATAGGGTGTTTTATTGATTATGCTTCTTGTCATGACTCGATTATGAATATAGCAAGCGGTATTTACCGCTTCGGCCCAAAAGTTCTTTGGCAATTTACTACACAATAACATGGTTCTAGCCATACTTTCAAGGGTCCTATTTATTCGTTCGACCACTCCATTTTGTTGTTGTGTTCTAGGAGCCGAAAAATTTTGGTCTACACCATTGTCATTACAATAAGCGCTAAATGATGAATTTTCGAATTCGGTTCCATGATCGGTTTTTATGGAAACAAGTTTGAGATCAAGTTTGTTTTGAATCTTTTTCAACCAAATTAAAAATTCATCAAATGCCTCACTCTTGGAACTCAAGAAAAGTGCCCAAACAAACCTAGAATAATCATCAACAATGACACACACATAACGACTACCTCCTCTACTTCTAGTTCTCATTGGTCCACATAAGTCGATATGCAAAAGTTGTAATGGGCGAAGAGTGCTCACAATTCTTTTAGACTTAAAGGAACTTCTAACATGTTTACATCTAGCACATTCATCAATACTTTATCAAACTCAAATTTCATGTTAGGAAATTCTTCTACCAAGTCAAGTCTTTTAAGAGTGTGAAGAGTTTTAGCACTAACATGTCCAAACCTTTTGTGCCACAACCAAGGATCATTTTTCATTATACTCATGCATGACATGGTATGACCGGACAATGTGTTTAAGTCAGCTAAGTAAACATCTTTGACACGTCTCCCTTCGAGAATAATTTCATGAGTTGTGGCATCAATTATTCGACACAAATTAGCACTAAATTCCACAATATTACATTTATCACAAAGTTGAGAAATGCTAAGGAGATTATGTTTCAAACCTTTGACAAGCCGCACATTGTCGACACAAAGTAACGATGACTTACCGACCTTTCCCATGCCTATTATTTCACCTTTCTTGTCGTCGCCAAAAGTTACCTTGCCACCATCATAAGCTTCTAGTGAGAGGAATTGGCTTCTATCTCCCGTCATGTGACGAGAACATCCATTATCCAAGTACCAATTGCGGCCACCTCTCACCAAGCCCTACATAAGATTAGACTTTGAGTTTAGGAACCCAAATAAATTTGGGTCCCTTTTTATCCTTCACATTTCGCAACAAGTCTTTTCTAATCCAAACTAGTTTTACAACCTTAATATTTTTGTTAATGTCATTATGTCTTTTCTTGCACGCATTAAATACATGACTGGTTTTACCACAATAGTTGCAAATGATGTACTCGGGAAGACCAACATATTTCCTTCTTCTAAAGTCGGTTGGAGTTGGATCCGGTTTTCTGAGGCAACAGTCGGACTGACTGTTCCATTTGAAACCAAGACCGACAGTTTTATCACATCTCTTGGACTGGTTAGTGAGGAAATTTAAGACATTTTGACTTCCTTCCCAATTGTTAGACACATTCTTAGCTTCAACAAGTTCTCCTTTTAATTCTTCGACTTTAAAGGTGAGATACTTGTTTCTTTCTTTAGAGTTTTCTAACTCCTTCTTCATTAAAACATACTCGGATTTCAATTCCATGAAACTTTCAGATTTTTGTTGAACATTAAGCTTAAGACTCGATATGCAACTATCTAAATGAACAATTTTTGATCTAGATGAGCTACATTCGGGAGATTCATTTTGAATTTTGACAAGTTTTTCATGAAGCATTCTAATCTCCCTTTTGTAGGCATCTAAGTTGACTTTGAGACACTCATTCTCTTTAGATAAATTAGTGACTAGTTCATTTGACACTTCCTTGACATTGTCAGAGGCAACAGACTGAGACACTGTTGTTTTAAGTTCTTCTATCTCATCAACTAAGTCATCAATTACACCTTTAGATATGGATTGTTCATTTAGAAGTTCATCACGTTCCTTAGTTATCATGGACATCTGTAAAATCAGAGTGGTATTGACATTCTCAAGATCAGAAACATCATTAGGGTTCGACCTAAGACACTTTAGTTCGTTTGACAACTCCTTGTTCAATTTATTAACTCTTTTCACCTCATCAGGGGCAACAGTCGCACTGTCTGTTGCCTTAAGTTCACTTTTAAGATGAAAGTTTTCTTGAGCAATTTTTCTATTTCATCTTGCATGAGATCCAACTTTTCAGTTTGCGAACGACACTTATCAAAGAGTTTGTCAAGAAGCTTACATACTTTTTCTTTGGAGTAAGTCCTAGCTTTGGCCTTTAGAAGTTTTACCTCATTGTCAGAATCAGAGTCGGAATCGTCGGGGTGAGCCATAAGACATCTACGATGCTCGGTTTTAGAGGGTTTTGAGACTTTGTCCTTGAGACGACTTGTAAGACACATTTTAGCCTCTAATTCCTCCTCGATGATTTCATCGTCCTCGGAGTCGGACATTCCCCATATGGCGGACATGACTCGGTTTTTGTAGTCCTTTTTTGCCTTATCTCGCTTATCTTTGGACTTAATCTCATCCCACTTAGGACATTCTTTAATTTGATGTGATTTGTCACCACATTTAAAGCATCCAATAGTGGTGGAGGATCTTTTCTTTGGAAAGCGTTTTTTCATGTAGTTATTGTTGAACTTCTTATGTCCATGACCATTCACCATTCCAACGAAGTTCCTAGAGAACAAAGCAAACTCATCTTCTTCTTCATCCTCATCATCAATTAAAGAGAATGCTAAAGCAAGACTCTTTCCCCTTGAGGATTCACTAGAGTGCTTATCGAGAATGAACTCGTGAGCCATTAGTGATCCCATTAGTTCATGAAGAGATAGAGTGGATAGGTCTTTCGCCTCCTCTATGGCGGTAACCTTAGGTTGTCATTTAGTGGTAAGACTACGAAGAATTTTTCGAATGGTGTCCTCGGACTCGAAATTTCTCCCTAGGCTTTTTAGTTCATTTATAATACACGAAAAGCGAGATGAAAAACTATTTATGGACTCGTCCTTTGACATGTGAAACATCTCATATTGTTGCATGAGAAGGTCAATATGGTGTTTTCTAACTTGAGACATCCCTTCATAGGCAAGAACAAGGGATTCCCAAATTAATTTAGCCGTAGGACATCCAGAAATCCGACTCACTTCGGCCTCACCAACACACCGTTGAAGAATCGACATCGCTTTCGAGTTTTTCTCGGCCAATTTAAAATCGTTTTCATTGTAATCTTTCTCATCTTTGACCTTAGTAAAACCCGTAAGGATGTCGGTTTCCTCAATAGTAAGAGGTCCGTTCTCGATGATTTTCCAACATTGATAATCAATACTTTTGATGTAGTGCTCCATTTTGAGCTTCCACCACCCAAAATTCTCACCGGTAAAGACCGGGATCTTGGAGTGTTTTGAGGAATCAATTTCCCAGGATTTAAACTCTAAGGTGATCAACCTTGATCAAGAGCACGAGGTGTTGGGAAATGTGTCCTCAACAATAGTGCGATCACATGATTTAAAATATCATTATTAAATCTCATACCAAGAATACGAAAGGGATGATACATTACATATATAGTCAACTGGTCCACACATATCAGTAATGATTGGCTGGCTAGAGTTTGACATTACTTTGTCGTGCGACGGTGGTGATCGATTGATCCTTGAGGTCACACCTACAGGACGATTCCCTTAATTGAAAAAGATTAATTAGTTGTATACCGTCTGATTAATTAATTCCTTAAAATTGAACAAATTATTATTATAAGAGAGAAAATGACATCTTGTTATAATGTGATTAAATGAGATTTTATTTAGTAATTTAAGAAGTTATATTACTAAAATTAATCGGTGTTTGCGAAACACGCGAGATGAGAATGATAAGTTAGTTATAATTACAAGATATTGTGAATTATACTAACTAGTAATTGAATGACCATTTTATGAGAAAGTAATTTTATATTACTAGTCAATTTGTTAAATATGATTTATTTAATTTGTAAATGATATTTAATTTGTTAAATATGCATTTTAAATTAAAACATGACATAAGACATGTCACATGTCACATGACATATAATTGTACAATTGACAAAAATAAAATGGACTCCATATTACACTTCAAAAACCGAAAATGGATGTGCAATAAGAAGTTTTTGTCTTTTTCCATTTGTCTTATGCATTTGTCTAAAATGCTTGATAATGACATGACAATGCAAAAAGACTTACACCTTTTGTCTTGTGAAGACAAAAAGAAAAATAAAATGGTCCACTACATGATGAGGCCACCGGTTTTTGGTGAGAAAAATAAGAGAGGATTTTTCCTCTAATTATTCATTCTTACATTTTTATGAAAAACTTCATTTCTTTCTCTTGTTCTTCACAAAATACATTTTTGTGAATCTAATTTGTTTAAATCAAACACTAATAATACTAGAAGTAGTATATGAGTATTAGTAATAGATTTTAAGGTAAACTACATTACAAACATCTAGTACATGTTTATTTGTGGGTTTAAGGGATTGTCTTGGGTGCAACTAATTGGAGGGCTTCTAATTTGAAGTCAAGAATGTTCATCCATTAATGGAAAGCTCAAGAACTAACAAGAAGGAGATCTTGTTGGTGCCCACTATGACCGAAATTTAATTGGTGAGAAAATGATTTCTTCACTTATCTATTTTAGTTTGCATACATAAGATCCACCATTTAATTTTATGACAAATTAAAATAAAACATATATGAATATGTTGAGTATATAGATCTACTATTCCTTCAATCGGTATCAAGAGCCATGGTTGTTTGCATGCAAATCGGTTAAAAGTTTTTCCGACTTATAAAGATTAACATATAAAACTTGTATAATTTGTGTTATTATGATATATCACAAAATTAATTTTTGCATGTTAAAATTTCTGATCCTAAAATGTATTTAGGATATTTGGGTTAATTTATGGATTTTATTGTTCATTTTATATAATATTGGCATTAAAATGTGATTTTTATGATAAAAATGTCATTTTTGGACGAAAATTAGCTAAACTTCGAATTTTCCAGTGGTTTTTGGATATGTTTTCACATATATTTTTTTTAGGTGATCTGGAAATTTTCATAATTTTTGGAGTTCTTATGCTCGAAAAATGGATTTTTCATGATAAAAATCGAATTTAAATGAAAAATAGGTTAATATGAGAAATATTTCGAATCTGGTCATAGAAATTTAGTATGTTGTCACATGAAACTTTACAAGATGTGTGTAAAATAATAGGCTATATTGAAGTTTTTATGCATGATTTATGGATTTTTGATGAAAAATAGCATAAATAGTGACTTAATTAGTGAAAAATTGCTAAAAAATACTTCATGACTAAGGAAAAACGTCACATATTGCATCTTATTATCTTTTTCAGATCTAAAATTGAAAATTTGATGAATATAATTTTTCTCATGTTTTTATGATTTTTATTGATAAATCCGATAAACCGCAACATTGTTTTTCCGATAACTTTCGAAATTTTTAACCTAAGTTTTTGAACATTATGAGTGTCATGGTAATTTTCCAGAATGTTCATGAGTTTAAATTTCAAATTTCAAATTTATTTGAAATTTTTAGTGATTTATTTGAAGTTTATAGCATTTTATTGTAATTTTGAGTCCTTTTATGAACAATATTAAGAAATATGAGTTAATTATGGTAAAATAGTTAGTGGAGACTAATTTTGAGTCCTAAGAAGTTAGGGTAATTAACTTGTGCATAAATATGAATTTATGTAATTTTTGTGATTATAAAATGTTGAATCACATCTTTGTTCCAACTTTCAATCATTTTATTTTACAAAAACTCAAAGGGATGAGAGAGATTATAGAGAGAGAAAACACTCTAAAAATCTAAAAAAGGGAATTAATCTTTAGTAATGGCTGGGATTAAGAACCCTAATAAAAGTCCCAAATTGATTAATGTTACTAAATCAAAAGCATCTATTATACACTCAAATACAAAAAACAAAAAACATGTTGATTCTAATACCGCAAGTTCTAGTAATAATAAAGGGAAATCGCCTGTTTCTGTTCGTCCGATCAGATTAACACTATCTCCGTTGGCGACGGAGGAACTGGATGTGATTCTGGAGGAAGACCAGGAAGAACAGGAAGAGGAGATCATTACTGAGCGTGTTCAGGAATAGCCGGTACCAGTGCTTAAACTCTCCGCCGATGATGTTGCAGGTGAGATCAATTACTGGTCGTCTGCTGTTTTCTGTTACATTTTGGGCGCGAAGCCTCCTAGTAGTGTGGTTACGGGGTTTGTTAAGAGAGTCTGGCAATCATATGGAGTTGATCGTATTTCATTTTTACCTAACGGCATCTTCCTGGTTCGCTTTAAATCAAAAGAGAAACAGTTGGAGGTTGTGAGGAACGGTCATCTTATGTTTGATAGTAAACCGGTGATAGTAAAGGAGTGGTCTCCTGATGTTGAATTAATTAAACATGATGTGAAATTGATTCCCATCTGGATGAAACTATATGGTTTAGACATCAAGTTTTGGGGTCCTGGGTGTCTATCAAAAATCAGTGGTTTAGTTGGGAAATTCTTGCGTTGTGATGAGGCTACCAGTAACCGTGCATTCCTTGGGTTTGCTCGAGTTCTGGTTGAGATAAAAATTGGGCAGGAATTCCCTACTGAGCTTGTTTTTGAGGATGAATTGGGAAAGACTCAGAGGGTAAGAGTTGTTTATGATTGGTTGCCACTTTCCTGTGATAAGTGTAAGGGACTTGGGCATACATCTGATTTGTGCAGGGCTGATGGGAGAAAACCTCAGAAAGTTTGGCGGCCAAAGGCTAAACCACAGTTAAACTCTTCTTGCTAATACTAAAACTGTGAAACCAACTCAGACACCCATTGCAAAACCTGTTCCTAAGCCTGTCTCTCCTCCAATTTCAGTGGTCACACCTATGGCGGAGCCAGTTGTCATTATGGAGACTCCTGCTATAGGACAGGAAATGATTGATAATGGTCAGTCATTGCCAAGGAGGTTCATAAGTAAGCTGTTAAGGAATGATTCTGGGGAGCCTAGATTGTTTACCCCTAGAGGAATTACCTTCATGGATGCTTTGAACTTATCAATGCAGAAAGCAAGAACTGAAAGTAGAAAGAAATTGGGATTCCAAGTTGATATTTCTGAAAATGGGTAGCTTGGGATTCTGGAATGTGCGTGGTATGAATAAACTAAATAAACAACAAGATATTAGATGGTTTATTCACCAAAATAACTTAGGTTTATTTGGGTTATTAGAAATAAAAATAAATGGGAGTAAGTGGAATAATGTTAGGACTACTATATGTAATGATTGGTCTATCTGCACAAATAATAGTCATCATCCTGGTGGTCGTGTTTGGATACTTTGGGACCCTAACCTCTATCAGGTAGATGTCTTAAATATTAATGAGCAATGTATTCACTATAAGGTTTATGATAAAATGCAGAAGGTGTCTTTCTTGTTCACTCTTGTTTATGGTTTTAACAAGATCCAGGAAAGAGAGAGTTTGTTGGAAAGTTTAAAGGGCTATAGTGTCTCTGTTGCTAGTCCTTGGTTAGTATGTGGGGATTTCAACAGTATAATCTCAGTGGATGAAAGAATAGGGGGTGCTGATGTCACATGGGCTGAGATTGCTCCCATGAGAAGTATGATGAGTGATTGTAACCTGCATGAGCTAAAGGTGACTGGTTCTTACTACACTTGGAATAACAAACATGAAAATGATACAAAGGTTTATAGTAGACTGGATAGGGTGATTGTCAATGATGATTGGATCCTTTCTTATCCTGATTCTATGGCTCGATTTTGCACGAAAGGTCTATATGATCATTGCCCGTGTGTGATCAATCTGACTGAGAATCATATAAGGAAGAAGTCTGCCTTTAAGTACTTTAATATGTGGTCTATGGCTGCAAATTTTTCTGAAGTGGTCAAGGAGGGATGGAACTGTGATATTCAGAGTACACCCATGTTCAGAGTTGTCAAGAAATTGAAGGGTTTAAAGAAAAAGTTGAAGAATCTGGATAGGGAACAGTTCAGTGATATTGAGAACCTTACTCATGTTACTGAACTCTCCTTAAAGCATTTCCAAGACCAGCTCTCAAAGGACCCTTTGAATCCTGAGCTGTGCAATGCTAAAAGAGAAGGTGCACAGGATCTAGTAAATTTAACTAAGGCTAGAAATTCGTTTCTAGCTCAAAAAGCAAAGGAGAATTGGGTTAAAAATGGGGATGAGAATACTGCATTCTTCCATGCTAGTATTAAGAGAAGAAGGGCTTTTAATAGGGTTTATCATATCAAAGATAATGAGGGGAAGCTGTGTACTACACCTCAAGGAATCAAATCTGCATTTGAGGAGTATTATATAGGTTTGCTTGGCTCTTCTACTGAGGTGACTCCTATTCATAAGGGGGTCATTAGAAATGGTAAGTGTTTAACTGATGAGCACAGGGAGATTCTTACCAGATTTGTTACTGATGATGAAATAAAAATGCAATGTTTTCCATCCCTGGTACTAAAGCCCCAGGGCCTGATGGGTATAGTAGCCAGTTCTTCAAGGACTCTTGCGCCATTGTAGGGAAAGATATTTGCAATGCTGTTAGAAACATGATTAGCTCAGGGAAAGTGCTGAAGGAAGCTAATAACACCACCCTCACTTTGATTCCTAAAGTGAATGTTCCAGACAGTGTTACTCAGTTCAGGCCCATTACCTGCTGTAACACTGTTTATAAGTGTATGGCTAAAGTGCTATGTTCAAGATTAAGCTGTGTTCTGCCTGATATCATCCACCCTTCTCAGGGTGCATTTGTTGCAGGGAGGGATATTGTGGGCAACATATTAATATGCCAAGACCTCATCAAATTATATAATAGGAAGATTTGTTCTCCTAAAATCATGATGAAGATTGACCTCCAAAAGGCGTATGATTCAATTGAATGGAGTTTTTTACATGATATGCTAGTCCATCTCCAATTTCCTCAATCTAGCATTGACCTTATTATGCAATGTGTGTCTTCCCCTTCTTACTCTTTGGCTCTGAATGGGGAAGTCTTTGGTTTTTTCAAAGGGAAAAGAGGTTTAAGGCAAGGGGACCCTCTTTCCCCCTTGCTGTTTACTATATGCCTGGATTATTTGAGTAGACTTTTTGGAGTGTTGCACAGGTTCCCTGGATTTAAATTCCACCCGTTTTGCAATAAAATCAGCCTGAATCATTTGTGTTTTGCAGATGATTTACTGCTGTTTAGCAGGGGTGATCTGAATTCTATCACTCTAATGATGAGGGCCTTCAGTACTTTTTCACTGGCGTCTAGTCTCCACATGAACATTAGCAAATATAGTTTCTACTGTAATGGGATATGTGACAGTCTGGTAAAAGATATTGAGGCACTTACTGGCATGAAGAGAGGCAGTCTCCCCTTTAAGTACTTGGGTGTCAAAGTAATGCCTAAAATACTGGGGGTGCTTGACTGTCAGTGTTTAGTTGACAAGGTCACTGAGAGGATACAGAGACTAGGGGCTAAACAACTGTCATATGCAGGGAGAGTTGTCCTTATTTCTGCTGTGTTTAGTGCCCTTCATAGTTATTGGGCAAGAATTTTTATGATCCCAAAACTTGTTCTCAAGAAGATTGATACAGCCTGTAGAGCTTTCCTCTGGTATGGTACTTAGAATAAAGAACGTCCTCATTTGGTAGCCTGGACTCAGATATGTCAACCAAAGAAAAAAGGAGGTCTTGGCTTTAAAAACCTGTATTAGTGGAACATTGCTCTCCTTGCAAAGTATGTGTGGTGGGTGGAGAAGAAAGCTGATCATTTATGGGTCCGTTGGGTGCATGCTATATATATAAAAGACAGGATATGGAAGGACTATGAGCCTTCTATAAGTTCTAGCTGGGCATGGAAACGTATTTGTGCAGTTAAACACCATCTAAAACACCACATGTTTGATGATGAATGGAGGAGGAATGCTCAGGAGTACTCTGTACAGTTGGGCTATTCTTGGCTGGCAGAGGATGTTGCTGATGCTCCATGGTATCCTTGGCTCAGAAATAAGATAATGCTCCCCAAGCATGAATTCTTTATCTGGCTGGTTGCTCAAAATAGATTGCTCACTCAGGATAGATTGATGAAGATGAATATAATTCATGACAACTGCTGTTTTTTGTGTGGAGCAGCTGAGGAAAACATTGATCATCTTTTCTTTCTATGTCCATTCAGTCAACACTGCAAACAGCAGATTGCAGTTTGGTTGGGGTCCCCTATCCCTAATCAAAATGTGATTCCTTGGTGGCTAGGGCATAGGGATAGGTCATTGTTGAGGAAGCAAATTGTTGCAGCTTGTTTGGCACATGTAATGTATAGTATATGGCAGGTGAGGAATAGATGTCGGCTTGAACATGTATTAACTTTGCCTGCTGTTGTTATAAAGCAGGTGAAGCAGCTTTTTATTATGCAATTGAGAGCTAGTTGTGTAGGATCCAGTATTAGGAGTGTGCAAGACTGGATAGCACGACTAGAATGAGTTTGTAATGAGCTAGAGATTGATATCTGGCGATTTTGTTGGTTGGGCATTAATATAATCACTTACATTTTTCCCCAAAAAAAAAATGTTGAATCACGCAAATCCGTAAAAACCGAGTAATATACGATATTGGCTAATTAAAGGCGATTTAGCATAAAATTGGGCATGTTCAGACATATTTTAATGCTGCATTTTATTATGATTGTCATAATTTTATTTTATGTAATTTTGAATTATGTAATTTTTACTTAGTATGGCCTTAGTTTTTAATTGGTATTACCCGAAATGTATGGGAATATCGATTCGGTTGTAATTTATTGTGATCTCGTATCACCGTTTTGTAATTTAATACATTTATTTTTATTTTAATTACGAATGTAAAATAGGAAATTATGTAATTTGTTATGTAATTTATTTATTTCGGAGTTCCTTGAAGACGGTGTCACTCAAGGAAGACGATACATAAAGACGGTGTTGCCTCAAGATGCGTGCCACAACCGAAGTTCAAGGGACCAATGGAGTTGGTTTCCGAATATGTAATAGTTAATTAGATTTTCTATTTTTAGGAAGGCCGTACTAGGATTTAAATTTATGCTTTGCATTATATTTATATGTCGCATGCATCGCTAAATCGCCATAACTAAAACATGCATTGTCATTTTATCGAGTTTATCGACCGTGTCAATTAAAATTATCGTAGTTCACCGCTTTAGTTCACTTAAAACGTGATAGATAATAAATTGACATGACCTCTCGCTAAAATAAACAATTGAGACTTAGCCTTACCAAAGAGTAGAAACCATGAAAACCTATTTCGTGAGGGAGTGCGCTCGGCCACACCAGGGTACAAACCTTGTTACGTAGGGGAAGTGGGTGATAAATGTCTATCCACCGAATTCATGTTTATAAGGGATGTATTGGCCACACCGTGCCCAAGTTGATGTGGATTTGGATCATGGACACATTTATTCGAAATTTGGGTTGAACTCAACAAAAGTTTTTTGATAAGGGATGTATCGGCCACACCGTGCCCTTGTCGGATGTGTTTTGGGCTAAAGATAAATGTTAATGTAATTTTATCGACCAAGAGTTCTAAAAGTAGAAGCGATTAAAGAGTTAATCCACCGAGTTATATTGATAAGGGATGTATCGGCCACACTGTGCCCAAGTTAATATGAATTTGGATCTTGGAATCATTTATCATAGTTGGGTAGAGGTCACTATGTAAATGCTATACTTGTTTACAAGTATTTATAAAACGATAAATGTTAAGTTTCCCACTATTCCGTTATCATATTGTTCTATTTCTTTACCACAATTCATATACGATATCATTTCGATTTTTGATTCAAATCTCCATTAAAACATCGTAACTAAAGACAAATATGAATTTGCTTCTAAAAACCTCAAATGGATGGGCAATAAGAAGTTTTTGTCTTTTTCCATTTGTCTTATGCATTTGTCTAAAATGCTTGATAGTGACATGACAATGCAAAAAGACTTACACCTTTTGTCTTGTGAAGACAAAAAGAAAAATAAAATGGTCCACTACATGATGAGGCCACCGGTTTTTGGTGAGAAAAATAAGAGAGGATTTTTCCTCTAATTATTCATTCTTACATTTTTATGAAAAACCTCCTTTCTCTCTCTTGTTCTTCACAAAATACATTTTTGTGAATCTAATTTGTTTAAATCAAACACTAATAATACTAGAAGTAGTATATGAGTATTAGTAAGAGATTTTAAGGTAAACTACATTACAAACATCTAGTACATCTTTATTTGTGGGTTTAAGGGATTGTCTTGGGTGCAACTAATTGGAGGGCTTCTAATTTGAAGTCAAGAATGTTCATCCATTAATGGAAAGCTCAAGAACTAACAAGAAGGAGATCTTGTTGGTGCCCAATATGACCGAAATTTAATTGGTGAGAAAATGATTTCTTCACTTATCTATTTTAGTTTGCATGCATAAGATCCACCATTTAATTTTATGACAAATTAAAATAAAACATATATGAATATGTTGAGTATATAGATCTACTATTCCTTCACGAGGCTCTGATACCAATTGAAGAGTTTAGGATTCAAGTACCTAAGAGGAGGAGGGGGTGAATTATGTACTATTTTAAAAATTTCAACTTAGTCTGTATTAAATTAAAGCAAGTTGGTTGATAATGTGAAGAACAAATGGATACATCAAGTAATATTGATTCATTAAGAGTGTATCACGATGTTTAAGAAGATTGCAGTAAGGCAACGGTTGATCTGACTGTTGCTTGTATGTCTTAGCTCATAAGAGAAGGCTACGACCAAAAGCAACAGATCATCGTATTTGTTGTTAAATAAAACGTGGATTAACAATCGAGTAATGAAAATGCAGCGGAAATTAAAGTAACAAAGATTAACACGATGCTTTTGAATTGGTTCGGCCAACTCCTAAAGGCCTACGTCCAATCTTCTTTTATTAATAAGTTTAAGTGATCTACTCCAACTACTTAGACACTTACAAATAAAAGGACCAACAACCTACTCCGGTTGCGACACAAGTCTCAAAACTACTCCGTCTAGAAACTTAAGACTCTTACTAGAATGATTACAAAGATCAAGTTTCCTCAAACTGATTCTATGAAAGAATTGATAAGGACAACTTATAGATCAATCGATTCTAGGTAAGAGAATCTAATACTTAAGGCAACGGTAGTGAAGACTGTTGCCACTGGAAGACTTAGAAATATTTTGCAAATGAAGTAAAAAGTTTTGAGTTCTTAAAAACAAGTTTGCAAAACACTTTGAAAATTATCTGGAAAAAGTCTTAAGAAAATGAAGGAGAAGAGTGCTCCTTTTATAGGGAAGCAAACTAGGGTTTAGAGGTCAAGACATGAGGTAGAAAACAAATAATTTTGACTTTCCCAAGTTTGCACAAAATGGAGCATTCTTCCAAAGGTTAAAGAAGAAAAGGAGCTTTGTTACTATCTTGAAAGGGCCTTTGAAAATCAGTCAAGGTAAGATGGACAATCAAGTGAGGACATTTTAGAGGAACAAATTTGGAAAGAAACAAGTTCTTCTTTCTAAAAACCATGATAAAAATTATTGCCACTTTGAGTTAAGACCTTTTAAAAGATGCCAATAGAATATCCTTTTCTTAAACAATAACCTTTTACAATATTCAAATATCAGAAATGTGTATTTCAAAATAGAAGTTTGTATTTTCGAAATATGAATATTTTGAAAATGAAGACTTCTTCCAAGTGACACGAGTTGAAGCAATGGTCTGGCTGACTGTTGCCTTAGTAAGCAGACTGTTGTTCAACAACAGTCTTGCTTATTGTTTCCTTAGTACTACACCCTTTTACATTTACATAAGTGACTCATTATTAAAACACAATCCTTGGGTAGCTTGTTCAACACGTTTCGACCAAAATCACTTGATTCGGAGGTTGGACTAAATCCTGAAATAAAACATCTTAAGGCAAGATTAGAGTGGGTTTGTCATCATCAAAAAAAGTGTTCTAACAGGGTTGGATTATGCGGATCCGCGGCAGCGGTCCGCCTAATCCAACCCTAATCTCTTTCCCGTCCCGTTTTAGGATACCTGGCCCCTCTAGTTAGATCCCGTCCCCCAAAAAGGGTTCACCCGGCCCCTTTAGGGTGTCTTTTGGTCTTCCGTCGTTCGAATTAGTTGAGCAAGGTAAAGGGTTTAGGGTTGGATTAGGTGGATCCACGGTAGCGGTCCGACTAATCCAACCTTAAACCCTTTCCCGTCTCGTTTTAGGATACCCGGCCGCTCTAGTTAGATCCCGTCCCCAAAAAAGGGTTCACCCAGCCCCTCTAGGGTGTCTTTTGATCTTCCTCCATTCGAATTAGTTGAGCAAGGGAAAGGGTTTAGTGTTGTAGGCGGATCCGCGGTAGCGGTCCGTCTAATCCAACCCTAAACCCTTTCCCGTCCCGTTTTAGGACACCCGACCCCTACTTTAAATCCCGTCCCCAAAAAAAAGGGTTAACCCGTCCCCCTGTAGGGTGTCTTTTGGTTTTCCTGTCCCTCGAATGAGTAGCAAGGGAAAGGGTTTAGGGTTGGATTAGGCGGATCCGCGGTAGCGGTCCACGTAATCCAACCCTAAACCCTTTCATGTCCCGTTTTAGGACACCCGGCCCCCTACTTTAAATCCCGTCCCCCTGTAGGGTGTCTTTTGGTCTTCCTGACCCTCGAATGAGTAGCAAGGGAAGGGTTTAGGGTTGGATTAGGCGGACCGCGGTAATCCAACCCTAAACCCTTTCCCGTCCCATTTTAGGACCCCAGGTCCCCTACTTTAAATCCTGGAACTTATTTTGTGAATCCTGGAACTTATTTTGTGAACTTATTTTGTGAATCGTGGAACTTATTTTGTGAATCGTGGATCTTATTTTGTGAATCCTGGAACTTATTTTGTAAATCCTGGAACTTATTTTGTGAACTTATTTTGTGAATCCTGTAACTTATTTTGTGACTGGTGGAAGTTATTTTGTGAATGCTGGTACTTAATTTGTGAACCTTGGTACTTATTTTATGAACCTTGGAACTTATTTTGTGAATCTTGACCATAACATTCTGAAACTTGTAACTAAATTTTTGTATACTTTCCTTAGTTTGCATTTCCTTATTAATGAAGTTTGTTGTATTAATTTAAATAATAAACAAACTAAATATAGTGAAGTTTTCTTTATTTTGTGAACTTATATCCCTTGCTTTGTGAATAATAGGCTTTACTGAGCAGTAGGAAGTAAGCCAAGCCAGGATGAAGCAATGTGTTGAACTGGCTACTGATTCTACTGAAGCACCTACTGAAGCTATTGAACCACTCTCTGAGCCAGCTACAAAAAAGAAAAGAATTTATAAAGACAGACTGCCTGTGTTGAGGACTAGGATGTCTCCTTCTGGTTTTTACAATTTTATAAACCATAAGACGAGTCCACCTTCTGAAAACCAAATAGAAGCCATCAAACAAATGGGCTTTGGCGGCCTCTTACACCTTAAAACCGATCTTATACCTGGAAACTTAGCTTATTGGCTAGTTTCAAATTATGACCCCTTAAAAGGATCGTTATTTGATGGAAAACTTCCTGTTTTAGAGGAAGATATATATCTGTGCCTGGGATTGCCAATGGGTCCAAACATTGTCGTTGAAGCAAAAAATGGAGATAAGTGCCCTTCTTATTTGTGTGAGAAATAAGTCTGTATACTTCCCTTAAACTAGAAGGATTATAACGATTTAATGCAGATGATCAATGGTCATAAAATAAAATACATAAACAAAAGTAAAAAGATTTAGAATTAACCTTCGGTCCTAGCAAATATGGCCTTAAGAACAATATCAAAATTGATATTCGCCTATTAGTTGCACCCAAGACGATCTGAGATATGCCCTTTGATTATGCTAGAAATCAATCTAGAATTTTCTGTAAAATTTAATTGTCTTTGTGTTCTTGTGATGAGAAAGAAGAGGCTAGGTCAAGAAAAAGCATTAGGGTAGAAATAGTTCTCTCCCTTTCTTTTTATACAGACCGAATTACCAAGTTAATTAGGAAAGATATCACTCTCCTAATTTTCGGCCTATGTTGACCGAAATAAGGAATAAAAATTTCCTTATTTTTGGTCTTTCCAAAAATATATAATATGTGTTGAATTGTCATCTAGTGAGAATCGAACCCATGACCTCTTGGTATGTGTACCCTCACTATTACCACTATGACACATGCATTTCAGTTACAACTCCTCGAGTGGCCCTGAGAAATAACTATACCTGATAAGGGATGGATATTTTCTTCAACTCGAGTCCTGCAGACGTAAGCACAGTATGAAATGACCGAGAAAAAATCTACTTGGCCCCAGTTACGGTAGACCGTGAGAAAGAAACCAAAGTCACCCAAAGACTGCCTTAATCTCAAGAGACAGTTGATGGTCAAAATAATCGACTCTAGGTACACAATGGATGTCCTATCCACGACCTGGCACCGAATGTTATAAAACATTTAGGACTCCATTACGTTGTCACAAAAAGTTGTCCTACGAGGCATCGTCATAATCTCGTATCTGTGATCGATTAGTCAACCGTTTAACTTATGGCTCGTTAAACCCACCATCAATCGACTGCACAATATAATAGCCGGAGTTATCAGCTCACATTAGCGATTACGGACCAAAACAAATATAATGTAATTCAGTTCACTTTGTGGCGTTCAATGTTGTCAGTACAATCCACATGAAAAACAAAATATTATATATATAAAACGATGAAGTTATAAATAATATATGAAAAAGATAATGTATTAAATCCATAATCAAGTACTACAACTTAGGAACATGTTTAATTCCCATGGAATTAACATGCCCTACATGCTTATCATAATTCAACGGTTTGGTGAGAGGATCCGCGATGTTATCATCCGTCGCAATCTTGTCAATCACTATCTCTTCTTGCTCCACGTAATCACGGATCAGGTGAGCCTTCCGAAGTACATGTCTAGATTTGTTGCTAGACTTTGGCTCCTTAGCCTAGAAGATGGCACCTCTATTGTCACAATATATGGTGATCGGGTCATTCGAACTAGGAACTACCGAAAGCCCTTGTAAGAATTGACGCATCCATATCGCTTCCTTTCTTTGCCTCCGAGCGGCATAGTACTCGGATTGATGTAGAATCTGCTACAACACTCTGTTTGGAACTCTTCCGATTGACCGACACCATTAAGAGTGAAGACGAATCCGGACTGAGATTTTGAATCATCTCGATCCATTTGGAAGCTAGCATCTGCGTAACTTAGGTTCGCATAGCTTAGTATCGCCTCCATAATTCAATACCCAATCCTTAGTCCTCCGTAGGTACTTGAGGATATTTTTGACTGCTATCCAGTGTGTTTCACCTGGAGTCTTTTGGTACCGACTCGTCATACTTAATGCATATGCCACGTCTGGACGTGTGCATATCATGGCATACATGATCGATCCTATTGCAGATGCATAAGGAACACGACTCATGCGCTCAATCCCTTCAGGCGTCGTGGGTGATCGAGACTTGCTCAATCGCATCCCGTCGTCATAGGAAGGTTCCCCTTCTTGGAGTTGGTCATGCTGAACCTCTCAAGAACCTTATACAAATAAGACTCCTGACTAAGTGATAACGTCCGTCGTGATCTATCTCGGTAGATACAGATTCCCAAAATACGCTGTGCCTTACCCAGATCTTTCTTCTGGAAATGGTTCTTCAACCATTCCTTAACCGAAGATAACAGAGGAATGTCATTCCTAATCAAGAGTATGTCATCGACATACAATATGAAGAATACAATCTTGATCCCACTCGACTTGATATATAAGCATGGTTCCTCGACTGATCGAGTGAAGCCATACTCTTTTATCACTTGGTCGAAACGATGATTCCAACTCCGAGAAGCTTGCTTAAGTCCATAAATGGAACGCTTAAGCTTGCATACCTTCTTAGGATGTTTAGGATCTATGAAACCTTCGGGTTGCACCATGTACAACTCTTCCTCCAAATAACCGTTTAAAAAGGCGGTTTTCACATCCATTTGCCAAATCTCATAATCATGAAATGCGGCAATCGCTAAGATTATCTGAATGGAACGTAGCATGACTACAGGTGCAAAAATCTCATCATAATGCAATCCTTGCACTTGAGTGAAACCTTTTGCCACAAGTCGTGCCTTATAGATATCTGGTTGCGCGTCTACAGAACGCTTTATTTTGTAAAGCCATTTGCACTGTAGAGGTTTTACCTTATTAGGTAAATCAACTAGATCCCATACGTTATTCTCATACATGGAGTCCATCTCGGATTGCATGGCTTTGAGCCATAGCTTTGAGTCGGAACAAGCCATAACACCTTTATAGGTTGCGGGTTCATTACTTTCTAGAAGTAAAACGTCATTCTCCTCGACCATACCAATGTATCTGTCCGGAGGATGAGAGTCTCTACCCGACCTCCTAGGTTCCTCAGGAATATTAACCGTATCATCAGTTGGAGGTACAGCTTCCTCCATCTGTTCCTCGGTTGTTGGTTCTGGAATCTCCGACAGCTCGAAGGTTCTATTACTCGACTTGTTCTCGAGAAATTCTTTTTCTAAGAACGTCGCACTAGCCGCAACAAAAACTCGATGTTCGGTTGGCGAATAGAAGTAATGACCAAATGTTCCTTTTGGATAACCTATAAAGTATGTCTTGACTGATCGCGGGCCGAGCTTATCCTCGTGTCTCCACTTGACATAAGCCTCGCAGCCCCAAACCCGAATAAAGGACAAGTTAGGTACTGTTCCCTTCCACATTTCCTATGGAGTCTTGTCGACAGCTTTAGACGGATTTCGGTTAAGTATAAGAGCAGCTGACAAAATAGCATAACCCCATAATGAATCAGGCAATATGGTGTGACTCATCATGGATCGAACCATATCAAGTAAGGTTCGATTTCTCCGTTCGGAGACACCATTCAATTGAGGTGTTCCAGGTGGAGTTAACTGCAAAACGATTCCACAGTCTTTTAGGTGTTGATCAAACTCATTTGAAAGATATTCGCCACCCCGATCTGAACGGAGTGCTTTAATCTTTCTACCCAGTTGGTTCTATACCCTATTCTGGTATTCCTTGAATTTCTCAAAGGACTCACTTTTATGCTTCATTAAGTAGACATATCCGTATCTACTCAAATCGTCCGTGAAAGTGATAAAATATCTATAGCCATCTCTAGCGGTAATTGACATAGGTCCACATACGTCCGTATGTATGAGTCCTAATAGGTCACTAGCGCGCATTCCAACACCTTTGAAGGAAATTCGAGTCATCTTGCCAATGAGACATGATTCACACGTGCCATATGCAGAAAATCCGAATGAGGGAATAGTCCCATTATCGACGAGTTTCTTTACGCGTTTCTCATTTATGTGTCCCATTCGACAATGCCATAGATAGGTTTGATCTTTGTCACCAACCTTTAATTTCTTATTATTCATGTGTAATATTTCTGTGGTTTGATCTAAGATATAAATTCCATTCATGGAAACTGCTTTGCCATAAATCATTTCATTAAAAGAGAAAATACAACTATTATCCTTTATTGAAAATGTAAAACCGTCTTTAGCAAGTACGGAAACAGAAATAATGTTCTTAGATAAACTAGGTACATAGTAACAGTTATTTAAAGATAACTCAAAACCACTAGGGAGTTGGATTACATATGTTCCCTTCGAGGCAGCAGCTACTCGTGCTCCATTCCCGACTTGCAGGTCCACATCACCTTTTTCGAGAGGTATGATGTTCTTTAGGCCCTGCAAATGATTACACAGATGAGAACCACAACCAGTATCTAGTACCCAAGTTCCGAAACTTGCATGGTTAATCTCAATCATATGAATATAAGATGACATACCAACGAGAACGACGCGGCTGCCTTGATGTCCTCACGGTAGACGGGACAGTTCCTCCTCCAATGTCCAGTCTTGTGACAATGGTGGCACTCTATGTCACCGCCCTTGCTCTTTGTCTTGCCCTGTGAGCCACTAGTCTCACCAGGCGCACTCTTACCGTTTCCTCGCTTCTTAAACTTTGGCTTACCTACAGCTAGGTCGCCATGAGCCTTGCCCTTACCTTTACTCTTGTTGTGAATCGTGAGAACATCCTGCTTCATGCTCCCACTCAATTTTATATCCTTCTCGGTCTATACGAGAAGGCGATTGTAACTCATGAGGACTCTTTTTCAAGTCATTCATGTAGTAGTTCGCCCTGAAAAGGGCAAAACCATCGTGAAGAGAATGAAGCATTCGGTCAATGACAATGCTCTCACTGATTCTACAATTCAGTGACTCCAGTTTCTCGACATTCTCAATCATGTGAAGAATGTGTGGGCTAACCGGTTGGCCCTTCTGGAGTTTCGCATCAAAGAAGCGACAGGTATGCTCATATGTAACGATTCTCGGTGCCTTTGAGAACTCGTTAGTGAGCGTGGTGAAAATCTTTTTTGCACCTTGGGCAATGAAGCGTCTCTGCAAATTGGTTTCCATTGCAAAGATGAGTACGTTCTTTATCGCACCCGCTTCCATAACGAAATCACTATAAGCGAGTGACTCGTTGATTCCTGCATTTGGGCCTGGTTGACCGGTATTGGCTCGATTAAATACACCGAGCTTACCGTCGCGATGCGGGCATTCCGTAGTGCCGCCTCCCGATCCATAAAAATTGGACCCATCATTCTTGATCAGTGGACTGATTCATTTGGTCCATGAACATTTTAAGCCAGGACGAACGATCTAGTGTGGCACTAGGCATTGGGATTGCGTTATTTCCAGCCATTTGTTGTAACAGTATTATTGATAATAAGCATGTTCTACACTGCGAAAGAAGAATAAAATAATAAGCATGCATCGTTTTAATTTTAAGTCTAATGAACTAATGTCATAACGCGAAGACTCAAAAACATTTATACAATTGACCTCCCTCAAGAATTATATAAATGACCCCAAGACTCAATTCTCTGTAAATTGATAAGCTAACCTGTTGGCTAATTCTACCGTTAGAATTCCTGGTCGATAAATTTCTGTAAATTCTATCTTTAGTCCATCATAATCACGAGAAACTCTTCGGACTATGATGTTGAGGAAAACTAAGTCAACACAACTACTTACCCAACGTAGAAGGGGTCATATTAGGCCTACCGACGAAGAAGGGACTCATAGATGTTTGCCCTTATAAAGACTAATCTCAATTTCCGGTTTTAGAGGAAGATCCCATCACTATTTTTAATTCATTTTAAAGTGAACTATAATCTAGCATGCGAGAATGATTTAAACTAAAGTGATGGCTTATGGACTGTGACATCTGCATGTCCATGAAAACTAACAAACAACTATATGAGTCAATTTTCATGCATTTTAGTAGTAGGTGGTTTGGTTTTAGGCGGAATATGATGCAATTACTAGCATGTGAATGAAAAGCAATAAAATGAAAAACGTAAAAAAAAAAAAGTAAAAGTCCTAGTGTGGCCTATCCTATCAAAATGAACAATAAATACAAGTTTGGAATCCATCCTTGGACCCGAGAAGCTTGTCTTGATGTTCCATCTTGATCCATGTAGCGGGAGTGAGCTTGAATCTTCATCTTTAGTCTTCTTTGAAATTACAATAATTAAAATTACAATAATTAAAATTACATAATTGACCTATTAATTACATTCTAATTTCAAAACTCAAAACTAAAATAAAGGAGATTCGAGATCTCATAATTACATAAAAATTATGTTTCCTTCATTACGAAAACATAATTGACTAAGGCCACACTAAGTATTACAAATTACAACCGATTGCAAAATTAAATACGTAAATAAAATTCATTCATTCGATTCATTCAACATAATTAAAAGCATCAACTAAAATAAATTAAACATACATAATACAATAAATTAATTATGTTGATTAATTTATCCAAACCACCTATTTAAATTAAATTAAGTGACAATTCCGTAATTTAATCACATTAATTCATACATAATCCATATTAAACTTGTAATATGAATTCTATCCGTCAAAATTTTAAACTGCTTTAAAATAACTCGGTATCATTAAATTGTGAACCGATTCACAATAACTAATTGGCCAAAATAAAAAAAAAATAAAAAACAAAATCCAATGCTTTAAATATGTCTCGGCCAAAAAAAACATTTTTTTTTTAATTTAATTGTCACGGCTGAAATAAAAACAACCCCTTTCCTATTTTAATTTGGTAAATAGGAAAAAAAAAACAAGGAAAAACTTTCCATAAAAATTTTCTCCATCTTTTTCGGCAAAAAGGCAATAAAAAAAACTTTCCTAATTTTTTTTCTTTTCTTTTTCTCGGTTTACCAAAAAGAAAAAAAATAACAAATTTTTTTTTTTTTTTCGCTAAACCCTAAAAACGGCCTCTCCTTTTTTTTCTTTCCTTTTGCGGCAAAATGCCCTAAAACTAGATTTGATGACTAAATTGTTTACCTTTGCTATTAGAACATGATTAGCATATGAAATAATGAACATGCAATTTATATGCCAAAAACTATATAGCAAAAACAATCTTTTTATCATAAACATGATGATTCCATTCAATTTTAACTTTATCTGCATTAAATTAAAACAACGAATTCTTCATACGATAATTTTAACTGATTATAAACTATAATATAAAAAATAGAATGGAAAAAATATCATGAAACTAGAAAGAAAAAAAAAACGGCACAAAAACGGCACACACAAAAAAATTCCGAATCATAAAATTCGAAACCCTAATTTTTCGAAAAACAGGTTAAAGTTTACATACAATTTTTATGAAAATCATCAAGATTAAAATCGTAGCCTAGTGCTCTGATACCACTTGTGAGAAATAAGTCTGTATATTTCCCTTAAACTAGAAGGATTATAACGATTTAATGCAGATGATCAATGGTCATAAAATAAAATACATAAACAAAAGTAAAAAGATTTAGAATTAACCTTCGGTCCTAGCAAATATGGCCTAAGAACAATATCAAAATTGATATTCGCCTATTAGTTGCACCCAAGATGATCTGAGATATGCCCTTTGATTATGCTAGAAATCAATCTAGAATTTTCTGTAAAATTTAATTGCCTTTGTGTTCTTGTGATGAGAAAGAAGATGCTAGGTCAAGAAAAAGCATTAGGGTAGAAATAATTCTCTCCCTTTCTTTTTATACAGACCGAATTACCAAGTTAATTAGGAAAGATATCACTCTCCTAATTTTCGACCTATGTTGACCGAAATAAGGAATAAAAATTTCCTTATTTTTGGTCTTTCCAAAAATATATAATATGTGTTGAATTGTCATCTAGTGAGGATCGAACCCATGACCTCTTGGTATGTGTACCCTCACTATTACCACTATGACACATTCAGCTTGTTGATATTAAATACAACTGATTATATTTAATTACGAATTAACAGATTAATTCGTCCAAGCTAACCTTATATATATTTAATTTAAATATAACTTATTATATTTAATTTACGAATTGACAGTTAATTCGTCTCAACTTAATATTATTTAATTTTCATTAAATAATTATCTCATCAACACATTGACTAACTTTTTAGTCATTTTGGGCATCAATGTAATTATATTTCTATAACCACATTTCTCAAACACGTCCTATAGGTGTGACCTTTAGGGACTAGTTGATCACCGCCATCTGTATGATAATAACGTCAAACTTTCTAGCAAACCAACCGTTATTAGGTAAACGTTAATCAACTGATTAAATATACGAAGTATACCCTTGTGAACCTGTAAGAGATTTACAAATGTTATCACACTAATTTGTGGAGGACACCAGCTCCAACAAATTGTCTGTTTTAGAGAAGTTCAAAAGTCAATACGAAGGTAGTTCCATTGAGGTCAAAGACATTTTGCACAAGGTCTCTACACAAAGAGATAGTGGAGATGATTTCAAGCGCAATTTCATCATTTATATCTTCTAGGCTCTTTTAGGCGGTGTTGTAGGGAATCGGGCAAGTTTGAGACTTCTTAAAAGTTTGGTAAACACTGACTTGATCTCCGAATTCAACTGGTGCAATTTCATCAAATGGAAATTGGCTGCCCAAGTTGAGTCTTGGCAAAAGGAGTTTGAGACCAAAAAGCTGAAAGAAAATTGGTTTGGTGGACCTATTATGGTCTTGGTTTTCATTTATCTAGACCGATGTGTCTTCAAATCACGCCTTGCTAATCGGCAGTTTCCAACACTCTCAACTTGGACTAAAGAAGCTATATCCCAGAGAGTTAAGGAGGAAGTGAATGACAAAAATTCGGACAAGAAAACTTTCGGCAGGGGTTCTGTTGAGCCTCCAATGGTGATCAACCACCATATTCCACATTATTCACAGTTGTGTCCTCCTCCTCCAAAGATTGAGCTTGGCCAGTCTTCCAAGTCAACAATTCAAGATAAAGCATCTGAAGCTGAAACTGTCATTTTACCTCTACCTGGGAATGAAAATGCAGGCACTAGTGAGTTTATCCATAAACTTGTGCATTCTGAAAAGGCAATGGCTCAAGCTTTTGTAGACTACAAATCACTTGCTAGTCAAGCTCCCTCCAAACTGCCTTCAACAACAACAGTGAAGAAACTAGTTGCAGCTGTAGACGGTATGGCAGAAGGTTTTAAGTCATCTCAACAAGAGGATGATGCTGAAAATATGGAGGATGTGAAGAATGAGGGAAAGGTCTCGAACATTGTGGATGAGAATATCATTGAGAAAGTGGTTGACGATATTCATGAGAATGTGGAGAAAGGTGGGGAGAATGTGGATAATTTTTGGGGGTGGTCTCAGGCTGATTTGTTGGCAGCATTGGATGCGATGGGTTGAGCTTTGCAACCAATAGCGCCACATCATTCACCACCACCAAATGCAGAATACCCATCGTTTAGGCTCCTAGCAGCTGATGACCATTTGTTGTCCCAACCTGAACCTACAACAACTTCTCAACCTGAACATGCTACATGTGCTGCTATGGATGTCATCCCTCCTTTCACAGAGCGCACTCCTTTGGTAGGGAACATATCCTCTTACGCTGCTATGGATGATGTTCCTCCTGTCAAGGACGTCACTGAGCCCACAATTATTATTCTAGCAGCTACTCCTACTCCTCCTACGACTGTGGTACGGAACACAACTCTTGATCATCATAATGTTATTGTCCTACTAGATAATCCACTTGTTTCAACACTCGATAAACCATAAGTCAAACGATCTGTTAGTAAACGATCTGTCATTAATGTCTATATTCGTCGATCGCCACGTCATTTGGCAAAGTCGATTGCCAGTGTTCCTTGCAAAACCCCAACTACTGCTGCAATCTCATTTCCCTTATCTCCATTACCAATTGAAGATGATGTTCCAGTTCGTTGTAAGAGGAGGGTTGTAGTTCCAGCGGAAGTTTTCCGATCGCCCTATTTGCAAAGAAATCTTAATATTATTAGGGATTTGAATCAAGCTGAGAAACAAGTATTAGATTTCATACTTGGCGAAACATATGATGAAACGGAGATTCTTTTCCAAACTCAATGTCAGACTTTGACAAGGAGCTAGTTGAAGAGTGTGACTGAAGGCAATCAGATATCTTCTCATGTCGTAGATGTTTATTGTGAGATCTTAAATAGTAATGAGATATTCAGATCCCGGACTTCCCTTTCTCGTTTATTTGTGCCGTATAGAAATGAAAGTGTTAGTCTTATTACTCTCTACTTTATCCAATTCTCCAAGTCTATTTTACATGATGTTGACTTATAATCGTTACTCATACTGATCTTATTTTTTGTTCCCAGTATCTCGACAATGTTGATGTTTCTGGAGTTCAACTAGTAAGTCTTTGATTTTGGTCTGCTTATATTTCACCTTAAGTTCATTTTTGTCTTTTTTATTCACTGCATTTTTGTCTTTTTAATTCAGTGACTTTTTGTCCTTTTTTCAGGTTTGCGCTTCAATAGTCTCCGCCTCATACCCACCTTTCTTGATTTGTATCGAACTAAAAACTAAAAGTAGCAAAATGCAAATCATCCATCCTATAAAAGGCACATCTGTTGATTATTCTTGTTTTATACAACATGTGGTACGTCTATTGTTTCCATTTTGCTTAGGAAAATGTGTGTTATTGTGATTCTACTAGGAATTGACTTTGTGAATGTAGGACTTTATTTTGTGAAGCCTACACTTAAGGTTTGTGAATCTTAAGTTACAAAAAATCACTCTTATCACTTTAACCACTTATGTTGACCAAGTTTCACAAAACAAGCCCTAAGATTCACTGAACAAGGTCTGAGATTCACCAAGTAAGGAAAAGGGCAAAATAAGTGACTTTAACCACTTATGTTGATCAAGTTTCACAAAATAAGTTCCAAGATTCACTAAACAAGGTCTGAGATTCACAAAACAAGGTCTGAGGTTCACCAAATAAGGAAAAGGGCAAAATAGGGGACTTTGTGAAAGTAGGCCTTTATTTTGTGAATCCTAAATCTTATTATGTGAACCTGTGGTCCTTTACCATTTCACTCCAAGTTTTACAAACTAAGATGTATGGTTCACATGATTCGTAGCTAGTGTCTGTTTTGACAGTCTTGTACCTTACATGATTCCTAGATAGTGTCTTGTACCTAACAAAATAAGTTTTGTTCATACTTGTGCTAAGATAGACTAATTTCTCTTTTGTTCATACATAAAGAAAGGCTCATCCGGCTTCTTAAACCAAAGTTGCCAGCATTGACAAGTATTTTGTGGACGCCCGAAGTGTTTATCCCAAAATCAAACCTAAATTCTGATGAAATTGATAATGGCCTCTATTTATTGAACATATTGGAGAATTACAAAGGAAACAAAAGTGATTGTCCAATAACCATATATACTGTAAGATTACTTTTTCACCTTTTACTCTCTATTTATACATTGATAAATATAAATTTTTATAAGTTTGCAACACATTATTATTCCCCTTTTTCCATTTATAGGAAACTCAGCTGAAGCGTTTTGCATTGAGGGTGTGCTATCACATTATTACATGTGATAAGAACCTATTAAGAGATAGAGTGAAAAAGGTTGCACTAGAATGGAGTCGTGTACCACTGTAAAGACCTTCTTATTTTAATATTATCAAAATTTTCTTGTAAAACCTTTACATTCTTTAGTACTTTAGTTGATTAAATAATATTATATGTTCATATTATGTCAGTAGCTCTCGACCACTACCTTACAGTGACCAGTAATTGTTGGATTATGTTTGCAGATTAAAATCGGCAAAAACTAAATTGTAATGATTTTGCTTTGATTTTACAATATAAAAGTTATATGATTTTGCTTTGATTTTATAATATAAAAGTTATATTGTGAGAGATATATTGACTAATTGCATTTCCTCAATATTTAAGTGACGCTATGGTGTCCACTCCGTGGATGGAAGTCACAAGACATGCTTTACAGACCCTTGGACCGCGTGGCTTTGTTATGGATCAGGTAAGTATCATTTTCATTTCCTTGTTCTTTTTATGTTTCATTTTACATTTTCTTTTCACGTATGATGTTTATTTTACTTTTTTGTGAATCCTAGAACTTATTTTGTGATACCTGGAACTTGTTTTGTGAGTCCTGGAACTTATTTTGTGAATCTTGGAACTTATTTTGTGAACTTATTTTGTGAATCCTGGAACTTGTTTTGTGAATCCTGGAACTTGTTCTGTGAATCTTGGAACTTATTTTCTGAACTTATTTTGTGAATCCTGGAACTTATTTTGTGAATGCTGAAACTTATTTTGTGAATCATTTACCTTTGTTTTGTTAAATTTGATTTTGTAGGTGATTGATATGTTTGGAGTTAAGTCCACACTCGGTAGATCAGATGTCCTCTACTTGCCAACGACAGTATATGTGAGCTTCAAATCTTTTAGATGTTGATATTCAAGTATTTGCTTTCTTAATGTTGCTCCGCTGGTTTATTAAAATAGTCCTACTTTTGTCACATGCAGACTGTTCATCTCGAGCGCAACCCAGCTATTTGGGGTCAATACCTGAAGTTTGATATATTCCATTTGATTGTAGCAATATCCAAAAGGTGAAAGATCCCTCTTCTGCTATTTATTTTCTTCTTTATTTATTTTCGTTCATGTGTATTGTTAATTGGTTTGTCTATTGCAGGTTTTTATCCCTATGTGTGCCGATAAGTGTTATCATTGGTGGGCTTGCGTTTGTGATTTAAAGAAAAAAACTAAATTTCATCCTCGACTCAAGCACCGATTTACATGCAGATCCTGATAACCACACAGCCCAAGAGATTGTATGATTTTTTCCCAAAATATTTTGGAGTATTTATCTTTAGTCTCTTAAAAATATAACCTTGTCATATTTTTATGTTTTATTGGCTTTTTCATGTTCCAGATGTACCAAGTTTCATCTGTTCTTTGTGGTGGTTCATCTGCATTTGAATCTTTGCGGTTGGTGCACATGAACGAAATTGTCAACCTTGAAGTCCCTCAACCAATAACATGGTATGTAACCATGTATCTTCGTTTTTTAGGCTATATTTGTGTTTTTATCATACAAGTTTGAATGGTTGAAACTGGAACTGAATGGTCCCTCTCTGACCAAAACCAAATACCCAATCCCATATTGCTGAAATGAATGGTTGATATTTGAATTTAATAAATTTCTTTATCTTAATTTGTGAATCCTGGAACTTATTATGTGAAACTGGAACATCAAATTGTGAAACTTGGTCATGAATAGTTGATCTTCCCTTTAGATGATTCTTTTACTCATAAATATTTATTTATTTGTAGTTTTGATTGTGGAGTGTATGTGCTGAAATGATTGGATGCGTTGGACAATGAAAGTTTATGGACTAACAGTGAATATTTTGAGGTATAAATTTATGGGTATTCGAAATGGTGAAAAGAGCAAAATAGGTCATTCCTAAAGGGTTCACAAAAAGAGCTCTAGGATTCACAAACACAAGGACTGAGATTCACAAGTTCAGTTTTTAATCTTACCCAGGTTGTATATATTAGTTATTAAGTTTCACAAAATAACCTTCTAGTTTCACAAACTAGGGTTTCTGCTTCACACAAAAAGAAATAAACAAATTGCATCAGTAACGTTTAACAACAGAGATTCACAAAACAAGGCCTAGGATTCACTAAATAAAGGCTGAGATTCACTAAATAAAGGCTGAGATTCACTAAATAAAGTATTAGATTATTAGTTCAAATAATTAAAAAAAAAATTGGTGATTCGCTTTTAAGAAAAGGCCAGGTTGTATGTATCAGGATATTTTGATGATTTGTTAATAACACTTCCATTCCTAAGAAAAGGACATTGAACAATCAAGCATTCAATCAAAAAATTTAATATATGGGTAATGCGAACAGGCACTGTTGACAGTTGTGCCAAATACCAGGCCTATAAATATCTAATTTCTGAAACATAATAGTATATCCCAATAACCTCTCTTCTCTCTTCTCTAAAACATTTCAAAAATCCCTATTGCACACAATGTCTCATTTATTTGTATTCCCTTATACTTGTGTTTTGGCGAATGTTCCAGGTTATATGGATCAAGGGTAGTATGTTTGTCGCGGCCTCTCTAAATTGGCAGATTGTTTAACGAGCCAAGGTTATGAGATAGTGTCTTTGGTACCTGTTATGTGGAGGGAGACTTCTCATTTTATGGGATTAGTACTAATTCAATTTGGCGCAAATGACACTAGCTGCAAACAGGCTTTTAAGTTGCAGGAGAAGTTCGAGCAATTTGGGCGTACTAGATCTGAATGGCTGGCTACCTATTCCCGAGTTCAGGGGCCCTTTCTATGGGTAGCATCTAGGCTTGATTCAAAATATTTTAACTACACTCCAGTATGTAGAAGAGTCCCATATTCATATAAACAAGCAGGAAGATCACTCACTGATGCAGATGAATGGTGCACATATAGCTATATCAATATTGCTCTATGTGCATTGCCTCGAACAAGATTTTAATTATCAGCTTTATTTATTTATTTTTGAATTTTGTTGTTTAGTTAATTCGAGAGCCATGAACCTGCGAAATTTTATGTGATGAAAAATTACAAGATTTTTAAGTTTGCTGAATATTACTTATGTTTTAATTATCACAATATCATCATTTGCTAAGATTCACTGAGTAAGGTCTGAGATTCACAAAATAAGGTCTAAGATTCACCAAATAACTAAAAGAGCAGAAAAGGTGATTCTAACCACTTATGATGACCAAGTTTCACAAAACAAGCTCTAAGATTCACTAAACTAAGTCTGAGATTCACAAAATAAGGTCTGAGATTCACCAAAAAAGGAAAAGAGCTTAAAAGTAACAGCAAAATCGACTCAATTCATAAACTCTTATAGTAACAATTCAACCAACTCTTACAGTCACAAAATTAGGTCCTAAATTCACAAAATCGACTCAATTCATAAACTAAACCTTGCAAAAAAACTGAAATACAAAATCGATCCATATATTCCATAATAATCGAGCAGAAATTTTGACAAATGCAAATTGAATCAGAAAACATGTGATTTTACAATAATTACACAAAAAACGATATACCTGATTCAATAGCACTATTATCATCTATTATTGTGATATCTACAATCTCCATAGCAATTAGAGCTGCAAAAATCGTCAAAAACAATGTAATAAGTAGTACGAAATTGCGAGAAAAAGGAAATCGCTCAAAACCTTCGTCAAATTCGAATGTTCTATTTACGAAATCGTTCAATCTGATCAAATTCGAACCTGATATCATCAATTTATGAGTGAATTGACAGAATTGTATGAATATACTCAATTTTGATCAAAATTATGAAATTACCTGAAAATTAATCGAAATCTTCTTCTAAAATTACTTGAATCAACGTTGTTATATGTTGTTTTGATGAAATCTACGAACAATCGCTGCAAATTGATGAGTATATGGTCCAGATTTTGCGTCAAATGATCGCACGAGCTTTGTTGCTGAAGAATTTTCAAAAAACGATTTTGTTTGTTATATTTTTAGAGAGAGAGAATATTTGGGCTTTTGTATGTTTTATTATTTTAGAGAGAGAAAGTATTTTGGGCTAAATGAAAAGATTTAGAATGATCCCTCAATTTTCAGCCCAATGAATAATAGGAAGTTAGTCCATAAATTTGCTTAATGAAGGAAATTGGTGAGGCTAGGCCCCTCGCCATAATTAACGGCCTCACCGGATCCGGCCTATATATATATATATATACTAGGTAGTATCCCGCGCTTTGCGCGGCCCGTTTAAAATTTAATTATTATAACTGAAGAAAAATAACAGAATTTATACTGAACCTTTAATATTTTTACTTATAAATAAAAATAAATTAATTTATGTCAAATTAATTTTTTTAGGTTAATTTTCAATGTTTTAAAATAAAACACATATAATTTTAATTAAAACTAATAAGTGATAATTAATTATGTTGATCAACGTTTTATAAATTATTTTGTGACTGATCAAATATCATATTAATTAAAATAAAATTTATTCAAAGAATACAACAATCAACATTAAGCTCTCACATTATATCATTTCACAATATGTTAGGTTCCAAATCAATTAATATTTGTTCAAAATGATATGAATATAACTTTATGTAATTTTTAATTTTTTTATGTATAACGTGTGATATTTATGTATCAAACATATAGAGTTCAAACTCAACTTATTCAAATGTTTTTATTGTATTTTGTATATATTATGTATCAAATATATCTATAAAAATTGCACCTTTTGTATTTTTAAACAACTATATATAAATGATGTTTAAGAGTTTACCTCTAAATAAAATAGGTTAAACTTTCTCAAATAATACTTTTTGAGGTTTAACTTCAAAGTATTTAAAATATAACATATAAAATACTCCCTCCTATTCACTCATTTCCTCCATCTTTCCGTTTTCATGGTAGTCAGATTTTCTTCCCTCTTTCCTTTTTTGGAAGGTTTTGTGTGGTCCAAAATCAATTGTATGTGAGGTACAATGTTTTGTGTAGTCTAAAATCATTTTCTTATTTCTTGTGCAAAATAGAAAGGGGAAAAATGAGCTAATAGGAGGGAGTATTTAACTAAATTTAATATTTAGTTAGTCATAATCAATATTTATACTTGACGTTTACGTATTTTAATTGAAGATACTAAAGAAAAATGTAACATTTTTTTCTACTTTTTCATGTCTTTTATAATACTATATTATTTAATAATCACTATTTTTGTTTGATTATTCAAATGCATTCGCGATCACTGTGTACACACATACTCGTTATCACACTATTTAAACTTATCAAAATCTCATATTTATTCAATTTCTCGCATTATAAATTTTTTCATTCCCACATAAAAACTTATTTATTAGTAATTTTCTTTAAGTTATGTTTTTGAGAAATACAATGACTCTTCCAAATATATTTTTCTTAGGATTTAATGGTCTAAGTTTTATATAACTTTCTGAAAATGTCTTTTTACATAAACATAAAATATTATGAGATACTCACTTTAATCATCTATACAAATGAAAATATTTCAATAAATATAATAAAAATTATACTAAATTTGAAGCATTTTTCGCAATAAACATAATTATTTATATTTTAGGATTTTTATCAAAATAATTTTTTAATAAATTTAGAGTCATATCACCGTAATTATATAATGTAAATTTATAATAAAATTTATTAAGTTATAATTAATATTTTGCTGAGATTTATACAGCATTTATTATGTTTACATTTAATGTTCAGCTGTAATTAATACTTGTATTTAAAGCTGGGTTGACACGTGGCGCATCCACAACGTTTCAACCCAGTTTTATATATATATATATATATATATATATATATATATATATATATATATTTAGGATCCTATGAGAACTCTCTTCCTATGGGAACCATGAGAACCATTCTCCACCATTAGATCAAACAAACTAACGGCACACATCTGACATGCACACTTGTTATTTTAAGTAAGGGTATTTTGTCTGCTTTGTTATTAACTCTGCCTTCTTCAGTACTCATCTTTTATTAGTTCCCCAATGCTAATCTGATTCCATGTCCTTTGTCATTTTATGGATTCTTTCTTCAATTTCTCTCCTTTTTATCTTATCATTAAGGTACAAATTATTTGGTTTGTTTTTGTTTTATCATTAAAGTCTGAATCACTCAATTTTTTTTGTCTTTTTAATTCCCGGATCTATGTCTTATACAACGGGTCCCCTTACACAAACATTTCTGCTATTCTTTTGATTATTTTATATGGTTTAAGTTGACTTTGTGCTCTTTGTTTTGTAAATTGGTCATGTTTTTATATTTGTTTCAACCGTATTATTTCTTATGCTCTTAGTTTCAATTTGTCGTCATCGGTTGTTAATTTTGCAATTACGATCTACGTTTGAATTAGTGTCAGTTGTTCTTATAATGTTTGTTTTGTTCACTGGCAAGTGAAATAGGTGAACCTTTGATACGAAGGTTCTGAACCTGAGGTATAAAAGTTCTGGACGTTTGGTACAACTGTTCTGAACTTGAGGTTCTCATGGGAAATGAGTTCTCATAGGATCACAACCATATATATATATATATATATATATATATATATATATATATATATATATATATACATATATATATAATTGGGATCAAATGAGTCCCCTTAGATTAGACGAGTCCATGAGTTCCATTCTAAACCTTTGGATAAAAAAAATAAAGGGCTAAGATTAAAACAAAATAAAAAAATGAGATATAAAAACAAACAAACCCTAATCACACACTACCTCCCCATTTCATTTCTTCTCTTCATTTCTTCTCTCTAAACACTCTTTCTCTCTAAAGTTTCATCACCCCTCTCCTCTTCCTGCCGGAACCGCCACCGCCACCAACCCCCTCCGCCTCTCTCCTCTTCTGCCTCCCTCGCACTCCACCCGACACCACCATTTCTCCTCCTCTTCCGCCAGTCTGCTGCCTCTTCTTTTTTTTTTTTTTTTTTTTAGATCTGAGCCAGTCCGTCGCCACCATACCACACACCACCGCCACCTACTTCCTCTCCTCCTCTCGTCCTCCACTGCCCGCCACTTCCTCTCCTCCTCTCGTTTTTTTGTTGTCGGTTATTGGTGATGGTGGCGTCAGGTGGGGGGAATGGCGACGTTGGTATTGTTGTTGTCGGGTGTTGTTGGTGATTGGTCAGTTTTTTTTATTGGTGGTTTTTGTTATTGGTGGCCGTGGTTATTGTTATCGATGGCGGCGGTCTGGCTCCCTTCTCGTTTATTTTTTATTTTTTTAAGATCTGAGTAAAGGAGTGTTTGTTGCTGTTGCTGGTAGGTCATTTGTGAGGATGGTGGTGGTGGTGATGTCGTGGTTGCCTTCTCATTTTTTTTCTCAGATTTGTGGTGATGGTGGTTGCAGAGGGTCGTGGTGGGTGATGGGTGTTGGTTAATCAAGTTGGATGACAAAGGAGGTGTTGGCCGTGATTAAGACTAAAGTTTCATCTTTAAATAATTAAAGTTACGCTTATATGGACAAAAGTTACGCTCTGATATGGACCAATTATATTCGCCAAGGACTTAAATTACATAAATTCAAATTAATATAAAGTTACAATCCTAAAAATAAAAAGTTTCAATAATTATGACTAAAGTTACAATCATAAAACATTAGAGTTACATTCATAAAATTACAATATTTACATAAAATTAATAAATCATAAAAATTAAATAAATTCAAAATTTTATATTAGAAACTGTCTAAAAAAATTAAAGTTTCAATTTTTACCAATAAAGTTTCACACATAAAATATTGAAGTTACATTTATAAATCAGTAAAATCAAATAAATTCAAATTTTTATATTAGAAAATGTCAAAAAAATTAAAGTTTCAATTTTTAGCATTAAAGTTTTACTCGTAAAACAATAAAGTTACATTTATAAATGAGTAAAATTAAACAAATTCAAATTTTTAACTTAAAAATTGTATTAAAAAATTAAAGTTTTAATTTTAAACATTAAAGTTTTGTAATACTACGATTTTCATGTCTTTGGGTACTCAATCGAGTGGGGCTTACTCTGTCGAGTAAATAAGTTGTTTTACAAAACAGTGTTCTGTGTGATGGGTACTCGATCGAGTAAATGTGGCACTCGATCGAGTAAGGGTCACTCGATCGAGTAAGTTACTTTTGCGGGTTGTTTTAGTCGGGTTTTGTTAGTAACGCGTGATTGGTATATTAAGCTTTCCGTCACTTTCTTCATCATTTGCATATTTTATAAAAAAACCCTTCAATGAGAAAAGAAGTTACGTTGTCTCCGTCATCGCGTTACTATCAAATCCCAAGGGCTAAGGTTGTTGGATCGTCACGTTCTTTACGCCGTTGAGTTCGTCGTGTCGAGGGTAAGATCCTTGTATAGTTTTTATGTTGTTTCGTCAATTTTGGTTAAACCCTAATTGGGTAAATTTGGGGGTTTTGGGTGTTTGATTGGCTTAGTAGTAATTGCATGGTTGTATATGTGATTATAGGAGGAGATTTCGTAGAAGAGCATTTTGATTAGCTGCTTGTGACGGTCTTGTGATGGCTCATTTCAGGTAGGGTTTCCCTACTCAGTATTGGCTACATAATGTTGTTGTTGTTGTTGTTGTTGTTGTTGTTGTTGTTGTTGTTGTTGTTGTTGTTGTTGTTGTTGTTGTTGTTGTTGTTGTTGTTGTTGTTGTTGTTGTTGTTGTTGTTGTTGTTGTTGTTGTTGTTGTTGTTGTTGTTGTAGTATCTCATATCGTTGTTGGATTGGTTTTGGTGATTGTTGATAATATAATGTTGATTGGTCAGTAATCGTCTCGTGATCTTCGGGTGCATCCTGGTGAGTGGAGTCACTTGCGGGAGTGGCTTCACGCCCTTGATTCGCCTTCTATGGAACCCGCCACAGAAGGGATGTGCACATTAATGAACATGGGTTTATTGCTCGATGGAGATGAGCAGGGCTTAGGTGGGAACGGTTGCGGTCCTCCACTGGCGGTGAGGAGTACCTGTTGCAATGGGTACTCTGGCAGGGCTACACACTTTAGTGTGTAGTCAGTTATGTGGAGATTGGAGATGGAGACTGGGGTTATGTTGAGCTGTTTGAACTGTTTGTGTACTTGTTTCATTGTGGCATTGTTTTTGTGTAATTAGTACTGACCCCGTTTAAATATTTTAAAAAACTGTGGTGATCCATTCGAGGGTGGTGAGCAGTTGTTGAACAGGTATGAGAAGATACGCTTGGGTTAGCTGGGATGAGTCACCACGATGCAGCCTTAGAGTCTTCCGCTGTTTTGATTTAGTTGTTTAGTACTTTTGGGATTTGAGATTTTTATATTTCAGTTTTATCAGTTTTGGCTTTGAACATATAATCACTTTAAACTATATTGTTATTTAAATATGTTTCTTCATTGTCATTTGATTATCATTGCCTCGGGTAACCGAGATGGTAGCATTCCCATGCCTTAAGTGGCCCTGGTAAAGCACTTGGAGTATGGGGGTGTTATAGTTTCACTCAAAAATCAATTTTATATATTTAAAATAAAAAATTTTAACATAAGTTTAAATTTTTATTTATAAAATAACATTAAATATTAAAGTTATAATTGTAAAGAATTGAAGTTACACTCATAAATTAAATTTACACTCGATCGAGAGATGCTCATTTAACAGATTTCGTTCGAGCAACCCTTTCCTCTCGATCGAACACTTTGGCAGAAGAAATACCTCGATCGAGTGATTCTGGGACTCGATCGAGAGAACCTGAAATACAAGAGCTCGATCGAGAGGTTCAAATACCTCGATCGAGTAATTCTCAAGACAATACCACTTGATCGAGTGAAGAAAGTGCTCGATCGAGTGCCAGAACCAGCGGAGCTTCAATTTTGACATCTAATTCCGCTACCGTGTCATCTTCCCCTACTTTGAAGACGTCACACACTGATAAAGGTAAAGAGAAAGTCGTAGGTCCACTCATTGCTACCAGAGTACCCTTTCCAGGACGTCTGAAGGACGCGAAGGTTGAGCGACAGTACGGTAAGTTTGTGGACGTTGTCAAGAACCTCCAGGTAACCGTCCCTTTTACCGAACTAATTACCCAGGTACCTACTTACGCTAACTTTATGAAAGACATTGTGACGCGTAAGAGAGAGCTAAGTGAATTTGAGAGTGTTGCTTTCATGGAAGAGTCAAGTAATTTACTTTTAAATAAGGCTCCCCCAAAAATGAAAGACCCGGGTAGTTTTTCTATTACCTGTATTATATGCAATGAATTAATATATAAGGCTCTTTGTGATTTAGGAGCCAGTCTCAGTGTCATGCCTCTGTCTGTCTGCAAGAAACTAAAAATGGGTCACCTTAAAATGACTAATATTACATTACAGATGGCTGATAGATCTGTAAGACGACCCTTGGGTATTTTAGAGGACGTGCCTGTGAAAATAGGCAAGTTCTTTATACCAGTAGACTTTATTATTTTAGACATAGGCCGAGGATACCCTACCCCAATCATACTAGGAAGACCGTTCCTATGTACAACCATTATTGATGTCAAACAAGGGCGTTTGACTCTTACGATGGGGATGACGCGATTACTTTCGATCTGCCTAGCACTTTGGCTCGGCCAATGATAGAGGATACATGTTATTCTGTTGATATTGTTGACGAGTGTCTGTCTATGACTTCCGGGTCGGGTTCTTTTATAAAGGACCCACTAGAAGCTCTAATGCTTTTGGATGAGTGTGCAGATAACCCAGATAACAATGACGCTGTGTTGGATTTGCTTGAAGCTGCTTTAGATGAGCGTGAACTCACCGACGCTGAGGGAGAGCAAGTGAAACAGATGATCAGCACCCTTTGCTCCATAGAGGTAAAGGTACCTGAGCGTAAGCCTCTTCCCCCTCATCTAAAATATGCTTTCTTAGATGATACTGAGCAATATCTAGTTATTGTTAGTGTTAAGCTTGATGATGATTAACTGACTGCTTTGTTAGCTGTGCTTAAGAAAAACAAGAAAGTTATGGATTATTCTTTGGATGATATCAAGGGGATTAGTCCCGATATTTGTATGCACAAGATTGAGCTGGAAGAAGATCATAAGCCTTGCAGATAGGGTCAGCGTCGGCTGAACTAAAAGATGCAAGATGTTGTGATGGCTGAGGTAATGAAGCTGCTTGAGGAAGGTATTATCTATTATGTTGGTCATTCTAAGTAGGTGAGTCCAGTGCAGGTAGTTCCTAAGAAAGGAGGGACTACTGTGGTCAGGAATGACAAAAATGAGTTAATACCTACTAGAGTAGTAACTGGTTGGCGGATGTGTATAGACTACAGACAGCTGAATGTCGCCACCAAGAAATGTCACTTTCCCCTTCCTTTTATTGATCAGATGGTAGAAAGGTTAGCTTCTCATAAGTTTTTCTGCTATTTGGATGGGTACTCAGGGTTCTTTCAGATCCCTATTCACCCAGATGATCAAGCTAAGACTACTTTTACTTGTCCTCAGGGCGTGTTTGATTATCGCAGGATGCCCTTTGGTTTATGTAATGCCCCTGCTACCTTTCAAAGTAGCATGATGGGGATATTTTTAGAGTACATTGAGTCTATTATGGAAGTTTTCATGGACGATTTCAGTGTTTATGGAAGTGATTTTTCTAACTGTCTGTCTAACCTTGATAAAGTGTTGCAGTGTCGCATTGAGGTTAATCTTGTGCTTAACTGGGAGAAGTGCCATTTCATGGTCAACGAGGGAGTTGTCTTAGGGCACTTAGTTTCCGACAGGGGAATAGAAGTTGACAAAGCAAAAGTGGAAGTGATTCAGCAATTACCTCCTCATGTTAACGTGACGTTCCCTCTAGGGTTTCTTCCTTGGGAGGGTTTTGGCAGTTCCTAGGCGGTTCTTAGGTTTTTTTCTCGTTTTTCTGCTGACAGTTACTTCTTTCTTCTCACAAAAAATCAAAATTTCTCTAAATTAATCTAAGTTTCTTTCTTTGTACGTGCGTGTATTCATTTCGCTCTTCTGGTCGTGTTTTTCTGCTGAGTGCTCGCAATGGAGGTGCAAGGAAATGATGGTCTTCAGTCGTTGAACGACCAACATGGGGATAATGATGATGGCGGCGAAGAGAATCAGGAGCAAGTGGAATTGGAGTGGGTTGCGGATGGAGATGATGAACAGGTTGAATCGTGGTTGTGCGTAGTGGGGAGATTGTGGACGGATAGGCATGTAAACCTTAAGGCCCTCATTGACACCATGATTTCAACATGGAAAACGAAGGGCGTGGTGGGTGAAGTGGTGGAAAAACAGAAAAAAAATATTTACTTTTAAGTTCAATAATGAAGATGATAAAAGACGTGTTTTGGAGGAGCAACCGTGGCATTTTGAGAGACACGTCCTGGTGCTGGCAGACCTCGACGGTGATGCGATTCCAACGGAGGTACCTCTCTTCTTCCCACCTATTTGGGTGCGTATTTATGACTTGCCAATTATGGGCAGACAGAATTTGGAGAATGCCTGTAATATTGGGAATACAATAGGATCCTTTGTGTCTGTGGATAATTCGGTGAACCCGACGATTAATAGGTCGATGCGGATTCGTGTGGTTATTGATGTACGTAAACCTCTGATCGACTCTATTTATATGAAGCTCAAAGGGGGGAAAAAGTGGCGGGTGAGGGTGAGTTATGAGAGCCTGCCCTTGTTCTGTTACATCTGCGGACAAATGGGGCACGGGGAAAAAGATTGTGGAAGGAGGAAGGGTCCAATTGGGGAGGGTCGAAGGTATGGTGACTGGTTGAGGGCCTCACCATGGAAAGTTGCTAGGTGTGCTGATGGGCGGGATGGGAGGGAGAGAACTTGTGCTAAACAACTTATATTGGAGGAGGAGGAGGAGGAGAAGATTGAGGAGCGAGAGTTGAATAAGATGGTGGAAATGCTGCGTGGGGTTTCGCTGGTGGCTCGAAGGACTGGGAATGAAGGGGATGATAAGGGTGGGGAAGATAGGGAGATTGTAGCTGTGGAGGAGGTGGTGGATGTGGGTAATGTGGAGAGGCACGATAACAATTGTGACCAAGCGAGGAGGGGTGTGGATGCTACCAAAGTGGAACGCAAAATTGTAAAGGTGAAGCGTGGTGGTGCGAATGGACAGCCTGGCTGTTTGATGTCAGTATCTGAAGGATATGGGGGTGAACACTCTGGTTTGTTAAATCAGGGGAAGAGAAAAAGCAGGGGGGGAGAATGGGCAGGAGGATGCGGATGATGCGGTGGGTGGAAAGTGAGTGAAAGTCGTTGGGTACTTACCATCTTTGAAAGTAGCGGAGGCTGACGGAGAGCAGCCCCGCGAACAACAATGAAAATTTTAAGTTGGAACTGTCAAGGGTTGGGCAATCCCTTGACAGTTAATACCCTCCGCGACTGGTGTTGGAGGGAGTGCCCAAACATTATCTTCGTTATGGAGACAATGATTAGTGCTAGTAGATTAGAAAAAATACGAAATAAATGTGGGTATACGTCGGGCATTTGTGTTAGTAGTAATGGTCGATCGGGAGGTTTAGGCATTTGGTGGAAGGATATCGATGTTCAGTTGATATCTTACGACAAACACCATATGGCTTTGAAGGTTATGGGGGGAGATGGGAGTGTTCTTTGGCGGGATGTGGGTGTATACGGATGGCCAGAGCTGGCTAACAAGCATAAAACATGGAGCATGGTTCGTACGCTTTGTTCTAATCATCATGACCAAATGGTTCTTTTTGGGGATTTTAATGAAGTATTAAGCATGGAGGAGAAAGAGGGGGGTGCTGTGAGAGGTAAAAGACAAATGGAAGCTTTTCGGGCTGCATTAGATGATTGTACTCTGGAGGATTTGGGGTTTAATGGGAATATTTATACGTGGCAGCGGGGGAGAGGAGATGGCACATATATTAGAGAGCGACTTGACCGAGCTGTTGCGTCTATGGAGTGGAGTCAGCTGTTTTCGAGGGCTGCTGTCCGACACTTTCCTATTTTTTCGTCCGATCACTGTGCCATACTAATCCATGAGCAAGAGGAAGGGGTGCGACATAGGCGGGGCAAAGGATTTAAATTTGAACCATTTTGGTTGTCTGACCCGGAGTGTGATGAGATTGTGCAGTCGGCGTGGACTTATTTGGATGGTGCCAATGTGATGGAAAAAGTTAACTGGAGTTCAAAAAAATTACAAATGTGGGCTCGGAATAAATTTGGTAATTTAAAGCGGGAAATTAGAGCTAAGGAAGAGGAATTGGCTCGATGGCAAAAGAGGCAGCCCTCTGCGGATATGTTGCAGCGATGCCGGTTGATTGTTGAAGAGCTTGAAGGACTTAGATGTCGTGAGGAGTCTTACTGGTATACTAGGGCTCGAGCTAATGAATTAAGGGACGGTGATAAAAATACCAAATATTTCCACCATAAAGCACAGCAGCGACGAAGGCGAAATACCATCCGCGGGATTGAAGATGCGGATGGGGTATGGCAGACTGATGGACAAAAGGTGGCGGATATTATGAGCGATTATTTTGGTTGTCTTTTCACATCGAGCAATCCCGTGCCATCGAATGAGGTGCTGGACTGTTTAGAAAAGGTGGTGTCCCCTGATATTAACGCGAGATTAGATGCTCCGGTCTGTGATGAGGAGATGAAAGAGGCTCTTTTCGATATGCATCCAAATAAGGCTTCGGGGCCTGACGGTATGCATGCTCTATTCTATCAGCGGTATTGGAGCGTGGTTGGTGGTGATGTGTGTCGAATGGTAAGGGAGTGGTGGGATGGTGGGGGCGATATGGACGTGTTAAATCGAACATCAGTCGTGCTTATTCCAAAATGTCAAGACCCACGCAAGGTAACGGAGTATCGTCCGATAAGTCTTTGTAATGTATTGTATAAAATTATTTCGAAAACTATCGCTAACCGATTGAAGGGTTTTCTTAATGATTTTATATCTGAGAACCAAAGTGCTTTTACGCCGGGCCGTCTCATTACCGATAATGCTCTGGTGGCTTTTGAAATATTTCACACTATGAAGAGGGGAGGGGAAGGACGGTATGGTAATGTGGCGCTCAAACTCGATATGAGCAAAGCATATGATAGGGTTGAGTGGTCGTTCTTGGGTGATGTGATGGAGAGGATGGGTTTTTCAGGGGGATGGCGTGGGAGGATTATGCGGTGTCTTTCAACGGTCACTCAGTCCTTCTTGATTAACGGGCAGCTGGTTGGTGGGGTAAAACCGAGTAGGGGTTTAAGGCAAGGGGACCCTATTTCCCCCTACCTTTTTCTTCTTTGTGCCGACTCCTTTTCTCGTATGCTTTGTAAGGCGGCGGAGATGGGCCAAATTCATGGAATGCGGGTTTGTAGGGGGGCTCCTCGGATATCTCACTTATTCTTTGCTGATGATAGTATCCTTTTTATCAAAGCAAATGCTGAGGAATGCTTGAAGGTAGCTAATATTATTAGCCAATATGAACAAGCATCGGGACAGAAGATTAATTTTGATAAATCGGAAGTGGTCTTTAGCAAGAAGGTGGGGGTCCAAAGGAGAGATATGATTAAGGAGTTGCTGGGAGTTAGGGAGGTGGATAAGCATGAAAAATACTTAGGTCTTCCAACCATTATTGGAAGGTCAAAAAAAGTAGTTTTCACTTGCTTGAAGGAGAGAGTATGGAAAAAGGTTAATGGATGGAAGGAGCGTTTACTTTCGAGACCTGGGAAAGAGGTTCTTATCAAAGCCGTAGCCCAAGCGATCCCAACATATATGATGAGTCTTTTCTCTATCCCGGAGAGTGTTATTGATGAAATCCATTCGGCTTTGGCGCGCTTCTGGTGGGGTTCCTCGGATGCTCATCGAAAGCTCCATTGGATGCGTTGGGAGCGGTTATAAGAGCCTAAGGCGAATGGGGGAATGGGTTTTCGAGACTTGCGTGTTTTCAACCAAGCATTGCTAGCTAAACAAGTGTGGCGTTTGCTGACCAAACCTGAGTCTCTTGCAGGGCGAGTCTTAAAAGCACGATATTTCAAACATGACACCATCCTTGAGGCGAGAAGGGGGTATGACCCGAGCTTTACATGGCGAAGCTTATGGGGGTCGAAATCTCTTTTGCTGGAGGGTTTGAAGTGGAGAGTGGGAAATGGACGGGACATTGGCATATGGGATGAGGCGTGGTTACCTGGTGATTCTGCGGGAATTGTACCTACGCCGAATATCAATGCTGATCCGGGAATGCGTGTTGCAGACCTTATTGATACTGACCGGGCTTGTTGGAATATGGAGGCTGTGCGGGCTGTATTAACGGATGCTGATGCAAGGTTGGTTACTAAACTGCCACTGAGTAGTAGATTACCTCCTGACGAACGGTACTGGTGGCCATCGAAAGATGGTTTTTATTCGGTCAAATCGGGTTATTGGCTTGGGAGACGGCCGTGTATTACTCCGGATGTTGCTAGCCATAATGGGTTCTCTTGGAAGGCACTGTGGAGTCTCAAAGTCCCTTCAAAACTCCTCCACTTTATTTGGAGAATATGTTCGAATATCCTACCTGTGCGGAAAGCTTTGTTCCACCGTCACTGTTTCCCTACACCGGTATGTGATTTTTGTGATATGGATGAATGTTGCGATCATGCTATATTTAGGTGCGCATGGACGAGAGCACATTGGGATGGTAGTGGTTTTTGGGAGGTTATTGAGGCTGCCCCAAATGGATCGTGTATGGAGAGAATGGTGTGGATTTTGCAGCAGCTTGGTGAGGGGGAAAGGGGAAGGTTCCTGGCAATGATGTGGTCAATATGGACCATCAGAAATCAGCGCTTATTCGAGGAGGCTCCTCCACCGGCTGCAGCTGTTTGTTCGGGGATCGTGAAGATGGTAGCTGAGTATCAAGGGTACGCAGACTGGGTTTTTGGTAAGAAAATTGTGGTGACAGAGGTGGGTGGATGCTCGTGGACTCCTCCGGCTGCTGGATTCATAAAACTCAATGTAGATGCTCACGTTGCAAGGTGTGGTGTGGTTGGATTGGGTGTGGTTGCTCGGGATATGGCTGGCCGTGTGGTGGGGATGGGGTGTAGGCGTGTAGAGGCTGATTGGGATGTAGAGGTGGCAGAGGCACGGGCTGCTAGCTTTGGTCTGGAAGTAGCGAACCATCTTGGTTTCTCGAATATTATCCTTGAAAGTGACGCGCTTAAGGTGGTGTTAGCCGTGAAGAATGAAGCAGTAGCAAGATCTCCCTTTGGGCTTTGTCTGATTGATGTCTTGTTTAGTTTGCGTTCTTTTCCGTCTAGTAAGTTTATTCATGTGAAACGTGGGGGCAATACCGTGGCACATTGTATTGCAAGGATGACTGAGTTTGAGGGAAGCGAGTTAATCCTTGTAACTGATTTTCCGCAAGTTGTTATTACGCTTGCGGAACTTGATTTAATATAATATCGGCCCTATGTTTCCTTCAAAAAAAAAAAAAAAAAAAAAACCTCCTCATGTTAACGTTAAAGGAGTGAGGAGTTTTCTTGGTCACACTGGCTTTTATAACCGGTTTATCAAGAATTTTTCAAAAATTGCTAAACCACTTACACAACTGCTACTTAAGGATGCCCCTTTTGTATTTACTGATGAGTGTCTTTCTGCTTTTAACAGGTTAAAGCAGGCTTTGGTATCTGCGCCGATCATACAGCCTCCCGACTGGGATTTGCCGTTTGAGATAATGTGTAATGCCAGTGACTATGCACTAGGAGCGTCGCTAGGCCAAAGGAAAGACAAAGCTTTAAATGCAATTTACTATACGAGCCGAACTCTGGATGAGGCTCAAGTGAAGTACACCACTACTGAGAAAGAGCTGCTAGCTGTGGTTTATGCCTTAGAAAAATTTCGTTCTTATTTAATAGGGTCAGAAGTTACTGTTTTTACTGACTATGCAGCGCTGAGGCACCTTCTGGCTAAGAAGGAAGCTAAACCACGACTATTGAGATGAATACTCCTTCTTCAGGAGTTTGATTTGAAGATAAAAGATAAGAAAGGAGCTGAGAACGTTGTAGTTGGTCATCTATCAAGACTGTTACAGCAAGAGGGAGAAGATTCTCTACCTATTGATGATTCTTTTCCTGATGATTCTTTGTTTGTTGTTTCGTCCTCTATTGTTAACCAAGATCCTTGGTATGCAAATCTAGCTAACTACATTGTCAGTGGCATGCTGCCGCCTGACCTTTCTCATCAGCAGAGAAAGCATTTTCTGTATAATGCTAAGCAGTACTTCTAGGATGATCCTTATTTATTTAAGGAATGTGCAGACGGTCTCTACAGATGGTGTATTCCGCAGTGGGAGACCAAAGTAGTCTTGGAAGGCTGTCACTCATCCTCTTATGGTGGTCACCACGGTCCATCGCGCACCGTGGCTAAGGTACTTCAGTCTGGGTTTTACTGGCCTACTTTGTTTGCTGATGCTAAGGCTTTTGTTTCAGCTTGTGATGCCTGCCAACGATCAGGGAATAATTCAAAGAGACATGAGATGCCACAAAATGGTATCTTAGAGGTTGAGGTTTTCGATGTCTGGGGCATTGATTTCCAAGGACCGTTCCCATCTAATAAAGGTAACAGGTATATTTTAGTAGCTGTTGATTATGTGTCTAAGTGGGTGGAGGCAATTGCTTCACCCCATTGTGATGCCAAGACCGTGATTAAGATGTTTAAAAAGATCATATTTCCTCGATTTGGTGTCCCTAGGGTCGTCATTAGTGATGGGGGAATGCACTTCAAAGAAAAGACACTAACTTCCATTCTGTCTAAGGTTGGTGTTCAACACCGGCATGGTTTGGGGTATCATCCGCAAACTAGTGGTCAGGTTGAGGTCTCTAATCACGAGATTAAAGAGATCTTATCTAAAGTAGTTTATAAATCACGGAAGGACCGGTGTCTTAAATTGGAAGACACATTATGGGCTTACAGAACTGCCTTTAAGACACCGATTGGTGCATCACCTTATCGGTTAGTTTATGGGAAATCATGTCATTTACCTGTTGAGTTGGAATGTAAAGCTTGGTGGGCAATTCGTGAAATTAACTTTGATCCTAAGTTGTGTGGTTTGAACCGTCTTTTGCAGCTAGATGAACTGGAGGAGTTTAGGCTCAACGTCTATGATAGCTCACGTATCTACAAGGAGAAGACGAAGAGATGGCATGACAAAAGAATTTTACCTCGTGAATTTCATGTCGGGCAGAAGGTGTTGCTGTTTATTGCCCGACTGCGATTATTTCCTGGCAAGCTGAAGTCCAGGTGGAGTGGACCTTATACGGTGACAGCTGTCAATAAATTTGGGTCTGTTGAGCTGGAAGGTCCTGAGGGAAACAGGTTCAAGGTGAATGGGCAATATGTGAAGCATTATCACGAAGCAAATGAAGCAGACTATCATGTTGAAGTCTTGTACTTCGACGAGCTTGATGCGCCAGTTAATTGAAGCCAGAAAGGTCGTGTGGGATGTCTTAAACCTGCGCTTTCCGGGAGGCAACCCGGACTGTTTTGTTGTACTTTTGTTAAACTCATTTTCTTTTCCTTTAGCTGTGTGTTGAACTTTAAACTCTGACCTATGCGTCCCTCATATTTTCCTATACTTCTTATACGCGTTTTGCAGGTGAAGCAGTTCGATCGAGTGGTTTTTCTACTCGATCGAGTACTTTTGCTAAGATTTTCACTCGATCGAGCGTCTGCTGTTCTCGATCGAAATGCTGCAAATCCTATTCTCTCGATCGAGTAACTTCTCCTCTCGATCGAGTGCTTTTGACACCATCTCTTCTCGATCGAACTGTTCTGAGTTGTTCGATCAAGCAGTCTCGTGTTCCGGCAGCTATTTTTCGTCCAGTGAGTTGCTGTGTGACCACCTATAACCTCCTATGCTTATGGTCGGTTTGGGGAGGTCCCTCTTTACGCCGTCTTGTAAGTTTTCTGACCCCCGTTACCCTTTTCTTCTTAGTTTGCATTTCTTTCCCTATTTTTGGTACAATGAGGGCATTGTACGGTTTGGTTTGGGGAGGTATGCATCCATATCTGTGTCTGGATGTTTTCTTGCACTTTCGTTTGCACGTTTATTCATTTTCGCATGCATCGTCATTTTTAATTCAAAAAAATCACATAAAATTCAAAAACATTCACGTTTATTTTGAGTTGGAACGTTTGAACTTTGACGCTACATTGAATCTTTACCTCTTGCTTGCATATTCTTGACATATTGTTGGCATGATAATGTGCATATTCTACGAGTTTTTGTTTCTCTCTTATCTGAACGAATAGACTTGACCCACGTATTGGCAAGCTACATTACATTCTGAGGTTAGATTTTTATAAACTGGTGACATTCATGACCGGTTTTATGTAGGATGTGAGTAGTACTCTCTATAAGGCATGTAACATCAATTTGCATAAGCATGAATCTAGTCTTCTTAATACCTGTATGCATTCGGTCTGTGGATGGTGACGCATGTTAGGAGAGGCAGTTCCCTTTATTTCATTCTACCCATTAGCCTCACATAGCCAAATTGACTTTTTGTCCTATTAGCTACAATCTATAATTTTGCCTACCCTAGCTGAGCTAGTGATGAGTAGCCATTTGGAAAGCTTTACTGCAGTTTGGTTATATATCTAGTTTCAGAATTCGGTGGAAGAATTAAAGGGAATGAAAAGAAATTGTTGTGAAAAAGAAAAAAAAACAATAGAAAATGAATTGAAAAGAAATATGAAAAAAGAAAGAAAAAAATCATATGTGGAAAAATGAAAAGTTGTGTAGATGATTTACTCCTATGTTCTATTTATATCTTATGGGGAGTTAACAAATTTATGGTGTATTGTGAGTTGAGTGCATCCAATTTGCACTGTTTTGTATTGATATATATTGAGTATGAAGTTGGGATGTAGTTTCAAAATTTGGATCCGTTGTTGCTAGCCTGGCTGTTAACTCCACACTTCCAAATTCATCATAGCCCCTTCTTATATATTACCTCACTTACGCAAATGTAAGTCCTCGGCATGTGTTTTGGTCATTAGTTTGGTTGGAATGCATATGTACGGTTGTAGAGACTTTATTCATGATTAAACTGCATGCATGTTCTTATAGGTCGAGTTAGGTGAGTGTCTTTACTTCTTTATATCTCTCACTTATATACTCACCATGTGCCTAAATTTGAGTGATGAGCGACCCGTGAGAGTCCGATATCTTTGAGTCTTGCAAGGTCGGTTGTTAAGTAAGTTTGAGACATTGATTTAATTCGTTTGCACTTATGACTTGCCACTTTGTTAGTTGTTGCATTAAACTAGTTTTGGTGGATGATGTGTCGCTGATGCGTTGGTCCCGTTCCACTATTTGTTTTTAGTTGCATTCATAGTTTGCTTGGGGACAAGCAAAGGTTTGGTTTGGGGAGATTTGATGCGTGTATTTTATATAAAGTTTTTACCTCATTTTTACACACATTTATGTACTATTTTACGTGGCATCTAGCTACAAATGCCCCCGAACAGTCTACTTTGGTTTGCCTTGTGTAAATTGCAGGTACGGACCGAAAAGAAGATAAATCGAGCCTAAACTCGTTCCATTTGCATACATTTATGGAGAATAAGGAATTGGAGCTCAGAATCCATCACATTGAAGACGTGTGAGCTGATTTCGGAAGGTGTCAAAGTGCCTTACGTGCTAATATAGCTCGATCAACCACTTTTCAGTCGATCGAATGCTTTATCCCTTGAAGTTTCACTCGATCGAGTTGTTTTCATACTCGATCGAGAAGGCCAATATAAGAAGTTCTCAATCGAACGGTTTTTCCATTCGATCGAGAGGAATTGCTGACTAGTTCCTCGATCGAGTGGTTTAATTCTACTCGATCGAGAGGTTTTTACCCTGTAGCCGTGTTTTTGCCTTATTTCGTATGGGCTTTGTAATTAGGCTTGGTTATTAGGTTAAGTAGTATGATTTTCGACTACTTAATCACTCTCAGACTACGTTATTGGGGGCTCTCTTCTACTTCTTCTTCTCCTCTCTACTCTCTTCGACCCTTACACTAGTCTACTACTCGGAATTGAATCTTGTAATTGGTACTTTACTCTGTTTTATTTCTTAATCGTAATCTCTTTTATTGCTCTTTATTCCTTCTTTCCCTTATTGCTTTTTTTTATGGCTCTTGTTTAATTCCTCCTATTGCATTATTATGATGATTAATTTCTATTGTTTATGTATGATTGTTGTTAATTCGATGATAATGCGTAGCTAATTCTCCCTTGCTAAGATTTAGGGAATCCATGATTATGAAGGGATTGTAAATCGATATATTAGGTTTAATGCTTGTGTAGTTTATGTTGTTAATCGCTAAATTTAATTGTTCATGTCTAATTAAGTCGACGCAATTAGTCATTTAATCGCAGTAAACCTTGACCTAGACCGGAAGTTTGGAAAGGGTGAGACTTGTAGCGAACATTAGGGCACGTAGTGAGGGCGGAAGCTAAGCTATTTGTGCTTTAGAGCGAATTGAGACCGGAAGGAGATATTCACTGCCCCATAGACCATACTTGCATTAACCTGAGACCTAGATTGCTTGACTGAATGATCATGGTGAACCGACTGTCTTAGCTACTTTCTCCTTATTTGCTTCATCCTTATTCTCTTATCTTTCCCCTCTTCCTTAATCTCATTAGTTTAGAACAAACAATTCAAACCCTCAGAAATTGGTTACCGTGACGGGCTTAGTTAAAGCTCACATTTTCCCATATCCCTGTGGAGATCGACCCTACTTACTGCTAGCTTCTGTTAGTGTATCTAGGTTTATTTTTGGTACCTGACGACGGTATCGTAGTCCTAGTAACTTGTTATACGTCCTTCTGACCTTCACCTAGTCGATCGAGTAGGCTGTACTCGATCTAGTGACCCCTGTTTTGGGTCATATGCTTTTCTTTTGACTTCGTTGCATATTATGTTTAATTCAAAGGTATTATTTTGCTTCTTTATGCATTGTTTTACATGTGTGTTAATCTTGATGCGTAAGTTACCCAATCTTATGATGTGATGAGTGGCACCTTATGGTGGGTATGAGTTTGTTGGGGAGGACATGAGTTATATGTGGTTGTGATGGATAGTGGAAAAAGAAAAGGAACATTGCTGAGCTAGTTGAGGCATGGTGCAAGTTTTGTGAGACGTGGTGAGTGATATAATTGCGAATTTGAGTGATGTAAAGGCAAATGTATAAGAGTAAAGAGTGATGTAAGTGTAAGGAACGTGAGAATGAAAAGGTTGAAAGGAAGGATGTGGGTAGTAGCAACTTGAGATGTGTAAGAAATTATGGAGGGAAATGGTTAGATTGTGTTGGTTAAGAATATATGTAATGAAAGATCGTTGTAGAGGGATGGAGAAGAGTGGTATATAGTGATTTTAGTGGAGACATGCCGCGACGTGGATTTGCAGATATTGAGTGAGTTTGGGAATTTGTATCATCAAGAGGTGAAACTAATGTGTGATTTTCTTGGGCAATTAATGGTATGAAATGAGTTTTGGGATTCAAAAAAAAAGTGATTGGTGATGAGTGTGAGTGATAGCATGAGATGGTCTGGACTGATTGGTGATAAGTGTGAGTGATAGCATGATAAGAGAAAATCCATGGTAAGAAAGGGTGAGATGATACTGATATGAAATAATGGGATTCGAGTTTTGGAGTAATGAGAAGGTAACCGTAGCACTAAAGAATTAGATAGAAGTAATAAGGAGTTGAACTATTAATTGGTATTGTTGAGTGTAAAGAGAAAAGAAGGATAAAAAGTAAGCTGAGAAAAATGTTGACCGGAGTTATGTGATATAGAAGTAATGAATCGTCGAGATGTGTGATACTATCATGAGGATTTGAGGTAACGGTTATGTAGGGGTTCCAGGACGACATGTTAATCATGAGTTTCAAGGAATTAAGGAAAATAAAAAGCTTGGTGAAGAATTTGCACGATAGGAGATCTTGGTGGTGGGTTGGGTGACAATACAATTAAGGATAGTATTGGGAAGAAGGTTGAGGTAAATTTTGTTGGTGGATTTGATGTCGTTATTTGGAATGCTAACCGAAGATAGGAAATGAACTGTTATTTTTAGAGGTGAGTGAAAGATATTTGTTGTATGAGCAGTGGTCGTATTGTGGTGTTGTCACTAGTGGTTAAGGGTGATGTCAGTTAAGAAAGATAACAATTCTAAAGAGGTTGATCTTGTATAGGCCGGATTGATATGTACGGTTGTGAGGAAGTATAAGATGTGGTCTTAGGAGGCGGTTGCTATTAGTTGAGTATTAGCTGTATGGTTATATTTGGCAGGGGGTGATGGTTATGCGAATGGGAGAGTATTCTATGAGGGGCATACGAGTGAAGCTCGGGCGAGAGGTAACCTTTATCAAGTTGTAACTTACGTGTTCATGATTGACTAGTTGGATGTGATTACGGGTCTATGATGTGTATAAATGTTTGTGTGACGTTCTGACCTCACGAGAAATGGTATGGTGTGATAGTTATAAAGTTGTTATATGAATGTTTTGTGATATATGTTGGGTACGGTAAACTAATGGAATGATGTTCAAAAGTGATAGTTTGGGTAACCTGGCATGACTAGTTACACTTGTATGTGTATTCATGATATATGTTTATTCCGTGAAAAGGTATGAATGATATTCATAAGATTCTTGTAAAGCAGCTTTGAGTGAGTTTTCTTGTTCGGAAAGTTATACTGAGTCAGTGATTAGGGGAATTGTATGTGGTTGTGATGTCTATCGATGTGGTTGTTGTGCCTCGGGTGGTGATTCGGGCACGGTACTTCGTGTTGTGATGCGGGTATTTTCGCGTTGCGGTGCGGTTGTTGGTAGGGTGTTGCGATGCCGTCACTGGTTGTTGTGGAGTAGGCGGGATGATTACGATTCGAGTTTCGATAGTACATACCAGTTATACATAGATTGTTGTTTTGTTTGCTGCTGTTTCCTATGAGTTTCAGTTTGGACAGATAGACGGTTGTTTTGTTTATTGATGTTTCTTACCAGTTTCAGCTTGGGCGTGAGGGTAGAGTATGATATGGAAGAGAGTTGTGTATGTTTCTGTTGCCGACATGGTATAGCGATATTCTGTTGATGGGACACAATTGTGAGAGGTTGTTACAATAATTTTGATCTTGCTTTAAGATGAGGCATTGGTAGACATAGTGATGGCAAGTGAATGGTGGAACATGTGTTGTACTGATCTGAAAGCTGTAAGTGGTTCATAATCTTTTATTGGGACAGTGAGTATAGGGTGTTGGAAATTAGTATCATGATAAGTTATGGGTGAGTTTTGCGGTAATGAAAGAAAAGAACTTGAGGATCTAGTGTGAGTCTGTGTAATAATTCTGGATCGTGAGTTATGAGTATGGACTTAGGTGCATGTATAGAGGACTATGTCGTTTTGGCGGTAATAGGGAACAGTTGAAGTTTTGGTTAAGCTAAAGATTTTGTGGTATAGGTTAGGTGGTGTGCCGAGTGAATTGAGGTATGAGAACTATTTCAGTAAGATAGCCTTGGATATAGGAATGGTGAGTGTTTAGATTATAGGAGGTTATCTTTGACATACGGTGGTGATGAGGATAATGAGAAGATATAGCTAATGATTTAGTATTAGTGAGTTACGAGGACGTAAAATTTATCTTAAGAGGAGTAGGCTGCGATAAAAGAGAGTTTCATGGTTGTGCATGTTGTAGTATAATTGGAAATAGAGTGTTGGTGTAGCATAAAGGATGGATCTTTGTTGTGATTGATTTTATTAAAGGTCATGGCCGTGCTTATAGTAGTTCGATGTTTAGGAATAGGAGAATACTTTGATAGAGTTGACAGTTGGATGATGATGTTTATGAGTTCGATGGTGTTGACAGTTGGATGATAATGTTTATGAGCATGAGTAAACTTTGAGGACGAAGTTCCTTTTATGTGTGGTAGAATGTAACGTTCCGTTTGATAGTTATGAATGCCTTGATGTTGGATTCGCTAGTAGATAATGTGTTAGTGAGACGGAGCTATCGGCATTGGTGGAAGGTATTCGATAGTGTATGAAGATAATGTAGAGATGTTATGATGTAGTTGATACCATATCGTGAGCCGTGTTGTGGAGGTAGGCATAGTTGGTGGAGTTGATGTTAAGAGTTCATGTTTTATAGGTTGGGGTTTTTTTTTAGTTCTTAGTTGCGCTGTTGTGTCTTGATCGCGTTAGTATGTTTGTTTTGAGTATGGGTTAAACTTCGGGGACGAAGTTCTTTTTAAGGAGGGAAGACTGTAAAACTACGGTTTTATATGTCTTTGGGTACTCTATCGAGTGGGGCTTACTCTGTCGAGTAAGTAAGTTGTTTTACAAAACAGTGTTCTGTCTGATGGGTACTCGATCGAGTAAGGGTCACTCGATCGAGTAAGTTACTTACTCGATCGAGTAAGTTACTTTTTCAGGTTGTTTTAGTCGGGTTTTGTTAGTAACGCGCGATTGATATATTAAGCTTTCCGTCACTTTCTTCATCATTTGTATATTTTATAAAAACCCTTCAAAGAGAAAAGAAGTTACATTGTCTCCGTCGTCGCGTTACTATCAAGTACCAAGGGCTAAGGTTGTCGGATCGTCACGTTCTTTACGCCGTTGAGTTCGTCGTGTCGAGGGTAATATCCTTGTATAGTTTTTATGTTGTTTCATCAATTTTGTTAAACCCTAATAGGGTAAATTTGGGGGTTTGATTGGCTTAGTAGTAATTGCATGATTGTATATGTGATTATAGAAGGAGATTTCGTAGAAAAGCATTTTGGTTAGCTGCTTGTGACGGTCTTGTGATGGCTCATTTCAGGTAGGGTTTCCCTACTCAGTATTGGTTACATAATGTTGATGTTGTCGTTGTTGTAGTAGTATCTCATATCGTTGTTGTTGGGAAATGTGTCCTCAACAATAGTGCGATCACATGATTTAAATATCATTATTAAATCTCATTTTAAGAATACATGTGGGATGTAATATTTTACAGTCAACTGGTCCACACATATCGGTAATGATTGGCTGACTAGAGTTTGACATTACTGTCGTGCGACGGTGGTGATCAGTTGATCCCCTTAGGTCATACCTAAAGGGTAACACTCTTAATTGATTATTTAATTGATCGTATGACGATACGGGTTAATTAAATTACTTAAAATTGACGGACGATTTTGGAAGTAAAATTTACGTATTTCATTATAGTATGATTAAATGAGATACGGTCTAAGTAATCGAATTGTTTCATTACTTAGATGAAATTATTGTTTAAGGAAACAATTGCATTTGAATGAATAAATTATTATAAACACAAGATGTTGTGATTTATAAATTGGTAAAATTTTTGGTACAAGTAATTATGAATTACTAGGTCGATTTTGTATATGACGTATTTTATTAATACGTTGATTTTTAATATGTTAAAAATACATAACAATTTTATGTGACATGTGACATGTGACATGTGACATATGACAAATTGACAAAGATAAAATGGAATCCATTTTATCTCATTTGGACCGAAAATAAGGAGGGAGTATGGTGTTTAAATTATGTTGTATTTTTGAGTGGAAAACAATATAATTACACCTAGACATAGCCATGCAAGCCTATGTTTTCTTGGATAGAAAAACTTCACCATGCATTGGCTCCCTCCCCCTCCTTCCCACCGGTTTTCCAAGAGCAAAAGAGAGAGTTTTTCTCTATCTTTTTCATTCATACTTTTGCATAATTTTTCTAGTGTGAGAAATAAAAATACTCTCTACATCTTATGAAATTAGAGAGATAAAAACTCCAAAAATCCTTCCTCTATATACCGAAATTATAGAGTACAAAATAATTATTTTTGGGTCAATTTTTAGTAAGATTATTATTATTCTAGATCTAATACTATTAATCTATTGAGGGGTTATCTTGGGTATATACTTTTGGGAGAGGTTCTAATTTGAACCTTGTTCATCCAATATTTGGAAGCTCAAGACCAAGTGAGTAGGTGAACTTACTTATGCCCATAAAACCGAAACATCCAATGTAAGATGATGATTTCTTCTCTATATTTTATATTGTTTGCATGCATAAGATCACTTTTAATTTTATGACAAAATTATATTAAAACATATATGATTATGTCAAGTATATAGATCTACTTTTCCTTCAATCGGTATCAAGAGCCATGGTTGTTTGCATGCAAATCGGTTAAAAGTTTTTCCGAGTTATAAAGATTAACATATAAAACTTGTAAAATTTGTGTTATTATGATATATCACGAAATTAATTCATGCATGTTAAAAATTTTGGTCCTAAAATGTTTTAGGATATTTTGGTTAAATTTACGGATTTTTTATTGTTCATATTATACAATAATGACATTTAAATATGATTTTATGAGTAAAAATGTCATTTTCGGTCTAAAATTAGCTATACTTCGTATTTTCCAGTGATTTTTGGATATGTTGTCACATTTATTATTTTGAGGTAACCTGTTAATTTTCATAATTTTTGGACTTGTTATGCTCGAAAAATGGTTTTTTCATTATTAAATTCGGATTTAGGTGAAAAATAGGTTAATATGAGATAAATTTCGAATCTGGTCATAGAAATTTAGTATGTTGTCACATGCAATTTTAAAAGATGTGTGTAAAATAATAGGCTATAGTGAAGTCTTTTTGCATGATTTATGGATTTTTGAAGAAAAATAGCATAAATAGTGACATTATTAGTGAAAAATTAATAAAACATAATCTATGACTAAGGAAAAATGTCCAATGTTGCATTTTATTATCTTTTTCAGATCTAAAATTGAAAAGTTAATGTATATAATTTTTCACATGTTTTTATGATTATTTTTAGTTAAAATCGATAAACCGCAACATTGTTTTTTCGGAAAAATTTCGAAATTTTTGACCTAAAGTTTTGAACATTATGAGTGTCATGGTATTTTTCCAGAATTTTCATGAGTTTAAATTTCAAATTTTGAATTTACTTGAAATTTTGTGATTTATTTGAAGTTTATAGCTTATTTTTGTAATTTTTAGTCCATTAATGAACAATTTTATAAATATGAGTTAATTATGGTCAAATTATTAGTGAAGACTAAATTTTGAGTCCTAAGAGGTTAGGGTAATTAACTTATGCATAAATATGAATTTATGTAATTTTTGTGATTATAAAATGTTGAAATCAGGCAAATCCGTAAAAACCGAGTAATATACGATATTGGCTAATTAAAGGCGATTTAGCATAAAATTGGGCATGTTCATACATATTATAATGCTGCATTTTCTTTATGATTGTCATAATTTTAATTTATGTAATTTTTGAATTATGTAATTTTACTTAGTATGGCCTTAGATTTTAATTGGTATTTCCCGAAATGTATGGGAATATCGATTCGGTTGTAATTTTATTGTGATCTCGTATCACCGTTTTGTAATTTAATAGATTTATTTTATTTTAGTTACAAATGTATAATAGGAAATTATGTAATTTGCTATGTAATTTAATTTATCTCGGAGTTCCCAAAGACGGATTTCTTCAAGATGGCGATACATAAAGACGGTGTTACCTCGAGATGCGTGCCACAACCGAAGTTCAAGGGACCAATGGAGTTGGTTTCCGAATATGTAATAGTTAAATAGTTTTTCTATTTTAGGAAGGCCATACTAGGATTTATTTATTTTATGTTTGCATTTTATTTATATGTCGCATGCATCGCTAAATCGCCATAACTAAAACATGCATTGTCATCTTTATCGAGTTTATCGACCGTGTCAATTAAAACTATCGTAGTTCACCGCTTTAGTTCACTTAAAACGTGATAGATAATAAATTGACATGACCTCTCGCTAAAACAATCAATTGAGACATAGCCTTACCAAAGAGTAGAAACCATGAAAACCTATTTCGTGAGGGAGTGCACTCGGCCACACCGGGGTACAAACCTTGTTACGTAGGGGAAGTGGGTGATAAATGTCTATCCACCAAATTCATTTTGATAAGGGTTCCATCGGCCACACCGTGCCCAAGTTAAATATGGGTTTGGATCATGGACACATTTATTCGAAATTTGGATTGAACTCAACAAAAGTTTTTCGATAAGGGTTTTATCGGCCACACCGTCCCCTTGTTGAATGTGTTTTGGGCTAAAGATAAATGTTAATGTAATATTATCGACCAAGAGTTCTAAAAGTAGAATCGATTAAAGCGTTAATCCACCGAGTTATATTGATAAGGGTTTCATCGGCCACACCGTGCCCAAGTTAATATGAAGTTGGATCTTGGAATCATTTATCATAGTTGGGTAGAGGTCACTATGTAAATGCTATACTTGTTTTTCAAGTATTAATAAAACGATAAATGTTAAGTTTTCCACTATTCCGTTGTTATATTGTTCTATTTCTTTACCACAATTCATATACGATATCATTTCGTTTTTTATTCAAAACTCCATTAAAACATCGTAACTAAAGACAAAATTTGAATTTTCTTCTAAAGACCTTGAATTAACCATTGCTAAGGATCTCTTGCAAAGAGTATAGATTAAAGTTATTCATTATCAAACAGGTTTTTGATTCTAGACTAACACATCTACTTACAATGGATTGTTTTTCATGTACTTAAATGAATTAAGTACCTTGAAGCGATAAATTGTTTGGGTAATTAGTTTTGTCAAGAATTAGTAATTGACCAAAATAACGCAACCACTTCAATGAAAGTTTTAAGACTAAAACGAACAAATGAAGTATGATCTTCATGAATTCAATTTTGCTTCTCAAAGCAAAGACTCATTGAAATGAGTGGGAGCATTCTCTTAAACCGTTAAGATGAGGACGAGATTCAAGAAGTAAAGATTATAATGGAATTGATACAAGGTAATGTTAAAAGTGAAGTTGTTGTGAATAGCAATACTAAACCTATCAATCCCGACCGATAAAGTTTCCATTGTCTTAAATGTTGGACACAAGAAAGGAAACTACCCCAAATTATTGAAGAATCAACAAGTTAGTTGTGGGACATCTAATGGGACCTTCTTCTTTAAATGTTTATTTGATTAAACATAAATTTTGCTAGTACCACTTCGTCAATATTAGAAACCAGTGGAGGTTTTCATCATTGTATTCGACACATAAGATGATTAGAATATGACGACTAGCAACAATGAAGTCGAGAGATAGAGTCATTGTGTACTAAATCTAGTTTTTGGGTTTGGAGTTGTACTTAATTGTGACTATTAAGTACATAAACTCTGAATAAGAATACAAACTTGTTAAGATACAAAAGAGGTTTCACTTTTGTGACCCTATACACCACGATTTGATGTATGGCTAGCCCATCATCAAGGTGATTATATTCTAAACCAAACTAGAATGTTATATCATGAAGATGATGCAAGACTCAAATTGGTAACCCAAGATTAAACCTTGAATTTTGGAATGATGAACGCAAAGAGTTATCGAGTACTCTTGAAACCATTAGATTGTTAATGGTATATGCGTATCTTGTATTCAAAGCAAGATATCTCGTGCCTTTTGGTTGAAAAGGAGATCGAGGTTTTAAATCATTGATCCAAAATAGGTTAATCATTTTCTTTTACCAACGATTTAAGTTGACGCTAATGTGTTCACTTAATAAGGTAAATAGAAAATTCTTTGAAGAAGTTTAAAGAGTTCAAGGAATCACGATTTAGTCGTGATGGGATTATCAAAGTGAAGACTTCGATATAAGCCAAAGGAAATGTGATATAGTATCACAAGTTAATCTCTCTTAGCACGCATTATAGAATAATGTGTGGTTGGATAAGAAATCAAACGCTATTCGATATGGTTTGGACTTCAATCAAGTTACTTTGAGTTACTTGATCCTTTTGGGGATTTTATCAATTTTTGTCTAAATTATTTTTCCACTAAATCGAATCATATGAGATATGAAATGGTAAGGGTACCATGTTTGTAAGTTTTCACAAGAAACAAATGCACATTTTTCCCTCTTCAATTATCACGAGTACGACGGGTTTGCGGCTCGTGAAGCTGTCTTTCTAAAATACAAGTTTATTTTTAGAAGACAGAGTGGGAGAAATTATTCAAGAGCCATAAAGAATGCCACAGAGAATGTTATGTCGCAAGAAACTGGTCTTTCTTGGCTACATGAGACGTTTTGTGTAAGACATTGTTTCTTCAAAACCTAGGAGGTTAAATTCGTCACTTGTTAAAGATGATGAATTCATGCTACTTTTAAGAAAGTAAAGAACTTATAACTTACAAAAGAAATTATTTGATTCAAGTTGATTACTTCTGGAAAATAATCAACAAATGACTTACATAAGAGTATTTAAGTCGCAACTCATTTTAAGGCTTAGAGCCATGAAAATCCGAAACAAAAAGGCTTGATTAGTGACAAAGGGTTTTGCACTAATAAAGACAGATTTCAAGGTTTGATTGGTTGCAAAGGGTTTTGCACCAGTGGAAATGCTTAAGTCTATTTGGATCTTCTTAGGGATTGTGTTTCAATATTATGAAATACATAGCGAGTGAATCTAAAACCCACTTCTTCAATTAGAAGGAATGTATTCAATACATGTCTTGAGTTTTTGTAGATTCTTGCAATCCTAAGATAATGTGAAACTTAAGAGAGAATCTTAAGTAGGACATCAATGAGTTGGAATCAATGTTTTGATCATGTTATAAAACTTTTCTCGATAAGTCGAGAAGTTGTGTTTATACATGGAGTTTAGTGGGAGTTACGGAAATTTTATTTAGTCCGATATGTGGATGACATATTGATCATTAAGAATGATTTAAGACTTTTGGAGTAATATAATACATCTTTAATATATCGATTTATGAAGATAAATCTACATGATATTAGCATCAATAAGAAGTCTTATGATTGATAAGATTCATGACTAGTTCAATTAAATTGAACATATTTGATTGATTCCATTTGCTTCCGCTGCCGGATTAATTAAATGAGTAATGATGTATAACACTTCATATACTTTGAGTATGATGAATTGTTTTCAAAATCGAATTTAAGTAATCTTTACCAAGTAAGCTATAAAGATTACCCTTAAGTGCTTGCAGAAGCATTAAGGAAGTAAAGCAAAGTGTTTATGATGCAATTTTGTGTAACGATGTTACACAAGTGACAATTGACAATTGAGATTGCGCATGGTTTCCGACAAAACCATAATCAAAACACATTAAGATGGTTAAGACACCATTGTGGCTATGTTAATTAAGAAGTAGATTTTCTAGAATCGTTCTAGGTAATAAAGAAAAATGAGAGATATTTATAACAGAAATTGAGTACACTTGCAATCATGAGATGTGCAAGAGGATGAGTCCCGCACACTGTGAAAACAGTGGGAGCTATTCTTAGGCTAGAGGACCTATGTCTTGATTGGATCTCGACACGTACTCAGAAAGTTTTGTGATGCAAATGTATACATTACAGAGGAAAACGAGTATATAGTAAGGTTGAGTAAGGTACAAGAAATTGATAAACAAAAGCCTTCTCAAAGGCTAAACATGATGAGTCATGTCATTTCAATTGAATTGAAATGAACAACTACGTACAAGATCAAATTAGATTATAGAACATGAAATAGTAATCAGGCATTGACTATTCATATGTGATAATCGCATTTGTCGTTCGAGTTTTACTTTAAAACTCTTTTATTATACTTTGTTACATCCAAACGGGTTGTAGAGACAATGTTGAACCCCGTTAAAGTGAACCCGGATTAACATAGTATTAGCCCATAGTCGCTTGTATGAGGTGACGTCTCGAAGTGACTAGAGTGTGATGTGATTGATGGCAAGTTCAAGTGCCATAGAGTCATGTGAGATGACTAGTCGATCACATAGGCAGACTGTTAGGAACACTCTGTCGGGCCTTATGACCGCTTATAGAGTTCTGGCAATTTATATAGCCTGGTCATGGCGAGAGCTGCTATAGTATTCTAATGAGTCGATTCTTTTGACTAAAGACTGTTCGCCTAAGATGGCACAGTTTCAGATTAACTTTGATTTGTGTTACTACGACCTTCGTAAATGGGGTCAAATGGGCATATTTTGGGTTATGATGGTTGTGGCTAGTCGAAGGGAATAAGTGCGATAGGAATTGTCCACCCCCTTGTCACGGTTAAAACAATATCTCAGGGCCACTCGAGGAGTAATGAACTGGAAATGCGTGGCCACGCTCGGAAGGTATCTTTGATAGATAAATCCGGTCAAACTGTTATTCTCCAGATCGAGGAAACCACTCTCGATATGATCACTTGCAAGTACGACCTGAAAGACACCTTGCATTGAGTGAGAGATAGTAATAGGACAAGAGAATTGGTGACGCACACTTGTCGAGGACAAGTGGGAGATTGTTGGGAAATGTGTCCTCAACAATAGTGCGATCACATGATTTAAATATCATTATTAAATCTCATTTTAAGAATACATGTGGGATGTAATATTTTACAGTCAACTGGTCCACACATATCGGTAATGATTGGCTGACTAGAGTTTGACATTACTGTCGTGCGATGGTGGTGATCAGTTGATCCCCTTAGGTCATACCTAAAGGGTAACACTCTTAATTGATTATTTAATTGATCGTATGACGATACGGGTTAATTAAATTACTTAAAATTGACGGACGATTTTGGAAGTAAAATTTACGTATTTCATTATAGTATGATTAAATGAGATACGGTCTAAGTAATCGAATTGTTTCATTACTTAGATGAAATTATTGTTTAAGGAAACAATTGCATTTGAATGAATAAATTATTATAAACATAAGATGTTGTGATTTATAAATTGGTAAAAATTTTGGTACAAGTAATTATGAATTACTAGGTCGATTTTGTATATGACGTATTTTATTAATACGTTGATTTTTAATATGTTAAAAATACATAACAATTTTATGTGACATGTGACATGTGACATATGACAAATTGACAAATTGACAAAGATAAAATGGAATCCATTTTATCTCATTTGGACCGAAAATAAGGAGGGAGTATGGTGTTTAAATTAGGTTGTATTTTTGAGTGGAAAACAATATAATTACACCTAGCCATAGCCATGCAAGCCTATGTTTTCTTGGATAGAAAAACTTCACCATGCATTGGCTCCCTCCCCCTCCTTCCCACCGGTTTTCCAAGAGCAAAAGAGAGAGTTTTTCTCTATCTTTTTCATTCATACTTTTGCATAATTTTTCTAGTGTGAGAAATAAAAATGCTCTCTACATCTTATGAAATTAGAGAGATAAAAACTCCAAAAATCCTTCCTCTATATACCGAAATTATAGAGTACAAAATAATTATTTTTGGGTCAATTTTTAGTAAGATTATTATTATTCTAGATCTAATAATATTAATCTATTGAGGGGTTATCTTGGGTATATGCTTTTGGGAGAGGTTCTAATTTGAACCTTGTTCATCCAATATTTGGAAGCTCAAGAACAAGTGAGTAGGTGAACTTACTTGTGCCCATAAAACCGAAACATCCAATGTATGATGATAATTTCTTCTCTATATTTTATATTGTTTGCATGCATAAGATCACTTTTAATTTTATGACAAAATTATATTAAAACATATATGATTATGTCAAGTATATAGATCTACTTTTCCTTCAGTTGTTGGATTGGTTTTGGTGATTGATTATAATATTATGTTGATTGGCTGTGTAACTGTCTGTGATCTTCGGGGTGCGTCCCTGGTTGAGTGGATTCACTTGCGGGAGTGGGTTCACGCCCTTGATTCGCCTTCTGTGGAACCCGCCACATAAGGGATTTACACATTAATGAACATGGGTTTATCGCTCGATGGAGATGAGCGGGGCTTAGGTGGGAACGGCTGCGGTCCCCCACTGGGACCCACTGGCGGCGAGGAGTACCTGTTGCGATGGGTACTCTGGCAGGGCTACACACTTTAGTGTGTAGTCAGTTATGTGGAGATTGGAGATGGAGACTGGGGTTGTGTTGAATTGTTTGAACTGTTTGTGTACTTGTTTCATTGTGGCATTGTTTTTGTGTAATTAGTACTGACCCCGTTTAAATGTTTTAAAAAATCGTGGTGATCCATTCGAGGGTGGTGAGCAGTTGTTGAACAGGTATGAGAAGATACGCTTGAGTTAGCTGGGATGAGTCACCACAATGCAGTCTTAGAGTCTTCCGCTGTTTTGATTTAGTTGTTTAGTACTTTTGGGATTTGAGAACTTTGTATTTCACTTTTATCAGTTTTGGCTTTGAACATGTAATCACTTTAAACTATATTGCTATTTAAATATGTTTCTTCATTGTCATTTGATTATCATTGCCTCGGGTAACCGAGATGGTAGCATTCTCATGCCTTAAGTAGTCCTGGTAAGGCACTTGGAGTATGGGGTGTTACAGTTTCACTCAAAAATCAATTTTATATATTTAAAATAAAAAAATTTAACATAAGTTTAAATTTTTATTTATAAAATAACATTAAATATTAAAGTTATAATTGTAAAGAATTGAAATTACACTCTTAAATTAAAGTTACATTTATAAAACATTAAAGTTTTCATTTTAAAGTTTTAAAATCTCAACCATCAATCTTAGAAGATTTATGGCTAGGATTAGGACTTAGTGGCCTCGCCAATTTAGGTCGACTCATTTGAACTCCACTATATATATATATATATGTGTGTGTGTGTGTGTGTGTGTGTGTGTGTGTGTGTGTGTGTGTGTGTGTGTGTGTGTGTGTGTGTGTGTGTGTGTGTGTGTGTGTGTGTGTGTATATACATATACATATACATATATATATATATATATATAGAATTAGGATCACATGAGTCCTACCTAATTATTTGAGTCCATGAGTCCATCAACAATATCATACATGAGTCATAACAATACTGATTTATATCAAGCTATTAGTAAGGTTATTTTCGTCATTTCCTAAATTTATTATATAAACCCTATTATCAGGTCAAACCTTACCATTTGAATTCATTCACTTTATCTCTCTTCTCTCTCTCTTTCGCGATCGTCCTCTTCAGTCTCTCGCCGTCAATTTCCCGCGTTTATATTTCTTCATCGCTCTTGTCGTCATCTTCGTCGGAATATTGTTTACTATCTTCATCTTTGCCGATTTTCATCATCATCCGTCATCGTTTTCATCGTTTTTCTTCATCATTTGTCTCAGTGGCTCATCTTCATGGACTTTCTTCATCATCCGTCATCTTCATCTCTTTACTATCTCGGATTTCTTCTGTTTTCATATATATTCTTCATTTTTCTCATTCTTAACACACTCAATGTCAGGTATCTTCATAACTCTCTTTTTTTTCATCGTTTTGTTTCTTTTATTTTATGTGTTAATGTTTTCATTTTGTTTTCCAGTTTATTACATGATGTTTTGTTGTTATTGTATCTTCGACTGAATCCATTTGTGTGATCATTGTTTTTTTTGTTATAATTGATGTTATAATTCATCAACATCAACCACGGATTCATCAATTCGTGCTAATTGATGTATTAAAATCATGTACTGATTGCCTACTTTCTTCATCATCTAGTTTGTGATATTTGATGTATTAAAATCATGTCCTGATTGTCTGTTCTCTTCATCATCTAGTTTTGTGCTAATTGACGTATTAAAATCATGTACTGATTGTCTGCTTTCTTTATCATCAAGTTTATTTTGCATTCAGAATTTGTGTTGACATTAAGTTTTGATCGTAATATTACAGTTTCCTTTGTATCACTTTTATTCTGCAGAGTATCATAATCTATTCTGAATAGTATCACATTTTACAGATTTTGTTTGCCTAATTACTGCTCAGTAGAATTAGATTTTATTTTAAAATAATATCACATATCATTGACAATAATATCATATTCTGAAATATACTTGGATACATTATTGTGTATTTACTTTCTGTACATTAATATCACATGTTATGCTACAGAATATCACATTGATTCCTTTACAGTATCATAGGCTGCAGTACATGACTGTGCAGTTACTTTCTGTACATTAGTATCACATGTTATGCTACACAATATCACATTAATTCCTTTACAATATCATAGGCTGTAATACATGACTGTGTAGTTACTTTTTGTGCATTAGTATCACATGTTATGCTATATAATATCACATGTATTCGTTTACAGTATCATAGGCTGCAATACATGACTGCGTAGTTATTTTATATTCATCAGTATCACATGTTATGTTACACAATATCACATGCACTCCTTCACAGTATCAGAGTTTGAAGTACATTATAATCTAGTTATCTTTGTTATAATTTGTTTCTTCAACCTCCGTTGCTGTAGAAAATACTTTTGTTGTTCTTGTGGTACCTGTTCCTACTCCACAATGCATAGACGTTGATGAGGTGCATGATGGAAATCGCCTTTCTTTGATGATGACCCCTGGAGGTTCTGAGGAGTGGGTAAGAAATATTGCCACTGAATTTACACCTACAATAGGACAAACTTTTGCTACGTTAGATGAGGGTATACAGTTTTATAAGACTTATGCAATAGCATGTGATTTTGAACCAAGGAAATCTTCAACTAAAAGGTTTCGTAGTAGTGGAGATATTAGAAAAAAATTGATTGTCTGTCACCGGGAAGGATTTAGGGATTCTAAGCCGACAATATTACCCATTACTGGTGAGGAGGAGGAGCCAATGGTCAAGGCCTATTATCCGAAGAAGACTAAGGTTACTAGGATTGGTTGTAAAGCTAGGATTTTCTTTAAATTTGTTATTAAAGAAATTGACCAAGTTCAAGTGCCACTCTTTGTTGTTGATCAGTTTCATGTTGCCCATAACCACCTTCTTTCTCCACTCAAGTATAGAGAATTTCATAAAAAATGTAGAAACCTTGCTTTTCAACATAAACAAACCATCGTTGATAATTGCAAGGTAAATATTGGCCCAACCTCTACTTTCAGGTCTGTCAAGAAATATGTTGACGGCTATGAAAATATTGGAGCTTGTATCTTTACTCAAAAGGAGGTGAACATGAGACAGAGGAGGTGGATGGAGCTGATAGGGGACTATGACATGGATATCATATACCATGAAGGAAAAGCAAACGTGGTTGCCAATGGGTTGAACAGGAAGAGTGTGCATTCTCTATGCACAACTATGTCTTTGATGAGGTTGAGAGATGAGGTGGGGAAGATAGGGATACATGTGATACAAAAAGGGGATGCTAGAGGGGACTTGATAGTGGAGCCAGACCTTTATGATGATATTCGCAGGAAGCAGGCTCTTGATCCTAAGTTGAGAAGTGGAGAGTTGGAGTAGAGAAAGGGATAGTGTCTCGGTTCTCTATTCATACAGATGGGAGTGTTCGGTTTGATGGGAGATGGTGTGTTCCTAGTGACGAGGAGTTGAAAAAGATAATCATGACAGAGGCTCATTGCACACCGTATTCAGTACATCCAGGTGGTGACAAGTTGTATAAAGATTTTAAGAAGACTTTCTGGTGGCCTGGGATGAAGAGGGAAACAGCTGAGTTCGTGGCACGATGTTTGACATGTTAGAGAGTTAAGGGAGAGCAACGACGACCACAGGGTAAGATTCAGTCTCTTGAGGTACCTGAGTGGAAATGAGAATCTTCTCTATGGACTTTATAGTGGGTTTACCGAGGAGCTAGCAGGGTAACAACATGATATGGGTGATAGTCGACCGTTTGACTAAGTCGGCTCACTTTATTCCTATGAAAGATACATGGAGTAAGGTTCAGTTAGCTAATGGGTACAGGAAACATGTGGTGAGGTTACATGTAGTCCCTAAGGACATTGTGTCAGATCGGGATGCGAGGTATATTTCTCGGTTTTGGCAAGAGTTGCAGGGGATGATGAGAACTACCTTGAATATGAGTACTGCTTTTCATCCTGCAACAGATGGGCAGACAGAGCGAACTATGAAGACCTTGAAGGATATGTTGCGAGCTTGTATGATGGAGTTTGGTGGTAGCTGGGAGGATAGGTGGATCTGATCGAGTTTTCTTATAACAACAGCTACCATACGAGTATTGGGATGACACTGTTTGAGGCTTTGTATGGGAGGAGGTGTAGAAGTCCGATTTGCTGGGATGATAGAGCTGAGGGAGTGGTTTTGGGACCACAAATGGTACAGGAGATGATAGAACAGGTAAAGGTGATTCGACAAAAGATGAAAGTGGCCCAGGATCAACAAAAGAGTTATGCAGACCTACATCGCCGGGACATAGAGTTTCAGGTTGGGGACAAGGTTCTTCTAAAAGTATCTTCAATGCGTGGGGTTATGAGGTTTGGTAAGAAAGAGAAGATGAGCCAGAAGTTCATCGGACCATATGAGATTTTGGATCATGTGGGAGGGGTTGCTTACCGGTTAGCGTTACCAGCAGCTTTGGATCGTGTGCATAATGTGTTCCATGTGTCTCAGTTACGGAAGCATGTGAGTGATCCCTCCCATGTCCTAGAGGTGGAGAACATAGAGTTAGATGAGTCCTTGTCTTATCTTGAGGTGCCAAAATAGATTCTGGATCGCAAGGTTCGGAAAACTAGGTCTGGGGAAACAGTGTTGCTTAAGGTCCCATGGTCTAATCATGAGGTTAAGGAAGCGACTTGGGAGGCGGAAGAGGCTATGAGGGAGCGGTATCTATCTCTTTTTTATCAGGTATGTGTGGTTACGGAGACATAACCATGTTTATTTTAGGGGGGTAGGAAATGGTCGCATAAGGTTTTTGGTATGGATTATGTTAGTTTTTGGTACAGTTAGTAGTTGCTTTGAGTCAGTCTGAGTTGTTGTTGGGAGTTTTGTTTTGAGTTTTTGGTTGCGTTGTTGTGTCGTGGTTGAGTTAGTATGTTTTGTTTTTAAGTATGGGTTGAACTTCGGGGACGAAGTTCTTTTTAAGGAGGGAAGACTGTAATACTACGGTTTTCTATGATTTTGAGTACTCTATCAAGTGGGGCTTACTTTGTCGAATAAGTGAGTTTGGATTTCCAAATAGTGTACTGCTGATGGGTACTCGATCGAGTAAGTGTGGCACTCGATCGAGTAAGGGTCACTCGATCGAGTAAGTGACTTACTCGATCGAGTAAGTCGGTTCTACGGGTTATTTCTACCGGGTTTTGTTAGCAATGCGAGAATGATATATAAAGTATTCCGTCAGTTTCTTTTTTACTTTTTATCTTTTCTAAAACCTCACAAGAGAAAAACAAGTTACGTTGCTTTCGTCTTCGCGTTGCTATCAAATCCTAAGGGCTAAAGTTCTAGGATCGTCGTGTTCTTTACGCCGTTGAGTTCGTCGTATTGTGGGTAAGATCCTTGTATAGTTTTTATGCCTTTTCGTAGATTTTGTTTAAAGCCTTAATTGGGTATTTTGGGGGATTTTGGGAGTATGATGTGTATTAGATTGTAATTGTATGGTTATGTGATTATAGGAGGTGGTTTCGTAGAGGAGCAGTATTGAATAGCTGATTTGTGACGATTTGGTGAATTGCTTATTCCAGGTAGGGTTTCCCTAATCGGTTATTGATTATATAGTTTGGTTGGTGAATTGTTGTTGGTTGTTTACTGTTGTTGATCTTTATCATATTAGTAATTGTTATTGTATAATGTGGTTGGTTGTGTTTGTCTGTGGTTGGCGAGGCGTGTCCTCGGCTGAGTGGAGTCACTTGCGGGAGTGGCTTCACACCCTTGATTCGCACTCTGTGGAACCCGCCACAGGAGGGGATGTGCACAATAAGGAACATGGGTTTCGCTCGGATTAGATGATGGGGTATTTGGTGGGTACGGATGCGGTCCCCCACTGACGGCGTGGAATATCTGTTGCGATGGGTATTCTGGCAGGACTACACACTTCAGTGTGTAGTCAGGTGTGTGGAGTTATAATGGAGTTGGGAGTTGTGTGTGTCGTATCTTGTGTATCTTGTTTTATGTAATGTGTAACTGACCCCGTTTAAATGTTTTGAAAACTGTGGTGATCCATTCGGGGATGGTGAGCAGTTATTGAGTAGGTATGAGATGGCTTGTGCATGGGATAGCTGGGATGGAGTCATCACTTATCACTAGAGTCTTCCGCTGTGTCTTGAACTTAGATTTCTTTTCAGTTGGTTTGGTTTTGGAACATTTGTATTTACTTTACAGTTTTGGTTTTGGAATTGTAATCACTTAAACTCATTTACTTAATTAAGTTTGTTTCTTTATGGTCTATTTGATATACATTGTCTCGGGTAACCAAGATGATAGCACTTCCATGCATTAGGGGTGTGTGTGTGTGTGTGTGTGTGTGTGTGTGTGTGTGTGTGTGTGTGTGTGTGTGTGTGTGTGTGTGTGTGTGTGTGTGTGTGTGTGTGTGTGTGTGTGTGTGTGTGTGTGTGTGTGTGTGTGTGTGTGTGTGTGTGTGTGTGTGTGTGTGTGTGTGTGTGTGTGTGTGTGTGTGTATGTATGTGTATGTGTATGTGTATGTGTGTGTGTGTGCGTGTGTTGTTAAGTTAAAGGGGTATATCGTTTTTGGCATGATTGGGTCAAGCAGGGCAAGTACTCGACCGAGTTGGGGGTACTCGGACGAGTAACCAGTCACTCGACCGAGTGATGGGGGTTTATGTTTTTGGCAGTAGCTACTGGAATATGACCACTGGGCCAAGTAGAGGCGGTACTCGATCGAGTACATAAGGTACTCGACCGAGAATGCTTTATGTGTATTTTTGATCAGCTATTGGAGTCGGAGTACTCGGTCGATGAGTCAGCATACTCGACCGAGTAGCTCATACTCGACCGAGTATCTCTTTGGTGGGATGTGATATTTGTTTTGAGCCGTAGGCTATGTGCTTACGTTTTTCTTGGTTATATCAGCTCAAAATGCCGCCAAAGAGATCAACTGCTTACCTTCAGGCTTCGGAGATGAGCCTTGATGAGGTGGCTAGGATGATTGAGCAGCAAGAAGCGCTCATGGAGGCACTCAAAAATGTGGGGAAGGGGAAGAGAAACCGGTGGATGCATCTCGTCTGAACACCACCATTTCCCGCTTTAACCCTACTACTTATATGGACACTGGTGAGCCTAAACTGCTTGAAAACTGGCATCGGCAGATGGAGAGTGTGTTGGAAGTGGTTCATTGTCCGGCGGAGATGATGGTAGAACAGGCCGCGTTTTATCTGAGGGATGAGGTTGGGGTATGGTGGCACAATGAGAGGGAAGGAGCTTAGGCATACTATAGGAATCCGAGACAACCTGCAGTTCCTTGGGCATAATTCAAGAGTGCGATGAGGGACAACTTCGTTCCGGAGCACATCCGTGCAAAGTTGAGGGATGAGTTTGATTCCTTTACTATGATCGATAGCATAACCGTCAGTGAGTACTATCACAGGTTTATTGAGTTGTCACGCTATACGGAGGACATGTAGCTGAGTCAACGGAGTTTGGCTCTTCGCTTTGAGAAAGGGTTAGCACTGAAGATTATGGAAAAGATACCAACCGGGGTAATCTTTGATCTGAAAAATGTCTATGAGAGAGCGGGGCATGCTGAGAGGTTAATTGATATGGCCAAGGAGGCCAGGGAAAAGGGGAAAGAGAAGAGGAAAGCTGAGAGTAAGAGTGGCAACCAACCAAGCCACAAGCGGGGTAACCACAACCAAGCTAGAACTTATTCTAGAGGGTCTACCTATGGTGGGGGATCTCGTGCATGGGGAAGAGGTGGCCGGAGCACTAGCAATAACTCAACCTTGCTATGCTTCAACTGTGGTGGGTTAGGTCACAAATGGTATGAGTGTACGAGCGCTGTAAGGGGAGGAGGAGGCTTTCCGATATCTTATCAAGGGAATTACTCTCAAATTCCGAGCAAGAGTTTAGTGAGTAGCAGGCCAGCTGGGTCATGGAACAATCAAGGAGGCCAAGGCAACAACAATGGCGGCTACAACCGCAACAATGGTGGGTCCTATCAGTGTCCGAATAAAAGCGTCACTCAGAATTCGGTGGCTAAGCCAACTACATCAGTGAATACAGTCCAGGGAGGGGGTCGGAAAAAACAGCTGTAAACTCTTCATGATGGGAAAGCAGGAGGTTAAGGAGGATGCGCATGTTTTCACCGGTACTTTTCTTGTTAATAATACGCCGACTTTCATTTTATTTGACTCAGGGGCAGCCCACTCGTTTGTGTCTAGGGATCATGCCTTATCTATGGGTTTAGGGAAGTACGAGTTGGTAAAAGATAACGTGTTTATACCATCGTAGGAGTCAGTGTCTTGTAACAAGTTGTATAAATGGGTATCTATGGTTGTTGGGGAAGTGGACTTACCAGTTAATTTTCTTGAGTTTCCTATGGATGGGTTTGAGGTCATAGTTGGGATGGATTGGTTGGGTAAGTCTGGGGCCAAGATAGACTATCGTCAAAAGAAAGTGTCTTTAAAGGATCCTTAGGGAGTCAAGGTGTCATATCGGGAGTTTGATGTAAAACCCAAGATGAAGTTGATTGGGGTGATGACTTTAAAGTCATGATTGCAGAAGAGGTGTCCTTTGATCCTTTGCCATGTGAGGGTTACTCGGGAAGAGGAGCCATCAGCAGCAGAGGAACCAGTGGTTAGTGAGTTCGGCAATGTCTTTCCGGAGGAGATACCAGGGTTACCCCCTAAGAGGGACATTGACTTCAGTGTTGAATTTAAACCAGGGAGGGGACCTATATCTAAGGCTTCGTACCGTATGGGACCAAAAGAATTGGAAGAATTGAAGAAACAGTTGAACGAGTTGTTGGATAAGGGATACATTCGACCTAGTGTATCGCCTTGGGGTGCACCAATTCTATTTGTGAAGAAGAAGGACAGTAGTATGAGGTTGTGTATCGACTACAGAGAGCTAAACCATGTTACCGTGAAGAATAGGTATCCTTGGACAAGGATTGATGATCTTTTTTACCAGTTGAGTGGAGCCGGAGTGTTTTCCATGATTGATCTGAGGTCGGGTTATCACCAGTTGAGGATTTCAGATGAGGACATTCCTAAGATAGCTTTCCGTTCGCGGTATGGTCATTGTGAGTATGTGGTGATGCCTTTCGGGTTGACTAATGCACCAACAATGTTCATGGATCTTATGAACCGAATCTTCAGCCCGTTTCTGGATAGGTTTGTGGTGGTTTTCATTGATGACATCTTGGTCTATTCTAAGACTAAAGAAGATCACGAGGAGCATCTGAGGTTGGTACTGCGGACCTTGCGAGATAATCAGTTATATGCTAAGTTATCCAAGTGTGAGTTATGGTTGGAGAGGGTGGCCTTTCTGGGTTATGTGATTTCAAAAGATGGTGTATCGGTGGATCCTAGTAAGATCGAGGCAGTGTGAAACTGGGAAGCACCGAAAAATGTTGCTGAGATCCGGAGTTTCTTGGGTTTAGCTGGCTACTATAGAAGGTTCATGAAGGATTTCTCTAAGATTGCTAGACCTATGACAACTTTTATGAGGAAAGAGAATAGATTTCGTTGGGATGAGAGTTGTGAGACGGCGTTCCAAACACTGAAGGAACGTTTGACTATAGCTCCCGTTCTAGCTTTGCCCAAGGGAAGTGAGAACTTCAAAGTTTATACCGATGCTTTGAAGAATGGGTTGTGTTGTGTTTTGATGCAGAATGGGAAGGTCATTGGCTATGCTTCCTGGCAATTGAAGCCGTATGAGGAGAACTATCCTACTCACGATTTGGAGCTGGGTGCGGTTGTATTTGCTCTAAAGATTTGGAGGCATTATCTGTACGGGGCAACCTTTAAGGTGTTTTCAGATCATAAGAGTTTGAAGTACATATACACTTAGAAGAAGTTGAACATGCATCAGAGACGTGGATGGAGCTAATTGGGGCTATGATATGGAGATCGTCTATCATGAGGGGAAGGCTAATGTGGTTGCAGATGCTTTGAGTAGAAAGAGTGTGCATTCGCTATGCACAGCCATGTCACTGATGAAACTGAGGGATGAGATGACTAAGATGGGAATTCATATGATTCGTAAAGGAGATGCCATCGGTGATTTGACTACCGAGCCTGAACTTTATGATGACATAATATGGAAACATGAACTCGATCCCAAGATTCAGGAGTGGAAGACAAAGGTAGGAGATGATACAGTTTCGAGATTTTTTATGCATACAGATGGGAGTGTTCATTTCGATGGGAGGTTTTGTGTGCCTAATGATATGGATTGAAGAAGTTGATTATGACAGAGGTTCATTGCACTCCTTATTCGGTACATCCGGGAGGTGACAAGCTCTATAAGGACTTGAAGAAGACGTCTCGGTGGCCCAGTATGAAGAAAGATGTCACAGAGTTTGTTGCTAGGTGCTTGACTTGCCAGAGGGTAAAGGGAGAGCAACGGAGACCACAAGGTAAGATTCAGTCACGTACCAGAATGGAAATGGGAATCGATTTCTATTGATTTCATTGTGGGGTTACTAAGGACTCAGCAGGGTAACAACATGATTTGGGTTATCGTTGACCGTTTGTCAAAGTCAACCCATTTTATTCCAATGAAAGATACTTGGAGTAAGATTCAATTGGCTCTAGGATACAGGAAGCATGTGGTACGGTTACACGGGATACCAAAGGATATAGTGTCGGATAGATATGCGAGGTTTATATCACGGTTGTGGCAAGAGTTGCAGGAATTGATGGGGACTACTTTAAAGATGAGTACGGCATTTCATCCTACGACAGATGGTCAAACTAAAAGGACTATCAAGACCTTAGAAGATATGTTGCGAGCTTGTGTGATGGAATTTGGTGGGAGTTGGGAGGATAGACTTGATCTGATAGAGTTTTCATATGACAACAGCTATCACACGAGCATTGGGATGACACCTTTCGAGGTGTTGTATGGGAGGAAGTGTAGGAGTCTGGTGTGTTGGGATGTTAGCGTTGAAGCTGTGGTTTTGGGACCACAAAGGTACAAGATATGGTTGAGCAAGTGCATTTAATTCGACAAAAGATGAAAGCAGCTCAAGATCGGCAAAAGAGTTATGCGGATTTGCATCGCAGAGACATTGAGTTTGCAGTGGGTGACAAGGTTCTCTTGAAAGTGTCACCTATACGGGGCGTTATGAGGTTTGGAAAGGGAAGTTGAGTCAGAAATTCATAGGTCCTTATGATATTTTGGATCGGGCAGGTGAAGTAGCTTATCGGCTAGCTTTACAACCATCTCTTGATCGGGTGCACAATGTTTTTCATGTGTCACAACTTCGGAATTATGTGAGTTATCCGTCACATGTGCTCAAGGTTGAGGATATTAAGTTGGATGAAGATCTAACTTATGTAGAGGTACCAAAAGAGATATTTGATCGTAAAGTACGCAAGACAAGGAATGGGGAAACCGTCTTGCTTAAAGGTGTTATGGTCTAATCACAACGTGGAGGAAGCCACTTGGGAGCCGGAAAAGGCGACGAGGGAACGCTACCCACACCTTTTTGAGCAGGTATGTTTGGTTACGAGCTCGTAAACGTTGTCTTTTAGGGGGGGTAGGAGATGGTCACATGTGTGTTTTGGCGTAGTTTTGAGGTCGGTATGGTTGTATTTCGGTTTGTGTGAACAATAGTTGGTGATTGTTGGGTTCATGTTAGTGTTTTTTGAGTTAAGTGTCCACTCGAGTTGCATGGTTAGTAGGTTGATTTTGCATGTTGTTTTAGGTATGGTGTGAACTTTGGGGATGAAGTTCGTTTTAAGGTGGGAAGACTGTAATACTACGATTTGGGGTCCTAGCTTACTCGGTCGAGTAGTCCATACTCGGTCGAGTAAGTTGTGGAGCGCTTTTAAACAGGCTACTATTTTGAGTGCACTCGGCCGAGTTGGGAGGAACTCGGCCGAGTAAGTCGTACTCGGCCGACTACCCCAGGTACTTGACCGAGTACCCGGTCTGGCGGGTTAATTTTCGCGGTTTTGATTCATATGATTAGATATAAATTACGCTTTATCAGTTACTAAATCATTTTTACAAAACCTAAACTACATTTACCACTCCTCTAATCATCTTCATCACTCCCAACTCTAGTTTGATCGATCGTGAGTCTACATTTCTTTTTTCGTACCGGTTTCGTTGGTGACGATTTCGTAGAAGAGCAATTCTAGCCTCGTCGTTGTTGTTGATTTGGGGAATTTGCGAATAAGGTAGGGTTTCCCTACTCAGTTGATTTCAAAATTGATTATAAGACGGCTTTTGTATTAATTGATTGGTATTATTATTGTGATTGTGGTTGATTGTGATATCTCTGGTTATTGGATACTATTGGTGAAGCAATTTTCGGGAGATAGTCTTCACACCCAAGTTCGTCCCTTGTGGCTCCCGTCACAAGGGAGATGTGCACATGTAACACCCCCATATACCAAGGTGCCTTACCAAGGATCACCCTAGCATATAATGATGCTACCATCTCGGTTGCCCGAGGTAAGTACATCAAAAATGACCATCAAAGAACAATTATTAAAGTATAACGTTAAATGAATACATCGTCCTAAAACTGAAAACCAAAGTAATAAGAATATAAATCCAAATACAACAAAACGAAGTATCTAAAACTCGTGACAGTGGAAGCTAAGACTCTAAGTTATGACATCCCATCCTCGTGCCCGCAGCTAATATGAAATCATCACCTGTCACAATCTGCTCACCATCCCCGAATGGATCACCACAATTTTATAAAACATAAACGGGGTCAGATCAATGAATAATCAAGATAAGACAATCACAAAGAAATGACCAATTCAATCCAATCCAATTGTATAACCATTCTCCCAACTCCAATCGTATCTAGTAACTGACTACACACCTAAGTGTGTAGCCCTGCCAGATTACCCATCGTAACAGGTAATCCTCACCGTCATGGGGACCACAGCCTTGCCCGCCTAAGCCCCGCTCATCGCAACGAGCAATAACCCATGTCCATTAATGTGCAAATCCCCCTTGTAACGGGAACCACAAGGGGTGAATCAAGGGCATAAAGCCATTTCCGAATGATGACTCCACCTAGTCGAGGACGCACCTCGCAAACATAGACAAACAACAACCAATCCAACAACCAAGAAAGATAATTCCAACAATGATACTAATCATGCCAATACAACAATTAATCCGTCTTAATTCAATTAAACTTGCAACTGAGCAAGGAAACCCTACCTTATCACTGATCCGAATCACAAGCACACAGAGGAAGCAAGAATCGTTCCTCTATGAATCCTTCACCTAACAACAATCACAACAATTCTAATCACAAACACACCAATCTAAACTTTTTCCCAAATCTAATCATTAGGGGAAAACCCTAAAAAACAATTTTAAACAAAAGATACGGAACTAGTGACTTACCGACGAAACTGACGTTAACGAGATGAATGAAACACTCACAACGATCAATTGCCTTGAGAATGATTAAGGATGATTAGATGAGTGAAGAACATAGTTTAGGTTTTGGTAAAAATGAATAGACACGATTAAACGCGATTTATATAAAAATTTTAATCACCCTTAATCAAACCGCGGAAATAAATCCCGTCAGACCGGTTACTCGGTCGAGTACCTAGAGTACTCGGCCGAGTATTACACTACTCGGCCGAGTGTTCTTGGACAGTAGCCTGACCAGAAAACACATGACACCTTACTCGGCCGAGTTAGCCCTATTCGGCCGAGTAAGCTAGACTCAGAAAACTGTGGTATTATAGTCTTCCCTCCTTAAAACGAACTTCGTCCCCGAAGTTCATACCATACCCAAAACAAAATGATACAAAGAAACACTAACTACTCCAAGACAAATCCCATAACTACGTAGAAGGACTACTCACACCGACTATGAATAACAAAATAACTCATCCCAAGCTCAAAGATACCAACAACAAGACCATGTTAACCTCAAACTAACTCAAAACATGCATGGGACCAACTCCTACCCCCTCTTAAAAGACAACGGTTACATCACCGTAACCAAACATACCTGATCAAAAAGGTGAGGAAAGCGTTCTCTCATAGACTCCAATGGTTCCCATGTAGCCTCTTCAACTTTTTTATTAGACCAAAGTACCTTAAGTAAGACGGTCTCACCATTCCTTGTCTTGCGTACTTTCTTATCCAAGATCTCCTTAGGAAACTCTGCATAAAATAGAGACTCGTCTAATTCTATGTTCTCAAATTCAAGCACATGTGATGGATCACTCACATACTTCCGGAGTTGTGATACATGAAACACTTTATGGACCCGATCAAGCGATGGTGGTAAAGCTAGCCGATAAGCTACTTCACCTACCTGGTCTAGAATCTCGTAAGGAACGATAAACTTCTGACTCAACTTTTCTTTCTTGCCAAACCTCATCACTCCTCGCATAGGTGATACTTTCCAAAGGACCTTGTCACCTACCGCGAACTCAATGTCCCTGCGGTGCAAATCCGCGTCACTCTTTTGTCAATCTTGAGCTGCTTTCATCTTTTGGCGAATCAAGTGAACTTGTTTAATCATATCTTGCACCATCTGTGGGCCTAAAACCACATCCTCAGCACTATCATCCCAACACACCGGACTCCTGCACTTCCTGCTATAGAAATCCTCAAAAGGTGTCATCCCAATACTAGTGTGGTAGATGTTGTTGTATGAAAACTCGATCAAATCCAGTCTATCTTCCCAACTTCCACCAAATTCCATGGCACAAGCTCTTAACATGTCCTATAAATTCTTGATAGTCTTTTCACTCTGACCAACTGTCGTAGGATGAAATATTGTACTCATCTTTAAGGTAGTTCCCATCATGTCCTGAAACTCTTGCCAAAACCGTGATATGAACCTCGCATCTCGATCTGACACTATATCCTTTGGTACCCCATGTAACCGTACCACATGCTTCCTGTATCCCAAAGCTAGCCGCATCTTAGTCCATATATCTTTTATCGAGATAAAGTGAGCTGACTTTGTTAAATGGTCGACGATAACCCAAATCATATTGTTACCTTGTTGAGTCCTTGGTAATCCCACGATGAAGTCCATAGAGATCGACTCCCATTTCCACTCTAGTACCTCAAGTGACTGAATCTTACCTTGTGGTCTCCGTTGTTCGCCCTTTACTCCGCCACATCTTTCTTCATAGTAGGTCACCAAAACCTCTTCTTTAAATCCTTATAAAGTTTGTCACCACACGGATGAATGGAATAAGAAGTGCAATGAGCCTCCGTCATGATCAACTTATTCAAGTCTGCGTCACTAAGGACACACCATCTCCCATCAAAACGAACACTCCCATCTGTCTGGATAGAAAACCTCGAAACTATGTCACTTTCTACCCTTGACTTTCACTCTTGAATCTTAGGATCAAGTTTCTGTTTCTTCTTTATATCATCATACAAGTCCGGTTCGATAGTCAAGTCACATATGGCATCGCCCTTTCGAATCATATGGATCCCCATCTTAGACATCTCATCCCTTAGTTTCATCAAAGACATAGCAGTGCAAACCGAATGTACACTCTTCCTACTCAAGGCATCCGCCATCACATTAGCTTTCCCCTCATGATAGATGACCTCCATGTCATAGTCCCCAATCAACTCCATCCATCTCCTCTGTCGCATGTTCAGCTCTTTCTATGTATAGATGTACTTCAGGCTCTTATCATCCGAAAACACCTTAACGGTCGCCCGATAAAGATAGTGCCTCCAAATCTTTAGAGTAAAAACCATGGCACCCAGCTCCAAATCATGAGTAGGATAGTTCTCTTCATATGGTTTCAGCTGCCTCGACGCATAAGCAATAACCTTCTCATTCTACATCAACACACAACCCAACCCATTCTTTGAAGCATCAGTATATACCTCAAAGTTCTCACTTCCCTCAGGTAGAGCTAGAACGGGAGCTGTGGTCAAACGCTCCTTCAAGGTTTGGAACGCCGTTTCACAACTCTCATCCCAACGAAATTTGGTCTCTTTCCTCATCAAAGTTATCATAGGTCTGGTGATCTTAGAAAAGTCTTTCACGAACCTCCTTTAGTAGCCAGCTAAACCCAAGAAACTCTGGATCTCAGCAACATTCTTCGGTGCTTCCCAGTTTGTCACTGCCTCAATCTTACTAGGATCCACCGACACACCCTCTTTTGATATCACATGGCATAGAAAAGCCACTATCTAACCAAAACTCGCACTCAGATAACTAAGCATACAACTGATTATCTCGCAAGGTCTGAAGTACTAACCTCAGGTGCTACTCATGCCCTCCTTAGTCTTAGAATAGACCAAGATGTCATCAATAAAAACCACCACAAACATATCCAAGAACGAATTGAATATCCGGTTCATAAGGTCTATGAACACTTCTGGTGCATTAGTTAACCCAAAAGGCATCACCACATACTCATAGTGACCATACCGCGACCGAAAAGCTGTCTTTGGAATATCCTCATCTGCTACCCTCAACTCGATCTTAGAAAACACTCCTGCGCCACTCAGTTGGTAAAAAACACTTGCCCAACCAGTCCATCCCGACGATAACTTCAAACCCATCCATAGTAAACTCTAACAGGTTGACCGGTAAGTCTACTTCCCCCACCATCATGGACACCCCTCTATACAACTTAGAACATGATACCGACTCTCCCGAAGGTATAAACACACTATCTTTCACCAGTTCATATTCTCCCAAACCCATAGCTAAGGCTTGACTCCTAGACACGAAAGAGTGGGTTTCCCCCGAATCAAACAAAACAAAAGATGGCGTGTTATGAACAAGCCATGTGAGCATCATTCTGCGCTTCCTACTTGCCCATCATAAAAAGTTTCCCACTGCTTTTCTGGCCTCCACCCTGAACCGTGGTAGTCGACCAGCCGGGGTACTCACGGATCTAAAAGAGGTTTAGGCAAGGGCGGGGCACGCTGAGAGGTTAGTGGACTTGGCCAAGGAGGCTAAGGAAAGGAATGCAGAGAAAAGAAAGGCTGAGAGTGAGGGCGGCAACCAGCCGAGTCACAAGAAGGGCAATCACAATCAGGCTAGGACCTTTTCTGGAGGATCTAGTTATGCAGGAGGATCTCAAACTTAGGGAAAAGGAGGCGGCCGAAGTACTAGTGATAACTCTAATCTTACATGTTTCAACTGCGGGGGATCGGGTCATAAGAGGTATGAGTGTACAAGTGCTGCTAGAGGAGGAGGGGGTTTCCCAGGGACATATCAGGGAAACTTTTCGCATGCTCCAAGCCAGAGCTTTGCTAGTAACAGGCCAGCTGGGTCGTGAGGTAATCGTGGAGGACAGACTAACAACAATGGCGACTACAACCGCAATAATAGAGGACCCTATCAGCGTCCGAACAACAGTGTGACGCAGATATTCGGTGCCAACCCCTTTTCAAAGCGAAGAGCCAAACTCCGTTGACCCAGTTGCATATCCTCCATGTATCATGACGGCTCTATAAATCGGTGATAGTACTCTGTGACGGTCGTGTTATCAGCCATGGAAAAGGAATCGAACTCGGCTCTCAAATTATGGCGAATGTGCTCTAGCACAAAGTTTTCTCTTATAGCACTCTTAAACCCTGCCCATGGGATAGCACTCTGTCGACGGTTTCTGTAGTATGCCCGACCCTCCTCCCTCACGTTTTGCCACCATACCCCAGCCTCATCCCTTAGGTAGAACACAGCCTGTTCCACCATCATATCCTCCGGACACTTCACCACCTCTAGCAAACTCTCCATCTCACGGTGCCAATTCTCAAGCAGCTCTGGCTTACCGGTGCCCTCATAGGTAGAGGGGTGGAAGCGAGAAATGGTGGTGCTCAGGTGAGATGCATCCATCGGTTTCTCCCCTCCCTTACCCACATTCTTAAGTGCCTCCATGAGCGCGTCTTGCTGCTCAATCATTTTGGCAATCTCCTCAAGAATCATCTCTTTGGCGGCATTTTGAGCTGATATAACCAAGAAAACGTAAGCACATAGCCTACACCTCAAAATAAACAAATCACCCGCCAAAGAAGTACTCGGCCGAGTACTGGGAAGTACTTGGTCGAGTAAGTACTACTCGGTCGAGTACTGAGACTACTCGGCCGAGTATCCTACTCCAGTAGCTGACCTCCAAATCACATAGAATATACTCAGTCGAGTACACAGGGTACTTGGTCGAGTAAGCCCCACTCGGTCGAGTGCCCCTCTTACTCGGTTAAGTGATCACAACCAGTAGCTACTGTTTTAAACATACGAAGCCACACTCGGTCGAGTGCTTGGCTACTCAGCCGATTATCCCCTACTCGGTCGAGTACCCGCCCTTCTCGGCCGAATCATGCCGAAACGAGGTACCCTTTGACTGAAAAACGCATATAACCATACATATGCATCCCTAAACATGTTACTATCGTTTGAAAGCCAAGTAATAACATCCAATCATGCTTCATATACCCACAATGTTCAATATATACATGCAATCATATACTTCGTTCCATCCAAAAACTTCATAAGAAATATATATAACGCACATAACGACTTCCCAAGACACCCCATGGTGACCAGCTCAAAGTTGTAAGGGCCAAAATGCAACTTTGCGACATCTTCGAAGCCTTTGCGGTAGCTCCAAACAACTCCTACTCGGGTTCATTTTAATTAGACTCCCAATGTTCATTTTGGTTCACTGGTTTTAGGTTTCAAAATCGTCACTCTGATACCACTTTGTAACACCCCCATATACCAAGGTGCCTTACCAAAGATCACCCTATCATATAACGATGCTACCATCTCGGTTGCCCGAGCTAAGTATATCAAAAGTGACCATCCAAGAACAATTATTAAAGTATAACGTTAAATGAATACATCGTCTTAAAACTAAAAACCAAAGTAAAAAGAATATATATCCAAATACAACAAAACCAAGTATCTAAAACTCGTGACAGCGGAAGCAAATACTCTAAGTGATGACATCCCATCCTCGTGCCCGCAGCTAATATGAAATCATCACCTGTCAGAATCTGCTCACCATCCCCGAATGAATCACCACAATTTTATAAAATATAAACGGGGTCAGATCACTGAATAATCAACTTAAGACAATCACAAAGAAACAACCAATGCAATCCAATCCAACTGTATAACCATTCTCCCAACTCCAATCGTATCCAGTAACTGACTACATACCTAAGTGTGTAGCCCTGCCAGATTACCCATCGCAACAGGTAATCCTCACCGTCATGGGGACCGCAGCCTTGCCCACCTAAGCCGCGCTCATCGCAACGAGCAATAACCCATGACCATTAATGTGCAAATCCCCCTTGTAACGGAAACCACAAGGAGTGAATCAAGGGCATAAAGCCATTCCCGAATGATGACTCCACCCAGTCGAGGACGCACCTCGCAAACATAGACATACAACAACCAATCCAACAACCAAGAAAGACAATTCCAACAATGGAACTACACATGCCAATACAACAATCAATCTGTCTTAAATCAATTAAATAGGCAATTGAGTAGGGAAACCCTACTATCACTGATCCGAATCACACGCACACAGCGGAAGCTAGAATCGTTCGTCTAAGAATCCTTCACATAACAACAATCACAACAATTCTAATCACAAACATTCCAATCTACCCTTTTTCCCAATTGTAATCATTAGGGCAAAACCCTAAAAGACACTTCTAAACAAAAGATACGAAACTAGTGACTTACCGATGAAACTGACGCGAAAGAGATGAACGAAAGACTCACAACAATCAATTGCCTTGAGAGTGATTAAGGATAATTAGAGGTGTGAAGAACGTAGTTTAGGTTTTGGTAAAAATGAATAGAAACTATTAAACGCGATTTATATAATCTTTAATCACCCTTAATCAAACCGCGGAAATAAATCCCGTCAGACAGGTTACTCGATCGAGTACCTGGAGTACTCATCCGAGTACCCCTTACTCGGCCGAGTATTACACTACCGGGCCGAGTGTTCCTGGTCTGTAGCCTAACTAGAAAACACACGTCACCTTACTCGGCCGAGTAAGCTAGACTTAAAAAACCGCGGTATTACAGCACATTAATGATCTGGGTTCGCTCGTTGCGATGAGTGGAGTTTATGTGGTTCGGCTGCGGTCCCCAATGGTGGCGAGAGTTACCTGTTGCGATGGGTAACCTGGCAGGGCTACACACTTCGGTGTGTTGTTGGTTATTGGTTACTATTGGAGTTTGGAGGATGTTTAGTATAGTTTGGAGGATGGTTACTACAGTTTGGATTGAATTTGTGTATTGGTTTATTCATCTGTGATTTCTTATTTTGATTATGCAGTTGACTGACCCCGTCTATTTTTTTTAAAACTGTGGTGATCCATTCGGGAATGGTGATCAGTTAGTTTAGCAGGTAATGGCTGTGGATGTAGCTCGCGGGTCATGGATGGGGTCGTGTCATCACCATTCATTTAGCTAGCTTCTGTTGTCACTTAAACTTTAGTTTCTTTTGGTTGTTTTGGAGTTGTAATAGTTTTGGTTTAACTTTGAGTTGTATTTTGATTAAACAGTTTTGTACTCTTAATAAATATTCTTTATTGGTCTATTTGATATACTTATCTCGGGCAACTGAAATGGTAGCACCTTGATATGCTAAGGTGGTATTGGTAAGGCACCTTGGTGTATGTGGGTGTTATAGGTATGTGCCACGCGTTAATTATATGGTAAATGGCAATCAATATGATTGTTGTTATTATTTAACGGATGGTATTTATCCAAGATAGGCTACGTTCATTAAGTCGATTAGACTTCCGCAAACACCCAAAAATAGGTTATTTGCAACTAAACAAGAAATTGTTAGAAAAGATGTTGAACGTGTTTTTGGCGTATTACAAGCTCGATTTGCAGTTATACGTAACCCAGCGCGTTATAGGAGCAAAGAATTTCTTCATAAAGTAATGACAACTTGCATCATATTGCATAATATGATTGTTAAAGATGAGCGAGAGTCATACATTGGTTATGACAATATACAAGAGTACATTGATAATCATAACGATGACGAAGAACTTAGTGGTGATACTCCCGCCTATGAAACAGGATATATCGAAGATATACATCGATTTGTGGCAAATAGGAATGTTATGCAAGACCCAAGAAGACATGAAGCTCTTAAAAAAGACTTAATTGAACATATAAGGCAACAATTTGGTTAATTAAATTTTATGCTTGTAGTTAATGTAATTTGGTCGTACTATTTAGTTTATTTACTTGTGTGTCAGTGTTTGTTTTTAATTGTTCTATGCTTTACTTTAGTTTATGTTTTAATTGTTGTAAGTTTTAATTGTGTATTTTTTTTATTAGTTATTTATTATTATTATTATTAATGAATGCAAGTTATCTATGTTATCAATTTATCTGACAAAATCTTATCTCTTTCCTTATCCAATCTTAATTTTATCCTTATCTCTTACACACAATCTCAACCTTATCCTTATCTCTTACACACAATCTGATCCTTATCTTTTATCTCTTACACACGATCTTATCCAACGACCAAGATCAAAAAACTGAGATATCAATCCAACGGCTTAAAAAAAGAATATTACCTATAAATAGAACAATACTCTAACAATTATTACTCATCTCCCATATCTTAATATATCCTACACATAATCTTATTATTCTCAACTTCAAATAATATATCAAACAATATTCAGAAAATGTTGGCTATACAAAATGCAATTGATATTATTATAGAGGAAACTCAAAAAATATTTGTTCGGTTAAAAATTGTTTTGAGTGAAGATGTTATATGGGATAAACTGAACCAAACCCCGAATTGTGTTATGCTTGTTCAGATTATTTGTGGAAATACACCAAATGAACTGCTTAACCCCGGCTATGCTCACTTGCAAAATGTCACTCGAGTCATTTTTTTCCTTCAAAAAGGGACGTTAGGAAGCATTGAAACAAGAGGTAGTGGAGTTTTTCTCTAAGCTTGAAAGTGTCTTAACATTGGGGGGGGGGGGGGGGCTTATAGAGATATCTGCTCTGAGGGAAGAACTATATTCATCCTTCTAGAAGGAGAGCGTTCCAGACTTCAATTGTTCAACATATACTCAAACTATTTAAGGGATGAAGAACTTGTAGGTCAAAGGGAGAGAGCCAGACACAGGACATTGCCATCATTCTCCTCTTCAGTTGATAGTTGCAACATAGAGTTTCCGTAGTCTGTTGTTGAAGCATAGATGTTTATTTTTATGTTCACCCTGTATCAGGTTTTATTTGGTTTTAATTTTGTTATTGCAATGTATTATTTCCTATCTTTATTTGAAATAAGAAAACATTCGTGTTTGGTAGAATACAAAACGAGATAAAATCAAAAAATGACTCGAGATTAAAGACCATAAAAAAAACCGTAAAAAAAGTGAGAATTTCGAATTTACCTTAATTTATATGCAAAAAAACCGTTTAAAAAAAAAGAAATTTGAATTTACAATAATAATGATAAAAATAATAAATTATAAAACCAACAAATTTATATGATTGCAAATAATGATAATGAAGTAAAAATAAATATATGTGTGAGATAGTGGAATGTTGATGTGGACTGTATGGGGTATAGTAAAGTACTTCCTCCGTCTCGATCAATAGTTATCTATTACTTTTGACACAAAGATTAAGGAAATAAGTATGAGTGAATTTGGAACACACAAATCACTTAACCCCACATGCACATGGAAAATGGCCCACAAAAGATTACCAAAAATAGAGATAGATAACTATTCAATGATACACCCCAAAATGGAAATAGATAACTATTGACCGGGTGTGTTTACTATTTTCACCTGCAATAAGATCGATTAAGCTTAATAGACAAGAACCTCGACAGGCTGGGTACAGTAATTCAAATTTTGGAGGGCAATCCTTTCTAGAGGCTCTCAGTAAAACAGGAAGTCCTCATACTGGCAGTGGTAAACATAGTAGTGGGAGTAAGGGACGTATTGCTAATGGATAGCATAGGTTTCTGGAATGTGAGGGGTATGAATAGGGTGAGTAAATAGAAGGAAATAAATTGGTTTATGCAGAATAAAAAGGTAGGACTGTTTGGTTTACTAGAAACTAAAATCAAGCCAATGTCCATAACTAAAGTAGCTAATAACTTTAATAAGGTGTGGAGCATCTCTACTAACTCTAGATATCATGGTGGAGGGAGAATATGGGTGCTCTGGCAACCTACTCTTTTTAGGATAACTTTCTTAGAATATGGTGCACAATTCATTCATATGAAGGTGGACTCGTTGACAAGTAAGGAATGCTTTTATTTTACCCTTATTTATGCTTTCAATGGAGTTCAAGATAGAGTACCTTTGTGGAATAAGCTAAGGAAATTTGCAAACAGTATAAGTGGTACATTGGCTATTAGAGGTGATTTTGATTGTGTTTTGTCAGTCCATGAAAGATGTGGAGGTAACACTAGCCAGGCTGAGATTGAACCTTTCCTCAAATGGGTTGGGGACTGTGGTTTATTGGATATTCAAGCTGTTGGAGCACTGTTTACCTGGAATAATAAATAGAAACCCGAGGATAGAACTTACAGCAGATTGGATAGGTTTATGGTAAATAAAGAATGGTTAGATATGTTTCCTGATTTATATGCTCATTTTCTACCAGAAGGCTTGTTTGATCATACACCTTGCATTGTGACACAAGGGGCCAAGAGCTTCATATATTTCAATATGTGGGGCAAATATGAGCATTTTGATAGGTGTGTAAATGAGATATGGAGGAATAAGGTTGATGGTACCCCTATGTTTCAGCTGGTTAAAAAGCTTAAAGCACTAAAGTATGTCCTTAAACAATTGAATAAGGATAAGTATTCTGATATTGAAAATAACACTAGTATTCTGCAATTGTATGTCCAAAAGCTGCAGGAGGAACTAGGGGCCAATCCAGCAAATATTGTGTTGAAGCTTGCAGAAATGCAGGCGTTGAGAGGTCCCAAGTTTGACTACCAGCTGGGGCGATGATCACTTGGCCACTGTAGCCCCCGAAAGTTGTGGCTTACATGGTCCATGTGGTGGTGCGGGAATGCATGGGCCCAGAGGGGATTCAACCCCCTTGTCATCAACAAAAAAAAAAAAAAAAAAAAAAAAAAAGGAGCATTGAGCTGTGCAGGATCTCAAACATTTGGTGGAAGCTAGAAATAGTTTTTTGGCTCAGAAAGCAAAGATTACAAGGATAAATGAAGGGGATGCAAATACTACTTACTTCCATGGAGCTATTAAGTAGAGAAGAGTGAAGAATAAGGTAGTCATGATAGAGGATCAGCATGGGAAGATGTGTGCTAGTTCTGACCAGATACAGGAAGCTTTTGTGCATTATTATCTCAGTCTTTTGGGTACCAGCACTACCACCAGCAGAGTGAGGAGCATAATCATCAAATGTGGGAAAGTATGCACTGAGGAGCAATATGCAACTATTCTAACACAGGTGACTAATGAAGAGATTAAGACAGCCCTATTCACTACAAAAAGAATTAAAACAGGCGACTGATTTTGGCGACTGAAATCAGTCGCTAAAATCAATTTGGCGACTGATTTCAGTCGCCAAACGTCAGTCGCAGACTTTAGTCGCCTTTTCTAACTTTGGCGACTAATGACGGTCACCAAATGACAAAAATAGCGACTGAAATGGTAGTCGCCAAAATGGCGACTGATTTGAGGTAGTCGCCAAATTGGCGACTGAATTTCAGTCGCTAAATGTGGTATTAGTCGCCAAATTTGGGTGACGTAGCCAATATCACTGAGCAAATTTGGCGACTGAATAAGGGATTTGGCGACTGAAGTTCAGTCGCCATTTTGGCGACTACTCCTAATCAGTCGCCAATTTGGCGACTGAATTTCAGTCGCCAAATCCCTTTTCAGTCGCCAAAGCCACTGTATGTTTTGGTGGTTTTTTTCTTTTCATTGCTAGCCAAATATTTACAACCTGCATACAAACCGATGTTCCACAACGCCATACATCCCAAATTTCAACACACACAACACCATACATTTCAACCCAACACCTCCCATTTTCTCAAACTTCATTTCATATATTGAAAATGAAAGTTTTACAAGCTAAGCTATTCTAATGTTCAAGTCTAAAGTTCAATTTTTACAAGCTTACATGCTAAAATCATCTTACTTGGAAGCCAACACCGGCTCCACCCCCCCCCCCCCCTTGTGGACCATGCGGATCATTTGGATCGTAGTTGGGTCTAGGTCCGGGGTTACAACCTTGCCACCAATTCTCAAACATTTCCATTCTTTCCTTCATTTGGCGGAATTCTTCATTACGTTTGGCTTCACGTTCATCACGCTCTCTTACTTGAGCTTGAAGTTGACTAATAATTCCCGGTTGATACGTGTTGCTGGGAATTGTTGAAGTCGATCTCTACGCGATTTCTCATAGAAAGCCGGTGTTGAAATTCCGGTACCATACACGTGCCCTTTCTTGAAGACATTCACCAACTCATACCATATGTCATTATCCGATTTTTCTGGATTGGCGGTTTTTTCTTGTTCAAATGCTTCCTACAATATTAAACAAATGGTTGTAAGTTAATATGGTAACCACCTTATATACGACATTTTAAAAGAGAATAAATTAACAAAAATTAAGTGTTAGGGAAAACTTACATATAATTGCTTGTCTTTTGGCTTAGTCCAACTTCTAGCCCCTTTGTGGTCAACCCTGGAATGCGTGTCCAGAAACAGTTCTGGTACCGTCGCAATCGGCTTTGACTTCTTCTTTCCTTTCTGAATGAAAAAAAAAACATACATGTTAGAAAATCAACAAAAAATCTAACATAAAATAAATATGTTGCATTGAAAACCAAAAAAAGTGTGAAATAATAAACAAACTTACACCCAATACACGATCCCAGAACGATCGTGAACCCGCGAAATGAGTAGACTCGTTCACGGCATCTTCCTTTCCTCCTTTTTTGTTGAGGTATGCTTGCTTAGACTTCTTCTGAAAAGCTTCACTTTTGGTATGCTTTATTAAGCCTTCATACTTGTCACCTACAATTACACATATGAAATCATAACTAATAAGTTACTGATATTATTTATAATATAAGAGAGTATATGCTAATTAATACAAATAACAAAACAAGTTAATTAAATACCTTTCATGTGCTCCTGTTCCTTCGGGCGCCGATCGTCTTCCAGATCACGTCCCGATATCGTCGAGTACCGACGTCATTGTACCTGTTACGGACATTCTGTTCTTGAGACGGTGACCAAGCAAATGATAGCTACAAAAAAAAAAGCGACAAAATTTCATATTAGTATAGAATAAAAGTATAACCTTGGTTCTTAAAAAATTTATCAAAATTAATTATTTGGTTTCTAAAACAAAGAATTACGGAAAATATATACCCGAAAGTTATTGAACCACGCCTCTTTTTGTGCATTAGAAGCTTGTGTCCACGATGTAGGAATTGGACCCACGAAATTAGTCTTCGTGCTTTTCGTGACACCTCGTACCACGCAATCGTCCATAAACCTGCATTTATTTTGAACATGTAAAATTAGAAACAATTATTATTTTACAAAAAAAAAGAAAAAAAAATACAAATAGTAGACTAATAAAGAATAAAACTTACCATAATCCCGCCGGCTCAAGAATCATCTGATGATCCGAAGTGTACCGTATCGGCACCCGTACTGGCTCGTCGGTAGCGTCAGTCTCCTCACCGTTACCGTCACCGTCTATCTGCATCGGATCCTCCTACACAAACTCCTCCTCCTCCTCCGCACGCGTACTCTATCCAGAACCTGAGCCGCCTCCACGCTTCCTACCTCGACCTACTCCAGCCATCTGCAGTAATACAAATAAAAATTAACACAAATAATGATAAATGAAAATTATACAGACTTCTAAATTTTAATAATTTACTCTTGAGGAATACAAAATTATACCAATTTAATCATCTTCATCTCCAAACCCCTCGTCCTCATCCTAATCCTCATCCTCATCCTCATCATCGTCATCATCATCATCATAATCATCTTCATCTCCAAACCCCTCGTCCTTCCTCCTTTTCTCCTCCTCCCTTCTCCTCCTCACCTCCTCTTCCCCCCTCCTCTCCTCCTCTTCTTCCCTTCTCTCCTCCTCCTCCGCCTCATCCTCCCCCGGCAGTCTCTCTTCCACATCATAATATTCTTCCTCTTCCATGTCTTCACCATCTTTATTCTAATGCTCATAGTTGATTTCATCGGGTGGAGACAAAAGCGTTTCATTTGAAACGTTTTCTTCTTGGAAAAAAGTTGTATCAACTTGTGACCGTGCCTTTGTCTTAAAGATTGCACACCACGCATTTTGATTTCTATCATTTGTTGTGCTTGGATAAGTAGCAAAATACACTTTATGAGCCTGATGTGCAAGTATAAATGGATCATACTTAGAGTATGTTCTAGTACGATTCACTTCTACAAGCTTGTATTGTTCATGTACTCTCATTCCAGCCACAGAATTATCCTTCTAGTCAACCTTGAATAAGACAGTTTTATAAGCTCGGTCACGTCCATTATAACTAATTTCAAAGATATCTTCAACTATACCATAGTATTCGTTGTCATCAAGAGAAGAAATAGTAACCCCCCAATTGCACCTAGCCTTACCTTTACCGTGGTTAAATGTTTGAAAATTAAACCCATTAACCGAGTATCGATTCCACGTTCTTACCATTTTTGAAGGACCAAAAGCCAAACTTCTTATCAAATCATCTTGAATATTCAACTCAATTACATGTTTCTGAAACCATGATGGAAATTGGTCCTCATGTTTTTCCCAAACATCATCCTTACTTATATTAGGATTCCTCTGAATGAAATCATTAACAAACTGTGTTTCGTATGACTCCAAGAGGTCACAATTAGATAGCACGTAAAGGTGGGCACGATTATACTCCTTATCATCCAAATATCTTGTTTGCCCCTTTGATGAACACCCTTCATCATCTTGAGTTTGAAAAAATTCGGGTAAACTTCCGTCTATTTCATCCGGTTTCTCAACATTCAAGTTTTTTGCTTTGGTTTCTATATGTTTTTTAAAGTAAAGAGAACAAAAGTTTGCAATCTCTTCCGTTAAATAAGCATTGCATATAGAACCTTCCACCCTAGCTTTATTACCAATTTTTTTTCTTCAAATGATTAAGAAAACTATAAAAGTTAATGATGAGTTTTATTAATAATAAAGTTAACAAATAATAAATAGATTAGTTATTATTATTAATTTTAATTTTAAAGTAGCTAGATTATCTTAATTACCTTTCAAATGGATACATCCACCTATATTGGACGGGTCCCCCAACTTTGGCTTTATATGGCAAATGAACCGGTAGATGCTCCATGGAGTTAAAAAAATGCAGGAGGAAAGATCATTTCAAGCTTACACAATATCTGTGGTATTTGCTCTTCCAGCATTTAATCATGTCATCAACACATATTGAAGAGGCACATAAATCTCGGAAGAATTGACTAATCTCAACAACTGCATTACAAACATTTGTCGGCACGAGGTGTTTCAAAGCAACGGGTAATAATCGCTCCATGAATACATGACAATCATGACTTTTCAAGCCTTGCAATTTCAGCTTCTTAAGATCAACACATCGACTAAAATCTGATGCATACCCATCAGGAAACTTCAAATTTTGTAACCACTCACACAATACCTTTCTCTTAGCTTTGTCGAGAGTGAAAATGGATGTTGGCTTAGACCCGTCGCCGCGAATGTGTAATTTGGGACGATGACAAAATTTCTGCAAATATTTTCTAGAAGCAATGCTATCACATTTTTCACCTTCTACATCCATGATCATGTCAATTAGTTGCTCAAAGAAATTCTTTTCTATGTGCATTACATCCAAATTATGTCTTATCAACATTGTCTTCCAATAAGGAAGGTCCCAAATAATGCTTCTTTTAAACCAACCGTTTTTCTGCTTTTTCAATTCTTTAAATTCTTCCTCGGTACCATCAATAGGGGATGCTAAATCACATACCGTCTTCCATATCTCATCCTCAGGCACTCGTTTCGGAGGGGCATAAAGCACCTCTTTACCTTTTGTGAAAGCTTTCTTGTTCCTCCTATGTGGATTTCTCTCTCGTAAGAAGCATCTATGACAATCAAACCAGCTTATTTTCTTGCTATTGGGAAGCCAAAATGCTTTACTTTCCTCCATGACAAGGACATGCTTTTTGTCCTTGTGTAGACCACCCAGATAGCATACCATAGGCGGAAAAATCATTTATTGTCCACAAAAGGGAAGCTTTAAGTTGAAAATTTTGTTTTTTAGACACATCATAAGTTTCCACCCCAACTTCCCACAAATATTTCAACTCCTCCACCAATGGTTGTAAATAAACATCCAAATTACGTTTCGGGCTTTTTGGTCCGGGAACAATAAGTGACAAGAAGATAAATGGTCTTTTCATACATAACCAAGGTGGTAAATTGTATGGTGTGACCATAACGGGCCAACAAGAATACTTCCTCCCAAAATTACCGAAAAGATCAAATCCATCCGTACACAAGCCAAGTCGTACATTGCGGGGTTCCTTGGCAAAATCAGGATACATCTGATCAAATCGTTTCCATTCTTCCCCATCACTAGGATGACTCATCTTCCCCGGAGCACGTAGGTTTTCTTTGTGCCATCTTATTTGTTCGGCAATGTTTTTGGTGGCATAAATTCTTTGAAGTCTTGGTGCGAGAGGAAAGTAAAACAATTGGTTACATGCTATTGGTTTCTTACTCTTTTTGGCCCTCTTACTACCGTTGCCTTTTTTCAACACCAAAACTGTATCTCCTTCACTTGTCTCATATCTATCCGCCCCACAATCTTTACATTTGTCAAGCAAAGCATCATCTTTCCAAAATAGCATACATCCTTCAGGACATGCATCAATCTTTTCATGCGGTAACTGAATACCTTTAACTACTTTTTTGGTAGTATAGAAACTTCGGGTCATGTTATTATCATCGGGGAAAGATTCCTCAAGGAACGAGGCAATGCCATCAACAGCAACAAATGGCATATTAAACTCACATTTCAAGGTAATTAGCCTAGAAGCGGCTTGTAACAATGTCATTCTGCTTCCTTCCTACAAGGGTTTTTCTGAGACTTTTAACATGTCAAGAAAGGCTTTTGCTTGTGGGTGTGGCGGTTGTTCTTCAGAAATGGTTGTATGGTCATCACTATTAAAAATAGTGGAATCCATAGCATCAACAATAATCTCTCTATATGGGTTCTCATCATTTTGTATTTGTTGGGTGTGAGCTTGTTCATGAATTGGAGAATATGCTTCTCCATGTGAAATCCAAATGTAATAATTTGGCTTAAACCCGTTTATAATGAGATGTTCTTCTACTACAATGTCAAGCTGGTATTTCAGGTTTTTGCATTTGGCACAAGGACACCTAAGTTTTTTGTCTACCAAGTCATATTCATCTTGTTGTTTAGCAAATTCAATAAACTCGCTAACACCCTTTATAAATCTAGCGGTAGGACGTCTTTTCTTATTGGAATGGTCTAATCTTCCTTCATACATCCATGAACGTTCCAATCTCTTCATTTTAATCTAAAGAAGACCCCACAATAATTTAAATATTTTTAAAAAATAACAATAATATTACATACAAAATTTAAACATTATACTCCACATTTTACAATAAATATATGAAAACAATATATAAATATTGTCAATAAGTAATCCATCTTCGAATGGGGTCCTTATCACTCCAACCTAAACCCATCAATGTACGTTTCAAGTCACTAGCAAACACACTTGTAATTTATTAATGAGGAAAAAATTCGGCAGCAATTCCCTTCAGTTCTCCAAATACACATCTATGTAGAATAACTAATTACTCCACATATACATGTATTCGGAGAACATTAAAGGAATCGCCACCAAACTCATTCCTCATTAATAAATCACAAGTACGTGTTTACTACCTAAATGACTTGAAACGTACAAAGACAGTCCCAAAATGGGGACTATTCAAGAATTACTCCTAATGAGTAATTCTTGAACGGGTACTAAGTCAACATCAAATCAAACAACAACACAATCAAGTACTAAATTAATTAAGTCAATCAATAGCACAATTCAACCACATAATAAAGGTTTCTATCCTAAAGTCCGTAGCATAATTTGAACTAAAATTAGTAAATTTAAAAGGTAAATCGGTAAGAGGAGGTTACCTAATCAAGTAAAAGCAAAAATGAAAAGAAAACAAGAAGCAACAATACATCACGACGGTGGTGCCTAGCAACATGGTGACAACCCTGAAAAGAGAAAAGAAAAACAAAAAAAACAAGGTTATTCAACCTCAATTCATCAATAACATGAATTATCAAACTAAATTTATCAAAATCAAGTCCTAAAGAAGGTTTCACTTAGCTAATAGCTAATTTCTCTTAATCCAAAAGACGGTTCCACTTAGCTAATTCTATTAATGCAAAAGACGGTTTCACTTAGCTTAATATTAATAATAATACGACGGTTTCACTTAACTTAGTAATAATAATAATAATAATAATAATAATAATATTAATTAAGATGGTTCCACTTAGCTTAATACTAATGCTAATGAGACGGTTTCACTTAGCTACCAACACCAAACACCACCCCACGACCCACCCCAAATTAATCTAACAAATTAAGGAATATAAACTGAAATTAAACAAAAAAAACTAACCTAATTAAAGAGGGTGGATGTGGCGGTGGAAGGGTGGTTGTGTGGTATTGTTCGTTGGTGTCGTCGCCGCTATTTCAATCGCTCGTCCTTTTTTTTTGTTTCCTAAAGAGTAAAGTAGGAGAGAGGAGCGTTGGTTTGTATAAAAAAATTTGGCGACTGAAATTCATTTTGGCGACTGAATTTCAGTCGCCAAATTGGCGATTACCCATAAATCAGTCGCCAAATTTAAAATTTTGGTCACCACGTTTGATTCCCTTTTTAAAAAAAATCAGTCGCCAATTTGGCGACTACTTCTTTCAGTCGCCAAATTTCGATCGCCTGTTTCATTTTTTCTTGTAGTGATTCAGTATTCCAGATGATAAATCACCTGGGCCAGATGGCTACACAAGCAAATTCTTTAAGGATGCCTGGGAGCAGGTTGGAGGTGAGGTCATAGAAGCTGTTAAAGATTTTTTCAGGAGTAGGAAGTTACTCAAGCAGATTAATGCTACCAATCTTACTCTTATACCAAACTGTGAAAGACCTTAAAATGTCTTACAGTTTCGACCTATAGCTTGTTGCAATGTTATATACAAGGTCATTTCTAAACTCCTATGCACAAGAATTGGGTCAATCCTCCCTTCCATTGTTGATCAAAATCAATGGGCATTTATTAAAGGCAGAAGTATATTAGAAAATGTCCTTATATGCCAGGATTTGGTCAGATTATACACTATACCATCTGTATCAGCTAGGTGTATGTTCAAGATTTATCTCCAAAAAGCTTATGATACAGTTGAATGGACCTTTGTGGATCAGTTGCTGAAGGCTCTACAGGTTCCTTACCAAATCAGAGAGATGGTCAAGGAGTGCATAACTACAGCTTCTTTTTCCATGACTCTCAATGGTGATAATTTTGGTTTCTTTCCTGGGAAAAGGGGCCTAAGACAGGGGGACCCATTATCCCCTTTGATCTTTACTTTATGTATGGATTATTTGACCAGGACTATGAAATATGCAGCTGCTATGCAAGGCTTCAAATATCATCCTCTGTGCAAAGAGATGAAGTTAACAAGTTTTATGTTTGCTGATGATGTGTTGATGTTTTGCAAGGGTGATGCCAATTCCATGATGCAAATTCTTAAAGCCTTCTCTACTTTTTCCAACACTTTAAGACTCAAGGTAAGTGCAGCTAAGTCACATGCATAGTTTAATGGTGTGGCTAATGATCTCAAAGAAGACATCTTGAAAATCTCTGGTTTTAGAGAAGGAGGCCTTCCTTTTAAGTACCTGGGCATGCCCATTCAACCTACTAGGCTTAAAAGGAAGGACTGTGACATCCTCATTGAAAAAGTATGTAATAGAATTCATGGTCTGGGAGCAAGAAAACTGTCCTATGCAGGGAGGTTGGTCCTAGTTAAGGTAGTCCTGAATACTCTCCACTCTTACTGGGCATCTATCTTCATCCTTCCAAAGGGAGTAATTAGGAATATTGAAGCTATATGCAGGAACTACCTTTGGGACAGTAGCACGGAATACAAGAGGGCGCACCTGGTGGCTTGGGCAACTATTTGTAAGCCAAAGGAGGAAAGGGGGGTTAGGCATAAAGGACCAAATTATTTAGAACCGCGCTATGGTAGGGAAGTTGGTCAGCTGGGTCACTAACAAGAAGGACAGTTTATGGGTGAAATGGGTTTATCGGGTATATATTAAAGACAAAGAATGGTTGACCTATAGTCCTAGCTATGAGTCAAGTTGGCCATGGAGGAAGACATGTAAAATTAAAGAGGACATTACTGCTGGACATGTCAATGGCAACTGGTTTGGCCAAACCAAAGGGTATTCAGCAGCTGAGTGCTATGACTGGCTCGGAGATAAAACATCCTAAATGCAGATGGGCAATGGTAGTGTGGAATTCTTGGTCATACCCAAACATGCTATGCTTGCTTGGCTAATATCTAAGGAGGCCTTGAATACTAAGGATAAACTTCTCAAGATAGGGGTTTGTGACAACTCCCACTGTTGTATGTGTGAGCAAGCAGAGGAGAACCAAGATCATCTCTTTTATTAATGCAGTTATAGCAACAGACTGATAAATGCTATTAACAATCAAATGGGTATGAGATTACCTGAGAGCCGATGCTTGGAATGGTGCAAAAGCAGAAGGGGAACCAAGATACAGCGAGGTGTGCAGACCATGGTAGTAGCTGCAGCTAACTACCATATATGGTACCAGAGAAATCAAGCTCAAGTGGAAGGAAAAATGGACCAACCTGATATTATTGCTAACAAGATAAAAGCGGAAGTTATGTGCAGAGTTAATAAGAAGCTCAAGCTACCTATATCAGCAGCAAGGATTGAAAGTGGCTATAACGAAGGGGATTGATTAACGTTGAGGCACATGACAGTAGATCTGGAAATGAGGGGGACTGATTTTCATGGTGGCTTGGCTATCTGAACAGTCGAGGATGATAGTGTTGACTACCTTGGGTTTTTGGCGTTAATCTGTTCTTTTGTTTTTAAAATGTTGACTACTAGTTAGTCAGACTAGTTAAGAGGAGCCTCATATCTTTAATATATTTGAACACTTTTTTGGATTTATTATACCTACATTATACCCCCCCCCCCCCTCCCAACCCCCCCAAAAAAAAAAAAAAAAAAAGAACTATTAACCGGGACGGAGGAAGTATGAAAGAGAAGGAAAGTTGAGCATTTGTTGATGTGTTTTTTTGATGTTTTTTTGGGTGAATTTTGATGGTGAGTGGAAATGTGAGATGGAGGGTGAATTGGAGAGAGAAAAGCTAAAAAAGTGTAAAATGAAAATTGGTGAGAATTCACTAATGCGGATGGTTTGATTATTAGCTTCATGAAACAGTGACCCAGAAGCATCAACCTGGAAATGACACAACACGGTGGCACATTCATGTCCGAAATGAGCAAGCAAAAAGGGTTACTTTGCTAGAAACTCGGAGAGACAGACAGAGAGGGGACTTCTAAGTCTATCTATACCTGATTAATACATTGTGTAATCTATATTGTTGCTAATGGTACAAAATTTCTGATTTTCTCAGATGTAAGGAACAGGAGACTCACATCTTTACATCAGCCTAATAAATCCTACAACAGCTAACAAGAGCAATAAAGATAATTGAAGAAGATGAGTTTTAACCCCAAAGGATACATTTATCATAATAAACATGTACAAAAAGTGATCAAACAGGCTTTGGCTGAATTTGCTCGAAGTCGAAGACTTCAAACATGAGGCGTCTAACGTCTGGCTTTCCATATACAGCGTAAGAAAGGCCATGGATGGCTTGATTAACAGCGGTTGTGGCAGGATTTCGTAACCTTCGATTGTGTTCATAAGAATCCCGGACTTGGTCAGAGTAAATAATAAAGCGATGCAAATACTTCTCACGCAAGTATTTTCCACATAATTTGTTCATGAGGAGACGACGATGTTTCTCTTCAAGCCACTTCCCCGGTGCATCCAGGTGCTTCATTAATATTCTCTCTGCCAACACTAGATCCTGCAGATGAACCCGAGACAACATTATTTTCTGTTTAGTTGCTCGCTAGTGTTTAACAAACAATTTTGGTCATACCATTACTCCTCACGTCAACAAAGTGGAAAAATCGTTAAACCTTAGAGTACTAAAGTGATTTAACGTCAATCTTGAGGATATCTAAGTGAAGATTCTTAAAAAGTAATCGTGAGGAACGCCTTTTGTTTACTCATTGAATCTTCTCAGATTTTACAAGTTAAATTCTGCCTAACAGAAAGCAGAATACATAAATGAAGACTCACCTGAATCTTTTGGCCTAGATACTCCAGTCGTTCGAAGCAAAACCTAGGATGCTCATACTTATATTTTGAGGGGTGCATGAAGCAGAGCTGAATAATTCAAATAAAATGGAAGGAGGTCAGAGTTGTTTCATCACCAGCACATATTTATATATATGTAGAAATGGGATCAAGTAAGTCCCCCTTACATTGTTGAGTCCATAGGTCCTTTTACAAGTCATTGGATCAAGAGATTGAAGGGTTGAGAACAAAACACAAAAATGGGTGATTAATAATGTGTTTTAACCCCCTCTCTTATAACCACCCTAATTAATCCATATCTCTCCAAACACTCATTCTCATAAACACTCCATATCTATCTAAAAACTTCCCCCTCTCTCTAAACAATTTCCCTAAAAAATCCTCCTCTACTCTCCATTCAGATCTGAGAAAAAAATACTAGCCATCACCACTGCTGCCGTGACGCCAACCCGCCACCCTAACCAATCACCCCTCCCTTCCACCACTACCGCCAACGACAACCACTCACGCCACCCCAACCCCCACCCCCACCCCACACACAAACCTCGTCGCACGCGCCTCTCCCTCCTTCCTCAACGAGCCCCACAACATAACCACCGCGCCTCTTTCCCTCCTTCCTCACCGTCCAGATCTTCCACCACCTACGCTCGATCACCAACAAACGACACCACGAAGCACCTGCAACAACGACTCATTCATCTTCTTATTCGTTTTTTTTTTTTTTGTATTTCAAATCTGAGTTTTCAGATCTGAATGGTGGTGGCTTATGGTGGGTCGTAGGGTCAGGTGGTTGGGGGTGTAGTCGTTTTTTTTTTTTAAGGTTGGTGGTCAGCGACGGCTGGGGTGACTATGTGGTGGCTTGGAGGTGGTCATAGGTGCGTAGTAGTTGTTTGGCGGTGGTTATGGTGTCGGCTTTTTCAGATCTCGTTTTTAGTCTTTTTTTTTTCTTTTAAAAAAAAAATCCTCCATTTTTAGATCTACTAAAAAAATACAATTAATTTCAAAAAACCGATAAAATTAATGGATTGCTCGTGATTTAAAATCTCGTCTTGTTAAATATTTTCTCAAATCTTGTCTTGTAAATTCGTCTTGTTATATTCTTTTACTCATATTTCATTTTTCAAATTACATTTTTCAGTTCTTTTTGTTATTTTGTAATATTCTTTTATTTTAATATTAGATCAACTAAATAGATCTCATATAATTTGTTGAATCTAATCTTAGATAAATAATAATCGTATTATCTTGTTTTTTATGGTGAAAAAATAGCCGTGGTTGTTATTGTTGGTGTTATTATTATGGCGGAGGTTGTTGGTGAACTGATCCAGTAAAGATTAAAGTTACACTCTTAATGAAGTAAAGTTACACTTCCAATGGACTAAAATTACACTTTCAATATGGACTAAATTGCACTTTTAATGGACTAAAGTTACATTCGTAAAAGACTAGAGTTACATTCGTAAAAGACTGAAGTTACACTCTCAATAGACTAAAGTTATATTCATAAAAGACTAAAGTCACACTCGTAAATCAGTTAAAATTAAAAAAATTCAAAAATAAGATGTGTTAAAATTACTTTGTAGTATAAAATAACACGATTAAAAAAAAGTTACACTCGTAAAAAATTAAAGTATCATAAATTTGTCTTAAAATTACAAAAACTCAACATAATATGCATCAAACTAATTTGGTAGTATAAAATTATACTCTTAGATAACTAAAGTTACACTTTAAAAATACTAAAATATCATATAAACTTGTTTTAAAATTCCAAAAAATCAAAATAATATTTCCTCCATTCAACTCCACTCTACCACTTTGCTTTTTCACGTTTGCCAATGTGTGTTTTACGCGGTAAATATCGTTAGCTACGTATTTGCAAAAATTATAAAAGTTAGATATTTTTAATGTATTCGTAAAGACGAATCAAACAAGATCCCACATGAATATATTTTCACTTAAATATTGAGAGAAAATCGAGATTAAATATGCACTTGTGAATAGTGTAAAAAATGAAAAATGGTAGAGTGGAGTTGAATGGAGGAAGTATAAGTCAAAATCATTTTTTAGTGTAAAGTTACACTATTTAGTATTAAAGTTACACTTGTAAAAGAATAAAGTTACACTCTAACAATACTAAAATGTCATAAACTTGTCTTAAAATTCCAAAATACCAAAATAATATAAGTCAAAATCACTTTTTAGTATAAAGTGACACTATTCAGAATTAAAGTTACATTCGTAAAACAATAAAGTTACACTCTAAAAATACTAAAATGTCATAAACTTGTCTCAAAATTTTAAAAAACCAAAATAATACTCCCTCCAATTTCCTAATATCTTCCCCTTTCTTTTGAGCACAAAAAATAAGAAAGAGGAATAAAGTATTGCTAATATATTGTAAATTGTAAAGATTATAGAAGAGACAAAATAATAAAGAATGAATAATGAATAAAAGAATGGATAAAGGAATGGGAGTTGTTGATTTTTATGAGAGAAAATAATAAAATAATGAATGAAGCTTACCAAAAATGGAAAGAGAGAAGATAATCAAACTTGTGTGAAAAAGGAAAGAGGGAAGATAATAGGAAATTGGGGGGAGTATAAGTCAAAATCACTTTTTGATATAAAATTACACTATTCATAATTAAAGTTACACTCGTAAAACAGAAAAATTACACACTAAAAATACTAAAATGTAGTAAACTTGTCTTAAAATTCCAAAGAATCAAAATAATATAAGTCAAAATCATTTTTTAGTATAAAGTTACACTATTCAGAATTAAAGTTACACTCGTAAAATATTAAAGTTACACAGTAAAACAGTACACTCGTAAAAAATAAAAGTTACACTTTAAAAATACTAAAATGTCATAAACTTAACTGTGAGAGAGAAAGACAATTAATTAGTGAATGAGTAAGTAATTAGTGGATAGGTACTTTAATTAGTGGTGGGGTATGCTTTTTTGCTTTTAATCTCAACCAACAACCTAGTAAGATCTAACCACCTAGTAAGATCTAAGGGTATATATAAGGACTTATGGACTCAATTTTTTTGGTGGACTCATTTGATATATATATATATATATATATATATATATATATATATATATGTTTTTCTAAAATGTGCCCTAAGGGCACATGTTAATAACCTTAATATGGTAAGATTGACAACATATTCTCATGAGATATTCAAATATAAACTCATTGTTACCATAATTAGTGAGAATATATTGTTAATCTTACCATATTAAGGTTATTAACATGTGTCATTAGGGCACATTTTAGAAAAACTCGATCACTTGAGTCTATCCTTTTCTCTTGAGTCCATGAGTCCTCCTAAGAGCCTTTGGATGATGGAAGATGGATGAGTGAGATTGAAACAAAAAAAAAGATTAATGGGTCATTAGCACCCTTCTCTCACTACACTTACTAATCTACATTAATTAAACACTAATTTACTATAAATAATTTATTCTCCCACCCACTTCTCTCTCATCCCTGACAATATCATCCTCTCATCTCTCTAAAACCCAAAAAATCAAAAACCCAAAAAAAAAATAATTCCCTCATCTCTTCCTTACTCATCACCACCACCCACCCCGACACCACCACCATCACACGACCACCTGCGCCACCACCCACCCTACCACCACGACCCCCACGACCGCCATCCGCACCCGACACCACCACCACCACTCGGCTCCCCTATTCTCGGCAGCCACCCAACACCACCCACAACGCCACCAACCAACCACCACCAACATCCCACAACCACACTACCACCAAAAAAAACTAAATCTACGAAAAACAAAGCTAGATCTACCACCAAATCATCACCACAACCACACCGTGACAACGCCGCCGCCGCGACAACAACAACAACAACGCCCACCACAACCAACACCACCGCCCACAACAATGCTGTCGGCCACCTACCCACGTCGTTGCTGCCGCCACCTGCCCACGCTGCTGCCGCCGCTTGCTCCACAAGCCACCCTTCATTCATTTTTTTACAAAAAAAAACTTAGATCTAATTTTGGAGGGGCTGTTAGTGGTTGCGAATGGTGGTGGAGGTCAACGGTGAGTGGGTTGCGGCTGAATATTGGTGGTGAAGTGTTGTGGGTGGTTGTGTTGTTGTCGTTGTTTGTTGTTTGTGTAGTTGTTGGTTGTGTGTGTCGTTTTGTTTAAATTTTTTTTTTTTCTGATTTCTTGTGTGTGTCGTTGTTTTGTTTGATTTTTTTTTTTTTCTAATTTTAGTTTGTTGGTTGTGTGTGTCGTTGGTCAGTTTTTATAGTTGTTTTTTTTTTTATTCAGATTTCGTTTTTTAAATATCGTCTTGTTTTATATTTTTTCGAATCTCATCTTCTTATATATCTTTTTTTCTTCAAATTTCATATTTAAAATATCGTCTTGTCATTTATTTTCTCAAATCTCGTCTTACCCATTTTCTTTTTTTTTTAGATTTTGTTTTTCAAATCTCGCTTTTTTGTGAGATCCTTTTATTTTAATGTTAGATTTAGATCTACTAAATTAAATAATTTGTAGATTTTAGTCTTAGATCTACTCACAAGGACCACAATTACACTCATGAAAGAACAAAGTTACACTTATAAAGGACCAAAGTTACACTTAAATATGAGTAAATATTTTAAGTGAAGGTGGTGGTAGTAGTGGGTGTAGGTTGGTGGTGGAGACGGTGGTGGGATTTGATGGTGGTCGGACTTATAAAGGACCAAAGTTACACTCAAAGGACCAAAATTACACATATAAATGATCAAAATTACACATATAAATGATCAAAGTTACACTCATAAAGAACCAAAGTTACACATATAAATGATCAAAGTTACACCAAAAAATCAAGGTTACACCCAAAAGGACCAAAGTTACACTCGTAAAGCATCAAAGTTACACTTGTAAAATGTTAAAATTGTATAAATTCAAATTTTTTTAGACAAAACCGCCTTAAAAAATCAAAGTTACACTCTTTAAATATTAGAGTTACACTCGTAAAGCATCAAAGTTACACTTGTAAAAAGTTAAAATTGTATAAATTTAAATTTTTATCCATAAAACCGCCTAAAAAAATTAAAGTTACACTCTCAAAATATACCTGAGTTACACTCGTAAAACATCAAAGTTACACTTGTAAAATGTTAAAATTGTCAAAATTCAATTTTTTATATACAAAATAGACCTTAAAAAATCAAAGTTACACTTTTACAACTCAGAGCTACACTTGTAAAATGGTAAAATTGTATAAATTCAATTTTTATATGCATAATCGACTTTAAAAAATCAAAGTTACACTTTTAAACCCAGAGTTACACTTGTAAAATGTTAAAATTGTATAAATTCAATTTTTTATATACAAAACCGCCTTAAAAGGTCAAAGTTACATTTTACAACTCAGAGTTACACTTATAAATCTCAGAAACTCAAAAATCATTAATTAGGGGCTAAAAGTCATTAAATACAAACTAGAGAGAGAAAGCCAATTAATGAGTGGTTCGGTAATTTATTAGTGTTAAGTGTGTTTTTTTGCTTTCAATCTCAACCATCCATCTCTTCCCTTCTAATGGTGTAGATGAGGACTTAGGAACTCAATGGAAGAGGAGGACTCAATTGAACCACCCACCCCACCCCTCTCTCTCTCTCTCTCTCTCTCTCTCTCTCTCTCTCTCTCTCTCTCTCTCTCTCTATATATATATATATATATATATATATATATATATATATATATATATATATATATATATATATATATATATATATATATATATATATATATATATATAGAGAGAGAGAGCAAAGTTCTTCTAAGTCCCTTTTTTTTTTGAGTCCATAAGTCCCTCCCACAACCCTTGGATCATGCATGGTGGAAGGTTGAGATTGAAAGCAAAAAACACACTTAACACTAATTAATTCACTTCTCTCTCTAGTTTTAATAATACATTCACTAATTCATTATCATACACAATTAACACCATATTTTGTCTTATACTTCAAAGTTTATGAAAATTTTGTTAACATTTTTCCTGTTTCGATATTTTTCGTATTTTTTTTTTCGAGACAAGTTTTCGACTGTTTCGTTTTTTTCGTTTTTTTTTCGAGACAAGTTTTCGACATTTTAGGATTTTACGAGTGTAATTCTAACGGTAAAAAGTGTAATTTTAAGAAATATTTTCGAGAATTTAGCGTTTTACAAGTTTAACTTCAATCTTTTCCGAGTGATTTTAACGAATAATATTTTGAATTTTTGTCATTTTATCACAAGTTATTGTAATTTAGCATTTTACTTAGTGTTATGTTAATGACAAAAAGTGTTATTTTAGTCCAGGTAAGTGTAATTTTAGTCCAATGAGATTGTTATTTTTAGTCAAGGAGAATGTAATTTTAGTCCGAAAAGTGTAATTTTAGTCCGAAAAAGTATAATTTCACCACATTAATGAGAATGTAATTTTAGTCCATTGAGAATGTAACATTAGTCCAATGAGAATATGAGAATATGACCAAGTCCATTGAGAGTATAACATTAGTCCAATAGAGCTAAGTGTAATTCTAACAGAAAATAGTGTAATTCTAACAACAAAAAGTGTAATTCTAACAACAAAAAGTGTAATTTTAGCGAGAAAAAAGTGTAATTCTAGCAAAAAAAGTATAACTTTAATTAAAAAAAAGTGTAATTCCAACAACAAAAAGTGTAATTTTAGCCGAAAAATGTGTTATTCTAGCAAAAAAAGTGTAATTTTAACAGAAAAAAGTGTAATTCTAACAACTAAAAGTGTGATTTTAGCCGAAAAAAGTGTTATTCTAGCAAAAAAAAGTATAATTTTCACAGAAAAAAGTGTAATTTTAATGGAGGAAAGTGTGATTTTAACGAGAAAATGTGTAATTTTAGTCGAAAAGAGTGTTATTCTAGCAGGAAAAAGTGTAATTCTAGCCAAAAAGTGTAATTATAGCAAAAAAAAAAAGTGTAATTGTAATTCTAGTAGAAAAAAAGTGTAATTCTAACAAGAAAAGTGTAATTTTAACAAGAAAAATTTTTACAGAAAAAAGTGTAATTTTAATGAAGAAAAGTGTAATTTTAATGAAAAAAGTGTGATTCTAACGAAAAAAGTGTAATTCTAACAACAAAAAGTGTAATTTTAGTCGAAAAAAGTGTTATTCTAGCAGAAAAAAGTGGAATTTTAATAGAAAAAAGTGTAATTTTAACAAGAAAAAGTGTAATTTTAGCCTAAAATAGTGTTATTCTAGCAGAAAAAAGTGTAATTCTAACAACAAAAAGTGTAATTTTAATGAAGAAAATTGTAATTTTAACACCAATATACTCAGATTTTAGTATTTATCTTCATTTGTTGAAGATATACCAAAGAAATGATATAATTCCTCCTCCCTCATCTCGTCTTTAAAAAATTGATATTAGGATCATATTTTACAACAATAACCACCACCATCCTATTTTACAAAAATAGATAAGAAATTTCAAAAAAAAAAAAAAAGAGAAGAAAAAAAAGTAGATCTAAAAAAGAACAAAGTAAAGAAAAAGTCACAAGAAAAAAAAAAAAATGGGGGCGTGAGATTAAAGAAAGAAGAAAAAAAAAAGAAAAAAGAAAAACAAACAAAAACCCACATCTACAACTAAAAAACAAAACAAAAGTAAAACAAACTGCAAACCCACATCACATTCACGTGAGATTGAACAAAGAAGAAAAAAAAAAAAAAAAAAAAAAAAAAAAAAAAACAAAACGGCGGCAGATCTGGAATAAAGAGAATGGGAGGGCGGTGGAAGGTGTGATGTTGAGGTCGTGAGTCGTCGGTGGTGGTGGTGAGGCAGGGGAGGAGAGGTGCGTGGTGAAGTTGTTGTCGCGGAGGGTGTGGTTGTGTTTGTTGTTGTTAGTTGGAGGAGGCGGTGGTTGTGGTGGTAGTTGGAGGATGGTGCGTGGTGGTGAAGAGGAGGAGACAACTTGTGGTGTTTGATGTTGGTGTTCGGTGGTGGTGGCGGCATTGGGGAGGTCGGTGGGAGGCGCGGATCCGGTTTGTGGCGGAGAGAAAGGAGGGTGGTTGGGGGCGCGGGATCGACTATGGCGGTGGTTGTGGGGAAAGGTGGTTGTGGTGTATGTGGTTGTGGTGTATGTGGTGGTGGCCGGTGGAGTTGGTGGAAGGAGGGGGTTGGGGGGGCGGGATTTTTTTTGGATTTTGAATTTTTCTGATTTTGAAGTGGATTTTTTGGGTATTTGATTTAATTGGGATTTTAGAGAGATGAATGGATGAAATTGTGAGGGATGAGTGAGAAGTTATTGTGAGAAAAAATGTTATATAGTGGATTAATAATTAATTAATGTTGATTAGTAAAGTAGAGAGGGAGAGTGTTTTGTTAGGCATTAATCCCCTTATTTTTGCTTTTAATCTCAGCCCTCCAACTTCTTCATCTAAAGGCTCACAATGAGACTTATGGACTCAAATGTAAGACATGGACTCACTTGATCTTTACACTATATATATATATATATATATATATATATATATATATATATATATATATATATATATATATATATATATATATAGATTTAGATCCTGAGAACGATTACTCGGTGAGAACGGTGAGAACGAACTAATTGTACCAACTTAATTAACACGCACTTGTTGTACTTCCCCATAATCAAAACCCAAAACTTATACTCTCCCGTCATTCTCACCCTTTATAATTTCCCACTCCCTCATCCTGATTAATGACAACCACCACCACCGATCTCACCTTCCGCCACCCAACAACCACTGAGGTCGCGCTCGTGCGCCCTTCCACGCAACGTTGGTGACCTCGTGCAGCCTCTTTTGATCTAGACTTGCCGGGTATTTCATGAGGACGGCCCAGGCCACCATATCACTAACCCGAGGCCAACTCAAAAACCACCGTACCGGCGACGGTGATACACTTCTGTCGATAATATAGATTATGCCGATGAACCACAGGCTACTTTAAGACTCCCCGTGGACGGTTTCTCTCGCCAATAATCTAGATGACGGCAGCCACTGGCGTCTGAATTGGTGAACAACAGTCAACAATTCGACGGCGACACCTACCTCACCTCTTACCCTTTGTTGATTTCCCTCTATTTCAATGCATCTACACTATTTTTTTATGTATCTAACCATTATTTTAATGTATCCAACATAGATACGCAAAATTAATTACTAGGTACATAAAAAGTGGTTTGAGATACATCAATATAGAACCCAGATACATTAATTTTGTGTAGAACAAATTGATTTTTTACTAATGCCAACGAACATAAATGAATCGACCACCGTAGCATAAATTGATTTTTTGAGTCATTTCACTCGCAATGACACCATAAATCAACATATGAAATAAGTTCCTAAGAGTAAGATTAAGAGACAGGGACAAGAGTGAACGGCGGCAGCTGGTGATGGTGGTCGTGTTGTCGTTGGCGTCGGACATCAGTAGGTCGCAAAAGGTGGCTGATGAGTAACGCAACTTCTGGGCTAGAAGATGGTATCGGTCATAGTTGGTGATGCCACCGTGAACCTGAAGAAACTGCCGATTTCTTTGACTGCCACATTAGCGTCGACATCGAAAGGGAATCGATTAATTTTTAGGAATTGGGGTGTGATTGAGTTAATTACTTTGGTTACATAATTAATAATGTCGCATAACATATGTTATGGGGATGGGTTTGTTGAATTGTTGTTTATGATTTGGGATTTTTTTTTCCAGAAAAAGATGGTAGGACTTAAGGAGTAGAGATGGTCAGGACTTAAGGAGTAGTGAAGAGAGTTAAGCCGTGTTTGTTTTTTTAATAATTGGGTTAGGTAGTTCGTTCTCACCGTTCTCACTGAGTGATCGTTCTCACCGGATCCCACCTCTATATATATATATATATATATATATATATATATATATATATATATATATATATAGAGAGAGAGAGAGAGAGAGAGAGAGAGAGAGAGAGAGAGAGAGGAGTTCTAATGAGTCCTCCTTCCCAATTGAGTCCATAAGTCCTTCTAATGGCCATTGGATGGACTCATTGGATGGTTGAGATGAATTTGATTAAGGGCTATTAAAAAGAAAAGAAAAAAAATGTGGATGGTTGGATTGAGATGGATGGTTGAGATTGAAAATTACCAAAAAAATTTACCAATAATCAAATTTCTATACAATAGTTAATTTTTCTTTCTCTCTCTAGCCCCTAATTAATCAGTTTTGAGTTTCAGATTTCAGAAGTGTAAATGTAATGTTGTATGAGTTTTACCAGTGTAAATGTGATGTTCTACGAATGTAAATGTAACATTTTAAGAGTGTAAATTTGATTTTTTGTGACGGAAATTTTGAATTTACATATTTTAACATTTTACAAGTGTAAATGTGATGTTTTACGAGTGTAAATGTAACATTTTAAGAGTGTAAATTTGATTTTTTGTGACGGAAATTTTGAATTTATATAATTTTAACATTTTACAAGTGTAAATGTGATGTTTTACGAGTAAAGCTTTAGTCCTTTACGAGTGTAACTTTAGTCCTTTATAAGTGTAACTTTGTCCTTTACGAGTAAAACTTTAGTCCGACTACCAAAAAAACACCACCGCCGTCATCCTCCGCCACCAACTCATATCCACACAAAATATGAGTGCAAATCTATATAATTTTAACCAATGTAAATGTACAGATATACAAGTGTAAATGTAAGGAAATATGAGTGTAAGTGTACAAAATATGAGTGTAAATGTAAAGAAATACGAGTGTAACTGTAAGAAGTACAAGTGTAAATCTGAAAAATGCGTGTAAATGTAAAGAAATATGAGTGTAAATGTAAAAAAGTACGATTGTAAATGTAAAAAAATATGAGTAAAATAAATATATTTATTAGATCTACGAATAAGATCAACAATTTATTATACTTCATAAGAGGGTAAATGTAAAGAAATGCGAATGTAAATGTGAGGAAATACAAGTGTAAATTTAAAGAAAAATTAAAATAACACAAAAAAATAAATAGATCTGAAATCACCCGAGTGTAACTTTATAGATCTAAAAAAGAAAAACAAAAAAAGACGAGATACGCAAGTAAAAATTAACCACTCACAATAACAAATGAAAATAATAATTAAAAAAATTACGTAACAACAACAACATCAAGACTAAGCTATTTTCGAAAAAAAAAAATATCCTAAAATAGAAAAGATTAAAAAAAAAAAAAAAAAAAAAAAATAGTATTTAAAAAACCCAATAAAGATAAAAGAAAAAGACCAAAGATTTCTTAGTTTTCGTACACTACACATACACCTCAAGTTTTATTTTTCCAAAAAGCAAACACCATACATCAGCATACATGACATAAGGTGTTGCTAAATTCAGATCGACATCTTTCTGATCGTACACTACACATTTTTCGTACACTACACATACATCTTTCCGATCGACAACAACACCATTAATATTTCTAAATTCAGATCTGGTGTTGTTGTGGGTGGTGGTTGAAGGAGGCGGTGGTGGTGGTGGTGCGTGGTGGGTCAGATCTGGCGTGGTGGACGTCGGAGGTGCGTGAGGATGGCGCGATGGTGGACGGAGGTGTTGAGATGAGATTTTTTTTGGGTTTTTGAATGTTTTTGATTTAATTGGTTTTAATTGGTGGGGAGTGGTGCTGGTTTTGCGTGGAGGGTGGGAGGCAGATGTGGGAGTCGGGGTGAGTGAAGGAGGTTTTTGTGGGGGATGTGTGGTGGGCGTGGGGTGGGTGTCGGTGTGGGTGGTGGCGGGCGGGGTGAGGGTGGTGGGTCGGTGGTGGTGAGGATGAGAGGAGGGTAGTGGGTCGGTGGTGGTGCGGTTGGTGGGCGTGGGTAGGTGGCGGTGGCGGTGGAGGTGGTCGTGGGGTCGGGTAGGTGAAGAAGAGGAAGAGGGGGGAATTTTTTTTTTTGAATTATTTGGTTTTTGAATTTTGTTGGATTTTTTAGAGGAATTGAGTTTTTTTGGTTTTTAGAGAGATGAGGGGGAGGATAATTGTGAGATGAGAGAGAAGTGAGTGGAAAAAGAAGGGTTTTATAGTGAAATTAGGGCTTGATTAGGGATAGTAGTGAGGGAAAGTGATTAATTAGGATTGATCCCCTAATTTTAGCACTAATCCTCCCTTTTTCCCTTTCAATCTCAGCCCTCCATCCTATCTTTTTAAGGGTCCTAAAGAGGACTTATGGACTCAAGGATTTTTGGTGGACTCACTTGATCCTTCTTCAATATATATATATATATATAGTATCACAAAATAGAAAACCACCAGTTTGTTTGGAAAATTCGCAAGGGCAAATCATTTAATATAAGAAATACAACCAAAAGAAAGCTCCACAATCTGGCAAAAGTGAAAAGATACCTGAAGACCAAGTTGAAGCTCGATATTCCTTGCTTCAGTAATCTCTGGAATTCTATCATTCGCTGGCAAAGGATACCCCAGTGTTTGCATAACTTGCGGTCTGCTATCAAAATCCCATATGTTTCCTCGGAAGCGATGCATACCTGAGGGCACACAAGCTCTAAAGACTCTTGGATGTGCAAAAAATGCAAACTCAGGAGGCTGTAAAGACAAGGACAGCACATGTCATCAATACGAATGCAAACATTCCACTAAATTCAACAAATATCATTTACATATGGGCAAACAGAAATCTGATGACTGGCCCAGCTGAACTGATGATCGGTTGACGGCAGAAACCTACATAGAAGAATAGCACTCCCTCTATAAGAATAGCACTCCCTCTCTACACTTGAGTGACTCAACCTTAGTAGTAGAGAGAGGTTAATAGTGTATAGTAAAAGATACCCATGTGCTTACACTCAATTGATTGCCGAAAATAGAAGTGTTAAAAATCCACTGAAACAACAAAAAGAGAAGTATGAAGAAACAGGTTGAACATCAGGAAGTACATTAACTGACCATGTAAAGTTCATGACATACATTTCATCATTTGGGATACAGCAACTCAAATGCTAACCTAAATTTTACCCAAGTCAGAGTCACCACAACAGATTTACAAGCTAATCCTTCAAGTTACAATGTCCTCCAATGTAGTCTATATTCTTGCAATGTATGCGGTCCTAATGTCTTTTTCTCGTATTAAAAAGTATGGGTCCCATGATTTTAAAGTAAACCAATGCCTCGCAGTACCCAATAGCTTGGCCAAAGCTGATGTGAAGTTTTTTTTACACCAATAGTAAGTGATTGGCTTGGATTTCCAAGCTAACTGCTCAGCAACAGTCGAACAAATGGGGAATGTTGGAGTGAACCACAAAAGTTTGGGAAAGAAGATCGGGTTCAATAGTTGGCAAGGAACTTGATCATCTAATTGAACTCATAGGAGGACCAAAAGAGCAAGGGGCTCAACGAAAGCTCAAATTTCAGCCTTTTTCATTCCAGAAGAAGAATGCCATGCTAAAGCTCTTTGCGAGATAAACTAAGGTTGTTTAGCGAGATAGAATAACCAGTCTTTGACAATATTTTTGTTTCGTATAAGCAGAATCTGAAAGTACTGAAATTTTGTTCCTATTGGAGTTGCTCTAAAGACTTTCCTAGCTTCTGCCAGTTTTCTAGTATCATTACTGTCAGAGATGTACAACACATACAACGAGCCTTCTTTGAATTCAGCTACAAAATTAACTAAATACGAAAGTGAGGATATCTTTGCATCCATAATTACGCAGTAAAAAAAATATTTTAGCATAAACAAAAACGGGTGATCATGGTGCCATTGACCAAAAACGCGCAATCATATGCTTCTTCATTTAAAAGATAGTGCAGAAGAATTTTAAACTATTTTGGACACTAGAGAAAGGAGAGTAAGCTAAACCTAACAGACTGGACCAATACGACTAGAAGTTTAGATGGACAGAAACAGAATAGTTACACCAGCGTGGAATTCATTTATTTTCCCTTTGTTGAGGAGTATTAAGACTATAAATCATCAACTGAAGGTATGAGTGTATAACTTACTCTATAAGTAGCCACATCTTGCCAACTGAGCTTTCTGCCTTCGAATTCCACGGACACATAATCTATATCTTCAAGTTGCCTTCTCTTCTTTGGTAGGCATTCCTCATCCTCTGGATCCATTCCAAACACCTCAAATAGTACACGATATACTTCTGGCATGCCGAAACATAAATATATAGCGCCAAACAGAGCCCAAAAGACAGACCTACAAAAATACATAATTTTGAATTCGATAAGTGGAAAAATAAAAAGAAGCAATACTCATTGTCAGTATAATTATATAAAAAAAAGGGGGGAAATTCTATGTTGTACTCCTAAACTCTGTACTTCTGTCTATATCGTGAACTTATTGGTTGTCTCTATTAACTTGTTTGTTAGTTGCTCTATTAATCCACTCATTAACAAAGTCAATTCCCTAACCTGCTTATTTAACTGTTACCCAATTACTCATTAAACCACCAAATAATCTATTAACCTAGCCAATAATCCATGAAACCCCCATTACTATTTCATGCTTAATGGAAGGTGTTTAAATGTAGTTTCTACAAGTTAAAGGTGATTTGTGATAACTCTCATATACAGATAAGTCACTCTTACTCTTACTGCCACTCTACAGAACCGTACATGAGATTTTCACCTCATACGGCTCCTCAATCAATTCTCTCGAGGAGGTTATGGTGTAGACTAAGTATGAAGTTCATGGCTACACAACAACAACAGAGCCTTAATTTCAAAATGATTTGGGGTCGGCTGACATGAATAATCCTTTAGAACCGTCCATGGGTGATCGTGCACACCTCACGATACGAAAATATAGAAAAGGAAAAGTGAAAAACAAAAGGGAAGTGAAACATAATACAAAAGTCAAGGTAAACTTATAGGTTTTAAGATCGAAGTCCGGATTTCTTTTATAAAAACTTAGAATTTAAACGAGAATAAAGATTAAAGCGATTTTAAAAATCGAAGTAAAACTTAATGGTCTGGAATACCTTAAAAGTAAACCAAGTATTAATATATAAGAAAGTTGTTGGTTAAAAAAACATGTAATAAATTCGAAAAGAACAAATAAATTTTTAAAAATTAAATTAAAACACTAAATATTTCAAATAATATCAGATACTAAAAAATCCACATGAATCATTTCCCTCCGTTTTCCCTCTCTGTCACCATTCCCTCTTCAAGCCCGAGAAATCTCATATCGTGCTCTATCACCCTCTACCCCTGACAACCTTTTCTGTTCCCAGGTCTCCAACCACCACACTCGGAGCCGTAGAGTAGGGCGGGCCTAATCGTTGTGCAATAGAATTTTCCCTTTAATCTATGGAACATATCTTTATCGCATAAAAACCCTATACATTTTTCCATTTCAACCATCCCGCTTTAATTCTGTGAGCAACATCTCCGTCTAACTCCCCATCTTTTTGAATAATAGATCCTAGATATCTAAAGAAATTTGACCCCTCAAGAACATTTCCATCGAAAATAATACTCCCCACCTCTCTCGATCTCGCGTTACTGAACTGACACCTCAAATACTCGGTCTTACTCCTACTTAGCCTAAACCCACGAATCTCCAAAGTATGCCTCCACAATTCCAAGTTTCTCTCAACCCCCTCTTTCGTCTCATCACTCAACACAGAAAACTGAAAAACTCCGGGGTACACAGTAGAATTTCTCAAAAAAAAAAAAAAAAAAAAAAAAAAAACATCTAATAAGCAACATTCTATAGTAACCTTGTGGCATATGATAGTACTTAATCTAGTTTTTACAGCCACAATATTGATTTTGAGAATTGAGAGACGATGCATAAGACATTAAGACCCACATAAGCCACTGGGATGTCAAATGAATGTTCCAAACTCTAACCTAAGTTGATACAAAAATCGACAATGCAGTGGAAGGACCCAGAAAAGCAGTCATCAAGCTAATGCTTCAGGGTTAAATGTCAATGTCATAATGTTGGGGTGAGCTGCCATTCTATGAAATGGCCATAAAAGAAAGACAACCATTAAACCATCACAAATCATGAAGTCTGCTAGGTAGACATAAAATGCTCCTATGCTTGTAATACCATTACACTCAGAGTATTTGGCTCCAAAGAAGTTAAGCTTTGGTGACAAAGGTCCTACTTGCAAGAACAAAAATGCCCCTGCTTCTTTCCCAATACATCAGTCATAATTTCCTGCGAGTTTCTTTCTTGTAAGTTTGGGGTAGTGAAGGGTATAGCAAAATTTCAAATTTTGAATGTATTTGTTCAGGAGCAATGCCATGGCATACATTCAAACAAACTAAAACTAACAAAGATTATATCCAACATATCACTGTTTTTCTATAAAACACTAGATAACAGGAAATAACATAACAGGAACCTAGAACTTGTTACCTAAGTAACGAGGACACTATTGTACCATGGTCCATGATCAAGAGTAGGAGCTTGACAAGCAAATTCCACCACAACAGTTCATCAAATAACCTCAAAGCTTCTTATTCTATATAAGCACCAAATTACAAATTTTAATCCTTCCTTCATCAAACACCTCCAAGACTCTAACATTTCACATTTTTCATGCCAGCGTTTATCAACTACCTCCAAAAGTTCATATGTTCAAGCCATCCTTCATCATTATGACATCATAGAAAATCTCTCTTTAGAATACTCGGCTAAATGACACTGTCTAGAGGTAGCTCTTCAATCCCCCACATAAGTCCATACTCCATACTCCATAAATGGAGCCTAGAAACTTCATAAACGAAATTCCTTCAAGGTAAGACCTCCCTCAAACCTCATTCTACAGCCATAAACCATCAACAATTCCCGCTCCCAATCCATCCACCTGAGATAAAGCATTTTCTAAGTCAGCAATTCCAAAAACTCTCTTTTCAGATATCGAAACAATAGCATTACCTCAATGCCTCAAGGGCTCCCACAAGTGGCAGCATTATGGTGTCGGAGGTACACAACCTCACCCTATGATAACACCATGAAAACTGTGTCTAGAATTACATTGAATAACTACAAACCTACCTTTTTTTTATTTATTTTTTAAGTTGATAGAATTATCAATGTTCTATAGTAGCAGAAGTACACACGCGAACAAACTAATAATTCTCTAACTCAAACTATTCTACACCAATCAAACTCGAAAAACCCACCACATTCAATTAAGACAAACTAACATAGCAGCAAAGATCAAACTACAAAGCAATCATTTGCTCAACTAGTACCAAAATCTTATCTCCTACAGTAGCACAAACACAATCAAACACAACACCAAAAACACAGCTCTGCAATCAAATTAAGGCAAACAAAACAAACTTACTTAGAAGCGGGTTCACGCTCAGGCCGCCTCAACTTATCAAAATCATCAAAGGGAAACACCAAATTATGCAAACTAGCAGCCTTAATCCACTTAGGCAAAAATCGCTTTCCAATCAAAGCAAACACCCTTTCCCTCATAGGCCCAGGAGACTCCCTAGGATACCTCTGTAGAAAAAACTCAGCTAAACCCAATTCAAGCACATACTGACCCAAAAACATCAACCTAGAATGCCCATACTTAACATGTCTAGCATTAACCCTACGACAATCAACATAATGCGGGTGTTGAAACGCCAAGTAAAGCAGCGTATCAAATTGTTTAGCAGGAGTGTTCTCAGGGTTAACAGCTGACGGTTCGAGCGAGTATCCCAAGGCTTGTTTAGCCTCAAGGAGGTACTCGTCGATCCAAGTTTGATCTAAATTCGTTAAATTCTGACTCGGAAGGCATGAGCTGAGTAATGGAAATGTTTTGAGGGACAATTGAGGTGAGTTTAGGAATCTTTTAGCGAGTTTCGCGTCGTCGAGAGGCGGTTTAAGAATGTACCTACGTGGGGGTGGTTTGTGTTTAGGGGAGATTACCCTTTTGCGCTCGGAGAGTTCTTTGAGGAGGCGTTGTGGGCTGGTTTTTGGGAGGGGTTGGATGGGGTCAGGGTCAGGGTCAGTTTTGGAAATTGCATATATTTTGGATGAGGGTAAGGGGGGGAGGGGTAAGGGATTGTTTGGGTGGAGGGGGAGGAAAGAGGAAGGGAAGGAGGAGGAGAAGGAGAGGAGGTAGGGGTATTTTGGGAAAGGTTTGAAGGAGGTTGAGAAAGAGATGTCCATGGTTGAAGGGGAGTGGTGTTAATGGAGGTAGGTTGAGTTAGAGGCCATTGATGGAGGGGGAAGACGAGGATAAGGTGGTGCGTGGAAGGAGGGAAAAGGCGTTTGGAGATAGTAACATTAACTTTTCTATAGAACTGTCCTATAATATAGGACGGACCCAATAAAAAATAATAGCCCAAATTAAAGATTTACCATCAATCAAAACAAAGGTGTTGTTTGACCTTGATTATGGAAAATGGTTTTTCCTTTTTAAAAGGAGTTTATTCATAAAAGTTACTTTTCGGAAAAGTTTTAGTTGTTTGGTCATACTTTTGTAAAAGTGGTTTCTCACAAAATTTATATGTTTGGTCTAACTACTTTAATACAACTTTTGTTTGCTTATTTGGTTCTTTATGTGAAAAGTAGAAGTAGAAGTAGTAATTATCTATTTCTCCTTTTGGGGGGTGAATAATCAGTTTTTGGCTTTTCAAAAGCAATTTTAAAACCCTCTAATTTACCATGTTTGGTCAAGCTACTACTTTTTCAATTGCAAAAGCATTTTTTAAGCTTGGCCAAACAGCACCAAAATAAGCCTCTAGTCCAGCACAAAAACACACCATGATTGTATGATTATATGATTATCAAATTTTGGTAAGTAATTGTTTCAACTTGAATACTCAATGTAGATTGAAAAATTTTGATTTTAAGATAAAACAGGTGGATTCTATATAATTGTATAATACTAAACCCATGGTTTTACGATTTCCACCTTAATTTGGGTTTACTTATCAAACTCATTAACTTATTTCAACAACTAAGACTTTTAACTTCAAAACTATCAATTTTATTTTGCATTTTTCGTATATCGATTGATTAGTAGCTTCTTCTTTATTTTTTTTTTATTTTTTTTGTAAAATACTCCCTCCTATTCTACATAACCCTCCCCTTTTATGGAGGGCACGAGAATTAAGGAAGAGGAGTATTATATGATAAAGTATTGGAGTGGAGTAGGAGATTGGAAAGAGGGAAGGTATTGTGTGATAAAAATAAGTATTGTTGTGGGGTGGGTGATTAAAATAAAGATTGTTGTGGGGTAAAGTGATTAAAATAAGATAAAGTATGAGTATTGTGGGGGTATTGTTGTGGGGTGGGGTGATTAAAATAAGTATAAAAGTTTGCCAAATAAGGAAATAGGGAGAGTATTATGAATAGACGAAAAAAGAAATAGAGAGAGTTATTTAGAATAGGAGGGAGTAGGATTTTAATTTAAGAACTTGTAGTTTTAATCTGACAATTCATGTTCTAAGACATTGTAAAGGAAAAGGTAAGTTATGAGTTCTATGTTTCAGTTTCTATATGTGATGTTTTAATTAGACAATTTGGAGTATTAAGTTAAAACTTACAGATTTGTCGTGAAAAGATCGATGTTCGTGGGCAAGCAAGATGATAGGGTAATGGTCAGCGAAGGCGGCGAATACGTTGGCTTAGAGCTATGACGTAGCACTGAGGGACGTAGAAGGGATTTGTAATACCTCATATTTATGAGCTGTTGAGTACTCTATCGAGTATGGCTTACTCTGTCGAGTAAGTTAGTTTTGCTTTTTGGAGTGGGTTCTGCCTGATGGGTACTCGATCGAGTAAGGGCAACTCGATCGAGTAGGCGTTACTCGATCGAGTACCTTAGTTACTCGATCGAGTAATCGAGTAAGTCGGGTTATACGTGTTTTTGGTCGGGTTTGATAGCAACGCATGAAAGTTATATAAAGTGGAATCGTCAGTTTCTTTAATCTTTTTACCTTATTCTAAACCTTTTACAAAAGAAAACAAAACAACGTAAGTTCTTCTCTCGCATTGCTATCAAATCCAAGAGGCTAGAGTTATCGGATTGCAGAGTTCTTTACACCTTTGAGATCGTCGTATTGTGGGTAAGATCCTAGTACAGTTTTTATGTTGATTCGTTAGCTTTGGTTTAAACCCTAATTGGGTGATTTGGGGATTTTGGGAGTATTATTGGCATTAGATTATGATTGTATGATTATATGTTGATAGGAGGTGATTTCATAGAGGATCACTATTGATCTGCTGCTTGTGTCGATGTAATACCTGCCCTTTTATGGACCCGTTGACCAACCTTGACCGTCCTAGGATACATGTCTTGACCTTTGGAAACAATATGAGCGGTGTCTTGTGATGTGGTAAGCTTTGTTTTTGGGATTCTCGATCTAGTAGAGGCTACTCGATCGAGTAGTTTGGGTACTCGATCGAGTAGGGGCCACTCGATCGAGTAGGTTAGTTACTCGATCGGGTAACATCTTTATAGCGAGGATTTATATTTCGTGTTTTGAGAAACCGCAAGTCATTTCCGCCTCTCTTCCCTAAACCTAAATGTCGTCTCTCCTTCTTCCCTTCACCATAGCCTCTTCCATGGGAGCCTTTAAGGATGCTTGTGCCGTAGGGATGGGTTGCTTGAGTCGAGCAGCGGTCTTGATGCCGGAATGCTATGCGTAGGTATGTCATCATCATCACCATTATCGTTGTGGTTGATTGATTGTGGTAATCGGTTGGTGTTGTGTTGTTTCATTTATTGTTGTTGTGGTGCAGCTAATTGTGATTGTTTGTCTATGGTTCTCGAGGTGCGTCCTCGGCTGAGTGGAGTCACTTGCAGGAGTGGCTTCACGCCCTAGTTTCGTCCTCCGTAGAACCCGCCACGGGAGGGGATGTGCACATTAATGGGACAGGGTTATCGATCGCTCGGTATGATGAGCGGGGATTTGGTGGGTACGGCTGGGGTCCCCCACTGGCAAGGCTGGTCCAGTGGACAGTCGGTGACGGTGATTGAGTGGAGGAGGTGTGGCTTATGTGTGTTTTGTTGTATCTGTATTGTGATGGCAATGGTTGGTGTGTTTCTTCAGTTACTGACCTTGTGTGGTTTTGTCTTCTTGTTTGTTTCTGTTGTGTCTGCCATGATCCCTTATGGTGAGCAGTCAGTCTTAGCAGTTGATGTCTTGGATGATAGCTGGATACTTGGCGGGATGAGTCTTTCACGAGTCATGATAGAAGTGTAGTTCACATAGCTGATAGTAGTCCAAGTTATACCTTTTGTATATCGTAGTTTGTTGATCATTGTAATGTAACTTAATAGTTCTTTTATCGACATTTGATTATTACTGTCCTCGGGCACCGAGATGGTAACACCCTTATATGCTAGGGAAGGTCTTGTTAAGGTTCTTTAGTATATGGGGGTGTCACAAAGTGGTATCAGAGCGACGATTTTGGAACCTATAACAAATGAGCCTAATGAACGTAGTGAGTCTAATAAAATGAACCTGGCGTATGTGTATTGGGAGCCCCAGCTGATGCTAGATTTTGAGTGAGTGGGCGCCCTCATTTCAAAATCATGGTCCCATTATGCTTAAGCCAGTCACCGGGTATAGGAATGTTGAGTCGGCAATTATGTGCCTAGTGGGGATAATGGTTATGTTAGAAATGTTTGTGATGAAGTCTCTGTTGATGCTAGTATATGCGGTTGTGATGAGAAAATGTGAAAGTACGTGGTCGAATAAAAATGTGTATGAAAGTAGTGGAAGTGGTGAAACCTTTATGGTACGTGACAGTGTATATGATGTGGTGACGGTAATGTTTGTTCCTAATAGTTGGTGTTAGTTGTCGATATAAGGAACTTGTGAGCCTTGTATGTGGTAATACTGATAATTAGTAAGTTTTGATTTCGTTGTAATGGTTATCGAAATAGAATTTGGTAAATGTGATAGATGAACGGTTGAACGCTTCCGTGTTATGGCATAATTAAGTTGAGTAAGCTAGTCGATAATTGTTGTGACATGGTTGAATTATTAGTAAGTTTGAATGATAAATAAAGGTTAAATGTTAAATGAATGCTTAGAGTGATATGATTAGTAGTTGCATTGTCGAAGTTACAAATGCATGATTAGAAGTTATTTTGTTGTAGTCCCAATTGTATGATTAGAAGTAAAAGAAATGTGTTGAAAGTATGCATGAGAAAGTTAAAAGTTTGGTCATTTGGTTGCGTAATGGTTATTATAGAATGAAATGAAAAAGTTGAATGGAGTAATATGTTTGTTAGAATTGATACGTTGTGTTTGTGTGATAGTATATTGTCGTAAATGAGTATAATAATTTGTGACGATTTCCAAATTCATTTTAGAATCGACACGCGTTGCTGTTTTGCAGGAATCTTTAGTTAATCTCATAATCTCTGATCATGTACCTAGACCTACTTGACCGAGTACGAGTGCCTACTAGACCGAGTAGACCTCATTCGATCTAGTTAGGAAGCTATCATGTCGAAAAAGTTGGTATTGCAAGTGAAAACTCGACCGAGTAGCTCCAACTCGATCGAGTAGAGGCCACTTAATGTGAACATTATTTGCACACATTTAGTCCCCTAATTGAGCCTATTTTGTATACTATTATAACATTCCATAGCCATTTTATCCGTCAAATGCTTTCTATTTTGCTTTCCTAGTGCATTTCGTATGTTTTGTAGGAAGGAAGATAATTAGGCGGAAATTCCCGTCTCCCGTGCATATTTAGAAGCTTTTTGACGATATTGGATGAACTAGTATGAAAAGGAGGCAAGAATGATGACCAAGGATGTAGGAATAAAGAGTATATAGAAGGATCATAGGGTTAAAAGCATGGATGACGAGAAGGAAGACATTATAAGAAGAAATTGCTCGGAACCAAACCAAGAGTTTCTCCTTTGGCTCTGAAAGCATGCTAGATGAAACGGCGTCGAAAAATCAAGTGATCTAGGCTTTTGAATCACTCCAATAGGAGTCCGGATGAGAAAATGACGTCCGTTTTACAATTCGAGCTCAAACAAAGAAGCTGTCCGCCAATTCGCTCGTGCCGAGACTAAGACGCTCGTCCCTGAGACAAGACTGTTGGAATATGTGTCCTCCAACAATAATGCGATCACAACTGGTTATCATGATGATCACATGTTTAAATCTCATTTTAAAGAATACATGTGGGATGTAATATTTTACAGTCAACTGGTCCACACATATCGGTAATGATTGGCTGACTAGAGTTTGACATTACTGTCGTGCGACGGTGGTGATCAGTTGATCCCCTTAGGTCATACCTAAAGAATAACACTCTTAATTGATTATTTAATTGATCGTATGTCGATACGGGTTAATTAAATTACTTAAAATTGACGGACGATTTTGGAAGTAATATTTACGTATCTCATTGTAATTTGATTAAATAAGATACGGTCTAAGTAATCGAATTGTTTTATTACTTAGATAAAATTATTGTTTACGGAAAAAACTGAATGAATAATTTATTATAAATACAAGATGTAATTTATAATTGGTAAAGCGTTTTGGTACAAGTAATCGTGAATTACTAAGTCGATTTTTACATGACGTGTTTTATTAATACGTTGATTTTTAATATGTTAAAAATACATGACAATTTTACATGACTTGTGACATGTGACAAATTGATAAATTGACAAAGATAAAATGGAATCCATTTTATCTAATATGGACCGAAATATGGAGGGAGTATGGTGCTTAATTATGTTAAATTATTTGAGTGGAAACAAAATAATTACACCTAGCTATAGCCATGCAAGCCTATGTTTTCTTGGATAGAAAAACTTGCTCATGCACTGGCTCCCCATCCCTCTTTCCCACCGGTTTTTGAAAGGGTTAATAGAGAGTTTTTTTCTCTATTATTATTCATTCATACAATATACAATATTTCTAGTGTAAGAAATAGAAAAGCTCTCTAAGAAAAACTAGAGAAATAAAAAAACTCCAAATATCTTACTCTCTTGGCCGAAATACAAGAGATAAAAACAATAGTTTTGGGACAATTTTATTACGATTAATATTGTTCTAGTATTAATAATATTAGTCTTTTTGGAGGTTATCTTGGGTATAATTCCTTGGGAGATATTCTATCCTTGAATCTTTGTTCATCCATATTAGGAGAGCTCAAGAACAAGTAAAAAGGAGGTCTTACTTGTGCCCTTTGATCCGAAATCTCAATGTAAGGATGACGATTTCTTCTCTAGATTTATTTATGTTTGCATGCATAAGATCTAAATTAATTTTATGACTAAATTAAATTGTAACATATAAGAATATGTTGTATTATGAGATATAGATTTCTAACAAGCGGTATCATGAGCCTTAGGTTGTTTGCATGCAAATCGGTTATAGTTTTTCCGAGTTATACGATTAACAAATAAAACTTATAAATTTGTGTTTATTATGATATATCACGAAATCAATTATGCATGTTAAAGTTTCTGGTCCTAAAATGTATTTAGGATATTTTGGTTAATTTATGGATTTTTATTGTTCATTTTACATAATAATGGCATTAAAAATGTGATTTTATGATAAAAATGCCATTTTTGGACTAAAATTAGCTAAACTTCGATTTTTCCAGTGGTTTTTGGATATGTATTCAAATATATTATATTTTGATGACCTGTAATTTTTCATAATTTTATGAGTTCTTATGCTCGAAATATGGATTTTTCAAGATAAAATCGAATTTAAATGGAAAAATAGGTTAATATGAGTAATATTTCGGATATGGTCATAGAAATTTAGTATGTTGTCACATGCAATTTTACAAGATGTTTGGTAAATAATTGGCTATAATGAAGTCTTTATGCATGATTTATGAATTTTTGATGAAAAATCACATAAATAGTGACTTTAATTAGTATAAATTGCTAAAACATACTTCATGACTAAGGAAAAACGTCACATGTTGCATTTTATCTCATATTTCAGATCTAAAATTGAAAAGTTGATGAAAATATTTTTTTCTCATATTTTTATGGTTTTAATTAATAAATCTGATAAACCGCAACATTGTTTTTCTCGATAAATTTTGAAATTTTTAACCTAAGTTTTTGAACATTATGAGTGTCATTGTATTTTTCTAGAATGTTCATGAGTTTAAAATTTCAAATTTCAAATTTATTTGAAATTTTAATGATTTATTTGAAGTTTATGGCATTATATTGTAATTTTAAGTCTTTTATGAACAATATTAAGAAATATAAGTTAATTATTGTCAATATGTTAATGGAGACTAATTTCGAGTCCTAAGATGGTTAGGGTAATTAACTAGTACATAAATATGATTTTATGTAATTATTGTGATTTTAAAAGGTTGAATCACGCAAATCCGTAAAAACCGATTAATACGATATTGGCTCCTTAAAGGCGATTTAGCATAAAATTGGGCATGTTCATACATATTATAATTCTGCATTTTATTTGTGATTGTCATAATTTTATTTTATGTAATTTTTGAATTATGTAATTTTGCTTAGTATGGCCTTAGTTTTTAATTGGTATTGCCTGAAATGTATGGGAATATCGATTCGGTTGTAATTTATTGTGATCTCGTATCACCGTTTTGTAATTTAATAGATTTATTTTATTTTAATTACAAATGTATAATAGGAAATTATGTAATTTGTTATGTAATTTATTTATTCCGGAGTTCCTTGAAGACGATGCCACTCAAGAAGGCGATCCATTAAAGATGGTGTTACCTCGAGATGCGTGCCAAAACCGAAGTTCAAGGGACCAATGGAGTTGGTTTCCGAATTTATAATAGTTTATTAGATTTACTATTTTTAGGAAGGCCATACTAGGATTTTATTTATGCTTTGCATTTTATTTATATGTTGCATGCATCGCTAAATCGCCATAACTAAAACATGCATTATCATTTTAATCGAGTTTATCGACCGTGTCAATTACAATTATCGTAGTTCACCGCTTTAGTTCACTTAAAACGTGATAGATGATAAATTGACATGACCTCTCGCTAAAAATAAACAATTGAGACATAGCCTTACCAAAAAGTAGAAACCATGAAAACCTATTTCGCGAGGGAGTGCACTCGGCCACCCCGGGGTACAAACCTTGTTACGTAGGGGAAGTGGGTGATAAATGTCTATCCATCGAATTCATGTTGATGAGGGTTTCATCGGCTACCCCGTGCCCAAGTTAATGTGAATTTGGATCATGGACACATTTATTTGAAATTTGGATTGATCTCAACGGAAGTATTCGTGACCATAGTCGCATGTGTTCCGGGCTATAGATAAATATTAGAGTAATTTTATCGACCGATATTTCTAAAAGTAGAACCGATTAAAGAGTTAGTCAACCGAGTTATATTGATAAGGGTTTCATCGGCTACCCCGTGCCCAAGTTAATATGAATTTGGATCTCGGAATCATTTATAATAGTTGGGTAGAGGTCACTATATAAATGCTCATATCTTGTTAATTTATTTACAAGTATGATATTAAAAAGACAAATGGTAATATTTCCTTTTCCTCCATACTTGTAGTTCATTACAATGAATCCATCAAATGCTACTACACCGATAACTATTGAGTCTTGCCACAATGTTTTTGACAACGTTTGCTTCAACAATGATTTCAACACTACTAGAGAACTTCATTTTGGGATAGGTTCGGATGGAAACATAAACTTCATCACTTCTTCTAAACCTCCTACTACTACAAGATCTCTTGTGAGCCGGTCTTAGGAAGACCGCCTCATAAAATCTATAGGATCTTTGTCTTTAGAAGAGAAAGATGTCAAACCTAGTGGGAGTTCAAGCAATCAAGTTCTTGCTTCCAAGGGCAAAAAGTTTAAGAAGAAGGGAAAGAAAGGGAAAAACTTCAAGCAAGTTGAAGATGAGTGCCATTATTGCTATGGCATGGGACATTGGCTTAGGAATTGTCCCGTATATTTGTGAAGTATAAGGGAAGGAATCATCGTTCCAAAAGGTAAAATTCCTAAGGAAATTTATGTTATTGATATAAATTATACTTCCACTACGACATGGGTACTGGATACCGGTTGTGGTTCTCACCTTTGTAATCATTTACAGGGTTTAAGAGACGTGAAGAGGCTTAGCAAAGGAGATGTGGATCTACGCCTTGGAAATGGAGCTCGAGCAGCGGCCGAATCCAAGGGAACATATGTATTAGCTTTGCCTAATGGGTTTGAGTTGTATTTACATAATTGTTTTTATGTGCCTACACTTTCTAAAAACATTATTTCAATCACTATCTTAGACATGGACGGTTTTTGTTTTGTCATTAAGAACAATCGTTGTACTATTTCTAGGCACGACTTGGTTATAGGCCAAGATTCTTCCATTAATGGCATTTATATTTTAGAAACCTCGAATCCGACTAATGATAGCTATAACATTCAATCAAAGAAACTCAAATCAAGTGACCCAAATGAATCGTTCATTTGGCATTGTCGATTAGGTCACATAAACGAGAATCGCATCAAAAGATTAATTTCGACTAATGTGATTACACCATTTGATTTTCAATCATATGCAACATGCGAATATTGCCTTCTTGGCAAAATGACTCGAAATCCTTTTAGTGGTAAAGGGACTCGAGCTAGTGAACTATTGGGACTCATACATACCGATGTATGTGGACCAATGAGTATCACCGCTTGAGGAAATTATGACTACTTCATAACCTTCACCGATGACTTGAGTAGATATGGGTATATCTATTTAATGAAGCATAAAAGTGAAGCTTTTGAGAAATTCAAGGAATTTCAAAACGAAGTAGAGAACCAATTGAACAAAAGGATAAAGGCACTACGATCCGATCGTAGTGGAGAATATCTTAGCCTTGAATTCGATTCACACTTGAAAGGTTGTGGTATTATATCACAACTTACTCCACCCGGAACACCACAACTCAATGGTGTTTCCGAAAGGAGAAATCAAACCCTACTTGATATGGTTCGATCCATGATGAGTCAAAACGAGTTACCGAACTCGTTTTGGGGATTTGCAATCCAAACTGCAATTATATCTTTGAATAATAGTCCCACTAAGGCAACCGAAAAGACTCCATTTGAGATGTGGAAAGGAAGAGTTCCTAATCTATCCTACATGAAAATTTGGGGATGTGATGCTTACGTCAAAGCAAAGACTGGCAATAAGCTTGCCCCAAAATCCGAAAAATGCATCTTTGTAGGTTACCCCTTGACCTCTCGAGGATACTACTTCTACAAACCTCAAGAGAACAAAGTGTTTGTGTCTTGCGAGGCTGTCTTCTTATAAAGTCAATTTATTTCTAAGAGACAGAGTGGGAGAAATTTTGAACTTGATGAAGTTCAAGAGCCACAAACCGAGATAGAGACGCAAGAAGATATTCCTTCATCGTCTAACACGGTTGTCTCTCATCCACTTAGAAGAACGGGCCGTATTATTCGCCATCCCAATCGATATGTGGGACTTATCGAAGAATATGGAACACTCGATGTGTTGCTTTTAGAAAGTGACGAGCCCGCCACCTACAAGGCCGCAATCTCTAGTCCAAATTCCTCCTTATGGCTTGAAGCCATGAAGTCCGAAATGGATTCTATGCATGAAAACCAAGTATGGAACTTGCTAGATTTGCCTAAAGGGGCAAGACCTCTTCAATGCAAATGGATTTTCAAAGTCAAGAATGACATAGAAGGACATGATGATGTCTACAAAGCTAGGCTAGTGGCAAAAGGATTTACCCAAGTCCAAGGTCTCTATTATGATGAGTCCTTCGCCCCCGTAGCCATTCTAAGATACATACGGATTTTGTTAGCGATTGCCGTATTTCATGATTATGAAATATGGCAAATGGATGTCAAAACCGCTTTTCTAAATGGGCATTTAGAAGAGGAGGTGTCATGATACAACCCGAAGGTTTTGTTGATTCTAAGAATCCTAACAAAGTGTGCAAGCTTAAGAGATCCATTTATGGTCTTAAGCAAGCATCTAGAAGTTGGAATTATCGATTCGATCATGTTATAAAGGAGAATGGTTTCACTCGAAGTGTTGTGGAACCATGTTTATACATGAAATTTAGTGGGAGCAATGTTGTGTTCCTAATCTTGTATGTTGATGACATACTACTCATTGGAAATGATATTCCGATGTTGTCTTCTGTTAAGAAGTGGTTAGGTAACCACTTCCAAATGAAGGATTTAGGAGAGGCACAACGCATATTAGGTATCCGGATCCATAGAGATAGATCCAAGAGGATATTGGCTCTAAGTCAAGAGTCTTATGTTGATAAGATTCTTCGACGGTTCAGCATGGACAAATCAAAAAGGGGATTGGTACCTATGGTAACTGGGACAATATTGAGCAAGTCTCAATCTCCCTCCGAACCCCACGATGTTGAACGCATGAAGTTGATCCCTTATGCTTCCGCTGTTGGATCAATCATGTACGCCATGATATGCACACGTTCTGATGTCTCGTATGCCTTGAGCATGACGAGTAGATATCAAGGAAATCCAGGTGAGAGTCACTGGATAGCCGTCAAGAACATCCTTAAGTACTTGAGAAGGACTAAGGATTCTATCTTAGTGTTTGGAGGAGACACCGAGCTTCGTGTTAATGGTTACACGGACTCAAGTTTCCAAACGGATAGAGATGACATGAAATCACAAGCTGGTTTCATTTTCATGCTCAATGGTGGTGTCGTTAGCTGGAGAAGCTTCAAGGAAGTTGTGACTGCGGATTCAACAACGGAGGCTAAGTACATTGCAGCATCAGAAGCTGCAAAGGAAGCTGTGTGGATCAGGCAATTCACGGAAGGTCTAAGAGTAGTATATACCGCTAATGATCCCATCACTCTCTATTGTGATAATAGTGGGACAATCTTCCAAGCTAAAGAGCTAAAGTCTAGTAATAGATCTAGACATGTACTTAGAAAATATCATGTAATTAGAGATTTCATTGAAAGAAAGGAAATTGCGATATGTAAGGTTGGGACGGATGATAATATAGTTGATTCGCTCACCAAGCCTTTATCACAGGCTAAGCATGATGGACATGTTGCGTCCATGGGACTTAAACGTGTACCAAGTTTGTGTTAGATTTTGAAATGGAATAAAAGTGTTGTTTTTTGTTCATGTTCATAATCGCATTTGTCTTTTATCTTTTCTTTATACATTGTTACATCCAAACGGGTTGTAGTGACAAATTGAACCCCGTTAAAGTGAACACGGATTAACATTGTATTCGCCCATAGTCACTTGTATGAGGTGACGTCTCGAAGTGACTAGAGTGTGATGCAATTGATGGCAAGTTCAAGTACCATGAAGTCATATGAGATGACTAGTCGATCACATAGGCAGACTGTTAGGAACACCTTGTCGGGCCTTATGACCGCTTATAGAGTTCTGGCAAATTTATATAGCCTGGTCGTGGCAAGAGCTACTATAGTATTCTAATGAGTCGATTCTTTTGACTAAAGACTGTTCGCCTAAGATGGCACAGTTTCAGATTAACTTTGATTTGTGTTACTACGACCTTCGTAAATGGGGTCTAATGGGCATATTTTGGGTTATGATGGCTGTGGCTACTCGAAGGGAATAAGTGCAATAGGAATTGTCCACCCCTTGTCAAGGTTATAACAATATCTCAGGGCCACTCGAGGAGTAATGAACTGGAAATGCGTGGCCACGCTCGGAAGGAATCTATGGTAGATAATTCCGGTCAATCAGTTATTCTCCAGATCGAGGAAACCACTCTCGATATGATCACTTGCAAATACGACTTGAAAGACACTTTGCATTGAATGGGAGATAGTAATAGGACAAGAGAATTAGTGACGCACACTTGTCGAGGACAAGTGGGAGATTGTTGGAATATGTGTCCTCCGACAATAATGCGATCACAACTGTTGATCATGATGATCACATGTTTAAATCTCATTTTAAAGAATACATGTGGGATGTAATATTTTACAGTCAACTGGTCCACACATATCGGTAATGATTGGCTGACTAGAGTTTGACATTACTGTCGTGCGACGGTGGTGATCAGTTGATCCCCTTAGGTCATACCTAAAGGATAACACTCTTAATTGATTATTTAATTGATCGTATGTCGATACGGGTTAATTAAATTACTTAAAATTGACGGACGATTTTGGAAGTAATATTTACGTATCTCATTGTAATTTGATTAAATAAGATACGGTCTAAGTAATCGAATTGTTTTATTACTTAGATGAAATTATTGTTCACGGAAACAATTAAAACTGAATGAATAATTAATTATAAATACAAGATGTTGTAATTTATAATTGGTAAAGCGTTTTGGTATAAGTAATTGTGAATTACTAAGTCGATTTTTACATGACGTGTTTTGTTAATACGTTGATTTTTAATATGTTAAAAATACATGACAATTTTACATGACTTGTGACATGTGACAAATTGATAAATTGACAAAGATAAAATGGAATCCATTTTATCTAATATGGACCGAAATATGGATGGAGTATGGTGTTTAATTATGTTAAATTATTTGAGTGGAAACAAAATAATTACACCTAGCTATAGCCATGCAAGCCTATGTTTTCTTGGATAGAAAAACTTGCTCATGCATTGGCTCCCCATCCCTCCTTCCCACCGGTTTTTGAAAGGGTTAATAGAGAGTTTTTTCTCTATTATTATTCATTCATACAATATATAATATTTCTAGTGTAAGAAATAGAAAAGCTCTCTAAGAAAAACTAGAGAAATAAAACTCCAAATATCTTTCTCTCTTGGCCGAAATACAAGAGATAAAAACAATAGTTTTGGTTCAATTTTATTAAGATTAATATTGTTTTAGTATTAATAATATTAGTCTTTTAGGAGGTTATCTTGGGTATAATTCCTTGGGAGTGATTCTATACTTGAATCTTTGTTCATCCATATTAGGAGAGCTCAAGAACAAGTAAGAAGGAGGTCTTACTTGTGCCCTTTGATCCGAAATCTCAATGTAAGGATGACGATTTCTTCTCTAGATTTATTTATGTTTGCAGGCATAAGATCTAAATTAATTTTATAACTAAATTAAATTGTAACATATAAGAATATGTTGTATTATGAGATATAGATTTCTAACAAAGACGCTCGTCCTCCCTTCCAGGACACTCGTCTTGAGGCCTTAAGATCCGAGCGTCCCGTGCTTGATCCGCTCGTCTCCCTCTGCTACAGGACAAGCGTCCCGACCCCTTGGCCGCTTGGATTCCTCTCCAGTGCCAACCGTCCCTACTGCCTAGACGCTCGGGATACGCATATTTTTGAAAGACTAGCTAAAAGGAGACCCGCATCTTTTCTTGAGAGGAGCGATTTCTCAAGGACTTAATCGTCATTTGTAATAAATACCTAATTTGTGCACCCAATCCCTACTATAAATACCCCATTTATAATAATCAAAGGGATCAAGCCTTCTTAGTAGAAAACTCTCTTAGATTAGATTAGGAGTAGATTAGAATAGATTAATTTCAATGTTTCCACAAAATCACACATTAATCTTTGTTTAATCATTGTTCAAGTTTATTATTATTGGGTAATTGAAGATTATTGGGTTATTATTGGAGAATTGACAACTCTTCATCAATCAATCAAGTTTTCTTCTATTATTCTTTGCTTTATTATTTGGAATCATCTTCATAGATATAACTCTCTTTACCCTTGTTTAATTATTGTTAATCACTTTCATTTATTCATCATGTTTTGCTTTGTTAATATGATTGACAAACTTATTAGCATGTTGAACATGATAATGAGTGAGTAGTTACTAAACTAGGATTAGTGGGTAATTAGGGGAAACCAACATGGGGAATGATTAATGCTTAATCTAATATGTTCACATAATTTATTCGCTTGCTTGTTGTGATGTCAACCTATGCACATGTTATGTTTGATGAAATGCTAAGCCTATGAATCCTTGCATTTTACCCATCTCTTACCTTTTCAACAAGACTTGTAAGACATAAACCAACTCGAGTCTTGTTAGACCATGCATAGAAGTTGAATAGGAGGAAAGTAAGTCGACTTGTAGGTGTTGTACAATCTAATCGATTCGGCTCCGGGACCCAACTCTTCCTATGAACCGTAAGACATAAACCAACTCGGTTCCTCCACAACATTAATTGCTTGCAACTTGGTAAACATGTTTGTATGATCAAATCCCATGAATCCCCTATGACCCCATGATATCCTAGTACTCTTTAATACTTGTTTACACTTCTATCTACTTTATTACTCTCATTAGTTTAGAACACAACTAAAAACCCAATCAATTGTGACACTAGCATAAATTGAGATAGATAGACCTAGAACCCAAAATACACCGTTCCCATGGATCGACCTCGAATTAACCACTAACTAGTTGTTTGTTGAGAATTATAAATGTGTTTGATTGGGTGTACAACGACACGCTCACGTCACCACTCGATCGAGTAACATACTTACTCGATCGAGTAAGTCGCTACAATACCGCTGAACACGGAGTCTTATAACCTTTTCTCTAATTCTTTCTTCCTTATTCTTTCACTCATCAAAACCCTAATTCTATATCTCTCTTTAAGTACCCTTGTTCTTAGTGATTTTGTGCTTGAATCTTGGTGTTTCATTTGCTTAATTCGTTCTCCTTGCTTGCCAATTAATTAAGGTAGGAATGTTTATCCTATTTTGATGTTTTTCATTAATTAGAAGCATGTAGGATGTTAGTAATCACTGAAAAGTCGATTTATATGGACCAAAACATGTTTATAATTGTTGTAATATGATTTAATTGCTTCAACTTGTGGATTATTGATGTTAGTTATGCAAAAATCGAATCAAATTAGGGATTTATGTGACTCGAAATTTCTAGGGTTTTAGATTTAGAATTGAATTTTGGTTGTCTTTTGTATTTAAAAGGGAGAAAATTGGGTAATATATGTTATACATATCATGATTAGAGTTGATTTTGATGATTTTCACTCAAAAACTTGCCTTAAAACTCCGTCTTAAAAGTGCCCCAAACTTAAATTCGTTTTATATTGTTGTGAAATTTGTTTGTTTATGAAGTTATTTTGAAGGAATGATTTTCAGAAGTGATAGAAATAATGTTAATTGATGAATTTTGGATTGTTGGTGAAAGTGTGTACTTAGTAACTCTTTTCTATGCTTATACATGAATGCTTTACATGTTTACAAGTATATGTGATTTGTATATTTAAGTTATGTGTTGAAAACAGATGCCGAGACCTTTTATGGGAACCCGTCAGAGTAAAAGGGGGAGGGCTTCCGAGCCCGAGGTAGGAGAGGGGAGTGGACCTACGATCCCAGCAGTTCCCGAGTACCCGTCTGTAGTCTTTGTAGACTTCACACAAAGGGGTAATTTTGTTGCGTTACAGAAACGGAAGATGAGACCTACCCATTGTATAGACACGACTCTTTTGACCGACTTGGGGATTAAGACCGATGTTAGGCATATCTTCGAGAGTCTGGGGATGACTGGGTTATACCATATCCGGAAACATTCTTATGCTTTCTTGAGCCTTGAATTCATTAGTTCGTTTAAATACGATGCGGTGGAACAAACTGTGGAGTTCCGCCTTATGAACACAAGTTTTCTGTTGACAATGGATATGTTTGCAACTCACCTTGGCTTGGCTAAACCCGCCAAGGGAGCTTTCCGTGATATTCCGTCTGAGTGTGGGGTTAGTAGCCTCATGCCATGCTTCACCGGTAAACCAGCTCCTACTTCGAGTAACATGTTGATCAATGATATTCAACATGTCACTTTGAAGATCTTTCTCCGTGCTATGACGTGTCTGCTCTATGAGAGGAAGGATGTGAGTAAGCTAAACTCACATGAGTTGATGCTCCTAATGTCTTATCTTAACCCCGCCCGGTCACAGCCTGTTTAGTGCCCCAGCCTTTGTGTGTGCTAGTCTAGCCCTTATGGCCTCGTCTGACACCCGATTCCTGAGTTGTGGTGCCATTACCACTCGGTTGGCAGAGAGGCTGACATCCTTTGAGGCCTCCTCGGCCTATACTCCTCTGACCACCACGGTACCTACCTTAGACCGTGAGTACTTCCTCGACCATAAATAGTTGAGAACCTTGGGGGATGGTAGTCTGGCATGGAGGGTATGGGGTATGAGTTGGATGCGCATACCAGCTCCTGAGGACCTACCCGCGACTGAGCCCTTGCCACCGGCAGTTATAGCTGCCGATTCTAATGAGGAGGAGGAGGAGGAGCGTCCAACGAGGCAGACATACCTCATTGACCCAGAGATCCTACAGTTGATACCCGAGCCGAGGAAGGGGGAGAATGTGAGACCTGAGGATGCCCAGCCTAGAGTAGGGAGGGGACCACGCCGGGTGAGGGAGAGGGTGGCAGAGACCCAGCCGGAGCAGCCAGTGCCTCCGTAGTACCAGTATCCCGGTTACCACCCTTTCTATAGCCCGGAGATGCGAGTGAGCGACCTCACGGAGATGGTGTCATCTACCTTGACACTCCGGAACCTCCACGAGATGGCGCATGTGCAGGGTATTGGGACCACGGAAGCTCAGCCGGTGTGGTGGCGTGGTGTTGGGGATGACAGTGGCATCTTCCACTCTTTTGGTGTTGATAGGTCTACTTGGGGGGAGCCTCAGTCGTACCCTTATGGTTGCTTGGCCCCTTGGCGCATGGGAGCAGATGCCGGTGTTGGTGGAGGTTCAGGTCATGATGCGGTTGGAGCGGGCACATCTGGAGGTGGTGGCGGTGATGAGTTCATGGATGAGCAGCATGGGGAGTGATGATACTCCTTTTATTCTTCTTATGTTTCATGATTTGTAGCGAATATTATTTCGTTTTCGGTTGATACTTTTTGGATCTTGGTTTGTATGGTTGGCCATAAGGTCGTACTTTGAGTATTTTCAGACTTTTTGTGCAGGATTTAGGGTCGGGAGAGTATCCCGACTCGTGATTATATGATTGCTTAGTTTACATTTGAATTGTGGGGATTTTTGACATGTTGGTTACTCGATCGAGTGCCCCTCACTCGATCGAGTAACTACAGGTATGGCATTAGAGGGGTAGTCTGATCTCACCTTACTCGATCGAGTAGCTGATGAGCTCGATTGAGTAAGGCCAGCTCGATCGAGTGCCTGACCAACTCGATCGAGTGACATTGTTACAGGAACTTTTCGAATTGAAACTTGTTTGAATCATCGTATCTTTGGATGTTATCATGTTAATCCTTATTGTGGGTGTTTAGTAACGTTGTTTCGCATCACCGTTGATTACATAGTTGCATGTAGCCGTGTTATAGATGAAATTTTCAATGTTTTGTATATTAGTCGGATCGATAAAGCACATTGAGGTAGGTAATACAATGTGCGGTGGTGTTGTTCAAAGTTGATAATGGTTGCATCTGAATATATATAGATATATATCATGTGGGTCATGTATACGTACTGTCAAGAAAGTGTCGTTGCTGTACTAAGTCGAATATGCATATTAGTCATTTTGCACAATCCGCGGTGATATTTGTATTACTTTGAAGTCTATATCAAGTTGAATTGGATAAGTAGAATACAGTGTTATAATGCGGTGGCATAATCGATGTGACCGAATACCAAATAATTGGTGACTTTGCTGCTAGATTATAATAATATATCGTTGCGGTGTGCTACCTAATTTCTGTGATTTTACGTTTATACGAGTTGTAATTGTGTAATGTCAAAAGTAGGTTATGTCAGTATCAATCAATGTTGTGTTTTATGAGTAATGTCAAAAATGGTATATATGTATCGGTTTGAGGGTCAGAGAAGTTGTTTGATGGTGAACTTCGGGGATGAAGTTCCTTTTAAGAGGGAAAGAGTAATTTCGCAAAAAAAAAAGAGAAAAAAAATGATGTAATTATAACAATTTTACAGTATTTTTGGTGGTATTTTAAAGTATGAAAAAAATTGTTTGAGTAACTTTATATGATTGTTTGGATAGTTTCATAGTAGTTATGGTGCAATTGAGTAAGAATTTATAATTGTTGAATAAAACAACATGTTGTGTACCTTATTTTCAGTAATTATTCGTTATGTTGTCATGAGAATAACATGTTGTTAGTAGTAGTGGGGTTATCTTTAGCAGAATTGTGTTGTGTGGTTAAAATAATAGAGTGGAATGAAACAGATATGGTTGTGAATTGATGATAGAACCGTTGCTTTGTGTATTTTGTAATTGGTAATTGTGTTAAGTGATGAACGAAAGTATAGAGTTTGATAGTGGTGTTGGTGTATGTTTGAATAATAACATGTAGTAAGTGCAAGGGGTAGTTGAATTAATCGTTCATGTGTTTGGTACGCGTTCAGTGGTTCAAAGAGAAGTTTGTGTTTAGTTGGGAGTCGTGTTGTGCATTATATGTTAAGGTGGACGATGATGATGTTTGATGAACATACGTAGTGGGATGGTAATTCTAAACAGTTATGTGACCTGTGTCGGGTGAGGAGGTGGTGATGGCCTTAGTGTCTTTGTGGGTGATGCGGGAGAGGATGAGTCGAACTTCGGGGACGAAGTTCTTTTTAAAGGGGGGGGGGGGGGAGGGGGAAGACTGTAATACCCGCCCTTTTAGGGACCTGTTGACCAACCTTAACCGTCCTAGGATACATGTCTTGACCTTTGAAAACAATACGAGCGGTGTCTTGTGACGTGGTAAGCTTTGTTTGTGGGATACTCGATCTAGTTGAGGCTACTCGATCGAGTAGTTTGGGTACTCGATCGAGTAAGTTAGTTACTCGATCGAGTAATGTCTTTACAGCGAGGATTTATATATTGTGTTTTGAGAAACCGCAAGTCATTTCCGCCTCTCTTACCTAAACCTAAATGCCGTCTCTCCTTCTTCCCTTCACCATAGCCTCTTCCATGGGAGCCTTTAAGGATGCTTGTGCCGCAGGGATGGGTTGCTTGAGTCGGGCAGCGGTCTTGATGCCAGAATGCTATGCATAGGTATGTCATCATCATCACCATTATCATTGTTGGTTTCATTAAGGTTAGAGTGGTTGTGATGGATGGTTGTACAGTTTGTATAGGTGGGTTGCGTGGTTGTTTGACATCGTGTGATCGGAAGTGGAATCGCTGCGGTGCGTTAAAGGTAGGTTCGCCTACTCAGTGCTGTCGGTTGTCTAGAGTGTCTTTTGATGTGGTTTGGTTGTAGTGTCGGTGTGGTTGATTGATTGTGGTAATCGGTTGGTGTTGTGTTGTTTCATTTATTGTTGTTGTGGTGCAGCTAATTGTGATTGTTTGTCTATGGTTCTCGAGGTGCGTCCTCGGCTGAGTGGAGTCACTTGCGGGAGTGGCTTCACGCCCTAGTTTCGCCCTCCGTGGAACCCTCCACGGGAGGGGATGTGCACATTAATGGGACAGGGTTATCGCTCGGTATGATGAGCGGGGATTTGGTGGGTACGGCTGCGGTCCCCCACTGGCAGGGCTGGTCCAGTGGACAGTCGGTGACGGTGATTGAGTGGAGGAGGTGTGGCTTATATGTGTTTTGTTGTATATGTATTGTGATGGCAATGGTTGGTGTGTTTCTTCAGTTACTGACCTTGTGTGGTTTTGTCTTCTTGTTTGTTTCTGTTGTATCTGCCGTGATCCCTTATGGTGAGCAGTCAGTCTTAGCAGGTGATGTCTTGGATGATAGTTGGATACTTGGCGGGATGAGTGAAGAGTTTATGGATTCAAGTACCTAAGAGGGGGAGGGGGTGAATTAGGTACTATTTAAAAATTTTAACTTAAACTTTATTGAATTAAAGTAAGTTGTTGGATGTAAAGAGATAGAAGAATACTTCAAATAATATTGAGAGATTAAACGAGTATTACAATGTACGTTTGCTAAAGTACGAAGGTAACAATAGTTCTGATTGTTGCTATTTGTCTCAGTTTATGGAGTACAGACTGTAGACCAAATGTGACAGTATGAGGAACTGTTACTTCAAGAGTTAAGCAAAGGAAATGCAAACATACTAAAGAGCAGCAGAATAAACAAATAAAATCAAACACGAGATTTTTGAATTGGTTTGGCAAGAACTCAAGTGCCTACGTCCAATCTACTTTTTATTGATTAATTTTAGTGATCTACTCCGACTACTAAAAACCCGTACAATAAAAAGACCAACAACCTACTCCGGTTGTGACACAAGTTCAAGAACTACTCTGTCCTAGAACAAGGTGACTTGCAACCTACTCCAGTTGCCAAAGAGTTATAGACTACTCTGTGCTAAACTCTACACACTAACTTAGAACGCTATATGGATCAAGTTTCCACAAACTTATTCTTGACAAGAATTGATATGGACAACTTTTACAAGATCAAACGGTTCATAAGTGAGAGAGTTTAGTACTTTAAAGTAACAATGACTATGATTGTAACACTTGAAGACTTTTTAAGACTTTGCAAAACAATGACTCGGTTTTAAAACTTTGAAAACAATTTTTGCAAACTTGAATGAATTCTCAGGAAAAAAAGTCTTAAGGAAATGAAGGGATGAGGCACGCCTTTTATAGGGAGAGCAAGCAAGGTATGTGTTAGGGTTTTTGAAAGTCAAAGATCATCACATGTGATGAGGTTCAACACTTTACCAAACTTGCACAAAAGAAGGTACTTCTATTTAGAGGCAAAGCAAGAAAATGGAGTTTGTAATTATCCAAAAGGAGCCTTTGGTATTTCAGAAAACAAAGGGTGGAAAACAAGTCACAAGGTGACAAGTTTTCACCAAAATGGCAAAAAGCAAACCTTGTTTTATAAAAGACCAAGGAGTCAAATTGGCACAAAGAGGAAACAATTTGAATTGGTAATTAGCCTAACTCTTTTTTTCTAGAAACCCAATTCTTTGAAGAGAAATCTGAAAGTTTGTTTATAAAATCCGAGTTGCTTTAAAAGAATAAGAAGGATTTTCGAAAAGTGAAAAATAACTTTCAAGTGTTACGGATCATAGTGACAGTCCAGGCTATTGTCACTTTTAAGGATAATAGTAGTCTTAACTGTTACTGTTGCTTTTAAGTACTCTACTCCCTAACTTGTACATTAGATGACACAAGTGACTCTATACTTTGGGTGACCAACGATTCAACAAATCTTAATCCAAGCTTGATTTGATCATAAATTCTGAAAAGGTAAACAAAGATAATACACATTAAATGGGCATGTTATCATCAATCAAAGGAACCCAACAAATTCCCACTTTGATGATGACAAGCCCTAAAACGAATGTAAGAAAAGAGAGACCAATTTCAAGATTAATCAAGCAAGATCATATGAGAGAAAGAACTATATTACTTTATGGAGCAAGAACTTATATCAAACTTACCAAGGCAAGTTTACATTGCCCCAAAACAAGAGTAAAAGTTGTGAAGGTTAGGCCTAGTTATGAGTTAACCGAATTGCATGGAGATTAAGAACATGAGTTTACCTTTTCCCCGTCTTGACATCATCAAAATGGGCAGGTATGTCAATGGCATTCAAGAGCAAACACGCATAAGAAAACACGAAAAGACACACACAAACGTGACAAGATAACAAGGTCAACATAAACATACGGTTTAAACATAGTCTAACCATAGTTCACCAAAGCTAAATAGAGTTTAACATACACTACCAACAAAGAAATTAAGAGTGATCATCCGGTAGAGAAACAAGAAAAGAGGCAAGGCAAAATAGGCAAGGGTTAAACGGGTAAAAGGGTTCAAGGAGAGGAGGCTTGGTCACCATCTGATTCATCACCCAAGGGGTCCTCATCCAGCGAGTCGGCCACGCCATCATCACCATGCTCCTTAGTTGAGACAAGAGTGGAGATGGTATCCACTTCACCACGAATCACATCCATAGTGGAGGCAAGAGCCGAGAGAGACGCATCCTTTTGACTAGCATCTTGTTTCACCCAAGCGCTCAAATCAGCAATGGCTTGAAGGATTTCCCGTATACTACCCGTTCCAACTTGACTAGAAGACCCACCCTCTGGATCCGACTTGATTTTCACATAAATTAATTCATCATTATCTACTTTGATAAGCATCTTTCCCATTTGACCGTCACTCATTATATCACACATGTCCAATGACCCCATACTGGAGCTAACTAACACCCCATGTGCCTTAAGCACGATTGACAACCACATTCCATAGGGGAGATGAAGCACACTAGTGGAGGGTTTACGGAGTTTGGCAGAGATAAGGTCAATGCGCTTGAACATTAACCTAATTAAATTAACCTTTTTGTGGGTCGCAATATGATATATGAGATATTGTTGGGCTATGGACAATTTTGCCCGGTCACCCGAAGGGTAAAGGGAACGACAAAGCATGTTAAAGATTAATCGGAGAGGAGGGGTATGGAAGTATTACTAACAGGGCCACAAGTTACGGCTTTTGGACAGACAACTTTGGCAACAGCCAGGGGTGAGGCATAAGGTAAGGCAACCCAAGTTTCAGCAAGGAGATTGTCATAACCTCCGGTTGGGATTTTAAGAGCGGTAGCAAAATCAGATTGGAAAAGTTTGAGCGGCTTACCATTAACCTTACCAGTGAGAAAATCACCCGACTTATCCACTGCATCATCTTAAAAACTGAACCACTTCACTGACAAACACGGGTTCACGAAGTTCCAATAGATTTTCCCACCCTTGAGCAAGAATCATGTCTCTTACATTGTGAAATGCGGGAGACTCAAACCAGGATCAAGCATTTATAGACCCGAGGAGAGTGAATTGCTTTAGGTGACATCAATCGTTCACAATTTTTGTAGATTGAGGTGGGAAGATCCAAGTTTTCAAGTTGTTGCCAAACACGAGCCATATCCCATTTGGAGGTGAGGGACACAAAATCTGATGGTGAAAGGTACACCAGTTTTTTCTTTGAGGGTTTTGATTTTTTTGGAAGGAGGTTCAAGAGATGGTTCAACTGGGGGATCAATTGTTGGATTTAGAGTAGCAGATTCGGGGTCAACTTCACTTTGTTCGACACTTTCAGAAATTGGGGGTAAAGATGATGAAGTAGCTTTTTCTTTTCTCTTATTGACTTTCTTTGCCGGAGTCGGAGTGGGGTCGACAGTCTCAAATGAATTTTCACTAATATTGGATGGAGATATTTCCTCGTTTCCATAATCGACCACAGTGACTGTTTCAGTGGATGAGCTTGAGACGGCAGTATTTATTTTACGACCACCTCGAGTTCGACGCCCAACCATGGTGGAGATCGGAATGTCGTCAGATGGGACCGTGTCTGGGGGAATGACAGTGAGAGGAGTTGGGTGAGGGTTTACAGGTTCTGGGTTAGGAGATGTTGATGGATTTATTGTTGGATTTTGATATCGAGGAAAGGCATAGGAGTCTTTTGGAGCCTGAGTGTCTTTGGAGGTAGGTGGTGGGTCAATTGATGTTGATGGATTGGTCATTTTTGAGGTTTTGATCGGGATGGATGTGTTGAAAGAAGTTTTAACCATCTTGGGTAAAAGGGGTTATAAGGTAGGTGAGGGAGCAGAAGAGTGGAAGTGGGACGGTTTTTGTGGATTGTGGAGTTTGGACGAAGGGTTGTAGGTGGTATAAAGGCCCAACATAAATGAGGTAAGTGGGAGGTTGTTGTTTATTTTACGACCACCTCGAGTTCGACGCCCAACCATGGTGGAGATCGGAATGTCGTCAGATGGGACCGTGTCTGGGGGAATGACAGTGAGAGGAGTTGGGTGAGGGTTTACAGGTTCTGGGTTAGGAGATGTTGATGGATTTATGGTTGGATTTTGATATCGAGGAAAGGCATAGGAGTCTTTTGGAGCCTGAGTGTCTTTGGAGGTAGGTGGTGGGTCAATTGATGTTGATGGATTGGTCATTTTTGAGGTTTTGATCGGGATGGATGTGTTGAAAGAAGTTTTAACCATCTTGGGTAAAAGGGGTTATAAGGTAGGTGAGGGAGCAGAAGAGTGGAAGTGGGACGGTTTTTGTGGATTGTGGAGTTTGGACGAAGGGTTGTAGGTGGTATAAAGGCCCAACGTAAATGAGGTAAGTGGGAGGTTGTTGTCCCAATAAATAGGATTGATCACTTCAAAATTAAAAGCAAGGTAGCATAATATAAACGTAAATTTAGATATGAGGTTGAGTGATTATCAACTCACGAGTATGGTATCAATTTTCGGTTAAAAGATGGTATGAATTCACATAGAACAAGCAATAACATATGCCCATTTTAGTTAATCATTTGGTGAAATTAGTAAGACTTATATTAGAAATCATAAGCAATTAATTAATCCAATTTCTAGTCTAAATTTCTCAAAATGTTCTCTAGTAAGTGGCTTAGTAAAAATGTCGGCAATTTGATTTTCGGTTTTGCAAAAAATAAGTCTAACATGTCCTTTCTCCACATGATCACGAATGAAGTGGTGATGGATGTCAATATGCTTGGTTTTAGAGTGTTGAATAGGATTTTTGGATATATTTATTGCACTCGTATTGTCACGCATTATGGGAACGGAGTCATAAATGATACCAAAATCAAGGAGTTGTTGTTTTACCCAAAGGAGTTGAGAGCAACAATGTGCGGCACTAACATACTCACTTTCGGCCGTTGAAAGAGCTACCGTATTTTGTTTCTTTGAGCCCCATGAAATCAAGCAAGGACCCAAGAATGTTGCAATTCCGGAGGTGCTCTTTCGATCTATCGTGCATCCCGCATAGTTCGCATCCGAAAAGCCTATGAGATCAAAAGGACAATGTAAAGGATACCATAAGTAGAGATCTTGTGTTCCAATTAAATACCGAAGAAATCGTTTGACGGCTTTAAAGTGGGATTCTTTCGGATTTGCTTGGAACCTAGCACATAAAGAAACACTAAAGAGAATGTCGGGACGACTTGCGGTTAAGTAGAGAAGTGAGCCTATCATACCTCTATACACCTTTTCACTAACGTTCTTACCGAGTTCATCTTTGTCCAACTTGGACCCGGCTACTATAGGTGTATCATGAGACCTACCATTTGTCATCCCAAATTTCTTAAGTATTTCCTTGATGTACTTTTGTTGATGGATCATAATTCCATCCTTTGATTGTTTGATTTGGAGCCCAAGGAAAAATCCTAGCTCACCCATCATGCTCAATTCAAACTCCGATTTCATTAGTTCCGAAAAATACACATAAAGGAGTTCATTTGTTGCACCAAATATAATGTCATCAACATATACTGGACAACCAACAGTTCAGCTGACTGTGACTTTAAGAACATAGTTTTGTCAACGGAGCCTCTTTTAAAACCGTTTTCAATAAGAAATTTGGACAATCTATCATGCCAACACCTAGGTGCTTGTTTTAAACCATAAAGGGCTTTGTCTAATTTGAAAACATGGTTAGGCAAATCATTGTCCTTAAAGCCCGGTGGTTGCTCCACAAAGACATCCTCTTCCAAATATCCATTTAAGAAAGCGGTTTTAACATCCATTTGGAAAAGTTTAATGCCTTTGTGAGCCGCAAAAGCTATAAGTAATCGTATGGCTTCAAGTCTAGCTACCGGTGCATAGGTTTCATCGTAATCAATACCCTCTTGTTGATTATAACCTTGCACCACTAGTCTAGCCTTGCTCCTTACAATTTCTCCCGAGTCATCAAGCTTATTGCGAAAGACCCATCTAGTACTAATGACGGTACGATTAGATGGTCTAGGGACTAAGTGCCATACCTCGTTTCTCTTGAATTAATTGGGTTCTTCTTGCATTTCAAGCATCCAGTCAGCATCAGTCAGAGCGACTGTTACATTGGCAGGTTCGATTTGAGAAAGGAAGGCATTGTGGGCACAATATTCGTCAAGATGAGCAAGATTGTTGAGATATGATATTGTTCGAATTCTAGAGTTGAGATCGCTTGTGATATTTGAGAGTGGATGAGAGCTTTGATGTTTCCACTTCTTTGGAACAATGGTTTCTTGTTCCCCCTCAGAAGTATTAGTCTCAGTAACTGTTTCCTTTTGCTTAGAGTGGTCTTCATCAGCACTGTTTTGAGTTGATTCAATTCTGGAGGTGAAAGCAACAGTCGTTGGGTCTGTTGCTTCCTGAGAGGAAGCAGCAGGTGTACCACGTGTTCCCCCTGAATTGTTGCTTTCCTTTAAAGGTAACAGTCCCTGAGACTGTTGCTGATCAGCGTCATTATTCGTTGCTTCCACTTCCTCAAACACAAAGTCCTTTCGAACAAGACCAATCTCGAACTCATCATCATCATCATCATCATCATCATCATCATCATCATCATCATCATCATCTTCTTCCACGTTTTGTACCTGTCCAAGCACACTAGATTCATCAAAAATGACATGAATACTTTCTTCAATTAACATGGTTCGTTTATTGTAAACTTTATAGGCCTTGCTATGGTCGGAGTAGCCAATAAATACCCCTTCATCACTACATGGATCAAACTTACCCAAGTTGTCTTTACCATTGTTGTGAACAAAACATTTGCTTCCAAAGCATCTAAAATATGAAATGTTGGGTTTTCTTCCACTTAGTAATTCATAGGGAGTTTTATTTAAGATACTCCTTATCATGACACGATTATGAATATAGCAAGCGGTATTTACTGCTTCGGCCCAAAAGTTCTTAGGCAACTTACTATATAACAACATTGTTCTAGCCATACTTTCAAGGGTTCTATTCATCCTTTCAACCACACCATTTTGTTGTGGGGTTCTAGGGGCCGAGAAGTTATGATCTACACCATTGTCATCACAATAAGAACCAAATGAAGAGTTTTCGAATTCGGTTCTATGATCGGTTCTTATGGAAACAAGTTTTAAATTAAGTTTAGTTTGAATCTTTCTTAACCAAATTAGAAACTCATCAAATGCCTCATTCTTAGAGGTTAAGAAGAGTGCCCAAACGAACCTAGAGTAATCACCAACAATGACACACACATAACGACTACCACCTCTACTTCTAGTTCTCATAGGTCCACACAAGTCGATATGTAGAAGTTGTAAAGGTTGAAGTGTGCTCACAATTCTTTTGGATTTAAAGGAGCTTTTAACATGTTTGCCTCTAGCATATTCATCACACACTCTATCAAAATAAAATTTCATATTGGGAAAACCTTCAACTAAGTCGAGTCTTTTAAGGGTGTTAAGAGTTTTAGTGCTAACATGATCAAACCTTTTATGCCACAACCAAGGATCATTATTCATTAAACTCATGTAAGACATGGTATGACCGGATAGGGTGTTCAAATTAGTTAAATACACGTCTTTGACACGTCTTCCTTCGAGAATTAATTCATGAGTAGTGGCATCAATTATTCGACACAAATTAGCAATAAATTCTACAATATTACCTTTATCACAAAGTTGAGAAATACTAAGGAGATTATGCTTCAAACCTTTAACAAGCCGCACGCTGTCAACACAAAGTAATGGTGACTTACCAACCTTTCCAATGCCAATTACTTCACCCTTTTTGTTATCACCAAACCTTACCGTACCACCATTGTATGCTTTAAGTGAGAGGAAATGGCTTCTATCACCCATCATGTGACGAGAGCATCCACTATTGTTGAACCATATAGCTTATATGTTTATGTTTTGATGATGTCAAGGTGTCTTATAATTTATATACTTGTTGCGTGTAATCGTTTGTCTAAGTGTTTTAGAATCAATTTATTACAAGGAAGTAACATAGAAGATTGTGATGATAGCATGAATGCTCAAGCCTCTATTCAAGATCAAACGATATAAAGATTCATTCAAGATTTATGTGAAGAAGAAGTCCGTCTAAAGATTAATCAAGCTTGGATGATGACGTAGCCTATACTCGAAGATCTCCTTGAAGATTATAATAGTATAGGTGATTATCTCGTAACGGTAATCAAGAATGAGTTTCTTGAATTGGTAAAGTTATAGCTTTGCAGCTATAACATTACTAGTAAAAGAGCTCAATGTTATAGCTCTTCTACTATAACATTGAGATGCTGAGTTTTTATACACGACTTATATTGTTTCGAAAATTGTTTTGAAAATTGTTTAAAGTTTATTTTAAATGTTTTAATAAAAGTATTTATATAATAAAGCTCGGTTTAGTGCGGAGTTTGGTTTTATGTTGGACGTTGACTAGTAGTTATCTTGGACCAACTTATGAGTTGGACCATACTACTAATTAGGATTTCAATATAGCCTCTCTTAAAACCTAAATTCTAACCCATATGTTAAGACTAGGGTTTGCACAAGTCACGAGGCATATGAGCCGTGACATCCCGTGTTACCTAGGGTATGTTTGGTAAAGATTTTATTCTATAATAAAATCTTTACATATCTTATATATCTTACTTAATATATTTGTTTATGATAAAAGATATTCTTGTTTTAGGAAATCTTATCATAATCTTGGAATTTATAGTAAAGATAATATTTGAATAGATTATATTCTATCTCTTGGAATATTCTTTATTATCTTTTAAGACTTTTAGGAAAGAGATAATAAGAAGATATGATTGGTATACATATCTTATTATTTCGTCTATTAGGGTTTGTGCAAAACCGTGTGGCCTACTCTTTATTTCCTATAAATACTTTGCTATTTACAACATCTAAAGTAGAGACCTTAAGCATAAAAAATTATTTTAATTTTACAAAGCAAACCGTGTGTTTTCAAGCAGAAAAACCGATTTGTTATTTTGAAAGGTCATGTGTTTTAAAGCTCGCATACTTGTTCTTATTTTATCGTTATAAGATAATAGTACTTAGTTGATTTCTTACTTGTTCATTAACGTGAACCTGTGTTAGAATCATTAGTGCTTTCTTATTAGCGTAAGTTAGTCACTCGAATATTTAACGGTACTCATTGAGTTACAGCTAGAGCTAGTTGTACGAGTTGGGTTAGTAAATTTGTAATCCGTAGAAAGGTACTAAATTTATTAATCGAGAATAGTGGACGTAGGTTTCGACTTGTGAAACTGAACCACTTCAAAAACCGTGTGTCTCTTCGTTCTTTCGTTTATTTCGTTTACTTTCATTAGTTGATTAGTTAAAGTTTAATCAATAAACTTTAAATAATCAATTACATACGCATAATCGAAAAAGCTTTCAAAAGTTTTAAATCCTCAATTCACCCCCCCTCTTGAGTATTTTGGATCAATAGACTCTTCAATTGGTATCAGAGCCTCGTGCTCTTGATTGCCTAACCGCAAAGAGGCTGATCTATCTTGTTTTTCATTTATCTTATCGTTTTATATTCCGCTGCCTATCACGTGATAAATGGATTCCAAATATCTCAAGTGTCCCGTCTTTGATGGGAAGAATTATGGATTGTGGAAAAACATGATGACTCACTATGTGAAAGGTCACGATTGGGAGTGCTGGAGGATTATCCAAAATGGACCGCACAAAATTCTTGTGGCATCCGAGGAAGGCACTACCTATGAAAAGAAAGAAGAGGACTATGTCGAGGCCGACTACAAGAAGGCCGAAAAGAACTCCAAAGCAATAAGTCTCCTGCAAAACGGAATGACTTCTACAGAGTTTGATCGGTTTTCTTCATGTTCCACGGCCAAGGAGATATGGGATGGGCTTGAACTAGCTTATGAAGGTACTTCCATTGTTAGGAAGCACCGAATAGATTTGCCTATGCAAAAATATGAGCTATTCATTATGGAGCCTAATGAGTCCTTAGATAGTATGTCCGCAAGGTTTTCAAGCATCATAAACGAATCAAAAACCTAGGTAGGAAATTGATCGAGGACATTGCTAGGAAGGTTCTTAGGAGCCTGACTAAGAAGTGGCGTGCTAAAGTCACAGCAATGGAGGAATCACGAGATCTTAAAAACCTATCCTATCAAGAACTCATCGGTGCTCTTATGGCCCATGAAATTACTCTTAGCAAGGATGACGCTGAACCAAGCCGTAATAAGAGTATGGCCTTAAAGAGCGAAGAAGTTGACTCTGAACTAGAGGATGAAACTGTTCTATTTGCACGACGTTTCAAAAATAAAATATTTCAAAACAAACAAACAAAATCATCCTACAACAACAACAACAAGTCATCCAACAAAAAGGTCACAGAATCAAAGTCATCTTTCGTAAATAGAGGTTGCTTCAAGTGTGGAGAATTTGGTCATACGATCAAAGATTGTCCAACATGGGAGAAGATAAAGGACAAGACAAAACGTGAGAAGACAAAGAGAGAATTCAAACAAGATATGATGGCGTCGTGTTGGGGAGACCTTGACTCAGAAGATGACGAGGAATCTGAAGACGACGAAGTGGCCAACCTTTGTCTCAGCAGTGTTAGTCTTAACCTAATCTCCGACAGCGACGATTAAAGCACAAATTCTCACTCAAACTATTGCTTTCTTGGAGAATCAGACGAAGATGGCGATGAAGAGGTAAGTTATCTTGAGCTTAAAAAACGTGTTAAGAAATTGTCTAAAAGTGCCTTAATTGAATTCTTTGAACAATCTCTTGATAAGTGTCACGTACAGGACTTGGAATTAAAAGATCTGAAGGAACAGATTCTCGAAATCACAGAAGAGAATCATACTCTTAAGGCCAAAGCTAAGAAGTTGAAATCTAAGGTTATAGCTGAGAAAGCAACAACGTTAGATTCGACTATGGCTGAAAAGAAGGAATTAGAGTCCAAAGTTATAGCTAATGAAGCTATAACTTCAGACCTAAAGCTTAACATCAAGCACCTTCAAGCCAAAGTTATAGCTGATGAAGCTATAACTTTAGAACTTAGAAAAGCCAGAGAACTTTTGGAAACTAAGGTCACATCTGATGAAGCAGTGATCTTAGACCAAAAGAAAGAGATAGATTCTCTTTTAAAGCAATTGAAGGAATCTAAGACCGATATGATCAATATTAAGAAACAACACACCGATGTTGTGTTCATTCTTAACAAACGATTCCAAGACTTTCGTGATAACTTTAAAAGGGACAATGATGTAGATCACACGAAATGTCAAGAGGAAATTAAAACCCTAAAAGACCTACTTCTACACGCTAGAAAGGTCCATGATAAGTGGGAAGGTAGCACAAAAGTCCTAAACTTCCTAACCGAACAATCTGACAATAATATGAAGATGGGGTTAGGACATGAGTGCTACAGCCATATAGATCACTCTAAATGCAAATCAACACCTTCGGATTTTGATTTTAGGAAAAAGAAGTATGCAGATCTTCCTGAATACTTGATTTGCAATTACTGTGGTCATACGGGTCACATCCAAATCAATTGTGTCAAAAAGGCTCACGATATACGAAAAAATGCCGACCATGCTAAAATTGTTGACACGGTTGATGAGAATGATGAAACCTCCATTAAAGAACCTAACGAAGAAAGGAACAATAAATTTCGTTGGTTCTATGACATGGCCTTCGACTACAGCAAGAAACCTAGCACCTCACAAAACCCTTGTCGATCTCAACCTAGTAAACCTACTCACAAGGGAAATAGTCAAGAGAGACCAAGAGAAAACCCTAACCCAAGAACTCCTCCCAAGAAAAATAAACCAAGGGTTAGAAAAACGGTTATTAGACAAGTGTGGATACGAAAGGATTTAGTATATAGAATAACTAATCATAAGGGACCCAACTTAGCTTGAGTACCTAAAAATTGTATCTAATCTTTTCTGCAGGAAGTAGTGAAAGAAAACAACCAATTGTATCTTGAAAGTGGATGTTCAAGACACATGACCGGAGATAAGAATTTATTTCTTTCACTCAAGCCGTTCAATGGAGAAAAAGTGACGTTCGGGGATAACAAAAAGGGAAAAGTCATTGGCGTTGGCAAAATTGGAATTTCTAAGTCTCACGCAATCAGTGATGTTTATCTCGTGGATGGTCTAAAACATAACTTGCTAAGCATATCTCAACTATGAGACAAAGGTAACAAAGTAGTTTTTCATACTGATAGTTGTCGCATTATTATTGAAGGAACTAGCAATGTTATTCTCGAAGGCCACAGGAAAAGAAATGTTTATATGGTAGATTTAAATGCTGTGCCTACTAACTCTTTTTCATGCATGAAAGTTACTCTTGATGATCCTTGTCTATGACATAAACGATTTGGTCACATTAGCTCACTATCCTTGAACAAACTCAAGAAGTGGGACTTGGTTGAAGGGTTACCTAAGATCAAGTTCGATAAAGAAAGGATGTGTGACACATGTGCAAGGTGCAAACAAGTGAGATCATCGTTCAAACCAAAAAGAATAGTAAGCACAAATCAAGCCTTGGAATTAGTACACATGGATTTATGTGGACCAATGAAGGTAAGGAGTAGAGGAGGATCCAGGTACGTCTTTGTTCTTGTAGACGATTACTCAAGGTATGTATGGCCTATCTTTCTTCATTCAAAAGACGAAACTTTTGATGAATTCGATTGTCTTATAAAACGTGTTCAAAATAAGTATAAGACGTACGGATCATGGCACCGAGTTTGACAATCAAGCTTTCATAGAATATTGTAGAGTTAATGGTGTAGGACATAATTTTTCTGCACCAAGAACTCCTCAACAAAACGGTGTTGTTGAACGTATGAATAGAACTTTAGAAGATATGGCACGTACAATACTTTTGTGTAGTGTTTTACCTCGTAACTTTTGGGCTGAAGCCATAAGTACTTCTTGTTACATCCATAATCGTGCTATAATCCGACCTATTCTTAAGAAAACCCCTTACGAACTCCTTAGAGGTCGAAAACCTAATATCTCCCATCTTCGTTGCTTTGGGAGTAAATGTTTTGTTCACAATAACGGTAAAAACCGGTTAAGTAAATTCGACCCTAGGAGTGATGAGGCGATTTTCATAGGATACTCAGATCATAGCAAGGCTTACAAAGTCTTCAATAAAAGAACTCTTTGTATTGAAGAAAGTGTCCATGTCATCTATGATGAGGATAACGTGTTTGATAAGCCTGTACACGATGAGGAAGAAGACTTGGATGAACCCGACTTCCGTGTTTCAAGAGACGATCCTCCGGAATTAGAATTGTAGGACAATGATATTGAGGGAATGAATGATGAACTTGATCGTTCCTCAAAAGATAAAAAGGAGAAAAACAAAGTTGTAGTTAATGATACTATAACATTGACTCAAAACAAGAACTCCCAAACCAATGTTATAGATGATGTTACTATAACATTGAATCCAAATCAAGGTGTAGAGTCCGAGGTTATAATCGGCTCTAATACAACACTCGGATTGGATTCAGGGGGAACTTCCTCCAATTCCGATCCAGATGAAGTTGGGACAAGCTCAAATAACGATGAAGAACCAAGTACCTCAACAAAATGGAAATACAAGAGCTCACACCCCATGGACAACATTCTAGGGAATATTAAGAAGGGTGTTCAGACAAGACGTTCCTTGAGCAACTTCTGCTCTTTCTACTCTTTCCTATCCATGATCGAACCAAAGAATATCAATGAAGCTCTTGCTGAATCAGATTGGATTATAGCTATGCAAGAAGAGCTACAACAGTTCGAAAGAAACAAGGTTTGGCATTTAGTTCCTAGACCAAAAGATCGTTCAGTCATTGGAACAAGGTGGGTCTTTAGGAACAAACTAGATGATGCCGGAGTCATTGTCAGAAACAAAGCAAGATTGGTGGTCCAGGGTTATAATCAACAAGAAGGAATAGATTATGACGAGACCTTCACACCTGTCGCTCGTCTTGAAGCTATTAGACTTCTAATAGCCTTCGCTGCACATAAAGGGATGAAGCTCTTCCAGATGGACGTAAAGACATCATTCTTAAATGGATATTTACAAGAATAAGTCTCCGTTGAACAACCTCCCGGTTTTAAGAATATCAACTTTGAGGATCAAGTTTTCAAATTAGATAAAGCCCTATACGGATTGAAGCAAGCACCTAGGGCATGGTACGATAGATTATCTAAGTTTCTACTTGACAGTGGATTTAGTAGAGGATCCGTCGACAAAACCTTATTTCTAAAAACTGAGGATTCTGACCTTTTGGTTGTTCAAATTTACGTCGATGACATTATCTTTGGATCTACCAAGCGAAGCCTATGTAAATATTTTTCTGAGTTGATGACTTCCGAGTTCGAGATGAGTATGATGGGAGAATTAAAATTTTTCTTAGGTCTGCAAATACAACAAACTGAAGAAGGCATTAAAATCCATCAACAGAAATATATTAAAGAATTAATTCGGAAATTCAGGATGAAAAACTCTCATGCAATGCCTACTCCAATGGTCGAGGACAAGAAATTGACATTGGATGAAAACGGTAAATCAGTTGATGAAACTACTTACCGTGGAATGATTGGGTCACTGTTATATTTGACCGCAAGTAGACCAGATATAATGTTTTGTGTATGCGTTTGTGCGAGATATCAATCATCTCCCAAAGAATCGCATATGACGGTCGTAAAACCAATTTTACGATACTTAATTGGAACGGCCAACTTATATTTGTGCTATCCAATGGAATGTAATTTTGATCTAGTCGGTTATTCTGATGCCGACTACGCAGGATGTTCTCTAGACAGAAAAAGTACGTCGGGTGTCGCCACATTTGTCGGACCGTGTATTATTACGTGGGGTTCGAAGAAACAAAATTCGGTTGCTCTCTCAATCTTTGGCCGAATATATTCTTTGGAGGACTGGTATGTACTCAACTTTTATAGCTTAAGCAACAATTACGTGATTATGGTATTGATGTAGGATGTATTCCTATTTTATGTGATAATACTAGTGCAATTATTATTTCTAAAAATCCCGCACAACATTCACGTACCAAACACATTGAAATAAGACATCATTTTATTCGAGACCATGTTGAGAAGGGAATATAAAACTTGAATTTTGTAGTACTGAAAAACAATGGGCAAACATTTTGACAAAATCATTAGCTAGAGAACGATTTGAGACTTTACGGTTGGAAATTGATTTAATCAGTGGTACCTAAGTTTCTATACACGTTCAATTTCCCTATGACTGACTAGTTAAAATAAGATTGTATGACTGTGTCCGTATATTGCGTTGCATGAATAATTTCGTTATTGGAATATATATTTGTTATAAATTTCTAACTGTTATTTAGAATTTTATTATTTATACAAACTTAATTCCTTATAAAATAAATATGGCACACCATATATTGTATAATTCCAATTTACAAAAATCCTTCCTAAATTGCTACTCTTTGTACACGCCTAAATATACTCCACATACAATTCTATTTCCTAATTTTTATCTTTTACCCTATTAATATCACATAAATTTCTATACCTACCATTACTCCTATTCCTAATTGACACTTACCATAATTGCTTTCCACTTGCTAAACCTAGACCTAGACTACTCCTATATCTACCCCTCCCTTGTGTGTAACTCGTCCAAACACCCCACTTGCATACTTTTTATCCTCTCAAAAATTTACCATCATCACAATCTCCTTCTTTACACAACCATCACCATCACCTCCTTTTTCAACTATCACCATCATCATGAATCCAATCCATGCAAAAACCACCCGATCATCAACCCGTCACCACCAAAACCGCCACTCTCATAACCAAACATCACCCTTACCACCACATGATCCCAATTCCACTAATTTTCCTTCACCTCAACAAAACCCAAATACTCCCCTGTTTCGTGGTCGGGACGAGTCGATGTCCGAAGGTCAAAGACGCCGTCTTTTCAAGGAAAAAATAAGGTAGTTGTCGATGAAAGTGAAGATGTGGAGGAACCCGAGGTTATAGTTCGGAATGGTGTTGCTCGTACCTTGCTTCAGGATGTTTCAAAAGCCGCGACCAAGGAAGGGTTGAATCGTTTTCGGCTTACTCATGACGAAAGCATCCTAGTTAATCGAGTTTTAAGGTATTCTATTGATGGTGGAAGGTACTATCCGAAATCTTGGTTGATTAATGTTCCCGCTCTTAAATTCATTGTTGATTTTCTTGATTTTCAAGGGTGGAGTCACATTAGTCAGTTTTCGGGTCCTATTTATCCAGTTGAGGTGGTTCAATTCTTTGCTAGTGTATTAATTAAGAAAGTAGTCTTGCATGCGGTTGTTAATGGGGTTGATGTGACGGTCTCTGTTTCGGATTTTTGCTCTGCTTTTTCGGTTCCCGATGACGGAATCGAAGTAAATCCGAGTCTTGAATGGTATAATGTGGTGAGTGAAAAAGAGATGTTAGTTAAAAGGTATTTTGAGGAGGTTGGGATGGATAGAGGTAATATTGTGGTTCGTCCTCTCTCGGCAAAAATCAAGTTCCTCTTGAACTTTTTGTGGAACACGGTTGTGCCGAGGAGAGGAGGTCATGATAAGGTATCGAGTTGTGAAGCTATCATGGTTTATTCTTGGTTGGAGGGACAGAAAGTGAATTTGGGTAGTGTCGTGTTGCACCGTATAATCCAAACAAGTCTCACGATAACAAAAGAGAAGTTGAGCACCACAATCGACTTACCATATGGGATGTGGGTGTCTCGGTTGTTGGAGATAAAACGAGTGGTGGGACAAGATAGTTACGGTATTAGTGCACGAGATTGCATGTGTGATAGGTTGATCAAGCTTATAGGTTTTGTTGTTGATGGACCCGAGTTACTTCTTGTTAAGGATGTTGAGAAAACCCCGAGTGATTCGGGTTTGGGAGCTATGGAGGCGAAATTAGAAGGTTTTATGAGTGGTTTAATGGAGAAGTTTGAGGAGCATTCAACAAATTTGGCTACAGTATTGTCACGGGTTGGACCGTCTCGGTATTTAGACTCGGGTTTGGATGCTTCTCGGGTGTATTCATGGATGGAGGCAGTGGATAGAGGTTAGCGGGTTTTGAAAGGGAATTGAAGGCAATTCGTGGGGAAGTGTTCCCACACGGTGATCGTCTTACTTTCCTTACGAGTCAAGGTGGAGCGTTGGTCATGCACAGGCAGGCTATGGCAAGTGATCAATCGCTTACATTGGAGGCCACGAAAGCTCTCTCTCTGAAAGTGCTTAACTTTGAAAGGAGCATTCAGACTCTTTCTCAGCTTGTGCGGAGTTCTTTCGATCGTCTTGATGCTTTAGAGCATCGTACTCGGCCCGACTACGTGAACCCATACCGTACCCGCAACATTTGATCTCCCTCTGCCTTACCATATTTAGCCCCTTCTATTTTTAGCTTTCCTTTTCATTTTCTTTTGGTGTGTTTAACAAGCTGTTCATTCGGCCCAATTTTGGCATGCACTCGTGGTTATGGCCGAAGTGTTTCTTTAAACATGCATGTTATTCGGCCCATCGGCTTTATGCATGTTTTCTTAAGTTTGTTTAATAGTTAAACTTCTCGATGCTTTTAGTTATGTATGATAATATTAATTTCTGTGACGTTTTATCTCTTGTCTCGTCTTATATTATTCTAATCATTTTTGATTTGTTCTTAGCTTTTCGATGATGTCAAGAGGGGGAAAGAACGTCTATAGTAAGCATCTATCTAAGCTTGCTCCTTGTCAAGACCGATTGTCTCTTAAAGTCCTTAAAGTTTCGGTTTTTGATAAATCATTTTGATCTTGCGTTGATCTTTATTATTAAGATGACGGTATTATATTGAGGGGGAACTACATACTTAGTCACAATTTTAGAAGGCTTGCCATCATCAAAAAGGGGGGAATTTGTTGAACCATATAGCTTATATGTTTATGTTTTGATGATGTCAAGGTATCTTATAATTTATATACTTGTTGCGTGTAATCGTTTGTCTAAGTGTTTTAGAATCAATTTATTACAAGCAAGTAACAAAGAAGATTGTGATGATAGCATGAATGCTCAAGCCTCTATTCAAGATCAAACGATATAAAGATTCATTCAAGATTTATGTGAAGACGAAGTCCGTCTAAAGATTAATCAAGCTTGGATGATGACGTACCCTATACTCAAAGATCTCCTTGAAGATTAGAATAGTATATGTGATTATCTCGTAACGGTAATCAAGAATGAGTTTCTTGAATTGGTAAAGTTATAGCTTTGCAGCTATAACATTACTAGTAAAAGAGCTCAATGTTATAGCTCTTCTACTATAACATTGAGATCTTTGAGTTTTTATACACGACTTATAATGTTTCAAAATTGTTTTGAAAATTGTTTAAAGTTTATTTTAAATGTTTTAATAAAAGTATTTATATAATAAAGCTCGGTTTAGTGCGGAGTTTGGTTTTATGTTGGACGTTGACTAGTAGTTATCTTGGACCAACTTATGAGTTGGACCATACTACTAATTAGGGTTTCAATATAGCCTCTCTTAAAACCTAAATTCTAACCCATATGTTAAGACTAGGGTTTGCACAAGTCACGAGGCATATGAGCCGTGACATCCCGTGTTACCTAGGGTATGTTTGGTAAAGATTTTATTCTATAATAAAATCTTTACATATCTTATATATCTTACTTAATATATTTGTTTATGATAAAAGATATTCTTGTTTTAGGAAATCTTATCATAATCTTGGAATTTATAGTAAAGATAATATTTAAATAGATTATATTCTATCTCTTGGAATATTCTTTATTATCTTTTAAGACTTTTAGGAAAGAGATAATAAGAAGATATGATTGGTATACATATCTTATTATTTCGTCTATTAGGGTTTGTGCAAAACCGTGTGGCCTACTCTTTCTTTCCTATAAATACTTTGCTATTTACAACATCTAAAGTAGAGACCTTAAGCATAAAAAAATATTTTAATTTTACAAAGCAAACCGTGTGTTTTCAAGCAGAAAAACCGATTTGTTATTTTGAAAGGTCGTGTGTTTTAAAGCTCGCATACTTTTTCTTATTTTATCGTTATAAGATAATAGTGCTTAGTTGATTTCTTACTTGTTCATTAACGTGAACCTTTGTTAGAATCATTAGTGCTTTCTTATTAGCGTAAGTTAGTCACTCGAGTATTTAACGGTACTCATTGAGTTACAGCTAGAGTTAGTTGTACGAGTTGGGTTAGTAAATTTGTAATCTGTAGAAAGATACTAAATTTATTAATCGAGAATAGTGGACGTAGGTTTCGACTTGTGAAACTGAACCACTTCAAAAACCGTGTGTCTCTTCGTTCTTTCGTTTATTTCGTTTATTTCGTTTACTTTCATTAATTGATTAGTTAAAGTTTAATCAATAAACTTTAAATAATCAATTACATACGCATAATCGAAAAAGCTTTCAAAAGTTTTAAATCCTCAATTGACCCCCCCCCCTCCTCTTGAGTATTTTGGATCAATAGACTCTTCAACTATCCAAGTACCAATTGCGGCCGCCTCTCACCAAGCCCTACACAAGATTAGACTTTGATTTTTGGAACCCAAACAAATTTGGGCCCCCTTTTGTGATCAACATATCTTACGGTGTCTTTCCTAATCCATATTTGCTTTATCACTTTGGTATTTTTGTTAATGTCATTAAATCTTTTTCTACAAGCATTGAAGACATGACCATTCTTACCACAATAATTGCAAATAATGTACTCGGGAAGACCAACATATTTCCTTCTTCTAAAATCAGTTTTAGGCTTCTGGATGTAATGATCATCATTGTTCCATTTGAAGCCCAAACCAGCAACTTTGCTACATCTCTCAGTTTGACTCGTGAGAAAGTTTAACACAGTTTGACTTCCATCCCATTTCTCAGTGATGTTTTTGGCATTCACAAGCAACAAAAGCGGTTTTTCACATCCTTTTAAAACGATTTAAATAACCTTTTGCAAGACAATAAGGTCATTTGGGTTGTCGTCTGACCCGCGCCCCAATGTCCTTTCTGTTCTTCATCTTGTACAAAACCAAGGGGAGCCCCATTGCACCGCCCATACGCTCACGCCTTAAAGGCTGCCTGGTACGGTTCTCATTTCGTTTACGGCACTTGTCTAGGACGATCTTGATTTTGGTTAACCCGAATGCGTGACGGATCAGATTGACGAGCTTATATTTTACACACACCCTTTTTTAAACAAATGGATTGTGCTAAGAACCGTAAACCTAACTTGGTAAATGGATTTTTAATTTACGTCTTTGCATGATAAGCAACTTTTAAATCCAACTCGACATCAATTACTTAATTTCCGTCTTTGCATGGGACCAAATGACTCATCTCGTTGGCGTGCGTTTTCTCATCCCCGCGTTTTGAAACCTGATTGCGTCTAGCACACCCTTGACGTCACACATTTCTGTTTGGTCAAAGAGCATTCAGTTTCTAAGTGAACGAGGCTAGGGCACCAACCTTACACATTTTGTTTGGATGACCATCCCTCTCGAAAATCGAGGATTGATCTCTTGGTGTGTAACCACCCTTTTTAAGCCAAAAACCGTGTCAGCATTATGCATAATATAATGAACTGTGAGGGCTTATGTGCTATGTGATCATAAGTCTTTCCGTGTCATTTACAAACTTTGCAAAAATCCTTTTTTTTTTCGCGCCGTTATAATAGCCATTACAAACCTCAGTTTTTTGCCGACCGTTGCAAATCCCACATTTTACGCCGTTGTAATAACGATTTCAAAACAAGGTTTTTCAGAACTATTTGCAAAGACACCTTTTTACGCCGTTGTAATGACGATTTCGAAATACGGTTTTTCACAACCATTTGCAAAAACACCTTTTTAAGCCATCGTAACGATGATTTCAAAACTTGGTTTTTCACAAACACCTCAAAACACCTTCTTACGCTGTCGTAATGGCAATTTCAAAACCCGGTTTCTCACAACCGTTTCAAAACACATTTGCACCAACGTAATGGACAATTACGCCGACATAATGGACAATTACGCCGACATAATGGCCATTTTCAACTCTCGAAAACAACGCACTGTTTTCGAGACCACAACACTTTCAAACTTTTCAAACCTCGATTTTGAAAAAATTCATCTTTTGAATTTGGAAAACCTGACTTCGGAAACAACACATCATTTTCAAAGTCGTCACAACTCTACTGCAAACCGTATTTCAAAAACAAACATAAGATGACCTTTTTCAATCCTAACTAGCCGGTTTTCAAAGATTTCAATTTTCGAAAACCGTCTATTAAGCAACGAATATATTTTTGAAAATGCCTATTTTCGAAAATTTCAGTCCACCATTCTGTTCAGCCTCGTGTCTACCGAATCAATGCAAACGTACTTATGGGTCTTTACTTATGAATTGACTCACCACCAAAACCTGTTCAACGGCGTCACGCCATCACGTTGAACCCGAGTCAAGGTCTAGTCAACACCGTCACACCATCAATCGAGTCAGCACCGAGGCGCCACACATGGTCGCCATTGTCTCTCTAAGTATGAGATGCTTTTCCACGCGTATGATTTATGCGTTTAGTCGTTAACCTGTGTGGGATTGAGTATTAACATGAGCCGTTTTCTGCCTCAGAGGATGGCCCCGTTTTCATCTTCATCCAACAACAATGATGATAACAATAGAGATCTCACAAATGCTCAGCTAGCCCGTCTGCTCCCAACCCCCAAAGTCACCCTAAACCATGTGGAGACCCGTATCGACACTCTGGAGAGCAAGGAGTCCGGAGAACATAACCCTCCATCTTTGGCCTAAACTGAGAAAAGGCTCAAGCTCTTGGAAGAGCAACTCTTAGCCCGTGGGAATAACATCCACCTTGAAAACAACCGAAGGTTCGACCCATCGGGGAACAACTAGCTGAAAACTTCACCTTAATCGATGTACCCAAATTCAAAGGAGTGGAGGACTCACTCAACCATATCCGTGCCTTCAAGGATTATATGTCAATCAAGGGAGTCAAGTAGGAACTCTTTACCTGGATTTTCCCATCATCTCTAGAACTGATTCCCCTTAAGTGGTACTATTCCCTGACCCAAAGAGCATCACCACCCCGGACGAAGTTGCCGTAGAGTTTGCTAAGCAATGCGCCGACAATGTCGAAATTCAGGCCAATACCCGCACCCTTGAGGTCCTAACCCAAAATGTCAAGGAGGGGTTCACCGAATTCCTATCCCGCTGAAGAAGGGTGAGCACCAAATTGTTGAGCAAACCAAGTGAATTAACCCTGGCGAAAAAATTCGTCAAGAACCTCCGTGCGGTATATGCCAATCTTCTAAGGTACCAAAACATCAAAACCTCCCAGGATCTCCAAATCTTTGGGACCCTTATTGATGACAACCTACGCAAGGGCGTTTTAGCCAAAACCACGGGTAGAGGCTATCAAGTGTCTACACCAACCGGGTCCCACCTATACAGTCAAACCAACAAAATCGACGAGGTCAACCTCCTAGAACCAACCACAAAGAAAGTCGAGCATCCCCAAAGAATGTTCCCCAATTTAGGGTCAACATATGCTAGCGCCCTGAAGAGGCTCAAGGAATAAGGGAAATTACAAACCAATCGGGCCCACTCCAGACCCGTCTGAAGCGACGAAAACTCATTTTTGGAACCCGAACGTCTATTGCCAATATCACCAAGGCAAAGGCCATGACACCGAAACCTGCTACAAGCTCAAACACGCCATTCAAGACATGATTAAGAAGGGCGAACTACCCCTACCTCCACCTGCATAACCAAACAACAAAACAAACCCTTTAGGAATCCATGCCATTTCAGACGAGGAACCAACTTTGAATTGCTCACACCTTATCTTACCTATTGAGGGCAAAATTAATGCTTTGGGAAATGATGCCCCGGATGGCATCTTTATATTCAGCGCCGCCTTCATGCTTGCAGGGTTTTAGAAAATCGAGAAGACTATTGCCAGTCTCTTTGAAAGGATCACCCGGCTTGAAGATGCTTACTACAGACATATCTTTAATCCTCCAACACCCATGCCGCATCCAAGGGAGGGTCCACCGAGCACCCAAACCTCCCAATTCAAAGGTGGACCACCTCCGCCACCATTATGGCGTGCACCCTCTGACATAACTCACGAAAATCACCTCTACAAAAATCACCCTCACAAAAATTATCCCCACAGAAATTACCCACTAAGGAACTCTCCCTCAAGGTTCGCTCGTGCCCCGAAATCAACGACATTTGGAGAGATGACGTAGACGACGTCTACGTTGTCCCGGGAAAAGGAAAGCACACCAAGGAAATCGATCACCTTACCCGATCCGGACACCCCTACCAAAACCGAAATCCTAAGACAAATAACGCGCCAGCGTTCGATGACTAGATCGTCCCGGACATGGATGGCCAACCGAGGGTCCCAAAAAACTCCATCCTCAAATAACTACAAAAAGTCAAAGCCGAAATATTCATCTAGCAATTGATTACCATGTCATTCGAACACAGTCAAACCTAACTCCAAGCACCGGGAAGATTGACCGTACTATCCACCTCCTCACCTGAAGAAGTGGTAGCTCACATGACAAAAGACATTCCTGAGTTGAGCAACCCCATCATCTTCTCCGATGAGGATATCTGTCCCTTTGGAAGCAACAACAACCTGACATTATACATAACTATCCAATGTTTGAAGAGGAATGTACCCGTGGTCCTAGTCGATAACGTTTCTGCTGTGAATGTCATCCCTCTCAAAACTACACGCAAATTGGGAATTAAGAAAGCTGGCCTCGTCCTTACCGACCAAGGACTCTGTGCCTATGACGGTACTCGCCGCAAAGTCATGTTTGACAACCTTAATCATCACGAATGGACCCCTGGAAAGGCAAGTCAACTTCCAAGTGGTCAACATTGAAGCATCCTTTAACATGCTCATAGGGCGTCCTTGGATCCATGCCACCAAAGCTGTCACTTCTACCCTTCACCAGAAGGTTAGGGTCCCCTTTAATGGAAATACAACCACCATCCCCACATCCTTAATCAAATCTATCATGGAAAAGGGGATAGCCTCTCAAGTCATTGAGGAAGACAACGACGAAATTCGGGGATTCCAAGCCGTGAATGCCCTAACCAACGACCCGGCACCTTTTGAATTTGACCCGTTCTCAAACCTCACGATCAACCGTATCTTGATGCGCCAAGGGTACTTCGCATGCATGTCCCTCAACCCGCTGAAAAGCACCTTGCCTTCCCTGAAACAGGACAAGGTCCCCAACATCCCTTTCGGACAAGGTTACGAACCATCTAATAAAGACATCCAGGAGGTGGGCCTCCTCGTGAGGAAGCGCAAAAAGCAAGGGGTCATCCTCCGCCCATACCATTTGACCCTCAACGGGTATTTCTTCCTTGAAGGAGAATCCGAACCCTACAATGACTTTCCTGAGCAAATATATTATCCTATGTTAAAGGTCAAACATCCGGGTATAGAAATCTTCTAAGACTGCTATTTCATCCCTGACAACAACGCAAATGCTTCACCAGTCAAGTCTAAGTCGGCCCCTTGCTTGGACGAGCAGGCTTTAGGCCTCATTTTCAGAGAAGACAACATCAAGCACCTCAACAACGACGAGATCATAGCTATCGCCCTCAAGGACAACCAATTCGACCCAACTGCCTTAACCTCTGATGTTGACCCAGAGAAAACTGTCCAGGGCTGGAGGAAGACTTTCGAATGGACTGATCGCCAAGGTCGCATTCTTAAGATCACAACCGGAGAAGGCCCCGTGTTCAAGGAAGTAAGTGAAGATTATTCTAAACCCGAGCTCGATGACAAGTCGGAGTCAGAGTCTGTCTTGGGTCCCAACATTCCCACCACCTTGTCAAAACCCTTTTTCCATTATTCTTCGCTAAGCTGGGGGCTGTCCCATAAGTCGTACCCCCATCCACCAACAAAGTATCTTTCCCACTATTTTATCACAATCTTGGGGCTATCGCAGAGGCTGAGTCAACTATTGTCACCCCTACTCTCGCAAAGGGTAGAAACCTGGAGCTTATCCCAGGGGCCACCTCCTATGCAGCGTCGCCTCCGACTCCCCACCAGATGTCTGTCCTGTCTAAGCTTTTCACTCTAATTAACTTAATGAATGCCAAGTTTGCTTACGTCTAATCTCATTTTAAATGTAATGCAATTCTGAATAAACGTGAGGAATTTGACTTGAGTGATTACTTACCTCATTTATCCAAAGAACTCGACAAACGCGAACTTAGAAGACCCATCATTGAGGAGACCGAACCTATTAACGTAGGGATTGACCAAACACCCAAAGAACTTAAGATAGGGACCAACTTTGACCCCTCGGAAAGACAGCAATTTATCGACCTCTTTCTTGAATACAAGGACGTATTCGCATGGTCCTACAAAGACATGCCTAGGATTGACCGGGAGATCGCAGAACACAAGATACCCATTAAGCCCGGAGCAAAAGCAGTGAAGCAAAAGTTGCGCCGCATGCGCCCTGAATGGGCATTGAAAATCAAATAAGAGGTTGACAAGCAATTCAAATCCGGATTCATCAAAGTTTCCTAGTGTTCTAACTGGGTGGCTAACATAGTCCCCGTACCCAAAAAGTATGGGAGAATATGGGTCTGCGTTGACTTTAGAGACCTGAATAGAGCGAGTCCAAAGGAGGAATTCCACTTACCGCACGTCAACATCTTGGTGGATAACACCGCTTAACACACCCTTCTAACATTAATGAACGGGTACGCCGGATACAATCAAATCAAAATGGCTGAGAATGACATGCACCAGACTGCATTCACTACCCAGCGGGGCACCTATTGCTACATCGTCATGCCCTCCGGTCTAATCAATGCCGGAGCAACCCATCAAAGAACCGCCACCACTCACCTACACGACATGATGCATAAGGAAGTGGAGGTATTCGTCGACGACATGTTATAACTACAATTTTTACCATATGTTTCAAATTACCATGTTAAATCCTGAAAACTTGTTTTACGCTTTTACTACAACTATCTAGGTCATTATAATTGTATGCTTAAACAAATATTCAGGACTGAGGGCCACTCCACCCAATTTTAACAGCATCCCAGAAATGCTTCACAAACTTTGGCATTTTTTCCACATCAAAAAAACACATAAAACTGAGCTCAGTAAAAAAGACAGGTACAATGGTGAGATAAATCCAGACTACTTATCTTAAGCCCTCCTAACAGGTTGAGGGCCATAAGCCCTCCTAACAAGAAACTATCTCTCTTACTCAAAAAAGCCCTCTAGATAGGCTAAGAGCCATAAAATCCTTGGACGGATTGAGGGCCATAAGCCCTCCTGACAGGCATTATCTTAACAAATATTCCAAATTTCACTACTTCAACATGTACTATCTAATCAGACCAAGCACACAATAGAAACAAGACGCAACATCAATTGCATTGAAAAGAAAGCGAGGAACAAAGTTTGTCCACGCAACATCCCCCCTGGATGCCTTGGAAGCAGTAGCAGAGCTTATACCCCATCAGCTGCCTCCTCCTCTTCATCATCCTCATCCTCGCCAGCCTCACTGCTCTTGTCTTTAGTCGGAGGAGAGTCAACCTCATTATCAGCATGCAGCTTGCAAAGATCAGGATAGGTAGCATTGAGGTCAGCCATTTCTTGCTCCGGTTTCCAGTACGGCCTAACTTCTACATGCTCTTTCATGGCATCAACATGACCCTTGTCAAAGAAATACAAGGCAACATCCTTATACCTGCCCTGCACCACATCCCGTTCAGTAGCCAACTCCTCATTTGTCTTCAAGAGATCTTGCATAGCCTGCTTCTCAGCTTTCAACTCGTCCTGGACCGTAGCAAGTTTAGCCTAGATAGACTTCACAGCATTCTGAGCAAACCCCAACTTGGACGTTTTAACAACCAGCCTTGCCTTGCCTGCCTCATTCTCCTTCTTCAAAGACTCATTCTCCCTTTTCAACACTTCCAAATACGTCTTCAAAGATTCAACGTCCTTCTTTAGGCATTGCACCTCCCAGTCCAAAGTCTCATTCTTGGCATTTGAAGATTTCAGCTCACAGGCACCCCTCAACATGTCATTCACATTCTGCAAGAAGATCACAAATGAGGCAACCAGAAAAAAAAAAAAGCGTACAACCAAAATAAAAGTAAGGAAAAAAAATTATACCTCCTGCAGCATGGTAACCAGATTAGCACCACAGTCCCTGGAATGGTACATAGCAGCTACTGTCTGAGCAGACATCTCCTCAGCCTGATATTTATAATAAGGATCATCAACCAGGAAGGAATGAGTCTGGATTTGTTCCTTGGCAAATTGAACATCAGCTAGCTTAGCATTGACCTCCCTAACCTCACTCACACCATCACCACCAACTCCCTCAGAAACCTCATCCGACCATTTTCTTTTACCAGCCTGACTGGGCTCATCAACATCAACCACAACTTGCGGAGGAGACACCAACTGAGCCTGATGAGCAGGGACCTAGATTTGAAGCGTACTATCACTCCCTGTAGCCTCACTACTCTGGGACATTTCCCCTGTTGTAGCACCCTCACATACCAAGGTACCTTACCAAGATCACCCTAGCATGGGAGACTTCTACCATCTCGGTTTCTACAGGCTAGTACATATAAGTTACCATTCCAAAACATTTATTTAAGTAATAGGAGTTAACGATTACATGTTCCAAAGTCAAAACCAAAATAAAGTTCACTAGTTCTTGAAACAACTGAATCTAGACAGCTAATCTCGTGACAACGAAAGCTAGACTCGAAGTGATGACTCCCTAAGCTCGTCCCCAAAGCTAAATACCATCATCACCTGTTACAATATGCTCACCATCCCCGAATGGATCATCACAGGTTTTATAAAACAACAACGGGGTCAGTTTATTGCATGATCAAAATAAGACGAGTACGATAAGATAAACAGCTGATCATCATCCACCTCCAACTTCCAATCACATCATGTAACTGACTACACACTAAAATGGTAGCACTGCCAGTGGGGGACAGCAGCCGTACCCACCAAATCCCCGCTCATCAACGAGCGATAACCCTGTTCATTAATGTGCACATCCCTTCCTGTGGCGGCTTCCACAGAGGGCGAAACTAGGGCGTGAAACCAATCCCGCAAGTGACTTCACTCGGTCGAGGACGCGCCTCGCGAACATCACAAATAACCATCATAACACCACCACCAAACTCCATTCCAACAGCAGCAGATAATCACAATATCAGTCGTACAAACAATCACAACAACATCTTAAATCAATTAAATAGTAACCGTGTAGAGAAACCCTACTTTCTCGCAATCTTTTATGTCGCAGCCAGTCCAATAAATGTACAACCAGTAACACAACACCGCCTACAACAACGATAAACAACAATCAACAACACATACGATGACTCAAAACCCAAAACCCCTAAATCCCAAAATTAGGGCAAACTCTAAAAGACAAACTGACAAACTCATAGAACTAGTGACTTATCGACGTAATCGACACAAGAGAGGAATGAACAAGACTCACGAGCAATCCGCAATCTTGAGAGAGATTAGAGGTGATTAGAGTTACGTTGAAATGTTGTAGGTTTTATAAAAAGTAAAATGAATCTGTTAAACTCAATTTATAACTCTAATCCCTATTAATCAAACCGCGTAAAATAATTACCGTCAGACCGGATACTCGGTCGAGTACAGAGTATACTCGGCTGAGTATCCCCTACTTGATCGAGTATTACCATACTCGGCCGAGTATTCCTGGACAGAAGCCTGACCAGAAACACATGACGCATTACTCAGCCGAGTAAGCCTTATTTGGCTGAGTAACAGGACTTAGAAAAACGTAGTATTACAATCTTCCCTCCTTAAAAATGAATTTCGTCCCCGAAGTTCAAACCCAACCTATAAAACATGAGCACCTAACACTAACTCCACCAACCATGTTTACTAACACAACACGGCTCACGATATCGTCTCCACTACAACATAGCCTCTCGATACTAATTCCATAATACTATCGAATACCAATAACATAAGTGTTGCCAACTCTGTCTTACTTCCATAATGCTCACTAGCAAACTCAATACTAAGACAATCCACCAAACAAGATCAACACCAAGACGGAATGTTACATTCTACGACCCTTAAAACGAACTTCGTCCTCGAAGTTTACTCACACACATAAACATCATCACCAAATCCATAACACTATCGAAGTTTACTCACACTCCTAACATCATACTACTACAAGCACTGCCATTATCTGTAATAAAATCGACCATCACACAAATCCATCCTTTATTCAAAACCAACACTCAACTTCCAATTAAACCACAACATGTACAACCCTCAAACTCTCTTTCTCGCATCCTACTCCTCTTAAGATAAATGTTACGTCCTCGTAACTCACTAATTCAAGATCCTTAGCTATATCTTCTCATTATCTTCATCACCACCGCATGTCACCGATAACTGCCTATAGCGTCAACACCTACCGACATCCCTTCATATATCTAAGGCTTCTCATACCTCAATTCATTCGGCACACCACCTAACCTATACCACAAACGACATACATCTTTATACATGCACTTATCTCCACAATCATAACTCACGATCTACAATTGTTACACACACTCACACTAGATCCTCAAGTTCTCTTGTTTATTGCTGTAAAACTCATCCGTAACTCAACATAACACTAGTTCCCAACACCATATACTCACTGTCCCAATAAAAAGGTTATAAAGCACCTGTAGTTCCCAGTTCAATACCACACCTGTTCCAAAATTCTCTTGCCATAACTGTGTCCACCAATGCCTTATCTAAAACAAGATCAAAAGTACTCTAACAACCTCTCACAACTGTGTCCCATTAATAGAATTCTACTATACCATGACAACAACAGAAACATACGCAACTTTCTTCCATATCATATTCTACCCTCACTCCCAGCAGAAACTGGTAAGAAACATCAGTAAACAAAACAACAGTCCATATGTCCAGACCGAAACTCACAGGAACAGCAGTAAACAAAACAACAATCTATATAACTGATATACACATTTGAAAGTTCGTCTCATCAGTATCCCACCTACTCCACCAATACCGATAACGGCATCGCAACAACGCCACCAACAGCCGCACCGCAGCGCGAAAATACTCGTATCACAACACAAAGTATCGCGCCTGAATCGCCACCCGAGGCACCACAACCACATCGATAATCATCGCAACTTATACAATTAAATAAACACTGACTCAATATAACTTCTTTGACAAGAAAACTCCTTTAAGACCGCTTTTCTAGATCACAACACAACATATAACACGGAATATACAGATACTAACCTTATGAATCTTATCCATACTATTACTCATGAGGCTGGAACCTCACACTATCATTTACAGATATCATACACACACATACAAGTATACCTAGCCATTCCAGATCACCCAAATTACCACTCTTTGAATACCATCCTACTACGTTTTCGTACACAACATATGACGCAGAACACTCATATACGACTTATAACTATCACACCATATCATTACTCGTGAGGCCAAAACCTCACACTAACATTTACACACATCGTAGACCCATAATCGAATCTAACTAGCCAATCTTGATCATGTAAGTTACCACCTGTTAAGGTTACCTCTCGCCCTTACTTAACTCATATGCCCCTCCTCTCACATTCTCCCACTCGCATAACTACCACTTGCTGACAAATGTAACCATACCATTAATACTCAACTACTAGCACCCGCCTTCTATAACCACACTTCATACCTCCTCACAACCATACATATCAATCCGGCCTCTACAAAAAATCAACCTCTTTAGAATGGCTATCTTACCTATTTATCATCACCCTTAACTACTAGTCACAACACCACCACTGTTCGGTATATCCAACCTCTTACACCCATCACTGCCTATAATGGTTCCCATTTTTGGATAACATCCCAAATGACAGACATCAAATCCATCAACGAAAATTACCTGAACTTTCATTCCAATTCTACCCTTAATTGCATCGTCACCCAAATCGCCACCAAAATCTCATATCGTGCAAATACTTTACCAACTTTTACTTTCCTTAATTCCTCGAAACTCCTATATAACCATTAACTCACACCCTCTCATGATGCTATCGTACATCTCTATGATTCCTTACTTTCATGCTCCCGAACTCCGGCCAACCTTCTCTCAGCTTACTTCCATCCCTCATTCCCCTTTTCACTCAATAATACGAATTATTAATTCATCTCCTTCCTCCTTCTACCTAACTCTTGAGTAATTCGTTTACCTTCTCGTTGGTCCAGAACTTAAATTCCATTAATTCATATCAATATCTTCTCATTCTTTCTTATCACCGACCCTCTCTCATCATGCTACTCACCCACACTTGTCACCATTAAGTCCACACAACAAACGTTACTCTTCAATTAGTTGTATCTTGCTTTCGTATCCCTAGAAAACCAAAAATTCACCACATATACTTAATTGCCCAAAGAATTACACACTAGGCTCACCTCTTGATAGTCCAAATTCCCAAACTCGGCCACTACCTACACATCGCGGCATAACTTGATCCCACTATCCACCATTCGTTTCCATCCCTTTATAACGACCTTCCGTCAGATATATCCTTAACCAACACAATCCTAACTGTCTCCGTACATAAATCCTTACACCTCCCAATTTGCCACTATTCGCACTCTTCATCTCAATCTTTGCATTCTCACATTTCTTTACACTTACATCACCCTTGCCCATCTACACTTACTTTTATATCACTCAACACGCGACTATATCACTCACCACATCTCACAAAACATGCTCCCTGCCTTGAAAAGCTCATCAATCTTTCCTTTCCTCTTCCACTATCCCTTACAACCACATATAACTCATGTCCTCCCTGTCCAAAATATATCCCTCTTAAGCCGGCATTCTCCATATCATACCATCTGGTAACTTACGTATCAAGACCGTCACATATATAAAACAATGCTTTAAGACCCAAAACATACATGTGCACATAACCTACTACTCAAAACATATGCAAGAATGTAGCCGTCGACTCAAAACAACAGCTGATTATCATCCACCTCCAACTCCCAATCACATAATGTAACTGACTACACGCTGAAGTGTGTAGCCCTGCCAGTGGGAGACCGCAGCCGTACCCACCAAATCCCCGCTCATCAACAAACGATAACCCTGTTCATTAATGTGCACATCCCCTTCTGTGGCGTGTTCCACATAGGGCGAAACTAGGGCGTGAAGCCACTCCCGCAAGTGACTCCACTCACCCGAGAATGAACCTCGCGAACATCACCAACAACCATCACAACACCACCACTAAAATCTAATCCAAATACAACAGATAATCACAATATCAATCATACAAACAATCACAACAACATCTTAAATCAATTAAACAGTAAACCGAGTAGGGAAACCCTACTTTCTCGCAATCTGTTATGTCGCAGCCAATCATACAAATGCACAACGAGTGTAACATCTTACCCGGCCAAGGTAATTGGGAGATGTTACCATCTCGGTTTCCCGAGGCAGTGAAATCAGAATTACAATTAAGAAACTTTATTTAATAAATAACAAGTTTAGTTATTACAAACATAAACTAATGAATAAATGAAATATAACTCGTCTATGACTATGTCATCTACCTAGTGACTATGTACTCGACTCCAAAATCCGTAGCGCGGCCCGAATCCCGATCACATCAACAAGCAAACCTTTACTTAACCTGCTCCCCATATGATCGGAAATATCATATGGTTCGACAGAGGCCACCCCGGAAATAGGTGACAATTACACAGATAGACAAACGTCAGTTTTAATAAATAAATACAGTGTGACTCAACTCAAAGTGTGTGAGTATGCAACATGACTAAAACATGAATGAGACGCTATCAAACAACAACCACTCTGGTACCGGGACACGCCCAAACGTATCCATAACCACCACGGTACCAGGACACGCCCAGACATACCGACAACCACACTAGTACCGCGACACGCCCAGACATACCAACAACCACAAATAGGTACCAGGACACGTCCAGATATACCGGGTCCGGAAGCCAACCGGAGCCCCTGCCAGACGTCGTGTCTCAACTACACGATTCCCTTCGTAACTCAAGTCATTAATGTGCACATCCCTCTTGGAGTGGGAAGCTCCAAGAGACGACTTTAGTGTAAGACGGTCTCCCAACCACCTTACGTCTCCATAATAACAAGTAACACCACCAATGATCTCCAACACAACGTAACAATGACCATACATGGAAAATGCAACACAACACCAATTATATGACTCATCATGAACTCAATCCCAATATATCATGGATAAAACTTCCACAAATACCAACACGATATTCAAATCGACTCATACATAAAAATGATGATGCAAGGTACAGAAGTATGCACACAAAATATTGAAACCGAGTAGGATAAACCTACCTTTTAGCATTCTTCACAAGCAATCTAATTAATAAGCAAGATCCGTCTCATAAGACCGTCTCATTCTACAATACCATATAATAACTATCACCAATCATCCTACACTAATACATAATACAAAACCCCTTATTATTACCCACTTATTACCCCTATTACACATACTACTTACTAATGAATTAACCTAAATAGAATCCCCCAAAAATTAGGGTTCATACTAGCAAGTAAAGATGGGTGTTACTTACAAAGTGGAATGGTGGAAGAGCACTGGTAGAAGATCTCCCAAAGCAAGCTTGAATCCTCATGGAGAAGGTGTTTATGGAGGTTTTGAGAGAAGGGAGAGGATTTGGAGTGAGAAAGGATAAGATAGAAATGAATTAAGATAAGGTCCGAAATCGCGTTTTACGGGTAATGTTCAGTGCCACTCGGTCGAGTGGCGAGTTCACTCGGTCGAGTGTCACTCACTCGATCGAGTGCCGAGTCCACTCGATCGAGTGAACCTTACTCGATCGAGTGCGACGCATTTCTCAACAATGACCAGGTTTCATAAAACAGCCATATCTCACTCGTTTCTTGGTCATTTTGGGCATGTGACCTACCGTTGGAGTCATGAGAGAACAAGCTATCACGTCCATTTGGAATCACATCAATATTAAATTTATATCTCAAGTTATGACAGTTTTAAGACGACCCTTCTATAGGCGGACATAATAACAACTCCACTAAGTCTAGTATAGGTTATACTCGGCCCACTTTATAGTCATACTTCACTCCCGAGTGATCTGTAGTCTAGTCTAAGGTTCTGTTACGCATCCGAAGGTTCTTTTCCGGGTCGCACAATATTCGGGTATTACAATCTCCCCCCCTCCCTTAAAATGAACTTCGTCCCCGAAGTTCGCCTCACTCTCTCTTTTCACAATTATTCCTCAATTTTCTCTCAAGTCTCATTACCGGTTCTCATGTACTCTCTCGCCATTTTACTCTATGATAAAGTACGTCAAGGTTCTTATTGTCATTATCACTCTTATTAACCACACACGTTTATTGTACTTATACCAAGGTTCTTTTCTCAATTCTCATTACTTCCTCACATGTCGTACCCTTTCTTTCCTTAATTCCGAATTATTACATCCACTCCCCCAAAATGAGAACTTCGTCCCGAAGTTCAACTGTAAAACCTCATAATGTGCTCTCATATGCTCATTAATAATTCCACAAATGACCATGATTCAGGTTCAATACTCTCTCTTACTTATTGTAATTCTGTAATCAAATCTCATATAGTTATAGTTCCATTGATCTAATCCCCCATCTACAGGCCTCCTAAAGGTCAAGTGTTATGTCAAACCCATGGTTCTAATTTATAATCTCATAACTAATTCTCATTCATGTTGGTTACGTATACATATCTATCACGAATTATAACTCAAATATTATCACGTATCTATATCACGCCAAATCTCGTACATTAATATGTATTCACAGCAATCACGAATATGCGGAGTCTAGGAAACAGTCAGTTAAGGCAAAAAAATTACGCGTTATGTGACTCAACCATATTCAACATTCCCATTTTCGAACATCATGCCACGTATGTGTTTGATCTTGTGTCCTCCACAGTTAGTGTGATAACGTATATAAATCTCTTATAGGTTCACAAGGGTATACTTAGTATTTTATCAGTTGATTAACTTTTACTTAATAACGGTTGGCTTGCTAGAAGTTTGACGTTATTATCATACTGATGGCGGTAATCAACTGGTCCCTAAAAGTCACACCTAAAGGATGTGTTTGAGAGATGTGATTGTATGAAAATATGATCACATTGATGCCTTATATGACTAAAAGGTTAGTCCATGTATTTGACTAAAAGGTTAGTCAATGTGATGATGAGACGATTATTTAATACAATTATATAATATTAGCTGAGACGAACTAACTGTTAATTCGTAAATTGAATATAAACTGTTATATTTAATTAATGTATATAATGTTAGCTTAAACGAATTAAGATGTTAATGCGTAATTAAACGTAACCAGTTATATTTAATTAGCACATTATAAATATGTTATATTTATAGTTAATGTATATATTATACGATATTGTCATAATAATTGATGACGGACCTGTATTAATGAATCGACTGGAAACTGTTGTGTGTGGACTTATTAATACGGGACAACATATAAGACAATTGATAATAATACACATTATATACAATAAGACAACAACCAAAAATAAGAAGATTATATCCTTATTTGTTTTGGTGTTCACTCGGTCAAACAAGAAAAAAAAAGAAGAAAAATATCTCCCCTTTTTCTCTCCTTTTTCGGTTATAATAGATGAGAAGGGAGATCATTTTTATCACTCAACTTTTGACCTAATTCTATCATCACAAAACAAAAACCCTAAAAATAATTATCAATTTTAGGGCTCTCTTTCTAGCAAGAACAAGGGCCTTTTCTCAAAGCATTTTGGGTGCAACAATTAGGAGAATATCGATTTCGATATTGTTCTTAGGCCAAATTGCTAGGACCAAAGGTTAAGTCTAAATCTCAATTCTTTTGTTTATGCATTTCGTTTTTGACTAGTAATTTCATATATCATAATTCGTTATAATCCGAATTTTTCTTGATGAAATATACCGATATTTCCCACAAGTGGTATCAGAGCATAGGTCACGAAATTATTTTATATGATTTTCATAAATGGATTTAAACAAAAAGATTTTTGAAAAGAAAAAAAAAAAATCGGCCGTGAGTTTTTTTGCCGAGAGCAAAATTTTTTTTTTTGCCGAGATGATTTTTGTTTTTGTTTTTGATGTTTTTGTTCCATTTGATTTATTCATATTGTTGTTTTAATTTGTTAAGATGATAATATGATAAATTTTTAGATGTTTTGATTTAATAAAAAAATTAAATTGAAATGTAAATGGAATTGTTTTGATTAATGATGATTATTTGTTTTTGCTATATAGATTTTGGCACACATGATGTTAAATTGTTGTTTAAGGATCATGATTCATTAATTTGAATGTTGATGATTATGCCAATCTTGTTCTAATAGCAACTTTAAACAAATTTGTTCATCTAAATGTTATTTTTTTTCAAATTATTGGGCTGTCAGCCGAGAGCTTTAAAAAAAAAGGGCTGTTTTCGCTTTTTAATTCAGCCGAGAGATTTAGCAGAAAAAAAACTGTTTTTTTTTTTTACGATTTTTAGGGCTAAATGCCGAAAGAGAAAAAAAACGGTTTTTTGTTTTTGGGATGATTACCGAGAGCTATTTATAAAAAAAAAATTTGTTTATTTTTGGCCAATAATCTTTATACATTATTTATAATGTATGATTGTTTGTTGTGAAAAAGTTCACAAATTAAAGATACCCAATTATTTTAAAGAGGTTTAAAATAATGTTGGATTAATTCATATCACTAGCTAATGTGAATTAAGATTGGAATTAAAGTGAGTAATTGAGGAATTGTCACATAATTTTGATAATTATAAAATAGGTGGTTTGGATAAATTACTCTACATAATTAAGGAATTATGTCTTGAATGGTTAATTTATAGTTGATGCATTTTTATTTAGTTGTGTGAATCGATTGAATGGTTTATTTACGGTTTTTTTTTTGCAATCGGTTGTAGTATGTATTACCTAGTGTGGCCTTAGTTAACTATGTTTTCATAATGATGGAAACATAATTTTAATGTAATTTTGAGATCTCGTATCTCCTTTGGTTTTCTTTAGTATTGTGGTTTTGAAATTAGAATGTAAATAGGTTTATTTTGTAATTTATTAATTGTAATTTTGAGAAGAATAAAGATGGAGATTGGATTGCTCACTCCCGCTACATGGACCAATATGGAACATCAAGACAAGCTTCTCGGGTCCTAGGAAGGATTTCAAAGTTGTATTTATGTTCATTTTGGTAGATAGGCCACACTAGGACTTTATTTTGTTTTACGTTTTTCCATTCTTATTGCTTTTCTTCGCTTCATAGTTAGTGCATCATATTCCGCCTAAACCAAACCACCTACTTAAATGCATGAAAATTGACTCAAATAGTTTGATATTAGTCATCATGGACATAAAGATGTCACACAATTTTAAGCCATCATCTTAGTTTATTCATTCTCGCATGCTAGATATTAGTTCACTTAAAATGAATTAAAATAAAGTTGATGGGATCTTCCTCTAAAACTGAAATTGAGACTAGTCTTTATAGGCCAAACAGCTATGAATCCCTTCTTCTTCGGTAGGCATATAGGACCTTACTCTCCATATGACCCCTTCTACGTTGGGTAAGTAGTTTGTGTTGACTTAGTTTACCTTAACATTATAATCCGAAGAGTTTCTCGAGATTATGATGGACTATAGATAGAATTTACAGAAATTTATCAAACAAGAATTCTAAAAGTAGAATTAGCCAAAAGGTTGGCTTATCAATTTACAGATAATTGAGTCTTGGGATCATTTATATAATTCTTAAGGAAGGTCAATTGTATAAATGCTTGAGTCTTCGCGTTATAACAGTATTGCATTAGACTTAAATCATATCGATGAGTATGGTTATTATATTTTTTTCCTTTTCGCAGTGTAGAATTCGTTTTATATTGATAATACTGCTTACAACAAATGGCTGGAAATAATGATATCCCTATGCCAAGTGCCACACTTGGACGCGAGTCCTGCCTCAATGCTTTCATGGACCACATGAATCAGTTCACACGACTGAAGAAGGCCGGGTCCAACTTTGCGGACTAGGAGGCATCATTACGGAATGCGGCCATTGCTGACGGTAGGCTCAAGTACTTAACTGAGCCAATACCGCCAAACCCAGGCCCCAATGCAAGAGCTAACGAGTCACTTGATTATAGTGACTTCGTCATGGAAGCGGGTGCGATAAAGAACGTACTCATTTTTGCAATGGAAACCAATTTCCAAAGACGCTTCATAGCCCAAGGTGCAAACAAGATTTTCACCACGCTCACTAATGAGTTCTCAAAAGCACCGAGAATCGTTAGTTATGAGCATACCTGTCGCTTCTTTGATGCGAAACTCCAGAAGGGCCAGCCGGTTAGCCCACACATTCTTAACATGATTGAGAATGTCGAGAAACTGGAGGCACTTGATTGCAAAATCTGTGAGAGCATAGTCATTGACCATATGCTTCATTCACTTCATGATGGTTTTGCCCTATTCAGGGCAAATTACTACATGAATGACATGAAGAAAAGTCCTCATTAGCTACACTCACTTCTCGTACAGACCGAGAAGGATATGAAATTGAGTGGGAGCATGAAGAAAGATGTTCTCATGATTTCCAACAAGAATAAGGGTAAGAGCAAAGCTCACGGCAACCTAACTGTAGGAAAGCCAAAGTTTAAGAAGTCAGGAAACGGTAAGCGTGGGCCTGGTGAGACTAGTGGCTCACAAGGCAAAGAAAAGAGCAAGGGCGGTAACGTGGAGTGCCACCATTGTCACAAGACTGGGCATTGGAGGAGGAACTGTCCCGTGTACCGTGAGGATATAAAAGCAGGCCGCGTCACTCCTGTTGGTATGTCATCTTATATTCATATGATTGAGATTAACCATGCAAGTTTCGGAACTTGGGTACTTGATACTGGTTGTGGTTCTCATCTGTGTAATCATTTGTAGGGCCTAAAAAACATCACACCTCTCGCAAAGGGTGATGTGGACCTGCGAGTCGGGAATGGAGCAAGAGTTGCTGCAGTCTCAAAGGGAACATATGTAATCCATCTCCCGAGTGGTTTTGAGTTATATTTATATAACTGTTACTATGTACCCAGTTTATCTAAGAACATTATTTCTGTTTCCGTACTTGATAAAGACGGTTTTTCATTTTCAATAAAGGACAATAGCTTTATTTTCTCTTTTAATGAAATGGTTTATGGCAAAGCAGTTTCCATGAATGGAATTTATATCTTAGATCAAACCACAGATATATTACATGTGAATAATAAGAAATTAAAGGTTGGTGACAAAGATCAAACTTATCTATGGAATTGTCGAATGGGACACATAAATGAAAAACGTGTAAAGAAACTCATCGAGAATGGGACTATTCCCACATTTGATTTTTCTTCATTTGGCACGTGTGAATCATGTCTTATCGGCAAAATGACCCGAATTTCCTTCAAAGGTGTTGGAATGCGCGCTAATGACCTATTAGGACTCATACATACTGATGTATGTGGACCTATGTCAATCACCGCGAGAGACGGCTATAGATATTTTATCACTTTCACGGATGATTTGAGTAGATACGGATATGTCTACTTAATGAAGCATAAAAGTGAGTCCTTTGAAAAATTCAAGGAATACCAGAATAAGGTTGAGAATCAACTAGGAAGAAAGGTTAAAGCACTCCGTTCAGATCGGGGTGGCGAATATCTTTCAAATGAGTTTGATCAACACCTTAAAGACTGTGGAATAGTTTTACAGTTAACTCCACCTGGAACACCTCAATTAAATGGTGTGTCCGAATGGAGAAATCGAACACTACTTGATATGGTTCGATCCATGATGAGTCACACGGTAGTACCTGATTCATTATGGATTTTTGCTCTTTTGTCAGCTGCTCTTATACTTAACCGAAGTCCGTTTAAAGTCAAGTCGACAAGACTCCATATGAAATGTGGAAGGGAACGGTCCCTAACTTGTCCTTTATTCGGGTTTGGGGCTGCGAGGCTTATGTCAAGTGGAGACACGAGGATAAGCTCGGCCCGCGATCGGTCAAGACATACTTTATTTGTTATCCAAAAGGAATGTTTGGTCATTACTTCTATTCGCCTACCGAACATCGAGTTTTTGTTGCGGCTAGTGCTAAGTTCTTAGAGAAAGAATTTCTCGAGAACAAGTCAAGTAACAGAACCTTCAAGCTATCGGAGATTCAAGAACCAACAACCAAGGAACGGTTGGAGGAAGATGTTCCTTCAACTAATGATACGGTTAACATTCCCCAGGAACCTAGGAGGTCGGGTAGAGTCTCTAATCCTCCAGACAGATACATTGGTATGGTCGAGGAAAATGACGTTTTACTCCTAGAGAGTAATGAACCTGCTACCTATAAAGGTGCCATGACCTGTTCCGACTCCAAGCTATTGCTTGAAGCCATGCAATCCGAGATGGACTCCATGTATGAGAATGGCGTATGGGATCTTGTTGATTTACCTAACAAGGTACGACCTCTGCAGTGCAAATGGCTTTACAAAATAAAGCATTCTGTAGACGAGCAACCAGATACCTATAAGGCACGACTAGTGGCAAAAGGTTTCACTCAAGTGCACGGATTGCATTATGATGAAATTTTTGCACCCGTAGTTATGCTGCATTCCATTCGGATAATCTTAGCGATTGCCGCTTTTCATGACTATGAAATTTGGCAAATGGATGTGAAAACCGCCTTCTTAAACGGTTATTTGGAGGAGGAGTTGTACATGGTACAACCCGAAGGTTTCATAGATCCTGAAAATTCTAAGAAAGTGTGCAAGCTTAAGTGTTCCATTTATGGACTTAAGCAAGCTTCTCGGAGTTGGAATCATCGTTTTGAACAGGTGATAAAAGAGTATGGTTTCACTCGATCGGTCGAGGAACCATGCTTATATATCAATTCGAGTGGGAGCAAGATTGTTTTCTTGATATTGTATGTCGATGACATACTCTTGATTGGGAATGACATTCCTCTCTTATCTTCGGTAAAAGGATGGTTGAAGAACCATTTCCAGATGAAAGATCTGGGTGAGGCACAACGCATATTGGGAATCCGTATCTATCGAGATAGATCACAACGGATGTTATCATTGAGTCAGGAGTCTTATTTAGATAAGATTCTTGAAAGGTTCAGCATGACCAACTCCAAGAAGGGGAACCTTCCAATGACGTCTGGGATGCATTTGAGCAAGTCTCAGTCACCCAAGACACCTGAAGGGGTTGAACGCATGAGTCGTGTTCCTTATGCATCAGCCATTGGATCAATTATGTATGCCATGATATGCACACGTCCAGACGTGGCATATGCATTGAGTATGACGAGTCGGTACCAAGGCAATCTAGGTGAAACACACTGGATAGCTGTTTAAAACATCCTTAAGTACCTACGGAGGACTAAGGATTGGGTATTGACTTATGGAGGAGATACTAAGCTATGTGCAATCGGTTACGCAGATGCTAGCTTCCAAACGGATCGAGATGATTCAAAATCTCAGTCTGGATTCGTTTTTACTCTTAATAGTGCTGCGGTCAGCTTGGAAAAGTTCTAAACAGGAAGTTGTAGCAGATTCTACTACTGAATCCAAGAACTATGCCGCTTCAGAAGCAGCAAAGGAAACTATATGGATGCGTCGATTCTTACAAGGACTAACCATAGTTCCTAGTTCGAATGACCCAATCACCATCTATTGTGACAATAGAGGTGCCATCTTCCAGGCCAAGGAGCCTAAGTCTAGCAACAAGTCTAGACATGTACATCGGAAAGCTCACCTGATTCGTGATTACGTGGAGCAAGAGGAGATAGTGATTGACAAGATAGCTTCGGATGATAACATCGCGGATCCTCTCACTAAACCGTTGAAATATGATAAGCATGAAGGGCACGTTATTTCCATCGGAATTAAACGTGTTCCTGAGTTGTACTAGTTGCTTATGAATTCGATGCATTTTCTTTTTCATATGCCATTTATAACTTCATCGTATTATTTTATATTTTGTTTTTCATGTGGATTGTACGACAACATTGAACGCTACAAAGTGAACTGAATTACATTATATTTGTTTTGGTCCGTAATCGCTTACATGAGCTGATAACTCTGGCCATTATTTTGTGAATTGATTGATGGTGGGTTCAACGAGCCATAAGTCAAACGGTTGGCTGATCGATCACAGATGCGAGTTATAACGATACCTCGTAGGACAATTGTGACAACGTAACGGAGTCCTAAATATTTAGAAACATTCGGTGCCAGGTCGTGGATTGGACGTCCATTGTGTTCCAAGAGTCGATTCTTCTGACTATCGACTATCTCTTGAGATTAAGGCGGTTTTTGGGTGACTTTGGTTTCTTTCTCATGGTCGACCGTAACAGGAGGCTAATCAGATTTTTTCTGGGTCATTTCATACTGTGCTTATATCTGCAGGATTCGAGTTGAAGAAAATATCCAACCTTTATCAGGTTTAGTTATTTCTCAGGGCCACTCGAGGAGTTGTAACTGAAATGCATGGCCATGCTCGAATGATCATTCGTTTATCAGTTAAGTTATTCTCTAGTCGGGAAAACCACTCTTGATATTGATCACTTGTAAAATACGACCTTTGTAGATACTGGTTTTGCAAATTGTTTTACATTGAGTGGGAGAAATTTTAGGATATGAGAATCGGTTATCGCACACACACTTGTGAGGACAAGTGGTACTTTGTTGGAGCTTGTGTCCTCCACAGTTAGTGTGATAACGTATATATCTCTTATAGGTTCACAAGGGTATACTTAGTATTTTAACAGTTGATTAACGTTTACTTAATAACGGTTGGCTTGCTAGAAGTTTGACGTTATTATCATAATGATGGCGGTGATCAACTGGTCCCTAAAAGTCACACCTAAAGGATGTGTTTGAGAGATGTGATTGTATGAAAATATGATCACATTGATGCCTTATATGACTAAAAGGTTAGTCCATGTATTTGACTAAAAGGTTAGTAAATGTGATGATGAGACGATTATTTAATATAATTAAATAATATTAGCTGAGACGAATTAACTGTTAATTCGTAAATTGAATATAAACTGTTATATTAATTAATGAATATAATGTTAGCTTAAACGAATTAAGATGTTAATTCTTAATTAAACGTAACCAGTTATATTTAATTAGCAAATTATAAATATGTTATATTTATAGTTAATGTATATATTATACGATATTGTCATAATAATTGATGACGGACCGGTATTAATGAATTGACTGCAAACTGTTGTGTTAGGTCTTGTTAATACGGGACAACATATATGACAATTGATAATAATACACATTATATACAATAAGACGACAACCAAAGATAAGAAGATTATATCCTTATTTGTTTTGGTGTTCACTCGGTCAAACAAGAAAAAAAAGGAAGAAAAATATCTCCCCTTTTTCTCTCCTTTTTCGGTTATAATAGATGAGAAGGGAGATCATTTTTCTCACTCAACTTTTGACTTAATTCTCTCATCACAAAACAAAAACCCTAAAAATAATTATCAATTTTAGGGATCTCTTTCTAGCAAGAACAAGGGCATTTTCTCAAAGCATTTTGGGTGCAACAATTAGGAGAATATCGATTTCGATATTGTTCTTAGGCCAAATTGCTAGGACCAAAGGTTAATTCTAAATCTCTATTCTTTTGTTTATGCAATTCGTTTATGACTAGTAATTTCATATATCATAATTCGTTATAATCCGAATTTTTCTTGATGAAATATACCGATATTTCCCACAACATGTACCGTGTCAAATCCACCACATGATCACACATGTGTTTCCATATCCGTTCTCATCTTCATTATCACTTCCGCTCAAACGGAAGACCACAATCACAATCATGCAAACGGCTTTTACTTTACTTTTACACGGCAAAAAAAAAATCACGTCGATTAACACATATCAAACAAGATTATCACATCATTTATGTCATTAATCCACTCGAATCAACAATTTCCATTTACTTTGCAAAATGCCACACCATATAGTCAAACGTAAATAATTCAGAAAATATCACTCATGTAAGGTCAACATGTTCATCGAAACACCAGTCAATTAATATAAACCGTGAAACTAGAGTATATACTCAATATTTGGTCGAATAACAGCAAAACAAGGGTCAAGGCAGACCACACGGTTGAGTGCATGGTTAACTCAGTCGAGTGTCACTCGGGGCAGAATTTTTTCATTCTCAACTAGGTTCCACACTTCCGTATTTCATCACGCAAATGCTAATAGGCCATTGTTACACCCCAACTAAAACAAAACATGATGCAACATGGCATTAATACCACCTAAGACAATAATAACATTTCAACTCAACAAAATACTATAACAAGCTCACAATGTATACCACAAGCGCTTTACTTGACGATTGGGAGGCAATTTTACAAACAACATCCAAATCACCTCTCATAGGGTCAAAGTCTTGCATCTATTTTCACACTTATACTCACCTACTTAAATCAAACGGTCATACGATATAACACAAGTGATCAAAATACTCTAACCACACAATTGGGCCACCTGCATCACATATCGCACTCTAAATTCATAACCATGGAGAGCAATTTGGTAGTGCTACACCTACAACTTTATCTCCTAAAATAACATTCCCCGAAACCCGACTCTCAATGAACAACCTCATTTTTTTTTTCACAAAGTAATGCTCCCCGAAAAACCGACATTGGTATAATAATATAACCATCAATTACCATATCACGCATGTAGAATAACTTCCTAATATTTTCACCATTCATTTCTTACTATGACTTTAACTAGACATGTCTCACCGTCCAATCTCATTGATCACCTCAAGTTCCACCAAGCACTCTCTTATATTCTTGTTTCATAAATTCTTTTTGCCATCTTTCAATTCTCATCAATCCTGAAATTCCATTTACACATTCCTACAACTATGAACAACCCAAGTTATCATCCTATTTCACCCTTGGATACCTCAATTATTTTCTCGTTGTTCCACCAAAATTTCTAAGTCATGTTCAACAATAATATTCATAAATATACAACCCAAACTTCATTCACTATCCATAAGTTCAAACACTCACAAATACTCAACCTGGGTCACTCATCACTCATTATCCACAATTACCTCATACAATTATCTTACTCAATTCCAAAACACTCTACGCAAGCTAAAGTCACTTCCTACTACCCCTACGTTCCAAACATGAATCATGCACCTATCTACTTACACGGTCCAAATCCAACTCAAACGAGCCTTACCTTAATCCCAATAAAACACATGTTTCACACTCATAACCCTCAAATACAACACCACTCATCACCAATTTTAAGCATTTGTCCAACTACCCTCATCAAAACTATCAATCAACAATTATCTACACGTCTTTACTCATCAAAACTATACGAACCAAAAGGTAAACAAAGCATTGATCCATATATAAGCAAAACAACACATTATTAACAAACATTGCAACACTACGAAACAATGAAACTACATTTCAAATACAAAAATTAAAACTTAATATTATACACCATGGTATATAAAATAAATAAAATATATTATTGGGCAAAATTTTAAGGTGAGATTCTCGACTTACGACCATACACAACATTATTAACAAAATTATAAACTTTCGGCACAATAAAACCAAGTATTAAGCACAAAATCAAAATTTGAGCATCAACACTATAATTTTCCACACATATCAACATTGTCAAGGTTGGGGCACTATGAGACAATTATAAGCCATGTTTCAAATATAAAAATCAACATTTAGCGATGTACACATGAAATCTCAAAAAGAAATCGGTCCACTTTTAAAACGGAAGTTTCGATTTAAACCATGTTATTACAGTGACACTCATAAGGTTATTGCCTTAAAACACCGTTAAGTTAAGTTTAAGATAAAAGAAGGAATCAAAATTTGGTCAAAATTTTAATGCGGAATTACCAACTTAAGACAATACGTAGCATTACTAATATAAATTGAAGTATTATTAATCAATTAATTCAAGAAGACTTTAAAACAAAAAAAATAAATTTTGGGACCATGCCTAACATCATTAGACAACATTTAAATTTTTATGACATAACTAGACAATGAAAGTGGAGTACAAAAATCGAATTTGTCGGTATAACTAACTGACATGTCAAAAACTTGAGGCAATTTACAAAGCAAAACTGCTAGTTTAATGTGACACAATGCAACATCAATAAGAACTAACTAACAAGAAACAATTGGATCACGTTTTGATCGCAAAGATCAAAACCATTCATTTTAAAATGAAATTTTAAAATATTTTGGGCAACATTTTATGATGGAATTTTGATTCATGGTTATACATACCGTTACCAACAAAGAAAAATCAAAACTTAAGCGTGACAAAGTTCTTGAGCCTCATTAGTCAACTAAGCTAAGTTTTATTTTTCAATGCGAAAATCAAAACTTCCGCATGAATATTAAGGTTTCAAAATTTTCGGGATAGAATTTTCAAGACAAGATTTCAAACATATGATAAGAATTAGCAATAACAATCCAACTTTAGTCCTGATTAAACAATCAACCATGCAATAAACACAAAATTAATTATTGACTCGAGAATTTCATAAATTTTCGGGCAAAATTCAATATGAAATTCTACACTTGACATTATAAATGGTATAAAAGGTGATTAATATCATGAATTAAACAAGGCATGCAATTAATTGACGAAATTTGAAGGAATTAGCGTAGATTTAAACAAAATCCAATTGGAACAAATTAAGAGCAATGAGAAAACCACACACATTGTTTAATTAGCAAGAATTAAGAGAATAAAATGGAGTAGAAATTTTAAGTCTAAGCAACAAACATCAACAATGGAGCTTAGGAAATTTTTTTAATGATATCTTGGTATTTTTGTTACGTGAAATGATGAAGAAATTCAAGAAATAAGGTAATGATGCAAATTTTGCTAATTTCACAACCCAGAAAATGGCACTCGGTCGAGTGTTGAGTCCACTCGGTCGAGTGCCAGTCCACTCGGTCGAGTACCGTCCCCACTCGGTCGAGTGGCCCTACTTCCAGAAAATTTCAAGTTTCTGGAAAATGGTCCACTCGGTCGAGTGATAGGATTCACTCGGTCGAGTGACTGAAACTCGGTCGAGTACTAGCTTGCACTCGGTTGGGTGCCTCTCTATGGTTTGCAATTTCCGACTAAGGAATACTTTTCATATACAATTGACTATTTTACTAAAAACTATCACAAATCACACTCCAACTATAGTACTGGTAAAATCCTAATATAGATGCGGTATTAAATGCTAAAGGACGGGGCTAATGCCCCTCACACACCAACACACAACAACCATTCTCAAAATATGACATACTTATCATTACATTCATCCAACTTCTACATGTTATCACATACCATATGAACAATTATATCAAGCAAGAATCCTATCAACTATGCAAATTACGGCTTCAAAACCCATCATATTCATACATGCAACGTATTTCATATGAAACAATCCTCTACTCACATCACGTATATCTCACTCAAGTAAACATTTCCAATTCCATCATTTCAACTATCACATGTTATCATTTACCACATAACCTCTATATCACGCAAGATGTTCAACAAAGCTATAACACAAGCATAATCATGCAACATTTCATTTCACGTTTCCCGACTTACGACCACCCACGTAGTGACCAACCGAAACAATAGGATCTAGTTTTGAAATGAGGGATCCTACTCACCCAAAACCGACCTCCTATTATACTTAAGTTGGGTTCATTTTATTAGACACTCCTAGATTCGTTTTGGTTCATTGGTTTAGGTTCCAAAATCGTGGCTCTGATACCACCTTGTAACACCCCCTTCTTACCCGGCGAAGGTAATTGGGAGATGTTACCATCTCGGTTTCCCGAGGCAGTGAAATCGGAATTACAATTAAGAAACTTTATTAAATAAATAACAAGTTTAGTTATTACAAACATAAACTAATGAATAAATGAAATACAACTCGTCTATGACTATGTCATCTACCTAGTGACTATGTACTCGACTCCAAAGTCCGTAGCGCGGCTCGAATCCCGATCACGTCAACAAGCAAACCTGTACTTAACCTGCTCCCCATATGATTGGAAATATCATATGGATCGACATATGCCACCCCGGAAATAGGTGTCAATTACACAGACAGACAAACGTCAGTTTCAATAAATAAATACAGTGTGACTCAACTCAAAGTGTGTGAGTATGAAACATGACTAAAATATGAATGAGACGCTATCAAACAACAACCACTCTGGTACCGGGACATGCCCAGACGTACCCACAACCACCATAGTACCGGGATACGCCCAGACATACCGACAACCACACTGGTACCGGGACACGACCAGACATACTAACAACCACAAATAGGTACCGGGACACGTCCAAACGTACCGGGTCCGGACGCCATCCGGATCCCCTGCCAGACGTCGTGTCTCAACCACACGAGTCCCTTCGTAACTCTATAAGCGGTCACTGCCCGACAAAGTGTCTTATACAGTCTATCTATGTGATCAACCAGTCATCCCATATGACCACATGGCACTTGAACTTGCCATCAATCGCATCACACTCTAGTCACTTCAAGAGCTCAACTCCTATAAGTAACTAGAGGCACATACTATGTCAATCCAGTTCACTTTAATGGGGTTCAATATTGTCTCAACAACCCATTTGGATATAACAAAGTAATGGATGAGTTTAAAGAAACTCGAACGATAAATGCGATTATCATATATGAATAGTCAATACCTTATTACTACTTCATATCTTATAATCTATAGTGTACATTTTATATATAGTTAAATTGCAATAAAAGCTTGGTAAGTGGATATACCATGTATCCATACAGTCCATACAGTCCAATTTTATATATAACACCATGCTTGCCTTTCTATTGCTCCGATTCTAATTTGTTGGTCCTAGCAGCTATTTTAAGTCAATTTAAGGTAACACGATTCTACCGATCCTAATACTTTTACTATTGTTCGTGGTTGTGTGTGTATGTGCAATTATTTATTATTGGATGATAGTAGTGATTAATTGTTGTGGTATAATATTATGTGTATTAGTAATTCTATGCTTCTAGCCTTAATTTTATTATCTTGTGAGACGGGTTTACGGTTACTCTCTTAAATAGCTAGAGAGTTCGACTTAATTGATAAAGGATAATTTGTGATAATTGTTGGGTTTGTGTTTGGTTGCAAGTTACGTGGTGAACAGAGACATAATTGAGTTTGGTTATGTAATTTTAGGGTAAGCTATACTTTACGGATTGATTAGTTTACCATGTGTTTTACAATGGTAGTAATGTTTATTAATGTACGCCAGGGTGGTTGTTGTTGAGCCAAAGTGGACTTAATTAATGTGTGGACTTGACCAACGATGAAGATTAGTTTATGTGATGGATAATTGGTTTTGCTATGGTTAAGGATGTTGAGGACGAGATTGATGGATTTTTATATTCTGTTTAAGTTGTCGTTTTCTTTGACATTGACTAGTGGGTGAGTAGCTTAGAGTTATTTTCTAAGTGTTGAGCAGTTTCTTTAATGGAATATTTGACAATATCGATATTGAAATTGAGATGGAAATTGGTTACTGGTATTGAGCTATGAGTTATGGGGCCTTTGAGCCGAGTTATGTTTACGGTCCAGTGTGACTATGGTTATTGAGTTAATTGAGTTTGAAATCGATATTGAGATGGAAGTATTGTTTCGCGGTTTTTATACGCCAGTTCACTCACCCCTTGTCTTTGTCTTAGGGTCGACGATGAGAATACGATACATGGTTACATTGGATTATTATATTAAGAGATAGAGTAATGAGTGAGACGGAGTAATGAGATGAAACTTCGTTAACTATTGGAATAAGAAAGTGTGGTATATAATGGAAATAGAAAGGAGTTTGTCTGATTTGTTATCGGGGAGTGTTTTTATTATTCTCTCTGTTTATTTTTATTTTTACTTGTGTCTGTTTCCACGCCATGACCAAAAACTATTCTGCTTATATTGAGGTATTATCTGTTACTCAGCTTTCCGGCTAACGTGTTTTCTCCCTCCTGGGCTACTCATCATGGGGGTAGTTCCTTTCTGTCTTCTGATCTTATTTTCAGGTTGCTTCCGCTGGCTATTCAAAAGGATTTGATTTTGAGTGAAGTTTTTAATTAAAGACTTTGTAAAAGATTTGTTCCATTTTGTTTTCATTTGCATAAAAGAGATTTTGTAATGGAGACTTTGTATATTAATTATAATATCTCTGTATGTATTTCGGCGCGTTTTCTATGTAAAAGTTAGTTTTAATTTAGCCGAAAATCAGGGATGTTACACACTTGGAGTATGGAGGGTGTCATAACTACACTAGTAATAATGTGATGTAATATTAGAATTTAGTTGAACAACTTTATAAGATCTAAAACTACTTTTAGAGAGAAGTGGGAGAAGTGAATAAGAATGATAAAAATTGCATGAATGGAAAAATGAGAGCATTTTTCTCTATATGGAAGAGGGGAGCCGGTTTTGGGGGGTCAAGAAGGCCAATGCATGGCCTTCACCCTTTTGCTTTTGCTCTTCTATAAATCATAGGTGTGTAAGGCTAGCAATAGGTAATCATTGTATTTCATTTTAACAATTAAAATAAAACACCCACTAACCCCAAAAACCCTCTATAAAACCGGTGCCCTACATAAAATGGACTCCATTTTATTTTTGTAATTTTGTCAAATGTCATTTGTTAGGTCATGTGTCACACACCATGCCCATATCTATTTGAAATGCATATTTAACCCCTTAAATATCATTTTATAAGAAATAAATTACTTGTGACAAATTAACTAGTAATACATGATTACAATTATTAAAATGGGTCATAAAAATATAATTCACAAGATTTTGCAATTATAATTAATCAATCATTCTTAATTTAATTGTTTCACAAACAATAATGAATTTTAGTAATGAAATCTTTTAATTACTAAAATAAATCTTATTTAATCAAATTACAATAAGATATAAATATTCTCACTCACAAATGAATTGTTCAAATTTAAGGAATTGATTAACTTGTATTGATATACAATTAATCAACTTATCTATTAAGGGAATTGTCCTATAGGTGTGACCTTAAGGGATCAACTGATCACCACCGTCAAACGACAGTAATGTCAAACTCTAGTTAGCCAATCATTACCCATTAATGTTGATCAGTTGACTATATAATTGAATCATCCCTTACGTATTGTTATCATGAGATTTAAACATGTGATCACACTATTGTTGAGGACACTTACTCCAACACACAATGTCAAAGCTATTCCCTCAACCTATTACCAATGCGTCAAAATACCAACAGAGTGGGGAATAGCAACCATAAAAGGTGAACAAAAGTCTGCCCAGCAATGTTATACTGAATCCTTAAAACCTTCCAAGGCAGGTAAGTGTCTCGGCTAGCAAATATCGTACCCTGTTAGGAGTACTTATGTGGTAGAAACCCAAATGGAAATAGATCAGGTAATTTTAGACCCTGAGTATCCTGACAGGCACGTACTGATAGGATCTGATGTCCCTGACAATATCAGACCAGAACTTATAAGTGTTCTTAAGAATAAGTCTTCATGGTTTGCCTGGTCCCACTTTGATATGACTGGTATAGATGCTAATATTGTTACCCATAAACTTAATATTAACACTTCATTTAAGCCTGTACAGCAGAAAAGGAGAAAGTTTGCCTCTGAACGCAACTCTATCATTAATGAAGAGGTGGACAAACTCCTAGAGATGGAAATGATCAGAGATGTAATGTACCCTGAATGACTAGCCAATGTGGTTGTGGTACAAAAGAAGAATGGCAAGTGGAGAGTTTTTGTAGACTACACAGACCTTAATAAAGCCTGCCCAAAGGATCCATTCCCACTCCCTCACATTGATGCACTGGTGGATGCTACAGCAGGGCATGAGCTACTAACGTGTATGGATGCTTCAAGTGGATTCAACCAGATCAAGATGCACCCAGCTGATGCGAACCTAGCTAATGACCAAGCTAATGATTCGGAGTTGGTTAATAAGCTGGACGAATTGGTTGTGAACACTCAAGGTGATGGTCTAATGTTGGCTCGTAATTTTCAGCCGATAGGTTCCAATTATCCTTCCTTTGTTGCGTTGCTAAGCATGGTTTAGAGGGGCTGATGGTGGCACGTTTAACAAGGAGAGGACGGACCAAGTTTACATTTTTATCTTACATTTTCAGATTATGTTTACAATAAAATGTTAGCTTAAATTGGTGTTTGTCTAAGTTCAATGAACTAGTAGTTTTAATGATTGTAATTAAGTGAAGAGTGAATGATCACCTCTTCACCTTGCTAGCTTTACACGGCTCAATGGGGCTATATAATGCCTCCAAGTTCTTGAATAAAAATCATCCAGAAATTACAAACAAAACACTTGTGTTAAAATCGTTTCTTGCTTGGAAACAAAACTGGTTTGGTTGAAACGCGATTTCGATTAAACTCTCGAGTTGGTGATCAATAGGTCTTGGTCTCACTCACCTTGATCAAGTAATAGGTCTTGCTTGTTCAAACACTATCCTTTTTATTCACAAAAACTAGAACGGGTCGTACCTAGTACGTTCGGTTCGCCAAAAACAGTCCGCTATTTTAGTAGTTCTTGTTGTCTTAATCAAATAGTTTCAGGTCTGCGCGTACCTAGTACGAACAGTCCTTAGCACTGTCCAATTCGTCCTTAATTCTGCTGCTCAATTCGTATCATTTGTGGTATCAGAGCTTCGGCTCTTGATCCTTGTTTGACTATGTCGGTAGACTTGAACAGTCCAGAATTCATTCATCAATTACGGGAAGCTTTGAAGCATGCTCGTGAAACTGAAGAGCGTTGGCAACCTAGGAGAGGAGAACGAATTGTTGATGCATTCAAGGCGAGTGATCTTCCTGAATTCGTTGGAGGGGCTGATCCCGAGGCCTATTTGGAGTGGGAACGGAAAATCGATCGTTTATTCGATTTCAAAGACTTGGATAATGATAAGAGATGTAGGTTTGCAATTCTGAAATTGAGCAAAGGAGCATCGCTGTGGTATGAGGCGATGAAGGCTAAGAGGGTCCGAGAAGGCAAGGAGAAAATTGATTCTTGGGTGTCCCTAAAACGCAAACTACGGAAAAGGTATGGACCATCGACCCATAGGCTGTCCACTTATCGCAAAATCGCTGATTTTAGACAAGGCAAATTGAGTGTTAGCGAGTATTTAGATGAATTTCAGAATCTTGCTATTATGGGTGAATTGGAGGAAATAGAGGAACAAAAAATTGCTCGATTTTTGCGTGGTTTAAATTATAACATTGCTAGCACGGTTGAGTTATACCAATATTCTGATTTTGATACTTTGTGTAGTCTTTGTTTGAAAGTTGAATCCCAAGGGAAACCTAAGTATGGGAGTGGGTCGAATTCGGAATCGAGTAAGCCTAAATCATGGTCTAAACCCGAGTCTAAATTTGTCGGTACTCCAAATAACCAGGCCGTGTCTAACACCTCGACTGGTAGCCCTAAAAACACCGCTGGCCAGTCCTCTAAAACCCCAGGAAAAGAGACTATTTTGGCTAAGGTTCGATGCTTTAAGTGTCAAGGATTCGGTCATTATCAAAGTGCGTGTCCTAATCAACGAGTTGTGACCTTAAGAGAAGCCTTAGAGTGTCGGGATGAGTTATTGGCCGAGGAGGAACAAATGAATGAGTTTCTGATTTCTAATGATAATGAGGAAGGGGAAGAAGAAGTAGAGGGTTATGAGGCACCTCATGTCGATACTAGTTTGGTTTTGCGAACTTTGAAAGTTGATTCTAAGCCAATTGAGTCGGGGCAGCGAAACCAACTGTTTCATACTAATTGTAAGGTGAATGATAGATGGGTGAGTCTAATTATCGATTGAGGGAGTTGTACTAACGTTGCCTCTACTGAAAAGGTGTCTAAATTGGGTCTTAAGACCACAAAACATCCTCGTCCTTATGCGTTGCATTGGCTTGATAATGGTAGTAGTGTTAAAGTCATGAAACAGGCCCGTGTGAACTTAACTATGGGTTCGTATGTTGATGAGGTTTTGTGTGACGTTATACCCATGGATGCTTGTCATATCTTGTTGGGTCGACCTTGGCAATTTGATCGGGATGTGTTGAATCGGGGAAGGTGTAATGAATATGAATTGAAGGATAAGGGAAAACGAACTGTGCTCAAACCTTTATCACCTCAAAACAGCCGTGTTGCTGCCACAAACACGGTCCCCAAGGCTGGTATGTCGTTGTTGATTGGAGAACGGGATGTGGAGCGTGCTATTGATGGTGGTGAACATGTTTTCTTACTGGTTGCTAATGAAAATTCGAGTTATAATGTTGTTTTGCAGGAAATGGCCGAGTTGAAAAACTCCTTACGGAGTTCAGTGATGTATTTCCCGATGAATTGCCGGCTGGTTTGCCTCCTATTCGGGGCATTGAACATCAAATTGAACTTATTCCGGGCTCATCTCTCTCGAATAAAGCTGCTTATCGTTGTAAACCCGAAGAAACAAAGGAACTTCAAAAGCAAATCGATGAATTGATGGCTAGGGGCTATGTTCGTGAAAGTATAAGTCCTTGTGCTGTACCGGTGCTACTTGTGCCAAAGAAAGATGAGTCGTGGAGAATGTGTGTTGATAGTCGTGCCGTGAATAGTATAACAATCAAATACCGCTTCCCAATTCCAAGGCTCGATGATATGCTTGACGAGCTTCATGGTTCGGTTATTTTCTCAAAAATCGACCTTAGAAGTGGTTACCATCAGATTCGGATGCGTGAAGGTGATGAATGGAAGACGGCCTTCAAAACGAAGCATGGGTTATATGAATGGACCGTCATGCCATTCGGTCTTACCAATGTTCCAAGTACCTTTATGAGATTGATGAATGAGGTACTTAAATCTTTCTTGGGCAGATTTGTTGTGGTTTATCTTGATGATATATTGGTGTATAGCAGGAGCATAGATGATCATTTTGAACATTTGAGGCAAGTGTTCGAAATTTTGCGAAATCAGAAACTTTATGGGAAGCGTGAGAAGTGCTCTTTTCTTGTGGAGAGCGTGGTTTTCTTGGGATACGTGGTGTCCAAGGATGGTGTCTCGGTTGATCAATAAAAAATTGAAGCAATTCGATCATGGCCAGAACCTAAAATCGTTAGTGAGGTACGATCTTTTCACGGGCTTGCTTCATTTTATCATCGATTTATTCGAAATTTCAGTACCATAACCAGCCCTATAACGGAGTGTTTGAAGAAAGGAGGTTTTAATTGGGGCGGGGCTGCTAAGCAAGCTTTTGAAACGATTAAGGATCGGTTGTGTACCGCTCCTATCTTGGCTTTACCCGACTTTACTCAACCTTTCGAGGTCGAGTGTGATGCTAGTGGCGTGGGAATAGGGGCTGTTTTGATTCAAGGGAAACGTCCTATTGCCTACTTCTCGGAGAAATTAGGTGGCGCTCGATTGAATTATTGCACTTATGATAAGGAATTTTATGCTATTGTGCGGGCTCTTGATCATTGGAGTCACTATCTCCTTCCTAATCATTTTATATTGCATTCCGACCACAAATTCTTGAAATATATTAGTGGGCCGCAGAAGTTAAATCAAAGGCACGTAAAATGGGTGGAATTTTTACAATCATTTAACTTTTCATCCAAATATACAAATGGGAAGAGTAATGTTGTAGCCGATGCTTTATCTCGTCGTTATACCTTGCTGTCCACACTTGATGTTCGTCTTTTGGGCTTTGAAACTTTGAAAAATTACTATGTTGAAGATGGAGACTTTGGTGCAATATATCTTGAGTGCAAATCAGGAGCTAAGGGAGAGTATTTGATTCAAGACGGTTTTATTTTTAAAGGAAATCGACTTTTTGTTCCTAAGCATCTTATTCGGGAACTACTTATAAGGGAGGCTCACGGTGAAGGGCTAGCTGGTCACTTTGGGGGTGGCTAAGACCGTGGAGATCTTGAAAGAGCATTTCTTATGGCCACGATTGCAAAAAGATGTTCACAACATCGTGGGTAAGTGTGTTACTTGTCAAGTTTCGAAAAACAAATTCAAACCGGGTGAATATACTCCCTTGCCAATTCCGGTCAGACCTTGGGACAATGTTTCTATGGACTCCATTGTTGCTTTGCCACGCACTCAACGTGGTAAGGATTCTATCATGGTGGTGGTTGATCGTTTTTCTAAGATGGCTCATTTTGTTGCTTGCCATAAAATCGATGATGCTCCTAATGTGGCTGATTTGTACTATCGGGAAATTGTGAGGTTACATGGCATTCCGAAGACTATTGTGTCGGATCGGGATTCTAAATTCTTGAGCTACTTTTGGAATACGTTATGGAGGAAAGTGGGTACAAAGTTGCTGTTTAGTACCTCTCACCATCCTCAAAAGGATGGACAAACCGAAGTCACAAATCGGACTTTGGGTACTTTGTTGCGTGGGCTTGTGAGCAAGACACAAAAGGATTGGGATCTCAAGCTTTCTCATGCCGAATTTGCTTATAACAGGTCGCCTACGCATGCTACGGGTCATTCACCGTTTGAAATTGTATACGGTATTAATCCTTATCTTCCTTTGGATTTAATTCCGTTGCCTAAAGATGAGCTGGTGCATAAAGATGCCGAGTCCAAGTTAAAGGCAATGTTGAAGCTCCATGAGCAAGTCCGGGCCAGAATTGAAGCCGTGAATGCAGCCTATAAACGCAAGTCAAACAAGAACAAGAAGCCAAGGGTGTTCGAGGTTGGAGACTTGGTTTGGGTGCATTTGAGAAAGGAGCGATTTCCAAGCAAGCGAAAGAATAAGCTCATGCCTAGAGCGGAAGGTCCTTACAAGATTGTGGGTCGAGTTAACAACAATGCTTACAAGGTTGAACTTCCCGGTGATTATGGTGTTCACGCCACTTTTAATGTTGGTGATCTCTCTCCTTACTTGGATGACGATGGCCTAGCTGAATTGAGGTCAATTCCTTTTCAAGGGGGAGGGGATGATGCGAACCAAGCTAGTGACCAAGCTAATGATTCGGAGTTGGTTAATAAGCTGGACGAATTGGTTGTGAACACTCAAGGTGATGGTCTAATGTTGGCTCGTAATTTTCAACCGATAGGTTCATATTATCCTTCCTTTGTTGCGTTGCTAAGCATGGTTTAAAGAGGCTGATGGCGGCACGTTTACCAAGGAGAGGACGGACCAAGTTTACATTTTTATCTTACATTTTCAGATTATGTTTACAATAAAATGTTAGCTTAAATTGGTGTTTGTCTAAGTTCAATGAACTAGTAGTTTTAATGATTGTAATTAAGTGAAGAGTGAATGATCACCTCTTCACCTTGCTAGCTTTACACGGCTCAATGGGGCTATATAATGCATCCAAGTTCTTGACCAGGAAAACACTGAATTCATCACGGAAAAGGGCATATTTTGTTACACAACAATGCCCTTTGGCCTGAAGAAAGCAGGGGATACCTACCAACGCTTGGTCAACATGATGTTCAAAGAACAAATTGGTGACATAATGGAGGTCTACATTGATGACATGGTGGTTAAATCAAAGAAGACAGAAGATCATGTAAAAGACCTAGAAGTAGCCTTCAAAACCCTACAAGAATTCAATATAAAGCTCAACCCCTCCAAATGCCACTTTGGAGTCTCTTCAGGCAAATTCCTTAGATACATGGTGACAAAAAGAAGGATTGAAGCCATCACAGAACAGATAAAAGCCATCTTGTAATTAGAATCTCACAAATCAGTCAAAGATATCCAAAGATTAACAGGAAGAGTTGCAGCTCTGAACAGATTCATTTCCCGATCATCTAAAAGATGCAGATCCTTCTACAACCTCCTCAGGAAGAACAAATCATTCAAATGGATGCTTGAACACGAAACAGCCTTCCAAGATTTAAAAACCTACCTGGCTGGTCCTCCACTACTGGCCAAACTTAATAAAGGAGAACCCCTGACGGTTTACTTATCAGTCACTGAAACTGAAGTAAGTAGAGTCCTGACAAAGGAGGTTGAAGGCCAACAACACCCTGTCTATTATGTAAGTAAAATTCTCCTTGATGCAGAAACAAGGTATGGACTACTTGTAAAATACGTACTTGCTTTAATTATATCCTGTACAAAACTTAGACCTTACTTTGAGAGTCACCTAATAATTGTCCGGACCAACCTGCCTATCAAAACTGTCCTGAGAAAACCTGAACTTTCAGGCAAAATGGCAAAATGTTCAGTACAACTAAGTACTTATGACATAATTTTTGAATCTAGGACAGTTATTAAGTCTCAAGCCTTAGCAGACTTTGTGGCTGAATTTAGTCCCAGCCTAGAACCGGACATCATAAAAGAAGTCAATCATCTAGACACCAAAAAACTAGGCTAGGAATGGACCTTACACGTAGATGGAGCAACAAATATGAGAGGAACTTGTTGGAGTATGTGTCCTCAACAATAGTGCGATCACATGTTTAAATCTCAAATTAAGAATACGTAAGGGATGATTCATTTATATAGTCAACTGATCAACATTAATCAGTAATGATTGGCTAACTAGAGTTTGACATTACTATCGTTTGACGGTGGTGAGCAGTTGATCCCTTAAGTTTACACCTAAAGGACAATTCTCTTAATAGACAAATTGATTAATTGTATGACGATACAAGTTAATCAATTCCTTAAAATTGAACAATTCAATTGTGAGAGAGAATATTTTATATCTTATTGTAATTTGATTAAATAAGATTTATTTTAGTAATTGAAATACTTTATTACTAAAATTGATTATTGTTTGTGAAACAATAAAGATTAGAATGAATGGTTGATTATAATTACAATATTTTGTGAATTATAATTATATGACCCATTTTATTTATGTGATCAAGAATCACTAGTCAATTTGTAGTATGTAACTTAATTAATATATAAAATGATATTTATTTGATAAATATGCATTAAATTAATTAATAACATGTAACATACTACATGTGACATATTGTGTGATAAATGACAAATTGACAAAATAAAATGGTAGTCCATTTTATACATATGAATCGAAATATTGAGGGTGGAAGGTGTTAGTGGGTGATTTATTTTATGTGATAAAATAAATTAATCAAACCTACTCTACTTATTCTTACACACCTACAATATTGAGAAGAGTAAAAAGCAAAAGCAAGATGCCATTTTGGCCTCATGCTACCCGGCTACACTCCTCTTTTATGAGGAGTTTTGGTTCTTATTTTTACTCTTACACATTCACATGCATTCATTCATATATTCTCTCCATCTCTCTCTAAAACATGTTTTTGGAAACAAGAAGTTGTTCATCTAATATCATCAAAATATTAGATTACTAGTGTAGTAATAGTGATAGTATTAGAATCTATTTTTAAGGTCCAATAATACACTAATCTAGTTTATTAGTTTATTATTTTAAGAGATTTGTCTTGGGTGCAATCAAAGGAGGATATCTACATTGGGATTTTGGAGGATCATCCACCATATTTACGCTCAAGAGCAAATAAGGAAGGTGACCTTATTTGTGCCCAATTTTCGAGCCATATAACAATGTAAGGGACATTGTTTTTCTTATTTAATCTCTTATTTAGTTATGCATGCACTAGATCTAAAGAAATAATAATTAAAATGTTAATTTGTTCACTATTAGAAGAGTCTAATAATAGGTATATGAACCTAACAATTAGTATCAGAGTATAGGATGTTGCATGCATAATCGATTTATAGTTTTTTCGAGTGTAACTTCATTAAAACTAAAAATTTGTGATTTATTAGATAAAGTCATTAAATCATGATGCATGTTGTATATTCTGGTCCTAAAATGTTTTTAGGTCATTTTTATGATTTATGGTATTTTACTGGTCATTTTAATGATTTTTAGTTATTTTATTACATTTTTATGACCAAAATGGAAATTAAAATGCTAAAAATAGTTAAACTAAGTTTCTGACCTTGAAATTCTTATATGACCTCACATGCATATTTTACTTATTGTAAGTAAAATTTTGTATTAAAGTGATTAATATTGCATGATTTATGATTTTTATGAGGTAAAAATGAATTAAAAGGAGGTATAATGGTTAAATATAGTTAAAGTTTGAAACGGGCCATAAAATTTTAATATGTTGTCACATGCATATTTTACTCACTGTGTGTAAAATTTGAAATGAACTTGAATCATTTAGCATGATTTATGAATTTTTAGTGTAAAAATGACATAAATAGTGACTATTTTAGCATAAATAGCTAAAACAAATTGCATGGCATGAGAAAATTATTTTAGGTTGTATTTATATCTCACTTATCAAATATAAAGTTGTAATATTGATTGGAGTAATTTTTGTATGCTTTAGATGATTTATTTGATAAAACCGATAAATCGCAACTAAATTTTTCTCAAAATAAATTCGAAAATTTTAACCATGATTTTTGACATTATGAGTGTCATGTATATATTCCAGAATGTTCAAAAATTTGAAATTTGAAATTATTGTAATTTAATTTGGATTTATTTCATAAATGTTATGATTTTAAGGTCAAATATGAGCATGAAATTAAATCAAGTTGAATTATTGTCATATATTGAGTGATGACTAATTTTTGAGTCCTAATAATGTTAGGATAATTAACTTGAGCTTAAATTTGATTTAAATATTGATTTGTGATTTTAATATGTTATTATCACGCATTTCCATAAAACCGGGTTATATAATCGATATAAGTTAAATAGGGCGATTTGGCACATAATTTGGCATGATAGACACATATTATAATGCTGTATATTTCAATTGTTGAATGTCATTTTTATTTATATAATTTTGAATTATGTAATTTTATCTTAGTATGGCCTTAATTTTAATCGATATTACCCATAATGAAAGGGAATATTGATTCGGTTGTAATTTAATGTGATCTCCTATCACTTTTATTTTTACTAGTTTCATATTACAAATGTATAATAGGAATAGCTTTGTATTTTATTATTATTTGTAATCATGGAGTTCCTTCAAGACGATGCCATTCGGAAAGGTGTTCCAACAAAGACGGTGTTCTTTGGAGGCGTGCCACTTGAAGATTCAAGGGACCAATGGAGTTGGCTTCCGAATATGTAATAGATTATTTGATTTTCTATTTTAGGAAGGCCATACTAGGAATTTATTATTATTGCTTTGCATTTATTTCAATATGTTGCATGCATTGCCAAATCGCCATAACAACACATGCATTTCATATCGAGTCATCGACCGTGTCAATTATAATTATCGTAGTTCACCGATTTAGTTCACATAAAACGTGATAGATAATAAATTGACAAGACCTCTCACTAAATAATAATTGAGAATTAGCCTTACCAAATAGTAGAAACCATGAGTCCCAATTTCATAAGAAAGTAGGCTCGGCTCATTGGGGTGCTAAACTTGTTACGTTCGGTAAGTGGGTAATAAAATGTTATTACATCGAAATTTGGATTGAGCTCAATGGAAGTATTCGTGACCGTAGTCGCATGTGTTCCGGGCTAAAGATAAATATTAAAGTAATTTTATCGACCGAGAGTTCTAGAAGTAGAATCGATTAAAGAGTTAATCCACCGAGTTATATTGATAATGGATGAATCGGCTCACCGTGCCCGAATTGATATGAATTTGGATCTCGGAATCATTTATAATAGTTGGGTAGAGGTCACTATATAAATGCTTAAAACTTGTTTAAAACGTTTTCAAGTATTATTAAAACCATAGATGTTTATTAATTCCTTCACTTCCTATTTTGTAGTCAAAATTGTTTTCTCAATTGCAATGGCAACTCTAATTTTATCTGCAATGGATTCATCTAATAATTCTACACCAATCACCATTAATTCATGGCTCCAGTCATTCAATGAAAAGTGCTCCTTGTATGATAATGACCCGATTAGAGAACTACGCATTGGCATTGGTGAGGATGGAAATCTTTGCTATTTTACAACTTCTACACCTCCCACTCCCTTACTCATGCCCACCTTCTTGGTAAGAGGATCATATGAGGGGAATCTAACGAATTCCAAGGTATCCTTGTTTGATGAAGCAAGGAGAAATATCAAATTAAGTGGGAGTTCTAGCAAGAATGTCCTTGCAACCGAAAGGGGTAATGGTATTAATAAAGGAAAGGCAAACAAGGGTAAGAAACCCAAATCCGATTGTGAATTGGAAGTTGATAGTGAGACTACCACAACCAAAACCAAGAAGGGTGCCCAATCCTACCATGAATGTCATTATTGTAATGTCATGGGCCATTTGGAAGCGAAATTGCTCCAAGTATTTGGAAGATATCAATGTTGGACTTGTCATTCCATTTGGTACTATTTCTTCCGAAATCTTTGTTATTGATATAAATTATTCCTCCACCTCAACGTTGGTATTAGATACAAGTTTTGGTTTTCACCTTTGTAATCGGTTACAGGGGCTTGGAAATGTGAAAAAGCTAAACAAGAGTGATGCAGATCTCCAACTAGGAAATGGAGCTAGGGTAGCCGCATCTTCAAGAGGGACTTATGTACTTGTTTTAGCTAATAGCTTTGAGTTGTACATACGTAATTGTTATTTTGTACCTTCTTTATCAAAGAACATTGATACGGTTGTTTCTGTACCAAAAATAAATACCTAAATATACTAACAGAAGCTAGTGATAACTAGGGTCGATCTCCACAGGGAGGCAAGGTATTTGTCTGAAAGTCCGTCTATCTAGGTCATAAATGGGGGTTTTAGTTTGGTTTTCTAAACTACTAAAGGTTTAAGGGCAGGAGAAATAAGGCAAAGAGCGGTAAAGTAAGAAGATGTGATATAAGTGATCAGATAAAAGAGAGTATGTCAGGATTTCGGTTCACCATGGAAGTTTATCGACTCAGCTGCAAATAGCCTAGAAAATCTACTGTGAGAAGGGCAAGGGAAAGATCCTTTCGGTCCGCTATCTACCCTAGATTGTCTAGGCTATTTGCAGCTGAGTTGATAAACTGCCATGCTGAACCGAAATCCTGACATACTCTCTTTTATCCGATCACTTATATCACATCTTCTTACTTTACTGCTCTTTGCCTTATTTCTCTTGCCCTTAAACCTTTAGTAGTTTAGAAAACTAAACTAGAACCCCCATTTGTGACCTAGTTAGACGGACTTTCAGACAGATCCTTGCCTCCCTCTAGAGATCGACCCTACTTATCACTAGCTTCCGTTAGTATATTTAGGTATTCATTTTTGCTACGGAAATGACCGTCTCAAATTTTGGCGCCGTTGCCGGGGAGGGAATAGCCATGTCTGTCTTGTTTGTTTCGTTTGTCTCTTTTCGTCTCAGGGAATTTTTATTCCTTGAGAGACAGTTCTCATTTATTTCTTTCAGTGTTGTGTATGCCCAGGTTTAACAGGTCAGAATTAGTTCCTGCTGATCCTGAGCCAGAGAGATCATCTCGGCATAAACTCCGAATGCAAAGAAAGATTCAAAGGGAAGACTTGAGTACTTTTGAACCCGAGCTACAACATTTCCTGTTTGCAGAAGATCCGTCTTATGAAGAAGACAACTCTATTTCTGCTATCAAGCCAGTAAAGATGTCTAACATTGCGAGTCACTCAGAGCCCACAGCTGCCTCGAATCCTAAAGGTTTCAAGCTTGCGACCGAGGATGGTAATACTTTAGACATTAGACCGTCCTATATTAATCTGGTTCAACGAAATCTATTTCGGGGTATGGCGGGTGAAGATCCGTGAAAACATATTGAGGTCTTTACTGACTACTGCTGTACCATTCCCGCCACTAAGGGAGTGACCCGGGATAAGAAAAAAGAATTCATGTTCCCTTTTTCTTTGACCGACGGAGCCAGGGAGTGGCTCATTGATCTTAATCATACTGCAGCCGGTATCACCAAATGGGAGACTCATCACCAAATGGGAGACTTATGCTCTTGCCTTTTATAAACAGTATTTTCCTCCACAACGTACCAATCAGCTGAGAGGAAAAATTATAAGTTTCAAGCAGGCACCTGATGAGAATTTTTACGAAGGTTGGTGTCGTTTCAAGAGGTTGGTGCGGTCTCTTCCTCACCATGGCTTTGATCAGTGGTTTTTATGCAACCTGTTCTACAATGGGTTGTATGATGACCACCGTGCTATATTGGATGCCACATCTAATAGGCGATTTCAGAAGAACAATAACGATGATAAGGGATGGGAAATTATTGAGGAGATGGCTACCCATTATGCTGGGTATAGGAACTCGAGAGATGCCATTTAAACAGTTCATTCAGTTGATAATGCAGTTGTGGCTCAGCTGGAAGCCATGAATGCCCGTTCTGATAAGTTAGGATTACAAGCTGCTGGTGATCAACAAACGGTTCACTTGTTGACTAGACACGAAGCCGTTACTTGTGAGAGATGTAGGATTAATGACGGACACACTGTTGTTGACTGTTTAACAGAGAAGGAGCAAGTCCTTGTCTTTCAGTAATATAGGCAAGGAGGGGGTTTCTATTACAATAATCAAAGTGGAGTCCATCCCAACTTGAGATGGACTAGTAAGAATGTGCTCAATCCTACTCCTCTGCAGCAGCAACAAGCTTATGTCCCTCCACATAAGGCTCAACAAGGCTTTCAAAAGCCTACATCCTTTCCACCGCCGCATCAAGGAGCTTCTTCTAGTAGAGTTAGTGAGTGATACGTGTCGTTAAGCGTATACAAATTAATAATTTATAAAACCTATCTTAACCTCAAAAATATAAACATAGTAAAGGATAAGTAGGGTCGATCCCACGGAGAGACTGGAAAATTAATTAACTATTAAGTACTTTTATTCACTAACTTACATATATACCATTTATTTACATATTTACGGCTATTAACATTATGTACGATTAGGGGGGGTTTCATTGTAGTTTTGAACTAAACTAACAGAACTAAATACTAAAGCTAGACGCGAAGTTAAATACCCCATTTAGCTCATATTCTTATGGTAATTTTAGCTTGTCAACCGATTATTGTTTACGTCAAATCTTAAGTATATTTATAGATTAATTGCGGAATCCAAGATAACAAGAACTCCCTATCTTCTCTTAGATTACAACCGACCTGAACTAAGCCTAGACCGATTCTTAACTAACCGAGCGATGTAAGTTTGTCGCGCCTTACTAAAGACCGTATTAGAAGCATTATCGAACCAAGAAGACATCATTAACCCAATTAATCCCTTCAGTGTCGTCACTACCTAAAGATTAATAGACCAAATTTTACTCCTAACTTAAACTAACCCCAATTCGCAGAGATCAATCTAAGGTAGCTGCCACTCGTATTATGCAACTCGAACTAAGCCAGAATCACACAAATAGCAGAAGTATACAATTCCAATCATAATAAGATAACAAATTACCACTGAAAATTGCAACTGTCAATAAAGATTGAGTAAAGCTTTGGATACAAATTACTGAACGATTAACAATTAAACAACAACGGTTTCAATTACTAAAATTAATCAATGAAAATAAACCATAAATTGAATACAAGAGAGGTAGAGAGAACTTAATTAGTGCCCGGAACTTGTAGTCGGATCATCGGATGTCGCACCTCAGAAACCGCCCCAAATTCGCCCTTACTCGATCGTGTGCTAAGATTCCGACCGGGTACAGTCTCCTACGGCTCGCACGACCCAATTAGGTCTCAAATCGTCACACAATATCGCTCAATATCTGGGAAATATGTGGGTAATTCGGCTCCCTTCGGCTCGCCCTCCATTTCTGACGGAGAACATTGGTATTTATACTTGATTAGGGATCAAGTTTTGTGAGATATAAGATAGATTTTGTGAGTAAAATATGGGAAGAGATTGAATTTGAGAATCCAGACGGAGTTGGGGTTTCCATCGTTGTGCTTTTCGTGAATCCAAAGAGCTTCCATTTGCTCCTCACAAGATTCTCCTCTTTCTCTCATTATTGTTCACTTGGTCTTTCTTGGTTTTGGTCGTATCACATATTCACATTGATGCATAAGTCAGACTTTGGGCCTTCTTATTATATTAGTCCACGTAAAATCTACAACGCACTTTATCTCTTCATTTCATGGGCTGCCAATTTCGTGATTAATTAAAAATTACGTACGTGCCTGCTTGCGTGCTTCTTTATTTCCTATGCTTTGCTTATTATTTTGTTCCTCGATTCGTTTTACAGATACTCGCGTTATACTTTTGATCCATTAAGCGCGTCATTCGGCCCATTCTCTTCCGTCTTGTAATCTGCTACACCAAAACACACTAAATAAGCCCATTTACATTTAAAATAATAATAACATTAATTAAATCTCGAAACTAACGAATATATAATAATATGGCTCAAATAATGCGAATGACGACACTAACAATATACGGATATGGGATAAAAACATATATAATTATGGGCTTATCAAATTCCCCCACACTTTGCTTATTGTCGCCCTCGACAATAACAAATCATGAGCTATAAGTAAATTATCAACCTCAGAGATTTTAGACTTAACTAAACAAGTTTATCGACGACAAACTAAAACATTTTTAGAAATCACTTTATTTAAGTTAGTGAGTCAACGAAAACATTTCTAGTTAGATTAGAAAGTAACATATTCCAAATTTTCCCTCCACTCCAAACTATACAACCAACTAATTAGCCAACATAAATATTTTAAACCGCTTCTAAATTACAATGATAAATAAATGCTTTAGCAATACACTCGGTCCAACTATCTTCGTGCGCATGTGCGAAGTGTATCGACTCGTAGAGGAAGGGCTCGGCAGTTTAAGGTCCTAGGGAAAGGGGATTTACTTTCTTGTACATAGTACGAGGATCGTTCTCCCGAGCATTCAAGTGTATCCGTCATACCTCAATTAACTTACCCACCAATCCACAACCATCACATTGTCATTCACGTTTTTTTCTTCATTTCTTTCTTTCATTTTCACTTTTTTTTCACATTTTTTTCTTCTGTTTTTCTCTGTTTGACTTTTTTTTTTTTTTTTTTTTTTTTTTTTTTTTTTTTTTTTTTTCAATTCCACCCTTCACATTTCGTACCCGTGGATATATCCAGTGTCCCTTGTAGCGAGCTTTCGACCAATGGATCCCGCCCATCCGGACAAGTCATTAGGCATTCTCCCAATACATTGACTGGGTTCCCCTAAGGGTCTAATCACTCGGGCACCGAATAGAATTGAGGTCAAGAACTTAAAGCGGGAGTCACCTATGAAAGTAAATTGGTTAATAAGACCGGCTTACGCTCCCACACTCTAGAGTCAATGAAAAGTGTAATAAAGATAACCAAAGTAAGTGCTTTATAATTCTAATTTAAAGGAGACTTAAAATATGTATGTCACTTAATTAATCAATCCAAGTTCAAAATGGAGGAAAAACTCATGTATATACGACTTCAAAACATTTTTACAAAGACTTCTAATATTAGTGAAATTATTTTTAAGTTAGTATTTTTGAAAAGTCATTAGATTAGAACTTGTCAATCGACTCCTAGTCTAATCGGTCCAATAAGCATAGAGTTGTTAACTTTTAAAAATCGAATTTAACAAACAATAGCATTGATTAATTTCCCACGTGACTGCAGGGTTACTCCACATATACCATTCACTATTAATCAATATAACTTCCAGTACTAAGATACCACTAATTTCAGCAAATCAAGCACTAAACTATCCATAATCCAATGACAATGGCTCAATAATTTATCCCATAGATACAGTGGTTACGCCTGCAAATTTTAAATTGAACCCATTTTCCACAATATTTGCTAGGTCTGTCATAAGTTCACCATCAGCACCATAAATTTCAATTTAAACCATTTTTCATGAACTTTAGCTCGCCTCTCCCCACACTTAAATTCGACATCGTCCTCGATGTTTAAATGAACAACCAAAGATATATAATAAATATAAGAGGGAGTGAGGCACTTAGCGGATTCAAATGAAGCATTCACAAAGAAGATGCTCCATCTTTTGTAGCATTTCGTCACAAAGAAATAGAGTATGCCATCGAGCAAAGCAGCACGCATTGAGAAGCTCGTAAGTGATTGTGTCGGCCTCCGAGGGGGTGATCGACTTCTACCCATGGCATCGAGCAAGGCAGCAGTGCCTTCTCATTCAAGTTGAGTCCCGAGCGACTACGTCTCCCCCAATTCCCGCAAAATGAAACACTCGACCCGCACAAGTGAAATACGGAGGTGGCAAAATACCCAAATTACCAAAGCAAAGATTTTTTTATTTTTTACCTAAACTATTTTTTTTTTTTTTTTTTTTTTTGTGCAACCGACACTATTAACATCCCCCTACAAAGGTTGCGAAACTCAGGGAGGCACTTAAGCCGACTCAACTAAGTAACTTATAAAGCATATTAAATAAACACACATGAAAGCAATAAATTATTAAGCTTGGGTTGCCTCCCAAGAAGCGCCTTAGTTTAATGTCATGGCTCGACATAGTTATATAATCCTCAAAACTCAGTCAGCTCAGCTCCTAAACAAGCGGCTCAAACGTCCTACCAACTAACTTCCTGTCATCTCATCTATTGATCCTCATGCGCCATCTTGTTAACTACCATCAAATATATGTCTTTCACATCAAATTTTCCTTCATGTCATTCAAAGTGTTACTTAACAAGTACCAAACTTTACAGTCGAATGCGACTATTGCAGATTTTCACCCCCGTCCTGCTCCTTCATTTCAACCTCAGTCAATATTATCCTCAAAATCAGCCATGTTTTCTATTATCAGCTCATCCTGCTATCAATATGTATAAGTTCATCCAATATTAACCTAGCAACCAACCATTGGTATATGTTTCAACTCCTTGGTGTACCAGCAACATTATCAAACTGACAGCAAATATAACTTAAACCTTGAAATATTTCTTCCCCCACACTTTGATTAAAGTAAGGGAGCATATATGAGAGAAGGGTGTTTCAGATGATAAGCAATTAGTGAGAGATGATAAGGGCTAAGCAAACGTAAAACAGAAGACAAGTAGTTAGCTAGACTACCAAGCTTCCTAAAAAAAAAAACGTCACTCACCCACAATTTATTTCTATACTCACTGCCCAAGTTCATGTACACTCTTAAAGTCTCAACATTCAGTTCATTACTATTATCCAACTCCAAATTCCGTCATATGAGCATTCCATCAACTAACCAATCATTTAGTCCATGATTCCTAAGCTCCATATTTCTAAATTTTGCTATGAGTACGTCATGAATAGCCATCACACTCATCAGGATACTCTTAACATTCTAACTGAGTTAAGCTACAATAATACTACAACTAGATTTTAAAATTAGGAAGAAATAAGAACAAACAACACGAAAACAAATGGTTAGGGAACATGTCATCTACCCAAATCTCCACTAAATAAAATCCAATAACCATTAAATATAACGAATGCCTTACAAAATTTACACAGGATAAGCATTAGGACAAAAAATTTAGTATGGCCAGATGAAATATAGGAGAAAAACGAAAGGCAAATAACATGCAAAAATGAATAGAAAACAAGTCATATGCTTCAAATTTCCTTCCAAGAAAATCTGGCCATAATTCTAAATCATAGAACTAAGTTAGTAATTATATATAAATGGAAGGTAGTGTCAAATTTAGAACTACATAGAAAATTAATTCTAGCATCAATCTCCCCGGCAACGGCGCCAAAATTTGATACGTGTCGTTAAGCGTATACAAATTAATAATTTATAAAACCTATCTTAACCTCAAAAATATAAACATAGTAAAGGATAAGTAGGGTCGATCCCACGGAGAGACTGGAAAATTAATTAACTATTAAGTACTTTTATTCACTAACTTACATATATACCATTTATTTACATATTTACGGCTATTAACATTATGTACGATTAGGGGGGGTTTCATTGTAGTTTTGAACTAAACTAACAGAACTAAATACTAAAGCTAGACGCGAAGTTAAATACCCCATTTAGCTCATATTCTTATGGTAATTTTAGCTTGTCAACCGATTATTGTTTACGTCAAATCTTAAGTATATTTATAGATTAATTGCGGAATCCAAGATAACAAGAACTCCCTATCTTCTCTTAGATTACAACCGACCTGAACTAAGCCTAGACCGATTCTTAACTAACCGAGCGATGTAAGTTTGTCGCGCCTTACTAAAGACCGTATTAGAAGCATTATCGAACCAAGAAGACATCATTAACCCAATTAATCCCTTCAGTGTCGTCACTACCTAAAGATTAATAGACCAAATTTTACTCCTAACTTAAACTAACCCCAATTCGCAGAGATCAATCTAAGGTAGCTGCCACTCGTATTATGCAACTCGAACTAAGCCAGAATCACACAAATAGCAGAAGTATACAATTCCAATCATAATAAGATAACAAATTACCACTGAAAATTGCAACTGTCAATAAAGATTGAGTAAAGCTTTGGATACAAATTACTGAACGATTAACAATTAAACAACAACGGTTTCAATTACTAAAATTAATCAATGAAAATAAACCATAAATTGAATACAAGAGAGGTAGAGAGAACTTAATTAGTGCCCGGAACTTGTAGTCGGATCATCGGATGTCGCACCTCAGAAACCGCCCCAAATTCGCCCTTACTCGATCGTGTGCTAAGATTCCGACCGGATGCATGAGTCTCCTACGGCTCGCACGACCCAATTAGGTCTCAAATCGTCACACAATATCGCTCAATATCTGGGAAATATGTGGGTAATTCGGCTCCCTTCGGCTCGCCCTCCATTTCTGACGGAGAACATTGGTATTTATACTTGATTAGGGATCAAGTTTTGTGAGATATAAGATAGATTTTGTGAGTAAAATATGGGAAGAGATTGAATTTGAGAATCCGAGACGAGTTGGGGTTTCCATCGTTGTGCTTTTCGTGAATCCAGTAGCTTCCATTTGCTCCTCACAAGATTCTCCTCTTTCTCTCATTATTGTTCACTTGGTCTTTCTTGGTTTTGGTCGTATCACATATTCACATTGATGCATAAGTCAGACTTTGGGCCTTCTTATTATATTAGTCCACGTAAAATCTACAACGCACTTTATCTCTTCATTTCATGGGCTGCCAATTTCGTGATTAATTAAAAATTACGTACGTGCCTGCTTGCGTGCTTCTTTATTTCCTATGCTTTGCTTATTATTTTGTTCCTCGATTCGTTTTACAGATACTCGCGTTATACTTTTGATCCATTAAGCGCGTCATTCGGCCCATTCTCTTCCGTCTTGTAATCTGCTACACCAAAACACACTAAATAAGCCCATTTACATTTAAAATAATAATAACATTAATTAAATCTCGAAACTAACGAATATATAATAATATGGCTCAAATAATGCGAATGACGACACTAACAATATACGGATATGGGATAAAAACATATATAATTATGGGCTTATCAGTGAGTTAGCTGAGTTAAAGTCGATGATCCAATCTTTGACTAAGCAGATGCAGATGAGTGACCAATAAAAAGAAGCATCAATTAAGTCACTCGAGACCCAAGTTACCCAACTCACCGCTAGCCAGTCTACGAGAAAGCCGGGTCATTTACTGTCTCAATCTGAGAATAATCCACATGAGACGATAAATTTGATTAACTTACGAAGTGGTCTTTCTTATGAAGGACCCAAATTGTCAATTGTCGAGGACATATCAGACCCGGAGGATGTCGTTGCTGATGATAAACAGTCGTCCATTGCTAAAAACGTGCTTAATCCAAAGAAAATACTCGATCGACTGATTTCAGGTGGTCGATCGAGTAGAATTGCTAATAAAAATGCTCGATCGAGTGGTTCTAAGGGTCGATCGAGGAAAGTGGATATTTAAGGATTCGATCGAGAGCCTGAAATAGCTCGATGGAGTGAAAATTCTGGGAGAAGTGTTCGATCGAGTGAAATCTTAACTCGATCGAACAATGCTGATAATGAAGGACTCGATTGAGAGGCTGAGAATGCTCGATCGAGTGAAAAAGCTGCTGAAAGACCTCGATTGAGAGGTAAGAGATATCGATTGAACAGAAAGGAGTTTTAACCTATCGAGACATTGGAAGAAAGGAATAAAGGGCTCGCAATTCCTATCATGGTGCCCTTTCCAAGGCGATTGCAGAACAACAAGGCTAACCAACAGTTCGGGAAATTTGCCGAGCTCCTGAAAAGCCTTCACGTCAATGTTCCCTTCGCCGAATTTCTTACCCAGGTACCCTCTTATATGAAATTCATGAAAACAATGTTATCGCGTAAGGGGCACATACATGACCATGAAACGGTAAGTTTAACTAAAGTAGGGACTGCCTTAGTTCAGAATAAGACACCGCCTAAACAGTCAGACCCGGGTAGCTTTTCAATTCCTTGTCATATAGGGATCCATTTGATTGATAACACGCTATGCGATCTAGGTGCTAGCGTGAGTGTCTTACCTCTGTCTCTCGCTAAGAGACTTGGTTTGACCAAATTTAACTGCACAAATATGACCGTTCAGATGGCCGACCGTAGTGGCCACTAGGAGTTATATAGGAAATACCTGTCAAAAGCGGGAGATTCTTTATTCCCATAGACGTTTTGGTTCTTGACATCCCCGAGTACACTCACACCCCTAATATTTTAGGGCGACCATTTTTATTTACTGCTCGTGCAGTAATTGACGTCGGGGGGAAGACCCTTACATTTCAGGTAGGAGACGAGGAGCTGATATTTCATCAGTCTAAATCTCATAGAGCTCCTATGCAAGTTCAACCTTGCAATGCCCTATCCTCTATTGACTCAGATACGGACACTCCGGTTGAGAATATTGAATATTGTGCTGCAATTGTAACTCCTCTACCTCAGACTGAGAGCGAAAAGGAGCACCATTCTTTTGTTTTCCTTGCTGTAGGTACGGATAGAGTGGATGCTGGAGATGCTAACGGTCAAAGTACAGTTAAAGTCAATCAAAGTGATGGAGATGCCACTAATGTCGATGGGAATGTCAAGAGGAAGCAGAAAGTTCGGGCGTATGTGGATTCCAACTACTCTCCTTTCGTTAGTTAAAATTCAAATTCGTGGCGATCAAAGAGGACGGTCTGAGATGCTGAAGGTACCTCTTCCAGTCAGAAGCCCTCTTGTGGGCTACTAAAATGTTTTGGAAGATGAGCGGGGAATGCCCCGTTGTAATAACTTGTAATTTTGAATTTCCATTAAGACTTTTTTATTGCACTTTAGACTTTTTGACAATAGTTTAGTTAGTTTAGCGAAAACCGACTATAGACTGCTTATTTTTGTGATTTGGTATTTTTGGGAATTGTTTTTGCGTGTTTCTATGCAGGTTTGGGGAAGACAGGTCGCATTGGGATGTCTTCCATGAGAAAACAACTCGATCGAGTACTTTTTGTACTCGATCGAGAGGAATGCCCTGCAAAACTGTTCGATCGAGTGGTTTCAGACACTCAATCGAAATGTCAAAAATGAGGAATACTCGATCGAGAGAATTTTATTCGATCGAGCAGAATGAATGCCAGAGTCCTCGATCAAGTGGTTTCAAATCACTCGATCGAGTAAATACGCTTATTATATGCAGGAAGTCTTCTTTTTCTTCCTCTATTTTCATTCTAACTCATTATCTTCCTTATTTGTGTGATATCTTGTGCGAAAAACCCTAAATTCTCCCTTAATCTTTCCCTATTGCTAAATCAATCACCCACATTATTTTCCTTATGCCTATTTCGACATTAGCCCCCTATTTTCCCCCAAAAATTCGTCTTTGTTGCTTTCAATTCGGGTAATTAGGGTTTATTGGGTTTTTGTTCGAAATCCGTCTTTTGCTTGGATTCTGGTCGATTTCTTGCTATTTCTTGTGGGTTTTTCATCAAGTAAGTAATTCCCTTAATTCCTTTGTTGATTAATTGCTTTTGTTCGACTTAATTGAAGAATTATGGTTTAGAGTTTTTCGAATTTTTTTTTTCGAAAAATTGGGGATTTCGTTTTCTTTTGTTTAATTGATTAATTTCCCCACCTTACTTGCTTGATTAGGATGGATAGTAGCACACTAACTTCGACTAGTTCGACTATTGCCCCATCCTTGACTGAGACGGTGGTCCTTGATGTTACCACCGTCACCTCTACTGTTCGTACCGTTGTTTTTACTACTTTCTCTGTTGGTACTACTGTTGTTTCTGGTGCCTCTACTAGTACAGTTGCTGCCACTGCATCTACTTCTGGTACCGTTTCTTCTTCGGTGACGACCCCTGCTGCGTCGTCACCAGCTGTCACATCTGCTTTCCGGGCTGCCCTAGTACCTCGCCCCGCTACTGGACGGGCTTCTTCTTTAGGTACTGGAGGGCGTGGATGGGGTCGAGGACGAGGCACACCTGCTGCCAGACGTGTCACGTTCCGTGCCGATGAGTCTCTCGACCCGCATCCTGACTAACCAGAGGTACATTTCGTTAATGCTATTCATCGTACCCGTTTCTTTGACTTTGAGAGCTGTGACTTTGCTTCGACCAAATTTTTCTGCCGGAAATCGCTTGAGAAGTTACGTATTTACGAGCCTGTAGTTGAGATTTTAAACGGGACGGGGATGTCTGGACTGATTACCATGAGTGCCACGACCTATAAGGAGCTGACCATCGAGTTTTTCAGCTCCTTCACTTTTTCTGCAGCTGCCTACGCCACCAACTAGGGTAGTTCGTGTGTCTCCTTCCGGTTGTTTAACCGGACTACGACCTGGACCCTAGCTGAGTTTGGTAGTAGGTTAGGATTGTCCACCCACGGTGAGTCGGACTCTCCTACGAAGATCCTGCGTACTGTTTGGAGGACTTTGGCACAGACAGCCTTTGAGGAGCGCATGCTCGCTCATGTCCACCTCCCTCCGGCCCGTTACTTTTTGTGTCTCATTGGTGGGACGATTTTCGGCCGTAAAGAGCCTAACAACATTAACAATGTCGAGTTGTCAATTCTCGGGGGCTATCTAAACATTGATAGCGAGGGCCCCTTTGTTCTTAACATTGCTTATTTGACTGCTCAGTATTTTAACACTGTTGGGAAGAAGAAGTCGGGCACCATTTCCTGCGGTGGCATAGCTACCTTTCTTGCCCATTCTATCTTCCCTGTCTTCCCTCGTGACCTGACACAGGTCGATACTAATAGGTACCTAGATATTCCTGCCATACTGTCTATGTTTTGGCTAGCTTCTGACCAGCGGAATTGGAAGATTTGTGGTTCCTTGTCCGAGACCTTACCTTGCACCACCCTCCCCAGTCTTGTTCCTTTACATACTGTTAGGGGTAGAATACCTCCACCTTTGCCCTTCTACCACCTTCTACTCGCTCCACCTACCACTACTTCCGCTGCTAAGACGTGTAAGAGGCCTAAGACTGGACAGGGATCCACACAGACAACTGAGGCTGGGAAGTCTTGCACTCCCACGCCTCAGCCGATCCTTATTCCCACTCCTACCCCTACACAGCCGGTCTACCTGGCTAATTTTATTTCTCCTCCACCTTTTGAGGCGTCCGAGGTCATTGACCAAGGGAGCCATGATGGTTTTCTTCTTGAGCTTCTTACCAGGCAGGCTCGTAGGGAGCGGGACATTGCTTTTACCTTGTCCCCTCTATATGAGTATCACATGCGACGAGGACGCCCCGTTCCTGAGGGCTGGCCACACCCTTCTTTCTACCAATACCCGGAGGAGGAGTACCCACAGCCAGCTAGTGAGGCGGACACAGCTGAGGAGGAGGAGAGAGCCCGAGCTGAGAAGGGGAGAAGGAGGGAGGAGGAGCGAGATCCTGACTTCGTGGTGGTAGAGGAGGAGGAGGAGGGCGACGAGTAGCTGCTGGTCTACTCACTTCCCCATTTTTCCGGCTGCTTTGGGGAAGTTCGCCATTTTGTATGTATTTCTTGCTCTTTTATTTATTTTTTCTCTCCTTATTTAGTTATTGTTTTTCATTCATTTATTGGCTGTATATATCCCTTTTCCATTATATATCTGCTGGTGTATGCTTGTAGACAACGAGGGCGTTGTCCGTTTTGGTTTGGGGAGGGTATTGTATCCTTTGAGTCTGCAGTTTGCATTTGTTTTGGCATTCACGTTTAGAATATTTCAAAATAAACAAATATTCACGTTTCAGTTTGCATATAGGTTGAGTCAGAATGGTAGATTTCCACGATGAAATTACACTTTAACTTGTCTTATCGCTTAAGCCTTGCATCTAATTGACAGTTAATAGTTTAGTCATGCGCATATCTACATGTTAATGTCAAAAATATAGCTGAATGTTTAGACTTGACCTGATAAATTGGCAACCTACTTTACAATTTCTGAGTTTTAGAGCCATATAACTGGTGTCATTCATGAGCGGTTCATGTAGGAATTGAGAGTAGTACTCCTTGCATAACATGTTCATCACTTTTGCACATTTATGAAATTTGATTGCTTGTCGCTTGAGTAAATTCGGGTTTGTGGTCGGTGTCACATGCAGGGAGGTGCTTACAATTTCCCCCTTTCTTTCATTTTCACCCATTTAGCTCAACATTAGCCAAAATAGCCTTTTGACCCATTAGCTACACCCAAATTAAGCATGCCTGTCAAGTTAGTTTAGTGTAATTTTTGTGGTATATTTGTATTGCTGCTAGTTGGTTTGTTCTCATTTATATGGAGTTGGTAGAAAAAGAAATAACGTGGGTAGGAAAATGAGAAAAGCATGGAAAAAAAAAAAAAAAAAAAAAAAAAAAAAAAAAAAAAGAGAAAAACAAAATGAAAAAACGTGAACAGAGGAAGGAAGAAAGAAAAGAAGAAAAAAAAGAGAATTTTAAATAGAAATTAGACCGTGTTAAAAAAAGGGAAGTTTGTGACGGTCTACTCCTCCATTATTTTTTATGTCTTTTGAGGAGATAGTGTATTGGGTAGTGAGTTGTGTGCCAAAGAAGGGCACTTGTGCTTTATTTTCTAGACAGGTGAGATTCGGATGGTCTTATATGGTCCTGTTTAGGTGCTAGCTTGATGCTTTACCTCCACATTTCCATAATCTGTTTTGCCTTTTCTTACTTGTAATCACACTGTCCCATATTATTTGTAAGCCCTCGGCTGTGAGGGACATTGTTGGTTGGTATATTTGTATAGTACTTGAATCGTCTATCATTTTGTTGCATGCATGTTATGTAGGTCGCAGTTTAGGTGAGTGACTGTTTTCTCCTTCTCTCTTACACATATAATTTCACCCTTTGCTTCATGAGAGAAGAGTGACCCGCGAGAGTCCGATTTTGATTGTCTTGTAAGGTCGACAGGTCAACTTATTTATAGATATCATACAACTCGTTTGCGTATTTGACTGCTGTAGCTATGACTGTTGATTTCTGATTGCATTAAATTGGTTTAAGTGGAAAAGTTATAGCTAGCTCTGAGTTTTCATATCCGTTCCATTAGTTTGCATTTTGTTTACTCGAGGACGAGTAAAGGTTCATTTTGGGGAGATTTGATACGTGCAATTTATATAGAATTTTTAGCCTCTTATTGCACACATTTCTATGCCTTTTTATATCGCTTTATATTGCAAAATGCCCCGAATTAGCTACTTTGGTTTGTTTTGTTTTAATCGCAGAAATGGACCCGAAAGTAGCGGAATCGACTCTTATTCGTCCTATTTAGCATGCATTGTAAGGAGACGGGAATTTTGGAGCAAGAGTCGTACCTCGGAGTGCGTGAAGGGTGGTCAAAATAAGCAGTCACTACGAGTTGAAGGCTGATCTCAGTGGAAATCACTCGATCGAGATGTTCTGGGAGTCGATCGAGTGGTTTGGCAGATATTAGAGGTCGGTCGAGTGATTCTTTTTACTCAATCGAAATGAGCTTTTATAGAGTTACTCGATCAAGAGCCTAAAGTGCTCGATCGAGTAGATTTGCTGGAGACGACCTCGATCGAGTAGTCTGAAAGTACTTGGTCGAGTGGATTGCTATTTTACACGGGTTTTAGTAATCCGTGATAGGTTTATTTTAGTTAATTTTCGCTCCCTATAAGGGAGTCGTAATTAGGTTAATAAATATACTTCTACACTTCTAAAACTTTGCTTAATTACGTTCCTTACTCTCTTTGGACTGCTGAAACTTTTTCTGCCTCTTTTCTTTTTTTTTTGATAAAATGTAAGTATATTATCAAAAGAAGAGTCACCATACAAGGAAGACGGATCAGCATAACATAGCTATTTTCTGATCCAAACTACCTAACACACAAGAGCAGCCCAAACAAGGGAGCACAACAACAAAAACTAATGAAAGACAACACCCGTCTATGTGATCATAACAAAATCAGATCACAACAAAACCCGATTGTTGCTCTTCACTACCAAAAATCCCTCTTTTCAGACAGAAACCCTTTTCAATCAAATCTCTTTCAATCACCCCAGATCGTCATCTCCTCCCCCGATCCTAAGGTATGCTACTCAGAAGCCGATCAATCCAAATAGCATCATTCCTCTCACACTTGGTAATAGTTGCAACTCTCAATCGAGCTTGCATCTCCTGAATGATATCTTGAGCGACTTTTTGGGGGCGATACAAGGTTGATTCATGTTTGCACAGATTTCTCTGTCTCCAGATATGATATGAGCAGGCATTTATCGTAGCATTAAGAACCCCCTTCTGTAATTGGGACCCCGATCTGGCGAGCCTCCATTCCAGCACATCCTGCAATGGTAAGACGATACCAATCCAGTCACCTACTACAGCCGTGACGACTTCACTGTAAGGGCAAGCAAAAAAAAGATGTGTAATACTTTCAGCATCACCTCCACAGGTATAACAGGTATCCTCTTCACAAATCCCTAATTTAAGAAGTTTGTCTTTTGTGTTCATGTTTCCATGATGGTAAATCCAGGCTAGAAAAGCATGTTTAGGTACAGTCCAACTATTCCAGACTAATTTATGCCAACTAACCTCAACTCCTTTAATTCTGAGATAATCATAGCCTTTAGCTATGGTATACTGCTGTTGATTTTGATTCTGCCACAGCTGTAGATGATATGCATTGTTTAGATCAGATTCGTGGGAGGAGAATAAATTTGCCAGTTCACTCCTCTGAGGTAGACGTGACTAACCCATTTTACCCATAGTGAATCAGCCTTAGTTGCAATCCACCACACTAGCTTACCCACAGCTGCTTTATTCCACAAAGAATCATATTTGAGACCAAGACCCCCTTCCTTCTTAGGTTTGCAAGTTTTTTCCCAAGACACCAGAGGGGATCTCATGAACTCAACCCCTCCATTCCATAAAAAATTCCTGCAAATTTGTTCAATCCTGGTAATCACCCCTGTAGGCAGAATGAACATTTGAGCCCAGTAGTTATGATAAGTCTTAAGCACAGCTCTGACCAGGACCAATCTGCCAGCATAAGATAACTTCCTTGCTCCTAGAGTTCTGATTTTAGCCACTACTTTGTCAATAAGAGGCTTGCAATCTTGAGCACTAAGTCTAGTAGTTTTGATGGGCACCCCTAAATATTTAAAAGGAAGGGACCCCTCAATCAGTCCTGAAACCTGAAGGATATCCTTCTTTAGATCTTCTCTTACTCCATTAAAATAAGCATTGGACTTGCCTTTGCTCATCCTGAGGCCTGAAGTGTTAGAGAATGTGGAGAAAGACCTAATGATAGTCATCATAGAGGGAGCATCTCCTTTGCTAAAAAGGAGCAGAACATCTGCAAACATTAAATGAGTCAACTTCATCGGTTAACAAAGAGGATGGAATTTCAAATGCAACCTGTCAGTAGTGCATCTGAGAATTCTAGTGAGGTATTCCATACATATGATGAATTAGAGAGGGGATATGGGGTCCCCTTGTCTTAGTCCTCTTTACCCCTTAAAAAATCCAAACATGTTTCCATTAAGATTCAGGGAGTAGCTCACTGTAGTCACACATTGCATAATCCAACCTCTAAATTTCTCAAGAAAATTAAGAGCTATGAGCATTTAATCAAGGAAACCCCACTCAATAGTATCATAAGCCTTTTGCAAGTCCATTTTGATAAGGCATCTAGGGGAAACCGCCTTTTTCTCATACAATCTAATAATATCCTGGCAAATGAGGATATTCTCCATGAAACTTCTACCTTGAATAAACCCTCCTTGATTTTGTGACACAATCTCAGGAAGGATTAGGGCCAATCTGTTACACATAAGTTTGGATATGCACTTGTATAGTACATTGCAACATGCAATAGGCCTATATTCCAACACAGTAGAAGGTCTCTCCACTTTAGGTATTAGAGTAATGAGGGTGGCATTAATCTGCTTAAGAAGTTTTCCAGAGCTGAAAAAATCAGAAATTGCCAGACAAACCTCATTCCCAATAATGTCCCAGGAATCTTTAAAGAATTTACTAGAATACCCATCAGGACCAGGGGTCTTGTCATTAGGGATATGAAAAATCACATATTTAATTTCCTTATAAGTAATAGGAGCAAGAAGTATCTGATGATGTGTAGTAGTGCAGATCCTCCCTTTTTGGACTACTGATTTGTTCACTTCCTTAGTTTGAGCCCTAGAACCCAACAGCATATGATAATAATCCAGGAAAGCCTGTTGGATACCCTCTTCATCAGTAAAGAGCTTATGCTTATGGTCTCTTATCTGCTGAATATAGTTATGATTCCTCCTGACTTTAATTAGGCCATGAAAATAGGAGGAAAAGAGCCTATTTTAGTCATTCTTTCCCCTTTAATCTAAACTTAATTTGTTCTCATTAATTGTTCCTCTATTCTTGTTTATGCTTAATTATCATCTCTTCATTATATCTATTGTTAGCATGCTTATTGTTCTTATTGTTGATTGCCCTAAGAACGTGAGTAGCTAATTTTCTTTATTTTGGGATTAGGGGATCCATGGTAGAATTGTGACGATGTAATAAATAGACTAGATAATTTACATGTGAGAATCTGTCCCCATAGCAATATAACTGTAACACCTATTTAGTTGAGTGCACGCTTCTAAATAACATTAATTTGGTTAACTTTGTTCCTGGATCGGAAGATTGGAATAAACAGACCTGCTATGAATAGTAGACTACCCTAATGAGGACGGAAGTTAAGAGATAGGCCTTTTGTAACTTGGGTCTGGTTCTTGTGGATGGTGGCTTCTGTCACTGCCGCTTGTAATTTTTAACTTGAGGAGGAGTGATGGTTTTTACTGCTGCCATTCAAAGTTTTCACGAAAATAGCGAGTTTGAATTTCGCCACCTGTAGTTCTGAAAGGTAAAAAATAACGGTTTTTATTTCCGTCATTTCGATATCGCGAGATTAACAAGTTTAAATCCGGTCATCTGCAAATTTGAAGGAAATAACGGTTCCTAATTCCGTTATTTGAAATTTTCGTGAAAATAGTGAATTTGAATCTCACTATTTTGTATTTGTGAAGAAAATAACGGTTTTTAATTCCGTTATCCGACTTTTTTGTAAAAATAACGAATTTGAATTTCGCCATTTCGTATTTGTGTAGAAAATAGCGGTTTTTAATTCCGTTATTTAAGAATTTGTTGAAAATAGCGAATTTGAATTTCGCCACTTTGTATTTGTGAAGAAAATAACGGTTTCTAATTCCGTTATTTGAAATTTTTCTAAAAATAGCGAATTTTAATTTCGCCACGTTGTATTTGTGAAGAAAATAACGGTTCTTAATTCTATTATTTGAAATTTGTGAAAATATTGAATTTGAATTTCGCCATTTTGTATTTATGGAAGAGGGTTGTGCATATGATTTGGCCAAAGCCCAAAATTTGGCTGAAATTGACAGTCACCCCAAAGAGGCGCGAGCTCTAAGGCGACATAAGGGGCTTCCCCTATTTTCTTGAAAAGGACGCGAAGACTGACTGCTCTTCATTCCGTCATCTTCCACGACAAATAATCGAAGAAAACTCTCAAATTGCCATTTTTTTATCTCACCCTTTGCTTGCACTTGTGCCAAAATCATCATGTCATCTCAAGGTATGTTTATCCTCTTGATTCCACTTGATTTTGGTTTGCATTTTTGTTGATTGAATTAGGATTAAACGCTAATTCGTCTTAAATTAAATTGGGCGTTTTTTTATTTGCTTATTTTTAAGTGCAATTGATACTTACATTAGGTTAGAAACGTGCTTAGGAGCAAAGGGGCACTTTTAGTTTGCATTTTGGTCCCCGTTCCCGTCCTCTATGTGCGAAAAACGTGAATGAGACATGAAATCGTCTCATTTCACAAAGTTGTGCTTGTTTACTCGAGGTTGATCGGGTCACATTGCTTTGTCGTAGCCACTTTTGAATTTTTTGTCTTTTAAGCGCTTAATTGGGCATAAAATAGCCTTTTTGAGTTTTGTGACTTGTCTGGTTAGGACGGTTGTATATTTTTGCTTCCGTAGGCTTTGTGTTAGCCCGAGGGGTATGGTTTCTTTGTTGTTTAATTGACTCGTCTTTTGCTTGAAAAGAAGAGCGAGTCTGGTTTTGTGTGTGTTTTTTTTTTTGAGTTTTTTTTTTTGTCAAGCATTGTGCGGGATGGGTTTTGTTGGGTTTGCCCTTGCTCGTTTAGCTATTTTTTTGTATTTGCAGGCGATTTTTGTTTTTCCCATTGGCTTTTGCTTATTTTGTGCCGTCGTAATGCCGAAATTTCCACTGACTTTGTTTTTATTTTGGCTCCACGTGAATGTTTGGGGTCTGCTAGGCCGTGGACTCGGGAGGAGAAGGTTTCGGGTGGAGGAGGATCTAGGAGACCCGTCAGGTCTGGCTAGGAGTAAGGATCGATGGTAGGTCACTGAGTCCTGATTAGTCACCTACGTCTGAAGATTGGGGGCGTCTAATGATTGGGGGTCAACACCAGAGCGACGCACTGTGTTGCGGCTTTCAATCATCGTTGAATTCTGATGATTGGGGTTCAACATTGGGACGATGCACTGTGTTGTGGCTCCTGCTCATCGTATCGTCTAAAGTCTGCTAGACATTTTTTCTCTTTTTGTTCGGGAGTAAGAAGGAGGGGTTATCGTCATGGTAACCTCCTCTGCTTTTGCTGTTACTCCTTTTCTTTTCATGTTGCTCACTTTCTTTTTCGGTTGGAGGGACGAGGAGTGCTTAGTTCGGTAGGTGGCAGATAGTCCCCAGTTCATTGTTTTAGGCCAGTGTTTGTATGATAAGTAATTGTACCGGATCCTCTTTGTATGGTCAGTTGCGTTAAATTAGTGTCTGTATCAGACTCTGTTTGTGTCGTGAGTCATTTGTATCAAGTGTGTGTTAATGTATTTTGCGTTAGGCGGTTTTGTATATATGGCCTTTTGTGTGTATTTTTGTTTGTAGTTTTTTTTGTGCTTGGCTTTTTTGTGTTATGTTTCGGAGAAGTGCGGTCGACGGACGGTTTCTCGCTTGCTTTGGTCATTTGTACCTACAATGTTAGTGCAGAAAACAAACAATAGGTAGAACGTACGCATTCATACATGCACATAAACACGTAGAAATAGGCGAAAAATGCCGTTGAAATAGCGGATGACTCGAAGTTAAAGTTTTGAAATTACTCATTGGAAAAAGGATTTTTGAAAATTCCACGACAAAACGTCGCGCTTGGATTTTTCAAAAGGAAGTTGTTTTGAAATTTTGAGCAATTAATTCGTGTTAGAATTAAATTATCTCGAAAAAAATGCATCAAGTTTTGCCGAAATTGATTTCCAAGTTGAATTGAAACTCAAACCGTCTTTTGAATTTAAGACGGAGTGAAAATTAAAGGAGAGTTTGTAAATGTGTGGATTTTTGGATTTGGGAAATCGAGACTCGAATTTGCGAGAACGATTTGCGAGACCAAAATTTGTAAAATCGATTTTGCGAAAAATTTTCATCAAGTAAACGATCCGTCGCAAATCGGGGCGAGTAGCCCTTCCTCCTTTAAAAAAGGAAAAGGAAACTCGTATATTTAAAGCCAAGTCGTGAAAACTGTGTCGGATTTCGTAAAACGTGATTCCAAGGAAATGAGAGTGTGAGAAAACACATCCTAGGCTAGCGATAAGAGGCGCGAGCATTATGGCGAGGAAAAATAGGTTTCAGGAGAAAATACTTCTTGACAAGGACAGGTAAAGGTGCGAATCCTTAGAAGCGGCCTAAAGAAGCGCGAGCATCTTGGCGATGCAAGGGGCCTCTCTTTTTTTCTGAAAAAAAGCGCTGGTTGCTTTGTATAAATAGCGAGTTTGTGCTTCATTGCTTCCCCATCCGAAACACAAAAAACTCTACGAAAACATCCCCTATTCTTCCACAAAAATTTTATGGATACTTTCGAAGGTAAGCTGCGACATTGGTGTCGGGATTTATCGCCTCCTGAAAAATATCTACTCGATGTAATGGGAGTTGGTCAATTGTTGGTGCTTTGCCAAGTGAAGGTTCAATCTTCATTCCTTGATACATGATCTCGGTTTTGGGATACGAATCACCATGTTTTTGTCTTCCCGAAAGGCGAAATTTGGCCGCTTACCGAAGAAGTAGGTGCTATTGGTGGGTAACCGGTTGTACTCCGGTACTTCCTACGACTCGGTTGTGCCATAAGGAGACATTCCGCTCCATGCTCGGCTTGTTGGTGAGCCAAATGAACTTCCTTCTTGCTCCTCATGGTGTTGACATGTTGTCCTTTATCAACATCTTTTCCAATCGGTTAGATGCTAATGTTTTGGAGGTTGCTAGGAAAAGGGCCCTTGTCTTTTGTCTAGTGCATGCTTATCTTCTTGTTGATGTTTTGAAGAAGGAGGGACCGAAATGCTATGGTAGTATGACCCATATTCACATTGTTGAGCAAATGGAGCATGGACGGGACCCGTCTTGGTTGGTGCTTGGTGAGATCGTTCAAGCCTTGGATAAGAAAGTGCCTTGTTGAGATTCACCATCATTTGGATCCCCTAAAATCCTCCAATTATGGCTTATGGAGAGGCTAAGGTATGTTGAGCCTCTAATTGATGCTTCCTCTTACTCCTTTCGCCACCTTACCATGAGAAAGAAGTTGTATGCGGATAGTTTTGCATGCACCAAGGCCTATTGGACCTCAAAGTTAGTGGAGGAGGGCGGCCTTAACATCCGTTGGGTGGTGCCGTGGTGGAGTTTGAGATCCTTCACGGGATTTCTCGCTTCAACCTCTTCTTCCCGTTCTTTGATGGTTGTTGGGTTGAAGGTTGCTTCCTTTTCTCTCCAGAAAGGGTTATGAGGCAAATGGCCCGCCAACAAAAGGTACCAGCTTAAGATGCTCTTGTTCAAGAGAGCGTGTTCCAAAACTCCGAGCTATAGGGGGGTTTTGAGAGGTGGTGGGCCACTTAGCCAACTTGGGAGGTGCCGAATCCCGCTCCTACGACATGGGTGACTCCCGCTTATGTCAAATGGTCAAGAGCTTCCGCCTTGGAAGAAAGGTCATCAAAGTTCTACAAGGATGAAGTCAACGACTTGATATAACGAGATGCGGCCAAGGCAAATCGTGCTTTCTTTGATAATTTTAATGATGATATAAGAACGAGTGTGATGAGGCCGCCGAAGAAGAGGAGCTTGGGTCCCAAGGAGGCTTTGGCCATGTGTGGGCTCGAATTGGGCTGGGTATCGGGTCGTGTAGAAGCCCGAGTGCAGTGGTTGTTGAAGATCTGTTGACGATCCATTCCGAGGAGCAAACTCGGGCTTAGGCGAGGTAGCAAGAAGAACAAGGGCAAGATACATCCCAAAGGTAAAGGCAAGAGTAGAATGGAAGAGTGAAGACATCCACCCTTTTTATTATTATGTTGTGTGTGCAATGTTATTATGTCGTATTAGTCATGTTTTGTGCTTGTGTGTGTTAGCTTTACTATGTAAAATGTCCTAGTTGTCGCTCTCGCTTTGCAAGTCGTGGACTCGCCTAGCCTCTTATTGTTGCCAAGTTTGTAATTCCACCCATTATTAATTAAATAAGGGAATTACTCGTGGTGAAAAATGTTGTTAACATTTGTTGTTTTTTCATCCATTTTGCCAAGGCAATTTGGTTTGAATTATCCTAAACTTACGCATGTGAAGGGGAGTTTAATGTGGAAAGGGCGAACAACTTTCTTTGTTTTTGCCTTTTTTGTAGTGAGAGAAAGGGATGTATGTTTTTTTTTGCTTGGAAATTTGCAGGGGTTGTTTTTTTTGTTGTATCTGGGGGTGGTTGTATCCTTCGTGTGTAAGAAAGGACTACTTACGTATTGGCGTGATGCGAAATCAAACCATGCTCGTAGTTCAAGAGTTTTCTGTTTGGTTGGTGGGATGGTTGTGTCCCTCTTGTGTAAGAGAGGACTGTCTATGTATTCACTTGATGTGAAATCAAACCATGCTCGTAGTTCAGGTGTCTTTTTTTTTTGTTTTTTTGGTGCAAATGGATGATGCTTTTGACAGATCAAAAGCTGCTGGAAACATGGCAAGGTGTCGTAACTTAGACTCGATTAACATGCAATTTCAAATTAGAACTTTTGAGGAATTGACTTGAGAGTTGGGTGCGGTCGTTAGGAAGGTTTTTTGACGTTGGGTTGCGGCCACTAGTCGTGAAACTAGAGGTGGTTGTTGGTGCTAAGTTTCAAGGGTAGTATTTCTTGAGTTGGTCTAGGTTGGTTGGGTTTGTGAAGTCTTCCCCATCTAGGTCACTCAATCTAACTGTGCCCCCCGAAAGAATTTTCTTGACTAAGAATTATCCTACCCAAATAGGATTGATTTTCCCATTGGATCGACAGGTAACGGTGCTCGAACCGAATTGAGGATCAAGTCACCTTCTTTGATGTTTCTGCGTTTGACTTTTTTGTTGAATGCCTGCTTTATACGTCATTGGTATAGCTGGACATTGAGCAAGGCGTTGAGTCGCCGTTCGTCTAGGAGGATGAGTTTCTCATACCTTCCACGAGTCCATTCCGCCTCTGGGAATTGGCTTTCTAGTATAATGCGTAAAGATGGGACTTCCAGCTCTACTGGTTGCGCTGCCTCCATACCGTATGCTAGCTAGAATGGTGTTGCTCCTATTGGTGTTCGAATAGAGGTTCGGTATCCCCAGAGTGCGAATGGGAGTTTGCTCGGCCAATCGCGGTAATTGTTCTACATTTTCTTGATGATTGTGACGAGTGTTTTGTTTGCTGCCTCTACTGCTCCGTTCGTTTGGGGACGGTAGGGAGACGAACGGTGCTGTTTGATTTTGTACTTGTCTAGCCACGCTTGTTCTTTGGCTCGGAAATATGAGCCTTGGTCGCTGATGACTTCATAGGGTACCCCGTAACTGTAAATGATGTTGTCTTGGATGAATTTGGCCACTTGTTTAGCGGTCAAGACTGCATAGAATTATGTTTCTACCCATTTTTGGAAGTATTCAATGGTGACTAGGACAAAGCAATGTCCTTTGGTGCCTATTGGATTGACTTTGCTAATGATGTCGGTGCCTCAAGTCGAGAACAATCCGGGTGATGTCATGGTGTATAGAAGGGATGGTGGTATGTATTGTATGTTGGCGAATATTTGGCAATTGTGGCAATGCTTGATGTAATTTCTATAATCGGCTTCCATTGTGGTCTAGTAGTAGCCTCACCGCATGATTCTCCGGACTAGCATCATTGCGTTCATGTGAGGGCCACATTCTCCGTCGTGGACCTCTTCCATGACTTTCTTGGCTTTGTTGTGGTCTATGCAAAGGAGAAGGATTTCTTAAGGTGTTCTTTTGTAGAGTTGGTTTTGATTTCCACGAATTGTGATGCAAGTAAACGGATGGCTCTTTGTTCTCTCGGATCGGAGTTGAGAGGGAATTCGTTTTTGGTTTTGTAGTTAAGGATGGCTTGGTACCAAGGTTCGGCATGGCTTTCCTCGTCGTTGTTGATGGCGCGGATGTGAGGTGGCTCGCTCCTTCTTTCGACTCATAAGGGCATAGATGTCATGTCATTAGGTATGTTGATGTGTGAGGCCAGCTTTTCTAGGGCATCGACAAATTGGTTTTCTTCTCTAGGCAAGTAGAAGTAGTCATTTTGGTCGAAGAATTAGGCCTCTTGATTGATTTTTGCTTGGTAAGGTCCTAGGTCGTTGCTTCAGATCTTCCATGATCCGGACACTTGATTGTTGATAAGCGAGGAATCACCATGGACCCTCAATCTGTTGATACCAAGTGTTATGGCTGCTTATAGGCCGATGAGGCATGCTTCGTATTCGGCGACGTTGTTGGTGACGATGAAGTCTAGATTGACTGAGATTGGAATGTGTCCTCCTTTGGGTGATATCAGAAGGATTCCTACTCCAAACCCTCTCAGGTTTGACGCACCGTCGAAGTATAGGACCCATGTGTCGGTGTCGGCACAAAGGATGTCTTCGTAAGGGAGTGACCAGGTATCGGTCGTTGGATCTTCGTTGACGGGGCTTTCTGCTAGGAAATTGGCGACAACCCTTCCCTTGATGACCTAGAGGGGTACAAATATGAGGTCGAACTCAGATAGAATGAGTGTCCATCTGGATAATCTTCCGTTCAATACAGGCTTTTCGAAGATTTACTTTATGGGGTCCATCTTGGAGTAGATGTGAACCGTGTAGCTGAGCATGTAGTGTCGTAGCTTCTTTGTGGACCATACCAAAACAAGGTATGTTTTCTCCGATTGGGTGTATTTGGTCTCATAGTGGATGATCTTTTTGCTGATGTAGTAGATGGCTCGTTCTTTGTCGTTGACTGTCTGTGATAGCATTGCTCCCATAGCCATGTCGGTGACGGTCAGGTATAAGGATAAGGGTATTCCCTGCTGTGGCGGCATGAGGACATGAGGCTTGGCTAGGATTTCCTTTTTCTTGTCGAAGGCTTTTTGGCAATCATCGTCCCAATCAGTGTGATCGGTGACGCGGAGCTTCTTGAAGATAGGCTCGGAAATCATGGCGAGTTTGGCTTCGAAGCGATTGATGTATTGAACTTGACCCAGGAATCCCAGAATCTCCTTCTCATTTTTAGGCCGAGGCATTTGTTGGAGAGCTTTGATTTTGGTTGGATCGATTTTGATGCCTCTTCTGCTGACGACGTGTCACAAGAGTTTTCTGAAGGTGACCCCGAATGCACACTTATGAGGATTTAGTCTCATGTTGTATTTCTGAAGACGGGCAAAGAACTTTCGAAGGATGTCGATGTGGCCATCTCGCTCTTTTGATTTAACGATCATGTCTTCATTGTACACCTCCACTTCCTTATGTATCAGGTTGTGTAGGAGAGTGATGGCCGTTCTTTGATAGGTTGCTCCAGTGTTGATTAGACCAAAGGGCATGACAGTGTAGCAATATGTGCCCATTGTGTGGTGAATGCGGTCTTGTGCATGTCTTTGTCAGCCATTTTGATTTTGTTGTATCCGACGTACCCGTCCATGAATGATAAGAGGGCGTGTTCGGCGGTGTTTCCCACCAAGATGTCGACGTGTGGTAAGGGGAAGTCGTCCTTTGGACTCGTTTTGTTCAGGTCTCTGAAGTCAACGCGACCCAGATTCTCCCATCCTTTTTTGGTAAGGGGACTATGTTAGCCACCCGGTCGGAATACTCGGAAACCTTGATGAATCCAGCTTTGAATTGCTTGTCAACCTGTTCTTTGATTTTCAATGCCCATTCGGGGAGCATGCGGCGCAACTTTTGCTTCACGGGTTTGGCTCTGGGCTTAATGGTTATCCTGTGTTCTGCGATCTCCCTCTCAATCCAAGGCATGTCTTTGTAAGACCATGCAAATATGTCCTTGTATTCGAGCAAGAGGTTGATGAATTGTTGTCTTTTCGAGAGGTCAACGTTAATCCCTATCTTAAGTTTTTGAGGTGTTTGGTCCGTCCCTATGTTTATGGGTTCAGTCTCCTTAATGGTGGGTGTCCTAAGTTCGCATTTGTCGAGTTCTTTGGCTAAATGAAGTGGGTAATCACTCAAGTAAATTTCCTTATGTTCGTTCAGAATTGCATTGTAGTCTAAATCAGACGAGTTGTAAGAAAACTTGGCATTCATTAAGTCAATCTGAGCTAAGAGCTCAGATAAGACATGCATCTCGTGGGGAGTCATAGATGACGCTGCAGAGGAGGTGGCCCCTGGGACAAGTTCGAGGTTGCTACCCTCTGTAGGAGTAGGGGTGATAATGGTTGACTCAGCCTCTAAGACAGCCCCGAGATTGTGATAAAATAGTGGGAAAGAGACTTTGTTGGTGGATGGGGATGCGACTTCTGGGATAACCCCCAGCTTACTGTAGAACAGTGGAAAGGGGGTTTTGACAGGGATTTTGGGAACGTCATGACCTAAGACAGACTCTGACTCTGATTTGTTATCAAATTCGGGTTCAGACTCAGCTCAAATTCCCTCCTTGAAGATGAGGCCTTCTCCGGTTGTGATCTTGAGAACGCGGCCTTGGCGCTCAGTCCATTTGAAAATTTTCCTCCAGCCTTGGATAGTTTTCTCTGGGTCAGCATCAGAGATCAACGCAGTGGGGTCGAATTGGTTGTCTTTGAGGGTGATAGCTATGATATCCTCGTTGTTGAGGTGCTTGATGTTGTCCTCTCCGAAAAAGAGGCTTACAGCTTACCCGTCCAGGCAAGGGGTAGACTCAGACTTAACTGGCGTAGCATTGGCGTTGTTTTCTGGGATGAAGTAGCAGTCGTGGAAGACTTCTATACCCGGATGTTTGAGTTTTGATGTGGGATCATAGATTGGCTCAGAGAAGCCATTGTAGGGTTCAGAATCTCCTTCGAGGATGAAGTACCCCTTGAGGGTCATATTGTATGGGTAGAGGATGACCCCCTGCTTTTTGCGCTTTCTCACTAAAAGGCCCATCTCTCGGGTGTCTTTATCAGATGGTTCGTAACCTAGCCCGAAGGGCATGTTGGGGACCTAGGCCTGTTTTAGGGAAGACAAGGTTCTTTTCAGTAGGTTGAGGGACATGCCTGGGAAGTACCCCTGGTTCATCAAGATACAGTTGATCGTGAGGTTTGAAAATGGGTCACAATCAAAAGGTGATGGGTCATTGGTTAGGCCATTCACGGCTTGGAATCCCCATATTTCGTCGTTGACCTCCTCGGTGACTTGAGAGGTTGTCCCTTTTTCCATGATAGCTTTGATTGGGGATGCGGGAATGGTGATTGTTTTTCCGTTGAAGGGGCCCTGGTCTTCTGGTGTAGGGTTGAAGTGATAGCTTTGGTGGCATAGAGCCAGGGATGCACTTAGCGCATGTTAAAGGATGTTTCAATGTTGACCACCTGGACGTTGACTTGCCTTTCTAGGGGTCCGGTCGCAACGGTTAAGGTAGTTAGACCGACGAATTTGCGGCGAGTACTGTCATAGGCACGGACTCCTTGGTTGGTTGGGACAAGATCAACTTCCTTTATTACCAATTTGCGTGCGGTTTTGAGAGGGATGACATTCACAGCGGAACCATCATCGACTAGAACCATGGGTACATTTCTCTTCAAACATTGGACGGTTATGCATAATGTCAGGTTGTGGTTGCTTCCGAAGGGAGGGATATCATCGTCGGAGAAGATGATGGGGTTGTTGAACACATGGATGTCTCTTGTCATGTGCGCTACCACTTCTTCAGGTGAGAAAGTGGATGGTACTGTCAATCTTCCCACTGCTTGGAGTAAGGCTTGACGGTCTTCGAATAACGTGGCTATCAGTTGCCAAATGTAAATTTCGGCTTTGGATTTTTGTATTTATTTGAGGATGGAGTTTTCTGGAACCCTTGGCTGGCTGTCTATGTCCGGGATGGTCTGGTCGTCGATCGCCAGCGTGTTAGGAGTCGGGTTTTGGTAGGGGCGTCCCGATCGGGTGAGAGGATTGATTTTGTGGTCACGAGCGAACCTGAAAGGAGTGTTCCTTGGTGGGTAATTTTTGTGGGGATGCTTTTTGTGAGGTGATTTTTGTGAAGGTGATAATTGTGAGTTGTGTTAGAGGGTGCACGCAAGAATGGGGTCAGAGATGGTCCACCATGGAATTTGGAGTTTTGGGTGCTTGGTGGACCATCCCTTGGATGCGGCACGTATGCTGGTGGGTTAAAGATATGTCTATGGTAAGCATCCTCAAGTCGAGTGATCCTCTTAGAGAGACTGGCAGTATTATTCTCTATTTGCTGAAACATGACAATCATGGAGGTGGCGCTGAATATGAACATGCCATATGGGGCGTCATTTCCCAAAGCATTAATTTCGTCCTCACTGGGCAAGATTAGGTTTGAGAAATCTAGAGATGGCTTATCGTCTGAAATGGCATGGATTCCCAAAGGGTTTGTATTGTTGTTCAATTTTGCAGGTGGAGGTAGGGGAAGTTCGCCCTTCTTAATCATGTCCTGGATGGCGTGTTTGAGCTTGAAGCATGTTTTGGTGTCATGGCCTTTGCCTTGGTGATATTGGCAATAGGCTTTCGAGTTCCAAAAACGAGTTTTCTTGACTTTAGGCGGGTCTGGAGTGGGCCCGATTGGTTTCAATTTCCCTTGTTCCATGAGCCTCTTCAGGGCGCTAGCATATGTTGACCCCAAATTGGTAAACATCCTTTGGGGATGTTTTGCTTTCTTTGCAGTTGGTTCTAGAGGTTGACCTCGTCGTTTTTGTTGCTTTGAGTGTAGGGTCGGGGCCCGGTTGAGGTAGACCCTTGATAGCCTCTACCTATGGTTTTGGCCAAGACGTCCTTGCGCGGATCATCCTCAATACGGGTCCTAAGGATTTGGAGATCCTTGAAGGTTTTGATGTTCTGATACCATAGGATATTAGCATATACCGGACGGAGGTTGTTGACGAATTTCTCCACTAGGGTTGATTCCCTTGGTTTGCTTACCGATTGGGTGCTCACCCTTCTCCAGCGGGTTATGAATTCGGTGAACCCCTCCTTGTCAATTTGGGTTAGGACCTCAAGGGTGCAGGTATTGGCTTGAATTTCAACATTGTCGGCATATTGCTTTGCGAACTCAACGGCAACCTTGTCCCAGGTGGTGATGCTCTTGTTGGAGTATGTGTCCTCAACAATAGTGCGATCACATAATTAAATCTCATAATAAGAATACGGAAGGGATGATAAATTGTATAGTCAACTGATCAACATTAATCGGTAACGATTGGCTGACTAGAGTTTGACGTTGCTATCGTGTTGACGGTGGTGATCAGTTGATCCCTTAAGGTCACACCTAAAGGATGAACCCAAATAAATAATTAATTAATTGTATTCGATACGGATTAATGAATCCCTTATTTATATGAGTTGTATTTTGTATCTTATTGTAATGTGATTAAATAAGATTCGATTTAGTGGATTAATATATTAATTTACTAAATTATGTTGAGCTTTTATAAATATTTCGAGGTAGAAGTAATTAGTTATTTACATTTACAAGAGGTTGTAAATTTAACTAACTAGCTGTTATGGGACCCATTATATGTTGATATAATGGTAAAATATTACTCAATAAGTTGAGTGAATATATGTTTATTAATTTGTCACATAATTGTTATGTGATTAAATTAATACTTGATTATGTAAGAGAATTAAACATAAGACTATTAAGCATTTGTGGGACAAATATTATAAGACAAAAATGGGCCCATATATTCTCAAGTGCACCGTCCAAAACGGTGAGCATGCTTGAGTTTTTGGTTTTGTCATTTTGTTGTCAGAAAGATGCTCCAACATCTTATAACATGCTTTATTCATGCTAGCCTACTACCTACACATAAAGAATATTGCATAAGACAAAATGAGAAAACCAAAATGCTCTACATAAGAAGTATTTGGACGGCACATGTATGGAACAAAAGAAGAATAATTGTTGTTCTCATTTTTACTCTACCTTTCTCTCAAAATATCACACATGCAAATCCTCTAAACTCATATATACTCATTTTACTAATGTTTAGCAAATATTACTAGTGTAGTAATATTAGTTATATTAAGGGAATATTACTACCTAATATCTAGTTAATATTAGTAGTAATTTTGGGTCAAATCTTGGGTGCAATCAAAAGGAGGGCTCCTAATATAGAGTCTTGGAGGATCATCCTAATACTTATCATAGCTCAAGAACAAGTGAAGGTAGGAGACCTTACTTGTGCTCATTTCGTGCCATACAACAATGTAAGGAACATTGTTTCTCCTTCCTTATTCTTTCATTTTGTTATGCATGCACTAGATCCACTATGAAAAGTTTAATATGTTGATTAAATCACTATTAGAAATGTCTAATAATAGGTATATGAACCTAACAATTGGTATCAGAGCATAGGATGTTGCATGCATAATCGATTTATACTTTTTTCGAGTTATTAGTAACTTAATTAAAACTAAAAATTCGTGATTTATTAGATAAAGCCACGAAATCTTAATGCATGTTGTATATTCTGGTCCTAAAATGTATTTAGGTCATTTTTATGATTTATGATATTTTATTGCTCATTTTAATGATTTTTAGTAATTTTATTACATTTTTATGATTAAAATGGTATTTAAAATGCTAAAAATAGTTAAACATAGTCTTTGACCTTGAAATTTTAATATGTTGTCACATGCATAAACTCACTCTGTGTAAAATTTAAGATGAAGTTGATTCATTTTGCATGATTTATGAATTTTTAGAGTAAAAATAACATAAATAGTGACTATTTTAGCAAAAATAGCTAAAACTAATTACATGGCATGAGAAAATTATTTTAGGTTGCATTTATATCCCACTTATCAGATCTAAAGTTTTAAAATTGATTAGATTAATTTTTGTATGCTTTAGATGTTTTATTTGATAAAACCGATAAATCGCAACTACTTTTTCTCGAAATAAATTCGAAAATTTTAACCATGGTTTTTTAAATTATGAGTGTCATGGATATATTCCAGAATGTTCAAAAATTTAAAATCAAATTTTGAAATTATTGTAATTAAATTTTGATTTATTTCATAAATGTTATGATTTTGGGGTCAAAATGAGCATAAAATTACATCAAGTTGAATTATTGTCAAAATTTGAGTAATGACTATTTTTTGAGACCTAAGAGTGTTAGGATAATTAACTTGGACTAAAATTAGAATTTAGTATTAATTTACCATTTTAATAAGTTAAAAGTTGTGAATTTCCATAAAACCGGGTTATATGATCGATATAAGTTAAATAGGGCGATTTGGCACATAATTTGGCATGATAGATACATATTATAATGCGATATAGTTTGAGGTTTTTTGCAATTTTGTAAGCAATTTTCTCACTAAAAGTTTAAAACCCGACTATAATAGCCTTAATGACTCCATATGAGATATGGGTAGGGAGGGTCTCTAACTTGTCTTTTTATACATTTGGGATCATAAATGTTTATGTTCAGAACCAATTTGTGTATTTATGAGGGTTATCCAAAATTGAACCACTTGGTTTTTAGTCCTCCAAAACGAGAACAAGAGTTTGTGGCTTGTAATGCTGTCTTTTTAGAAAGATTTTCATTTTCTGGAAGACAGCGTGGGAGAAATTTTGAACTTACGGAAGTCCAAGACCCACAAACTGAGTATAATGCAAGAAGACGTTCTTTATTGTGGCTCAGTGGTTATAAGGAGATAATTTTGCGAAAATATTGCGTTACTTTTCAAAAGTGACGAATCTTAAACCCTGATCAAAGGCTTTTCAATAGTATGAACTCTATGTGATGGCGTGTCACCATGAAATTCGAATTGATCTCCTTGCACACGATGCGATAAGGAAGGAAACACGAGATGTTTTAGAGACTTGATTTAAGGTGAATACTTTGGTAGGTTACCTTGATCTTGTCATAAAGGTTACATAAGATGTTTAAAATTTGGGTTGGTTATAGAGAGTTTTGTGACAACCCAAATGCCTTTATCAATTCGTATGTTCTTAGCAATATAGCTTCTCATGAGGATGAGATTCGGCAAATGAATAACGAAACTTTCTCCTTGGGAGAAGTTTTGTTGATCTTGTCAATGCTAAGAAGCTTGGCATGCTTGAAAGATCCCTTTTGTGATCTATATACGTCAAAGAGTTGGAACTTTGGGTTCAATCATGTATTCTATCAAAATGGTATTACTCGAGTGTCGAGATAACATGATGATACATGGAGTTTAGGGGGAGCTAAAGTGAGTTTCTTATTCTAAATATGTGCTTGACATATTAGTGACTAGAAATGTAGCTAAGGTGATGTTTCTTAGTCTAAATATGTGTTTGACATATTAGTGACTTGAAATATTCTCGGGTGAATATTTGAGAGTAGCATGGCGCATCATAAATATACGGATCTAATGAGATAGATCTCCATGGATATTAGAATTATAGTCAAGAGACTTATGTGATAAGATTCTTGACTCGTTCAAGTTGTTGAACAGTAAATATGATCTCTTGTGCTTCCGCTGCAGGATCTATTAAATATGCTAAAAGCTGCTCTCATCGGGACTTATCATATTGAGAATATGAGAAGTCATTACCAATCATTTTCTAGTGAGTGTCACTAGATGATTATCAAGAGCATCCTTGAGTACTTGAGAAGCACTGAGGATTTACTCTTGACTGGAGGAATTAATGAATTTCGTGTAAAAGGGTTACACGATTACATTCCTATGCTTATAAGATGGTGTGAGCCTCGTTAAGGAATGGTTAGCATATAAGAGTGCTATGTACATAAAGAATAATATGTATAAGAAGTTATACATATATGTATAAGAAGTTATACATGTATAAAGCAGATATGTATAAGGAGTCATACATAAAAGATGTCATATGAAGGATGTGTATGTATAAGTGTTATACGTACAAATCATGAACGAAAGCTACGTACATTACAGCATCCGTTGTTGTAAAAGAGATAATTGATATCCGGATTTTAATGGAACTAGAGTAGTTTTGTTAGCCGAATATCGTTCCCCGAGAGACTGTGAAAACAGTGGGAGTGTTTGACTGGCTTTAGAACCAGAGTCTAAAACATGTTTAGACATGTACTTAGAAAGGCTCTATGTGATGAAAAGATTGCATAGAACAAAGGAAAATAGCAATGAAAATTAGAGTGATGCAACTGTTGCTAATCCTCTAACCAAAGCCGTAGGCATAAGGTAGACATGATGGTTATGTCATCTCAATGTGATTGAAGAGTATACCTTAATTGCTAAAGATCGTTATGTAAATATTGGATAACGTATTAATATTTACGTAAGTCATGTTCGCATTCATTGTTTGAGTCTCTTTAAGAACTCAATTATTCAGTTTGACTGAAAACAAGAATACCTTGTTTATCCGAATTGGTTGTGGAGACAATGTTGAACCCCAATTCAAGTGAATAGGATGATCATTATATTAGCCCCTAGTCACTTAATGAGGTGACGTCTCAGAGTGACTAGATTGTAAGACGATTGATGGTAGGTTCAGCACAATAAGGTCATAAGGATGACTAGTCGTTTACATAGGCGATCGTGGGACACTTTGCCGGCGGACATTTATAGAGTCCCTTAGATCTATTACAGACGCCTTGTCGTGGCAGGGACTTCTATGATATTCCTATGAGTCGATTCTTTAAACTGGAGACTATTATCTGAGCGTGTACAGTTTCCGAGTGACTTTGGTTTCTGTCCTAGGTCATGCCGTGAAAGGAGGCCAAAGGACATCTACTGGGTCATGGTGATCTATATTGTGCAATAGGATAGATAGGGCAGACAGGAATTGTCCACCCACGTTGGGTTTAAACATCTCAAGGCCACTCGAGGAGTTATGACTACAAATGCGTGGCCACGCTCGGAAGTAATCTGTGGGAGATTTTTTCGGTCAGGTAGTCACACTCCCGATCGAGAAAACCACTCACGATATGTTCATGTGCAAGTGCGACCTGAAAGAAACCTTGCATTGAGTGGGAGATTGTTGTTAAAACGGACAAGAGAATCGGTAACACACCCTTGTAGAGTACAAGCAGGATATTGTTGGGATAAGATTGTGTTATAATCATCGCACAACTTGTCTCGGACAAGTGAGAGATTGTTGGAGTGTTTGTCCTCCACAATAGTGCGAGATAATATTATTAAATATCATTAAGGAATATGCATGGGATATTCATTGTCAATACTAGTCAGCTGATCAACGTATATTGGTAGCGGTTGGCCAACTAGGGTTTGACGTTACTGTCGTGAGACGGCGGTGTTCAGCTGATCCCTTTCGGTCACACCTAAAGGAACGAGCCCCAACATGAAAGCTAATTAATTGTATGAGATACAATTTAAATTAGTCCCTTGATAAAATGACTAAAAGATTAGTCGATTAGATTGATTTAGAGAGATATCGAGTTGTGAACTCGAGGTGAGGAAATTATTATTTAATTATGCGATAATTAAATAATAAATTATTTGAGACGGGAATTAATGATTAAGCAGTTAATTATTAAATTAGTACTAATTGACTAATGTGATTAGTATTAGTACGTAAACTATATGTGTAGCGGTACACATATATTTACGGAGTGATTTAGACGAAATTAATTGGAAGCATTTAAACATGATACGATGTTTAAATAAAATTTACACGTATTTGTGCGACAAATATAAGAACCAAAATGGACCCGTAAATGGGACATTGGACCGTGTAAATGGAGTGTAGTGGATGATTATAGACATAATCATTTCACTTTGCTTTTTATTTCTTCCATAAGTCATCTTATGATCATTTGCATGTGATATAAGATTGGACAAAAATAAAGTAAGTACACTCCCTCACTCCACCAACTCTCACCCGGTTTTCCTCCTCTTTATGGACCAACAATTGCTCATTTTGATACACTACTTCATTTTGTGTATTTGCATGTGAAAAGCTTGTTGGTCTTTCTCTCTAAAAACCATAATTTACTAAGATGTTAGTAAACAAAATTATTACTAAGATTGTTAGTAATATTTACATATTATCAAGGGTAATTTTATTAATATCTAGTTAATATTAGTAAGGTTGTTGGGTAAGTTTTTGGGTGCTTAAGAAAGGAGGTGTTCTATTTTAGACACTTGAAGATGGGGGATCTTGCCATTTATATTAAGCTCAAGAACAACCAAGATGGGTGATCTTGGTTGTGCCCAAATACTACCATTTCTCAATGTAAGGAAAATTGTTTTCCTCTTCTTTTGTATTATTATGCATTTATATTGCATGCATGTTACATAGATCACATAAACTCAACTTATGAGATAATTTGACATTTAAGTAGAGTGTCTAATTAGGAGCTATGATCTTTCAATATTTTATTTATGTAATTTTGAATTATGTAATTTTATCTTAGTATGGCCTTAGTTTTTAATCGATATTACCCGTAATGAATGGGAATATCGATTCGGTTGTAATTTAATGTGATCTCATATCGCTTTTGTTTTTTACTAGTTTTTCCATATTACAAATGTATAATAGGAATAGCTATGTATTTTATTATCATTTGTAATTCTGGAGTTCCTTCAAGATGGTGCCATTCGGAAAGGCGTTTCGACAAAGACGTTGTTCTTGGGAGGTGTGCCACTTGGAAATTCAAGGGACCAAAGGAGTTGGTTTCCGAATTTGTAATAGATTATTTGATTTTCTAGTTTAGGATGGTTATACTAGGAATTTATTATTTGCTTTGGATTTCTTTTAATATGTTGCATGCATTGCCAAATCGCCATAACAACACATGCATATCATATCGAGTCTTTGACCGTGTCAATTATAATTATCGATAATTCGACTTTTAGCTCACTTAAAATTGATAGATAATAAATTGACAAGACCTTTACTTTCAAAAGATTGAGACTTAGCTTTACCAAATAGTAGGAGCCCATGAATCTCAATTTCATAAGGAGTACAATATGATTTTTCGGGGTGCTTCTATTGACGTTGGGTATGTGGGGTAATAAGTAGTTATTACTCTTCGAAAGTTTGGTTGATCTCAACGAAGGTATTTTGCGACCGTAGCCACGCACAATAGGTTCGGGCTAAAGTTGATCTTAATGTAAATTTATCGACCGAGAGTTCTAATTGTAGAATCGGTTAAGAAGGTTAACCCACCGAGTTATATTAGTAAAGGTGTAGAGGGCCCGTTGGCTCACATCCAAGTTAATATGAATTTTGGATCTCGGAATCATTTATTCTAGTTGGGTAGAGGTCACTATATAAATGCTATACTTATATTTACAAGTATTATAACGATAAATGTTAATTTTTTCCTTCACCTCCATTTTTATAGTTATTTTTCCGCAATGGATTCATCTAATACTCTTACATCGATCACCATTAAGTCGTGGCTCCAATCATTCTATGAAAAATGCTCCTTGTATGAAAATGATACGACTAGAGATCTACGCTTTGGCATTAGTGAGGATGGAAATATTTGCTACCTTATCACTTCCAGTCCTCCCCATCCCATATTTATGCCCACCTCTTTGGTAAGAGAATCTTGTGAGGAGAATCTCACAAATTCCATGGCATCCTTGTTTGTATAATTGTCTAATGGCTTTGAGTTGTTTTAGCTAATGGCTTATGAACTAGGGTAGGGTAGGGTGAGCTCGGGTAGCCCCCACTTCAAGAGGGACTTATGAACTTGTTTTAGCTAATGGCTTTGAGTTGTACTTACATAATTGTTATTTTGTACCTTCTTTATCGAAGAACATTGTTTCCGTTGCCATGTTAGAATTGGAAGGATTTTCTTTTGCTATTAAGAATAATTGTTGTGAAATTTCTAAGAATAACTTGGCCATAGGCCAAGATACTTCAATTAATGGCATTTATGTTCTTGAAACTTCAAACTCGAGCAAAGATATCTATAACATACAATCCAAAAGACTCAAATCAAGTGATCCAAATGAATCATAAATTTGGCATTGTCGATTAGGTCACGTAAACGAGAAACGCATCAAAAGGCTAGTGTCGACTGAAATTATTCGGCCATTTGATTTTCAATCATATGGAATATGCGAATCTTTTCTCCTTGGCAAAATGATTCGTGCTCCCTTTAGTGGTAAAGGGACACGAACAAGTGATTTATTGGGACTAATACATACCGATGTATGTGGTCCAATGAGTATCACCGCTAGGAGAAATTATGACTACTTCGTCACATTTACCGACGATTTAAGTAGATATGGGTATGTTTACTTAATCAAATATAAAAATGAAACTTTTGAGAAATTTATAGAATTTCAAAAGGAAGTAGAGAACCAATTAAACAAGAAAATTAAAGCATTACGATCCGATCGTGGTGGCGAATATCTAAGTAATGAATTTGATTCTCACTTATGGATTATGACCTTGTGTCACTACCTATAAGATCAAACTAATATGAGTCGGGTTGAGTTGTCGAACTCACTTTTGGGGATTTTCAATCCAAAACGGACACATTATTTTAAACGAAAGGTCAACCTGGAGATACCTAAAATAGCAAATCTATTTAAAAAATGACATGGATCAGAATCGCATATTACATGAATTAAACTGCCATAATAGAGCTAGTTTATTTATGAGCTAACACGTCAGTCTAGACGAACTTGTATTACTTCACCATATATGTTTGTAACTCACAAAGCTATCTCTTAAGATGATAGAAGTATTTCTAAGAGATAGAGTGGGAGTAGATCGTCACAAACATGTCTTATAGTTAATGTATTACTTTTTGAAAGTAATGGAACTATAATATATTGAGATAGAGTGGGAGTAAAGTACACATGTTTTATTGTTAATATGTTACTTTTCCAAAGTAATGGAATTATGACCTATTGAATGATCAATTGCGAGTAGTCCCAAATCGACTTTGTTGCATAGAAGCCATAGCATTGCAATCCAAAAAAAAAAAAAAAATCTATACTCAAGAGTAGATTTACTTTAAGGCGATGGTCTCTTTAAATTAAATAGAGCTTTAGAGTACCTAAAAGAATAGATCGACATGAAGATGTTAATCAAGATAAATCATGATAGGAATTGCCACATTTCATTTTGATGAAGAATGGCAAATGATATTAAAAATTCGCTTTTCTAAAATGGGAATTTAGAGAAGGGCGTGTACGGAACACAAAACCTTAGATAAAGATCGAAGAATCATAACATATTATGCAAAGCTTAATTAAGCGATCCTAGAATGGTCTTAAGCAAGTATCAAAGGATTGTAATAATCATACTTTTCGTTCATATGATAATTGAGAATGATTTCATTCACATTGTTGAGGAATCATGTTTATACATGAAGTTAAGTAGGAGCCAGAATTATTTTTCCCATGTCTTATATGTTGATAACATATTACTCATTGAGAATAATGTACCAATGCTCTCCCCTGTGAAAGAGTGATTGGGAGACTAGGAAAAGGTGCGATGTATTCTAGATTTGCGAATCTATGTGTTAAATTTGAAAGAATATTGGCATAGTGTCGAGAGCCTTATGATGATAAGATCTTTCTAATCTTAAACATCAACATATCAAGAAGGTTTTTCGTATTGATGAAAGTGGGATTACTTAGAGCTAGTAGTAAAATCACCCATTGAACCTGAGAGTTGATGGACGCATGAAGTTGAATCCTAATGTTTCCGCCATTGGATTAATCATGTATGCCATAATATGTGCACACAACTTGATGACTTGTATGCCTGGTACATGACAAGTCAATAACAAGTCAATTCAAGTGAAGATGATCAGATAGCCATCAAGGACATCCTTGAGTTCTCTAGGAGGACTAAGGGTTCATTCTTGTGTTTGGAAGAGATGTTGAATTATATATTGAAGAATACACATACTTAAGTTTCCAAACTTATTGAGATGATTTGAGATCTCAGGCTGGACTTGTTGATGATTATCAAAAGTGCAAATAGCTAGAGAGACCTTAAAGAGTCAGTCATTGAAATTCTATGAACGGAGTCTGAGTACATTGTGATCAGGATAAAGGGGTTTATAAAGAAACCATTAGTAGGTCTTTCCACAAAAGATCCCATCACAAGTTATGTGATAAGAGTGGGAGTATCGTTCAAGTTAAAGACCCCAAAGTCTAGTTACAAGACTAGACATGTACTTAGAAAATTTCATTCGAGATTTTATCGATAGAAGGAAATTATAGTTTTTCGAAGTTGGAATGGAAGATGTACTTTCCAACCAAATTATTTTTACAAGCTTGATGAAATCACCATGAAGTTTCATGGATTTTATATGTTTTAGATTATAAGATGTGCAGTAATAATATTATATTGATTACTGATATATGATAATCGCATTTATCGTTTGAGTTTTATTTAAAAACTTTTTTTTATTACTTTGTTATGTCCAAATAGGTTGTTGAGACAATGTTAAACCCTATTAAAGTGAACTGGATTAACTTAGTATTGACCCCTAGTTACTTATATGAGGTGACGTCTCGAAGTGACTAGAGTGTCATGCGATTGATGGCAAGTTCAAGTGCCATAGGGTCATATGGGATGACTAGTCGATCACATAGACAGACTGTATGGGACACTTTATCGGGCAGTGACCGCTTATAGATTTCTGGAAATTCATAAAGCCTGGTCGTGGCAAGCGCTACTATAGTATTCTTATGAGTCGATTCTTTTGACTAGAGACTATTCGCCCAAGTTGGCACAAGTTTCTGATTGGCTTTGATTTATACTTTACGACTGTCGTAACTGAAGTAAAATGAGTATATTTTGGGTTATGATGAACTGTGGCTATACGAAGAGAATAGTGCGATAAGAATTGTTCACCCCCTTGTCAGGGTTATTTGAAATATCAGGGCCACTCGAGGAGTAGTGAATTGAAAATGCGTGGCCACGCTCGGAAAGTATCTACGGTAGATAATTCCGGTCAGACAGTTACTCTCCAGATCGAGGAAACCACTCTAGATATGATCACATGCAATTATGACCTGCAAGACAGCTTGCATTGAGTGGGAGATATAATTGTTGGAGCTTGTGTCCTCCACAAATTAGTGTGATAACATTAATAAATCTCTTAAAGGTTCACAAGGGTATACTTCGTATTTTAATCAGTTAATTAACGATTACCTAATAACGGTTGGCTTGCTAGAAAGTTTGACGTTATTATCATACAGATGGCGGTGATCAACTGGTCCCTAAAGGTCACACCTATAGGATGTGTTTGAGAGATGTGGTTATAGAAATATAATCACATTGATACCTTATATGACTAAACAGTTAGTCAATGTGTTGATAAGACAATTATTTAATGAAGATTAAATAATATTAGTTGAGACGAATTAACTGTCAATTCGTAAATTGAATATAATAAGTTATATTTAATTAAATGTATGTAATGCTAGCTTGGACGAATTAATCTGTTAATTCGTAATTAAATGTAATCGGTTATATTTAATATCAACAAGATGAATGTGTCATAGTGGTAATAGTGAGGGTACTCAAACCAAGAGGTCATGGGAATAAGAGGAAGAGGGAGCTCATTGTTCAACCCTAATAATCCTAACTTAATTTTTCACTGCTTCTTGCCTTCTCTCATCAGAAAAAACACAAAAATAACCTAAAATTTTTCAGAAAATTAGGAATCGATTCTAGCAAAATCAAAGGGCTTTTTTCGGAGCATCTTGGGTGCAACTGATAGGAGAATATCATTGCGATATTGTTCATAGGCCGAATTAGCTAGGACCGAAGGTTATTTCGTCATTTCTTTACCCCTTTTGTTTATGCAATTTATTTTATGACATGCTTTCATCATGATTAATTCGTTATAGTCCTTATATTTAAAGGGATGCATACAGATAAATCCCACAAGTGGTATCAGAGCCAAGACCACGAATTTTAATTTTGATGATTTTCATAAAATTGTTTGTAAACAATAATTAGGGTTTGCGAAAAAAAAGGTAATCGGCTGGATTTTTTTTTGAGCCGTGGATTTTTTTTTTTTTTCGTTTCCGTTACTGTTCACGGATGAACAGTACTTTAAAAAAAAAATTCTGTTTTTTCCTTTCGGTTTCTCCTGAAAAACCGATTAAAGTTTTTTACGGCTGTTTTTGTTTATGCCGATTTGAAAAGCATCCGAGAAAAGAAATTTTTTTTCATGTTACTGTTCACGTGGTTACTGTTCACAGTGGCCAGAATAAAAATTTTTTTTTTTTTTTTTAATGGTTTTTACAGAAAAACCGCAAGAAGAAAGAAATAAAAACGGGCTGTTTTTGTTGTTTTGTCTATCCAGCCGAGAGAAAAGTAAAAAAAAAAAAAAAAAAAAAAAATTGGTTTCATTCTTCGTTCACGTCTTTGATGATTTAAAAAAAAAAAAATTTTGTTTTTTTTTTCTGTTTTAGCTGTAAAATCGAGAAAAGTTTTCTTTGGGTTGTTTCGGTTTTTACCGAGATAAATTTTAAAGAAAATTTTTTTGGGTTTGTTGTGGCCAATTAATTATTGTGAAGCGGTTCATAATTCATGGATACCTAATCATTTTAAAGCAGTTTAAAATTTTGACGGATTAAATTCATATTAGAAGTTTAATATGAATTAAGATTGAAATTAATGTGATTAATTGAGGAATTGTCACTTAATTTGATAATTTAAATGGGTGGTGGATAAAATTAATCTACATAATTAAAGAATTATGTCTTGCATGTTTAATTTTTTTTAGTTGATGCATTTTATTTAGTTGAATGAATCGTTTGAATGGTTTAATTTACGTATTTTTGCAATCGGTTGTAATTTGTAATACTTAGTGTGGCCTTAGTCAAATTATGTTTTCGTAATGAAGAAAACATAATTTTTATGTAATTATGAGATCTCGAATCTCCTTTTTTTTTTATTTCTTTAGTTTTGGGTTTTTGAAATTAGAAAGTAATAAATAAGTTTATTATGTAATTTTATTTATTGTAATTTCAAAGAAGACTAAAGATGGAGGTTGGAGCTCACTCCCGCTACATGGATCAAGATGGAACATCAAGACAAGCTTCTCGGGTCCAAGGATGGATTCCAAACTTGTATTTATGTTCATTTTGATAGAATAGGCCACACTAGGACTCTATTATTGTTTTTACATTTTACTATTCTTATTGTTTTTCATTCACATGCTAGTTAATGCATCATATTCCGCCTAAACCAAACCACCTACTACTAAAATGCATGAAAATTGACTCATATAGATTGTATGTTAGTTTTCATGGACATACAGATGTCACATACTTATTAAGCCATCATCTTAGTTTATTCATTCACGCATGCTAGATATTAGTTCACTTAAAATGAATTAAAATAAAGTTGATGGGATCTTCCTCTAAAACGGAAATTGAGATTAGTCTTTATAAGGGCAAACAACTATGAATCCCTACTTCGTCGGTAGGCATAATATGACCCCTTCTACGTTGGGTAAGTAGTTTGTGTTGACTTAGTTTATCTCAACATTATAGTCCAAATAGTTTCTCGTGATTATAATGGACTTTAAAGATAGAATTTACAGAAATTTATCGACCAAGAATTCTAAAGGTAGAATTAGCCAAGAGGTGGGCTTATCAATTTACAGAAATTGAGTATTGGGATCATTTATATAATTCTTGAGGAAGGTCAATTGTATAAATGCATGAGTCTTCGCGTTATAAAAGTATTGCATTAGACTTAAAAATCAAATCGATGCATAGGCTTATTATTCAATTTTCTTTTCGCAGTGTAGAACACGTTAATTTTACTGTTACAACAAATGGCTGGAAATAACGAAATCCCAATGCCAAGTGCCACACTTGATCGCGCGTCTGGCCGAAAGTTTTTATGGACAACATGAATCGCCACACGTCGAAAAATGACGGGTCCAACTTTGCGGACTGGGAGGCAAAGACTACGGAATGCTGCCATTGTTGACGGTAAGCTCGGTGTACTTAATCGAGCCAATACCGGTAAACCCAGGCCCCAATGCAGGAGTCAACGAGTCACTCGCTTATAGTGATTTCGTTATGGAAGCGGGTGCGATAAAGAACGTACTCATCTTTGCAATGGAAACCAATTTGCAGAGACGCTTCATTGCCCAAGGTGCAAACAAGATTTTCACCACGCTCACTAACGAATTCTCAAAGGCACCGAGAATCGTTACTTATGAGCATACCTGTCGCTTCTTTGATGCGAAACTCCAAAAGGGCCAATCGGTTAGCCCACACATTCTTAACATGATTGAGAATGTCGAGAAATTGGAGGCACTTAATTGCAAAATCAGTGAGAGCATTTTCATTGCCCGAATGCTTCATTCTCTTCATGATGGTTTTGCCCTTTTCAGGGCGAACTACTACATGAATGACTTGAAAAAGAGTCCTCATGAGCTACACTCCCTTCTTGTACAGACCGAGAAGGATATGAAATTGAGTGGGAGCATGAAGCAGGATGTTCTCATGATTTCCAATAAAAGTAAAGGTAAGGGCAAGGCTCATGGCGACCTAGTTGTAGGTAAGCCAAAGTTCAAGAAGCCAGGAAACGGTAAGAGTTGGCCTGGTGAGACTAGTGGCTCACAGGGCAAGACAAAGAGCAAGGGCGGTGACATTGAGTGCCACCATTGTCACAAGACTGGACATTGGAGGAGGAATTGTCTCGTGTACCGTGAGGACATAAAACCAGGCTGCGTCGTTCCTGTTGGTATGTCATCTTATATTCATATGATTGAGATAAACCATGCAAGTTTCGGAACTTGGGTACTTGATAATGGTTGTGGTTCTCATCTGTGTAATTATTTGCAGGACCTAAAGAACAGCATGCCTCTCGAAAAGGGTGATTTGGACCTGCGAGTCGGGAATGGAGCACGAGTTGCTGCAGTCTCGAAGGGAACATACGTAATCCAACTCCCTAGTGGTTTTGAGTTATTTTTATAACTGTTACTATGTACCTAGTTTATCTAAGAACATTATTTCAGTTTCCGTACTTGCTAAAGACGGTTTTACATTTTCAATAAAGGATAATAGCTGTATTTTCTTTTTATGAAATGATTTTTGGCAAAGCAGTTTCCATGAATGGAATTTACATCTTAGATCAAACCACGGAAGAATTACACATGAATAATAAGAAATTAAAGGTTGGCGACAAAGATCAAACCTATCTATGGCATTGTCGAATGAGACACATAAATGAGAAACCCGTAAAGAAACTCGTCGATAATGGGACTATTCCCGCATTCGAATTTTCTACATATGGCACGTGTGAATCATGTCTCATTGGCAATATGACTCGAATTTCCTTCAAAGGTGTTGGAATGCCCGCTAGTGACCTATTAGGACTCATACATACTGATGTTTGTGGACCTATGTCAATTACCGCTAGAGATGGCTATAGATATTTTATCACTTTCACGGACGATTTGAGTAGATACGGATATGTCTACTTAATGAAGCATAAAAGTGAGTCCTTTGATAAATTAAAGGAATACCAGAACAGGGTTCAGAACTAACTGGGTAGAAAGGTTAAAGCACTCCGTTCAGATCGGGGTGGCGAATATCTTTCAAATGAGTTTGATCAACACCTTAAAGACTGTGGAATCGTACTACAGTTAACTCCACCTGGAACACCTCAATTAAATGGTGTGTCCGAACGGAGAAATCGAACCTTACTGGATATGGTTCGATCCATGATGAGTCACACGGTAGTGCCTGATTCATTATGGGGTTATGCTCTTTTGTCAGCTGCTCTTATACTTAACCGAAGTCCGACTAATGCTGTCGACAAGACTCCATATGAAATGTGGAGGGGAACGGTCCCTAACTTGTCCTTTATTCGGGTTTGGGGCTGCGAGGCTTATGTCAAGTGGAGACACGAGGATAATCTCGGCCCGCGATCGGTCAAGACATACTTTATAGGTTATCCAAAAGGAACATTTGGTCATTACTTCTATTCGCCTACCGAACATCGAGTTTTTGTTGCGGCTAGTGTGACGTTCTTAGAGAAAGAATTTCTCGAGAACAAGACAAGTAATAGAACCTTCGAGCTGTCGGAGGTTCCAGAACCAACAACCGAGGAACAGATAGAGGAAGTTGTTCCTCCAACTGATGATACGGTTAATATTCCTAAGGAACCCAGGAGGTCGGGTAGAGTCTCTAATCCTCCGGACAGATACATTGGTATGGTCGAGGAGAATGACGTTTTACTCCTGGAGAGTAATAAACCCGCTACCTATAAAGGTGCCATGACCTGTTCCGACTCAAAGCTCTGGCTCGAAGCCATGCAATCCGAGATGGACTCCATGTATGAGAATAACGTATGGAATCTAGTTGGTTTACCTAATAAGGTAAAACCTCTACAGTGCAAATGGCTTTACAAAATAAAGCGTTCTGTAGACGCGCAACCAGATACCTATAAGGCACGACTAGTGGCAAAAGGTTTCACTCAAGTGCACGGATTGCATTATGATGAGATTTTTGCAACTTTAGTCATGCTACATTCCATTCGGACAATCTTAGCGATTGCCGCCTTTCATGACTATGAAATTTGGCAAATGGATGTAAAAACCGCCTTCTTAAACGGTTATTTGGAGGAAGAGTTGTACATGGTGCAACCCGAAGGTTTCATAGATCCTGAACATCCTAAGAAATAGCGTTCCATTTATGGACTTAAGCACGCTTCTCGGAGTTGGAATCATCATTTCGACCAGGTGATAAAAGAGTATGGGTTTACTCGATCGGTCGAGGAACCATGCTTATATACCAAGTCGAGTGGGAGTAAGATTGTATTCTTGATATTGTATGTCAATGACATACTCTTGATTGGGAATGACATTCCTCTCCTATCTTCGGTTAAAGGATGGTTGAAGAACCATTTCCAGATGAAAGATCTGGGTGAGGCACAACGCATTTTGGGAATCCGTATCTACCGAGATAGATCACGACGGACGTTATCACTTAGTCAGGAGTCTTATTTGGATAAGATTCTTGAGAGGTTCAGCATGACCAACTCCAAGAAGGGGAACCTTCCAATGACGTCTGGGATGCAGTTGAGCAAGTCTCAGTCACCCACGACGCCTGAAGGGATTGAGCGCATGAGTCGTGTTCCTTATGAAAGTGCAATAGGATCAATCATGTATGACATGATATGCACACGTCCAGACGTGGTATATGCATTGAGTATGACGAGTCAGTACCAAAAGAATCCAGGTGAAACACATTGGATAGATGTTAAAAATATCTTCAAGTACCTACGGAGGAGTAAGGATAGGGTATTGACTTATGGAGGAGATACTAAGCTATGCGCAATCGGTTACGCAGATGCTAGCTTCCAAACGGATCAAGATGATTAGAAATATCAGTCTAGATTCGTTGTTACTCTTAATGGTGCTGCGGTCAGCTGGAATAGTTCCAAACAAGAAGTTGTAGCAGATTCTACTACTGAGCCATTGAAATATGATAAGCATGGAGGGCACGTTATTTTCATGAGAATTAAACGTGTACCTGAGTTATAATAGTTGATTATGAATTCGATACGTTATCTTTTTCATAAACTATTTATAACTTCATCGTTTTTATAATATTTTGTTTTTCATGTGGATTGTACTGACAACATTGAACGCCACAAAGTGAACTGAATTACATTATATTTGTTTTGGTCCGTAATCGCCAATGTGAGCTGATAACTCCGGCTATTATATTGTGCAGTCGATTGATGGTGGGTTCAACGAGCCATAAGTCAAACGGTTGACTGATCGATCACAGATGCGAGATTATAACGGTACCTCGTAGGACAACTTTTTGTGACAACGTAATGGAGTCCTAAATGTTTAAAAACATTCGGTGCCAGGTCGTGGATAGGACATCCATTGTGTTTCTAGAGTCGATTCTTTTGACTATCGACTGTCTCTTGAGATTAAGGCACTTTTTGGGTGACTTTGGTTTCTTTCTCACGGTCTCACCGTGAATCGGAGGCTAAGTAGATTTTTTTCTGGGTCAGTTCATACTGTGCTTACATCTGCAGGATTCGAGTTGAGGAAAATATCCAACCCTTATCAGGTATAGTTATTTCTCAGGGCCACTCGAGGAGTTGTAACTGAAATGCATGACCATACTCGAATGATGATTCGTTTATCAGTTAAGTCACTCTCTAGTCAGGGAAACCACTCTTGATGATGATCGCTTGTAAAATACGACCTTTGTGAATACGGATTTGCAAATTATTTTACATTGAATGGGAGAAATTTTAGGATATGAGAATCGGTTATCGCACATACACTTGTGAGGACAAGTGGGAGTTTGTTGGAGTTTGTGTCCTCCACAAATTAGTGTGATAACATTAATAAATCTCTTAAAGGTTCACAAGGGTATACTTCGTATTTTAATCAGTTGATTAACGATTACCTAATAACGGTTGGCTTGCTAGAAAGTTTGACGTTATTATCATACAGATGGCGGTGATCAACTGGTCCCTAAAGGTCACACCTATAGGATGTGTTTGAGAGATGTGGTTATAGAAATATAATCACATTGATGCCTTATATGACTAAACAGTTAGTCAATGTGTTGATGAGACAATTATTTAATGAAGATTAAATAATATTAGTTGAGACGAATTAACTGTCAATTCGTAAATTGAATATAATAAGTTATATTTAATTAAATGTATGTAATGTTAGCTTAGACGAATTAATCTGTTAATTCGTAATTAAATGTAATCGGTTATATTTAATATCAACAAGATGAATGTGTCATAGTGGTAATAGTGAGGGTACTCAAACCAAGAGGTCATGGGTTCGATCCTCACTAGATGACAATTTAACACATTTTATACATTTTTGGAAAAACCGAAAAAAAGAGAAATGGATCTCTCTTATTTCGGTTAGCATTGGGCCGAATATTAGGAGGGTAAAAATATCTCCCCATTCACTCCTCTTTTTCGGTTAGAATAAGAGGAAGAGGGAGCTCATTGTTCTACCCTAATAATCCTAACCTAATTTTTCACTGCTTCTTGCCTCCTCTCATCAGAAAAACACAAAAATAACCTAAAATTTTTCAGAAAATTTAGGAATCATTTCTAGCAAAATAAAAGGGCTTTTGTCGGAGCATCTTGGGTGCAACCGATAGGAGAATATCATTGCGATATTGTTCATAGGCCGAATTAGCTAGGACCGAAGGTTATTTCGTCATCTCTTTACCTTTTTTGTTTTTGCAATTTATTTTATGACATGCTTTCATCATGATTAATTTGTTATAGTCCTTATATTTAAAGGGATGCATACAGATAAATCCCACAATAATAGGACAAGAAAATTTGTGACGCACACTTGTCTCGGACAAGTGGGAGATTGGTGGAGTATGTGTCCTCAACAATAGTGTGATCACATAATTAAATCTCATAATAAGAATACGGAAGGGACGATAAATTGCATAGTCAACTGATCAACATTAATCGGTAACGATTGGCTGACTAGTCTTTGACGTTACTGTCGTGTTGACGGTGGTGATTAGTTGATCCCTTAAGGTCACACCTAAAGGATGAGACCCAAATAAATAATTAATTAATTTTATTCGATATGGATTAATTAATCCCTTATTTATATGAGTTGTATTTTGTATCTTATTGTTATGTGATTAAATAAGATTCGATTTAGTGGATTAATATATTAATTTACTAATTTATGTTGAGGTTTTATAAATATTTCGAGGTAGAGTTAATTAGTTATTTACATTTACAAGAGGTTGTAAATTTAACTAACTAGCTCTTATGGGACCCATTATATGTTGATATAATGGTAAAATATTACTCAATAAGTTGAGTGAATATATGTTTATTAATTTGTCACATAATTGTTATGTGATTAAATTAATACTTCATTATGTAAGATAATTAAACATAAGACTATTAAGCATTTGTGGGACAAATATTATAAGACAAAAATGGACCCATATATTCTCAAGTGCACCGTCCAAAATGGTGAGCAAGCTTGAGTTTTTGGTTTTGTCATTTTGTTGTTGGAATGTTGCTCCAACATCTTATGACATGCTTTAATCATGCTAGGCTACTACCTACACATAAAGAATATTGCATAAGATAAAATGAGAAAACCAAAATGCTCTACATAAGGAGCATTTGGACGGCATATGTATGGAACAAGAGGAGAATAATTGTTGTTCTCATTTTTACTCTACCTTTCTCTCAAAATATCACACATGCAAATCCTCTAAACTCATATATACTCATTTTACTAATGTTTAGCAAATATCACTAGTGTAGTAATATTAGTTATATTAAGGGAATCTTACTATCTAATGTCTAGTTAATATTAGTAGTAATTTTGGGTCAAATATTGGGTGCAATCAAAAGGAGGGCTCCTAATATAGAATCTTAGAGGATCATCCTAATACTTATCATAGCTCAAGAACAAGTGAAGGTAGGAGACCTTACTTGTGCTCATTTCGTGCCATACAACAATGTAAGGAGCATTGTTTTTCCTTCCTTATTCTTTCATTTTGTTATGCATGCACTAGATCCACTATGACTAATTTAATATGTTGATTATTAAATCACTATTAGAAATGAATAATAATAGGTATATGAACCTAACAGCTCTTAGGGTCAAGGGAATAGTACCATTGACGGGGGATCGGTTCCAGTGATGATGGGAAGATTCGAGTAAAGAGTTCCTGTTTGACTCCCTTGATGGACATGTAATCCTTGAAGGCACGGATATGGTTCACTGGGTCCTCCACTCCCTTGAATTTGGGTACATTGGTTAAGGTGAAGTTGTCCGGCAGTTGATCCCCGACGGGATCGAACCTTTGGTTATTTTCAAGGTGGATGTTGTTTTTGCGGGCTATGAGTTGATCTTCTAAGAGCTTAAGCCTTTTATCAGTTTAGGTTAATGGCCGAGGGTTATTCTCTCCGGACTCCTTGCTCTCCAGGGTGTCAATACGGATCTCGACACAATCTAGGGTGACTTTGATGGCGGTGAGCAGACTAGTTAGTTGAGCATTTGTGAGATCTTTGTTGTTATCATCATTGTTGTTGGATGAAGCTGAAGACGAGCCATTGTCTGAGGCTGAAAACGGCTCATGTTACAACTTAATTCGACACGGGTTAACGACTAAACGCAAAAATCACACGGGCGGGAAAAAATCTTAGACTCAAAGAAACGAGGGCGACCATTAGTGGCACCTAGGTGCTGACTCGATCGATCGTGGGACGCTGTTAACTAAACCTTTACTCGGGTTCAACTTGATGGCGTTACGCCATTGAACGGGTCTCGGTGGTGAGACGACTCATAATTAAACACCCATAACTACGTTTGCTTTGACTCGGTAGACACGAGGCTGAATCGGAATGCTGAACCGAAATTTCCGAAAATAGGCATTTTCAAAAATACATTCGTTGCTTCATAGACGACTTTTTTAAAAAAAAGAATCTTCGAAAACCGGCTACTTAGGATTCGTAAAGGTCGTCTGAGGTTTGTTTTCGAAAGTCGGTTGAGATAGAGTTGTGACAGCTTTAAAAATGATGTGTCGTTTCTGAAGACGGGTTTTCAAAATTCAAAAGGTGAATGTTTAGAAAATCGAGGTTTGAAAAGTTTGAAAGCGTTGTGGTCTCAAAAACAGTGCGTTGTTTTTGGGGTTTGAAAAGGGCCATTATGTCGGCGTGAAGGTTCATTATGTCGCTTCGATGATGCTTTTGAAACGTGTTAGGCCTGGAAATTCGCACATATTTTAGGATAACATTTCACCCTAGCCTGACCATCAGGGTGTCAGGACATCATGATACCAAAAGACAAGCGCCAACCAAGGAGAGGACAACGGTCAAAATATAAGGACAATATTTGACCAATTCAAGGATAATATCATTGTAATACCCAGGATATTTAAGAACGCTGTTGACCGATCTTGTTGACCAAACAGACCTTAGGGATGAATGGGTGAGGGATCAGGCTTGTAACATGAGTTTTATAGGATTATTTACTCGACCTAGCTGAGGCTACTCGGCCGAGTATCACCTATACTCGATCGAGTAGAGCCTACTCGGCCGAGTACTCCTGTACTCGACCGAGTATGACTGCTGTCGACACGTTAATATAAACGCAAGTTCGCAAGATTCATTTCATTTCTCATTTCCTCGACAGTTTCTCTTTCTCTAACCCTAGCCTACCTCCCTCCCCTATCACCCCATAGCTTCACACTCTAATGTATTTAGCCTAAACCTCCACCATGGGCATGACGGGATTCGCTGAGGAAGGATGACGTGGGTGGTGGTCGTCTATGTCACCGTCGATGTGTAATGCTAGGTAAGTTTCTGCCTTGTGTTCATTTGAGTATAGTTGTGTAATAGGAGATGGTTATCATGGTTAGGATGCTTATTGGAGTCGTGCGTGGCTGTGTATGGAGGTCTTACATGCTTAGCGATGAGGTAGGGTTTCCCTACTCAGTTTACTGTAATTGATATAAGATTGTGATTGTATTGTATTGTAATTGTTGTTATCTACTGATCATCGGTGTATGGGTGCTGTGGTGACGGTGGTGATGTGGTTGTGTTGTGACGGTTGTGGTGTTGTGACAGCTGTGATGCTGTGGTGTGGTGATGATTGTGTTGATTGTGGTGGAGTCACTTGCGGGAGTGGCTTCACACCCTAGTTCGCCCTTCGTGGAACCCGTCACGGGAGGGGATGTGCACATTAAGGGATAGGGATTGTTAGTCACTCGTTGATGAGCTGGACTAGGTGGGATGGGCTGCGGTCACCCACTGGCGGCGAGGATTACCTGTTGCGGTGGGTAATCTGGCAGGGCTACACTCTTCGGGGTGTAGTCGGTTACTATGCGAGGTCGTGAGACTGGGATAGAGGATAATCAGCTGGTTACATTGTTATTCTGTCTTACATTTGATTAGTCGATGATCGACCGTTGTTGTTGTTTTTTGTAAAACCTGCGGTGATCCATTCGGGGATGGTGAGCGGTTGGCTTAAGCGGTATTGTTGATTGTGGCTGCTAGGATTGGAGGGATCGAGTCATCACGCTACCGGTCTAGAGAGGCAGTGTCATGAGTGTTATGGTTGTACCTTTATTATAAAGACGTTGTATTGAGTTATATTGTATAAGATATATTATTATTTACAATTGTTCTTTTATTGTCTAATTTGATCTACCTCCTCGGGAAACCGAGATGGTGACACCGTCATACACTGGGATGGTCTTTGGTAAGGCATTCTCGCGTGCGGGGTGTTACAAAGTGGTATCGTGAGCCGACGATTTTGGAACTCGAACCAATGAATCTAATGAATATAGGGTGTCAATTAAAATGAACCTGGTGTATGTACGTTGGGAGCCCCAGCCGATGCTAGATTTTGGGTGAGTAGGCGCCCTCATTTCAAAATCATGGCCCCGTCGGACTTAAGCCAGACACGGGAAAAAAAGGGTAGCTAGTGAGAGTCGTTGACTGCTTAGTGATGATTTTTGTGTGTATCTATTATTAGGGTGATATGTGTTTTGATGTGTGTGTGGAAGAGTTGGAGTGAGTGATGGAATTATTGCGATATGCGACCAGTAGTAAGTTAACCAATTTGTTTCACGATGAATGTGTTGTGTGTTGAATTGCTGCTTTGCAAAGGTGATTAAGGTGTATGGCTGGTGATTAGTAACATTAGAGATGATGTGACATAAGAGCTAAACCTTGCAGGTACCGTAATTAGATTGTTGAAGTATGCTATGTTGGGGTTGGTGTCCTTAACAGTTAGTGCAAGGACTTATAAACCTCTAAAAGGATCAAAGGGCATACTTTGGTATTATTATCAGTTGATCCACGTTTATCAATAACGGTTGGCTTGCTAGATAAGTTTGACGTTATTGTCATACAGATGGCGGTGATCAACTGGTCCCTAAAAGTCACACCTATAGGATACGTTCGAGAGATGTGACGGTATGAAAATACTGTCATGTAGATGCCAAAATTGACTAACCAGTTAGTCCGAGTTATTTGACTAGTAATTAGTCAAATGTGTGATGTTGAGATATTATATTTAATACGGATTAAATATCATGGGCTATGGCGAATTAACCAGTTAATTCGTAAAATTAAATATACGTGATTTATATTTAATTAAATGTATATTAAAAATAATTATACAATACTGTTTTGTCGGACACGTATTAATAATTCAGCTAACCCGTATTATTAGCTGATGCCTTAATTTCCGATAACCGATAACAGTTTATAATACAAACCCGTCATATACATTTTAGTATTTAACGAACCGGACCTCGAGTTAAAACCAAGAGGAAGTGGAAGCCCACTTCCCCTTGTGGGTCACGGTTTTGGCCGAAATAGGAGAACAAAAGGAGACCTCCTCCTTCCTACATTAAACCTAATCATCATTTGAAACAAAAATTAGGGTTTTGAAGAGTATTCTTCTCTGAAAAACCTGAGATCTCTCATCTCGACAAAACTCACATCAGTTCTCCCTATATTGCAAGGCAATCGGAGAACACTGTACTAGCACAAGGGCATATCTCGGACAAAGTCTTGGGTGTAACGATTAGGAGGAAATCTGCTTTGATTTCTGTTCTTTACGCCACAATTTAAAGGACCCGAGGTTATTTCTTGTTCCTTATCGTTTCTATTGTTTTTATGTTTTATGACAATATTCGCATGTCTAAATTTACGTTATAGTCCTGCAATTTAAGGGGTAGTATACGGATATTAACCTACAAGTGGTATCAGAGCGAGGCCACGTGAATTTTTCATGTGTTTTTCATAAAACGTTTTTGAAACGATGATTTTCTGCTTTGAAAACCGTGCCTAGTATACACGGCAGATTTTTTTTTCAAACCGTGTCATGTATTACACGGTAATTTCATGTTTTTTCGATTTGGTTGCATTGGGAACCGTGTCTTGTTTACACGGTTGCTCTTGTTGTTGTTTTGTCTCAAAAACCAAACCGTGCCATGTTTTACACGGCTGTTTTGTTTCAAATTACATGTTGTTTTTACATGTTGTTATTTTATACAGAGATTATAGCAACATGTCATGTTTTTGTCAATTGTTAAATTTTGTTTTGATGCGTTTTTGATCAAAATTGCAATTGATTTTGTCTTGACAAACTGTTTCACGAGGGTTTTGAAGTTTCAGCCATATAAGCATTCGATCGAGCGTATTTCTACTCGATCGAGTGCTGTTCTGTCTTGTTTTTGCTCGATCGAGTCCTGTTGTACTCGATCGACCGCTTTTTAAAAACCTTTTGCTCGATCGAGTCCTGTTGTACTCGATCGACCGCTTTCAAAACCCTCTCGCTCGATCGAGTTGTCCTCGTACTCGATTGAGTAGATTTGCTTGATATAAGCTCTCGATCGACCTCCGTTTAGTCGATCGAGTGCTCCCGATTAGCATACCCCTCGATCGACTTGCGTTCATCGATCGACCCTTTTAGTTCCTCGATCGAGCACTCATGTCCCTGGATCGAGGGATGTCGTCTTTAAAAGCTTTGGAAATTTGTTTCTTTTGATTTAAATTTTCTTTTGGCTTCAATATGTACTTTATACGGATATAGTACACTCGCTTAATAGTGAATCAGTTCACTCACGTACCATATAGTTGTTTTAAAGCGTCTTTAAAATGACGGATTATAATGGATTAAAATTAAATGATAGAAGCGGTTTTATCACATGAATTTTAATCATTAAAAGGTGGTTTGGATAAATTTAACATAATTACGGAATTATGTCACGAATGAATTTTTTTTAGTTGATGCATTTTATTTATCGTTAATTATGAATGCCGTGAATGCCTTTTTATTACGTATTTAATTTTTACAATTGATTGTAACTTAGTGTGGCCTTAGTAGAACGTGTTACCGTAATGATGGAACACGGTCTTGGTTGTATTTTGAGATCTCGCATCTCCGTTTTGGATTTTTCACTTGTAATTACAGTTTTAATTAGAATGTAAATAGGTTTATATTTGTAATTTTAAATTGTAATTTTTTGAGAAGACCAAAGATGGAGACCAGATGCTCACTCCCGCTACTTGGATCAAGATGGAACATCAAGACAAGCTTTTCGGGTCCAACGGTGGATTCCAAAGTTGTATTTTGTTCTTATACTAGGATAGGCCACACTAGGAAATTTTTATTTACGTATTGCATTCCTTTATTTATTTTTCGCAACGATTATTTGCATCATATTCCGCCTAAAAACCAAACCACCTATAATTTATTGCATGAAAACTGACACATATAGAGGTCACGAGTTAGTTTTCATTGACATTCTCATGTCACACGTTTTAAGCCATCATCCAAATAAATTCATTCACGACAGACGCTAGTTATTCGTTCACTTAAAATGAATTATAATTTTGTTGATGGGATCTTCCTCGTATAAACCAAAAATTGAGAACGGTCTTTATAGGTCAAACTCCAATGAGTCCCTTCTTCGTCGGTAGGCATACTATGACCCCTTCTACGTCGGGTAAGTTGGAACCGATTGACCTATTTTATCTCAACACTATGGTCACTCGTGCGATCCTGTGATCATGGTGGACTATAGATAGGATTTACAAATCTATCGACCAAGAGTTCTTCCTAAGAATTAGCTAAACATTGGCTTATCGGTTTACGAGAAATTGAGTCTTGGGATCACTTGTATCATTCTTGAGGGAGATCAATTATGCAAGTGCAAGAGTCTACATGTTTAAAATGAATTTTAAAATAGACTTAAATCACCTCGATGAGTTGCTTATTTCGTTTTGTTTTTCTTCTTTTTCGGTGTAGATCACGTATTAAACTCGCTAAACAACAAATGGTTGGTTCAAGTGATAACCCAATGCCAAGTGCCACATTGGACCGTGAGTCCTGGCTTAGGATCTTCATGAGTCGGATGAATCGATCTACTCGATCAAGAATGACGGATCCAACTTCGCGGACCGGGAGGCGGCATTACGGAATGCTTTGCCGCCGCTGACGGAAAGCTCGGATATCGCTTGAGCCCATGCCGTTAAAACCAGGCCCCACGGCTGGAATAAACGAGATCGACAAGTATAACGATTTCGCTTTAGAAGCGGGTGCGGTAAAGAACGTACTTATTTTTGCAATGGAACCCAATTTGCAGAAACGCTTCATAGCCCATGGTGCAAACAAGATTTTCACCACGCTCACTAAGGAATTCTCGAAAGCACCGAGAATCGTGACCTATGAGCATACCACTCGCTTCTTTGATGCGAGACTCCAGAAAGGGCCAACCGGTTAGCCCACACATTCTCAGCATGATTGAGAATGTCGAGAAACTGGAGACCTTTAACTGTAACATCAGCGAGAATATTGTTATCGACCGTATTCTTCACTCACTCCACGATGGTTATTCGCAATTCAGAGCGAATTACTATATGAATGATTTGAAGAAAACTCCCCATGAATTGCACTCCCTCCTCGTACAGACCGAGAAGGACATGAAGTTCGATGGGAGTTCGAAACAAGATGTTCTCGTTGTGTCAAACAAAGGAAAGGTAAGGGCAAAGCTCCGGCAAACCTAACAAAGAGGTAAGGCGAAGTTCAAGAAGTCGGGTTCAGGGAAGAGTGGTCCTGGTGAGGCGAGTAACTCATCGAGGCATGACAAAGAGCAAGAGTGAAAACATGGAATGCCATCATTGCCACAAGACTGGGCATTGGAGACGCACATGTCCTGTTTATCATGAGGACTTAAAGGCAGGTCGTGTTAAACCTGTTGGTATGTCTTCTCTCTCTTCTACTTTTATTCATATGATTGAGATTAACCACGCAAGTTACGGAACTTGGGTACTTGATAATGGTTGTGGTTCTCATCTGTGTAATCATGTGCGGGGGCTCCGAAACATCGAACCCCTCGTAAAGGGTGAGGTGGACCTGCGTGTTGGGAATGGAGCAAGAGTAGCTGCCATCTCAAAGGGGACATATGTGATCCAGCTTCCAAGCGGATTTGAGTTATCATTATATGATTGCTATTATGTTCCTAGTCTTTCCAAAAACATTATTTCAGTTTCTGCGCTTGATAAACTTGGTTTTTCATTTGTAATAGAAAACAATGCTTGCATTTTCTCATTACACGATATGATTTACTGACAAGGCGGTTTCCATGAACGGAATTTATGTTTTAGATCAGACCTCGGAAATATTACACGTAATGAATAAAAAGTTAAAGGTTGGTGACAAAGATCAAACGTATCTATGGCACTGCCGTATGGGACACATTAATGAGAAACGCGTAAAACACTCATCAAACATGGAGCTATCTCGGCCTTTGATTTTCAATCATTTGGCACGTGTGAATCATGTCTCATCGGTAAGATGACTCGGATTTCCTTCAAAGGTGTTGGAATGCGCGCTGCTGACCTATTAGGGCTCATACACACGGATGTATGTGGTCCTATGTCAATCACCGCACGAGAAGGCTATAGGTATTTCATCACTTTCACGGACGATTTGAGTAGATATGGCTATGTCTACTTAATGAAGCACAAAAGTGAATCCTTTGAGAAATTCAAGGAATACCAAAATAGGGTACAGAACCTATTAGGTAGAAAGATTAAAACACTGCGTTCAGATCGTGGTGGCGAGTATCTTTCTCACGAGTTTGATCAACACCTAAAGGACTGTGGATTGCCCTACGTTTAACTCCACCTGAACACCTCGGTTGAATGGTGTGTCGAACGGAGAAATCGAACACTACTTGATATGGTTCGATCCATGATGAGTCACACGGTTTTACCTGATTCATTATGGGGTTATGCTCTCTTGTCAGCCGCTCTAATACTTAACCGAAGTCCGTCTAAAGCTGTTGACAAGACTCCATATGAACTATGGAAGGGAACGGTCCCTAACTTGTCCTTTATACGGGTTTGGGGCTGCGAGGCTTATGTCAAGTGGAGACCTGAAGATAAGCTCGGCCCGCGATCGGTCAAGACATACTTTATAGGTTATCCTAAAGGATCACGTGGTCATTACTTCTATTCGCCAACCGAACAACGTGTTTTTGTTGCGGCTAGTGCGACATTCTTAGAGAAGGAATTTCTCGAGAGTGCAAAGAGTGATAGAACCTTCGACCTGTCGGAGATTCCAGGAACCAAACACCGAGCAACCATTGGAGGAACCCTGTTCCTTCAATCCCGGCTGCGGTGAACATTCCTGAGGAACCTAGGAGGTCGGGAAGAGTCTCTATTCCTCCGGACAGATACATTGGTATGGTCGAGGAACATGACATAGATGACGTAGTGAGGAATGAAGGTAGGAGTGATGATTGTTCTGATGAACATAAGGGTAAGGGATAATAGTTTCATGGCATAGTGAGGAATGAAGGTAGGAGTGATGATTGTTCTGATGATGGATGTACATATATACGTGTTGTTATGTGTTTATGTGGTAGAAATCAGCTTTAATAGTGACGAGCCAGTTGCACGGAACTCTGAACGATATTATTTAATTTTGCAGGAATAATGAAAAGTTATGACTTCCTCTTCACTTTCGGAAAACTCGACCGAGTAGGTGACTGTACTCGACCGAGTAGACCATACTCGGCCGAGTATCAAGCTACACAACCGAGTATCCGTTTTGTGAAAATAAATATCACTTCTGTTCTTCAATATTCGACCGAGTAAGAAGGGTACTCAATCGAGTAGTCCACACTCGGCCGAGTATTCCTAAGCACTCGACCGAGTAGTCGATACTCGACCGAGTATTCCCAATACTCGGCCGAGTATTACTGTTGCAGGACTTATACGGGTTATACAAAAACCCTATTTTCGTTCCTTTCTTTATTATTTCCGCCTCCCATCTTCACACTCCCTTCTCTCTAAAAACTCCATATCTTTCCTTTCTCAAGCTTTTGGGTAAAATATTGGTCTTCCTCTTGCTCTTGCTTGCCCCAAATCAGTTTAAGGTAAGATGTAAACCTAATTTTCTTATCTGTTTTCAAAGTTATGGTATAATTTCATGTTATAATTCGGATTTTCTTTGTAAAATAACTGAAATTTAGTTTTCAAATTTACTGATTTTTGGATTCAATCTTATGTAGACCTTGTGTATACCTTGTTTAAGCGATTTCATGGTTGAAAATTCAATTTCTGAATTCTAGGGTTATAGAAACAAAACTTTCTATGTTGTTGGTTGTTCTTTAGTTGAAACAAATTAAAGCTTATAACCATATGAGTTGTAAAGTAATTGGTGATTTGCCGATAATTCGTCTTGAAAAGATCGCTCCCAAAATCGATACACAATTGAAAAACAGCCCATCTTTTGCGCTAAGAAATTTTGTGTCAATCTCTTGTTAAAGATTGTTCTCTTGCAGTATGGTGAAAACCAGAGGCTTACCCGACAAAAGAACTCGTGCTAATGTCCAGCTTGAGACTGGCCAGTCAAGCAGTGAACCCGTAGTTCCGCCGGTGGAGGCACATCCATCGGTAATATTCTCTGATTTTAATCATCGTAAGGCTTTTGTGGCTCTTATGCGTCGTCCTTTTCGCCCCCACCTGTTGTGTTAACCCTGGTATCCTTGAGACTTTAGGGATCAAAGCGGACATATTTCATATCTTTCAGATTTTGGGTATGGAGGTGTTGTATCATCTGAGAAAGAAATCCTACCCCCACTTGACCTTAGAGTTTTTGAGCTCTTTTGTTTATGATAAGAAGGGAAAGACTGTTTCTTTTCGTCTCATGAATGAAGATCATGAGCTTACCCTAGACGAGTTGGCTGAACATTTGGGTTTAGAGGCCGAGGGGGATGATTACCTTAGAGATGTGGCCAAGAACAGTGGTGCATCTCTTTACCTTCCATATTTGACTGGCAGACCTGCCCCTAGTGCCAGTGCCATGCATATTAATGATGTTCAGCATATTTCCCTTCGTATGTTTCTGAGGATGATGACCTGTTTGTTGTACTCGAGAGATGATGTGAGCAAGCTTAATTCTCACGAGGTCATGTTACTTATGTCTTACCTCAACCTACACCGTCAGAAACCATTCTTCTACAGTGCCCCTGGTGTAGTGTGCTCAAGTCTTGAGCGAATGGCCCAGTCAGATACCCGACACATTGCTTGCGGGGCCATAGTGACCCGCCTAGCTTTGCGCCTGACAGATTTTGAGGCCCCACCTCCTGAGGGGAATGAGTATGTAGAGATTGTGCCTGCCATGGACGCTCAGTACTGGCGTCAGAACAGATGGTTGAGGAAGATGGATGACGGGTCTTATGCCTGGAGAGTGAGGGGAACTATGTGGATGGGGCTTCCGGACCCAGCTCATCTCCCTGTTTTTGATCATTTGGCTGAGTGGGAGACTTGTGCCATTCCTAGACCTGAGCCCCAGTCCTACCTGATTGACCCGCGGATTCTCTTGGACCTACCTGAGCCTGTCACCGTGCCTGAGGGACAGCAACAGGCACCTCCCCCATCTCGGGAGCGTCGCGGAGTGAGGCAGTCTAGGGCAGACCCGGTTGTGCCTGAGCCCTCTTACTCTGGCCCTGACTCCTACTCTTACCACCCTTATCAGTACTCGCCCTACCCCACAGTGTATGACCCCAGGATGCAGCCGCATGACCTGGCTGAGCGGATCTCCTCTACTTTGGCGCTCTGCAACCTACATGAGATGACCCTTAACCAGGGCATAGGGACACAGCTTGCACAGCCTGTCTGGTGGAGGGGACCGGGAGTGGATACGGGAGTATTCCACAGCTATGGTGTCGACCCGAGCTCCTGGAGACCTCCGGAGGAGACTGAGTTTGGCTACCTTGCGGGACCATGGGGAGCCAACTCTGGCAGTCAACTAGGAGGGGACTACTCCGCAGCAGCAGCAGGCTTTCTAGGAGCAGGGAGTTCAGGTGTAGGTACTTCTGGCACAGGTGGTGATGATGACATGGAGGAGGGTCCCCGTTATTGATCTTGTGTTATTAGACTGTTTGGTTTGATTTTTTTTGATGTTGGATGTATTTGGTTGTGATGGATTTGTTTTGTTGTGTTGGATTTATTACTTCTACTTTGGAGGTTGTTTTCGGAATTTGGCGTCTTCTGTTGGATGACTGTACTTGGCCATAAGGCCGTTATTTACTTTATTTAGCATGAGGAGACGAATGTATTTGGTTATGTTAGGCATTAGCTGTGGTTAATGTGGTGGTGAAAAGTTGAGTACAGGTTATTTAGTGAATGCTTTATGTGTGTCGTCAAAACGCCCACTGACTGTCTTAACTCGACCGAGCATAGCCACTACTCGACTGAGTAGAGCTTACTCGGCCGAGTATATATATGTACTCGACCGAGTAGAGCTCACTCGACCGAGTAAGCACTCCTACTCGGCCGAATGCAGCTGAAACAGAGACCTGATGTATAATAACGATGTGAATTGCACGAGTTATGTGAAGAATTGTATGAGGAGTTGGTTAGTCCTTATTTCGCCAGTTTATACAATAAGATTGATTATGATTATGTCACAGGTACATGATTGTTGAGATAACCTATTAATTTAGGAATGTTTCGTTATATAACATTGGTCGGTAGACAGAAATTTAATTGTCAAGGGGAGGAATACCCGAGTCTTTAAATGATGTAGAAAGATAATACAATACCATACAGTGCTGTAACTGTTACCAAACTTATGCGTGGATGTGTTTGGTGACGGTTATAATCGCCCCAGCTGTTCACGAATTTAGTTGCTATCTTGTGTTAACCCCATAATTCTTTTTATATGCTATTTAGTTGCGGAAATATTCGATTTGTACAAGTTGCAAGCGTATAATGTCATAAAGTAAGTTGTGCTACGAGAGTTTATGAGTAATGTCATGTGTGTAGTAGCTTTGGGCACGGGAAGTGGCTAGTGGTGAACTTCGGGGACGAAGTTCCTTTAAGAGGGGAAGAGTAATGTCGCGGAAATAAGTATTTATTTATGCATTTATGCCTGAAATACGTATTTAATTATACATATAATATTTGGAATCACATGTATGTTATGCATGTTAGCATTGGAATTTCATTCATAGGTGTACGGAATGTGGTGGTTGAGTACTGTCTTTGAGTATTGTTTTGCAATGGTGTATGGTTGTTAGTCGTTGTATCGCTTTTAACAAGAGAGTGCATTAGTATTGTTGATTAGTTTCTGTAAGTATATGTGAAGATTGGTGATTAGTATTGTTTGGAAGAGTAGCCATGATGGGTGTTTGTTGTTTGAGTAATGTGGTGTGACGGTAATGTCAGGATGGTTTGAGTGTGTGCGGAACGCCTTCGTGTAGGTGGTTAGTGTCACAGTGTGTAACCCTGAGGGGAGTGCGGGCTGAACTTCGGGGACGAAGTTCTTTTTAAGGGGGGAAGACTGTAATACCCAGGATATTTAAGAACGCTGTTGACCGATCTTGTTGACCAAACAGACCTTAGGGATGAATGGGTGAGGGATCAGGCTTGTAACATGAGTTTTATAGGATTATTTACTCGACCTAGCTAAGGCTACTCGGCCGAGTATCACCTATACTCGACCGAGTAGAGCCTACTCGGCCGAGTACTCCCATACTCGACCGAGTATGACTGCTGTCGACACGTTAATATAAACGCAAGTTCGCGAGATTCATTTCATTTCTTATTTCCTCGACAGTTTCTCTTTCTCTAACCCTAGCTTATCTCCCTCCCCTATCACCCCATAGCTTCACACTGTAATGTATTTAGCCTAAACCTCCACCATGGGCATGTCGGGATTCGGTGAGGAAGGATGACGTGGGTGGTGGTCGTCTATGTCACCGTCGATGCGTAATGTTAGGTAAGTTTCTGCCTTGTGTTCATTTGAGTGATTCTTTGAGTATAGTTGTGTAATAGGAGATGGTTATCATGGTTAGGATGCTTATTGGAGTCGTGCGTGGCTGTGTATGGAGGTCTTACATGCTTAGCGACGAGGTAGGGTTTCCCTACTCAGTTTACTGTAATTGATTTAAGATTGTGATTGTATTGTATTGTAATTGTTGTTATCTACTAATCATCGGTGTATGGGTGCTCTGGTGACGGTGGTGATGTGGTTGTGTTGTGACGGTTGTGGTGTTGTGACAGCTGTGATGCTGTGGTGTGGTGATGATTGTGTTGATTGTGGTGGAGTCACTTGCGGGAGTGGCTTCACACCCTAGTTCGCCCTCCGTGGAACCCGTCACGGGAGGGGATGTGCACATTAAGGGACAGGGATTATTAGTCGCTCGTTGATGAGCTGGACTAGGTGGGATGGGATGCGGTCACCCACTGGCGGCGAGGATTTCCTGTTGCGGTGGGTAATCTGGCAGGGCTACACTCTTCGGGGTGTAGTCGGTTACTGTGCGAGGTCGTGAGACTGGGATAGAGGATGATCAGCTGGTTACATTGTTATTCTGTCTTACATTTGATTTGTCAGTAATGACCCCGTTGTTGTTGTTTTGTAAAACCTGCGGTGATCCATTCAGGGATGGTGAGCAGTTGGCTTAGCAGGTATTGTTGATTGTGGCTGCTAGGATTGGAGGGATCGAGTCATCACGCTACCGGTCTAGAGAGGCAGTGTCATGAGTGTTATGGTTGTACCTTTATTATAAAGACGTTGTATTGAGTTATATTGTATAAGATATATTATTATTTACAATTGTTCTTTTATTGTCTAATTTGATCTACCTCCTCGGGAAACCGAGATTGTGACACCGTCATACACTGGGATGGTCCTTGGTAAGGCATTCTGGCGTACGGGGGTGTTACAATCATTGTCAATATTCGGATAATAATTGGAGCATTAATGGAGAAGATTTGGCAATAAAAGCCATGCAATTAAGAGAGTAATTAAGCGCATTAAGGAGCATTAATCCGAGCAATTAAGGACGAATATTCAGCAATAAGTACAAGATTTGGCAGCCGTTCAGCTTGGCTATATAAGGAGCACTTGAAGATTATTTGGACACAACACATACTTGAGCATACAACATTCTCACACAATACTTAAGCTATTTTACAATCATTTGTACTAATTACTCAATAATATAGTGAAATCCTCTCCTGGCTTGGTGCCCGTGGTTTTTCCCATTTAAGGGGTTTCCACGTATAAATTCCTTGTCTTATTTTTGATTATTTATCTTACTTTACTTTTCTTGTTTCATACCCTGCCGTGCATATTCACAGATAAGTTCGAGCTAGTTAACCCTGCTCAGACTAACCCTGGCCTGATTTCACCCTGCGTAAAATCTATACAAAACAATTGGCGCCCACCGTGGGGCATCTTACTCTTTAAAACCTTTTTTTCCATATCTCACAAAAATCCAAATAATCTACAAAAATGGCCCAGCCTACCGTTGAAGAATAATTGAACGCAGCCCTCCAGCAACTAGCTGAGTTTGAAGGTTTGAAAGACAAGGTAGCCCAAACTGAGGCTGAAATCCTTCAGTTAAGAGAATCTGAGTCAGCCCTGAGACAAAAATTAGAGAAAACTCAAGGAGCAGGTTCTAGATTCCAGCCAGGAACACCATTTGCATCAATCATCAAAAACATTGATTTCTCCAGCTTTGGGAGTCCAAGTGGCTCTAAATTTATCAATGTTAATGGCGATGGTGAGCCAAACAATAACAATGAAAAATCTGATGAATCTGTAGTAGCCATCTGTTAGGTTCATAAACCTATTATTAGACTCTTCTAATGGTTAACTAATTAACATTTTTATATGTGTTCTTTAGATTTGGTGCATGCATTGAAGGAAAAGTAGATCTATATACTTACATATTCATATATGTTTTAATTTAATTTGTCATAAAATTAACTAATGATCTTATGCATGCAAACATTTAAACAAAATAAAGAAGAAACTTTTTCTTACATTGGAAATTTGGTTAATATGGGCACAAGAGAGATCACCTTTCTCTCTTGTTCTTGAGCTTTCCCTTTTGGATGAACAAATACCCAAGTGTAGGATCTCTCCCAAGGATTTATACCCAAAGCTTACTCTTAATTAAAATTAATATTATAGTTACTAGTACAATATTAATATTGTATAAAAATGACCCAAAAATATTATAAAACACTTAATATTTTCGGTTTTGGGAGAGAAGAAGAAGAGAGCTTTTTTTATCTCTCTAGAATTCTTATTTTGGATGAGTAAAGAATGAATGATACACTACAACATTTAGTGTGTTATTAGGTAAATAAGATGAAAAACCATAATGGGTTTTCCATCTCAAAAACCGGGTGGAAGGGGGGGATTTTGGGGAGCCAATGCATGCTTGTGTTGTTCTTTACAATAAGCAATAGGTTGCAAGGCTAGTCTATAATGCAAATGATTGTGTTTTCCACTAATTTAAACAACACAATATTTTGTCTAATCCCCTCTTAATTTCGGTACACTCATAAAATGGAACCCATTTTATTTTTGTCAAATTTGTCAATATGTCACATGTCATATGTTACATAAATTTGTTATGTATTTTTAACATATTAAAAATCAACGTATTAATAAAGTACGTCATATACAAAAATCGACTTAGTAATTCATAATTACTTGTACCAAAATATTTCTCCAATTATAAATCACAATAAATTGTATTTATAATAATTCATTCAAATTTAATTGTTTCCTTAAACAATAATTTCATCCGAGTAATGATACAATTCGATTACTCAGATCGTATCTCATTTAATCAAATTTCAATGTGATACGTAAATTTTTCCTCCAAAATCGTCCGTCAATTTTCAAGTAATTTAATTAACTCGCAACGTTATACGATTAATTAAATGATCAATTAAGAGTGTTGCCCTATAGGTATGACCTAGGGGGTCAACTGATCACCACCGTCGTACAACAGTAATGTCAAACTCTAGTCAGCCAATCATTACCGATATATGTTGATCAGTTGACAGTAAAATATTACTTCCCAATTGTATTCTTTATAATGAGACTTAAACATGTGATCATCATGATCAACAGTTGTGATCGCATTATTGTCGGAGGACACATATTCCAACAATCTCCCACTTGTCCTCGACAAGTGTGCGTCACCAATTCTCTTGTCCTATTACTATCTCCCACTCAATGCAAGGCGTCTTTCAGGTCGTACTTGCAAGTGATCATATCGAGAGTGGTTTCCTCGATCTGGAGAATAACTGATTGACCGGATTTATCTATCATAGATACCTTCCGAGCGTGGCCACGCATTTCCAGTTCATTACTCCTCGAGTGGCCCTGAGATATTGTTATAACCCTGACTAGGGATGGACAATTCCTATCGCACTCATTTCCTTCGACTAGCCACAGCCATCATAACCCAAAATAGGCCCATTTGACCCCATTTACGAAGGTCGTAGTAACACAAATCAAAGTTAATCTGAAACTGTGCCATCTTAGGCGAATAGTCTTTAGTCAAAAGAATCGACTCATTTGAATACTATAGCAGCTCTCGCCACGACCAGGCTATATAAATTTGCCAGAACTCTATAAGCGGTCATTAGGCCCGACAAAATGTTCCTAACAGTCTGCCTATGTGATCGACTAGTCATCTCACATGACTCTATGGCACTTGAACTTGCCATCAATCGCATCAGACTCTAGTCACTTCGAGACGTCACCTCATGTAAGTAACTATGGGCAAATACAATGTTAATCCATGTTCACTTTAACGGGGTTCAATTGTCTCCACAACCCGTTTGGATATAACAATGTACAAGGTGAGTTAATAATAACTCAAACAACAAATTTCGACATCACACTCAGGTAGTCAATACCATATTACAACCTTGTGATGTATATCGTAAGTGTAAACACTTATTGATTGCAATAGAAGTTTAACATGCCATGTGTCCATGTGTTCAAACTTCTTATAATCCCATTTTCCTTTACATTCATGTTCTCTCTCATAGCATGAATCTTACCAAGTACACATCAAGGTTCCCGACCTCGGTTTTGGTTCTTTATCTTGAAAGAACTTCCTTATCGATTATCACATAACGAATGAATTTGTGGTGAATGATATAACTTGTACTGATCAAGTACTCCATCCACACACAATGCACTAGGTATATGTTTTGTAGAGTCTTACAACAATTTGTCAAGACGATTGGTCTAGCACTTCTCACAAGTTCTAGCATATTAGGAAGGATTAGTTTTGAATAACTTCTTATTCAACTAAGTATCTTTCCAATAACCTCTTATTTTTCCTTTTGATTTGAAAAGTTTAGGATTTTCATAAATCTTTACGTGTGTTTGAACTTTCTATAATATGTGCAACCTCTTAACACATAATAGAGTATTCTGTTAAACACCGAAATCGCTCATCGGATTCTACTTGAGAATTCATGACGTTTCTATTATGGCTTACCAATCAATCATCATGCTCTTATGCATATGATTCATAATTGGACATGTACATGATTATTCTAATGGCGGAAACACTAGTTACTAATAATCATGAGATCAACCGTTCATAGGTTCAATGAACGACCATGACTGCTAATGGCAATTCCATTTTCATCTACATGAATAACCTATGTGAATGTTGATACGATGTGTATCTCTTAATACTAATCCAACATCCCTTGATGTAATTGGATTCATCATAGTCCATTTTCATCCAGAATTGAAAACTCAAATACTTCTTTATGAAAGAAGATATTAGCTCGTCATTCCTAATGAGTAATGAGTTGTAAACATTCAGAGGATGACAGCTCCCACTAAATCCCATGTCTTCACATGATAATTTGTAAACTCCCACTTAATTCCACATGTTTCGAAATTGATTACTCAATTGAACACATGTCAAAATTTTGGAATGTATGTTGCTTTGCAAAGTTATTAAGATGAAACCATATATGTTCCCATCATATCCTTTCAAAATTCCTATTTTGAAGAGGTCTCATTTTAACCTTATGGAAAGAGATTTTAAATCTCTAACACACTCATGTCATAATGATGTGTGGCAATGTCATTTATTAAATATAAGTAATATCTAATACACATCCTTCAAAATATCCCTTTTAGAAGGATGTTTAACCAATTCATTTTCATAATGAGGTTGAGTAATGACATCTGCGTGGTTTAAAACTTTGGCTATTGGAGATATCGGTATATCAATCCTTGCAACTTCTAGTGATAAATATCGCTTATTACTAGGATGTTACATTGATTCATTGAGGCTCTTAAGTAAATCTCAAGGTTGAAACTATTGGTCAAAAATTCATAAACTTAGTCAAAACTCTAGTTAAGACTTTACATTAGTCATTTTGTTCCAAAACTTTCTTTTGGTCTCCTCGTGTAGTTATCTTAAGAATATGCTCTTATGATTACTTCACTTGGTCTCTTTAGTCATATAGAACTTACTTGAGACCATAGATCTCATCTATTTGGTATACTATGTGAATAGATATACCCTTTATTCAAATCATTCTACCTTGCGTAGATCTTATTTACACAAGTACACAAATTTTTCTTGTCTCGTGTGTTGTGTCCTCATTTTTCTCCCACTCTATCTTTAGAATAAATACACTATAGATTCAAAGATAGCATATGAGACACAAATAATGATGTTGAAGTTATAAGGAGAACTATCTCATAGATTGACTAATAGTTTTAGATGTGTACTTGGTGATTGACATACCTTTAAGAGACTTCGTAGACTCAAGGTAACTTTGTAAATGATCATACACAAGCCTTAAGCATGTGGACATATAATTAAACCCGTCATTATATTTGTCTATTAGATCACTTTAAGTTATATGTTTCTAAGAGTAAGCATTTAAACATGAATTTTTAGAACAAAAGGATAAGATGATAAAATGGGTGACTTGGGTTGCAAACCAAGTCACCATTATCCAAAATACAAACCATTATCCAAAATACCTTTCCATGTCAAACCCGGAAACTTAAGGTTCTAAAATCCATAACATGAATAAAATAAGACAATAAAAAGCAAAGCTCCATAAGAGCTATTCCTAGCTTCTTGATGGTATCTTATGCTTGCTTTTCCTTTCCCTTGTCTTTGCTTGGTGGAGGCCCTATTTATAATAAAAAGGGAGATACATTATCACAACTTTGTATCATAATACCATAGTTGAATTAGAAACATAAAAGAAAGGATAGTCATTTACCTACTGGAGTAATCTTTCCAGCCTTAATATCACCAAGGTATTTGGAACAATTTCTTTTCCAATGTCCCATACCATTACAATAATGGCATTTATCAAGAGGACCCTTCTTGATTTTTGAAGTGCTAGCTTCACAAGTCCTAGCTTTGGTGAATGTGGGAGCTTGTTTCTTACCCTTCCTCCCATTCTTCTTGAACTTCCCCTTACTCTTAGTGCTTATGTTAAGCACATCCTTGGGTGGGTTCACATTTAACCCCATGTCCCTTTCGGCTTGCACAAGTAACTTGTGCAATTCTTCAAGAGACACATCCTTGTCTTGCATGTTAAAATTCACCCGGAATTGAACATACGCTTTCACTTTGTACAAGGAGTGTAGAATCCTATCTACAATGAGTTCTTTGGGGATTTCAACCTTTTTAATCTTCAAGGTCTCGACAAGCTCCATAAGTTTGAGCACATGAGGGCTAACCTTTTGGCCCTCTTTGAAGTCGAGATCAAAGAATGCCGCGGCCGCCTCATATTGGACGATCCGCGGAGTTTGTGAAAACATTGTCACAAGCTTGGAGTAAATCTCATTAGCATTGCCCATTTTAAAGGCTCTCCTTTGGAGGTCCGCCTCCATCGCAAATATCAAGACATTTTTCATTGCGGCGGACTCCTTTTGGTAAGCCTCATATGCTTCCCTAGTGGCGGCGGTCGACCTAGTAGTAGGTTCGGGAGGAGAGGCCTCGGTAAGGTAACGAAGCTTGTCGTCACCTTGGGCGGCCAATTTGAGTTGGGCATCCCAATCGAAGAAATTTGACCCATTCTTTTCAAGTTTACATCGATCCATGAAGGATCGGAGCCATGATGAACTAGCGAGAGGCGTTGCAATAGGGGTTGGTGTTGCCATTTGTTATGAAAAAAGTGGTCTACAAAACAAAATAGAAGGAGTAAAACAAATGTCGTTTTAATAATAATACTCGTAAAAATTATAATTTAAACAAGTTTTATGCATTTTTCTAGTGACCTCTACCCAACTAGATAAATGATTCCAAGACCCAAATTCATATCGACTTAGGCACGGTAGGGCCGATTCATCCTTTATCAATATAACTCGGTGGATTAACGTTTAATCGATTCTACTTTTAGAACTCTTGGTCGATAAAATTACTCTAATAATTATCTATAGCCCAAAACACATCCGACAAGGGCACGGTATGGCCGATGAAACCCTTATCGAAAAACTTTTGTTGAGTTCAATCCAAATTTCGAATAAATGTGTCCATGATCCAAATCCACATCAACTCGGGCACGGTAGGGCCGATTCATCCCTTATCAACATGAATTCGGTGGATAGACATTTATCACCCACTTCCCCTACAACAAGTTTTGTACCCCGGTAGGGCCGAGTGCACTCCCTCGCGAAATAGGTTTTCATGGTTTCTACTATTTGGTTAGGCTATGTCTCAATTAATTGTTTTAGCGAGAGGTCATGTCAGTTTATTATCTATCACGTTTTAAGTGAACTAAAGCGGTGAACTACGATAATTCTAATTGACACGGTCGATAAATTCGATGAAAGAAGATGATGCATGTTTTAGTTATGGCGATTTAGCGATGCATGTGACATAAAAATCAAATGCAAGCATAAAATAAATAAATCCTAGTATGGCCTTTCCTAAAATAGAAAAACTATTTAACTATTACATATTCGGAAACCAACTCCATTGGTCCCTTGAACTTCGGTTGTGGCACGCATCTCGAGATAACACCGTCTTTATGTATCGCCATCTTGAAGAAATCCGTCTTTGGGAACTCCGAGATAAATTAAATTACATAGCAAATTACATAATTTCCTATTATATATTTGTAACTAAGATAAAATAAAATAAATCTATTAAATTACAAAACGGTGATACGAGATCACAATAAAATTAAACCGAATCGATATTCCCAAACATTTCGGGAAATATCAATTAAAAACTAAGGCCATACTAAGTAAAATTACATAATTCAAAAATTACATAAATTAAATTATGACAATCATAAAGAAAATGCAGCATTATAATATGTATGAACATGCCCAATTTTATGCTAAATCGCCTTTAATTAGCCAATATCGTATATTACTCGGTTTTTACGGATTTGCGTGATTTCAACATTTTATAATCACAAAAATTTCATAAATTCATATTTATGCATAAGTTAATTACCCTAACCTCTTAGGACTCAAAATTTAGTCTTCACTAATAATTTGATCATAATTAACTCATATTTATAAATTTGTTCATTAATGGACTAAAAATTTCAAAAATAAGCTATAAACTTCAATTAAATCACAAATTTTGAAATTTAAACTCATGAACATTCTGGAAAAATACCATGACACTCATAATGTTCAAAAAACTTAGGTTAAAAAATTCGAAATTTATCCGGAAAAACAATGTTGCGGTTTATCGGTTTTTAACAAAATAATCATAAAAACATGGAAAAATTATATTCATTAACTTTTCAATTTTAGATCTGAAAAAGATAATAAAATGCAACATATGATGTTTTTCTTTAGTCATAGAGTATGTTTTATTAATTTTTCATTAATTAAGTCACTATTCATGCCATTTTTCTTCAAAAATCCATAAATCATGCAAAAAGACTTCACTATAGCCCATTATTTTACACACATCTTGTAAAATTGCATGTGACATCATACTAAATTTCTATGACCAGATTCGAAATTTATCTCATATTAACCTATTTTTCACCTAAAACCGATTTTAATAATGAAAAATCCATTTTTCGAGCATAACATGTCCAAAAATTATGAACATTTACAGGTTATCTCAAAATAATATATGTGACAACATATCCAAAAATCACTGGAAAATTCGAAGTATAGCTAATTTTAGACCGAAAATGACATTTTTACTCATAAAATCATATTTAAATGCCATTATTATATAATATGAACAATAAAAATCCGTAAATTTAACCAAAATATCCTAAAACATTTTAGGACCAGAAATTTAACATGCATAAATTAATTTCGTGATATATCATAATAACACAAATTATTCAAGTTTTATATGTTATTCTTATAACTCGGAAAAACTTTTAACCGATTTGCATGCAAACAACCATGGCTCTCTGATACCAATTGAAGGAAAAGTAGATCTATATACTTACATATTCATATATGTTTTAATTTAATTTGTCATAAAATTAACTAATGATCTTATGCATGCAAACATTTAAACAAAATAAAGAAGAAACTTGTTCTTACATTGGAAATTTGGTTAATATGGGCACAAGAGAGATCACCTTTCTCTCTTGTTCTTGAGCTTTCCCTTTTGGATGAACAAAGACCCAAGTGTAGGATCTCTCCCAAGGATTTATACCCAAAGCTTACTCTTAATTAAAATTAATATTATAGTTACTAGTACAATATTAATCTTGTAGAAAAATGACCCAAAAATATTATAAAACACTTAATATTTTCGGTTTTGGGAGAGATGAAGAAGAGAGCTTTTTTTGTCTCTCTAGAATTCTTATTTTGGATGAGTAAAGAATGAATGGTACACTACCACATTTAGTGTGTTATTAGGTAAATAAGATGAAAAACCATAATGGTTTTTCCATCTCAAAAACCGGGTGGAAGGGGGGATTTTGGGGAGCCAATGCATGCTTGTGTTGTTCTTTACAATAAGCAATAGGTTGCAAGGCTAGTCTATAATGCAAATGATTGTGTTTTCCACTAATTTAAACAACACAATATTTTGCCTAATCCCCTCTTAATTTCGGTACACTCATAAAATGGAACCCATTTTATTTTTGTCAAATTTGTCAATATGTCACATGTCATATGTTACATAAATTTGTTATGTATTTTTAACATATTAAAAATCAACGTATTAATAAAGTACGTCATATACAAAAATCGACTTAGTAATTCATAATTACATGTACCAAAATATTTCTCCAATTATAAATCACAATAAATTGTATTTATAATAATTCATTCAAATTTAATTGTTTCCTTAAACAATAATTTCATCTGAGTAATGATACAATTCGATTACTCAGACCGTATCTCATTTAATCAAATTTCAATGTGATACGTAAATTTTTCCTCCAAAATCGTCCGTCAATTTTCAAGTAATTTAATTAACTTGCAACGTTATACGATTAATTAAATGATCAATTAAGAGTGTTGCCCTATAGGTATGACCTAGGGGGTCAATCGATCACCACCGTCGTATTTACGTGAATGTCAAACTCTAGTCGACCAATCATTACCGATATATGTTGATCGATTGTGACAAGAAAATATTACTTCCCAATTGTATTCTTTATAATGAGACTTAAACATGTGATCATCATGATCAACAGTTGTGATCGCATTATTGTCGGAGGACACATATTCCAACATGCATAACTAAATAAGGAATAAAATGGGAAAACAATGGTCCTTACATTGTTGTTTTCGGATTTTGGGCACAAGAAAGGTCTCCAACCTTCACTTGTTTTTGAGCTTAAATTTTAACACTACGGATTTTCTTTGGAGCCTACTCGACCGAGTAGAGCCTACTCGGCCGAGTAGTGCTCTGAGTGCGTGTTATTTTGGTTCTGCCGAGGAATACTCGGCCGAGTATAGTGAATACTCGACCGAGTATTGGACACTCGGCCGAGTATGCACTTACTCGACCGAGTGTCCGGTTTGGCGAAGTTATATTTCGACGGTTTGATTAAGGAGTGATTAGGGTATTTTATATTTCCGCGTCAGTTTCTAATATCATTGTTCACAGCATTATCATTTCTACGTTACCCTAATCATACCCAAATCATTCCCTAATCCTTCCATTGAGCATTTCGTAGCATCTTTGTGTGGGTAATTGCGGTGATTCTTGCGTATAAGTTCTTGTTGCACTGTTGGTAAGTTCTATCTTTGTAATTATTGCATCTTTTTGGGTTACTGTACATTTATATGGGAAGGGGATGTTGGGAATTGTACAAAGTGTAATTGTGTTGTATGATCATTGTATAGGAGAAGACTTCGTAGAGGAGCCTTTTTGATTGTCCGTGTTGCATACTGCTGTGATTGCTAAGGTAGGGTTTTCCCTACTCAGTTTACTGTGCTTTACATGACATGTTGTTGTAATTATCGTTGTCTGTTGATCATCGTAGTATGGAGATTGTTGTGACAGTGTTGGTGTGAGGGGATTGAGATGACAGTAATGTCATGTGATTGTGATTGTGGTGGAGTCACTTGCGGGAGTGGCTTCACACCCTAGTTCACCCTCCGTGGAACCCGCCACGGGAGGGGATGTGCACATTAAGGGACATGGATCGTTGTCGCTCGTTGAGGAGCTGGACTAGGTGGGATCGGCTGCGGTCACCCACTGGCGGCGAGGATTACCTGTTGCGATGGGTAATCTGGCAGGGCTACACACTTTAGTGTGTAGTCGGTTACTATGTGAGCTTGGGTGATTGGGAGTTGATGATGATCAGACGAGTATTGCATTTGTTTGTCTTGTTTGTTGCATAATACTGACCCCGTTGTTGTTTGTGGAATCTGCGGTGATCCATTCGGGGATGGTGAGCAGGCTTGACAGGTTTTGCTAGTGAGAGCTTGGGGATTATCTTGGGAGATTTGCCACCACGAGTCATAACATCACCGTCTGAGTCTTAGCGAGTTTTCTTTTATTATTATTAAGACTTTGAAGTTGTATTTCGTTAGACAAAAGATTTGGGTTTTGGATATTGTAAACTTTGCATTTTACATTACTTTAATAATGATGCTCAATTCAGACGCTTTGGTATATACTAACCTCGGGAAACCGAGATGGTAACGCACTTTCATGGTAGGGTGGTCCTGGTAAGGCACCTTGGTATGAGGGGGTGTTACAAAGTGGTATCAGAGCCGAAGATTCCGGCACCTAAACAAATGAATTTAATGAACCTAGGGAGTCTAAATAAAATGAACCCGGGGAGAGTTGTTTGGAGCTACCGCAAAGACTCGGGAGACGTCCCGGAGTCGCACATTGGCCCTTACTAACTCGAGCCGGTAACATGGGGGAAAGTGTGATGAGGACTAGGCTTTGTATGTGCACTTATGTGAAGATACATGTTGGTAAAAGTCGATAGTCGCATATATGTGTGATGAAGTTCTTAACTGTTGTGATGGGAGAAGTAATAGATGAAATGGGTTGTGATTTCAACGTTGGATTTAGCGTATGTGCAAATTGGATGTTGATATGGTTACAATATGGTGTTAAAGTTTTAATATATGCATTACATGCTGACGTGATTATAACGGTTTTAAATCCTTAAGTATTTGCTGCGGGAATAGTGAGCATGATAGGGGAATCGTAATCTGTAAAATTTTTTTTTATAGTGTAACTCGGCTGAGCAGGGTAGGCACTCGACCGAGTAGCCAAAACTCGACCGAGTGTTGTTTGATAAGAAGTAGCAATTGCTACTGTTTGTGATAACTCGACCGAGTATGAGTGTATACTCGACCGAGTAGCGTCCACTCGGCCGAGTGTTGTTGCACTCGACCGAGTGTTCTTTTTGGTGTTTTGGCGTTTGTCTCTGGAGTCGATACTCGACCGAGTATCTGGGAAGGTACTCGACCGAGTTATCTTTACTCGACCGAGTATGATGTATACTCGGCCGAGTGTTCTTATGGAGGAAGGGTGTTAAATTTTGAGCATGTGTTTACGTTTCTTTCTTTCTTATCAGCTCAAAATGCCGCCCAAAAGAACTCCCGCGCATATCCAAGCTTCAGAGATGTCTATTGATGAGGTTGCTCGCATGATTGAGCAACAAGAGGCTCTCCTTGAAGCTCTCAAAAATGTGGGAAAAGGAAACGAGAAGACGATGGATGCAACTCAGCTTAGCATCAACATTGCTCGTTTCCACCCTCCCACATATGACGGGGTAGGTGAACCAAAGCTGCTCGAGAAGTGGCACCGTGAGATTGAGGCTCTCATGGAAATGGTTAAGTGCCCCGAGGACATGATTGTTGAGCAGGTAGTGTACTACCTAAGGGGAGAAGCTGCAGTTTGGTGGCAGAACGTCAAGGATGATGCTAGAGCTTACTACCAGGAGGAAGGGGCTATTCCGTGGTCTGGGTTGAAGAGTGCTATGAGAGAGCAGTTTGTGCCGGAGCATATCCGACACAAGATGAGATCCGACTTTGAATCTTTCACTATGTCTGAGGAGATGACAGTCACTAATTACTATCATCGGTTTATGGAGCTATCTCGTTATGTGGAAGATTTGCAGCTCGGACAGAGAGGTTTGGCTCTCCGATTTGAGAGGGGTTTGTCTGCTAAGATCGTGAGTCGTATGCCGGCTGGGGTTGCTACTGACCTCAAGGAAGTGTATCTGAGAGCGGGTCAAGCCGAGAGAATGGTGGATCTCTCAAGGGAGATCGAGGAGAGGATCACTCGAGAAAGAGGAAGGGCGATAGCGGGAACAACAATCAACCAACCAACAAGAAAGGGAATTTCAATCATGCCAAGGCTTTCTCTAGTGGAGCTGGTTTCTCTGGAGGTTCTCGTGGTGGGGAAAGAATGGAGGTGGGGTCATGTGTGACAGCACCAACCTTACGTGCTTCAACCGTGGTGGGATAGGTCACAAAAGGCGAGACCGCACGAGCTACAAGCCCGAATGGTTCGGGCTAGATCGGAAATTTCTCTCGGGCCGACTCGAGTTTTGCTAGTAACCGACCGGGAGGTTCATGGGGAAACAGAGGTGGACGGGGTAACCGGGCGGTTACAACCGCGCGTGGTGGTGGATCTTACCGCTAGAATAACAAAGTGTCACCCGGATTCTATAGCTAAGCCTAGTACCTCCAATGCTTGATTCGGGTGGAGGAGGACAAGAATAGTGGAAAGCTCTTCATGATGGATAAGCAGGAAGCACAAGATGATGCTCATGTAGTTACCGGTACCTTTCTTGTTAATAATGTACCGTCCTTTGTTTTGTTTGATTGGGGCTACACATTCTTTTGTGTCTAAAAGTCATGTTGTGTCTATGGGTTTGGGACAGTTTGAGGTTGTAAAAGATGATGTGTTCATACCTTCGGGGGAGTCTGTGTCGTGTCTCAAGTTATATAAGGGTATATCTATGGTGATTGGAGGGGTAGATTTACCAAGAAAACCCGTTAGAGTTTCCTAAGGATGGGTTTGAGGTGATTGTCGGGATGGATTGGCTAGGTAGGTATGACGCCAGGATAGATTGTAGACAAAAGAGAGTGTCTTTAAAGGGTCCCAAGGGTGTTAAGGTGTCCTATAGAGGGTTTGTGGTAAAGCCTAAGTGTAGGTTTATAGCGGTCATGACTTTAAAGTCATGTTTAAGGAAGAAGTGTCCCTTAATTCTTTGTCATGTGAGAGATCACCGAGTAGAGCCGCCGACAACTTCTGAGATTTCCGTGGTGAAAGAATTTGAAGATGTATTTCCTGAGGAAATACCGAGTTTGCCTCCCAAGAGGGATGTCGATTTCAGCGTGGAGCTTAAGCGAAACGGTCCTATATCCAAAGCACCTTATCGTATGGCACCTAAAGAGTTGGCCGAGTTGAAGAAGCGAGATACATGAGTTGTTAGACAAGGGTTATATCGGGCCTAGCGTGTCACCGTGGGGAGCTCCGTTCTTTTTGTAAAGAAGAAAGATGGGAGTATGACACGTGCATTGATTACGAGAGAGCTCAATCGGGTCACGAAAGAAGAATAAGTATCCGTTGCCAAGGATTGACGATTTGTTCGATCAACTAAGTGGAGCTGGTGTGTTCTCTAAGATTGATCTCGAGGTCGGGGTATCATCAATCGAGGATAGCGGATGAGGACATTCCTAAAACAAATGTTCCGATCTCGTTATGGTCACTACGAGTACGTAGTGATGCCTTTTGGGTTGACCAATGCGCCAACAGCTTTTATGGATTTGATGAACCGGATCTTCACACCGTTTTTTGATAGGTTTGTGGTTGTTTTCATCGACGATATCCTAGTTTATTCCAAGACTAAGGAAGAGCACGAAGAGCATTTGAGGATAGTTTTGCAGACTTTGAGAGAAAATCAGCTCTATGCCAAGTTATCCAAGTGTGAGTTCTGGTTAGAGGAAGTGGCTTTTCTAGGCCATGTAATATCCAAGAAGGAGTATCTGTGGATCCTAGTAAGATTGAGGCCGTTACCAAGTGGGAATCGCCGAAGAATGTTGCTGAGATTCGGAGTTTCTTAGGCCTTGCCGGCTACTACCGGAGGTTTGTGAAAGATTTCTCTACCATAGCACGGCCTATGACATCCTTGATGAGGAAGGAAGTCAGATTTGTTTGGGATGAGAGTTGTGAAACGGCGTTTCAGACCTTAAAAGAACGCTTGACCACAGCTCCTATCCTAGCCTTGCCAGAGGGTTGTGAGAACTTTGAGGTCTATACCGACGCTTCAAAGAACGGTCTAGGTTGTGTTTTGATGCAGGGAGGGAAAGTGATAGCTTATGCTTCGAGGCAGTTGAAGCAATATGAGGAGAACTACCCTACTCATGATTTGGCGCTGGGTGCAGTTGTGTTCGCTCTTAAGATTTGGAGGCACTACCTTTATGGCGCAACTTTTAAGGTGTTCTCTGATCATAAGAGTCTAAAGTATATCTACACTCAGAAGGAGCTTAACATGCGACAGAGGCGGTGGATGGAGCTGATTGGAGATTATGATATGGAGATCATCTATCACGAGGGTAAAGCTAATGTTGTCGCAGATGCTTTGAGTAGGAAGAGCGTTCATTCGCTATGTACATCTATGTCCTTGCTGAAGTTGAGAGATGAGATGTCTAGATTGGGGATCTTTATGATTCGAGAGGGGAATACCATCGGGGATTTGACGATCGAGCCAGAGTTGTATGAAAACATCAAAAGTAAGCAAGAGCTTGATCCTAAGATCTAGGAGTGGAAGTCAAAGGTAGAGAGTGGAGCAGCCTTCCGGTTCTCTATACATCCGGATGGGAGTGTTCGTTTTGATGGGAGATGGTGTGTTCTGACGATGCGAGTTAAGGAGAATGATCTTGTCTGAGGCTCATTGCACTCCTTATTCAGTTCACCCGGGTGGTGACAAGCTTTACAGAGACCTTAAGAAGACTTTTTGGTGGCCGAACATAAAGAGAGATGTAGCTGAGTTTGTGGCTAGATGTTTGACCTGCCAAAGGGTCAAAGGTGAACAAAGGAGACTTCAAGGTAAGATTCGGTCTCCCGATGACGTGCCCGAGTGGAAGTGGGAGTCGATCTCCATGGACTTTATTGTGGGGTTACCTAGGTCACAGCAAGGTAACAACATGATTTGGGTGATTGTGGATCGGTTAACCAAATCAGCCCATTTCGTCCCCATGAAGGATACTTGGTCTAAGATGCAGCTGGCATTGGGTTACATTAAGCATGTGGTTCAGTTACATGGTATTCCGAAAGATATTGTTTCTGATCGTGATGCGAGGTTCATATCAAAGTTTTGGCAAGAACTGCAAGAGTTGATGGGTACAACGCTGAAGATGAGTACAGCTTTTCATCCGGCAACCGATGGTCAGACAGAACGGACCATCAAGACCTTAGAAGACATGTGTTATGGACTTTGGAGGCAGTTGGGAAGACAGACTTGATTTGATTGAGTTTTCATACAATAATAGTTATCATACAAGCATTGGGATGGCACCTTTTGAAGCTTTGTATGGTCGGAAATGCCGAAGTCCAGTTTGTTGGGATGATAGTTCCGAGACAGTGGTTTTAGGGCCACAATTGGTTCAAGATATGGTTGAGCAAATCCAGTTGATTCGCCAAAAGATGAGAGCAGCTCAAGATCGTCAGAAGAGCTACGCCGACTTACACCGCAGGGACATTGAGTTCGCGGTAGGTGACAAGGTGCTTTTGAAAGTGTCACCTATGCGAGGTGTTATGAGGTTTGGGAAAAAGGGTAAGCTAAGCCAAAAGTTTATAGGTCCTTATGAAATTCTGGACCGTGTTGGCGAGGTAGCCTACAGGTTAGCTTTACCACCAGCTTTGGATAGAGTGCACAATGTTTTTCATGTGTCTCAACTTCGGAAATATGTGAGTGATCCGTCGCACATCCTCGAGATGGAGAACATTGAACTCGATGAATCCTTGTCCTATGCCGAGATTCCTAAGGAGATTCTTGATCGCAAGGTTCGTAAGACCCGGAATGGTGAGACGGTCTTACTCAAGGTCCTTTGGTCTAATCATAATGTGGAGGAAGCCACATGGGAACCCGAGGAAGCTATGCGAGACCGTTTTCCTAACCTTTTTGATGAGGTATGTTTGGTTACGGGGACGTAACCGTTGTCTTTTTAGGGGGGTAGGAGATGGTCGCGATGGTGTTTTGTTGTTTCTTTTGCTTTGTTTGGTTCGAGTCGGGAGATGCGTTTGGGGTAACTTGTTGTGATGCTTGTATAGTTCCTTTGAGTTGTCTCATATGATTGTTAGAGTCTTGTGTCGTGGGGTTGTGCTTGCTTGTAGTAGAGTGTGAACTTCGGGACGAAGTTCTTTTTAGGGGGAAAGATTGTAACACTACGGATTTTCTTTGGAGCCTACTCGACCGAGTAGAGCCTACTCGGCCGAGTAGTGCTCTGAGTGCGTGTTATTTTTGTTCTGCCGAGGAATACTCGGCCGAGTATAGTGAATACTCGACCGAGTATTAGACACTCGGCCGAGTATGCACTTACTCGACCGAGTGTCCGGTTTGGCGAAGTTATATTTCGACGGTTTGATTAAGGAGTGATTAGGGTATTTTATATTTCCGCGTCGCTTTCTAATATCATTGTTCACAAGATTATCATTTCTACGTTAACCTAATCATACCCAAATCATTCCCTAATCCTTCCATTGAGCATTTCGTAGCATCTTTGTGTGGGTAATTGCGGTGATTCTTGCGTATAAGTTCTTGTTGACCGTTGGTAAGTTCTATCTTTGTAATTATTGCATCTTTTTGGGTTCTTTGTACATTTATATGGGAAGGGGATGTTGGGAATTGTACAAAGTGTAATTGTGTTGTATGATCATTGTATAGGAGAAGACTTCGTAGAGGAGCCTTTTTGATTGTCCGTGTTGCATACTACTGTGATTGCTAAGGTAGGGTTTTCCCTACTCGTTTACTGTGCTTTACATGACATGTTGTTGTAATTATCGTTGTCCTGCTGATCATCGTAGTATGGAGATTGTTGTGACAATGTTGGTGTGAGGGGATTGAGATGACAGTAATGTCATGTGATTGTGATTGTGGTGGAGTCACTTGCGGGAGTGGCTTCACACCCTCGGTCGCCCTCCGTGGAACCCGCCACGGGAGGGGATGTGCACATTAAGGGACGAGGGATCGTTGTCGCTCGTTGAGGAGCCGGACTAGGTGGGATCGGCCGCGGTCACCCATCGGCGGCGGGATTACCTGTTGCGATGGGTAATGGCAGGGGCTACACACTTTAGTGTGTAGTCGGTTACTATGTGAGCTTGGGTGATTGGGAGTTGATGATGATCAGACGAGTATTGCATTTGTTTGTCTTGTTTGTTGCATAATACTGACCCCGTTGTTGTTTGTGGAATCTGCGGTGATCCATTCGGGGATGGTGAGCAGGCTTGACAGGTTTTGCTAGTGAGAGCTTGGGGATTATCTTGGGAGATTTGCCACCACGAGTCATAACATCACCGTCTGAGTCTTAGCGAGTTTTCTTTTATTATTATTAAGACTTTGAAGTTGTATTTCGTTAGACAGTATTTGGGTTTTGGATATTGTAAACTTTGCATTTTACATTACTTTAATAATGATGCTCAATTCAGACGCTTTGGTATATACTAACCTCGGGAAACCGAGATGGTAACGCACTTTCATGGTAGGGTGGTCCTGGTAAGGCACCTTGGTATGAGGGGGTGTTACATAAATGTCAATGGAAGATCCTCCAACCTTGGTCTCAAAGTAGAAACCCTCCTCAAGAGATGCACCCAAGATTAGCCCTTATCACTACTAAATAATATTTGCTCGATGTTTATTTAGTAGTCTATCTTAAAAATGACTACTAATACTCATATATTACATTAATAATATTAGTAGTATTTATGAACAATTTGGATCAAAACTTCTCAAGTTTTAAAGAAAGATAGATGAATATTAGAGAGAGGGATTTTTTGCATCTTAGGGAGAATAAGAATGAAGGAAAAAATGAGAACAACAAAGTGTTCTCTTGCCTTCAAAATTCCGGCCATGATGCTCTTTTATATCATTTTTTGGTCTTCTCAATATCACATGCAAAATAGTGTAGGTAGTAGGCTTTAGTAAAGTATTGTCATAAGATGTTGGAGCATCTTTCCAACAACTAAATGACAAAACCAAAACTCTAGCATGCTCATGTTTTGGACGGTACACATTGGCGTATATGGGTCCATTTTTGTCTTATAATATTTATCCCACAACTGCTTATAAGTCTTATGTTTAATTATCTTACATAATTAAATATTAATTTGATCATACAACAATTATGTGACAAATTAATAAACATATATTCACTCAACTTATTGAGTAATATTATATCATTATATCAACATATAATGGGTCCCATAATAGCTAGTTAATTAAATTTACAACCTCTTGTAAATGTAAATATCTAATTACCTCTACCTCAAAATATTTATAAAATTTCAATATAATTTAGTGAATTAATATATTAATCTATTAAATCGAATCTTATTTAATTGAATTACAATAAGATACATATTTCCTCTCATAAATTTAAATTTTTCATATTTATGGAATTAATTAACTTGTATCAATATACAACTAATTAACTTTACTGATTAAGGCATCAGCCTATAGGTGTGACCTTAAGGGATCAACTGACCACCACCGTCCTACGATAGTAACGTCAAACTCTAGTAAGCCAATCGTTACCGATTAATGTTGATCAGCTGACTATATAATGAATCATCCCTTACGTATTCTTATAATGAGATTTAATTATGATTTTAAATCATGTGATCGCACTATTGTTGAGGACACATGCTCAAACACCATCACGATGGCAGTAGTCCAGGAGATCAAGAAACTAAATGAAAATTTCAAAAAGAACCTGGAGTTCCTGACAGCTTGGAGGAGGCTGCCCCTGACAGTTATGTTGATTCGCCTTTTATAGACGAAATAGCAAAAGTGGATCTGCCTAAAAAATTTGTGATTCCATCTATGAAAATTTATGATGGGACCACAGATCCACAGAATCATGTAGCCCTCTATAAACAGAAAATGTCAGCTACATCTATCCCTAGTGAGTTCAGGCAAGTCTGCATGTGCAAGGGGTTTGGAACAACCCTGTCCGGACCTGCTCTGCAATGGTACATCAACCTGCCAATGGGGACCATCCCTTCTTTTACCAACATGATCAAAAACTTCAACCAGCAGTTTGAAAGCAGCAGGGAGTTGGAGAAGCGGTCCAGCGATCTTTACAGAATTACGCAGAAGCCAGAGGAGACTCTCAGGGTATTCCTCGCCAGGTTCAACAAGGAGAAAGTGTCCATTCCCAGGTGTGATGTTGGAACAGTAGTGGAGGCATTCAGACAGGGGCTACTACCTCATAGTGATTTATACAATGAACTCACTAAGTATCCCTATCATACCTTCGAAGATGTCCAGGCTAAGACTCTTGCATATATCAGGCTGGAAGAAGACAAAAGCTACAAAGTCGGATCATGCAGTGGATCAAAGGACTATGAAAAGAGTAATAAGAGAAGCAACAAAGGAAACAATTACAAACCTACTCCATATTCTAGGCCAGACCATTCAGAAGTCAACCTGGCATATGAGTATCAAGGTAAGGCTAAAGTTTTCCCACCTATTTTCGAACATAACTTCAGTGTTGATATTACAGGCTTAATCCAGCGACTTCACAACATGGGATCAACAGTCAGATGGCCTAGGAAGGTAGAAAATCCCAACCCTAGGAGAGACAACTCCAAGTGGTGTGAATTCCATATGGACATTAGACATACAACGGATGATTGCTTCACCCTTAGGAAAGAAGTGGCCTACCTGTTGAAATCCAGATACCTAAAGGACCTGATCAGAACAAAGGGCAGAAATGGAGATCAGAGCAAGAAGAACCAGGAGCAAAAGCAGGACCGCAACCTTCCTCCACCAACCCCAATTTATGAAGTAAAATTCATATATGGTGGGTCGGAAATTTGTGGCCTGACCAGTTCAGCAACAAAGAAGATAGCCAGGACGCCAAGGACTACATCACCCTGCAAACCAGATCATGTCCCATCAATCACTTTTAGTGATTGTGACCTGGTAGGGATTCCTGGCGTTCATCATGATGGCCTGGTAATCTCAATGCAGATTGGAACTGCTACAGTGAGAGGGATCCTGGTAGATGGAGGTAGCTCCGTAAACCTAATCATGCTTGATGTACTGAAAGCCATGAATATTGGTGAAGAACAAATCACCAAGAAGTCCAGTGTGTTGGTAGGATTCAGTGGAGAAACCAGAAGCACATTGGGAGAAATCTAACTTCGTACTTATGTTGAAGGTGTCTCATCCTATGAGAAATTTGGAGTCCTGGATTGCTTGTTATACTACAATGCAATCCTGGGCATGCCATGGATCCATAATGTCAATTATGTAACGAAAACCTATCATCAATGTATCAAGGTACCAGCAGACTGGGCATAGCAACAATCACAGAGGAACACAAGGCAGCCCAAGAATCCTATACAGCGGCCTTAAAACCTTCCAAGGCAGGTAAGTCCCTTGCATAGCAATTACTGTACCCTGTCAGGAGCACTTATGTGGCACCATCCAGGATGGAAATAGATCAGGTAATCCTAGACCCTCAGTTTCCTGACGGGTATGTTCTAGTTGGGTCTGACGCCCCAGATTGTGTCAGGCCAGAACTGGTATAGTTTCTTAAGAATAAATCATCTTGGTTTTCTTGGTCTAATTTTGATATGACTGGAATTAGTGCTGATGTAATTACACATAAACTTAACATTGATCAATATTTTAAGCCTGTGCAATAGAAAAGACGAAAATTTACGCTTTAAAGAAATGTAATAATTAATAAGGAAGTGGAGAAACTTCTGGATATGGGTATGATCACGGAAGTAATGTACTCTGAATAGCTAGCTAACGTGGTTGTTGTGCAAAAAAATAATGGTAAATGGAGAGTTTGTGTAGATTACACTGACCTGAATAAAGCCTGCCCTAAAGATCCATTTCCCCTGCCACATATTTATGCCATGGTAGATGCCACAGCAGGGCATGAGATGCTGACATTCATGGATGCCTCCAGTGGATTCAATCAAATAAAGATGCACCCTGCTGACCAAGAGAGTACTTCATTCATTATAGAATGAGGCATATACTGTTACACAACCATGCCTTTCGGCCTAAAGAATGCAGGGGCAACGTCCCAGTGCCTGGTCAACATGATGTTCAAGGGTCAAATAGGTGATATCATGGAAGTCTATATAGATGACATGGTAGTAAAATCTAAAAATGCATAAGATCATCTAAAGCACTTGGAAATAGCGTTTCAAATATTGGAAAAATACAACATGAAACTCAACCGTGCAAAGTGTCATTTTGGAGTCTTTACAGGTAAGTTCCTTTGATACATGGTGACAAAAAGAGGAATAGAAGCCAACCCTGAGCAGATAAAAGCCATCCTGGAACTTCAGTCACCCAAATCTGTCAAGGACATTCAGAAATTGACAGGCCGGGTAGCTGCCCTGAACCGGTTCATATCAAGATCATCTGAAAGGTGTAAAACATTTTACAACTTGCTCAGAAAAAATAAACAGTTCCATTGGACACCTAAGCACGAAGCAGCCTTTCAGGACTTAAAATTGTACCTGTCATCTCTACCTTTACTAGCTAAACCAGAAAAGGGAGAACCCCTATCAGTATATTTATCTGTCACTGACACATGAGTAAGTGCAGTCCTGGTAAAGGAACAAGAAGGCCAGCAACATCCTGTCTATTATGTAAGTAAAAGCCTGTTAGATGCTGAAATGAGGTATGCTTTACTTGAAAGATATGTTTTAGCTTTAATTATGTCATGTACTAAGATGTGCCTTATTTCGAGTGTTACCCTATCATACTCAGGACCAACTTACCCATAAAATATTTCCCGCGCAAGCCTGAATTATCGGGTAGGATGGCCAAATGGTCAGTCCAGCTCAGTACATACGATATTACCTTTGAACCCAGGACAACGATTAAATCAGAGGCCTTAGCAGACTTTGTGGCTGATTTCAGCCCTAACCTAGAATCTGACCTGAAAAAAGAAGTCAACCAATTAGAAAATAAAACCCCAGACCAATAGTGGACTTTCTTCATAGATGGAGCGTATAAGGCTAGGGGGACATGGTTAGGACTAGTGGTAAAATCGCCACAGGGGGACATGATAGCTCAAGCTGTAAGCTGTGAGTTCAAAGCCACCAATAATAAAGCAGAATATGAAGGCCTGGTTGCAGGCCTAATGGTATGTCTAGACCTCGGTGTTCAGAACTTATAGGTAAAAACAAATTCGCTTTTAATTGCTAATCAAATAAAGGGAACTTCTACGGCAAAGGATGCAAAAATGATTTCATATTTAGAATATGCAAAAAACCTTATCGCTAAGTTTGCTTTGTTTGACATATATCAAATACCAAGAGACCTGAATACCCAGGCTGATGCTTTGGCCAACCTAGGTTCAAATTTTACCCCTGAAGTTTTTGATAAAATACCGATTGTTCATTTATTAGAGCAAACTATCATTAAAACTGAACAAGTCAACCCTGTCAATCAAGATAATAATTCTTGGGCCAAACCTTATTATGATTGGTTCCTCCAAGGAATATTACCCCAGGACAGGCATGAAGCGAGGGCTTTTAGAATTAGAGCTTCAACATATTATATTATATTTAACACTCTATTTAAGAGATCGCAGGATGGACCATATTTGAGATGCTTAGAGCCTATTGACGCTAAGCAAGTACTCCAAGAAATACACGATGGACATTGTGGCAACCATAAAGGAGGAAATAGCCTGGCAAGTAAAATACTCAGGACAGGCTACTGTTGGCCAACACTGAGGACTGATTGCTTGGAATATTGTTCAAAATGTGAACCTTGTCAAATTCATACACCAATAATACACCAGCCATCTGAAAGATTTCACTCAATTTCTGCAACCTGGCCGTTCATAAAGTGGGGCATGGATATTGTAGGGAAGCTGCTTGTAGCTCCGGGACAGAAAGTATTCATGTTAGCCAAGACTGACTACTGCTCCTAATGGATCGAGGCTGATTCTTTCAGGCAAGTAACTGAAAAGGAAGTGATATCTTTTATCAGGACGAATATTATTTGCAGATATGGAGTCCCATCAGAGATAGTGTGTGATAACGGCACCCAATTTGTGGGGAGAAAGACTAAAGAATTTTTCCAAGAGTGGAACATCAACCTTGTCACATCCACTCCTGGATATCCAAAACCTAATGGTCAGGCTGAATCAAGCAACAAGGTAGTCATAAGCTGCTTAAAGAAGAAATTGAAGAGAAGACGAGGCAGATAGGCTGAAGAACTTCCATTAGTGCTATGGGCAGACATGACAACTCCAAATACATCCACAAGCCAAACACCCTATTCTTTGGTGTATGGCCGTGAACTTGTCATCCGTGCAGAAGTGCGGGTGTCAACATCAAGATATAGCCTGAACAATGTTGAAGCAAACAGCAGCCTAATGCAAGATAACCTGGTCATGGCAGAAGAACTAAAAGATGCTGTCAATATCAGGATGGCATCATATCAACAAGCGGTGGCCAGGACTTATAATAAAAATGTCAAGATTAGGGTCTTCAAGGAAGGAGACCTTGACTTATGAAATGTTTTCCCAAATAAGAAAGAAAAATCAGCAGGCAAGCTAGCCCCTACGTGGGAAGGCCCCTATTTAATTGACTCTATTATTGGACAAGGAGCATAGAGGCTCCAAACATTAGAAGGAGAAATAATCCCAAGATCCTGGAATGTAACTCATTTGAAATTGTTCCATGTATAAATCTTATCCTGGCCTGATCAGGTAAAAATTGCATCTTTACTATTTGCTGCACACATCTACAACTGGCTGGACGCAGCAAGACGGTGCAAAGGTGTTTTATCCCGACCATCAGTCTAAATGCCCTCTCGACAGGCCGAATACCAAGCCTTCCAGTCAGGCAGGGGACATAAGCCCTCCTAGCAGGCCAGTTTTCCCACCCCTTCAATCACTATGGTAAAAACTATATGTGGTTGAATGGCTTACGCTTGCTTTAATTGCAAGACAGGAACAAATACTGAAAAAACATGTTAACAGGTTTAGAAATTTAACAGGTTAACATGTCTGAAGAAATAAAGTTTGCAGGTTTAAGGAAATTCTGGACAAAGGAAAATCAAAAATAGGAAACAATAAAATATCAAGAAATAAATAAAGTGAGCCAAGGAAGGGCACTACCATCATATTTATAAAAAGCCCTTACCTCCTAGGGCAAAGGCACCAAAATAATTGTCAAGGCAAGGGATAATCACCCTGACCAGCCAAACACAGAAAAACAAGATATTAAAATTTTCTTTCTAGGGACATCCCCCATGGATGGGCCAATACCATCAAGAAAAATATAAAATTACTGCTCCCCCTTGGAGACAGCATCAGCACTACCGTCTTTGGCCTGATCAGCCCCAGCATCCTGCTCCTCATTAGCATCAACATATTGCTCCCCTCGAGAGTCGACCTCTTGTTCATTACCCATATTATGTAGGTCATGATACTTAGAAGCAGCAAAGGCCATCTCAGCTTCGGGGTTCCAATTTGCCTTGGCCTTCACAGGCTCCGATATATCCGCCACTTTCCCCTTGATATAGAAGTACAAGGAGGCATCATCAAGCTTGAACTCCAAATCATCCCTCTCCAGGGTAAGCTCCTCATTCCTGTCCAGTGCCTCCTGCAGAAGCTGCTTACTCGAGCTTGCCTCAATCTTGGCAGCGTCCCTCTCAGCCTACACCTTTGCCAAGTTAGCAACCCCTGCAGCCAAATTAGCCCGAGCGAAATCCAATTCAGGCATAAGCTTATCATAATCATATCTCATAAGATCAATCCTGGCCACCAAAGAGGTAGCCTGATAAGCATTGTGGAGACAAGTCACAGACTCTCGAATGAAAATGTAAATAGTATAAATATTATATCATAATAAAGAACCTCTAATAAAAAAATATATATTACAATATATATAAATATATATATATATATATATATATATATATATATATATATATATATATATATATATATATATATATATATATATATATATATATATATATATATATATATATATATATATATATATATATATATATATATATATATATATATATATATATATATATATATATATATATATATATATATATATATATATACACCTCTCTTACAGCAGCCAAGGCACCTGCCAAAAGGCTAATGGCATGATCTACTGAAGCAACTGCCTAAGTGGCAGTCTCAATAGGATCTAGGGTAAGCATAACATCAGATTTGGAAGTGGCATAATCACTTATTTTCACCCTAGAAGCCTCCAAATTATCCACCTTGGTTTGCACCTCCCTGATTGGGGCAGATAAATCAACTTCTTCCACCTTCCTCTTCTAGGCCGCTGGACTTATTTCAGCAGGAGCAACTGGAGCAGAAGAGACCTTGGGAGCGACAGGCAATTCAGTTAAATCAATGACAGGCCCAGTATCGCCACCACCCTAAGAACTCTCCTCTTTGACCTTGGCAAACATGGCAGAAAGATCAGCCATGCCAAACCTAGCCAGACGAGTGGATGATCTAGTGGCTAGGACACGAGACACTATATTAGCAATAAAGGCAGGCTGTCATGAAAAGGCCAAAATAGAAAGAAAAACAAAACAAAAATAAAAAACAAAAAGACTTACTACCTGAAGTAGAAGCGCTAACAGCCTTTGAAGGCCTGGGCATTCTAGCAGCATCTTCAGTCTTCAGGCAACGAGGAAGATGATCAGCCCCACCATAGAGAGGCCAAGTCCTCTTCAATTGAGGAATTGCAAGGAAGGCAGAGATGCTTGCAGTGGGATACTCAATTTCAGAAGACCAATCATCAACTGCAAGAAAGAGAGGTATGAGTAATTGAAATTTATTTATTTTCTTTAAAAACGAACAAATAAACATGCAGGATAAAGAAAAATTTTTAGGGTACTCACCACCAACACATGCATCATAATTCAAGTACGCCAGATCAGGACCCACAGAATTGGTCCTGATAAACATATACCCAGAAGCCCAATTCTTGTCACGACCGCTATCCAGATTGCTGAGAAGAGGAGTGGCTAAAGGCCTGGCCTTGAAACTGATCCGGCTAGGACTGTTGGTCCTAACAGCATAACAGGCCTTCAAGTCCTCCAGAGAGAAGAAAATATTGTGTTTTTTGCAGAGATATTCAACAGAGCAGACCACCTTCCATACCATGGGCATCAGTTGGTAGGAAGGCACACCAATTTATTTAATAACATCCACCATACGGGGAGAGAAAGGAAGCGTGCAACCAGCCCTGAAAGTCCAATCATGGATATAGAACCAGCTGGGACATGACCAGTCTGCCGTGACAGGAGAATCTTCAGGGATCCAGACTTCGGAATCAGCAGGAATGATTCCCTTCTACTTCAAGACTTTTTCAAATTCGGGTTTCAGACGAGTTGGAAGAGATTGTTGATCTTTTAAATCTTTTGTGGGTTTAAATTCAAATTCTTTGTGAAAAATAGAAATCAATTCAAGAGGGGGATTACTTGGTTTTTCAACCGCAAGAGGTTAAATAATAAAAGGCCTTGGAAGACTTTCAGAAATAGTTTCCCCAAGATTGGAAATGAATGGAGTTCCAGGAGACATCACTCCCCTGGACGATTTCTTTTTTGCAACCATTATTAAAGATTTATTGAGGATTAATTTTGGAAATTAAGAGAACTTGAAGATGAAGATTTTTTTTGAGAATGATCGGGTTTTGGTGGAGTTAAAATCAATGAAGTGAAGGCTATTTATACTCGGTAATTCTAGGGTTTTCAACCGCAAGTTGCAAAAGTAATTATTGAAGAGTTGCAGAAATTAAACACGCGTCACACCCAACCGCTGCTAGCCATTACAGGATTTAATTTGACACAATTCAACCGTTGAAATCAGTTTTCCAGAGTTCGAAGTTATCTCCTTATTTTTGGCCTGACCCAGCGCAAATACGGAGATAAGGGGCAATTATTAGGCCTGGAAATTCGCACATATTTCAGAATAACATTTCACCCTGGCCTGACCATCAGGGTGTCAGGACATCAGGATACCAAAAGACAGGCCCCAGCCAAGGAGAGGAAAACGGTCAAAATATAAGGACAATATTTGACCAATTCAAAGATAATATTATTGTCAATATTCGGATAATAATTGGAGCATTAATGGAGAAGATCTAGTAATAAAAGCCATGCAATTAAAAGAGTAATTAAGCCCATTAAGGAGCATTAATCCGAGAAGTTAAGGAGGAATATTCAGCATTAAGTACAAGATTTGGCAGCCGTTCAGCTTGGCTATATAAGGAGCACTTGAAGATTATTTAGACACAATACATACTCGATCATACAACATTCTCACACAATACTTATGCTATTTTACAATCATTTGTGATAATTACTCAATAATATAGTGAAATCCTCCCCTAGCTTGGTGCCCGTGGTTTTTTCCCATTTAAGGGTTTTTCACGTATAAATTCCTTGTCTTATTTTTGCTTATTTATCTTACTTTACTTTTCTTGTTTCATATCCTGCCCTGCATATTCACAGATATGTTCGAGCTAGTTAACCCTGACCTGATTTCACCCTGCGTAAAATCTATACAAAATAAAACGGTTATGAAAAACTGGATTTTTAAATCATCATTACGACGGCGTGGAAGTTATTTTTGAGGTGGTTGTGAAAAACCAAGTTTTGAAATCGTTATTTCGACGGCGTGAAAGGTTGTTTTTAAATGGTTGTGAAGAACCAAGTTTTGAAATTGTGATACGACGGTGTGAAATGGGTGATTTACAATGGTCAGCAAAAGACCGAGGTTTGTAATGGCCACTATAACGGCGTGAAAGGGGTGATTTGCAACTGTCGGTAAAAGACCGAGGTTTGTAATGGCCATTATAATGGCGTGAAAAAGGGTTTTTGCAAAGTTTGGAAATCACACGGAAGCACTTATGACAACATAGCACATAAGCACTCACATTTCATTATATTATACATAATGCTGACATGAGTTTTGGCTTTACAAGGGTCGTTACAAACCAAGCGATCAATCCCCAATTTTCGAGAGGGATGCCGATCCAAAGAAAGTGTGTAGGGAGGGCGCCCTAGCATTGTTCACGTAGGAAGTGAATGCTCTTTGACGAAGTGGAAATGTGTAACGTCAATGGTATGCTTGACACATTCAGGATTCAATAAGTGGGGATGTGAAAACTCACGCCGACGAGATTAGCCAATTGGTCAATAAAGGTTAGGTTGCGGGCCCGAACAAGGAACCCGAATTATGACCGTAATATCAAATGATGCACGTCAACCAAGACCTCACTCGATTTTCACCATCTAGGAATCACAACGACACAAGTGTCCTAGTTTTCCCCAGCGGAGTCGCCAATTTGTGGACATGGGCCACCCGCACACCAATTTGTGGGCATACGGCGGTCCGAAAGCCATGTTCGGTGACATAGAAATGCTTTCGACCGGATCGCTTTAGATCGGTCGGTTTCGTCTTAATGAAGGCCTCGAAGACGAGACAGAGATATTCGGAGTCGCCACCAAGCAATTATGTTGTTGGATTCGGTAATCACAAAAGTTTACATATTGAATATGTGATAAATTAATTTAGTCATAAAATTAATTCTAGATCTTATGCATGCAAAAGAAAATACAAGAGTAAAGAAAATCGGATCCTTACATATGTATTTTCGGCTATTAGGGCACTAGTAAGGTCTCCTACCTTACTTATTTCTTGAGCTTTCCTAATGGATGAACAACATTCAATTATGGAATCTCTCCTCTAGGATTGTACCAAGGTAATCACTCTCAATACATTTACTAATTGTAATACTAGAAATTAGTAGATGTTCCCTTTTAATTATACTAATATAATTATTACTACTACTAGTAATGAGATATTTAATATTAGTATTTTAGAATGATGTATTTCTTTTTCTTTCCCTCTCTAAACATATATGAGAGAACCAAAAATTTGATGTGTGATTAGAATAAATAATCAAAATGAAAACAATTTCATAAAGAGGAAGAGGAGAGAGGGGTGCCGGCACCCTTAGTCTACCCAAGGCCAATGCATGCTCCTATTTTCTACAAATTGTTCTTCATAAGAATAATAGGCTTGTATGCCTAAAACCTAATCATAATTAGGTTGTCTTAAAAAAATTAAGACGAAGGCAATATGTCTTCCACTACATGGAGAAACCGGTTCTCCATCTTAAAATGGTGTTCCATTTTAACTTTGTTATTTTGTCAATTATGAATGTGACATATGTGAAATATTATAAGATATATGTTCATGTAATGCATTTTAACATATTAGAATTATTACGTAAAATAAATCACATCTAATGACAAAATATCAACATATACTTGATATACTTAAAATGGACCATTTAATTATAATTCACAACATCTTGTGATTATAATACATTATTCATTCTAATTGTAATTGTTTCGCAAACAATAAAAACATCATCTAAATAAAAGGATTAATTAACTCGTATCATTATACAATTAATTAATTTATCAATTGAGAGTGTTACCCTAAAGGTATGACCTAAAGGGATCAACTAATCACCACCGTCACACGACAGTAATGTCAAACTCTAGTCAGCCAACCATTATCAATAAATGTGGATCAGTTGATAATAAAATGTTATAATCCCTTGTGTATTCTTAATATGAGATTGAAACATGTGATCGCATTATTGTCGAGGACACATACTCCAACAATCTCCCACTTGTCCACGACAAGTGTGCGTCACCAATTCTCTTGTCCTATTACTATCTCCCACTCAATGCAAGGTGTCTTACAGGTCGTACTTGTATTTGATCATATCGTGAGTGGTTTTCTCGATCTGGAGAATAACTGTCCGACCGGAATTTATCTACCATAGATGTCTTCCGAGCGTGGCCACACATTTCCAGTTCATTGCTCTTCGAGTGGCCTTGAGATATAAGATAACCCTGACGGGGATGGACAATTCCTATTGCACTCTTCCCTTGGATTAGCCACAGCTCTTCATGTCCCAAAATATGCCCATAAGACCCCAATTACGAAGGTCGCCGAACATAAATCAAAGTCACTCTGAAACTGTGCCATCTGGGGCGAACAATCATTAGTCAGAGAATCGACTCATAAGAATATCATAGTAGCTCTCGCCACGACCAGGCTATAAAATTGCCAGAATACTATTAGCGGTCATTAGCCCGACAGAGTGTCCCTCACAGTCTGCCTATGTGATCGACTAGTCATCTCTTATGACTCTATGGCACTTGAACTTACCATCAATCGCATCACACTCTAGTTGCTTCGAGATGTCACCTCATACAAGTAACTATGGACAATTACTATGTCAATCTAGTTCACTTTAATAGGGTACAATATTGTCTCAACAACCCATTTGGATATGACAAAGTAATGGAAATTAATTTAAAATTTAAAAGACAAATGCGATTATTCTATATGAACAAATAAAACAACACTTTATTTCACATCAAATAGTCTAGTACAAACTAGGCATACGTTTAAGCCCCATGGATACAACATGTCCATCATGTTTCGCCTACGATAAAGGCTTGGTAAGCGGATCAGCTAAGTTATCATCCGTCCCAACCTTACAAATCGCAATTTCCTTTCTTTCAATAAAATCTCTAATAATATGAAACTTTCTGAGTACATGTCTAGATTTATTACTAGACTTTGGTTCTCTAGCTTGGAAGATAGTTCCATTTTTGTCACAATAGAGAGTAATAGGATCCTTGGCAGTAGGAATTACTTTTAGCCCTTCCACAAATTGCCTAATCCATACAGCTTCCTTGACAGTTTCTAATGCTGCAACGTACTCAGCCTCCGTAGTAGAATCCGCAATCACAGCTTCCTTGAAGCTTCTCCAGCTGACGACACCACCATTGAGCATGTACACAAATCCACCTTGTGATTTCATGTCATCTCTATCTGTTTGAAAGCTCGAGTCTGTGTAACCCTTAACACATAACTCGGAGTCTCCTCCAAACACTAAGATAGAATCCTTAGTTCTTCGCAAGTACTTAAGGATATTCTTCACAGCAATCCAGGGACTCTCACCTGGATTCTCTTGATATCTACTTGTCATACTTAAAGCATATGAGACATTTGGACGAGTGCATATCATGGCATACATGATTGATCCAACAGCGGAAGCATAGGGAATCAATTTCATGCGTTCAACCTCAGGAAATTATGTAATTTGTTATGTAATTTATTTATTCCGGAGATCCTTGAAGACGGTGCCACTCAAGAAGGCGATCCATTAAAGACGGTGTTACCTCGAGATGCGTGCCAAAACCGAAGTTCAAGTGACCAATGGAGTTGGTTTCCGAATTTGTAATAGTTTATTAGATTTACTATTTTAGGAACGCCATACTAGGATTTAATTTATGCTTTGCATTTTATTTATATGTCGCATGCATCGCTAAATCGCCATAACTAAAACATGCATTATCATTTTAATCGAGTTTATCGACCGTGTCAATTATAATTATCGTAGTTCACCGCTTTAGTTCACTTAAAACGTGATAGATAATAAATTGACATGACCTCTCGCTAAAAATAAACAATTGAGACATAGCCTTACCAAAAAGTAGAAACCATGAAAACCTATTTCGTGAGGGAGTGCACTCGGCCACACCTGGGTACAAACCTTGTTACGTAGGGGAAGTGAGTGATAAATGTCTATCCACCGAATTTATGTTAATAAAGGGTAATTCGGCACACCGTGCCCTAAGTTAATATAAATTTGGATAATGGACACATTTATTCGAAATTTGGGTTGAACTCAACGAAAGTATTCACGACGATTTCCGGATGTGTGTCGGGCTAGAGATAAATATTAATGTAATTTTATCGACCAAGAGTTATAAAAGTAGAATCGATTAAAAGGTTAATCCACCAAGTTATGTTAATAAAGGGTATTTCGGCACACCGTGCCCTAAGTTGATATGAATTTGGGTCTTGGAATCATATATCAAGTTGGGTAGAGGCCACTAGATAAATGCAATAAAACTTGTTTAAATTAAATTTACAAGTATTATTATTGTAAAAACGACAAATGTTTTATTCCTTCTATTTTATTTTGTAGACCACTTTTATTTCTCATTACAAATGGCCGCTCCAAACACCAACGCCACACCTCTCTCTAATGCTGCATGGCTCCGATCCTTCATGGATCATTGTAAACTTGAAAAGAATGGGTCAAATTTCTCCGATTGGGATGCCCAACTCAAATTAGCCGCCCAAGGTGACGACAAGCTTCATTACCTCACCGAGGCCTCTCCACCCGAACCTAATGCTAGGTCGAGTGCCGCCACTAGGGAAGCATATGAGGCTTACCACAAGGAGTCTGCCGCAATGAAAAATGTGTTGATTTTTGCGATGGAGGCGGATCTCCAAAGGAGAGCCTTTAAAATGGGCACCGCTAATGAAATCTATTCCAAGCTTGTGACAATGTTTTCACAAACTCCGAGGATCGTCCAATATGAGGCGGTCGCGGCATTATTTGATCTCGACTTTGGAGGGCCAAAAGGTTAGCCCTCACATGCTCAAACTGATGGAGCTAGTCGAGACTTTGAAGATTCAAAAAGTTGAAATCCCCAAAGAGCTCATTGTAGATAGGATTCTACACTCTTTATCCAAAGTCAAAGTGTATGTTCAATTCCGGGTGAATTTTAACATGCAAGATAAGGACGTGTCTCTTAAAGAGTTGCACAAGTTACTTGTGCAAGCCGAAAGAGACATGGGGTTAAATGTTAACCCACCTAAGGATGTGCTTAGCATAAGCACCAAGAGCAAGGGAAAGTTCAAAAAGAATGGGAAGAAGGGTAAGAAGCAAGCTCCCACTTTCACCAAGGCTAAGACTTTTGAAGCTAGCACTTCCAAGACCAAGAAGGGTCCTCTTGACAAATTCCATTATTGTAATGGTGTTGGACATTGGAAGAGGAATTGTTCCAAGTATCTTGTTGACATCAAAGCTGGAAAGATCACTCTAGTAGGTAAATGACTATCCTTTCTTTTATGTTTCTAATTCAACTATGGTATTGTGATACAAAGTTGTGATAATGTATCCCCTTTTTATTGTAAATAGGGCCTCCACCAAGCAAGGACAGGGGAAAAGAAAAGCAAGCTTGAGAAATCATGAAGGAGCTAGGAGTAGCTACCGATAAAGCTTGGCTTTTATTATTGTCTTTATTTTAATGTTATGGATTTTAGAACTAATTTTTTTTACGTGTTCGACATGGAAATGGTTGATCCTTTCTAAACAATTGTTGTATTTTGGATTATGGTGGCTTGGTTTGCAACCCAAGTCACCTGTTTTATCGTATATTCTTTGTTCTAAAAATTCGTCTTTATATGCTTGCACATAGAAACATATGATCATCCACTTAAAGTGATCTAATAGACAACTATAATGATGGGATTCATTATATGTCCACAAGCTTAAGGCTTGTGTATGATCAATTATAAAGTGATGTTGAGTTGATGAACTCTCTTAAAGGAATGTAAATCACCAAGTACACTTATCAAATCTAAAACAATTAGTCAACCTATGAGATAGTCCTCCTTATATTTCAAAAATCATTATTTGTGTCTCATAAGCTATCTTTGAATCTCTAGTGTATTTATTCTAAAGATAGAGTGGGAGAAAAATGAAGACACAAAGAACACAAAGCAAATTTGTATACTTGAGTAAATGAGATCTACGCAAGAAAGAATGATTTGTATACCTATATAGATAGTGTACACGAATTGATGAGATCTATGGTCTCGTATAGATGAGATCTACATGACAACAGAGACCAAGTAAAGTAATAAAAAGAATATGTTCTCAAGATTACTACACGAGGAGACCAAAAGAAAATTTTGGAAGAAGAATGACTAATGTAAAGTCTTATCAAGAGATTTGGCTAGTATATGAACAACCTTTGACCAATAGTTTCAATATTGATATTTACTTAAGAGCCTAAATGAAACAAAGTTGCATCCTCGAAAGTAAATGAGATTTATGACTAAAAGTTGCAAAGAATGATATGCCGATATCCACAAGAGCTAAGTTAAGTGTTAACCACGCTAGTGTCATTACTTAACTTCATTATGAAAATGAAATGGTTAAACCTCCTTCCGGAAAAGGGTATTTTGAGAAGGACGTATATTAAATGAAATTCACATTTAAATAATGACATTGCTACGCATCATTATAAAATGAATGAGTTAGAAATTAAAAATCTCTTTCCATAAGTTTAAGATTGAAACCTTTTCAAAATAGGTATTTTGAAAAGATATGTGGGGAACATTTGGTTTTATCTTAATAAGTTGGCAAAGCAAAATATATTTCAATTCTTGAAATGTTTCGATTGAGTAGTCAATTGCGAAACATGTGGAATTAAGTGGGAGTTGGAAATTATCATGTGAAGACATGGAATTTAGTGGGAGCAATCATCTTGTAAAAATTTATAACTCATTACTCATTGAGAATGACGAGCTAATACTATCTTTCACAAAGAAGTATTTGAGTTTCCAATTCTGGATGAAAATGGACTATGATGAATCCAATCACATCATGGGATGTTGGATAGGTATTGAGATATACACATCGAATCAACGAGAAACATAGGTTATTCATGTCAATGAAAATGGAATTGCCATAAGCAGTCATGGTCATTCATTGAACCTAAGAATGGTTGATCACATGATTATAAATTACTAATGTTTCCGCCATTAGAATAATCATGTACATGTCCACTAATGAATCATATACATAAGAGCATGATGAATCATTGGCAAGCCATAGAAGAATTGTCATGAATTCTCGAGGAGAAATAATGAGGGATTCTAGTGTTGGACAGAACACTCTGTTATGTGACAAGAGGTTGCACATATTGAAATTTGAACACACGTAAGGATTTATGAAAATCTTAAGCTATTCAAGCTAAAATAAGAAATAATAAGTTTGGAAAGATACTTAGTTAAAGTAAGAAGTTACTCAAAACTAATATTTTCTAATATACTAGGACTTATGTGAAGTGCTAGGCTAATCATCTTGACAATTGTTGCAAGACCCTACAAAACGTACACCTAGTGCATTGTGAGTTGGTAGAACACTTGACCAGTGCAAGTTATATCATCCACCACAAATTCGTAGGTTATGTGATAAACAACAAGAAAGTTCTTTCAAGATAAAGAACCCAAACCAAGGTTGGAAACCTATATGTGTACTTGGTAAGGTTCATGCTATGAGAGATAATGTAACACTACGAATTTTCTTTGGTGACTACTCGACCGAGTAGAGCCTACTCGGCCGAGTAGTGCTGTTGTTATGAGTTGTTTTGGTTTTGCCGATGAATACTCGGCCGAGTATAGTGAATACTCGACCGAGTAGAGGATACTCGGCCGAGTATAACTTTACTCGACCGAGTATTCGGTCTGGCGAGTATTATTTTGACGGTTTGATTAGGGAGCGTTTAAGATTTATTTTATATCCCGCGTCAGTTTTCAAAACATCATTTCTACTTCATCATTTTACGTTAACCCTAATCCCTCCCTAATCACTCCCTAATCATCCCATTGCCTTGTTGTTTGCGAAACCTTCGGAGTTCTTACGTACAATTCCTCATCCTACTGTTGGTAAGTTTTATTCTATGTTGTTTGTATTCGTTGGGGTTACTGTATATTTACGGAATTGGGAATATGGGGGTTATGCAATGTGTAATTGTGTGATATGATTATGGTATAGGAGAAGACTTCGTAGAGGAGCCTTTCTGAGTGTGCAAGTTCATTCCCACTGTTGATTTCTAAGGTAGGGTTTCCTACTCGCCATGTTATTGTAAGACATGTTGTTGTGATTATTGTTATCCGTTGATCATCGGAGTATGGAGATTGTTGTGATGATGTTGGTGTAAGGGTGTTGAGATGGCTGTGATATCTTGTGATTGTGATTGTGGTGGAGTCACTTGCGGGAGTGGCTTCACACCCTAGTTCGCCCTCCGTGGAACCCGCCACGGGAGGGGATGTGCACATTAAGGGACAGGGTTTGTTTGTCGCTCATTGAGGAGCTGGACTAGGTGGGATCGGCTGCGGTCACCCACTGGCGGCAAGGATTACTTGTTGCGATGGGTAATCTGGCAGGGCTACACACTTTGCTGTGTAGTCGGTTACAATATGGGAACAAAGATTAGAATTGGAAGATGATCAGTTGATTGTATCGTTTGTCTGTCTTATATTGTTTGAGTAATACTGACCCCATTGTTGTTTGTGGAATCTGCGGTGATCCATTCGGGGATGGTGAGCAGGCTTGACAGGTATTGCTAGTGTGAGCTTGGGGACTGTCTTGGGAGGAGTGCCATCACGAGTCATAGCATCACCGTCTGAGTCTTAGTTGGATTTCTTTTATTGTCAGACTTTGAAGTTGTATTTTGTTAAAACAAAGATTTGAGTTTGGTTGATGTAAACTTTACACTTTACAAAGATTTTAATAAATGTGCTCGGTTCGACGCTTTTTGATATATACTAACCTCGGGCAACCGAGATGGTAACACACTTTCATGGTAGGGTGGTCCTGGTAAGGCACCTTGGTATGAGGGGGTGTTACAAAGTGGTATCAGAGCCGAAGATTCCGGCACCTAAACAAATGAATATAATGAACCTAGGGAGTCTAAATAAAATGAACCCGGGGAGAGTTGTTTGGAGCTACCGCAAAGACTCGGGAGACGTCCCGGAGTCGCAAATTGGCTCTCACTAACTCGAGCCGGTAACATGGGGAAGTGTGATGAGAGCTAGGTTTTGTATGTACATATATGTGAAGATGCATGTTGGTAAAAGTTGATAGTTGAAAGTATGTGTGTTGAAGTTCGTAAATGTTGTGATGGGAGGAATGGTGGATGTGACGGGTTGTAATGTTGGCCATGTTGGATTTAGCATATGTATGAATTGTATGCTGATATGATTCTAATGTGCCATTAAAGTTCTTGATATATGAATTGTATGCTGATGTGATTATAACATGGCATTTAAACTCGTAATATTATGCGTTTGCTGCGGGGAATAGTGAGCATGATAGGGGAACTTTATACTGTATACCCGTCTATTTTGTGACTCGGCCGAGTAGGGCAGGTACTCGACCGAGTAGGGAGCACTCGGCCGAGTAACCAAGAGCTCGACCGAGTATTGAATTGCAGTGAGTAGCAGTAGCTACTGTATGTGACAACTCGACCGAGTAAGAGGTATACTCGACCGAGTAGTGGCTACTCGGCCGAGTGTTGTTTTAATCGACCGAGTGTGGTTTTTGAGTTTTTGAAGTTCGCTTCTGGAGTCGAAATACTCGACCGAGTATCTAGGATACTCGACCGAGTAGTCGTTACTCGACCGAGTATGTTGGTATACTCGGCCGAGTGTTCTTTTGGCGGAGGTTACCACGTTTTGAGTTGTAGGCTTTTGTGTTTACGTTTCCGTGTTTCTTGTCAGTTCAGTATGCCGCCCAAAAGAACTCTCGCGCAGATCCAAGCTTCGGAGATGACTCTTGATGAGGTTGCTCGAATGATTGAGCAACAAGAGGCTCTCCTTGAAGCTCTCAAAAATGTGGGAAAGGGGAACGAGAAGTCGATGGATGCAACTCAACTCAGCATCATCATTGCTCGCTTCAATCCTCCCACATATGACGGGGTAGGTGAACCAAAGCTACTCGAGAAGTGGCACCGTGAGATTGAAGCTCTCATGGAAATGGTTAAGTTCCCCGAGGACATGATTGTTGAGCAGGTAGTGTACTACCTAAGAGGTGAGGCTGCAGCTTGGTGGCAAAATGTCAAGGAAGATGCTAGAGCTTACTACCAAAGTGGAAGGAGCTATTCCGTGGTCCTGGTTGAAGAGTGCTATGAGAGAGCGCTTTGTGCCGAGCATATCCGACACAAGATGAGATCCGACTTTGATTCCTTCACCATGACCGAGGAGATGACAGTCACTGATTACTATCATCGGTTTTTGGAGCTATCTCGTTATGTTGAAGATATGCAGCTAGGACAGAGAGGTTTGGCTCTCCGTTTTGAGAGGGGTTTATCTGCTAAGATCGTGAGTCGTATGCCAGCCGGGGTTGCTACTGACCTCAAGGAAGTGTACTTGAGAGCGGGTCAAGCTGAGAGAATGGTAGATCTCTCAAGAGAGATCGATGAGAGGACTCTGCGAGAAAAAGAGGAAGGTCGATGGTGGAAATACAATCGGTGAGACCAACAAGAAAGGGAATTTCAACCATGCTAAGGCTTTTTCTGGTGGAGCTGGTTTCTCGGGAGGATCTCATGGTTGGGGAAAGAATGGGGGTCGGGCTGTGAGTGACAACTCCAACCTTACTTGCTTCAAATGTGGTGGGATAGGCCACAAAAGACGGGAATGCACGAGCTACAAGCCCGACACTGGTTCAGGAGCACGGTCAAGGAATTTTTCTCAGGGTCCGACTCAGAGTTTTGCTAGTAACCGACCGAGAGGTTCATGGGGTAACAGAGGTGAACAGGGCAACCAGGGCGGTTACAACCGCGGTGGTGGTGGATCTTATCAGCGCAAACAATAGCGTCACTCAGATTCTTGGCAGCCAAGCCAAGTACCTCCAATGCTTCGATTCAGGTGGAGGACAAAAAAAACAAGGGAAAGCTCTTCATGATGGACAAGCAGGAAGCACAGGATGATGCTCATGTAGTTACCGGTACCTTTCTTGTTCATAATGTACCGTCCTTTGTTTTGTTTGATTCCGGGGCTACACATTCGTTTTTGTCTACGAGTCATGCTGTGTCTATGGGTTTGGGAAAGTTTGAGGTTGTAAAAGATGATGTATTCATACCTTCAGGGGAGTCTGTGTCGTGTCTCAAGCTGTATAAGGGAGTATCCATGGTAGTTGGAGGGGTAGATTTACCAGTAAACCTGTTAGAGTTTCCTATGGATGGGTTCGAGGTAATTGTCGGGATGGATTGGCTAGGTAAGTATGATGCCAGGATAGATTGTCGACAAAACAGAGTGTCTTTAAAGGGTCCCAAGGGTGTTAGGGTGTCCTATAGAGGTTTTGTAGTAAAGCCTAAGTGTAGGTTCATAGCTGTAATGACTTTAAAGTCATGTTTAAGAAAGAAGTGTCCCTTGATTCTTTGTCATGTGAGAGATCATCGAGTAGAGCCACCGACAGCTTCTGATATATATGTGGTGAGAGAGTTCGAAGATGTTTTTCCTGAGGAAATACCGAGTTTGCCTCCCAAGAGGGATGTTGATTTCAGCGTGGAGCTTAAGCCGGGAACGGGTCCTATATCTAAAGCACCTTACCGTATGGCACCTAAAGAGTTGCGAGTTGAAAAAGCAGATACATGAGTTGCTAAGCAAGGGTTATATCATGCCTAGTGTGTCACCGTGGGGAGCTCCAGTTCTTTTTGTAAAGAATAAAGATGGGAGTATGAGACTCGTGCATTGATTACGAGAGCTCAACCGGGTTACAAAGAAGAACAAGTATCCGTTGCCGAGGATTGATGACTTGTTTGATCGCCTAAGTGGAGCAGTGTGTTTTCCAAGATTGATCCGAGGTCGGGGTATCACCAAATGAGGATAGCAGATGAGGATATTCCTAAAACAGCGTTCCGATCTCGATATGGTCACTACGAGTACGTGGTGATGCCTTTTGGGTTGACCAATGCGCCAACAGCTTTTATGGATTTGATGAATCGAATCTTTACACCGTTTTTGGATAGGTTTGTGGTTGTTTTCATCGACGATATCTTAGTCTATTCTAAGACTAAGGAAGAGCATGAGGAGCACTTGAGGATAGTTCTGCAGACTTTGAGAGATAATCAGCTTTATGCCAAGCTATCCAAGTGTGAGTTCTGGTTAGAAGAGGTGGCTTTTCTGGGCCATGTAATATCTAAGAAGGGGGTATCCGTGGATCCTAGTAAGATTGAGGCCGTTACCAAGTGGGAATCGCTGAAGAATGTTGCTGAGATTCGGAGTTTCTTAGGCCTTGCAGGCTACTACAGAAGATTTGTGAAAGACTTCTCTACCATAGCGCGGCCTATGACATCTTTGATGAGGAAGGAAGTCAGATTTTTTTGGGATGAGAGTTGTGAGACGGCGTTTCAGACCTTTAAGGAACGCTTGACCACAGCTCCTATCTTAGCCTTGCCAGAGGGTTACGAGAACTTTGAGGTATATACCGACGCTTCAAAGAATGGTCTTGGTTGTGTTTTGATGCAGGGAGGGAAAGTCATAGCCTATGCTTCGAGGCAGCTGAAGCAGTATGAGGAGAACTACCCTATTCATGATCTGGAGCTGGGTGTAGTTGTGTTCGCTCTTAAGATTTGGAGACACTACCTTTATGGAGCAACCTTTAAGGTGTTCTCTGATCATAAGAGTCTAAAGTACATCTACACTCAGAAGGAGCGTAACATGCGACAGAGACGGTGGATGGAGCTGATTGGAGATTATGATATGGAGATCATCTATCACGAGGGTAAGGCTAATGTTGTTGCAGATGCATTGAGTAGGAAGAGCGTTCATTCGCTATGTACAGTTATGTCCTTGCTGAAATTGAGGGATGAGATGTCTAGTTTGGGGATCTTTATGATTCGAGAGGGGGATACCATCGGAGATTTGACGATCGAGCCAGAGTTGTATGCGAACATCAAGAGTAAGCAGGAGCTTGATCCGAAGATTCAGGAGTGGAAGTCAAAGGTAGAGAGTGGAACGGCTTCCAGGTTTTCTATTTATCCAGATGGGAGTGTTCGTTTTGATGGGAGATGGTGTGTTCCTGAGGATGCAGGGTTGCGAAGAGTGATCTTGACGGAGACTCATTGCACTCCCTATTCAGTTCACCCGGGTGGTGACAAGCTTTATAGAGATCTTAAGAAGACCTTTTGGTGGCCAAACATGAAGAGAGATGTAGCTGAGTTTGTAGCCAGATGTTTGACCTGTCAAAAGGTCAAGGGTGAACAAAGGAGACCACAAGGTAAGATCCAGTCTTTGGATGTACCAGAGTGGAAGTGGGAGTCGATCTCCATGGACTTCATTGTGGGGTTACCTAGGTCACAACAAGGTAACAACATGATTTGGGTGATTGTTGATCGGTTAACCAAGTCAGCCCATTTCGTTCCCATGAAAGATACTTGGTCTAAGATGCAGCTGGCATTGGGTTACAGGAGACATGTGGTTCGGTTACATGGTATACCTAAAGATATCGTTTCTGATCGTGATGCAAGGTTCATATCCAAGTTTTGGCAAGAGCTGCAAGAGTTGATGGGTACGACTTTAAAGATGAGTACAGCCTTTCATCCGCAACCCGATGGTCGATGGTCGAGAGCGGACCATCAAGACCTTAGAAGACATGCTGAGGGCATGTGTTATGGACTTTGGGGGCAGTTGGGAAGACAGGCTTGATCTGATCGAGTTTTCATACAATAACAGTTATCATACAAGCATTGGGATGGCACCTTTTGAAGCTTTGTATGGCCGGAAATGCCGAAGTCCATTTTTGTTGGGATGATAGTTCCGAGACGGTGGTTTTAGGGCCACAGCTGGTTCAAGATATGGTTGAGCAAATCCAGTTGATTCGGCAAAAGATGAGAGCAGCTCAAGATCGTCAGAAGAGCTACGCCGACTTGCACCGCAAGGACATTGAGTTTACGGTAGGTGACAAGGTTCTTTTAAAAGTGTCACCTATGCGAGGTGTTATGAGGTTTGGGAAAAAGGGTAAGCTAGGCCAAAAGTTTATAGGTTCTTATGAGGTTTTAGACCGTGTTGGCGAGGTGGCCTACAGGTTAGCGTTATCACCAGCTTTGGATAGAGTACACAATGTTTTTCATGTATCTCAACTTCGGAAGTATGTCAGCGATCCGTCGCATATCCTTGAGATGGAGAACATCGAGCTTGATGAATCCTTGTCCTACGCCGAGATTCCTAAGCAGATTCTTGATCGCAAGGTTCGTAAGACCCGGAATGGTGAGACGGTCTTACTCAAGGTCCTTTGGTCTAACCATAATGTGGAGGAAGCCACATGGGAACCCGAGGAAGCTATGCGAGAATGTTTTCCAAACCTTTTTGATCAGGTATGTTTGGTTACGGGGACGTAACCGTTGTCTTTTTAGGGGGGTAGGAGATGGTCGCGGTCGTGTTTTGTTTTGTTTGTTGTTTTGCTTTGAGTCGGGGTAATGACTTTTGTGGTGATTTGTATAGTTCCTTGGTGTTGTCATATATGGTTAGTATAGACTTGTGGTGTAGTGTTGTGCTTTGTTTTATAGTACAGTGTGAACTTCGGGATGAAGTTCTTTTTAAGGGGGGAAGATTGTAACACTACGGATTTTCTTTGGTGACTACTCGACCGAGTAGAGCCTACTCAGCCGAGTAGTGCTGTTGTTATGAGTTGTTTTGGTTCTGCCGATGAATACTCGGCCGAGTATAGTGAATACTCGACCGAGTAGAGGATACTCGGCCGAGTATAACTTTACTCGACCGAGTATTCGGTCTGGCGAGTATTATTTTGACGGTTTGATTAGGGAGCGTTTAAGATTTATTTTATATCCCGCGTCAGTTTTCAAAACATCATTTCTACTTCATCATTTTACGTTAACCCTAATCCCTCCCTAATCACTCCCTAATCATCCCATTGCCTTGTTGTTTGCGAAACCTTCGGAGTCCTTACGTACAATTCCTCATCCTACTGTTGGTAAGTTTTATTCTATGTTGTTTGTATTCGATGGTGTTACTGTATATTTACAGAATTGGGAATATGGGGGTTGTGCAATGTGTAATTGTGTGATATGATTATGGTATAGGAGAAGACTTCGTAGAGGAGCCTTTCTGAGTGTGCAAGTTCATTCCCACTGTTGATTTCTAAGGTAGGGTTTCCTACTCAGTTTACTGTTATTGTAAGACATGTTGTTGTGATTATTGATATCTGTTGATCATCGGAGTATGGAGATTGTTGTGATGATGTTGGTGTAAGGGTGTTGAGATGGCTGTGATATCTTGTGATTGTGATTGTGGTGGAGTTACTTGCGAGAGTGGCTTCACACCCTAGTTCGCCCTCCGTGGAACCCGCCACGGGAGGGGATGTGCACATTAAGGGACAAGGTTTGTTTGTCGCTCATTGAGGAGCTGGACTAGGTGGGATCGGCTGCGGTCACCCACTGGCGGCGAGGATTACCTGTTGCGATGAGTAATCTGGCAGGGCTACACACTTTGGTGTGTAGTCGGTTACAGTATGGGAACAAAGATTAGAATTGGAAGATGATCAGTTGATTGTATCGTTTGTCTGTCATATATTGTTTGAGTAATATTGACCCCGTTGTTGTTTGTGGAATCTGCGGTGATCCATTCGGGGATGGTGAGCAGGCTTGACAGGTATTGCTAGTGTGAGCTTGGGGACTGTCTTGGGAGGAGTGCCATCACGAGAAATAGCATCACCGTCTGAGTCTTAGTTGGATTTCTTTTATTGTCAGACTTTGAAGTTGTATTTTGTTAAAACAGTATTTGAGTTTGGTTGATGTAAACTTTACACTTTACAGTACTTTAATAAATGTGCTCAGTTCAGACGCTTTTTGATATATACTAACCTCGGGCAACCGAGATGGTAACACACTTTCATGGTAGGGTGGTCCTGGTAAGGCACCTTGGTATGAGGGGGTGTTACAGATAACATGAATATAAAGGAAAATGCAATACAAGAAGTATGAACACATGGACACATGGTATGTTAAACTTCTATTGCAATCGACTAATGTTTACACACTTACGATATACATCATAAGGTTGCAATATGGTATTGGATACCCGAATGTGATGTCGACATTCGTCGTTTGAGTTATTATTAACTCACCTTACACTTTGTTACATCCAAACGGGTTGTAGAGACAATTGAACCCCGTTAAAGTGAACAAGGATTAGCATTGTATTCGCCCATAGTTACTTACATGAGGTGACGTCTCGAAGTGACTAGAGTGTGATGCGATTGATGGCAAGTTCAAGTGTCATGGAGTCATGTGTGATGACTAGTCGATCACATAGGCAGACTATTAAGAACACCTTTGTCGGGCCTTATGACCGCTTATATAGTTCTGGCAAATTTATATAGCCTGGTCGTGGCGAGAGCTACTATAGTATTCTAATGAGTCGATTCTTTTGACTAAAGACTGTTCGCCTAAGATGGCACAGTTTCAGATTAACTTTGATTTGTGTTACTACGACCTTCGTAAATGGGGTCAAATGGGCATATTTTGGGTTATGATGGCTATGGCTAGTCGAAGGGAATGAGTGCGATAGGAATTGGCCACCCCATTAAGGGTTATAACAATATCTCAGGGCCACTCGAGGAGTAATGAACTGGAAATTCGTGGCCATGCTCGGAAGATATCTATGGTAGATAAATCCGGTCAATCAGTTATTCTCCAGATCGAGGAAACCACTCTCGATATGATCACTTGCAAGTACGACCTGAAAGACACCTTGCATTGAGTAAGAGATAGTAATAGGACAAGAGAATTGGTGACGCACACTTGTCGAGGACAAGTGGGAGATTGTTGGAATATGTGTCCTCCGACAATAATGTGATCACAACTGTCGATCATGATGATCACATGTTTAAGTCTCGTTTTAAGAATACATGTGGGAAGTATTTTTTTACAGTCAACTGGTCCACACATATCGGTAATGATGGGCTGACTAGAGTTTGACATTACTGTCGTGCGGCGGTGGTGATAAGTTGATCCCCTTAGGTCATACCTAAAGGGTAACACTCTTAATTGATTATTTAATTGATCGTATGACGATACGGGTTAATTAAATTACTTAAAATTGACGGACGATTTTGGAAGTAATATTTACGTGTCTCATTGTAATTTGATTAAATAAGATACGGTCTAAGTAATCGAATTATTTTATTACTTAGATGAAATTATTGTTTACGGAAACAATTAAAAAGGAATGAATTGATTATTATAAATACAGAATGTTGTAATTTATGACTCGGGAACCCATTACGGTACAAGTAATTATGAATTACTAGGTTAACTTTATAAGTGACATATTTTATTAATATGTTGATTTTTAATTGTTAAAAATACATTTTATATACCTAATGTCATGAAACATGTTACATGTGACAAATTGACAATATAATGTGTAAAATGGATTTTCCATTTTACACTATATGTGCCGAAAATAAGGAGGGAGTATTAGGCTTATTTTTGTTAATTATGTTTAAGTGGAAGGCATAATCATAAGACCTAATACATAGCCTTACATGCCTATAATTCTTGGGAAGAATTGAAGCTTATGCATTGGCCATAACCACCCCCCCCCCCCCCCTACCCGGTTTTCCTAGTGCAAGGCCAAGGGTTTTTGCTCTTTATTTTTCCTAATATACACTACATGCATACTAGTGTATATTCATTCATTACAACACATCTAAAATATAGAGTTTTAGAGAGAATATTACTCCTTCTTCTCCCTTCTCTTAACCGAAAAACAAGAGACCAAATTCAATATTTTGGGTCAATTTTATTTAGATTAATATTGTTCTAGTATTAATAATATTAATCTTTTAAGGGGTTACTTTGGGTATTCATCTTTGGGAGAGATTCTACCCTTGAATCTTTGTTCATCCATATTAGGAGAGCTCAAGAACAAGTAAGAAGGAGATCTTACTTGTGCCCTTTGATCCGAAATTTTATTGTAAGGAAAACGATTTCTTCTCTATATTTATTTATGTTTGCATGCATAAGATCTAAATTAATTTTATGACTAAATTAAATTGAAACATATATGAATATGTTGAGTATAATGAGATATAGATTTCTAACAGTTAATAGAATACGTCGAGCAATCTCTTGATAAGTGTCACGAACAAGATCTGGAATTAAAAGATTTGAAAGAACAATTTCTAGATATTGCTCAGGAGAATCATCTTCTAAAGGCTAAAGCCAAGAAGCTTAAATCTAGAGTTACAGCTAATATAGCTACAACTTCAGATTCGACAAATGCTGAGAAAAAGGTTCTTGAGTCTAAAGTTATAGCTAATGAAGCTATAACCTCATAAGTAAAACTCAACATTAAGCATCTTCAAGCCAAGGTTATAGCTAATGAAGCTATAACCTTAGAATTGAGAAAAGTCAAAGATCTTCTTAAATCTGAAGCTATAGCTAGAGAAGCTATAATTTCAGATCAAAAGAAGGAAATTGATTCTGTAAATCAGCAATTGAAAGAATCTAAAGCTCTATTATCCGATACTAAGAAATTACATTCGGAAATGGTACGAGTTCTTAATAAAAGATTTCAGGACTTCCGTGACAGTTATAAAGAGAATAATCCCTCTAAAGATGTTGAACTAGATCATTCCAAATGTTTAAAAGAAATTTCATCTTTAAAGCATTTGCTCTTACATGCTAGAAAGGTTCATGACAAATGGGAAGGTAGCACGAAAGTCCTAAATTTTCTAACTGAGCAATAAGATAATAATATGAAAATGGGTTTAGGACATGAGTGCTTGGTGTGTGTGTTTAAAACTCGTCTTCAAAAGTTACCAACCAAAACAATATTTATAACTTCACAAACTACTCTCAGTAAAGAGGTAAGTAAAGGTCGGATCCCAAGGGACGGGTATTGATGTAGGATTCTCAATTGCAAATATCTATGTCTTAGGGTGTCACAATTTGGGTTGAGGTGATATGTAATCTAAACTAATCAACAAAATGAAATTAAAGTAATGAAAGCAAAGCAAGGCAATTAAAAGGAGTTGTAAACAATTGATTAAAGGCACTAGGGTGTCATGGGTTCATAGGGGATTCATGGGAGTTGATCATACAAACATGTTCTCAACTAGATGCAAGCACTTATTGTTGTGATGGGATCGAGTTAGTGTATATCTTACAATCCCTAAGAAGGTTTGGGTCTCGGAGCCGAATCGATTAGATTGTACAACACCTACAAGTCGACTTAATCGTTCCTATTCAACTCTATGCATGGTGAAATGAGGCTCGAGTTGGTTTATAATCTTACAAGCCTCATTGAAGAGATAGGTGATGGATAAAAAATTGCAAGGATTCATAGGCTCGCATTTCATCAAGCATAACATGTGCATAAGTTGAAATCACAACAAGCAAGCAAATTAATTATGAAAACATACACTACTACAAAAAACCTCAAAGAAACCATTAATAAGAAACCTGTTAGATTTTCAAACCGGTTTCTTAACCTAAGAGACCATTTAATTCTCGAAACCGGTTTCTTAATTAAAAGATAAGAAATGTGTTGAAACTAAAACCGGTGTCTTAGATTTTTTTTATTTTTTTCTAGATTATGTAATTAAGTGAAAAAAATAACTCCTTCCATAAATAACCAACTAACATATTTGACAGTTGGTCCTACCCTAGAGGATCAACCTAATTTTCTTATCTAATCAAAAAAAAAAAAAAAAAAAAAAACGAACATATTTGACCAACAAAACGCACCAGTGGCTTCCCCCCAAACTCCTCACTGCTTCTTTATTCTGTAAGTTTTCCTTTTCATCTCCGTCATTAGAGATTAAAACCTTTAATTTTTTTTTCCCTAAACATCTTTGAGATAGGTTCTTTGAGATCTTAATTAGAGATTAGAAAATGCGAATTTCAGATGACGGAGCAGGCGATTAGGGGACGATTTGGCCCGGAAGAACCCTAATTTGTACATTTGTGTATTAAAGGTAACTAAATGCATTTTCAACCTCTTTTGATTAGGGTGTTTATGTGTACTAATAGGAGATTGTGTGTTTACGACATGCCCCTATTATTGATGGATTTTTTTTCTCTTTTTAGTCGTGATTGTCATTTCATTGACGATGGTTTGAAGGGGTTTAAATTACTGGTATCATGCTAAATTGATGGCTATTATTGTTGATTAATATCTAGAAATTATGGGCATTTGTTGTTAAAGCTTAGAATTTTGTTCGGGTGATTGTAGGGATGATTTAATTTAATGGTTTGATGCTTAACTATTGCCATTTAGCTAGGGATTGGTTGTTTGAGGATATTTTTAGGTCGACGAGACAATAAATTGAGCATGAGGGTCGTGGTTGGTGCCCCGCTAGCTGCGTGATGGCTTGATGTTGTGAATTGTGATGTCTGACTACTAGTTATTGTCGAATATATTGGTTGTGTTGCGGTTTTTAGCTGCTAAACGCTGGTAGCTACTGCAAGTTGCTATTTTATGCTAGACAATGTTGCCTACTGGTTTTGTGTTAGTGTTGAATGTTGATGTTGTGCTGTGGTAGCGGGCTGTCGTGCACTTATGCCTACTGCCATGCTGCCAGTTGCGGCTATCTCTTGCTGCAATTGTTGCTGGCTGTTGCCTACTGCCACGGCTACTGTTTCTTGCTGATGTTGACTCCTTCTGCTTACTGGCTTGCTGGTGCTGGTTGTTGTATGGTGCTGACTGTAGGTGAGGTAATTAATTCTTCTCATTTCTTCATTTATTTGTATTTTGCTTTCTTTTTGGAACTGTTAAGTATTTAAGCAATGTGCACCTTCTTATTCCTATATGTATTTTTTGCAAACTTGCATATGACATGAATATTATAGGTTGGACTTACTAGATTCTTACTTATTAGCGTTTCATGAGTAAAGGTAGAATCCTCTCTTACTTGGCTGGTGGCTGGTCTTCCCTTCTCTATGTGAAAATCAATAATCAGCTCCTTTAGTTCGTTCACGGGAGTTCATTCATAATCCTACTTAACGAGATAGTAGGTTCCATTAGTTGTATCTTAGCTATGGACTTTTAGCTCTGGTGACTATTATTAATAAATGAACTAGCGAATTAATTCTGAAGAAATAGGGAGACCAAGTATGGGACGTAGTGTCAAAGTGTCAAAGTGCCAATGATGGTTTGTATTGATTTCTCTTTCGCTGAGCTCTGGTGAATATTATTTTTCCTTGTAGAAGGTACTGTGTTATAATTATTTTCTGTTGGTGAGCTTAAGTCTAGACAATGACTATTAGTATCAACGAGTAAGTCATCTTTATTTTACGTCATACAATTTGTTTATCTTAATGAACTTATGTGTACTCAATTGGTTAATATGTGCAGAGTGCGGACATAAGGTTGATCAGCATAAGAGAATAGGAAAAAGAAGACAAGAACCCCCGCTACTTTTTTTTTCGCTGAACTTATGTAAAGTCGATCTTATTTTTGCTTTGAATATCAATATATTTATTGAATTCAGAATTCAGATCATGTTTCAAAAATAAAGAAAATTGATTTACTAAGTTGTAGGTGGTATTGTAATTTTGGTAAACATAATATGCTTTTAATAATTATATAAATAAATAAGATTATACGTATCTTGATTTTCTTGATTGGTATTTTTTTTATATTGACAAAAAACCTAAGAGATCGGTTTTGATCAACAACCGATTTTATAGATAAAATCAAAGAGACCGGTTTTGGCAAATAACCAGTCTTTTTTCCTCTTATCAAAGAAACCGGGTTTTTATGGTAACATGTTTCTTAAATATTACATAAGACACCACTTAAAATAACCGGTATCTTAGGCTAAGACACCTATGAGATAGAGATCGGTTATAAACCGGTTTCTTAGGCCATTTTCAACCGGTTTCCTAAGCCTTTTTTATAGTAGTGATATTAAATTAAGCATAGATGAATTCCCTAATTCCCCATTAACCCTAGCTAAGGAAACTACTCACTCATGATCAAGTTTAGCATGCTAATAAGGTTGTCAATCATACCAACAAAGCAAAACATGATGAATAAATGAAAGTGATTAACAATAATTAAACAAGATTAAGAGAGAATTATACCTATGAAGATGATTCCAAATAATAAAGCAAAGAATAATAGAATTACTTGATGATTGATGGAAGGTTGTCAATCCTCCAAATAAACCCAAATAATCTTCTAATTACCAAAAATAAAGGAAGAACAATAGAAAATATAAGGAGAGATTAAGATGTGATTAATATTGAGAAATGTATTACAACTAAATTAAGACTAATTTGAGAGTATTAAGATGAGATTAAGAGAGGATTATAACTTGATTATGATATCATAAGAGTTGATGCTAATCTAGGTAGTACAAAGGGGTATTTATACTAAAGATTAGGTACAAGGATTAGGGTTACTAAGGGCTTAAATGACTATTAAGACCCTAAGAAAAGTTGAGGAAATGCTACTCCCGAGGGAAATGAGCTGATCCTCCTTGCTAGTCCTGCCACGATCCGCTCGTCCCGTGGTATGGCACGGGCTGTTCTTTCTTGTGATCCGCTCGGATCCTGTGGGAGACGCTCGGGTTCTGGCACTTCAAGCCGCTCGTCCTGGGAACAAGACGCTCGGATCCTGGTGTTCTGAGACACTCGGATCGTGCTTGATCCGCTCGGTTTCCTGGACAGACTGCTTCTCTTCTTTAGCTCCCCAACAATCCGCAAGGATCTTGTTGGGGATGCAAGGATCCTTTCATCATTGACCATTTCACTTTATTATCTACTTAGGCCTCTAGTGTTGGTCTTCCCTTTGATGCTTGGTCATTAGATGCGATCCATTTAGCTCCATTTCGCCTCATAAATGCAAGGTTAGCAATCCTTTCCTACCAAGGAGACAAAACCTCAAAGAATATATGAAATGGGAAACTAAAGATAGTAAATGATCCAAATTTGTGCTATAAAGCATAGGAACGAGGTTAATTCGGGGACTAAATGTGCTCAAATATGAGTCACATCAAACATCCCCAAACCAAACCTTTGCTCGTCCCGAGTAAAGAGGTGACTAAAACTAGGACCTTTATTTAAACTAACCTACTAGTATAGCCGATATGAGACAATTAGCGTTTCTCACTCCGCCCCTTCAACTCACAACAAGACAACCATGAGGTAGGATGCCTTCTTGCAAGGAAAGGTGGGGCTTGCCTAAATGGCGATACATCCAAGCATTAAGCACACAAAACAAGTAATGGATGCGTCTACAAAAATGAATAGCCCCTTTCCTCATCTAAGTGGCAGAAATTATCTACAAGGGAAACGATCTGAGGGTACACACTCCATCATAGATACGGTTTCTCCAAACTACTAAGCCTAGAAGGATACTAATAAATCACCTCCAAGTTGTGTCAAGCTAGGGTACCTTTGTCCTCAGTCGTTAAATGCTTTCGTCAAGAGTAGACTCCCTATGGTGTTAGAAACACTGGAGGATCGCGGAATTACCCCTTTTGCCTATATAAGAAGAACCGTCGTCCCCTCTCTACCATGCATAAAAGTGGGTTCAATTGAAAAAGGGATCGATAGGTTTTGAGTTTCATATGGGAGTTTGCTTTTGATGTTGTTGTTATTCCCCCCCATTTCTTATGGCATTTGACATTTAAGAACAAATTCTTTTTGCCATTTCTTTGATATTTGGCAATTTGATACTTGACAATTTCAAATTTTGCATTTTCTTTTGAACTTTTTCAAAACCACCCCAGTTGTAGCGAGGGTGCTTATATTTGAAGCATAGGAGTTCTTATTTTTGTACTCCTATTTTCATTGTTGCATTTTGCAAACTTCTTGTTTGTCATTTTGATTGCTTGAACTCAATTTCACAATTTTTGTGCCCATTCCCTTTTTGTTGACAAAATTTGATGGATGTGGAAGATGGTTGCATGGTTTCAAGGGTCACCTTGGAATAAAAGGTAGCCAAGGAGTTATCACACCACAAGGTACTCTTGATTAGGCCTTAATCCATGGGTCAAAGGATACTAGCATGACACATCCTAGGGTGTTTTAGAAGCATTCTAATGAGCCTTATATACACTTGTCAAGTTTCCAAAATAGATGTTTTCACAAAAATTTTCTATAATGCAACTATATGCAATGATGCAACTAACATTTATACAGCCTAATGCAAATGCTTCTATCAACTAGTATGCCATATAAACTAAATGCAACTCCTAGAATCACATTAGTTTGTACCGCATGAATCAAAATAAAGTCACATAGTCATTAACATAGAGATGAAAAAAGAGATTGGAAAGATCATACCATGAGGTCTTCATAATCCTCATGCCTCGGATGTGGCGTAGTCGATCCAATGTAATAGAAGGACAAACAAACACAAGTATATAGAAAATGTACAATTCTACACTACTAAGCAATGAACATGTTTTTGGTTTTTTCAATTTTTCAAATTTTTATGGTTTTTGTTTTAGTGAAATAAAAGAACATATTTTTGTATTTTTTTTTCGAATTTTATTTCAATTTTTATAATTTTTGAACTTAATAGTCAAGTTAGAATTTCCCATCCCCACACTAGTATGGGCATTGTCCTCAATGGCCAAAACGATAGGAAATTATGCAAGCTAAATGAGAATGCATGATTTCTACACTAATATGCAAACTATATGACATATATATATATATATATATATATATATATATGATGCAATATATTCTACTTTATATGATGCATGAGTTTATTGGTTGGAGAGCTAATTTGGATTAACTCCCAATGCTTGTGTTTGAACTTCTTCAAACCGAGTAAGACACTATTCTAGTGTCAAAAAGAGGGAAGTTCATGCACAAGTATGCAATGCATGAAACTAGTTTGTCATTTTAGATTGTACAAGTGGGAACAATATAAGACGCCTCAATGGAGCCGAGGTGGGAGTCCTTTAGATGTTGCTAGGACTCAAAACAAATAATCAAGATTAAATTTTTTTTGAAAACAAGAGAAATAAACAAAGCTAGAGGAGGTGTTGAAAACTTACAATGGAATATGTGGCATCCTCTAAAAAGCTTGTCAATCCCCAATTGTCGCTCACGACGACATCCTCATATCTATCATCATCTTCCTCATCAACTTCCTCATCATCTTCTTCTTCATCTACCTCTGTTGACCCGGAGGCTTCACCATTCTCATCATCATCATTTGCACTTTGCTCTTCTTCTTATTCTTCTTCTTCTTCTTCTTCTTGGCAAGATCCATTACCTTCCCCATCCTCAACTACAAGAATCTCCTTCCACCTAGCGACTTGACTATCCATGTTAGAATATCTAGAAGCACTTGGGAAGAATACTTCCCTATCCGCCCAACTAGGCAAAGGACATGAAGGATCAAGTAGTCCTTGCCTAGCTAAGTGTAGGAGGGGCGGATATTCAGCCCGGTAAGCGTTGACCCGATCTTCATGACCTTCCTTATGCATATGTTACAATAGTTGAGTTAAGTAGTCGTTGCCTACCCTGACATTAGAGCCAGTTGGTTTGAATTCTTGGTAGGCAAATGGATACGGTGGAGTCACAATGGAGGAGGAGGAGGGCTTGGCATTTGATTCCCTATGTTTCTTCATAATGACTTCGGCTTCATCGGAGACGGGTAGTAGGTAGTTTGGGCTATGAACGGCGATGCGACATATCTTGTTAGGCAAGATGAAGGACTTAGCATCCTTGATGAGCCACTCAAACTTGTTGTCAAGATTTTCATTCTTGACCCAATGGAACTTGTTAATCATAGTAGCCAAATCAAGGAGGTTGCTCCCTTTAAACGCTTTGTATGTGTTATCTTTATTGAAATCTCGGTTAAAATGCTTGGCTAACCTCGTCACTAATCCTCAATTCATAATAAAAGCCGCCCCATCTTTCCCATTGTCAATTTCAAGCCACTGATCAAGTAAAAGTTAAAGGATATTGTATTCTTTGGTGAACTTGCCATTGATATTCATGGTGGATTCAAGGTAGACAAAATCTAGCACGGTAAAGTGGTTAGTGCCTTTTCTTGCAATTAAAGTGTTGCCCACAAACTTGTGCCATACTCTAATGCCTGGATGGTGAACATAAAGAACATGGCACTCCCGGAAAGACTCGAATTTTTGGCCGGTTATCGCTTTCCAAAGCGGTGTGGTATCATATTTCAAAGCCTTTTTCTCATAATGATAGTGTTCTAAAAGACCAAACACTTCACCAAACTCTCTTAAAGACATTCGTCTATCCTTGTTCTCAAGGTGGAATTCAACCTTTTTTCGAGCCTCTACCTTAGTCACCTTCAAGGAGCTTACAAACTCCATGGTCAACGAAGGGTAGGTCAATTCCTCCATTTCGAAGAGGGTTAACAATTTCATGGACTCAAAAAATTTCCTAGTTCTTTCAAGTACACCCAACTTTTCTAAGGAATCTTGGCATATAAATTTGGTAGGCACAATAGTCTTCCTAGTAAGAGATACAAATGCTTTCCTATGAGAATCGGTTACGAAAGTTACCTCCGAAAAATTTAGCAATTGTTCAATGACCGGAATAGGTGTAGCTTCCTCAATAGGATTTGCAATATCTTGAATCTCCACCCTTGGTTGTACCACTACCATAGCTTTTGAGGCAAGAAGAGCTTGTTGCCTTTTTGATAAATTTGATGTTTTGTGTGCCTTGTTTCCACCTTTTGTTCTTGCCATGTTGTTCTCCTTGTCAAATTTGTATCAACAAAACAATATTGTGCTTGAATGCTCCTTGTTTCCTCAAGCTTCAATTATTTCCCAATTGATTTTAGAATTTTCAAAATTACCTACAAACCCTAGAAAATCGATTCAATTTTTGAGGATTTGATTTTTGGATGGTGTTTTGTTGATAAAGGAGTGATTCAATTTTGATTTGAGGAAGTTTTGTTTTGGTTTTGGTGAATTTGGTTGAGGAATTTGTGTTTTATTGATGAGGGGATTGAGGGTTTTGAGGGTGAAAGGGTGTGTGTTTGTGTTTGTAAAAGACAGAAATGAATTGGGGAAGGAGGGTTTGAATCCCGTGTTTTCAATAAGTAGCAGGGGACGAGCGGATTGGATTGGGGACGCTCAGATCCTCAGTCAGTGTGCTCTGGAATTTTCAACCCGTGCTGGGACGCGTGGATCTTTGCCAAGACGAGCGGATTCCTGCTGGGGACGCTCGGATTTATAAACAACGTGAACTTTAAATTTTTGAAGCAGCCAGGACGCGCAGATTTTTCTCAAGACGAGCGGCTCATGGCTTGGGACGCTCATCCTGTATGTGATATGCTCATATTTTGCAACAGACCCATTTCTTCAATTCCAGCACTCCCAAGACCCTCGTCCTAGAGCCAAGACGCTCGGATCATAGCCAGCTCGAGCGGATTCCCTCCTGGGACCCTCAGATTTTCTTCTGCACCCATGAGTTCAGTTCCACCCATGGGGGTCTTCATTTCCTGTATCATTCTTTCTTCATTTCCTTTGTCCATTGTTGCGGGTGCACTTCGAAGGCTTGGTTAGCCTAGGCAATTGCTATCCCCACACTAGATCAAACACTAAACATCAAAACACATTAAAATACCTCCCTCACTTTCTCTCATGATGTAAATCTTAATCAAAGCATAAAAATTTAAATCCAAAGAAATGACAAAAATGCAATACAAGAAGTTAAATGCAAGTTAAAGTTTAGAATATTTACAAATAGTGGTTTAGGGAGGACTCCACCAAACTCTCATTCTTGAATGAGATGTCAAGGGGGCATAGCCAAGGTGTTGTTGATGTTGCTCAATACCTTGGAAAAGTAGTCAAAGGCTTGTTCATTCTCATCATAAATATCTTGCATAGATCTTTGCACATTGTGTTCTTCATTATGGTGATGACTTGAGTCAAGATGATGACAAGGATCACCAAAGCCTTGGTCTAAGGACATAGCATTTCCGATGTAGGGATTGACTAATCCTTCAAATTCGTCATCCCAAAGACCACAAACTTCATCAACTTGCTCCCCAATGGTATCATGAGTTGACAAGAGCAACTCCTCTTTCTTGTTGTCATGGCCAATGAGGCCTTCTTCCCTTCTTGTCATGATTGGTGGTGAGCTATTCAAGCTCTCATTGTTGTTGAAATTTTATTGCTCTCCGGATAGAACATCTTGAAGATTATTCACTTTCTTCTTCCATATGGGTGGTGATTTTTTGCCAATATATTGATCTTTGCATTGAGATGCCAACTTCTTCCAATCACTTTCTAGGCTATAATGGTCGATCATAAAACATGGCTCATGTAGTCTGGGAGCTCTCATTGTTTTGTCAAGGTTGAAATTGATTGTCTCGTCCCCCACTTCAAGTGTGCGCTCTCCATGTTTCACATCAATTACCGCTCCCGCGGTGTGCAAGAAAGGTTTTCCTAAAATGATAGGAATGTTAGAATCCTCCTCCATGTCTACAATGACAAAGTCTACCGGGATGAAGAACTTGCCAATTCTTACGGGCACATCTTCCCATACCCCTAAACGTATATTTGTTGATCGATCCGCCATTTGAAGAGTAATGTTAGTGCACTTGAGTACTCCCATTCCTAGCCTCTTGCATGCCGAGTATGGCATGACACTTACACTTGCTCCAAGGTCACATAATGCTTTGTTGATTTTAGTGTTGCCAATGGTGCATAGAATAGAGAAACTTCCCGGATCTTTGAGCTTTGGAGGTGAACTTCCTTGAAGAATAGCACTACTCACTTTGGTAAAGGAAATAGTCTCTAGCTTCCGGATGGATTTCTTCTTGGTAAGAATATCTTTCATGTACTTTGCATAGGCTGGAACATGATTGATCAATTCCGTGAATGGGATTGAGACTTCTAAGTTCTTCACGATTTCCATGAACTTTCCAAGTTGTTCATCAAACTTAGGCTTAGCTTGACGACTTGGGAATGGAAGTCTAATCAAAATAGGCTCTTTTTCCTTAGCCTTCTCTTCATTCTTCTTCTTTAAAACTTCATTGGTGGTGGGTTCTTCTTCCTTAGAGTTCTCCGCAACTCTTTGCTTGTCGCTAGAATTCACATCTTCATCAATTGGCCTCTTCGGCCCTTCATATCTTGTACAACTTCTCAAATGGATGGCACTAACTGATTCATGTCTTGGGGGATTACCTTGAGGTGGTAATTGCCCCTTTTGTCTTTGAGAGCTAGAAGATGCAAATTGGGTCATTTGAGTTTCCAACATTTTGGTGTGGGCTAGTATGTTTTTGATGGTGATATCTTTGGCTTGGCTATCTTTTTGCATTTGGGTGAAAAATTCTTGTTGGTTCTTTTGCATTTGGAGGACCGCTTTTTGAACATCAAAGCCTTGGTCATTGGTTTGATTGTATGAACGTTGGTTTTGATAACTTTGGCTTTGGTTGTAAAAGGGTCTTTGAGCTTGATTTCTCATTGGAGGTGGGGTGTATGTTGGTTGAGGGTTTTGAACATTTTGGCTCTTGTATGAAAGATTTTGATGGAATTTGGTATTCTCATTGTAATAGTTGGAATAAGGGGTGCCACTCTTGTATGCTTAGAAAGCATTCACTTGTTCATTTGTTTCCCTACATTCACTTTGGTCATTTCCCAAAGTTCCACAACTCTCGCATACTCCACTTGGAATTTAGGATTATGCCACCATAGCATTAACATGATGTTTTGGTGATTTAGAAGCTTCATCAAGCTTAGCCATGGCCTTCTCAAACTTCAAATTGATGGTGTCAATATGAGCACTTAATTTAGCACCCAATTGAGTGATGTAATCTACCTCATGCTTTCCTCATCTTGTAGCCTTTCGAGGCTTACTATATTGGGAATTATGAACCGCCATCTCTTCGATTTTGGCCCATATTTAATTGTCATCAACTTCGGTAAACATCCCATTGGATCTAATATTGAGGATATTGCGGGAATCTTCAAATAGACAGTTCCAAAATTGTTTCACAAGGAACCACTCACTAAGCCCATGGTGTGGACAAGAACGACAAGTGTCCTTAAATCCCTCTCATGCCTCATACAATGATTCTTCATCTCTTTGCTTGAACCCGGATATTTGGGCTCTCAACATATTGGTCTTCTCCGGAGGATAAAATTTCTTGTAGAAAGCAAGTGCTAACTTCTTCCATGAATCAATACCAAGGGTAGCCTTGTCTACGCTCTTCAACCATTGCTTTGCGGTACCGATCAAAGAAAAAGGAAATAATACCCATCGGATTTGTTCTTGAGTAACTCCGATTTGAGAAATCGCATCACAATAGTCACAAAAAGTCTCCATATGTGAATGAGGGTCTTCACTAGGCATCCCTCCAAATTGACTTCTCTCAACTAATTGTATGAATGCGGATTTGGCAATGAAATTACCGGTTAAATGTGGTGGTGTAGGAGTACCATTTGGTAGGTTCTCCTCGGTTGGTACGGAATGTGATGAAAATTTAGGCATTGTGGGTTGATTTTGTGGTGGGTTTTGTATTGGGTTGTCCTCTCCTTCTCTTGCAAAAGGGTTGGTGAACTCAATGTTATTGGGTTGAATGTCCACAATCTCTCTAATATCTAGAACTCTTGAAGTACCTCTAGCAACTCTTCTATTATTGGTTAAGGTCCTTTCAATCTCGAAATCAATAGGTAATAGATTACCTTGTGATCTTCTAGTCATGAAAAATATCAAACAACTCGAAAACAATTAGAACAACCTTGAGGAGATTGACTTCCCCAAGGTGAAGAAAGACATAACTAAAAATAATTAATGAAAATCAAATCAATTTAACACCGTCCCCGGCAACGGCGCCATTTTTTGTGTGGGTTTAAAACTCGTCGTCAAAAGTTACCAACCAAAACAATATTTATAAATTCACAAACTACTCTTAGTAAAGAGGTATGTAAATGTTGGATCCCAAGGGACGGGTATTGATGTAGGATTCTCAATTGGAAATAGCTATGTCTTAGGGTGTCACAATTTCGGTTGAGGTGATATGTAATCTAAACTAATCAACAAAATGAAAGTAAAGTATTGAAAGCAAAGCAAGGCGATTAAAAGGAGTTGTAAACAATTGATTAAAGGCACTAGGGTGTTATGGGTTCATAGGTGATTCATAGGAGTTCATCATACAAACATGTTCTCAACTAGATGCAAGCACTTATTGTTGTGATGGGATCGAGTTATTGTATATTTTACAATCCCTAAGAAGGTTCGGGTCCCAGAGCAGAATCGATTAGATTGTACAACACCTACAAGTCAACTTAATCCTTCCTATTCAACTCTATGCATGGTCTAATGAGGCTCGAGTTGGTTTATAAGCTTACAAGCCTCATTGAAGAGATAGGTGATGGATCAAAAAATGCAAGGATTCATAGGCTCGCATTTCATCAAACATAACATGTGCATAAGTTGAAATCACAACAAGCAAGCAAATTAATTATGAAAACATATTAAATTAAGCATAGATCAATCCCCATGTCGGTTTCCCCTAGTTCCCCATTAACCCTAGCTAAGGAAACTACTCACTCATGATCAAGTTTAGCATGCTAATAAGGTTGTCAATCATACCAACAAAGCAAAACATGATGAATAAATGAATGTGATTAACAATAATTAAACAAGATTAAGAGAGAATTATACCTATGAAGATGATTCCAAATAATAAAGCAAAGAATAATAGAAGTACTTGATGATTGATGGAAGGTTGTCAATCCTCCAAATAAACCCAAATAATCTTCTAATTACCAAAAATAAAGGAAGAACAATAGAGAAATTAAGATGTGATTAATATTGAGAAATGTATTACAACTAAATTAAGACTAATTTGAGAGTATTAAGATGAGATTAAGAGAGGATTATAACTTGATTAAGAGATCATAATAGTTGTTGCTAATCTAGGTAGTACAAAGGGGTATTTATACTAAAGATTAGGTACAAGGATTAGGGTTACTAAGGGCTTAAATGACTATTAAGACCCTAAGAAAAGTTGAGGAAATGCTACTCCTGAGGGCAATGAGCGGATCCTCCTTGCTAGTCCTGCCACGATCCGCTCGTCCCGTGGTATGGCACGGGCTGTTCTGCCTTGTGATCCGTTCGGATCCTGTGGGAGACGCTCGGGTTCTGGCACTTCAAGCCGCTCGTCCTGGGAACAAGCCGCTCGGATCCTGGTGTTCTGAGATGCTCAGATCGTGCGTGATCCGCTCGGTTTCCTAGACAGAGTGCTTCTCTTCTTTAGCTCCCCAACAATCCGCAAGGATCGTGTTGGGGATGCAAGGATCCTTTCATCATTGCCTATTTCACTTTAATATCTACTTAGGCCTCTAGTGTTGGTCCTCCCTTTGATGATTGGTCATTAGATGGGATCCATTTAGCTCCATTTCGCCTCATAAATGCAAGGTTAGCAATCCTTTCCTACCAAGGAGACAAAACCTCAAAGAATATGCAAAATGGGAAACTAAAGATAGTAAATGACCCAAATATGTGCTATAAAGCATAGGAATGAAGTTAATTCGGGGACTAAATTTGCTCAAATATGAGTGTAGATACATCATTTCTGCACCTCTCGCAAACCACCCGGTGATGATTGGGCCGCATGTTTGGTACGCGAAACGATTTGTGACAGTTCGTAAGTTTATCGTCAAGTGATTGCTCAAATATTAATGTCTACCTCTTAGTTTTCATCTACGTGCCGATACGGTCATTTTGACAGTAATTAGAGTACATTTGGCGTCCGGGCCTAAAATCGTCTTCATTTTCTGATAACCGTTAAATCCCGAGTCAGAATGTTCTGGAATGTTCCGGATATTTCTATTCCATATTTTATAAATATTTCACAATCTTTATCGTTTGGTAAACAATTTCCCGTAATATTCATACAAGAAATTAAGGAAAACCAAAATATTCCGTCCTACCATAACTTAAACACGGAAATCTTTCTTCCGCAGGAGGAAACCCCTTGGGAACAGACGCAGCAGGTGCTGCGCCTCTTCCAAGAGACGCAGTGACTGTTGCGCCTCTTCCCAGGTCCTTTTCTGCGTGTTTTTCGTATCTTTTATTATATCTTTCCGAGATTCACTTCCAAAGAGTCTCCGAAACCCTAATTCCTTCACGTGATTAGTATAAATAGGAGCCTTCGCTCCACATATTTCTCACGCGAGTGTCCGCCCTTCTCTTCTCCCTTTGCATTCTAGACCTTTGTTCTTACTTTTTTGGCATCTACGTGCTTGAACATTCGACCACGTAAGCTCGGATCCTTCCGAGTACCAGCCTCGTTTGCATGACCGACCAATTTGACCAACTCCACAATAATCAACTTAATTAATCTTAATCGTTTTTCTCTTACGAGGGCACTTTCATATTTGCATTATAGTTCGAGTCGAGCATCGCTAATCGATAACTTAGTTCTTCTCGTTTCGTCAAACATGTAAGTCTGAGGGTGTATAATCTCTTTTTTTATTATTGTTCTTTACTTTTTGTATCATTAATGTAAGGTTTATGTCGAAAATACCAATTAAAACCGATTTCTAAAACCGTGCTTTAAAACCTCTTTTTACGGATTTCCAGAAGACAAACCGTCGAGAAAGGACGCAACAACTGTTGCGCCTCCTCGAAGGAGCGCAGTTCCTGCTGCGCCTCTTCGTGAGGCTGCCGCAGTTCCTGCTTCCTTTCTTCTTCCTTTGTCGTGTGTAATTCGTTCGTCAAAATTTGTTTCGTTTGTTTCCTGTTAATTCTTTGACATAATAGCTTATCATCTCACATGTATATTATTTATCATCCATTCACATGTTTAATCCGTCATTAAATCCGACTTAAATCCCTAATAATCTCATATTTGCGGGTTTTCGTCATTAAACTCAATCCGGGTTGTAGGAATTCGATTTGTTCATATCGGGTTTCTGGAATTCGATCCTTGATATATTTTCCATCCGTTATTCATGATATTCGTCATTAATTCATCATTAATTCATCATGTTTAGTCTATTTTGTTCACCTATGTCACTAATCAATCTTTCTTCCATGTAAATAATTCGTTTGCATCCGTCTCATCCATGTTTATTGCTTTTATGACCATCATTCACATGTAAATAACCTGATAATCACTTCTATCCGAGTATATATTATAAATCAATCATTAAATTAACCCACGAACATTAAATATTTGCAGTTCCGGCTTCACAGCCAGAACTCACCCTTGGAATGACGCAAGAATCGCGCGCTCTTCCAAAGGGCGCGATCTCTTTGTGCTCCAGTTGATTTCGCCTCTCGAACTCCGTTGTTGCTTGACTTAGTTTAATTAGCTTATGTATTAATGGACTATTATCCGTATTGTCGCCTTAATTTATGTTCGTTAATTCTTTTTTCTTTCTTTTCCCAAATTATCCGTTTTAAAGGTATTTTTCGACATAAATCGCTAATCCCGATGTAATTATTGTAATTTCTTATTATTGTAATTTTATTCCTTGTATTTTGTATCCATTTGTATGTTTTCACATGAAATTGAGCATTAAATCCTACTTCGACCCAATTGATTTTTAAACTATGTGTCAACCGACTTAGTTAAATTCACATGCTAGGATTAAAACTTGGATGTTGCATTGCATGCATATAATCGACGATATATCAAGTATAGATGATGTCCCTAATCATTAGTAGAGGCCACTATCGAGGCGGGCGGGATTAGGTGTTCGATCAAAAGAGCTTCCTAATATGTACCCTCACCCTTTACTCCAGATCTCTGTGAACATCCGTGTTCATTGGCATCCACGAGAGTCATTCTAGACATAGAATGCTAAAGGTAACGATTGCTTAGTGTTCATGTCACTACTTTGTGTCTTGACATGACACGAGGTATTCGAACGGTTTCCAATTTTCCACAATAAATTGGTGGCGACTCCACAAATGCAAACGCTTGTTTCCCAAGCACCCCCGTGGCCCATGTCCACAGTTTGGCGACTCCGCTGGGGAAAATACACTTACGTGTAGCCAAGGGTGAAACTTGAACAAGGTTAGGGAATAGTTTGTACAAGACAATTGTCGGTTTTCATAACTCGGTCTTCCTAGACCGTTTCATTCGGCCTTCCTAGGCCCGACCCAACCCATTCGACCAATCGTCCCGTCTAAACGGTCCTAATTCTTATTTGGGCCTAAGGATGGATAGCGATTGACGTCAACCATACCATGATACTTACTCCTGTTTGTATCAAGGACTTTCACTACTTGAGGAAATGGACTAGGAATCGGCCTTACTCTTGTTTAGTACGAGCCTCTCCACAGACCTCGGGTTTGATGGTTCGGTATGGCAACCCACCCTTTAAACCAAAACCCTTTTAAATGCACTCAGCATCCCGTTATAATGCTTGTATAAATGCTTATATGTGATCACCATTTCTAAATAAAACCATGACGAATTTTGTGAAAATCAAAACCTCTTTCAAAATGTAAAATTTTCGAAGTAGGCCAATATTAGCGCAAAACCAGTCAAAACTTTGTCCAAATGTCGAGTCAAACTTTGGGCCTAAAACCCATTTCAAAAAACAAAAAAAAAACGAAAAAAAAAACGCAAAAAAAAAAGAGTCCAAAAAAAAAATCAAAAAAACCAAAAAAAAAAAAAAAAAAAAAAAAACGTTTTTTAAAAACAAAAAAAAACCAAAATATTTTGCCAACATGTAAATATATAAATTCAATTGGGCTAAGTTAGAGTCAAAGTTCAAACCGACTATGTCCTAGTCGAAACTCTGTCGAGTTATAAACCCGTCTTCCTTTACATTTTGGGTCTTTTCAAAATTCAAGTCAAGTCCTAAGGCGTCACGCCGTCATTTTGGACTCCCTACCCCAACTCAATTAGGAGCTAAACATTTCCACACCTAGTCTCACAAACTCGAGGCTAACACATCGAGTCATTCCCATGTCCGTTTCTCGAATTCTCCTAGTACACATTTAGGACACATACCCGAACCTCAAGTATATCTTAAACACACAAACTAGAATCAACACGTGTCATCAATCCCGTCAATAAGGTCAATCATGTAAGGGTCGCCCTGTCAAAGTCAACACCCGAGTCTAAAGGTCAAGGTCAAGCACCGTAAGTCCAAACACGAGAAGTCACTCACGACATTTCCTGGATTCACAAATCAAGAGTCTAGTCATCGCGTCGCGTTGTATGTCCTTTGTTTGTTGGCTTAGTATGCGTGATCCTATGTTAAATCAAGTCGTAATGCGTATCATTTTCTTCTCGGTAGGAATTCCACAATTTCTAATGAAAGTGTTCAAGAACGTTTATCTGTCGACGTTAAGGGACTAAGTGCTGCAATCATTAAGCTTCAGGCCACCATCGAAGACTTGATCGCTCGTGTCATCAATATGGAAAACAAGATAGATATGATGAAACCTTTACCATCTTCTCATACCCTAAGGCCAGGGCATAGCTTCAACACGACTCACCCATCTAAGAAGGCCAATGAAGACAAGGGAGTTAATCTCTTGCAAACTCCACCCAGAAGGCCGGGGCGAGCTCATAGGGAATTCTATGACCTCGTAACCACATATGAAGTAGCTCTACAAAGACTGATTTCCCAAGGAAAACTTCGTCCAATTGGTCCAACCCCAGACCCTGAAAAGATATTCCCTAGATGGAAGGGCGATTCATATTGTCAGTACCATCGAGGTAGGGGACACGATATGGAGGAATGCTTTTGTCTAAAGCATATTATTCAGGATATGATCAAGGATCGCAAGCTTCCTGTGCCACCTTCCGCCAAGAAATCCAAGAAGACCGACCCTCTTGGGTCTAATATCATTAAGCATGATGAAGAACCATCTCTAGATTGTTCTCATCTCCTCAATCATCATGATGATAAAGAAATCAATATCCTCGAAGATGAAGATATCCAAAATGGAATGCTCATGCTTTCCATTACCTTCAACAATAAATTCTCCAAAATAGAAGGAGCCATTGATAATCTAAACTTCCGACTTTCCAACATGGAGAAACAGTTTGCTGAAATGAGTAAGAAGCTTGATGCCCAACCTCTCAAGATGAAAAGTTTCCAAACAAACCATCAACCCGATAGTCCTAAGGAGAAAGCAAAAGGTGGGCAATCCACTCCTAGTTCTTCTCATCCAAGAATCAAAATCAACAAAGGCAACCTCATGGAGCCTTCGGGGTCATTTACAAAGGCTTCCGAAAATAAGGGCACACCTCCTAGGAAATTTACTAACATTGGTATTAGATACGCCGACGCCTTTCAGAGACTCATGGAACAACGAATGTTGAAGCCTATAGGACCTACGCCTAACCCAGAGAAGAAATCCATGTTCTGGGATGAGAATGCCTACTGCAAATACCATAGAGGCAAAGGGCATGATACAGAGAAATGTTACAAATTAAAAAACGACATTCAAGATATGATCGAAAGCGGGAGGTTGTCCCTCTCAACCTTTAACCCACAAGGTAGCTTAGGCAATCCTCATGGATATACCACTTATCAAGAAACTTTTCTTGACTATTACCCTTTCAGTGTACCCAATGACGAAGATGAGGTGCTCAAATGGGTGAATGTTCAAATTCAGATGCCGAAGCCAGTTGCTGGAAAAGAGAATGTTCAAGCGTGGGCCGATGATTACGAGTCTAGGTCTAAGATCGCGTCAAAGTCCGAGTCCGAATTCGAGTCTTAGGCTTTCTATCCCGTAATTTTTCTAGTGTCTTTCTTTGTGTCCATTTCCATTCCTAGTGACAACCTGGGGGCTGACCCATGAGTCACGTGTTTTCTCATATCTATGTTAAGTACATTCATTATCCATTTCAATAAAAATACAATTTTCACTCCACATATTCTATCCTATCTCTTCCTTTACCTTTTCTTGTGACAACAAGAATTGGTTTGAGGCATTTTAAAAAAACAAACAACAACAACACATGACAGTCGATGTGAGTGCACTTAAATGATGTTCCATTCCATGTTGTAGAGGACCTGAAACTCCGTGTTCTTTTCTTACCTATTCCATGTCTGGCAATAGAAACCACAATATAACCCTAGTCTAGGACGAGCATATCTCAAGAGATTCTAGGACGAATCCAGACTGTCTCCCTTGTTGACAATCCATGACGGAAGGCAAGCCCATTCCCCACAATAAACAACCCCTGTTTACAAAAAAGACCAACCCGTTTCACACCAAAGGTGCTAGTCTAACCCAAATCAATGGTAGCAATCAAATCCAAGACGACACGAGCCATGATCAAAGACAAAGGCTCAATCAAGAGAAATGACCAAAGATCAATATCCAAGACAAAAAAGTCAAAAGAAGAAGGCTCAATCAAGCAAGTCAAGTCAATATCCAAAGACAACGTTATCCTTCAAAACCTGATCAAAAATCTGAGCAGAAATCCAAGATATACCCTAGACCAAGAATCCAAATTTGAATCAAGAACATGCCTGGAATCAAATGCTATACAGAATACTGCTGAAGTCTAGGTAGAATCAAGACATCAATCAAGATGGTCGGCTAGCACCCCACTAAGCCATTCACACATCACACACTCTAAGTCCTTCTCGAGACCGTTATGGGGAGATAGTTAGGAATTTTGAGAATCCTCTCGAGCTTGTCGAATATACCCATCCTTTAGGGCCAAGACATGGAAACTTGAACCCACGTCATTTTAACCCACCTTTATGTGCTCAGGCTACATCAAGCCAAGAGACGCCATTTCCAAGCCACATTACAAGCCATAACCCCATCAAGCCTTAACAACACAAAATCAAGCTCCAGAGATTTGTTTCATCAAAGCCTCTTATCTCCAAGCTCCACATTCCAAATATCCAATCCAATTTCACCATGACCCATACACGGAGTCTTCAAATACTTTGCTACCAGAACGGAACATACCCATATTCATCCTTAGGGTCCACTAAGTGTGCTCACACGACAAGGAAATTTTTACAAAATTAGTTACACCTCTTTGGTCTATGATCAGAAGGAGTTATCTCAAATCAATTCCTCGAGTCACCAAAGGAATATTACTCTCCTGACCCATGCACTTTAAGGTCCTGACAGCATAAGCTTAGGCACACACCTGAACTACGATCTGGTTTGTTTTCACCTACTCAGGTGGATACGTAGGCAGTCCTTTCTTACCCAAGAAGGATAAAACCACAACACCCAAACAAAATTAACCAAACCTGAACTATGATCTGGTTTGATTTCACCTCACGTGAATACGTAGGCAGTCCTCAAGGACACAACCACCTCAACCATCAACTTTCAACCTCTATTTCAACCTTCCAGCCTCAATTAACATCCATTCCACAACCAACACCTCTATACTGGGGGTTCCTTATTATCGCCCAGTCTCTTTTTACCAAATTCCAGTGTCATATTCTCATTCTGGGGGCTTCTCTTCCGAGATGCCACCCTTACTTTATTCCTCTAAGTCTAGCTAGTACTCGGTCCCGACAATGACTAAGATCTTAGATCAATTCTCGAAGTCATCGTGCCTCAAGAGGGGTCTCTTTTACAGCAAACAGTGGTGAAAGAAGTCCTAGTAGACAGCTGATCCATGGCTCATGCCTTGCCTTTATATGCCTTCATCATTCTTGCAATTCTTATACCTTTGTAACTGATACGCATTGTCACCCACACTTGGCTAGGGGTTGCGCATACTTAAACAAAGTCTGTCAAAGTCATCCCTGTGTCGCGTCAAATCTAAGTTAGTGTCGCGTCAGTCCAAGCTAAGTCTATATTTTTGCGTCCGTATAAGGTCTGTGTCGTGTCAAGTCCTATGTCTAAAGCCCATTTGAATATGCATAACGTATTATAAACGACAAACTTCTTTGAACAAGTTTTAAACGACTTTTAAAAAGAAACGACTTTTGCAAACCTATGTGTTTCCTCATTCGAGGTCCATGTGATAATTGCTTACGTGCATATATTAGATTGTATTCTTGTGTGGCTACTAACCATGCGGGTAAGTATCAGAAGCAGTACTTTATCAAGACCTCGCTTGCCACAACGAGCGAATACTCTTTGACAGGTGTTTCGACACACCTCTATTCTGTTCCCCCAACGAGAGTACACGGACAGACATTCTCTTTCGAGACATGGAGATCAGTTCCCAAGATTTATTCCCCAACGAGAGTTTGCTTGAGGACAGAAACATGCAGATTCCCTAGAGTAATCACCCAACGAGAGTGCTTGAGGACAGAAACATGCAGATTCCCTAGAGTAATCACCCAATGAGAGTTTGCTTGAGGACAGAAACATGCAAATTCCCCAAAATCATCGATTTACTCCCCAGTGAGAGTTTGCTTGAGGACAGAGAGAGGCAGATACCCCCAGGTGATCCTTCATATCTTTAGGTAACCCTTTTCAGGATAAACCCTCATATCTTTCAGGTAACACTTTTTCAGGATAAACCCTTCAGATCTTTCAGAAACTTACCTTCATATCCTTCGAACAAACCTTTAGATAACCTTTGGGATAATCCTTCCTTGAGCCTTCCTCCCTTCAGATAATCCTTTATTTCTTCAGACACTTCAGGATAATCCTTTCAGTAACCTTCAGATAACTCCTTTTCAGTTAAGTCCCCTTTCAAATCCTTTAGAGAGTTGTCCTTCAGCCTTTCCTTTAGTGAGAGATAGCCTTCAGAGTTAGCCTTCGGAAGTGTTAAGAAGTTTCTTCAGAATCCCTGTGACCCCTAGATTCTTAAATCCCAAAATGGCTTCCCATAGGTTCATAAACTTTTAAGCTCCCACACCAACGACCTTAGGTTCATAAACCCATAAAATCCTTTTGGAGTTCTCATACCTCAGAAAGCTTAAACGCACGCGTTTAAAACAACAATTAGTAACCTAGTATTTCCTAAACTTAACCCTAGGATCCCAAATCTTTTTAGGTTCACAAGCCTTTAAGTTCTCATACCAACCGTCCTTTTAGGTTCATATACCCAGGTTCGCACACCTAGCTTCTTTTAAGTTCCCAAATTCCCTAGAGTTCATACACTTCTACCCTTAGGATTATATTCCTTAGGATCACCTTATACCCTCAGGATCATATTCCTTAGGATCACCTTATACCTTTTAGGATCATATTCCTTTAGGATCATCACTTCCTTAGAGTTCCTACACTCAAACTTTGGTTACCCCTTAAGTTGAACTTATATTTGGCCTCCTTCCCGACGATGCTTTCCTTTAGGGCCCCATACCCTAGCACCAACCCTTATATATCTTTTAGGTCTTAACCTTAGCTCATATGCTTACCCTTAGCTCCTACGCAACTCCAGAAATATCTCGAGAAAGAAGTCTCAGGTATGGTCTCTTCTTATGGCTGGCGAGCCTCCTTATGTAGTCTAATGGACTTTAAACGACCCTCCCCGATAGTCGACAGACTCTAAAATGTTCCCGACGATAGGTCCTTGGCTCAGACCCCTTAAGCCGCCTCGCGTCGCCATAGTCGTCAGGTTGTAATCTTCGATTGACCTACTTTGACTTTCGCCTTGTCCAAGCCTCGGTCAAAGTGGGGGCTCTGTAGATACCTCGTTTCTGCACCTCTCGCAAACCACCCGGTGATGATTGGGCCGCATGTTTGGTACGCGAAACGATTTGTGACAGTTCGTAAGTTTATCGTCAAGTGATTGCTCAAATATTAATGTCTACCTCTTAGTTGTCATCTACGTGCCGATACGGTCGTTTTGACAGTAATTAGAGTACATTTGGAGTCTGGGCCTAAAATCGTCTTCATTTTCTGATAACCGTTAAATCCCGAGTCAGAATGTTCTGGAATGTTCCGGATATTTCTATTCCATATTTTATAAATATTTCACAATCTTTATCGTTTGGTAAACAATTTCCCGTAATATTCATACAACATATTAAGGAAAACCAAAATATTCTGTCCTACCATAACTTAAACACGGAAATCTTTCTTCCGCAGGAGGAAACCCCTTGGGAACAGATGCAGCAGGTGTTGCGCCTCTTCCAAGAGACGCAGTGACTGCTGCGCCTCTTCCCACGTCCTTTTCTGCGTGTTTTTCGTATCTTTTTTTATATCTTTCCGAGATTCACTTCCAAAGACTCTCCGAAACCCTAATTCCTTCACGTGATTAGTATAAATAGGAGCCTTCGCTCCTCATATTTCTCACGCGAGTGTCCGCCCTTCTCTTCTCCCTTTGCATTCTAGACCTTTGTTCTTACTTTTTGGCGTCTACGTGCTTGAACATTCGACCACGAAAGCTCGGATCCTTCTGAGTACCAGCCTCATTTGCATGACCGACCAATTTGACCAACTCCACAATAATCAACTTAATTAATCTTAATCGTTTTCCTCTTACGAGGGCACTTTCATATTTGCATTATAGTTCGAGTCGAGCATCGCTAATCGATAACTTAGTCCTTCTCGTTTCATCAAACATGTAAGTCTGAGGGTGTATAATCTCTTTTTTTATTATTGTTCTTTACTTTTTGTATCATTAATGTAAGGTTTATGTCGTAAATACCAATTAAAACCGATTTCTAAAACCATGTTTTAAAACCTCTTTTTACGGATTTCCAGAAGACAAACCGTCGAGAAAGGACGCAGCAACTGTTGCGCCTCCTCGAAGGAGCGCAGTTCCTGCTGCGCCTCTTCGTGAGGCTGCCGCAGTTCCTGCTTCCTTTCTTCTTCCTTCGTCCTCTGTAATTCGTTCGTCAAAATTTGTTTCGTTTGTTTCCTGTTAATTCTTTGACATAATAGCTTCTCATCTCACATGTATATTATTTATCATCCATTCACATGTTTAATCCGTCATTAAATCCGACTTAAATCCCTAATAATCTCATATTTGCGGGTTTTCGTCATTAAACTCAATCCGGGTTATAGGAATTCGATTTGTTCATATCGGGTTTCTGGAATTCGATCCTTGATATATTTTCCATCTGTTATTCATGAAATTCGTCATTAATTCACCATGTTTAGTCTATTTTGTTCACCTATGTCACTAATCAATCTTTCTTCCATGTAAATAATTCGTTTGCATTCGTCTCATCCATGTTTATTGCGTTTATGACCATCATTCACATGTAAATAACCTGATAATCACTTCTATCCGAGTATATATTATAAATCAATCATTAAATTAACCCACGAACATTAACGATTTGCGTTCCGCTTCACAAAGAACTCACCCTTGGAATGTATAAAGAATCGCCGCGCCTCTTCCAAAGGGCGCAATCCTGCTGCGCCTGTTCGAGGTTGATTTCTGTCTCTGAACTCCGTTGTTGCTTGACTTAGTTTAATTAGCTTATGTATTAATGGACTATTATCCGTATTGTCGCCTTAATTTCTGTTCGTTAATTCTTTTTTCTTTCTTTTCCCAAATTATCCGTTTTAAAGGTATTTTTCGACATAAATCGCTAATCCCAATGTAATTATTGTAATTTCTTATTATTGTAATTTTATTCCTTGTATTTTGTATCCATTTGTATGTTTTCACATGTAATTGAGCATTAAATCCTACTTCGACCCAATTGATTGTTAAACTATGTGTCAACCGACTTAGTTAAATTCACATGCTAGGATTAAAACTTGGATGTTGCATTGCATGCATATAATAGACGATATATCAAGTATAGATGATGTCCCTAATCATTAGTAGAGGCCGCTATCGAGGCGGGCGGGATTAGGTGTTCGATCAAAAGAGCTTCCTAATATGTACCCTCACCCCTTACTCCAGATCTCTGTGAACATCCGTGTTCATTGGCATCCACGAGAGTCATTCTAGACATAGAATGCTAAGGGTAACGATTGCTTAGTATTCATGTCACTACTTTGTGTCTTGACATGACACGAGGTATTCGAACGGTTTCCAATTTTCCACAATAAATTGGTGGCGACTCCACAAATGCAAACGCTTGTTTCCCAAGCGCCCCCGTGGCCCATGTCCACAATGAGTCACATCAGTGCTATGGTCGTAGAGACCATCTAAATGCAAATCAACTCGTGCAAATATGTTAATTTACCCGAATACTTGATTTGCAATTATTGTGGTCATACGGGACATATTCAAGACAACTGTGTTAAATGTTAGAATTCATTAATCTCATTAATATACATATTCATATAAGTTCAAATTAATATAGTCATAAAATTAAAACTAGATCTTATGCATGCAAACTAAAATAGACAAGAGAAGAAATCGTCTTTCTTACTTTGTGATTTTGGATTAAAGGGCACCAACAAATTCACCTATATGTTAGTTCTTGAGCTTTCCTTAAAATGGATGAACAAAAGGTCCAAATTAGAACCTCTCCCAAATGTGAATACCCAAGGAAATCTCTTAATAACTAATATTATTTTGTACTAGAAATAATATAAATCTTACTATAATTTGACATAAAAAAAATATTGTGTATTTTCTCTTGAAAATTTTCGGCCAAGAGGAGCTTTTGTGAGGTTTTTATTTCTCTAAAAATGTTTCATAAGACATAGAGAGAATATATTTCTTACACTAGAGAAATTAGAATTGTAGAGAATGAATATGGAGGAATCTATATTGGTGCCTCTTCATCAAAACCGGTGGGGGTGTCTATTGGGGAGCCAATGCATGGATCCAACTTTCTTCCCAAGAAGTGTAGGCTTGCATGGCTACATGTAGGTAGGTTGTCATTGTGTTTTTCTCTTATTAAAATAATCAACACAATTTATCCACTAATGCCCTCTAATTGTCGGCACATGTATAAAATGGGTGGTCCATTTTATTTTGTCATTTGTCAATTGTAACATATGTGACATGTTACTTGACATATGAAATTGTAATGTATTTTTAACATATTAAAAATCAACATACTCAATATGTCATATACAAAATCGACTAGTAATTCGTAATTATTTGTACCAAAACGGTTATCAAATTATAAATTACAACGTCTTGTATTTATAATAAATTATTCATTCAATTTATATTTCAATTGTTTCATAAACAATAATTTCATCCAAGTAATAAAACAATTCGATTACTTAGACCGTATCTAATTTAATCGAATTACAATAAGACACGTTAACTTTACTCACAAAATCATCGGTCAATTTTAAGCAATTTAATTAACTCGTATCGGCATACGATTAATTAAATAATCAATTAAGAGTATTTCTCTATTGGTATGACCTAAGGGGATCAACTGATCACCACCGTCGCACGACAGTAATGTCAAACTCTAGTCAGCCAATCATTACCGATATGTGTGGACCAGTTGACTGTAAAATATTGCATCCCACAGGTATTCTTAAAATGAGATTTAAACATGTGATCATCATGATCAACAATTGTGATAGCATTATTGTCGGAGGACACATATTCCAACAATCTCCCACTTGTCCTCGACAAGTGTGCGTCACCAATTCTCTTGTCCTATTACTATCTCCCACTCAATGCAAGGTGTCTTTCAGGTCGTACTTGCAAGTGATCATATCAAGAGTGGTTTCCTCGATTCTGAGAATAACTGATTGACCGGAGTTATCTACCATAGATACCTTCCGAGCGTGGCCATGCATTTCCAGTTCATTACTCCTCGAGTGGCCCTGAGATATTGTTTTAACCCTGACAAGGGGGTGGACGATTCCTATCGCACTATTCCCTTCAACTAGCCACAGCCATCATAACCCAAAATATGCTCATTTGACCCCATTTACGAAGGTCGTAGTAACACAAATCAAAGTTAATCTGAAACTGTGACACCTTAGGCGAACAGTCTTTAGTCAAAACAATCGACTCATCAGAATACTATAGTAGCTCTCGCAACGACCAGGCTATATAAATTTGCCAGAACTCTATAAGCGATCATAAGGCCTGACAAAGTGTTCCTAACAGTCTGCCTATGTGATCGACTAGTCATCTCACATGACTCTATGGCACTTGAACTTGCCATCAATCGCATCACACTCTAGTCACTTTGAGACTTCACCTCATACAAGTGACTATGGGCAAATACCATGTTAATCCGGGTTCACTTTAACGGGGTTCAATATTGTCTCTACAACCCGTTTGGATGTAATAAAGTATAAAAGGAGTTTTCAGATTTAAAAACTCGAACGACAAATGTGATTATCACATATGAATAGTCAATACCTGATTACTACTTCATATTTTTATAATCCATTTTCATCTTATATGTAGTTGTTCATCTCAATGCAATTGAAATGACATAAGACATGACTCATCATGTTAAGCCCATGAGAAGGCTTTGGTTAGTAGGTTTTATCAACTTCTTATACCTTACTCAACCTTACTACATTCTCGTTTTCCTTTGTAATGTATACATTTGCATTACAAAACTTTCTGAGTACGTGTCTAGATCCAATCTAGACATAAGCTCTCTAGCCTTATAATAGCTCCCACTGTTTTCACTGTGTGTGGGATCCATCCTCTTGCTCATCTCATGATTTCAAGTGTACTCAATTTCCGTTGTAAATATTTCTCATTGTTCTTTATTGCCTAGAACGATTCTAGAAAATTTATTTCTAAAATAACATAGCCACAATGGTATCTTAACCATCCTAATGTGTTTTGATTATGGTTTTGTCGGAAACCATGCGCAATCTCAATTGTCAATTGTCATTTGTGTAACACCCTTACACAAATTTGCATCAAAAACACTTTGCTTTACATCCTTAATGCTTCTGCAAGCACTTAAGGGTAATATTTATGGGTTACTAGATAACTATTACTTAAATTCGATTTGAAACAATTCATCATACTCAAAGTATATGAAGTGTTATACATCATTTCCTATTTAATTGATTCGGCAGCGGAAGCAAATGGAATCAATCAAATATGTTCAATTCGATTGAACTAGTCATGAATCTTATCAACATAAGACTCCTTATTTGACATTAATATCATGTGGATTTATCTCCATAAATTCGGATATTAAAGATGTACTATATTTCTCCAAAGTCTTAAATCATTCCCAATGATCAATATGTCATCCACATATAAGACTAATTAAAATTTCCGTAACTCCCACTAAACTCCATGTATAAACACAACTTCTCAACCTATTGAGAAAAGTTTTATAATATGATCAAAACATTGATTCCAACTCATTGATGTCCTACTCAAGACCATCTCTTAACTTGCACATTATCTTAGGATTGCAAAAATCTACAAAACTCAAGACATGTATTGAATACATTCCTTTTAATTGAAGAGGTGGGTTTTAAATTCACTTGCTATATGTATATCATCATAATGAAACACAATCCCTAAGAAGATCCAAATAGACTTAAGCATTTCAACTAGTGCAAAACCTTTTGCCACCAATCAAGCTTTGATATCTAACAATTCACTTGGAATTTATTTCGGATTTTCATGGCTCTAAGCCTTGTATTGTTGGTGAAAATGTGAATATCATTAAAATCAAATATAACCACCATACATCATTCCAACCTACAATCAAACTACTCTTCTTAATCTATTACATTGATTTTGTGTAACCAATCCAGACATTTCGACCTCCCCTTACCAAAGTCTCCTCTTGTCACTCTACAAATGACCACTTCAGACATTCTTAACAACCCAAGTCGGGCTCGCAAAATGTACATCTCCACTCTACTCTTATTCCTGCATTCCCAAATGTGGTAAATAAGACCTGAAATCGCTGCCATAACCACTTGCTTTTTCAACAGGGAACAGCATCTCCACCTAATAAGCCAAGCCACCACATCTCCCCGCCACTCGAATCAGAACCATGCCTCGCAGAGTGCGACGACGCACCGCAAGCTAAATGGGCATTCAAAAACAAGTGCCTATGAGTTTCCATCTCGCATCCCACATAAGTAACACGGACCAGCATAACAAATACCAAACTTATTCATCCTATCTTGAGTTAAGAACCATTGTTGAACAAAAATCCAGTCATCGAAATTATGCTTGGGCACACAAACTCTATTCCAAACTATAGGAGCCCAATCCTTCCTCTGACATGGACCAAGAAGCCAAGTATAACCTTTCTGAATAGTGTAGTTGCCATCCCACGCACCATTCAAAAAACCAGGCTTAAGCGACTCCTTTATCTTACGATTTGTCTCCATGCCCACTGAATTCGAGAAGGCTCATATAACCACCAATCACACTGCTTTATATATATATGATGAACCCACTGAACCCAGAGACTCTCCTTTTTACTATGAATCCACCACGCATATTTGCCAAGAAGAGCAAAGATTCCACGAGAGAACAATTAACTATGCCCAAACCACCATGCTCCTTTGGTAAGCAACAGTCTCCCCAAGCCACGGGAGGAGAATGCTTGTACTCTGCGGTCCCCTCGCCCATAAATAATTTCTGCAGATGCTCTCCACCTTATGAATCACTCCTTTTGGTAACAGAAAGATCCTAGCCCAATACACATGCAACTGAGTAAGGACAGCTTTAACCAACACTAGCCTCCCAGCATAGCTAAGATGTTTAGCTCCCCAACCTCGAATCCTTGCTACAATCTTATCCACCACCCTACTACAATCTGCTACACTCAATCTTTTATAAGAGATTGGCACCCCCAAATAACGAAATGGGAATTGTCCCAACTTAAACCCTGCAAGCCTAACAAGATTAGTAGCAAGACTGTCATTAACACCATTCAGATAAACATCAGACTTAGACTTATTCATGCATAACCCAGATGCCTCAGAGAAAGTCATAAAAGCCCTCAACAAAATAGTGACAGATGGAATATCAGCTCTGCAGAATAATAGGAGATCATCTGCAAAAGCTAGGTGACTAAGCTTTAACCCCCTACACAGAGAATGATACCTAAACTCAGGTTTCTCAGTGACAACGCTCAGAATCCTAGAAAAATACTCCAGGCAAAGAGTGAAGAGCAATGGGGACATAGGATCCCCTTGCCTCAGTCCTCGTTTACCCTTAAAATACCCAAACTGTGACCCATTCAAAGAAATAGTGAAAGAAGGTGTGGAAACACACACCATAATCCACTGGACCATCTTCTCAGGAAACTCCAAGGCAACCAACATATCTCTAAGAAAAGCCCATTCTACAGAATCATAGGCTTTTTTAAGATCAATTTTAAGCATTGCCCTAGGGGTACAAGTTTTCCTCCCATAGAGCCTCACTAAATCTTGACAAATAAGAATATTGTCAACAATCTCTCTATCTTTAATAAAGGCACTTTGATTCATGCTAACCACATCCATCAGAGCTCCAGAAAGCCTACTACAAATGATTTTGGAAATGCATTTGTACATGACATTACAACAAGCAATGGGACGAAAATCATGGACTGAGGAAGGGCAATCCATTTTTGGGATAAGAGTGAGCACTTTGTGGCATTAACTTGTCAGTGATCTACCGTGGTAAAAAATTCTTTAACAAAGATTAATCACATCACCTCCAATAATGTCATAAGCATCCCCGAAAAACCCAAAGAGAATACCCGTCTGGACCAGGAGCTTTCTCCACCGGGATAGAGAAGAGAGCTTCCCTAATCTCATCGCCAGAAACTCCGTTGAACCATTCCCCTGGCATGCTCAGAACTCACAACCTTACCATTTTTAACTACAGCTCTACAAACAAGAGTAACCTTTGTAGAACTACCTAGCAAAGCCTGATAGTACTCAACAAAAGCATGTTCAATGGCATTAACCTCAGTACAGTTCACCCCATTCATATCATGAATCCTGAGGACCTTGTTTTGGGCACGTCTAGCTTTAATGGTACTGTGAAAGTACCTAGTGTTATCATCAGCATAATTGACCCACTGAGCTTTGGCCTTCTGAGCTAAGAAAAGAAGCCTGGCATCATCAAGCTGTTTATAAGAGTCAGCAGCTATTCTCTCCTCATTTTGAAGTTGCACATTCCTGGGATCATTATGTAACTGCTTCTGAATAGTTTCCAGCAACATTTTAGCAACCAAAGCAGAATTCTCAATATCCCCATACCTACTATTATTCAATTTTTTCAAAGGATGCTTCAGATTCTTAAGTTTTTTGACCACCTGAAACATATAACATCCAGAAATAGATTGTCTCCAAACATCATTGACAATACTTTTAAACTCAGTATGCTTCCCCCACATATTAAAATACTTGAAATTACCCTTTCTTCTTTCAATATCAGCACCTAGCTCAATCAAGCAAGGGCTATGATCATAAAGGCCCTCGGGTAAAAAAGTAATGAGACCCAGAGGGACCGCTTAGGATCCACTCATCATTGGCCAAAACCCTATCAATCCTACTAAATACCCTAGCATCACCTTGTTGTTTATTGTTCCAGGTGAAGTAGGCACCAGAAGAGACTAAATCATACAATCCACACACATCCACACAATTCTGAAAGCCCTTAACCTCAAAGATCACCACCGAGACCCAATTCGTTCATCCATAAACAAAACATTATTGAAATCTCCCATTACCACCAAGGACCAAGGTGATATTAATTTTCATATTTATCGAGATTCCCAAAGAGCAACTCTATCGTAGTCCATTACACCCATACACCAACGAGCAGGTCCACACAAATCCAGTCACCAAATTAGTAACCTGAGCATGTATGACCTGCAAATCCTTCTTAATGCAATGAACCAAAACCTGAGTAGTATCCCATAACAACCAGATTCTCCCACTATCCCTAATCTCACTATTATCAATTATTTGCCAGGGCCTACCAAACCCATCCTGAATTCTAGCTTTATTCTTTATTTTGACCCTAGTTTCTACCAAACCAAACAGGCCAATTTTATTAATATGCAAGAATCTTCTTATATCACCTTGCTTATTCCATTTATTAATACCTCTAACATTCCAAAATCCTATATTAACCATTTTGAATAATTGGTGTTCTCCCCTTCCCCATACTATTTAGTAGACTTTGCCTCAGAGATTGCTGAACAACTTCTAACACTGTAGGGCCTCCCTGGCTGTTCCCCCTCCCAAATCTAGACAGGCGGTGGACCAAACTAGCTGGTGAGGCCATTTCCTTGCTTTTGAAAGGGATGGGGGTAATCATCTCAGGAGGAGTAGCCTGTGGCAACACCACCGGTTCCCGCATGACTCAACAACCCGCACAGAACTATCACTTGGTTGCACAACCGGTTTCACAGCTTGGTTGTACAGAGCCCGAACTTTAGGCCTCCAAACTTTCTCGAGCAAGGCTTCTTACGAACCTCACCGCACGCTTCCTACACATAGTTGCATCATGACCAATGCCAAGATACATTGAGAGCACACAAGGGGCTTCCATTCATAAGAAACCGCCTGCTTCTGTATCACATCTTTATCATCAATGAATTCTATCATATCAAGCAAGTTATGTCCCATTCTCACTTCCACCATGAATCTAGCATATTCCAAGTATTCCTTCTTCTCAGTAGCACGATCAGGATTGATAGGAGTACCTATCATGCTAACTATCTTAGGTAAAGCTTTCCCCCAAAATTTAAGATCCAAGTTATACAATCTCACCCAAATTCGCACCAAATCAGGCTTATCCTTCACACACTTCACATCCGGTTGCCAATCTCTAATAATAAAAGGTTTATTATCAAAAAACAACTGCTCAGATTGAAGTACCTTATCTTTATCCTCTTGTTTAGCAAACCTAACAATACATACACCATTGTATTGAAAAGCGACTTTGTCAATTGATAAATCCTTCCATACTCGTCTCACATATCCATCCATGACATGATTAGGCGGATTAGCACCCAAAACAAAGCAGAATACAGACGAAGACCAAAATTCAAGCTCACCTTGGACATCCCCTGTTTCAATTTTAACGCGAGGTTGTTTCAATGGTGTACCTGTTTTCGCGCCAACTGTTTCCCACTCCGCTTCAGTCGTAACATTGATTTCCGGAACCTCGTTCATCTCCTTGCTCAGATTGAACGATCGAAGTTCCGCTGTCTTAGAACTTTCAAATTTGCACTCGCAGAGAGAACAATCTCTCGTAACTCTGTAATATGTATCGTATTACTATTATTTTTGTGTTTATTAGTTGATGTACTATTATTTTTGTGTTTTTGTGGAGTATTAGTATTATTTACATTTCGACGATTTCTCGCCATTGCTGAAGAAACTGCGAAAATGTAAGCTTTCTCTCTCTACTCGCTTTCTCTCTCTATAACCGTATTCGACTTTTGTTCTTATTTCTTTATCCTTGTTATGATCGTTGATGTTCTAAGCCTTGTATTGAGTTGTGACTTAAACACTCTCATGTAAGTCATATGTTCATTACTTTCCAGAAGTAATCAACTTGAATCAAACAATTTCTTTGTAAGTTGCAAGCTCTTTACTTTCTAAAAGTAACACTAATTCATCATCTTCAACAAGTGATGACTTTAACCTCCTAGGTTGTGAAGAAACAACGTCTTACACAAAACGTCTCATGTAGCCAAGAAAGACCAATTTCTTGCGACATAACATTCTTTGTGGCTCTTGAAAAATTTCTCCCACTCTGTCTTTTGGAAATAAACTTGTATTCTAGAAAGACAGCTTCACGAGCCACAAACCCGTTGTACTCGTGATTATAGTAAGGAAAAATGAGCATTTGTTTCTTTTGAAAACTTACAAACAAGGTACCCTACCATTTCATATCTGACATGATTCGTTTAGATTTAGTGGAAAAACACCTTAGACAAAATGATAATATCCCCAAAATAAGATGAAGTAACTCAAAGTAACTTGATTGAAGTCCAAACCATATCGAATAGCGTTTGAATTCCTTATCCAACCACACATTATCCCATAATGCGTGCTAAGAGAGATTAATTTGTGATACCATATCACATTTCCTTTGTCTTATATCAAAGTCTTCACTTTGATAATCACATCATGACTAAATCGTGATTCTTTGAACTCTTTGAACTTCTTCAAAGATTTCTCTATTTACCTTATTAAGTGAACACATTAGTGTCAACCTAAATTGTTGGTAAAAGAAAATGATCAACCTATTTTGGATCAATGATTAACAACCTCGATCTCCTTTTCAACCAAAAGGCACGAGACATCTTGCTTTGAATACAAGATACGCATATACCATAATATTAAATGGTTTCAAGAGTACTCGATAACTCTTTGCGTTCATCATTCCACAATCTAAGGTTTAATATTGGGTTACCAACTTGAGTCTTGCATCATCTTCATGATATATCATTCTAGTTTGGTTTAGAATATAATCACCTTGATAATGGGCTAGCCATACATCAAATTATGGTGTATAGGGTCACAAAAGTGAAACCTCTTCTGTATCTTAGCAAGTTTATATTCTTATTTAGAGTTTATGCACTTAATAGTCACAATTAAGTACAACTATAAACCCTAAACTAGATTGATTACACGATGACTCTATCTCTCGACATTTTTTGATGCTAGTCGTCATATTCTAATCATCCTATGTATCAAATACAAAGATGAAAACTACCACCGGTTTCTAATATTGACGAAGTAGTACTAGCAAAATTTATGTCAATCAAATAAACATTTAAAGAAGAAGGTTCCATTAGATGTCCCACAACTAACTTGTTGATTCTTCAATAATTTGGGGTAGTTTCCTTTCTAGCGTCCAACAATTAAGACAATGGAAACTTTATCGGTCGGGATTGATAAATTTAGTATCGTCATTCTCAATAACTTTACTTTTAACATTACCTTGTATCAATTCCATTCTAATTTTACTTCTTTGAACTTCGTTCTTTTCTTAACGGTTTAAGAGAATGCTCCCACTCATTTCAATTAGTCTTTGCTTAGAGAAGCAAAATTGAATTTCATGAAGACTACTCTTCAATTCATTCGTTTAGTCTTAAAACTTTCATTGAAGTGGTTGCGGTATTTTGGTCAATTTTGATTTCCAACAAATCTAGTTACCAAAATGATTTAACGTTTCAAAGTACTTAACTCAATTAAGCATATGAGAAACAATTCATTGTAAGTAGATATGTTAGTCAAGAATCAAAAACCCGTTTGCTCATGAATAACTTATATCTATATTCTTAACAAGAGATCCTTACAATGGATAATACGAGGTTTTTAGAAGAACATTCTAATTTTGTCTTTAGTTACGATGTTTTAATGGAGATTTGAATTAAAATCGAAATGATATCGTATATAAATTGAGGTAAAGAAATAGAACAATAGGATAACGGAATAGTGGAAAACTTAACATTTATCGTTTTATTAATACTTGTAAATAACAAGTAAAGTATTTACATAGTGACCTCTACCCACTATGATATATGATTCCAAGATCCAAATTCATATTAACTTGGCTATCGGTAAAGCCGAATACACTCTTTAATCGATTCTACTTTTAGAACTCTTGGTCGATAAAATTACATTAATATTTATCTTTAGCCCGAAACACATCCGGCAACCGCCGTCGAGAATACTTTCGTTGAGTTCAACCCAAATTTCGAATAAATGTGTCCATGATCCAAATTTACATCAACTTGGTCATCGGTAAAGCCGAATACAACCCTTGTCTTTATAAATTCGGTGGGTAGACATTTATTACCCACTTCCCCTACGTAATAAGGTTTGTACCCCGGTAGGGCCGAGTGCACTCCCTCATGAAATAGGTTTTCATGGTTTCTACTTTTTGGTAAGGCTAACTCTCAATTTTTAAAAGCGAGAGGTCATGTCAATTTATTATCTATCACGTTTTAAGTGAACTAAAGCGGTGAACTACGATAATTGTAATTGACACGGTCGATAAACTCGATTAAATAAAATGCATTTTTAGTTATGGCGATTTAGCGATGCATGCAACATATAAATAAAATGCAAAGCATAAAAATAAAATCCTAGTATGGCCTTCCTAAAATAGGAAATCTAATAAACTATTACAAATTCGGAAACCAACTTCTTTGGTCCCTTGAACTTCGGTTTTGGCACACATTTCAAGGCAATACTTTCTTTGATAGATCGCCTTCTCGAGTGGCACCGTCTTCAAGGAACTCCGGAATAAATAAATTGCATAATAAATTACATAATTTCCTATTATACATTTGTAATTAAAATAAAAATAAATCTATTAAATTACAAAACGGTGATACGAGATCACAATAAATTACAACTGAATCGATATTCCCATACATTTCGGGTAATATCAATTAAAACTAAGGCCATACTAAGTAAAATTACATAATTCAAAAATTACATAAAATTAAATTATGACAATCATAAATAAAATGCAGCATTATAATATGTATGAACATGCTGGATTTTATGCTAAATCTCCTTTAAAGAGCCAATATCGTATATTAATCGGTTTTTACGGATTTGCGTGATTTAACCTTTTAAAAATCACAATAATTACATAAATTAATAGTTATGTACAATTTAATTACCCTAACCATCTTAGGACTCAAAATTAGTCTCCACTAACATTTGACAATAATTAAACTTAATTTCTTAATATTGTTCATAAATGGACCCAAAAATACAAAATTATGCCATAAACTTCAAATTAAATCATAAAAATTTCAAATAATTTCAAATTTTGAAATTTAAACTCATAAACATTCTGGAAAAAATACCATGACACTCATAATGTTCAAAACTTAGGTTAAAATTCGAAAAATTATCGAGAAAAACAATGTTGTGGTTTATCGATTTTAACAAATATGACCATAAAAATATGAGAAAAATTATTTTTATCAACTTTTCACTTTTAGATCTGAAATATATGATAAAATGAAACATGTGACGTTTTTCCTTAGACATGAAGTATGTTTTAGCATTTTTACTAATTAAAGTCACTATTTATGTGATTTTTCATCAAAAATTCATAAATCATGCATAAAGACTTCATTATAGCCAAATATTTTACACACATATTGTAAAATTGCATGTGAAAACATACGAAATTTCCATTACCATATTCGAAATATAACTCATATTAACCTATTTACCCATTTAAATACGATTTTAACTTGAAAAATCCATATTTCGAGCAAAACAACTCATTTTATCATAAAACTTTACAGGCCATCAGTAGATAATATATGTGAAAACATATCCAAAAACCACTGAAACATTCAAAGTTTAGCTAATTTTCGTCCAAAAATGACATTTTTATCATAAAAATAACATTTTAATGCCAATATTATATAAAATGAACAATAAAATCCATAAACAAACCAAAATGTCCTAAAAATCACTTAGGACCATAAACTTTTAACATACAAATTTATTTTAAGGTTTATCTTCATAAAACCAAATTAATTAGTTTTGTATGTTAATCATATAACTCGGAAAAACTATAAACCGATTTGCATGCAAACAATCTAAGACTCATGATACCGCTTGTTAGAATTCATTAATCTCATTAATATACATATTCATATATGTTCAAATTAATTTAGTCATAAAATTAAAACTAGATCTTATGCATGCAAACTAAAATAGACAAGAGAAGAAATCGTCTTTCTTACTTTGTGATTTCGGATTAAAGGGCACCAACAAATTCACCTATTTGTTAGTTCTTGAGCTTTCCTTAAAATGGATGAACAAAAGGTCCAAATTAGAACCTCTGCCAAATGTGAATACCCAAGGAAATCTCTTAATAACTAATATTATTTTGTACTAGAAATAATATAAGTCTTACTATAAAATTGACACAAAAAAATATTTTGTATTTCCTCTTGAAAATTTTCGGCCAAGAGGAGCTTTTGTGAGGTTTTTATTTCTCTAAAAATGGTTCATAAGACATAGAGAGAATATATTTCTTACACTAGAGAGAATTGTAGAGAATGAATATGGAGGAATCCATATTGGTACCTCTACATCAAAACCGGTGGGGGTGTCTATTGGGGAGCCAATGCATGGATCCAACTTTCTTCCCAAGAAGTGTAGGCTTGCATGGCTACATGTAGGTAGGTTATCATTGTGTTTTTCTCTTATTAAAATAATCAACACAATTTATCCACTAATACCCTCTAATTTTCGGCACATGTATAAAATGGGTGGTCCATTTTATTTTGTCATTTGTCAATTGTAACATATGTGACATGTTACTTGACATATGAAATTGTAATGTATATTTAACATATTAAAAATCAACATACTCATAAAATATGTCATATACAAAATCGACTAGTAATTCGTAATTACTTGTACCAAAACGGTTCATCAAATTATAAATTACAACGTCTTTTATTTATAATAAATTATTCATTCAATTTCAATTTCAATTGTTTCGTAAACAATAATTTCATCCAAGTCATAAAACAATTCGATTACTTAGACCGTATCTAATTTAATCGAATTACAATAAGACACGTTAACTTTACTCACAAAATCATCCGTCAATTTTAAGCAATTTAATTAACTCGTATCGGCATACGATTAATTAAATAATCAATTAAGAGTATTTCCCTATAGGTATGACCTAAGGGGATCAACTGATCACCACCATCGCACGACAGTAATGTCAAACTCTAGTGAGCCAATCATTACCGATATGTGTGGACCAGTTGACTGTAAAATATTACATCCCACAAGTATTCTTAAAATGAGATTTAAACATGTGATCATCATGATCAACAGTTGTGATCGCATTATTGTCGGAGGACACATATTCCAACATTAAACGCGTGCAAGATTTACGCAAAGGCATTCAATTTGTTAAAGCATCTAACACAGTAGTTGAAGAAGAGGATGTTCCCACAGATGAATCTAACTTGAATGAAAAAAGAAATAAAAATTTTCGTTGGTTCTATGATATGAGTTTTGAGTACAAGAAAAAGACCAATGAATCTAGACAACCACAAAAGCCTAAAGAGTCTGATAAGACTAAGGCTCCCCCTAAACAACCTGAAAAGCAATCACGCGAAACACCTAGAGCTCGCCCTAAGATTAGGACACCTCCAAGACAAACTCATTCGTGTATAAAAACGAAAAAACATTAGACAAGTTTGGGTTAGAGAAGATATAATCTTTAGGGTGACTAATATTAAAGGACCCAACCTTGCTTGGGTACCTAAAAACTGTATCTAATCGTTTTGCATGTTGTGGTGAAAGAAAATAATCTATGGTACCTTGATAGCGGCTGCTCAAGGCATATGACTGGAGATATAAATTTGTTTCTTTCAGTTGAACCATTTGATGGAGGTAAGGTTACCTTCGGAGATAACAAGAAAGGTAAGGTTGTTTGTATTGGTAAGGTTGGTATTTTAACTTCTCATGCTATTAGTGATGTTTATCTTGTTAGAGGACTCAAGCATAATCTACTCAGTATTTCTCAACTATGTGACAAGGGAAATAAAGTTGTTTTTCATTCAGATACTTGTCGTATAATAATTAAAGGAACAAGTAGTGTTATTCTTGAAGGTCATCGTAAAAGGAATGTTTATATGATTGATTTAAATGCAATTCCTACTAACTCGTTTACATGCATGAAAGCTACTTTAGATGATCCGTGTTTATGTCATAAGAGGTTTGCTCACATTAGCTCTACCATACTAATTAAACTCAAGAAATGGGATTTGGTTGAAGGGTTGCCATCAATCAAATTTGACCAAGAAACACTATGTGACTCGTGCGCTCATTGCAAACATGTGAGATCGTCATTCAAACCTAAGAGAGTGGTAAGCACCAAAGAACCACTGGAACTAGTGCATATGGATCTATGTGCCCCTATGAAGGTAAGAAGTAGAGGCGGATCCATGTATGTTTTCGTTCTTCTAGATGACTATTCCAGGTACGTTTGGCCTCTCTTTCTAAGTTCAAAAGATGAAACTTTCGATGAATTTGTAGTTCTAATGACGCTTGCCCAAAACAAGTATAAATCAAAGTTAGTTTTTATACGTACAGATCATGGAACCGAATTTGATAATCATTCCTTTATAGAATTTTGTATGGAAAATAGTGTAGTACATAACTTTTCTGCACCACGAACCCCACAACAAAATGGTGTTGTTGAACGTATGAATAGAACACTGGAGGATATGGCACGCACTATGTTATTGTGTTATGGTCTACCTTGTAATTTTTGGGCTGAAGTTATTAGTAATGTATGTTTTGTTTTTATCGAGCTTTGATTAGGCCTCTCGTTAAGAAGACTCCATATGAGCTTCTAAGAGGACGAAAACCTAATATATCTCATCTTCGTTTCTTCGGGAGCAAATGCTTCGTCCATAACAATGGCAAAAACCGTTTAAGCAAATTTGATCCCAGAAGTGGTGAAGCTGTTTTCGTTGGATACTCTACTCATAGTAAAGCATACAAAGTTTTTAATAAAAGAACTTTATACATCGAGGAAAGTGTTCATGTTATTTTTGATGAAAATAATACGTTTGATAAAGCTGAACATGATGAGGAAGAAGATATGAATGAACCTGATTTTCGTCTATCTAAAGGTGGTCTCCCAGAGCTGGATGAGGAAGATAAAGAAATTGAAGGCACAAATGATGAACATGGAAATTCTACAAATAAAAAGGGAAAGTGAGCTGAGGTTATAGTTGATAATACTATAACTTCGTCTCAAAACAAGAACTTGGAAACCGAAGTTATACCTGATGAAGCTATAACTTCAAATCCAAACCAAAGTATAGAATCCAGTGTTATACCTGGTTCTACTATAACCCCGGGATTAAATTCAGGGGGAGCACTTCTTGGATCCCAATCATTTGAAAATGGTGAGCCCAGTTCAAATGACATTGACGCGTCGCCGGTCTCTAAAAAATGGAGATATAAAGACTCTCATCCCATGGAGAACATTCGTGGAAACTTAAGGAGAAGTGTTCAAACTCGTAGAGGATTGCACAACTTTTGTTCTTTCTACTCCTTTCTCTCCACCATTGAACCAACCAATATCAAAGAAGCCCTTGATGAATCAGAATAGATTGTTGCCATGCAAGAAGAACTACAACAGTTTGAAAGGCATAAAGTGTGGCATTTGGTTTCTAGACTTAGAGATAAATCTGTTATTGGGACAAGATGGGTATTTAGAAACAAGCTGGACTATACGGGAGTTATTGTACGAAACAAAGCTATATTGGTTGTACAAGGGTACAATCAATAAGAAGGGATTGATTATGACGAGACCTTCGCTCTCGTTGCTCGTCTAGAGGCTATCAGATTATTAATAGCCTTTGCAAATCACAAAGGAATGAAACTATATCAAATGGACGTTAAGACTGCATTCCTTGACGGTTATTTGAATGAAGAAGTTTTTGTAGAGCAACTCCCTGGATTTCTGGATAACAAGTTTCAAAACCACGTTTATAAATTAGAAAAGGCGTTATATGATTTGAAACAAGCTCCTCGGGCTTGGTACGATAGATTATCAAAATTTCTGCTTGAAAGCAAATTTAAAAGAGGAACCTTGTTTCTAAAATCTGAGGATTCTGATTTATTAGTTGTGCAAATCTATGTTGATGATATCATTTTTGGTTCAACTAATGATAAATTGTGTAAGTATTTTTCAGATCTGATGACCTTAGAATTTGAAATGAGCATGATGGGATAACTCAAATTCTTCCTTAGACTTCAAATCAACAAACTAGTGAAGGCATTATGATCGACCAGCAAAAATACATCAAGGAAGTAATCAGAAAATTTTGAATGGAAAATTCTCATTCTATGTCCACTCATATGGTCACAGATAAGAAATTAACATTAGACGAAGATGGTAAGTCTGTCAATGAAACAACTTACCGAGGTATGATTGGTTCACTCCTTTATTTAAATGCTAGCCGTCCAGATATTATGTTTAGTGTATGGTTGTGTGCTCGATTTCAATCGTGCCCCAAAGAATCGCATATGATAGCAGTTAAGAGAATCTTGAGGTATTTAATTGGTACGTCCAAATTATATCTGTGTTATCCTCTTGGGTGCAACTTTGATCTGATAGGATATTCAGATGCAGACTATGCAGGCTGCTCGTTTGATAGAAAAAGTACTTCAGGCATCGCTACATTTGTTGGACCTTGTATTATAACGTGGGAGTCAAAGAAGAAAAATTCAGTTGCCTTATCTATTGCTGAAGCCGAATATATTGCTGCCGCTTTGGTATGTTCTCAACTTTTATGGCTTAATCAACAAATATGTGATTATGGTATAGATGTAGGATGTATTCCTATTTTATGTGATAATACGAGTGCTATAATTACTTCCAAAAACCCAGCACAACACTCTTGTACTAAGCATATTGATATTCGATACCATTTTCTACGTGACCATGTTGATAAGGAGAATATAAAACTTGGAACTTTGTAGTACAGAAAAACAATGGGCAAATATTTTGACAAAGGCTTTGGCTAGAGAACATTTTGAGATCTTACGGTTGGAAATTGGTTTAATTGGTGGCAACTAAACTTGTCACAAATATTTACGATCCTTATGACCGACTAGAAATAGACGAGATTATATGAGTGTGTCCGTATTTTCCACCGCAAGTATACTCTTGTTAAATATTATATTATTTTACGAGAAAATTCCGTCTTCTAGTCATATATATTTTATGTTTATTTACAAACCAAATTTCTCCGTCACATTGTTTTTGGCCGAAAATCCTGTCATATTTCTCTACCCTATTTTACCATATTCTATCCTATGTGACTTACCTTATAATATCTATCACCATATAATTATCTTAGCTTTTCAAAAGATTTACCCTAATTATATACTTCCTTATATTTGTAAAAAAAAGGGGGATGTAAATCTTGCTAAGATTCTAGCCGCCCAAAATCACTTTCCTATACCTACCTAAACTCATTTACCTTTAACCCTATTTATACTCCACCTCCCTCACTTCTCCATCACCCTCACAACTCTCAAAACTTTCAATTTCTTAAAAGTCACTCACACTCACACTCAACCTCACCATCTATCCTCATCATGTCTCCACCCACAACTCGACTCAACTCACCCTCAACTCGGTCTTCTACTAAGACTGGGTCATCAAAACCACCATGCAATAAACCCAATCAAATCGTAACCACCTCCTCACCTCAACCATACCCAAATCTCACGTATCCCGATCATAACCGGGTTGAGACTAGCATCGAGCGAAAGCGTCGTAAGCTCAATAAAGGTAAAAAGAAGGCTATTGGTGTTGAGGACTCGGTTGAAGAAACAGAAATTGTGGTTAGCCGTGATGGTCATAAAAAAAAACATTGTTTTGAGAACATATGCCGAATGTTATGGCGATGGGTCTTGATAAAGTTCATTTTTTAAGGAGGAAAGGACTCGGGTGAATCGTGTTTTGCGATATGGTATCCATGGAGGACGGCCTTATCCCGAAAAATGGTAAATAAAGATTGAAGCTTTGCAATTCTTCACCGACTTCTTGACTTTCCAAGAATGGACCAAGATTTTCTCTATAACCAGTCCGGTTTATCCCATTGAGGTAATCCAATTTTATGCTTCGGTTTCGGTTAAGAAAAATATGTTACATGCAATTGTTAATGAGTCCGAAGTCACAATCTCCATTGAGGATTTTCGTACTCTGTTTTCCGTCCCTAATGATGGGGTGGAAATCAACCTGAGTGCGGAATGGGGAGATGTGACCGAGGAAGAGAAGCTTCAAATTAAGCGTTCTTTTGATGATGGTGCTACGGGGTCAAGTAATATGTTGGCGGGATCGTTTTCGCCTAAATTGAAATTCTTTCTAAATTTTATATTGAACACGGTGGTTCCAAGGTGAGGGGGCCGTGACAAATTGCCAAGTTATGAGATGGTGTTGGTTATTAAGTGGCTTGAAGGTGTTAAGGTTAGTCTTCCCCGACTTGTTTTTCATCGTATTATACAAACGAGTATTTCCGTAACCGAGGACAAATTCTATACTATTTTGGATTTGCCCTTTGGTATGTGGATTTCTCGTTTAATGGAACATAAGGGAGTTGTTAGTCCAAATAGCTATGGAGTAATGGTTAAAGACGAGATGTGTGGTACACATCTTAAGTTGATGAAAGTGGCTGCGGTTGGACCCGAGATAATCTTTTGGTCAAAAGGAAGTGTGGTGGAAAAGTCGTCGGATGTGTTGGTGGTTATGGAACAAATGTTGGACTCGTTTATGACGAGTATTTGTGAAAAATTGGATGTTCAAAATAAGTTGATTGCGGAGTTGGTAGCGGGTATGTCAAAGGAGAAGGTTGTGGCTCCAGTTTCTAATGATGTAGGGAATGCCGAGGTCCTAGCCTACTTGCGTGGGTTAGAAGGACGTGTTGAGACTGGCTCGAGATGCGGATAGAGCGCCTTATGAGTGTGTCCGTCAATCTCACTCGTTGGCAAACTTAGCAAGTCAAGGAGGGGCTATTTGGCGAGAAGGGAAAGCTATGCATGCGGAAATGGTGCTCATTTTTGAGGCAACAAACGCCTTGTCGTTGAAAGTGCTTAATTTTGAGACGTGTCTCACGGCACAAGCAAATCATGTGCGGTCTTGCTTTGATCATCTTGATTCCCTTGAGTTTAGGACTCGTCCCGGTTATGTGAACCCCAATGTTGTAAAACACGACATTGCTTAAACCCATTCTAACCCAACTCCTTGCTCCATTTATTTTTGCTTTTGTCGGACTTATATTTTCCTATTTGTCTAATTCGGCCCACTTTGGCACTTTATACTCTATTCGGCCCATTGGCATATTTTGTTTATTTGGCCCATAGGCTTTCACACTTTCGGTTTTTATTAGACATGTTCTATTATGCTTGCTTATCATAGATTTGCTTCTCGTTCTATAATATGTGTGTTCATCTTTATTTCTTTCCTCGGTCTATATTATTCTAGTTGTTTTATGTCTTGTTCTCCTCTTTTCGATGATGTCAAGAAGGGGAAGAAATGACCGTGATGTAAGTATTTGCCTAAGCTTGCTCCTTGTAGAAATCTTTAATCTCTTAAGATCCTTAGATGCTATAACTTTGAATATAAGTAGCTTATTCTTGCGTTCAACTGACTATAATGTTTGTAGTATTATGTTGATGAGGAACTCGTACTGAGTCACAAATCATAAGAGACTTGTCATCATCAAAAAGGGGGAATTTGTTGGACCATATAATTATATGATATGTTTTGATAATGACAACTATGATTTATAATATATATACTCTTTGCTCGTAATCGTTTGTTAGTCTTCAATAGATTTAATAAACGTTACAATAATAGCAAGCAATGTTATAGCATCCATGGCAATAACTTTGACGATTTGTTAAGCATCATTGAAATAATGTTATAGCTCCTTGAGCTATAACATTGAAGATTCTCAAAGCATCACAGTGACTGATACGTGCATTTTATATAGTCCTTTTAGGCCTTTTTATGCACGTATTTCTATGCTATTATCGTAGTTTTATGCTACGAAATACCCCGAATATGCTACTTTGGTTTTCTTTGCCTTATTTACAGGAATGGATCAGAAAGTAGTGAAATCAAGCCTTTTACCATCCGTTTTGCATGCATTTGGAGGAAGAGTAAATTTGGAGCGGAAATGTAGTTGTCTCCGGATGCGTGAAGCCATTTCGGGAGCTAAAAAGACAAGTCAAAGCTGGACTAACGAACAAGTAGCTGCTGGAGTCATATTTCACTCGATCGAATGCTTATTTGATCGATCGAATGACTTTGGAATGTTGAAGACCTCGATCGAACACTTTCCTTGGTCGATCGAATAGTTGCTTTTAGAGGTTTACTCGATCGAGTACTATTACTGGTCGATCGAGTGGTTTGAGCTCAGTTTTGCTCGATCGAGTGGTTTCAAATCACTCGATCGAGTGGAATTGATATTGGGCCCAGGCTTTTTGTTTTATTTCGCTATTAGGTTTAATAAGAATCGTCTCCTCTATAAGTAGGACGACGAAAAACACATTTAGGGACCGAAACAGATCTTGGGACACCGTTCCTTGACTCCTCTCTCCCCCATCTTGACAATACTTTTTTTTCCCTTTTCTACTGTTGACTGCTTTCCTCTCTTTTTCCGGATCTACTGTAATTCTCTCTTTTTCCCTCTTCTTCTTTATTTAATGTTTATTTCTCTTCCCTTTATTCCTGTTCTTCCCTTTATCATGTCTAGCTAATTTCTCCGTGCTAGGATTAGGGGAGTCAATGAATGAATGTTAGTTGCTAATTTGTTTGCAGATTGTCGTTGTTGTTTTTGTCTATGTTATTAATCGCTGCTTTAATTGTCTCTTGCTGATTGAATCGATGCAATTAGCGTTTTTAATTTTGGTAAGCCTTGACCTAGACCAGAAGGTTGGAAGGGGTGAGACCCGCAGTGAACGATAGAATGCTTTAGTGAGGGCGGAAGGTAAGCTAATATTATTTTAGGGCGAATTGAGACTGGAAGGAGATATTCATTGCCCCTTAGAATGACACATCGACTAATCTGTGACCTTAAATGCAATTAATTGACGTTCATTGATGAACCAACATCCTAGTTTCCTTTCCCTCTGCTTAATTCCTCTTATCTCTATTTCTCTTGCCTTAATCTCGTTAGTTTAGTCAAAACAATCAAAACCCCCACTGTGACCTTCGACAGACCGAATTTGACAAGTAGATAGTGACCGCCTCCCTGTGGATATCGACCCTACTTACGGCTAGCTTCTGTTAGTGTAACTAGGTATTTTATTTTTGGTACCTGACGATGGCATCAAATTTTGGCGCCGTTGCCGGGGAGGCATCTACTTTATTTGCTTGTTTATTTTTGTCTGTCTGCAGCCTCAAGGGATTTATCCCTTGAGGCCGTTATAATCTTTTTCTTTAGTACTGTTTTGATAGGTCCTACAGGTCCTACCTAGACAGTTCTAGGTAAAAGATCGTCAAAGGGAAGGCTTGAGTACCTTTGACCTTCACCTATGTTCCATCCTATGGCGCAGCAGGTGGTTTACTGTGGAAGATGTGGTGTTGCTGGGCACAATGCAGCTATTTGCATGGCAGAGAATGACGAGGTCTATGCGTTCAAGCACCGTAGACAAGCGAGCCATTAACGTTGTAGTTGTGCCGCCACATCTACCTTATCAACGAGGCTATCAAAAGCCTCCGTTCGTCTGGCCACCGCGACAACAAGCTCCTCCTCCTGATAGACAAAAAAAGAGATTGCGGAGTTGGAATCTTTGATCAAGACACTTGCATTCAAAAAGCAAGAGTATGATAGACATACGTACGCTCAAATCGATGAGCTTGAGTCTCAAATAGCTCAGCTAGCCGCTGAGACGACCTTTAGGCACGTGGAGAGTGGTTTTTCCCAGGGAGGACCCGAGTTGCCTATCGTTGCTGATAGTTTATATGACTCGGAGTACGAAGATCTATCCGAAAATGAAGCGAGTTATGAAGATTTCTGCGATGCAATACAAAGATCACTCGATCGAGCTAGTAATAGTGCTCGATAGAGTGGATTATCAGTGAAAACGTTCCATCGAATAGTTGATTTCACTCGATCCAACAGTTGTGTTGAGGAAGTCCTCGATCGAGCAGTTCACTGTGTTCGATCGAGTGAAAATCGGGAAGGAAGCTCTCGATCGAGTTCTATTTTTGCTCGATCGACTAGTTTGGCCAAAGAGAGCATTGATTTGTCACCTGGGTTTGTTATAGATGACGATTTTGATGATGATAATGGTTATGGTGAATCTCCCCTTTTCAAAGCCGAGCTAGATGCACTAGAGGCTGTGATTTACGGGATGGAACCCACAGAGGAGGCAGCTGAGTCAGTGATTGCTCCTAGCGCGGAAGACGTAATATCTTCCTTCGTCAATGATTCCATCATTGAGAGCAACCAAACCGAGGTAGTTAACGATAATTATATTATTGTTTGTTTAAATAGTACAATGCCTCATTTGACTCATGCTTCGTATTTCAATACTATGCCCCCTCCTAGTTGGTCAGATAATTTAACAGTTTTTCACCGTTCTTGTCATCATAAATTTTTTAATCTGAAGCGGTATCCTAATATATTATTAAGTGCTCCTGGGCTCCTTTATTTTGTTGATAAATTTAGGAGCTGTCATAGGAAATTTGTTAGACTCAAACGTTTATACATTTTATTTTCCTATGTCATTATTCTACGGTGGTGCTACTTACAGTTTTGTGTAGCACATGCGCAGCTGTTTGATTGGTTGCTGCGCGCTTTGAGCTGTTTTGACCAGGTTAAATTATAGAGGCTCGAAGAACAGAAGGTCGAGCTGGGACCTGGCTGAAACTAGCGCTACCCGGGAGGCAACCCGGAGATTTAATCTTTAGTTGTTTTTCAAACATTACATTTCATTTCAGTTTTGCGTTGTAATAATCAGTTTTCGTACCATAGACTGGATCGGCTAAGCTTGTTTTATTAGTTCTGGAGGCCGTTTTATTGCGTCTTTGCAGGAGTCTAAAGTGGATGGGTCGATCGAGTATTTTATATGCTCGATCGAATTATTATGCTGCTGCTTTCACTCGATCGAGTAATCTACTCTCTCGATCGAGTGGTTGCGCTTGGATTAGCTTCCTGTGACGACGTTCTGAGCTGTTTGCGACCTCCCACGTTGCTGGCTGGTTTGGGGAGGTCCCTACTTCGCGTTCTTGTGAGTTTTCCGTATCTCCACTCTCTCTCCCTTTTAGTTTGCATTTCCTTTCCATGTTTTGGTACAATGAGGGCATTGTACGGTTCGGTTTGGGGAGGTTATGCATCCATATCTGTGTCTGCATACTATTTTTGTTGCATTTGTATTATCACATTTAATTTGTGTATGCATTGTCTTTTATTCTTATAACAATTCAAAAATCTCAAAAAAAAAAAGAAAAATTTCAAAATTTCACGTCTACTTTTGCTTATAGGTTGAGTCGGAACGGTTGATTTAAATGATGAAATTGCACTCCCATTGAGCCTTGCATTGAACTATTATCTTTTAGCTTTGTCTTATGCATATCTACGAGTTTATGTTAAAATTTAGCTGAACGAATAGACTTGACCTGAAAATTTTGGCAACCTACTTATAATTTCTAAGATTTAGAGTCGTATAAACTGGTGACATTCATGACCGGTTTCATGTAGGATTGTGAGTAGTATACTCCTTGCATAACATGTATCATCAATTTGCACATATATGAAATTCAATTGCTTTTTTCCGTCATACATTCGGGTTCATGGTTGGTGTCACATACAGGGAAGTGCTTACATTCCCTTTTCTTTAATTTTTACCCATTTAAACTCCACATTTAGTCAAATTTGCCTTTTGACCCTTAACTACATCCCAAATTTAGCCTGCCTTGTCAAGCTAGTTTAGTGTATGTTTTTGCAGTATATATCTCATTGTGCCAAGTTTGGCTTGTATCCACTTATTTGAAGTTGGTATTTAATGAAAAAAAGGAGGATGAAAAAAAAGGAAAAAAAAACGTGAAAAAGGAAAAAAAATTCGAAAAAAGAGAAGAAAAATGATGATGCAAGAAACCGTGAAAAAAAAGAAAAACATGTTGTTTGATGAGACGGTTTCTGCTCCTATGCTTTATTTACATTTATTGAGGAGTATTTTCAGTTCGGTTTGGTGAGTTTTGTGCCGAATGAAGGGCACTCATGCTTAATTCTATAATTGAGTTGGAAATGGATGTTGTCATATGGTTTTGTTTAGGTACTAGCTTGGCCGCCTATACCTCCACATTCCCATAAATGTTTTGCCTTTTATTACCCATTGCCTCACTTTGTTGGGATAAGTGTCCTCCGACAATAATGCGATCACAACTGTCGATCATGATGATCACATGTTTAAATCTCATTTTAAGAATACACGTGGGATGTAATATTTTTACAGTCAACTGGTCCACACATATCGGTAATGATTGGTGACTAGAGTTTGACATTATTGCGTAGTGCGACGGTGGTGATCAGTTGATCCCCTTAGGTCATACCTATAGGGAAATACTCTTAATTGATTATTTAATTAATCGTATGCCGATACGAGTTAATTAAATTGCTTAAAATTGACGGATGATCTTGTGAGTAAAATTAACGTGTCTTACTGTAATTCGATTATATTAGATACGGTCTAAGTAATTAAATTATTTTATTACTTGGATAAAATTATTGTTTACGAAACAATTGAAATAGAAATTGAATGAATAATTTATTATAAATACAAGACGTAATTTATAATTTGATAAATCGTTTTGGTACAAGTAATTACGAATTACTAGTCAATTTTGTAAATGACATACTTTATGAGTATGTTGATTTTTAATATGTTAAAAATACATTACATTGTGACATGTCATGTAACATGTTACATGTGACAAAATTGACAAATGACAAAATAAAATGGACTACCTTTTTTATTTTAAGTATGCCGAAATAATGGAGGGAGTGTAAGATTTATATTGTGTTTTTATCTTAAGTGGAAAACACAATGATTATATCTAACTATTAGCCATGCAAACCTAGCTTTTGAGAAGAGCAAAAATAAAAGGCATTGGGCATGCTACCCAAGGCCAATTATTTTGGCCACCATAGGTAAAAAGAAAAGAGTTTTTTTTTTCATTTTTATTCATTTTATCATTTTATAAAAATTCTAGTGTAAGAAATGATACTCTCTCTATCTTTTGTGAAAATCCTAGAGAAATAAAAACTCACTCATCTATTCTCTCTCAACCGATAACAAGAGAGAACAAGTAAATATTTTGTGTCAAAATTTTAAGTAAGACTAATCCTAATACTAGATCATATTATTTTAGTCTTCAAGAGTATTCCTTGGATATTCACTTTTGCGAGAGATTCTATACTTGAATATTTATTCATCCATTATTTGGAATGCTCAAGAACTAACAAGAAGGAGATCTTGTTGGTGCCCATAAAACCGAAATCACATAGTAAGGAACATGATTTCTTCTTTACTTTTATTTATGTTTGCATGCATAAGATTTGTAATTATTTTATAACTAAATAATTTCTCACATATATGAATATGTAAATTAATGAGATATAGATTGATAACAAGCGGTATCAAGAGCCTTGGGTTGTTTGCATGCAAATCGGTTATAGTTTTTCCGAGTTATACGATTAACAAATAAAACTTATAAATTTGTGTTTATTATGATATATCACGAAATCAATTATGCATGTTAAATTTTATGGTCCTAAAATGTATTTAGGATATTTTGGTTAATTTATGGATTTTTATTATTCATTTTATATAATAATGGCATTAAAATGTGATTTTATGATAAAAATGTCATTTTTGGACTAAAATTAGCTAAACTTCGATTTTTCTAGTAGTTTTTGGATATGTTTTCACATATATTATATTTTGATTACCTGTAATGTTTCATAATTTTATGAGTTCTTATGCTCGAAATATGGATTTTTCAAGATAAAATCGAATTTAAATGGAAAGATAGGTTAATATGGGTTATATTTCGAATCTGGTCATAGAAATTTAGTATGTTGTCACATACAATTGTACAAAATGTGTGAAATAATTGGCTATAATGAAGTCTTTATGCATGATTTATGAATTTTTGATGAAAAATCACATAAATAGTGACTTTAATTAGTATAAATTGCTAAAATATACTTCATGACAAAGGAAAAACGTCACATGTTGCATTTTATCATTTATTTCAGATCTAAAATTGAAAAGTTGATAAAAATAATTTTTCTCATATTTTTATGGTTATAATTGATAAATCCGATAAACCGCAACATTGTTTTTCTCGATAAATTTCGAATTTTTTTAACCTAAGTTTTTGAACATTATGAGTGTCATGGTATTTTTCTAGAATGTTCATGAGTTTAAAATTTCAAATTTCAAATTTATTTGAAATTTTTTATGATTTATTTGAAGTTTATGGCATTATATTGTAATTTTAAGTCCTTTTATAAACAATATTAAGAAATATAAGTTAATTATTGTCAATATGTTAGTGGAGACTAATTTTGAGTCCTAAGTGGGTTAGGATAATTAACTTGTACATAAATATGAATTTATGTAATTATTGTGATTATAAAAGGTTAAATCACGCAAATTCGTAAAAACCGATAAATATACGATATTGGCTCCTTAAAGGCGATTTAGCATAAAATTGGGCATGTTCATACATATTATAATGATGCATTTTATTTATGATTGTTATAATTTTATTTTATGTAATTTTATTTTATGTAATTTTACTTAGTATGGCCTTAGTTTTAATTGATATTACCCGAAATGTATGGGAATATCGATTCGGTTGTAATTTATTGTGATCTCGTATCACCGTTTTGCAATTTAATAGATTTATTTTATTTTAATTACAAATGTATAATAGGAAATTATGTAATTTGTTATGTAATTTATTTATTCCGGAGATCCTTGAAGACGGTGCCACTCGAGAAGACGATCCATTAAAGACGATGTTGTCTCGAATTGCGTGCTAAGACCGAAGTTCAAGGGACCAATGGAGTTGGTTTCCGAATTTGTAATTGTTTATTAGATTTACTGTAATTCTAGGAAGGTCATACTAGGATTTTTATTATTATGCTTTGTATTTTATTTATATGTTACATGCATCGCTAAATCGCCATAACTAAAACATGCATTATCATTTTATCGAGTTTATCGACCGTGTCAATTACAATTATCGTAGTTCACCGCTTTAGTTCACTTAAAACGTGATCGATAATAAATTGGCATGACCTCTCGCTAAAAATAAACAATTGAGACTTAGCCTTACCAAAAAGTAGAAACCATGAAAACCTATTTCGTGAGGGAGTGCACTCGGCCACACCGGGGTACAAACCTTGTTACGTAGTAGAAGTGGGTGATAAATGTCTATCCACCGAATTTATGTTAATAAAGGGTATTTCGGCACACCGTGCCCTAAGTTGATATGAATTTGGATCATGGACACATTTATTCGAAATTTGGGTTGAACTCAACGAAAGTATTCACGACGATTTCCGGATGTGTTTCGGGCTAAAGATAAACATTAATGTAATTTTATCGACCAAGAGTTCTAAAAGTAGAATCGATTAAAGAGTTAATCCATCAAGTTATATTAATAAAGGGTATTTCGGCACACCGTGCCCCAAGTTAATATGAATTTGGATCTTGGAATCATTTATCATAGTTGGGTAGAGGTCATTATGTAAATGCTTTACTTGTTATTTACAAGTATTAATAAAACGATAAATGTTAAAGTTTTCCACTATTCCGTTATCATATTGTTCTATTTCTTTACCACAATTCATATACGATATCATTTCGGTTTTTGATTCAAATCTCCATTAAAACATCGTAACTAAAGACAAATATGAATTTTCTTCTAAAAAACCTCGAATTATCCATTGTAAGGATCTCTTTTGAAGAGTATAGACGGAAGTTATTTATGATCAAAAGGGTTTTTTGATTTTTGACTAACATATCTACTTACAATTGTATCTCATATGCTTAATTAAGTTAAGTACTTTGAAACGTTAAATCATTTTGGTAACTAGATTTGTTGGAAATCAAAATTGACCAAAATACTGCAACCACTTCAATGAAAGTTTTAAGACTAAACGAACGAATGAAGAGTAGTCTTCATGAAATTAAATTTTGCTTTTCTAAGCAAAGACTCATTGAAATGAGTGGGAGCATTCTCTTAAAACGTTAAGAAAAGGATAAGGTTCTAAGAAGTAAAATTAGAATGGAATTGATACAAGGTAATGTTAAAAGTAACGTTATTGAGAATAACAATACTAAACCTATCAATCCCGACCGATAAAGTTTCCATTGTCTTAATTGTTGGACGCTAGAATAGAAACTGCCCCAAATTATTGAAGAATCAAAAAAGTTAGTTGTGGGACATCTAATGGGACCTTCTTCTTTAAATGTTTATTTGATTAACATAAATTTTGCTAGTACTACTTCGTCAATATTAGAAACCAGTGGAGGTTTTCATCATTGTATTTGATACATAGGATGATTAGAATATGACGACTAACAACAATGATGTTGAGAGATAGAGTCATTGTGAACTCAATCTAGTTTTTGAGTTTAGAGTTGTACTTAATTGTGACTATTAAGTGCATAAACTCTAAATAAGAATATAAACTTGTTAAGATAGAAAAGAGGTTTCACTTTTGTGACCCTATACACCATGATTTGATGTATGGCTAACCCATTATCAAGGTGATTATATTCTAAACCAAACTAGAATGACACATCATGTAGATGATGAAAGACTCAAATTGGTAACCCAAGATTAAACCTTAAATTATAGAATGATGAACGCAAAAAGTTATCGAGTACTCTTAAAACCATTAGATTGTTAATCTTATGGTATATGCGTATCTTGTATTCAAAGCAAGATGTCTCGTGCCTTTTGGTTGAAAAGGAGATCGAGGTTGTAAATCATTGATCCAAAATAGGTTGATCATTTTCTTTTACCAACGATTTAAGTTGACGCTAATGTGTTCACTTAATAAGGTAAATAGAGAAATCTTTGAAGAAGTTCAAAGATTTCAAGGAATCGCGATTTAGTTGTGATGGGATTATCAAAGTGAAGACTTTGATATAAGCCAAATGAAATGTGATATAGTATCACAAGTTAATCTCTCTTAGCACGCATTATGGAATAATGTGTGGTTGGATAAGAAATCAAACGCTATTCGATATGGTTTGGACTTCAATCAAGTTACTTTGAGTTACTTGATCCTTTTGGGGATTTTATCATTTTGTCTAAATTATTTTTCCACTAAATCTAAAACGAGTCATATGAGATATGAAATGGTAGGGTACCATGTTTGTAACTTTTCAAAAGAAACAAATGCTCATTTTTCCTTATTATAATCACGAGTGCTACGAGTTTGTGGCTCGTGAAGCTATCTTTCTAAAATACAAGTTTATTTCAAGAAGACAGAGTGGGAGAAATTATTCAAGAGCCACAAAGAATGTTATGTCGCAAGAAACTGGTCTTTCTTGGCTACATGAGACGTTTTGTGTAAGACGACGTTTTTTCAAAACCTAGGAGGTTAAATTCGTCACTTGTTGAAGATGATGAATTCATGCTACTTTTAAGAAAGTAAAGATCTTATAACTTACAAAGAAATCGTTTGATTCAAGTTGATTACTTCTAGAAAGTAATGAACATATGACTTACATGAGAGTGTTTAAGTCACAACTCAATACAAGGCTTAGAGCCATGAAAATCCGAAATAAATTCCAAGTGAATTGTTAGATATCAAAGCTTAATTGGTTGCAAAGGGTTTTGCACTTGTTGAAATGCTTAAGTCTATGTGGATCTTCTTAGGGATTGTGTTTCATTATGAGATATATAGCGAGTGAATCTAAAACCCACTTCTTCAATTAGAAGGAATGTATTCAATACATGTCTTGAGTTTTGTAGATTCTTGCAATCCTATGATAATGTGAAACTTAAGAGAGGGTCTTGAGTAGGACATCAATGAGTTGGAATCAATGATTGGACCATGGTATAAATATTTTCCCGATAAGTCGAGAAGTTATGTTTATACATGAAGTTTAGTGGGAGTTACGGTAATTTTAATTAGTCTAATATGTGGATGACATATTGATCATTGGGAATGATTTAAGACTTGGAGATATATAATACATCTTTAATATCCAAATTTATGGAGATAAATCCACATGATATTAGCGTCAAATAAGAAGACTTATGTTGATAAGATTCATGACTAGTTCAATCAAGTTGAACATATTTGATTGATTCCATTTGCTTCCGCTGCCGAATCAACTAAATAGGAAATGATGTATAACACTTCATATACTTTGAGTATGATGAATTGTTTCAAATCTAATTTAAGTAATAGTTACCAAGTAAGCCATAAAGATTACCCTTAAGTGCTTGCAGAAGCGTTAAGGATGTAATGCAAAGTGTTTTTGATGCAATTTTATGTAAGGGTGTTACACAAATGACAATTGACAATTGAGATTGCGCATGGTTTCCGACAAAACCATATTCAAAACACATTAGAATGGTTAAGATACCATTGTGGCTATGTAAGAAATTGATTTTCTAGAATCGTTCTAGACAATAAAGAACAATGAGAAATATTTACAACGGAAATTGAGTACACTTGCAATCATAAGATGTGCAAGAAGGATGAGTCCCGCACACTGTGAAAACAGTGGGAGCTATTCTAAGGCTAGAGGGCCTATGTCTAGATTGGATCTAGACACGTACTCAGAAAGTTTTGTAATGCAAATGTATACATTACAAAGGAAAACAAGTATGTAGTAAGGTTGAGTAAGGTACAAGAAGTTGATAAAACCTACTAACCAAAGCCTTCTCATAGGCTTAACATGATGAGTCATGTCATATGTCATTTCAATTGGTTTGAGATGAACAACTACATACAAGATCAAATTAGATTATAGAATATGAAATAATAATCAGGCATTGACTATTCATATGTGATAATCGCATTTGTCGTTCGAGTTTTACTTTAAAACTCCTTTATTACCTTGTTACATCCAAACGGGTTGTATAGACAATATTGAACCCCGTTAAAGTGAACCCGGATTAACATGGTATTTGCCCATAGTCACTTGTATGAGGTGACGTCTCGAAGTGAATAGAGTGTGATGCGATTGATGGCAAGTTCAAGTACCATAGAGTCATGTGAGATGACTAGTCGATCACATAGGCAGACTGTTAGGAACACTTTGTCGGGCAGTGACCGCTTATAGAGTTCTGGCAAATTTATATAGCCTGGTCGTGGCGAGAGCTACTATAGTATTCTAATGAGTCTATTCTTTTGAGTAAAGAATGTTCGCCTAAGGTGGCACAGTTTCAGATTAACTTTGATTTGTGTTACTACGACCTTCGTAAATGGGGTCAAATGTGCATATTTTGGGTTATGATGGCTGTGGCTAGTCAAAGGGAATAAGTGCGATAGGAATTGTCCACCCCCTTGTCAGGGTTATAACAATATCTCAGGGCCACTCGAGGAGTAATGAACTGGAAATGCGTGGCCACGATCGGAAGGTATCTATGTTAGATAATTCCGGTCAATCGGTTATTCTCCAGATCGAGGAAACCACTCTCGATGTGATCACTTGCAAGTACAACCTGAAAAACACCTTGCATTGAGTGGGAGATAGTAATAGGACAAGAGAATTGGTGACGCACACTTGTCGAGGACAAGTGGGAGATTGTTGGGATAAGTGTCCTCCGACAATAATGCGATCACAACTGTCGATCATGATGATCACATGTTTAAATCTCATTTTAAGAATACATGTGGGATGTAATATTTTTACAGTCAACTGGTTCACAAATATCGGTAATGATTGACTGACTAGAGTTTGACATTACTGTCGTGCGATGGTGGTGATCAGTTGATCCCCTTAGGTCATACCTATAGGGAAGTACTCTTAATTGATTATTTAATTAATCGTATGCCGATACGAGTTAATTAAATTGCTTAAAATTGACGGATGATCTTAAAGATAAGGAAATCGTCCCTCTTTAGCATCCTATCTCTAGAATGACTCTCGTACGCCCTAGATAAGGTCGTCCACTATCCAAAGTTTCTGAGTAAGAGGTGAAGGTACGTATTGGGAAGCCCTTTAATCAGACACCCAATCCCGCCCGTGGTAGCGGCCTCTACTGATCGATATTGGTTGGTTGAATGCAAAAATTGATAAAACGGTTTAAATGCATGAATGCGCATCCAATAATTTAAACCTAACATGTGAGAGCTTTCTAAGTCGGTTGATTTAATCCAAGTATCAAGTATAAGATGTCGAGTTGGATTAATGGTTGATTTCCATTCAAGACGGAAATTAAACATCCATTTACCGTATTAGGTTTATGGTGCATAACGTGATCCATTTGTCTTAATGAATCATTTTGCAAATATGATTTTGAATCAGCAAATAGTCGTCTAATCCGTCCTATATCCAGGCTAACCGGAGCCGGGATCGTCCTAGACTAATGCTGGAAAGGGAACAGACCCTGCACCAGGCAGCCACATGAGGCGCGAGCCTGTTGGCAGTGCAAGGGGGTCTCCCCCTGGTTTTGGAAATAAGAAAGAAGGAGCCTGTTTAGGCACGGGTCAACCAACGGTTGTATGCCGTGTTCTGACCTTTTGAAAAACGTTTATAAAACGTATTGAAAAATGGGTATTTGATCCGATTTGGTTTGAAAGGGTCGTTTAGACCGCATTTGTTGATTTGAGGAACGAGACTCGAATAATCATCATTATTTTGATGATATTCGGTGTCGGGTTCGACTTGGCAAGCTTGACATGAATAGTTTTGAAAATAATTATGAACTAATTGTTTTAAGTTCATTTGAATGTAATTAGTCGATACTCATCATCGTACCCGGGTTAAAATCCGGCATGGTATGTAGAACCAAGGATGACCTTGTGTTGGTGACTAATATGCTTGTTTTGAAAATGTAAAGAAAGAAAGGCTTTAAAATACCTCCCAAAAATGAAATAAAAGGCTTTAAAATATTAACCAAATATTAGCCAAATATTATCACCGAAACACGGATTTAACCGTCATGGTATGAGGAACCAAGGGTGAAAAATGTTCTATGGTTAAAACAAATGAAACAAAATAAAAAAAAGGTTTGAAAATATTTGAAATGGTAAAAACCGATTACAAATATGAAAATGGATTAAAGGGGAAAGACGAGAACAAACACGGTTGAGTTCTGACCTGGGCACCCCATTGAGGCGCGAGCCTTTTTGCACAATAAGGGGCGTCTGCCTCAGGCCAAAACTCAGTTTTGGCTCATTTATCCCATGTTTAGGATCATGTTATGCGTGTTTTAGCATGTTATAGTCAAGAAACAAATGAAGAAATGATAACAGAAGGATTTTTACACCCTCATACTTACATGTTTGGTTATGGCGAGAAACCGAAGTAAGTGTAACAACTCGTTTGGTCGGAAAAGACTCTGTTTAAAACCGTTTTGGTAAGTAAAAAGAGTGTTTTATTAAGATTAGTGACGGTGTAGCGGTCGAAGTGGTCGGTCAAGTGATTTAATGCACGATGACGGTACCAAACAATGTGTAAGGCTTGTATTTACGATCGGTAGGTCGTAAATACGCGTCGGATTATGACTTAAGAAGTCGAGTCGAGAATTTTAAGGGAGAAGAGGGGGCGGACACTCGCGTAAGTTGTCAAATGGGGGCATTTGAGGGGTATTTATAGGAAAATGAGTGGTTGTATGAGTTTTGAGCGACGTGGCCACCTGGGCTGCTCAAAGAGGCGCGATCCACGTCGCGGGTCTTCGAGTTGTCCTGTCACTTTCACACAAGTGCAATCATGATTTGTTCTATCCTAGGATTTGTAGTCACATGTTTGGTACTTGACCATTCATGAATCCGGGAAATCTTAGTATAGAAGGTTTTGAATGTTTTGTTTTTGGTGGTTGACTCGGTTTGACTCGTTGTTGGAGTCGGGATTTGAATTTTTGAGTCGGTTATTGGTCCGGTGTCGGTTTTGACTCTAGTTAGTGTCATTGCGACCCCGTCGTCATGCATTAAACACTCCAGGTACTTTTGAAAAGTTTTAAAATGTTTTATTTTCGAAATCGTTTTTAAGTTTTCCGACTTAAAGTTGTACACAAACTGTCGATCAAACGCCGCGATTCCAAAACATGTTGTAGTCCGATAATCATCGGGTGTTTGTTGGAGTCTCAGCAGATACTGGGTATCTACAGCGTGGTGGTGCGTGGAAAGAGAAGGTGGTGGTGGGTGGTGAGAAACGGTTTTGTGGGTGGTGGTGGTGTCGGGTGGGGTGTGGTGGTGGGTGGTGTTGGGTGGTGGTGGTGAGTGATTTGTTTTTCTTTTTTTTTGGGTTTTTGATTTAATTGGGTTTTTGGGAGAGAGGAGGTGAGTGATTTATGTGCGATGAGAGAGAAGTGAGTGAGAGGATAAATTATATATAGTGAATTACTATTTAATTATTGAAGTAGAGTGAGAGAGTGTTAAATTAGCCTATTAATGACCTTTTTTTAATTTTAATCTCGGTCATCCAACCCCCTCATATAATGGCTCTAAAGAATGGCGGACTCATGTTATCCTTCTTCTCTCTCTTTCTCTCTCTCCCTCTCTCTCTCTATACATTGAAACGATGCGGATGCGCCACGTGTCATATACAACCTTATTGACAAGCATTAATTACATACAACTAATCATTTAATATGAACGTAATAAATGTTGTATTAATCTCAGCAAATTTTTATTTATAGTTTAATAATTTTATTAACAAATTACATTAAGTAATTGGTTTTTTCGTCAGAAAGTACTTAACATTTACGGTCGTTTGCACCAAGGTACCTAACATTTTTTTTTGCCGAGAAGTACCTAATTTTATGTTTTGGTTGTTAACTAGTATCCAACTGACTTTTTCCGTCAAAAAAGTTGATATTCCGCCATGACTTGACGGAAAATCATGATGTACCCCTAATTATACTAATTTCCCTCTTTAATAACTTGTACTTCATACTAAATTGTCATTAAACATAACCTCCTCTTCTCCATCTCCTCTTCTCCACCTCAACCTCCAATCCAACATCTATATATCCTCTTACTCAACTTAACCCCTTTCTTCTTCTTTACTTTCACCTTCACCCTCACATTTAACAACCTCAAATATTCCAAATCAACCTAACATCCATGTCCCACAAACACATTACCTCCTAATCATATTTTCTATTTAACGAAAGATTGATTGTGGTTGACAATGATTTATTGATTTGGAAAAAAAAGGTGCTGCTAATTGGAAGTTAATGATATAGTGTCTATGGAGAATGGAGGGAGGATGAAATTGGGGGAATAAGGTAAGAAAAGAGCTAAAGTAAGTTGATTTTTGTAGGGAAATGTAAAAAAAAAAAAAAAAAAAAAAAAGGAAAAAGGGAGGGAAAGTAACAATTATTAAGAAGTTCCGTTAGTCAACTGACGGAGTTTGACATTTTTTAACTTCAAAGTGGCTTTGGTACCATGCAAAAACTACAAAATAAATATTAGGTACCCCTTGGCAAAAAAAAAAAAAGAAAAGAAACGTTAGGTACTGCCTGACAAAAAACCCTAAGAAATTACGGTGATTTGATTCTAAATTTATTAAAAAATTAATTTGATAAAAATTATAAAATGTAAATAATTACGTTCATTGCGAATAATGCTTTTAATTGAGTATAATTTTCATTATATTTATTGAAATATTTTGATATGTAGAGATGATTAAAGTAAGTGTCTCACAATATTTTACATTTACGTAAAAAAATCTTTTGAAAAAGTTATAAAACTTTATTGTAACAACCCACGTTAATTGAAGAAGTCCAATGATAGGCTTAAATGACTAGTGCTTAAAGGGATTGGAAGTACTACTCATATCAAGAAAGTGCACTTTCTTTTATGGTCATCCATGCAAAAGCACTCCACAGTTAAGCGTGCTTGGATGGGAGTAGTCTTAGGATAAGTGACCTCCTGGGAAGGTTCCCGGGATGCGCATGAGTGAGGATAAAATGCGCTATAAAGGACCCATGTTGATCTGTGGGCCATGTACACAGCCTGGTGAGCTATCATAAGTAACCGCTCCCGACCCGGTTTGGGCCGGGATGTTACAAGTTATATCAGAGCAACCGTGCGACAGTGTGGTGATTGGAGGCAGTTGTTATACGCTCCTAGAGGCAGTTGTTATACGCTCCATTGTGATCACCCACCTAGCGGGGGAGGATTCTAGGGTTAGCAATTATGCTCCCAAGCGCAACGAGGACGTTGCGTTCTTCAAGTGGGGGTGATTGTAACAAAGTGCACTTTCTTTTATGGTCATCCATGCAAAAGAACTCCACAGTTAAGCGTGCTTGGATGGGAGTAGTCTTAGGATGGGTGACCCCCTGGAAGGTTCCCGAGATGCACATGAGTGATAAAATGCGTTATAAAGGACCCGTGTTGATCTGTGGGCCATGTACACAGCCTGGTGAGCTATCATAAGTAACCGCTCCCGACCCGGTTTGGGCCGGGGTGTTAGAAAGACCATCAAATCCATTAAAGAAAATATATTTGGAAGAGTCCTTGTATTTATTAAAAACAGAACTTAAAGAAAACAGCCGAGTGATAAGTTTTTATAGTGTGGTAATAAAAAAATTATATTGCGAGAAATTGAATATAAATGAGATTTTTGATAGGTTCAAATAGTATGATAACGAGTATGTATGTACACAGTGTGTAATACCCCGTATTTCGATAATAATTTAGAAGAATAATTTATGTAATTTAATAATTAGTTAAAGACATTTCTAATAATAATTACAAGTAAGACGATAATTAGTTAATAAATTAATAATCCAAGTCGTGAATTAAGCTTAGTTGGTAATCGAGTGTTGGACGGTGTGTCATTGATTAGTTGGGCCGAAATTTATTAAATTAGTGTGAGTGTAATCGGTATTTATATCGGGAAATTTATAATAATATAACAAGGAAATAATAATATATAAAGGTAATTATAATTATAATAATAATAATAAGATTATGGCAATAATAAATTAGTAAGTATTATATGAGGAAATCCTAGTTATGGTAGGATTAATAGTATATGATAATAATAATAATAATAATAATAATAATAATAATAATAATAATAATAATAATAATAATATAATTATAATGACAATTCCTATACTAATTAGAATAAGGTAAGTTACATAGTTTCCTAATTGACCTCGTATTCTCTAAATCTTACACTATAAATACCACCTTAAATATGAGAAATAATTCATAAATTAAAAGAAGGAGCTTTAGGAGACGGAAGAAGAAGGAATTAACATAAATCAATTAATCAATTCGAGGTAATTATTCATCTTAAATCGGTTTATATTTTTTTCATGCAAGCATCTTTAGATCGATAGTACGACTTATATAGACCACCATAGGGCTCGGGAATTGGACCTATAGCGACATTGGACTGCAAAGTTTCTGACTTGACCTTTGTTGACCGTCATTGACCGTGTTAGGGAGGTGTTTGGGGCGGCTAAAGGTGGCTGGTCAGGAGGGGTGCTGCGGGTTTGACCGTGGGATTGGAATGGGTAATTGAACCCTTAATTAACCTCGTCTTGACCTAGGTATGGAGGGGTTGTGACGGGGGAAGGTGGTCGGTCCTTTTGGTGGTGGTGGTATGGTGGCAGGTGGCGGTTTGTGGCGGTGGTGGCGAAAACAGGGGATTAACCCGTGTTTGGGCAGGCGGTTTTTGAGGGGGTTTCTGGTGGTTGTAGGAGGTCTGGGTTGGGGTGGGGTGGTTTTGGGTGGAAATTGTTGAGGGTGGATTGGTGAGTTGATTAGTGGTTGTAGGTGGCGGTGAAGGTGGTGTTAGGTGGTGGTTACGGGTGGGTTTTATGGAGGTGTTAGGTGAGTGTTGTTGGTATCGGGTGGATTAGGGCGTGTTTTTGAGGATGGCTGGTGACGGTTAAGCTGGTGGTTGAGGGATGGTTGGATGGTCCGTGGTGTAAGGAGGAGGTAGGTAGGTCGGGGGTGGCTATGGTGGCTTGTGGTGTCGGGTTTGGTGGGTTTTATGAGGGGTGTTGGTCACGGTTTATAAACCGTGTATAGGGTGATGTGTGTTTGTTTTTGTGACGGGTTTTAATTGTTTAATTAGTTCGGGTGAGTCGGGTTCGTAATTGAATCGGGTTTTTAGTTATCATAAACCTTTAATAATTATAATAAATAATTAATTTGAATAATTAAATAAAAGGAATAAATAAATAAATGAATAAATAAAGTTAGTAATTATAATTGTTGTAATTGTTATTATTATATAGGTGACGGAAATTGTGAAGAGTTTATAATCGGATTGTTCGCTTTAATTATTGGATTGCGTAATTGGAGTGCTTGCTTGCCAGGTAGGGATAATCCTACTCAACTCGACTTTTAATTATCTATGTTTGGTATGGTGGATTACTTACGTTAAAGTGAATTGATCGTATGTGAATTGTGTTGATTGATATTATCGTAACGGTTGGAAGGGAGAATTATGTTGTATATATTGATTGATCATATCGTAATTGTTCAGAGGGTGAATTATATTGATTTGTGTTGGCTAATATTAATAGTATTGATGAGGTGATTTGAATTGCTATCGTTGGTTGGAATGTGATTATTCTGAAAAGCTGTGCGACAGTCAGTTGTACGTTGTTGAGGGAGTTTGTACACTGGGGTGATGGTAATATGTACGTTGTGAGGGAGGGGTACTATTACATAATTGCGGTATGTTGTTAAGGGAGGGGTACCAAAGTAATGTGAGCACGTTGTTAAGGGTGTTGTGCTAAGTAAAGGAAAGGAGCACGTTGTCAGGGGGTTGTGCAATGAAAGTGAATTGAATTGGATTGATAATTGTATGTTCTTGTTGTTTAGTTTTACTCCTACTCAACCTCGCGGTTGACTATGTATTCGTGAACACCTGCGGTGAACCATAATGGGGAGCAGATTTGACAGGTACTAAATATTAGCTGACTCGGGAGCTTGACTTGGACCATAGTTGAAATCTAGATCATATAGAACAATTATATCACTTTATTTATTTCCGCTGCGAGTTGTAAATATTTTATATTAAGTTTTAGTTGGTTAATTGTAATAAACATGTAATCGCTAAGTTTTAATTTAAAGTACTTTGGAATTGTTGTACTTTGTTATTCACTACCTCGGGAAACCGAGATGGTAACAGTCCTATTTGTTTGGAAATGTCTAGCTAAAGGCTCCTGAATAAATGGGGGTGTTACACAGTGATCGTGAATGCATTTAAATAATCAAAACAAAAGTAATGATTATTCAGTAATATAATATTATAAACATCAAAAGTTAGAAAACCCATTACCTTTTTCTTTAATATCTTCAGTCAAATATGTATACGTCAAGTATAAAATATTGATTATGATTAACTAAATATTACTTTTAGCTAAATATTTGATATATTATCTTTTAAATACTTTAAAGTTAAACCTCAAAAAATAATATTTGCGAAAATTCAACCTTTATTTACAGGTAAACTTTAAAACATCATTATATATAGTTGTTTAAAAAAACAAAAGGTGCAAAATTCTTATAGATATGTTTGACACATAGCACATGCAAGACACAATAAAAACATTTGAATAAGTTGAGTTTGGACCCTATATGTTTGATACATATATATAAATATCACACGTTATACATAAAATAAAAAATTACTTAAAATTATATTCATATAATTTTGAACAAATATTCATATAACGCTATATGTTCATAATATGAATTATATTATTTTTCTTCAATTATAAAAATAAAATTTTAAAAGAAGTCGCGCGGGATACTACCTAGTATATTATAAACCACATATATTGTCATACACTATTTTTTTTTACTAGGGCAACAACTACCTACATGACCCGAGCCAATTTGGACCCACAAAATTTTGGAAACTGAGTCATATATGACCCGAGCCAAGGGCTCCTATGAGGACTTATGGACTCAATGTCTTAAGGTGGACTTATGAGATCCTCCTACTATAAAACTCATCGGACCAAATAATTACTCTCTGTAAAACTCTTTTAATTAAAGAACATCAAACCCCCTGAAACAAAACCTTGAAATTTGGGGGAAAAAATATCATAAGAACTTCAATTTCTTCTCAAATTCAACAATTAGCAATCAATTCATCAATTTCAATTAGCTTTCTTCAATTATTCATCAGTTTCAATTCGCTTTCTTCAATTAGATTTTGACTCGAATTCAGGGCTTCACGTGATGCTCCCCTGGTGGCACGTTAGTGGTGGTGCAAGCAATGACGGCTCAAAGGCGAGATCTAGGTGGAAGAGTTGAGCAATGGCGATTCTTAGGATTATTGTTGTTAAAATCGCAAATTGGATCATAGGATCCTACGATCCAAAATGTGGAAAACGATTCAAATCAGCGTAGGATCGTTTTGGTGGTGGGATCGGTACAGGATTGATCAGGATCGGGTAGGATCGCATAGAATCGTACAGGATCGTGTAGGATCGATGGTAGGATCGTTCAGGATCGTAAAATGCTTATTTGTGCTACAAATTTGTGAGTTGGTTGTTCTTTTATACTTACAACTCTAAATTAAAGGTATATGTAATATATTGATATGATTATTAAGGCTTTCATGTCATTAAATAAACTTTTAACATTATACATCACAAATTATACCAAATTGTTTACATAAACTTGTTTATCCAAGCTATTTGTAGGATCTTACGATCCTACGATTCGATCCTGCAATCCGATCCTACCACCCCTATTCAATCCAAAGTAGGATCCCGATCCTGACAACATTGCTTAGGATTACTTGGATGTTTTTTTTTTCATGATTTCAAAAAATAAAATAAAACAAAACCCGTTATCGTGTTGTATATATTGATGCTTATAATTTGTTCAATATAAACAGGAAGGGTTGAGTAATGTAAGTGATTTAATGGGCGTTCTCTGGTTGTTTAGCTAAGTAAATCCGAGAGCAGCGAGTGGGTTTGAGGTTAAAAGACAACATTACGGCGAGTACGATTACTTCTCTGCCACGTCATCTCTCTGGTGAGTCACCTCGGAGTTCTGGCGTTTGTCACGGTACAGGTTCGCCGGCCTTCTGGAAGGTACCAAGGTGTGTTGAATGTCGGTGTGACGATGATTGATGTCGGAGAAGTCTTCGCATTCCAGCGTGTCGGCGATTGGATACACGGTAACATGATGGGAGAGAGGAAAGTGAATAGGTGGAGTCATACGAGAGGTGTTTCAGAGGGGAGTTCAAGGAGCGAGTCTTGGGTAGGTGATTCGGATGGGAGTGTGTCAACCGCGTCGACTAATGGAGGAGAAGAATATGAAGGTGGTAAGTGTAGTGGCCATCCTTGCCTTGGTAGTGCTAGCCACCACCTCTATTCGTCAACCAATTATTTCACTCTTTAATATTATGCTTGATACCTATAACCTATACCCTCCCTCTGACTTGCTTGACAGCGGATAGTGACTGCGATCATACGAAGGATGATTGTTGCGATGGTTGTTAATGCGGCGAAAGTTTGTTTGATACATACAGATGCATAACAAAGATTCCCTTCGCACTTAAGTGTCATACAATATAAGTAGATCATCAATGCAATCAAGAAATGGTTTCACCTGTTTCCTTTCATTTTGTGTTTTAAGCAATATTGTTGTTGTCGTTGTATTATTATCCTTGGGTTCTTAACTTAAGTGTATGTATGTACGTTTATGTTGGGGTCCTTGATATTTAGAAAAGCATAATGTTTTATCGTAAGATGGGTTTAAGTCGAGTGTACAAGACCATAAATGAAATTTCGCTATCATTACCAACACGATAATAACTACACATAAACACCAGAATAATACCAGAGTAACAATACAATAACACCAGAATAACAACACAATAACACCAGAATAACACAATAATACCAGAATAACACCGGAGTAACAACGCAATAGTACAAGAATAGCACCGGTGTAACAACACAATAACACCGAAATAACACCAAAGTAGCAACACAATAACAATAGAATAACACCCGAGCACACGTGGTAAAAAAAAGGTAACATAATGAGAAAATTAGAAAACCGTGAGAACATAAGAGTAACACTGGAATAATAAGTCGTAACACAAAAAAAAAGTATAAGAGTAACACTGGAATAATAGGTGTAACAAAAAAAAAAGACAAAAAAGAAGAACAACACTGAAATAACAGGTAGTAAAAAAAATAACATGTGGTAACACAAAAAATAAAATAAAATAAAAGGTAACATAACGAGAAAATTAGAGGAGCATGAGAAAATAAGAATAATACTTGAATAACATGTGAGCACAAACTCAACATAAGAAACCAAACTCTCTCTCGCTCTCTAGAGAGAGAGAGAGAGAGAGAGAGAGAGAGAGAGAGAGAGAGAGATCCTGTGTGAACTAAACTACGGTGTAAACCGTACTAACTCAATAATAACCTTAGGATTAAGTCAAAAAGGAAGGCCCAGGTTATTTCTTAAATCAATCGATAACCACCCTCTCCTTCTTCTATATGCTCCCCATCCCACTCATCATTCACATACTCCTTACCGGTGCCTACGCCGCCTGCTGTTCGCACCACGACCACCAACCACAGGCGACTACCTACTCCACCGGCGCCGTCGATGACCATTATAGTCGGGAGGATTCCTCCTTCTATCCTTTTTCTACCTTTACATCTCACTACCACCGTTTATATCGCCGATGATGCAGACCACCACCACACTCGCCTCCTCTGGCCATTAATATCCTAGATATGCTCGGGCTCTGGTGAAACAGATCTGATCGACCACCACATCTGAGCCATTCGAAGATCTTTTTCCCTCTCCTTGTGGTTGTATAAGCGCCTCGACGATGGTTTTTGCGTGGTTAGCTGGTGCTATGGGTGTCGCAACGAGTGTATGTTGTAGTTAACAGTGACATTAATGGCTCGATTATGAGCATAGATGCAGGGGTATCGCATTTTTTGGGTTCGATTTAGGGGAATGTTGTTGCAAGAACTTCCGTCACATACACTATCATATTCAAAGTATTTGTAGCTTACGTGCGTAATCATTCAATTCAATCACTAAATTCATGGCATACTTAGTTTGATCCATTTATCTTAAAGCGTTAACATTACTGTTAATTAATTTAAGATGTTGTGTCAATGTCTAAGTCGATTAAGTTTATGGTGTTCTAGGTAAAGAAAACAGGTATTATAATATAACACCGTCTCACACTATGAGACGGTTCATTTCTGTAAAAAAAAAAAAAAAAAAAAAAAAGACATTCATTTATTACTAATATATGTGTATTTGGACTATTATTTTATATATCTAGACTACTATTTTGTATATCTAAGTAGTTCGAACGGTTGGCACCGTAAGGTGTATCTAGCAAGGTAAAAGAGTGTATCTAGCAAGAAAAAGGAGTGTATCCAAAAATAAAGGTTTGTATCTACCAATCTAAAAGAGTGTATCTAGCTTGATAGAGATGTGTATCTAATAAGGTAACTGAGTGTATCTAGCAAGGTAAATGTTTGTATCAAACAACTAGTTTTTTGAGCCGTGTAATACACGGGACGTTTAAAATTCTATATAACTGAAAACAATTGTATTATTATATTCTTTTTCCGTGTGTTAACCAGAAGTATTCCCACCTGTACCGACAGTTATTTAATGCAACTTAAGGGGTTGTTAGGGCCAAAATTACCGTATTTTGCCTGGGCTACGTGGCACGAGATAAGTGGGTAATTAATGAGCAATGGACCCATTACACACAATGGGAGTCGGGCCCATGGACCGAGCCAGGGAGGCAGGTCTGGAAGCAGAATAATTCGGGAAGGACAGCAGGTGAAGAAGAGTTCGGCTTGGACTAAGATACTAATAAGATCCCGGGTAAGACAAAGAAATCCTAATTGTCGCCATATTATGAATAAGGAAAGTCCAAGTGGTTACCAAACTCTACCTTGAGGAATAAGGCAATTGAGTGGGGAAGCCCTAATAAACCCACTAGGGTTTATTCACTATAAATACAAGGAAGACAAACAAGAGAAGGGATCCATATTCACATACACACAAGACGGCATAAGCTTCCTAGCTAGGCGATACCACGTACGGTACCTACAAACAATTCCATCCATGGAAACCTTAATCATCATTATGTGATGATGATCTCATCATGGTTACTTTGTTACCACAAACCCACCTTTCCTACACCCAATTATACTTCACCATATGACCATCCCCATGATTCATACGGAAAACATCCGTATAATATCCGAAAGACCATACACCATGTTTCCCCTTGCGTCATTCAACATCATCACCCAAACCCTATAATCACTACGTACAAGGTACCAATCCTAAATAAGTTACCACCATCATTGAAACAATGATTATCCAATCATTACCACCATCTTATGATTCCATATACAAACCTACGTATAAACAGTGCAAATCCACAAATAGCCATTGACGTCCGATTTGCATACCATCTGCACCGTTAGACAAGTTATTCGTTATCGGATCTAGACCATTGTATATTATACTTGTACTCCGATTACTACATAGTGGACTATTGGAGGGATTCCGACTCCCCCCGCGGTTGTTTCCCACATCGGGTTTTCCGCGTCACCAAAATCTCTTGTGTCATTATTTTCTTATATCGTCCTTTACTCACATCGTTATTTCGTCTTAATTACATACATATTCCGTCACAAATCACATATAATTTAACCCCCCGATACGAGGCTAAAAAGGGCGGTCACTTTAACCCTAAATTGGTAGAAACTTACCAAAACAGTTTGGCGCCCACCGTGGGGAGGGTCCCAGGAAACAGATCTTCTGATGACTTCTGACGGAGGATCCTAGGAAGCAGATCAGCTGCTGGCTTCCGGGGAGGGTCCCCGGAATATCCCTCGAGGCCAGCAGCAGGTCTGGTTCCCAGAATTCCTCCGAAATTCAGCAATAGATTTGCTCGACGGAGCCGTAGATCTGCTCCCCAAAGCCGAAGATCTGGTCCATGTTGTTCCCCAGAATCCTCCAGCAGATCTGGTCCATGGAGTTCCCCAGGGTCCTCCAGCGGATCTGGTCCCAAAATTCATCCCGATGCTGGAAGCAGAACTGCTCCCCAGTTCCTCTAGAGTCCTCCAGCAGATCTGAACGCCAGAGTCCCTCCTGTCTCTAGCTACCAGAGGAGGAATGGTCAGTGTACCAGAAACCGCCAGCGGCGCAAGTGTACCAGCAGAAGATGGACTAGCAGGAATGCTCAGTACAGGCACACAGATTCAGAGGTAACAGGCTGAGGGCAGATCAGGACCTCCAAGATCTCTCGAACATAGATCCCTAGACGTCGTGCTGGTGCTCCAGATGGAAATTCAGAAGCAAGTTGCAGAGAGACAATCTAGAGCCTGCAGTAAGCAGAGACACCAGGCTGTAACTTGGATGCCTAGCATCCCGCTGCTCTCCCATGTTGATCAGAATGAAGACAACATCAGGTATCACCGTATCTCGTAGTTCTGTTTTGTTGGAGCTAAATTCCTCCCTGTTGCAGGAACTTTCAGCCAGCAGGAACCAGAATGACAAACTGAACTAGTGTCGCTACAACTCCACTAGCCAGCGACCCTGGGGGCTGACATCTGCAGGAGTGTCGTTAGGTGGTAATATATTTGGTACTATTTTGCATGTCTCTAACCCTCTTGCAGGACCAGAAAACCTGGAGGAGCCACTACCTGTTATCACGTGGGGGCAGGTCTAGTAAAATAAGCTCTACGAGTTAGGTTCCACCCCTTACACCTCTATTTGTGCTATAATAATTTACGTGATAACCGGTGGATCAAAACTCTACAACCTAAAATACTCAAAGGCGAAAAAGGCATGCCACATAGCGTGGGTAAGCTGAACCCGGAACGAACAGTGCTAAAAATTCAGAGTACACAGGAGGCAGATCAAATGTAGCAAGTGGCAAACCAGAATGAGCGTCCTGCAGGAACTATCAAAGCTTGCAAAGAAACAATTGCAATATAAGAATCGCTACACAATAACATCAATCAACACGCAATCCGCCAGGAGCTTGGATGCTTATTCCAATGGTCACCCTCACAGGGTAGCATCTCATATGGAGCTTCTAAAGCGAGTTTCATACCCAGTCAACATCTCTGGAAAAAATTCGAAACAAAGCAAAATACAAAAGGCCAAGTTGCCAGGCACTCATAAACAAAAGTACAAACATGATAGACGAGAGGTCCTCCTAATATGATTCTCTCCTCGGCAGCAGCTACACCAGCTTTTCTACCTTGCTGTGTTTGACCTTCTCTTGCAGGAACTAGCTCGCTCAGAACATCGCAGCCTCGGTATCACTTTAGGGAGATGACCTCTCCAAAGAAGATTTTCGGGAGCCGACCTCATCAAGACCCGGAACTGTGTCCCCAAGACGCTGAGATCTAGTAGAATAAAAAAAAGTCTCGACCAACTATCTCCTCTTAACTCCCAGGAGGCAGGAAGTAAGAGGAACCAGAAATGGAAATCCAGGAAGCAGGAGGAACCCGAAATGGAAATCCAGGAAGCAAGAGAAACCTGAAACGGAAATCCTGGAAGCAGGAAGTAGGAAGCAGGATGTAGGAGGAAACAGAGGTTAAACCTGAGGAGGCAGGAAACACGAAGCAGGAAGCAATCAACATACACCAGAACAGCAACCAGGATTAGTTGTCGCAGCAACCCTTTCGCCAGCAACCCAGGTGGCCAGAATCTAGCAACAGAGCAGATGGGGGGCAGCACCCAGAGTGTTCCAGACTTCTGCATAGCCCAATTACAGGAGTCATCAGCCAAAGGGAGCAGAGCCAGAGGAACCCCAATACTACCTCTGCTGTCCAAGCCAGAACCAGGGGAAGCCTGATACCACCAATGTCGTCCCGCCTGGAACCAGAAGAGCCCTGGTCGCAGTACCTGGAGCCCACACCCAGTCCATGTATCTGATTCACCACGCCTGGTCCCAGCACCTTGTCCTCATACATGTTGATAACCAAGGCTTCAGTTAGCGTCATACTGACACCCAGAATATTATCTCAATAAGTCTCTGCATCCTGCAGAGACCAGGTACACGTCACTTGAAAAACTGTTTCTTGCACTTGTTATAACTTTCTGTAAATTGCTTTCTTATTTTAGTCTCATCATATCCATGCGGTAATTGACTATCCATGAAAGCCTATATGAGAAAACTAGAGCTATTAGGACAAATGAACAATGACCAATTGAAACATAGGCCTAAGTGCTCACACCCTGAAGTTCGAATCTCGAATGACAGTTAAGTCACAAACCATGGTAGACTTTGCACCTGACTCTAGTCTAGCACCCCAGACCTAGGTGGATGAAAACATCAGAAACCTAAAAGGGAAATAGGAATCAGAGTTGCACATGACACACTAGCAGAATTTCCTATAAGAGGGGCAGGAGCAGGCCTGGTACCTAGGTCCCCACAAGGGGATCAGGAGGGAACCTGATCATCCAAGCTTGTAGCGACCACTCCGAGAGTCCGCACCAAAATATTTGAAACTGTGACGGGTCCCAGTAGGGGGCCGTAACCCGAACCCGGAGGCGACGCCTTACAACCTTGGGGTAGCATTCAAGCTAGGTTTCTTATCACTTATGTTTTTCATTCATGTGTTGAAACCATCGGTAAACAAAAACAGGAAGATTCATGTCCATATGTCGCTCTGAAAGTAATTCGTAAACTTCGTAATCTTATTACCCTGTTATATTTTGAATAACTACTACCTTGAGTATTGGAAGGTCGTTGGCTATGCCAAATGCTGGCCCTATCAAAATAATTTCTTGTAGGAAATCTCCCTACCAGCAGGAGTGGTTACTCAGGCTCCAGAACCTGCCACTCCTTCCCCATATAATATAACTCCTCCTGCAGGATATGACGCAAAATGCAGGACGCGGGGCGTAGAACATAGAACGCAGAACGCAGAACGCAGAATACAGGATGCAGAATGTAGAACGCAGGACGCAGGACATAGAACGCGGGATGCAGAACGCAACATGAAAAACGCAGGATGCAGGACGTAGGACGCAGAATGCAGAGCGCTTCCTACAACACATTTTTAGCTCGCAAAATGCCTCCCCCCAAGCACAAGTCGGGCCAAGCAGGATGTAGCTCGCCAAAGGCGGCTTGCAGACATGAATAAATGGCATGGGGGCAATTCAATCAACGTATCGCTGGTACATAAAAGCTCCTAGCACCCCGAATATATGGGAGACAAGAAGCAGCCAGAATGCTGCAGAACACATCCTTGCATCAGCTTCCCAAAGTGAAAAATCACAACACATGTTGCCACCAGCCTGGTTCCCTGGACACCAGAACGTGAAATAACAAATGACAAGAAGAAATGACACTACTCTCAGCAAGAAAGTAAAAAGCAAGTGTGGGCCTCATACTATTTTGCATGTCATCCACATCAAAGCCGTGAAAGGCATGCAGGGGGCAGAGACTATGTCCCCCACGCGGCAGCTAGAAGTCAATAGTCCATCGAGCAAGCTTGGTCAAACGACAAACTCAATGTTGAGAACTTGAAACTATAGCAAAAAGAAAGAGCCACAACAACTAAACTAAGAAGTGCTCACGTACGCATGACGTCGTGCAAGTAATCAACAGCAAGGGCATATGATAACAACATCAGAATCAGGACTCTCGCAGTAGAAGACCTAGTGCTATGACGGATATTTGAAAATACCAAAAATCACAAGGCTGAAAAATTTGCTTACAATCGGAAAGGACAATGACAGGCTGAAAGCGCCAGGTAATAGGGTGTACAAATTGATGGCCATGCAAGGTCAAATCTTGTATAATCCCCGACACTACTTTGTCTGGCAAAGTGCCGAAACCTTAGTGTACAGAGTACCTTTCAACAGTCCATGAAGCAAAAACCTTTTTACTAATATCTTTTGTCTTATCGAGTCCTTTTTTAGTTTCAAAATTTGTTTTTGTGTTCTTTTTATTTATTCCTCTTTATTTAAAACAAAATATTTTCTAAAAACCCAAGTGGTACGCGCTGTGGCTTCCTGGATCCAGATGTTGCTCTGGAACACCATGAGATAGCACCAGGTATTTGTACTATTTGGTTATCTTTCACGCTTTTAGGGAGAAAGGCTTTGACACTTATGTTGGTTGCTTGTCAGATAAGGGACACTTTGAGGGTCCACCCGCCATGTGAGGTCATGAGAGACGTTTATCTTAAGTCAAGCCACATGGGGAGCATACCCCGAGGTAGCGCGCATGGTACGGCATACTAAGACCACCCATACCTTAACGTTAACTCAGTAATTCCATAGCTATGTCGTAGAGCAAAAGGTGCACGCACGGAATTTCAAATGTCTGGAACCACAAGGAACGCAACATTCCTTGTTAGTCAGAAACAATCAATGAAGGTACGCTCTAATCAGCTAATCCTAGTGATAAGATATTTTACGTCATCGGTAAAATATGTATCGAACATCTGCCACCAGTGGCAGAGGTTGTGCACCTGGAACCAGGTCAGCCTCCTGGCAAATCATAAAGTGGGAACTAAACTCCAGACAAAGATAAACGAAATGACAGAGACACAGCATATAGTCATGATTGACATTGCATTCACGACATATGATAGTCTACAGCATATCTAATCATCATATAGTCTGCATCATACATTAGAGAGTCCATCCATGCACATGCATTGCTACTAACATTTTGCAGGTATCACCTACATAAACAAGTGCATGACAAACTTATGCTGAATGCTCCAACCACCAGATTCACCCTTGGTGACCAGATAACAGAATGGTAAGGACAGGTGGGAAGTGCTTCCCAAGATTCACTGTCGGCTCCCAAAGATCGCCTTCCTCCGGTCCCCAGTGTCGGCCGTCATCCGGTTTCCGACTCACCGCCCTGGCTCCCAGACGACTTTACGGTCCCTAGTGTTAGCAAATCCGCTTTCGAGCTGCCCGATCCCAAAGATCCGCCACCTGGTCCCTGTCGTCGCATTCGCTCCCGGCATCCGCCAACAGATTCCGGCGCCGCCACCGCCTGGTTCTGGATTCACCATCAGAGCTCCCAAGATCGCCGCCAGGTTCCTGAGCCGTTGCCGGACTCGTAACCAAATTTGCCGATTCCTCGCACCGCCTATCGGACCCCAACGTCAGCGATCAGGATCCTAGAGTCCACCAGTTGTTCTGAGCAACCTCCAGGAGAAATCCGCCTGGAGTCCGCTTGCTGAAAAGTCTGCTAACATGAGTCCACGAGTCTACATCAGTAAAAAGTCACCTTACATCTACTTCCCGATCACAGAACAAAGGAGAGCAAATCGACCGCAAAGGACAAATAGAGTACGATTCACCGAATCAAGCGGGCCAGTACCTGCAGGTGCACAGAGTAGGGATGCGACTATCTCAAGTATATCTAGCAGAGTCGGATCCGTGACGACCGATAGCTTGCTCTGCGAATTCCAGCAGACTTCTCCATCAAAGCTTCAGAATTGTTCCAAAGAAAGTTTCAGCGTTACATCACGAAAAGTTGGGTCACGCACTCCTTCCACGAAATAGCAACATAATCAGAAGGATAGCAACGGTTTACCGGTAGCAGAATAGCGACAGTAGACAGAGCTTGAAGAATCAATTTCCCTCCTCAACAAAGCTGAGAAGCGAAATTGGGGACAACTGTTAGGGTCAAAATTACCGTATTTTGCCTGGGCTACGTGGCACGAGATAAGTGGGTAATGACCCATTACACACAAGGGGAGTCGGGCCCATGGACCGAGCCAGGGAGGCAGGTCTGGAAGCAGAATAATTCGGGGAAGGACAGCAGGTGAAGAAGAGTTCGGCTTGGACTAAGATACTAATAAGATCCCGGGTAAGACAAGGAAATCCTAATTGTCGCCATATTATGAATAAGGAAAGTCCAAGTGGTTACCAACCTCTACCTTGAGGAATAAGGCAATTAAGTGGGGAAGCCCTAATAAACCCACTAGGGTTTATTCACTATAAATACAAGGAAGACAAACAAGAGAAGGGATCCATATTCACATACACACAAGACGGCATAAGCTTCCTAGCTAGGCGATACCACGTACGGTACCTACAAACAATTCCATCCATGGAAACCTTAATCATCATTATGTGATGATGATCTCATCATGGTTACTTTGTTACCACAAACCCACCTTTCCTACACCCAATTATACTTCACCATATGACCATCCCCGTGATTCATACGGAAAACATCCGTATAATATCCGAAAGGCCATACACCATGTTTCCCCTTGCGTCATTCAACATCATCACCCAAACCCTATAATCACTACGTACAAGGTACCAATCCTAAATAAGTTACCACCATCATTGAAACAATGATTATCCAATCATTACCACCATCTTATGATTCCATATATAAACCTTCGTATAAACAGTGCGAATCCACAAATAGCCATTGACATCCGATTTGCATACCATCTGCACCGTTAGACAAGTTATTCGTTATCGGATCTAGACCATTGTATATTATACTTGTACTCCGATTACTACATAGTGGACTATTGGAGGGATTCCGACTCCCCCCGCGGTTGTTTCCCACATCGGGTTTTCCGCGTCACCAAAATCTCTTGTGTCATTATTTCCTTATTTCGTCCTTTACTTTACTCACATCGTTATTTCGTCTTAATTACATACATATTCCGTCACAAATCACATATAATTTAACCCCCGATACGAGGCTAAAAAGGGCGGTCACTTTAACCCTAAATTGATAGAAATTTACCAAAACAGGGGTGTTTGGTTGGAGATTTTGGAATAGATTTAATGCAACTTAAGGGGTGTTTGGTTGGAGATTTTGGAATAGATTCAATCCATTTTAGTGTTTAGCAAGAGGTTTTTGGAATGAAGTTAGATAACCAAGTTAGTCTCATTCCACCCTATTACTACTACTTATCCATTCTAGGATCGAACCAAACACCTATGAGCACGTATGGTGTTCTATACCTTTATTTATGGTATCACAATTCATTCCAATACTTTGAAAGAAACGACTCCTTGATAGGAAGACTCATACCAAGTTTGGTTTTTTCATTCGCAAGAGCTAGAAATCAAACCTTTAACCACTTGTCTAAAAGATGAGAGTCTTTAACACTCACACCAACCGACTTTGGTAAACAGTTATATTATATACGGAGGTATATATTGTTGAATAATATTACTCTCTCTACATTAGTCAATGAATTACTTTTATTCGGAATATCCTTAAAAAAGTGTAATATAAACTATTGACTAAAGTAAGTAAATAAGAATATAATCTACAGTTGTTTTTTTTTTAACTTTGTTTCCCTGTTGCTTTTATTTTATGCTTAATCAATTTAAATATTTATTTTTACGCATTCAATTTGATTAATAGAATCAATAGCTGAATTATCATCTTCGACTAAAATTGTCTATTCATAAGATGCCGGTAGATGTATTTTATGATTTTCTATTCACAAGATGGCAATAGATGTTCAACTCTATATATTATTGATTTTCTATTCACTGTTGCTGTAGAGGAAAAGGATTACAATGTGGATATATTTATGTCTGGGGCCATTTTGAGAATATTTGCTAGAAACATAAGACAATACAGAGTATGTAAAAATTTTGAGAACATTTTTATCAAAAAAAATAAAAAATTAAAAATTAAGAATGCTAACATAAATGGTTTTTCGGGATCATGTTTCTTGAAGTTTCAAGATAATGTACTTGTAACAACTGAAAGAGACTATAGAACATTGAACATACACAGAGCATATATGTATATAACGAGAACACACACATAGATCTAACTTAACAAAACGCTAGGAGCATTAACTATCTAAATATTTACATTTTATAGACCTCGATGATACACATAATAAACACTTTATTCTAAACAATTTATTTTTTGATAAAAATGTTCTAAACAATTAGAATAAAGTGTGTACATTTTATAGACCTCGATGATACACATAATAAACAATTTATTTTCTTCATCCTCTTCTTGTCCCAATGGTGTTCCATCAACTGTCTCATGATAAAAATCGCATCCATAGTCGATCTCCCAGGCATAAATCCAAATTGGTTTTTATTGACTTGGAAAAAGCATATGATAGGGTACCGAGATAAATACATTGGTGGGATTTGGCGAGAAAAGGTGTGTCTCGAAAATATATTGACCTCATAAAGGACATGTATGAGGGGCCTAGTGCAAGTGTTCGCACTAATGTTGGGGGAACGGAAGAATTTCCCTTCCCCATTGGGGTGGATCAAGGTTCCGCACTTAGTCCTTTTCTCTTTGATATAGTTATGGATGAGTTGACAAGGGATATTCAGGATGACATTCCTTGGTGTATGATGTTTGCGGATGATATTGTGTTGACTGATGAGACGAAAGAGGGGGTTGAGAGAAAGTTGGAACTGTGGAGGCATACTTTGGAGACTCATGGGTTTAGACTAAGCAGGAGTAAGACCGAGTACTTGAGGTGTTAGTTCAGTAACGTGGCGGGGTAGAGATCGACAAAGGTGGGGATTATTATTTTCAATGGAAATGTAGTTGAGGGGTCAGATTTCTTTAGATATCTAGGATCTATTATTCAAAAAGAAGGGAAGTTAGACGGAAATGTGGCTCACAGAATTAAAGCGGGATGGTTGAAATGGAAAAGTGCTACAAGGTTTTATGCGATAAAGATATGCTCTAAGGATTAAAGGGAAAATTTTATCGCACGTCGATTAAGCCTGCCTTACTTTACGGCTCCGAGTGTTGGGCCGTGAAACATTGTCACAATCAATGAGTGTGGCGGAGATGCCTAAGGTGGATGTGCAGCCATACAAGGAAAGATCGATTAAGGAATGAGGTGATTAGGGAAAAGGTGAAAGTGGCGCCAATAGAGGACAAGATGATGGAAAACCGACTAAGATGGTTTGGCCATGTGAGAAGGAGACCTATGGACGCACCAGTTAGGAGGCTAGAGGCTTGAGGAACAGAAAAGGTTGCTAGGGGTAGAGGGAAACCAAAACAGACATGGTTAAGAGTGATACAGCACGATATGAGATTTCTCGGGCTTGACGAGGGAATGGTGATGGAAAGGGCACAATGGAGGGTAATGATACATGTGGATTTTTAATATTTGACGTTATTTATATTTAATGTTTTTATTTTAATGTTTCGAAACTTATTTGTTTTTTCGGATTTATTACACCTTTTAACCAAAATCTTTCTTATATATTAATACTTTTAAGGTATTCCGGACCCATAAGTTTTACTTCGATTTTCAAAATCGTTTTAATCTTTATTCTCGATTTAAATTCTAAGTTTTTATAAAAGAAATCCGGACTTCGATTTTAAAACCTATAAGTTTACTTCGCTTTCGTACTATGTTTCACTCCCCTTTTGTTTTTCACTTTTTCTTTTCTATTTTTTTTCGCATTTTTAAGGCGTGCGTTCACCCATAGACGGTTCTAAAGGATGATTAATGTCAGCCTTAAGGCTCTGACGTTGTTGTTGTTGTTCATCTCCACTCATACCATGTTAGATAACATGTAAGCAACATAAGCATTGTGCTTGTGGGCACTAGATATAATACTCCACTGAACCGAAGACGTTATTCGGGTGGGGTACCCCCTTGAAGAGTCCATTGATAGGCTTAAAATCTGACTAGTGCTTAAAGGGATTGAAGGTACTACTCATATCAACAAAGTGCACTTTTTTTCTGGTTATCCATGCGAAAGAACTCCACAGTTAAGCTTGCTTGGCTGAGAGTAGTCTTAGGATGGGTGACCTCCTGGGAAGGTTCCCGGGATGTGCATGAGTGAGGACAAAATGCGCTGAAAAGGACCCGTGTTGATCTATGGGCCATGTACACAGCCTGACTAGCACTACTACAGATACAGGCTATAACAACGGTCAAAAACCGTTGTTATATAAAAAAAGCGGACGTTGTTAAAGCGTCCGTTGTAGAAGGTTTTAACAACGGTTAGTTTTCTTAAGGAAACCGTTGTTAAAACTATTAACAACGGTTTTATGTATAAAAACCCGTTGTGGAAAGTGTGACTCAATTTTGGGGGGAAAGTTATAACAACGGGTTTTAATATACAAAACCGTTGTTATAACTAAAGACAACGGGTTGTTTTAAAATAACCGTTGTTGTTTGTTCTTAAAAAATAAAAAAAAAATTAAATTAAATATTACTAGATGCATGCATAATTACGGCTGTTAGAATTCGATGCATGCATTATTACTGACATAATCGTACATATGAACGGATAATATGGAATGAGAAGGGTTAGTAATAAGATTTGAAGCAAAGATTATTGAGAGATATGATGATGATTATGGCACAACTTCCTAACATATATATTAATTAAAAAGCAACTCAACCCACACATTGCTTAGTATAAATACATTGCATATCTCAACTAACATTTCCATTATCTCAATATATTCATCTCCAAACCCTAACTGCTAAAACAAACTCTACTTAATCTTTCAAAACAAACTCCAAAAACTCCAACAAAATGAATGATTTCATCCATAAGACTCTTACCATGATCGAGAACAACAACAACTTCATCTGTCGGTTCCTCCATATTGAGGAAAGTTTCAGAGCTACCTTGCGGATGCTCGATCCGCATCAAAGCACGCCAAAGAAGATGGCTTGACGGAGCAAAGAAGCGATTGCGGCTATATGACGATATAGCAATGGCGAACGGAACCTCAAATAGCCAAGGAGGAGAGGACGGATACGATAGAGCGGAATAAGATCCTCTATGAAAATATAAGAATTGCATTTTTACATATGTAATTTTTTTTTTTAATTTATGTATTTATAAATTAATATATATATATATTAATTATGTTTATCTTACTTCTTCATCTTGCTTCTTCATTGTTTTACTAACTAATTATGCGAACAATACTTAAACAAATAACATAATGGTCGATACAAACACATACATGCAAAAGAAATAAATAGAAAAAGAAAATAATGACGATGAAACTAACAAAGGATTTGCGAGATTTACCTGATAAATACGAACGTAATAGACGATGAAATCACAGTGACGGCGAGAAGATAAAGCGACGATGAGAAAGAGAGAAAGAGAGAAAGAGAGAAAGAGAGTGTATGTGTTTTGTGTTTGTTTGTCTGCTGTGTTTGTGTATTAATAAGGGTTGTGTTTTGTGGTGGTCGACTTACATTTATGTGGTTTATAGTATGGAAGGTATTGACAACGGTTATTAAACAACAACCGTTGTGAAATATGTTTTAACAACGGTTGTAAAAAACACCCGTTGTTAAATAAGTTTTAACAACGGGTTTCAAAAATAACCGTTATTACTTTTCACTAACTTTGCGCCAATTTTGCGCCAAATTATTAACAACGGTTGTGCATGTGTGACCCGTTGTTAAAACTAATAACAACGGTTTTTATAACCATACCCGTTGTAATTTATTTTAGTAAAATTCGCGCCATACATTCTACGTCTATTGTGATTTTCGTGAATAATCGTTGTTAAAGGGGCGTTGTAGTTGCCTAGATTTGTAGTAGTGTAGCTACCGTGAGTGACCGCTCCCGACCTAAACTTAGGCCGGGGTGTTACACAAGACAAGACTTACAAGAATATAATTAGAGTAAGTCTAATGTTCACTAAAAAATTGCATCATTCTTTTTGAAATTCAAAATAATCATCATACAAAATAGTCTAATTTGTCTATGAAGCTTCCAACTGCAAAATACAGCAAATCAATGAATAAATCTAAATTAAAGGTGCTAAAGGCATTCATATAACAATAGATGTTGTGTCATTAGCCGCTTCCCTTTCATAATGTTGCAGTTAGGGATGTCAATGGGGCGGGGTGGGTGCGGAGGAGGGGTAACCCGCACCCGCAACTGCACCCGCGAACTATAATGCATACGCACACTCGCCCCGCGACCCGCAGCGGGTTGAACTTTTCAAACTCGTCCCAGCCCCGCGGGGACCCGTTGACCCGTCAAATTACCTATCTCCTCATAAAATAATTTTTAAAAATATAAATCTTGGATTTAAAACATACTACTCTCGTACATCTTATACAAATAAGTTTCCGCAAAATCATCTAACATTTAATTAACTAGTACACAAGTTTTTCAAACCACGAAATAGTTTGGGCATTAGCGTTTCTTTTTTTGGGGGTTTAGATTGTTGGGTATTTGGGTGGGAAAGAACTAAGGGGGTGTTTGGTTGGGGTACTTGGAATGGATTGGAATGGATTTCCTCCATTCAAGTGTTTGGTTGGACCTTTTTGGAATGGAGTTTGATACCCAAGGGGTTCTAAATCCATTCCAAACCATTGGAATCTCATACCCAAGTCTCATCCCAGGATTCTAAATCCATTCCACCCTATCCAAACCCTAGAGCTATTGAAAACAGAAGAAAAAAAAAAAAAAAACGGTACATGCTCTTCCTAACAATTCTCCATTGATATCCCTTGAAACTCCATTGTCAGATTGTCAGGTATGCAAATTAGCTTTCAATTTTTCTTTTTTACTTTTTTTGTTTAATTTGATTAACGCATATGGACGTCGGATGATAGCCTTCAATTTTTTTTTTTTTGTTTAATTAATGTTGATGTACGTAGCACTCCATTGATAGACTTATTGAGTCAACTTATTGAGTCATTGTCTACTTCTAAGGTCTGTGAAAACTTTTTAGACCCGAAAATGCGGCTGTATTTGACTATTAGATGCACTGGATGCTCTATTTTGAGAGCTAAAACTGTATGTATGATTTTATGAGGAATGCGAATGTACCATTTGAATGCAAACTTGAGTTCAACGCAAGTGACTCAGTCTAAGCCAGTAACCTTGGCTTTAATACCAAGGATTCATTCTGTAACAGAAGGATCGCTAATCGACCTTGGGTTTGATGTCTTTCTGAAGGCGATAAATTTAGTTTGGATGTTGAGCTATTGATATCTACTCGTGGAATTTATCACAAATTGGGAAGAATTGTGCGTGCGTAAGATTGATTACATGATTTAGGAAGTCGTAAAGGAGTCAGTCAGCTTCTATCCTGCCCTGTACTCAAATGTATTTTTTTTGGCGGAGACCATCTATGTAGTAAATGCCTAAATGGGGTAGTGAGTGGTAATGAAAATGAATGTTAGTCGTATTTGAAGTTTGAAATATTTGTTGGATTATAGTGAATAGTGGGTGGTGGGAAATGAATTTGGATGTTAGCTAATGATTATGAATGTCGACCAAGTCATGGATGTTGTTAGCTGTGTGCATGGCATAGGAATGAAGTAGAATCAGGGAGATTATGAAGATTGTTTTGTTGCTACCGCCACTGATATACGTAGAGCATTGCATTGATTATGAAGATATTTTTTTTTTTAATAATTTCTTCTTAAAACGAAAAGATGAGTATACATAATTTGTTCTTTAAACAACTTTATACGTATTAGACATGAGTTACTCTTTGATTGGATGTGTATACTTCTGCCAATTTTTGTGGGTAATAATATCACAATTTTTTCCATATGTGTAATTTACACAAATTCTCACTTGTGACGGACACTATCCGTCACAAGTAAGTAAGGGGTCATTTCCCTCTCACACAAATGCAAGTGGAAGGGCAAGTGGGGCGAAAATAGAGCGTCCCACTTGCCTCCCACTTGCATTTGTGTGTAAGGGGGGTGACCCGTCACTCACTTGTGACGGATAATGTCCGTCACAAGTGAGGCTAGCTGGTAATTATAATTCATGGTTCCATAATCATTATTCGATTTTTTTCATTTGTTTTATAGTTACATAATTCATGGTTTCAGAAATGCCCCCCTCTCAATTGACCTTATTAAGGAGAAGGAAGAAGAAGCAGATTGAGTTGTTATTGACTATTTTGGTTGTGATTAATATAGTCATTATTCTATATCTAGTGTTGTGTATGATGGGCGTGACTATTCATAGAATTGAGCATCCTCGATATAGTAAAGATGAAAAAAGGCGTCTTAGACAAAGACACTTGTATACACTAATTAAGTATAGTGATAAAATTTGTAAGAGCGAACTTCGTGTGAATCGAAAGACATTTTACGTGCTTTGTGAGATGGTTAGAGATATTGGAGACTTGAAGGAAACTCGAAATATGTCACTAGAAGAAATTGTCGCCATGTTTTTATATACATTGGCACATCATTTTAAAAATAGGACGATAGGAAATCATTTCTTCAGAAGTGGAGAAAGTGTGAGTAGAAACTTTCATCGTTGTCTCCTTGCTGTACTAAAATTACATAACCACTTACTTAAAAAGCCAAAGCCTATTATGGAAGAATGCGAAGATGGTAGATGGAAATATTTTCAGGTAATTATAATTTATTTAATGAATTGCAATATTTTTTTACAAGACTAATAATTATTGCAAATATTAAGCCTGCTCATATATACTTGTTGTTTTGTAGAACTGTTTAGGAGCCTTAGATATCGAACAAGGAAGGGTTCAATTGCTATGAATGTGTTAGGTGTATGTAATCCATTTATGGAGTTTATATATATTCAACCTGGTTGGGAAGGATCTGCTCATGATGGTCGTGTCCTTCGAGATGCTATTAGTAAACCTCATGGTTTAAAGGTTCCTCAAGGTAATGAAGCTAAATAATGATACTAGTAAAAAAAAAAAGAATAACTATATATTCAATTGTGAAATGAAGTGACTTTTTGTTTTTTTAATAAATTGAAGGTTTCTATTACTTGGTTGACGCGGGGTATACAAATTGTGAGGGTTTTTTAGCACCATATAGAGGTCACAGATATCACCTCAAGGAGTGGGGGGATCGACACCCAATGAGTGCAGAAGAGTATTTCAACATGAGGCATTCTAAAGCCAGAAATGTTATTGAAAGATGTTTTGGATTATTAAAAGGGAGATGGGGTATCCTTAGGTCTCCTTCTTTCTTTTCAGTACGAACTCAAGGCCGTATAGTTCAGGCTTGTTCCTTATTACATAACCTCATTCGCAAATATATGCCAACTGATCATACAATATATGAGGCCTCAGATGACGATGATGATGATGAAAGTGATGATGAGGATTCAGATGATGAAGTTGATTATATTACTTTGATTGAGACATCTGATGCATGGACTAATAATCGGAATACCTTAGCGCAAACTATGTATAATAATTGGAGAGCTAGACGTAACCAAAATGCATAAGTTGTTTACCACTTGATTTTCCTATGCTTTGTAATGTTTCAATAACTCTGCAAATGTTTCTTGAAATCCTATGTTACTATTTTATTTTTGTGATATTGGAATGCAATAATTTTATTTTATTGTTGGCTGGATTATTAACATTTGATTGTATATAGCATGGATGTTGGGCAAACATCTCAAGGTGGAAGGGGTAAAAATAAGCGTTCTTGGACTAAACTTGAAGAAGAGCATTTAATTGATGGGCTGTTAGAGTTGAATAGTGATCCGCAATGGAAAGCTGATAGTAGTTTCAAGAATGGGTTTAAGAATAAGTTGGAAGATATGATGAACAAAAAATTCCCAGGATGTGGTTTAAAAGCAAATCCTCATATTGAGTCAAAGATAAAGTGGTTTAAGGATAAATATAATGCACTAACGGAGATGTTTCGCACTTCTGGCTTTTCCTGGGATGATGAGAAGCATATGATAAAGTGTGAAAGACAATCTTATGATGATTTTTGTAGGGTAATACTTTTTTCTCTCTTTTCGTTTCTCTTTCTTAATTGGTGATTTTTTTTTAACTCAACTTGATCGAGAATGTGTTGTATTATTGTTGCAGCAAAATAAAAATGCCCATGGATTGTGGAACGTTTCATTTCCACATTTTGATAAGTTGGCAATTATTTATGGCCCCGATCGAGCCACCGAAATTATTCTCGAGACTTTTGTTTGAAGCAAAGGAGAACCAACAAAATGAGCCCATTGACTTAAGCAAGGATGAAAGTGACGAAGATGATCTTATTGATGATAATGAGTCACTTTATCGGCCTACTCAATCTAGTCCAAGTGAGCCGACTTCTAAGAAAGCAAAGACGGTGAAAACTCAGATAGAGAATACGAAACAAAAAACAAAGAAGAGAAAGACGCCGGATGTTGTGGATTTGACTACTTCTTTCAAAGATATGTCTTCAAACTTATCTGATTTCATGAGTGGAATGAATGTTCATATGTCTACTATTGCTAATGCTTTATCAACCACCCAACAACATGAACAAGCTATTATGGTTCGTGAGCAAGAATTGGAAAATCAGAAGAAAAATTTGGTAAATGAGCTACTTGGTGTGCAAGGGTTGACTAGGTATGAAGCATTATTAGCTTCACAAAAATTGGCGTCTAGTCCAAGTGATCTCTCTCTCTCTTTTATCAGAGTCCAGATGATGCATGGAAGGAGTTTATTTTTAACCTCATTCACCCACACTTGCCTCGAAATGGCAATAATTGATGCATGGAAGGAGGAGTTTATTTTCAAACTATCATATTTTTCATAGAACATTTTATGTGGATTTTTATTGGTATTAGAATATTTTTGCAATTGTCGTATTATATGAACATGTTCAATGGATTTTTATGGAGTAATTTGGATTTTTGTTTTTGTTATAGTTAATTTTAATTTTAAATAATATTAATTGTAGTTATCTATAATGAAGAAAAGAAAACGATTCGAAATCCATTCCAAATGTAAACCAAACAACATGTATGGCATTTAGAATCCATTACAAGTTCAAACCAAACAAGCATTAAAAAGTATGGGGTTCTAACTCCATACCTCCTTGGTATTAGAATCCATTCCATTCCATTCCAATTGTTTGAACCAAACGGCCCCTAAGAAGTAGATGGAATTTGTCTAGGTTTATGAAAAACTGGTTTAGGCTTTTTATCTAAGTTATAAATTTTATTTTTATATATTACAAATTTGTATAGGTTTATGAGTAAGGCAGGTATAAAAGGAGCGGGGACATCCGAGGCGGGGCGTGTGTGGGGCGGGGTTGGTATGGGGCGAGTCTCACGTGATACCCACAGCCGCCCCATGACCCGCAACGAATGACACTTTTGAAACCCATCCCCGCCCCACGATCCATCAAATCATTACCCGCACCCGCCCCAAGTGGGGCGGGTGTGAGGCGAGACCCGCCAATACCCGCCCCACTGACATCCCTAGTTACAGTCATTGTTTAAAGAGTGTAAAAATGTTTTTAGTATGGTGTAGTAGTATTATTTCTTTGCCAAAGAATGTTTGCTAGCCTCAAATGTCAACACGGAAAAATCATTATATTGAAGTGAGACTTTTATAAAAAAAAAAAAAAAAAATATCTCGTAAAACTGGTGCATTTTTTAACTAACGTCCTAGAAATGTACAAAAGTAGGTATCTACCACATGTTTAAAAACTTCTCTTTTTTAGCACTAAAAAACGCTTAGAGAGAGAAAGAACAAAAAAAACCCCAAAATCAAAAACCCTATAACCCCAATACCGTAACCACCGCAACCCCCTTTCTGCCCACCGTTCCCCTGAGCCCAGCCCTGTCGCCGGAGATGGGGCTTAGGCTCTGTCTCCGGCGACCCCCACTCTTCTCTAATTAATACGGTTCCCGATCTCCTACACATTTTTTTTAAAACCGGTTCTGCTGCTCCCCTTTGCCCCTTCGTTTTTTCGTTGTTTGGATCGCAATCATTGCTGTGGTTGTCTTTGCGGTTCTTCTTCCTCTCCGTCGCTCTTTGTTTTCTGTTTCTGATGGTGGTTGCCTTCGTTTGCGGCCTGTGGGTAATCCCCTTTCCCTTCCTTTCACTTTCCCCACCATCAGGTTTGGTCCTTTGTCACTGTGGCTTGGTTTTGTTTCTTTGGTGACTGTTGTTTAAAACGAGTTTCTGTCTGCTCTTTGCTGGGTTTCAGTTTTAATAAATTCCATTTTTTTTGGTTTGTTTTCGCCAACGGTGATATTAAGGCTCCCTCACGAATGTAATTAATTTGATCATGAGCCTTAATAATGGTTTTGCTTGATGTGTTTGTGAGGATGCGTCCTTCTTTGTTTTTCAGCTAATTTGATCTTTCTACGGGGTCGGACTTGTGAAATTCTTTCATATTTTAACGCTTCCTAATCATGTTTTTTTCTCGTGTTTTGTCATCAGAGCTGGCCTTAAATGGGGGACTGTGTTTGCCATTCATGTTTTTCTTGGCTTTTGTTGAAGGGCGTTTGGGTGGTCTTGCTGTTTGGGTGGTCTTGCTGGTTTTTGTGTGGGGCTCGTTGTTGGGTTTTAATTATAGAGGAGTTCTTGTTGGGTGGGCTTAGGTTGGTTTCTTCGGTGGTGATGGTTCGGGTCAGTTGCGGGGGTTTCCCATAATCATTTGTCTCATAACACTTGTTTCCTAGCTTTACCTCTAGTCTTCCGAATCTTAAAATAATCTACTCTCATAAGAGTATTTGTGTTATTCATCACCTTTTAACGGTTTTATCTTAGTTTTCGAAGTTAGGGTGGTTTTGTGAAATGTAATGGCTACCGTTTCTATAGATGCAATTTTTCTAAAGAACTTTCTCATTGCACATGGAAATGATGAGTTTAAGGAGGAGGACTGGGTACTTTTTAGTTCTTTCTTACCAACGGAAGGAAGTCTTTTGATTAAGGTTAAATTTCTTAAGGAGAGGGGTAACGACTTCTTTAAGCAAAATATGTTTGAGAGTGCTGGCGGCTGCTATGAAATGGCATGTCGACTTCTATGCTTGGTTTTGGAATCTATGGAGGACGGTGACTTTGACCAAGTCTTACAATTAGCAATTTCTTTAAATTTGAATCTAGCGGCTTGTGCTAATAAACTTCAGGAGTATGAGGCGGCCATAAACTTCTGCTCACTGGTTTTATCATCCTTTCCAAAAAATGCTAAAACTCTATTTCGTAGAGCTATAGCTTGTATGAAGTCTAATATGTTCCTGGAAGCGAAGACTAATCTGGAAACTGCGTTAATGATTGAGCCTAAGAATAAGGATATCCTTAGAGAACTAAGTGTTGTCAAGAACCTATGGGATATATTAATCATAATGGTAAAAGAAGTATTGATGATGAGTTACTATGTGAGGTGGAGAGAGAAGGTAAAAGACTTGTCCCTAATATTGATAATATTGAGGACACTCCGGTTATGGATGATGGTGGGTCATCTTGTGACTCTTGCACTACTCCATTTTCTGTCTCTAATATCAAGGATACTTCTGAGGTTGTCCTTACTGTTACTTTAGAGGATAGCTCTGCTAATATTGAGTTGGAACGCAATCAAAAAGACACCCAAATGGGTGAAAATGAGCATACCCCTAACAACTCGATTCTTGAGTTTTCAAGAAAGAGTGGAAGAAAATCACGACTAAGGATCTCCGAACAAGCTTACCAAAAAATTCTTCAAGGTAAAAAGGTGAGTTATTACCATGAAAGAGAATTGTCAATTATGACAATTCGGATCCTTAACATCGAGGTAACTAAGGAGGGAGAAATTACAAGAAACCATTATAAGAGAAAGAAGAAGAGGAGACGTTCTAAAAAGAGGAAATTTAAGACGGGGGTGGTGAATGAAACCACGTCTTCTCCTTTAGGCATCATCAATGTAACTCAGGGTATTAATTTAAGGGAGTCCTCCTTAGGTGGCGTAAGCTCGAGTTCGTCCTCCGTTTGTGACAACTTATCTTCTTCTCCCATTCAAATTCTCCAAGGAGACCCTATGATTGTCACTTCTCATTCAAGCTTACCTTCTTCTATGGCGAATGAATTGGCCAAACCTCTAATTGCTTCCAAGTCCATAATGATTCAAATGAACATGAGTCGTTCCTCTTTTCAGCATGCCCTAAAAAGTGTAAGTTTTCTTCGTTTGGTAAACTGCCATATGCCTCGATTACACGTAGGCTTTGCAGGTACCCTTCCTCAAATCCGCAAGTGAATGAGAGAAAGAGAATTAATAACTTCAAGAAGAAGCATAGCCAAGGGGATGAATCTCCGAGACGCAGTTTATCTACTTGTTCTATAAGTAGGTCTTTCTCCCGTAACTTTCTACGTCCTCGAGGCATAAGTGTGTCTCGTTGTAGGTACTCCTTTGAAGCTCAAGTGCCAAAGAAGAGAAAAGAAGTTCTCGCTCACTTAAAAAGCTCAGATCGTCCCCTCAAGAAGCTTATTCGTTTTCCTAACCCCATATTTAGTTTAATTTCCTTTGCAGATAATGTAATAATAAAGTCCGACTTGGAGAGTTGGATAGCTACTATGTAAGGAAACTTTCTTTCTTGTTGCCAAAAAAAAAAAAAACTTCAAAATATACCCATCTGAAAAAAAAAACACCATATGCATAAATTATAGTACTCATGACAAGTAATCTATACTAAAAGATAAATATCGTTAACTATAATAAAAATTGAACCATATTTAAATTGGTAGATACACATACCTCCGCTTGGATCACATTGGTGTTAGCGGACCGAACTTCAAGGTGGTAGTCTATTACGACATTACTCGGTATTCTCCAAACTTTAACTATGGCAAGTTACCGTTGTACAATATCCTAGCAAATATTGATTATGTATATAGCTATTAAGAGTATTATTTACTTCCGCAAATACATTAGACATGAACTTGCCTATTGTGGGTATATATGTATTGTTTTGACTCGGTGAAAATAGAAGCAACATAATCTTTCACACGTTCCTTTCTATCATTTCACGTGGTATCTAGATTAATTTTTCAATCTTGACATTTTTTTAAAGAAAAAAAAATCTCATTACCTTTCTTCGGTCTTTCGAGCATCATGCCGGAAGATCCATTTAAAGCAGACATCATCGAATGCAAACAGTCCGGACGGAATCCGTTATAACATACTCTGGTCGTATAAAGAAATTCTTCGACGATCACCACGAATCTGACACCCTCCTCTCCTGTAAATGTATGGATACACTTCCGAACTTAAACGAAGTAGATAATATATTGCTACAGGAAGAAGGCGTGCATTTAATCACTCAAGGCAAAACAGAATTGCGCTCCAAAACCCAGGCTTTTGTAGCTCGTGCTGCTGGTAGCGGAGGACGGAACTCCGGGCCTGTTTCTTGTAGCATCAAGGGTGATAGACAGCAATACGGAAAGTTAAAGTGCATTACCTGGAAGTGGCATGGACACTCTGCGACAACCTGTTTCCGCGTCACAGGTAAATTTTCCGATTGGTGTGGAGACCGACCTCGTGATCGTATTTATCTTGATACTTTAGTTGGTGTTCGTGGTTCCTTTGGTGATCTTCACGAACGTACTATCTACACTGGCCGTGGCAGTGGTGCTCCAAAAGCCCATGCTATAGTTGGTGGAGCCTCGTCCTCCAATGGTCTTTTTTTGGCTGACTTCGACCGTCTTGACATTAATCCACTTACTCCATCTGAACTCGATAAACTGCACCACTTTGGCAGTCTCGCAAGTCCTCAAATAACCACGATCACCTCACTGCTAACCCCTTTCTCTCCTCTTAGATTATAGATACCGGTGCTTGGTACCATATATCGTGTACTATAACCAATTTTTACGAATTTAATCGATAATTTCACAGTCTTTCCAACCACAAGGATTTTCATAAATGACTGTCAAAAAAAAAAAAGGATTTTCATAAATGTATCTCACATAAATGAAAAATATAGTTAAATTTATACTTGAAGATTCAAAATAATAAACAATTATTGTACGTTTAAAAAATGTAATTACCAGACCTTAAACAAACATGTCAAACAATTATATGCAAACCACATGAAAAACATGTCAAACAATTATATGCAAAGCACATGAAAGATCAATAAGTCAATTATTCCGTATTACCTTATAATGAATTGATATAAGATGGATTCCTGAAATTCATAAATAATACTTCCTCCGTCCCAATCATTTGTTGGTATTTGATTAAAATACACCTTACAAAGAAAACGGGAAACATATGATTGGGATAAACGGAGAACTTCATTCATGTCATAATCATTGTCAAAGATTAATGAATTGATATAAGATAAAAAAATCTAACCCCAAAGAGAATCTCTCTATCATGAGGGTCAAGTGATCCATCGTCTTCCTCGTTGCTGTTCATATTTCACAAAGTGCTTGTTCAATTCATTGAACACAATTTCAGTTGAAAAGATGAAGAGTGGAGATTAGATTCTGAGAAGTGATTGGCTTACAGATTTTGTAGATAGCTGCAATAGAATGAATTGAAATTGAGTTGAAGAAGAATGAATATGGTAGATAATGAATGAATGAGAGGCCCCTAATTAATTGCCTTACTTCACTTGATATTGATAGACATAATAAATATCCGGTTAACGGGTTTCTTAGAGGGAGATAAAGAGGAGAGGAAGACGAAGAGGTATATAAGAGTAAAGAAGGCAAACCGTCGCTTTGTTGGACTGGGTTTACAGTGCAACGTGGATTGCTTTGCAAATTAGGGTGAGGTGGATTTAACAATGCCACGTGGATTTAAAAGGTTGTTTTCTTAAGCCTTTTAATAGTAATAATAATAATAACTTGTCACAAATATGTACTCCCTCCTATTCAGCCTAAACTTCCCTCTTACCTTTTACATGGTAATCACGTTTTGTTCCCTCTTTCCTTATTTGGTAATCTTTGTGTGGTCCAAATTCATTTTCATGTGGGGTAGGGTGTTTTGTGTGGTCCATATTTATTTTCTTATTTTTGTGCCAAAAAGAAAGAGGCATATTAGGCTGAATAGGAGGGGGTATGTACTAACTAAGTAAGTGAAGGAGTATATCTAGTTTGCCAAATATGTGTATCTATCAAGGTGAATGTATCTACCAAGGTAAATAAGTGTATCTAACAATCTAAAGGCGTGTATTTATCAAGGTGAAGGAGTAAAGGCGTGTATTTATCAAGGTGAAAGAGTGTATCTAGCCATCTAAGGAAGTGTATCTAGCATACTGGAGATGTGACGACAATCCTTTTAAGTAAGACATGAAGTTTATGTTTATTTAACTTTAAATTAAGGTTCAATTCAGTTTATATTGTTGTATCATGACTCGGCAACTTTAAACCAAGGATGCATTGACAATTTGACATATACACCTGTATTACTCTGCCCCTCCACGCCTCCACCAAGCCAGCTTTATAATTTTAATTGTCATATCATGTGAACCTTTTGACAACATGATAATTAAATTAAATCAAGTTACATAAAAACATGCCATACAATCTTTGTTTACAGTTACATTATTCGAAGTTGCAAAATAAACGAAGTTGGTGGGCAGTAATGGCGTAATGCGGTATGTCCAGTATCATCACCATCATAAAGTGAGTACATTATCTAATTTATAAGGTTAATTTTATTCATACAAAAACCACAAAAATGAGTAAAGTCTCCCAAAAATGTGTACAAAATTTAAGGTCACAAGTTTTAAAATGGCAATTCAATTCGAGTTAAATTCTAGCAAAGCTAAGCAATTATTTTGAAGTAATAATGATAAAAATTAAAATAATTAGAAAAATATTATTTAATAGGGTAAAGGAGTGTATCTAGCTTTTAAGAGATGTGTATCTAACAAGGTAAATGAGTTTATCTAGCAATTTAGAGGAGTGTATCTAGCAATCTAGAAGAGTGTATCTAGCGTGCTAGTGATGTGCGTCTAGCAAGGTAAAGGAGTGTGTTTAGCAAGTTAAAAGACCATATCTAACAATTTAAAGGAGCGTATCAATGTTGTCAGAGATGTGTATCTAGAAAGGTAAACGAGTGTATCTAATAATCTAAAGGAATGTATCTAGCTTGCCAGAGACGCACATCTAGCTAGGGAAAGAAGTGTATCTAGTAATAAGGTAAAAGAGTGTATCTATCTTATCAGAGATGTGTATCTAGTACGGTAAAAGGGTGTATTTGTAATACTACGGTTTTATGTGTCTATGGGTACTATATCGAGTGTGGCTTACTCTGTCGAGTAAGTAGTTTTCCGCGCAAAACAGTAGGTTGCCTGTAGGGTACTCGATCGAGTAAGTTGGGGACTCGATCGAGTAAGTCACTTACTCGATCGAGTAAGTGTGTTTTACGGGTTAATTAGCCGGATTTTGTTAATGATGCGAGATTAATATAAAAGGGTGGCCGTCACTATTCTTAATCACTGTTAATCTCTCTAAAAACCTTTTTGAGAAAAAGAGATGTTACGTTGTTCGTGTTCTTCGCATTGTTAACAAATCCCAAGGCTAGGAGTGTCGGATCATCTCGTTCTTTACGCCGTTGTGATCGTTGTGTCGAGGGTAAGCTTTTTAAATAATTTTCTCAATGTTTCGTTAAGGTTGGTTAAACCAGGTAGGGTTTCCCTACTCAATATTGGTTACATAGTGTATTGGTGATTGTTGTTGTGATTGTTGATTAATTATAATGTTGGATTGGTATTGGTGATTGTTGATAGTATATTGTTGATTGGTTGCGTAACTGTCTGTGATCTTCGGGGTGCGTCCCTGGCTGAGTGGAGTCACTTGCGGGAGTGACTTCACGTCCTTGATTCGCTTTCTGTGGAACCCACCACAGAAGGGACATGCACATCAATGAACATGGGTTTATCGCTCGATGGAGATGAGCGGGGCTTAGGTGGGAACGGCTGCGGTCCCTCACTGGCGGCGAGGAGTACTTGTTGCGGTACTCTGGCAGGGCTACACACTTAAGTGTGTAGTCAGATTGTGGAGATGAGATGGAGTTGTGCTGATTGAGTAATGCTGATTGAGTTTATTATAATACTGTTTCATTGCAGATGTTGTTTTATGTAATCAGTACTGACCCCGTTTAATTGTTTTAAAAAATGTGGTGATCCATTCGGGTGTGGTGAGCAGTTGTTGAGCAGGTATGATGGCTTACGCGAGGGATAGCTGGGATGGAGTCATCACGTGGTCTAGAGTCTTCCGCTGTGTCTCGAACTAGTTGTTTTAGTCATTTGGATTTTTAGAATATTTGTATTTCTTTTTAGGAGTTTTGGATTTTGGGTTGTATCACTTAAACTTATTATTACTTAAGTACGTTTCGTTATTGTCAATTTGATTATCATTGCCTTAGATAACCGAGATGGCGGCATTCTCATACCTTAAGTGGTCCTGATAAGGCACTTGGAGTATGGGGGTGTCACAAAGTGGTATTAGATAGACGTGTGGGAAATAATCTGTATACTTCCCTTTAACATGAAGGATTATAACGATATAATAAAGATGATCTATGGTCATAAAATAAAATACATAAGCATAAGTAAAAGGATTTAGAATTAACCTCGGGTCCTTGCAAAATTGGCCTAAGAACAATATCAAAATTGATATTCACCTATTAGTTGCACTCAAGACGATCTAAGATATACCCTTTGATTATGCTAGAAATCAATCTAAAATTTTCTGTAAAATTTTATTGTCTTTGTGTTTTGTGATGAGAAAGATGAGGCTCGGTCAGAAAAAGAATTAGGTTAGAATAATTATCTACCTTTCTTTTTATATAGACCAAAATCCGAAATCAATTAGGAAAGCAAAATCTCCCTAATTTTCAGCCAAAAACCAACCGAAATAAGGAATAGAATTTCCTTATTTTTTGTCTTTCCAAAAATATATAAAGTGTGTTAAATTGTCATCTAGTGAGGATCGAACCCATGACCTCTTGGCTTGTGTACCCTCACTATTACCACTATGACACATTCAACTTGTTGATATTATATACAACTGATTATATTTAATTACGAATTAACAGATTAATTCTTTCAAACTAACCTTATATATATTTAATTAAATATAACTTATTATATTTAATTTAAGAATTGACAGTTAATTCGTCTCAACTTAATATTATTTAATTTTCATTAAATAATTATCTCATCAACACATTGACTAACTTTTTAGTCATTTTGGGCATCAATGTAATTATATTTCTATAACCACATTTCTCAAATACGTCCTATAGGTGTGACCTTTAGGGACCAGTTGATCACCACCATCTGTATGATAATAACGTCAAACTTTCTAGCAAACCAACCGTTATTAGGTAAACGTTAATCAACTGATTAAATATACGAAGTATACCCTTGTGAACCTGTAAGAGATTTATGTTGGGGCTGGTGTCCTCTACAGTTAGTGCAATAACATGTAAATCTCTAAAAGGATCAAAGGGTATACTTTTGTATTATTATCAGTTGGTCCACGTTTATCAATAACGGTTGGCTTGCTAGATAAGTTTGACGTTATTGTCATACTGATGGCGGTGATCAACTGGTCCCTAAAAGTCACACCTATAGGATACGTTTGAGAGATGTGACGGTATGAAAATACAGTCATGTTGATGCCTAATATGACTAAGCAGTTAGTCGGAGTTATTGACTAATAATTAGTCAAACGCGATGTTGAGATAATTATTTAATACGGATTAAATAATAATGGCTAAAACGAATTAAACGGTTAATTCGTAATTTAAATATAAACGATTATATTTAATTGATGTATATTGAATTAATTATACAATATTGTCTTTGTCGGACATGTATTAATATTTCGACTAAGTCATGTTACTAGTTGATATTTTAATAACCGATAACCGATGACGATTTATAATTAAAAACCCGTCGTATACATATTAGCGAGACGAGTCGGACCACGAGTTAAATGAGGAGAAAGTGGAAAGCCCACTCCCTCCCCTTGAGAACCCACGGACCGAACACAAGAGAACAAAAGGAGAGTTTTCTCTCCTTTTGCCCTAACTCATTTCATTTGAAACAAAATTAGGTTTTTGAGAGCATTCTTCTCTGAAAAACCTAGATCTCACATCGAAAAACCTCACAACAACTCTCTCAATATTGCAAGTCAATTAGAGAGTATTTCTAGCACAAGGGGCATAGTCTCAGACGGTCTTGGGTGCAACGATTAGGAGGAAATCTACTTTGATTTCTGTTCTTAGGCCGCATTTCAAAGGACCCGAGGTTGATTCTTGTTCTTTATCGTTTCTCTATTGTTTTTCGTTTATGACCATAAATCGCATGTTAAATTTACGTTATAGTCCTATATTTTAAGGGTTTTATACGGATATTACCCCACAAGTGGTATCAGAGCGAGGCCACGTAAATTTTTCATTGTGATTTTCATTAAACGAATTGAATCGATATTTTTTTTGCATAAAATTCCGTGCGGCAGATTTTTTTTGTCTCGGCTGTTTTTTTTTTTTTTAGCAAACCGTGACATTTTTTGCATTGGTAATCGTGCCACACGGCTTTATGCTGATCAGACGATGTTTTGTTTTCAATTTGTTCTTTGCATATTGTTATTTTAAACGATAATCATAGCAATATGTTGAAGTATTATCAATTGTAGTTTCAATTCTATACGGATTAGGTTAAATTGCAATTGGTTTTTAACAAATCGATTTTGTTTTGGTTTGTTGAGGCTCACGGTTTTGAGCTGTTGGAAATTTTTTTTTGTTTTGCTGTACTGTTCACGGTTCTGTGAAGAAGAAAAAAAAAATCGGTTTTATTTTTTTTTCCCGGCCATGATTTATGCATAATACGGATTTTGTGCATTCGCTTGATAGTGAAACGGTTCACTCACGTACCATTTAGTTATTTTAAAGCGATTTAAAGTAACGGATTATCATGGATTAAAATTAAGTTGATTAAAGCGGTTTTGTCACATAATTTTAATCATTAAAGGTGGTTTGGATAAATTAACATAATTACGGAATTATGTCACGAATAAATTTTATTTTAGTTGATGCATTTTTATTTATCGTTATTTTGAATGCCTTGAATGTTTAAATTACGTATTTAATTTTTACAAACGGTTGTAACTTAGTTTGGCCTTAGTAGAGCGTGTTACCGTAATGATGGAACACGGTCTTGGTTGTATTTTGAGATCTTGTATCTCCGTTTTTTTTTCCTTGTAATTACAGTTTTTATTTAGAATGTAAATAGGTTTATATTTTGTAAATTTTAATTGTAATTTTGAGAAGACCAAAGATGGAGACCGGATGCTCACTCCCGCTGCATGGACAAAGATGGAACATCAAGACAAGCTTCTCGGGTCCAACGGTGGATTCCAAAGTTGTATTATGTTCTTTTTACTAGGATAGGCCACACTAGGAATTTTTATTTACGTTTTGCATTCTTTTATTTATTTTATCGTAACGATAGATTGCATCATTTTCCGCCTAAAACCAAACCACCTAATAATTGCATGAAAACTGACTCATATAGAGGTCACGCGTTAGTTTTCTTTGATATACAGATATCACACGTTTTTCCATAAGCCATCACCTAAATTAATTCATTCACGCAATGCTAGTTTTTTTGTTCACTTAAAATGAATTAAAACTTAGTTGATGGGATCTTCCTCGTATAACCAAAAATTGAGAATAGTCTTTATAGGTCAAACTCCAATGAATCCCTTCTTCGTCGGTAGGCATAATATGACCCCTTCTACGTCGGGTAAGTTGGAACTGATTGACCTATTTTATCTCAACACTATGGTCACTCGTACGATCCTGTGATTATGGTGGACTATAGATAGGATTTACGGAAATCTATCGACCAAGAGTTCTAACGATAGAACTAGCTAAACAGTTGGCTTATCAATTTACGGAAATTGAGTCTTGGGATCACTTGCATCATTCTTGAGGGAGATCAATTATGCAAGTACAATAAGTCTACACGATTAAAATGAATTTTAAATAGACTTAAATCACCTCGATGAGTTGCTTATTTCGTTTTGTTTTTCCTTTCTTTTTCAAAGTGTAGATCACGATCACTTAAACTCGCTAATAACAAAATGGTGGCCGTGCTTTGACGACCCAATGCCAAGTGCCACATTGGACCGTGAGTCCTGGCTTCGGATCTTCATGAATCGGATGAATCGGTCTACTCGATCAAGAATGATGGATCAAACTTCATGCGGATCGGGAGGCGGCATTACGGAATCTTTGCCGCTGCCGACGGAAGCTCAAATATCCGACAGAGCCCATCCCGTCAAAGCCAGGCCCCACGGCCGAGCTAACGAGATCGCCAAGTATAACGATGTCGTCATGGAAGCGGGTGCGATTAAAAACGTACTCATTTTTGCAATGGAATCCAATTTGCAGAAACGCTTCATAGCCCAAGGTGCAAACAAGATTTTCACCACGCTCACTAAGGAATTCTCGAAAGCACCGAGAATCATGACCTATGAGCATACCACTCGCTTCTTTGATGCGAGACTCCAGAAGGGCCAACCGGTTAGCCCACACATTCTCAGCATGATTGAGAATGTCGAGAGACTGGAGGCGCTTGATTGTAAAATCAGCGAGAACATCGTGATTGACCGCATGCTTCATTCACTCCACGATGGTTTTGCGATCTTTAGAGCGAATTACTATATGAATGATTTGAAGAAAAGTCCTCATGAACTACACTCCCTACTCGTATGCACCGAGAAGGATATGAAGTTCGGTGGGAGCTTGAAACAGGATGTTCTCGTTGTGTCAAACAAGGGCAAGGGTAAGGGCAAAGCTCAGGCAGACCTAGCGGTAGGTAAACCGAAGTTTAAGAAGTCGAGATCAGGTAAGAGTGGGCCTGGTGAGGCAAGCAACTCATCAGGCGCGACAAAGAGCAAGACCGAAAACATAGAATGCCATCACTGCCACAAGACTGGGCATTGGAGGCGTACATGTCCTGTTTACCATGAGGACATAAAAGCAGGTCGCGTTAAACCTGTTGGTATGTCTTCTTCCTCTTCTACTTTTATTCATATGATTGAGATTAACCACGCAAGTTACGGAACTTAGGTACTAGATACTGGTTGTGGTTCTCATCTTTGTAATCATGTGCAGGGGCTCCGAAACATCGAACCCCTCGTAAAGGGTGAGGTGGACCTGCGTGTCGGGAATGGAGCACGAGTGGCTGCCGTCTCGAGGGGAACATACGTGATCCAGCTTCCTAGCGGATTTGAGTTATTTTTATATAACTGCTATTATGTACCCAGTCTTTCTAAAAACATTATTTCAGTTTCTGCACTTGACAAACTTGGTTTTTCATTTGTAATAGAGAATAATACTTGCATTTTCTCATTACACGATATGATTTATATCAAGGCAGTCTCCATGAATAGAATTTATGTTTTAGATCAGACCACCGAAATATTACACGTAATGAATAAGAAGTTAAAGGTTAGTGACAAAGATCAAACGTATCTATGGCACTGCCGTATGGGACACATTAATGAGAAACGCGTAAAACAGCTCATAAACAATGGAGCTATCTCGGCCTTTGATTTTCAATCATTTGGCACGTGTGAATCATGTCTCATTGGTAAGATGACCCGAATTTCCTTCAAAGGTGTTGGAATGCGCGCTGCTGACCTATTAGGACTCATACATACGGATGTGTGTGGACCTATGTCAATCACCGCACGAGAAGGCTATAGGTATTTCATCACTTTCACGGATGATTTAAGTAGATATGGCTATGTCTACTTAATGAAGCACAAAAGTGAATCCTTTGAGAAATTCAAGGAATACCAGAATCGGGTACAGAACCTCTTTGGGTAGAAAGATTAAAACACTGCGATCGGACCGTGGTGGCGAGTATCTTTCTCACGAGTTTGATCAACACCTCAAAGACTCGTGGGATTTCCTTGCGCTTAACTCCACCGGAACACCTCGGTTGAATGGTGTGTCCGAACGGAGAAATCGAACACTACTTGATATGGTTCGATCCATGATGAGTCACACCGTGTTGCCGACTCATTGTGGGGTTATGCTCTTCTCGTCGGTTGCTCTAATACTTAACCAAGTCCGTCTAAAGTCATTGACAAGACTCCATATGAACTATGGAAGGGAACGGTCCCTAACTTGTCCTTTATACGGGTTTGGGGCTGCGAGGCTTATGTCAAGTGGAGACACGAGGATAAGCTCGGCCCACGATCGGTCAAGACATACTTTATAGGTTATCCTAAAGGAACACTTGGTCATTACTTTTATTCGCCAACCGAACAACGTGTATTTGTTGCGGCTAGTGCGACATTCTTAGAGAAGGAATTTCTCGAGAATGCAAAGAGTAATAGAACCTTCGAACTGTCGGAGATTCCAGAACCAAATACCGAGCAATCATTGGAGGAACCAATCCCTTCAATCCCGGCTGCGGTTAATATTCCTGAGGAACCTAGGAGGTCGGGAAGAGTCTCTATTCCTCCGCATGACGGACATTGGTATGGTCGAGGAACATGACATAGATGACATTCTACTCTTAACGAGTAGTGAACCCGCAACCTATAAAGGTGCCATGACTAGTTCCGACTCAAAGCTATGGCTTGAGGCCATGCAATCCGAGATGGACTCTATGTATGAGAACAACGTATGGGATCTTGTTGACTTGCCTGCTAAGGTTCGTCCCCTTCAATGCAAATGGCTTTACAAGATAAAGCATTCTGTGGAAGGTCAACAAGATATCTATAAAGCACGACTAGTTGCTAAAGGTTTCACCCAAGTGCCAGGTTTGCACTACGATGAAATTTTTGCACCCGTAGTCATGTTGCGTTCCATTCGGATTATCTTAGCGATTGCCGCTTTTCATGACTATGAAATTTGGCAGATGGATGTGAAAACCGCCTTCTTAAACGGTTTTTTGGAGGAAGAGTTGTACATGGTACAACCCGAAGGTTTCATCGATCCTGAACATCCTAAGAAAGTATGCAAGCTTAAGCGTTCCATTTATGGACTTAAGCAAGCTTCTAGGAGTTCGAATCATCGTTTCGACCAAGTGATAAAGGAAAATGGATTTACTCGATCGGTCGAGGAACCATGTCTATATATCAAGTCGAGTGGGAGCAAGATTGTCTTCCTAATATTGTATGTCGATGACATACTCCTGATTAGGAATGACATACCTCTCTTAACTTCGGTAAAAGTATGGTTGAAGAACCATTTCCAGATGAAAGATCTGGGTGAGGCACAAAGAATTTTGGGCATCCGTATCTATCGAGATAGATCACGTCGGATGTTATCTCTCAGTCAGGAGTCTTATATAGACAAGATACTAGAGAGATTCAGCATGACTAACTCCAAAAAGGGGTTTCTTCCTATGGCTCCAGGGGTGCATTTGAGCAAGTCTCCGGCACCAGAGACACCGGAAGAGAAAGAGCGCATGACACGGATTCCTTATGCCTCGGCTATAGGATCAATCATGTATGCCATGATATGCACACGTCCGGACGTGGCATATGCATTGAGTATGACAAGTCGATTCCAACAGCATCCAGGTGAATCATATTGGATGGCTGTCAAGAACATTCTTAAGTACCTACGGAGGACTAAAGATTGGGCATTGACTTATAGAGGCGAACAAAAGCTATGCGCAACCGGTTACGCAGAAGCTAGCTTCTAAACGGATCGAGATGACTCGAAATCTCAGTCTGGATTCGTTTTTACTCTTAATGGCGCTGCAGTCAGCTGGAAGAGTTCCAAACAAAGTGTTACAGCAGATTCTATGGCTGAGTCCGAGTACTATGCCGCGTCTGAAGCTGCAAAGGAAGCGATATGGATGCGTCAATTCTTACAAGGAATATCTGTAGTGCCTAGTTCGAATGACCCGATCACCATCTATTGCGACAATAGAGGTGCCATCTTCCAAGCTAAGGAGCCTAAGTCTAGCAACAAGTCTAGACATGTACAACGGAAAACTCATCTAATCCGAGATTACGTGGAGCAAAAGGAAGTAGTGATAGAAAAGATTGCTACAGATGATAATATAGCAGATCCTCTCACTAAACCATTACGACAAGATAAGCATGAAGGGCATGTTAATTCCATGGGAATTAAACGTGTTCCTGAGTTGTAGTACTCTTTTATGGATTAGATTCATTCTCTTTTGTACTCTATACGACATCATCGTTTTGATATTTATATATTCTGTTTTTCATGTGGATTTGTACGACAATTTTGAACACCACAAAGTGAACTGAACAAACATTATATTTTTGGTCCTTACTTGCCCACATGAGCTGATAACTCTGGCAATTATTTTGTGACGTTGGTTGATGGTGGGTTCAACGAGCCATAAGTCAAAAGGTTGACTGACCAATCACAGAGGCGATTTATACGGATATCTCGTAGGATACAATTGTGACATCGACGTGGAGTCCTAAATGTTTTATAACATTCGGTGCCAGGTCGTGGATAGGACCTCCATGGTGATCCTAAGAGTCGATTCTTTTGACTATCGACTGTCTCTTGAGACTAAGGCAGATTTTGGGTGACTTTGGTTTCTTTCTCACGGTCATCCGTAATAGGGGGCCAAGTAGATTTTTTCTGGGTCATTTCATGCTGTGCTTAGATCGGAAGGAGTCGAGTTGAAGGAAATATTCAGCCTTTATCGTACTCGATATTTCTCGGGGCCACTCCGGGAGTCATGAATCGAAATGCATGGCCATGCTCGAATACAAATTCGTTTTATCAGTTAAGTTACTCTCTAGTCGGGGAAACCACTCTTGATACAGATCTATTGTAAAATACGACCTTTGCGGATCCGGATCTGCAAATTGTTTTACATTGAGTGGGAGAAATTTTAAATGAGTATGAGAATCGGTTATCGCACATACACTTGTACGGACAAGTGGGAGTTTGTTGGAGCCGTGTCTTCCAGTTAGTGCGGATAACGTTATTGCACATACACTTGTACGGACAAGTGGGAGCTTGTTGGGGCCGTGTCCTCTACGATTAGTGCAATAACATTTAAATCTCTAAAAGGATCAAAGGGTATACTTTTGTATTATTATCAGTTGGTCCACGTTTATCAATAACGGTTGGCTTGCTAGATAAGTTTGACGTTATTGTCATACTGATGGCGGTGATCAACTGGTCCCTAAAAGTCACACCTATAGGATACGTTTGAGAGATGTGACGGTATGAAAATACAGTTATGTTGATGCCTAATATGACTAAGCAGTTAGTCGGAGTTATTGACTAATAATTAGTCAAACGCGATGTTGAGATAATTATTTAATACGGATTAAATAATAATGGCTAAAACGAATTAAACGGTTAATTCGTAATTTAAATATAAACGATTATATTTAATTGATGTATATTGAATTAATTATACAATATTGTCTTTGTCGGACATGTATTAATATTTCGACTAAGTCATGTTACTAGTTGATATTTTAATAACCGATAACCGATGACGGTTTATAATTAAAAACCCGTCGTATACATATTAGCGAGACGAGTCGGACCACGAGTTAAATGAGTAGAAAGTGGAAAGCCCACTCCCTCCCCTTGAGAACCCACGGACCGAACACAAGAGAACAAAAGGAGAGTTTTCTCTCCTTTTGCCCTAACTCATTTCATTTGAAACAAAATTAGGTTTTTGAGAGCATTCTTCTCTGAAAAACCTAGATCTCACATCGAAAAACCTCACAATAACTCTCTCAATATTGCAAGTCAATTAGAGAGTATTTCTAGCACAAGGGGCATAGTCTCAGACGGTCTTGGGTGCAACGATTAGGAGGAAATCTACTTTGATTTCTGTTCTTAGGCCGCATTTCAAAGGACCCGAGGTTGATTCTTGTTCTTTATCGTTTCTCTATTGTTTTTCGTTTATGACCATAAATCGCATGTTAAATTTACGTTATAGTCCTATATTTTAAGGGTTTTATACGGATATTACCCCACAATTTACAAATGTTATCACACTAATTTGTGGAGGACACCAGCTCCAACAAACTCCCACTTGTCCTCACAAGTGTATGTGCGATAACCGATTCTCATATCCTTTAAAATTTCTCCCACTCAATGTAAAACAATTTGCAAATCCGAATTCACAAAGGTCGTATTTTACAAGCGATCAGTATCAAGAGTGGTTTTCCCGACTAGAGAGTAACTTAACTGATAAACGAATCAACATTCGAGCATGGTCATGCATTTCAGTTACAACTCCTCGAGTGGCCTTGAGAAATAACTATACCTGATAAGGGATGGATATTTTCCTCAACTCAAATCTTGCAGATGTAAGCACAGTATGAAATGACCCGAAAAATCTACTTAGCCCCGATTACGGTAGAGACCGTGAGAAAGAAACCAAAGTCACCCAAAAACTGCCTTAATCTCAAGAGACAGTTGATAGTCAAAAGAATCGACGCTAGGTACACAATAGATGTCCTATCCACGACCTGGCACCGAATGTTATAGAACATTTAGGACTCTATTCCGTTGTCACAAATAAAAATTGTCCTACGAGGTATCGTCATAATCTCGTATCTGTGATCGATTAGTCAACCGTTTAACTTATGGCTCGTTGAACCCACCATCAATCGATCGCACACAATATAATAGCCGGAGTTATCAGCTCACATTGGCGATTACGGACCAAAACAAATATAATGTAATTCAGTTCACTTTGTGGCGTTCAATGTTGTCAGTACAATCCACATGAAAAACAAAATATTATAAAACCGATGTAGTTATAAATAGTATATGAAAAAGATAACGTATCGAATTCATAATCAACTACTATAACTCAGGTACACGTTTAATTCTCATGGAAATAACGTGCCCTCAATGCTTATCATATTTCAATGGCTCAGTAGTAGAATCTGCTACAACACACTAAGAGTGAAGACGAACCAGACTGAGATCCGTTTGGAAGCTACCATCTGCGTAACCGGTTGCGCATAGCTTAGTATCTCCTCCATAAGTCAATACCCAATCCTTAGTCCTCCGTAGGTACCTGGATTCTTTTGGTACCGACTCGTCATACTCAATGCATGTGCCACGGCTGGATGTGTGCACATCATGGCATACATGATCGATCCTATTGCAGATGCATAAGGAATACGACTCATGTGTTCAACCCTTTCAGGCGTCGTGGGTGACTGAGACTTGCTCAACTGCATCCCAGTCGTCATAGGAAGGTTCCCCTTCTTGGAGTTGGTCATGCTAAACCTCTCAAGAACCTTATTCAAACAAGACTCCTGACTAAGTGATAACGTCCGTCGTGATCTATCTCGGTAGATACGGATTCCCAAAATACGTTGTGCCTCACCCAGATCTTTCATCTGGAAATGGTTCTTCAACCATTCTTTAACCGAAGATAGGAGAGGAATGTCATTCCCAATCAAGAGTATGTCATCGACATACAATATCAAGAATACAATCTTGCTCCCACTCGACTTGATATATAAGCATGGTTCCTCGAACGATCGAGTGAAACCATACTCTTTTATCACTTGGTCGAAACGATGATTCCAACTCCGAGAAGCTTGCTTAAGTCCATAAATGGAACGCTTAAGCTTCCATACTTTCTTAGGATGTTTAGGATCTATGAAACCTTCGGGTTGCACCATGTACAACTCTTCCTCCAAATAACCGTTTAAGAAGGCGGTTTTTACATCCATTTGCCAAATCTCATAATCATGAAATGCGGCAATCGCTAAGATTATCCGAATGGAACGTAGCATGACTACAGGTGCAAAAATCTCATCATAATGCAATCCTTACACTTGAGTGAAACCTTTTGCCACAAGTTGTGCCTTATAGATATCTGGTTGCGCGTCTACAGAATGCTTTATTTTGTAAAGCCATTTGCACTGTAGAGGTTTTAACTTATTAGGTAAATCAACTAGATCCCATACGTTATTCTCATACATGGAGTCCATCTCGGATTGCATGGCTTCGAGCCATAGATTTGAGTCGGAACAGGCCATAGCACCTTTATAGGTTGCGGGTTCATTACTTTCTAGAAGTAAAACATCATTCTCCTCGACCATACCAATGTATCTGTCCGGAGGATGAGAGTCTCTACCCGACCTCCTAGGTTCCTCAGGAATATTAACCGTATCATCAGTTGGAGGTACAGCTTCCTCCATCTGTTCCTCGGTTGTTGGTTCTGGAATCTCCGACAGCTCGAAGGTTCTATTACTCGACTTGTTCTCGAGAAATTCTTTCACTAAGAACGTCGCACTAGCCGCAACAAATACTCGATGTTCGGTTGGCGAATAGAAGTAATGACCAAATGTTCCTTTTGGATAACCTATAAAGTATGTCTTGACCGATCGCGGACCGAGCTTATCCTCGTGTCTCCACTTGACATAAGCCTCGCAGCCCCAAACCCGAATAAAGGACAAGTTAGGTACCGTTCCCTTCCACATTTCATATGGAGTCTTGTCGACAGCTTTAGACGGACTTCGGTTAAGTATAAGAGCAGCTGACAAAAGAGCATAACCCCATAATGAATCAGGCACTACCGTGTGACTCATCATGGATCGAACCATATCTAGTAAGGTTCGATTTCTCCGTTCGGACACACCATTTAATTGAGGTGTTCCAGGTGGAGTTAATTGTAGAGCGATTCCACAGTCTTTCAGGTGTTGATCAAAATTATTTGAAAGATATTCGCCACCCCGATCTGAACGGAGTGCTTTAATCTTTCTACCCAGTTGGTTACAGCCCTATTCTGGTATTCCTTAAATTTCTCAAAGGACTCACTTTTATGCTTCATTAAGTAGACATATCCGTATCTACTCAAATCGTCCGTGAAAGTGATAAAATATCTATAGCCATCTCTAGCGGTAATTGACATAGGTCCACATACGTCCGTATGTATGAGTCCTAATAGGTCACTAGCGCGCATTCCAACACCTTTGAAGGAAATTCGAGTCATCTTGCCAATGAGACATGATTCACACGTGCCATATGCAGAAAATCCGAATGAGGGAATAGTCCCATTATCGACGAGTTTCTTTACGCGTTTCTCATTTATGTGTCCCATTCCACAATGCCATAGATAGGTTTGATCTTTGTCACCAACCTTTAATTTCTTATTATTCATGTGTAATACTTCCGTGGTTTGATCTAAGATATAAATTCCATTCATGGAAACTGCTTTGCCATAAATCATTTCATTAAAAGAGAAAATACAACTATTATCCTTTATTGAAAATGTAAAACCGTCTTTAGCAAGTACGGAAACAGAAATAATGTTCTTAGATAAACTGGGTACATAGTAACAGTTATTTAATGATAACTCAAAACCACTAGGGAGTTGGATTACATATGTTCCCTTCGAGGCAGCAGCTACTCGTGCTCCATTCCCGACCTGCAGGTCCACATCACCTTTTTCGAGAGGTATGATGTTCTTTAAACCCTGCAAATGATTACACAGATGAGAACCACAACCAGTATCTAGTACCCAAGTTCCGAAACTTGCATGGTTAATCTCAATCATATGAATATAAGATGACATACCAACAGGAGCGACGCGGCCTGCTTTGATGTCCTCACGGTAGACGGGACAGTTCCTCCTCCAATGTCCAGTCTTGTGACAATGGTGGCACTCTATGTCACCGCCCTTGCTCTTTGTCTTGCCCTGTGAGCCACTAGTATCACCGGGCGCACTCTTACCGTTTCCTGGCTTTTTAAACTTTGGCTTACCTACAGCTAGGTCGCCATGAGCCTTGCTCTTACCTTTACTTTTGTTGTGAATCGTGAGAACGTCCTGCTTCATGCTCCCACTCAATTTCATATCCTTCTCGGTCTGTACGAGAAGGGAGTGTAGCTCATGAAGACTCTTTTTCAAGTCATTCATGTAGTAGTTCGCCCTGAAAAGGGCAAAACCATCGTGAAGAGAATGAAGCATTCGGTCAATGACAATGCTCTCACTGATTCTACATTTCAGTGACTTCAGTTTCTCGACATTCTCAATCATGTGAAGAATGTGTGGGCTAACCGGTTGGCCCTTCTGGAGTTTCGCATCAAAGAAGCGACAGGTATGCTCATATGTGATGATTCTCGGTGCTTTTGAGAACTCATTAGTGAGCGTGGTGAAAATCTTGTTTGCACCTTGGGCAATGAAGCGTCTCTGCAAATTGGTTTCCATTGCAAAGATGAGTACGTTCTTTATCGCACCCGCTTCCATAACGAAATCACTATAAGCGAGTGACTCGTTGGCTCCAGCATTTGGGCCTGGGTTGACCGGTATTGGCTCAGTTAAATACCCGAGCTTACCGTCGCATGGGGCAAGCATTCCGTAGTGCCGCCTCCCAGTCCATCCGCAAAATTGGACCCATCATTCTTCAGTCGAGTGGACTGATTCATTTGGTCCATGAACATTTTAAACCAGGACGAACGATCTAGTGTGGCACTAGGCATTGGGATTGCGTTATTTCCAGCCATTTGTTGTAACAGTATTATTGATAATTAGCGTATTCTATAATGCGAAATAAGAATAAAATAATAAGCATGCATCGTTTTTATTTTTAAGTCTAATGAACTAATGTCATAACGCGAAGACTAAGAAACATTTATACAATTGACCTCCCTCAAGAATTATATAAATGACCCCAAGACTCAATTCTCTGTAAATTGATAAGCTAACCTTTTAGCTAATTCTACCGTTAGAATTCTTGGTCGATAAATTTCTGTAAATTCTATCTATAGTCCATCATAATCACGAGAAACTCTTCGGACTATGATGTTGAGGTAAACTAAGTCAACACAACTACTTACCCAACGTAGAAGGGGTCATATTAGGCCTACCGACGAAGAAGGGATTCATAGATGTTTGCCCTTATAAAGACTAATCTCAATTTCCGTTTTAGAGGAAGATCCCATCAACTTTTTAATTCATTTTAAGTGAACTATAATCTAGTATGCGAGAATGATTTAAACTAAGGTGATGGCTTAAAGACTGTGACATCTGCATGTCCATGAAAACTAACATACAACCTATATGAGTCAATTTTCATGCATTTTAGTAGTAGGTGGTTTGGTTTTAGGCGGAATATGATGCAATTTCTAGCAAGTGAATGAAAAGCAATAAAATGAAAAACGTAAAAAAAAACAGTAAAAGTCCTAGTGTGGCCTATCCTATCAAAATGAACAATAAATACAAGTTTGGAATCCATCTTTGGACCCGAGAAGCTTGTCTTGATGTTCCATCTTGATCCATGTAGCGGGAGTGAGCTTGAATCTTCATCTTTAGTCTTCTTTGAAATTACAATAATTAAAATTACATAATTGACCTATTAATTACATTCTAATTTCAAAACCCAAAACTAAAATAAAGGAGATTCGAGATCTCATAATTACATAAAAATGATGTTTCCTTCATTACGAAAACATAATTGACTAAGGCCACACTAAGTATTACAAATTACAACCGATTGCAAAATTAAATACGTAAATAAAATTCATTCATTCGATTCATTCAACATAATTAAAAGCATCAACTAAAATAAATTAAACATACATAATACAATAAATAAATTATGTTGATTAATTTATCCAAACCACCTATTTAAATTGAATTAAGTGACAATTCCGCAATTTAATCACATTAATTTCATACTTAATCCATATTATACTTGTAATATGAATTATATCCGTCAAAAATTTTAAACTGCTTTAAAATAACTCGGTATCATTAAATTGTGAACCGATTGACAATAACTAATTGGCCAAAAAAAAAAAAAACAAAAACCAATTAAAATTGGTTCGGCTGAAAAATAAACAAATTTTTTTTATTATTTTTAACAGCTACTACACGGCTGATCATAAAAAAACAGCCCCTCCCCCCTTTTTTTATTCGGCAATCAAGAAAAAAAACTTCCATAATTTTTTCGGAAAAAAAAACTTTCCTTCTTTTCTTTTTTTTTCTGATTCGTTAATAGAGAAAAAAAAATAACCTAAAAACGTTTTTTTTTCATGGCATACCTAAAAAAAATTGAGCCGTCAAAATTATTTTCCTTTTGCGGCAAAAAGCCCTAATACAAAAATTGATGAAGAACAAAGTTTATAGTTGCTAATAGAACATGGTTTAGCAAATGAATTAACAATCATGATTAATCTTATATGCTAAAACTATATAGCAAAAACAAGTTCTTGTATCAATGACATGATGATACTATATTTATTTTAACTTAATCTGCATTAAATCAAAATCTACCAATTCTCATATGATAATTTAATCGATTAAAACAATGATATGATGTACAGAAAATGGATATAAATCATCAAACAAAAGGAAAAACGAAAGAAGAAAAAAAACAGGCCGAAAGATAAAAAACTCGGCCATAAATTTTTTTTTTTTATCCGAAAAAAAAACGAAACCCTAATTTTTTTCTCTCGAAAATTAGGTTATAGTTTACATACAAATTTTATGAAAATCATCAAAATTAAAATCGTAGCCAAAGGCTCTGATACCACTTGTTGGAAATAATCTGTATACTTCCCTTTAACATGAAGGATTATAACGATATAATAAAGATGATCTATGGTCATAAAATAAAATACATAAGCATAAGTAAAAAGATTTAGAATTAACCTCGGGTCCTTGCAAAATTGGCCTAAGAACAATATCAAAATTGATATTCACCTATTAGTTGTACCCAAGACGATCTAAGATATACCCTTTGATTATGCTAGAAATCAATCTAAAATTTTCTGTAAAATTTTATTGTCTTTGTGTTTTGTGATGAGAAAGAGGAGGCTCGGTCAGAAAAAGAATTAGGTTAGAAATAATTCTCTACCTTTCTTTTTATATAGACCAAAATCCGAAATCAATTAGGAAAGAAAAATCTCCCTAATTTTCGGCCAAAAACCAACCGAAATAAGGAATAGAATTTCCTTATTTTTGGTCTTTCCAAAAATATATAAAGTGTGTTAAATTGTCATCTAGTGAGGATCGAACCCATGACGTCTTGGCTTGTGTACCCTCACTATTACCACTATGACACATTCAACTTGTTGATATTAAAATACAACTGATTATATTTAATTACGAATTAACAGATTAATTCTTTCAAACTAACCTTATATATATTTAATTAAATATAACTTATTATATTTAATTTACGAATTGACAGTTAATTCGTCTCAACTTAATATTATTTAATTTTCATTAAATAATTATCTCATCAACACATTGACTAACTTTTTAGTCATTTTGGGCATCAATGTAATTATATTTCTATAACCACATTTCTCAAATACGTCCTATAGGTGTGACCTTTAGGGACCAGTTGATCACCGCCATCTGTATGATAATAACGTCAAACTTTCTACCAAGCCAACCGTTATTAGGTAAACGTTAATCAACTGATTAAATATACGAAGTATACCCTTGTGAACCTGTAAGAGATTTACAAATGTTATCACACTAATTTGTGGAGGACACCAGCTCCAACAAGACGATCTTGAAACCTGTAACCAATGAACCTAATGAACATAGGGGGTCAAAATAAAATGAACCCGGGTAGGAGTTGTAGGAGCTAATGCAAAGACTTGGGAGACGTCCTAAAGTAGCGAACTCGCCTTGCAACTCTGAACCGGTCACTATGGGGTTTGTGTCGGGATCGCTATGTGTTTATCTTGTGTTGTGTATCTATATGGTAATGTGTTGTGTGAATCAGTGGATGCATGTATGTGGAGGATAGGAGATGTGTAGTGAAGGAAGATGATGATATGATTATATATGTTGTTGGTTTAATATATGAATGGCATGATAGTTGATTTAGAACATGGCATATTAGAAACATGGAAGGGAAGTTACTGTTGTTTGAATATACAAAGAGATATCGTATATATATATTTTTTGTTTGTCGTTTTGCATAAAGTATAGTTGGTTGGAAAGTGTTGATATAAGCATGCGGGTAGTATATGATACATGCATAATGTATAGTCTTTTTAGCCTATTTTAGCACGTATTTCCATGTACTTTGTACTGTTTATATTGCATTTTGCCCCCGAATTGGCTACTTTGGTTCATTTTGTCCGTTTGTAGAAATGAATGCGAAAGTAGTGGAATCGTACCATTTTTCCTCCTTTTTGCATGCATTTTGAGGAGACGGGATTTTCTGGAGTGAGTTCCTGCATTGGGATGCGTAAAGGCACGGCTTACGAGGCTGTCGGGAACGAGTTTAAGCTTATTTGAAGGAAGAACATTCGATCGAGTGGTTTTATTACTCGATCGAATGGTTTCTACGTCATTGGTTGATCGATCGAGTACTTTTATACTCGATCAAGAAGTGCTGAAAAGAGAGGCTACTCGATCGAGTAACTATTCTACTCGATCGAGTAGATTTTCTGGAGTTTTGCTCGATCGTGTGGATTTATTCTACTCGATCGAGTGGTTTGGTCTGGCATGGGCTTTAATTAGCCCGTAAGCTTGTTTTAGTTTTTGGACTTAGTTTATTTTCTATTTAAACGCAACTTTACTAGGTCATTATCTATCTTATCATCTATCAGTTTTAGCTTTCACAGTAAAAAAACATTACGTTGCTCTTCCCTTCTCTACTATAACTTTATTTTCGGGGTTATTTCGCTCGGATTTGTGTGTTCTTTACGCCGGATTCTCACGATTGTAATCTCTTTCTCCTTTCTTAATAATAATCTCTCTTTCGTTTGCTTTAATTGTTCGTTTTACTTCATTTAATTTCTGCCCTAATTACTTTTTATGCAATTTAATTATCGTTTTAATATGTCGAATGCTGGTTATTTATCTGCTGTTAGTTTTGATAATATTAATAGCGATATGAGTAGCTAAAGTTGTTTCATGTTGGGATTAGGGGATCTATGGTAGAAATGTGACGATGTAGTGAATAAGTTAGATGAATTAATTGTGAGATTCTGTCACCATAGCAATATAATTGTATTCTACCGACTTAGTTGAGTGCACGCTTCTGAGTCACCCTTTTTAATCTGGCTAAAATTAATCCTGGATCGGAAGATTGGACTAAATAGGCCTGCTATGAACAGTAGACTACCCTAACAAGGACGAAAGTTAAGATAGTGGAAGTTTAGGATAGAAAGTGGACCGGAAGGACCTTTCCATATCTGTCTCGCTTTGATTTGTCTAAGTTGTTTACAGTTGAGTCACTGGACTACCGTAGTGAACCGAAATCCTGCCATGTCCCTTCTCTATTTGATAGTTTAAAGCTATTTTTCTGCCTTTATTGCTCTCTCTTTATTTCTCTTCCTTTAAACCTTTTAGTTTAGAAAACCAATTTAACAACCCCCTCATTTGTGACCAAATAGACAGACTTTTACAGATATCTTGCCTCCCTGAGGAGATCGACCTGACTTTCCTAGCTATATAGTTAGTTTAGTTAGTTTATTTTTGATAGGTACACGACAGCCCTGTCAAATTTTGGCGCCGTTGCCGGGGAGGCAATTTCCCTATCTGTCTTTATTTCTTTTATTTTATCCATCTCAGGGAATTTTTATTCCTTGAGGCAGTTCTTATTTATTTTTTTTCAGTGTTGTTTATGCCCAGGTCAGACAGGTTTGAGTTAGTTGCAGCTGATACAGAGCCAGAGAGACTATTCAGGCATAGACTCCGTCTGCAAAGAGAATCACGAAAGGAAGCCTTGAGTACTTTCGAACCAGAGCTTCAACATTTCCTTTTTATAGAAAATCCATCTTTTGAAGAAGATACTTCTAGTTCTGTAAGCCAGCCGGTAAAGATGCAAAACATTGCTAGTCACTCGGAGCCTAAAGCAGCTTCAATTCCAATGGGTTTCAATCTCCCGACTGAGGATGGGAATACATTTGACATCTGTCCTTCCTATATCAATCTGGTGGAGAGAAATATCTATAGAGGTGTGGCAGGTGAAGACCCGAGGAAGCACATGGAGGTCTTTATGGACTACTGTTCTACTATCCCCGCCACAAAGGGGGTAACTCAAGACAAGATTAAGGAGGTTCTGTTTCCTTTTTCTCTGACTGACTCAGCCAGGGAGTGGCTGACTGATTTGAACCGCACGGTCGCAGGGGTCACTAACTAGGAGACCCTTTGTAACATTCCGTTTGATGTTTATGAGTATCTTGATATTGGATTTTCTAGTGGATGATATGTTACGGAGCTAGCAGCGTTGGTGGACGGTAGTTGGTTATGTATGGAGTAGGTGTCGTGAGAGATATATATGTGGTAGATACGATATCGTGAGTCATGTTGTGGAAGTAAACATAGTTGGTGGAGTGAGTGTTAAGAGTTCATGTTTTATAGGTTGGGTTTTCGATTGAGTTCATAGCTATGTTGTTGTGTCTTGCTCGAGTTAGTATGTTTGTTTTTATGTATGGGTTGAACTTCGGGGACGAAGTTCTTTTTAAGGAGGGAAGACTGTAATACTATGATTTTATGAGCCTCTGGGTACTCTATCGAGTGGGCTTTACTCTGTCGAGTAGGGGTGTTTTGCATTTATTAAAATAGTTTCTGACCTGTAAGGTACTCGATCGAGTAGCCTTGGTACTCGATCGAGTAGGCAGCACTCGATCGAGTACGTCAGTTACTCGATCGAGTGGCTCGGTTTGCGGGTAATGTTTTGTCCGGTTTTATTAATGATGCGAGATAAGTATAAAAGATTGTCCGTCACTTTTCTTAGTTTCTTTTATCTATTCTAAAACTTAAGTGAGGAGAAAAAGAGTTACGTAGTTTGTCTGTCATCGCATCATTAGCAAATCCCGGAGCTAGAGGTGTCGGATTTCATCGTTCTTTACACCATTGTGATCCTTGTGTCGAGGGTAAGCTTTACATATAATTTTTATACTGTTTTGTTAAAGTTGGTTAAACCCTAATTTTGGGGTTTGGGGTTTTCTATGTTTTGTTGATGTTAGATTGTGATTGTATGATTATGTGTATAGGAGGAGGGTTCATAGAAGAAAGATTTTGAGACAGTTGCTAGATCGTCTGAATAGTGATTGCGTTCCAGGTAGGGTTTCCCTACTCAGTATTAGTCCCATAATGTGTTGGTGGTGATTTGTGTTTGTTGATTGTTATCATACGAGTATTGCGACGGTTGTTGGTTTTGATTGCTGTTTAGTAGCTGTGATTGATTGTATCTGTCTGTGTTTTTTGGGGCGCGTCCCTGGCTGAGTGGAGTCACTTGCGGGAGTGGCTTCACGCCCATTATTCGCCTTCTGTGGAACCCGCCACAGAAGGGATGTGCACATTAATGGATTTGGGTTTATTGCTCGACGGAGATGAGCGGGGATTAGGTGGGAACGGTTGCGGTCCCCCACTGGCGGCGTGGAGTGACCTGTTGCGATGGGCACTCTGGCAGGGCTACACACTTTAGTGTGTAGTCAGTATTGTGGAGTTGGTGATGGAGTTCGGAGTATATCTGTGACGATTGAGCTGTGTTGTTTGCTGTGTTGTTGGATTATATAAATTGTGTGATTAGTACTTACCCCGTTTAAATGTTTTAAAAACTGTGGTGATCCATTCGGGGGTGGTGATCAGTTATTGAGAAGGTATGATATGACCCATATGGGATAGCTGGGATGAGTCATCACGTGGCAGTTAGAAGTCTTCCGCTGTGTCAGACAATGTTTTATAGCTTTGATGGTTTTAGCAGTAGACCGTCTGAGAATCTTGTAATTCAGTTTTACAATTTTGGTTTTGATCATGTAATCACTTTAAACTATATTGTTATTTAAATTATGTTTCTTCATTGTCATTTGATTATCATTGCCTCGGGAAACCGAGATGGTAGCACTTCCATGCCTTAAGTGGTCCTGGTAAGGCACTTGGAGTATGGGGGTGTTACACCCTTGCTCTTTCTTTTTACAAGAGATATTTCCCTCCACAGCACACCTATCAACTGAGGGCAAAGATCACAAGTTTCAAGCAAGCACCTGATGAAACTTTATATGAAGCGTGGTCCCGTTTCAAGAAGTTGGTGAGGTCTATTCCTCACCATGGTTTCGATCCGTGGCTTCTGTCTAACCAGTTCTACAATGGGTTATATGATGATCACAGAGCCATACTTGACGCGTCATCTAACAGAAGATTCTAAGAGAACACTGACGATGATAAGGGATGGACCCTTATTGAAGAGATGGCGAATCACAGTGCTGAGTATGGAAACCCGATGGGATGGTATTAGAACAGTTCATGCAGTTGATAAGCAAGTTGTGGCTCAGCTGGAAGCCATGAATGCTAGGTTTGATAAGTTGGAGTTACATTCTGCCGGGGAGCCTCAGACGGTCCATATGCTTACTGTATTAATCCGTATTTTTGAGTCTTTGGGTACTCTATCGAGTAGGCCTTACTCTGTCGAGTAAGGGTAAGTTGCGTTTTAGAATAGTTTCTGACCTGTTGGGTACTCGATCGAGTAGCTGGGGTACTCGATCGAGTAAGGGGGTACTCGATCGAGTACCTTGGGTACTCGATCGAGTGTCCGGTTTTACGGGGAGTTTTCTCGGGTTTTGTTAATTATGCGATTAAGGTATTTAAACATAATCGTCATTGTTTTAAATTACTTTTGCAAAACCTAAAACCCTGTTTAAGAGAGAAAGCGATCATTCATCTTCCTAATCGCATTCTTAGCAATTCCGGAGTTCGACGGTCGGTTCTTGTCGTTGTTCGTGTCGTTGAGTTCCTTGCGTCAAGGGTAAGCTTTTAACGTAATTTTTATAATGTTTAGTTAAGTTTGGTTAAACCCTAATTTAGGAACTGGGGGTTTTTATGTGTAGTATGTGATTTATGGCCTATGTGTGTTATATGATAGGAGGAGGGTTCGTAGAAGAGGCGTCTTGATACAGCTGTAGATACAGTCTGCTTGTTTTGCTTTCCAGGTAGGATTTCCTACTCAGTATTAGTCCCATAATGGGATATTGGTGATGTGCGGTAGTTAGTTGTTTGATATGATGATTGTGATTGTGATTGTGATTGTGGTTGTGTTTGTTGATGGTTCTCGAGATGCGTTCTCGGCTGAGTAGGGTCACTTGCGGGAGTGATCTCACGCCCTAGTTTCGCCCTTCGTGGAACCCGCCACGAAAGGGGATGTGCACATTAATGGGACAGGGTTATCGCTCGTACGATGAGCGGGGCTTAGGTGGGAACGGCTGCGGTCCCCCATCGGGCGGTCTGGTCCAGGTGGACGTCGGATTGAGACGATGGGAGTTGGTGGTGTGTGTGTGTGTGTGTGTGACGGTTCAATTGTCTTTTATCTTATTGTTGATATATATATTGAATTGTGTGATTAGTCTTGACCCGTTTAAATGTTTTAAAAAATCGTGGTGATCCATTCGGGGTGGTGAGCGATTATTGAGCGGTGTGTGACATGACGCGTATGAGATAGGCCGGGATGAGTCATCACGTGGCGCTTAGAAGTCTTCCCATTTGTGTCGACGAAGTCTAGTAGCTTTGATAGTTTTAGTCAGAACCGTATGAGAACCTTGTAATTCCTTTTATTAGTTTTGGTTTGAACATGTAATCACTTAATCTATAATTATTTTAAAAGTACGTTTCTTTATTGTCTTATGATATTCAGTACCTCGGGCAACCGAGATGGTAGTATCCTTATACCTGAGTGGTCTTGGTAAGGCACTTGGAGTATGGGGGTGTTACAAATGGTATCAGAGCGACGATTTTGGAACTTGTAACAAATGAACATAATGAACGTAGGGAGTCTAATAAAATGAACCTGGTGTATGTGTAATGGGAGCCCCAGCCGATGCTAGGTTTTGGGTGAGTAGGCGCCCTCACTTCAAAATCTTGGCCCCATGATACTTAAGCCGATCACATGGTATGGGAACGTAGAGTCCGTGTGTATATGTGCGACGTGTATGTTAATTGTGCTGTATATGGTTTGTTGAAAGCATGTTGCATGATAGTTGGTTGACATGTTGGTTGGAATCGTTGGGAAAGTATATGAGAATGATGAATGATATGGTAGAAAAAGAAAGTAGTTCGTATATGATGATGTGTGATGAAGTGGATTTGTAATGTTGTTGTATTAGCAACATGGAAATAGGATTTGTAGTGTATGGGTGTGGTTTGTGTTATGAAAAGTTATGAAAATTTAAAACATGCGAGTAATACATGATTGAAAGTTGAATGTTATATGAGCATGATAGATGGTAATGTTTGACTTTTGGTAAGTAGTAGCATGAAGAATAGAGGTTCAATGATATGTGTTTTGTATAACGAATTGGATGAAGAGCATTATGGATGTTTATAACGTGGCACTTAATAACACGAAGTAGATTATTTTGTTGATTGTATGAGGAGTCGCGCAGATTTGAATGCATAGTACGTTGGGGTATGTGAGATAACATGCGGGTAGTATTCACGAGTCTGCATGACTCGATCGAGTGGGTTTGATTCGATCGAGTGGGTACTTGTCGTTATTTTGACCAGAATCGTGTTTTTGGGCACTCGATCGAGTACCTCGGGCACTCGATCGAGTATGGGGTCACTCGATCGAGTAGCCGGGCTACTCGGTCGAGTAAGTCAGAGATCAGAAGGTCTGTTTGGGTTAAGAGTCGGGGCACTCGATCGAGCATGTTAGGCACTCGATCGAGTAGCCTCAACTCGATCGAGTAGGTTCTGGTACTCGATCGAGTGGGGTCTGTGCAGGTCATATGCGTATTTCGGGTCATATGTTTGTCTTTTGACATTCGTTGCATATTACGTTTAATTCAAAGGTGTTGTATTACTTCTTTATGCATTGTTTTACGTATGTGTTGGTCCTGGAGCGTAAGTTACCCAATCTTATGATGTAAAGAGTGGCACTATGATGAGTATGAGTTCGGTGGGGAGGACATGAGTTATATGTGATTATGATAGATGGTGGAAAAAGAAAAGGAAGATTGGTATAGTCTATTGAGGCATGGCGCATGTTTTGCGAGACGGGATGAGTGATATGATTGTGTGTTGAGTAATGTAAAAATAAGTGAATATAGGCAAGGGATGATGTGAGTATAATGAACGTGAGAATGAAAAAAAAAAAAATTGAAAGTAAGAATGTGGATAGTGGCAGCTTGAGATGTGTAAAGAGTTATGGAAGGAAATGGTTAGGAGTCGTGTGGGTTATGGATTTATGTAGTGAAAGTTCGTTTAAAGGGATTGAGAAGAGTAATATATAGTGAACTTTGTGGAGACATGTCGCGAGGTGTATTTATAGACAGTGAGTGAGTTTGGGAGGTTTATTAAAAGATGAAACTACTGTGTGAGTTCCTTGGGTAATTGACGGTATTAAATGAATTCTGATTTCTAGAGATGTAAAAAGGGAGATGCAATTGTTTGAACATTAAACGTTGGTTCTATGGATAGATTAGTGGCAAGTATGAGTGATAGCATAATAAGAGAAGATCCATGGGAAGAAAGAGTGAGATGATGTCGGTAGAAAATAATGGAACTGAGTTTTGGAGCAACGAAGGGGTGACCAGATTTCTAAAGAGTTAGCTAGAAGGAATAAGGAGTTGAACTATTAATTGGTATTATTGAGTGTAAAGAGAAAATAAGGATAAAATTAAGCTGAGGAAAATGTTCACCGGAGCTATGTGATATAAAGATAAGGAATCATCGAAATATGTGATGGTATCCCGAGGATGTTAGCTAAAGGTTATATAGGAGTTTCAGGACAACATGATTGGTAATGAGTTTCGAGGAATTAAGGGAGTAAGAAGTTGGTGGAGTATCGGCACGATACGAGATATTTGGTGGAGAGCTGAATGACAACACAAATAAGATAGCATTGGGAATAATGTTGAGGTAATTTTGTGGATGGGTTTGATATTCGTTATTTGCAATGTTAATCAAACATAGGAGAAAAACCATGTTATTTTGGTATGGGTGTAAGAGATTTGATATACGGGCAGTGGTGGCATTGTGGTGTTATCACTAGTGGTTAAGAGTGATGGTATATTAGAAAGGTAGCAATTCTAAAGAGGTTGATTTGGTAGGGACCTAATTGTTGTGTATGATTGTGAGAGGGTATAAGATGTGGTTAGATGAGGCGGACGCTATTAGTTGAATAGTGAAGGTATGGTTATATTTGGCAGGAAGTGATGGTTGTGCGAATGGGGGAATATGTTATGAGGGGCATATGAGTTAAACTCGGGCGGTAGGTAACCTTTTTCGAGTGGTAACTTACGTGGTCAGGATTGACTAGTTGGTTGTGATTACGGGTCTATGATATGTGTAAATGTTTGTGTGAGGTTCTGACCTCACAAGAAGTGGTATGGTGTGATAATTATAAAGTTGTTTTATGAATGTTCTGTAATATATATGTTGGACACGGTAATTTAATTGAATGATATCCAAAAAGGTAATAACTTGATTGATTTGACATGGCTAGTTATAATTTTATGTGTATTGATAACACATGTGTATTCCGTGAAATGGTAGAGATGATGTTCATGAGATGCTTATCTGTTTATCCACATAATATGTTGCGTGGTGATTTAATAAAGTGGATTTGAGTAAGTTTTTCTTGTTCAAGAAGTTATGTTGAGTCAGTACTTATGGGATTGTGTATGTTGTGATGTCTATCGATGCGGTTGTGGTGCCTCGGGTGGTGATCCGGGCACGATATTTAGTGTTGGGATGCGGGTATTTTCGCACTACGGTGTGGCTGTTGGTGGCGGTGTTGTAATGCCGTCACCGGTTGTGGTGGAGTAGGCGGGATGATTATGATTCGAGTTTCGAAAGTACATACCAATTATACATAGATTGTTGTTTCGTTTGTTGTTGTTTCCTGTGAGTTTCAGTTTGTGCTGATAGACAGTTGTCTTGTTTATTCATGTTTTATTTACCAGGTTAAGTTGGGAATGAGGTAGAGTATGATATGAAATAGAGTTGTATATGTTTTCGTTGTTGTCATGGGATAGTGATATTCTGTTGATGTGACACGGTTGTGAAGAGGTTGTTACAGTAATTTTGATCTTGTTTTCAGATGAGACATCGGTAGACATGGTAATGGAAAATGATTCGTGGAACATGTGTTGTAATGATCTGAAAGCGGCAGGTAGTTCATAATCTTTTGTTGAGACAATGAGTGTAGGGTGTTGGGGAAATTAGTGCCATGTTAAGTTGTGTATGAATTTTGCGGTAATGAAAGAAAGAACTTGAGGATCTATTGTGCGTGTACGTAACGAGTGCGGACCGTGAGTTATGCTTCTGGGAGATAAGTGCCATACATAGAGAGGTATGTTGTTTGGCAGTAATAATGAAGAGTGGGTATGGTGATTTGCTACGAGTTTATGGTATAGGTTAGGTGCGGCTTGCCCGAATGAGTTGAGGAATGAGAAATGTTTATGTATGGGAGCCTTGGATATAAGAATGGTGAGTGTTTGGTTTATAGACGGTTATCTTTGACATGTGGTGGTACAGAGGGTAATGAGATATAGATATGGTTTGGTATTAGTGAGTTACGAGGACGTAACATTTGTCTTAAGAGGAGTAGGATGCGATAAAACAGATTTTGATGGTTGTACATATGGTAATATATTCGGAAGTTGAGTCTTGATGTAGAATAAAAGATCGATTCGTGTTGTGGGTGATTTTATTAAAGGTCATGGCCGTGCTTGTAGTAGCGTGATGTTTAGGAGTGTGAGAATATTTCGCTAGTATTGACAGTTGGATGATGAGGTTACGAGTGTGAGTAAACTTCGAGGACGAAGTTCCTTTTAAGGGTGGTAGAATGTAACATCCCGTTTGATGTCTATGAGTGTCTTGGTATTGGATTTGATAGTTGATGATATTATGGAGCTAGCAGCATTAGAGGATGGTAGTTGGTTATGTATGGAGTTGGTGTCGTGAGAGATATATATGTAGTAGATACGATATAGTGAGTCATGTTGTGGAAGTAAACATAGTTGGAGTGGGTGTTAAGAGTTCATGTTCTATGTTCGGTCGAGTTCTTGAGTCCTTAGCTAAGTTGTTGTGTCTTGGTCGAGTCGGTATGGTTGTTTTTATGTATGGGTTGAACTTCGGGACGAAGTTCTTTTAGGAGGGAAGACCGTAATACTCCGTATTTTTGAGTCTTTGGGTACTCTATCGAGTAGGCCTTACTCGTCGAGTAAGGGTAAGTTGCATTTTAGAATAGTTTCGACTGTTGGGTACTCGATCGAGTAGTCAGGGGTACTCGATCGAGTAAGGGGGTACTCGATCGAGTACCTTGGGTACTCGATCGAGTACCTTGGGTACTCGATCGAGTGTCCGGTTTTACGGGGAGTTTTCTCGGGTTTTGTTAATTATGCGATTAAGGTATTTAAACATAATCGTCATTGTTTGAAATCACTTTGCAAAACCTAAAACCCTTTTAAGAGAGAAAGCGATCGATTCATCTTCCTAATCGCATTCTTAGCAATTCCCGAGTTCGACGGTCGGTTCTTGTCGTTGTTCGTGTCGTTGAGTTCCTTGCGTCAAGGGTAAGCTTTTAACGTAATTTTTATAATGTTTAGTTAAGTTTGGTTAAACCCTAATTTAGGAATTGGGGGTTTTTATGTGTAGTATGTGATGTATGGCCTATGTGTGTTATATGATAGGAGGAGGGTTCGTAGAAGAGGCGTCTTGATACAGCTGTAGATACAGTCTGCTTGTTGTGCTTTCCAGGTAGGATTTTCTACTCAGTATTAGTCCCATAATGGGATATTGGTGATGTGCGGTAGTTAGTTGTTTGATATGATGATTGTGATTGTGATTGTGATTGTGGTTGTGTTTGTTGATGGTTATCGAGATGCGTTCTCGGCTGAGTGGGGTCACTTGCGGGAGTGATCTCACGCCCTAGTTTCGCCCTTCGTGGAACCCGCCACGAAAGGGGATGTGCACATTAATGGGACAGGGTTATCGCTCGTACGATGAGCGGGGCTTAGGTGGGAACGGCTGCGGTCCCCAGCATCGGCGGTAGTCCGGTCCAAAGGGACGGTCGGTATTGAGACGATGGGAGTTGGTGGTGTGTGTGTGTGTGTGTGATTCGGTACTGTCTGTTTATCTTATTGTTGATATATATTGAATTGTGTGATTAGTACTTGACCCCGTTTAAATATTTTAAAAACTCAGGTGATCCATTCGGGGTGGTGAGCGATTATTGAGCGGAGTGTGACATGACGCGTATGAGATAGCTGGGATGAGTCATCACGTGGCAGTTAGAAGTCTTCCGCTGTGTCAGACGAAGTCTAGTAGCTTTGATAGTTTTAGTTGTAGACCGTATGAGAACCTTGTAATTCCTTTTATTAGTTTTGGTTTGAACATGTAATCACTTAATCTATAATTATTTTAAAAGTACGTTTCTTTATTGTCTTATGATATTCAGTACCTCGGGCAACCGAGATGGTAGTATCCTTATACCTGAGTGGTCCTGGTAAGGCACTTGGAGTATGGGGGTGTTACACTTACTAGAGGGGAGACCGTCACATGTGAGAGGTGTGGTAGCAACGACGGCCATACTGCTGTTGCCTGTCTTACAGAGAAGGAACAGGTCCTTGCCTTTCAACAATATAGGCAAGGAGGGGGTTCCTATTATAACAATCAAGTTGCAGTCCATCCCAATTTGAGGTGGACAAGTCAAAATGTGCTCAATCCTACCCCTCCTCCGCACCAGCAGCAGCCGTATGTTCCTCCACATAAGAATCAACAAGGCTTTCAGAAGCCTCCTTCCTTCCCTCCTCCCAATCACGGTGCATCATCTTCCGGAGGGGTGAGTGAGATAGGTGAGCTAAAGACGATGTTGAAATCTTTTACAAAGTAGTGGCAGCTGAGTGATCAACAGAAAGATGCATCCATAAAGGCACTTGAAACTCAAGTTGCCCAGTTAGCCTCGAACCAATCTGCAAGGAAACCGGGTCATTTACCATCACAAGCTGACAAAAATCCACATGAGACGGTAAATTTAATTAATTTGAGAAGCGGTCGTTCATATGAGGGACCGGAAGTGTTGAAATCAGACCCGAGGAAGGTTATAACTGCTGATGAACAATGTTCTGGTGAAGAAAAGGAGTTGACGGCAAAGAAAGTGCTCGATCGACTAGTTTTTGGCGGTCGATCGAGTAAAAATGCTGAATAAAGTGCTCGATCGAGTGGAATTTCTACTCGATCGAGTGAACAGGAAAAAGGAACTGCTCGATCGAGTGAAATTTCTGCTCGATCGAGTGACTCTGTTGAATAAACTACTCGATCGAATGGGATTTTTGGTCGATCGAGTAGTATGGATAAGGAACAGCTTGATCGAGAGCCTGCTAGTGCTCGATCGAGTGAGAAATCACCTGAAAGACCTCGTTCGAGAGGAAAGAAGCGTCCAAAGGACTTGGAGCTTGCCGGCTGACACGTTGGAAGAGAGGAACAAGGGAATCGAGATACCCATCACGGTTCCCTTCCCGAGGCGTCTGCAGACTACTAAAGCTAATCAACAATTCGACAAATTTGCCGAAATCCTGAGAAGCTTGCAGGTCACTGTGCCATTCGCAGAACTGCTGACACAGGTACCCTCTTCCCTTAAATTTATGAAAGAAATTTTATCGCGTAAGAGACACATTAATGATCATGAGACGGTAGCTTTGACCGAGGTAGGGACGACCCTAGTTCAAAATAAGTTACCTCCCAAATAGTCAGACCCGGGTAGTTTTTCGATTCCGTGTCATATTGGTACCCATTTGATTGATAACGCGTTATGCGATCTTGGCGCTAGCGTGAGTGTCTTACCGTTGTCTCTTGCTAAGAGACTTGGTTTGACAAAGTTTAATTGCACAATCATGACTTTTCAGATGGCCGACCGTAGCATATCACGGCCACTAGGTGTAATAGAAGACATACCTGTTAAGATCGGGAGGTTCTATATTCTCGTTGACTTCGTTGTACTTGACATCGCCGAAGATGCCCATACCCCTATTATTTTAGGGAGACCATTTTTATTTACTGCCCGTGCAGTAATAGACGTCGGGGGCAAGACATTAACTTTTCAGGTTGGGGACGAGAAATTGATATTCCATCAGTCTAAGTTCCGGAGGGCTCCCATGCAAGCCCAGCCTTGCAATGCCCTCTCTTCTGTTAACCCTATTATTGACACTCCAAATGAAAATTTGGAGCATTGTGCTGCTATTGTGACCCATCCGCCTCAGGTTGAGAGCAAAAAGGAGGAAAGTTCGTCTGTTTTCCTTACTGCAGGTACAGATGAAAATAATGCAGAAGCTGTCAAGGGGTGTTGTGCAATTAATGTCAGTCAAGGTGGGAGTGACAGTGCTAAAGCCGGTGAGAAAGGAGCAAGGATGAGAAAAGTTCGCGCATATGTGGATGTCAACTATTCTCCTCCTAATGATCCAAGTTCAAGCTCATGGAAACTGAAGAGGACAATAAATGTTGCTGAGATGACGTCCTCCAGCCATGAGCCCTCCGAGGGGCTACTGAATTGCCTTGGGAAGTGAGCGGGGAAATGCCCCGTGTACCAACTTGTAAAAATAATTTTTAAATTTTCCGTTGAATTTCTTTTATTGCTTTTAATTAGGACAATTAGAATTTAGACAATTTTTAGCGTAGATAGACACTATGGACTGTTACTTTGCGTATTTGGTATTTTGGGATACTTTTGCGAGTGTTTCTATGCAGGTTTGGGGAATTTTACGCAAATTCAAAGGAGGAATGACGAATTCAAGAGCTTACACGAGGAAAAGTTCTCGATCGAGTACTTTTTGTACTCGATTGAGTGAAATGTGGTCGATCGAGTGATTCCATTTCAGTCGATCGAGTAAAGCAGAAATGGGGAGTTCTCGATCGAGTAAATTTCTACTCGATCGAGTAGATGGATCCATAAAGTCCTCGATCGAGCAGTTCTAAACCACTCGACCGAGTGAAATGGGAAAAGACACGCAGGGAGTCTTCTTTAACTCCTTTATTTTCCTTTGTTATTTCATTTAACCCCCATTTTTGTTTTCGACAACCCTTCCCTTTTGCGATAAAAAACCCCAAAATCCTCCATATTTCTTGCCCTTTTGCCAAATCCGTCACCTACATTGTGCTTATTGTTGATTAATCATCATTTGCCCTCTATTTTCCCTTTGATTTACGCTCATTTACACGGTCTATTGAGGGAATTAGGGTTCCGCGGTTTTTGATCAAAAAATCGCCTATTTTGCTTATTTCTTGTCGATTAATTTTTCTTTGTGGGTTCTATATCATCAAGTAAGTGATTCTTACTCTTCCTTATCCTTTAATTTCTTTAATTTTTGCTTCTTATGAGGATAATCAAGGATTATGGTATCGATTTTCTGTTTGGGTCGATATTTTCGACTATAATTTCGATTTAATGCTTAATTTGTCTTGCTTGATGATAAATTCCCATTCCCATTGATTTTACATGTTTAAATTCGAATTTTGCGCGACATTTGCGCTTAGGGGTTTTTACAGTCGAAACTTTTGACTGAAAATTGGTCTGGGCTGCTGCATTATGCTTAATTCGCCTCTATTGATGCTTAATTTGCCGCCATTGATACCTGCTACCCTTCCCCTATCGTTGTTTACTTGCTGTATTCGAATTTTTGAGGAAATAGTTGGGAATCTATGTCTTTGAAGGTCGAATTTTTCGATTTAGGGAATTTTCATGCCGTCTTCATGCTGATTTTCATGCTGTTTAGCTGTTATTTTCTTATCAATTCCCCTGCTCTATTTATTCAGGATGGATTATAGCTCGATGCCTTCGTCGAGCTCTTCTGCCAGTCTGTCTTTGTCTCTGTCTGAGACGGTAGTCCCTGCTATTACTACCGTCTCCGCACCGGCCATCACTTCTGTGTTCTTAGTCTATACTGTCGGTACAGTTTTTACACCTGCTAGCACTGCTGCTAGTCCTGTTTCGGCTGCCACTTCAGTCACAGCCACCACCACTGCTAGCACTGCTGCTAGTCTTTCTTCCTCAGTGGTGGTCACATCAACCATAGCCTCTACTTCAGTCACGGTGAGCACACCTGTGGCGGACTCACCAGCAGTTGCAGCTACTTTTCGGGCGGCTCTAGTTCCTCGCACCGTCACTGCACGGGCTTCTACTTCAGGTTCTAGAGGTCGGGGCCATGGTCGTGGACATGCTCATGCTACACCAGCTCCTGCCACTTCTACTTTTGCTGCTCCTGGTGGCACGGTTACCATCCGAGGGGACAACTCCCTCGACTCCCACCCTGAGTACGCACAGGTAATTTTCGTTAACGATGTACATCGTAAGAGGTTTTATAACCTCGTTGGCTGTGAGTTTTTACCTACCCGGTTCTTAGATAAACCGGCACTTGAGAGACTCGGCTTCTACGAGTCAGTTTGTGAGCTTTTACGGGGCACGGGGATGGCCGGAGTCATTACTATGAGTGGCCACACCTTTCTGGAGCTGAGTCTTGATTTCCTCAGCTCCTTCACCTTCTCCTACGGGGCACACGTCGCTGCCCCCACTAGTTCTTCTGTGTCTTTCCGGTTGTTCAACCGGACTTTTTCGATGACTTTGGCGGAGTTTGGTAGCAAACTTGGACTTTCCTCTACGGGCGACACTGCCGCCCATAGGAGGGTCATTCGTTAGCTTTGGCAGACCTTGGCCCAGACCACCTTTCCCTAGCGAAAGCTCGCACCCATGGGGGAGCACCATTTTTGGCCGAAAGGAGCCAAACAACATCAACAACAACGAGCTCTCCATCTTAGGCGGTTACCTGAACATTGACTGCGAGGGTCCTTTTACCCTCAACATCGCTTATCTGACCGCCCAGTACTTCCAGGCCCAGAGGGAGAAGGTCACGGGATCTATTGCCTGCGGTGGCATGGCCACCATTCTTGCCCGTTCCCTTTTCCCAGTCAGGCCTCGTGACTTACAGTACCTCCCGGGAGAGAGGTATTTAAGCCTGGCTGCCATGCACTCTCAGCATTGGCTGACCACAGACTTCCAGACATGGAAGATATACGGTTCCCTGTCTGTGGACTTACCTTGCACCACTCTCCCCCGTATAGCCCCTTTGCCTACTGTCGCACGGGGCACCCGACTGTCACCTGTACCTGACTACCACCTTTCACTCCGACCACCTACTACTTTACCCGCCGCCAAGAAGTTGCGTAGACTTGAGACTGGAGAGGGGTCCACACCTTCTGGGAGCGGCCAACCTTCCACGACCACTCCTACACCTACCCCGATCCCTATCTCCACTCCTACTCCCGCACCCGCCGACCAGACACAGACACAGCCGGTTCTACCGGCTAATTTTGTACCTCCACCACCCTTTGAGGCGTCCTCGGTCATGGACCAAGGGCGTCTTGAAGGTTTGATAGTTGAGATCGCAGAGAGACAGGCTCATATGGAGCGGGACTTAGCTTTGACTTTGTTCCCTCTATACGAGTACCACTTGAGTTGACACCGTCCGATCCCAGAGGGTTGGCCACACCCTTTCTTTTACCGGTACCCAGCTAAGGGGTACCCGGAGTCTGCTGAGGAGGAGGAGGACGACGAGGACCCGACGGTGGCAGCGGAGAGAGCTCGAGCTGAGTAGAGGAGGAGGAGAGAGCGGGAGGTGGACCCGGACTACACAGTGAGGGTGGAGGACGTGCGTGACAGCTACGAGGAGGGCGACGAGTAGCTACTGGTCTACTCACTTCCCCAGTTTTCTGGCTGGTTTGGGGAAGTTCGTGTTTTGTATGTCCTTCTCACTCTTTTATTTTTATCTCCTATTTATTTTATTTTTCATTCTTTATTGGTTGTATATTCCCGTTCCCCTGTATATATCTGCTGGTGTATGCTGGAGGACAACGAGGGCGTTGTCCGTTTTGGTTTGGGGAGGGTATTGCATCCTTTTGAGTCTCCATTTGCATTTGTTTTGCATTCACGTTTATTTATTTCAGCTTGCATCGTTTATTTATTTCATTAAAAATAAAATAAAAAATCAAAAAAATTAGAAAATTTTAAAAATTCAGAAATTTTCACGTTTATTTTTGCATATAGGTTGAGTCGGAACGGTAGATTTCCGTGATGAAATTGCACTATAACTTGTCATTTTTACTTGAGCCTTGCACTTCTGTTGATAGTTATTAGCTTTGTCATACGCATAGTCTACGAGTTTCTATTCAAATATAGCTGACTGTTTAGACTTGACCTGATAAATTGGCAACCTACTTTACAATTTCTGAGGTTTAGAGCCCATAACTGGTGAATTCATGACCAGTTCATTAGGAATTGAGAGTAGTACTCCTTGCATAGCAAGTTCATCATTTTTGCATTTTTATGACATTCAATTTCTTGTCAAATGCCCACATTCGGGTTTGTGGTTGGTGTCACATGCAGGGAGCTGCTTGCAAATTTTCCCCTTTTCTTTTATTTTTCACCCATTCAGCTCCACTTAAGCCAAAACTTGCCTTTTTGTCCAATCAGCTACATCCCAAACTGAGCCTGCCTAGTCAAGCTAGTTTAGTATCTCTTTTGTGATATGATTTTTCGTCTGCAGTTTGGCCCATATCTTTTTGTATGGAGTTGGTGTAAATAGAGGAAGGAGAAAAAGAAAGAAAGAAAAAAAAAGAATTGAAGAAAAAAAGAAGAAAACGTAAAGAAGAAAAAAAAGAAAAAAAAAATGAAAAAAAAGAGTTATGTTTCACGTGAAAGAAAAGAGTTGAAAAAAAAGTTTGATTTAAATCATTTGATTCATTTAGACGGTGTTAAAAAAGGAAAGTTTGTGACCGTCTAACTCCTCCGTTCTTATTCCATATTTTTGAGGAGATTGTGTATGAGATTAGTGAGATGTGTGCCAACTGAAGGGCACTTGTACTTTATTTTTCAGTCAGTTGAGCTTCGGACGGTCGTAAATGGTCCTGTTTAGGTGCTAGCTTGACACTTTACCTCCACATTACCATAACTTGTTTTGCCTTTTCTCACCTGAAACTCACTATTCCCATATTATTTGTAAGCCTCGGCTGTGACGGACATTATTGGTTGGAGTGTGTGCATTAGTACTTGAATTGTCTTTCATTTTTGTTGCATGCATGCTATTAAGGTCGCAGTTAGGTGAGTGACTGTCTTTCCTTCTCTCTTTTACATATAACATTCACCCTTTGCTTCATGAGAGAAGAGTGACCACGAGAGAGTCCGATATTGTTGGTCTTGCAAGGTCGATAGGTTGGCTATATTTCTGAACAGCTTATAACTCGTTTGTGTATTGACTGCTTAGCTATAACTGTTAATCTTTGTTGCATTAAATTGGTTTAAGTAGACAAGTTAAGCTAGTTCTGAGTTTTCATTTCCGTTCCATTAGTTGCATTTTAGTTTACTCGAGGACGAGTAAAGGTTCGGTTTGGGGAAATTTGATACGTGCATAATGTATAGTCTTTTTAGCCTATTTTAGCACGTATTTCCATGTACTTTGGACTGTTTATATTGCATTTTGCCCCCGAATTGGCTACTTTGGTTCGTTTTGTCCGTTTTGTAGAAATGAACGCGAAAGTAGTGGAATCGTACCATTTTTCGTCCTTTTTGCTTGCATTTTGAGGAGACGGGATTTTCTGGAGTGAGTTCCTGCATTGGGATGCGTGAAGGAACGGTTTATGAGGCAGTCGCGAACGAGTTTAAGCTGATTTGAAGGAAGAACATTCGATCGAGTGGTTTTATTACTCGATCGAATGGTTTCTACGTCATTGGTTGCTCGATCGAGTACTTTTATACTCGATCAAGAAGTGCTGAAAAGAGAGGTTACTCGATCGAGTAACTATTCTACTCGATCGAGTGGATTTATTCTACTCGATCGAGTGGTTTGGTCTGACGTGGGCTTTAATTAGCCCGTAAGCTTGTTTTAGCTTTTTGACTTAGTTTATTTTCTATTTAAACGCAACTTTAGTAGGTCATTATCTATCTTATCATCTATCAGTTTTAGCTTTCACAGTAAAAAAACATTACGTTGCTTTTCCCTTCTCTACTGTAACTTTATTTTCGGGGTTATTTCGCTCGATTTGTGTGTTCTTTACGCCGGATTCTCATGATTGTAATCTCTTTCTCCTTTCTTAATAATAATCTCTCTTTCGTTTGCTTTAATTGTTTATTTTACTTCATTTAATTTCTGCCCTAATTACTTTTTGTGCAATTTAATTATCGTTTTAATATGTTGAATGCTGGTTATTTATCTGCTGTTAGTTTTGATAGTATTAATAGTGATATGAGTAGCTAAACTTGTTTCATGTTGGGATTAGGGGATCTACGGTAGAAATGTGACGATGTAGTGAATAAGTTAGATGAATTAATTGTGAGATTCTGTCACCATTGCAATATAACTGTATTCTACCAACTTAGTTGAGTGCACGCTTCTGAGTCACCTTTTTTTAATCTGGCTAAAATTAATCCTGAATTGGAAGATTGGACTAAATAGGCCTGCTATGAACAGTAGACTACCCTGACAAGGACGGAAGTTAAGTTAGTGGAAGTTTAGGATAGAAAGTGGACCGAAAGGACCTTTTCATATCTGTCTCGCATTGATTTGTCTAAGTTGTTTACAGTTGAGTCACTGGACTACCGTAGTGAACCGAAATCCTGACATGTCCCTTCTCTATTTGATAGTTTAAAGCTATTTTTCTGCCTTTATTGCTCTCTCTTTATTTCTCTTCCTTTAAACCTTTTAGTTTAGAAAACCAATTTAAACAACCCCCTCATTTGTGACCAAATAGACGGACTTTTACAGATATCTTGCCTCCCTGAGGAGATCTACCTGACTTCCCTAGCTATATAGTTAGTTTAGTTAGTTTATTTTTGATAGGTACACGACAGCCCTTTCAGTATACGAGTCAGCATGACTCGATCGAGTAGGGGGCACTCGATCGAGTAGGTGACTGAATCGATCGAGTGGGTGTAACTCGATCGAGTAGGTGTAGATACCTCATTTTTGCACCTCTCGCAAACCACCGGGTGATGATTGGGCCGCATGTTTGCTACGCGGAACGATTTGTGACAGTTCGTAAGTTTATCGTCAAGTGATTGCTCAAATACAAATGTCTACCTCTTAGTTGTCATCTACGTGCCGATACGGTCGTTTTGACAGTAATTAGAGTACATTTGGAGTCCGGGCCTAAAACCGTCTTCATTTTCTGATAACCGTTAAATCCCGAGTCAGAATATTCTGGAATGTTCCGGATATTTCTATTCCATATTTTATAAATATTTCACAATCTTTATCCTTTGGTAAACAATTTCCCATAATATTCACATAAAATATTAAGGAAAACCAAATTATTCCGTCCTTCCATAACTTAAACACGGAAATCTTTCTTCCGCAGGAGGAAACCACTTGGGAATAGACGCAGCAGGTGCTGCGCCTCTTCCAAGAGACGCAGATGGTCGCTGCGCCTCTTCCCAGTCCTTTCTCGCGTAGTTTTCGTATCTTTTTCATATCTTTCCGAGATTCACTTCCAAAGACTCTCCGAAACCCTAATTCCTTCACGTGATTAGTATAAATAGGAGCCTTCGCTCCTCATATTTCTCACGCGAGTGTCCGCCCTTCTCTTCTCCCTTTGCATTCTAGACCTTTGTTCTTACTTTTTGGCGTCTACGTTCTTGAACATTCGACCATGTAAGCTCGGATCCTTCTGAGTACCAGCCTCGTTTGCATGACCGACCAATTTGACCAACTCCACAATCAATCAACTTAATTAATCTTAATCGTTTTCCTCTTACGAGGGCACTTTCTTTACATTCGCGTCGAGCATCACTAATCGATATCTTAGTCCTTCTCGTTTCGTCAAACATGTAAGTCTGAGGGTGTATAATCCTTCTTTATTCATTGTTATTTAGTTTTTGTATCATTAATGTAAGGTTTATGTCGAAAACACCTATTAAAACCGATTTCTAAAACCGTGCTTTAAAACCTCTTTTTCGGATTTCCAGAAGACAAACCGTCGAGAAAGGACGCAGCAACTGCTGCGCCTCTTCGAAGGAGCGCAGTTTCTGCTGCGCCTCTTCGTGAGGCTGCCGCAGTTCCTGCTTCCTTTCTTCTTTCTTCGTCCTCTGTAATTCATTCGTTTTGTTCGTTTTATTTGTTTTCTTTAATTCTTTGTCACACAATCACATGATAATCTCACATGTATAGTATTATTCATCATTCACATGTTTTATTCATCTATAAATTCGACTTAAATCCCTTATAATCTCATATTTGCGGGTTTTCGTCATAAAATTCAATCCGGGTTGTAGAAATTCGATTTGTTCATATTGAGTTTCTGGAATTCGACCTTTGGTATATTTTCATCTGTTATTTATGTATTTGTCATCAATTTATCATGTTTAGTTTAATTAGTTCACCCATGTCGTTAATCAATCGTTCTTTCATGTAATTAATTCGTTTGCATCCGTCTCGTCCATGTTTATCGCTTTTATGACCATTAATCACATGTAAATAACCTATTAATAACTTCCATCCGAGTATATATTATTAATCAATCATTAAATTAACCCACGAACATTAACGATTTGCAGTTCCGGCTTCACAGCCAGAACTCACCCTTGGAACAGACGCAGCAACTTTATTAGATCATCTTTATTAGATCGTTATAATCCTTCTAATTTAAGGGAAGTATACAGATTTATTTCCCACAAGTGGTATCAGAGCACTAGGCCACGATTTTAATTTTGATGATTTTCATAAAATTTGTATGTAAACTATAACCTAATTTTCGAGAAAATATTAGGGTTTCGTTTTTTTTTCGGTTGAAAATTTTTTTAGCCGAGACCTTTTTTCCTTTCGGCCTATTTTTTTTATTTCGTTTTTCCTTTTGTTTGATGATTTATATTCAACCTCTTTTGATCATATCATTGTTTTAATCGGTTAAAATTATCATATGAAGTATTGGGAAATTTTGATTTAATGCAAATTAAGTTAGAATAGATATAGTATCATCATGTCATTGATACAAGAACTTGTTTTTGCTATATAGTTTTAGCATATAAAATTAATCATGATCGTTAATTCATTTGCTAAACCATGTTCTATTAGCAACTATAAACTTTGTTCTTCATCAATTTTTGTATTAGGGCTTTTTGCCGCAAAAGGAAAATAATTTTGACGGCTAATTTTTTTTTAGGTATGCCGTGGAAAAAAAAACCTTTTTAGGTTATTTTTTTTCCTTTTACCGAATCAGAAAAAAAAAAGGAAGGAGTTTTTTTCGAAAAAAAAAATTATGGAAAGTTTTTTTCTTTTCTTAATTGCCGAATAAAAAAAAGGGGAAGGGGCTGTTTTTTTTATGATCAGCCGTGGAGTAGCTGTTAAAAATAAAAAAAAAAAATTGTTTTTTTTTCAGCCGAACCAATTTTAATTGGTTTTTGTTTTTTTATTTTTGGCCAATTAGTTATTGTGAATCGGTTCACAAATTAAAGATACCGAGTTATTTTAAAGCGGTTTAAAATTTTGACGGATAGAATTCATATTACAAGTTTAATATGGATTGAAATGAAATTAATGTGATTAAATTGCGGAATTGTCACTTAATTTAATTTAAATAGGTGGTTTGGATAAATTAATCAACATAATTAATGTATTGTATTATGTATGTTTAATTTATTTTAGTTGATGCTTTTATTTTTTGTTGAATGAATCGAATGAATGAATTTTATTTACGTATTTAATTTTTGCAATCGGTTGTATTATGTAATACTTAGTGTGGCCTTAGTCAAATTATCTTTTCGTAATGAAGGAAACATGATTTTTATGTAATTATGAGATCTCGAATCTCCTTTATTTTAGTTTTGGGTTTTGAAATTAGAATGTAATTAATAGGTCAATTATGTAATTTTATTTATTGTAATTTCAAAGAAGACTAAAGATGAAGATTCAAGCTCACTCCCGGTACATGGATCAAGATGGAACATCAAGACAAGCTTCTCGGGTCCAAGGATGGATTCCAAACTTGTATTTATTGTTCATTTTGATAGGATAGGCCACACTAGGACTTTTACTGTTTTTTTTACGTTTTTCATTTTATTTCTTTTCATTCACATGCTAGTAATTGCATCATATTCCGCCTAAAACCAAACCACCTACTACTAAAATGCATGAAAATTGACTCATATAGGTTGTATGTTAGTTTTCATGGACATGCGATGTCACATCTTTAAGCCATCACCTTAGTTTAAATCATTCTCGCATGCTAGATTATAGTTCACTTAAAATGAATTAAAAAGTTGATGGGATCTTCCTCTAAAACGGAAATTGAGATTAGTCTTTATAAGGGCAAACATCTATGAATCCCTTCTTCGTCGGTAGGCCTAATATGACCCCTTCTACGTTGGGTAAGTAGTTGTGTTGACTTAGTTTACCTCAACATTGTAGTCCGAAGAGTTTCTCGTGATTATGATGGACTAAAGATAGTATTTACAGAAATTTATCGACCAAGAATTCTAACGGTAGAATTAGCTAACAGGTTAGCTTATCAATTTACAGAGAATTGAGTCTTGGGGTTATTTATATAATTCTTGAGGGAGGTCAATTGTATAAATGTTTTTGAGTCTTCGCGTTATGACTTTAGTTCATTAGACTTAAAATAAAAATGATGCATGCTTATTATTTTATTCTTCTTTCGCAGTGTAGAACACGCTTATTATCAATAATATCATGTTAAACAAATGGCTGGAAATAACGCAATCCCAATGCCTAGTGCCACACTAGATCGTTCGTCCGGCTTAAAATGTTCATGGACCAAATGAATCACCACTCGATCAAGAATGATGGGTCCAATTTTGCGACGGGAGGCGGCACTACGGAATGTCGCTATCTGCGACGGTAAGCTCGGGTATTTAATCGAGCCAATACCGGTCAACCCAGGCCCAAATGCAGGAGTCAACGAGTCACTCGCTTATAGTGATTTCGTTATGGAAGCGGGTGCGATAAAGAACGTACTCATCTTTGCAATGGAAACCAATTTGCAGAGACGCTTCATTGCCCAAGGTGCAAACAAGATTTTCACCACGCTCACTAATGAGTTATCAAAGGCACCGAGAATCATCACATATGAGCATACCTGTCGCTTCTTTGATGCGAAACTCCAGAAGGGCCAACCGGTTAGCCCACACATTCTTCACATGATTGAGAATGTCGAGAAGTCGGAGGCATTGAATTGTAAAATCGGTGAGAGCATTGTCATTGACCGAATGCTTCATTCTCTTCACGATGGTTTTGCCCTTTTCGGGCGAACTACTACATGAATGACTTGAAAAAGAGTCCTCATGAGCTACACTCCCTTCTCGTACAGACCGAGAAGGATATGAAATTGAGTGGGAGCATGAAGCAGGATGTTCTCACAATTTACAACAAAGGTAAAGGTAAGGGCAAGGCTCATGGCGACCTAGCTGTAGGTAAGCCAAAGTTTAAGAAGCCAGGAAACGGTAAGAGTGCGCCTGGTGAGACTAGTGGCTCACAGGGCAAAACAAAGAGCAAGGGCGGTGATATAGAGTGCCACCATTGTCACAAGACTGGACATTGGAGGGGGAACTGTCCCGTCTACCGTGAGGACATCAAGGCAGGCCGCGTCGTTCCTGTTGGTATGTCATCTTATATTCATATGATTGAGATTAACCATGCAAGTTTCGGAACTTGGGTACTAGATACTGGTTGTGGTTCTCATCTGTGTAATCATTTGCAGGGCCTAAAGAACATCATACCTCTCGAAAAAGGTGATGTGGACCTGCGAGTCGGGAATGGACCACGAGTAGCTGCTGCCTCGAAGGGAACATATGTTATCCAACTCCCTAGTGGTTTTGAGTTATATTTATATAACTGTTACTATGTACCTAGTTTGTCTAAGAATATTATTTCTGTTTCCGTACTTGATAAAGACGGTTTTTCATTTTCAATAAAGGACAATAGCTGTATTTTCTCTTTTAATGAAATGATTTATGGCAAAGCAGTTTCTATGAATGGAATTTATATCTTAGATCAAACCATGGAAGTATTACACATGAATAATAAGAAATTAAAGGTTGGTGACAAAGATCAAACCTATCTATGGCATTGTCGAATGAGACACATAAATGAGAAACGCGTAAAGAAACTCGTCGATAATGGGACTATTCCCTCATTCGGATTTTCTGCATATGGCACGTGTGAATCATGTCTCATTAGCAAGATGACTCGAATTTCCTTCAAAGGTGTTGGAATGCGCGCTAATGACCTATTAGGACTCATACATACGGACGTATGTGGACCTATGTCAATTACCGCTAGAGATGGCTATAGATATTTTATCACTTTCACGGACGATTTGAGTAGATACGGATATGTCTACTTAATGAAGCATAAAAGTGAGTCCTTTGAGAAATTCAAGGAATACCAGAATAGGGTACAGAACCAACTGGGTAGAAAGATTAAAGCACTCCGTTCAGATCGAGGTGGCGAATATCTTTCAAATGAGTTTGATCAACACCTGAAAGACTGTGGAATCGCTCTACAGTTAACTCCACCTGGAACACCTCAATTAAATGGTGTGTCCGAACAGAGAAATCGAACCTTACTTGATATGGTTCGATCTATGATGAATCACACAGTAGTGCCTGAATCATTATGGGGTTATTCTCTTTTGTCAGCCGCTCTTATACTTAACCGAAGTCCGTCTAAAGCTGTCGATAAGACTCCATATGAAATATGGAAGGGAACGGTACCTAACTTGTCCTTTATTCGGGTTTGGGGCTGCGAGGCTTATGTCAAGTGGAGACACGAGGATAATCTCGGCCCGCGATCGGTCAAGACATACTTTATAGGTTATCCAAAAGGAACATTTGGTCATTACTTCTATTCGCCAACCGAACATCGAGTTTTTGTTGCGGCTAGTGCGACGTTCTTAGAGAAAGAATTTCTCGAGAACAAGTCGAGTAATAGAACCTTCGAGCTGTCGGAGATTCCAGAACCAACAACCGAGGAACAGATGGAGGAAGCTGTACCTCCAACTGATGATACGGTTAATATTCCTGAGGAACCTAGGAGGTCGGGTAGAGACTCTCATCCTCCAGACAGATACATTGGTATGGTTGAGGAGAATGATGTTTTACTTCTAGAAAGTAATGAACCCGCAACCTATAAAGGTGCTATGGCCTGTTCCGACTCAAAGCTATGGCTCGAAGCCATGCAATCCGAGATGGACTCCATGTATGGGAATAACGTATGGTATCTAGTTGATTTACCTAATAAGGTAAAACCTCTACAGTGCAAATGGCTTTACAAAATAAAGCGTTCTGTAGACACGCAACCAGATATCTATAAGGCACGACTTGTGGCAAAAGGTTTCACTCAAGTGCAAGGATTGCATTATGATGAGATTTTTGCACCTGTAGTCATGCAACGTTCCATTCGGATAATCTTAGCGATTGCCGCATTTCAAGATTATGAGATTTGGCAAATGGATGTAAAAACCGCCTTCTTAAACGGTTATTTGGAGGAAGAGTTGTACATGGTGCAAGCCGAAGGTTTCATAGATCTTAAACATCCTAAGAAAGTATGCAAGCTTAAGCGTTCCATTTATGGACTTAAGCAACCTTCTCAGAGTTGGAATCATCGTTTCGACCAAGTGATAAAAGAGTATGGCTTCACTCGATCGGTCGAGGAAACATGCTTATATATCAAGTCGAGTGGGAGCAAGATTGTATTCTTGATATTGTATGTCGATGACATACTCTTGATTGGGAATGACATTCCTCTCCTTTCTTCGGTTAAAGAATGGTTGAAGAACCATTTCCAGATGAAAGATCTGGGTGAGGCACAACGTATTTTGGGAATCCGTATCTACCAAGATAGATCACGACGGACGTTATCACTTAGTCAGGAGTCTTATCTAGATAAGGTTCTTGAGAGGTTCAGCATGACCAACTCCAAGAAGGGGAACCTTTCTATGACGACTGGGATGCAGTTGAGCAAGTCTCAGTCACCCACAACGCCTGAAGGTATTGAGCGCATGAGTCGTGTTCCTTATGCTTCTGCAATAGGATCGATCATGTATGCCATGATATGCACACGTCCAGACGTGGCATATGCATTGAGTATGACGAGTCGGTACCAAAAGACTCCAGGTTAAACACACTGGATAGCAGTCAAAAATTGTTGGAGCTGGTGTCCTCCACAAATTAGTGTGATAACATTTGTAAATCTCTTACAGGTTCACAAGGGTATACTTCGTATATTTAATCAGTTGATTAACGTTTACCTAATAACGGTTGGCTTGCTAGAAAGTTTGACGTTATTATCATACAGATGGCGGTGATCAACTGGTCCCTAAAGGTCACACCTATAGGACGTATTTGAGAAATGTGGTTATAGAAATATAATTACATTGATGCCCAAAATGACTAAAAAGTTAGTCAATGTGTTGATGAGATAATAATTTAATGAAAATTAAATAATATTAAGTTGAGACGAATTAACTGTCAATTCGTAAATTAAATATAATAAGTTATATTTAATTAAATATATATAAGGTTAGTTTGGACGAATTAATCTGTTAATTCGTAATTAAATATAATCAGTTGTATTTAAATCAACAAGTTGAATATGTCATAGTGGTAATAGTGAGGGTACACAAGCCAAGAGGTCATGGGTTTGATCCTCACTAGATGACAATTTAACACACTTTATATATTTTTGGAAAGACCAAAAATAAGGAAATTTTATTCCTTATTTCGGTCAACATTGGCCGAAAATTAGGAGAGTAATATCTTTCCTAATTAATTTGGTTATTCGGTCTATATAAGAGAAAGGTAGAGAATTATTTCTAACCTAATGTTTTTTCTTGACCTTGCCTCCTCTTTCTCATCACAAGAACACAAAGACTACAGAAAATTTTAGATTGATTTCTAGCATAATCAAAGAGCATATCTCAGATCGTCTTGGGTGCAACTAATAGGCGAATATCAATTTTGATATTGTTCTTAGGCCATATTTGCTAGGACCAAAGGTTATTTCTGAATCCTTTACTCTTGTTTATGTATTTTATTTTATGACCATTGATCATCTTTATTAAATCGTTATAATCCTTCTAGTTTAAGGGAAGTATACAGACTTATTTCCCACAGGTGGTATCAGAGCACTAGGCCACGTTTTTGATTTTGATGATTTTCATAAAAATTGTATGTAAACAATAACCTTATTCTCGAAAAAATTAGGGTTTCGTTTTTTTTTTCGGCTAAAAAAATTTTTTTTTTTCTTTTGGCAGAGTTTTTTATCTTTCGGCCTGTTTTTTTTCTTCTTTCGTTTTTCCTTTTGTTTGATGATTTATATCCAATTTCTTTAGATCATATCATTGTTTTAATCGGTTAAAATTATCATAAGAGAATTGGTAGATTTTGATTTAATGCAGATTAAGTTAAAATAAATATAGTATCATCATGTCATTGATACAAGAACTTGTTTTTGCTATATAGTTTTAGCATATAAGATTAATCATGATTGTTAATTCATTTGTTAAACCATGTTCTATTAGCAACTATAAACTTTGTTCTTCATCAATTTTTGTATTAGGGCTTTTTGCCGCAAAAGGAAAATAATTTTGACGGCTCATTTTTTTAGTTATAACGTGAAAAAAAAACGTTTTTAGGTTATTTTTTTCTCTTTTACCGAATCAGAAAAAAAGAAAAGAAGGAAAGTTTTTTTTCCGGAAAAAAAAATTATGGAAGTTTTTTTTTTCTTAATTGTCGAATAAAAAAAGGGGGAAGGGGCTTTTTTTTTATGATCAGCCGTGTAGTAGCTGTTAAAAAAAATTGTTTTTTTTTTCCAGCCGAACCAATTTTAATTGGTTTTTATTTTTTTTTTTTATTTTTGGCTAATTAGTTATTGTGAATCGGTTCACAATTTAAAGATACCGAGTTATTTTAAAGCGGTTTAAAATTTTCACGGATAGAATTCATATTACAAGTTTAATATGGATTGAAATGAAATTAATGTGATTAAATTGCGGAATTGTCACTTAATTTAATTTAAATAGGTGGTTTGGATAAATTAATCAACATAATTAATGTATTGTATTATGTATGTTTAATTTATTTTAGTTGATGCTTTTAATTATGTTGAATGAATCGAATGAATGAATTTTATTTACGTATTTAATTTTGCAATTGGTTGTAATTTGTAATACTTAGTGTGGCCTTAGTCAATTATGTTTTCGTAATGAAGGAAACATAATTTTTATGTAATTATGAGATCTCGAATCTCCTTTATTTTAGTTTTGGGTGTTGAAATTAGAATGTAATTAATAGGTCAATTATGTAATTTTATTTATTGTAATTTCAAAGAAGACTAAAGATGAAGATTCAAGCTCACTCCCGCTACATGGATCAAGATGGAACATCAAGACAAGCTTCTCGGGTCCAAGGATGGATTCCAAACTTGTATTTATTGTTCATTTTGATAGGATAGGCCACACTAGGACTTTTACTGTTTTTTTTTTATGTTTTTCATTTTATTGCTTTTCATTCACTTGCTAGTAATTGCATCATATTCCGCCTAAAACCAAACCACCTACTAATAAAATGCATGAAAATTGACTCATATAGTTGTATGTTAGTTTTCATGGACATGCAGATGTCATAGTCTATAAGCCATCACTTTAGTTTAAATCATTCTCGCATGCTAGATTATAGTTCACTTAAAATGAATTAAAAATAGTTGATGGGATCTTCCTCTAAAACGGAAATTGAGATTAGTCTTTATAAGGGCAAACATCTATGAGTCCCTTCTTCGTCGGTAGGCCTAATATGAACCCTTCTACGTTGGGTAAGTAGTTGTGTTGACTTAGTTTACCTCAACATCATAGTCCGAAGAGTTTCTCGTGATTATGATGGACTAAAGATAGAATTTACAGAAATTTATCGACCAAGAATTGTAACGGTAGAATTAGCTAAAAGGTTAGCTTATCAATTTGCAGAGAATTGAGTCTTGGGGTCATTTATATAATTCTTGAGGGAGGTCAATTGTATAAATGTTTTGAGTCTTCGCGTTATGACATTAGTTCATTAGACTTAAAATCAAAACGATGCACATGCTTATTATTTTATTCTTCTTTCGCAGTGTAGAACACGTTTATTATCGATAATACTGTTACAACAAATGGCTGGAGATAACGCAATCCCAATGCCTAGTGCCACACTAGATCGTTCGTCCTGGCTAAAAATGTTTATGGACCAAATGAATCAGTGCACTCGACTGAAGAATGATGGGTCCAATTTTGCGGACTGGGAGGTGGCACTACGGAATGCTGCCATTGCTGACGGTAAGCTCAGGTATTTAACTGAGCCAATACCGGTCAACCCAGGCCCAAATGCAGGAGTCAACGAATCATTCGCTTATAGTGATTTCGTTATGGAAGCGGGTGCGATAAAGAACGTACTCATCTTTGCAACGGAAACCAATTTGTAGAGACGCTTCATTGCCCAAGGTGCAAACAAGATTTTCACCACGCTCACTAATGAGTTCTCAAAGGCACCGAGAATCATCACATATGAACATACCTTTCGCTTCTTTGATGCGAAACTCCAGAAGGGCCAACCGGTTAGCCCACACATTCTTCACATGATTGAGAATGTCGAGAAGCTGGAGGCACTGAATTGTAAAATCAGTGAGAGCATTGTCATTGACCGAATGCTTCATTCTCTTCAGGATGGTTTTGCCCTTTTCAGGGCGAACTACTACATGAATGACTTGAAAAAGAGTCCTCATGAGCTACACTCCCTTCTCGTACAGACCGAGAAGGATATGAAATTGAGTGGGAGTATGAAGCAGGATGTTCTCACAATTTACAACAAAGGTAAAGGTAAGGGCAAGGCTCATGGCAACCTAGCTGTAGGTAAGCCAAAGTTTAAGAAGCCAGGAAACGGTAAGAGTGCGCCTGGTGAGACTAGTGGCTCACAGGGCAAGACAAAGAGCAAGGGCGGTGACATAGAGTGCCACCATTGTCACAAGACTGGACATTGGAGGAGGAACTGTCCCGTCTACCGTGAGGACATCAAGGCAGGCCGAGTCGTTCCTGTTGGTATGTCATCTTATATTCATATGATTGAGATTAACCATGCAAGTTTCGGAACTTGGGTACTAGATACTGGTTGTGGTTCTCATCTGTGTAATCATTTGCAGGGCCTAAAGAACATCATAACTCTCGAAAAAGGTGATGTGGACCTGTGAGTCGGGAATGGAGCACGAGTTGCTGCTGCCTCGAAGGGAACATATGTAATCCAACTCCCTAGTGGTTTTTAGTTATCTTTGTGGGGTAATATCCGTATAAAACCCTTAAAATTTAGGACTATAACGCAAATTTTACATGTGATAATTGTCATAAAACAAAATTACAAGAGAAAACGATAAAGCATAAGAATTAACCTCGGGTCCTAGAGAATTCGGCCTAAGATAGAAATCAACGTAGATTTCCTCCTAATCGATGCACCCAAGACCGTCTGAGACTATGCCCTTGTGCTAGAATGTACTCTCTAATTGCCTTGCATTATTGAGAGAGTTTTGTGTGAGTTTTGCTAGATGTGAGATCTAGGTTATTGAGAGAAAAATGTTCTCAAAAACCCTAATTTTTCTTTCAAAATCAATTAGGTTACAAAAGGAGAGAAAGCTCTCCTTTTGTTCTCTTGGTCCGGCCAAACCGAGTGCACCATGGGGAAGTGGGCTTTCACTTCCTCTTTATTTTAACTCGTGGTCCGACTCGAAAATGCTAAATGTATATGACGCGATTTTATTATAAATCGTCATCGGTTATCGGTTATTAAAATATCGTCTAGTAACATGAATTAGTCGATATAATAATACATGTCCGGTAATGACAATATTGTATAATTAATTTATTCAATATACATTAATCAAATATAATCGTTTATATTTAATTTACTTAATTAATCGCTTAATTCGCCTTAGCCATTATTATTTAATCCGTATTAAATAAAATATCTCAACATCGCGTTTGACTAATTATTAGTCAATAACTCCGACTAATCGCTTAGTCATATTAGGCATCAACATGACTGTATTTTCATACCGTCACATCTCTCAAACGTATCCTATAGGTGTGACTTTTAGGGACCAGTTGATCACCGCCATCTGTATGACAATAACGTCAAACTTATCTAGCAAGCCAACCGTTATTGATAAACGTGGACCAACTGATAATAATACAAAAGTATACCCTTTGATCCTTTTAGAGATTTAAATGTTATTGCACTAACTGTATAGGACACCAGCCCCAACAAGCTCCCACTTGTCCGTACAAGTGTATGTGTAATAACGTTATTCGCACTAACTGGAGGACACAGCTCCAACAAACTCCCACTTGTCCGTACAAGTGTATGTGCGATAACCGATTCTCATATTCATTTAAAATTTCTCCACTCAATGTAAAACAATTTGCAGATCCGGATCCGCAAAAGTCGTATTTTACAATCGATCTGTATCAAGAGTGGTTTCCCCGACTAGAGAGTAACTCAACTGATAAAACGAATTCGTATTCGAGCATGGCAATGCATTTCGATTCTGACTCCTCGAGTGGCCCCGAGAAATATCGAGTACCGATAAAGGCTGAATATTTCCTTCAACTCGACTCTGTAGATCTAAGCACACATGAAATGACCCGAAAAAATCTACTTGGCCCCCTGTTACGGATGACCGTGAGAAAGAAACCAAAGTCACCCAAAATCTGCCTTAGTCTCAAGAGACAGTCGATAGTCAAAAGAATCGACTCTTAGGATCACCATGGAGGTCCTATCCACGACCGGGCACCGAATGTTATAAAACATTTAGGACTCCACGTCGATGTCACAATTGTGTCCTACGAAATATCCGTATAAATCGCCTCTGTGATTGGTCAGTCAACCTTTTGACTTATGGCTCGTTGAACCCACCATCAACCAACGTCACAAAATAATTGCCAGAGTTATCAGCTCATGTGGGCAATTAAGGACCAAAATATAATGTTTGTTCAGTTCACTTTGTGGTGTTCAAAAATTGTCGTACAATTCCACATGAAAAACAAAATATATAAATATCAAAACGATGATGTCGTATAGAGTACAAAAGAGAATGAATCTAATCCATAAAAGAGTACTACAACTTAGGAACACGTTTAATTCCCATGGAATTAACATGCCCTTCATGCTTATCTTGTCGTAATGGTTTAGTGAGAGGATCTGCTATATTATCATCTGTAGCAATCTTTTCTATCACTACTTCCTTTTGCTCCACGTAATCTCGGATTAGATGAGCTTTCCGTTGTACATGTCTAGACTTGTTGCTAGACTTAGGCTTCTTAGCTTGGAAGATGGCACCTCTATTGTCGCAATAGATGGTGATCGGGTCATTCGAACTAGGCACGATAGTCCTTGTAAGAATTGACGCATCCATATCGCTTCCTTTGCGACTTCGGACGCGGCATAGTACTCGAACTCGCCGTAGAATCTGCTAAAACACTTTGTTTGGAACTCTTCCACTGATCGAGCGCCATTAAAAGTAAAAACGAATCCAGGTCGAGATTTCGAGTCATCTCGATCCGTTTGGAAGCTAGCATCTGCGTAACCGGTTGCGCATAGCTTTTGTTCGCCTCCATAAGTCAATGCCCAATCTTTAGTCCTCCGTAGGTACTTAAGAATGTTCTTGACAGCTATCCAATGTGATTCACCTGGATGCTGTTGGAATCGACTTGTCATACTCAATGCATATGCCACGTCCGGACGTGTGCACATCATGGCATACATGATTGATCCTATAGCCGAGGCATAAGGAATCCGTGTCATGCGCTCTTTCTCTTCCGGTGTCTCTGGTGCCTGAGACTTGCTCAAATGCACCCCTGGAGCCATAGGAAGAAACCCCTTTTTGGAGTTAGGCATGCTGAATCTCTCTAGAATCTTGTCTATGTAAGACTCTTGACTGAGAGATAACATCCGACGTGATCTATCTCGATGGATACGGATGCCCAAAATTCTTTGTGCCTCACCCAGATCTTTCATCTGGAAATGGTTCTTCAACCATACTTTTACCGAAGTTAAATGTCATTCCCAATCAGGAGTATGTCATCGACATACAATATTAGGAAGACAATCTTGCTCCCACTCGACTTGATATATAGACATGGTTCCTCGACTGATCGAGTAAATCCATTTTCTTTTATCACTTGGTCGAAACGATGATTCCAACTCCGAGAAGCTTGCTTAAGTCCATAAATGGAACGCTTAAGCTTGCACACTTTCTTAGGATGTTCAGGATCGATGAAACCTTCGGGTTGTACCATGTACAACTCTTCCTCCAAATAACCGTTTAAGAAGGCGGTTTTCACATCCATCTGCCAAATTTCATAGTCATGAAAAGCGGCAATCGCTAAGATAATCCGAATGGAACGCAGCATGACTACGGGTGCAAAAATTTCATCGTAGTGCAAACCTGGCACTTGGGTGAAACCTTTAGCAACTAGTCGTGCTTTATAGATATCTTGTTGACCTTCCACATAATGCTTTATCTTGTAAAGCCATTTGCATTGAAGGGGACGAACCTTAGCAGGTAAGTCAACAAGATACCATACGTTGTTCTCATACATGGAGTCCATCTCGGATTGCATGGCCTCAAGCCATAGCTTTGAGTCAGAACTGGTCATGGCACCTTTATAGGTTGCGGGTTCACTACTCGTTAAGAGTAGAATGTCATCTATGTCATGTTCCTCGACCATACCAATGTATCTGTCCGGAGGAATAGAGACTCTTCCCGACCTCCTAGGTTCCTCAGGAATGTCAACAGTAGCCGGGATTGAAGGAATTGTTTCCTCCAATGGTTGCTCGGTATTTGGTTCTGGAATCTCCGACAGCTCGAAGGTTCTATCACTCTTTGCATTCTCGAGAAATTCCTTCTCTAATAATGTCGCACTAGCCGCAACAAATACACGTTGTTCGGTTGGCGAATAAAAGTAATGACCAAGTGTTCCTTTAGGATAACCTATAAAGTATGTCTTGACCGATCGCGGGCCGAGCTTATCTTCGTGTCTCCACTTGACATAAGCTGTGCAGCCCCAAACCCGTATAAAGGACAAGTTAGGGACCGTTCCCTTCCATAGTTCATATGGAGTCTTGTCAACAGCTTTAGACGGACTTCGGTTAAGTATTAGAGCAAATTTGACGAAGAGCATAACCCCATAATGAGTCAGGCAACACGGTGTGACTCATCATGGATCAAACCATATCAAGTAGTGTTCGATTTCTCCGTTCGGACACACCATTCAACGAGGTGTTCCAGTGGAGTTAACGTAAGGCAATCCCACAGTCCTTAAGGTGTTGATCAAACTCGTGAGAAAGATACTCGCCACCACGGTCGATCGCAGTGTTTTAATCTTTATACCCGGTGAGGTTACTGCACCCGATTCTCGGTATTCCTTGAATTTCTCAAAGGATTCACTTTTGTGCTTCATTAAGTAGACATAGCCATATCTACTTAAATTGTCCGTGAAAGTGATGAAATACCTATAGCCTTCTCGTGCGGTTATTGACATAGGTCCACACACATCCGTATGTATGAGTCCTAATAGGTCAGCAGCGCGCATTCCAACACCTTTGAAGGAAATTCGAGTCATCTTACCAATGAGACATGATTCACACGTGCCAAATGATTGAAAATCAAAGGCCGAGATAGCTCCATTCTTTATGAGCTGTTTTATGCGTTTCTCATTAATGTGTCCCATACTGGCAGTTACCATAGGTATGTTTGATCTTTGTCACCAACCTTTAACTTCTTATTCATTACGTGTAATATTTCGGTGGTCTGATCTAAAACATAAATTCCGTTCATGGAGACTGCCTTGCAATAAATCATATCGTGTAATGAGAAAATGCAAGAATTATTCTCTATTACAAATGAAAAACCAAGTTTGTCAAATGCAGAAACTGAAATAATGTTTTTAGAAAGACTGGGTACATAATAACAGTTATATAAAAATAACTCAAATCCGCTAGGAAGCTGGATCACGTATGTTCCCCTCGAGACGGCAGCCACTCGTGCTCCATTCCCGACACGCAGGTCCACCTCACCCTTTACGAGGGGTTCGATGTTTCGGAGCCCCTGCACATGATTACACAGATGAGAACCACAACCAGTATCTAGTACCCAAGTTCCGTAACTTGCGTGGTTAATCTCAATCATATGAATAAAAGTAGAAGAGGAAGAAGACATACCAACAGGTTTAACGCGACCTGCTTTTATGTCCTCATGGTAAACAGGACATGTACGCCTCCAATGCCCAGTCTTGTGGCAATGATGGCATTCCATGTTATCGGTCTTGCTCTTTGTCGCGCCTGATGAGGTGCTCGACTCACCAGGCCCACTCTTACCTGATCCCGACTTCTTAAACTTCGGTTTTACCTACCGCTAGGCCCCGGTGAACTTTGCCCTTTCCCTTGCCCTTGTTTGACACAACGAGAACATCCTGTTTCAGCTCCTACTAAACTTCATGTCCTTCTCGGTCTGTACGAGAAGGGAGTGTAGTTCATGAGGACTTTTCTTCAAATCATTCATATAGTAATTCGCTCTAAAGAGCGCAAAACCATCGTGGAGTGAATGAAGCATGCGGTCAATCACGATGTTCTCGCTGATTTTACAATCAAGCGCCTCCAGGTCTCTCGACATTCTCAATCATGCTTTGAGAATGTGTGGGCTAACCGGTTGGCCCTTACGAGTCTCGCATCAAAGAAGCGAGTAGTATGCTCATAGGTCACGATTCTCGGTGCTTTCGAGAATTCCTTAGTGAGCGTGGTGAAAATCTTGTTTGCACCTTGGGCTATGAAGCGTTTCTGCAAATTGGGTTCCATTGCAAAAATGAGTACGTTCTTTACCGCACCCGCTTCCATGGCGAAATCGTTATACTTGTCGATCTCGTTAATTCCAGGCCGTGGGGCCTGGGTTTGGCGGATGGGCTCGATCGATATTTGAGCTTCCCGTCGCAGCGGCAGCATTCCGTAAGGCTGCCTCCCAGTCCGCGAAGTTTGATCCATCATTCTTCAGTCGAGTAGACTGATTCATCTGATTCACGAAGATCCGAAGCCAAGACTCTCGGTCCAATGTGACACTTGGCATTGGGTCGTCAAACGACGGCCACCATTATGTTATTAGCGATTTAAATTATCGTGATCTACATTGAAAAGAAAGGAAAAACAAAACGAAATAAGCAACTCATCGAGGTGATTTAAGTCTATTTAAAATTCATTTTAATCGTGTAGACTCATTGCACTTGCATAATCGATCTCCCTCAAGAATAATACAAGTGATCCCAAGACTCAGTTTCCGTAAATTGATAAGCCAACTGTTTAGCTAGTTCTATCGTTAGAACTCTTGGTCGATAGATTTCCGTAAATCCTATCTATAGTCCACCATAATCACAGGATCGTATTTGTGACCATAGTGTTGAGATAAAATAGGTCAATCAGTTCCAACTTACCCGACGTAGAAGGGGTCATATTATGCCTACCGACGAAGAAGGGATTCATTGGAGTTTGACCTATAAAGACTGTTCTCAATTTTTGTTTATACGAGGAAGATCCCATCAACTTAGTTTTAATTCATTTTAAGTGAACGAAAAACTAGCATTACGTGAATGAATTAACTTAGGTGATGGCTTAAATAAAAACATGTGATATCTGTATATCAAAGAAAACTAACGCGTGACCTCTATATGAGTCAGTTTTCATGCAATTATTAGGTGGTTTGGTTTTAGGCGGAATATGATGCAATCTATCGTTACGATAAAATAAATAAAAGAATGCAAAACGTAAATAAAAATTCCTAGTGTGGCCTATCCTAGTAAAAAGAACATAATACAACTTTGGAATCCACCGTTGGACCCGAGAAGCTTGTCTTGATGTTCCATCTTTTTCCATGCAGCGGGAGTGAGCATCCGGTCTCCATCTTTGGTCTTCTCAAAATTACAATTAAAATTTACAAAATATAAACCTATTTACATTCTAAATAAAAACTGTAATTACAAGGAAAAAACCAAAACGGAGATACAAGATCTCAAAATACAACCAAGACCGTGTTCCATCATTACGGTAACACGTTCTACTAAGGCCACACTAAGTTACAACTATTTGTAAAAATTAAATACGTAATAAAACATTCAAGGCATTCAAAATAACGATAAATAAAATGCATCAACTAAAATAAAATTTATTCGTGACATAATTCCGTAATTATGTTAAATTTATCCAAACCACCTTTAATGATTAAAATTATGTGACAAAACCGCTTTAATCAACTTAATTTTTATCCATGATAATCCGTTACTTTAAATCGTTTTAAAATAACAAAATGGTACGTGAGTGAACCGTTTCACTAGCAAGCGAATGCATAAATTCGTATTATGCATATGTTATGGCCAAAAGAACAAAAAAAAAATTTTTTTTTTTTATATTTGCTGCATATGCCGTGAGCAAAAAAAACAAAACATAATTAATTTTTTTTCTTCTTCTCACGGCCAAACCAAGAGGTGCCCAAAAAAATTTTTTTTTTTTTTTATAATTCAAAGGCTCACGCCGTGAGCAAAAACACGAAAAAAAAAAAATTTAGGTTGCCTCATGCCGTGAGCAACATAGCCAAACACAAAATCGATATGACAAAACCCAATTTCAATTTGAACATAATCCGTATTAAAACAAAAATTACAATTGACAGGATCTTAACATATTGTTATAATTATCGTTTAAAACAACAATATGCAAAGAACAACTTGAAAACAAAACATCGTCTGATCAGACGGTAACTGTTTGTCGCGGTTTTAAAAAAAAAACAAACAAACGTGTATAAAAAAATAAAACAGCCGCAATATCATTTGGCCGCACGGTTTCCAATGCACAAATTTATCGATTCAAATTCGTTTGATGAAAATCACAAAGAAAAATTTACGTGGCCTCGCTCTGATACCACTTGTGGGGTAATATCCGTATATAACCCTTAAAATTTAGGACTATAACGCAAATTTTACATGTGATAATTGTCATAAAACAAAATTATAAGAGAAAACGATAAAGCATAAGAATTGACCTCGGGTCCTAGAGAATTCGGCCTAAGATAGAAATCAACGTAAATTTCCTCCTAATCGATGCACCCAAGACCGTCTGAGACTATGCCCTTGTGCTAGAATGTACTCTCTAATTGCCTTGCAATATTGAGAGAGTTTTGTGTGAGTTTTGCTAGATGTGAGATCTAGGTTATTGAGAGAAAAATGATCTCAAAAACCCTAATTTTTCTTTCAAAATCAATTAGGTTACAAAAGGAGAGAAAGCTCTCCTTTTGTTCTCTTAATTCGCCAAACCGAGTGCACCATGGGAAGTGGGCTTTCACTTCCTCTTTATTTTAACTCGTGGTCCGACTCGAAAATGCTAAATGTATATGACACGATTTTATTATAAATCGTCATCGGTTATCGGTTATTAAAATATCGTCTAGTAACATGAATTAGTCGATATAATAATACATGTCCGATAATGACAATATTGTATAATTAATTTATTCAATATACATTAATCAAATATAATCGTTTATATTTAATTTACTTAATTAATCATGACCAATTCGCCTTAGCCATTATTATTTAATCCGTATTAAATAAAATATCTCAACATCGCGTTTGACTAATTATTAGTCAATAACTCCGACTAACTGCTTAGTCATATTAGGCATCAACATGACTGTATTTTCATACCGTCACATCTCTCAAACGTATCCTATAGGTGTGACTTTTAGGGACCAGTTGATCACCGCCATCTGTATGACAATAACGTCAAACTTATCTAGCAAGCCAACCGTTATTGATAAACGTGGACCAACTGATAATAATACAAAAGTATACCCTTTGATCCTTTTAGAGATTTAAATGTTATTGCACTAACTGTAGAGGACACCAGCCCCAACAATCTTTAAATAACTGTTACTATGTACCCAGTTTATCTAAGAATATTATTTCTGTTTCCGTACTTGCTAAACACGGTTTTACATTTTCAATAAAGGATAATAGTTGTATTTTCTCTTTTAATGAAATGATTTATGGCAAAGTAGTTTCCATGAATGGAATTTATATCTTAGATCAAACCACAGAAGTATTACACATGAATAATAAGAAATTAAAGGTTGGTGACAAAGATCAAACCTATCTATGGCATTGTCGAATGGGACACATAAATGAGAAACGCGTAAAGAAACTCGTCGATAATGGGACTATTCCCTCATTCGGATTTTCTGCATATGGCACGTGTGAATCATGTCACATTGGCAAGATGACTCGAATTTCCTTCAAAAGTGTTGGAATGCGCGCTAGTGACCTATTAGGACTCATACATACGGACGTATGTGGACCTATGTCAATTACCGCTAGAGATGGTTATAGATATTTTATCACTTTCACGGACGATTTGAGTAGATACGGATATGTCTACTTAATGAAGCATAAAAGTGAGTCCTTTGAGAAATTCAAGGAATACCAGAATAGGGTACATAACCAACTGGGTAGAAAGATTAAAGCACTCCGTTCAGATCGGGGTGGCGAATATCTTTCAAATGAGTTTGATCAACACCAAAGACTCGGGAATCGCTCTCTACGATTAACTCCACCTGAACACCTCAATTAAATGGTGTGTCCGAACGGAGAAATCGAACCTTACTTGATATAGTTCGATCCATGATGAGTCACACAGTAGTGCCCGATTCATTATGGGGTTATGCTCTTTTGTCGGCCGCTCTTATACTTAACCGAAGTCTGCCTAAAGTCACGACAAGACTCCATATGAAATGTGGAAGGAACGGTACCTAACTTGTCCTTTATTCGGGTTTGGGGCTGCGAGGCTTATGTCAAGTGGAGACACGAGGATAAGCTCGGCCCGCGATCGGTCAAGACATACTTTATAGGTTATCCAAAAGGAACATTTGGTCATTACTTCTATTCGCCAACCGAATATCGAGTTTTTGTTGCGGCTAGTGCGACGTTCTTAGAGAAAGAATTTCTCGAGAACAAGTCGAGTAATAGAACCTTCGAGCTGTCGGAGATTCCAGAACCAACAACCGAGGAACAGGATGGAGGAAGTCTGTACCTCCAACAGATGATACGGTTAATATTCCCGAGGAACCTAGGAGGTCGGGTAGAGACTCTCATCCTCCGGACAGATACATTGGTATGGTCGAGGAGAATGATGTTTTACTTCTAGAAAGTAATGAACCCTCTACCTATAAAGGTGCTATGGCCTGTTCCGACTCAAAGGTATGGCTTGAAGCCATGCAATCCGAGATGGACTCCATGTATGAGAATAACATATGAGATCTAGTTGATTTACCTAATAAGGTAAAACCTCTACAGTGCAAATGGCTTTACAAAATAAAGCGTTCTGTAGACGCTCAACTAGATATCTATAAGGCACGACTTGTGTCAAAAGGTTTCACTCAAGTGCAAGGATTGCATTATGATGAGATTTTTGCACCTGTAGTCATGCTACGTTCCATTCGGATAATCTTAGCGATTGCCGCATTTCATGATTATGAGATTTGGCAAATGGATGTAAAACCGCCTTCTTAAACGGTTATTTGGAGGAAGAGTTGTACATGGTGCAACCCGAAGGTTTCATAGATCCTAAACATCCTAAGAAAGTATGCAAGCTTAAGCATTCCATTTATGGACTTAAGCAAGCTTCTCGGAGTTGGAATCATCGTTTCGACCAAGTGATAAAAGCGTATGGCTTCACTCGATCGGTCGAGGAACCATGCTTATATATCAAGTCGAGTAGGAGCAAGATTGTATTCTTGATATTGTATGTCGATGACATACTCTTGATTGGGAATGACATTCCTCTCCTATCTTCGGTTAAAGAATGGTTGAAGAACCATTTCCAGATGAAAGATCTGGGTCAGGCACAACGCATTTTGGGAATCCGTATCTACCGAGATAGATCACGACGGACGTTATCACTTAGTCAGGAGTCTTATTTGGATAAGGTTCTTGAGAGGTTCAGCATGACCAACTCCAAGAAGGGGAACCTTCCTATGACGATCGGGATGCGATTGAGCAAGTCTCAATCACCCACGACGCCTGAAGGGATTGAGCGCATGAGTCGTGTTCCTTATGCATCCGCAATAGGATCGATCATGTATGCCATGATATGCACACGTCCCGGGCGTGGCATATGCATTGAGTATGACGAGTCGGTACCAAAAGACTCCAGGTGAAACACACGGATAGTCGTTAAAAACATCCTCAAGTACCTACGGAGGACTAAGGATTGGGTATTGACTTATGGAGGAGATACTAAGCTATGCGCAATCGGTTACGCAGAGGCTAGCTTCCAAACGAACCGAGATGATTAGAAATCGCATTCTAGATTCGTTCTTACTCTTAATAGTGTTGCGGTCAGCTGGAATAGTTCCAAACAGGAAGTTGTAGCAGATTCTACTACTGAGCCATAGAAATATGATAAGCAAGGAGGGGACGTTTTCTCCATGAGAATTAAACGTGTACCTGAGTTATAGTAGTTGGTTATGAATTCGATACGTTATCTTTTTCATATACTATAATTTCATCGTTTTATATATAATATTTTGTTTTTTCATGTGGATTGTACTGACAACATTGAACGCCACAAAGTGAACTGAATTACATTATATTTGTTTTGGTCCCTAATCTCCAATGTGAGATGATAACTCCGGCTATTATATTGTGCAGTCGATTGATGGTGGGTTCAATGAGCCATAAGTTAAACGGTTGACTAATCGATCACAGATACGAGATTATGACGATACCTCGTAGGACAACTTTTGTGACAACGTAATGGAGTCCTAAATGTTTTATAACATTCGGTGCCAGGTTGTGGATAGGACATCCATTGTGTTCCTAGAATCGATTCTTTTGACTATCAACTGTCTCTTGAGATTAAGGCAATTTTTGGGTGACTTTGGTTTCTTTCTCACGGTCTACCGTAACTGGGGCTAAGTTGATTTTTTCTGGGTCATTTCATACTGTGCTTACGTCTGCAGGATTCGAGTTGAGGAAAATATCCATCCCTTATCAGGTATAGTTATTAATCAGGGCCACTCGAGGAGTTGTAACTGAAATGCATGGCCATGCTCGAATGTTGATTCGTTTATCAGTTAAATTACTCTCTAGACGGGAAAACCACTTTTGATACTGATCGCTTGTAAAATACGACCTTTGTGAATTCGGATTTGCAAATTGTTTTACATTGAGTGGGAGAGATTTTATAGGATATGAGAATCGGTTATCGCACATACACTTGTGAGGACAAGTGGGAGTTTGTTGGAGCTGGTGTCCTCCACAAATTAGTGTGATAATATTTGTAAATCTCTTACAGGTTCACAAGGGTATACTTCGTATATTTAATCAGTTGATTAACGTTTACCTAATAACGGTTGGCTTGCTAGAAAGTTTGACGTTATTATCATACAGATGGCGGTGATCAACTGGTCCCTAAAGGTCACACCTATAGGACATATTTGAGAAATGTGGTTATAGAAATATAATTACATTGATGCCCAAAATGACTAAAAAGTTTGTCAATGTGTTGATGAGATAATTATTTAATGAAAATTAAATAATATTAAGTTGAGACGAATTAACTGTCAATTCTTAAATTAAATATAATAAGTTATATTTAATTAAATATATATAAGGTTAGTTTGGACGAATTAATCTGTTAATTCGTAATTAAATATAATCAGTTGTATTTAATATCAACAAGTTGAATGTGTCATAGTGGTAATAGTGAGGGTACACAAGCCAAGAGGTCATGGGTTTGATCCTCACTAGATGACAATTTAACACACTTTATATATTTTTGGAAAGACCAAAAATAAGGAAATTTTATTCCTTATTTCGGTCAACATTGGCTGAAAATTAGGAGAGTAATATCTTTCCTAATTAATTTGGTTATTCGGTCTATATAAGAGAAAGGTAGAGAATTATTTCTAACCTAATGCTTTTTCTTGACCTTGCCTCCTCTTACTCATCACAAGAACACAAAGACAATTAAATTTTACAGGAAATTTTAGATTGATTTCTAGCATAATCAAAGGGCATATCTCAGATCGTCTTGAGTGCAACTAATAAGCGAATATCAATTTTGATATTGTTCTTAGGCCATATTTGCTAGGACCAAAGGTTATTTCTGAATCCTTTACTCTTGTTTATGTATTTTATTTTATGACCATTGATCATCTTTATTATAATCCTTCTAGTTTAAGGGAACTATACAGACTTATTTCCCATAAAAATATCCTCAAGTACCTACGGAGGACTAAGGATTGGGTATTGACTTATGGAGGCGATACTAAGATATGCGCAACCGGTTACACAGATGCTAGCTTCCAAACGGATCGAGATGATTCAAAATCTCAGTCCGGGTTCGTCTTCACTCTTAATGGTGTTGCGGTCAGCTGGAAGAGTTCCAAACAGAGTGTTGTAGCAGATTCTACTACTGAATCCGAGTACTATGCCGCTTCGGAGGCAGCAAAGGAAGCGATATGGATGCGTCAATTCTTACAAGGGTTTTCGGTAGTTCCAAGTTCGAATGACCCAATCACCATCTATTGTGACAATAGAGGTGCCATCTTCCAGGCTAAGGAGCCAAAGTCTAGCAACAAATCTAGACATGTACTTCGGAAGGCTCACCTAATCCCTGATTACGTGGAGCAAGAAGAGATAGTGATTGACAAGATTGCGACGGATGATAACATTGCGGATCCTCTCACCAAACCGTTGAATTATGATAAGCATGTAGGGCATGTTAATTCCATGGTAATTAAACATGTTCCTGAGTTGTAGTACTTGATTATGGATTTGATACATTATCTTTTTCATATACTATTTATAACTTCATCGTTTTATATATATAATATTTTGTTTTTCATGTGGATTGTACTGACAACATTGAACGCCACAAAGTGAATCAATTACATTATATTTGTTTTGGTCCGTAATCGCCAATGTGAGCTGATAACTCCGGCTATTATATTGTGCAGTCGATTGATGGTGGGTTCAACGAGCCATAAGTTAAACGGTTGACTAATCGATCACAGATACGAGATTATGACGATACCTCGTAGGACAACTTTTTGTGACAACGTAATGGAGTCGTAAATGTTTAAAAACATTCGGTGCCAGGTCGTGGATAGGACATCCATTGTGTTCCTAGAGTCGATTCTTTTGACTATCAACTGTCTCTTGAGATTAAGGCAGTTTTTGGGTGACTTTGGTTTCTTTCTCACGGTCTACCGTAACTGGGGCTAAGTAGATTTTTTCTGGGTCATTTCATACTGTGCTTACATCTGCAGGATTTGAGTTGAAGAAAATATCCAACCTTTATCAGGTATAGTTATTTCTCAGGGCCACTCGAGGAGTTGTAACTGAAATGCATGGCCATGCTCGAATGTTGATTCGTTTATCAGTTAAGTTACTCTCTAGTCGGGAAAACCACTTTTGATACTGATCGCTTGTAAAATACGACCTTTGTGAATTCGGATTTGCAAATTGTTTTACATTGAGTGGGAGAAATTTTAAAGGATATGAGAATCGGTTATCGCACATACACTTGTGAGGACAAGTGGGAGTTTGTTGGAGCTGGTGTCCTCCACAAATTAGTGTGATAACATTTGTAAATCTCTTACAGGTTCACAAGGGTATACTTCGTATATTAAATCAGTTGATTAACGTTTACCTAATAACGGTTGGCTTGCAAGAAAGTTTGACGTTATTATCATACAGATGGCGGTGATCAACTGGTCCCTAAAGGTCACACCTATAGGACGTGTTTGAGAAATGTGGTTATAGAAATATAATTACATTGATGCTCAAAATGACTAAAAATTTAGTCAATGTGTTGATGAGATAATTATTTAATGAAAATTAAATAATATTAAGTTGAGACGAATTAACTGTCAATTCGTAAATTAAATATAATAAGTAATATTTAAATTAAATATATATAAGGTTAGTTTGGACGAATTAATCTGTTAATTCGTAGTTAAATATAATCAGTTGTATTTAATATCAACAAGTTGAATGTGTCATAGTAGTAATAGTGAGGGTACACAAGCCAAGAGGTCATGGGTTCGATCCTCACTAGATGACAATTTAACACACTTTATATATTTTTGGAAAGACCAAAATAAAGAGAAAAAATACTCCTTATTTCGGTTCACTTGGCCGAAATTAGGGAAAGTTTTTCTTTTCCTAATTGACTCCAAGTTTCGGTCTGTATAAAAAGAAAGGTAGAGAATTATTTCTACCCTAATTCTTTTTCTTGACCTAGCCTCCTCTTTCTCATCACAAGAACACAAAGACAATTAAATTTTACAGAAAATTTTAGATTGATTTCTATCATAATCAAAGGGCATATCTCAGATCGTCTTGGGTGCAACCGATAGGCGAATATCAATTTTGATATTGTTCTTAGGCCATATTTGCTAGGATCGGAGGTTAATCCTAAATATTTTTACTTATGTTTATGTATTTTATTTTATGACCTTAGATCATCTTTATTAGATCGTTATAATCCTTCTAATTTAAGGGAAGTATACAGATTTATTTCCCACAGTTCTGTCTCTGAACTCCGTTGTTTCTTGACTTAGTTTAATTAGCTTACGTATAATTGACTATTATCCGTATTATCGCCTTCTGATTTGTTCCTTATTTCATTCTTTTTTTCATTTTCTCAAATTATTCGTTTTGAAGGTATTTTCGACATAAATCGCCTAATCCATTGTAATTATTGTAATTTTTATTATTGTAATTTTCCTATTGTACTTATCATTGAATTTTGTATCATTTGTATGTTTTCACATGTAATTGAACATTAATTCTTACTTCGACCCAATTGTTTGCTAATTACGTGTCTCACCGACTTAGCCTAATTTTCACATGTTAGGATTAAAATTTGGATGTTGCATTGCATGCATATAATCGACGATATATCAAGTATAAATCATGTCCCAAATCATTAGTAGAGGCCGATATCGAGGCGGGCGGGATTAGGTGTTCGATCAAAAGAGCTTCCTAATACGTACCCTCACCCCTTACTCCAGATCTCTGTGAACATCCGTGTTCATTGGCATCCACGAGAGTCATTCTAGACATAGAATGCTAAGGGTAACGATTGCTTAGTGTTCATGTCACTACTTTTTGTCTTGACATGACACGAGGTATTCGAACGGTTCCAATTTCCCATAAAAATTGGTGGCGACTCCAACAAAAATGCAAACGCTTGTTCTCTTCCTCCCAAGCGCCCCCGTGGCCCCCCCCGTCCACGGTTTGGCGACTCATTGGGGATAATACACTTACGTGTAGGCAAGGGTGAAACTTGAACAAGGTTAGGGAATAATTTGTACAAGACAATTGTCGGTTTTCATAACTCTGTCTTCCTAGACCGTTTCATTCGGCCTTCCTAGGCCCAACCCAACCCATTCGACCAATCGTCCTGTCTAGATGGTCCTAATTCTTATTTGGGCCTAAGGATGGATAGCGATTGACGTCATCCATACCATGATGCTTACTCTTGTTTGTATCAAGGGCCTTCACTACTTGAGGAAATGGACTAGGAATCGGCCTTACTCTTGTTTGGTACGAGCCTCTCCACAGACTTCGGGTTTGATGATTCGGTATGGCAACCCACCCTTTAAACCAAAACCCTTTTAAATGCACTCAGCATCCCGTTATAATGCTTGTATAAATGTTTGTACCTTACATGATCACCATTTCTAAACCATGACGATTTTTTGTAAAAATCAAAATCCTTTTTTTAATCAAAATTTCGAAAAAAGGCCATTTGATTAGCACAAAACCCAGTCGAAACTCTGTCCATTTGTCGAGTCAAAATCCGGGTCACAAGCCCATTTTGAAACCTCACTTCGAGTCCACTCCTACAACTATACTATAGTTGACTAGGATACACATTTTCAAAATTCTTGTCCTTTCTTCAAAAGCTCACTCAACACAAGTGGCACACACCCACTTTACGAGTCAAAACATTTCTTCTTTTAGCAAGTGTGTTAGATTGGTCGATCGTGTTTTGATTCGTCATCAATCTCTTATCCAGTTTTTCAAGATGCCTGGATCCAGCGAAACAAACCTCCACCAACTTCAAGATGGTAATGATCGAATCCTAGCCGCGCTAGCCCAAATCCAAGTTACCCAAGACCAAGTCCATGATCGCCTCGAGATCTTCGAGGGCCGGATCTATGCCGTAGAGGGAAGGTTGCCTCCTCATGAAAGTGAAGTAATAGGTGACTCAGCGGATGAATCCAGGGATGAAAATCCTCCCATGGGACTAACTGTAGCCGAGAAAAAGACTCCAATACTTAGAGGAGCAATTGATTCACCTTAAAGGGGATGACATTTATAGGGAGAATAACCGCAAGTATGAGGCCGTCAATTCCAAATTGCCAACCAACTTCAATATGACGGATATCCCTAAATTCAAGGGCCACGAAAACCCTTTGAACCACATCCGTGCTTTCTTGGACTACATGTCTATCAAAGGCATCAAACCCGAGATGTTCTTAAGGATCTTTCCTTCATCTCTTGACACCATCCCGAAGCAATGGTTCTACTCCTTAGAACACAAGAAGGTCGCTACTTGGGAAGATGCCGCAATCGAGTTTGCTAAGCAATATGCGGATAATGCCGAGATCCAAGTTAACATGCGCACTCTAGAGGTTCTTACCCAAAATGACAAAGAAGGATTCACCGACTTCCTAAGTAGGTGGAGGAAGACTAGTACCCAACTAGTTGAACGCCCGGATGAGGCTACCCTTGTGGAGAAGTTTGTGGATAATCTCAAACCCATTTATGCCAACCATTTGAGATACCAAAACATCAAGACTTTCAAAGACTTAACCGTACTAGGGACAAGGATTAAAGATGACATCCGTAAAGGGCTCTTGTCCAAAACGGTAGGTCGAGGATATCAAGGCTCAACAAGTCGTTCATACGGCTCCACTAGCAAGACCAATGAAGTTAACCTTCTCGAGCCATCCAAGAAAAGTACCCCACCAAGGAAATTCACAAATCTTGGGGACACTTACTCCAACGCTCTAAAAAGGTTAATGAAGCAAGGCAAACTTCAACCCATTGGACCTACTCCGAACCCGAAAGGAAATCCAAGTTACGGGACGAGAACTCGATCTTGTGAATACCATAGGGGCAAAGGGCATGACACAGAGAAATGCTACAAATTGAAAAATGTGCTTCAAGACATGATTGAAGATGGCCGACTACCAATACCGCCGGGAGGTAAACCCAACAACTGTAACACCCCCATACTCCAAGTGCCTTACTAGGACCACTCAGGTATAAGGATACTACCATCTCGGTTGCCCGAGGTACTGAATATCATAAGACAATAAAGAAACGTACTTTTAAAGTAATTATAGATTAAGTGATTACATGTTCAAACCAAAACTAATAAAAGGAATTACAAGGTTCTCATACGGTCTACGCTAAAACCATCAAAGCTACTAGACTTCGTCGACACGAAGACTTCTAACTGCCACGTGATGACTCATCCCCGCTATCCCATACGCGTCATATCACACCTGCTCAATAATCGCTCACCACCCCGAATGGATCACCACACGATTTTAAAACATTTAAACGGGTCGTACTTAATCACACAATTCAATACATATAACAACAATAAGATAAACAGAGGGCTTAATCTGTCACACACACACAACCAACCAATTCCAATCATCTCAATCATTGATCGTCCACCGGACCCACGCCAGCCGATGGGGGACCGCAGCCGTTCCCACCTAAGCCCCGCTCATCATACCGAGCGATAACCCCGTCCATTAATGTGCACATCCCCTTCCGTGGCGGGTTCCACGAAGGGCGAAACTAGGGCGTGAAGCCACTCCCGCAAGTGACTCCACTCGGCCGAGAACGCATCTCGAGAACCGGAGAACAATCAATCACAATCACAATCACAGCAGTCACAATACAATTACTATATCAAACAATCAATCTCAACACATCAACAATCATCCCATTATGGGACTAATACCGAGTAGGAAATCCTACTGAAAGCACAACATCAGACGGTATCAACAAATTTGTATCAAAAAGTCTCTTCTACGAACCCTCCTCCTATCATATAACACATAGAGGCTACACATCACAAACTACACACAAAACCCCAATCTCTAAATTAGGGTTTAACCAAACTTAACAAAACATTATAAAAATTATATTAAAAGCTTACCCTCGACGCAGGGGAACTCAACGATACGAATAACGACAAGAACTCGACCGTCGAACTCCGGAATTGCTAAGGATGCGATTAGGAAGATGAACTGGTTGCTTTCTCTCTTAAACAGGGTTTTAGATTTTGTAAAAGTGATTTAAAACAATGACGACTATGTTTAAATACCTTAATCGCATAATTAACAAAACCCGAGAAAACTCCCCCCGTAAAACCTGGACACTCGATCGAGTACCCAAGGTACTCGATCGAGTACCCCTTACTCGATCGAGTACCCCACTACTCGATCGAGTACCCAACAGTCGAAACTATTTTATCTCGCAACTTACCCTTACTCGACAGAGTAAGGGCTACTCGATAGAGTACCCCAAGACTTATAAATACGGAGTATTACGGTCTTCCCTCCTTAAAAGGAACTTCGTCCCCGAAGTTCAACCCATACATAAAAACAACCGAGACGGACTCGACCAAGACACAACAACTTAGCTAAGGACTCAAGAACTCGACCGAACATAGAACATGAACTCTTAACACCCACTCCACCAACTATGTTTACTTCCACAACATGACTCACTATATCGTATCTACCACATATATATCTCTCACGACACCAACTCCATACATAACCAACTACCATCCTCTAATGCTGCTAGCTCCATAATATCATCAACTATCAAATCCAATACCAAGACACTCATAGACATCAAACGGGATGTTACATTCTACCACCCTTAAAAGGAACTTCGTCCTCGAAGTTTACTCACACTCGTAACCTCATCATCCAATCAAATACTAGCGAAATATTCTCACACTCCTAAACATCACGCTACTACAAGCACGGTCATGACCTTTAATAAAATCACCCACAACACGAATCGATCTTTTATTCTACATCAAGACTCAACTTCCGAATATATTACCATATGTACAACCATCAAAATCTGTTTTATCGCATGCTACTCCTCTTAAGACAAATGTTACGTCCTCGTAACTCACTAATACCAAACCATATCTATATCTCATTACCCTCTGTACCACCACATGTCAAAGATAACCGTCTATAAACCAAACACTCACCATTCTTATATCCAAGGCTCCCATACATAAACATTTCCCATTCCTCAACTCATTCGTCAGTCACCTAACCTATACCATAAACTCGTAGCAAATCACCATACCCACTCTTCATTATTACTGCCAACCAACATACCTCTCTACGTAAGGCACTTATCTCCCAGAAGCATAACTCACGATCCGCACTCGTTACGTACACGCACACTAGATTCTCAAGTTCTTTCTTTCATTACCGCAAAATTCATACACAACTTAACATGGCACTAATTTCCCCAACACCCTACACTCACTGTCTCAACAAAAGATTATGAACTACCTGTCGCTTTCAGCTCATTACAACACATGTTCCACGAATCATTTTCCATTACCCCCGTCTACCGATGTCTCGTCTAAAACAAGATCAAAATTACCGTAATAACCTCTCACAACCGTGTCCCATCAACAGATTATCACTATCCCATGACAACAACGAAACATATACAACTCTATTTCACATCATACTCTACCTCATTCCCAACTTAACCTGGTAAAGAAAACATGAATAAGCAAGACAACCGTCTATCAAAGACAAATCGACACTCGCAGAGAGCAACATCAAACAAAACAACAATCTATGTATAACTGGTATGTACTTTCGAAACCCGAATCATAATCATCCCGCCTACTCCACCACAACCGGTGACGGCATCACAACACCGCCACCAACAGCCACACCGTAGTGCGAAAATACCCGCATCACAAAGACTATGTACCATGCCCGATCACCACCCGAGGCACCATAACCACACCGATAGACATCACAACCGCATACAATTCCCATAAATACTGACTTAGCATAACTTCTCAGACAAGAAAAACTTACTTAAATCCACCTTATTAAATCATCATGCAACATATTATATGGATAAACAGATAAGCATCTCATGAACATCATCTCTACCATTTCCCGGAATACACATGTGTTATCAATATACATAAAATTATAACTAGCTATGTCAAATCAATCAAATTATTACCTTTTTGGATATCATTAAATTAAATTACCGTGTCCAACATATATATTACAGAACATTCATAAAACAACTTTATAATTATCACACCATACCACTTCTTGTGAGGTCAGAACCTCACACAAACATTTACACAAATCACAGACCCGTAATCACAACCAACTAGTCAATCCTGACCACGTAAGTCACCACTCGAAAAAGGTTACCTGCCGCCCGAGTTTAACTCATATGCCCCTCATAACATATTCCCCCATTCGCACAACCATCACTTCCTGCCAAATATAATCACACCTTCACTATTCAACTAATAGCGTCCGCCTCATCTAACCACATCTTATACCCTCTCACAATCATACACAACAATCAGGTCCCTACCAAATCAACCTCTTTAGAATTGCTACCTTTCTAATATTCCATCACTCTTAGCCATTAGTGATAACACCACAATGCCACCGCTGCTCGTATATCAAATCTCTTACACTCATATCAAAATAACATGGTTTTTCTACCATTTTTGGTTAACATTGCAAATAACGAACATCAAACCCATCCACAAAATTACCTCAACATTATTCCCAATGCCATCTTATTTGTATTGTCATCCAACTCTCCACCAAATATCTCGTATCGTGCCAATACTCCACCAACTTCTTACTCCCTTAATTCCTCGAAACTCATTACCAATCATGTTGCCCTGAAACTCCTATATAACCTTTAGCTAACATCCTCGTGATACCATCACATATTTCGATGATTTCTTATCTTTATATCACATAGCTCCGGTGAACATTTTCCTCGACTTACTTTTTTGTCCTTCTTTTTCTTTACACTCAATAATACCAATTAATAGTTCAACTCCTTATTCCTTCTAGCTAACTCTTTAGAAATCAAGTTACCCCTTCGTTGCTCCAAAACTTAATTCCATTATTTTCTACCGACATCATCTCACTCTTTCTTACCATGGATCTTCTCTTATTATGCTATCACTCATACTTGCCACTAATCTATCCATAGAACCAACGTTTAATGTTCAAACAATTTTATCCCCTTTTTACATCTCTAGAAATCAGAATTCATTTAATACCGTTAATTACCCAAGGAAATCACACAGTAGTTTCATCTTTTAATAAACCAAACCTCCCAAACTCACTCACTTTCTACAAATACACCTCGCGACATGTCTCCACAAAGTTCACTATATATTACTCTTCTCAACCCCTTTAAACGAACTTTCACTACATAAATCCATAACCCACACGACTCCTAACCATTTCCCTCCTTAACTCTTTACACATCTCAAGCTGCCACTATCCACATTCTTACTTTCAATCTTTTCATTCTCACGTTCATTATACTCACATCATCCCTTGTCTATATTCACTTATTTTTATATTACTCAACACACAATCATATCACTCATCCCGTCTCACAAAACGTGCGCCATGCCTCAATAAACTATACCAATCTTCCTTTTCTTTTTCCACCATCTATCATAATCACATACAACTCATGTCCTCCCCACCGAACTCATACTCATCATAGTGCCACTCTTTACATCATAAGATTGGGTAACTTACGCTTCAGGACCAACACATACGTAAAACAATGCATAAAGAAATAATACAACACCTTTGAATTAAACATAATATGCAACGAATGTCAAAAGACAAACATATGACCCGAAATACGCATATGACCTGCACAGACCCCACTCGATCGAGTACCGTAACCTACTGATCGAGTTGAGGCTACTCGATCGAGTGCCCAACATGCTCGATCGAGTGCCCCGACTCGAACCCAAACAGACCTTCGATCTTCGACTTACTCGACCGAGTAGCCCCGCTACTCGATCGAGTGACCCCATACTCGATCGAGTGCCCGAGGTACTCGATCGAGTGCCCAAAAACACGATTCTGGTCAAAATAACGACAAGTACCCACTCGATCGAATCAAACCCACTCGATCGAGTCATGCAGACTCGTGAATACTACCCGAATGTTATCTCACATACCCTAACGCACTATGCATTCATTATTATTTCAACATTATGATTACAACTACGCATTCAAATCACAAGCTCTCTCATACAATTAACAAAATAATCTACTTCGTGTTATCAAGTGCCACGTTATAAACAACCATCATGCTTTTCATCCAATTCGTTATATAAAACACATATCATTGAACCTCTATTCTTCATGTTACTACTTACCAAAGCCAAACATTACCGTCTATCATGCTCATATAACATTCAACTTTCAATCATGTATTACCCGCATGTTTTAAATTTTCATAACTTTTCATAACACAAACCACACCCATACACTACAAATCCTATTTCCATGTTGCTAATACAACAACATTACAAATCCACCTCATCACACATCATCATATACGAACTACTTTCTTTTTCTACCATATCATTCATCATTCTCATATACTTTTCCAACAATTCCAACCAACATGTCAACCAACTATCATGCAACATGCTTTCAACAAACCATATACAGCACAATTAACATACACGTCGCACATATACACACGGACTCCACGTTCCCATACCATGTGACTGGCTTAAGTATCATGGGGCCAAGATTTTGAAGTGAGGGCGCCTGCGACCCAAAACCTAGCATCTCACGGCTCCCATTACGCATACACCAGGTTCATTTTATTAGACTCCCTATGTTCATTATGTTCATTTGTTACAGGTTCCAAAATCGTCGCTCTGATACCATTTGTAACACCCCCATACTCCAAGTGCCTTACCAGGACCACTCAGGTATAAGGATACTACCATCTCGGTTGCCCGAGGTACTGAATATCATAAGACAATAAAGAAACGTACTTTTAAAGTAATTATAGATTAAGTGATTACATGTTCAAACCAAAACTAATAAAAGGAATTACAAGGTTCTCATACGGTCTACAACTAAAACCATCAAAGCTACTAGACTTCGTCTGACATAGCGGAAGACTTCTAACTGCCACGTGATGACTCATCCCAGCTATCCCATACGCGTCATATCACACCTCGCTCAATAATCGCTCACCACCCCGAATGGATCACCACGAGTTTTAAAACATTTAAACGGGTCAAGACTAATCACACAATTCAATACATATATCAACAATAAGATAAACAGACGCTTAACACACACACACACAACCAACCAATTCCAATCATCTCAATCATTGATCGTCCACTGGACCACCGCTGGGGGGACCGCAGCCGTTCCCACCTAAGCCCCGCTCATCATACCGAGCGATAACCCCGTCCATTAATGTGCACATCCCCTTCCGTGGCGGGTTCCACGAAGGGCGAAACTAGGCGTGAAGCCACTCCCGCAAGTGACTCCACTCACCGAGAACGCATCTCGAGAACCGAGAACAATCAATCACAATCACAATCACAGCAGTCACAATACAATTACTATATCAAACAATCAATCTCAACACATCAACAATCATCCCATTATGGGACTAATACGAGTAGGAAATCCTACCCGAAAGCACAACAATGATCGAGATATCAACAAATTTGTATCAAAAAGTCTCTTCTACGAACCCTCCTCCTATCATATAACACATAGAGGCTACACATCACAAACTACACACAAAACCCCCAATCTCTAAATTAGGGTTTAACCAAACTTAACAAAACATTATAAAAATTATATTAAAAGCTTACCCTCGACGCAGGAAACTCAACGATACGAATAACGACAAGAACTGACCGTCGAACTCCGGAATTGCTAAGGATGCGATTAGGAAGATGAACTTGTTGCTTTCTCTCTTAAATAGGGTTTTAGGTTTTGTAAAAGTGATTTAAAACAATGACGACTATGTTTAAATACCTTAATCGCATAATTAACAAAACCCGAGAAAACTCCCCGTAAAACCGGACACTCGATCGAGTACCCAAGGTACTCGATCGAGTACCCCCTTACTCGATCGAGTACCCCAGCTACTCGATCGAGTACCCAACAGGTCAGAAACTATTTTATCTCGCAACTTACCCTTACTCGACAGAGTAAGGGCTACTCGATAGAGTACCCCAAGACTTATAAATACGGAGTATTACAACAACACTCAGAATCCTCTTGGATTTCTAGTGATTACAAGTGACGAATCTATCTTAGATTGTTCACACCTCATTTCTCCAATTGAAGATGAAATCCATGCAATCGAGAATGAAGGGTTCTACTCTACTATCTCCCCTACCATTTCCGACTTCATCACATGGGCAAGGAGTGTGGATAGACAAGTTTGGGAATTAAAAAATGTGGTGACAACTTTACGTGATCCCAACGCAACACCCAAGGAGCATGTGCCACTAATCTTCTCTCAAAACGCTACTATGCAAGAAATAGTCGCCGTGGTTGATAGACTAGTCAACCAAATCATACGACTAGAAGATGAAATCATGAGAATGAGGGAACTAGCTACAATCAATGGAGTTTGGGCCGACGATGATGAGGACGAGTATCTCATTGAGAACTCCCTCGTCAAGGAAATAATCCAAAATGGTGAAGACCAAGATGTGGACCACCTAACTCGTTCGGGACGTCCATATCAAAGCACTACTCCAAATGGTCCAACCAACGTTGTCACACCAAATGATAACGAAGAGGACTCCACTGACCATTTACTCAAGCAATTACAGAAGACAAAGGCCGATCTTTCAGTCTGGCAATTGGTAGCGAGCTCATTCCCACATCGCCAAGCTTTACTGCAAGCTTTGGCCAAACTAAATGTAGCACATAACTCGACACCCGAAGATGTTGTCAACTTGGTCTTCCAAGAACCACCAAAGCTAAGTAATCCTATTACTTTCTCAGACGAAGATTTGCCACCTTTTGGCGCTAGTCACAATTTAGCTCTTTACATCAACGTGATTTGTCTAAAGAAGAATGTGCCAATGACCTAGGTAGATGATGGCTCTGCGGTCAACGTCATACCCCTCAAAACGGCATACAAATTAGGCATGAAAGAGTCGGATTGGACCCCTACCAATCAAGGTGTGCGTGCATACGATGGTACACGACGAAAGGTGGTAGGACTTGTTAACCTAACCATAGCCACAGGGCCAATTGAGCGAAAGGTTAACTTCCAAATAGTGGACATCGAAGCTTCCTTCAACATACTCCTAGGAAGACCTTGGATTCACGCTTCCAAAGCGGTAACATCCACCCTTCATCAAAAGATCAAGATCCCACTAAATGGCAAAGTGGTGACGATCACTTCGTCACCCATCAAGGCAATAATCGAAAAGAAGTCGAACAATCAAGTCCTTGCAGATCCCGTATACGAACTTGGGGGCTTCCAAAGCATAAGTGTCATAGAAAGTGAATTGGCACCCTTATACTATGATCCCTACTCCAACTTGGTGGTCAACCACAGACTCAAAACCCAGGGATACTTCCCTGGAATGCCTTTGAACCCTACTCGAAGAAACACCTTCGCACCATACAAGGAAGGCAACTCAACGAGGATAACACTTGGACTAGGGTACAAACCCACTAAAGAAGAGGTTCTCGAGATGCTCGCTCAAGTCCAAAACAGTAAGCATGTAGGAGTCCAAATGCGACCCTATCTCCCTACCCTAAATGGGTACTTTGTTGAAGAAGGAAGTCTAGAACTCTTTCACGGCTTTCCCGAGCCTTGGCATTATCTCGAGAGGAAGCTAGCCGGAATCGAGATCTTTCACGATTGCTACTTCATCCCTCCAGAAACGGTTCCTACCGTCAAAACCCGCCAAGCACCTTGCTTAGACGAACAAGTTGTTAGTCTATTGTTCGGAGAAGATCGATTTGTTAGGGCCGCGCAAGATGAGATCATTACCATGATACTTCAAGACGATCGCTTCAACCCCACCGCGTTAATCACAAAAACCAACGCAAGTCAGCAGAAAGGATGGAGAAAATCATGTCTAGTGCCATGGCTGGAGGCTATGGCAATGCTGGTGGCATACTGTTACAACGGGTATATGCTCTTGGTCTCTCTGCCTGTATTTATCATGTCTGGGAGCAGCGGAATTCAGCTAGGATTAATAGCAGTATTCTTGCTCCAACTGTGGTGGTTCAGAGAATTAAAGAAGTTATAAGGCAAAGAATTAAGTTCAAATGTTCAGCCAAATTGAATAGACGGGATGAATTTTGGTTAGAAAAGTTGGGAATTAGATTGTAAGTTTGAACCTCATGGGGTTCGAACTAGGATACATATAGGGCTCTTTGCTTTGTATGTTATAAGGCCTTGTAATTTGGTTTTTTTTTCATATATATATATATATATATATACACATCTCACATTTTACCAAAAAAAAGGATGGAGAAAATCAATCAAGTGGACCAACAATCAAGGAAGACTCTTCAAGCTCACCACTGGAGAAGGGAACCGTTCATCAAGGGCAAAATTTTTGCATTTTTGCGTTCTTTTGAGTCACTCGTTTTGCGCTAATCAAGGCCATATGTATGTTTTGCATGATTTCTATGTAAATTTAGGCGGCATGACGGCGTAAACCGTCATCTACCAAACCTGTTCAAAGCTAACCTGCAGATACAAGCAGCACAGCCCAACAACAAAGGCACTCAGGCCATCTTATATACAACCAAAAAGGGGAAATATACAACAAACTGGGGGCTCGAGCCCCAAACAAAGTCCAGAATGTTCAAAATGAAGGTCCAAAATGTACAACTGTGCAAAATACAGCCAACAAACAAACAAAAACTAAAACAAAACTATCACGGTCGCCCTCCGACTCTCTGACCCTTGCCGCAAGAGCAAAGAATCTCGGCGTCTCGAACCTCGAGCTCCTCAACAAGCGAGCTGTCTCTCCCGAGATCAATAACTCTCGCTCCAGCTCGCGGTCCCCCTGTAAAAAACAAAATTGGCTCATGTCAAGCAATTACAAGAAAAAGTTGGAAGTCAAAAGTCAAAAATGAAACAGGCACAGGGTTCATACCTGACGGCCTCGACCACTGACAAGTGCCTCGACGGCAGTAGCTCGCAGCCGGTTGGCCACCCTCCATAACGCCACGAACAAAGACGGTGCAACCTGCATTTTCAAAAAGAAGTCCTCAATAATTGAACAAACTCAATCAAATGTGTTCTTACACAAAAATCACACAAAATTAGAGGTTTACCCTCCGAATCGATGATCTTTGCCATCGTCCGTCTGTGCCAAGATCGTCACATCCCACGCGTCAAAGTCGCGTAGCTCAAGGATCGTCGTCCTCCCGGTCGCGTCAGTGTACTCGAGGGTCTCGGGGTACTCTGGCGGCTCGATGCCCGCCGCCTCAACCTCCTGCAAAACCAAATGTTTCTCATTAATCGGTGATCTTTCATCGTAGTTTCAAAAAATCAAGTAAAGAAGAAGAGTAAAGATGCTCACCACTACCGGCCAGTACGCCAACCTCCCGTAGAGGAACGCCGTGTAGTACTCGCCAGGAAGAAGGAGGGCGTCACCACCAATGCCAGCCAAGTCAGCCTTCCTCTCTGCCTCAGAAGGCTCCTTAAACATCGTCCTGGGAGGATCGACTGGAACCGTCAACATGTCCCGACAGCAATGACGAGCCAAGCGCTCGCCCAAGTACCACACAGGACCCATCGACGTCCTCAACAGCAGCCGGCTCGAGCTCCTAGGTCGAAGGACCTCGCCCACAAAAGGAGGCGCGTCGGCACTCCGCCAAGGCCTGGGCACCCACTGGGACAAGTTAAACAAAGGAATTATTCTTATGATCAAATTAAAGGCAATATAGAAGCAAATGAATATAAGTGAAATGCTTACGCTGTCTAGCTGAAGAGCGTTCACATCCCGCCGGTAGACACCGTGAGAAGAACGCTTGCTCTTCGTCCTTCACATCACCCAATCCCTCACCACGGGATAGGCTTTCTTCAGCGGCTCCGTCCTCTTGGGCGCGAGGCCCGAAAAGTAGGAGTACACCCACGCCTGTAAAACAAGATAATCAATAAAGATCTTTCATGTTTGGTTAAAGAAAGGAATTAATTTTGGTCTAAATGAAGGTTCATACCTCCAGCAGTAGTCCAGGTCTGACAGCGCCAGGAGAAGTCGCCTTCTTCATAAACTCCAGACGAACCATGGCCCTCATGAAGCGGATGAGGACCGCAAAACCAGCAGTGACCCAGTCCCAACACCCTAGGGATCTTAGGTCATAAAGGAAGGGAAGAAGCTTCGTCGACAGCCTCTCTCCCTTGTCTCCGAGGTAGATCGAAGACAGAAACCACCAGAGCCACAAACGGACCCTCTGCTCAGCTGTACAGGGAGGAGGAGTCGTCTCCCTCCCGTCAATCGTCACCAGCGCCGGGATCTTTCCCGCAAAGTAGTCTCGAACGTAAGAGTTGGGCACCAAACCCGGCACTGTGACAGCCCTCGGCGACAAGTTCCAGCCAATCAACCTCCTAGCCTCGGCCGAGTCCACCCTCATGGCAGTCTCCGGCCACTCCACACCCTCAGACCCGCACGGCAGACCAGAAATCATGCCGTAGTCCTCCAGAGTGACTCCCACCTCACCAAAAGGCATGTGAAACGTGGAAATCGTATCCCAGAATCGGTCCAAGAAAGCGCGGACCAGGCTAAGGTTAGCCCGCAGCTTCCTCTTCGCGATATCCCTCCAGCTCGCACTAAAGGCACCGAACGCTCCACGCTCGATCATGGCGCGCTCCTCCGCCGAAAGCCGCTCGTAGCACTCCATCGCTGTCGTGTAACCCGAGAACGACCTGATGTTCCCGGCCTCCTATTATGATTTGAAACAAAAGCTATCTTTAGTTTTTGAAAAAAATCAGAAGAGATATGAACAAATTAATGAAAGAAGATGGGTGATGAGTAGTGAATTCCTATTTACCAAGCTCTTCACCGTCCTATAGGACAGGTGACCCTCTGCGGCCCACAGTAAGTGCCTACTCTCCCAGGTCTCAGCCCACGCGGGTGCTCCTCTCAGCTGACGACCTCCCCGTCCAACGTTGGCCCGTCTCGGGGCCTCCTCCTCCTCAACAGCCTCCTCCTCACGGACCTCGTCCCCAGCAGCCATCACCGCGGCGGTGAAGGCCTGCTCTAAAGCCTCCTCGATCACAGCAGTGTCTATCTCCATGGGGGTCCTCCCATAAGTAGAAGCCTCATCACCTGCAACATTAAAGCAAATTTAGGCTGCGTCACGTGACGACGAGCCTTGGTTAAGGGATTTTCGAGCCTTTGGAAGCCCTGAAACCGCTCTTTTCTCGTCATATTTGGCCATACTCACAAACCCGATCACTCATGTGTTAATTTGGGTCAAGTCAAGCCTAACTTGAAGCCTAGTTCCGGGTTCGAGTCGAAATTTCGGCAGCATTTCGTTATAACGGCGATTATGCCCTAGAAAAGTGTCCTGAAAAAGCCGTCACAAACCAAAATTCCGAGATGGTAGGAAGTTTACCCATCATCCAAGGATCCCAAATATCAAGTTTCATCGCAAATGGACAATCCTAAGGCTATTTTCGAAGAAATTTACGGTTTAGCTGTGAAACCGCCTCAAATTCACTCAAATGCTCAAAACTCAATGAAAATTCGAAACAAATACATGGTTATGTTCCTTATACTACCAATTATCCGTTTCTAATGTCAATTTGACAAGGCAAATGCATTTGGGGGAAAAGCCCCAAATTTTCGATCAAATTGGGTTGAAAACCCTAATTTTTTCGATCCAAATTAAGCAAATACAGAAGATTAATGCAAGAATGAAACACATACCTCGATTAGTCATGATTAATGCAAGCTTTTGAATCAAACCTTGGTAGAAATGGTGAAGATTTGAGAGAGAAATGTGTGAATTATGTTTCGAACAAATGATTTGCAAACCCTCCGTTCATCGCGTTTTTACGCAGGAAATACACTTTGGGGAATAGACGCAGCAGGCGCTGTGCCTCTTCCAAGAGACACAGCTCTTGCTGCGCCTCTTCCTAGTGTTCCCTCCATACGAGTTTTCAAAAATTCGTTACGAGTTCGTTATTTGTGGGCCCATCTTTGGTGAGCCTCTTCCCCGATGCTATTTTATCCTTTTGGTCCGTTTGACGATTATCTTTCGTTCCGGCCCGCATTTTCCAAAGCCAGCACCAGACTATTACACATTATTTATTGCTTCCAAGACCCTTGCTTGTCGCAACGAGCATTTATTCCTTCACAGGTGTTTTGACACACCTTCATTATAACGAGAGTAAGCGGATATACTTTCCCTCTCGAGACATGGAGATTAATTCCCTATTATGTTCCCCAACGAGAGTAAGCGGATATACTTTCCCTCTCGAGACATGGAGGTCAACATCAACCCTTGTTCCTTTCCAAAGTTTGTTCAAGTCAACGCGAACGGATTTCTCCCGCCAGCCTTCCCGCCTTTGTGTCCTCGCTACTCGCAATTATTTCTCGAAGACTACCCAAGCGCTTTTCTCTCGCTTCCACTTTGTGTCCTCGCTACTCGCAATTATTTCTCGAAGACTACCCAAGCGCTTTTCTCTCGGCAGTTCCACCGTGTCCCGCTACTCACCTTATTTAGCTCCCACGCTTGACCTTAGCTCCTATAGCTCTTATGCACCTCCTAAGCGTCTCTCAAGAGGTTTCGGGTATGGTCTCTTCTTATGGCAAGCGAGCCTCCTTACGTAGTCTAATGGACTTTAAACGACCCTCCCGATAGTCGATGACTCTAAAATGTTCCCGACGACAGTCCTTAGCTCGGACCCCTTGAGCGCCTCGCGTCGCGATAGTCGTCAGGTTGTAATCTTCGATTGACCTGATGGCTATACTTTGACTTTCGCCTTTTCCAAGCCTCGGTCAAAGTGGGGCTCAGAGATACCTCATTTCTGCACCTCTCGCAAAACCACCCGGTGATGATTGGGCCGCATGTTTGCTACGCGGAACGATTTGTGACAGTTCGTAAGTTTATCATCAAGTGATTGCTCAAATACTAATGTCTACCTCTTAGTTGTCATCTACTTTCCGATACGGTCGTTTTGACAGTAATTAGAGTACATTTGGAGTCCGGGCCTAAAACCGTCTTCATTTTCTCGATAACCGTTAAATCCCGAGTCGAATATTCGAATGTTCCGATATTTCTATTCCATATTTTATAAATATTTCACAATCTTTATCCTTTGGTCAACAATTTCCCGTAATATTCACATAAAATATTAAGGAAAACCAAATTATTCCGTCCTTCCATAACTTAAACACGGAAATCTTTCTTCCGCAGGAGGAAACCACTTGGGAATAGACGCAGCAGGTGCTGCGCCTCTTCCAAGAGACGCAGTGGCTGCTACGCCTCTTCCCAAGTCCTTTTCTGCGTAATTTTCGTATCTTTTTCATATCTTTCCGAGATTCACTTCCAAAGACTCTCCTAAACCCTAATTCCTTCACGTGATTAGTATAAATAGGAGCCTTCGCTCCTCATATTTCTCACGTGAGTGTCCGCCCTTCTCTTCTCCCTTTGCATTCTAGACCTTTGTTCTTACTTTTTGGCGTATACGTGCTTGAACATTCGACCACGTAAGCTCGGATCCTTCCCGAGTACCAAATTCGTTTGCATGACCGACCAATTTGACCAACTCCACAATCAATCAACTTAATTAATCTTAATCGTTTTCCTCTTACGAGGGCACTTTCTTTACATTCGCGTCGAGCATCACTAATCGATATCTTAGTCCTTCTCGTTTCGTCAAACATGTAAGTCTGAGGGTGTATAATCCTTCTTTATTCATTGTTATTTACTTTTTGTATCATTAATGTAAGGTTTATGTCGAAAACACCTATTAAAACCGATTTCTAAAACCGTGCTTTAAAACCTCTTTTTGCGGATTTCCAGAAGACAAACCGTCGAGAAAGGACGCAGCAACTGCTGCGCCTCTTTGTGAGGCTGCCGCAGTTCCTGCTTCCTTTCTTCTTCCTTCGTCCTCTGTAATTCGTTCGTTTTGTTTGTTTTATTTGTTTTCTTTAATTCTTTGTCACACAATCACATGATAATCTCACATGTATATTATTATTCATCATTCACATGTTTTATTCATCTATAAATTCGACTTAAATCCCTTATAATCTCATATTTGCGGGTTTTCGTCATAAAATTCAATCCGGGTTGTAGAAATTCAATTTTTTCATATTGAGTTTCTGGAATTCGACCTTTGGTATATTTTCATCTGTTATTTATGTATTCGTCATTAATTTGTCATCAATTTATCATGTTTAGTTTAATTAGTTCACCCATGTCGTTAATCAATCGTTCTTTCATGTAATTAATTCGTTTGCATCCGTCTTGTCCATGTTTATCGCTTTTATGACCATTAATCACATGTAAATAAACTATTAATCACTTCCATCCGAGTATATATTATTAATCAATCATTAAATTAACCCACGAACATTAACGATTTGCAGTTCCGGCTTCACAGCCAGAACTTACCCTGTTGGAGCTTGTGTCCTCCACAAATTAGTGTGATAATATTTGTAAATCTCTTACAGGTTCACAAGGGTATACTTCGTATATTTAATCAGTTGATTAACGGTTACCTAATAACGGTTGGCTTGCTAGAAAGTTTGACGTTATTATCATACAGATGGCGGTGATCAACTGGTCCCTAAAGGTCACACCTATAGGATGTGTTTTAGAAATGTGGTTATAGAAATATAATCACATTGATGCCAAATATGACTAAAAAGTTAGTCAATGTGTTGATGAGATAATTTATTTAATGAAAATTAATTAATATTAGTTGAGACGAATTAACTGTCAATTCGTAAATTAAATATAATAAGTTATATTTAATTAAATGTATATAATGTTAGCTTGGGCGAATTAATCTGTTAATTCGTAATTAAATATAATCAGTTATATTTAATATCAACAAGATGAATGTGTCATAGTGGTAATAGTGAGGGTACACAAACCAAGAGGTCTTGGGTTCGATCCTCACTAGATGACAATTCAACACATATTATATATTTTTGGAAAGACCAAAAATAAGGAGGAGATACTCCTTATTTCGGTCAGTTTGGCCGAAAATTAGGAAGGATTTTTCTTTTCTAATTGACTCCAAGTTTCGGTCTGTATAAAAAGAAAGGGAGAGAATTATTTCTACCCTAATGTTTTTTCTTGACCTTGCCTCCTCTCTCTCATCAGAAAAAACACAAAAAAAAACAACTAAATTTTACAGAAAATTTTAGATCGATTTCTAGCATAATCAAGGGGCATATCTCATATCGTCTTGGGTGCAACTAATAGGCGAATATCAATTTTGATATTGTTCTTAGGCCAATTTTGCTAGGACCGAAGGTTAATTCTAAATCCTTTATACTTTGTTTATGTATTTTGTTTATGACCATTGATCATCATTGTTAAATTCGTTATAATCCCTCTAGTTTAAGGGAAGTATACAGATGATTTCCCACAAGTGGTATCAGAGCACTAGGCCACGTTTTTTAATCTTGATGATTTTCATAAATTTGTATGTGAACAATGAGGATTTTCGAAATATTTTAGGGTTTCGAATTTTTTTTTGGTTCGGCAAATTTTTTTTTTTTTGCCGAATTTGTTTTTTTTTCCTGCCGTTTTTTCTTTTAGTTTGATGATATTTTTCCATTATATTTTTCATATTATAGTTTATAATTAGTTAAAATTATCATATGAAGAATTGGTAGTTTTTGATTTAATGCAGATTAAGTTAAAATTAAATGGAATCGTCATATTTATGATGAAAAGATTGTTTTTGCTATATAGTTTTTGGCATATAAATTAATCATATTTATTATTTCATATGCTAATCATGTTCTAATAGCAAATGTAAACAATTTTGTCATCAAATCTTGTTTTAGGGCATATTGCCGCAAAAGAAAGAAAAAAAGAGGGAGGACGTTTTTTTAGGGTTTGCCGTAGAGAAAAAAAAAATTTGTTGTGTTTTTTTTGGTAAGCCGAGAAAAAAAAATAAAAAAAACTATGGAAAGTTTTTTTTGTTTTTCCTAATTGCCGAATAAAAAAAGGGGGGCTGTTTTTTTCCAGCCGTGTGGAGCTGAAATTATAAAATAAATAAAAATAAATAAATAAATAAAAAAATTGTTTTGTTTATTTTTCAGCCGAGACCAAATTATAATTGGTTTTTGTTTTTTATTTTTTATTTTGGCCAATTAGTTATTGTGAATCGGTTCACAATTTAAAGATACCGAGTTATTTTAAAGCAGATTAAAATTTTGACGGATAGAATTCATACTTTAAGTTTAATATGGATTAAGAATGAAATTAATGTGATTAATTGCGGAATTGTCACTTAATTTAATTTAAATAGGTGGTTTGGATAAATTAATCAACATAATTAAGGAATTGTGTTATGTATGTTTAATTTATTTTAGTTGATGCTTTTAATTTTGTTGAATGAATCGAATGAATGAATTTTATTTACGTATTTATTTTTGCAATCGGTTGTAATTTGTAATACTTAGTGTGGCCTTAGTCAAATTATGTTTTCGTAATGAAGGAAACATGATTTTAATGTAATTATGAGATCTCGAATCTCCTTTATTTTAGTTTTGGGTTTTGAAATTAGAATGTAATAAATAGGTCAATTATGTAATTTTATTTATTGTAATTTCAAAGAAGACTAAAGATGAAGATTGGAGCTCACTCCCACTACATGGATCAAGATGGAACATCAAGACAAGCTTCTCGGGTCCAAGGTTGGATTCCAAACTTGTATTTATTGTTCATTTTGATAGGATAGGCCACACTAGGACTTTTACTGTTTATTTTTACGTTTTCATTCTTATTGCTTTTCATTCACATGTTAGTTTATGCATCATATTCCGCCTAAAACCAAACCACCTACTTCTAAAATGCCTGAAAATTGACTCATATAGGTTGTATGTTAGTTTTCATGGACATGCAGATGTCACAGTCTTTAAGCCATCACCTTAGTTTAATCATTCTCGCATGCTAGATTATAGTTCACTTAAAATTAATTTAAATAAAGTTGATGGGATCTTCCTCTAAAACGGAAATTGAGATTAGTCTTTATAAGGGCAAACATCTATGAATCCCTTCTTCGTCGATAGGCCTAATATGACCCCTTCTACGTTGGGTAAGTAGTTGTGTTGACTTAGTTTACCTCAACATCATAGTCCGAAGAGTTTCTCGTGATTATGATGGACTATAGATAGAATTTACAAAAATTTATCGACCAAGAATTCTAACGGTAGAATTAGCTAAAAGGTTAGCTTATCAATTTACAGAGAATTGAGTCTTGGGGTCATTTATATAATTCTTGAGGGAGGTCAATTGTATAAATGTTTTTTTGAGTCTTCGTGTTATGACATTAGCTCATTAGACTTAAAATTAAAACGATGCACATGCTTATTATTTTATTCTTCTTTCGCAGTGTAGAACACGTTTATTATCGATAATACTGTTACAACAAATGGCTGGAAATAACGCAATCCCAATGCCTAGTGCCACACTAGATCGTTCGTCCTGGCTAAAAATGTTCATGGACCAAATGAATCACCCCACTCGATCAAGAATGATGGGTCCAATTTTGGGATCGGGAGGCGGCACTACGGAATGCGCCATCGCTGACGGTAAGCTCGGTATTTAACGAGCCAACACCGGTCAACCCAGGCCCAAATGCAGGAATCAACGAGTCACTCGCTTATAGTGATTTCGTTATGGAAGCAAAAAAAGCGATAAAGAACGTACTCATCTTTGCAATGGAAACCAATTTGCAGAGACGCTTCATTGCCCAAGGTGCAAACAAGATTTTCACCACGCTCACTAACGAGTTCTCAAAGGCACCGAGAATCGTTACATATGAGCATACCTGTCGCTTCTTTGATGCGAAACTCCAGAAGGGCCAACCGGTTAGCCCACACATTCTTCACATGATTGAGAATGTCGAGAAGCTGGAGGCACTGAATTGTAAAATCAGTGAGAGCATTGTCATTGACCGAATGCTTAATTCTCTTCACGATGGTTTTGCCCTTTTCAGGGCAAACTACTATATGAATGACTTGAAAAAGAGTCCTCATGAGCTACACTCCCTTCTCGTACAGACCGAGAAGGATATAAAATTGAGTGGGAGCATGAAACAGGATGTTCTCACGATTTACAAAGGTAAAGGTAAGGGCAAGGCTCATGGCGACCTAGCTGTAGGTAAGCCAAAGTTTAAGAAGCCAGGAAACGGTAAGAGTGCACCTGGTGAGACTAGTGGCTCATAGGGCAAGACAAAGAGCAAGGGCGGTGATATAGAGTGCCACCATTGTCACAAGACTGGACATTGGAGGAGGAACTGTCCCGTCTACCGTGAGGACATCAAGGTAGGCCGCGTTGTTCCTGTTGGTATGTCATCTTATATTCATATGATTGAGATTAACCATGCAAGTTTTGGAACTTGGGTACTAGATACTGGTTGTGGTTCTCATCTGTGTAATCATTTGCAGGGCCTAAAGAACATCATACCTCTCGAAAAAGGTGATGTGGACCTGCGAGTCGGGAATGGAGCACGAGTTGTTGCTGCCTCGAAGGGAACATATGTAATCCAACTCCCTAGTGGTTTTGAGTTATCTTTAAATAACTGTTACTATGTACTCAGTTTATCTAAGAATATTATTTCTGTTTCCGTACTTGTTAAAGACGGTTTTGCATTTTCAATAAAGGATAATAGTTGTATTTTCTCTTTTAATGAAATGATTTATGGCAAAGCAGTTTCCATGAATGGAATTTACATCTTAGATCAAACCACAGAAGTATTACACATGAATAATAAGAAATTAAAGGTTGGTGACAAAGATCAAACCTATCTATGGCATTGTCGAATGGGACACATAAATGAGAAACGCGTGAAGAAACTCGTCGATAATGGGACTATTCCCGCATTCGATTTTTCTACATATGGCACGTGTGAATCATGTCTCATTGGCAAGATGACTCGAATTTCCTTCAAAGGTGTTGGAATGCGCGCTAGTGACCTATTAGGACTCATACATTCGGACGTATGTGGACCTATGTCAATTACCGCTAGAGATGGCTATAGATATTTTATCACTTTCACGGACGATTTGAGTAGATACGGATATGTCTACTTAATGAAGCATAAAAGTGAGTCCTTTGAGAAATTCAAGGAATACCAGAATAGGGTACAGAACCAACTGGGTAGAAAGATTAAAGCACTCCGTTCAGATGGGGGTGGCGAATAACTTTCAAATGAGTTTGATCAACACCTGAAAAACTGTGGAATCGTTTTGCTGTTAACTCCACCTAGAACACCTCAATTAAATGATGTGTCCGAACGGAGAAATCGAACCTTACTTGACATGGTTCGATCCATGATGAGTCACACGGTAGTGCCTGATTCATTATGGGGTTATGCTCTTTTGTCAGCCGCTCTTATACTTAACCGAAGTCCGTCTAAAGCTGTCGACAAGACTCCATATGAAATGTGGAAGGGAACGGTCCCCAACTTGTCCTTTATTCGGGTTTGGGGCTGCGAGGCTTATGTCAAGTGGCGACACGAGGATAAGCTCGGCCCGCGATCGGTCAAGACATACTTTATAGGTTATCCAAAAGGAACATTTGGTCATTACTTCTATTCGCCAACCGAACATCGAGTTTTTGTTGCGGCTAGTGCGACGTTCTTAGAGAAAGAATTTCTCGAGAACAAGTCGAGTAATAGAACCTTCGAGCTGTCGGAGATTCCAGAACCAACAACTGAGGAATAGATGGAGGAAGCTGTACCTCCAACCGATGATACGGTTAATATTCCTGAGGAACTTAGGAGGTCGGGTAGAGACTCTCATCCTCCGGACAGATACATTGGTATGGTCGAGGAGAATGTCGTTTTAATTCTAGAAAGTAATGAACCCGCAACCTATAAAGGTGCTATGGCCTGTTCTGACTCAAAGCTATGGCTTGAAGCCATGCAATCCGAGATGGACTCCATGTATGAGAATAACGTATGGGATCTAGTTAATTTACCTAATAAGGTAAAACCTTTATAGTGCAAATGGCTTTACAAAATAAAGCGTTCTGTAGATGCGCAACCAGATATCTATAAGGCACGACTTGTGGCAAAAGGTTTCACTCAAGTGCAAGGATTGCATTATGATGATATTTTTGCACCTGTAGTCATGCTACGTTCTATTCGGATAATCTTAGCGATTGCCGCATTTCATGATTATGAAATTTGGCAAATGGATGTGAAAACCGCCTTCTTAAACGGTTATTTGGAGGAAGAGTTGTACATGGTGCAACCCAAAGGCTTCATAGATCCTGAGCATCTTAAGAAAGTATGCAAGCTTAAGCGTTCCATTTATGGACTTAAGCAAGCTTCTCGGAGTTGGAATCATCGTTTCGACCAAGTGATAAAAGAGTATGGTTTCACTCGATCGGTCGAGGAACCATGCTTATATATCAATTCGAGTGGGAGCAAGATTGTATTCTTGATATTGTATGTCGATGACATACTCTTGATTGGAAATGACATTCCTCTCCTTTCTTCGGTTAAAGAATAGTTGAAGAACCATTTCCAGATGAAAGATCTGGGTGAGGCACAGCGTATTTTGGGAATCCGTATCTACCGAGATAGATCACGACGGACGTTATCACTTAGTCAGGAGTCTTGTTTGGATAAGGTTCTTGAGAGGTTCAGCATGACCAACTCCAAGAAGGGGAACCTTCCTATGACGACCGGGATGCGATTGAGCAAGTCTCAATCACCCACGACGCCTGAAGGGATTGAGCGCATGAGTCGTGTTCCTTATGCTTCTGCAATAGGATCGATCATGTATGCCATGATATGCACACGTCCAGACGTGGCATATGCATTGAGTATGACGAGTCGGTACCAAAAGACTCCAGGTGAAACACACTGGATAGCAGTCAAAAATATCCTCAAGTACCTACGGAGGACTAAGGATTGGGTATTGACTTATGGAGGCGATACTAAGCTATGCGCAACCTATTCTGCAGATGCTAGCTTCCAAACGGATCGAGATGATTCAAAATCTCATCCGGGTTCGTTTTCACTTTTAATGGTGCTCATGGTCACCGGAAGAGTTCCAAACAGAGTGTTGTAGCAGATTCTACTACTGAATCTGAGTACTATGCCGCTCGGAGGCAAAGAAAGGAAGCGATATGGATGCGTCAATTCTTACAAGGGCTTTTGGTAGTTCCTAGTTCGAATGACCCGATCACCATCTATTGTGACAATAGAGGTGCCATCTTCCAGGCTAAGGAGCCAAAGTCTAGCAACAAATCTAGACATGTACTTCGGAAAGCTCACCTGATCCGTGATTACGTGGAGCAAGAAGAGATAGTGATTGACAAGATTGCGACGGATGATAACATCGCGGATCCTCTCACCAAACCGTTGAATTATGATAAGCATGTAGGGCATGTTAATTCCATGGGAATTAAACATGTTCCTGAGTTGTAGTACTTGATTATAGATTTGATATATTATCTTTTTCATATACTATTTATAACTTCATCGTTTTATATATATAATATTTTGTTTTTCATGTGGATTGTACTGACAACATTGAACGCCACAAAGTGAATTGAATTACATTATATTTGTTTTGGTCCGTAATCGCCAATGTGAGCTGATAACTCCGGCTATTATATTGTGCAGTCGATTGATGGTGGGTTCAACGAGCCATAAGTCAAACGGTTGACTGATCAATCACAGATACGAGATTATGACGATACCTCGTAGGACAACTTTTTGTGACAACGTAATGGAGTCCTAAATGTTTAATAACATTCGTTGCCAAGTCGTGGATAGGACATCCATTGTGTTCCTAGAGTCGATTCTTTTGACTATCGACTGTCTCTTGAGATTAAGGCAGTTTTTGGGTGACTTTGGTTTCTTTCTCACGGTCTGCCGTAACTGGAGGCTAAGTAGATTTTTTCTGGGTCATTTCATACTGCGCTTACATCTGCAGGATTCGAGTTGAAGAAAATATCCAACCCTTATCAGGTATAGTTATTTCTCAGGGCCACTCGAGGAGTTATAACTGAAATGCATGGCCATGCTCGAATGTTGATTCGTTTATCAGTTAAGTTACTCTCTAGTCGGGGAAACCACTCTTGATATTGATCGCTTGTAAAATACGACCTTTGTGAATTCGGATTTGCAAATTGTTTTACATTGAGTGGGAGAAATTTTATAGGATATGAGAATCGGTTATCGCACATACACTTGTGAGGACAAGTGGGAGTTTGTTGGAGTTTGTGTCCTCCACAAAATAGTGTGATAACATTTGTAAATCTCTTACAGGTTCACAAGGGTATACTTCGTATATTTAATCAGTTGATTAACGTTTACCTAATAACGGTTGGCTTGCTAGAAAGTTTGACGTTATTATCATACAGATGGCGGTGATCAACTGGTCCCTAAATGTCACACCTATAAGATAGAAATGTGGTTATAGAAATATAATCACATTGATGCCCAATATGACTAAAACGTTAGTCAATGTGTTGATGAGATAATTAGTTAATGAAAATTAAATAATATTAGTTGAGACGAATTAACTGTCAATTCGTAAATTAAATATAATAAGTTATATTTAATTAAATGTATATAATGTTAGCTTGGACGAATTAATCAGTTAATTCGTAATTAAATATAATCAGCTATATTTAATATCAACAAGATGAATGTGTCATAGTGGTAATAGTGAGGGTACACAAACCAAGAGGTCTTGGGTTCGATCCTCACTAGATGACAATTCAACACATATTATATATTTTTGGAAAGACCAAAAATAAGGAGGAGATACTCCTTATTTGGTCGGTTTGGTAAAAATTAGGAAAGATTTTTCTTTCCTAATTGACTCCAAATTTCGGTCTGTATAAAAAGAAAGGGAGAGAATTATTTCTACCCTAATGCTTTTTCTTGACCTTGCCTCCTCTCTCTCATCAGAAAAAACACAAAAAAAACAACTAAATTTTACAGAAAATTTTAGATCGATTTCTAGCATAATCAAGGGGCATATCTCATATCGTCTTGGGTGCAACTAATAGGCGAATATCAATTTTGATATTATTCTTAGGCCAATTTTGCTAGGACCGAAGGTTAATTCTAAATCCTTTATACTTTGTTTATGTATTTTGTTTATGACCATTGATCATCATTGTTAAATTCGTTATAATCCCTCTAGTTTAAGGGAAGTATACAGATGATTTCCCACACACTCTTGGAACAGACGCAGCAACTGCTGCGCCTCTTCCAAAGGGCGCGGTCCTGCTGCGCCTGTTCCAGGATGATTTCTGTCTCTGAACTCTGTTGTTGCTTGACTTAGTTTAATTAGCTTACGTATAATTGACTATTATCCGTATTATCGCCTTCTGATTTGTTCGTTATTTCATTCTTTTATTCTTTTTCTCAAATTATCCGTTTTGAAGGTATTTTCGACATAAATCGCCTAATCCATTGTAATTATTGTAATTTTTATTATTGTAATTTTCCTATTGTACTTATCATTGAATTTTGTATCATTTGTATGTTTTCACATGTAATTGAACATTAATTCTTACTTCGACCCAATTGTTTGCTAATTACGTGTCTCACCGACTTAGCCTAATTTTCACATGTTAGGATTAAAACTTGGATGTTGCATTGCATGCATATAATCAACGATATATCAAGTATAAATGATGTCCCTAATCATTATTAGAGGCCGATATCGAGGCGGGCGGGATTAGGTGTTCGATCAAAAGAGCTTCCTAATTCGTACCCTCACCCCTTACTCCAGATCTCTGTGAACATCCGTGTTCATTGGCATCCACGAGAGTCATTCTAGACATAGAATGCTAAGGGTAACAATTGCTTAGTGTTCATGTCACTACATTGTGTCTTGACATGACACGAGGTATTCGAACAGTTCCAAATTCCCATAAAAATTGGTGGCGACTCCAACAAAAATGCAAACGCTTGTTCTCTTCCTCCCAAGCGCCCCCGTGGGCCCCCCGCTGTCCACAGTAGGTAGTTTTTCGTTTCTAGGCAGAAGTCTTTTTTTGGGCACTCGATCGAGTAGGATAGGGCACTCGATCGAGTGAGGTCAACACGATCGAGTGGGTAGCTAGCTCGGTCGAGTACGTTTTTGGGAGCTTTCTGGTCAGGTTCTGGAGTTGAGGCACTCGATCGAGTAAGTGGGCAACTCGATCGAGTGACCTCAACTCGATCGAGTGGGTTGTAGCACTCGATCGAGTAGGTGCTGCACAGGCCGTTTTCATGTTTTGAGATATGGGATGTGTGTTCATGTTTACCTTTTCTTATATAGTTTCAAGATGCCGCCAAAGAGAACAGCATTGTATGCCAGGGCAGAGAACATGAGTATAGATGAGATTGGTAAGATGTTGGATCACCAAGATGCTCTTACTGAGACTTTGAAGAAAGTGGGGAAAGATAAAGAGGCGGGGCCAGATCACTCAAAGATAAGTATACATATAGCAAGGTTCAATCCTAAGGAGTACATGGAGACTGGGGCGCCAATTCTGCTGGATAATTGGCATACAGAGATGGAGAACATACTTAATCTGGTTCATTGCCCAGAGGAACTTCGAGTGGAACAAGCTGCATTCTACTTGAGCGAAGCAGCTAGTGAGTGGTGGGATAAGGTTAAGGTGAGTGCTAAGGAATTATATGTGAAACAGGGGCTACCTGCTATACCATGGGATGAGTTTAAGAGGGCTATGAGGCGAGAGTCTGTACCGGAGCATGTGCGTAGTAAGCTGAGAGAGGAGTTGGATGACTTTAAGATGACTTCTGACATGACAGTTGCTAATTACTACCATAAGTTCAACGAGAAATCTAGGTACGCAGAGGACATGGGGTTGAACCAAGAGAACTTGGCCTTGAGATTTGAGAAGGGGTTAACACTCAAGATTATGGAGAAGTTTCCGGTAGGGGTCCTTACAGATGTTGAAGAGGTGTACGAGCGTGCCGGGAGAGCTGAGAGGTTAGTTAAAATGACTAAGGAGAGCCGAGAGAGAGAGCTTCTGAGAAGAGGAACGTTGAGAGTGATGGTGGTGGTCAGTCTAGTCATAAGAGGGGCGGCCATAACCAGGTGAAAGCTTACTCTTCGAGGTCGGGGTTTAGCGGTGGAGCTTCTTATGGGCGTGGCCGTTGTGGTGGTAGCAGCAGTTGGGGTTTGTCTTGTTTTAATTGTGGCGGTGTGGGCCACAAGAGGCATGAGTTTACCAATGCTGTGAGTGGGGGTTTCCAGAGACCGTCACAGGGGAGTTTCCCTCAGGGTCCATCTCAGAGTTATGCTAGTAACAGGCCGGTTGGGTAGTGGAATAATCGGGGTTGTAAGAGTAACAACAATGGTGGGGCTAACCGCAATGGCGGTAATTCATATCAGAAACCGGCGATGAACAATAATAACCAGGGGTCGGCTGCTAAGCCGTCTACCTCAGCTAGTACAGTCCAAGGAGGTAGGCAGAAGACCAGTGGTAAGCTGTTCATGATGGAGAAGAAATCAGTTGAGGATGATGCTCACGTTATCACGGGTACTTTTCTTGTTAATGGAGTCTTTACCTTTGTTTTGTTTGATTCGGGAGCGTCACAGTCATTTGTATCATCGAGTCATGCTAAGCTTTTTGGTTTGACTGAGTATGAGTCTGTAAAAGAAGAAGTTTTTATACCGTCGGGTGAGTCTGTATCTTGTGGGCGGTTGTATAGAGGTGTGTCTATGATAGTTGGGCAGGCTGACCTACCAGTGGACTTGTTAGAGTTTCCTTTGGAGGGTTTTGAGATGATAGTTGGTATGGACTGGTTGAGTAAGTATAAGGCTAAGATAGATTGTCATCAAAAGAGGGTTTCTTTGAGAGGTCCTAAGGGGATTAGTGTGTCTTATCGTGGGTTTGTTGTCAAACCCAAAGTTAAGTTGATTGCAGCAGTGACCTTGAAGTCTTACCTGAGGAAGGGGTGTCCGTTGATCTTATGCCATGTGAGAGACCATAGTATGGAGAGTCCGACGGTTGAGCAGATACCAGTGGCGGGAGAGTTTCAAGTTGTCTTTCCAGATGAGATACCGGATTTGCCACCGAAGAGGGAGATAGATTTCAGTGTTGAGTTGAAACCGGGAACGGGGCCAATCTCTAAGGCACCGTACCGCATGGGCCCTAAGAAGTTGGAGGAGCTGAAGAAACAGCTAGATGATCTGATTTAGAAGGGATACATTAGACCTAGTGTGTCACCGTGGGGAGCACTAGTGTTGTTTGTGAAAAAGAAAGATGGGAGTTTGAGGTTTTCCATCGATTATAGGGAGCTGAACAGAGTTACAGTGAAGAACAGGTATCCTTTACCGAGAATAGATGATTTGTTTGATCAGTTGAACGGTGCAACGATCTTTTCTAAGATTGATTTGAAGTCAGGTTACCATCAGGTGAAGATTCGGGAGGACATACCGAAGACAGCTTTTACAACGAGGTATGGTCACTATGAGTATGTTGTGATGCCGTTTGGGTTGTCTAATGCACCAGCAGTGTTTATGGACTTGATGAACCGGGTCTTCAGTCAGTTTTTGGATAGGTTTGTTGTGGTCTTTATCGATGATATCTTAGTCTACTCTAAGACTAAGGAGGAGCATGAAGAGCATTTGAGGATAGTGTTGCAGACTTTGCGAGACAAGCAGCTGTATGCAAAGTTGTCTAAGTGTGAGTTCTGGTTAGAGGAAGTTGCTTTTCTTGGGCATGTGATTTCAAAGAAGGGTGTTGTTGTGGATCCTACAAAGATAGAGCCAGTTACTCGGTGGGAAGCACCTAAGAATGTGGCAGAGATCAGGAGTTTCTTGGGTTTGGCAGGGTACTATCGACGGTTTGTGAAAGGCTTTTCCAAGATAGTCAGACCTATGACAGCTTTGATGAGGAAAGAGAACAGGTTTTGTTGGGATGAAAGTTATGAGATGGCGTTCTAAACATTAACGGAGTGTTTGACCACAGCTCCAATCTTAGCATTACCTGAAGGGAGTGAGAACTTTGAAGTGTACACGGATGCTTCAAATAATGGGTTGGTTGTGTGTTGATGCAGAATGGGAAAGTGATTGCCTATGCTTCTAGGCAATTGAAGCCTTATGAGGAGAACTATCCGACACATGATCTAGAGTTGGGTGCGGTTGTGTTTGCTCTCAAGATTTTGAGGCACTATCTGTATGGGGCGACCTTTAAGGTGTTTTCAGATCACAAGAGTCTCAAGTACATCTTCACTCAAAAGGAGTTGAACATGAGACAGAGGAGGTGGATGGAGCTGATTGTGGATTATGACATGGATATTATATACCATGAAGGGAAAGATAATGTGGTTGCAGATGCTTTGAGCAGAAAGAGTGTGCATTCTCTATGCACAGCCATGTCTTTGATGAGGTTGAGAGATGAGGTGGGAAAGATGGGGATACATATGATACAAAAAGGGGATGTTAGGGGAGATTTGACAGTAGAGCCAGACCTTTATGATGATATTCGCAGGAAACGGGCTTTGGATCCCAAGATTAAGGAGTGGAGAGCTGGAGTAGAGAAAGGGACGGCGTCTAGATTCTCTATTCATACAGATGGCAGTGTTAGATTTGATGGGAGATGGTGTGTTCCTAGTGATGAGGAGTTGAGAAAGATAATCATGACAGAGGCTCATTGCACACCATATTCGATACATCCAGGCGGTGACAAGTTATATAAAGATTTGAAGAAGACTTTCTGGTGTCCTGGGATGAAGAAGAAAATAGCTGAGTTTGTGGCTCGTTGTTTGACATGTCAAAGAGTTAAAGGGGAGCAGCGATGACCACAAGGTAAGATTCAGTCTCTTGAGGTACCTGAGTGGAAGTGGGAGTCCATTTCTATGGATTTTATAGTGGGTTTGCCGAGGAGTCAAGAGGGTAATAACATGATATGGGTTATAGTTGACCGTCTGACTAAGTCAGCTCACTTTGTGCCGATAAAAGATACTTGGACCAAGATACAGTTAGCTTTGGCTTATAAGAAGCATGTGGTTCGTTTGCATCGGGTGCCTAAAGATATAGTGTCTGATAAAGATACGAGGTTCATATCACGGTTTCTGAAAGAGTTGCAGGAGATGATAGGGACTACTTTAAAGATGAGTACTGCATTTCATCCTGTGACAGATGGCTAGACAGAGAGGACCATCAAGACTTTAGAGGACATGTTGCGAGCTTGTGTTATGGATTTTGGTGGTAGCTTGGAGGTGAGGTTAGATTAGATTGAGTTTTCTTATTATAACAGCTATCACACGAGTATAGGCATGGCACCGTTTGAGGTTTTGTATGGGAGGAGATGTAGGAGTCCGATTTGCTGGGACGATAGAGCTGAGGCATTGGTTTTAGGGCCAGAGATGGTTCAGGAGATGGTTGGACATGTTAAGCTGATTAGACAGAAGATGAGAGTGGCCCAGGACCGACAAAAGAGTTATGCAGATCTACATCGTCGTGACATAGAGTTTCAGGTTGGGGACAAGGTTCTTTTGAAAGTGTCTCCTATGCATGGGGTCATGAGATTTGGGAAGAAAGGGAAGCTGAGCCATAAGTTTATCGGACCATATGAGATTTTGGATCGTGTGGGTGAGGTTGCTTACCGTTTAGCTTTACCATCTGCTTCGTATAGAGTGCATAATGTGTTTCATGTGTCTCAGCTACGGAAGTATGTGAGTGATCCTTCACATGTGTTAGAGGTAGAGAACATCGTGCTGGATGAGTCCTTGTCTTACCTTGAGGTGCCGAAACAGGTTCTTGATCGCAAGGTTAGGAAAACTATACATGGGGAAACAGTGTTGCTTAAGGTTCTTTGGTCTAACCATGAGGTTGAGGAGGCTACTTGGGAGGCGGAGGAGGCTATGAGGGAGCGGTATCAGTCTCTTTTTGATCAGGTATGTGTGGTTACAGGGACGTAACCATGTTTCTTTTAAGGGGGTAGGAGATGGTCGCATAGAGTTTTTGCATGTTTTATGTTGGTTTTAGTACAGTTTGTAGTGTCTTGAGTCGAGTTGAGTGTTGTTTTGCGAGGTGTGTTTGAGTTTTGTTTTGAGTTGTTTTAAGTTTTGGTTATGTTGTTGCGTCGGAGTGGTGTTAGAGTGTTTTGTTTTTGGTTTATGGGTTGAATTTCGGGGAACGAAGTCCTTTTAAGGAGGGAAGACTGTAATACTACAGTTTTATGTGTCTATGGGTACTCTATCGAGTGGGGCTTACTCTGTCGAGTAAGTAGTTTTCCGCACAAAATAGTAGGCTGCCTGTAGGGTACTCGATCGAGTAAGTTAGGGACTCGATCGAGTAAGTCACTTACTCGATCGAGTAAGTGTGTTTTACGGGTCGATTAGCCGGGTTTTGTTAATGATGCGAGATTAATATAAAAGGGTGGCCGTCACTATTCTTAATCACTGTTAATCTCTCTAAAAACCTTTTTGAGAAAAAAAGAAGTTACGTAGTTCGTGTTCTTCGCATTGTTAACAAATCCCAAGGCTAGGAGTGTCGGATAATCTCGTTCTTTACGCCGTTGTAATCGTTGTGTCGAGGGTAAGCTTTTTATATATTTTTCTTAATGTTTCGTTAAGGTCGGTGTAACACCCCCCATTTATTCGGGAGCCTTTAGCTAGACATTCCCAAATAAATAGGACTGTTACCATCCCGGTTTCCCGAGGTAGTAGATAACAAAGTCCAACTCACCAAAGTACTTTAAATAAAAACTTTAATGATTACATATGTTTTACAATTTTGATCAACTAAAACTTAATATAAAAATAAATACAACTCGCAGTGGAAAAATAAATATGTGATATAACTATATATGTGATCTAGACTTCATCTAAGGTTTCAAGTTTGGCTCTCATCCCAATGCTCCCAAGTCAGCTAATCTTTGGTACCTGTCAAATCTGCTCCCCATAAAACGGTTCACCACAGGTGTTCACGAATACACAGTCAACCGCGAGGTTGAGTAGGAATAAATACTAACAAAACATACGATAAGCAATCCAATTTCTTTTTTCATTGCACAACCCCCTGACAACGTGCTCCATCATTTTACTTAGCACACCTCCCTTAACAACATGCTCACATTACTTTGGTACCCCTCCCTTAACAACGTACCGCCAACATGTAATAGTACCCCTCCCTCACAACGTACATATTACCATCACCCCAATGTACAAACTCCCTCAACAACGTACAACTGACTGTCGCACAGCTTTTCACAATAACCACGTTCACAATCAACGATAACGATTCAAATCACCTCATCAATTATACAATATGAATCTCCCTTCCAACAATTACAATTATATCAACCAACACAATTCACATACGATCAATGCACTTTAATATAAGCCATCCAACAAACATTATCGAGTAAAAGTTGAGTAGGATTTATCCCTACCTGGCAAGCAAATCCAATTAACGCAACTTAAATCCAATCTAAAGAATTCCTTTACGTAACCGTCACCTAACAAATATAATAATCGTATACAAATACTAACAATCTAATTATATAAAATAGTTGGGCTAATTATAAAGGATACTATTTAAGTAACTAATTATTCATTATTCATTAATCATTATAAATAATATTATTACGTAAATTAATAATTATAAACCCGTCTCAAAATAAAACCAAACCCAATGATAACCAAACCCGTCTGACAACTCCTACATTATATTATCATATGGTCACGTGTTACAATTTCACAAGAGAAACCCATACTACTCACACCCCATACACGGTTAAAACCGTGTTCAACCATCCTCTTAAATCCCGACCATTCCCACACCACTAGACCACCACTCACACCACCCCCATCCGTCACCACCAGCTTGCAACACCACAACCCCCGACGACCCCCAACCACTATCCCAACCGTCCCCAACAGCTCCCAAATATAAGCCCTAGCCACGACAACCACAACCTATACAAATTACCGAAAACCCGACATCAACCACCACCGCCTATAAAGCACCTCAACAACACCACCACAGTCACCACTACCACCTCTGGCCACCACCGTTGACACCTATGTCCCACGGTGACTCCAGGGGTGGTCCCCTTTCCCCGGTGCGGTCACAAACACGGTCACAATGCTTGTCTTAAGATGGTCACGTCGCTTCCTCTGTTTCCCCCTGTTTTACGCAAACTCCGGCCACAGTCGCATAAATCCTGATAGCAACCACCAAAGACCACCCCAAAGTGGTCGACTAACCACCAGGAACACGGCCAACCCTCGCCCAGGTCAATACTAGTCCAGTAGGGGTTTGAAACCCGTGTTCAAACACACAGCACAACCACCCAACCACCACGCTCTCCCACACGAACTCCGACCTAACCACCACCATAACCACCCCAGTACCACCACCATAGTCGACTCATCACCAAGTACCACTCTTACTAGGCCTAGGTCAGTCACGACCAAAATAGGGGTTTATAAATCATGTAAAACGTGTTAAAGAACCACCTACAACAACCCATTTTATAGTCGGTCAAACAGCCATCCCTGGCGGTCAACGACGGTCAAAACGGAGATACGGTCAAACCCTGGTGACCCACGGTCAGGCTGACTGTCTTAGTTAGTCATACGGTTGTCTAGTTTACGAGTTATATTAGTTACAAAATCAATACATTAAATTGTGAGACGGTCTTACCTTTTATCGCTAATTGCTCTTCCGTCTTCTAAATATCCTTCTTTTATTTTGTGAATTATTCTTCAGATTTAACATGGTATTTATAGTGTGAGATTAAAGAGTATGTGAGCTCAATTAGGAAATTTATTATAATTACCTTATTCTAATTATTATAGGAATTACCATTATAAATTATATTATTATTATTATTATCATCATATATTACTAGTCTTACTATAACTATAATTTCCACCAATTATCTTATTATTGCCATAACATTATTATTATGATAATTATTGATATAATTATTATTACTTGTATATATTATTATTTCCGTAATAAATTATTATTAATTTCCCAATATAAATCCCGACTACACTCATACCAATTTAATAAATTCGGTCCAATTAATCAATGGCACACGGCCCAACACTCGATTATTAGCTAAGCCCAATTTACGACTTGGATTATTAATTTATTAATTAATTATCGTCTTACTTGTAATTATTATTAGAAATGCCTTTAACTAATTATTAAATTACATAAATTATTCTCATTAGTTATTATTAAATTACGGGGTATTACAGTTGGTTAAACCCTAATTGGGTAATATTGGGGGTTTTTGGGTGATTTGTATGATTGTGGTAGTAATTGTATGTATGCGTGTTATAGGACGAGGTTTCGTCGAGGAGAGATTATGATTAGCTGCTAGACCGTCTGCGGTGTTTGCATTCCAGGTAGGGTTTCCCTACTCAGTATTGGTTACATAGTGTATTGGTGATTGTTGTTGTGATTGTTGATTAATTATAATGTTGGATTGGTTTTGGTGATTGTTGATAATAGATTGTTGATTGGTTGTGTAACTGTCTGTGATCTTCGAGGTGCATCCCTGGCTTTGTGGAGTCACTTGCGGAAGTGGCTTCACGCCCTTGATTCGCCTTCTATGGAACCCGCCACAGAAGGGATGTGCACATTAATGAACATGAGTTTATCGCTCGATGGAGATGAGCGGGGCTTAGGTGGGAACGGGCCGCGGTCCCCAACATCAAGCGCGGCGAGTACTTGTTACGATGGGTACTCTGGAAGGGCTACACACTTAAGTGTGTAGTCAGATTGTGGAGATGAGATGGAGTTGTGCTGATTGAGTTGATTGTAATACTGTTTCATTGTAGCTGTTGTTTTATGTAATCAGTACTGACCCCGTTTAATTGTTTTTAAAACTGTGGTTATCCATTGGGGGTGGTGAGCAGTTGTTGAGCAAGTATGATGGCTTACGCGAGGGATAGCTGGGATGGAGTCATCACGTGGTCTAGAGTCTTCCGCTGTGTCTCGAACTAGTTGTTTTAGTCGTTTGGATTTTGAGAATATTTGTATTTCTTTTTAGCAGCTTTGGATTTTGGGTTGTATCACTTAAACTTATTATTACTTAAGTACGTTTTGTTATTGTCTATTTGATTATCATTGCCTCGGGTAACCGAGATGGTGGCGTTCTCATACCTTAAGTGGTCTTGATAAGGCACTTGAAGTATGAGGGTGTCAAAATATTTAGCAATCTAAAATAGTGTATCTAACATGCTAATTGGTGGCACATGACTAGAGTTCAGTGGTCTTAAAAACGTACTAAGCATTCTTGTCATTAACTCTTGTAAGAATATCTATAAATTTGTTAATTGATTGGGTCATGGTGAATTTGGTAATCATTTTATTTTATTGGTCTTGTTACTTCATACTGACTGTTTAGCTGTCCATCAATGGCTTCTATAAGAATCATTGGATACTCCATAATATAAAGCATTATTAAACTTGAGTGTTAGGATTGTCTGATTTACAGATTTTCTTTGTTCATAATATTATAAGAGTTAATATAAGTATATTTACATGTTTAATAGCTCAAAACACACTGCGTAAGCTAAATCTGCAATGCTTAAACTTGATATATAAACAATTTCAGCAACAATTCGACAAAATCCAGCACAATTAACGACGAAACATCGATTCCAACGCACAAAACACAATAGGAGACATTTTAATAAGCAAAAAAAGATAACCAAATGGCTTACGACTTAATATGCCATTATTAAGAAACCAAGTTCGCCAAAAATGTGACCGTGTAATCGAACTCAAAAGACTGATACTCACGAAGCACAGATGTATGAATTCAGCAAAGTCGATCTCACATCTCGTTAGCAATTTCCTTGAGGAGTATCGTCATCGTCTGTAGGATAACACGTTTCATCACCCCCAGTATTCCATAGGAAGTTGGCATATTTAGATGCATGATAGGAGTTTTCAGGTTCACCTGCCATTGCTTGCTAAAATCTTTCCTCTACTCCCCATAAACCATTCCTTATAATCCATAGGAAATTTGCATACTGGCTTACGATTTCGGCATCACTTAGATCCAATTATATTGCTCTCTTTAAGCACTCCTCATCCGTGATTATAAGAAACAATGCTAATTTAGAATCTGCACATTCTTAATAGTTCTATCAAAACCCATCAAAATTGTGAAGTTTATAATTCAAATTTTGGAATTCTTACAGTATAATTAATTGTGTATCTACACCCATCTATGCACCACCGCCATCTTACAGCACACTAACCACCATCACCGCCGTCTTACACTACTACCACCGCCTTACACACCACCCTAACAACACCAGACAGTCACCACTACACACCTAGCACCCCTGATTAATGCCACAACTACGACCGCCACGCACCCCTGTCAAATTACAACCCGACAATCACCACCACCCAACCACGATAAAAAACACAAATTATGCAAATCACAATGTAAAATCTAGATTTGCGCATACGATGAGGAAAGAGGAATGATGGGTCAGGTGGTTGGGAAAAATTGCGGTGGAGGTGGAGAGGGTGACAAAGAAAGGAAAGACGATGGTCCACATCACCGTTGGAGTAGGCGATCGCCGACGAAGATCGTCGTCAAGGTCGGAGTGAAGATGAAATAAAAGATAAGGGAAATGATAGAAGATGCAGTTGGAGGAAGAAGGTGATGATGATTAATATCATCGGCCGAGGGATTGGTCGTCGGAGGGACGGTCGTCGGTGTTGTCCCCGGTGATGTTGGCTAGGATTGTTGGAAATATAGTATCACTGTTTTGGGTAAATTTTACCGACTATATATTAATATGTGAGGTCAAAGTGATCGTCTATGGTTTTGAACGTATAACGAAATTAATAAGTAAAAGCAATGAACGAGGGAAGAAGAAAAAGTGACGCGAGAGATTTTTGGTGACGCGGAAAACCCGTTGTGGGAACAACCGCGGGGGGAGTCGGAATCCCGCCAACAATTTCACTATAATCGAGAGTGATTTGCAAGTAAGGAAGTACAATGTTTTTCTCGTAAATTGCGCGGAAGTGAATGCCCTTTCTGCTGTGTGCTCCTATGCTTTTATAGTTGACTTCTTAGGGTTTCCCCTTTACAGGGTCCTGAACGCCCGTTGCGAGGATCCTGGGGCGGTTACCTCTTTTTTAGGAGATATTTTCTCTGACTTTCCTTCCCTTTGACTGGCGTTTTTCTCAGCATTGAATACATTTGTTTTCTTTAATTGTGTGGCCCTTATCTTGCCAACTCACTAGTCCTCTCACATTTGCTCTCATCCATTTAGTGCACGCCACGTGTCCCATAGAGAAAAGTGCTAATTTTTCCCCAACAATTGCCCCCAAATTCTCGTGCAAGTACACTTGGGCGGGAATTTCTAAACTGACTGAGCCGCCAAAAAACCGTGTGCACGATCTCCCAGGTCTCTTCGGATGATTGCCCATTATCTTTTCAACTTCCATTCCCATTAATCACTTCCCAACCGTCCACCTTTCCTTTTCCCTATAACTTCCTTTACTTTCCCAACTTCCCATTTTCCTTTATCTTCTATCTCTTTCATCTTCTATCTCTTTCATCTTCCGTCTTTTTCACATCTCCCATTCCAGGTATCTCACTTTTCTTTTTTGTAATGGCCCGAAAAAATACTCGTTCTTCTAGTTCTTCTATGTCGATTCCCATTTCTGATCCTTCCAATTTATTTCCTTCTGCTTCTATTCTTGCTCCGACGCATTCGTGCGACTCTACTTTCGAGGCATCTGATATTGCCTTGATAAAAGAGTGGTTTGGTTTTTCTGATGAGGTGGTGGTGCATGTCCCCCTTCCTGGCCAGAGGGCTGATTTCCGTAGGCCGGGATGGACATGCTTCTACTTCTACCCTTTTTTCCTGGGTTTAAGGTTTCCATTCCCGAAATTGATTCAAGACTTCCTCCGTTTGAACAAGCTCGCCGTGTGTCAGGTGGCTCCGTACGCTTGGCGTCGTTCCTTCTCTCGTGCTATGAACGATCTATATGACTCCGGGATCAATCTTGGTGATCTGGGTCATCTCTTTACTGTGAGGTCCTTGGGCCATGGTCAAGTGACCTTGCGGGTCCGAGAAAATGAGGAGCACTGCATAGTGTTTCCTCCTAAGCCCAATGACACCGACTGGTTCCGTCGCTTTATCTTTGTAGAAATTAATTCTCTTCCTCCTCCAGTTGATTACTTGTACTCTGAGTGGCGATCCACTTCAGGTATTTAGGATTTCTTCTTTCTCTTGTGTTCTTTGTTTTCTTACTTTCCTTACTTGCTTCTTTGTGCAGGCTTGAACCGTTTAGTGCCTTCGCCGGACGAGACCGCTTCTCTTACTAAGTCAGTTTGGTCGCCTCCGATCGAGGTCATTCAACCGCCTATTGGGCCTTATTCCGGGGTGGAACACCGCCCGTTGAAGGAGAGGAGGAGGAAGAAGCAACAATGACTGGTAAACTTTTCCTTTGCATGCTTTCCTTGACTTCTCTATTTCCAGGGCCCTGCATCATTTCTGGGGCCTTACTCTTTTCTGTGTCTCTCCAGGATCCTCAGAGACGGACCCAAGGTTACCCCCGCAAATGATTTTAGCCCGAGAGAAGGAAGAGGGCTACGGGAGGTGCGCTAAGCCTCGCTTCCAAGAGGAAGGCCGATTCCACTCCAGATGCTTTGAGGTTGCTCATTCGAAGAAGCCTGCTTCCTTCTCTGAGCCTTCTCCCATCGAGGCTACTCCTCTGGCATCTCTGCCTCCTGAATTCTCCAGGCCTCCTGCTCATGACACCTCCAACGTTCATCCTGCTGAAATGATTTTGAAGCTTCCTGAGGGTTTTGGCCTTTCTCGGTCTTTGGGGCATTGGCCTTATCTGGAGCGGCTGATGCTTCCTGGTCCCCGTTCATCTTTGGAGAAGAGGACTTCAAAGGAGCTGTCTGATCTGGATGCTGAACATGCTTTTGAGGTAAGATCCACTTTCTTTTCTCTCTCTTTTTTTTTTTTTTTTTTTTTTTTTTTTTTTTTTTTTTTAATCGTTGTCTTGCTGATTTCCCCAGTCGCTGCAAATATCGCTCCTCCTCCGTGAGAGGCTTGCCCAGCTTGAGGATGAAGTGTGCCGTCGACAATCAGAGAAAAAGGACCTGCTCCGTCAGCTAGATGCCGAGATGAAGGAGAAGGTTAAGCTTAGGGAGGAGGCGGGCTCCATTCGCAACAGTTTGAAGGAATCCGAGATGCAGATGGCTCAAGTTCTGGAAGCTAACAACTCTCTGACGGCCGAAAACAAGGCTTTGAAAGAAAAGAAGGCCAACTTGTCCAAGGCCCTGACTGATGCTGCAGCTTGCTCCTCCTGGGAGATGAAGATCACCTGTATCAAGGAGTTCAACGAGGGAAAGCATCTATCCTGGGACCTGGAGGAAGAAGAAAGGTTGTTTGCTGAATCTTTTCCTGAGAAGGTTGATCTGGGGATTCTGTCGGATTTTGAGATTGACGCCCTGGAAGATGATGACTTTTCAGCTGCTGAAGAGGAAGAGGTGCAAGGGGGAACCTGTCCAGATGGAGGCCTGGCTCCTGCGGGAGGCTCCACTGCTCAATCTGCTCCTGAGACTATTCCTACTCCTGATGCAGGGGTGGAGCATGTGTTTCTGGATTAATGAGGTTCCTGGACCAGCTTTTTCTTTTGGTTTTTAGTATCCGTTTTCTGGGCCCTGTGTGGCATAAAACTTTGTTAGTTTTTGGATAATTTTCGGTGTGCTTTGGCCTTGCTCATGGGAGCAAGGCGTACTTTGATATTTTGCCGTTTTCAGGCGCTTTAGTTAATATTCTGCCGTTTTCTGGCGTACTTTTATTTTGTCGTGCGTGCACCTTTTTCGTTGTATAATTGCCGGCTTCCGTTGATTGGAGGCTCTGGGATCTAATTGCCCCTCTGTTTCAGAGGAACCCCGCTTGCACGGATGCTGAGTACTGCAGGAGCCTAGTTCATCCGATCTGTGGGTACTTAGCCATAAATCCGTGCTTCTCTGTGTAGGGACATAAAAACTCCACCAGATTAGCTTTCGCAGGCTCCTATCTTCTAGAGCATGCAAATTTTGAAATAAGCCCAAAGCGTATTGTTGGTAAAGCTTTAGATTTTAAATGTTAAATTTGTTTAGGGCACACTGAAATTTTGATTACAATTTGATAACTTGAAGTCGAAAGTTCTATTTGGAAGCTCATAAAAGGATTTTTAAGGTTCTATTTGAAAAATTGAAGCTCTTAGAAATGAAAAGGACACTTTTGCAAAACCTGGAACCTGATGGGGTCATATTTCATGTCTGGTTGCTGACTGCTCTGGTCGCTTTATATGTAATACTTCTTCAGGTGGATGATATTCCATGATCTAGGGACCATTTGCCCTTCCATTGTCATGAGCCTGTAGGCTCCATTTCCGACGATACTTTCCACCTGGTACGGTCCTTCCCAATTGTAGGCAAATTTGCCTGCTCTTTGGTTCTTAGTGTTCTGGAAAACCTTCCTCAGGACCAAGTCTCCTACTTGCAGGGTTCTGACCTTTACATTTTTGTTGTAGCTTCTGGCCACTGTCTGCCTGTATGAGGCCATCCTGATCTGGGCGCTGGTTCTGAGCTCATCCACCGTATCTAAACTGCTTGCCATTTCCACCTGGTTCCGCTCTTCTGTCAGGCACCCGTACCTGTGGGTAGGAACCCTGACCTCTGAAGGGATAACTGCTTCAGCCCCGAACACCAGGCTGAAGGGAGTTTGCCCCGTGGCTACTTTAGGGGTGGTCCTGTCAGCCCATAGGACTAGTGGTAGCTCCTCTGCCCATTTGCCCCCAATTTCTTCTAGCTTCTTTCTCAGGTTCTCCACTATGATTTTATTCTTTGGACTCACCGGCCATTGGACCGAGGGTTTCGGGAGTAGACTTAACGCAATGAAATGTTCCAACTAGCACAAAACGCCTCTGTCTTATTGCCAATAAACTGAGACCCATTATCGCATATTATTTCAGATGGAATACCAAACCTACAGATGATGTTGCGTTTAATAAAAGATATCACCTGGGCCTCGGTAACCTGAGAGAATGATTCTGCCTCTATCCATTTGGAGAAGTAGTCCGTCATGGCGAGCATATAGACCTTGTTTCCTGGTGCCTTGGGTAGCGGTCCTACTATATCCATACCCCATTTCATAAAGGGCCAGGGGGAAATAACTGGGTGCAGAGGTTCTGCAGGCTGGTGGCTGACTGGTGCATGCCTTTGGCAGGCATCACACTTTTTCGCGTATTCCATAGCATCCTTGCGCATCGTGGGCCAGAAGTACCCCTGCCTGAGGGCCTTGTTGGACAGGCTCCTGCCCCCTGCATGGTTTCCGCATTCACCACTGTGGATAGCATGCAAAACAGCCTGGGCTTCCTCCTTATCCAGGCACCTCAGGTAGGGTCCTGCATGGGATTTCCTGAACAAGACACCATCGATCAGTACAAATCTGGAGGCTCGCATTTTAAAGCTTCTTACCTCTTTTTTGTCTGCTAGAAGTGTGTCATTCTGCAACCAATCTTGATAAGGCTTCCGCCAATCCTCGGCCTCTTCTTGGCCGGTGGTGTTTGCTAACACCCCCTCTTCCTGTGATTTTGGCGAGCCAGCTGTACTTTCGTTGTCCTGTTCTGCTTTTGATATTGCAGGTTCTAGTACGTGGACGATAGGTACGGTGGTGACTGTACCTGCCTTAAATGTTGCCCCCAGGGCAGCTAAGGCGTCAGCCTCCACGTTCTGGTCCCTGGGGATTTGCTTGATGTTGAAGGTCTGGAACCTGAGTTTCAACGCTTGCGCTATTTCCAGGTAGGCCATCATAGTGGGGTCCCTGGCTGCATAAGAGTTATTTACATGGTTCACAATGAGTTGGGAGTCGCCGTATACCCGGAGGTGCCGATTTTTAGGTCTAGAGCCACCAGGACCCAAGATTAAGGCCTCGTACTCTGCCTCGTTATTGGTGGCTTTGAATTCGCACCGAACTGCCTGGACCAGCAGGTCTCCTTGGGGTGACTTAAGGACCAGACCAACTCCTGCTCCCTTCATATTCGAGGCTCCATCTACATTCAACTCCCACACCTGTTCTCCTTTATCCTCCTCCAGAGTGAGGATTTCCTTCTCAGCCTGCATCTGGAGGGAGGGGGAAAAGTCGGAGACGAAGTCTGCCAGAGCCTGGGACTTGATTGCTGTCCGAGGTTCGAATTTCAGATCGTAGCCACTCAGGTGTATGGACCACTTGGCCATTCTTCCTGATAACTCTGGTTTCCTCATTATAGTCTTAAGAGGGTAGTTAGTTACCACAGAGATAGTATGGGATTCAAAATAAGGTCGCAACTTATAGGAGGCTGTGACCAGCGCAAGTACAAGTTTTTCGAGTGAGGTGTACCTGGTTTCTGCAGGTAGCAGGGACTTACTGACATAGTATACTGGATGCTGTATTCCTTCTTGCTCTCGTACAAGCACTGCACTGACAGCTACCTCTGTTACCGAGAGGTATAAAGACAAGGGCTCTCCATGTTCTGGCTTTGACAGTAGTGGTGGAGTGCTCAGATATCTTTTCAGCTCGTTGAGTGCTGCCTCGTGCTCCTCCGTCCACTCGAACTTTTGGCTCTTTCTCAGGATGTCATAAAACAGTCTGCATCTGTCTGAGGACCTTGCTATGAACCTGTTCAGGGCAGCTACTCGTCCCGTCAGGCGCTGCACGTCCTTCGGCTTTTGAGGTGACTCCAGCTGGAGTATGGCCTTGATTTGGTCAGTGCTGGCTTCTATCCCCCTCTGGGTGACCATATATCCCAGGAACTTCCCACTGGAGACTCCGAAAGTGCACTTCGAGGGATTCAGCTTCATTTCATATTTTCTCAGGGTGCTGAATGTGTCAGCCAGATGCTCAACGTGCTGGGTAGCTTGCTTCGACTTCACCACCATGTCATCGATGTACACCTCCATGGTGCGGCCTATTTGTTCTTTGAACATAGTGTTCACCAGCCGTTGGTAGGTGGAACCTGCATTCTTTAGACCAAAGGGCATCACGTTATAGCAATAGATACCTCGCTCCGATCTGAAGGCCGTTTTCTCTTGATCGTCTGGGTGCATCTTGATTTGGTTGTAGCCACTCCAAGCATCCAGGAATGTGAGCATTTCATGGCCTGCTGTGGCATCCACCATGGCGTCTATGTGTGGCAGCGGGAACGGGTCTTTAGGGCAAGCTTTATTTAGGTCTGTAAAATCGACACAAACCCTCCACTTGCCATTCTTTTTCGGAACTACCACCACATTTGACAGCCATTCCGGGTACTTTACTTCCCTGATTTTTCCAGCAGCGAGCAGGTTGTCTACCTGCTGGTTTATAACCTGGTTCCTCTCGGGAGCCATCTTCCTCCTCTTCTGCTGGATAGGCTTATAGCTGGGGTCCACACTCAGCTTGTGTGTTATGATACTTGGGTCTATACCTACCATGTCATTGTGGGACCAAGCAAAGCAGTCCATGTTAGCTCGCAATAATTGAACAAGTTCCTGACGGACTTTACCTGTGCATTCTGACCCGATGAGTACGGTTCGTTCAGTTGCGACTCATCCAGTGATTTCGTCTAGCTGCCTGAGGTGGCTCGACGTATTCTTCCCGGATGCTCGCTCTGAATTGCTATCTTTGGCGGTCGCGTCCGGCCGTTGGTTTTAGGGCTATCTTGTAGCAATTCTTGGCTTCCTCCTGATCCCCACGTATCTCTTGCACTCCCCAAGGTGTTGGGAATTTCAGGCATTGGTGGTAAGTGGAAGGTACTGCCTTCATTTCGTGGATCCAGGGCCTGCCAAGAATCACATTGTAAGTAGAGGGCCCATCAATAACCAAGTATCTTACCCTTTGTTGACTCCTTTGGCATAGGTCGGGATGACGATTTCTCCCAGAGAGTGCTTCGTTTCGCCACTAAAGCCGACTAGAGGTACCTCTTTCGTTGCCAAATCCTTCTCGCTGAACCCCATGACCTTTAGTGTTTCTAGCATAATCAGGTTGACGGAGCTTCCTGTGTCCACCAGGATTTTCCGTACCTCGCAGTTTCCTATGGGGAGGGTGATGATCAGAGCGTCGTGGTGTTGTTCTGGAGCATTCTGCGCGTCTGTTTCATCAAAGGTGACTGCAGGGAGGTCCTGGCGGCTGACTCTGCAGGAGAACTCTGGTTTATCTCCTTTGGTTTGTGTGGCGTGTCTTTTGGCTGCTGAATAGGTTAGGCCGCACAATTCCGAGCCTCCTGTAATAACATTCACAATTCTACTGCACACAGGGGGAGGAGTAGGTAGAACCTGGTTAGTGGAGTGAACTTTGGTAGAGCCTCCTGGCAATAGATGGTCCAAATTTCCTCGATCGTATTGGAATTTGACTTCCTTTCTCAAGGTGTAGCACTCGTCGGTGTCATGGCCGATGTCATCATGGTATTCGCACCTTTTACTGGAGTCTCTCTTGTCGTTAGGACGCTCGTCAGTCCGCTTCCTGGGCCACCTGACTCCTCGGATCTCCTTTAGGGCCTTGAGTACACCTGCAAGATTGGTTGAGAATTTATACTCACTTACTTTCGGAGGTGGTTCTGAGTTATTCTTTCCTCCAGGGCCCTCCGATACTTTATTCACAGGTTTGCTGTAGGGTTTGGCTCTTTCATTCTGCTTCTCCACAGGTGCCTTTCTGGATGTAGAATCCGTGCCATAAACTGTTCTCCTGGGCCCTGAGTCTTCCTCCAGCCGCATGACTGCAATTGCCTTTGTCTGCACCTCCTCAAAGGTAGTGCACGGGTACTTGGTCAAATCTTTATACAAGTCTGACTCCTGGCGGAGCCCCTGGCGGAATGCCTCTATGGCTGTGGCTATGTCGCACCGAGGGATTGCCACCTTCTCCCTGTTGAACCTGTTCAGAAAATCTCTGGTGGCCTCCTCGGTCCCCCGCACTATCCGTCAGTCACTGGTTTGCTTTTACGTGCTGTTCTGCAACTGGCTGGCAAACCTATTTGGTGGAAGGCATTGACTAAGTCGGCGGCGTTATACTTCATTTGGCGGTGACGAACCATTGCAAGGCTGCTCCGGATAGGGTAGATCCAAACCCTTTACACATACAGACTTCCTTCAAGGAGCCTGTCGCGGTGATCACCATCATCTTCTGCTTGTAGTGGTTGATATGGTCAAGAGGATCCGTGGTTCCGTCGTAAAGCGTCATGGCTGGCGGCACGCATCCTTTTGGGACACCGACAAGGGCTATGTCATCCACGAAGGGGGAATCTGCATAGCTGTCTCGTGTCACTTTCTCCAGGGGCCTCGCAACACCAGGAATCCTGTACATCAGGTCCCTCAGCTCTTGGTATTGCTGCTCTAGCAAGCTGCCTGTTCCTGCAAGAGGGTTAGAGACAGGCGGAAAAGAGCCAACAGAGGTACCTCCCAACCAGGCTCCACCTGGGAATTGACTGCCTGGCTGACTTGCTAAAGGTGTGGCGTGGATGATGGTTCCTGGTTGCCATTCTGGTGCCTGTTGAGGAGAGGCTCCTCCCACCCAGGTTCCTCCTGACAAATGTCCGCTTGCTGGGTTCCTCATGCTGATGCTGGGTCCTGGATTCCATCCTGCCACCTGCTGGAGGGGTGTTCCTGCAAAAAGTTGCGAGTTAGTTCCCGGCTGACTATTAGACAGAGCACTACCTGGGGTTGGCTGCAAGCTGATTGGTCGATCAAAAGACAGGAACCCTAATCCACTGGGCTCGATGGCTCCTCTGGGTGGTACTCCTTCAAGATCCAGTCGAGTGATCAGCTCTGATGGGATCTGTCTGGGGCCTGCGCTGGTGACTGAAACTGGGACCTCGGAAGGTGAAGGCAGCACGGCTGACGAGGTCCTGGTTACTGTTGCGATCTGGTTCCTGAGGTCCTGGTTGTCCCTCTTCAGGCTTTCGATCGCTCGGTGCAAGGTATCCATTCCTTCCAACACCACTCGCATTGGGTCTGGTGATGAGGCTCCTGACTTTTTCGGGACTCCTCCTGATGCAGCCTCCTGAATCTGGATCCTGCTGGGGCTGCTCTCCCTGCTAGATCTCGTGACAACGGGCGCTGCTGATGCCTTAGGCGCTTGGGGTGGCTTGAAAGGCGGTGGCATGGCTCTCGGGGAGGTGCTGACCGGGGCCATCTGACTGGCTGCTGTCGGGGCAGTGACTGATCCCGTGCTTGCTGGTAGAGGTCTTCCCCCAGAAGTTTGGGAGGACATCCCCTGGGTGCTGGACGAACTCGCGCTGGCTTCAGACATGATGACAGACGGATTGCTTAATTTCGGTTTTATGAGAGATTGATCACTGAGGCCCCACGGTGGGCGCCAAATTGTTTTGGGTAAATTTTACCGACTATATATTAATATGTGAGGTCAAAGTGATCGTCTATGGTTTTGAACGTATAACGAAATTAATAAGTAAAAGCAATGAACGAGGGAAGAAGAAAAAGTGACGCGAGAGATTTTTGGTGACGCGGAAAACCCGTTGTGGGAACAACCGCGGGGGGAGTCGGAATCCCGCCAACAATTTCACTATAATCGAGAGTGATTTGCAAGTAAGGAAGTACAATGTTTTTCTCGTAAATTGCGCGGAAGTGAATGCCCTTTCTGCTGTGTGCTCCTATGCTTTTATAGTTGACTTCTTAGGGTTTCCCCTTTACAGGGTCCTGAACGCCCGTTGCGAGGATCCTGGGGCGGTTACCTCTTTTTTAGGAGATATTTTCTCTGACTTTCCTTCCCTTTGACTGGCGTTTTTCTCAGCATTGAATACATTTGTTTTCTTTAATTGTGTGGCCCTTATCTTGCCAACTCACTAGTCCTCTCACATTTGCTCTCATCCATTTAGTGCACGCCACGTGTCCCATAGAGAAAAGTGCTAATTTTTCCCCAACAATCACTATAGGGGCGAAGATATAATTAGAGAATATTTATTGTTGTGTCGTGGTATGGAGGCCACTGAATGAGAAACGAAATCGCCCCGACTACGGTACAAATCGATATAGGCGTCGTCCTCCAAGGTCACACAACACTCCTAAAAGTTGTGTACTCAACCATTAGGAGTTGGAACTCATATGGTATGCTCAAAATTATCATAGAGAAGTAGTAGAGATATATGGAAGATATATTATTCTCAAATGACTACACTTCTCTATTTATAGTGGTAGAAATGGACATCATAACCACAAAGTTAATGGCATAACCACTACCCATAAACATGGGTCAAACATGATGTTAGTGGCTATAAACATGCAAGTAGTGGAGAGAGTGTAGAGATTCGCAATGGAAGGCTTCTCTACAATGTAATCTATCTAAACGACATTGCTAGCCTTTGCATTACTTCCAACAATCCCCCACTAATGCAAATGATAGACAAAATTCTGAGCATATTAATAAGGATTGATACTTAAGCATTAATATCTTTCGATTTGAATTAACACATAGTGAAATGGAACAATTCTTTCATTACCTAGAGTGTGAACGAATCTTGAACTCCTAGACTCCGGGGTAAATTCCAAACACATATCTCACCTTAAGTTCCAGACGAGTTCCGCGATACAATTCAAGAAATTTATGGCCAAATGAACCTTGGGATTCTCACGAGTGCTCTAGAGAGATAGCCTAATCTCTCATAGAAGGAGGCCAATCCTTCACACCCACGTAGGTGATTCCAACAAGTCTATCTCCATATAAACCACTCAAGCATGAGCTATAGAATCATTAAGAGCTCTAAGGCTCAACCTCTCAACATAGCGGTGAATCCATCAAATCCTTCTCAATAAGACCACCCAAATAGAGGGATATAGATTCATTAAAAGCTCTAAGGCTCAACCTTTCAACATTGCGGTGAATCCATCAAATCCTTCTCAATAAGACCACCCAAATAAAGGGATATAGATTCATTAAGAGAAATATCTCAACCTCCATCATTACAGTGATCTCATCAAGTCCGTCTCACAAGGACCACCCAATTTTGGGCTATAAGACCATTAAGAGCTATATGCTCAACCTTCCAAAATAGTGTACATGTCATAGGAATGGGATGTGTACATAAGTATGAGTTATCTATGGCTTCGTTAGACCACCCTTGCATAACAAGTTCCGGTATCCACCACAAATTCCTCAACTAATAGGCTTTTGCCCCATTTCCCTCGACAATTTTAGGACTTCTTTCTTTCTTAGTCCATTAGCTTAAATATGCTTCACTCAAATTTCACAAAGATAATAATTTTGTGAGCATATTATTCTCAATCAACTTTCTCAAACCAAATCTGCATAAAATGTGTAAATCTACAAGTCATTATACACATTATTTTAGCATTATTAAGTTGATATTAGCATTACGCTAAAGATAAACATTAGGCAAAACTCCATGCCCCCACAATTAAGTAGTAGCTAATAATAGCTTCACAATCACCCCGCATCTTACGCAAAGAAGATTAAGAGCAATATAATATGCTTACACAATAGACAAGGTTATAATAGTCTTCTCTAATAGACTTAAAACAAGATCACCATTAAAGGTGGAAATGTATAGTACTCACCATAGATCTCACCTTGTTGATCGTCATTACCTTTTAGTCGATCCAATATCTTTCTAGATATCCAACATAATTCAATTCTTAATCTTGCACCTTAGGAACTTCACCAAATGTGAATGATAACTTTGGTAATGAATACACAAACAAAATGTACTTATGTGACACCCCGCGATAAAGCGGAAAACATAACTTATAAATTCAAGCGGAAATTAGGAAATTTTTGAAACTTTTAAAATTTAAAGCGCGGGTTCATTAAAAACCAAAACATAAATAAAGAATGCGGAAAGAAAGTTTAAATTATACAAACGTGATAGTCAAAGTGAGGGAAAAGATATCCCTCGAATGACAATACAATAAAAGGTGAGTCTAAACAATCGTAATAAACCGACTAAAAGGCCAAAGTGCTCGCTAGCTCACACATGTCTTCACCCCATGAATGCACCAACTAATACCTGTCATTCATGTAAACATGAACGCCACAGTCAGTGGGGAGTAACTCAAGGTTCTCCCAGCCACAAAATGTCAAAACGAACATAACAAGGAACTAAAACAGGTAAGTCATATAAGACACATATAAAAGATAAGAGTATCAAGTTTATATGTAAACATGGCAAATAATTGAGATGGGACAAGATAGGCCAACATTAGCTTAATAAAGATTCAACTGATCATGTGAAACAATTAAATAATATGAAAGACAGGAATATGGTCATTTATACAAAAGCACGCATTTCAAAGAAATACAATATAGATATGAGATTAGAATCCGAATCATGTGAACCAGTTAAGTAAGAGATCAACCAAAGGTCAATTACGAATAGAAATCGTAGCCATTATTTGGAAAACCACTTAACAAACATTGCACGGGACGTGGCTACTAATGTCACATTCATACTTATGGCTTGCATCTCACCATAAGAACGGATGGGAACATCAATCCCGACGATCATATCGCAACCAGAGGGCTTATAGCTCACCCCTAGTATCCGATAGGACCAAGTCAAACAACACATGAAAGACAAATACCAATATCTATAACCAAGCAAGACCTTTACTACTCATATATCAATATATAATTCCCCTGGTAGGACGACAATGGTACTCCCAAGACTCGGTCCTAGTCTAAATCGCCGACTCTCGGGGCGAACGGTCCCCGATTCGACATGCGGCGAGCAGTCCGCATCCAAGACTCGATCGACGAACGGAAGTCGAGAACCCACAATCGGCGAATGTCAAAGAGGCGGAAAATATGAGCTAAACCCACAATCGGCGAAATGATCCGAAAGAGGCGTAAAGACAAGTCAAGCAAAATGTATAGCATAAAAGCATTGTCACCAGAATACGATAAGAGGTAACTCGTAATCGGCAGAACAGTCCGAAAGAGGCGGGAAAAACATAAATTAACCAACTCCCGGCAGAACGGCACGAGAGCGGCGTAGACAACTACTTGGCAGAACGGCACAAGTAAGGCATAAAGATATGTCGAGTAATACGTTATAACATGTATGGCAGTATAATGGCATTTCTACAAGAATACGACTCTTACAAGTAATTATTTATAATAATCTTTTCGTACTTGTAACACAAAAATAAATATTTCATTTCATATTTAAACATGCCGGTTAAATAAAATATAACAAGTGATAATGAATAATTTACGTTATATGACATACGGGACGGAAATTTAAATAAATCAAATGTCCCGAAGTGGACACTAGAAGTACCATAATACGTGTGACCCGAGCATAAGATATATGTACACATGTACAAGCCCAATGAAAGAAACATGTAAGCCCAACACTTAAGGTATAATGAGTCCATTTAAAACAATAAGGTGAGCCCAAAAACTAAGGAGTAGTGAGCCCAACCATTAAATAAGGATGAGCCCAAAGACTAAATAATGAGTCCAACAAAGTAAACACGAAAAATGACGATATTTAACGAGTCACGTTATAAAATTCGAGACGGGAATTTAAACGGTCCATATATACTAAATTTGGCGCCGAAAACACCCATAATATGAATGTGGCCCAAAAACTACAAGTCAAGCCCAATAATTTGAATATAATGAGCCCAACTTTTAAAGTCAAATAAACTCAATTGGAATAATAAGTAAACGAAATATTAACGAGTTGCGTTATATAAATATGAGACGGAAATTAAATAATTCAAATAACTCGAACTTGGCACCAAAGGTACCCATAGTAAGTTCGGCCCAATAACATAAGACACATATATGCAAGCCCAATTGAGAAACATAGCAAACCCAATTGGATAAACCTAATAAGCCTAATCATCTAAGGCATACCAACACCAAAAGGAAACAAAGGGATATGGGAATGTGGTGTACCCCTGTCTCCCCACCCGAAACCACCTCAAGGACAGTCAGGCCATGGCCACACCAGCAGACTACGGCCAGTCACAGCCCGTCAATAGCAGCCCGCCTGACCACCCCTCCACGGCTGCCCCAAACCGACCATACACAGCCACTAAACCGCTCCAAAACAGCCAACACAGTCGTATAAACACGGGCCAAGGACAGTCCAATTCGAGACAATGTTACACACAAGTCCAGAAATGTGAACAAGACGGAAATTAACAATTTACACATACACCCGCACCCAACATCACCCAAACTGACTTACTAGTGCCGACCAACGACAACCCAAACAACCACCCTTCACACCACTTCATACTCCGTCCAAAATCAGTCCAAAAACAGAACCATGAAACGCATAAAAAAAAAACGAGCCAAAACCGCACCTTAAAAACGCATAAACCAGGCTCAACCACAGGACATGTCGAGACGCTATGACATGGGGTTTCAAAGCATATAAGGATGGATTAACCATGTAAACAAGCAAGCCCAAGACAGTCCGAAAGACTCCTCTACCCGTCCCAAACCCGAGTCAAGGAAACAGAGTTCATGACGGAAGTTTCGAACCCAAGACAATCCGTTCCAATCACCAAAATTAAGACGAAAATTACCAAACAAATGGAAGAAAAATGTAAAGAATTGAACTTTATCAAACAAGAGCATGAAAACGACATGTAAGACGGAAATATCGACATTTTTGTCGAGTAACCTATCACCGTTACCTCATTGCACTTTAAAATAGCATGCTTCCGGCCCAAAGCTATTCTGAGCTGTCCCAAGTAACACCCAAACGCACGAACGAAGGAAAAAGGCGGAAAATTCGAGCCCAAATAAGACGACCGAACGGAAACAGAGGCAAGATGGCGTCTTTCTTACATACAAAGAAGGAGGACGAGATGAGGAAGCTATTGGTGTAAAAATAATGGAGTTTGGTTGAGAAATAAGGGAGAGATCTTGGTTTGAAGCTCGGTAAAAATGGCGTGGAACTCTATTTGGGTCTGCTGTTGTTGTTTTGTGTTGTTGCAGGTAGAAATGAAAAAGAAGAAGGGGAAAAGAAAGGGAGTACGCAGGTGTGGGTTGGGGACACGCAGGTGTGACAACAACAATAATGTAATAATAAAATAATAATAATAATAATAACAATATATGTAATAAAGAGATATTTTTAAAAGTAGAGTGTGGGGTGGATAGGGGTGTATGTGTCGATTTTCGATTGGTCCGTATTTAGATAGTATTCTCCATTGAAATGTGACGGTCTAAAGTTAGACGGAATTTAAGACGGAAAATATTATTTTCGTCATTATGGTCATTATTATTGTCCGACCAAAAGTACGTATTTTTCTATAAATTAAACTTTAAAATATTCTTTTCATTAAAATCGTGCGCAAAATGAATTAATTAAATTAAATAATTTAATAATATAAAATAAGGTAATTAAACGGTTTAATAAATTATAATTGTCAAAATGAGAAATTCGCGGGTGTTACAACTTAGTTGCATAAGCTACATTGAAGCAACTATAATTATACATATTAGACTTCTCACAATAGTCAAAACATGTTCTCTTATAACTCATTAGCATCGGTGTTCTAATTAAATATAGAGCTCGTACTCTCATGTCGTTTAAAAGAACAAATAATCTTCTTTATTATTTTCTCTTTCTAATAAATTGACATAGAATAAAGCATACACGTAGTCTTTGTGATTTTGCGCCCAAAATCATATTATTTACTAAAAGCTCTATATACATCATCATTCTTATATTAGAAAACAACGAATCTCGTTGATTGTTTCACTTATATTTACTCTTTGCAAATTCACAATATTTTACAAAAAGAATTTGACTTCTTACCAACATAAAATCAATCATCATAATCTCATATAGTGTGGTGTAAGCAAAATGTAACATAAATAATTGAACCTTACGCAACCATTATTTATATTTCATAGCCATTATCCAACAAATTAATACTTCTTATTTTGGTCCAATTAGTCACGTATAAAACATGCGACTATCATTTTCTCTACACCCCCACAATCAAAGATATACATGCTCTTCACAAATTATAAGATATCAACTCTAAACATGATGAATAAATTTATCAAATAAGTCGAACGTCTTCCCCCACATGTTGTCACGCCACAAATTAGTGACAAACATAATTGTTCAAACAAAATATACACATTATTTATTCATTCATCGTCTCAACTTTTAGATATCATATAATCATTGACAAATTATGTTCTTCATATCTACTTTTATGAAGCTTTGACAAATAATCATTTCAATTTTTTGTCACACATATCCAAGATACTATATAAATTTAAAACAAAATATTTAGCCCCCACATTTGGTTCATAACTCAAATATCAATTTTAATTCATCTCATAATCAAAACTAAAATAAAAAAAAAAAACAATCCAAATGTGTGAAATATTTTGCTTGATAAACATATTATACACATAACAATATCTTGGTCACTCAATCATTCTAGCTACTTTGTCATTCAAAATCTTGGAACAATTTCATTCACATAATCTCGAAATCAATTATTAAAAATAATTTTACCAAGATTATAGACATGTCTTACCAAATAAAGTAGTAGCTTAAACATATGAATGATTAAGGCATATATAATTTGACCAAACCTTCATATTTTACATCAAAAATATTTGTAAAGCAAATTCACGGGAACATACCTTAATCACAAGAATGAATTGAGCAATAAAATTATAGATAATACCATTCTTTTATGAATCTCCATAAACTTTCCAGCACACTACCATGACATTGCTGCCTATTTTAAGGAAGCTAAATGACAGAATCTGCTCCCGGCTTCAACTACAAAGTTGTAGCCCTTCTTCTTAGCTTTCCAACGCCATATTACACGCCTCAAAAAAAGGTCTAGAGACCGAGTTATGGCCAAAATACCGACGTGCTGTCTCACTCCATACGGGCTGAATCTTCTAGACGAACATAAATATTTTGTCCAAACAAATGATTCTCAATGAGGAGAATACAACAACATTAATAGTGACAAAATTTCGTTTCTCAATTGTTGGAAATATAGTATCACTATAGGGGCGAAGATATAATTAGAGAATATTTATTGTTGTGTCGTGGTATGGAGGCCACTGAATGAGAAACGAAATCGCCCCGACTACGGTACAAATCGATATAGGCGTCGTCCTCCAAGGTCACACAACACTCCTAAAAGTTGTGTACTCAACCATTAGGAGTTGGAACTCATATAGTATGCTCAAAATTATCATAGAGAAGTAGTAGAGATATATGGAAGATATATTATTCTCAAATGACTACACTTCTCTATTTATAGTGGTAGAAATGGACATCATAACCACAAAGTTAATGGCATAACCACTACCCATAAACATGGGTCAAACATGATGTTAGTGGCTATAAACATGCAAGTAGTGGAGAGAGTGTAGAGATTCGCAATGGAAGGCTTCTCTACAATGTAATCTATCTAGACGACATTGCTAGCCTTTGCATTACTTCCAACAAGGATGAGTGCTGGGTGGGAGAAGAAGTGTGGATATGCGAGGAGGAAGTAATTTTGGGTTTGTTTTTGGATTTAATCTGGACCTTTTATTTCTTTATCAAATGGTCATTGAGTCCGTTCGTACGGTTCACATTGAACATAGAGTTCGTACAGGATCCTGATTATATATATATTTTTTTTTTTTTTTTTTTTTTTGCAAGGAGATTATATATATATTTATATCTATATCTATATCTATATATCTATATCTATCTATACAATATAATAATACAGAAAACAAAAACACTTTTTTTCCCGCCTAAGCAACAAAGCCTACCCAAAACACTGATTTATCAAACCTATACACCTGGGCCCACTAAAAAAACAACCCACTAATCTCACGTACTAATCTACCAATATTATCCTACGTACTAATCTACCAATATTATCCTAACCGTACAATAATCTCTCTTAAAACTGCATATCTAACATTCACACTATTCCCTATTATTTTGCCTAAAATATAGTGGAGATTAGTGTATCCTTAACAACACACAAAAAATCCCTAAAAAATAAGCAATTTTCAACAACCCAACGTCATGCTTCATTCTTTATATATATATATCTCAACATCCACCACAAAATAATCACTCATAACTAAAACTCACATACACAATTATTTTACAAAGTTTTTATTGTTCGTCAATGGCTGCCAGAAACATTTCTGATCCTATTGAGTCAATCACCCCAGAGAAAGAGACTTGGCACATCAATGGAAGGATTATTTATGCATGGGAACAAGTTTATCCCGAAAAAGAAGAAGCAAATAACTTAGACTTCATACTCATGGACTCTGAGGTAACACTAAACTACCCACGTTAATTAACGTTCATACGATTTTACGATATTAATTTTACAACTTTTATTGTACATGCGTATTTTTTTAGGGGAAAAAATACAAGCTACCATTCATAAGAGACTTATATGGAAACACAAGTCGTTGGTAGTCGAAGGTGAAGTCCGGTATATTACAAATTTTCGTGTGAGCGAAAATAGTGGCGATTATAGAGTCACCAAACATCCATACAAGATAGTTTTCACTGCCAAAACCACCTTTTCAAGATCCAATGATACCATCATCCCAGAAAGATGCATTGAGTTTGCATCATTCAAAGACATCATAGATAATACACTTGACACAAAGTACTTAATCGATAAGCTTTTATTGTATTTTTAAACTTCGCAATCATATATATATATATATATATATATATATATATATATATATATATATATATATATATATATATATAGATATATATATATTTTCAACCCTAATATTTATTATTATGCTGCACACAAATGTCATTGGGCACCTTAACCGTGACGGTGAATTGGAGACCACGAATGGCAAAAAAAATTGCAAATTGAATTGATTGATAATGAGTTAGTATTTTAGATTTTCTTATTAAACCTTACATAGTGTTATTATTATTGGTAGATAACAAACTTGCTTGCGTTACAGGAGCAATAAGCTGATATGTACCTTATGGGAGAGTTTAGCCATTGAAATGGCTCACAATGTTACCAAATTCAAGGAAGGACCTGCAAATCGCCATATTATTATCATCCGCTGTGCTAAGCTTAAAACTTTCAAAGGTACAAGTGCTATAAGTTACCTTTATGTACTTTTTAACTACTATCTAAAAAATCCTTATTTGGCATTTGGCATACAGATTCAAAACTATCTTATACAATTTGTTCAAGAATTGAGGTTGATGCTGAGATCAGTGAAGTTCGTGACTTTATTAGAAGGTTTTTCCCGAAACTAACTTTTTATATGTATACCATCTTAATAATTAAGAGTAACAAGTGTTTACCTATTGATAACAGGAGTGCAGAAAATGGATGCATGTCTTCATCATTGACGTTGACCCATCTTCCAAGTCAAGCTGAAACAATTGCCGAGGAACTGCTGAATTTATCTGCTAGAAGAACAATTGATGAAATAAGAGAAATACAAGAGGTTGTACAATTAATATAGTTGCAATACGATAATAATTTTTTGAAACGTAATTAATTTATTTCTTTTGATTTTTTGCAATGATGTAGGAAGGGTACTTTGTATGCCTTGTCACCATTAAAGGATTTGATACCACCTATAAATGGTATATTGAGACCTGCAAAACATGTAGAGCAACTGTGGAGCTAGACGATATGGGAAAATGGATGTGTACCGGTAAATGTGAAGGATACGCAAAGTTTGTGGTACCCAGGTACACCAACAGTGATACACCCATTTTATTAACAGTGCCACACCTACCTATTCATCTTATATTTCAATCAAACTCATACTTAAACTGTAATTCACATATCTATACAAATATATATTACAGGTACAAATTAAGGGTTAAGGTTATTTATCATACCGGTAATGGCACATTTGTACTTTTTGATACCCAAGCCATGAAGTTGATTCAACAATCTGCAAAAGACTTAAGAGACAATCAACTCAAGGTATATTGAACAGACACATAATGATCATTTCTTATTATAATTATAGATTTTTGTGTAATCGACCGTGTTATGACTAATGTAACTATTAAAATAGTTCACTAAACCTTTTGCATGACTTTTTTGCAGCATGGAAACTCGGATGGTTATCCGAGTGAACTGAATGTTTTAATTGATCGTAAATTCATTTTCAAAATCAAGGTTGATCAAAAATACAATCTTGGTATGGGCTGGGAATCATATGGTGTCAGTAAGATTTCCGAGGACCCTGAGCTAATCGAGAAATACATTTCAACCTGTGAACAACTACCGGTATGTATTAGAAAAATATTTCTCATCTCATTAAAAATCTATACAATATAATAATACAGAAACCAGGGATATGTTTTTCCCGCCTAAACAACAATACCCAACATAGAGCACTAATTTACCAATCTTTTACACCTAAGCCCACTAAGGAACGACCAACACATCATTCCATCAGCTTAATAGAAATGCTTAACCCTAATTTATTTGAAATCGTTTCCCCTTTTGTGTATTTTGTCTATGCCTTCTTTCTCATGTATTCTCCTTCTCATCAAATCAGCCTCCCTCATCTTTCAAACCCATGAAATCTCTTCATAATTAGCCACAACTCATTGGTTGATGAATCAGATTTACCATTTGTCTATAAATTTCCGTTACATAATCAGAGGTAAATAATTTCCTGTTATTTTTAACTTGAATACGTTATTCAGTTCCTTATTGTTTTGGAGTAACTATTAATTCTCATACCAATTATTCTGAAATTTTGATAATTTTACATTAATTTTGTTTTTCGGTGCAGTAGGTTACTTCGATTTTATTTCATCAACTAAATCTAAATATATACATCTTATGCTCTTCACTTTCAGATCATGATCATCACTTTCAGGTTACTTCGATTCTATGTTGGTGTAATCCATTCTACAAGTTAATCAAGTTCTGAAACAATTCTCTACTTATTGTAATAGTTTATTTTAGTTCCCCAATTTAACTATGTTTTGGTACAATTCTCTATTTTTCTTACCAGATCGGTCAGGCATAAAATCATCATCCATGCTGAAGATGTTTACGCCATGATTACCGAATTCGCTCGGTACCCTACGAATCGCGAATTGTTAATTGTCAAAAGCGTACTGAAAATACATTATATAAGTATATCACACACATTCTATAAGAGCGAATCGCGAATTGGTAAGAACGTAACCATGGTTTATACGTTACATAGAAGGAAATATTTCTTGGTTTCCATAAACTTGAAATCACCAGATTTTCTCTTAAAAAGTGAGTTTATCCGAGAGTACATCGATTATATCAAAATTAGCACACTGACACGGAGGAATATAGCAGCAAATTATCCCACTGAAATGATATGGTACTCCACAAGCGTTTATATGATCACAATTTCTTAAATCAAAATTGTTGTTTGAAGCAGTCAAGCAGACAAGTCTAAAGAAACACTGTATCTGACTTCTGAACTCTTTTTCCCTTCCTCTGAAAAATTGAAAAAAGACACAAAATTAGCACCACAGCTCCTTTAATTTAACAGGTGAGTGCCACCAATTTTAGATGTCTCACAAATTTAAGTTCAATTCAGTTGGGCAAATGAAATTGATAAAAGCAACTATAATGAAAGCTAAGAGCGTGATTGTTGCACATTGACTTCTTTACATTTGGTTATTTTTTTTATTACCTACTATGATTGCAAAGATGAATATGGGTGTAGATACCCGTATCCGTCGATATTGGAATTTATAGAGAACCCGACAAACACCCGATGATGATAGGACACATGTATTCTTTAGTTGTCATTGTCATTATTTGGAGCTCGTTTTACGATGTAGAATGGGCGTCGTCGATGAAGTATTTTATTTAATTTAAATGATATTTAAATTAATGTTTTTTTTTAAGTGAGTTCATTTTATTAATTTAAATGATATTTAAATTAAAGCTTTTTTAAGGTAAATTCAATTTATTTTATTTTATTTTGAATTTATTTTCCCAAGTTTATTTTATTGAAAATAAAATAAATATTTGATTTGAAAAATCATTTTGTGAGTATATTTGGTTTGAAAAATCATTTATTTTAATGTGTTAATTGATTTGAAAAATCGATTTGAAAATCGAAAAGAACTCGTTTTGAACATGCGTTTTTGAGCTCGATTATAGCTCGATTTTTGAGCCCGTTTTCTTTACGAGTTGGCACGAATATCGAGTACACTAACCAACCTAAGCCTCTACCCATCCACCCCAGTTCGAACCCCCTTAACCACGGCCCAAATCCCATCCCAAATCACCCCCAACCAGCCCGCAAAACACGAAACAGCCCCCCCTGTTTTGCAGCTCAATCCCGAGCTCAAAACCCGCTCCAAATACCCTACTTTAACTCCTTATAAATACCCACCCTTCACCATACATTCATTCCTCTAAGTTCTCCATACATCCTACCTTCACTCACAAGCTTTAAACCTCAGAAACGAACCCTAATTGCCTCTCAAAAACCTTCCACAAAACCGACATACAAACTGAAACTGTTTGTGTGTCCTCCTCGAAAAACAATTCGTTCCTCCCTCAAACCTCCATCAAAACTCGATTTTCTTGTTCCTAATTAACCACATAACATCCATCTACACATTAGACAAAGATTTACGAGCCAAATTGCCCTTGAGAGTACACGAAATCCCTCGAAAAACAGAGTGTTAAACACTCTGTTTTCGCGGTTTGTTCCTGTCTATCCAGTTCTGTTTGTGCTCGTTTTTCGTGCCCAATAACTCAAAACGAGCAGGGGTTGCTTTAAGATCTCTGTTCTTCTCTCTTTCTAGTTTTCAAAACATCTTTTAAATCGAATTTTCGTCGTGAAACGAGGGAGAAATCATTGTTTGAAAGTTGCTGTCCAGATTTGCCAAAAACGCGTGTTTGCTTTGTTTCTTCGTTGACGACGGCCTCTCGAGATAAAATCTACCATCGATTACGACCCAAGACGGTGTCAACGATACATGTAGGTTGAGGGTGCATCAAATCCTCCTCTTTCTCCTTTTTTTTATTTCGTTTTTATGTTTGTTCTTTTATAGTTTGTTTTGTTTGTTTATCGCTTTTTATTTATCGTTTAAATTAACTATGAAACTAGTTTAGTCCGAGTATGAGTTAAAGTACCACCATGAACACCCGCGTTGACTTGAGATGGGAAAAGAAACCGCTACATCAGTCGGTCGTACACCCCCGTCTCATTTACATATCCTCGTGTTCAAGGTAGGGCATTAATAAAACAAAATTTAACTTCGTTCTTCGCTTTTGACATCTCCTCTTCTCTCGTGTAATTCGATCCCCCTTAGGACCATTCACATGTTAGTATGACCTCTGATTGTTAACGTATAACTCGTTTAGATGACATTAGATCAATTTAATAACCTAATTAGACACATTAGGGTACATCGACATAGCTTTAAAAATCAACTAACAATTCTGTAACTTAATGAACGCATCTCTCTCTTTCACCTAATTTCTCGCTAGTATAAGAGTGCGTGATTAGCACCTTCTTATTAACACTCGATGAGTTAAATTAATTAGCGAACTTGACCTAATTTGACCCCTTTTGAGCCGTGTAGAATACACAATTGCAAGACCTATTTTCAATCGATCAACGTCGTTTCTAACTTGTTTTCTAATTCGTTCCTAACCCGTTTCGCAATCATCGATCTAACCTAATGAATCTAACCTAAGAATTAGGGTATGCTAGATCGTGTGGGCCGTGTTTGGCCGTGTCCTTGTAGTCCCTTTTCTCGTTTTTTCTCATCTTTATCTCGTTATTTCGTATCTTGTAATTACTTTGTTTATCGAGTCGTGTTTGTTAGTTTGGTTGTAATTTTCAAGTTAGTTTTCTTTTATCGAGTCAAAACCTCTTTCAAAAAACCTTAGTCTTGTTTGGTTAGATGGTTGTGCCCCAATGCTTGTAAGAGCGTAGTAAATCGCATGTTGTTTAAAGCAACATGGCCCGATTTATGCTAGTGCATGCTTTGGTGTGCGGCCCTATGTCTAATTCGATGAGATTGAGCGAAAGCACACATCACGAGGAGTGACCCAAGGCCGTGAGTCATGTAAGCCGTGGGCCACCCCTCTTGCGCAAGCTTTTCTAGGCCGATTGGCCGTGTGTGTTGTCAGGTATAGTGTTGTATGTAGCAATTGTATTTAGGTCGAGTTGTATCTTTAATTTATTGTTGTGTCGGCATGAAATGCCTGGTTTGTAATAGGTAGATCCCAACGGCTCCCCCATTCCTCCTTAAGCCTTGTTTGCTTTGTTTTGTATGTTGTTAGATCAATCAACCCACATGCTAAATTACAACTTTGACAAAGTTAGTTTAGTTGCATCTAAAACGACATAGAAATTGTTGTCACATGTTAGGGTTTAAAACGATGTTTGCATATCATATATCGTAGTAGCTATGACCTTGTTTGAAATCCATACTTGACTTAGTAGAGGCCGTTATTGACGGGCGGGGTTGGGTGTCCTTATGAGCTTCCCAACACGTACCCTCACCCCTTACTCAAGATCTATGGTTTGTGGATCCGTCTAAATACCATTGGATTACGAGAGTCATTCAAATCGAGTGATATAGGGTACAAGTCTTTATCTTTAATCACTCGTAGTCGATTGGCTTTATGCTTTTCGATGAAAGGTGTAAAGTTGACTTGAACGGTTCCAAGTTCCCAAAAAATTTGGTGGCGACTCTAATATGTCTTAATTCGATTCGAAAGAACCTCGAGTCGATTATGCCTAGTGTGGATCCCGCGGACGCAGTTCCCGAGGGCCTTGTCCACAATGGATTTTTGTCCAACACATAACTTTCAATGGTTTAGGAATTTCCATTGTAGAATTTTGTAGGGCAATAATACAAATTAATGCATATGTCCTATCAAAAGTCTAATATGCATTAATTTATGTCGCGGCTATTTAATACTCTACAATGAAGAATTTGTTGAGCGCCCTATATATGAAAATTTGTATTAGATTTTTGATAGGACATTTGCATTAATTGACATAGATATGTTATATTTTGCCAACTTAGCGAGGCAACTTAACTCATACGGAATATTTTATTCAAGGTAATATGAAGTTCAGGGCATAGCTACTTAACATAAATGGGAAATCGTACATTGTTGGTGTAGATTGTATTTTTTAAAAGGATATAAGACAATCATTTTAGCTTTTTTGTGTTCCTTTTCTGTAGGCATGGAGTTTGGAGTTTGGTTTTTAATTCAAACCTTGACTTAATCTATTGTCGTTCATCTTTGGGATGTTACCCAATCCTATCATTTTTTTGAAATAAGCAAATACTTGATTTATTCACTTATCCATATGAATTACAAAATAAGGAAGGGGAAGGAGTTGGGACGGGTGTGGTGTGTCGTGATGGAAGAGGGGAAGTTCTATGGGGTTTGTCCGTGATCCGGGAAGCGGCATGGGAGGTTCACTTTGCGGAGACGATGGCTATTATGGATGGACTTGAAGAAGCGGCGCGGAGGGGCATTCTTAAGGTGGAGGTCGAGAGTGATTGTCTTCTTGTCATCGAAGCCATCAAACAACGCAAAGAAGGGAGGAGCATGTTTCTTTTATTAATTGATGACATTCTTGCATTTAGTAGTAATTTTCTTTCAGTTATTTGGTTACATGTAGGTCGTATTAACAATTGCGTAGCGCATGAACTAGCTCATTGTGTTCCACGTATTCCTGGCAAAGTCGTTTGGGAGGATGCTTTACCTCCATCGGCGAATGCTGCTGTAAACTTTGATCGTTTATTATTTGAGTAATGCCTTCGGACTTTTTCTTCAAAAAAATATGAATTACAAAATAATATCTTTGTTAAATAGAGGGAGTATAAGATATTGCACATCATTGAGGATACAATATTACAATGTTGTAAATATAAGAAAATTAATTACAGCTTTATATATTGTCTGTATATGCCCGTGCAATTTTGCACGGGTCTAAACTAGTGAACTAATGTTTACGAGGACGTAAATTTAAATATCGAGTGTTTTATAATTGCTACCCAATTGGTAAGTCTTTTAGTCTTCACCGTTGATGCTTTAAAGTTATCATTCTTTTTACTTCTTTGGCGTGTTTCCCTCCATTCTGACATGTTAGATTAGATTTTACTTTTGTATATTTTTAGTGTTGTCGATTTACGATTTCTTAACTGACGAGGTTTTTTCCCCCTAATTATATTACCGGCCCTTGATATCGACAATTATTCATCCTCAGCAAGCAAAGTATCAAGGCTCCATCAGAAAAGAAATTCTTATATTCCGCTCTTGCTCGAAACATGTAATGGTAGTACATTTAAACTGAAGTCTTGCTATTTTTTCCTTGAAATTTTGATTTTCAAAAGATAGTCATTATGCATTACAGCTCCTTTTCATTTAATAAAGATTTTGTTATTTGTTATTACTCTATTATTTATGTTTTTTTCCGTGCTATACTACGTACTATGTATAAAATATGAACACGTGTATGGTACAACGCTTCAAACAAAACAAGTTTCCTTTAAAGAGTATATCAGCCGCGCCGGAAGCAAGTTCACCATCGAAAAAATATTTATACTCCGGAAATAATATTTATACTCCGGGCCCTAAAATTTGATTGGAAAATGAGATGGCGCCACTAGGTGATACTCAAATTGGACGCCACCGAGAATATTATAGTAAATTAAATAGATATTTTCATTTCCCTCCTTTAAATTTTGAATTCCAAATTAATTATTAAAAAGGGTAATTTAGGAACTTAAAATCACATAATTAATTTAAAATAATTATAAATAAATGAAAAATTAGTAGAATTATACTTGAGTTTTGCCACTTTTTGTGGAGGATGTTACAACCACCAAAATAGTGCTACGTTTGTATACACGGTGGGCAGCGGCAACGGGTACTAGAGTTTCTTGACAGCATATATAATTGCTACATACTCATTGTTTAAACGGTTTAAATCGAAAAATTAGACACGAAATTCCGAGAGCATGTTTCTCCTCGAATGGGTCATCCACGCCCGGTAAGGGTATCATAGCTGATTAGCTGCTTCATTGGGTACTCGAGTTTGTATTTGGTTCATGGGCAAGACAAGTTAGATTAAGAGAACCATTTGTTACTTATCACAACTTCAAAATTTATGTCGAGGGATCATATTGTATTTTCTCTTTTGTTGGCTTGTAAATGAAAAACGTACCCAGTAGATGAAGAAAACAATACGATGATGATGAAAAATAAGTACCGATGAAAATAAATCTTCTTTATTAAAAGAACAACCACAAAGCCTATGTCTCGCTTTGTGGTTTAATCTTCTTTTTTATTTTTCTTTTATTTAAGGCCCCACCATATTATCCCATGATCTCTATCATCTTTTATATAGGGAATTAAGTTTTTTTTTTCACTTTGTACAACAATAAAGCTGAACAATTATTAAGCAGATATGTGACTATTGTAAATTACCTATTAACATAAATAAAATAGGAATTAATAACCTATATTAAAAATAACATAATCATCAAATGAAATAATACAATCCATAGAGTACAAATTTATTATATATATGTATTAAATTAAAATAAAATAAAAACACAAATACACTATAATCTCCATTGTTATGATTTCAAAACCAAAAAGTCACTAAAAATATTACTATAAATTTGGATTTTAAAATACCGGTATGAAAATAAAATCAATATTATCGCCAAACTCATTATGCACACAGTAATCTGATTGAAAAAAAAAAAAACTTTCAAAGATTACACAATTTAAATAAAAATATACAAAATTCATGCATCAAATCTGAACATAATAGGCTAACAAAAAAAACTAAGTACAAAAGCAATTGTACTATGCTTTGAACTGAAGTTTAGATTAAATAGAATACATGAATAATCAATAAAAAAAATAATGAAAATAAAAAAGAGCTACACCAATAAATACACTGAAATAAACACACGTGAAAGGTTGAGATCCATAATTTGCATGGGTTTTCCATTGTTATAAGTGAGTTTTCAACGATTGAAATGTATATATATAGTTTGTGCAGTGAGGTTAGAAGACGACAGTAAATGGGAGATGAGAGATGGAAAATGGCTCAATGGGTGAGTGTAAATGAGAGATTAATTGTGACGGCAATCTAATAGTAATAGGATTAGAATTAAAACAGAAGAAGAGTAGGTTAATGTGTGGTAAAATGACGGGCTGGGCCGACCATATTCGGGCCATGTTAATATCATTAACAAAAAGAAAATTGAAATTTAATTATAATTTGAGTTTTGTATATTAAACTTTACACGTATAATAAAAAGTTTAATCACAATTTTTTATCAAATCACAAGCTAAATTATAATATATTTTCCCGAAAACAAACCGAATTCACGGGTTCTTTTGTATACGAGATGTACGTCCCAATCTACATAAAGACATGTCCAAATATAATACTATCTGTTTGCAGCAAAGAGTAATTCAACAACTATTTATGTTTATAAACAAATCAATCATAAAATTGTTATCTCAAGTTCTTATTTAAAACGGGTATATTCGTGTTAAATTTAAGACGAGTCAAGTTATTTGAATACAACAGAAGCAGAATGAATAGCGATATTTTATGTACACAAGTGGGATGATACTTGCCCATTTTAATATTAAGACGGATACATCCACCTTACGTGAGACAACTGAATAAATTTATGATTAAACCAACCAATAGCAAATAAGTCTAAATGTGAATGTTTATGTTCATTTAACCTTTTTATTTTATTTTATTTTATGTGAGCTGCAAAAATAAAAAATTGATATAATATTTTATTCAGTTAGTCTATTTTAAGACATATATATCCATCTTAAATTAAAAAAGTGTCAAATAGCATCTCACTTGCATAAATATGCCGTTACTTTATATCGCGCATAAATAGGCTATTACTTTATATCGCACAATAATCATATTGTTTTTTTTTTAATTGGCTAATTTAGGGGAATGATAGTAATTTTTGAATTATTTTAATTGTTCATTTAGGTATGGTGAATATGAATGATTATTTAAACAATTCTTTTAAATTATTATATATTTATACGATAATGTCAAAAATTTGAATATTTTACGATTTAACTAAACCGTCTTGAACGTGCACGGGTCAAAATTTTCTTTTGGACCCGTTTGACTCATTAACAATCCTTACTAAATGAAAAATATGTCAAAATATTCATTTTAAAATCATCTAAATAACAAGACAAAATGGTAACTCTAATTTAACTAACGAAGGGACATATTGTACTACAACAACTCCTCTACCAATTGACCCAAACATAATGTATCATTTGCTCTAATTGTAAATGAATTTTATAATTCAATTCTAAGTTTCAAATATGACTTTTATAACTCAATATTTACATTTGTAATTCTAAATTGTACAACAAGAAGTAGAGTGATTTATTGCTTTATTTTAAAACATTATTTCTAAACATAGTTATTTTAGAAAAGTATAATTAGATAGTACTCCGTATAAAACTTAATCTTAGATATTTTACATCTTTTTATAGTTCTAAAATTAAAAGAAAATTGAAATAGCGTACCCGTGCAATTTGCACGGGTTTAAAACTAGTATAAACATATAAAACAACAACCATATGACGTCATCTTTTCCCGCCTACTAAGGATTCATTAGAGTCAAGACTCAACCCTAGACTATCGCTGCTTTTAACCATTTTTCTATACAATCACTACTGCCCTCATATTTTCTCATCTGTCTCTAAATCTAAATCTAAATCTCTCTTCATTTTTCAATCGTTAGTATATTGGAAGTTTTCATGCGTAATTTCATCCAAGATTGTTTTTAATCGGCTAAATGCATACACTTGCTCTACCCAACAATCATCGATTTTCACAAGGTGAGATTTCATTTGAAGCATTTCTTTACGAATTTACAATCAGGTCATTTTTTTTTATCACTGCCCATATAATTAATATTGATGAAAAAAATCATTCAAGAAAAGAGTTCATATTTCTTTGTAACCATTTGCAATCAATTTAGTTCCTTATATTCATGAAAGTTTAATGCAAATTAGAATTTCATGATCAAGAAGTTTACCCGTATATTGAGTGTATATATATGATTTAAGTTTAAATTTGATTAGTTTATCAGATTTTTTAAGGCTATTGTCTGTTGATAAATGGAGAAAATGATCTTTTTATCCATTCTCGACAATTTTTTCTTTTTTTGACATTGATTGTATGACATAACCGTCATGTTCTGATCAACTAATCAGATTTATTTACTCGCAGATAACTGTGAGAGATTACTCCAATGATTTTTCAATTGGGTACATGAATAAATTCGTTGTTAAAAAAAGCAGGTAATTCTGATGATGCAGCATGTTAGTCTTTTGTTAACCCTTCTCAATATTCTTAAGTAAGCCCTTCTCCCCTGTTTTTATCTCTTTGTTTTTTGTTTTTATTTTGTCGATATTATGGTGTTGCTTTGTATTAATTATTTAATCCGTGTCAATCATTTGTTTGTCTTTGATCAAAATACCTTTCACAAAAAAAGAAGGGAAACAAATGATTGGGACAAAGGGGTACAATTTTGTGTTGAACTATATGTGCATGTCGTTCAATCCATATTCGGTAGCCTATAAAAATTATCAGTTTGCCAATTTTATAAGTGTTGTTAATTCCTTAGTTTTTTAATCAAACTAGACTACATTGCTCCTATCAATTACTCTCAATTTCAACTATTTTACGTTAACATAGCTATGAAAAAGGATGGGTATGAATGTACCAAACTATTATGTACCTTTATTCTCTTCATTATTCTTTGCTGACTGCCGTTCATCCTCTCAACTCCTAAAAACTCTACTACTCAACTAGAATCTTTTGCTTAATAAAGCAATAAGCAACAGATTCACCATGTCCCTGCTGATTATAATAAAGAGAACGTATTTTCCCTAATTTTTTAGGGTTGATATATTTTCAATTAGTTAGGAGTAATTATAAATTATTAATTTGATGATACTTATACAAGTTTTTTTTCTTTTTTTTTTTTAACAGAAGAGTTATTGCATGTTTCATTAGGCCTTTGTGCAATTTCACATGTAATTTTATAATTTTATGTTGTGTTCTTTTATGTACAATCCACGATGTCCAATTTAATGGAAGTTTGAGACGAACTTAGTATTATTTCGACTCACATTCGCTTGAAGTGACAGACATCTAAAATTAGCCCTTTAATCTTTATTGTGCAATTCAAATTACTCTTCGCCACTCTTATTGTCTTATAGTTTTGCCTTTATTGATCTCTACGGTTTTAATGGGACTGCATTTAAGAGATGAACTACTGAGGTCTCTAAATTAGTGATGAACAAGGGTAAATTCCATATAAGAGACTGTTCTATTCATTTATAGACAATTTGAATCATCACGTAACTATTGTATATTTGTATTTAATTTATGAATTCATGGTTTGCCTACATATAGAGCTTATTTGTTTGATTTCATAAAAAATGTGTGAAAGCATAGACAATTTGAATCATCATGTATATATTGTCGCTTTGCCTAGATGTAGAACTCATGGAAGCAAGTGCATCCTTATCTTGATTTTTAAATACATGTGTGAACTTATAGTACTCTTTAGCTGTGTTCTGTTTCATGTGGAATAAAAGAAGTTTTTATCATTTTCAGTACAATGGTTAAGCCATTTGTTTTGGCAGAAATTTATATTTATAATGAAATGGGAGTGAAGGCATAGAAGATATATTCAAAACAATTTTTTTTACTTAAAGCCTGATCATTGGATATTGCATCCTACATTCCTACTCTTATGGATATTTTTACGGCAAAGTTCATTGTTGGTTCACTTGGTTGTATGTTTTCGAGTTTGTTCAATGATGCTACAACATGAAGTTTAATCCCTTTATTTTTCGGTTTATTTAGTCAATTTTACCAAAAATCATGGTATCTACTCTTTTACCAGAAAACAGGACCGAACAAATATGAATCTTTAGCTCAATTATGAATCGCAATATAATATAACGTTGCTTATGATGATGCGTCTTATATAACATAATTTAAGACTGCTAGATCATGCGAGTCTTTCATTCTCCCCTTGCCCCTATAAACTCTCTACAATTTCATATATCATATCTTAATCTATTAATAGTTTCATCCTCTCCAGATCTATAATGTCTTCCGAAAAGCGTTACATGTTGGTTTTATACGAAATGAATAGACTTGTGATGCTTCTAGGACCATATGGGAAAACCAAGAACCTATTTTTACAAGGAAGTAATGTTCTTATCCCTTAGCAAGTGGAGAAAACAGATTCTTATTGGCATTCATTAAACGAGGCAATTTACAGCCAAACGGCTTTGGTTTCATGAAAATTATCACACACGTTGCAGTTATCAGTGGGAGTGGATGAGTTTAAGCGTGGCTGTGTACAATGGTCATCAAGTGGAGAGGATGTGGAAATTGTGGTAGCTTAGACAACCGAGTTGGGGCTGTTAGGTCACTGTTTTTTGATTTGAAACTAATCGATCTCGAATCAATCAATCAACTTATAAATTTGAATCAATCGAATCGAACTTATATGATCTCAATCGAATCAACTTATAGAATCAATCAATCAACTTATAGGATCTCGAATCAATCGAATCAACTTATAGGATCAAGTGAACTTAAATTAAGTGAGGTATAGAATCGAACTGACTTATAGGATCTCGAATCGAATCGAATCGAACTTATAGGATCTCGAATCAACTTATAGGATCTCGAATCGAATCAACTTATAGGATCTCGAATCGAATCAACTTATAGGATCGGGGCGAATCAATCAATCAACTTATAGGATCTGAAGTGAACTTAAATTAAGTGACTTTAAGTCCAAAAGAACAGGGCCTTAATGCCAAGACAATTTGGAGTGGAAAAAGTCATTTTGGAGTCAAGATTGATCCATTTTAGTCTCACACAAGTTATATTCGGGAATATTGGTAAGGTGGTGGTTGTCATATAAGGCGCTTCTTTTAGTAATACTGAGTATTTTTTTTTTTAAATGATATAAGACCATAATGTAATTGTTCATTTGAATTAATATTTAATATTGTACTGGAAAAATGAAACTACTAAGTTGTACCATCTACATGTAATCTATAAATTTGTTTTGGATACAATAGTATACTCTATTATATAGAGGACGCAAAAATGATGAGACTGAAAAATTTAGTCTAATCAGTGAAGAAAGAGTGCACCTCTATCTGACTGTGTGTGACTATTTCTATAATTTTATGTATTGGCAGCAACATTAGTTTTTTTTTTTCATTCAAATCATTCTACTTAAGAGGTTTTACCGCAAATACTTGTGAAAATAGGCTTTATACAAGTATATTTTAACTACCTTTTTTTTTTTACTAAAATAGATCATCATTCTAAGGTAGTTATTTTACGCAATTTTTATATAGAATCCTTTTACAAATGACTAACTGTTGTAAGGGCACTATGTAAATTTCTTCCCAATTCCTTTCTTTTACATACCCGTGCAACTTGTACGGGTCCTAAACTAGTATATATATATATATATATATATATATATATATATATATATATATATATATATATATATATATATATATATATATATAGGAGTTCTTATGAGTCTTTTATATCCATCGAGTCCCTAAGATCTTTTAAGGGCCATTAAATGGACTAAATGGATGGTTGAGATGGATGGAGAAGGGATGGGTTAAAGACTACCAAAAAAAAGGAAAAAAATGTAGATGGTTGGATTGAAATGGATGGTTGAGATTGAAGAAAAAAAACTTATCACTAATTAATTTCCTATACACTAATTAGATTGTCTTTCTCTCTCTAGCCTATAAATAATCACTTTTGAGTTTCAGAATTGATGAGTGTAACTCTGATGTTGTATGAGTTTTATGAGTATAACTTTGATTTTTTAAGGCGGTTTTATATGCAAAAATTTTGAATTTATACAATTTTAACATTTTACGAGTGTAACTTTGGTCTTTTAAGGCGGTTTTGAATATAAAAATTTGAAATTATACCATTTTACCATTTTACAAGTGTAAATTTGATGATTTACGAGTGTAACTTTGATTTTTTAAGGCAATTTTTTAAATAAAAAATTGAATTTATATAATTCTAACATTTTACGAGTGTCACTTTGATCCCTAACGAGTGTAACTTTGATATTTTTAAGGCGATTTTTTATATAAAAATTTGAATTTATATAATTTTAACATTTTACGAGTGCAACTTTGATCCGTAATGAGTGTAACTTTGATGCTTTATGAGTGTAACTTTAGTATTTTAAGACTGTAACATTAGTATTTTTAGGTCATTTTGTGTAAAAAAATTGAATTTTATTATATGTTGAATTTATGTTATTTTATCACAAATTTATGAGTGTAAGTGTAAACTCATTACTTTAAGAGTGTAACTCTTAAGGTTTATAAGTGTAACTTTAGTCCTTTATATGTGTAACTTTGATCCTTTAAGAGTGTAACTTTAGTCCGAGCACCGACAAACACCACCACCGTCTTCCACCACCAACCTAAACCCACAAAAAAATGTAGATCTGAAAAAAAAAGATGTGATTATTTGACGTGTGTAACTTTGATGGAGTACGAGTGTAACTTTAATATAATATGAGTATAACTTTAAAAGAACCCAACAAACAAAACAAGAACTAATCCCCAAAAATTTGAGAAAATAAATAAAAAGATGAGATTTAAAATAGCAAATTTGAAAAAAAAAAAAATAACATAACAAAAAAATATACAAAAACTTAACAAACAATGACTTTTTTTAATTGAAAAACAAAAAATATAACAAAAAAAAAACAAAAAAAATTCTGAAAAAAAAAAAACTTCACATCTACGAAGAAGAAGACGAAGGGATGGAAGAAAGGAGGATGGCGCGTTGTGGCTGTCGTTGATGGGGTCGGTGTTGTGGTAGTTCGTGGTAGACGGGGGACTGACTTCCTCTTCTCCTTTCTTCTTCCTCAGATCTACCACCACCAACTTCCTCTGTTGTTGCCGCTGTCAAGGGGTGGTCGGGGGGTGTTGTGGTGGAGGTGGTGGAGAAGTCGACAACTGGTGGTGACGGAAAGGGGGTTGTTGTCTCGTGTGGTGGTGGTACAGTTGTGTGAGAGATCTAAAAAGGGAGGTGCGTGGTAGTGGTTGGCCCGGTGGTCAGATCTAAACAAAGGAGGTGCGTAGTGGAGGTTGGCGTGGTAATGCGTGGAAGTAGAAGGTGGTGGTGGGTGGAGAGAGACGGTCTTATGGGTGGTAGTGGTGTCGGGTGGGGTGTGGGACGTTGGGGTGATGGATTGGCGGGTTTCGGTGATTGTGGGATGGTGGTGGGTGGTGTCGGGTGGGATGTTGATGGTGGGTGGTGGTGATGGTGGTGAGCGAGGGAAGGATTTATTTTTTGGGTTTTTTTTTTTTGGGTTTTAGAGAGATGAGAGGAATATGATAATTGTGTGAGATGAGAGAGAAGTGAGTGGAAAATAAATTATATATAGTGAATTAGTATTTGAATAGTGAGGGTAGAGAGGGAAAGTGTTTTTTTAGCATTAATCCTCTCTTTTTAGCATTAATCTCCTCTTTTTTTCCTTTCAATCTAAGCCTTCCATCTTCCTCATCCAAGGGCCCTAAAGAGGACTTATGGACTCAAGGATTTTTGGTGGACTCATTTGATCTTATATATATATATATATATATATATATATATATATATATATATATATATATAGAGAGAGAGAGAGAGAGAGAGAGAGAGAGAGTCAAAATCGGATGAGAACGAGCACTCGGTGCAAACGGTGAGAACACACTCTAACCATAGGATTAAAAGAATCAGCGGCCCATATCCTACCTCATACATACACAATCACAAATTAAAAAAAGCTCTTCGTCATAACCTCCCCCAAACATGACATTCATCATTATTAATGCATCACCATTCACGAGCATCACCATTCACGATCCCAACCCATGAACCACTAACACCGCCACCACCGCCCACATGCCGCCACCCCTACCACGCTGTTTGAGACTACCGAAGGTTCGACAATACGTCGCGGCTCCGGCGAACACCAACGACTACCTCTAACTACGACAGTTCACCACAACCTATAACAGCCACCACCTCTTGTCTCCCTCCACCACGCAGACGACGGCGACACTAAGTCCGACAATAAGAAAGTAGATCTGAAATTAATTTGTGCTACACAATTTTAATGTATCTAGTTTCTTTATTGATGTATCTCAAAGCCATTTTAATGTACCTAGCAATTAATTTCGTGTATCTATGATTAGATACATTAAAATGGTGGTTAGATACATCAAAAATTAGTGTAGGTACAATCCAAATCTGGGATTCGAAAATCGGGATTTTTGGTTGTTGGTGATGCTCAATGGCCTTGCTGGAGTTGCGTGCCATTATGGTTGTCCGTTGGTGGCCCGTCCGTCTTACTGATTGTCGTCCTCGGCGGCAGCAATCGTATGAAGACGAAAACAGATATGGGATTTGCAATCGGGTTTAATAGGTATTCGCCGGAGTTGTGAACATGAGTGGTTGTGAGAATAACGGATCTGGTTGTGTTTGCGTCGGAGGTGCGGTGGTGAAGTTGCGAGGCGTCATCGTGGTCAAGCAAATTCGCCTGAACCGCCTGCGTGATTGTGTGAGTGGTGGTCGTGGAGGCGATTTTTGTGGATGCCGGTGGTGATAATGGTGTGTGGTGTTGCCGGTGATGTTGACGGCGGTGGTGGCTGCCGGTGATGTCTATGGCGGTGGTGGCTGTGATTTGTGGTTGTAGCTCGTGTTTGTTGGTTGGGTTTTAATGTCACCTCATTAAAATTATGGTTAGTTGTCAGATAGTAGTAGTTATTAATGTTAGTAGTTGGGTAGATATTCGTTCTCACCGTTTGCACCGAGTGTTCGTTCTCACCGGATCCTAAAATCAAGATCTTGTCCGAACCTATAGTTCAGTACGAACTGTACGAACTGTCTAATTTAGGTAAGTAACATAAAATAACCAAGACTTCTGCGAAAGCCCAAACCCAACCTTCATTATCCTCTCTCTCTCACTCTCTCTCTCTCTCTCACACCTCAATCAACTACCAACCAACGCCTACAGCCACAACCTGACTCGGCAGAGACGACCGCCATGTTCCCTCCGGTGACTTCGCCGACGATCCTTTCTATTCTCTTTCTCTTATCTCTTTGCGATTGTCTTCCTTGTTGCAGCCCTTTCCTGGCTCATCGTCTCCTTCGTCGCCGCCCTGGTTGCCGCACCACCACCATAATTAGGTGCATTTTCAATCATTAGGAACTCAATTTGATTCGAAGTCAAAAATGTTTTCAGTGTGATTAGTTTTTTAAAAAAATTTCTTTGTTTTTCTTAGATATATGATTTAAATTACTCAATTGTTTTTTAAAAAAATCTTATTTATGCTAATTGTTGAGGCGCATTTGACCGAGCTATGGTGGTTTGATGGTGCGAGATTAAACGAAACTGGAGTTGCAGGTGGTGAGTTGGTTTGGTGTTTGTCGGAGGTCTTGGTAGAAGAGATTAAACAAAAAAAATCTGATTTATGTTAGTTGTTGAGACGGTTTTGAGGTGCGCATAAAGGATTGTGGGAGGTAGGGAGTTTGCGCCGGTGATAGTCGTCGGGATGAGCTTTTTCGCGAAATTAAGTTCTTTTAAGAGCAACTTATTTTCCCTCTGAAATAAGTAATGCCAACTTTTCCCTCATATTCCTCCTTTTCTTTTATTCAAATTCTATAACAAAAAAATGAAGTAAAATGTATTAGTGGCGATTATAACTCAGTTACCTAATCAGATATATTTTCCATTGAGCCTAAACTTAGGCATGCTGAAAAATATTGCCTGTCTGTAAGAATACGATAGTCTAACATTTGTTTGAATGGTGCTGGCCGTGGGGATGACTAGTCCGGTGGTGTCGCAAGATGTGTTTAGGGTAGGTTGAGAGGCGGTGGATGGTGTGGCAGTAGTAAGGTTGTGGTCTGCTCATGTTGTACTAGTTGGTGCTGGTGTGGCGGTTATAGTGGTGGTAGCGGTGGATACATCAAATATGATTCCGGATACATACATGAATATTGTCAGATACACAAATCGAGCTGTGTATCTAGAGTACTCATATGTGTATCCGGAGGGAGTAACATATGTATCTAAGTGGCGGTGATGCGGGTGCGCATAGTAATGGGTATGGCATACTCCCTGGATCATATGCACTAGCTCAATCCGCCAACATCTCACATGGATATGCAGTCTTCTTCTGTATATCTGTCATAAGATTACGCAGCTAAAATAGCAGACTTCAGCTTCTGGAGCGTGGGAAGTAAAAGTAAGATGAGATCGCCTTCAATGCAACTTTTGCAGGCATCAGCAACAGACATAGAAAGCAATGTGTTCCACTTTGGGGTAGTTTTGTTTGAAATAATAACTGGTAGAATTCCTTATATGGAGGATGATAGTTGTGTCGCCGATTGGGTGTTAAAGATGTTGGAGAAAGGCGATATACCTCGACAAAGTATCGATCCAACACTGAGTTGGTTTCAAAAGGAGCAAGTACAAACACTATGTCACATCATCAGAGACTGTGTTAATCCTGATGCAGTAGAAAGACCAACCATAAGACAGGTTACTGGTCGTCTAAGGGAGGTGACAGGGATGAGTCAGACGCAGCTACTCCCAAGTTATCTCCTCTATGGTGGGCTGACTCGAGATTTTATCCCAAGAAGAACTTTAAAAGTTACATATTTATTCGTGTATAAGCTTCATTAGCATGCTTCTAAAAGCATGGTCATTTTAGAGTATACTTCGGTACACTGTAAACAGTATTTTTGAAGATCCCATTTAACAGAACTAGACATGCCTTCAGGTTTTGATATGGAGCTTTTTGAGTAAGAAATGAGTGAGTGTATATATTTGGTTACAGATTGAGAAATGTGAAAATTAGATCTATTTCAGCTTTATTCTTTGCGGTCTTACAGTTATCTTTGCAATTTTTAGTTGTTCAGTCTGCAGAATTGTACCCGTGAATCATAATTCAAATAATGAGAATTATACAACTGTAAGCTTGCTATAAGAGTAAACCTCACAATTTTTAGGAGTAATCCTCCTGTTTTAGGCAGCAATTTGAGACTCGAAGTTGCAAATCTAGATTACTCTATTAGTCCATATTCATGCCAGAACTGATGGACAAATTAAAAATAGGAACGGAGAACATAAGGTGTTGTTAAATAATACTCGTACTTTGACTTTGAGGCAACAGATGGCCGCGGCATGGCTGCTGCAATAATTGAGAATATATCCATCTACCAAACTCATCAAATACAAATCTCGTTGCTATCGTCGAAATTCAGTCAAAGAAAAAAAAAACACAACAGCAGGAATTTAAGTTAAACAGCCACACATATTTACAACCAAAATCAAGTAATCTGAGTAACCAAGTGAAATATACATTGAGCAAAATGATACGACTTAACAGGGAAAGCAAAGCTAAGATGTCTTGAGTGAAAAGCTTATAGGCATCCTGGTATCCTCATTGACAACCACCATTTACAACCATACAATTATAATTATACACATATAAAGTGTAACTCTTGCAATATCCTGCCTAGGGCAGCTATATCATCTTCACAATCCAAAGTCTATATCAATTTATACATATATAGGAGACATGTCAAAATCAAATCTGCATCTGAGAGGTGCTTGCAGAGCTTCAGATAGGTTTCAACATATCCGGGCTGTTGCATCCTTTTTTTGAGCCCATCCACAACCACTATCCTATCAACCTTTTCAGGTCGAAGACCTAAGTCTAGTATTTTGGTTATCGTTTCTGTATCATCCCCAAAATTCCCACCTTTGATATGCCCTCACAATAACAAAGTCAATGACCTTTTTGGTGGAGTAACTTGTTACTTCCAATGCAGTCAACAGCCTTGAAACTGCCCCACTTTCTCTTTGTGAGGCACATATAGCCAAGACAATGTTGTAACACCCCCTCATACCAAGGTGCCTTACCAGGACCACCCTACCATGAAAGTGTGTTACCATCTCGGTTGCCCGAGGTTAGTACATATCAAAAGCGTCTGAACTGAGCACATTTATTAAGGTACCATAAAGTATAAAAGTTTACATCGATCAAATCCCAAACTGTTACAATAAAATAAACCAAATGTCTGACAACTAAGAAATCCAAAACTACGACTCGGACAGTGATGCTACGACTGGTGATGACAACTCTCCCATGACTGCCCCAATACCAAGCAAAACCTATCAAGTCTGCTCACCATCCCCGAATGGATCACCGCATATTTCACAAACAACAACGGGGTCAGTATTACTCAATCAATATAAGACAAACAACAAGGTAACCAGCTGATCATCCTCCAACCCAGTCTCCCGATCTCACACAGTAACCGACTACACCAGAGTGTGTAGCCCTGTCAAATTACCCATCGCAACAGGTAATCCTCGCCGCCAGTGGGTGACCGCAGCCGATCCCACCTAGTCCAGCTCATCAACGAGCGACTAACAATCTCTGTCCCTTAATGTGCACATCCCCTCCCGTGACAGTTCCACGGAGTGCGAACGAGGGTGTGAAGCCACTCCCGCAAGTGACTCAACCACAACCATCACAACATCGTCACAAGCACCACCACACCAACACTCCGATGATCAGCAGATAACAATCATACACAATACACAAACATCTTAAATAAATTAGACAGAACTGAGTAGGAAAACCCTACTTTAGCAATCAACAGTAGCACGAAACTCGGACAATCAGAAAGGCTCCTCTACGAAGTCTTCTTCTATACAATGATCACATAACACAATTACACATTGCACAATCCCCCATATTCCCAATTCCATATATGTATACAGTAACCCCAAAGAACACAAACAACATAGAAATAGAACTTACCAATAGTAGAATGAGGAATTATACACAAGAACCACGAAGATTGCACACACCACGATTCTAGGGAATGATTAGGAAGTGATTAGGGTAAACGTAGAATGATGAAGTTTGAAATAAGGTTTTAGAAACTAACGCGGGGTATAAAAATAACCCCAAACATTCCCCAATCAAATCGTCAAAATACGCTTCGCCAGACCGGATACTCGGTCGAGTAAAGTGTATACTCAGCCGAGTATCCTCTACTCGGTCGAGTATTCACTATACTCGGCCGAGTATTCCTCGGCAGAACCAAAACAGACTACAACAACAGCACTACTCGGCCGAGTAGTCACCAAAGAAAATCCGTAGTATTACAGTCTTCCCCCCTTAAAAAGAACTTCGTCCCGAAGTTCACACTCCACCCTTAAACAAGACACTGCACAACACAAAAAGACTACACTGACAAACATTTATCAACACCAAAAAACCACACAAGACACCACAAGACTCACTAACCCGACTCAAACTAAGACAAAACACAACCGCGACCATCTCCTACCCCCCTAAAAAGACAACGGTTACGTCCCCGTAACCAAACATACCTGATCAAAAAGGTTAAGAAAACATTCTCGCATAGCTTCCTCAGATTCTCATATGGCTTTCTCCACATTATGATTAGACCAAAGGACCTTGAGTAAGACCGTCTCACCATTCCTTGTCTTACGCACCTTGCGATCAAGAATCTCTTTAGGAATCTCGACATAGGACATGGATTCATCAAGCTCGATGTTCTCCATCTCAAGGATATGCGATGGATTACTCAGATACTTCAGAAGCTGAGAAACATGGAAAACATTGTGGACTCTATCCAAAGCTGGTGGCAAGGCTAATCTATAGGCTACCTCGCCTATACGGCCAAAATCTCATAAGGACCTATAAACTTTTGACTTAGCTTACCCCGCTTCCCAAATCTCATCACACCTCGCATAGGTGACACTTTCAAAAGGACCTTGTCACCTACTGCGAACTCAATGTCCCTACGGTGTAAATCGACATAGCTCTTCTGACGATCTTGAGCCGCTCTCATCTTTTGCCGAATTAACTGGACTTCCTCCACCATATCCTGTACTAGTTGTGGCCTTAAAACCACTGTCTCAGAACTATCATCCCAACAAACTGGACTTCGGCACTTCCGGCCATACAAAGCCTCAAAAGGTGTCATCCTGATGCTCGTATGATAACTGTTGTTGTATGAAAATTCGATCAGATCAAGCCTGTCTTCCCAGCTGCCCCCAAACTCCATGACACATGCCCTCAACATGTCCTCTAAGGTCTTGATGGTTCGTTCTGTCTGACCATCAGTTGCTGGATGAAAGGATGTACTCATCTTCAAAGTTGTACCCATCAACTCCTGCAGTTCTTGCCAAAACTTGGATATGAACCTCGCATCACGATCAGAAACGATATCTTTAGGTATAACATGTAACCGAACCACATGCCTCATGTAACCCAGTGCCAGCTGCATTTTAGACCAAGTATCTTTCATAGGAACAAAGTAGCTGACTTGGTTAACCGAACAACAATCACCCAGATCATGTTTTTAGCTTGCTGTGACCTAGGCAACCCCACAATGAAGTCCATAGAGATTGACTCCCACTTCCACTTAGGTACTTCCAAAGATTGTATCTTACCTTGTGGTCTCCTTTATTCACCCTTGACCCTTTGACAGGTCAAACATCTGGCCACAAACTCAGCTACATCTTTCTTCATGTTTGGCCACCAGAAAGTCTTCTTAAGATCTTTGTAAAGCTTGTCACCACCCGGGTGAACTGAATAAGGAGTACAATGAGCCTCCGTCAAGATCACTCTCCTCAACTCTGCATCCTCAGGAACACACCATCTCCCACCAAAACGGACACTCCCATCTGTATGGATAGAAAACCTGGAAACCGTCCCACTCTCTACTCTGGACTTCCACTCCTGAATCTTAGGATCAAGCTACTGCTTACTCTTGATGTTCTCATAGAACTCTGGCTCGATCGTCAAATCCCCGATGGAATCCCCCTTCCTTAACATAAAGATTCCCATCCTAGACACCTCATCCCTTAGCTTTAGCAAGGACATGGCTGGCGAATGAACGCTCTTCCTACTCAGTGCATCTGCAACAACATTAGCCTTACCCTCGTGATAGATGATCTCCATATCATAATCTCCGATAAGCTCCATCCACCGTCTCTGTCGCATATTAAGCTCCTTCTGAGTGTAGACATATTTTAAGCTCTTATGATCGGAAAACACCTTAAAGGTCGCTCCATAAAGGTAGTGCCTCCAAATCTTAAGAGCGAAAACAACTGCACCCAGCTCCAGATCATGAGTAGGGTAGTTCTCCTCATATGGCTTCAGCTGCCTCGAAGCATAAGCGATGACTTTCCCTGCCTGCATCAAAACACAACCAAGACCATTCTTTGAAGCATCGGTATAAACCTCAAAGTTCTCACATCCCTCTGGCAAACTAGGATAGGAGCCGTGGTCAAGCGTTCCTTTAAGGTCTGAAACGCCGTCTCACAACTCTCATCCCAAACAAATCTGGTCTCTTTCCTCATCAAAGATGTCATAGGTTGTGCTATGGTAGAGAAATCTTTCACAAATCTCCTGTAGTAGCAAGCAAGGCCTAAGAAACTCCGAATCTCAGCAACATTCTTCGGTGATTCCCACTTGGTTACGGCCTCAATCTTACTAGGATTCACAGATACCCCCTTCTTGGATATCACATGACCCAGAAAAGCCACCTTCTCCAACCAGAACTCGCACTTAGATAGCTTGGCATAAAGTTGATTCTCTCTCAAAGTCTGTAAGACTATCCTCAAGTGCTCCTCATGTTCTTCCTTAGTCTTAGAATAGACTAAGATGTCATCGATGAAAACAACCACAAACCTATCCAAGAACGGTGTAAAGATCTGGTTCATCAAATCCATGAAAGCTGTCGGTGCATTGGTCAACCTAAAAGGCATCACCACGTACTCATAATGACCATATCGAGATCGGAACGCCATCGTAGGAATATCCTCATCTGCTATCCTCAGCCGGTGATAACCCGACCTCAGATCAATCTTGGAAAACACACCTGCTCCACTTAGCTGATCAAACAGGTCATCAATCCTAGGCAAAGGATATTTGTTCTTCACTGTGACACGATTCAGCTCTCAGTAAACAATGCACAGTCTCATACTCCCATCTTTCTTCTTTACAAAAAGAACTGGGGCTCCCCACGGTGACACACTAGGCCTGATATAACCCTTGCTTAGCAACTCATGTATCTGCTTTTTCAACTCCGCTAACTCTTTAGGTGCCATACGGTAAGGTGCTTTGGATATCGGACTTGTTCCCGGTTTAAACTCCACGCTGAAATTAACATCCCTCTTGGAAGGCAAACTCGGTATCTCCTCAGGAAAGACATCTTCGAACTCTCTCACCACAGATATCTCAGAAGGTGTCGGCGGCTCTACTCGGTGATCTCTCACATGATAGAGAATCAAGGGGCACTTCTTCCTCAAACATGACTTTAAAGTCATCACAGCTATGAACTCACACTTAGTTTTACCACAAACCCTCTATAAGACACCCTTAGGACCCTTTAAGGACACTCTCTTTTGCCGACAATCTATCCTGGCATCATACTTACCCAGTCAATCCATCCCGACAATCACCTCAAACCCATCCATAGAAAACTCTAACAGATCTATCGGTAAATCTACCCCTCCAACCACCATGGACACACCCTTATACAACTTGAGACACGACACAGACTCCCCTGAAGGTATGAACACATCATCTTTTACAACCTCAAACTTACCCAAACTCATAGACATGGTATGACTCTTAGACACAAAAGAGTGTGTAGCCCCTGAATCAAACAAAACAAAGGATGGTACATTATGAACAAGAAAGGTACCAGTAACTACATGAGCATCATCTTGTGCTTCCTGTTTGTCCATCATGAAAAGCTTCCCACTATTTTTCTGTCCTCCACCTTGAACTGAAGCATTGGAGGTACTTGGCTTGGCTGCTGAATCCTGGGTGGTGCTGTTCTTCTGACGTTGATATGACCCACCACCATTGCGGTTATAACTGCCCTGGTAGCCCTGTCCACTTCTGTTGCCCCATGAACCTCCCGGTCGGTTACTAGCAAAGCTCTGAGTTGGCCCCGAGAGAAATTCCCTTGCCGAGCTCCTGAGCCAGTGTCGGGCCTGTAACTCGTGCATTCCCGTCTCCTGTGGCCTACACCACCACAGTTGAAGCATGTAAGGTTAGAGTTGTCACTCACACTCCGACCTCCATTCTTTCCTCAGCCACGAGATCCCCCCGAGAAACCAGCTCCACCAGAAAAAGCCTTTGCATGGTTGAAGTTCCCTTTCTTGTTGGCCGACTGACTGTTGCTTCCACTGTCAGCCTTCCTCTTTTCAGCAGCAGTCCCCTCATCAATCTCTCTTTATTTCTACATTACATAGTATAACATCCATATCCCTACCTCCTTTATTTCTACATTACACAGTGCATTTCAATTATGTCGAAATAGATGATATATAGAGAGTGAAAGGTTTTCAGTTCACTCTATCAATATCATGTAATAAATGCTTGCCAATTAGTGGATATGGTTGATACTTGACCTATGCAAACTATACAAGGATGATTCAATTACAAAGTGAGGGCCTATAATCTGTGATATACGATTAAACCTGCGGTTGTTACCGACTTACCGTATCTAATACTGTGATTTGGACATTTGGTACCATGATTTAGATTGCTTTACCCTTGTTTGGAATTTGGATGCAAGGGGTCAGGCTTGTAGCGAAGGGAAATGAGATCAATTTTGTATTACGTCCAAAATCTAAAGAGCTTAAATATTTGTTAATGCTTACAAGTTCGCTCAGATAACAATTTTCTATGGAGTTCTACAACCAAGACTTCAAGAGGACAACCAAGGCGGAGTAAAAGGCGGAATTAGGTTCAGTGGTGTGATATTGTATAATACAATCAGTGATATTGTTTAGTACAACCAGTGATATTATTTATCGTAAGGTGTGATATTGTTTTGTATAAGTTGTGATACTCTTTTACTGGATTCAAATACTTAGATACAATATTACAGCTTATACTAAACAATATCACAGCTTAGACATTTTTTTTTAAAAAAAAAAAATCGTGATATTTTTATGTAGAGCGTGTGATACATAAGTGAACTCACGAGACTCAAAAACATAGAGTGGACTCATGTGATCCTAATTCTTTATATATATATATATATATATATATATATATATATATATATATATATATATATATATATATATATATATATATATATATATATATATATATATAGGGTCGGGGTCAGGTGCGAACTAAAGTTCGGTGCGAACCGTACGAACTAGCTTCAAACCAGTTTTTTTTTTTTTTTTTTTTTTTTTTTTTTTTTTTTCAGATACACTTTATTTCCTTACTAGATACACCTCTTATTCAGATACATTTTATAACATATGTAGATACACTTTTTTTCCACCCTAAAATTCTAGATGCACTTTTACACTTTTTTAACTCTAATTTTTTTGGGAGTTTTAAGACTAACTCCGAGATACATTTTATACTATTTGCGGATACATTTTATATTATTAACGGATACACTTTATGGAAATTGCTACAAGTTTTAACACTAACTCTCGGTCACGTTTTATTTTTTTTGCGGATATATTTTATATTTTTGCCGGATACACATGACATTAAAGCTAGATACACATCTTTTCAAACCCACATACACATGTCATTAAAAGTCGGATACTTCCAGATACACATGATATTACTACTAGATACACATGTATCCCGTAGTAATACCATGTGTATCCGGGCCGATATTATGTGTATCTACGTGGTATTTTGCGTATCTACCGCCCCCGCCACCACCACTGCCCTACCACCGCCACAACCACCATCACCGCCGCTACCACCACCACCACCGTCACCACCATTACCAAACTGATCCCCACTAACACCATACCACTACCCCGACCATGCCACAGACAACACCGGCGACATCACCGCCACCCTACTTATCTTATGCTTTTACCCACATTCTTAAGAAGACGATATTACAGGGTGAAGTTGGGTTTTTTCCTACATAGTCCATTTCCCTCTTCAGAGATCTATCGGACTTTGCCAGTGAGAGTTGAAATCTTGAAAGCATTTCTGAACTCGGATTTAGTAGGCTTCCACACGTTTGATTATGCTCGACATTTTCTCTCGTGTTGTAGTAGGCTCCTCGGCTTGAATTATGAATCCAAAAGGGGTTATCTTGGGATTGATTATTATGGCCGAACTGTATATGCTTCAGCCTTGGGTTACACATCTATGGTCCAGTATTTAATCAAATCAGACTCTTCCCTGGTGTATCTCATCGATAAAATGGATCGTTCTTCTCTTCACTTGGCGGCTCAATACGGCCGTTTAGATGTATTGAAAACAATTACTGTGTGTTGTCCAGTTCGATTGAACAGATTGACAAAGATTATCGAAACATCCTTCATATTGCCGCTGACAACGGGATGTGTGTAGTCGTGAGATACCTTCTGAAGTTGCATGATATTATTGACAAGAAATGTGAGCCATTCATTTAATGTGTTTTTTAGACAGTTGATATTGAGTGAGCAGAGGATAGGGAACTAGGGGAGTGACGGGCCAGACAATGGATAAGAATGTGAGAGAGTGAAGTCATTAGTATTTGGGCTTTTTTAGTTTTGGGTCATTAATATGTGTCTTTTAGACAGGTTAAATGCGTTCGATCGAACTTTAGGTTCCCACAGGATCCTATTTCTATATATATATATATATATATATATATATATATATATATATATAGAGAGAGGCAAGATCCGGTGAGTCCACCTATATATTTGAGTCCATGAGTCCATAAAACAATATCACGCACTATACAAAACAATATCACGAATTTTTTTTTTTCAAATTTTTTTTTTCGAATTTTTTTTTTTGAAATTTTTTTTTTCGAATTTTTTTTTTTCAATTTTTTGAATTTTTTTTTTTTGAAAAATTTTTTTTTTTTTTTTTTTTTTTTTTTTTAAACTGTGATATTGTTTAGTATAACGTGTGATATTGTATTACAAAATAATATCACGATTTTTTTTTTTTAAAAAAAAAAATTTCGAAAAAGTTTTTTTTTTTTTTTTTAAATGTATGCTGTGATATTGTTTAGTATAACATGTGATATTGTATTACAAAACAATATCACGATTTTTTTTTTTTTGAATTTTTTTTTCAAAAACTTTTTTTTTTCAGTTGTGATATTGTTTAGTATAACGTGTGAAACTGTAAGCTGTGATATTGTGTAGTATAACGTGTGATATTGTATCATGGACTCACGGACTCAAAAAGATAGGGTGGACTCATGTGATCCTAATTCTATATATATATATATATATACATATATATATATATATATATATATATATATATATATATATATATATATAGAGATTGAATCATGTGAGGCACCCTTCTTAGGGTGAGGCGGCTGGACCCATCTCCACCATCCGATCAAAAACAAATGAATGCACCAGATTGTGCCACGTCCCACTAATTAAAATCTCAGGTATGTTGCTCATTTCCCGTCGTTTTATAATCATTTATTCAACTCTCCTTCCACTCTCCTCTTTCTCTCTCTTTGTCATTTATCTCCAGTCTTCAGCTTCTTCAATTTTGTGCTTTCCATCACCATTTTCGTCGCATTTCGATCATCTTCAATGCCTGCAACGATTCCGTTCTTCACTACTATCAACATCTTCAACAATTTCGAAACACTTGGATTGTTTTCCTCGAATTCTTTGAATTCAACAAAAGCTCGACGTCGATCGATGAATGAAGATGAAGAAGAGCGATTGAATCGATCAACTAGGTGAAGAATCGACGAGAGAAGCGAGAGGAGCGGCAAGAGAATGAGAATGACGAGCCGATTTAGCGAACATGAGACTACTGATCAGTAGTGAGATTGATTCATGAACATCTTTCTAAAGAGTTGACGAATGCGGCGAGACAAATTGCGGCGACGAACATTTATACAGATAAGTTTGAATTTTAGTTTGAATCGAACAAATTGCGTTGGTTTTTTGTTGAATATCAAAAGAATTCTGTGAATATTTTAGTTTGAATCGAACAAAAGGAGTTGGAATTTTTGTGTATGCTGATATTTCTGCCTAATTGTTGAAGAATTATCATGTTATTTTATTAGTTTGATTGGATGAACTTGGTGAAACCCCCTATCGAGGAGAAAGAACACTGGGTAAACCTTTTCTCTTTTTCGATTGAGCTTATTAGTTATGATGCTCGGAAGTCGTTTCTGCCAAGTCGGTATGTTGTAAGGCTTTTCTTATTAAGGCTGCAGACTTGTCTAATAGTAGCTCTCTTTTCATCTGGGATGGAAAGATGTATAGAATATTAGAATGTAGTCATGAACTACAACTTGTTTTTTCCTTAACTGGAGTTCTCATCTTATTACCTATTCTGGCTGAAACATGAAGCAAGTTGACCAGAATAATAATTCATGTAGTTAAGTACTTTATATAGTACCCTTTTTCTTGATCTTGGAAGAATTGTCTATCGAGTATCTATGATGACTATGAGGCCTGGAGTCCTTTTGCATGCTTGACTGCACTTCAGATAAAACCGACAAATACTCCCCCCTTGGAAACAACTGCTTGTCATTCTATTGTCATTTGTATAGGAGTATGTTTCAATAGCTATTTGATGCAATTGGTGTTAGAGTGTTAGACTTTTAGGTCCTTAAACAAACTGCCCAAAGCTTGACATCGAGTCAAGATGACGTGCTACTTATATCACGAGTTCTACCTTGTATATTACAGGTACCTGATGAAGCAGTGAATAAATGTTCATCCTGTGGATCAAACTTCAATGCTTTTGTCCGGAGGGTTCGTATTTTAAGAACGTGAAATAGCCATATTGCCACATGTTATTCATTTCGTGGTCTTGATCTTTGTTTCATGTTAATACAAACATCACCTGCGAAACGTGGGGAGATCTTCTGCGATAAATGTACTCAAGGTCGAACTCCTCTTACATTGGATGAGGACGCAACACCGCCCGAGTTTGTGATCGTTGCACTGGTACTGTGCATTATAATGTTTATTTTTTTTCATTGTTATCCAAGAATGACACATGATTGGGTTGATTGGATTTCTCCATCAGCATTATCTGAGGCTTTTGTTGTAAAATATATGCACTCACTCTAGCATCAAAAGTGATTGAAAATGTCCGTGACGAGACGAGAGGTACTGCTTGGGTGGTTCCGGCAGCTGGTGAGCTCCATTAGAAGTGTGTAATTTAAGATGGTGAATTAGAAGGAGATTGAAGAAGTAAAGCGTAGAAGGGTCAAGTGTGACTTATAATTGTCTACTTTCATATCGGATTTGGCCATTGTCGTCTATTAGCTCAAAAGGTAGAGCAATGTGTTATTGCACATGGTGTGGGTTCGAGCCCCACATAGACGAACATATATAAATCACTAGTTACACTTTGTAGTAACATTAGTTGTTCTATGTGGTAACAATAATTATCGAACAAAGTGATGCTAGCTAAGAATAACACTAGTTATTTGATAATGTAACATTGTTTCGTATATATAATAACACTGTTTATTTGATAAAGTAACACTTATGTTACATATATTGATAATAGAAGCTCATGTAGGAATTGAACCTACATCCTTTGTGCAATTGCACAAATGCTCTACCAATTGAGCTAATGAGCTAGTTTAGTAGAAACTGAATATTCGACCAACACACTACAGTTGATGTAATGGCCACAATATAAGTTTATAAGTCACCACTTCACCTGAGTATTCGAGTCATATGTTTCTCATGTTATTCCAAAGAGCATGTAGTGTTATTCCAAAGAACTTGTCATGTTATCACATAGAGTAACCGTGTTATTATTCTATTAACTTGTTACGTTATTCCATAGAGCCAAATAATATTCTGTGACACAAAAGCCATGTATTATAACACAATATCCTATTACGATAACATAGTTATAGTTACGGATTATAAAGCGCGAAAAACCAATTCTAATGATCTGAAGACAAACTAGTTCCGTCGATGACCGTATAAGGCACATTATATGCATTTAAAATCTGAATAAGGTATGAGATTCACAAAATAAGGTCTGAGATTCACCAAATAAGGAAAAGAGCAAAAAAGGTGATTTTAAGACCAAGTTTCACAAAACAAGCTCTAAGATTCACTGAACAAGATCTGAGATTCACAAAACAAAGTCTGAGATTCACCGAATAAAGAAAAGAGCAAAAAAGGTGATTTTAACCACTTATGATGACCAAGTTTCACAAAACAAGCCCTAAGATTTACTAAATAAAGTATGAGATTCACAAAATAAGGTCTGAGATTCACCAAATAAGGAAAAGCGCAAAAAAACGTGATTTTAACCACTTATGATGACCAAGTTTCACAAAACAAGCTCTAAGATTCACTGAACAAGGTCTGAGATTCACAAAACAAAGTCTGAGATTCACCTAATAAAGAAAAGAGCAAAATAGGTTATTTTAACCAATTATGATGATCAAGTTTCACAAAACAAGCCTTAAGATTCACTGAATAAGATATGAGATTCACAAAATAAGGTCTGAGATTCACCAAATAAGGAAAAGAGCAAAAAACGTGATTTTAACCACTTATGATGACCAAGTTTCACAAAACAAGCTCTAAGATTCACTTAACAAGGTCTGAGATTCACAAAACAAAGTCTGAGATTCACCTAATAAAGAAAAGAGCAAAATAGGTGATTTTAACCACTTATGATGATCAAGTTTCACAAAACAAGCCTTAAGATTCACTAAATAAGGTATGAGATTCACAAAATAAGGACTGAGATTCACAAAATAAGGCAAAGAACAAAATAGGTGATTTTAACCACTTATGATGACCAAGTTTCACAAAACAAGCTCTCAGATTCACTGTACAAGGTCTGAGATTCACAAAATAAGGTCTCGGATTCACCAAAGAGAGACAGATAGACAATCACTCAAAAAGTTTCATGTGCCATAGTAAAGCAAGATATTGAAACAAACCCGGTTAAAATACAAAGCAAGCATCTTCTCCTCATCGGCAGCGCACTTCCTACCAATCATAGGAACACATTTAATTTTTAGTCTATATAAGTAACCATGAGCAATTGTATTGCTGATAGTCCGAAACAACAAAAAGTTAAAGCATGATTTCCCTGAACTCGAGAGTCAAAATCATGTACTTACAATGTTTTGATTTCATAAAATCCCTCCACAGTCACAACTCACAAGTATAAGATGAATTTAAGTGTGATGGCAAATTAAGAGCATACTTATGGTCTGATAAATGATACCTGAAGAGGTCTAAGTAGATAGGTTGTGTCCAGTTAGCACAGTCCAAGCCGAGCTTCCGAAATCTTTGAGAAAATATCGGTAAAAGAGGAAAGTGAGGACTGAAATCAGCGAGTGAAATAGCAAAGGTAATTGAGCCTTGAGTCGTATATTTGGGACACACAGTAGCATATGCTTTGAAATAATAAAACAGCATGTTGACAAACAGCAGTACGAGTCAAACTACATAGCACGATTCAAAAATAACAGCTCAAAAGTTTCCATTACCAAGGGCTTCTATCAAAGATAGTTGGCTTCAAGATCTTCAACTTCGCACGTTTCAGCAAAAAATGACCACTACCCTGGTCGGGTAAATCATCCCCTCAACACTTGTAATCACCACATATTCAAGGCCCCATGATGCAATAGCCTCTGCCACATTCTTAGGCTCGTCTGGATCTGGTGGGGGAGGAGTCCTGGATGTCTTGACATTACAAAACCTGAAAAGAAATTGCAGGACCTCATCAATCAAAGGCTTTTCAGAAGAAGTTGATACTCATATTTGATGGATAAGGCAAATTCTAGGCCAAACCAAACAACTGTTGATAAATTCATGCTCGTACGACCATCACAAAAACAGACGCGATAAACTACACTGTCAAAATAAGGCCTAAGATTCATAAAATAAGAAAAAGAGCAAAATAAGATTCGTATCTAGTACTTCATGAATTTCTGATTGAATCATGTAATTGCCGACAAAAGAGTTATCTTCTAGGTTTAAAATGAGTTCTACGATTCACAAAATAAGGAAAAGAGCAAAATAGGTGATTTCAACCATTTACGACCAAGTTTCAGAATATTAACTTACAGATTCACAAAACAAGCTCTAAGATTCACAAAACAAGGTCTGAGATTCACCAAAAAAAAAAAAAAAAATAGGTAATTTCAACCACATGTGAAGAATTTTTACAATATTGGCTTCCAGTTTCACAAAACAAGTTGTAAAATTCACAAAATAAGGCCTAAGATTTACAAAATAAGAAAAAGAGCAAATTAAGATTGGTATATAGTACTTCATGAACCAGTACAAAATAATGCCTAAGATTTATAATTGTCGCTACATTTCTAATATTCGAGTTATTCAATTCAAAATCAGATAAATCATAGTGAATCTCTGCCTCATTAAGTATGAAAACATTACCGATAAAAGCGATAGATTTTACTTAAATTCCATTTCCAACAGAGCCAATGACCCAGAAAATGTAATTGATATTTGTGTTGAACTGACAGTCAATGGAGCTTTGGAACATGACGGAAAACAAGACAATGACTCTATCAACACATGATGGTCTGATTGCAGCATTGTCCGTGTCTAGCGCAACTGGGCTGGTGGCCTCGGCTAGTCATGACAAGATCGGCAAGCTCTGGAAGTAGTCTCTTTCTTATTGGGCTTTAACTTAAGCATAATCGCAAGGTTTACTTTCTGAACCTGTCGTAGCTCCATGTTATTAGACTTTTAACTCAAACTAACCCGTATGAGGTGCATCATGTTTTCTCGTTCATGAATGCTAAGATGCATCACCTAATTCAGATGGACTTGCTCTGGTTCATCTCTTATAAGTATCCGCCAGCATATATTACCGACACTCTTTTAAGTATCCAAATCTCCACCAAAAAAACGCACAAATACAATCATACAGCTAACAATACTAGCTCAAATTACTATGTTACTATCAATATCTTTGTTTAACAGTGTAAGAACACAAAATTTAAATAAATCAACAAGCAACCAAAATTATAAGCGAAAAAGGAGAAAAGAGACTGTATTGTAAACAATTTTCAAAATTGCATCGAATTTACAACAGAATCGCTACAAAAATCGGACAACATTCTGGATATACGAGAAAAAGATAGCAAATTAGCGAAGACAGATGAACAATCAAGCCAAAACTATCCAGAATTTTCGAAAACAACAACACAAAAACACAATTATTAACAACTAACATCAGTGCATAAGATTATTACTTCACTAATTAAAAATTAACACAATACATCAACGAAAAACTACACTATGTATGAACTAACACAAAATTTGATGTAAATCATTAAAATTACAAGCGAAAAGGAGAAAAGATTATATGGAGACATACCGAAAACAGTGTTGATAGGGTTCATGGCGACCTGATTCTTAGCAGCATCACCAATTATATGAATATGCTCAATTTTGATAAAAACATATGAAATTACCTCAAAATTGCTCAAAATCTTTTGCTGAAATTGCTTAATTTGATGAAATCTTCTTCTAAAATTGCTTAATTTGATGAAATCTTCTTCTGAAATTGCTTAATTCGATGTTGTTTTTGCTGAAAATCGTTCCTTTGATTCTCCGAAAACGAAAAATTTGGGGAACGTAAGCCAAATTGTTTTGTTGTTTTTGTAGTGAGAGAATCTGCAAATTTGTGTAAACTAAAGAAGGTAAAGAATTTGGGCTTGTTTTAGTTTAGAGAGAGGAAGTATTTTGGCCTAAATGAAAAGATTATGAAAGACCCCAAATTTCCAGCCCAATGAATAATTGGAAATCAGTCCAATGTAACAATTTGGTGAGTCCGGCCGCCTCGCCATAATGAGGTGCCTCACCGGATCCGGCCTCTATATACATATATATATATATATATATATATATATACGAGAATAGAAGCGAGTCGCTTCCGGTTTGGCCTGTAATCGTAGTCTTTTAGCTTATGTAGTAGTCGACCTTCCTACGCGCACGCGGTTCTTAGTGGCATTTTCTTTCTGGAAAAGTCTGGAGTTGGCCTCTCTGTAATGGTCTTATTCGGCGGAGGCCTTTGGTGTCCCCTCCAGTCACGAATTGGGGCCTCACAATCACTAGCCCGAAATGCCCCCGATCTTATAAACGCGAGCAAGCAAAAGGAACCTCTCCTTCTTCAAAAGTGCGTTCGGAAAAAAAACCTTTAGATAATACGAAAAATTGACGGAAAAGAATTTATGACGGATTATCCGTCAGTATCCGTCGCATAAAATTGGCGTGTTGAATAGTATCAATGGCGCTAATACCTTGACGGATTTCCGACGGAAAATCCGTCAGAAATTTGGTTTTACAGACGAAAAATCCTTCAGAAAGTAAGGATTTGTGTCGGATTTTCCGTCGCATATATTAATCAATATATATATATATATATATATAACATATATATATATATATATATATATATATATATATAGAAGTAGGATCACATAAGTCCACACTATCTTTCTGAGTCCGTGATTCCATGATACAATATCACATGTTATATTAAACAATATCACGGCTTATACTCCAAAAAAAATATTCGTGATATTCTTTTGTAATATAATATCACCCGTTATGCTACACAATATCACAGCTTACAGTATCACACATTATACTAAACAATATCACAGCTGAAAAAAAAAATCAAAAAAAAAATCATGATATTGTTTTGTAATACAATATCACACGTTATAATAAACAATATTACAGCTTACAAAAAAAGAAAGTGAAAAAAAAAATCTAAAAAAAAAATTAAAACAAAAAGTTTTTCGAAAAAAAAAATTTGAAAAAAAAAATTGAAGAAAAAAAATTTCGAAAAAAAAAATCTTGATATTGTTTTGTATAGTGCGTGATATTGTTTTATGGACTCATGGACTCAAATATATAGGTGGACTCACTGGATCTTGCCTATATATATATATATATATATATATATATATATATATTAATAAAGGAAGCTTTTTTTCGAGCGATTAGAAAGACTCCAACTTTCACAAACTACATAAATAATATTTTATAGTTAAATAAGAGTTGTACTCTAAGTTCTCTAACAATATCACGTTGTCATAAAGTCCTATTGGACTCAAAACTATCAATGAGATTTACCTCAAGTGGGTTTTCTACTATAAAATAAAATATTGCAAATCTTGATCCGCTAGAATTTGTTTTGGAACCGGAAAGAATAATTTTTGTATATATAAAACGAAAAAAACTATGCATTGAATTCTTATATATGCTTAATTCTCCATCTTATGTTGGCCACTTTTAAAGTTTTGATATGTATATATTTGTGTTCGTTGATTGTTATTGCATGCATGCGAGTTTGTATCTTTAAATTATTATATGTTTAGTTATGTAATTTACCATCCTCTTCTTTTTATTTATAATTCTAATCATCAATTTTCATAATATTTTTAGGGGCAAGGCAACGACGTGAGATTACTTTGGATCGGAATTACTGGTAAATTGTTCTTCCTATAAATATTTGAGATTTCGTGTAAAGGTCATAGATGATTTTTTTGATTTTTTTTTGCTTTGAAAAATTATGGTATTTTTAGTATTTGATATACAATAATCAAGCCACTTCTAATTTAATAATTTGTGACTCTTTCCATTTCAAATATTTGTTTACTTAAACAAATAATTGGGACGAAGGGAGTATCTACTTTATAGTTTTATCTAATGATTTAGGTAGGTTCGCTTTTCATAGATAATGACCAAAGTTTAAATCACCGATTAACAATCAAAAGTGTTTTACCAAATTAATGTATTCCATAAACATTAAAACTTTAGAGAGACATTGACCAACAATATTGTTTTTAAGGCACCCAACCCCACAACAATATACAACTAATCCATTGCTTATTTTGATGTATACCATCAGGTTTACGTCGGATTCGAAGTGGATAGAATCACTAAGACGGTACAGTCAAATTAATTCATATTTCCAAACTTACTTCAAGGTAGATACAAATGTGTGAAGCTATGCATAAATTTTTGTTTTAAATAAGAAGGGCGAAGCTCAAATGAGCCTAAAAATCTTACTCCATGCGTTTTCATGTAATAATGCCCCTAAGGTCCGTAACAGATTCACATTCCTATAATCCTGTGACCTTAATTGTAAAAGGCAACTTATATATTCAGAAAATGATTCTTCACAAGATAGACAAGTTGGCGAATTTACGTGTATGTTTTAGTTGCATCATCAATTTAGTTTGATCAAAGAGAAAGTTAATTAACTTTATAATCCTACTGCTTATCTAAACTTGAGAATTATACTTAAAAAAGTTATTTTTTTCATAGACAAAATCTAATGCAATTAATTGATGTTTAGTAGTATAGTACGGAAAATACCTAAACTAAATAATGGTACGTAATTTGTGTTAGCTTTATAGTCCTACGACTTATCTCAATTTCAGAATTATACTTGAAGATTAATTTTCGTCATATTGTTTAGAACAAAATTTAATGCACAGCTACCTAATTCATGTTTAATAGTTTAGTATGAAAAAGAACCTAGCTAAACTAAGATTCAGACATTAGCAAAATTTTCCTTGGCAATATAGAATCTAAAAAAAAAAAAAGTTACAAATAAAAAGGAAATAAGATAAAAGTTTCATGACATAAGATAAGATTATTATCATACACGCATTTGAAATTGATTTATACATATGTCGTACGTGACTATATATGCACTATTGTGTTACATTTTTAATATGAGATATAATAGTTGTGATAAAACGACTTATAAATCTTCATTTTATACGTTGATTTCCATAATTTGCAGTACAGTTTTCTTTGCATGGCTTTACTCTACAACACTCAAACGAAGCAGATTTACAATTAGAGACGACCGACTAGCTAGAAATTTTAAACTGATCTGGTTTCAAATAGATTCCAAATGACTCGAGTCGGGTTTAGTTCGAGTAACTTCGGGTCGAGTATTTAGGGATAGCAAAAGTTCGGGTCGGGTCGGGTTAGGTCGGGTCATTTCAGGTTTGGGTTGGTTATTAGCGTGGTTCAAATAACACAAATTCAAATTGAGTCCTTTTATGACTGGACTGAAGTTTGTAATGGTATGTATTCTATGACGTTTTAAAACAAGATATTACAATCGGCCCGTGCATCGCACGGGCATTAACTCTAGTATATTAATAAAGGAAGCTTTTTTCGAGCGATTATAGAGACTCCAAGTTTTACGAACTACTTAAATATAATAATAATAATAATAATAATAATAATAATAATAATAATAATAATAATAATAATAATAATAATAATAATACATTATTAATATATGAATTTATCTAAAGATAAAGTTTTAAAGTTGGCCAAACATACTACACGTTTTGTAAAACACAAGAACTAGAAAGATAGGTGGAGTAATTTATTGTGTTCCATCCATAGGTGTTAGTAGTCTAAGTATAAGACGATTATAAAGCTATTCAATACATGTCAAATACGTCAACTAGATTCAAATTTATTATATTTTTTTATTATTGTTCACAGTATATATACGTACGTTCCGAAGGTTTTGCATTACAAACATTCTAATTTATGCTGAACTTGATTATTATTCATCTTGCTTGATCATTCTAACTATTATTTTGTTTTCATGTTGTGCATGTAGGACATGATAAGTTACTTCTCCATCAAGGTAAATTACTATTTTGTTTTGTTTCATCGTCGTTATTATGTGTATCATCTTGGTAACCATAATGTGATTTTTAATTTGATGTGAAACTCTTTGTACATTTGCATTAGTTACATACATGTATGTGAAACTGACTGTTAATTTGATGGTCAAGTTTGCAGGACTGTTAATCTGATGGTGCAAAGTTAAAGAATGAACTATCCAAACAACAAACGTATAAAAGATGCACATGAAATATGTCAAGACACCGTCAACTCATAAGGATTGCATCACGACTGGGAATTGTTTATGAGATAATTTTAAAAGAAACATGTATGAAAGACTACGAGTTTTATTTGGTGGTTTGTTTATGAGTAGATTGAGTTTTTGAGTAATAATAGAAGCGAGAATTGAAAAATAACGTTATAGCATTATAGAAGTAAAACGTGCAAATACCTAATGTTAGTCTATTACTCCCTCCGTCCTAATCATTTGTTTACCAATTTTATTCTTTGTGATTAGTATTTTAATCAAAAGTAAACAAATGATTAAGACGGAGAGAGTATAATATTTTATTACTATTATAATCAAGTTTTTAATAGTTAATTGTGAGTAATGACACTACAATTCAAGAAACTTTAATATGAAAGTTAATATCATGATATCAACTAAATTTGCTTAAAGTTTCGCAAACATGATAGGAATATTCATGGCGACTATCAAAGACCATGACCCTTTTTTTTGCTGGAAGGAGCGAGAATTCAAGACTAATGAAGCGATATTTATATACTTCATATGATTAGCTATTGAATATTATTGGTTCTGAAATTAGTATACGTGTGCCTTAAGGCAAATTTATGATATGATCAAATGTTATCTTATCAATGATTGTTAAAACTACTTATTAAAATTGGTATGGCCGGTTAACATAGTGTATCACGATGGTGAAAATTAATAAATATTGATATTTTAGTTGTTTTCTCTACGTATATATTTTTATCAAACATTAGTCTGTTAGTGTTTTATTTATATACTACTAAGATTAAGATAGATGGTGGTGATAAAATAATAGAGAATAAAGCTATAATAGAGAATGCAATTAGTCATAGAAACTCTACCTTAATCCTCAAAGACTCAAGAGAGGATCAGATTACTAATTTTTACGTAGAAATTACTCTACTTAACCTGTACCCAAGCTATATATTTTATGTAAATCTTCTATATTATTTACCGATATACTTCGTACTATATATCTCTTCAGCTGATTTGTAGTCCCATGCAATCAGTTCCCCTTAGCTTATAACACGATATATTACAATGTGGGTAATAATAAGTTTAGTTCAGTTGAGAAAAGTTAAGCTCATATAAGTTCTGTTTGGAAAAGTTAAGCTCCTACCAGTTTAGTTCAACTCCTATAAATTCAGTTCAAAAAAGTTAGCTTAATTTGTACCCAGGGCATCGCCCGGGCGTTAAATCTAGTATCTATCTATATTATTAAAGGAAGTTTTTTTAGAGCGATTACAGAGTCTCCAACCTTCGTAAAACACCTCAACAAAATAGATAATGTTAAATAACAATAACTATATCAAAACATATCCTATATCAGTATGACGTGAAGTTGTTGATTATTACTCTGTTACATGTATTTGATATGTTCGCAAACTGATACAATTGTATGCGAATAACAATGCTAAGCAAACCCTTACGTTATCTTTTGGAAGCTCTCACAACTAAAAAAAAAAAAAGACTTTTATTAGACTTCAAATAACTCTATAAGTACAAATAAAAACAGTATATATACACATACCGACTAAATCAAATTGCTATATTTTCACGACTTCTCTAATTCCTAATTGTTTTTTCTTAGAAGCATGTTAACAAGATATTAAGTTACGATCTCTAATATTTATTGTTTGCAATAAATTTTCAGGCATAATTCAGGTTGTGCATATACAATGTGTTTTTTCAATTTAGAGATGGAACCCGTCTTCGGATAATTTATTATTGAAGGTATAGCGTTTTTGTAATTGTCTTCTTAGTTACCATCTTTCAAGATTTATAAGTCGGTCTAACTACTTTGCTTTGCATTTTATTTTATTATTTTATTTGAAGGAGGTACGCGTTATGTGTACTATTGATGTGCATATTAGCAACTTTGGAGTATGCGTTACTCATACATCTTTAAAATTGCCTAATACATTAGTACATGATAGTGTTTCTATACTAAATTAATTGTTTTTTTAATCTTATGATGTTTTATTGTTTTATGGCAGATATCATGGTTGTCGAGTATGCATGAAGATTGTTCGTAGTGAACTGGGTAAAGCTTTCCTCCGTCTGTCATCAAGCCAAGAACCCAAGCCTTCACTTCTAGACAAAATTAGACATTGGTGTACACATTTGTATCAACCTATTATGTGACACCCCGCGATAAAGCGGAAAATATAACTAATAAAATGCGAAATTTTCGGGAATTTTTAAAACGTTTAAAATTTAAAGCGCGGGTTCACCAAAATCTAAAACATAAATAAAGAGTGCGGAAATAAAGACTTTAAAATTATACAAACGTGATAATCAAGGTGAGGGAAAAGATATCCCTCGAATGACAATACAATAAAAGGTGAGTCTAAACAATCCTAATAAATCGACTAAAAGGCCAAAGTGCTCGCTAGCTCAAACATGTCTTCACCCCATGAATGCACCAACTAATACCTGTCATTCATGTAAACATGAACGCCACAGTCAGTGGGGAGTAACTCAAGGTTCTCCCAGCCACAAAATGTCGAAACGAACATAACAAAGAACTAAAACAGGTAAGTCATGTAAGATACTTACAAAAGATATGAATATCAAATTTATATTTAAGCATGGCAAATAAATGAGATGGAATATAATAGATCAATATTAGCATAATGGAGATTCAACTAATCATGTGAGACAATTAAATAATATGAAAGACGGGAATACGGTCATTTATGCAAAAGTACGCATTTCAAGGAATTACAACATAGGTATGAGATTAGAAACTGTAGCCATTATTTGGAAAACCACTTAGCAAACATTGCACGGGACGTGGCTACTAATGTCACATTCATACTTATGGCTTGCATCTCACCATAAGAACGGATGGGAACATCAATCCCGACGATCATATCGCAACTAGAGGGCTTATAGCTCACCCCTAGTATCCGATAGGACCAAGACAACCAACACAAGGCATAACTCTTGCCTTGAATGTAACACCCGCAAATTTCTCATTTTGACATTTAAAATTTATTAAACCGTTTAACCACTTTATTATATATTTTTGAATTATTCTATTTAATTAATTTTATGTCAAACACGATTTTTATAAACGTATTACATAAAAGCTCGTTTATATAAAAATACGTACGATTTAATTATATTTTTAAGGCATAATTTGTATAAAAATAAATGTATACGTATTTTAGTCGGATAATAATAGTGACAATAATAATGACCGTAATAATAATAGTGACAGTAATAATATTAGTTTCCGTCTCAAGTTAAAATAAACTCGAGACATTATTCCGTCTAGCTATAGACCGTCACATTTTACTTTGTACCCTTTTTAATCCGGGCCAATCGAAAATCGACAACACGGTCACCTACCTCTTATACTCTACTTTTAACTAATTCTTTTATTATTATTATTATTATTATTATTATTATTATTATTATTATTATTATTATTATTATTATTATTATTATTATTATTATTATTATTATTATTATTATTATTATTATTATTATTATTATTACTCTACCCATTCCCCACCTCCCTGCTTCTTTCCTTTTCCTTTTCGTTTTACCAGCAACAACAACAAACCAACAGCTCCATCACCATTCATTTTCATCCCGACCTTAAAACCTCAGATCCCGCCTCCATTCTCAACCAAATTCGATAATTTTTGTACCATTAGCTTCCTCGTCCTTTCCTCGTCCTTTTAAGGTAAGAAAATCTCCTTTTTGTAGTGGTTTCGTCTTTCGCCGTCTTATAAAAGTGTCGTCTTTTAGCTTCTTTATTCCGTTTTCTTGCCCTTTTATGAAGGATTCGAAGGCCCGGGGTGAGGCTCGTGCCTTGTGGACCATATATCCGAAGAATAAGGGGCGTTTGAGGTAACATGATTGTTACCCTATATTATTATAGTAGTATTTGTATATCTTACTTCGTTAAGTTAATTGTTTGTGAGACGGGTTGAATTACGGGTTAGATAATTCTTTAGATGATTGAAGGTTACGAAGCTTGTATAACAATGATACTAAATTTGGTTTTTAAAAATTACAGGTTTTTACCCAATTGAACCTATTACAAACATATCCTTTCAGTTTTTCCGTAGAATTACGTGTTTACTTTTCCGCGATAAGAGAGGGTGTCACAGTTGGTATCAGAGCATATTTGCTCCCGACGCACGTTTGTGCACCCCAATATAAATAACTTGACCTTAAAATAATAAACTTGAGAGATGGGTAAGATGGGTAGATTTAGGATCTTATGTTGTAGTCTCTTTGTGTTTGCTCTTTGTTAGGTACTAACCTGTTTGTTGATTGTCATTTAATAATTGTTGCGTTCATGGATCAATGACCGTGAGCTTATCTATAGCTAATGGAGTTATTACCCTAATTATAAAAAAAAAATTTGAACTAAAGGTTTTGAAAATATTTTAATGTTTTTCACTGGTTTTAACGTCAATTAGTGTTAAAGCTTGTTATTGGAGACGTCTGATAATTAGTTTTATCATTTGTTGGTGTAAAAATGTATTTTTATGTTTCTGAATTGGAATATTGATGTTCTTGAGTGATCGCCAAGAGTATCTCCGTTCCATTGAAAGGACACTTATATTTTACGAAGATCAAGATTTGGTGCCTAATGCTGAAGATTGAAGATTTGTTCAACCTTTGAAGAATGCTTCTACTTCCTTGAAGATGTTTCTCGTTCTTTGTGTATCTCGCCTTATTCTTAATCTCTTTGTCCTTATCCTCCTTCTAAACTCCCTTCTGTTTTACTTTAAAAGCTACGCTTGTACTCCTAACTTGTCTTTTGTTCCTTGCTTATCCTCCCTTAACGCCATTTGATAGTACTCTTTCTTGTGAGGAATGTTGACCTTGGTTGGAAATTCGACTTTTGAGGAGATTGTTTGTGTTTGACCCTTTCCTGGTTTTGAGAGGATTTGATGATGGAAAGACTTAGGTAAGGTGATGAGACATACTTAGTGATTCTTATACCTAGTTTCTTGATAAAGTGAGTATAATTGATTGGTGGATTATTTGTGTTAGGAATGAGTTGCCTATGTAATTAAAAGTTATAGAACTTGGCTTTGTTGTTTATGTTTGGGGATTTGAAAGCTTAGTAGGTTGAGCGTCGTCACCCTAGGAGTAAACATGAGATAAGTTTAGAATATGAATTTGGAAGAAAACCCATTTTTAGATGTTAACAATCCCGTATAGATTGGGAATGTGATTTGGTCGTTTTGTCATGAAGGTACAATACCCTAATAGGCGTTTCCTTGTTGTCTAATTTCCCTTTCTCCTTGATCATGAGCGTTACCGTTCATACCTCCTTTCCTCGCTTCATCTTGCTCCTCCTTTAAGTTTGACACTCGTATCTTGTGAAACTCTATCTTTGACATCCTTGTAAATTTGACTTCAATTCTTATCCCTAGGAAGTTCATCATACCTCTTTTGTTGGTTAAGCTTGAACCCTCTTAGCATACTTGTATCTATGATGTCTAACTTAATTTTCATTTCACACAACTTCTAAATATTTCAAACTACTATTTTTGGTTCGTTGTTAAAAATTTATGTTACCATTACAAAATTTTCCCTACTTGTAAAGATTTGGAAAATGAAAATTCGATTTGATTTTCTAATTGTTCTTTGAGTATAGACTTCCTTATCATGGTTTTGAGTTGCTAAACCTGAGATTTTTGTAAATTTTATCCAATTTCTATTCACTTTGATTTAATCATAATGCCTTTGTCAAAGTTTAATATTATATTTCAGGAATTTAACTCCCCTTTTAGTTTAAAGGTGAAACCTTCATTTCTATTTTGTCTTTCGTAAAAGAAAATTTGAGTGGATTGCCTTTTTCTTTGATTTTGACGTTGATCGGATGATAGAACTAGTTATTGGAAACGTTTGATAACTTGTTCTACGCTTGTCGGCGAATAGTTTTTGTTTTAAATTTGTCTCTGACTTGGAAAGTTAGCGTTCTTGTGTGCACGACAAGAGCAATTCCGTTCCATGAATGAGACTTATATTTTTGAAAACTCTGCATTAATGTTTTTGAAGGTATTTTGATTTTTGATTTATACAAATGATTTGCCTTTTGACCTTATCTTTGATTTGGAATGTGATGTTCTTGAATACGTAACGAGAACACTTCCGTTCCTCCGATGAGAGTCCTGTTACGTCGAAAAATTTTAGTTGAAGCTCTTGAAAGAATTTTGATTCTTACGATAAGTGACCTTTTAAATGTTTTAGTTACCGATTTCAATTCCAGTTTTATTTTCATAACCTTTCATCTCTACTTTCAAGTTTCGAGGACGAAACTTTTTAAAAGATGGGGTGATTGTAACACCCGCAAATTTCTCATTTTGACATTTAAAATTTATTAAACCGTTTAACCACTTTATTATATATTTTTGAATTATTCTATTTAATTAATTTTATGTCAAACACGATTTTTATAAACGTATTACATAAAAGCTCGTTTATATAAAAATACGTACGATTTAATTATATTTTTAAGGCATAATTTGTATAAAAATAAATGTATACGTATTTTAGTCGGATAATAATAGTGACAATAATAATGACCGTAATAATAATAGTGACAGTAATAATATTAGTTTCCGTCTCAAGTTAAAATAAACTCGAGACATTATTCCGTCTAGCTATAGACCGTCACATTTTACTTTATACCCTTTTTAATCCGGGCCAATCGAAAATCGACAACACGGTCACCTACCTCTTATACTCTACTTTTAACTAATTCTTTTATTATTATTATTATTATTATTATTATTATTATTATTATTATTATTATTATTATTATTATTACTCTACCCATTCCCCACCTCCCTGCTTCTTTCCTTTTCCTTTTCGTTTTACCAGCAACAACAACAAACCAACAGCTCCATCACCATTCATTTTCATCCCGACCTTAAAACCTCAGATCCCGCCTCCATTCTCAACCAAATTCGATAATTTTTGTACCATTAGCTTCCTCGTCCTTTCCTCGTCCTTTTAAGGTAAGAAAATCTCCTTTTTGTAGTGGTTTCGTCTTTCGCCGTCTTATAAAAGTGTCGTCTTTTAGCTTCTTTATTCCGTTTTCTTGCCCTTTTATGAAGGATTCGAAGGCCCGGGGTGAGGCTCGTGCCTTGTGGACCATATATCCGAAGAATAAGGGGCGTTTGAGGTAACATGATTGTTACCCTATATTATTATAGTAGTATTTGTATATCTTACTTCGTTAAGTTAATTGTTTGTGAGACGGGTTGAATTACGGGTTAGATAATTCTTTAGATGATTGAAGGTTACGAAGCTTGTATAACAATGATACTAAATTTGGTTTTTAGAAATGACAGTGTTTAATTTGGAACGATTTTTCGACAAGGAGTTTAATTATTAAGAATGGTGGGATTTTAGCAGTGATCAAAGCCTTTGGATAAAATCAATTCATTGCTAGTGTATGCGAATCAATCAATTCAGTTTACGCATGGTATTGTGGGAACAATTCTAAGGATCTGTTTTGTCCTTTTATCATTTAAGCTTGAAGTTAATTATCTCTGGGATTGTGTTGGTACGTGATATCCTATTTTTATTGTCGTTCTCTTTGACCATGACCCGTGGGTGAGTAGCTCGGAGTTTTAACCCGAGTGTTGAGCAATTCTTTTAATGGAATATTTGATATTATCGATATTGAAATTGAGATGGAAATCTGGTTACTATGGAGTATTATATTATAGGACGGAGTAATGAGAGAGATGGGGTAGAGAGTTGAGATTGAATTAATTTTTGGGACGAGAGTGACTTTTACAAGGTTGGCCTAGCGGCGGCTGGCCGTGGCCTCTTGTAGCTTTGGCGTGCCTTGGCCGTGGCCTAGGCAAAGGGCCGGGCTAAGTCGCGAGTTTGGGCCGTATCTATAAATTGTTTTGACGCTAGTTTGGTCTATTTAAAATATAATTAAATTAATTTCCGTCTCATATTTTATATAACGATAATTCGTTAATATCGTCCTTTCACATAATTATTTTAGGTGACTCATATGTGGTTGAAGATGAAGAGTAATTTTGGGTTTTAGAAGCTTTCTCAAGTTTATTGCTTGTCTCTTTGCTAGCGTAAGGTAACTATTCCGAGTTACTCGACGAATAAATGTCACATTCTTTGCTTTTTGTATGATTTTGTGAATGTTATATTTAGTATAAGTAGCATATGGGTAATTTTATGAAATGAGTAATGTTAGTAGTAAATATAGTGTTGATGGTAAAATTATTCTTATGATGGTAGTTGCAATGTTTGGATGATTGTGCCGAAAACTGAGCCTTAGTCCCTTTGACTGAATCGATGTCAGTCAATTGTGTGATTGGTCAGCCGCAATTTAACCCGTACCTGTCGCAGGACTGGGGTTGCGGGTAAAAATTCGGTTGGATGAAATTTTATATGAATTGAATAATCGGCCTTTTTCTTGTTTTAGGCCATTTATTATATCTCTATTTCACATGTGTAGTTAGTTGAATTTAAATAGCTTCTTATTTAGTTAGTTGAATTTAAATAGCTTCTTATTTTGTAGTAATGGCCCTAGATTCCCCTAAAGCCTTTAATATTGTTAAAATTGCTAGAATTGGAAGTTAGTATTGAATTTGTATTGAGGAACTGTTGGTTTATCTGCTGAATAGACATTTATATAGCCTTTCACATGATAGAATGTTAGAATTTATGTTGGTAAGTGGGACTTTTTGCCCTCTTATGGTTAAGTGGGTGTCTTAATTGACTTGTGTGGTGAGTCGTGTGTGGTGTGGGCTAAAGTATTCAAGCTGGGACTAGGTCCTAGGTGAGTATTTCGGCCTTCATCATAGATAGGTCTTTATAGTCTCTGACGAGTATATGTTCACTGCTTGATAGCCTTTGTGTTCCTGACTAGTGGATTTATATCCAAGTTGGGGCATGACCTCAGGTACTTATTTTGATAGTATGGGGTCAGCTTAAGTACTAGCCAACCCTTCGGTGGTGTCCTTAGGGTACTCACTTCACTTTGTTTTAAAAAAAAGTTGTGGGTCTTGGGTGCGGTGGTGTGTATCCGCATGTCTAGGTCTGCGCAGATTTTAGGCTAGGGCTGTGTTGTCTCTTGGCCATGTTTTCTTAATAGTAACCGCTGAGCCAAGATACCGGTTCGATTACCTTCCCTACCTCGTGGTATAGACTCGAGTTACAAAGTGACTATTGACCGTGCTAAGAACTTATGCCTGTCTTTGATATATTGCCCTTTCTTGTATGGTGATTCTATGAATCATAGAAGGTGAGATGCAAGCCGGCTATGGTTGATAGAGTTTGGATTCCTGGATGTTATGTGATTCACATGATAGTGTAGTATGAGTCGGTCTAGTATTCACATGCTAGGACTATGTGTTGTTATATTGTTGTTCACATGATAAGCACGATTGTCTAGCATCTATATGCTAAGGCTATGTGTTGTTCATATTCATATTCTTATGTTTACATGTTATATTAATTATGACATTTCGTGGCTGGGAGAACTCGGAGTTACTCCCCACTGACTGTGGCTTTCGTATTTGTATAAAATGCGAATGACAGGTAGGTGATGCATATATGGGGTACATGGACGAGCTAGCGAGCAAAGTAACCTTGGGACCTAGACTGGTTTTATTTCATTGTGACCCTTAAACCCTTTTTATGTCACATACATTTTAGGGACATATGTCTCCCTTTCTCATATTTGGTTTGTATAACTTTCTTTTCGCGACTTTAGCGATGTTTCATTCTTGAGATTTATTTTGGACCTTGCAAGGGCAAATACCAATATCTATAACCAAGCAAGACCTTTACTACTCATATATCAATATATAATTCCCCTGGTAGGACGACAATGGTACTCCCAAGACTCAGTCCTAGTCTAAATCTGGCCAGACTCTCGAGACAGCACAGTTCCCGATTCGACATGCGGCAGGACAGTCCGCATCCAAGACCCGAACCCTAAATCAGAAATCGAGAACCCACAATCGGCAGGACAGTCCGAATGAGGCGGAAGATATGGGCTAAACCCACAATCGGCAGGACAGTCCGAAAGAGGCGTAAAGATAAGTCAAGCAATACGGTATAGCCTAAAGGCATTATCAAACGAATACGACTCAACCAAGCGATACGAATCAACTTGGAAAGAAGCTACTACACGACCCAACCAAGCGATACGAATCAACTTGGAAAGGGACTACATAAAACATGTGACGGAATTCAAATCAATTAAACCCGAACATAAATATTTCACGGATAAAAATTAAATCAACCTAGGCTACGGCCTAGCCATGACCAGCCCAACCCGGCCACGGCATGGCCGCACACCCGACATGGCTCAGCTACGGCCAGCAAGGCCTGGCTCCTGTACAGACCAGTGCACGACAGCAAAAGTGCTGGCCAAACAGAAGCAATACGATACACACAGCAGAACAAACCCAGCAATTCCCCCTCTGTCCATCCGCCTTAAGACGATTTTATAGGTCAAACAAAGACGGATTTCACCCGTACGAAAGACCCAATCCAAACATGTAAATATACTTGAGACATAAGCAGGAAAGTTGGTTCAATTTAGCATAAAGAAACCCGTCAAAACAGCCCGCGAAAACTGCCCGACAAAACCCATTTTCACTGTTAAAGAAGCTCATTTGTGACCGTCTTAAGATGAAATTTTAAGCATTAAAATGATAGTATTCATCCAATTAAATTACCCAACATAGTCACCCACATCACCATGAATCCAAAGGTACCAACTTTTCTCAAAATGGATAAATAAAACTTGTATAAAACCATCTCAAAAACCGCACCACCAAAACCACATTCACGGCCCAAAACAGAGTATGAAACCTCCCATATTATTCCCCTTTAACGCATAAAATCAGTCCAAAGAAGGCACTATCCACTTGAATTGTTTAACACGTTGGTTTTACTTCAATTGCCAGACAAATTGATAAATATGCTACCGATTGCAGAGGAGTACGTAATATATTGCTAAAATCAAATAACTTCCTTATTAAAACATAGGAGTATAATAAAAACGTACCAGGCAATAGCTTTATTATAATATATCTGCATATAAAGTAGTAATTTTGCCCCTTCAAATCTAAGTTCTTTGTAAATTAATAAATGAATTAATCAAAACACCTCATCAATTATAGCTGGCACACCCAAGAACAAAGAGGAGACGTGCCAAATGAGATAGCTGCTACACCAAAACGGTTCCATTATACCGCAAATGACTATAACACCAGTTGGTTTGACCCAAGGAAAAAGCCGACACTGATCCAAGCTTTTCATACAAAGTATCCAAAACAGTCTAAATTAATAGCGCATAAAAACAACCCATTTCAAACATCAATTTGAGACGGAAATTACCATACAAATGAGAAAAATGTAAAGAACCAAACTTTATCAAACAAGAGCATATAAAACGACACATAAGACGGAATTTCGACGTTTTTGTCGAGTAACCTATCACCGTTACCTGTTTTTGATCTCTGAAAGTCCAAGGAATCGCCCAAGGATGATCTTAAACCCAAAACAGAAGAAATTAACCCAAAATCCGAATCCATTATAAGACGGCCGAATTGAAATAGGACGAAAGCTTGGCTCTTTCTTACATATAAAGAAGGAGGACGAGGAGAGGAAGCTATTGGTGTAAAAATTAATGAAAATGGTTGAGAAATGAAGTCGGGATCTGAGTTTGAATGTCGGGTTTAATGGAGGTGTTGATGTCGTTTTGGTTGATGCAGATTGTTGTTGTTATTGTTTTGGTTGTCGCTGGTGAATCACGAAAAGGAAGGGGAAAAGAAGGGGGTAGGGTCAGGGGTACAACAACAACAATAAAAATAAAAATAATAATAATTATTATTATTATAATTATATTTTAAGTTAGAGATAAGGTGAGTGTGAGTGTGTGTAGTAGGAATCGGATTAGTTCGAATAAATTAGCTTCAAAATGAAAATGTGACGGTCTTATACTAGACGGGAATACGTCTCAAACCTATTACAATTTAAGACGAAACTTTTCTATTATTACTATTATCATTACTATCCTGCTCGACTAACAAAATATATTTTTATATAAACAGGCTTATAAAAATATAGTTCTTATAAAAATCTTGTTTAAAATAAAATTAATTAAGTTAAATAATTTAAAATATAAATAAAATAAGAGAACGGTTAATTAAATCATAAATGCTAAAAGTGGAAAATTCGCGGGTGTTACAATCACCCCATCTTTTAAAAAGTTTCGTCCTCGAAACTTGAAAGTAGAAATGAAAGACTATATAAAATGAAACTGGAATTGGAATCGGTAACCAAAACATTAAAAGGTTACTTATCGTAAGAATTAAAATCCTTTCAAAAGTTTCAAATAAAATTCTCCGACAGAACCAGATTCTCATCAAAGGAACGGAAGTGCTCTCGTTGCGCATTCAAGAACATCACATTCCAAATCAAAGATAAGGTCAAAAAGCAAATCATTTGTATAAATCGAAAATCAAAATACTTTAAAAAACATTAATGAAGAGTTTTCAAAAGTATAAGTCTCATTCATGGAACGAAATTGCTCTTGTCGTGCACACAAGAACGCTAACTTTCCAAGTCAAAGGACAAATTTAAAACAAAAATCATTCGCCGACAAGCGTAGAACAAGTTATTAAACGTCTCTAATAACGAATTCTAACATCCTATCAACGTTAAAATCAAAAGAAAAAGGTAATTCACTCAAATTTTCTTTTGCAAAAGCCAAAATAGAGATAAAGGTTTCATCTTTAAACTCAAAAGGGAGTCAAATTCCTGAAAATATAACATTAAACTTTCACCAAGAAATTTTAAATGGATTAAAGTTAACAGGGATTGTATAAAATTTAAAGGAATTTCGGGTTTAGCAATTAAAAATTATGATAAATGAGTTTATATTCAAACAACAAATAGGGAACTAAATCAAATTTTCATTTTCGAACCTTTTAAATTAGGTAAAGTTTGCAAAAGTAACATCAACTTTTAACAACGAATCAAAACTGGTAGCTTGAAATATTTAGAAATTGTATGAAATGAAAAGGAATTTAGACAACATAAATACGAAGTACGCTAAGAGAGTCCAAACTTAACCAACAAAAGAGCTATGATGAATTTCATAGGGTAAGAATTGAAGTCAGGTCAACAAGGATGTCAAAGATAGAGTTTCACAGGTTACGAGTATCCAATTTAAAGGAGGAGCATGATGAAACGAGGAAGAGAGGTATGAACGGTAACGCTTATGGCCAAAGAAGAATGGGAATTAGATAACAAGGAAACGCCAGGTACTCTAATCTCAAGTAACATCATCCTAAACGGTTCCAAAAACTTCATAACCACAAAACTTATAACCACAACACTCCCAGGGATTTCCTCAAATCATTTATGTTACTTCATCTTAAGCTATTCCATGAAACAAGGTATTTCACTATAAGTGTGATTCCACCACTCCAAATCCCCACACATCTACCAACATCCTCCACGAGATCAAGGTCAAGGCTTCTAACAAAGCTATACTCGTATCCAACTGGTGTCAACTATGAGTTTCTCAAGATGGTAAACCATCGATCAAAAATCCAAATTCAAAAGTTCTTTTGCACATTCTATCATCCCAAGGAGATCTTGTTATACTCTCGAAACATAAAGCATAGATGGTGAGATTCTCCAAGTTACGAGACAACCACCCAAAACATCTAACTCATCTTAGCTGAGCATCTATCGATCCTAACTTACAATTACATCCCAAAGAACTCTGGCTACTAATCCTCATTATCGCCAAGTGAATGCCTAAATGTGATTCCAAAACTAACAACAACTCTTGCCTAACATGATTCTTATGCAAACATCACAACACTCACAAAGGTATACCGACTATGCTAACCTCGAGTTCAACCCAAACTTCCAAGTATAAACAACAAGGCCAAGTTCTATAACCTTAGTATCTTAAGCAACTCTCACTTAGCACAAAGAATTCACCAATCAATTATACTCACTTTACCAAGGAACTAGGTATAAGAATCATCAAGTATGTCTCATCACACTACTTAAGTCTTTCTAACATCATAGCCTCTCAAAACCAGGGTTAAGGGTCAAGACAAACAATCTCCTCAAAAGTCAAAATTTCCAACCGAGGTCAACATTCCTCAACAGAAAGAGTACTAACAAAAGGCGTAAAAGGAGGATTAGCAAGGAACAAGGGACAAGTTGGGAGGATACAAAAGTAACTTCCAAGGAAAATAAAAGAGAGTTTAGAAGGAGGATAGGCACCAAGAGGTAAAGAATAAGGCAAGGTACACAAAGAAGGAGGTACATCTTCGAGGAAGAAGAAGCATTCTTCAAAGGTTGAACAAATCTTCAGTTTCCGGCACTAGGCACCAAGTCTTGATCGCAACACGGGTGAGCTCATGGTTTGTCGATCCAAGGCCACAAAAACAGATGACAATCAACAAACATGTTAGAACCTACCAAGAAGCATACACAAAGAGACTACCAGCTTAGGTCTTTAAGTCTACCCATCCCTCATTCATTATTTAAGGTCAAGTTCAAATCTAAATTTGGGGTACATGTGTGTGCGTCGGGAGCAACATAGGCTCTGATACCAACTGTGACACCCCGCGATAAAGCGGAAAATATAACTAATAAAATGCGAAATTTTCGGGAATTTTTAAAACGTTTAAAATTTAAAGCGCGGGTTCACCAAAATCTAAAACATAAATAAAGAGTGCGGAAATAAAGACTTTAAAATTATACAAACGTGATAATCAAGGTGAGGGAAAAGATATCCCTCGAATGACAATACAATAAAAGGTGAGTCTAAGCAATCCTAATAAATCGACTAAAAGGCCAAAGTGCTCGCTAGCTCAAACATGTCTTCACCCCATGAATGCACCAACTAATACCTGTCATTCATGTAAACATGAACGCCACAGTTAGTGGGGAGTAACTCAAGGTTCTCCCAGCCACAAAATGTCGAAACGAACATAACAAAGAACTAAAACAGGTAAGTCATGTAAGATACTTACAAAAGATATGAATATCAAATTTATATTTAAGCATGGCAAATAAATGAGATGGAATATGATAGATCAATATTAGCATAATGGAGATTCAACTAATCATGTGAGACAATTAAATAATATGAAAGACGGGAATACGGTCATTTATGCAAAAGTACGCATTTCAAGGAATTACAACATAGGTATGAGATTAGAAACCGTAGCCATTATTTGGAAAACCACTTAGCAAACATTGCACGGGACGTGGCTACTAATGTCACATTCATACTTATGGCTTGCATCTCACCATAAGAACGGATGGGAACATAAATCCCGACGATCATATCGCAACTAGAGGGCTTATAGCTCACCCCTAGTATCCGATAGGACCAAGACAACCAACACAAGGCATAACTCTTGCCTTGAAGGGCAAATACCAATATCTATAATCAAGCAAGACCTTTACTACTCATATATCAATATATAATTCCCCTGGTAGGACGACAATGGTACTCCCAAGACTCAGTCCTAGTCTAAATCTGGCCAGACTCTCGAGACAAAGACAGCCCCCGATTCGACATGCGGCAGGACAGTCCGCATCCAAGACCCGAACCCTAAATCAGAAATCGAGAACCCACAATCGGCAGGACAGTCCGAAAGAGGCGGAAGATTTGGGCTAAACCCACAATCGGCAGGACAGTCCGAAAGAGGCGTAAAGATAAGTCAAACAATACGGTATAGCCTAAAGGCATTATCAAACGAATACGACTCAACCAAGCGATACAAATCAACTTCGAAAGAGGCTACTACACGACCCAACCAAGCGATACGAATCAACTTGGAAAGGGACTACATAAAACATGTGACGGAATTCAAATCAATTAAACCCGAACATAAATATTTCACGGATAAAAATTAAATCAACCTAGGCTACGGCCTAGCCATGTCCAACCCAACCTCCCACGGTCCCGGCCGCACACCCGACATGGCTCGGCTACGGCCAAGCAAGGCCTGGCTCTGTACATGACTTGAAGCACGACAAAGAAAAGTGCTGGCCAAACAGAAGCAATACGATACACACAGCAGAACAAACCCAGCAATTCCCCCTCTGTCCATCCGCCTTAAGACGATTTTCTAGGTCAAACAAAGACGGATTTCACCCGTACGAAAGACCCAATCCAAACATGTAAATTAGGAAATTTTTGAAACTTTTAAAGTTTAAAGCACGGATTCATGAAGACCTAAAACATAAATAGAAAATGCGGAAATAAAGATTTAAATTATACAAACGTGATAGTCAAGGTGAGGGAAAATATATCCCTCGAATGACAAATGATAAAAGGTGAGTCTAAGCAATTCTACTAAACCGACTAATAGTCCAAGGTGCTCGCTAGCTCACACGTCTAAACCCCACAAATGCATCTTCACAAACCCGTCATTCATGTAAACATGAAAGCCACGGTGGGGGGAGTAACTCGTGGTTCTCCCACCACATTATGTTAAAATAAACATAACAAGAAACTCAGTTAAGCAAGGCGTAGAAAATAATTGTAAACAATGTGAATAAATAAATGCAATGGAATAAAACTTGCCAATTGAATAAAAGTAATTAAAGTGACTAAAATTAGCATAACATAAATTCATCCAATTATGGGAGACATTTGAATAAAAGAAGATGAGTAACCGTTAAATAATTATGGACCCGCATCCCAAGTAAAAATGACATATGCAACCATCCATAATGCAAGACATTTACCACTCTTAGACTATAATTTCCCCGGGTAGGACTACGATGGTCCTAGTCTAAATTTGCAGATTCTCGGGTGTACATCCCGATTCGACGTGCGCCAGCACAGCACGCACCCAAGACTCGACTACTAAGGAGACCGAGTACCCCAATCGCCAGAACAGCACGAAAGTGGCGGAAAGACTAAGATAAGACTCACTTGCCAGAACAGCACAAGTGGCCAAAGGCGTACTTGCCAGAACAGCACAAGTAGGCTAAACCCGTACTTGCCAGAACAGCACAAGTAGGGCGTAAATATAAGTCAAGCAAGAAGGTAGAGCATTATGACATTCTCACAAGAATACGACTCGATTCAATTAATCATGTGGAATAAATCACTCGTATTTGAATTACGATAAATAAATGAGAATAAAAGAATTAAAGCTCATATTATAAATAAATGAAGACATTTCATATAATAATGACATGAATAAATAATAAGTTCCACATTTCTAATTCATGTGAGAAAAATATAAATAAACGGCAAATAACGAATTTAAGGTACATAAAACATGTGACGGAAATTCAATTTAATTAAACCCGAACAAAAATATTTCACGGATAAAAATTAACTCAACCGAGGTTACGGCCTAGCCATGACCAGTCCGCCCCGGCCACGGCCTGGCCGCACACCCGACATGGCTCAGCTACGGCCTGCAAGGCCTGGCCCCTGTACAGACCAGTGCACAGCAGCAACAGTGCTGACCAAACAGAAGCAAAATGATACACACAGCAGAACAAACCCAGCAATTCCCCCCTCTGTCTAGCCGCCTTAAGACGATTTTCTAGGTCAAACAAAGACGGATTTCACCCGTACAAAAGACCCAATCCAAACATGTAAATATACTTGAGACATAAGCAAGAAAGTTGGTTCAATTTAGCATAAAGAAACCCGTCAAAACAACCCGCGAAAACTGCCTGACAAAACCCATTTTCACGGTTAATGAGGCTCATTTGTGACCGTCTTAAGACAAAATTTTAAGCATGAAAAGAATGAAATTTTATTACATATAACCAACCCATTAAATACATAGATAATCACATGAGGCGGAAATTAAATAATTGGCTCAAATCATCAGTGAAATCGACTCAAAAACAGTCCACAAAGATCACCCATACACACGGTTCCTTATAAACAAAACAAGGAAAATTATTTCTGTCTTGCACTACTCTTAATGACCTTTCAATTCCCTTTATCCAAACAAAGGGGGTTTATATTTCCAGTGGTACTCGTCTGTTATGATTAGCAACATTAGCAGAAGACAAATTTTGATCCAACGGTAGTGATACTAAATTTGTAATTCTGGATATTTTACAAAAGGATCAAAAGTGGGGCATCCAGTACCTGTCATGGTTGCCAATATTCAGGCGTAAAGATTACTATAAGACAGATTAGGCTTGGTATGGTTCAGCGGATGCAGAGTGTTGTCCACGGTTCACTTCCCTTTTTGAGACCGTCTTAAGACGAAATTTTAAGCATTAAAATGATATTATTCACCCAATTAAATTACCCAACATGATTACCCACTTCACCAAGAATCCAAAGGTACCAACTTTTCTCAAAATGGATAAGTAAAACTCGAATAAAAACCGTCTCAAAGAACACCACATGAACTCGGTCAAGAAGAAAATTTTGCTTTATAAAAAGTAAGAACACATGTAAATACATACAAATTTCAACATAATGTCGAGTAATCCCATCACCGTTACCTTATTTGCTCTACAATGAACACGACTCCAACTCAAAACTACTCCGGGTTGTCTAAGCTTGCACCTAAACACGAAAATGAACGGAATTAGCGACAATTTCGAGCCTTAAGATAGATGGCAGCCACGAAATTGGAGGAAAGATGGAACCTTTCTTACCTAGAGAGGGGAAGGAGGGAGTAAGGAGGAGAATGGTACAAAAATTATCGAATTTAGTCGAGAAATGGGGACGGGATCTGCGTTGAAGACGGGCTGAAAAATGAATGGTGATGGAGCTTCTGTTGGTTGTTTGTTGTTGCTGATAGATTGAAAAAGAATTGGGAAAAATGTAAGGGGGAAGTGACGGGGGTGGGACAAGATAATAATAATAATAATAATAATAATAATAATAATAATAATAATAATAATAAGTTAGAGATAAGGTGAGTGAGTAGGTGTAGTAGGGATCGGATTGGTCCGAATAAATTAGCCTCATATATAAAAATGTGACGGTCTTATGCTAGACGGGAAAAAGTCTCAAATCTATATCAACTTAAGACGGAAAACTATTATTACTACTGTCACTATTATTATCCGACCAAAAATATATATACATATAATTCTTATATAAATTATGCCTTAAGAATATAATTTAATAATACGTATTTTTATATAAATGAGCTTTTATATATTACTTTTATAGAAATCGTGTTTGAAATAAAATTAATTAAATTGAGTAATTTAAAAATATAAAATAAAGTAATCAAACGGGTTAATAAATTTTAAATGTCAAATTGGGAAATTCGCGGGTGTTACATGAGACATAAGCAGGAAAGTTGGTTCAATTTAGCATAAAGAAACCCGTCAAAACAGCCCGCGAAAACTGCCCGACAAAACCCATTTTCACTGTTAAAGAAGCTCATTTGTGACCGTCTTAAGATGAAATTTTAAGCATTAAAATGATAGTATTCATCCAATTAAATTACCCAACATAGTCACCCACATCACCATGAATCCAAAGGTACCAACTTTTCTCAAAATGGATAAATAAAACTTGTATAAAACCGTCTCAAAAACCGCACCACCAAAACCACATTCACGGTCCAAAACAGAGTATGAAACCTCCCATATTATTCCCCTTTAACGCATAAAATCAGTCCAAAGAAGGCACTATCCACTTGAATTGTTTAACACGTTGGTTTTACTTCAATTGCCAGACAAATTGATAAATATGCTACCGATTGCAGAGGAGTACGTAATATATTGCTAAAATCAAATAACTTCCTTATTAAAACATAGGAGTATAATAAAAACGTACCAGGCAATAGCTTTATTATAATATATCTGCATATAAAGTAGTAATTTTGCCCCTTCAAATCTAAGTTCTTTGTAAATTAATAAATGAATTAATCAAAACACCTCATCAATTATAGTCACACACCCAAGAACAAAGAGGAGACGTGACAAATGAGATAGCTGCTACACCAAAACGGTTCCATTATACTGCAAATGACTATAACACCAGTTGGTTTGACCCAAGGAAAAAGCCGACACTGATCCAAGCTTTTCATACAAAGTATCCAAAACAGTCTAAATTAATAGCGCATAAAAACAACCCATTTCAAACATCAATTTGAGACGGAAATTACCATACAAATGAGAAAAATGTAAAGAACCAAACTTTATCAAACAAGAGCATATAAAACGACACATAAGACGGAATTTCGACGTTTTTGTCGAGTAACCTATCACCGTTACCTGTTTTTGATCTCTGAAAGTCCAAGGAATCGCCCAAGGATGATCTTAAACCCAAAACAGAAGAAATTAACCCAAAATCCGAATCCATTATAAGACGGCCGAATTGAAATAGGACGAAAGCTTGGCTCTTTCTTACATATAAAGAAGGAGGACGAGGAGAGGAAGCTATTGGTGTAAAAATTAATGAAAATGGTTGAGAAATGAAGTCGGGATCTGAGTTTGAATGTCGGGTTTAATGGAGGTGTTGATGTCGTTTTGGTTGATGCAGATTGTTGTTGTTATTGTTTTGGTTGTCATTTGGTGAATCACGAAAAGGAAGGGGAAAAGAAGGGGGTAGGGTCAGGGGTACAACAACAACAATAAAAATAAAAATAATAATAATTATTATTATTATAATTATATTTTAAGTTAGAGATAAGGTGAGTGTGAGTGTGTGTAGTAGGAATCGGATTAGTTCGAATAAATTAGCTTCAAAATGAAAATGTGACGGTCTTATACTAGACGGGAATACGTCTCAAACCTATTACAATTTAAGACGAAACTTTTCTATTATTACTATTATCATTACTATCCTGCTCGACTAACAAAATATATTTTTATATAAACAGGCTTATAAAAATATAGTTCTTATAAAAATCTTGTTTAAAATAAAATTAATTAAGTTAAATAATTTAAAATATAAATAAAATAAGAGAACGGTTAATTAAATCATAAATGCTAAAAGTGGGAAATTCGCGGGTGTTACATATTAGGAGTTGTAACTTTCTTGGTTTTACAATCCGATTCGTTCATTCTCAAGTATATAAGCTGCGTATAAAATCTCAAAAAAAAAAATGGAGTATAAACAATGAACATGTTATTCATTACTATCTACGTTATAATGTAATTTTGTAGATAATCCAATCTCATTCTATTTTGTTTCTTTTATTGTAGTTACTAGATTTAATGCCCGTGCGATGCACGGGCCTATTGATAATAATCTATCGTGTATAATGTATAACGTAGTGGAAAATCAAAGCATCAAACTTATAGTACCCAAACTCCACTGCCATTGTAGCATACAGCTACAACTGCGTTGGACTAAGGATAGCAAGGCAGGTGGGGATTAGGCCGATCATCCTTAAATATAATCTTATTCGTTGACGCTATCTTGAGAATGTGGTTAATTAAAAAGAGATATTGAATTCTTAAGAGAGACGGTCTCTTACTAATTAAGTTATTGAGTAACTACTCTTCTGTAGCCATTTTTTTATGTTTTCGTACACCTTTTATTGCTGATCGTGACTTAAACTTCTTTAATTTCGTATTTATGTTCAAAATAAGCTATATATTTCATCTTTAACCCTATTTCGTACCTATTTCATTATGTAGCGTCCGCGTACTATTTTTACTTTAAACTATAAAGTGATCTCTCAATAAATTTATTAAGACACCGTCTCTCATACTGACTTACTTAACAAATACTCCGTACTCCGTAAGTGGACTGTGGATAGGAGTAACACAAATTCTTATTTGTGACGGAGATATCCGTCACAAATAAGAGACGGGCCAAATACATACCATTTAACTCAATGTGGTACCCGTTTGCATGGAACCCTGCGCTGACAGCACATCAATAGGGGGCGGCTTCACTGTACATCTATACTTTCTTTTTCTCTCCTCTTTCCTCCACATCTATACTTTCTTTCTCCTCTTTCCTCCACATCTATACTTTCTTTTTCTTTTTCCAGATTTCTTTTTCCTTCTCCAAATTTCTTTCTTAAACCATTATCATTTACCATCATTTCTTCTGTTTTGAACTCATCAATCCATCAACTTCATCTCCCTTCGAAATTTTTAAAAGAAAAAAAAAATTAAGCATCCAAAAACCTCCTAACAACAATGGTAATTATGTCAAATTTTATACCGTAATTTATCCATGAAGAAGCTCTTGTTATTCGGTTTTTTTTTTGTTTATGATCTATTTTTCATTTTTTAATCTAATATAAATCATCTTTAATTTCATTAATTCACTTTTCATTGTTATTTTTGAATCTTTGTTGGTGATTGTTAATGATATTTTTTACATTTTTAGTTTGATATTACGAATTTTAGTTCATTTTTCCCTTTATAATTTCGGTAAATTCATATTTTATGGGCACTGTTAAAACTTTTTTGATAATTGTTACCAATATTACTTTGATTGTTACAATTTTTGGTTCATTTTTCTTTCCTATTTTTGTTATTTTTTGTTAAACTTTGTATCGATTTTTTTTATCCTATTCAAAGATTGTTCCCATTTTTAGTTGCTATGAAATTTTGATTAAAGAACAGAATGAAGACAATGTCATTCTATCGAGTTCACTTGTTTATATATTAAAATACTTTGTAAAAAATAATAAGATTTTAGTTATTGATGTTGGTAATGAGCGAATATTTTGTTGTCATCTCATGGAGTATAAAGTTTGATTATTGTTAACTTGATTTTTTGTGTATATGTCTTTCACAGTAGTATATATGTTTGAATATAACGAATGTCTATATTTTTTGTGTTAATGTTACCCTGTCAACTATTTCAGTTACAGATTATTTAAAGGCACATGTTGTCGTATGTATATCAGATTAATGTCTCTACTTTTACTGTTAATGTCACCCTGTGAATTAGAGTGGGTCAGATTATTTGAAGGAAGATTTTGTATATCTAATAAATGTGTCTAATTTTCCTTGTAATGTGACCCTGCAACTAGAATATGAAATGATTATGTAAATGCACATGTTGTTGGTTATCTCATCAATGTCTTCACTTTTTGGCCCAATGTCACCCTCAGAAACTTATGTAGGTACAAATTATTCCAAGTCATTATTTGGAATGAAAGCAGAAAAATGGGAAGTTATTTATTTACTATGTTAAAATGAAATGGTTGTATGTAAAGCAAAAATAGTGACATATTGGAAGTTTAGAAGATGTTTATTGAAATCGATTAATATGTAACCATATATCATGATAATGTGTGTATATTCATTCTTTTGTTACTCGACAACCGTGATGTATTGTTTAGTCAGTGTTTTATGATGAATCAATATGTACGTAGTTTTAAACTTTTTGTTACCCTGTCAACATGCCTTCATTGCAGTTGTTGGCTAGTTCATCTCATGTGATTTTTTTATTGTGTTTCTTATTATTTTTATTTATATATTCCTATTTTGAATTTAATTATACCTAATATGTTGGTAACTGTTTTTTGAATGTCTACTTTTTTTATTCTTTTGTCGTCATGTTAACCTCCACAGGTACAAACTACTCAGGGTCTATTGTTGGATCGACTACGAAGAAGTGAAAACTCATATGGAAGATGTATAAATAACACTCCTACCGTAGTCTTTAGTATTAGGAAAGCATGTTCCATGTAGGATTCAAAAATATCATAGTTGGATTTTGGAAGCTAATTAATAGCATCACCGTATGTAGAACCATATTTCGATTTAAACATTTTGCGACGTTCAATATTATGTAACCACCTTTGTGGGATATGTAAGGTGTAAGTAGAGCTTGTGGAACAATTTAAGTTAGTATAATGCATTTAGTTAGGTGAACATGTTATGTTTACAATTATGTGAATTATGTTTACATTTTATACTAGTGTGTAATAACATTCACAGCTGTTTTCGATTTATGTTCACATCTATATTCGAATGTTACAAATCCTTTGTTTGGTAACATATGATTTATTAAGATAGACATGTTTTTTTTTTATATCATGAACATATGGTTTGCTAACATAATAAATGAATTGAATATGTGAACAATGGAAATGTTGTCATTCTTGAATAATATTTTAGCATTTACAATTTGGTAACATTATTAATAAAAATGTGAACTTTTTTCAAACATGTAAAATCTTTTCAAACACGTAAACATTATTGATAAAAATGTGCACAACATTTCTGCTAAGAAATGAATATGTAAATTTTTTTCAACGTGGTAACACTATATTTGTAATGACCAATATAAATGTCCACTATGTTCACATTTTTGAATAATATGTTACCATATTTATAAATGTAAACAACCATTATTGTACAATTTGTTAGCATATCTTAAATGGTAACATAATGGATAAACATGTCAACTCGCATTGCAGTTTTCTATTATACAAAGGGGAATTACAGGTTGCATTATATAAGATTAAATAATATCTTCATTCTTGCACAATATGATACCATATACAATTTGGTTAACATGTTTTCATATCTAATTATAATGTCTTCGTTTTTGCTTAATATATGTTAATTTCAAAATATGTAACATAATAGATCAATATGTAAACAACTGACATGTTTCCATTTTATGTAAGCAAATTAGTCATGTTGAACTTTATAGATCATTCTTTCCATTTCTTGTGACATTCCGAAGACAACTGACATTCTTTGCATTTCTTGTAACATTAAAATTTATAAGTCATGTTGTCATTCTTGAAAAATATGTTACCATATAGAATTAGTTTTCAATACGTCATCATTCATCCAAATTCGAATACTATTACGAATGCCCAATTAGTTGACATTCTTCAACAAAATGTCACCATTCCATAAAATGATACATAATGTCAAATACTTGAGAACAATTGTCCAAAAGTAATTTTCCAATAAGCCCAATTAGTTAACCCGCAACACTTGTCATCTCACTTGACAGAGGCTCAACATAACCCTCTTGATGGCCTTCTAACTCCCATGTCAGGCTCTATGCATATGGGCAACCACCGAAAGATTCCTTCTTGTTGTCATCCAATTTCGGACCCGGATCTATACGAAATATCATATGTTAAATCAGATGCTCACATATTTACTTAAGTCATAAACATTACCGACTAATCTGTGAACAACTTTGAATCCTAAACTGGTTACAAATAACACATTTGCCTAATACATAAGTTGTGCCTATTTTGACAAAACTTGTGACCATTTCAATTATACAAGAATAAATATACAATTATTAAACCAATAACCAAAAAACTACATTAAAAAAAAAACACTATCAATTGCATGTACCATTATATTGAAAACAACAAAAATCAAAAAAATAAACAATCAAATGGTCATAAACCATTTTGTGTCAAAAAACCATCCAAAATCCAAAGAATAAACCATTAAATATACAATTAATAAAACAAAAATCAAAACAATAAACAATAAAATCGAAAAAATCAAAACAATAAATATACTATTTTAATCAAATCTAATCAAAACATATCTAAAATCATTACATTAATCGCCTTATATGGTTACACTTTGACTAATATGGTTACCTATTGTAATTCATATTGTAAAACAGTAACAAATTCTAACTACAATGGTAACATTATATACACACTCTCACATTTCACCATTATATTATATGATATTTTCGTAGTATGTTGCAGATATATATGTCACCATTTGTATCATGCTATGTTATCATTTTATACATATATTACCATGTTACCATTTTGCTCACATATGAGATGGACATATGTTACCATACTATTGATGAAATGTCACCATTTTAAATTATGTTCGAAAATTGATAAAATCAGTTAACATTCATAGCAATAAAACACCAAATCCAAAAAAGATGAACCAAAAAATTTGTACCTTCAACAAAAATCATTCTCAATGTCTGTGGCTCTAGTGGAAGATCTAAAAAATCAATGAAAATGAAAATACCTACTCCCACATAAATAAACCAATTTTAATCCAACAAAACAAAAACAAACAAACAAATAAAATGAAACCATCATGGATTACTAGCATGTGTCCATTATATACCCACATGGATCACTTGCATGTGTCCATTATTAAACAAAAAACGATTACCAGAACAAAAGAAAATGAAAAAAATCTATGAAAATCAGAATACCTCCTCCGACATCACCGTTCGCATTTGTCCTTCTAGTATTCTTCTTAGGTAGTTGCCTTTTTGCTATTATTTTCTTCCCCACCATCTTGGTTGATTTGTATAAAAATAAGAATATTTATGTTTATATTTTTTTATTTTGGATGATTTGTATGAAGAAGGAGAATTTGAGAGAGAGAGAGAAGATGAACTAGTGAGAAAAGCAGGAGAGTTTGAGGAGAATTTGGCATTATTATGATAATGTTTTGACCTTTGGTTGAATTGTGGATAGGTTAGGCGTTTTTGTTGTGACAACAAGAAGAGAGAAGATGAAGAGAGAAGATGAAGGGGAATAATTGTGACGGTAAATGGAAAAATAATGAGGTTTAGGGTTGATTTTCAAAATATGTGGACAATAATTAGTATTGGGAAGGGAGAATTATTTAATAATTTTTTTCATAATTGTTGTCTTTCCCAATGAACAACTGCGCATCACTCACCCATCAACTCTCAACCCGTTTCCACACAAAACGCTACTATTCGCCCCGTCTCTTGCTTGTGACGGATAACCCGTCACAAGCAAGACTTATTGTAGGAGTAATACCTTTTGACCTTAGTTTCATACTTTCATTGTAGTTTACATTATTTACCGATTAAAATAAAAGGTCTAATCTATTGCTACATAAGTCTCCTCCTTCCTCTACTCCTCTCCGGTTCCATTAACATGCCAGTATCTCATTGCCTCTCCTCTTATATTATATGGAGTATAATTTTAAGTAAAAGTATGACTCAAGGTAAATCTTCAAAATTCACGTAATATTAATTGTATAAATATAATAATTAGGATGGGATTTCAACTTTCAAGAACATTACTCTAATTCATATATGTATGATTTGATTTGTTTATACGATTAGCGTAATATAGGAATGACAATGATGATAAGAAAACCCCTGTTATTATTATTATTATTATTATTATTATTATTATTATTATTTATTTATTTATTTATTTATTTATTTATTTATTTTTAAGTGTGTTTCAAAAATTAGAGACTCTAATATAGCTTGAATGACTAACCTAAACCGTATAGTAATTCTGTTAAGTTCACTACACTCAGTAGTTCAGCTTTATTAAGATTCGATACAGTTAAGCTATATGGTTTATGGTTTGTAGGCTCAACAATTTATAATGCACGAAGTTTACTCCTAACAGGAATTTTACGTAACAAAATATGGATAGGAAAATAAAAAAGCCTTGCAACACAGTAATTTTCCGTAACAAACGGTAGACAAACATAGGGATATGTCCTATAGCCTAAAGTATTCTATGAAGTCAATATTATTATTCTATCATGGTGTCATATGTTGATATGTCTACTACAAAGATATACTACCTGTTTAGTGATTACCTGTTTGATCCATGAATCTCTGCTTGAACGTGGAACAATTAATATACCAAACAAATGCTAGCTAATAGCAGATGTTTTCATCTACTACTAATTCCAATCAGTAATATATACAATCATCTTGGATATATGAAATATAAGAGCTAGCACTTTGTTAAGTAGTATTTTAAAATAATGTAAATATACTATTGACCGGAACGAAGGAAGTACTATTTTAGGTTAAAAAATGTAGAATCTCGATCTTAAAAAATCTTTCATTGCTTTGAAAGATTTGTTTACTCTGTGTCCAGTTTAATAGTTTATCCTTCTCAAGGCCAATATAACATATTAACAGTAATGAGGTAGACCTTAATGACATTCCAGACGATCATGATCAATATGATACAGAGAACTCATTCATTGACGACGCTGACCTGGTGGGTATTTTTTGTTTGGTCGACTTTTGTTTTTTCCCTATTCTTTTTCTCAACCATCCCCTATCCTCTTCCTGTCTATTGAAGTTACTATCCGTCTTTTCATTTGCAATAACAATCTCTTCGAAAATATATGAGTAATTTGTTGAGTCACATGGAAAAACGATTTTTAAATCTCATGTTTCGGAGTTTGAATGCTAAAAATCGATATAAATCCACACTATTGTACCAAAAAAAAGAGAGAAGATATATCTACTTGAAGTATGGAGGAAGTAGTTGCATCGTGTTTTGAGATTACTTTTCACTGTCTAATTCGGAGTATCTGAAGTGTATATACATAATTAATTTCTTATAAAATTTCTTCTCATCTAACATACGCGGCGTATGGTGAAATTGCTTGATATTCTTCTAATCTGACATTAAGAAAAAAGAGAAAATTAATTAGATTCACAAACACAATAGTAATAATTAATCATATAAAGAAAAAAAAACACGAAATAATTGCAAACAAATAAATAAATTGCATTCAAATAAAGAAGAACGCACGTAAGAAAAAATAGAATAAAACAAAAATAAAATATGCCTGGTCGGATACATCATAACACTTTATATATAGTGATATTTCGGAATTGTTTCCGTAGTTTGTATATTGTTAAACTCTATTGTAAAAATTCTTTATCTTTAAAAATTATTAAATTTATTTATTCGAATTTTGCAAAAGTTGGAGACTCGAAAGTATTTCATAAAAGCTGAAGACTGTGTAATCACTCGAAAAAAGCTTCCTTTATTAATATAGATAGATATATATACGGAGTACATATTATAGTAGGAGTGTTCTGTTGGGTTCCTTATGTTGATGATAACATGCCCATTTGATTTGTGTTATCTTAGTTTACCTTTTCAGGATTAATGATGTAATCAAGCTTGGATTAAGAAGTGTTGAAGTTGTTTTTCATCCCATTGTAATTAGTCGTGTGTCATCTAATGTACAAGCAAGAAAGTTAAGTATAGTAGAGTAATAGAAACAGTCCAGATGACTGTTGCTTCAACAAGTAAACAGCTGAGTGGACTATGCCACAACTCGTAGAAACTTGAAGCTTCCTCTTTATCTTTTAAATGCTTTCACGTGACTCATATTTTTCAAAGATAAAAAATCAGATTTTTATTAAGGAGGTAGTATCCAATAAAGAGTGGTTTGAATTATTCAAAATGTTTCCTCTTTATGCAAATTCAATCCTTTGGTCTTTAAGAAAACAAGAAATGCTTTTTGCCATATTTGTGTTAACTTGTCATCATGTGACTTGTCTCACATCCTTTGTTTTCTGATTTTGCATGAGCATTTAAGGTTATCTTTCAAACCTTCTTTCTCTATTCTTACCTTTGCAAAAGACTCCTTTTTGGTGCAAGTTTTTAGGTGGTTGCTATTGCCCTTCACATGTGAGGTCTTTGACCCTTTAAAACCCTAGCAACCCCTTCACTCACCTCCTCTATAAATACCGAGTCCCTCCTTCATTAATTCCCAAGACTTTTCTGATTTAATTTTTCCAACTTTGCAAATTGTTTTAAGAGTTTAAAACCGTGTCTTTGCAAAATCGTTTAAAAGTCTTCAAGTATCTTCAGTTTCTACAGTCGTGGCTACTGTTGCTTTTCTATACTAAACTCTCTTGCTTAAGAATTGTTGATCTTGTAAAAGTTGTCCACCTCTATTCTTTGTTAAGAATGTGTTAGTGGAAACTTGATCCTATAACATTCTAAGTGTGTTAGTAGAGTTTAGGACGGAGTAGTCTTTAACTCTTGACAACCGGAGTAGGTTGTGAGTTGTTGAGTTCTAGGACGGAGTAGTTCTTTAACTCTTGGCAATCGGAGTAGATTGCGAGTTAGCTTGTCATAAGAACGGAGTAGTTCTTGTACTAGCTTTGCAACCGGAGTAGGTTGGCGTCTTTTATTACAAGGGTCTTTTAGTTGTCGGAGTAGATCACTAAAGGAAAGTAATAAAAAGGTAGATTGGACGTAGGCACTTGAGTTTCTTGCCGAACCAATTCAAAAATCTCGTGTTCAAGTGTTCACTTTATTTCCGCTGCTTTATACTTTGTTTGTTTGTTTTGTTTCGCTTAAACTTAGAAGTAACAGTTCATCATATCACGTCGCATTTGGTCCGGCAGAATATTCCACAAACCGAGACAAATAGATACAAATAACGATTGTTGCTTTCATACTTCAAAGAAACATTCATCGTGATACTTGTTCAATCTTTCTATATTATTCAAAGTATCCTCTAATCTCTTTTGTTCTTGTAACTCACTTTAATTCAATAAAGTTGAAGTTATAAATTTTTAAAATAGTACCTAATTCACCCCCTCCCCTCTTAGGTACTTGAATCCATAAACTCAACAATTGGTATCGAGCCTCGTGCTTTGATCGAGGCTAACCGCCTTAGAGTTTGATTCGTGGGTAATGGATTCCGAGAAACACTCCAAGATCCCGGTCTTTACCGGTTCGAATTTTGGATGGTGGAAACTCAAAATGGAACATTACATCAAAAGTATCGATTATCAATGTTGGAACATCATCCAAAATGGACCTCTTGCCATTGAGGAAACCGATATTCTTAACGGTTTCACCAAGACAAAAGAGGAAAGAAATTACAATGAGAACGACTTCAAGCTTGCCGAAAAGAATTCCAAAGCAATGTCGATTCTTCAACGTTATGTTGGTGAGGGGGAAGTTAGTCGAATCTCTGGGTGTCCTACGGCAAAATCTATTTGGGATTCCCTTGTACTTGCATATGAAGGGACGTCCCAAGTAAGAAAACACCGTATTGACCTTCTCATGCAACAATATGAAATGTTTAGAATGTCAAAGGACGAGTCTTTAAATAGTTTCTCTTCTCGTTTTTCTTGTATTATTAATGAGCTTCAAAGTCTAGGAAGGAATTTCGAGTCCGAGGACATCATTCGAAAAATCCTTCGTAGTCTAACCCCTAAATGGCAACCTAAAGTCACCGCCATAGAGGAAGCTAAAGACTTGTCAACCCTATCTCTTCATGAACTAATGGGATCACTAATGGCTCACGAGTTTAATCTCGATAAGCATTCTAGTGAGTCATCAAAGGGAAAGAGTCTCGCCCTCACATCTTCTCCAAGCGATGAAGAAGATGAGGAGGAAGACGAGTTTGCTATGTTCACAAGGAACTTAGCCGGGTTGGTCAATGGACAAGGTAACAAAAAGTTCACTAATAATTACTCGAAAAAACGCTTTCCTAAGAGACGACCTACTTCCACCATGGGATGCTTTAAATGTGGTGATAAAACTCATCAAATTAAAGAATGTCCCAAGTGGGAAGAAATCAAATCTAAGGAAAGAAGAGAAAAGGTTAAAAAGGACTACAAACATAGAGTCATGAGTGCTATATGGGGAATGTCCGACTCCGAGGAAGATGAGGAACTCATTGAGGAGGAACTTGAGGCTAAAATGTGTCTTGCAAATCATGGTAAAGAAAAAGTCTCAAAAACCTCAAAACTTGAACACTTAAGATGCCTCATGGCTAACCCCGACGATTCCGACTCCGATTCCGACAACGAGGTAAATCATCTAAAGGCCAAGGCTAGAACTTACTCCAAAGAGAAAGTATGTAAGCTTCTTGACCAACTTCTTGATAAGTGTCGGTCTCAAACTAATAAGCTTGATATAATGCAAAATGAGATTGAGGAAATTGCTCAAGAGAACTTTAATCAAAAAACGAACTAAAAGCAACAGATCACAAGTATCGTCACTTCGAGGCATATAATGAAGTCAAAAGAGTCAATAAGTTAAACAAACATTTGACTAAAGAACTAGAGCGTCTTAGGTTGACCCCCACGGACGTCTCTGACCTTGAAAATGTCAACACAACTTTGGTGATGCAAGTTTCCCAACTAACCAAGGAACGTGATGACATTTTGAAGGACAAAGATGCTCTTGAAAATGAGATCTATGACCTTGTAGTTGAAGTTGTAGACTTAAGAGAAACAGTCTCTAAGACTGTTGCTTCTGACCACGACTTAGACAAGTTTAAAAGAAAAAGTGAATGGTTGGAAAATGAAAATGAGTGTCTTAAAAGTGAGGTTGTTTGTCTCAAAAATGAAATAGAAGATCTCCATGATAGGCTTACTTTCTTTCAAAAAGGTATGCCCGAATGTAGCACTTCTAGGTCTTCTCCTCACCATAGATCCGATGAAGTCGTTGATCTAAGCAAGAGACTTGACGAGATGACATCTAAATATGAAGAGTCCAAAGAAAGAATCATATATCTCGTGTCTAAACTCAACAATCACACCCATGACTTCATCGTTGAGAAAAGATTGTCCATAGAAAGTGTTAACAATGATGAACTTAAAAGAGAAAAGGAAAAGAACTTGCATCTTCTCTCTCGTGTCAATGACTTGACCAATGAGCTTGTTAATGCTAAGAACATCACTGAAAAATGGGAAGGAAGTCAAACCGTGTTAAACTTCCTCACGAATCAAACCGAGAAATGTGAGAAATCTGCTGGTTTGGGGTTCAAATGGAACAGTCAGGCTGACTGTTGCATCCAGAAGCCTAAAAATGATTTTAGAGGAAGGAAGTATGTAGGTCTTCCCGAATACATCATTTGCAATTATTGTGGTGACAATGGTCATGTTTTTAATGGATGTACAAAACGATTTGATGACATTGATAAGAACACCAAAGCATTAAAAGAAATGAACATTAAGAAAGACACCACAAGTTATGTTGATCACAAAAAGGGACCCAAATTCATTTGGGTTCCTAAACTCAAAAACTAATCTTGTGTAGGGCTTGGTGAGAGGCGGCCGCAATTGGTACTTGGATAGTGGATGCTCTCGTCACATGACGGGTGATAGAAGCCAATTCCTCTCACTTAAAGCGTATGATGGTGGCACGGTAAGGATTGGTGACAACAAGAAAGGTGAAGTAATTGGTATTGGAAAAGTTGGTAAGTCATCCTTACTTTGTGTCGACAATGTGCGGCTTGTCAAAAGTTTGAAACATAATCTCCTTAGTATTTCTCAACTTTGTGATAAGGGTAATGTTGTTGAATTTCATGCCAATATGTGTCGAATTTTTGATGCCACTACTAATGAACTAATACTCGAAGGAAGACGTGTCAAAGATGTTTACTTAACTAATTTGAACTCTCTATCCGGTCACACCATGTCTTGCATGAGTGTAATGAACAATGATCCTTGGTTATGGCATAAAAGGTTTGGTCATGTTAGTACAAAAACTCTTAATACCCTTAAAAGACTTGATTTAGTTGAAGGCATTCCTAATATAAAATTTGACATTGATAAGGTATGTGATGAATGTGCTAGAGGTAAACATGTTAAAAGTTCCTTCAAATCCAAAAGAATTATGAGTACATCTCAACCTTTGCAACTTTTACATATCGACTTGTGTGGACCAATGAGAACTAGAAGTAGAGGTGGTAGTCGTTATGTGTGTGTTATTGTTGATGATTACTCTAGGTTTGTTTGGGCACTCTTCCTAAGCTCTAAGGATGAGACATTTGATGAGTTTCTAATTTGGTTAAAGAAGATTCAAAATAAACTTGGTTTAAAACTTGTTTCAATGAGAACCGATCATGGAACCGAATTCAAAACTCATCATTTGGTGCTTATCAGATGACAATGGTGTAGACCATAACTTCTCGGCTCCTAGAACCCCACAACAAAATGGTGTGGTTGAAAGGATGAATAGAACCCTTGAAGGAATGGCTAGAACAATGTTATTAACTAGTAAGTTGCCTAAGAACTTTTGGGCGGAAGCGGTAAATACCGCTTGCTACATTTATAATCGTGTCATGATAAGGAGTATTTTAAATAAAACTCCCTATGAATCATTGCGTGGAAGAAAACCCAACATTTCTTATTTTAGATGTTTTGGAAGCAAATGCTTTGTTCACAACAATGGTAAAAACAACTTGGGTAAGTTCGATCCACGTAGTGATGAAGGAGTATTTATTGGGTACTCCGATCATAGCAAGGCCTATAAAGTTTACAATAAACGAACCTTGTTAATTGAAGAAAGCATCCATGTCATTTTTGATGAATCTAGTGTGCTTGGGCAGGTACAAAACATGGATGATGATGATGAGGATGAGGATGATGAGTTTGAGATTGGTCTTGTTCGAAAAGACTTCGTGTTCACGGATGAAGAAGCTCCCAAAGATCGAATTGCAACAGATACGTAGACTGTCACCTTCAAAGGAGAGCAAAGAACTCGGGGGAACACGTAATACTTCGATTCCTCTCGAAGCAATGCACCCAACGATCGTTGCATCCACCTCCGTAATCAAGTAACCCAAAACAAAGAGGATGAAGAACCTTCCAGGCCAATAGAAACAACCATCGTGATCGATGTTTGTTGAGGGGGAACAAGAAACCATTGTTCCAAAGAAGTGGAAACATCAAAGCTCTAATCCACTCACTAATCTCACAAGCGATCTCAACTCGGGAATTCGAACAAGATCATCCGTCAACAATCTCGCTCACCTCAATGAGTATTGTGCCCATAATGCCTTCCTATCTCAAATTGAGCCTTCAAATGTAACAGTCGCCTTGACTGATGCAGATTGGGTGCTTGCCATGCAAGATGAGCTCAATCAACTCAAAAGAAATGAGGTATGGCACTTAGTCCCTAGGCCGCCTAATCGTACCGTCATTGGTACTAGGTGGGTCTTTCGCAACAAGCTTGATGACTCGGGAGAAATTGTAAGGAACAAGGCTAGACTAGTGGTGCAAGGTTATAACCAACAAGAGGGTATAGATTACGATGAAACCTATGCACCGGTAGCTAGACTTGAGGCCATACGATTGCTTATAGCTTTTGCGGCTCACAAAGGCATTAAACTCTTCCAAATGGATGTCAAAACCGCTTTCTTAAATGGATATTTGGAAGAAGATGTCTTTGTAGAGCAACCACCGGGTTTTGAGAACAATGATTTGCCTAACCATGTTTTCAAATTAGACAAAGCTCTTTATGGTTTAAAACAAGCACCAAGATGTTGGTATGATAGATTGTCTAAATTTCTTATTGAAAATGGTTTTAAAAGAGGCTCCGTTGACAAAACATTGTTCTTGAAGCAACAGTCCAGTGAACTGTTGGTTGTACAAGTATATGTTGATGACATTATATTTGGTGCAACAAATGAACTCCTTTACTTATATTTTTCGGAACTAATGAAATCGGAGTTTGAAATGAGCATGATGGGTGAGATAGGATTCTTCCTTGGGCTCCAAATTAAGCAATCAAAGGATGGAATCATGATCCATCAACAAAAGTATATCAAAGAAATGCTTAAGAAATTTGGGATGACTAATGGTAAGCCTCATGATACACCTATGGTAGCCGGGTCCAAATTGGACAAGGATGAACTCGGTAAGAATGTTAGTGATAAGGTGTATAGAGGTATGATAGGCTCACTTCTTTACTTGACCGCAAGTCGTCCCGACATTCTCTTTAGCGTATGTTTATGTGCTAGGTTCCAAGAAAATCCGAAAGAATCACATTTCAAAGCCGTTAAACGAATTCTTCGGTATTTGATTGGAACACAAAATCTCTACCTATGGTACCCTTTACATTGTCCTTTTGATCTTATAGGCTTTTCGGACGCGGACTATGCGGGGTGCACGGTAGATAGAAAGAGTACCTCCGGAATTGCAACGTTCTTGGGTCCTTGCTTGACTTCTTGGGCCTCAAAGAAACAAAACACGGTAGCTCTTTCTACGGCCGAAAGTGAGTACGTTAGTGCGGCACATTGTTGTTCTCAACTCCTTTGGGTAAAACAACAACTCTTGGATTTTGGTATTATTTTTGACTCCATTCCTTTAATGTGTGATAATACGAGTGCAATAAATATCTCCAAAAATCCTATTCAACACTCTAAAACCAAACATATTGATATTCGTCACCATTTTATTCGTGATCATGTTGAAAAAGGACATATTAAACTTATCTTTTGCAAGACCGAAAATCAAATTGCCGATATTTTTACTAAACCACTTGCAAGAGAACATTTTGAGAAATTTAGACTAGAAATTGGGTTAATTAATAGCTTGTGATTTTTAGTATGAGTTTTACAAAATTCCTTAATTGATTAAATTAAATTTGGATATATGTTATTAAGTGTTCTAAGTGCATTGACATCATGTTTAGACCAAAATTGACACCGTATTTGTGAGTCGGTAATCACTCAACCTCATATCTAAATTTACGTTTATTATATGCTACCTTGCGTTTTTATTTCGAGTGATTAAATTTTGTCTAGTCGGGCCAACCACCTCACTTACCTCATTAAATGGGCCATTAACTACTTCAATCCACTACCTATCCCTACCCGTCCAAACCGCCTAAACCCACTTACCCTTCCATCTCCCAAATCCATTAACTCCATCAAAGCTAACCTACCCTTAACCCACAATGGTAAAAACCTCCTTTAACACAACCATACCCATCAAACCCACAAAAATTACCTCCCCCATCACATCAAATCCGCCTACATCACCAACTCCAACCATGACTCCAGTCAAAACATCTTATGCATTCCCTCCACAAACCTCAAACACGACCCCTTCAACAAACCCAGATCCACCTAACCCACAATCATCACCGAACCCCACTGCCCCTCCATCATCCGACGACATACCTATCGCCACTATGGTAGGACGGCGCACACGAGGTGGTCGAAAGAAAAGCTCCTCTATTCCAAGCTCTTCCTCTGAACCAGTGATTGTTGAAGATGTTGAAGAAGAGACCGAATTCGATTTAAATGAGAATCCGTCTAAGTCCGGCGAGTCTGACCCGACTCCGGCGAAAAAGACCAACAAAAGGAAAGAAAAAGCCTTATCATCCCAATTACCCCCAATCTCAGAAAATGTTGAACAAAGTAACATCGAAAACCCCATTGTTGATACCCCAATTGAAAATCCCAGTGAACCTCCTCAGAAAAAATCGAAACCACTGAAGAAAAAGCTTGTATACCTTGCTCCCTCTGATCCGGTCTCCCTAACCTCAAAATGGGACTTGGCCATGGTTTGGGATCACCTTGAGAGTATTGACCTCCCCACTTCCATTTATAAAAATTGTGAGAGGTTAATGAACATCAAAGCCATTCACTCCCCTCGGGCTTACAACCAAACTTGGTTTGACCCGCCGCGCCTTTCACTCACCCGTGATATGGTTTTAGCTCAAGGTTGGGAGAAGTCATTGGAAATGCGTGAGCCGGTATTTGTGAGCGAGGTAATTCAGTTCTTTGCAACGGTTCGGGTCGAGAAGTCGGGTGAGGCTCTTACGGCTAAGGTGAACGGTAAGCCCCTTAAATTGTCTCAATCTGATTTCGCTACTGCTCTTAATATTCCAAATCGGAGGCTATGACAAACTCCCCTCCGAAACTTGGGTTGCCTTACCATATGCCTCCCCTCTTAGCATTGCTCAAACCGTTTGTCCCAAAACTGTTTCTCCTGGACCCGTGAGCAACACCCAAATCCCACCTCCTCTTCGAATTATTTTCAACATGCTTTGTAGGTCTATTTACCCCTCGGGTGATAGGGGAAAACTCACCATAGCCCAACAATACTTAATCTATCATATTGCCACCCATAAGAAGGTGAACCTAGTCGGGTTAATGTTTAAACGCTTTCACCTTATTTCGACCAAGCTTCGTCGACCTTCTTCTAGTATGATTTACCTACCCTATGACATGTGGTTATCGGTTGTGCTCAAGGCACAAGGGGTGTTGGTAAACACTAGCTTGGGTTCGTTGGATATGTGTGATGTTATGAGTGATGGGCAAATGGGGAAGATGCTTATCAAGGTTGAGAATGATGAGTTAATTTCTGTGAAAATTAAGAAGGACCCGGAAGTTGGGTCATCAAGTCAAGGGAATACGGGTAGTATGCGGGAAGTGCTCAATGCCGTGGCTGAGTTGGGTGCGTGGATTAGGGAAGATGCTCGTCAAAAGGACGTGGCAATCTCGGCTCTTGCTTCTACTTTGGACCTCATCCGTGGAGAGGTGGATATCATTTCCACCCTTGTGTCAACAAAAGAAGTTGGTGAAGATGCTAATGTGGATGATGATCCGTTGGGTAGTGGCTCGGATGGTGAACAAGCCTCCTCCCCTTAGCCTTTCCCTTCCCTCTCGGCCTATTAATATTTTACCCTTGCCATCTCATTTTGTCCCACCGGTTGTGCCTTTCTAAGACTTGTTTTCTTGCTTGTTATTTTGAACATTTGTTGGTGTATGTTAAACTCTATTTAGCTTTGTTGAACTTTGATTAACATATGCTTAATCCTTGTTAATGTTGACCTTGTTACCTTGTCACATTTACATGTGTCGTTTTGTGTTTTCTTATGAAATATCTGCACTCTAATGCTTGTGACATCCCTATCCTTTTGATGATGTCAAGAGGGGGAAAAGGTAAACTCATGCTCTAAATCTCCTTGCTTATTGATTAAACTAATGGCTTGTCTAACCTTCTTAGCTTGATTCTTGTTTGGGACAATGTAAAATTGTCATGATAGTTTGATTCTAGCTTTTGCCCTTGGTAAGATAATATTGTCCCTTCTCTATCATTTGATCTTGCTTGTTAAAATTCTTGAATCAAGGTGTTTACATTGTTTATACATTCGTTTGGGGCTTGTCATCATCAAAGGGGGAATTTGTTGGGTTCCTTATGTTGATGATAACATGCCCATTTGATTTGTGTTATCTTAGTTTACCTTTTCAGGATTAATGATGTAATCAAGCTTGGATTAAGAAGTGTTGAAGTTGTTTTTCATCCCATTGTAATTAGTCGTGTGTCATCTAATGTACAAGAAAGAAAGTTAAGTATAGTAGAGTAATAGAAACAGTCCAGATGACTGTTGCTTCAACAAGTAAACAGCTGAGTGGACTATGCCACAACTCGTAGAAACTTGAAGCTTCCTCTTTATCTTTTAAATGCTTTCACGTGACTCATATTTTTCAAAGATAAAAAATCAGATTTTTATTAAGGAGGTAGTATCCAATAAAGAGTGGTTTGAATTATTCAAAATGTTTCCTCTTTGTGCAAATTCAATCCTTTGGTCTTTAAGAAAACAAGAAATGCTTTTTGCCATATTTGTGTTAACTTGTCATCATGTGACTTGTCTCACATCCTTTGTTTTCTGATTTTGCATGAGCATTTAAGGTTATCTTTCAAACCTTCTTTCTCTATTCTTACCTTTGCAAAAGACTCCTTTTTGGTGCAAGTTTTTAGGTGGTTGCTATTGCCCTTCACATGTGAGGTCTTTGACCCTTTAAAACCCTAGCAACCCCTTCACTCACCTCCTCTATAAATACCGAGTCCCTCCTTCATTAATTCCCAAGACTTTTCTGATTTAATTTTTCCAACTTTGCAAATTGTTTTAAGAGTTTAAAACCGTGTCTTTGCAAAATCGTTTAAAAGTCTTCAAGTATCTTCGATTTCTACGATCGTGGCTATCTTGTTGCTTTTCTATACTAAACTCTCTTGCTTAAGAATTGTTGATCTTGTAAAAGTTGTCCACCTCTATTCTTTGTTAAGAATGTGTTAGTGGAAACTTGATCCTATAACATTCTAAGTGTGTTAGTAGAGTTTAGGACGGAGTAGTCTTTAACTCTTGACAACCGGAGTAGGTTGTGAGTTGTTGAGTTCTAGGACGGAGTAGTTCTTTAACTCTTGGCAATCGGAGTAGATTGCGAGTTAGCTTGTCATAAGAACGGAGTAGTTCTTGTACTAGCTTTGCAACCGGAGTAGGTTGGCGTCTTTTATTACAAGGGTCTTTTAGTTGTCGGAGTAGATCACTAAAGGAAAGTAATAAAAAGGTAGATTGGACGTAGGCACTTGAGTTTCTTGCCGAACCAATTCAAAAATCTCGTGTTCAAGTGTTCACTTTATTTCCATTTGCTTTATACTTTGTTTGTTTGTTTTGTTTCGCTTAAACTTAGAAGAAATGTGATTCATCATCATACTGTCGCATTTGGTCTCATAAATATTCCACAAACTGAGACAAATAGATACAGTCAGAACGATTGTTGCTTTCATACTTCAGCAAACATTCATCGTGATACTTGTTCAATCTTTCTATATTATTCAAAGTATCCTCTAATCTCTTTTGTTCTTGTAACTCACTTTAATTCAATAAAGTTGAAGTTATAAATTTTTAAAATAGTACCTAATTCACCCCCTCCCCCTCTTAGGTACTTGAATCCATAAACTCAACATGTTCATCTTTAAGGGTTATTCTTACCTTGAATCTGTATGTTATGCCATCAATCGATCTCGACAAATATTTATCGTGTAGTTTCATAATTGTTTCTTATTAGTATTTGTTTCTTTACAACTTTAGTTCGGTTGGTGATACGGACTAATAATGAGGATGTTTGAGTAGTATGAACACAACCAAGCACTCAATTTCTATGTTTCATTGTTCTTACTTTGATAAAAAAAAAAAAAAAAAAAAAAAAAAAAAAAAAAAAAAAAAAAAATTGCTTATTGCTATTGTATAATACTCAGCATGATGTAGCATGCGATTTTTTTTTTAATTATACACTTAGATATGTAATTGATTGCCTAATATTTGAGAGTTTTTTTTGTTTTAATTGAAGAATTTTCAGTACTTATGTTTAAGCGCACATACAGTATATGAAGATTATTACATAAGGTATCATCGTCTTTATTATTTCTTATTATCATACGGACCATAATTGTGACCTTGAAAAGGCTTATGACAACAGCGTAGAATAACAAGATTAACACCCATCTTTGATACTACTTAAATGATTTAAGTGCTTTCAAGCCCAAGAACAATGATCCTCATTTAACCTTTGAGACAACGTAAATGATTTAAATTTTTTTTGAATGACACTACACACTAAAAATATCGTCCGAATTAATTAAAACTTATGTTTTTCCGAGCCCCGTATTAAAAATTGACTTTTTTTAAGCTCCCTCCATGAAGAATTTTAATCAAAGGTAAAATGATTGGGACGGAGGAAATACTATCTCTATCCCAGTCATTAGTTTACACCTGCCTTATTTCCCCGTCAGAACATAAAGTAGACGTAAACTATTCATTGGGGTGGAGGAAGTACTATTCATTATTTTAGTATGCAGCTTAAACATAATTAAATAAAAAACAGTTGTTTTTAAGTATTTGATTTTGATTAAGGGCCTACTCAAACTAACCGTATATAAAAATGAGTGAGAATAAGAGTAAAACATTGGTGTATGTTAAATGAAACACGGTTACTCAGTTAGAATTTTACAAACATAAACTTTGGTTGATAGTGTAGACCTATGTTACTCAGACTCGTTTAGAAGTATCTGAGACGGGCACGTGTCCAAGTGTCGGACTCGGCTATTTTTATGAAAAATATGCAATATTTTGGTTAAAAATGAGGTATCCAAGTGTCATACCCATGTCCGAGTGTCGAGTGTCGGACACGAATACGCGAGGGAATTAGAAGAGTCGGAGTAACATAGATGTAGACGTGATCCGACTTCCAGTTGAAATATTGGCTAACATTTCAAGTCCACCATAAGTTACTTTAGAAATGCTTATACAAAGTGATGGGAAAAAAACACGCATCTATGTTTGTTGGGTTTTTCTAACCTATGCCCACTAGGCATAGGATAATAAACCCAAAAAGGAAAAAATTAAATGCTATTTTTATGGAAAATTGTAATATTCTATCATTTTTTACTTTTCTTTACAAGAATGCATTTATTTATTTCCTTTTTGGGTTTCTTATCCTATGCCTAGTGGACATAGGTTAAAAAAACCGATGTTTGTTTTACATGTACTCTTTTAGTAACCGAGCCAAGGACGAAGCTCGGACCAAATTTTAGCCCGGGCCGAAATAATTTTAGGTTCACTAAGCATGTAAACATCATATTACCTTTACATTAGAGCGCGCAAGTGGGAGAGGGACTATGAGATGTCACAAGCTCGTGATCATCACAAGCAAGACGGTCTGAAACCCACTACTTGACAAAACCCAAAGTCTGCCTCTTCACTTTTATCCATTTCGGCAACACAAAGCTAATCACTTAAGCTTCTAGTAATCCCATCAACAAAAAAGCACATCCTCACTACTGCTTCTCCATTTTTATGCAATTAAAATTCATATTATTCCCAACCTCCATCATTGTTTATTTTCTATTGGCCCTTAACGATGACATAACAATCAATAAAAGAGTACTAATTTTACTAATCTAGAAGGGAAAATAGATTAGACGAGAAATTACCTCTATTTGATCTCTAAAGACAGAAGTTTCTATGGCAAATGAGCAAATCAGCAATGAAGAGTATACGTTTTTTGTTTATTGTGATTCTCCGGTTTTTAATATGACACAAATTTATGTGCTTACATAATTTAAGAATGTCAATTTTTTAATTATGCTAGTTATTTTGCAATTATTTTGTTTACAAATTTAACCATTCATTTCCTTGTTATGCAAGAAGGATATGGAGAAGATTAAGGACACTTTTTTTTTCCAATATATCTTTATGTATAAATATTTTTCAAAAAGTCCGCCGGGGCCGCGGCCTGGCCGGCCATACCTATGCTTCGCCTCTGAACCGAGCCTACATATATTTTCTATGAGTTTTTAAAGTTTTAAAGTTGCTCCATATATTAATATTTTTACGTCAATACTCAAAAATAACTGAATCTATATGTATAGTTTCTCAGCTATTATTACTAATTTACGGAACTTATTTCCACGTACTCTATAGAAAGAGGCTTTTGCGTTAATATATCGAGGTGTCAATTATATACAAGCACGTACTCTATAGAAAATTACATAGAGGCCCGTGCATTAAATCTAGTATCTATCTATATTAATAAAGGAAGCTTTTTTCGAGCGATTACAGAGAGTCCAATTATTGCGAACTACCTAAAGCAATTGAACTACCTAAAACAATTAAAATTAAGACTAGAAGATAGAGTTTTTAGCTAAGACTAGAAGATAGAGTTTTTAGCTAATGGTAACAATAAAACTACCTAAAACATACGGAGTAGAATGATATTAGAAGAATAGCTTCAAAGAACTCTTTTGTGAGTCAACTACATATCTTAAAACAATCTAATTTCACGTAAATGCCTATTATATATAGATAGATTTACACCATAATTATTCAAATCTAGCTTCCTCAATCAATGATTTCTATTGTTTCCATGTAATTGTGCTTCTTTCATGCTCTTATTCATTATATTGTATATACTGAGTACATGCTACTAACTAATTTTTTTTGTTATGGAGTTTTTTGTAGGAGATCTATGAATTCGATTGCGCAATACTACGATGTTGGTGCCGGAAAATTTAGTAACTTGCGTTTATTTATTTTTATTTTTAATATTTATTTACATTTCATTGTTATATATTTTCAGATCGTTTATGTTCATTAGCCTTCTAAAAACCACCGCATACGGGACAATTCTGACAAAAATATACTGTAGGTATCTTGGAAGTTTTAATTTTTTTTCCCTCATAATATTGATATTGATCTGTTTATATTTATTTTTACCGCAATTAATTATACATTTAACCTATTTCAGTCTTGCTTGTGGAACGCAAGTTCTTTCTTCTATTATCAATACAAGATTGGTAAGAGTTTGATTGGCACCAAATAATTTCTGCAATGTATGAAAAAAGTGTCCTATCTCCCCTAACCTCAAAATAATGTTTCTGCAACTACCTACTGTAAATGCTTAAATTTTATTTACTTCGTACAATGTTGAATGAATGAATTTTATATTGGACGGTTTTAGATTGTCCATGCATCCAACATATGTATAGTATAATGCTTATTTAGTCCACAAAATTAGTAATTTGTGACACGAATTTAACCAAGCTTACAGAATTCGAATTTTGATACTTTAGATATTTTAGAAAGTAAAACGGAATTTAGGATATATTAAATTTTTTTAAAAAAATTGGGAGTACGTTTTAAAATTCGGAAAAATACGATGGTATATATATTATAGAAATCTCCTTTTTTTACGCATAACGCATAGGTATATTATCACCCTCGGGGTCATCTTTCACTCCCTGATTTTAACCTTTTTTTTAATGTTTACATAAATTGTTTTTAGTTATTTTTTGTTATTGTTATTGCATGTGTATTTATTTTAAAATAGTGATTTACAAATCAACTCTAATAAACATGTTTGCAAAGCTGCAAAGCCTTACCTCTTGAATATGTCTCATCACTATTGAAGCTGCAACTGCTACTCATCATAAAAGGATGACTGACCAACTATGTAACACTCAACTCTATAGTGTTTCGTTGCGATTCATATTCAAGTTAACTATATACACCGAATGTATCAAAGTTTTCGAACCGCACATTAAAAGTTGACGTTTATAACGAATGCATACAAATATCAATAATCAGTTTAGTATTTATTAGCTATCAATGTTATTGACGGTAACTAAGTTGGTTACATGCTAGGATTATGGGATATGCCTAATGTTTTCATACGTATAATAAATTTGTGATTTAGTTAATGGAGGACAAAATTACACGAGTGATGGACTGATGCCTGATAGAGTGATGGTAGAGAGTTTATGTACTACTCCAATGACATATTTTCATACAAAAATCTACTCAATTCACATATTACATCTAGGCCTTTTTAGGAGAAAATGAATTTGAATTTTTTCTTAGTACTCCTTTTAAAATTCGGTTTTTTAAAATTACTCTTTTATAAAAAAAAATCCTAAAATTAATCCCTTAAGATACACTTTTATCAAAAATTGTTTCAAAACTCTAACTTAAGTGAATTTTTCCGTCTGTTTTTGAATTCTAACTAAAGATATAGTCATATGCGAAGTCATTATAAAACACGAGATAGTCTCTTAATTTTTTACGCAAGTTGATTCAATTAATGAAAATATTATCCTATTTTTAAAATTTGTATGTTTTAAAAACGTACAACCTTCTACTTGTGTTGCATGAACTCAATTAATGGAGGATTTTAGAATTGTTGACATTATACAAACTCGATTAACATAGGATTTCGTCATTTCGACATACAAGTACCAAATCTCGGGCGAAAGGAAGTATATATAGAGAATGATTATGGTACTTTACATCACCAAGTACCAGGTCGCATCAGGGCTAGCGCCCGTACATTGTAAAACACCTATATAGTTTAAATATTAATATGTACGAAAAGATATAAATTTGGCCAAACAGATAATGCAGAAGATATAATAATTATTTTATAATTAATAACAACTGACAAAAGATCTATTTTCCATTACAATTCTACTATTAATTAAGGGGGCTGATTTATATCGACGACGTTTTAGTAAATATCGACGACGTTTTTCATAAAAAAGACGATGACTGCCCTTATGACTTTATCTCTCTAAAAAAAATTCTCTCAAACTCAACTAAATTCAAAACAAACAACAACAACAACAATTAACAATATGTCTAATCTCGATTCAACGGTACGTAAACAACTTAATCATTTGCTTAATTTTTCAATTTTTTTTTGCGCATCGTTCATTCTATTCGATAGTTGAATTAATTGACGTATTAACTTAGTAGTAGGGAATGTTTGAATTTGTTGCGTAATCTGAAAAATGTCCCCCGAAAGATGAACCATGGCCAAAGTTGGAAACCAACGTTCAGACCACGGTCCAAACAATGGAAACCAACGTTTGGCCACGGACCAAACAATGGAATTCCACGTTTGGCCATGGTCCAACGTTGGATTCCAATGTTTGGCCGTGGTCAAACGTTGGAATTCAATGTTTGGCCGTGGTCAAACGTTGGATTTCATTGTTTGGCCGTGGTCAAATGTTGATTTTCATTGTTTGGCCGTGGATTAAAGTTGGTTTTCGTTGTTCGTCCGCGGTTGATCGATAGAAAGTAATGTTTGGCCGCGGTCGTTTGTTGGGTCTCGTGTTTTAGGCATGAATAAGTCGTTTTTACATGCTTTTCTTTCGTTTTACGCAATTTATGTAGTATATGATTCCTTTTTATTGTCTTACTATAGTCGTTAATGCTTGTAACAGGAATCGTGGGAGGATTTTGGCGATAATCCAATTGATTACAACCCGTTGTTCGAGACTACTATAGATTTCGAAACGCGTGACGAAGCTTTCAATTGGGCTCAGAAAATCGCATTCGAGAATGGGTTTGCTTTGGTTAAAGCAAATAACGGAGCTAAAAATAGGAAAAAGAACGGGTTGTTGGCAAGTTATTTTCGATGTAAAAGACATGGTAAACCAAAAGAAACGGACGATCTTGAAAAGCCAAGGAGGTCGCAGAAGTGTTCATGCAAGTTTCGTATTCGTGCCGTTCAAAATTTCGTGTCTAAAAATGATAAAGAGACGGTGGTGTGGAACATTCTAACCTCCGAGGGTGCTGGACTACACAACCACAACGTAGCCGTTTATAAGGACGGGGATCGGCACTTTGCGGGATTGGACGCGGAAGAGAAGGCATATGTTAGGCAACAAACATTGGCCGGGGTTCAACCGAGGGATATTAAAAATGGTCTTCATTTGAGATCCCCCGATAAACCTCAACCGTCAAGCACCCAACTGTATAATGAAACAAGGAAAATTAAGAAAGAAGAAATGGGTGAAAGAAACACCGCTCAAAGAAATGTTGGCTCTAGCGGTGGCAGCGAAATACGTCCACTTCTACGAGATTGATTCCGAGGAGTCAAAAGAGTTGACTCACATTTTCATGGCTTATCCTGAAGCGATTAAGTTGTTCCGGGCTTATCCTTATGTGGTCCTCATGGATTCGACTTATAAAACCAACATTTACCAGAATCCACTCATTGAGATGGTTGGTGTGACACCCACGGGATCGTCCTTCTTAATTGCATGTGCGACGATTCCTTCCGAGTCCGACGTGAATTACAAGTGGTCATTGAGAAAGTTAGCTGCGATTTTAGATGCCACCGGAGTTGCGTCCCCTGCTGTATTTGTCACCGACCGGGAATTGGGTTTGATCAGCGCTCTTGAGCAAGTATTTCCCCGGGCTGAGCATTTGTTGTGTAGATGGCATGTGAACAAAGCCGTCAATGCAAAAGCCTTGACAACATTCAAAACTGAAAGTATGAGGAAATTTGTCATCTCAAATGATGAAGATGGTTGGTTTAGGGTGATCAATTCAGTTACCGAGGAATCGTTTCAGCGTGCGTGGCAGTGTTTCCAACGTAAGTGGCCACAAATGGTGGATTATGTACGGACAACTTGGGGTCAACACGCAGGGAAGTTCGTTTTATGCTATACAAACGAGGTCTTACATTTTGGTAACACGACAACTTCCCGTGTTGAGTCAAAGACATTCTCTATTGAAGGCTTGGTTGAAGTCAAAGCATCTCACACTTGACTCCATGTGGTCCCGTATCCACGGCATGCTTGAAAGTCAACACTCGAAGATTAAGAAAGAACTCGAAGATGAAATGAGTAAACCTAGGAGAACATCTCGTGCTTTCTCCTTATTGCAAGGAAACGTGTCTACTAAGGCCATAGAGTTAATGGAGAAAGAACTTACTAGAGGCCTTGGTTTAGGTATCGGATTGAATGATCGATGCCGATACGTGATGCGAACGACTCATGGATTACCTTGTGCATGCAATTTGGTATCTTTGCACGGAAAAGGTAGGAGGGTCCATCTCGAGGATATTCATGTCTTTTGGAAGACATTGGTGTATGATATTCCTCAACAAATGCCGAAAAATGACGGTGATTTATGGGATGAATTAGCGAATGATATGAGGCACAAAGTGACCCTTAAACTAAGGGCGGCCATAGACTTGTTGCGTGATTTCCGGACCCGGAGGACCAAGAGATTTTGCCACCCCCTATTAATGAGCACCCGAAAGGTCGTCCAAGAGGTTCAACTACTAGAAACAAGTCGGGTTTTGAGCATGCAGAAAGGAAGTTCGGGACACCAAGTACTCACTGTTCAACAAATGCAGAGGTTCAACAAAGAATTGGTGATTTCGAATCAGGAACTCCCGGTGCTCCTTTGGGAAGGAACTTTACCATTGGCTTTATATCAACATGGGTCAAACGGTGGGGTATACCTGAGGTTTTGTGGGGCCACTTCGATGGTTGGGTGGATGTTGGAGATGACGGTCATTGTGGATTCCGGGTAATATCGCACGCCCAGCGAGGCCGAGAGACAGATTATATAGTTATGCGGGAATGGTGTTCGAGGGAGATGAGGACCGACTCTATCTACGCAGAGTTATATGGAGGTTTTCTATCACCACTCAGCGTTATGTCAGGGTTAGATTTAGCACTTCGACGAGTTGAGTTTTTTCAGCAGATTAGTTGTGGGCAGGACCATTGGATGTGTAGCGACGATTTGCTAGTTTTTGCAACGATGTTCAACTGGACGATATGTGTGATTGGTCTTCACATGCTATCTCCAACCTTTTTGTTATTGTCAAATGATCTTCAGTCAACCACGACACAAAATTATTGCAAACTAAACACTTAAAGTACGCTTTCATTGGATTATTAATTGACCCGGAAATCATGATGATAGCGTTTTTGCGGCAAAGATTGCAACGTTGATTCTTAAAGTTAAGGCCTTCAATTGGGTGATTTCTCCCCATTGTGGATGATGTCGACATTAGTGGATAGATAAGGAAGAAAATATAAGTCAAAAGTAGAAGAAGATGAGGATGATTGAAAACTGGAAGAAGATGAATATGTTAATATAGATGAGTATTCAAAAATAACCGTTATAATTAAAAATAACCGTTATTATTCAAAATCACCGTTATTATTCAAAATCACCGTTATAATTGAAAAATGTTACCGTTATAATTCAAATGTTACCGTTATAATTCAAATGTTACCGTTATAATTCAAAATCACCGTTATAATTCAAATGTTACCGTTATAATTCAAAATCACCGTTATAATTCAAATGTTACCGTTATAATTCAAAATCATCGTTATAATTCAAATGTTACCGTTATTATTCAAAAATAGCCGTTACAATTAATAAATAGTCGTTACAATTACTAGCTTATAAATAGGCCATTCTATGTCAATTTCAATCACAACATCCAATTCTAATCACAACATCCAATTCTATTCACAACATACAATACTAAAATGGATCTCACAAATGCACAAAAAACCAGAGTTTATCAAATAAGAATCGACCTAATTGTTCAAAATTTACCAATTCTAATTGAGCGTCTTGAATCAGTGGTTCCCAGTGCCACTGTATGGCACATGCTTGAAGAGCCTCCAATTGGTAGCCTTTGTATAATTTTACAAGGAAACCGAGAAGATGTGCTAACTCCAGCAATTACAGATGAGGTTGTCTCTGATGAAGCATTAACCGAGAAGATGTGGGAGTTTCGTAGGTTAAAAAGTGACATCTTTACATATTTTGAGCGCATTCTCACCGTGATCGATTACCCAAGACTATCAGACTTATGTGCTGATAGAGTGTCGGGCCAAAGAATTCTATATCTCTACTTGAATGATTTGTTGACTGAATATATGTCTACCCAACCTGAAGAAATTGAGGTTCATGACCATGAAGAAGATAAGGAATCGTCGTCTTCATCATCGGAAGATAATTAAGTTCGATAGTTATTTAATTATGTTATGTTTTAAGTAATAATCGTTTATGGTTTGGGGTTTAGGGTTTAGGGTTTAGGGTTTAGGGTATGGGGTTTAGGGTTTAGGGTTTAGGGTATGGGGTGTTGTTGTTAGTTTTGAATTTATGTTTTAAGTGGTTTATGTTTTAATCATATTTTAAGTGGTTTATGTAATGTCGTTGTATTTCAATTAATGAATGTTTTAATTAAATTATGTTTAAAGTCATTTAATTAAATATCGTTGCATTTAATTAAATACCGTCTCCAAACAATAATACAAACATCTGGGAAAGTACTCGTATATCCACGCCTCAACAAGAGGACGGTCCTCAAAAAAGAATCCACCACCGGGTCGGAACCTGGGAAAGTACTCGTATATCCACGCCTGGAGTAACGGTAGACACCCACTAACACCAGCACTATCTCGGCGCGATGCTATCCCTATGAAAGAAATGTGGATTCAAATACTTACTAACATACTCATATATGTCGAAATTAATTTGTCATAAAATTAAATGTGGATTTTATGCATGCAAACAATATGAAAAATAGAGGAGAAATCATGTCCTTACATTGATGATTTCGGTTTAATGGGCACAAGAGAGATCACCTTTCTCTCTTGTTCTTGAGCTTTCCTTTATGGAAGAACAAAGATCCAAGTATAGGATCTGATCGGTCCGTTTAGTATTCACAAATAGATAGATGTGGTCGTTGGTCACGGTCGAATCAAAACACAATTTATAGCTTAACAAGCAACTCTACAATTAGTAAAGAGGCAAGTAAAGGTCGGATCCCAAGGGACGGGAGTTGAAATGAGATTTCTATTGTAACTAGTGGTGTCTAAGGGGTGTCACAAATTGGGTTGATGTAGAAGGTTACTAAACTAGAATAACAATGAAAATAAACAAATAAGATGAATTAAAGGGGTGTAAACAATTGATTAAAGGCACTAGGGTGTCATGGGATCATAGGGGAATCATGGGATATGATCATACAAACATGTTCTCAAATTATAAGCAAGCAATTATTGTTGTGATGGATTGAGTTGGGTTATATCTTACAATCCTAGGAAAGTTTGGGTCCCTTTATTTAATCGATTAGATTGTACAACACCTACAAGTCGACTTAATCTTCCCTACTCAACAACATGCATGGTCTAATGAGACTCGAGTTGGGTTATGTCTTACAAGTCTCATTGAAAAGATAGGAGATGATAGTAAATGCAAGGATTCATAGGCTTAGCATTTCATCAAATATAACATGTGCATGAGTTGAGATCAAAACAAGCAAGCAAATAAGATATGAAAGCATATTAATTTAAGCATGAATTATTCCCCATGTTGGTTTCCCCTAATCACCCATTAACCCTAGCTAAGAGACTACTCACTCATTATCATGTTGATCATGCTAGCAAAGTTGTCAATCATACCAACAATATGAAACATGATGAATAAATGAAAGTAATTAACAATAATTAAACAAGGGATTAAGAGATTATACCTACTAATTATTCCAATAATAAAGCAAGAATAATAGAAGTACTTGAATGCTAGATTGAGAGGTTGTCAATCTCCCAATAATAACCCAAATAATCTTCAATTACCCAAAATAAAGGATGAACAAAAGAGAGATTAAAGAACTAAAACTTGGATTAAAACTTGATTAATACTTGATTACAATATTGAAGAGAGATTTGATTGATATTAACTACACTAATTATTGATAAGAAGAACATGCTCCTCTAATTAGATTAATGGGGTATTTATAGTGAAAATTAGGGAGGATGCATTAGGGTTAACTAAGGGCTAAACTAGTAATTACACTTTTTAAGTAGAGCAAGGAGAAGCCGGTATTTTTGGAGAGAAGGGCTTCTCTTTTCGTAGCTTGAAGAAGACAACCCACACAGAAGGAATCCGGGCGGATTAGGGTCGGGACGGCGGATTTGGTCGATGGAATCCGAGCGGATTCTGGGAATCCGGGGCGGATTGTTGAGGGGAATCCGAGCGGATTCCACCGGGACGCTCGGATTGTGGATAGGCGGACGGGCGGATTGCCGACAATCCGCTCGGATTGTCGATCGTGATACTTCTTCTTTTTCTTCCCTTTTCTTCATAAATTCCTTGGGGATTTCCTTGGGGACTCAAGGATCCTTTCTCAACATTGCTCTTCTACTATGATATGTACAAAGGCCTTCTAATCTTGTCTCTCCTTGATGCTTGGTCATTGAATTTGATCAATTTAGTCTTGTTTTGCCACGAAAATGCAAGATTCTTACTCCTTTCCTACCAAGGGATCAAAATCTCAAAGAATATGCAAAACAAAGAACTAAAGATAAGAAATGACCCAAATAAGCACTAAAAAGCAAGGAAACAAGGGTAATTCGGGGGCTAAATATGCGCCAATTATGGTCACATCAAATATCCCCAAACCGAACCTTTGCTCGTCCCGAGTAAAGAGGTGACAAAGACTAGGACCAATACTAACCTATCCTAATAATATAGCCGATATGAGACAATTAGCGGGTCTCACTCAGCCCCTTCAACTCACAACAAGACAACCATGAGGTAGGATGCCTTCTTGCAAGGCAAGGTGGGTCTTGCCAAAATGGCGACACATCCAAGCATTAAGCACACAAAAACACATAATGGATGCATCTACAAAAAGAATAGCCACTCCCTCATCAAGTGGCGGAAATTATCTACAAGGGAAGCAATTCAAGGGTACACAATCCTTCATAGATGCAATTTGTTCAAACTACTAAGCCTAGAAGGATACCAATAAATCATCTCCAAAATGTGTCAAGATAGGGTACCTTTGTCCTCAATCGTTAAATGCTTTTGTCAAGAGTAGACTCCCTATGGTGTTAGAAACACTGGAGGATCGCAGAATTCCCCCTCTTGCCTAGACAAGAAGAAGGGTCGTCCCCTCTCTACCATGCACAAAAATGGATATGATGGATAAAGGGATCAATAGATATTTGAGTTTCACTTTGGGAGTTTGCTTTTGTTTTTGTTTTCCCCCCAATTTCTTGTGGCATATAACATTTGAGAACACTTTCTTGCCATTTCTTTTTTATTTTTGGCATTTCAATACTTGACAACTTTTGCATTTCTTTTTGAACATTTTCAAAGTCACCCCAATTAGTAACGAGGGTGCCTTGTATTTGAAGCTTTTTAGGAGTTCTATTTTTGCTCCTCTTTTCTTTTGATGCATTTTTGCAAACTTTCTTTCACTTTTCATTTCATTGAACTCAAATTGATTTCTTTTTGTGCCCATTCCCTTTGATGACAAAAATGTATGGTAGAACATGGATGATGGATGGATGCATGGTTTCAAGGGTCACCTTGGAATAAACGGTAGCCAAGGAGTTATCACACCACAAGGTACTCTTGACTAGGCCTTAAACCATGGGTCAACGGATACTAGCATGACACATCCTAGGGTGTTTTACAAGCATTCTAACAAGCAAAGTCTTAAGAACAAAAGGCATCTACTAGGGCCTATATACACTTGTCAAGCTTCCCAAATAGACGGTTTCGCAAAATTTTTCTAACATGCAACTACATGCCATGATACAACTAGCATTTATACATCGTAATGCATATGATTCTACCAACTAATATGACATATAATCTAAGTGCAAGTCCTAAGTTCACATTGTTTTTACCGCATCAATCAAAATAAAGCCACATAGTCATTAACATAAAGAGGAAAAAGGAGATTGGAAAGATCATACCATGCGGTCTTCAATATCCTCATGTCTCGGATGTGGCGTAGTCAATCAATGTGAACAAGGATAAAACAAACACAATATATACTAGACAATATATACAAAGGAAATGAACTTGTTTTTGGGTTTTCAATTTTTTTTCAATTTTTATGGGTTTTTGAATAAGAGTTAAATGTTAGAATTCCCATCCCCACACTAATATGGGCATTGTCCTCAATGGCCAAAATGATGGAAATTATGCAAACATGATGCATGATTTCTATACTAAATGCAATTCTATAGTAAGCTACACTACATGATGCATGGTTTTTTGTTATGACGGAGAGGATAATTTAGATTACCTCCCGTTGTGTATGCATTAACTTCCCCAAACCGAGTGAGACACTATTGCTAATGTCCAAGGATGGGTATAGTTAATGCACACACTATGCTATGCATGAAACTAGTTTGTCATTTTGGATTTTACAAATGGGAACAATAAAGACACCTCAATGGTACCGAGGTGTGAGTCCTTTGATGTTGCTAGGACTAAACCAACAATGATCAAAATGAAATAAAATACAAAGAGATATAGACAAACCATGGGAGTGTAGGAGTCTCCAAGGCTTGCTAGTCTTCCATCATGCTATCATCATCACCACTTCCCTCATGAGAAGTGGTCACATTGCCACTTTCCTTGTCACTTTCTTCCTCATCTTCTTCCTCATCATCATCTTCACCATCTCTTTCTCCTTCCATTGCTTCTTCCTCAATATTATCATCAACTTCTTCATCATTTCCAACAACCTCATTATCTCCCACCACGTCCGTAGATGCACCCGGAAATAAGACTTCTCTATCCGCCCAACTAGGCAAAGGACAAGATGGATCAAGGAGTCCTTGCCTAGCTAGATGTAGGAGGGGTGGATATTGAGCCAAATACGCATTTTTCCGATCTTCATGGGCTTGCTTGTGCATTGCTTGCATAAGAAGAGTCACATAGTCTTTCCCAATTTCAATTCCTTCCGGCTTGAACTCTTCATACTCAAAGGGGTAAGGTGGTATGATAATGGAAGAGGAGGGGGTTTCAAGATCACCCTTTTGTTGTTGAATGATATACTCGGCTTCTTCGGAAAGGGGAAGTAGATAATTGGTCCGGTGGACACTTAGGCGACAAATCTTCGAGGGCAAGGTGAACGATCTAGCTTCACTAGTTAGCCATCCATATTTAGTGTCAAGGGGGTTATGGGCAACCCACTTGAACTTGTTAATCATAATGTGCATATCAATAAGATGGCCACCTTCCTTTGCTTTGTACTTCTTATCCTTATTGAAATTAGGATCAAAGTGCTTAGCTAGAACCGTGACTAGCCCGCCATTGACAATAACGGTCGTGCCCTTCTTCCCATTATCAACATTAAGCCATCTATTAACCAATAGCCTCAAAGAATTGTAAGGCTTGGTGTGAATTCTTCCGATATTCAAAGCCGATTCAAGGAGAATAAAATCGAGTCTTGTGAAATGATTGGTGTCTTTCCTAGCAATTATGGTATTTCCCACAACCTTGTGCCATACTCTTATGCCCGGATGATGGACCAAAAGAGCACGACATGCATGAAAATCCTCAAATTTCTTCCCGGAGATTGCCTCCCAAAGAGGTTCGGGGTCATACTTTCCATAACTCTTGAAATAGCTTTCTTCATCACTAAGACCCAAAATTTCACCCAATTCCTTAAAGGTAATGCGTCTACTAACATTAGCTAGACGAAACTCGATATTTTCCCTATTCTCAACTTTGGTGACTTTCAAAGAACTTAAAAATTCCAAGACAAGGGAGGGGTATGTCAATTCCTTTGTTTCAAACAATTTCTCCAACCCCATGGCTTTGAAAAAGGCTTTTGTTTGTTCAAGAACACCCAATTTTTCCAAGGCATCTTTACATATGAATTTGGTGGATTGTAATGACTTCATAGCAAACTTGACAAAGGTATTTCTATGGGTATCGGAAATAAAAGTTACCTCCGGATAATGCAAAAGTTGATTAATTACCGGAGTAGAGGATGTTGATGGTCCCATAGAAGGTTGTTGTTGTTGTTGTACTTCCAAGTTTGGTGTTGCCACCACCATAGCCAAAGCTTTCTTTGTTTGAAGAGTCTTTTGCCTTTGTGAGAGTGCCTTAGCCTTTAGTGCCTTGGTTGCCTTTGTTGCACCCTTAGTCCTTGCCATTGATGAGCTTAACCAAGAAAAGAATGAAAAATCTTCAATATGTAGGATGCCCAAATCGATTTAAAGGTGAAAGGCTTTGACTTTATGAAAACAAAAATCGACTCAAAGGTTGAAGATTTTGTTCTTGGTTTTGATTTTTTTTTGAAGGTTGAGTGATTAATTTGTTGTTGGAAGGGTGGTTTGATTTGTTTTTGTTGAATGTTGTTGAGGGTTTTTGTTTTTATGATGGAGAGGATGAGGGTTTTGATGTTGTGGGTAGTGTTTATGAATGAATGAATGAATGAATGAAGGTGGGAGGGGTTATAAAGAGACCGAAATTTTCAAAACTGCAGGGGCAATCCGTGCGGATTAGGCACAATCCGTGCGGATTCTGCTTCTTCAATCTTTGCGAAATCTCGCCTAAAGACGGGCGGATTTGGTACAATCCGCTCGGATTGTCTGAACACGGGACGGGCGGATTTCTTCGAGAGATGCACGGATTTCACCGAGATTTTTGCTTGTTTTTCCTCAGCTGCAAAGACGGGCGTCTTTTTTACAAGACGGCCGGATTCTTCAAGACGGGCGGATTTTTGGGAATCCGCTCGGATTCTTTAACAGTCAGGAAAATTTCAAATTTCAGTTCAGTTCAGGACGGGCGTCTTTTGGTCAGGACGCTCGGATTGCACAAGACGGGCGGATTTTTGGGAATCCGCTCGGATTCTGGTCCTTTGTACCCGGATTCATTCCATTCGTGCACAACGCATTTCCCTTTACCATTCTTCTATTCTTCTTCATTTTTTGTGTTCTTCGTTGTGGGGGCATTACTAAGGCATGGATAGCCTAAGCAATTCCCATCCCCACACTAAGGTAAAGCACTACACATCAATTGAAGTTGTTAGTCCCTCCCTCACTTCTCTCTTACATGACAATTATTTTGATCAAAGTAAATAAAAATCCAAAAATGACAAAAATGCAATACAAGAATTGAAATGTAAGTTAGGGAGTTAGAAATATTTACAAGTGGTGGTTTAGGGAGGACTCCACCAAACTCTCATTCTTGATGAGATGTCAAGGGGGCATGTTCAAGGTGTTGTTGATGTTGCTCAACACCTTGAAAAAGTAATCAAAAGCTTGTTCATTATTATGGTAGAGGTTCTCAATAGACCGTGGCCCTTGTTGTTGATCATGATCGATGGCATGCCCAATGTAGGGATTAAAAATCCCTTCAAAATCGTCGTCCCAAAGACCACAAACTTCATTGAGTTGATCATTGAAAATCTCTTGCTTAGATGGAGACAACTCTCCCAATTTCTTCTCTTGGCCAATGAGGCCATCCTCTTCTTCCTTGGTTGATTTTGATGAGCTTTGCAAACTCTCCTTGTCACAATTCACTTGCTCTTTGAATGGAGCATCTTCAATTTTCTTCCTCCATTGGAGTTCCGATTTCTTCCTTTCATGTTTTCGGCTATAATGATCAATCATGAAACATGGCTCATGCAAACGAGGAGCTCTCATGGTCTTGTCAAGATTAAAAGTTATGCTTTCATCTCCCACTTCTAGAGTGAGCTCTCCATGTTTCACATCAATCACCGCACCGGCGGTGTGTAGGAAAGGTCTTCCTAGGATAATTGGGATGTTGGAATCTTCCTCCATATCAACAATGACAAAGTCCACTGGGATGAAAAACTTCCCAATTCGCACGGGGACATCTTCCCATATCCCTAATGGTGTCTTCGTCGATCTATCGGCCATTTTAAGTGTGATGTTGGTGCATTTAAGCTCTCCCATTCCCAACCTTTTACTTACCGAGTACGGCATGACACTCACACTAGCCCCTAGATCACATAAGGCTTTGTTGATCGTCGTGTCGCCAATGGTACACGGTATTGAGAAGCTTCCCGGATCCTTTAACTTTGGAGGTGAACTCCCTTGAAGTATTGCACTACTCACCTTAGTGAAGGCGATAGTCTCAAGTTTCCGGATCGACTTCTTCTTTGTGAGGATATCTTTCATGTACTTTGCATAGGCCAGAACGTGGTTGATTAATTCCGTGAAAGGAATTGAGACTTCTAAATTCTTCACAATTTCCATGAACTTTCCAAGTTGATCATCAAATTTGGGCTTGGCTTGACGACTTGGAAAAGAAAGTCTAATCACAATGGGCTCCTTCTCTTTGGCCTTGTCTTCATTTTTCTTTGAACTTTCTTCTTTTGATGATTCTCCATCTTTGGAGTTTTGCACAATTTCTTCCTTTTCACTAGCTTCCACAACTTCATCCTCAACTTGCTTCTTCGGTGCTTCATACCTTGTACCACTTCTCAAGTGAATGGCACTAACCGTTTCATGTCTAGGGGGATTACTTTGAGGTGGTAATTGCCCCTTTGTCTTTGTGAGCTTGAAGATGCTAGTTGAGTCAATTGTGTTTCCAACATCTTGGTGTGAGCTAGAATGTTGTTGATGGTGGTTTCTTTTGCTTGGCTATATTTTTGCATTTGGGTGAAAAATTCTTGTTGATTCTTTTGCATTTGGAGGACCGCTTTTTGGACATCAAAGCCTTGGTCATTTTGGTGATTGTATGGATTTTGATTTTGGTAACCTTGGTTTTGATTGTAAAAGGGTCTTTGATTTTGATTTCTCATGGGTGGTGGAGTGTATGTTGTTTGAGGGTTTTGAACATTTTGGCTCTTGTATGAGAGATTTGGATGGAACTTGGTGTTTTCATTGTAAAAATTTGAATAAGGGGTACCACTTTTGTAAGCTTGGAAAGCATTAACTTGTTCGGTTGTTTCCCTACACTCACTTGGGTCATGACCCAAAGTTCCACAATTCTCACATATCCCACTTGGGATTGATGAGGATGCCGTCATGGCATTGACATGATGCTTCGATGATTTTGAGTTTTCCTCAAGTCTAGCCATAGCTTGTTCAAACTTCAAGTTGATTGTGTCAATGTGAGCACTAAGTTGAGCACCCAATTGAGTAACGGAGTCCACTTCATGCTTTCCTCCTCTAGTAGCCTTGCGAGGTCTACTATATTGTGAATTATGGACCGCCATTTCCTCAATCTTGTTCCATGTTTGATTGTCATCAACTTCGGTGAACATTCCATTTGATCCCATATTGAGAATGTTCCTAGAATCTTCATATAAACCATTCCAAAATTGTTGCACCAAAAACCATTCGCTAAGTCCATGGTGAGGACATGAGCGACAAATTCCCTTGAACCGCTCCCAAGCTTCATACAAAGACTCTTCATCCCTTTGCTTGAAACCCGTAATTTGAGCTCTTAGCATGTTGGTCTTTTCCGGTGGGTAGAATTTTTTGTAGAAAGCTAGAGCCAACTTCTTCCAAGAATCTATTCCAAGGGTGGCCTTATCAAGGCCCTTCAACCATTGCTTTGCGGTGCCGATTAAGGAAAAAGGAAATAAGACCCATCTTATTTGGTCTTGAGTCACGCCCGTTTGAGAGATAGCATCACAATAATCGCAAAAGGTTTCCATATGAGAATGAGCATCCTCACTAGGCATTCCCCCGAATTGGCTCCTCTCAACTAGTTGGATGAAGGCGGACTTGGCAATAAAATTTCCGGTGAGATGTTGCGGTGTAGGAGTACCATTTGGTAGATTCTCCTCGGTGGGTACGAGTGTGACGAAATTTTGGCATTGTAGGTGGATTTTGTAGGGTATTGTGTAATGGGTTTTCTTCTCCTTCTATTGCGAAAGGATTGACAAACTCACTAGTGGGTTGAACAACTTCACCAACACCTCTCAAATTCCTCCTAACAAGTCTCCTATTATTCGTCAAGGTTCTTTCGATTTCACGGTCAAAAGGTAACAAATCACTTTGTAACCTTCTAGACATGCAAAATATCAAACAACTCAAAAACAATTAGAACAAACCTTGAGGATTTTTATTTCCTCAAGGCGAAGAAAGACACAACTAATAACAAAAAGGAAATCTAAATCAAACAAACACCATCCCCGCAACGCGCCATTTTTGATCGGTCCGTTTAGTATTCACAAATAGATAGATGTGGTCGTTGGTCACGGTCGAATCAAAACACAATTTATAGCTTAACAAGCAACTCTACAATTAGTAAAGAGGCAAGTAAAGGTCGGATCCCAAGGGACGGGAGTTGAAATGAGATTTCTATTGTAACTAGTGGTGTCTAAGGGGTGTCACAAATTGGGTTGATGTAGAAGGTTACTAAACTAGAATAACAATGAAAATAAACAAACAAGATGAATTAAAGGGGTGTAAACAATTGATTAAAGGCACTAGGGTGTCATGGGATCATAGGGGAATCATGGGATATGATCATACAAACATGTTCTCAAATTATAAGCAAGCAATTATTGTTGTGATGGATTGAGTTGGGTTATATCTTACAATCCTAGGAAAGTTTGGGTCCCTGAGCCGAATCGATTAGATTGTACAACACCTACAAGTCGACTTAATCTTCCCTACTCAACAACATGCATGGTCTAATGAGACTCGAGTTGGGTTATGTCTTACAAGTCTCATTGAAAAGATAGGAGATGATAGTAAATGCAAGGATTCATAGGCTTAGCATTTCATCAAATATAACATGTGCATGAGTTGAGATCAAAACAAGCAAGCAAATAAGATATGAAAGCATATTAATTTAAGCATGAATCATTCCCATGTTTGGTTTCCCCTAATCACCCATTAACCCTAGCTAAGAGACTACTCACTCATTATCATGTTGATCATGCTAGCAAGGTTGTCAATCATACCAACAATATGAAACATGATGAATAAATGAAAGTAATTAACAATAATTAAACAAGGGATTAAGAGATTATACCTACTAATGATTCCAATAATAAAGCAAGAATAATAGAAGTACTTGAATGCTAGATTGAGAGGTTGTCAATCTCCCAATAATAACCCAAATAATCTTCAATTACCCAAAATAAAGGATGAACAAAAGAGAGATTAAAGAACTAAAACTTGGATTAAAACTTGATTAATACTTGATTACAATATTGAAGAGAGATTTGATTGATATTAACTACACTAATTATTGATAAGAAGAACATGCTCCTCTAATTAGATTAATGGGGTATTTATAGTGAAAATTAAGGAGGATGCATTAGGGTTAACTAAGGGCTAAACTAGTAATTACACTTTTTAAGTAGAGCAAGGAGAAGCTTTATTTTTGGAGAGAAGGGCTTCTCTTTTTCGTAGCTTGAAGAAGACAACCCACACAGAAGGAATCCGGGCGGATTAGGGTCGGGACGGCCGGATTTGGTCGATGGAATCCGAGCGGATTAAGGAATCCGGGCGGATTGTTGAGGGGAATCCGAGCGGATTCAGTCCACTGGGACGCCGGATTGTGGATAGGCGGGACGGGCGGATTGCCGACAATCCGCTCGGATTGTCGATCGATACTTCTTCTTTTTCTTCCCTTTTCTTCATAAATTCCTTGGGGATTTCCTTGGGGACTCAAGGATCCTTTCTCAACATTGCTCTTCTACTATGATATGTACAAAGGCCTTCTAATCTTGTCTCTCCTTGATGCTTGGTCATTGAATTTGATCAATTTAGTCTTGTTTTGCCACGAAAATGCAAGATTCTTACTCCTTTCCTACCAAGGGATCAAAATCTCAAAGAACATGCAAAACAAAGAACTAAAGATAAGAAATGACCCAAATAAGCACTAAAAAGCATGGAAACAAGGGTAATTCGGGGGCTAAATATGCGCCAATTATGGTCACATCAGGATCTCTCCCTAAGCTTAATACCCAAGGCTTTCTCTTAATTCAAATTAATATTATAAATACTAGTATAATATTAATCTAGTAGAAAATTGAACCAAAATATTATTTAACACTTGAATATCTCGGTTTATGAGGAGAAAATGGAAGCTTTTTATCTCTCTAAAACTTGTTTAGATAAAAATGAAAGTGAGAATGAATAATAATACACTAAAAATTAATGTAGTGTATTAGGAGAATATAAGGAAAAACCCTTTTGTTTTTCCTTTGTGAAAAACCGGGCAAGGAAGAGGAGGGAAGAAAAATAGAGCCAATGCATGCATTAGTTTGCCTTCAAAAGGTTTATAGGGTTGCATGGCTACTCTTCCTTTTCAATCATTATGTTTACCACTTAATTATAAACACAATATTAAGCCTAATACTCCTCCAATTTTTCGGCACATTGTGTAATATGGATTCCATATTATTTTTGTCAATTGTCAATATGTCACATGTCACATGTCACATAAATTTGTTATGTATTTTTAACATATTAAAAATCAACGTATTATCAAAAATACGTCACATACAAAAAATCGACTTAGTAATATCATAATTACTTGTACCAAAAATTTTACCAATTTATAAATCACAACAGTTTGTATTTATAACAATTCATTCAAATTTAATTGTTACATTAAACAATTATTTCATCCAAGTAATCATACAATTTGATTACTCAGACCGTATCTCATTTAATCACATTTCAATTTGATACGTAAATTTTATTTCCAAAATCGTCCGTCAATTTTCAAGTAATTTAATTAACTCGTAACATTATACGATTAATTAAATAATCAATTAAGAGTGTTGCCCTATAGGTATGACCTAGGGGTTAATCGATCACCACCGCCGCATCGACGACGCGAATGTCAAACTCTAGTCAGCCAATCATTACCGATATATGTTGACCAGTTGACAGTAACAATATTACTTCCCAATTGTATTCTTTATAATGAGATTTAAACATGTGATCATCATGATCAATAGTCGTGATCGCATTATTGTCGGAGGACACTTATTCCAACAATCTCCCACTTGTCCTCGACAAGTGTGCGTCACCAATTCTCTTGTCCTATTACTATCTCTCACTCAATGCAAGGTGTCTTTCAGGTCGTACTTGCAAGTGATCATATCGAGAGTGGTTTCCTCGATCTGGAGAATAACTGATTGACCGGACTTATCTATCATAGATACTTTCCGAGTGTGGCCACGCATTTCCAGTTCATTCTCCTCGAGTGGCCCTGAGATATTGTTATAACCCTGACTAGGGGTGGACAATTCCTATCGCACTCATTCCCTTCGACTAGCCACAACCATCATAACCCAAAATATGCCCATTTGACCCCATTTACGAAGGTCGTAGTAACACAAATCAAAGTTAATCTGAAACTGTGCCATCTTAGGCGAATAATATTTAGTCAAAAGAATCGACTCATTTGAATACTATAGTAGCTCTCGCCATGACCAGGCTATATAAATTTGCCAGAACTCTATAAGCGGTCATTAGGCCCGACAAAATGTTCCTAACAGTCTGCCTATGTGATCGACTAGTCATCTCTCATGACTCTATGGCACTTGAACTTGCCATCAATCGCATCACACTCTAGTCACTTCGAGACGTCACCTCATATAAGTAACTATGGGAAAAAACAGTGTTAATCCATGTTCACTTTAACGGGGTTCAATTGTCTTCACAACCCGTTTGGATATAACAATGTACAAGGTGAGTTAATAATAACTCAAACGACAAATGTCGACATCACACTCGGGTAGTCAATATCATATTACAACCTTGTGATGTATATCATAAGTGTAAACACTCATTGACTGCAATAGAAGTTTAACATCCCATGTGTCCATGTGTTCAAACTTCTTACACTTGCATTTCCTTTACATTCATGTTCTCTCTCATAGCATGAATCTTACCAAGTGCACATCAAGGTTCCCGACCTTGGTTTCGGTTCTTTAACTTGAAAGAACTTTCTTATCGACTATCACATAACGAACGAATTTGTGATGAATAATATAACTTGTACTGATCAAGTATTCCATCCACACACAATGCACTAGGTATATGTTTTGTAGAATCTTGTAACAATTGACAAGATTATTTAGCTTAGCACTTCTCACTAGTCCTAGCTTTACTAGGAAAGATTAATTTTTTTGAATAACTTCTTATTCAACTAAGCATCTTTCCAAAAACTTCTTATTTCTCTTTCTTAGGCTAGAAAGATTTGGGATTCTCATAAATCCTCACATGTGCTCGGACTTTCTATAATATGTGCAACCTCTTATCACATAATGGAGTATTCCGTCAAACACCGAAATCGCTCATCGGATTCTACTTGAGAATTCATGACGTTTCTATTATGGCTCACCAATCAATCATCATGCTCTTATGCATATGATTCATAATTGACATGTACATGATTATTCTAATGGCGGAAACATTAGTTACTAATAATCATGAGATCAACCGTTCATAGGTTCAATGAACGACCATGACTGCTAATGGCAATTCCATTTTCATCTACATGAATAACCTATGTGAATGTTGATACGATGTGTATCTCTTAATACTAATCCGACATCCCTTGATGCAATTGGATTCATCATTGTCCATTTTCATCCAGAATTGAAAACTCAAAAGCTTCTTTATGAAAGAAGATATTAGCTCGTCATTCTTTAATGAGTAATGAGTTTTATACATTCAAGGATGATAGCTCCCACTAAATTCCATGTCTTCACATGAGAATTTCCTAACTCCCACTCAATTCTACACATTTCGAAATTGACTTCTCAATCGAAATTTATTCAAGAATTGAAATATAAATTTCATTGCCAAGTTATTAGGATAAAACCATATATGTTCCATCATATCCTTTCAAAATACCTATTTTGAAGTGGTCTCATCTCAACCTTACGTAAAGAGATTTTAAATCTCCAACACACTCATGTCATAATGATGTGTAGTAATGTCATTATTCAAATATAAACAATGTCTAGAATACGTCCTTCGCAAATACCCTTTTGGAAGGAGGTTTAACCATTCCATAGTGAGGTTAAGCAATGACATTTGCGTGGTTAAAACTTTGGTCATTTGAAGATATCGGTATATCATTCTTTGCAACTCGATCATAACTAGTATGTAACTTTGATTCATTTAGGCTCTTAAGTAAATCTCAAGGTTGAAACTATTGGTCAAATGTTTCATAAACTTAGTCAAAAACTTGTTAAGACTTTACATTAGTCATTTTTCTTCCAAAACTTTCTTTTGGTCTCCTCGTGTAGTTATCTTGAGAATAATCTCTTATGATTACTACACTTGGTCTCTTTAGTCATATAGAACTAACTTGAGACCATAGATCTCATCTATTCGGCATACTATGTAAATAAATATACCTTCATTCAAATCATTCTCTCTTGTGTAGATCTTCATTTACACAAGTACACAAATTTATCTTGCCTTGTGTGTTGTGTCCTCATTTTTCTCCCACTCTATCTTTAGAATAAATACACTAAACATTCAAAGATAGCATATGAGACACAAATTAATGATGTTGAAGTATAAGGAGAACTATCTCATAGATAGACTAATAGTTATTGATTTCACATGTGTACTTGGTGGTTGACATTCCTTTAAGAGAGTTCATAGACTCAAAATCGCTTTATAAATGATCATACACAAGCTTTAAGCATGTGGACATATAATGAAACCCGTCATTATATTTGTCTATTAGATCACTTTAAGTGACTATTCTTATGTTTCAAAGTGCAAGCAATTAAAGATGAATTTTAGAACATAAAAGGATAAATGATAAAACGGGTGACTTGGGTTGCAAACCAAGTCACCATCATCCAAAATACAAACCATTATCCAAAATACTTTTCCATGTCAAACATGGAAACTTAAAGTTCTAAAAATCCAAAACATAATCTTAAAATAAGACAATGAAAAGCAAAGCTCCATAAAAGCTATCCTTAGCTTCTCCATGGTTTCTTATGCTTGCTTTTCCTTTCCCTTGTCTTTGCTTGGTGGAGGCCCTTTTTACAATAAAAAGGGAGATACATTATCACAACTTTGCATCATAATACCATAGTTGAATTAGAAATATAAAAGAAGGTTAGTCATTTACCTACTGGAGTGATCTTTCCAGCTTTGATATCACCAAGGTATTTGGAACAATTTCTTTTCCAATGTCCCATGCCATTACAATAATGGCATTTATCAAGAGGACCCTTCTTGACTTTTGAGGTGCTAGCTTCACAAGACTTAGCTTTGGTGAATGTGGGAGCTTGCTTCTTGCCCTTTCTCCCATTCTTCTTGAACTTCCCCTTACTTTTAGTGCTTATGTTAAGCACATCCTTGGGAGGGTTCACATTTAACCCCATGTCCCTCTCGGCTTGCACAAGTAACTTGTGCAACTCCTCAAGAGACACATCCTTGTCTTGCATGTTAAAATTCACCCGAATTGCACATATGCCTTGACTTTGGACAAGGAGTGTAGAATCCTATCTACGATGAGTTCTTTGGGGATTTCAACCTTTTGAATTTTCAAGGTCTCGACAAGCTCCATGAGTTTGAGCACATGAGGGCTAACCTTTTGGCCCTCTTTGAAGTCGAGATCAAAGAATGCCGCGGCCGCCTCATATTGGACGATCCGCGGAGTTTGTGAAAACATGGTCACAAGTTTGGAGTAAATCTCATTAGCATTGCCCATTTTAAAGGCTCTCCTTTGGAGGTCCGCCTCCATCGCAAATATTAAGACATTTTTCATTGCGGCGGACTCCTTTTGGTAAGCCTCATATGCTTCCCTAGTGGCCGCGGTGGACCTAGTGGAGGGTTCGGGTGGAGAGGCCTCGGTAAGGTAACGAAGCTTGTCGTCACCTTCGGCGGCTAATTTGAGTTGGGCATCCCATTCGGAGAAATTTGACTCATTCTTTTCAAGTTTACATCGATCCATAAAGGATCGGAGCCAAGACGAACTAGCGAGAGGTGTAGCATTAGGAGTTGGTGTTGGTTATTTGTTATGAAAAAGAAGTGGTCTACAAAACAAAATATAAGGAGTAAAACAAATGTCGTTTTAATAACAATACTCGTAAAAATGTATGATTTAAACAAGTTTTATGCATTTTTCTAGTGACCTCTACCCAACTAGATAAATGATTCCAAGACCCAAATTCATATCAACTTAGGCACGGGGTAGTCGATGCAACCTTTATCAATATAACTCGGTGGATTAACCTTTTAATCGATTCTACTTTTAGAACTCTTGGTCGATAAAATTACTCTAATGTTTATCTATAGCCCAAAACACATCAACAAGGGCACGGGGTAGCCGATGCAACCCTTATCAATAACTTTTGTTGAGTTCAATCCAAATTTCGAATAAATGTGTCCATTATCCAAACCCACATCAACTTGGACACGGTGTGGCCGATACATCCCTTATCAACATGAATTCGGTGGATTAACATTCATCACCCACTTCCCCTACGTAACAAGGTTTGTACCCCGGTGGGGCCGAGCGCACTCCCTCGCGAAATAGGTTTTCATGGTTTCTACTATTTGGTAAGGCTATGTCTCAATTAATTGTTTTAGCAAGAGGTCATGTCAATTTATTATCTATCACGTTTTAAGTGAACTAAAGCGGTGAACTACGATAATTTTAATTGACACGGTCGATAAACTCGATAAAATAACAATGCATGTTTAGTTGTGGCGATTTAGCGATGCATGTGACATAAAATAAAATGCAAGCATAAAGATAAATAAATCCTAGTATGGCCTTTCCTAAAATAGAAAAACTATTTAACTATTACATATTCGGAAACCAACTCCATTGGTCCCTTGAACTTCGGTTGTGGCACGCATCTCGAGGTAACACCGTCTTTATGTATCGCCATTCTTGAAGAAATCCGTCTTTGGGAACTCCGGAATGAATAAAATTACATAATAAATTACATAATTTCCTATTATACATTTGTAACTAAAATAAAATAAATCTATTAAATTACAAAACGGTGATACGAGATCACAATAAAATTACAACCGAATCGATATTCCCATACATTTCGGGAAATACCAATTAAAATCTAAGGCCATACTAAGTAAAATTACATAATTCAAAATTACATAAATAAAAATTATGACAATCATAAAGAAAAATGCAGCATTATAATATGTATGAACATGCTTAATTTTATGCTAAATCGTCTTTAATTAGCCAATATCGTATATTACTCGGTTTTTACGGATTTGCGTGATTTCAACATTTTATAATCACAAAAATACATAAACTCATATTTATGCATAAGTTAATTACCCTAACCTCTTAGGACTCAAAATTTAGTCTTCACTAATAATTTGACCATAATTAACCCATATTTTATAAAATTGTTCATAAATGGACCAAAATTACAAAAATAAGCCATAAACTTCAAATAAATCACAAAATTTCAAATAAATTTGAAATTTGAAATTTAAATTCATGAACACTCTGGAAAAATACCATGACACTCATAATGTTCAAAATCTTAGGTTAAAAATTTCGAAATTTTTCCGGAAAAACAATGTTGCGGTTTATCGATTTTTAATAAAATAATCATAAAACATGGAAAAATTATTTTCATTAACTTTTAAATTTTAGATCTGAAAAAGATGATAAAATGAAACATTAGACGTTTTTCCTAAGTCATAGATTATGTTTTATTAATTTTCCACTAATAATGTCACTATTTATGCTATTTTTCTTTAAAAATTCATAAATCATGCAAAAAGACTTATTTATAGCCAATTATTTTACACACATCTTTTAAAATTGCATGTGACAACATATTAATTTTCTATGACCAGATTCGAATTTTAACTCATATTAACCTATTTTTCACCTAAATTCGAATTTAATAATGAAAAATTCATTTTTCGAGCATAACAAGTCCAAAAATTATGAAAATTTACAGGTTATCTCAAAATAATATATTTGACAACATATCCAAAAATCAATGAAAAATTCGAAGTATAGCTAATTTTAGACCAAAAATGACATTTTTACTCATAAAATCATATTTAAATGCCATTATTGTAAAATATGAACTATAAAAATCCGTAAAATTAACCAAAATATCCTAAAACATTTTAGGACCAGAAATATTAATATGCATGGATTAATTTTGTGATATCTCATAATAACACAAATTTTACAAGTTTTATTTGTTATTCTTATAACTCGGAAAAACTTTTAACCGATTTGCATGCAAACAACCGTGGCTCTTGATACCGATTGAAAGAAATGTTGATTCATATACATACTAACATACTCATATATGTCGAAATTAATTTGTCATAAAATTAAATGTGGATTTTATGCATGCAAACAATATGAAAAATAGAGGAGAAATCATGTCCTTACATTGATGATTTCGGTTTAATTGGCACAAGAGAGATCACCTTTCTCTCTTGTTCTTGAGCTTTCCTTTATGGAAGAACAAAGATCCAAGTATAGGATCTCTCCCTAAGCTTAATACCCAAGGCTTTCTCTTAATTCAAATTAATATTATAAATACTAGTATAATATTAATCTAGTAGAAAATTGAACCAAAATATTATTTAACACTTGAATATCTCGGTTTATGAGGAGAAAATGGAAGCTTTTTATCTCTCTAAAACTTGTTTAGATAAAAATGAAAGTGAGAATGAATAATAATACACTAAAAATTAATGTAGTGTATTAGGAGAATATAAGGAAAAACCCTTTTGTTTTTCCTTTGTGAAAAACCGGGCAAGGAAGAGGAGGGAAGAAAAATAGAGCCAATGCATGCATTAGTTTGCCTTCACAAGGTTTATAGGGTTGCATGGCTACTCTTCCTTTTCAATCATTATGTTTACCACTTAATTATAAACACAATATTAAGCCTAATACTCCTCCAATTTTTCGGCACATTGTGTAATATGGAATCCATATTATTTTTGTCAATTGTCAATATGTCACATGTCACATGTCACATAAATTTGTTATGTATTTTTAACATATTAAAAATCAACGTATTATCAAAAATACGTCACATACAAAAAATCGACTTAGTAATATCATAATTACTTGTACCAAAAATTTTACCAATTTATAAATCACAACAGTTTGTATTTATAACAATTCATTCAAATTTAATTGTTACATTAAACAATTATTTCATTCGAGTAATCATACAATTTGATTACTCAGACCGTATCTCATTTAATCACATTTCAATTTGATACGTAAATTTTATTTCCAAAATCGTCCGTCAATTTTCAAGTAATTTAATTAACTCGTAACATTATACGATTAATTAAATAATCAATTAAGAGTGTTGCCCTATAGGTATGACCTAGGGGGTCAACTGATCACCACCGTCGCACGACAGTAATGTCAAACTCTAGTCAGCCAATCATTACCGATATATGTTGACCAGTTGACAGTAACAATATTACTTCCCAATTGTATTCTTTATAATGAGATTTAAACATGTGATCATCATGATCAATAGTCGTGATCGCATTATTGTCGGAAGACACATATTCCAACACCCTAGCTGTCGGTACAAGTAAGCCAAACAAGCCGCACCCCAAGCATATGAACCAACCCGCTCAAGACTATCAAACAAGGGCAACAACTGAGCGGACACCCTATCACCACTCTTATCCATGAAAAGAGTATGACCCAGTAACATCAAGAGCTAAGCCCGTAACGAGTCATGCTCGTTCCCTAGGTAAACAACCTGCCTCAACTCCGATGTTAGTATACCGCCATTCTTGTAGAGCGGTGGTGCAACATCGGACTCAGGAACTCCATAAAACCTCGCAATCTTGCCCCGCAAACCACTGTCATCATCCTCGCCCGAACCGGACACAATAACCCGATCACCACTAACAGGTATCCCAAGAATATGCTGGACATCATGGAGCATGATACTAATCTCTCCAAAAGGCATATGGAAAGTGTTAGTATCCGGGTGCCACCTCTCGATAAAAGCACTAAGGAGGTTATCATCTAGACCGGTGGTAAAACACTTCTTCAAAACCCCAAGCCCGCTCGCCTGTACCCTAGCTGCAACACCCTCAGTGAGAACCATGTTCCTAATCTCCCTCGCAGCTTTCGGCCTCTCGTAGAGCTTGATCCACGACCTCATATTCTCCGGGTTAGGGTCCGACCAACTGTTGAACGCAACGTGACCACCAAAACTCCGTAGGGTGCTAATGTTCCTAGGACCACCAGGAACGGGCTCTCTCAGTGTGGGTTAATATCCGTATACTACCCTTTAATTGCAGGACTATAACGTAAATTTAAACATGCAATTTATAGTCATAAAACGAAAAACATAATGAAATGATTAATGTATAGAAATCAACCTCGGGTCCTTTGATGCACGGCGTAAAGAACAGAAATCAAACCAGATTCCCTCCTAATTGTTGCACCCAAGACCTTGTCCGAGATATGCCCTTGTGCTAGATGGTGTTCTCCGATTGCTTTGCAATATTGGGAGAACTGATGTGTGTTTTTTTCGAGATGAGAGATCTCAGGTTTTTCAGAGGAGAATACTCTTCAAAACCCTAATTTTTGTTTCAAATGATGATTAGGTCGAAGGAGGAGAAGCTCTCCCTTTTGATCCTCTCACTCAAGAAAACCGAGACCCACACAAGGGAAGTGGGCTTCCACTTCCTCTTGGTTTTAACTCGTGGTCCTAGGTTCATTAAATTCCAAATGTATATGACGCGTTTGATTATAAATCTGTTATCGGTTATCGGATCGGAATTAAGGCATCAGCTAATAATACGGGTTAGTTTGAATTATTAATTCGTGTCCGACAAAAAAAAGATATTGTATAATTATATTCAATATACATTTAATTAAATATAAATCGTTTATATTTAATTTTACGAATTAACTGGTTAATTCGCCTTAGCCCATGATATTTAATCCGTATTAAATATAATATCTCAACATCACATATTTGACTAATTACTAGTCAAATAACTCTACTAACCGGTTAGTCAATCTTGCATCTACATGACAAAGTATTTTCATACCGTCACATCTCTCGAACGTATCCTATAGGTGTGACTTTTAGGGACCAGTTGATCACCGCCATCTGTATGACAATAACGTCAAACTTATCTAGCAAGCCAACCGTTATTGATAAACGTGGATCAACTGATAATAATACCAAAGTATGCCCTTTGATCCTTTTAGAGGTTTATGAGTCCTTGCACTAACTGTTAAGGACACCAACCCCAACAAGCTCCCACTTGTCCGTACAAGTGCATGTGCAATGACGTTATCCGCACTAACTGGAGGACACAAGCTCCAACAAACTCCCACTTGTCCGTACAAGTGTATGTGCGATAACCGAATCTCATATTCATTTAAAATCTCTCCCACTCAATGTAAAACAATTTGCAGATCCGGATCCGCAAAGGTCGTATTTTACAATCGATCTGTATCAAGAGTGGTTTCCCCGACTAGAGAGTAACTTAACTGATAAAACGAATCCGTATTCGAGCATGGCCATGCATTTCGATTCTGACTCCTCGAGTGGCCCTGAGAAATATCGAGTACCCGATAAAGGCTGAATATTTCCTTCAACTCGAACTCCTTCCGATCTAAGCACAAATGAAATGACCCGAAAAAATCTACTTGGCCCCCTGTTACGGATGACCGTGAGAAAGAAACCAAAGTCACCCAAAATCAGTAGTAGTCTCAAGAGACAATCGATAGTCAAAAGAATCGACTCTTAGGATCACTATGGAGGTCCTATCCACGACCGGGCACGGAATGTTATAAAACATTTAGGACTCCACGTCGATGTCACAATAGTGTCCTACGAAATATCCGTATAAATCGCCTCTGTGATTGGTCAGTCAATCGGTTGACTTATGGCTCGTTGAACCCACCATCAACCAACGTTACAAAATAATTGCGAGTTATCACTCATGTGGGCAATTAAGGACTAAAAAATATAATGTTCGTTCAGTTCACTTTGTGGTGTTCAAAATTTGTCGTACAAAACCACATGAAAAACAAAATATATATAAAATATCAAAACGATGATGTTGTATAGAGTACAAAAGCGAATGAATCTGATCCATAAAAGAGTACTACAACTTAGGAACACGTTTAATTCCCATGGAATTAACATGCCCTTCATGCTTGTCTTGTCGTAATGCTTTAGTGAGAGGATCTCGCTATGTTATCATCTCGTAGCAATCTTTTCTATCACTACTTCCTTTTGCTCCACGTAATCCCGGATTAGATGAGCTTTCCGTTGTACATGTCTAGACTTGTTGCTAGACTTTGGCTCCTTAGCTTGAAGATGGCACCACTATTGTCGCAATAGATGGTGATCGGGTCATTCGAACTAGGCACTACAGAGAGCCCATGTAAGAATTGACGCATCCATATCGCTTCCTTTGTAGCTTCGTACGCGGCATAGTACTCGGACTCGATCAATAGAATCTGCTGAATAGCTTTGTTTCAAACTCTTCCAAATGATCGCAGCGCCATTAAGAGTAAAAACGAATCCGACGAGATTTCGAATCATCTCGATCCGTTTGGAAGCTAGCATCTCACAGAATCGCACGCATAGCTTTTGAGAGCCTCCATAAGTCAATGCCCAATCTTTAGTCCTCCGTAGGTACTTAAGAATGTTCTTGACAAACCAGCCAATGTGGTTCACCTGGATGGTGTTGGAATCGACTTGTCATACTCAATGCATATGCCACGTCCGGACGTGTGCATATCATGGCATACATGATTGATCCTATAGCCGAAGCATAAGGAATCCGTGTCATGCGCTCTTTCTCTTCCGGTGTCTCTGGTGCCCGAGATCGGCTCAAATGCACCCCTGGAGCCATAGGAAGGAACCCTTCTTGGAGTTAGTCATACTTGAATCTCTCTAGGACTTTGTCTATGTAAGACTCCCCGATCGAGAGATAACATCCGTCGTGATCTATCTCGATAGATACGGATGCCTAGAATTCTTTGTGCCTCTCCCAGATCTTTCATCCGGAAATGGTTTTTCAACCATACTTTCACCGAAGTTAAGAGAGGTATGTCATTCCCAATCAGGAGTATGTCGTCAACATACAATATTAGGAAGACAATCTTGCTCCCACTCGACTTGATATATAGACATGGTTCCTCGACCGATCGAGTAAATCCATTGTCTTTTATCACTTGGTCGAAGCGATGATTCCAACTCCTTGATGCTTGCTTAAGTCCATAAATGGAACGCTTAAGTTTGCACACTTTCTTAGGATGTAAAGGATCGATGAAACCTTCGGTTGTACCATGTACAACTCTTCCTCCAAAAAGCCGTTTAAGAAGGCGGTTTTCACATCCATTTGCCAAATTTCATAGTCATGAAAAGCGGCGATCGCTAAGATAATCCGAATGGAACGCAGCATGACTACGGGTGCAAAAATCTCATCGTAGTGCAAACCTGGCACTTGGGTGAAACCTTTAGCAACTAGTCGTGCTTTGTAGATATCTTGTTGACCTTCCACAGAATGCTTTATCTTGTAAAGCCATTTGCATTGAAGGGGACGAACCTTAGCAGGTAAGTCAACAAGATCCCACACGTTGTTCTCATACATGGAGTCCATCTCGGATTGCATGGCCTCAAGCCATAGCTTTGAGTCAGAACTAGTCATGGCACCTTTATAGGTTGTGGGTTCTGTAACACCCCCATACTCCGAGTGCCTTACCAGGACCACTCAGGTATGAAGACATCACCATCTCGGTCGCCCGAGGTATGATAATCAAATAGACAAAACAGAAACAACATTTATTGTAAATAGTTTAATGAATAAATACAATCCTCGAAACCAAACTGAAAGTGCAATACATTATTCCAAACTATCTCTTCTCAACGAAATGTAAATAAATGCTAAACTACAAATGAAGACTCTATCGTCATGTCGTGGCCATCCCAAATATCCCAAAGACTCATCTCTATACCTGTTCAATATCTGCTCACCATCCCCGAATGGATCACCGCAGTTTTACAAAACAACACCGGGTCGACTAATCACACAATCAATATAGATAACAACAATAAGACAAACAGACAAATGAACTCACACACACACACACACCACCAACTCCCATCATCTCAATACTCGACCGTCCACCGGACCACCGCCAGCTGGGGGACCGCACCGCCGTTCCCACCTAAGCCCCGCTCATCGTACGAGCGATAACCCTGTCCATTAATGTGCACATCCCCTTCCGTGGCGGGTTCCACGAAGGGCGAAACTAGGGCGTGAGATCACTCCCGCAAGTGACCCCACTCAGCCGAGAACGCATCTCGAGAACCATCAACAAACACAACCACAATCACAATCACAATCACAATCATCATATCAAACAACTAACTACAAAGACATCACCAATAGCCCATTATGGGACTAATACCGAGTAGAAATCCTACCGGAAAGCAACACAATCATCGACGATCTAGCAAATTGCCTCAAAACCTCTCCTTTACAAATCCTTCTCCTATCACATAATCACATAATCACATAATCACAATCTAACCTTAACAAATCATAAAAACCCCCAATCCCAAAATTAGGGTTTAACCAAATCAAAGGAAAGACAATAAAAAGGGTACGTAGATCTTACCCTCGACGCAAGGAATCCAACGATATAAACAACGACAAGAACTGACCGTCTGAACTCCGGGAATTGCTAAGAATGCGATTAGGAAGATGAACTTGTTGCTTTCTCTCTTAAACAGGATTTTAGGTTTTGTAAAAGTGATTTAAAACAATGACGACTATGTTTAAATACCTTAATCGCATAATTAACAAAACCCGAGAAAACTCCCCGTAAAACCGGACACTCGATCGAGTACCCAAGGTACTCGATCGAGTACCCCCTTACTCGATCGAGTGCCTAAGGCTACTTGATAGAGTACCCCCCTACTCTATCGAGTACCTAAGGCTACTTGATAGAGTACCCCTTACTTATCGAGTACCTAAGGCTACTTGATAGAGTACCCTACAGTCGAAACTTTTCTAAAACGCAACTTACCCTTACTCGACAGAGTAAGGCCTACTCGATAGAGTACCCCAAGACTTATAAATACGGAGTATTACAGTCTTCCCTCCTTAAAAAGAACTTCGTCCCCGAAGTTCAACCCATACTCTAAAAACAACCATACTAACTCGACCAAGACACAACAACATAACTAAGAACTCAAAAACTCGACCAAACATAAAACATGAACTCTTAACACCCACTCCACCAACTATGTTTACTTCCTTAACATGACTCACGATATCGTATCCACCACATATATATCTCTCACGACACCAACTTCATACATAACCAACCACCATCCACTAACACTGCTAGCTCCATAATATCATCCACTATCAAATCCAAAATCAAGACACTCCTAGACATCAAACGGAATGTTACATTCTACCACCCTTAAAAGGAACTTCGTCCTCGAAGTTTACTCGCACTCATAACATCATCCTCCAACTATCAACATTATATAAAATATTCTCATACTCCGAAGCATCACAAGATTACTACAAGCACGGCCATGGCCTTTTATAAGTATTATCCACAAAACAAATCCCTCCTTTACACTACGCTAACACTCTACTTCCAATTATATTACAACATGCACCACCATGAAACTCTCTTTTATCGCCTCCTACTCCTCTTAAGATAAATGTTACGTCCTCGTAACTCACTAATACTAAATCCTAGATATATCTTTTCATTTTCTCATCACCACCGCATGTCAAAGATAACCACCTATACTCTAAACATCGCCATGCATATATCCAAGGCTCTCTTACTTAAACATTTCTCATACTTCACTTCTCTCATCACACCACCTAACCTATACCACAAAATCCTTAATTTAACCCAAAACTTCACTTGTTCCCTATTACCGCAACATGACACATCTCTCTATATAAACTACATAAAACTCTTACCACCAAAAGCATAACTCACGATCCACACTTGTTACGTACACTCACACTAGATCCTCAAGTTCCTTTCTTTTATTACATTTCCCTCATACATAACTTAACACGACACTAATTACTCAACGCCCTACACTCACTGTCTCAACAAAGGATTATGAACCACCTGCATATATCAGATCATTACTGCATATGTTCTACGAATCACTTGCCATTACCATGTCCACTAAAGCCTTATCTAGAACAAGATCATAATTATTGTAACAACCTCTCACAACCGTGTCTCATTAACAGAATGTCACTATACCATGACAACAACGAAAACATATGCAACTCTCTTTATATTAAACTCTACCCTCCTACTCAAACTAAAACTTGTAAGAAACATTAGCAAACAAAACAATAGTCTATTTGTCCAAACTGAAACTCACAGGAAACAACAACAAATAAAACAACAATCTATGTATGACTGGTATGTATTTTCGAAACTCGAATCATAATCATCCCGCCTACTCCACCACAACCGGTGACGGCATCACAACACCGCCACCAACAACCACACCGTAGTGCGAAAATACCCGTATCACAAAGACTATGTACCGTGCCCGGATCACCACCCGAAGCACCACAACCACACCGATAGACATCACAACGCATACCATTCCCATAAACACCGACTCAAAGATAACTTCTCGCACAAGAAAAACTTACTCAAATCCACTTTATTAAGTCACCACGCAACATATTATATGGATACACAGATAAGCATCTCATGAACATCATCTCTACCATTTCATGGAATACACATGTGTTATTAATACACATAAAATTATAACTAGCCATGTCAATTAATCACATTATTACCCTTTTGGATATCATTCAATTAAATTACCGTGTCCAACATATATATTACAGAACATTCATAAAACAACTTTATAATTATCACACCATACCACTTCTTGTGAGGTCAGAACCTCACACAAACATTTACACATATCATAGACCCGTAATCACAACCAACTAGTCAATCCTGACCACGTAAGTTACCACTCGATAAAGGTTACCTGTCGCCCGAGTTTAACTCATATGCCCCTCATAACATATTCCCCCATTCGCACAACCATCACTTCCTGCCAAATATAACCATACCTTTACTATTCAACTATTAGCATCCGCCTCATCTAACCACATCTTATACCCTCTCACAATCATACACAACAATCAGGTCCCTACCAAATCAACCTCTTTAGAATTGCTACCTTTCTAATATACCCTCACTCTTAACCATTAGTCACAGACCATAACACCACCACTGTTCGGACATCAAACCTCTTTCACTCATCTCTAAACATCACGATTTCTTTCCTATCTTTGGTTAACATTCCAAATAACTATCCTCAAATTCACCAATCAAAATTACGTCAACATCATTCCCAATACTATCTTACTCGTATTTTCATCTAACCCTCCACCAATTATCGATTATCGTGCAAATTCTCCACCAAATTCTTACCCCCTTAATTCCTCGAAACTCATGATTAATCATGTTGTCCTGAAATTTCTGTATAATCACTAACTTACTTACTCTTGATAGTATCGTACAACTCGACGATTCCTTACTTTTATATCACATAACTCCGGTGAATATTTTTTTCTCAGCTTACTTTTATCCTTCTTTTCTCTTCATACTCAACAATTCCATTTAATATCTTAACTCCTATTACTTCCACCTAACCCCTTTAGTGCTCCAATTACCTTCTCATCGCTCCAAAACTCAAATCTCACTATTTCATGTCTATATCATCTCATTCTTTCTTACCTTGGATCCTTTCTCATCACTCCACTCACTCACACTTGTCACTAATTTGTCCATAAAAAAATCAACGTTTAATGTTCAAACAATTACATCTCCCTTTTTACATTTCTAGAAATCAAAATTCTTTTTACATTGTTAATCGTCCAATGAAATCACACTTTAGTTTCACCTCTTGATAAACCAAATCTCCCAAACTTACTCACTTTGTACAAATCTACCTCGCGACATGTCTCCATAAAATTCACTGTATACCACTCTTCTTATCCCCTTTAAAACGAACTTTCACTACATATATCCTTAACCCACACGACTCCTAACTATCTCCCTCCATAATTCTTTACACATCTCAAACTGTCACTATCCACCTCCTTACTTTCAATCTTTTCATTCTCACGTTCCATAAACTCACATCATCTCCTGCCCACATTCACTTACTTTTACGTTACTCAACACACAACCATATCACTCATCTCATTTCATCTCAGAAAACATGCTCTATGTCTCAATTAAGCCATAACAATCTTCCTTTTCTTTTTCCACTATCTATCACAACACATATAACCCATGTCCTCCCACCAAATTCCTACTCACCACAGGCGTCACTCACTTCAACATAAGATTGGGTAACTTACGTATCAAGACCAACATACATGTAAAACAATGCATAAAGAAGCAATATAACAACTTTGAATTAAAAAAAAATATGCAACGAATTCAAAAGATAAGCATATGACCCAAAATAGGGGTCACTAGATCGAGTACAGGCCACTCGATCGAGTAAGGGACTTACTCGATCGAGTAGGTCAAGATCAGAAGCACGTAAAACAAATCACCAGGGCTACTCGATCGAGTAACTAACGTACTCGATCGAGTGCCCCTTACTCGATCGAGTACCGAGGATACTCGATCGAGTACCCCAATTCTCAAGACACTGTCCGGTTTTCAGAAAACAATCATAACTCACTCATTTCTTGGTCGTTTTGGGCGTGTGACCTATCGTTAGAATCGTAAAAGGACAAGCTATCACCTCCAATTGGAATCACATCAAAATCATTTATGAATCTCAAGTTATAACAGTTTAAAGACAACCTCTTTATAATCGAAAAACACAACTACTTGATTTTACTTCCAAACAACTTAAACAACAACCAAGCAAGCAAAACCAGTCCAAAACTCATAAAACCAGTATTCATAATCATATGTTACTATTTTCAAAAGCCAAACAACAACATTCATCATGCACATAACTTATCTAACTTGCCAATTATGACTTACCCACATGTTTTTATTCTATCACTTTTCGTAAACAAAATCACAAATACATGACATCAAGTCCCCTATTCACATGTTACTACCACGATGATTCATCTTTTCCACTAATTCATCCATCATACCACATATTTATCCACCATATTCGTTCAACATATTCACTCAAAGACATGTTCAATTCACACTCCCAACCTTCCGTACTTTTACTCAACACGACAACAACAACATGTAGACTTACACATCGCTTTATATATATATATAGACAAAACACTTTTCCCTTACATAACTATAACATGCCAAATTACATGTATCAATCATTATACTTTCATGCTTTATAATCCACCAACATATAATTCACGTCATCATCATCAATTCATGCAACATACTACTACATAGATACACACAAAGACACAATATGCACATAACGATCCCGACACTTATCCCATGGTGACCGGTTCAAAATTGTAGGGCGAGTTCGCGACTTTAGGACGTCTCCCAAGTCTTTGCATTAGCTCCTACAACCTTTACCCCTGGTTCATTTTAATTGACTCCCTATGTTCATTAAGTTCATTGGTTACAGGTTTCAGGATCGTCGCTCCGATACCATTTGTAACACCCCCATACTCCGAGTGCCTTACCAGGACCACTCGGTATGAAGACATCACCATCTCTACGCCCGAGGTATGATAATCAAATAGACAAAACAGAAACAACATTTATTGTAAATAGTTTAATGAATAAATACAATCCTCGAAACCAAACCGAAAGTGCAATACATTATTCCAAACTATCTTTCTCAATCGAAATGTAAATAAATGCTAAACTACAGCGGGAGACTCTATCGTCATGTCGTGGCCATCCCAGCTATCCCAAAGACTCATCTCTATACCGTTCAATATCTCGCTCACCATCCCCGAATGGATCACCGCAGTTTTGCAAAACAACACCGGTCGAAGACTAATCACACAATCAATATAGATAACAACAATAAGACAAACAGACAAACGAATCACACACACACACACACACCACCAACTCCCATCATCTCAATATCGATCCGTCCACTGGACCCATTACCACCGCCATGGGGGACCGCAGCTGTTCCCACCTAAGCCCCGCTCATCGTTTGAGCGATAACCCCGTCCATTAATGTGCACATCCCCTTCCGTGGCGGGTTCCACGAAGGGCGAAACTAGGGCGTGAGATCACTCCCGCAAGTGACCCCACTCAACCGAGAACGCATCTCGAGAACCATCAACAAACACAACCACAATCACAATCACAATCACAATCATCATATCAAACAACTAACTACAAAGACATCACCAATAGCCCATTATGGGACTAATACCGAGTAGGAAATCCTACCCGAAAGCAACACAATCATCGACGATCTAGCAAAAATCCTCAAAACCTCTCCTTTACAAATCCTTCTCCTATCACATAATCACATAATCACATAATCACAATCTAACCTTAACAAATCATAAAAACCCCCAATCCCAAAATTAGGGTTTAACCAAATCAAAGGAAAGACAATAAAAAGGGTACGTAGATCTTACCCTCGACGCAAGGAATCCAACGATATAAACAACGACAAGAACCGACCGTCCGAACTCCGGGAATTGCTAAGAATGCGATTAGGAAGATGAACTTGTTGCTTTCTCTCTTAAACGGGGTTTTAGGTTTTGTAAAAGTGATTTAAAACAATGACGACTATGTTTAAATACCTTAATCGCATAATTAACAAAACCCGAGAAAACTCCCCGTAAAACCGGACACTCGATCGAGTACCCAAGGTACTCGATCGAGTACCCCCTTACTCGATCGAGTGCCTAAGGCTACTTGATAGAGTACCCCTTACTCTATCGAGTACCTAAGGCTACTTGATAGAGTACCCCCTTACTCTATCGAGTACCTAAGGCTACTTGATAGAGTACCCTCTGTCGAAACTTTTCTAAACGCAACTTACCCTTACTCGACAGAGTAAGGCCTACTCGATAGAGTACCCCAAGACTTATAAATACGGAGTATTACAGGTTCACTACTCGTTAGAAGTAGAACGTCATCTATGTCATGTTCCTCGACCATACCAATGTATCTGTCCGGAGGAATAGAGACTCTTCCCGACCTCCTAGGTTCCTCAGGAATATTCACCGCAGTAGGGATTGAAGGAATCAGTTCCTCCAATGGTTGCTCGGTGTTTGGTTCTGGAATCTCCGACAGGTCGAAGGTTCTATCACTCTTTGCATTCTCGAGAAATTCCTTCTCTAAGAATGTCGCACTAGCCGCAACAAAAACGCGTTGTTCGGTTGGCGAATAGAAGTAATGACCAAGTGTTCCTTTAGGATAACCTATAAAGTATGTCTTGACCGATCGCGGGCCGAGCTTATCCTCGTGTCTCCACTTGACATAAGCCTCGCAGCCCCAAACCCGTATAAAGGACAAGTTAGGGACCGTTCCCTTCCATAGTTCATATGGAGTCTTGTCACAACTTTAGACGGACTTGATTAAGTATTAGAGCGGGTGACAAAAGAGCATAACCCCATAATGAATCAGGTAAAACCGTGTGACTCATGATGGATCGAACCATATCAAGTAGTGTTCGATTTCTCCGTTCGGACACACCATTCAATTGAGGTGTTCCAGTGGAGTTAACGTAGGGCAATCCCACAATCCTTTAGGTGTTGATCAAACTCGTGAGAAAGATACTCGCCACCACGATCCGAACGCAGTGTTTTAATCTTTCTACCTAATAGGTTCTGTACCCTATTCTGGTATTCCTTGAATTTCTCAAAGGATTCACTTTTGTGCTTCATTAAGTAGACATAGCCATATCTACTTAAGTCGTCCGTGAAAGTGATGAAATACCTATAGCCTTCTCGTGCGGTGATTGACATAGGGCCACATACATCCGTGTGTATAAGTCCTAATAGGTCAGCAGCGCGCATTCCAACACCTTTGAAGGAAATACGAGTCATCTTACCGATGAGACATGATTCACACGTGCCAAATGATTGAAAATCAAAGGCCGAGATAGCTCCATGTTTGATGAGTCATTTTACGCGTTTCTCATTAATGTGTCCCATACGGCAGTGCCATAGATACGTTTGATCTTTGTCACCAACCTTTAACTTTTTATTCATTACGTGTAATATTTCGGTGGTCTGATCTAAAACATAAATTCCGTTCATGGAGACTGCCTTGCCGTAAATCATATCGTGTAATGAGAAAATGCAAGTATTATTTTCTATTACAAATGAAAAACCAAGTTTATCAAGTGCAGAAACTGAAATAATGTTTTTCGAAAGACTAGGAACATAATAGCAGTCATATAAAGACAACTCAAATCCGCTTAGGAAGTCTGGATCACATATGTCCCCTTCGAGATGGCAGCCCACTCTTGCTCCATTCCCAACACGCAGCAGTCCACCTCACCCTTTACGAGGGGTTCGATGTTTCGGAGCCCCTGCACATGATTACACAGATGAGAACCACAACCAGTATCAAGTACCCAAGTTCCGTAACTTGCGTGGTTAATCTCAATCATATGAATAAAAGTAGAAGAAGAGGAAGACATACCAACAGGTTTAACACGACCTGCCTTTAAGTCCTCATGATAAACAGGACATGTGCGTCTCCAATGCCCATCTTGTGGCGTGATGGCATTCCATGTTTTCATTCTTGCTCTTTGTCGCGCCCGATGAGGTGCTCGACTCACCAGGCCCACTCTTACCCCGAACCCGACTTCTTGAACTTCGCCTTACCTCTCATCGCTAGGTTTGCCTGAGCTTTGCCCTTACCTTTCCCTTTGTTTGACACAACGAGAACATCTTGTTTCATGCTCCCACCGAACTTCATGTCCTTCTCGGTCCGCATTTGGAGGAGAGTGCGGTTCATGCGGAGTTTTCTTCAAATCATTCATATAGTAATTCGCTCTAAATTGCGAATAACCATCGTGGAGTGAATGAAGAATACGGTCGATAACAATATTCTCGCTGATGTTACGATTAAAGGTCTCCGGTTTCTCGACATTCTCAATCATGCTGAGAATGTGTGGGCTAACCGGTTGGCCCTTAAGGTCTCGCATCAAAGAAGCGAGTGGTATGCTCATAGGTCACGATTCTCGGTGCTTTCGAGAATTCCTTAGTGAGCGTGGTGAAAATCTTGTTTGCACCATGGGCTATGAAGCGTTTATGCAAATTGGGTTCCATTGCAAAAATGAGTACGTTTTTGATCGCACCCGCTTCCATACGTAAATCATTAAACTTGGTGACTTCAACTCTAGCCGTGGGACCTGGGTTTGCGGGATGGGCTCCAAGAGATATTTGAGCTTCCCGTCGCCAGCGGCAAGATTCCGTAATGCCGCCTCCCGGTCCCGCGGTTGGATCCATCATTCTTGATCCGAGTAGACCGATTCATCTCGATTCATGAAGATCCGAAGCCAGGACTCACGGTCCAATGTGGCACTTGGCATTGGGTTATCACTTGAACCAGCCATTTGTTGTTTAGCAGTTTAAAATCGTGATCTACACTGAAAAAGAAAGAAAAACAAAACGAAATAAGCAACTCATCGAGGTGATTTAAGTCTATTTTAAAATTCATTTTAAACATGTAGACTCTCGCACTTGCATAATTGATCTCCCTCAAGAAAGATACAAGTGATCCCAAGACTCAATTTCTGTAAATTGATAAGCCAACTGTTTAGCTAATTCTTCCCTAAGAACTCTTGGTCGATAGATTTCCGTAAATCCTATCTATAGTCCACCATAGTCACAGGATCGTTTGAGTGACCACAAGGTGTTGAGATAAAATAGGTCAATCGGTTCCAACTTACCCGACGTAGAAGGGGTCATATTATGCCTACCGACGAAGAAGGGACTCATTGGAGTTTGACCTATAAAGACCGTTCTCAATTTTGGTTTATACGAGGAAGATCCCATCAACAAAATTATAATTCATTTTAAGTGAACGAATAACTAGCGTCCGTCGTGAATGAATTTATTTGGATGATGGCTTTAAAACGTGTGACATGAGAATGTCAATGAAAACTAACTCGTGACCTCTATATGTGTCAGTTTTCATGCAATAAATTAGGTGGTCTGGTTTTTAGGCGGAAAATGATGCATATTATCGTTGCATAAAAATAAATGAAAGAATGCAATACGTAAATAAAAATTTCCTAGTGTGGCCTATCCTAGTATAAGAACATAATACAACTTTGGAATCCACCGTTGGACCCGAAAAGCTTGTCTTGATGTTCCATCTTGATCCATGTAGCTGGAGTGAGCATCTGGTCTCCATCTTTGGTCTTCTCAAAAATTACAATTAAAATTACAAAATATAAACCTATTTACATTCTAATTAAAAACTGTAATTACAAGTGAAAAATCCAAAACGGAGATACGAAATCTCAAAATACAACCAAGACCGTGTTCCATCATTACGGTAACACGTTCTACTAAGGCCACACTAAGTTACAACCGTTTGTAAAATTAAATACGTAATAAAAGGGCATTCACGGCATTCAAAAATTAACGATAAATAAAAATGCATCAACTAAAAACAAATTCATTCGTGACATAATTCCGTAATTATGTTAAATTTATCCAAACCACCTTTTAATGATTAAAATTCATGTGATAAAACTGCTTCTATCAATTTAATTTTAATCTAATACAATCCAGTTACTTTAAATACGCTTTAAAATAACTTAATGGTACGTGTGTGAACCGTTTCACAATCATAGCGAGTGTACAATATCCGTATAATGTACATTATGAAGCCAAAAAAATTTAAATCAAAAGAAACAAATTTTCAAAGTCATCAAAGACGAAATCCCTCGATCCAGGGACATAAGTGCTCGATCGAGGGACAGAGGGCTCGATCGATCAATCAAAGTCGATCGAGAGGTATGCTAATCAGAGGTACTCGATCGGCGTAACTCGGTGGTCGATCGAGGACTTATATCAAGACAATCTTGCTCGATCGAGTACGAGGACTCCTCGATCGAAAGTTAAGGGGTTTTAAAGCGTGTCGATCGAGTACAACAAGGACTCGATCGAACAAAAACTTGTCAGAAAAACCACTCGATCGATTAAAAACTTGGTCGATCGAGTGCAAAAGTCTCTGAAAACTTAAAACCCTCGTGAAACAGTTTTGGTGAAACAAAACAAACGCTATTTTGATCAAAACTGATTGAAAACAAAACTACAAAATGCTAGACATTAACATATTGTTATAATGATCGGGTAAAATAACAATATGCATAATATCAAAACGAAAATAACCCGTGTAAAACATGTCACTAAAACAGACGGCTTTCGAGACAAAACAACAACAAGAGCAACCGTGTAAACAGGACACGGTTCCCAATGCAACCAAAAACGCAAAGAATAAGAAAAAATATCTGCATGTGAGAATTACTGCAGCCAATGACGAATTTTAGACAAAACAAAAATCGTTTCAAGATAGTTTTATGAAAAACACATGGAAAAATTCACGTGGCCTCGCTCTGATACCACTTGTGGGTTAATATCCGTATACTACCCTTTAATTGCAGGACTATAACGTAAATTTAAACATGCAATTTATAGTCATAAAACGAAAAACATAATGAAATGATTAATGTATAGAAATCAACCTCGGGTCCTTTGATGCACGGCGTAAAGAAATGTAAATCAAACCAGATTCCCTCCTAATTGTTGCACCCAAGACCTTGTCCGAGATATGCCCTTGTGCTAGATGGTGTTCTCCGATTGCTTTGCAATATTGGGAGAACTGATGTGTGTTTTTTTCGAGATGAGAGATCTCGGGTTTTTCGTGAGGAGAATACTCTTCAAAACCCTAATTTTTGTTTCAAATGATGATTAGGTCAGAAGGGAGGAGAAGCTCTCCCTTTTGATCCCTCTCACTCGGCAAAAACCGAGACCCACACAAGGGAAGTGGGCTTCCACTTCCTCTTGGTTTTAACTCGTGGTCCGGTTCATTAAATTCCAAATGTATATGACGCGTTTGATTATAAATCACATTATCGGTTATCGGAAATTAAGGCATCGCTAATAATACGGGTTAGTTTGAATTATTAATTCGTGTCCGACAAAAACAATATTGTATAATTATATTCAATATACATTTAATTAAATATAAATCGTTTTATATTTAATTTTACGAATTAACTGGTTAATTCGCCTTAGCCCATGATATTTAATCCGTATTAAATATAATATCTCAACATCACATATTTGACTAATTACTAGTCAAATAACTCGGACTAATCGGTTAGTCAATCTTGCATCTACATGACAAATTTTTCATACCGTCACATCTCTCGAACGTATCCTATAGGTGTGACTTTTAGGGACCAGTTGATCACCGCCATCTGTATGACAATAACGTCAAACTTATCTAGCAAGCCAACCGTTATTGATAAACGTGGATCAACTGATAATAATACCAAAGTATGCCCTTTGATCCTTTTAGAGGTTTATGAGTACTTGCACTAACTGTTAAGGACACCAACCCCAACAAGCTCCCACTTGTCCGTACAAGTGCATGTGCAATGACGTTATCCGCACTAACTGGAGGACACAAGCTCCAACACTCAGAATCCAAGAACTATCCCTACTCGGCCTCCTCGACCTATCGGTGCTAGAGGACTCTCTAACACTCGAATAACGTCCTCTACTATCCCGGCCCAACTTCAGACTCAACACTCTCGGCGGTGCCGGGTTCGGTTGGACCACATACTCTCTAGCGTCCTCCTCCTCCTCCCCCAGGCAACCGTCATCCGACCGCTCATCATCTCTATCATCATGGTAACTACCAAAGAACCTCCCGAGACCTCGCCTCCTCCGACTCGCTAACGACGTGACCGGGTAGGCATTATAACCATTCCAGACGTCTCTCGAAGTGGGGTGGCTGCTTGTGGGCCTGCTTAACTCGCAAACGACGCTTCGAGCCCGTAACATAACGCTTAGCGGTACGGTCGTGTATGTTAGGCGGAGGCGGAGCATTCATGATTGCCTTTCCTCTCTCATTTCGATCTGCCATCTGCATTAGGAAATTGGAAGTTGTTAGAAAACACGTTAATCGACTAAATATCATATAAAGTAACAAAAATCGGCAAATAATAGCATAAAACACGGTTCTTAAAAAAAAAATTAATTTACCGCGGACTAACAAAACAAACCCCTTCTTTGACCGCGGTTGAACAAAAAATTCCCTTAGTTGACGGTGGCTAAACATTTTTTTTTTTTTTACCGCGGGCAAACTTTTTTTTTTTTTTTTTTACCGCGGCCAAACAATGAAAATGGATGTTTGACCACGGCCAAACAATTATTTCCAACGTTTGACCACGGTCAAACGTGAGAATTAATTGTTTGACCGCAGCCAAACATCCAATTCCCACGTTCAGCCACAGTGGAACGTTGGAAATCAACGTTGCTCCCACGGCCAACAACCAATTCCAACGTTTGGCCGTGGTTTTCCCCTTAAAACCATTCAAATTCACTCCCAATCCGATTAACAACAACAAATTTCGACTCAAAAATCAATCCCAATCAACTATATTTCGCAAACAACATATAAAAATACCAAAATTTACATAATAACAACTAATTAACATGAATTTTAATCCAAAAACTAACAAATTCTACACTAATTCAATTAATTTTAATAAAAAGCTAACACATAACCTAATTTACTAACTAATTCAATTCTAAAACAAAATCCAATCAATTTAATCAATCAACAATAACAATAAAGGAAATAAAACTATTTAATTTCATAGTTTAATTCAATTAGTTTCAATTTCTAAACTAATTTAACAAAAAAAAAAAGGGCACTTACTTGGCAACGTGGGAGGCAGCAGTGTGGTGGCGGTGGAGGCGGCAAGGTCGGCGTGGTGGTGGCAGCAGTGTGGTGGCGGTGGTTGTGGTCGCGGTGTGGTTGTGGTGGCAGTGTGGTGGTGGTGTTGAGTGTTGGTGGAAGTTGGAGGTTGAGTAGAGAGAATAGAGAGAATAGGGAGAATGGGTAGTGAGAGATGAGGGATAGTGAGCGTCTTTTTTTTAAAAAACGTCGTCGACGTTTACTAAAACGTCGTCGATATTAACGAATCCGGTTAATTAAGTCATAAGATAGATAACAATATATTTTGTAGAGACGTAGATTCCTGTCATATTACATTGTAAAATTATACTTAGGGGTCGTTTGGTTGCCCACTAAATTACACAGGAACTTTAATTCATGTGAATTGCAAAATGGGTAGGTTGTTTGGTTACCCCAATTCACATGAATTAGAACTTCCCATGAATTCCAATTCCTCCATAATGGAGGAAGTTGCTTACCTAGATCCCCCTAGGTAAGTGGGAATGCCTACATGAATTACAATGCCTACATGTAACCAAACAACATTTTCTAATTCACATGAATTCTAAAATCATGTGATATTACACTTCCTAGGCATTGTAAGTTCCTGTATGTAACCAAACGACTCCTTATTAACGTCATACTTATTGTAGAATTATAGTTACATTGTATTACACATGTCTTGCCTCATACCTATATAAATGGTAATTGTCCCTTGGCTCACAAATCTTGCAACTGTCTGTTTCAAAAACTATCATGTATTTACGTTTAATATGTGTTATTTTATGCCCCATAGGCCCTAGCCATAGAAATCATGTCACTCCTTTTTGTGTAAATTATAATTATGTTTTTATGACTGATCTAATATGTTATTTATGCTATACTTTTTGTATATTTAAGTTTGCATAATTTGAGTTTATAATTTTGTTTTTTCAGGAGGTTGAGATCATGGAAGAACAATTAGACCCCATATTACGTTGGCGGGATACAATCAACTGTAGAGGTTAGCTTTGGTGCTATTGTTGGTGATCGGCGTAAAATACGTAAGACGGTCATTGTAGTTTCCTTAAGATAACAGAGAATCATCACTGCTTTTTTATTTCAAGTTGGACATACAAGCATATATTTTCGCTATTAAATGTTGACTTAAATTTTGTGAAATTTATGATATAGTTTTGTGGCCTTGGCATACACACATTGGTAGATAGTAATTGGGTGAAAAGGATAGTTTTTTTATACTCTTAGAAACCAAGCGGTAAGCCGAACATTGTTCTATTTCATTATATTGTGTTTAATAATTAATAATGGTGTAATTGGTTTGCTAATCATTTTTCTAAGTTTAGTAATCTAACGATTTTCTATTAGTGGTAAGATTTTGATGGCCTTATTGTAAAGCAACGTAAGTACTAATCCGCAAGTACTTGCCTGTATACTATATAACTATTCATGTTTTATTGTCACGCACTCCTATGCAAATTCAATTGTTTCATAGATTTTAAACATAATGAAACTATTACATCTATCCACTATTTCATGACAAATATAAATATTAGTGATAGATTTATATTTTTTTTATTTGATGAAATCTAATAGATTTAAATTTATCAGATTTGACTTTAAATATTGAATGAATTGTTTGGAGTAGATGAGAATGTGTATAATTTATAAAGGAATTAAACAATGAATGAATTTAGGTGCAACTATATACTAATATTACTACTTATGGAGTATTAGTGCATGGCATGCATGGAACTCCATAGGCATCTGACTCTCTAAGAATTTTGATAGTTTTGACTAGGACAGAGACATTATAATATAACAATAATGTTTCTAGAAAACGATTTTACACAAAGCTTATTTTAACCATTAATTACTTTACTTAATTATCCCCACTCCAATAACCTCCACTAACTACCAAAATTGTCTAACAAGGACATCAAGGTACTTTTTTAATGCATATGGTCTTATAATATTCTTATTGTAAGTCTATTTTACAAGAGACTTACTCATAATTTAAATGATTCATGACTTTCTTTATTTATGCTTTTATGAGATCTTATGAGATTGAATAATTAGATATAATAATTTATTAAATACTTACCAGATTTAATAGTTTTTAAAATTGAAATTTATGTTTTTAAATGTTCACTAAAAAAACAAAAAAAATTCTAAGTGTCGGACCAACAGAGTCCAAGTTATACACAATAAACGGTTGTTCTAGGTGAATATATGGCCATTATTTGTGACAAGGCCATTACCTCATGCAAAAAAATATAATATAAAATTAATAAATATTGAAAATTGTTAATTGTGGACTCTTATCTTTTAACTCATAAATTCCTAATTCTAGAGAAATAGATAGATTCTAAATACACTATATAAAGAAACTAATTTCAATGTTAAACTTACCTGTGGAAAAAAATATCTTGCAACCTCTTTAAGCAAACATGGCACCAAGGTATGTTCTCCATGTATAGTTTTCGCTCCTGCATCCAATCAGTATTAAGTTAATTTATATTAACTTGAATTTTTCTTTGCAACAGATCTTATTCGCTGATCAATGAACTAAGACCTACACCGCCTGACAACGAAGACTCCGACAGTAACGACTTGAAAATTAAGGTTCGTGTGACAAGACTATGCAAAGTACATAATCCAACTAAGAAAGCCATCATTACACAAGGAGACGGTATGGGGATAGCGATCGACTAGAGGATATATCTGCCTCCATCATTCACGGGGAGCGCCAGATGCAACAGAACTGAAGTATTTTCAAATCTGCCTATTATTCAATAATTTCATTTATACAGCTATTAGTATACAAACAGAGGTTAGTTAGTATTTGGCCGTTAAGAATCAATGTATAATTTAATAAGATACCGTATTCCAATATTTCACAGTAATTTATTCAGTTTTACAAAATATATTTGAAGACTATGTGCAAGTAAACAAGCATGAGTCTTAGTTTTATGGTATATGAGATAATCATGCAAATCCCATGTGTTATTGTTTGACATAGTTATTTAGTTTAAAATTTAATTTCGAAAATTTAAGAAAACGGTACAAAGTATCTTATTTGAGTAATTGAAACACAACTGTTATGCATCATTTAAAATGATATTGAAAGATCCACAAAAATTAGAGAAAAGGCAAATTTAAAACCCGTGCAACGCACGGACACAAAATCTAGTAACATAATACGAGGTCAGTCACTCGTTCTACAATAATCCTGTAGTCTCTCTCTCCCCCAATCAACCTCAAACCCTAACCCCCAAAACCGACCCTCACTTTTCTTTCCTCCGGTCACCAGGCCACATGCCACTGCCGATCTTCGCCTCCGCCGACCTTTCCTCCTTCGCCGTCGTCTTATTTTCCTCCTCTGTCACCTGCCACTTTATGCTGACGACACCTTTCTTCCTCTTTCCATTCTCTTTTTTTTCAAGGTCTAATTCCATTCAGTTTTTATCATTAATTGTTGTTGTTTGAGGTTTAATTAGTCTTATATTTATAAACTACACTTGTTATGTTCTTATAATGGTGAGTAATTGATTTTTGATGTTAAAATTAAGAATTACTTACATGAGTTAGGGTTTGTAATATTTGGGAATTAGTTTAGTTACTGTATTTGAAATCACTAAAATCTATCCATCCCCAAATTAAGATATTAAATTTCGAGTTTCAGGTTCCCAATTTGAGTTTCGAAGCATTATAATTTCCTTGATTTGATATTTTAAATACCACATTTCTATGTAGATTCAATCAAATCAAAGAATTCAGTTATGTAGATTCAGAAATTTAGGTTTTTTTTTCATTAGTTTATTCAATTGCAATAATTTATTCGGTTGTTTCTGTCAATTGTTTGTGATTGAATACGATAAATATTTTATTTTTTTTATATATATGATATGGCGGTTTTTTGCTGTGATTTATTTCAGGTGAGATCGAGACATTGGGGATCTTCTATTGGATAATGATAATCTAAAGGTATATCATACTATTTTTTTTTTACCATTTCTCTCATTGATCTTTAGTTCGACCTTAGCAAATCCATGTTAACTTGATTGGTGTGCAGCAAGTTAGATACTTACATGCTTTTTTGGTCTGAATGACACTTTTTAGGCATTTTTGAGTTGTTAGTTGTTGGGTCATCAGTACAATCAATTAACCATTTTTGAGTTGGGTTTGAAATTACGAGAAGTGTAGTTGTTTATTTTGAATTTAATAATTCCTCTCCGCCACAGCACCAATTTTGCTGCCTTCACCATTGTATGACCATCGGTGACCACCAATAACTTGGCCTTTTAGCTAACTTATTTTGGTATTAATAGCTCACTTTGTATCTATGTTTTGGCATATTATGTTTTACATTCTTAGGTGTTGAATTCGGTGGAACGGTGCTGTGTATTATGTATTGGAGGTGAGTTCATTTTTGGAGATTATGAGTATTTATCTTTCCATATTTATTTTAGGCCTTTTTGTATGATTATTTTGAACCAGGCAGTAAAATTGCTCTAGCGTGTCATAGTGGTTAATATTTGCAATTAGTGCAATGTGTATTGGCCTTATTGTCAATGGCTAACATGTTTCATGTTGCAGTATGATGCTCTTCTTATGAACATATTCTGTTTTTTTGAAAGCTGCAGTATGCCAGTATTAGAAATTGTGTTTAAATTTTGAGAAGTTACCTCCTATAATATTTGAGAAACCCAATGGACATATGCCCATATTATACACTTGTCTCAGTTGTCTGTGCTCTGAAACCGCGTATGAGACAACAAAATAATTGAGAAGTTTTTTACACTTGTTTCAAAAACTATTTACATGCTCCTAGATTCATCGAAACCAAACTCCAAAAGTATGAATGTTGACAGTTTTTCTTTAAGTTTAAGTTCGTTGGATTTATGTTTCATTTTGATTTTTTGATTTGCTTAATAGGCTTTTGCCTTGTCTACTGGAAATTTTATAAAAAAAAAAAAAAAAGATAGCTAATGATTGAAGTAGAAAACTGGAGGATTTAAATCTTATTTTCATTCATCCCTTGATTTGACTGAATTGCTTTTTCCAGTTGAAATGGTCTTGATCATTATGTTAGGTTTACATTCATAATTTTATGAATATATAAAATATAAATTAGAAGTGATTCCGGAGAAGTAGTAATTGGAACTTCAGTTTTATGCAGCACGAGGCTTATGCTCAAGTTAGAGCCTGGTAATTACTGGTTAGGTACTTCATTACTTTTTTAATAAATGTTGTTGAACATGGTTGTTTGTGATGTAGAACATGGCATGATATATTCCTTGATATTAGATATTGATATAAACCCACCTGGTTGCGGTATTACGGAATGCCATCAATATGTCGTTTGCGTGGTTATAACCTCACATGTATGTGGTCTTGTTAACCTTAGCCACCTCTCGATTCCATAATGACGTTGACTTTAAGTTATGAAGTCAAAAGTTGATATTTTACCGATTTAGTCTGAATGCTTTTCCATTTTATGGTTTTCAGGTGAAAGTGTTTGCTCAACCACACACACTACTTGGACAATTTTGTCAAGGCTATATTCGATCATAGCAGAGAAGATCAAAAGGTAGCTATCGCATGTCCCCATCAATGTGCTCTTTTTTCTTTTATAGGAATTTTTTCTTGCCATCATATTTTATTTTAGTATGCCAAACAACATCTTATTGCTTGTCTTACCTGATGAGTTTTGACAAAAAGATATTGTTTTACTGCCAACAACTCGTATACCACTGCTTATTGGTTTACTGTCTCAGTTTTACCCCCTCTTCTAGAAAAGTTGGTCTTGGCCGATGTTATGGGTTGAAGACTATACAAATTTCCGGGTTCAACTTTGGTCTTTTGGATACTTGTTTGTAATTGATTTATAGATTTTAGAGTATTAATTTTTATATCAAGATTGTAATGGTGAATTTGTATTTAGATATTTATTGTTTTAATTGAGGCGTCTTAAATCAAAAAATGCCATCAATAGCTTTCTTTTTTAATTAAAAATCAAGGATTCTGACGGATTATCCGTCAAAAAAGGCAACAAAAGTCAACTTTTCTGACGGAATTTCTGTCAGAAAAGTCAAAGTGACGTTGACTTTTTGCCAAATCCCAGATAAGACCTTTGACGGATTAGACGTCAGTATTCCGTCAGAAATGTGTTTTCCTGACGGAAATTCCGTCAGGATTGCGTTTTTCGTGACGGATTTTAAGTTAGGAAACTGCATTTCTGACTGTTACTGAAGGAAATTGTCCGTCAGTTTTCCGCATTTATTTTGTAGTGCTGTCCCTTGTCCTGTCACCGTCGATCTTGTGTCCATCCCAGAGGTGATCCCCCCCTTCCCCCACCCATGGTTTGGCTTTCTTGTTTTTTTGTCTGTATGCGTCGATGAGCATAGCTCATCCGGCTGGAGTGATGTTGTACTATGTGGTCATGTTTTGGGTAAGATTTGGTGATCCCCCCTAATTCCTCCCACCAATCGGTCCCATTTACTTTATCACTAGTGTCTTTCAGTGTCGTCCTTTAGTTTGGTCTGGTTGCATGTATGGTGGTGGTCCTTGGAGGTGTTGTTTTGTGAAACATGTGTCTTTTTTCGGTCTTTCTCCTGGGGTGACGGGTCTTAATTCCTCGGTCTATTGTCCTTCTTTATCTTGATTAACTACTTTGGGTTTGTTTGGGTTAAAATTGGCTTTGACGGTTGGTCCTCATTTTTGTTCGTTTGTTTGCTGGGTGCGTCTTAGGAAGCTTTTGTTATCTCTTGTTATAGTTGGCTGGGAAGGCGGTTCTCGTCCCTATTCTTATTTGTCTTGGTTTTAAATTGGTATTCTGGGTTAATCAGTTCGAAAATGGTGTGTCTGGTTGGGTCGATAAGGGGTGGTCCGTTGTTTTGGGTGTGTCGGTTGCGGTGGTTCTTCAAAATTAAATGTCAATTTATCTCAATCGCCTTTATTTTCATTTCCTCCAAATAATTTCATTATATGTGATAATAATGACTTATTTGAGTGGGTGTCCTGTCCTTTAGTTCGTTTGAGGTCTCCTGTGATTCTCCTAAGTTTCAAATGTGTGATTAATATGATTGGTTATCTTTAATTAACAATGTTAGTATTTCTTTTGACCTGAATGGTGTCTTTTGGGTAGTTTGGATGAACTTTGGGGACGAAATTTTTTTAAGGACGTAAGATTGTAATACCCCGTACTTTGGGAGCTTAATTAATAATTATTTTAGTAAATGTTTTAATAAAATTATTAATCGGAAATCGTACCGGGTTAAATAATAATAGGATACTATATCAATTGTATAAAAGGTGAGATGGAATAATAATATTAACAATACTTATAAGGTAAAGGGTAATAATAATAGTTATATTATATTATTAATATTATTGGTATTATTATTATTATAATACTAGTTAACCTACCCCACACTATTTAAATATTAAAATTATTACTACTATTAATAATAAACCTAACCTATATATATATATATATATATATAGAGGAAGGATCAACTAAGGCCACTTATATATTTGAGTCCATAAGTTCTATTATGAGCCATTGGATGGAGGGAGATGGAGGGATGAGATGAACCCACCCAAAGTCATTATAGAAGCTAATTAACACACTTTACTAATCCACCCTAATTAACCACTAATTTACTATATATTTGTTTTCTACCCACCCATTTCTCTCTCATCTCACATATTTTATTCGTCTCTTCTCTCAAAACCTCAATAAAAAAAACCCAAAAATTCCAAATAAATAAAAAAACCCAAAAAATCCAAATAAATAAAAAAACCCAAAAAATCCAAATAAATCAAAAAACCCAAATAAATCACCCACTCCTCTCATCTTCATTCACCACCACCCACCACCACCCCACCCGACACCAACTAACCACCCACCACCCCCGCCGCCGCCACCCCACCGCCGCTGACTCGGATTTTTTTTTTTTTTTTTTTTTTTTCGTTTTGTTTTAATTTGTATGTTTTGAGTTGTTTTTTACATTCATTATTTTTTTTGTCTTTTATTTTATTTTAGTTGTCTTTTATTTTGTTAGTTCTCATTTTTTATTCATTTTCTTAAATCTCTTCTTGTTATACGTTTTTTTTAAGATTTCGTGTTTTAAATCTCGTTTTTTTTTGTGAGATAATTTTTTTTCATCTAAGACAAAAATGGACTAAAGTTATACAAAAATGAACCAAAATTATACAAAAATAGACCAAAGTTATACAAAAAAAGACTAAAGTTATACAAAAATTAGACTAAAGTTATACAAAAAATTGGACTAATGTTATACAAAAATGAACCAAGGTTATACAAAAATGAACCAAAGTTATACAAAAATGGACTAAAGTTATACAAATATGGATTAAAGTTATACAAATATGGGCTAAAGTTATACAAATAAGGACTAAAGTTATACAAAAATGGACTAAAGTTATACAAAAATGGACCAAAGTTATACAAAAATGGACCAAAGTTATACAAAAATGGACTAAAGTTATACAAACATGAACCAAAGTTATACAAAAATTGGACTAAAGTTATACAAAAATTGGACTAAAGTTATACAAAATATTGGACTAAAGTTATACAAAAATGAACCAAAGTTATACAAAAATGGACCAAAGTTATACAAAAATGGACTAAAGTTATACAAATATGGATTAAAGTTATACAAATATGGACTAACTTTAGTCCATTTTTGTATAACTTTGGTTCATTTTTGTATAATTTTGGTTCATTTTTGTATAACTTTAGTCCAATTTTTGTATAACTTTAGTCCAATTTTTTGTATAACTTTGGTGCATTTTTGTATAACTTTGGTGCATTTTTGTATAACTCTGGTCTATTTTTGTATAACTCTGGTCTATTTTTATATAACTTTGGTTCATTTTTGTATAACTTTAGTCCAATTTTTGTATAACTTTAGTCCAATTTTTTGTATAACTTCGGTCCATTTTTTGTATAACTTCGGTGCATTTTTGTATAACTCTGGTCTATTTTTGTATAACTTTGGTTCATTTTTGTATAACTTTGGTTATTTTTTGTATAACTTTAGTCCAATTTTTTGTATAACTTTAGCCCATTTTTGTATGACTTTAGTCCATATTTGTATAACTTTAGTTCATATTTGTTTAACTTTTGTCCATATTTGTATAACTTTAGTTTATTTTTGTATAACTCTAGTCCATATTTGTATAACTTTAGTCCTTCATATGTATAACTTTAGTCCAAAATCCAACTTTAATCCAACAAACTTATAACTTTTGTCCAAATGTATAACTTTAGTCCAAAATTGTAAACTTTAGTCCAAAAATAAAAAACCAACAAAACTGAAAAAATAAAAACCAAATCTCGCCAATACTAGATCTAAAATAAAAAAACCCGCCAATCTAACAAAAAAAACCCGTCTAAGAAAAAAACCAAATAACAATGAAATACAATTCAATAACAATAATTGAAATAAAAAACGTCAGATATAAACATTTAAATATTTAAATTTGACAAATTTATATATCGTAGCGTATAACTTTAATGCACGCAGTGTATAACTTTAAGAGACAAGATGTATAACTTTAGTCCAAAAAAAAACCAAATAACAATGATCACTGAAGTTGTACATAAGGGCATTGAAGTTGTACACAATGACCACTGAAGTTGCACATATAAGTTTAATTTTTAAATCTGAAAAATAAAAACAAATGAGAAGAAGAAACAAACTAAACAATACTACATTAATCCATAAACCAAATAACAAAAAATAGTATAACTTTTATGTTTTAAGGGTATAACTTTAGTCGTAAATAGTATAACTTTAATGTTTTAAGTGTACAACTTTAGTCGTAAATAGTATAACTTTAATGTTTTAAGTATATAACTTTAGTCGTAAATAGTATAACTTTTATAAAAACCAAATAAATATGAAAAATCGTAATTAATCAACAAATATTAAATCTGAAAAAAAATTAAATAATAACAAAAACAAAAAAACCCATAATAACAAAAACAAAAAACCAAATACAATAATAAAACCAAATAACCAAATAACAATAACAATAACAAAAAACCAAATAACAATAATAAAACCAAATAACAATAATTAAAAACAATAAACAAAACAAAAACAATAAAAAATCAAAAAACAAAAAAACAAACACTGATTAAATGAAAGGAACGAAAAAAAAGGACGAAAAAAAATTGACAAAAAAAAATTGAAGAAAAAAAAGAACGAACAAAAGGAAAAAGGGAGAGCAGGGAGGGAACACAGCCAGATCTGGGAAGAAAAAAGAAAAAAAATTAAAAGGAGGAGATGGAGGTGTCGGCGGCGAAGGGAGAGGGCGGCAAGGTTGGTGTTGTTGTTGTTGCGGTTGCAGTGGTGTTGTGTGGGGCGAGAAAGAGAGGAGAGAGGGTGACGGCGTGAGGAGGCGGTGCAGGAGGAAGGGAGGAGGCGGTGCGTGAGTCGGGATGGTGGTGGGATAGTTTGCGGTGGTGCGGTGATTGTTGAGATGTGCGGGTCAGTGTGTGGTTGGTGGAGGGTCGGCCGGAGAAAGTAACAGAAGGAGAAGAGGAGATGGAAGGCGACAATGGTGGGGCTTGGGTGGAGAAGGAAGCCGGGTGGTGGAGGGTCGACGGTGACGGGATGGTGGTACCGGTTGAGTTGTGGTGAGGAGGAGGAGGAGAGCAAGTTTATTTTTTGTTTTTTGGTTTTTGTTTTGGTTTTTTTTAGTTTGTTTTTATTTGGGTTTTTTTTTTGTTTTGAGAGAATGTGAGGAAAATGAGAGAGAAAGAAGGATGAGAGAAGTGTGAGAGAGTGAATAATGGGTGAGTGAGTTGGGAGAATTAGAATGAGGATAGAGTTATACAAATTAGGAAGAGTTGTACAAGGATTAGGAAGAGAGATTAGGGAGGGAGATTTATGGCCATCCATTGAGATGTAATCTCATCCCTCCATCCCTTCCATCCAAGGGTTCTTATAAGGACTTAGGGCCTTATATGGTATCAAGGCCTTATAAGAACCCTTCTCTCTCTCTCTCTCTCTCTCTCTCTATATATATATATATATATATATATATATATATATATATATATATATATATATATAGGCGGGATCTCGTAAGTTTGGTTCTTATGGTGAGTTGTGAGTTTGGAAAATCTCAGCCATTAGATCAAAAGAAACCAACGGCTAAGAATAAATAGGAAAATCAAACAACAAAGCCTCGCATATTAATAAACAAAAACCTTCAGACGATCCCAATCCTTATCCCGACCTCCCTCCACTTTCCTCTCTCATCGACCATCCTCACCGTCGCGCCGCGAGATACAACGTCGGCGCACCACTGGCGATCAGTTATCGAGGTCTTAATCGATTTTTTTCGTTTTTTTGATTTTTGAACGTTTCGCTTTGCTCTTGATCTGGTTTTTTTGACTTTTATTTCTGGCGTTAATTGATGTTCGAGCATGAGTATGAATATGTTAATCATTTTTTCTTCGTTGTTTTTCTTTTCCGAACGTTTCGCGAGATATTTTTGAAGTTAATTGATGTTCCAGTATGAATTTTGATTATGTTAATTTTTGCATATGGGTCTCTGAGTTTGTTCGAGACCGTGTTTAACCCTGTAAATTGTGGTCAGCAGACATCTTAGATTGCATAAACTTCTCTGTATCTACTTTATAACCGTGTTTAATCCTGTAAATTGTGATCCATGCTCGGTTTTTAATTGTTGTATCATCTGAAATCTGGTTACATGAATTTCATCCAACGCGATAAGTTTGAAAGCTGTTTGAGACAGATGGTTTTAGTACTCAACTTGCTCATCTGTATCCTGAAAATTACCTTTTCGGTTTTGTTGCTTCAAATGAATTGGTTAAGTTGTATTTGTAATTCTCTTATAATGCCACATCAGATCCAGCTGCTGAAGCTTTCTTTAATGACTCTTTGCGGTACATCCAGTTCCGAAAAACGAAAAGGAGGTGCCGTTAGTGAGAGATATGAAGCTGTCAAAGTGTGAACCAGAGTTGTATTTAGTGGGGCCATCTCGCTTCCGCATAAATCCGACCAAATCAATCGATTCCAACTTCACCGACATTTTCATATCACGTTTGGTGGGCGTGTACGAGGGAGACCATCTACTTAATTATATGTTCTGGTAGCATACTTTTTTAGGTTCTGCTAACTTGAGCTTCATCTCTTCTAGTTATGTATTTTGTTGGAAGGTCGTTTTTTAAAAAAGTACATCCGATTCCCCCTTACCCCGCAATTTGCGGGAGCCATTGAGGCACTGGGGTAATGTTGTTGCTGCTGCTGTTTGTTATCCCCTCATTTTGAACATTGTTTGAGTTCGGATGAACGTTGGTATGTATATTTTTGACAAATTTGTAACTTAAATTGTATGTTTTGAGCAAGCGATCATTGAAATGTACTTAGACACGAGTTATTGATGAAACATTTCCACAAGAGCGGGTTTGGGCGGTTCACTCACCATCAAAAAATCAAAGGGACACCGGAATAACATCACAATAACAGCAGAATAACAGTAGAATAACAGCACAATAACACGTGGTAAAAAAAAAGAAAAAAAATCAAAGTCTTAAAAAAAATCAAAGTGGCACCAGAATAACATCACAATAACACCAAAATAACAGCAAAATAACATTCGGTAAAAATAAGAGTAAAAAATCAAAGTAGTAAAAAAATCAAAGTAGTAAAAAAATCAAAGTGACACCGGAATAACATCACAATAACAAAAAATAACAATGGAATAACAAAGACAATAACACGTGGTAAAAAAAAAGAAAAAAAAATCAGAGACGTAAAAAAATTCACAGTAACAGCAGAATAACATCGCAATAACAGCGGAATAACAATAACAACACAATAACATATGGTAAAAAAAAAAATCAAAGTCGTAAAAAAAATCAAAGTAACAGCAGAATAACATCACAATAACAGTGGAATAACAATACCAGCACAATAACATGTGGTAAAAATAAAGAGAAAAAAAAATCAAAGTCGTAAAAAAAATCCAGGTAAAAAAAAGCACAATAATAGCATAATAACACGAGGTAAAAAAAAAATAAGAGTAAAAAAATTTCAAGTAAAAAAAATCCGGTACAAAAAGAAAAAGAAAAAAGGTAACATAATGAGTAAATTAAAGAAAAACATAAGAGAAAAAAAAAATCAAAGTGGTAAAAAAAAAAAGCATAATAACACGAGTTAAAAAAAAAAAAGAGAAAATTAAAGTAAAAAAAAGTAACATTAGAAAAAAAAAGAAAATAAGTAAATGACAATGGTTTTATAAGACATGTAAGATTTGATCTTGGCCACTCATCTCTAATATAATCTAGTGGTGAGATTCCCCAACTCACAACTCACCATGTAAACCAAAATCACCAAATTCAATCTCTCTCTCTCTCTCTCTCTCTCTCTCTCTCTCTCTCTCTCTCTCTCTCTCTATATATATATATATATATATATATATATATATATATATATATATATATATATATATATATATATATATATATATATATATATATATATAATATAGATCGATCTGTGCGAACCATTTTACGGTGCGAACCGTACGAACTGAACATATACCCTTAGATGAACTAATCAACGACCCGTATTAAAAACTCACTCTCTCTCCCTCATAAACTCACCCTCTGACAAATAAATCACACCATTATCTTTCAACTTTCCACCCTCCCACTACTCACCTTACACCTCCCTCAAATCACCACTCTCTGACGCCGACGACACCGACAAAACTCCGACACCGACGATATCATCAGCATACTGTTTACACATCAAAATTATAATCTTCCAAATATCACAACCCCCACCACCCTCATTGTCGCTAGCCCCACAATCACGCCGGCGACCCTGTTTCCGTCCGACCGTCCCAGGTCCGCTGACATTGGAGGATAAACTCAGGTGATAGGTTATGTGCAAGGTGGCTTGGTGGTGGTTGATTAGGTCGAACTTTGTTTAGGTGTATTGAGTCAATTGGATCTGATGTGGTTTTACGGGATTGACGGGTTTGAGGTAGCTGGCTGTAAAAGGGAATTTGATTTTGGGTGGTCGGGATTGAGTCATGGTCGGGGTAGGTTGAATTCTCTTATTTTTATCTCATTTTCTTTCTCCTTCCAGATCTGTCTGGGTGTCGATGACGGATTAACAGTGGTGTGCGCGCAAAGGAGGTGAACTGGCTATGGCAGCGACGTTATCTGAGCTATGGTGGTGGTGTCGTTGGCGCCATCAGAGGTTACCGATGCTCTCACCGGCGTCGCTCAGGTGGTCTATGTTGTTGGTGGTACATCTCATATTCCTTTCGTTCCCCATGAAAGCACTTCTATTTCAGATCTTATGTCGGTACCGGCGACAATTCGAGATGATGCTGGCCGTGGATTGATCTATTGTTGGCAGTGGTGGTTGTTTGAGAATTGCGGTGGCCATTCCATTTCAGGCCTCGGAAATTGAGAGAACAGGCGTGAAGATGAACAATGGGGGCGACAATGGTTTTCGGCTCCTTACTGGTATCGTGAAGGTGGTTGGGGCTGTCGTCGGCGTGGTCTTGTACTCGTCGGCGTTGACTAGTGGTGGAATGGGCTGCTAAAAATGGTTTGGTTAGTGGGGTGGGTACGAGAGCGGTGGATTCGGTGGGTTTTGGGATTCGGTGGGGTGGCGGCGGTGGTGGTGGGGGCATTGGCGGTGGTACTGGGGGCTGTGATGATGGTGGTGGAAGTGGATACACAAAATACCACCCTAGATACACACGATATTAATACGGGATACATGTGTATCCGGCAGTTTAACCACGTGTATCTGGTATTAATATGATGCGTATCCGGAAGTATAAATTTGTGTATCCAGTAATATTATAATGTGTATCTAGCTTTAATGTCATGTGTATCCGCAAAAAAAAAAAATGTATCCGTAAAAAAATTAGTTTAAAAAAGGGTAAAAGTGCATATATAATTTTAGTGTAGAAAAAGTGTATCTAGCTATGTTATAAAATGTATCTAAATAAGAAGTGTATCTAGTAAGGTATAAAATGTATCTGTAAAAAAAAAAAAAAAAAAAAAAAGCTAGTTCGTACGGTTCGTACGTTAATTCAATTCGTACTTAGTTTTGGTTGAGTCCATAAGTCATATTTTCAACCCTAGGATTAAGTTGGATGGATGGTGGAGATTAAGTGGACAAAAGTAGGCATTAATTATAAAAAAAAAACGGTTTAAGGGCTTAGTTTTCCAACGTTGTCCACGTTTTTCAAGCATTGTTTAATGCTCTAACTAAATAATAATTAGGGAATGTATCACGTTGTAAAAAAGCTTTCATTACCTTCAAACATTCATCTTCCTTTCTATCTTTTTTTTTCAGTTTATTCTTTCATCTTCTTCTTTGTTACAATTTTAAAAAAATAACAGGTTCTTGAGCTTTGTATTTGTGACCGATTTTGCATGCAAGTTTGAAAGAGAGAATATAGTGTTTTTTTTAATCTATACCGTCGAGTAGTTTGCATGTTCTTCAGCTTCTTTTGGTTATTGTTTTCATGGATGAAATGCAGATTGTACAAGTGAACAATGGTAAGTTTACTGGTATTCAACAATTTTTTATTTTTTTTATTTTGTTAAAGCATAATTGGAAGATGAGAAGTCAGACGAAATTTTTGTGTAAAGTTATATGAAACTGTATTTATATGATAAGTCAGACGCATGATTTTTTTTTTTCTAGTGAAGTTATTTGTTTCCAGGAAGATTTTTGTATTCTATATAACATATGGTGAAAAGGAATTTGTAAGGTCAGTTGAAAAGGCAATTTTTTTGTGTATAAATTTGTTGAAGTTACATACTTTACGTGGCACAGTTTTGTTTTACGGCGGTAGAGTTACAATATTATTGATGAGTTTTTTATGGGTTTTGTTATTGATGAAATAATAAATGGATTTTTTGTATTTTTACAGTGGAAGAATGTTGTGAGGATGTTGAAAATGGGGAAGAGGAATTCTCTAATGTATTGCAAGGTGTAGGGGAGGATGAATTTTGTAGGATAGTGGAAAGTCAATTTACGCTATATGTAGGACAATAATTCGATTCCATAGAAGAAGCTGTTCAATTCTATAAGACGTACGCGCCGGCCTGTGGATTTGATGTGCGTAAATACACAACGAAGAAGTGGCGTGACGGAACTATTAGATCGAAACTCCTAGTATGTAACCGAGAGGGGTTCACGTATGCAAAGAAGGTGGGCAAATCCAAAGATGTTGTAGTTGGTGGAAGCACAGGAGGTGGAAGGAGATAAACAAAGAAGGAAAACTAAAGTGAGGAGGATTGGATGCAAAGCTAGGGTTAGATTGTTCTTGATGAACGGCGTTCTAGTAGTTGATCGATTTCATGCGGGACACAATCACGAGATTGTGGATGTTAAAGATAGGGAGTTTCAGAAACTGTCAAGGCGGTTACACAAATATCACAAGGGGCTCATTGTCTGTAACTCAAGGGTTAGTACTGTTAGTTGTATTAGTTAATTAATTTGTTTGTTAAAGTTACATATTTGTAGTATTAAATTACAATAGTCATAGTTAAAGTTTCAGGTTAGCTGTTACGAAAAAAAGAATTGAAGTTACAGTACTACTGAAGTAAAATTTTAGTTATGATTGATAAAGTTACAAATTTGATATATTGTAATTGTTAAAATTATTGTTTTGCTGTAATGTTAAAACGTGTAGTAAAGTTACAGTAATTGTGTAGTAAAATGACAGTTGTTACGGGTTAAGTTACACTTTGATTGCTAAGTCTAAAAAGTAGCTAAAGTTACAATAATTGTAGAGTAAAATTAGAATAGTCATAGTTATAGTTACATGTTAGGTTTTTTTGAAAAATTTAAGTGAAGTTACAGTACTAGTGATGTAAAATCACAATCGTCATTGTTGAAGTTATATTTTTGCTGTAATGTTGAAAATTATAGTAAAGTTACAATTCTTCAGAAGTAAAATGACAACAGTCAGGGGTTAAGTTACATGTTAAATGTTATGTGAAGAAATTAACAAAAGTTACAGTATTTCTGAAGTAAAAGTACAGTTGTCATTGCTAAAGTTATAATTAAGCTGAAATGTGAGAAAAATGACATAAAATTACATATGAATTGACATTGAAGAATGTTAAGCATGACAAAGAAATTAGACTAAAAATTTTGCATTGTTTTTGAGCACTTGAATCTAGTAGTTTTATTAGAGTTACACTACTTATCATTACAGTTATACTATTGAGCGTTTAAGTTACAGTAATTGAACTGACATTGAGATTAACTGAAGCTGAAGATAGGTGCAACAAAGACATACAAAATGTGCAAGGAACATGTTAATGGGTTTCAGAATATAGGAGCGAGTGTAACCGACTTCAAGAATTTTCACAGAGGCGTAAAGTGCTACATTAATGACAGGGATGGTCAATTGTTCATAGACCGTTTTAAGAACATGGAAGAAACGCGTGATGATTTATTTTTCGATTATGAGGTAGATGTTGATGGGAGCCTGATCAGGGCATTATGGGCGGATGAAGTTGGTAGAAGAAACTACTCGGTATATGGTGATGCTGTGTCTTTCGACCTGACATACTCAACAAACAAGTACGACATGGTTTTTACACCTTTCACAGGTGTTGATAATCATAAAAGATCGGTAACATTTGCTGGTGCATTGATTTTTAGGGAGAAGGATGAGTATTTTGATTGGGTTTTCAGCCGGTTTTTGGTTGCGATGGGTGGTAAGGAACCAGAGTATATTATAACAGACCAAGACCCAGGAATTATATCATCTGTTCAGCACATATTCAAGACGGCTAGGCACCGTTTTTGCATGTGGCACATCATGAACAAGGTACCTGTGAAATACGGGGGCAACGCGAAAGATTTTACAGATTTCACGAAGAAGTTGAATGCCATAGTGTGGGACGAAAACATTGAACCAGATGAGTTTGACATGCGATGGTGTGAGATAATGAAGGAACATGGAGTTGGTCCCGAACGTGACTGGTTTGGGGAAGTGTACAAGAAAAGAAGGCAGTGGGTGATGGCCCATTGTAGGGACTTAAATATGGAGAGTGTTATGAGGACAACACAGAGATCCGAGAGCGAAAACAGTTTCTTTAAGAAATTTGAGAATAATTCGGGAACGTTAGTCGAGTTCTGGTCGCGGTATGAGAGTGCTATAGACCAGCAAAGACACACACAAAAAAAGCTTGACAATGAGAACAGGCAGACATCACCGAAATTAGCAACTCGGTTGCCAATAGAGAGCCACGGGGCAAGAGTGTATACACTTGTGGTATTCGATTAGTGTGAGAGAGAGTAAAACATGTGGGTCAAGGCAAATTAATCTCAACCATCCATCAAACTTAATCTAAGGGTCTATATTAAGATTTACGGACTCAACCAAAAAACTAGGACTTACATGATCCTTTCACTCCCATATTCCGTTTCAGAGGAAGAAAAAATCCCCAAATATTCAGTTTCTCCTACGGTTTTCTACATTCTTCATCGAGCATCATCTTCTTCATCATTTTTTTCCTTCATTACTTGCATCATCTTCTCCATCATCGTCTTGTTCATCACTGATACGGTATTCTTCTTCTTTATTGTCTACTATTTTCACTTTTTGTAGTATTATGCAAGATGAAATTTCTTAAATAACCTTTTTTGCTATTGAATTACTTGATTCTTTGTTATTACTTTTGTTTCTCGGATTAATAGAGATAGGTACATGTCTTTTTTTTGTGTATAATTTTTACTTGATTGTAATTTTAATTCATCTGCTTTTTTCTATGCTTTTCTGTATTAATTATTTTTTTTATTGAAATCAACTTATCATGATCCTTGCTCTGCTAAATCAGTGTTTTTTGTCGGATTTTGGATTGTATTTTCATTTTTTTTGCATTAGCTATGTTGATTATGTCTTTTGGTCTATTAAATTGCTAGATCTGACAATATATTTGTGTCAAACTTTGTATTAATTGTATTCAATGATTTTGTAATTTCAATCCAGTTGTTGTGTAACTTTAACCCAGATCTGACAATCTATTAGTGTCAAACTTTAGTCTTTTATTATTTAACCCCAGTCAGCCTTGTTTGTAACTTTAACCCAAAAAGATGGCCTAAATCAGTCAACAGTTTATTACCTTTGCAACTACAGTCTTTGATTTTGTAACTTCAGTCGACTATGTTTGCAACTTTAACCCAGATTTTGTGTAACTTTAACCTAAAATTATGTCCTGAAATCATTCAATACTCCATTAACTTTGTAACTGAAGTGATTGATTATGTAACTTTAGTCATACTGTTTGTAACTTTAACCCAGGGAAAGACATTTGCAGTCTGAAGTAGACCATAAAATTAACCCAGATTAAAACCATGATTGGACACTTTGTAATTGCAGTCCTTTTGTTTGGAACTTCATTTTAGCTTTGGTGTAATTTTAACCCAGATTAAGACCATGATATAATAATTTGAGACGTCTTGTAACTACAGTCCAATACTTTGTAACTGCATTCCTTTAATTTGTAACTTCATTTGGGCTGCTGTTTAACTATACTATTATTGTCTGTTTAATGTAGATGTCTGACGAACAATATGAGCCTGAAGTTGCAGAAGTTGAAGAGGGGGACCCTCCTACTCAACAAATTTCCGTGAAATGTCGTGCGAAGAGGTTATACGATCTACTACCTAAGCTGAATGAAGCTCAGCGATCCGCCGTCAAGAGGATTGGTTTTGGTGGTATGTTGGAGTTGAAGTTCGAGAAATTCCCTCTTGAACATGTACTACTCTTTCTTGAAGCTTTTAAGGATGGCACATATGTGTTTAGGTTGCCTGATTCGAAGGAATTTATGGTGAGGAAACACGATGTTCATGATTGCTTTCTTCTACCATTTGGCTCCAACGAGCTCGATCTTGTCCCTACTGGACAAATGAAAGGTTCACAGACCCCTAAAAACAAGGCCTTGAAAGATGGTTGGAGGAGGATGTTTGGTGTGAAAACTCCAAATGGGTCTATTCCGTTAGGAGTGATTAAAAATGAAATTGAGGCTGACAAAGAAGGAGGAGATTACTTTTGCCGTCTGTTTGTGTTGTTTTGTATGTCGTCATTTCTTGCCCCTACTTCTAATGACGGGGTTGATTTCAAGCTTCTAAGGGCAGTTGAAATTGTTAGCGCTATCCCTTCTTTTGACTGGTGTACATACGTCCTCAAAGCCATTGTTACTGCCGGCCTAAATATGAAAAAAAGACAGGCTCATTTGCTTGGTTGTATACCCTTCCTGATGATTACTTACTTCCAGCGGTTTGATTACCGCGGTGATACTTGCTCCGATGATTTGCCACTCATCAAGCATTGGGACGAGGCTAGGTTAAAGAGTAGGATAAAGGGTGAGGTTGGGGACGGCGGTTTGGGTCGGCAGACATTGTCTATGGTTAGGTATCCACGCTGCATTCATTCACCCACTACTACCCCACTCTCTATAACTAACAATTGTCAGCTTGTTATTGGATCTACTTCTCGCACGGCGACTGATAAGAAGTTCATTCAAATTGAACTACCTGAAGGAGTCGAGGATGATGACCAGTTGAAAGCCCGTTCTGTCGATGTATGTTTTTTTTTAAAACCATTTAAATAAATATTTAAATTTAATTACATACATTTCTGAATTTATTTTATTTTTTGATGTCGAACTTTAATGTTAAATTATGTAACTTTAACCTTAAATTTTGTAACTTCTGTTGTACATTGTGTAACTTCAGTATCTGATGTTTATTTTTCATCTTCAGGACGTGCATGAGCACTACTTAAAGATTCAGAGGAATGCGGTCGCATTTCACTCATGGTATGTCAATGCTATTTCGGTGATCAAAAATCTCACAACTGAAAAAATTGGTCCACCTCCCCTCGTACCTTCGCAGTCAACCCAAGAATTTTGGGAATGTGAGGAGTTGCATCGATTTTGTGATGAAGTTGAAGGTGTAGCCGAACGGTTGAAACAATCAGTGGCCAATGCACATGTACTCTAGCCACGCCCTTCAAAGGGTAATGTTAATGATGAAGACCAAGATGCTACAATGCTAGTAAGTGAAGTTCTTTTTGACCTTCAAAAAGGTCCAGTGGAGGTAGATGTATCGGCGGGTGAAGGTCCTTCTGATCTTGATGTCGTGCGTTTAGACACTGATGAAGTGCCATCAGCAAATGAAAAAACTGCCCCTGATGAAATTTGTGACAGCGGGGTGTTATATAGCACGGCTGAAGTCAATGATATTTTGTTAGCCAACAAAGTTGTCATTCAAGGTCCTGAGGGGGACGTAGCACATAATCAGTCAACTAAACAGCCCACTGAACAATTTACACGCGCATGTCTAGAGGAGGCTGGTTAGACTGCTGATGAAATAGATGAGTCTATTCGAAAAACTCAGCTTGAGAATACAATGATGATGGATAATGTTGCCCCTGAAGATGATGGTACCCATGTAAGTCGTAATGGGGAAGTCGTTCATAATGTGGATGCTGGTATTGATGGTGGGGAAGCTGTCCCCAAGAGGAGTATTGATGATGACGGCAACTGCAATGTTTTTTATAAACGTCGTCGTTCCTCTACGTCTGAGACCGCTACACCAATTGTCATCAGGGATCCTGTGGCGACCCCCTCTGTTCGTGAACCGCTTTCACCTATCAGTAGCCGACGTCGCGGTAAGGGTGATGGCCTTGGTTGTTCCATCCATTGTGGGCAGGCCACTGGTATTGGTTTGACCGTCGTCTCTAATTTCCTAAGGAATAACCTAACATTATTCAAGAACGTGAAACATGTGAGGAAACACGTGGCTGACTACTTTTTCCTAGACGACCACCCCTTGCCAGACTCGTAAGTTAACTGTCACTCTTAAAATGAATATTTTCTTAGCTAATGAACTTTAATCATTAATATTTGTAATTTTTCTTAATCTTAGAGATGCCGCAGCTCACTACGGACCTAATGCTACGCTCCAAAGGAAAGACATCCTTTCTATGCTACCTGATAGATTAATGTCGTCCTCTGTGATTGAGTGCTGGGCAATGTTGCTAAACAGGCTAGAGTCAGAGGACAACACAGTTTCAACGATGGCTTTCTTTGGTCTAGGGTACACGGTACTACTCTGATTCTCTTGTAGTATTCGTTAACTCTCATGGCGTGTTATTCAATTTTAGTCATTAATTCTGTAACTTTACTTCGCAACTTTAAAACTTCATAGTTGGAGCTAATGTAACTTTTTTTCCATTTCTGATTTTGTAATATCATACGAAAATCAAGTAATTTCAGTGATGCACTTTGTAATCGCAGCACTTCTTACTTCATAATCGTTGTTAGAAGTTCTATAACTTCAGATCATTTTCTAACTTTAAGCGACATTCCCAGTAACTTCAAAGTGCTAGACTTTATAACTTCAAGAATATTATTGACAATTATGTTTAACCATTTACATTTACTACTTTGCAGGACATTCTCATGCAACTTATGGATACACCTTCTCAGTCCACCCCTAGTGATAACAACTATGACTTGCTTTTTAAAGCTTGGGACGCCTATGTTGACGATTGTGGTAGCACCATCAACTTGTGTGCAAATTTTATTTTCATACCAATCAACATAGACGACCATCTATCATGTGCTTGTATCAACTTCAAGGCAAGATCTGTGGACATCCTTGACAACCAGAAATACACTGACCCCGACAACTCCCGCATTTTCAAAGCGTCTTCCATACTAGTAAATATTACACCTATATTTAGTTTAATGTCTGTCCTTGACATTTGCAAAGCGTCTTATATACTACATTACTTATAGGTCTCCGCTATGAGTGACTATTTGGACTCTAAAGATCTTGAAAGACGAGGAAGCGACATTGCGGGTTTTAATCATCGTTTCATTAAATTTGATTGGACTCGCCCTACCCCTAATAATGAAGAGTCCGGCATTTTCACCATGGCTCACATGTTAATGTATGAAGGTCAGCCTTTCAAACACGAAGACCTTGGCTCTAAGACCAATCGGCGTTTCTTGATTATTGAACTGGCTGCCTCCCTTATCCTATCTGATATGAACAGCCATCGTGATCAAGTTATGGAGAAGGTCGGTCAATTCATAGCCGGAAAAGACGAACTTTGGGAAAATATTCAAGCCCGGCGTAAAATTTCAAAGATACTTTTAAAATCTTCCAAATCGCAGGGGAAGTCTAAAGTTAATTAGATGATGTTTGAATTTTTATCAAACTTGAATGAATGGTGGGTCGTTTTGTATCTGGAGAAAACAATATTTTGCTTCTCTTTAGACATTGTTTTTATGTAGCAAACAATATTTTCTTAAGATTATCTACCCTTGTGTTCATGATTCATTTTCGCCATTTTTTTTAGCAAACTCATACTCACTTTTCAATTCATTCTTGTACTAGGTTACTTCACTTTCCCATGATACACTATTGTAAATTTATCTAATCCCCTACTACATATGTCATTGAGTAAGATACGCTATATAGTTACACTGTTAGTTTTTGAAGTTACACAATTAACCACTTAAGTTATCCTCCATGAACATATTTTTAATCATTAATTTATGTAACTTCAGTCATATTTCTTGTAACTTAAGGCAAAGAATGTGTAACTCCAACTGAAATTACACATCACACGTACAAAAGTTGAAGCCTCATTTAATAAAGTTCATATTCATAAACTATTATTAAATGGGGCTTCAACTTTATTTAATTTGGAGAAACCAAATTAAATAAATTTGTTACTGTAACTTCATGTCGCATAACATATAACTTCACTGAAGTTTTCATCCCTGAACATATTTTTTTTATCAATAAATTATATAACTTCAGTCATAATTCCTGTAACTTTAATCCAAGAATGTGTAACCCCAACTGAAATTACACATTAAAGTTGAAGCCCCATTTAATAAAGTTCATAGTCATAAAGTATTTTTGCAGAAACGAAAATAAAAAAAATCTGTTACTGTAACTTTATGTTGCATAACATATAATTTCAGTCATACATTGTGTAACTCCAATGGTCAACCAATTTGGAATTTTTTTCAACAACTTTGTTATCTATGATTATAATATACACTACGGAATCTCAAGTGCGCAACCATACTTAAAACCAAGAATTGGAAAACTAAAATAATTAAATTACAAACTGTAACTTCATTTCACACAACATATAACTTCAGTCCTACATTTTGTAACTACATCTGCAAAATAAACTTCTCACTGTAACAGTTTTCCCAAAAAGTATGAAAAGTAATTCAAATTGCTACTCCCAGTCCTCTTCTTCTTCTGCCTCATTCTCACTCTCCTCTGAAGAAGATTGAACTAAAATCGGTGGACGCTCTACAAACGGGTTGGGGCAATTTCTCTTGTCATGGTGTGCCATTTGCTTACAGTTGTTGCACATCCTCTTTGGTTTAGCATTTTTTGCAAAAGAACTTTACTCTTAAATCGACAACATTCTTTTTCCACTCCCCTTGTTTTTCGCCTGCTTAGGAGGAAGTATTGTAATTTTCTCGATGGGCTTACATCCAAGTAACTGTTCTGTTTCTTGTTCCTTCGTCAACTCGTCGAATGATGGTCTTAACTCTTCTCTAAACTCCCGAATTAAAATGCCCAACCTCTCTACATCAGTCTTATCCCTATCTCTCAATAATCCAACTGTTTCATAAACTTCTGACCACAACTTTGTCATTTCAATTTCTTTCCCATCAATAATATCCTTTACATCAGACACGTAGCCGACTGCATCCTTTGTCCATCTTTTAGCCACGTAAGCATCCGGTATTTTGTTCACACCATTACCTGAGTAAACCGAAATTATGTGTCTACAAAGTATTCCAGAACGTTAGAACATTCTACACGTGCATGTCGCCTCATGTGTTCCTTGTTGACGCACAAAGAAAAAACAAAATTAATTCAATATGGTGTCGTCATCCAGTAAAACTAAAGTAAAACTTCAGTAAACACAATATTTCAACAATCCAATAAGTTATCCTGTTTTAATTACATTCTTTATCACTTAAGTTACAAATTATTTGAACAAAAGTTCCAAACTATGATAGTAAAATTTTAAGGAGACAAATATATTGATTAATACCTGGTTTGTACTGAATGTCGTAGAGTCTTCCCGTCATTCCATCTTTCAGGTTTGTCACCTCGACACCATTTCTCTCGTTGAATCCCCGAGCACTAAGTCCGGTTGTTGATCTAATTACCTCCTCTTGGAACACATCGAATACCACATGTGTATACACTCTTGCCCCGTGGCTCTCTATTGGCAACCGAGTTGCTAATTTCGGTGATGTCTGCCTGTTCTCATTGTCAAGCTTTTTTTGTGTGTGTCTTTGCTGGTCTATAGCACTCTCATACCGCGACCAGAACTCGACTAACGTTCCCGAATTATTCTCAAATTTCTTAAAGAAACTGTTTTCGCTATCGGATCTCTGTGTTGTCCTCATAACACTCCCCATATTTAGGTCCCTACAATGGGCCATCACCCACTGCCTTCTTTTCTTGTACACTTCCCCAAACCAGTCACGTTCGGGACCAACTCCATGTTCCTTCATTATCTCACACCAACGCATGTCAAACTCATCTGGTTCAATGTTTTCGTCCCACACTATGGCATTCAACATCTTCGTGAAATCTGTAAAATCTTTCGCGTTGCCCCCGTATTTCACAGGTACCTTGTTCATGATGTGCCACATGCAAAAACGGTGCCTAGCCGTCTTGAATATGTGCTGAACAGATGATATAATTCCTGGGTCTTGGTCTGTTATAATATACTCTGGTTCCTTACCACCCATCGCAACCAAAAACCGGCTGAAAACCCAATCAAAATACTCATCATTCTCCCTAAAAATCAATGCACCAGCAAATGTTACCGATCTTTTATGATTATCAACACCTGTGAAAGGTGTAAAAACCATGTCGTACTTGTTTGTTGAGTATGTCGGGTCGAAAGACACAGCATCACCATATACCGAGTAGTTTCTTCTACCAACTCCATCCGCCCATATTACCCTGATCAGGCTCCCATCAACATCTACCTCATAATCGAAAAAGAAATCATCACGCGTTTCTTCCATGTTCTTAAAACGGTCTATGAACAATTGACCATCCCTGTCATTAATGTAGCACTTTACGTCTCTGTGAAAATTCTTGAAGTCAGTTACACTCGCTCCTATATTCTGAAACCCATTAACATGTTCCTTGCACATTTTGTATGTCTTTGTTGCACCTATCTTCAGCTTCAGTTAATCTCAATGTCAGTTCAATTACTGTAACTTAAACGCTCAATAGTATAACTGTAATGATAAGTAGTGTAACTCTAATAAAACTACTAGATTCAAGTGCTCAAAAACAATGCAAAATTTTTAGTCTAATTTCTTTGTCATGCTTAACATTATTCAATGTCATTCATATGTAATTTTATGTCATTTTTCTCACATTTCAGCTTAATTATAACTTTAGCAATGACAACTGTACTTTTACTTCAGAAATACTGTAACTTTTGTTAATTTCTTCACATAACATTTAACATGTAACTTAACCCCTGACTGTTGTCATTTTACTTCTGAAGAACTGTAACTTTACTACAATTTTCAATATTACAGCAAAAATATAACTTCAACAATGACAATTGTGATTTTACATCACTAGTACTGTAACTTCACTTAAATTTTTCAAAAAAACCTAACATGTAACTATAACTATGACTATTCTAATTTTACTCTACAATTATTGTAACTTTAGCTACTTTTTAGACTTAGCAATCAAAGTGTAACTTAACCCGTAACAACTGTCATTTTACTACACAATTACTGTAACTTTACTACACGTTTTAACATTACAGCAAAACAATAATTTTAACAATTACAATATATCAAATTTGTAACTTTATCAATCATAACTAAAATTTTACTTCAGTAGTACTGTAACTTCAATTCTTTTTTTCGTAACAGCTAACCTGAAACTTTTACTATGACTATTGTAATTTAATACTACAAATATGTAACTTTAACAAACAAATTAATTAACTAATACAACTAACAGTACTAACCCTTGAGTTACAGAAAATGAGCCCCTTGTGATATTTGTGTAACCGCCTTGACAGTTTCTGAAACTCCCTATCTTTAACATCCACAATCTCGTGACTGTGTCCCGCATGAAATCGATCAACTACTAGAACGCCGTTCATCAAGAACAATCTAACCCTAGCTTTGCATCCAATCCTCCTCACTTTAGTTTTCCTTCTTTGTTTATCTCCACTCTCTTCCACCTCCTGTGTGCTTCCACCAACTACAACATCTTTGGATTTGCCCACCTTCTTTGCATACATGAACCCCTCTCGGTTACATACTAGGAGTTTCGATCTAATAGTTCCGTCACGCCACTTCTTCGTTGTGTATTTACGCACATCAAATCCACAGACCAGCGCGTACGTCTTATAGAATTGAACAGCTTCTTCTATGGAATCGAATTGTTGTCTTACATATGGCGTAAATTGGCTTTCAACTATCCTACAAAATTCATCCTCCCCTACACCTTGCAATACTTTAGAGAATTCCTCTTCCCCTACATTTTCAACATCCTCACAACATTCTTCCACTGTAAAAATACAAAAAATCCATTTATTATTTCATCAATAACAAAACCCATAAAAAACTTATCAATAATATTGTAACTCTACCGCCATAAAACAAAACTGTGCCACGTAAAGTATGTAACTTCAACAAATTTATACACAAAAAAATTGCCTTTTCAACTGACCTTACAAATTCCTTTTCACCATATGTTAAATAGAATACAAAAATCTTCCTGGAAACAAATAACTTCACTAGAAAAAAAATCATGCGTCTGACTTATCATATAAATACAGTTTCATATAACTTTACACAAAAATTTCGTCTGACTTCTCATCTTCCAATTATGCTTTAACAAAAAAAAAAAAAAAAAATTGTTGAATACCAGTAAACTTACCATTGTTCACTTGTACAATCTGCATTTCATCCATGAAATCAATAACCAAAAGAAGCTGAAGAACATGCAAACTACTCGACGGTATAGATTAAAAAAAACACTATATTCTCTCTTTCAAACTTGCATGCAAAATCGGTCACAAATACAAAGCTCAAGAACCTGTTATTTTTTTAAAATTGTAACAAAGAAGAAGATGAAAGAATAAACTGAAAAAAAAAGATAGAAAGGAAGATGAATGTTTGAAGGTAATGAAAGCTTTTTTACAACGTGATACATTCCCTAATTATTATTTAGTTAGAGCATTAAACAATGCTTGAAAAACGTGGACAGCGTTGGAAAACTAAGCCCTCAAACCCTTTTTTTTTTATAATTAATGCCTACTTTTGTCCACTTAATCTCCACCATCCATCCAACTTAATCCTAGGGTTGAAAATAGGACTTATGGACTCAACCAAAACTAAGGACTCATCTGAACCTATCTCTCTCTCTCTCTCTCTCTCTCTCTCTATATATATATATATATATATATATATATATATATATATATATATATATAGAGGCAAGATCCGGTGAGTCCACCTATATTTTTGAGTCCCGTGAGTCCACTTATGTATCACACGCTATACAAAAGAATATCACGAACCTACACTAATATAGGAACCCGTTGGATCAAAATTTGATCTCACGAGATTCCTTTACCTCACGCAAATACCATATGACCGTACCCCACATACCACATCAGCAAGCCGTCGTCGCCGGAGACTTGTCACAGCCTCGCCGGAATATCGCTCGAGATGACAGGGTTTATTAGTAAATTTAACCAACATGTTCCACACACTAATCACAAAAGCTACTTTGCACAAATTACCTCATGCTATGTATATCAACAAACTCACTAATTCTTCATCTACAATCCACAAAAGACCTGGAAACATGGCAGCCAATTAAAGACTCAAAATCCTTTAGAACTTTAAAGTTATCAACAACATCAATCGATTTTTCCAAATCCTCGAGTTTCTTAAGAGCAGCCTCTCTTTGTTTTTGAACCACCTTTCTAACCTTTTCTTTTGCATCGAATTTGTATCGTTACATCTCAACAGACATTTTAGACAATGTAGAGCATACTCCTTATATGCATTATATGAGAAGAGTGATGCAAACGAATTATATATCGGATCCTAAATCTATCAACGGTTGCAAATTTGTCATTGTAATTCTTGTTTATTTTGTTGGAAGGAAGACACAAAGGCAACTTGATACAATATGGATTTAAAACATTTTATCACGGGTGGCTGACATATCTAGCTCATTTTTTTTAATTTAGTTTCATTTCTGCTAATGTACGGCTGCCTGATTCACGAGGGTGGCTGATGAGAATTTATTTATTTCTTTCATGGAGCTTAAGCTTCATAGTTAACTGTCTCTAGTTTCAGTTGCAAATTTTATTTGACACGCTCCTGAAATGGACGTACTCAATTACTAAAATGATTAATTCTCCAGGGTAATAGTCAACCGACCTGACAATGAAGGTGGTGAAAGGCGGAATTAGGTTCAGTGGTGTGATATTGTATAGTATAACTCGTGATATTGTTTAGTACAACCAGTGATATTATTTATCGTAAGGTGTGATATTATTTTGTATAACTTGTGATACTCTTTTACTGGACTCACAGACTCCGATATAATATCACAGATTATACTAAACAATATCACACCTTATTTTTTTTTTTTTTAAAAAAAATTATTAATTTTTTTTTTTTGGTAAAAAAACGTGATATTTTTGTGTGCTACGTGTGATACATAAGTGGACTCACGGGACTCAAAAAATAGGGTGGACTCATGTGATCCTAATTATATATATATATATATATATATATATATATATATATATATATATATATATATATATATATATATATATATATATATATATATATATATATATATAGAGATCCTATGAGTCCAGAGTTTTAAATGAGTCCGTCCTACAATTGTACACCGTCAGATCTAATACCACTCGACGCGTCTGATTGAGCCACGTCACCCTTATAAAATTAACACAAAAACACTCAACGACCCTCAGCTAGCCCGTCTTTCCTTTTTTTTTTCTTTCTTCTGGGCTCTCTCTCTCTCCCCCTTAGTAATATCCCCAATTAACTCAAAAATAATTTATCGGGAAGATTGTTGAGAAAATTTACAATCGATATTCTTCATCTTCTTCTGATTTCGATTTTGATGATTACAAACCTTGCGATTTTTCGTTCAAATGCAAGGTTTATTGTCCCATAGTCGTCAACAATTTGTTCACGAATTCCTCTGCGGTGGTAAAAGTACGTATCTCCTCTTTCGAAACGTATGTTTCTTTCAATGCTTGTCTTGAATTTATTGCAATTGCTTATCTGATTATTGTAAAATTTGTCCATGTGTTTGGCCGTCGACAATTTATTCACAAACTGTGAAGTTCTTTTCTTCAATTGACATTTTAATTATCACATTTTTTTCATGATATTAGTTTGATCGTTCTTAAGACGAATTTTGATATCTCAAAAAACCTGATTTGACTATTAGTAACTCGATGTTTAATTGCAAAATTATAATTTATTATTTATTAGAAGTTTTTCGATTCGCATTGAAACAATGGTGCCACTTCTCTTCGAGGATATCTTAAACATCACCAGAATTGATCCCGATGGAGAAATTCGATAAAGGTAGCAAAATGTTGATTTATTGATATGTAATTTGTACATTTTTGATGATTTTTGTCTTCTTCCATGTGCATTTTGCTGGAACTTAGCTTTAGTTGCGTGAAGTTTCGCTTTCGGCGTAAATTTACGAGACTGAGAATATAGAATGTTGATGCTAATTGCTTACCTTTACCTCTGAACCGACTGTGGCTCAAAGCGTTATTGTAACATATTTATCTCAATCCCCTCGAATCCATATGACTATTATTATAACACATATGAGCTATTATTGTAACACTAATTGTTTGTTATTGTAACCCATGTGAGATATGTGACACCCCGCGATAAAGCGGAAAATATAACTAATAAATTAAAGCGGAATTTGTGATATTTTTAAAACTTTTTATTACGAGCTAAAGATTAACACGCGGGTGCCAAAAACGAAATGAAACAAATACGATAATAGACAAATTTAGGTTATTACAACCAAGTCTAGAAAGCGGGGAAAAGATATCCCACGAATAAACAAATAAAGGGTTTCTAACTAGCAAACTAAGGTCCAAGGGTTTAGTTCTCGCTAGCCCACACGTCTTCCCCACGTAAGCATCTTCACCACCTGTCATTCATGTAAACATGAACGCCACAGTCAGTGGGGAGTAACTCAAGGTTCTCCCAGCCACAATATGTCGAAATGCAAGTAACAAACACTTAATTGAACATAATAGTCATGCATCACATGTAGATAATGAAGGACAAGAAGATATAATGAAAATCATGATGAGACAGACATAATACTTTCTGAATAGAATAGGCATGATATGTTAGAATAAACATGCAATCAAGGGCATGGAGCAACCAAGTCAACCAACTCATATTGACCGACTCAACAAGTGTAAGACCGACACAAAGTGTAGACGGAGTATCCGACTCAGAGGCTACCTTTAAAGCATGTCCGAGATAGCACACACAAGACTACATCCTAGACTCCAACCTCCTGGTAGGACGACGATCATAATACGGTCCTAGTCTAAACCTGGATCCAGACTCTCGGGATGGACGTCACCCGATTCGACATACGATGTACCAATCGTATCCAAGACTCGAAACATGGTACACACTCGTAACCAAAGGTCGAGTAACCTCTAACCGGAAACATGGCACACACTCGTAACCAAAGGTCCGAAGAAAGGCGGTAGGATATCCTAATCCGGAAACATGGCACACACTCGTAACCAAAGGTCCGAAAGAGGAAAGATAACCCAATCCGGAAACATGGCACACACTCGTAACCAAAGGTCCGAAAGGGGTAAAAAGGAAGGTCAAGTCGTCACACAATGTAAAACGTCACACTTGAGTCACAATAAGAGTAAGAATGATCATGCAAACATCATATGACACGGGATCTTTAATGTCACATTCATACTCATGGCTTGCATCTCACCATGAGTACGGATGAGAACATCAATCCCGATGATCATATCGCAACTAGAGGGCTTATGGCTCACCCCTAGTATCCGATAGGACCAAGACTCTCACAACAAAACAATACAAGGCATTATCAAGAGTACGACTCTTACAAGTACTTATAATAAACATCTCATACTTGTATTATATTAATGAACATTCCATTTTATAATTTAACATGCCGGTAAATTAAAATATAATAAATGATAATGAATAAATTACGATATATGAAATTACAGAATAAAATGTGACAAAGCTCAAGTGACTTATTCATACCCCCAATAAGTAAACCAGACAAGTCCAATTAAATTGACAAGATAAATCCACTTAAATTAACAAGACAAATCTACTTGAATGAATATGACAAGCCTAACCAAATAAACATGTAAAGCCCAATAAATAGAATGTGTGAAAGAGCGATAATTAACGGATTACTTATATAAAACACAAGACGGGAAATAAATAATATTTTAATTAAGCCAACTAGCGCCCAACAATTTATAAACATGACTAGCCCAATTTACCAAATATAACTAGCCCATTTACTAAAATCAAATGAGCCCAACAAACTAAATCGAATGAGTCCAACAAATTAATTATGTGAAAGAACGATATTAACAAATTATCATTATATAAAAATACGAGACGGTCAATTAATTATATTTTAAATGAACTAAACTAGCGCCAAGACACAACTCGACCCACGACACAAGGGACCATTGAACTTGTCCAAAAGCCACCCAAAACCGAGACAAACAACTCAATGCTTCTACCCAAACCGTGCCACCTTAGCCAAAACCAGACACGTTTAAGACGAGTCTTTATGCGCATGAACAAGACGTAAAATTTACCTTACAACTTCATGTATACATACAACCAGATTCTATCCGAATGAACTTGGTTTTGCAGTCTCGAACTAGCTTATTTCAGCGTATAAGAACAGCCCATAAAACAGTCCCTCATCAGCCCATAAAACAACCTGCTCAAACACGTTAAAACAGTCCCAAAAATGCACAGGAAACTGTCCTAATAGCACTCATTCCTACGCCATAAAACAGTCCCGAAACTTACACGGGTTATGTCCAGTTTTTCATTCTCATAAACCCGCCCCAAGCACTCCTCACAGCTACCCAAGGACAGGTCATATACTGCACCTAAGGACACTACAGGTTCCGTCTTAAAGCAGGCCCAGAACAGCACCCACACAGTCTACTCCATCACGTTAAATAAAACAGTCCCCAAAACCCTGCAAATACTGTCTCGAAGACAGTCACAAAACAGTACAATACCGATTCCAAAACAAAGGGATGAGCAGCGCTAGTCACTGTACAAAACAGAGCTCAAGCAGACCTAAACCGAGTCAAAACAGTCCCAATAAATAGTCCAATAAACACATACAAAACGTCCCAAAACTCAACATGTAGTCGTCTCAAAATTCGTCTCCAAACCTGCATTTTTAGGCACCAAAACCGGTCCCAACAAGGTACCATTTTCACGACTAAAAACAGTCCCAAATGCGCTACCAAAACGTCTCAAGGACTACCCAAAAACAGATCCGACGACTTACACAAAGCTATCCTAAAACAGCCACTTCCAACAGCAATTTAAGACGGAATTTTGAACACAACTAAGACGGAAATTAACATACAAAGGCGAAAAAGACACAAAGAACCAAACTTTATCGAACAAGAGTATATAAAACGACCCATAAGACGAAATCTCGACGTTTTTGTCGAGTAACCTATCACCGTTACCTTTTTTTTGCTCTCCTAAACGCCACAGGAGTCGCCTAAGGATGACACGAAACCCAAAAACAGAAGAAATTACCCCAAAATCCGAATCCTTTGTAAGACGGCCGAATTGAAATAGGACGAAAGCTTGGCTCTTTCTCACATATAAAGAAGGAGGACGAGGAGAGGAGGCTATTGGTGTAAAATTTATCGAATTTGGTTGAGAATGGAGGCGGGATCTGAGGTTGGAGGTGACGAAAATGGTGTTGTTGGTCTGGGTTTGTTGTTGTTGTTGCAGCTTGCTGATGCGGGAAGAAGAAGAAGAAATATGAGGGGATAAGAGGGGGTGGGGACGGGTCATTACCACACAAACATAATAATAATAATATATATATAGTATTAGGTATTAATAATAATATACGGAGTATATATTAATAATAACAATAATAATAATATATAATAATAATAATAGGAGAGATATTTTAAAGGTGGGGTGTAAGATGTGTTGTCAAAATAGGATAGATCGAGGGAGGTTAGTCTCACAAGTGGAAGTGTGACGGTCTATAGCTAGACGGAATAATGTCTCGAGTTTATTTTAACTTGAGACGGAAACTAATATTATTACTGTCACTATTATTATCCGACCAACAATACGTATTTTCCTATAAATTGAACTTTAAAATATCCTTCTCATTAAAAACGTGCTTAAAAATGAAATAATTAAATTAATTAATTTAAAAATATAAAATAAGGTAATCAGACGGTTTAATAAATTTTAAATGTCGAAATGGGAAATTCGCGGGTGTTACAAGATATGTGGGATCTCATTGCTAAAAGAAATGGTTACTTGTATCAGTTAATCCATCTTCTAACCTTTCTTTGACTATTGGACATCCGTCTAGTTTTTCCTTCTTCTTTTGAGCTTGGGTCACTTAATTTTGAGCTTGCAAAGCAAACGAACTTATTATCTTCAAAATTGTCAAATGGGGCATAGAGGTATTATGCTTTGCTATGAAAATTTGATGGTAGATGAGTAAAAAATTATATACGGTCTCAATATCTCATTTTGCCTTTGATACCTTTATGTTGTTCTAGTTTGAAATACTTCTAGTGGTTTTTATGGTGGAAAGTGAGACATGGGTAAAGAGTAGGATACAGAAGTGAGATGTACTACCTCCAGCTTTTTTGTTTTTGAGCATATATGTATTTTTTTTTTGAGCTTATTATCTCAACTTTATTTGTTTTTGAGCATATGTATATTTTTTTGAGCTTATTAAAGTTTATAAGTTAGATTTTAATTTTTTTCCGTCAAAACTCAAATTTTACTAAACTTCTATGTAACGTTTTTGAGTTTTACAATAATTTTTTAGAGCTTAATGTTTAAGTGAATATACTCATAAACTTTATAGTAAAACTCATAATTTTTAAAATAAAACTCAAAAACTTTATTATAATGCTCAAAAACTATAGAATTGGTGGTTGTACATCAGATGTATAATTCACTTACTGCAGAAGTGACTATACTTGTAGCTAAGCAACTGAAATATGGTAGATGATACCAGAACCATATCATACACATTACTCATCCAGTCTGATGTATGACTTTATTTTTCCTGTGATGAATTTGTTTTGGGAGTGATGTGCAATTTTTTGGTCAAATGATCGTTGAAGGCTATTAGCTCAAAGGAAGAGCATTGTGCAATTTTGTACAAAAATGTGGGTTCGAATCCCTCATAGCCTAAATTCTTTGTTATAAACTATGACTTTATAAGGTAATTAGTAATACTCCATTGAGTAATAACTAAAAAATTACTCTCACAAAAACATCACCGACGCATAATTATGCTATATGGGACTCGAACCCACATCTATGTGAATACTTCACATCTCTCTACCATTGAGCTAAATAGCATTACAAGAATTCATAGGAAAAGGGTATACAATAAAGACCAACTTGTGTTATTTATGAGCAAACTAGTGTTACAATTAGAATGCTTAGGAAAAGGGTGAATTAGAGACTAACTTGTGTTGCTCTAAGGACAAACTAGTGTTACATTAAAGACTAACCCGTGTTACTCTAAGTACATACTAATGTTACAATAAAGACTAACTCGTGTTATTTAAAAAACAAACTAGTGTACAATAAAGACCAATTTGTGTTACTCTAAGAACAAACTAGTGTTACATTAAAGCCTAACTCGTGTCACACTCCCTAAATCTCATCAAAATAAAAACAGGAAACATAAATAACATGAATGTACAATAGGGCACAAATAGCGCTATTTGAGTAACTACGTACTAAAGAACTTAACATCCCAAACAAATCCAAAATGCTTTATTCTTTGACAGCAATCACTATCTTTCCAGTTATTTACACTACTATACGATTATTGTAACATCGTTAAATCATTAGAATAACACGATAATACCGTTAAGAGTAACATACTTAAAAAAAGCACTTGGTAACGTAGGTCACCATTGACCTGTGCCGCCCTGGCTTCCTGCATAGACAAATAAAAAAAATGCAGCAGGTTATCAATATTTATACTGAAAACCAAGCAAATAAGAATATGTACTTCACAAAAAAAGAAACATTAAACAATTGTTGACTTGGGATGAAATATTACACGATGAGAGCTTCATGTTAGCAAACAAATTTCGGTCGAGATATCGTCACTGTAATTGTTGAACATGCTAGGTGTTTGCAAAGCTTATAACACGAAATTAGTGTACGTATTGATCTGGACTCTTTGGTTCTGGATTATGATGGAGTAAAGCAAAATTGCTTACTAAAGTGGTTGCGCTTCTTTCTCTTGTAAAGTAGCAGTCCTTCGATGCAGTTCTCGACGCACTTTTCATCTTGGGTCATTCGGAAACAGCCTCTTTGTGTTTCTTACACAAGGGTAAAGCTGCGTACATCCGACCCCCTTAGCCCGCAATTGCGGGAGCCATTGAGGCACTGGGGTAATGTTATTATTATTGATCTAGCTATAGTCAACTTCTATACAAGTTGATCATTCAATTGCAACAACCTGCAAAATCAAACAACACGGGATTATAATTTTCTAACTAGTTAATTAAGTTACGCCCATTCAATGTTTTTAAACAATACACTAACACGTTCATCTATGTGGGGATCGAATTCACATATTTCATAATAATGCAATGTTATACCTTTTGAGCTAATAGTCGACTAATCGCGATAATAGATAATTTATCATCATCCATTAGCCAATACATGTCACTATCTAGTTGGAATTAGAAGCATCAAATAACGGTTGTCCAAAACAGCCTACAATGGTAATCTGAACCTAGATCAAAAACAATCACCAGGTTCAATAAGTAGCAGAAACTTGCACTATGACAACCTGCATAACCTAATCTTAGGTACAAATAAAGGAAAACACAATTATACCATTACAGTAACACCCCTATACTTTTATTATAACACATGTATACCATTAGAGTAACACAAATATACCAATATTAAGAAGATTAAAGTAACACCACTCTACAATCACTGTAACACGGTTACACTATTGTTCAAATTGAATCAAAAGAATCACGAATTTATGCAGATTATATTATAAATTTCAATAAAATAGCAATTAATAAACTATGCAGTTGACATCAATAACTTTTCAAAATTGTTGTTTGTTTCCTTACCATTTCACACAAAATCGGGAACAATTAATTAACACAAAAGTATTAAAAATAATAAAGCCTATCAATTAAAAATAATCTACAATAAAAACACCATCAAACATTTGAATGAGGTTAAATTTCTTTTGGAATACCGAATGTGATTAAAACTAGTCGCACATGATAAACACAAACTCTACAACACGAAAAAGTTAGGGATTGAACATTTACGCTAGATGAAATGAAAATTAGAAGTGCAAATAACAAATTTACGAAGAAAATTATGAGAAAACTTACCATAGAAATGAACGGAAAGAAGACGAATTGAAATCCGAGCAGTGCTTGAATGAAGAAAACAAAGAGAAGAGTCGAAAATATGCAATTGAAACTTGATGCATAACAAATCAAGAATAAATCAAGATCTGAAAACAGCAACGAAATTAACACCTCATTAGAGGAAATAATCAAATTGCTCTTTAATAATGACAATGAAAGATAGAATGGTTACGTAATTTGGAATCTAGATGAAAAATTGAATATTTGAGATAATTATCGGACAATTAACACGAAGAAATGCACCGTGTAGACTACTAGGGAGGTTTCCAGTAGGAGAGAGAAGGAGATGTAGAGAGAGGATGAGATAAAAAAATGAAAGAGGGAAAAGAAAGTGTCGAGGAACGTGGAAATTTATATCATATTGTTAAGTTACAATTTTACCCTTATAAGTTGGCGATTGATCTAAGCCATTGATGATTATAATTTGACGGCTCATAATGGTAGGACAGACTCACCCTAAAAACTAGACTCAATAGATCCTAATTCTCTCTCTCTCTCTCTCTCTCTCTCTATATGTATTGAGTCCATAAATTCTATTAAGGGTCATTGGATGGTGAAAATGGATAGCCAAGATCAACCCCAAAAAAGTGTGTTTAATAGCTAATCTCACCATCTCTCTCCTCTTTCACTAATCCACTCTAATTAATCACTAATTTACTATATATTTGTTTTCCACTCATCCATTTCTCTCTCATCTTACACATTTCATTTCTCTCTTCTCTCAAACTCTAAAAAAAAAATCCCAAAAATCCAAATAAATAAAAAACCCAAAAATCCAAATAAATAAAAACCCAAAAAATCCAAATAAATCAAAAAAACCCGAATAAATCATTCATTTCTCACTTCCTCATTCACCACCACCCACCACTATCCCACCCGACACCACCCACCCCCACCGCCACCCACCGCCACCACCACCGTCGGTAAATTCCATAAACTCGTTTTTTTTTTCCAGATTTTGCGTCTCGGTTATTTTCGTCACTTTTTTTTTTTTCTAAATTTTGTGTTAAATTTGTTGTTTGGGTCGGTTGATTTTATTTGTTAATTTTTGTTGGTATTTGTTGATACTTATTCTTTTCAAATATCTTCTTGTTATACGTTTTTTTTAAAAAAAATCGGGTTTTAAATATCATTTTTTTTGTGATATACGTTTTTATTTTTACAAATGTCGTTTCTTTAAAATTCGTCTTATTATATAAATTATTAGATCTAAAAATAAGATATTTGAAACTTTAGTCTTTATTCACTGACATTATGTATAATTTTAATTTACATTATGTACAACTTCAATGATATTGTGTGCAACTTCACCGATATTATGTATAACTTCAATGAAATTTATGTATAACTTCACTGATATTATGTATAACTTCACTAACATTATGTATAACTCCACTGACATTATGTATAACTTTAACTTACATTATGTACAACAATGACATTGTGTTAGTTTCAAATCTTAATTACATTTAGACAAAAGTTATACTATTATGGATTAAAGTTACACGATTTTTGGACTAAAGTTATACAAAAAAAACTAATATTATAATATTATGGACTAAAGTTACACAATTTTCGACTAAAGTTATACTATTATGGACTAAAGTTACACAATTTTGGACTAAAGTTATACAAAAAGACTAAAGTTATACAAAAATGGACTAAAGTTATACAAAAATGGACTAAAGTTATAAAAAAACGGACTAAAGTTATACAAAATGGACTAAAGTTATACAAAAACAGACTAAAGTTATACAAAAATGGACTAAAGTTATACAAAAACAGACAAAAGTTATACAAAAATGGACTAAAGTTATACAAATTTAGTCCAATTTTTTGTATAACTTTAGTCCAAATTTGAATTGATATAAGTACAGTTTGTATAAATTTAGTCCATATTTGTATAACTTTAATCAATTTTTGTATAACTTTAGTCTTTATTTGTATAACTTTAGTCCATATTTGTATAACTTTAGTCTGTTTTTGTATAACTTTAGTTCATTTTTGTATAACTTTTGCCTGTTTTTGTATAACTTTAGTCCATTTTTGTATAACTTTAGTCCGTTTTTGTATAACTTTAGTCCATTTTTGTATAACTTTAGTCCATATTTGTATAACTTTAGTCCATTTTTTTTATAACTTTAATCCTTATTTGTATAACTTTAAAGTTTGAAGGGTATAACTTTAGTCCATATTTGTATAACTTTAAACTTTAATGTTGAAAATGTATAAATTTAGTCGTAAATAGTCCACCATAATAACAAAAAAACGTTAATCCAACAAAAAAACCCGTAAATCTAAGTAAAAACCAAATATAAAAAAAAAAACCAAATAACAATGATCACTGAAGTTGCACATAAGGGCATTGAAGTTGTACACAATGACCACTGAAGTTGTACGAAATCTGAAATAACAAAAAAAGAACCGAAATCTAAAATAATATTTCAAGGGTGTAACTTTAGTCATAAATTGTATAACTTTAGTCGTAAATTGTATAACTTTAGTCGTATAACCCAATTAAATTAACAAATTATATACAAAAATAAAATGTTGGTGAATGACTCATGAGAATAACAAATTATATGCATAAATCTAAGAAAAAACCCGTAAATCTAACAAAAAAACCCGAAAATCTAAGAAAAAACCCGTAAATCTAACAAAAACCGTAAAACCAACAATTAATAATTAAACAATACTACATGTGAGACGATTAAACTAAATCCGAAAACACACAAGACCATTTTTGAAATAAGAAAAAAATAGAAGGGAGTAGATTAAAAAAGAAAAAAAAGAAAAGGGGAAAAGAAAACACACAACCAATCACGAATTAAATTAAAAAAAAAAGGGGAAAACAGAAACGCAAACAATGGAGAAGTCAGTATCTCGAAACAAAAAACAAAACACAAACCAATGAGAACAAACAAAACAAAAACAATAAAAAACAAAAAACACAAACACAAACTTATTAGAATAACAAAACAAACAGAGAAAAAACAATAAAAAGACCAACTTTCAGATCTCGAAAAAACAAAACAAAAACCCAATGAGAACTCGTTGTGCGTTTGTCGGGTTTGGTCGTGGGGAGTGGGGAGTGGAGGGTCCGGTCGTCGGTAGTGGAGGATCTGGGCGGGTGAGGGATGGTGTGCAGACGAGTGGTGAGGATAGCGGGTGGCGGGTGGAGGCGGTGGGGTGGAGGCGCGATGGAGAAAGGACAGTGGAGGAGGAAGAGTGGTTGTCGGCTGGAGGAAGCCGGAGAAACGAGAGGAAGGAGAAGGGGAGGAGGTGACGGTGGCTGATGCGTCTGATGCGTGGTGGTGACGGTGTATGCGTCTGGTTGTTAGTTGGTGACGGTGGTTTTGGGAGGTCCGCGAGCGTGGTGGTGAATGGTGGTGTGGTGGTGACGGTGGTTTGGACTTGTGGTGGTGGTCGGGCTTGTGGTGGAGTGGTTGTTTTGGTTTTTATTGTTTTTGTTTTAGTTTGGTTTTTTTTTTTTTCAGTTTGTTTTTTTTTTTGTTTAGAGAGAGTGGGAGGAAAATGAGAGAGAAAGAGTGAATGAGAGAAGTGAGAGAGGATGAGTGAATGAAAAAGTGGGTAGGGAGATTAGAATGGGGAAAGAGTTATACAGATTAGGAGGAGTTATACAAGATTAGGGAGGGAGATTAGGGAGGGGGATTTATGGCCCTTCATTGAGATGTAATCTTATCCCTCCATTCCATTCATCCAAGAGCCCTTATAAGGACTTAGGGACTCAATATATATGAAGGCCTTACTAGAACCCTTATATATATATATATATATATATATATATATATATATATATATATATATATATATATATATATATATATATATAGAGAGAGAGAGAGAGAGAGAGAGATTGGATTTGGTGATTTTGGTTCTTATCGTGAGTTGTGAGTTGGGGGAATCTCAGCCACTAGATTATACTGGAGATGAGTGGCCAAGATCAAATCTTACATGTCATATAAAACCATTGTCATTTACTTATTTTCTCTTTTTTTCTAATGTTACTTTTTTTTTTTACTTTAATTTTTTTTTCTCTTTTTTTTACCTCGTGTTATTATGCTTTTTTTTTACCACTTTGATTTTTGTTTTCTCTTATGTTTTTCTTTAATTTACTCATTATGTTACCTTTTTTTCTTTTTCTTTTTGTACCGGATTTTTTTTTTACTTGAAATTTTTTTTACTCTTATTTTTTTTACCTCGTGTTATTATGCTATTATTGTGCTTTTTTTACCTGGATTTTTTTTAACGACTTTGATTTTTTTTCTCTTTTTTTTTTACCATATGTTATTGTGCTGTTATTGTTATTCCGCTGTTATTGCGATGTTATTCTGCTGTTACTTTGATTTTTTTTACGATTTTGATGTTTTTTTCTCTTTTTTTTTTACCATATGTTATTGCGCTGTTATTGTTATTGTTATTCCATTTATTGTGATGTTATTCTCTTTATTCTTGAATTTTTTTACGACTTTGATTTTTTTTCTTTTTTTTTTACCACGTGTTATTGTGCTGTTATTCTACTGTTATTCCGCTGTTATTGTGATGTTATTCTGCTATTACTTTGATTTTTTTAGGACTTTGATTTTTTTCTCTTTTTACCACGTGTTATTGTGCTGTTATTCTACTGTTATTCTGCTGTTATTGTGATGTTATTCCGGTGTCGCTTTGATTTTTTTTTACTATTTTGATTTTTTTTACTACTTTGATTTTTTTTCTTTTTTTTTTACCGCATGTTATTGTGCTGTTATTCTGGTGTTATTGTGATGTTATTCCGGTGCCACTTTGATTTTTTTTTACGACTTTGATTTTTTTCTTTTTTTTTACCACGTGTTATTGTGCTGTTATTCTACTGTTATTCTGCTGTTATTATGATGTTATTTTGGTGTCAATTTGATTTTTTTACTACTTTGAAATGAGGGGGAGTATTATATTATTTGTGAGAAAAAGAAGCATAAGGCAAAGGTCAAAGATCTTTCGTCTTTTGAATCTTGTTTTTAGTCTTTTATGTTCTCAATTCCGTTGATTTGTTTCATTTCCTTTATTAGTTACAGTGAGCTTTCTTACATCTCACTTATGCAATTTCCATTTTTTTTTTTCAGATTACCGTAATTACATGGACGATTTATTTGTGTGACTTTATAGAAATGATTGACATTCCAGAACTAACAACTCATGTAGCAACTAGCAAGTAGCAACCATCAAGCGGGGGCATTATGGTCTATTAGACCCTCCTATTAAACTGAGAATCTTGAAGGAAATGGTTGACCATGCTGTTGCCACTGATCTTGAACAACGGCATGCACTTGGTGCTGAAAAGAGAGGTGAAGCGTTAGAAGAAGGTAGAAAGAAGAGAGAGGCAAAGGTACGTCTCAAAGCTGTCACTGGAACCAATGGCACAGTGCTGGAAGATAGTTCAGGTCCTCCTGAAGTCCTGAGGACATCTCAAGCAATGGAGAAAGATTGGAGAATGGACATAGTGAGAAACTCTTACCCGATTCTAATCATTCACAAGAAAACGGGTTTGTGCTGCGTTCTCTTTCACAATCAAATTTTAATACAGATTGACATTGTCATTACTGACAGTTAATTCAACATTCAAGCCGCGTTTGATGTCGGTTTCGCGCACCATTGAACAGCCAGCCCCAACACCACCAAGCACACCGACATCACTCTCAAAAGGAAAGAATAAGAGGAAGCACAAGCACCACCACCATCCACCAGCATCAGCCCCAACAACAACAAGCCCACCGGCACCTCCCACTGTCCCGGTTACCTCCGAGGATACATCACTAACTCGCTCAACTTCAATTGACCCAAAACTGACCAGAAATCAGCCGCCTACATCTCACCTCCGCACCAAAATCAAGCATAAATACTGAGACAACAATAATGCACGATCAATCCATTCGAGTTGATTTAATAATCAAATTTACGGGGATAAAATTAAGATTATTAGCGAAATTAGGGTTTCTGATTTGGGGAAAAATCTAGGTGAAAAATAATTGATTTGGATTGAATGTGACGATGAATCGATGATAAGAAAATAAATTGATTTGGAATATGGTAAGAAAAAGGATGAAGAAATTAAAATGAAAGAGAATACATTGGGTAAAAAATAGATTGGATGAAGAAATTAATAAGATTGGATGAAAAAGGATGAAGAAATATAGATTGGATTGAGCGACTAAAAAATAAGAGTCAGAGACTCAGAGTGTCATCTATTTGTGTTTGTAGCAATCTTATCCTAGATTGGGTAAGATCTAATGGTCCAGATTTCTAAAACTCACAACTCACCATAAGAACCAAACTCACGAGATCTCGCCTTATATATATATATATATATATATATATATATATATATATATATATATATATATATATATATATATATATATATATATATATATATATATATATATATATATATATATATATATATATATATATAGAGGCCGGATCCGGTGAGGCACCTCATTATGGCGAGGCGGCCGGACTCACCAAATTCCTTCATTAGACTTAGAATGGACTGTTAGCGCGGAGTCCAAATTGGGCTGAAATTTTGGCCCAAATATTTTATAAATCTGAAAATTTGGCATCAATTATACTATTCTTCATGGATAAGCTATTCTTCATAGACAAGCTATATCATTCATGAAATTGCAAAAAACGTGATTTTATTTGCGAAGATGACCACTTATAATTATAGCTTCTTAATCTCGAAATTTTTGAAATTTAGGGATTTTATTTGCGAAGATGTTTAACGGTATGATGGATCCTGAATTATTTAAGCTTGCACAAGAACAGATGAGTCGTATGTCTCCCGATGAATTAGCTAAGATTCAACAACAGGTTTGATTCGAATATTCTCCAAGTTTTTGTTGATTTTGTTGATTAATTTTGCATTGATTTTTGTTACTGTGTTGATTTTTGCTTGTTTGATGATCGTTTTATTCGCGAGTTTAGAATCGTGATTCAAAGAGCGATGATTTGAAATGTGATCATCGTCGTTTGTGATTCGTGTTTGATATTTGTTATTGTACTTGTTAGTTTGATGTTCATTGTTACTATTAGTTTAATCATGATATTTATTTGTATAATTGAGGGAAACGACACTGAAATTTGTCGAATTTAGTTGTTTATTGATGGACTGGACGATTGTTGAAGGTTTTGGATTGATCAGATAGCTATGATAAGGCAGTTAATGTAAGAATGAGCTATTGTTGACAAACGGCGACATGTTTGTGAATCTCAGACCTTATTTTGTGAATCGCATACCTTATTCAGTGAATCTTAGGGCTTGTTTATTAGGTGAATCTCAGACTTTGTTTTGTGAATCTCAGACCTTGTTCAGTGAATCTTAGAACTTGTTTTGTGAAACTTGGTCATCATAAGTGGTTAAAATCACGTTTTTTGCTCTTTTCCTTGTTTGGTGAATTTCAAACCTTATTTTGTGAATCTCATACCTTATTCAGTGAATCTTAAGGCTTGTTTTGTGAAACTTGATCATCATAAGTGGTTTAAATAACCTATTTTACTCTTTTCTTTATTAGGTGAATCTCAGACTTTGTTTTGTGAATCTCAGACCTTGTTCAGTGAATCTTAGAACTTGTTTTGTGAAACTTGGTCATCATAAGTGGTTAAAATCACGTTTCTTGCTCTTTTCCTTATTTAGTGAATCTCAAACCTTATTTTGTGAATCTCATACCTTATTCAGTGAATCTTAAGGCTTGTTTGGTGAAACTTGATCATCATAAGTGGTTAAAATCACCTATTTTGCTCTTTTCTTTATTAGGTGAATCTCAAACTTTGTTTTGTGAATCTCAGACCTTGTTCAGTGAATCTTAGAGCTTGTTTTGTGAAACTTGGTCATAAAATCACCTTTTTTGCTCTTTTCCTTATTTGGTGAATCTCAGACCTTATTTTGTGAATCTCGTACCTTATTCAGTGAATCTTAGGACTTGTTTTGTGAAACTTGATCATCATAAGTGGTTAAAATCACCTTTTTTGCTCTTTTCTTTATTTGGTGAATCTCAGACCTTATTTTGTGAATCTCATACCTTATTCAGTGAATCTTAGGGCTTGTTTTGTGAAACTTGATCATCATAAGTGGTTAAAATCACCTATTTTGCTTTTTTCCTTATTTGGTGAATCTCAGACCTTATTTTGTGAATCTCATACCTTATTCAGTGAATCTTAGGGCTTGTTTTGTGAAACTTGATCATCATAAGTGGTTAAAATCACCTTTTTTGCTCTTTTCCTTATTTGGTGAATCTCAGACCTTATTTTGTGAATCTCATACCTTATTCAGATTTGAAATGCATATAATGTGCCTTATACGGTCATCGACGGAACTAGTTTGTCTTCAGATCAATAGAATTTGTTTTTCGCGCTTTATAATCCGTAACTATAACTATGTTATCATAATAGGATATTGTGTTATAATACCTGGCTTTTGTGTCACAGAATATTATTTGGCTCTATGGAATACATAACAAGTTAATAGAATAACGCGGTTACTCTATGTGATAACATGACAAGTTACTGGAATAACACTACATGCTCTTTGGAATAACATGAGAAACATATGACTCGAATACTCGGGTGAAGTGGTGACTTATAAACTTATATTGTGGCCATTTCATCAACTGTAGTGTGTTGGTGGAATATTCAGTTTCTACTAAACTAGCTCATTAGCTCAATTGGTAGAGCATTTGTGCAATTGCACAAAGGATGTAGGTTCAATTCCTACATGAGCTTCTATTATCAATATATGTAACATAAGTGTTACTTGATCAAATAAACAGTGTTATTATATATACGAAACAATGTTACATTATCAAATAACTAGTGTTATTCTTAACTAGCATCACTTTGTTCGATAATTATTGTTACCACATAGAACAACTAATGTTATTACAAAGTGTAACTAGTGCTTTATATATGTTCGTCTATGTGGGGCTCGAACCCACACCATGTGCAATAACACATTGCTCTACCTTTTGAGCTAATAGACGACAATGGCCAAATCCGATATGAAAGTAGACAAATAACAACTTATACTCGTAGATAAGAATTTTTCAACCCAAACTAGCACTAACAAGGCTCGGTGAGTCGGTGCATGTGTAGCCCTTTTCGGGTATAGTAGAAAACCTCTATCGCATTCGGTTAGTCCAATGTTAAATTACATATGTAAATGCCTTAAAATTCCATGTTAACATCCCAAGACACCCCTATCTCCATTTATTAAGATTCCACAGTTAAGCTGAAAAGTATTGACAATATGCTATGTATCCATGAACATGCCATTTAAAACATGACCAGTTTACAGCAGCTTCAAAATCAGACCAGACTTGCAGGCATGATAGCTCCTAACTACGAATGAGTTGGGGTGCCCCACAGGTACCAAATAAAAGCTATATGAGTTAGCTTTCACCTCCAACAAGAATCACCCCAAAATCTTGCCTGGTTTGGGAGATATGAGAATTTTAGAGATAGCAGGTCACTGATGACTTTTGTTTAATAAAGGTCAAAGAACCAAGGGCATATTGCAAATGTCATAAATTTCGGATTAGGTGAAATTAGGAGACCCGCGAGTAGCCAAATTGAAGCTAAATGAGTTGGCTACCATTTACAATTGGAATCAAGCAAGAACAAGGCATGAATTGAGAGATATAGGAATTTGAGTAAGTTCAGGTCAAATTTGTGTTGTAGAGCATTCTCCTGCCAGGTTTTTTTGCAGTGGCTATAACTCGACCTACAAAGCTTAAAGTTCTGAAAATTAAAAATAAGAATATAACTCGGTGACTACCCTATTTGGCAACTATCAAACTGAGTTCCCGTTAGAAGTAATGCAACATACAATGAGCATAATTCCGTAAGTTTGAATGTTCGCTTCTCGATGTTCCCCTTGCATGAAATCAACTTTGAGCATTCTCGCAAATAAGGACAAGAAGATACTCTATAACACCATCGCACTGACGCGACAATGCCTCAAAGACACCCCCCTATAGCAAGGTAAGGAGTTGATGTACACATCCTTTCCCTCGTGTTGGAAAGGGTCACATCACTCACATGTAAGCAACCTTCCCCCCGTGTTTACGACACGAAAAGTCTTTTCGAATGACCCATACTGAAATTGTGTCGATCAATTGGTACTTAATAATATAGTAAAATTACTGTGTTGTATGAAAGCGAGCACCAAGAGTCCCATCTATTTCATTTTTGGGTGTCCGAGAGTCAAAGAGTCCTAACTAGTTGAGTTGAGGTATAATAAATGACACCCGTTAATCTTTCAGAAAGAAAGGAGTATATTGGTAAGGTAGTCTTTTACAGTGAACTTACTTGTTTCTGATGTGGAGCCTGTCATGCAGTAATATCTGAAAATACATGAAACAGTATTAAGACAATGAGAGAACGTGATTTCATAAGACGATAACTAGACAAATGAGTGACGGACTAGGATTATGTTGGAATTTTATTATAGACCCGACTACATTCAGATCGCTGGAGGAAAGAAGAGTACCCACTATCGCATGCTTCCTTTTCGGTGGTCGTAGGGCAATATGATCCTGCAGGACAAAATATCTGCTTGCTACTACCAAGATCAGCCCATATATTTGCTCCACCGCAAGTATGATTTCTTCCAGGGGGAAGTTGATATAAGTATCTGAAGAAATCTAGCGAAAAACGTCGAAATTAGGATGAATCGAAAATTACATGGATCGGAAAATTAGGATGATCGAAATTAGAATGAAACTGACATGAATTTCAAGCAAACAGTATACTCAAAACGAACAAATCCGAAACACATAGCAGCACACCACAGCTACATTTCACATCAAAATTAATTTATCCAAAATTTCAACAAAGATTAATGTAATATCAGATTACCAGTACAATAACACTGAATATTCTCCATTAACAATTCAATAATAATAGTTGATCGAAAATGTATTAAATTAAATTGAATCGGTGTAAATCGAAAGAAAAATTAATTGATAGAAATAGCCTAATTTTGGATGATAATGGTGAACGAAGCTCGATGATAATGGCGGTAATAAGCTGAATGAGAAGATGGCGAGCGAAGTGTGAAGATGAAGACGGAGAGTTGTGAAGATGAAGACGAGATGAAGAACGAGTTGAAGAACGAGACGAGCTAAAGATGGGTTGAAGAGAGAGAAAGTGAAGTGAGTAAATGATAGAGTAACACGATTTCAAGGTCTGTTAAATGGGGTGTTGGTTGGGGACATGTGGCATAATCTTGTGCATTCATTTGTTTTTGATCGGATGGTAGAGATAGGTCCAAATTCGCCTCACCCTAAGAAGGGTGCCTCACATGATTCAATCTCTATATATATATATATATATATATATATATATATATATATATATATATATATATATATATATATATATATATATATATATATATATATATATATATATATATATATATATATATATATATATATATATATATATATATATATATATATATATAGAGGAAGGATCAACTAAGGTCCTTTATATATTTGAGTCCATAAGTTCTATTGTGAGCCATTGGATGGAGGGAGATGGATGACCAAGATCAACCTCCAAAAATGTGTTTATGTACTAATATCACTCATTCTCTCCTCCTTCACTAATCTTTTTAATTAATCACTAATTCACTATAACTTCTTTTCCTCTCATCCACTTTTCTCACATATCACACAACTCATCTTCTCTCTAAAACCCCAAAAAATAAAAACCCAAAAATCCAAATAAATAAAAAACCCAAAACCCAAATAAATAAATAAAACCCAAAAAATCCAATTAAATCAAAAAACCCAAAAAATCCAATTAAATCAAAAAACCCAAATAAATCATTCATTCTTCTCTTCCTCATTCACCACCACCCACCACTATCCCACCCGACACCAACTCACCACCCACCACCGCCGCCGCCACACCGCCGCCACCGCACCGCCGCCAACTTGTTTTTTTTTTTTTTTTTTCGTTTGGTCTTTATTTTCATGTTTTGAGTTGTTTTTTCCATTCATTTTTTGTTGTTGTCTTTTATTTTCTTTTATTTTGTTACTTCTCCTTTTTTATTCATTTTCTCAAATCTCTTCTTGTTATACTTTTTTTCGATTTCGGTTTTAAATCTTGTTATTTGGTTTATTTTAGATTTCGGGTTTGGTTGGGTTGTTGGTTTTTTGGTTTTATTATTGTTATTTGGTTTTTTGTTTTTGTTACTATGAGTTTTTTTGGTTTTTGTTATTATTATTTTTTTTTCATATTTTTCATATTTATTGTTTGATTTTTTTACAATTTACGACTAAAGTTATACATTTTATGACCAAAGTTATACATTTTATGACTAAAGTTATACAAAAATTGGACTAAAGTTATACAAAAAATTGGACTAAAGTTATACAAAAATGAACCAGAGTTATACAAAAATGAACCAAAGTTATACAAAAATGAACCAAAGTTATACAGGAATGGACCAAAGTTATACAAAAATGGACTAAAGTTATACAAATATGGACTAAAGTTATACAAAAAAAGACTGAAGTTATACAAAAATAGACCAAATTTATACAAAAAAAGAATAAAGTTATACAAAAATGGACTAAAGTGATACAAAAAATTGGACTAAAGTTATACAAGAATGAACCAAAGTTATACAAAAATGAACCAAAGTTATACAAAAATCGACCAGAGTTATACAAAAATGCACCAAAGTTATACAAAAAATGTACTAAAGTTATACAAAAAATGGACTAAAGTTATACAAAAATCGACCAGAGTTATACAAAAATGCACCAAAGTTATACAAAAAATGGACTAAAGTTATACAAAAATGAACCAAAGTTATACAAAAATGAACCAGAGTTATACAAAAATGAACCAAAGTTATACAAAAATGGACTAAAGTTATACAAAAATGGACTAACTTTTGTATAACTCTGGTGCATTTTTGTATAACTCTTGTGCATTTTTGTATAACTCTGGTCCATTTTTGTATAACTTTGGTTCATTTTTGTATAACTTTGGTTCATTTTTTGTATAACTTTAGTCCAATTTTTTTGTATAACTCTGGTGCATTTTTGTATAACTCTGGTCAATTTTTGTATAACTTTGGTTCATTTTTGTATAACTTTGGTTCATTTTTGTATAACTTTAGTCCAATTTTTTGTATAACTTTAGTCCATTGTTGTATGACTTTAGTCCAATTTTTGTATAACTTTGGTGCATTTTTGTATAACTCTGGTCGATTTTTGAATAACTTTGGTTCATTTTTGTATAACTTTGGTTCATTTTTGTATAACTTTGGTTCATTTTTTGTATAACTTTAGTCCAATTTTTTGTATAACTCTGGTGCATTTTTGTATAACTCTGGTCGATTTTTGTATAACTTTAGTCTTTTTTTTTATAACTTTGGTCTATTTTTGTATAACTTCAGTCCTTTTTTGTATAACTTTAGTCCATACTTGTATAACTTTAGTCCATTTTTGTATAACTTTGGTCCATTTTTGTATAACTTTGGTTCATTTTTGTATAACTTTGGTTCATTTTTGTATAATTTTAGTCCAATTTTTTGTATAACTTTAGTCCAATTTTTGTATAACTTTAGTCTTTTTTTGTATAACTTTGGTCATAAAATGTATAACTTTAGTCATAAAATGTATAACTTTAGTCGTAAATAGTAAAAAAAAATCAAACAATAAATATGAAAAATATGAAAAAAAAAAAATAATAATAACAAAAACCAAAAAAACTCATAATAACAAAAACAAAAAACCAAATAACAATAATAAAACCAAAAAACCAACAACCCAACCAAACCCGAAATCTGAAATAAACCAAATAACAATAAAAAAAAAACCAAATTTAAATATCGTGTGTATAACTCTAATGCACGCAGTGTATAACTTTAATAGACAAGATGTATAACTTCAATAACAATATATAACTTTGGTGTTTTAAGTCGTAAATTGTATAACTTTAGTCGTATAACCCAATTAAATTAACAAATTATATACAAAAATAAAATGTTGGTGAATGACTCATGAGAATAACAAATTATAGGCATAAATCTAACAAAAAACCCGTAAATCTAACAAAAACCGTAAATAAAACAAAAAACAAAAATACAAATAAAACAAAAAACAAAGAACAATGAAATCACTGGCAAACACAAGGAAATAAGAAAAAAAAAACAAAAAAACAAAAACAATCACAAATACAAAAACCAAAGTTTCAAATACCAAACGAAAAAAACAAAAACAATCACAAATACAAAAAAAAGGAGAAAGGGAGAGCGGGGAGGGAGAAAGGACAAAGGAGAAAGGGAGAAAGGAAGAGCGAGGGATGGAGAAAAAAAGAAAAAACCGCCGACTAGCAAGCCGACCCCCAAACACCGCCGACCACCATTAACACCCTAAAATTTCAAAGAAAAAAAGCACAAAAACGGAACACAGCCCAGATCTGGGAAGAAAAAAGAAAAAAAATTGAAAGGAGGAGAAGGAGGTATCGGCGGCGAAGGGATGCGCGGTGTTTGTTGTTGGCGTCGTCGTGGTGGTGGGGACGGTTTGGTTGTTCTTGGCGTCGTCGTCACCATTGGTCGGGTGTTGGGGGGGTGTTGCGGGGTGTTGCGGGTTGTTCGGGGTCGTGTGGCGGCGTGAATGGAGGGAGTCAGCCGGGTTGTGAATGGTGGTATCTGGGGTGGGGGTAGGTGTGGGGTGGTTTCGGGTTAGAGAGGAGGGTGGCAGTCGGGTTGTCGGGTCGTTGTTGGTGTTGTTGCTGGTTGGTTTTGGGTTTTTTTTTTTTTTTTTTTTGTTTGGTTTTTTTTTAGTTTCAGTTTGGTTTTTTTTTTTTTTAGAGAGGGTGGGAGAAAATGAGAGAGAAAGAGTGAATGTGAGAAATGAGAGAGGATGAGTGAATGAGGAAGTGAGTTGGGAGATTAGAATGGTGGTAGAGTTGTACACAATTAGGTAGAGTTATACACAATTAGGGAAGGAGATTAGGGAGGGAGATTTGTAGCCCTCCATTGAGATGTAATCTCATCCCTCCATCCCTTCCATCCTAAGGTCCTTATAAAGACTTAGGGACTTATTAGATGTAGTGGCCTTAGAAGAACCCTTCTATATATATTATCAGGTTTCACAAAATCATTCTTCACAAATCAAGTCGAGATTTCACATTATCAGGTACTAAGTTCACAAAACTAGCTTCAAGGTTCACAATATTAGCTCCAATATTCACAAACACTGAAAATACAAGGTCTATGATTCACAAAATAAGAAAAAGAGCAAAATAGGTGATTTCGACCATTTTATGACCAAATTTCACAATATTACCTTCTAGTTTCACAAAACAAGCTCTAAGATTCACAAAATAAGGTATATGACTCACAAAAAAAGAAAAAGAGAAAAATAGGCGATTTTGACCATTTATGACCAAGTTTCACAATATAAGGCACAGGATTCACGAAACAAGGTCTATGATTCACAAAATAATAAAAAGAGCAAAATAGGTGATTTCGACTATTTTGTGACCAAATTTCACAAAATTACCTTCTATTTTCACAAAACAAGCTCTAAGATTCACAAAATAAGGTATAGGATTCACAAAATAATAAAAGAAGCAAAATAGGTGATTTTGACCATTTATGACCAAGTTTCACAATATAAGGCCTAGGATTCACGAAACAAGGTCTATGATTCACAAAATAAGAAAAAAGAGCAAAATAGGTGATTCCGACCATTTTATGACCAAATTTCACAATATTACCTTCTAATTTCACAAAACAAGCTCTAAGATTCACAAAATAAGGTATAGGATTCACAAAATAATAAAAGGAGCAAAATAGCTGATTTTGACCATTTATGACCAAGTTTCACAATATAAGGCCTAGGATTCACGAAACAAGGACTATGATTCACAAAATAATAAAAAGAGCAAAATAGGTGATTTCGACCATTTTGTGACCAAATTTCACAATATTACCTTCTATTTTCACAAAACAAGCTCTATGATTCACAAAATAAGGTATAGGATTCACAGAATAATAAAAGGAGCAAAATAGGCGATTTTGACCATTTATGACCAAGTTTCACAATATAAGGCTCAGGATTCATGAAACAATGTCTATGATTCACAAAATAAGAAAAAGAGGAAAATAGGTGATTTCGACCATTTTATGACTAAATTTCACAATATTACCTTCTAGTTTCACAAAACAAGCTCTAAGATTCACAAAATAAGGTATATAATTCACAAAATAAGAAAAAGAAGAAAATAGGCGATTTTGACCATTTATGACCAAGTTTCACAATATAAGGCCTAGGATTCACGAAACAAGGTCTATGATTCACAAAATAATAAAAAAAAGCAAAATAAGTGATTTCGACCATTTTGTGACCAAATTTCACAATATTACCTTCTATTTTAGCTCCAATATTCTTGTCCCAGAGAAACAAGTAATATTTGTTGGAGGAATGAGCCAAATTTCACAATATTACCTTCTATTGTCCCAGAGAAACCATAGCCAAGAAAGTTCCTTGAGTATCTGAAACAAAGAAACAAGGAATATTTGTTAGTACGTAACAGCTAGCAACAATGAATGGTAGGATTAAATATATATTTCCGTGTATATATCGAGTGACCATCTCATGGACACACAGAGATTGTATGTGAGGGAGCTTTTCTGCCAACTCAACCTAGAACACATGGCAAAATGAGGAATGTCGGTAAGATCATCTTAAAGCATTTATGTGAACTCTTTTACTCATGAACATGCCGGCCTCGGAGAATATTTTGAAAAAAGTATTATGTAATTTATCAAGAACAGCGAGAAGTCACGAGATAAAGGATAAATGGTAAAGAATCCTTACCACACGACCCAAAGAACGCATCTTCGGTCCTCCGAGATGCATGGAGTCCGTCAAAGTACGTCCCTCAACAAAGCGAAAGTTCTAGTGATGCAAAATCGATACATGTACAATAGCATTTGTCTCTCGGAATCAGGAAAATGTGAACCTAAGTCAAATGACATGAAAAGAGATAATACTTAATAGATACCAGTTTCGGTAGAGCAACTTCTTCGTAATAGCTTTGTACCATTGTCTTAAGCTCATCAACGGTCTGTGACAAAAAGAATAATGGCATTAAGAAAAAAAATCCAAGAAAACATACTCCGGCTATATAATAAGACATTTACGGTCCAATCATAGAGGTTAAGGGACCTTTAGGTGAAGACTTGTTCCTGTTTCCTTCAAGCGTAAGAAGGCGTCTTCTGAAAGTAGCTTTTCCAACTCTACTCCTGTAGCCTCTTCTGTAACTTCAACTTCTTTACTCAATCCTTCATTAGGGTCAACACCAGAAACTTCAGAATCATTCTCTTCTTTTGCATCTAAGGATGATTTCTTCCTTTTTTTTTTTCAGTGACTTGAATTCTTTTCCCAAACCTTTAATTGATAATTCATCGTTACTCTTTTTCCCAACTTCCTGTGGACTTTTATCATCATTATCTTTCTTCTGCAAATCCTGTATCCAACAGGAAGCTAGTTCCCATCTGATCGCTGATTTACCTGTCAACTGGTTTCTCCTCTTGCAGTTTAGTTAAGCTGTCATTAAGTATTCTGATGACTTGACCTCTTGAATCTTCCAGTCTATCGACATCCATTGGAGATGCACTTTCTCCAGAAAGTTCAGCATTCGGCGCCTTATGTAATAGACGGCGTAAACTGAACATAAATGCAAAATAAACCGTGTCACAAGTTACCATCGTCTAAGCAAAATACATTCCAACATTATATTGCTTATGAATTTAGACAACATTTAGGTAGCGTAACAATGACGAAAAATCCTAAAGATTTTAACCTGTATTATGTTTCAGGAACAAAATATTATCTTATGAATTTAGATCAGCTAGCAACAAAATAATTTTCTCATCTATGCAACGTGCAAACAAATAAAATGAATCTGATCCGCCACTAATACATATAGTTAATAGTCCAATTTGATTCTCAAGACAGAAGGATATGATTATAAAAGACTGACAGTACAATACTAATGAACAGGCAATACCAACAAGGCAACAACTACTCCTTAAAGACTTCAGAGAGTGATAAATTTGAAGTCGTATGGGATACTAGTTTATGAAGTACACAACTATCTTCCAAAAAGTTCTTTTGTTCATTTGCCAACCATGTCTGCTTACCTTCCCATGGATGCTTTTAATTTGCGACAAGGATGTCACATATCCAGATTTTTTTCAGAGTATCTACAAGATGCATTTCAATGTCAAATTATAACTACACTTTTCAATACCCCGTCACAAAAGTTCGGCGTTTAGGACTAAATGTAAACAAACACACTACAGCTAGTCAGCTACAGTCTATGGCCAACTTCGCAGTTTCAGGTCAGGAAAAAACATTTAACGTTTTGGCTAACAACAAACACGTTTCAAATTTTCAAGAAGATATAGTATGTCTTTTGATACCTGGCCGACAATTGAATCAACAAAGAGCAGTGAAAACTAAAGCTCCTATCACAGGAATTCGAAATATATGATGAAGTATGCAACATTTTAGATAAACAGGACGGAAATCGTGAAGAAAAAGATAGCTAATAAGATGCAATGTTCACATAAAGCATTGGCCTCTCACACCCACTTCTAGTGAAAATTTAAACGTTAAAATTATATCCTGTAAAATATAATGGAACACCACAAAATCACCAATCTCAAATTCTCAATGCCATGATCTAGTGAAAACTCGTGCCATCCACGTTCAATGACAAGAGAGCCATTTACTTTTAAGAGGTGTACATCCCATTTATGCCCAGTTAAATCCTCAAGATACGTATCCTTCCCCTCCAATGATTTAAAAGTTTTCGTAAACCTATGAGGCACAATCTACAGACACAAGAGGTAATTAGCCATATAAAATCGTAAATGGTGAAAGTGTAAACACACTCCCATACTTTATCACTCCGATACTTCACTTAGTTGCCGTATTCTATATCCGATATGTATTTTGTCGGATACAATACGACACTTTGATACTTCATTTTAGACCAAAATATTGAAAATTTCGCACAAAATAGCCATACCAGATACTGCGATACGTGTTTTGCCGGATACGAGTAGGACAAGTCTTGAGTAACATAGCACCCATATAAGCATAATTAGAATAAATGCACAATAAAATTCCATAGCTAGCAGCATCTAATCGATTATATACACTCAGTCCACAGATAGAAAAACATAACTAAGACTCAGACGGTACACAAAACTCTAATAAGCAATTAAAACCACGACCAGAAAATGGGAGTTTGATGATCATACCAGCTCCTCATTAAACTTTTTGCCAAACATCACTTTGAAGAATGAGCACAAAATGGGATACGGATCAAGCTTCGCCCTGTGAAGCGAAAAACAGCTCCGAGTGCACTCAGCACACGCCTCCGCCTTGTGAAGCGAAAAACAGTTCCGACGGTGCTTCATTATGCTCAATAAAAAATTAAACCTCCATCAAAACAAAATAATAAGGAATATAAGCACAATGATAGTGATGAAGACGAGTTTAATCGGAGAAGACGGAAGGAAAAGTACGGATAAATTGAAAGCATAAACTATTGAATCGAAACTACCTGAATTAATGGCGGATGACGATTGACGAAGTGAAACTCACTATTAATGGCGATCGAAAGCTCACCTTTCTTATCTATTTAACTACCTGAGTTAATGTCGGAGAAGTGATACAAACATTATTCTGACGAAATCCAGTACATTAAACACAAAATCGAATGACGAAATCAATCGAAAACTGATTAAAATCATAATAAAATAAGAGATAGAAATTAACTTACTTTACGACCTTGCAGACCGCCATTATTGCAAAGAGGAGCGATGTAACGCCTCAAAAATTGCTACGGATTATGGAGTTATGGATTGATTAACCGGCGAATTGATGATGATCAGTAAATTAGAACAAAATATGAGAAGAATTGGGGAAAATTGAAGAATTAGGTCATAATCATATAGTGGATGAAACTGAGATTAATACGACAATAACTAAGTTAAGGAGGATAATGGCGGATGAAAAGCTTAGTAGTAATGGCGGTCAGAAGCTCAGCGTTAATGGCGAGTGACGAGAGGAAGATGATGGAGTTGAGCTGAAAATGAGTTGAAGAGAGAGAAAGAGACGCAGTAAAATGAATTGATTAAATGATATAGGGGGTAATATAAGGGGACACGTGACATTATCTAGTGAGTCTATAATTATTAGATCTGACGGTTTAGGATGGGTAGAGCTGCCTCACCCTAAGAACGGTGCCTCACATGATTCAATTTCTAAATATATATATATATATATATATATATGTATATATATATATACGGATCCGGTGAGAACTCCTAAATATTTGAGGATTGAGGATTAGTGAATACAATATCACATGTTCTTCAATACAATATCACGAAAAATTTGACCTTTGCCAAAAAAAAATTTTTTTTTGAAAAAAAAAATTATAATTTTTTTTTTTTGCACAGGTGTTTTTTTATTGTGATATTATATTGAATAACCTGTGATATTGTATTGAACAACCTGTGATATTGTAACGAAATCCTCAATCCTCAAAAAGATAGTGTATCCTCACATGATCCCATTCCTATATATATATATATATATATATATATATATATATATAGAGAGAGAGAGAGAGAGAGAGAGAGAGAGAGAGAGAGAGAGATTGGATTTGGTGATTTTGGTTCTTATGGTGAGTTGTGAGTTGGGGGAATCTCAGCCACTAGATTATATTAGAGATGAGTGACCAAGATCAAATCTTACATGTCTTATAAAACCATTGTCATTTACTTATTTTCTTTTTTTTCTAATGTTACTTTTTTTTACTTTAATTTTCTCTTTTTTTTTACCTCGTGTTATTATGCTTTTTTTTTACCACTTTGATTTTTTTTTTCTCTTATGTTTTTCTTTAATTTACGCATTATGTTACCTTTTTTCTTTTTCTTTTTGTACCGGATTTTTTTTACTTGAAATTTTTTTTACTCTTATTTTTTTTACCTCGTGTTATTATGCTATTATTGTGCTTTTTTTTACCTGGATTTTTTTTACGACTTTGATTTTTTTTTTCTCTTTTTTTTTATCACATGTTATTGTCTTTGGTATTGTTATTCCGCTTGTTATTGTGATGTTATTCTCATTTATTACTTTGATTTTTTTACGATTTTGATTTTTTCTCTTTTTTTTTTTACCATATGTTATTGTCTTTGTTATTGTTATTCTGCATTATTATTGTGATGTTATTCTGCTTTATTCTTTGTGAGTTTTTTTACGACTTTGATTTTTTACCACGTGTTATTATCTTTGTTATTATCTTGTTATTCTCTTTATTATTCTCTTGTTATTGTGATGTTATTCCGGTGTCACTTTGATTTTTTTACTTTTATTTTTTTACTACTTTGATTTTTTACTCTTTTTTATGCATGTTATTGTCTTTATTCCTCGTGTTATTGTAATATTATTCCTTGGCACTTAGATTTTTTAACGACTTTGATTTTTTCTCTTTTTTTACCACATGTTATTGTTATTCCAATAAGTATTGTGATGTTATTCTCATTGCTTTTTGATTTTTTACGGCTTTGATATTTTTTCCTTTTTTTTAACACGTGTTATTGTACTGTTATTCTGCTGTTATTGTGATGTTATTCTGGTGTCACTTTGACTTTTTTTTATTACTTTGATTCTTTTTTTTTACCGCATGTTATTGTGATGTTATTCTACTTTTATTCTGCTGTTATTGTGATGTTATTCTGATGTCACTTTGATTTTTTTTATTACTTTGATTTTTTTATTACTTTGATTTTATTATCTTTTTTTTACCGCATGTTATTGTGCTGTTATTCTGGTGTTATTGTGATGTTATTCCAATGTCACTTTGATTTTTTTACGACTTTAATTTTTTTTACCACGTGTTATTGTGCTGTTATTCTATTGTTATTCTGTTGTTATTCTAATGTTATTTTAGTGTTATTCTAGTGTTATCCTTGTGTTAATCTGTTGTTATTTGTATTGTTGTTGTGGTGTACATAAAATTTAAAAGGGCATAAAAGAGACTCACGTAGAAAAATAATTTAATTAAAATTGGAAATAAAATAGCTAACTAATACTAATAAAGACTATGGAGTAGGAAGGAGAACGAAGTAGCAAAATTGCCAAAATAAGGAAATGCACATATTACGGAATAAAATTTAATAGGCACATTAATTCAGGAATAAAATTAAGCATTATGTCATTGGTATTCATGTAGGATACTTCAACCAGGCAAGACTTGAGAATTGAGATATATGAGGACGTTTGGGTGTGGAACAAGTCATTGCTGTACTCGCCGACTGATAATTTTAACATTACCATTTAAGTTTGAATCACGGGTTTTTGTACCCAACGACCTTGAGTCCATCTCATCATCATGGAGATCGGATTTTGTTATCAGGATCACCTCAAGTATACATATATCAAAAAAACATGAGCTGTAATTTGTAAAATGACTAGTTACTCAAGTAGTACTACTACACTGTAGGCATTGCCGCATCAGGAATCGAGATAAATTTTAAATGGAGCATCTTTGAAGCATAATGTGGTACAGTTAAAGCTCAGCATTTTCGATCAACCAAAATCTATGGAATTGGAAGTTATACGATAATTGCAAAATTTGATCTAAGAATTTTACCAACTCAATGAAAACATATTCACTATACACGAATCTACTTCTGGAACCATGATCATGATCTTAATACATGTGGCCCAAAATGATTATCATGACCTTAATACATGTGCCCCGAAAAGGTTATCACTTCATAGCTAAGGATCAACATAATCAAGCCAAGTATTGGAAAAGCTGAGGGTTCTCCTTGTCCCTTTCAATGTAGTCCCTGGTTATCAGATCTTCAATCCTCTTCTTAATCGCCAGTAGCTTAGGCGACCCTCCGACATCGGCATCAACCATGATGCCGAACCCGACTTCGTCATCAACAATTCAATCCGACAACAACCAGCAAGCAAGCGACTTCAATCCTCCATTACCTTTCAACTCCTTTTCAAGACCACCACCATGAACTCACCTTCATTCTCGCTGCTGCCCTGATGCGAATCAAATCCGACAACAAACACCAAGCAGGTCACCAACCCGTACTTATGTAACCACAACAGTAATCACAAGATTACAAATCAACGAAAATTAAACCTTAAATTAAATCAAAATAATCAACTAAATCGAAAATAGTCAATTACGACTAAAATATTCAAAATCAATCTATAAAAATCATAAAATGTTATCAACAAATTGAAATAATTTCTTTCAACGAAAAATATTGAATCAAAGTAAGAGATCTGAAAAAAAATCGATCGAAAACAGCAAAAATCGTAAGATTACAAATACCCGAAACAAAACCTCATGATAACTTATTTTGATTGTGACGAGACAACGAGTTTTAGCATGAAATGATGAATTTGAATGTGAATTGAAGGAGTAGATGAGAATGCATTCAATGGAAGGAATTGGATGTGGCGTAAAAAGGAAAGAAGAAAGTTGATGGAATTGATAACTTATTTTGATTTCTGGAAAAGTGGAGAAGGAAACACTGAAAGCCGACATGTATTGAGGGAGATAGCTGAGATTTTTTTTAGTCTGATGAGTACGACTTATGAGATCTAATCTCAGCCCTTATTTTTGTTCATCCAATGGCTGAGATTTTCCAAACTCACAACTCACCGTAAGAACCAAACTCACGAGATCCCGACTCTATATATATATATATATATATATAATTGGGATCCTATACGAACTTATAGTTCGGTGCGAACTTACGAACTTAATATGGGCCATTAGATTAAAAGACACAACACATAAAGCTATGGTCAAAATAAACTCCAAGCCTTCCACGACTAGCCATAGGTCCACTCATCTATAACCAAACACTGCTCTCAAGTCTCACTCCCAACCAACTGACGTCGGCGCCGGATCCGGCATCGGAGCTCCGACACTGACTACATTTTACCTTACCTCCGTCTTACTTCAGACTATTTTGCGGTTGTTTCCAGAATTTAAAGCTTTCTCCTTCTCTTCCCCTTTTCTCCCTCATCTGAAGCCTTCACCTTCCACCACCACAGTGTCGTCGGAGATTTGGCACCACCTCGCCGTCAGCCCACATTTCGTCATATATTCTGAGATTATTTTTTTGAAATTCAATTCCTATTTTAGTATATCTATGATTTCCATCAAAGATTAACAGAAAATGTCAATAAATTAAGCTTCTAGCATAGGGTAGGGTGGAGATGGAGGTCGAACGGTCGGGGACACCGGTAGATGGAGCGAGGGAGTGTTGGTTTCGTGGAGAAAGAAGGTTATTTTGTGGTATTTTATGGTGGTATGGTTGGAGCTGTCATCGGAGCTCCGTCTGCATCATGGACTGGTCTAGTGATTAATGGAGATGGTGGGTTTTGTTGGGTGTGGTGTTAGTGAGGGGACCGTGGTGGTTGTGATGTTGCATTTGGCGGTTTCGTTGCGGTTGTGGACTTGTGGTATCAACGGCGACGTCTTTATTTCCGGTAATCTCGTCGGCGTGACAATGATGGTGGTCATGTGATAATGTTGGCGACAATCAGTGGTGGTAATTCAGGTTTGGTGGTGGATGCACAACATATGACCCCAGATACACATATGAATACTCTAGATATAGAAATCAATTTGTGTCTCCGGGAGTATTGATATGTGTATCTGAGATACTAACAAGTGTATCTAGAGTGGTGGCCGTGGGAAATAACTTTCGGCCCGTTTTACCGAAGCTTGTGACAGCTTATTTTGTGCAATGTATATGAACTACTTAGATTTGTCAATTGTCGTAGCTGGTAATTGATGGATTCGATTTAAATGTAGTTGTCTTCTGTCGTTTAAAAATGTAATGAAATCCAAATGAATGGAGGATGTACCTCTTTATGACATAGTTAATAATTAACTTTGGATGATGGTGTCCTTTTTATTGATTTCGCTGAAGGAAACAAAAAAACTCTGTTGCTTATTTCCATGTTATAGCTTTCTGCAAGTAGAAGAACGCGTACCAGGAACTGAATGTGAATTATGTCTGAGTTTTAGCCTAGGTAATTTCCCTCCGTTATCTATCCTTTGAGAAGCGGGTTTGTGTTTCCAAGTTATTCAACGAGGGTTGTTGCAGAGCATGAATGTTCACTTGCTTTTTAGTTGATAGAAGTTTGCAAAATTACAAATTGCAACTCATGGGGGAAATGGAGCGAGCATCTGCAGAAATCCAAAGGTAAAATATGCTCCATACCTGGCTTCAAACTGTTTAGGGTACTTCTTTGCAGGGTAAAAACAAGGTGGATAAGCTGAAAGTGTGTTTTCTAAATGGTATCCATTATTCGGAGAGTGATTTGTGGAATTGCGCGTCTTTATTGTGTGCCTGGGCAGGTACATTCTTCAGAAATTGATGTTAGATAGCTCTAAGGTATTCTAAGTGGAAAAGTTCGTAGTTACTATCTAGTGTACCACGTCACTATGCACCCCAACTAACGTGAAGTTTTATTTTTTTTATTTTTAGTCGATTCAGTTTGGCTGGGCTATATGACAAAGTGACCCATTAGAGGAATCTTAATTTCTTTTGGATTTTGCATCATTGTAAAACCTGGACGGAGGATTGAGTATAGCCAAATAACATTTCTATGTTTCATGTTGATTGTAATAACCAAATATTGTGATGTGCTCATTAGGGGAATTTTTTGGTTTATTGGTGTTGATTAGCAAAATAATTAGGGAAGTAGTGTTCGTTTGAAAGTATTTGGGCTTATGGTGTCCACGTCATCACTTTTTATTTTTTTCCAATTTTTATATGAAACCGCTTAGGAATCTTGCGGTTTTAAACTTAAGATTTTTTTTTTATATAAAAGGCAAAACCGCTAAGAATCTTAGCGGCTTACCTACTGTCATATTTTAGTGTACCCATGTAAAATTGTTGGAAATTTGGGAAAATTTGTGGAAAACGCTAAGGACCTTAGCGGCTTTCCTAGATTTTTTTTTTTTAAACAGATACAAATATTTGGACGATGACATTTTGTAAAAGCGTTTAAGGTTAACTTGGCGAATTTTACCTAAAACACGAAAAAAAAATACAAGTGATGACGTGGACACCATAAGTCCAAATACTATCAAACGAACACTACTTCCCTAATTATTTTGCTAAATAACACCAATAAACCAAAAAATTCTCATTAGGGAAACTTTTAATCATCATTCAGCTCGCTTTATAATTGGGGAAGCTGCACGGAGTAGAATTAGCAATTGGGTCGTATTGTTTGAATTACGTCAATGATGGACGTGTTTATTAGGTTCTTTTCTTTTAAATTAGTCAATTTGGGTGTTTGGAGATATGGTCAGTTTGGGTTTCGGTTATTATGTATTTGTTCAATTTGGGTTTAGTACTTTCGGAGTAGACTCAGGTTTGGACTGAGTTCGTTTTAGTCAATTGTTGGAGTCGATTTGGCCTTAATAGACACAAGTTTGTGCAACTAAGACATGGCTATCTAGACACAACCTGAGCTTGCTTTACAATCATACAATTTTTTATATATAGGTCTGTAGGCACTGAAAATTTATTAAAGTGATAAATAAAATAATTAATAAAATCGAGTTAACACTAAATTTTAGCTCGATTTAGTTATTTTGCCCCAATTAAATGATATACGGGTCGATTCGTGTTACAAAATGGGTTATCCGGATCATTAAACCCGAAAAAGATCAAATTTGGGCCAAGTTCACTAATAAACCCGTAAATGGGCCTGTGAATCCAAAAGTCCACCAAGGGGAATTGGAAATCTATAAATAGAGCCATTCTCATTCATTTCGGGTTAGAGAAATCATAATCATAAAATTCAGAGAGAAGAAGACACAAAAGCTCTATAAATTCCCTCTGCAAGACACCTCTCTGACAACAACAAGCACACCAAAACCGTGCCGCCGCCCAAGAAATTCAAGTTCAAGCTACAACATTCAAGAGAGAACAAGTCGCAGTGACCCTCTCAAGAATACAAATCGACACCTCCTACGTGTGTGCATACAACCTCTACGGGTGTCATTCAAATACAACGTTCGCGCCTCTACTACGAGACGGCGTTTACGTGATCTACTACGTCATTTAGAATCGGAGGATACATTAGAGATTGTACACATAAACTTTCTGATATTAATAAAAATTCATTTGTTTCCTATTTTGTATTACATTTATTTTGCGATACAAAATTTGCTGTTACAAATTTTGGTGAATCCGACGTGAAGATCTCTACCTCTCATCTCTACTGCTGTTTTATTCAAGTCTACCAAAACAAGAAGATGTCTACTAAGCAAAGCATCTCCTCCAGCCCATCCAAGAAGACCTACGCAGATATCCTACAGGTACCCCCATTCTTTGCTACCTCCCCGCTACGCATCGCCTTATCTCCACAAGAGGAATGGCAAAGAAGGTCCGCTTTGTCAATCTTCTTCTTTGCCGCGCTCACGCTCCGCACACGTCCTCGTTGGGGTTTGTGTCCTTAACGATTAGTGCAAGGACTTATAAACCTCTAAAAGGATCAAAGGGCATACTTTTGGTATTATTATCAGTTGATCCACGTTTATCAATAACGGTTGGCTTGCTAGATAAGTTTGACGTTATTGTCATACAGATGGCGGTGATCAACTGGTCCCTAAAAGTCACACCTATAGGATACGTTTGAGAGACGTGACGGTATGAAAATACAATCATGTAGATGCCAAATATGACTAACCGATTAGTCCGAGTTATTTGACTAGTAATTAGTCAAAATGTGATGTTGAGATATTATATTTAATACGGATTAGATATCATGGGCTAAGGCGAATTAACCAGTTAATTCGTAAAATTAAATATAAGCGTTTTATATTTAATTAATGTATATTGAATATTAATTATACAATATTGTCTTTGTCGGACATGTATTAATACTTCAACTAACCCGTGTTATTAGTTGATGTTTTAATAGCCGATAACCGATGACGATTTATAAAAACCGCGTCATATACATTTAGTCATTTGGGTACGGACTACGAGTTAAAAATGAAGAGGAAATGGATAAGCCCATCTCCTCCCCATGGACTCGGTTTGGCCGAATTAGGAGAACAAAAGGAGAGCTCCTCCTTCTGTTTTAACCTAATCGATCATTAGTGTAAAAATTAGGGTTTCAGTGTAACTTTCTCTGAAAATTCCTAGATCTCACATCTCGTAAACCACACAACAAGTTCTCCCAATATTGCAAGGCAATCGGAGAACACCATCTAGCCAAGGGCATATCTCGGACAAGTCTTGGGTGCAACAATTAGGAGGGAATCTCGTTTGATTTCTGTTCTTTACGCCGCACTATAAAGGACCCGAGGTTAATTCTTGTTCCTTATCGTTTCTCTATTGTTTTTATGTTTTATGACGATATTCGCATGTTAAATTTACGTTATAGTCCTAATTTTAAAGGGTATAATACGGATATTTACCCACAAGTGGTATCAGAGCGAGGCCACGTAAATTTTTCCATGTGTTTTTCATAAAACCGATTTTGAAACGGTTGTGTTTGTCTCGAAATCCGTGCCTTGTATACACGGATGTTGCGTTTTTGTTAAAACCGTGCCATGTATACACGGCTGAATTTTTTTTTGAAACCGTGACATGATTTTACACGGTTGTTTTGTGTGATTTTCGTTTTGTTTTTATGCATATTGTTGTTTTATACAGAGATTATAACAATATGTCATGTTTTGTCAATTGTTAAATTTGTTTTGATGCGTTTTGATCAAAATTGCAATTGTTTTTGTCTCGACAAAATGTTTCACGAGGGTTTGAAGTTTTCAGAAAGTTTTGTACTCGATCGAACAAGTTTTTAATCGATCGAGTGGTTTTTCTGTCTTGTTTTTGCTCGATCGAGTCCTTGTTGTACTCGATCGACCCCTTTCAAAACCCCACTGCTCGATCGAGTTGTCCTCGTGACTCGATCGAGCGATTTGTTGATAAAGGTACTCGATCGACCACCAGTTTAGTCGATCGAGCACTTTCTGTTTGGCGACCCTCTCGATCGACTTGCGATTCGATCGATCGAGCCCGTCGTTCTCGATCGAGCACCGTGTCCCTGGATCGAGGATTTCTTTTGACAATTTTTGAAAATTTATTCCTTTTGCTTTAAATTTTCTTTTGGCTACAAAATGTACATTATACGGATATTGTACACTCGCTATGATTGTGAAACGGTTCACACACGTACCATTAAGTTATTTTAAAGCGTTTTTAAAGTAACGGATTGTAATGGATTAAAATTAAATGATAGAAGCGGTTTTATCACATGAATTTTGATCATTAAAAGGTGGTTTGGATAAATTTAACATAATTACGGAATTATGTCACGAATGAATTTGTTTTTAGTTGATGCATTTTTATTTATCGTTAATTTTTGAATGCCGTGAATGCCCTTTTATTACGTATTTAATTTTACAAACGATTGTAACTTAGTGTGGCCTTAGTAGAACGTGTTACCGTAATGATGGAACACGGTCTTGGTTGTATTTTGAGATCTTGTATCTCCGTTTTGGATTTTTCACTTGTAATTACAGTTTTAATTAGAATGTAAATAGGTTTATATTTTGTAATTTTAATTGTAATTTTTGAGAAGACCAAAGATGGAGACCGGATGCTCACTCCCGCTACTTGGATCAAGATGGAACATCAAGACAAGCTTTTCGGGTCCAACGGTGGATTCCAAAGTTGTATTATGTTCTTATACTAGGATAGGCCACACTAGGAAAATTTTATTTACGTATTGCATTCCTTTTTTTTTTTTTTTTTTTTTTGCGATAATATGCATCATATTCCGCCTAAAAACCAAACCACCTATTTATTGCATGAAAACTGACACATATAGAGGTCACGAGTTAGTTTTCATTGACATTCTCATGTCAGACGTTTTAAAGCCATCATCCAAATAAATTCATTCACGACAGACGCTAGTTATTCGTTCACTTAAAATGAATTATAATTTTGTTGATGGGATCTTCCTCGTATAAACAAAAATTGAGAACGGTCTTTATAGGTCAAACTCCAATGAGTCCCTTCTTCGTCGGTAGGCATAATATGACCCCTTCTACGTCGGGTAAGTTGGAACCGATTGACCTATTTTATCTCAACACTATGGTCACTCGTACGATCCTGTGACTGTGGTGGACTATAGATAGGATTTACGGAAATCTATCGACCAAGAGTTCTTCCGGAAGAATTAGCTAAACAGTTGGCTTATCAATTTACAGAAATTGAGTCTTGGGATCACTTGTATCATTCTTGAGGGAGATCAATTATACAAGTGCGAGAGTCTACATGTTTAAAATGAATTTTAAAATAGACTTAAATCACCTCGATGAGTTGCTTATTTCGTTTTGTTTTTTCTTCCTTTTTCAGTGTAGATCACGTTTTTTTTTAAACTGCAAATAACAAATGGCTGGTTCTACTGATAACCCAATGCCAAGTGTCACATTGGACCGTGAGTCCTGGCTTCGGATCTTCATGGATCAGATGAATCAGTCTACTCGACTGAAGAATGATGGATCAAACTTCACGGATCGGGAGGCGGCATTACGGAATGCCGCCATTGCGATGGGAAGCTCAAATATCTGATTGAGCCCATCCCACCAAACCCAGGCCCCACGGCTGAAATTAACGAAATCGACAAGTATAACGATTTCGCCATGGAAGCGGGTGCGGTAAAGAACGTACTTATTTTTGCAATGGAATCCAATTTGCAGAAACGCTTCATAGCTCAAAGTGCAAACAAGATTTTCACTACACTCACTAGGGAATTCTCAAAAGCACCGAGGATCGTGACCTATGAGCTTACCACTCGCTTCTTTGATGCGAGACTCCAGAAGGGCCAACCAGGTTAGCCCACACATTCTCGGCATGATTGAGAATGTCGAGAAGTCGGAGACCTTTGATTGTAAAATCAGCGAGAACATTGTTATTGACCGCATACTTCACTCACTCCACGATGGTTATTCGCAATTTAGAGCGAATTACTATATGAATGATTTGAAGAGAACTCCCCATGAACTCGCACTCCCTCCTCGTACGCACCGAGAAGGACATGAAGTTCGGTGGGAGCATGAAACAGGATGTTCTCGTTGTGTCAAACAAGGGCAAGGGTAAGGGCAAAGTTCAGGCCAGGGCCTAGCGGTAGGCAAACCGAAGTTTAAGAAGTCGGGATCGGGTAAGAGTGGGCCTGGTGAGGCAAGTAACTCATCCGGCGCGACAAAGAGCAAGAATGAAAACATGGAATGCCATCATTGCCACAAGACTGGGCATTGGAGACGCACATGTCTGTTTATCATGAGGACATAAAAGCGGTCGCGTTAAACCTTGTTGGTATGTCTTCTTCTTCTACTTTTATTCATATGATTGAGATTAACCACGCAAGTTACGGAACTTGGGTACTTGATACTGGTTGTGGTTCTCATCTGTGTAATCATGTGCAGGGCCTCCGAAATCTCGAACCTCTCGTAAAGGGTGAGGTTGACTGCGTGTTGGGAATGGAGCAAGAGTGGCTGCCATCTCAAAGGGGACATATGTGATCCAGCTTCCTAAGCGGATTTGAGTTGTCATTATATGACCGCTACTATGTACCTAGTCTTTCGAAAAACATTATTTCGGTTTACGCACTTGATAAACTTGGTTTTTCATTTGTAATAGAAAATAATACTTGCATTTTCTCATTACACGATATGATTTACGGCAAGGCAGTCTCCATGAACGGAATTTATGTTTTAGATCAGACCACGGAAATATTACACGTAATGAATAAAAAGTTAAAGGTTGGTGACAAAGATCAAACGTATCTATGGCACTGCCGTATGGGACACATTAATGAGAAACGCGTAAAACAGCTCATCAAACATGGAGCTATCTCGGCCTTTGATTTTCAATCATTTGGCACGTGTGAATCATGTCTCATCGGTAAGATGACTCGGATTTCCTTCAAAGGTGTTGGAATGCGCGCTGCTGACCTATTAGGGCTCATACACACGGATGTATGTGGTCCTATGTCAATCACCGCACGAGAAGGCTATAGGTATTTCATCACTTTCACGGATGATTTGAGTAGATATGGCTATGTCTACTTAATGAAGCACAAAAGTGAATCCTTTGAGAAATTCAAGGAATACCAGAATAGGGTACAGAACCTATTAGGTAGGAAGATTAAAACACTGCGTTCGGATCGTGGTGGCGAGTATCTTTCTCACGAGTTTGATCAACACCTCAAAGACTGTGGGATTGCCTTACAGTTAACTCCACCTGGAACACCTCAATTGAATGGTGTGTCCGAACGGAGAAATCGAACACTACTTGATATGGTTCGATCCATGATGAGTCACACGGTTTTACCTGATTCGTTATGGGGTTATGCTCTTATGTCAGCCGCTCTAATACTTAACCGAAGTCCGTCTAAAGCTGTTGACAAGACTCCATATGAACTATGGAAGGGAACGGTCCCTAACTTGTCCTTTATACGGGTTTGGGGCTGCGAGGCTTATGTCAAGTGGAGACACGAGGATAAGCTCGGCCCGCGATCGGTCAAGACATACTTTATAGGTTATCCTAAAGGAACACTTGGTCATTACTTCTATTCGCCAACCGAACAACGTGTTTTTGTTGCGGCTAGTGCGACATTCTTAGAGAAGGAATTTCTCGAGAATGCAAAGAGTGATAGAACCTTCGACCTGTCGGAGATTCCAGAACCAAACACCGAGCAACCATTGGAGGAACCTATTCCTTCAATCCCGGCTGCGGTGAATATTCCTGAGGAACCTAGGAGGTCGGGAAGAGTCTCTATTCCTCCAGGACGAGATACATTGGTATGGTCGAGGAACATGACATAGATGACGTTCTACTCTTAACGAGTAGTGAACCCGCAACCTATAAAGGTGCCATGACTAGTTATGACTCAAAGCTATGGCTTGAGGCCATGCAATCCGAGATGGACTCCATGTATGAGAACAACGTGTGGGATCTTGTTGACTTACCTGCTAAGGTTCGTCCCCTTCAATGCAAATGGCTTTACAAGATAAAGCATTCTGTGGAAGGTCAACAAGATATCTATAAAGCACGACTAGTTGCTAAAGGTTTCACCCAAGTGCCAGGTTTGCACTACGATGAAATTTTCGCACCCGTAGTCATGCTGCGTTCCATTCGGATCATCTTAGCGATCGCCGCTTTTCATGACTATGAAATTTGGCAAATGGACGTGAAAACCGCCTTCTTAAACGGCTTTTTGGAGGAAGAGTTGTACATGGTACAACCCGAAGGTTTCATCGATCCAGTACATCCTAAGAAAGTATGCAAACTTAAGCGTTCCATTTATGGACTTAAGCAAGCATCTCGGAGTTGGAATCATCGCTTCGACCAAGTGATAAAAGAAAATGGATTTACTCGATCTGTCGAGGAACCATGTCTATATATCAAGTCGAGTGGGAGCAAGATTGTCTTCCTAATATTGTATGTAGATGACATACTCCTGATTGGGAATGACATACCTCTCTTAACTTCGGTGAAAGTATGGTTGAAAAACCATTTCCAGATGAAAGATCTGGGAGAGGCACAAAGAATTCTAGGCATCCGTATCTATCGAGATAGATCACGACGGATGCTATCTCTCAGTCATGAGTCTTACATAGACAAAGTCCTAGAGAGATTCAGCATGACCAACTCCAAGAAGGGGTTTCTTCCTATGGCTCCAGGGGTGCATTTGAGCAAGTCTCAGGCACCAGAGACACCGGAAGAGAAAGAGCGCATGACACGGATTCCTTATGCTTCGGCTATAGGATCAATCATGTATGCCATGATATGCACACGTCCGGACGTGGCATATGCATTGAGTATGACAAGTCGATTCCAACAAAGATCATCCAGGTGAACCACATTGGCTGGTCAAGTCAAGAACATTCTTAAGTACCTACGGAGGACTAAAGATTGGGCATTGACTTATGGAGGCGATCAAAAGCTATGCGCAACCGGTTACGCAGATGCTAGCTTCCAAACGGATCGAGATGACTCGAAATCTCAGTCTGGATTCGTTTTTACTCTTAATGGCGCTGCAGTCAGCTGGAAGAGTTCGAAACAAACTGTTACAGCAGATTCTACGACTGAGTCCGAGTACAACGGAAAGCTCATCTAATCCGGGATTACGTGGAGCAAAAGGAAGTAGTGATAGAAAAGATTGCTACAGATGATAACATAGCAGATCCTCTCACTAAAGCATTACGACAAGATAAGCATGAAGGGCATGTTAATTCCATGGGAATTAAACGTGTTCCTAAGTTGTAGTACTCTTTTATGGATCAGATTCATTCTCTCTTGTACTCTATACGACATCATCGTTTTGATATTTTATATATATATTTTGTTTGTCATGTGGATTTGTACGACAAATTTTGAACACCACAAAGTGAACTGAACGAACATTATATCTTTTCAGTCCTTAATTGCCCACATGAGCTGATAACTCTGGCAATTATTTTGTGACGTTGGTTGATGGTGGGTTCAACGAGCCATAAGTCAACCGGTTGACCGACCAATCACGGGCGATTTATACGGATATTTCGTAGGACACAATTGTGACATCGACGTGGAGTCCTAAATGTTTTATAACATTCGTTGCCTGGTCGTGGATAGGACTTCCATGGTGATCCTAAGAGTCGATTCTTTTGACTATCGACCGTCTCTTGAGACTAAGGCAGATTTTGGGTGACTTTGGTTTCTTTCTCACGGTCATCCGTAACAGGGGGGCCAAGTAGATTTTTTCGGTCATTTCATCTTGTGCTTAGATCGGAAGGAGTTCGAGTTGAAGGAAATATTCAGCCTTTATCGTACTCGATATTTCTCGGGGCCACTCGAGGAGTCAGAATCGAAATGCATGGCCATGCTCGGATACGGATTCGTTTTATCAGTTAAGTTACTCTCTAGTCGGGGAAACCACTCTTGATACAGATCGATTGTAAAATACGACCTTTGCGGATCCAGATCTGCAAATTGTTTTACATTGAGTGGGAGAAATTTTAAATGAATATGAGAATCGGTTATCGCACATACACTTGTTCGGACAAGTGGGAGTTTGTTGGAGCTTGTGTCCTCCAGATAGTGCGGATAACGTCATTGCACATACACTTGTACGGACAAGTGGGAGCTTGTTGGGGTTTGTGTCCTTAACAGTTAGTGCAAGGACTTATAAACCTCTAAAAGGATCAAAGGGCATACTTTTGGTATTATTATCAGTTGATCCACGTTTATCAATAACGGTTGGCTTGCTAGATAAGTTTGACGTTATTGTCATACAGATGGCGGTGATCAACTGGTCCCTAAAAGTCACACCTATAGGATACGTTTGAGAGACGTGACGGTATGAAAATACAGTCATGTAGATGCCAAATATGACTAACCAGTTAGTCCGAGTTATTTGACTAGTAATTAGTCAAAATGTGATGTTGAGATATTATATTTAATACGGATTAGATATCATGGGCTAAGGCGAATTAACCATTAATTAAAAAAATTAAATATAAGCGTTTTATATTTAATTAATGTATATTGAATATTAATTATACAATATTGTCTTTGTCGGACATGTATTAATACTTCAACTAACCCGTGTTATTAGTTGATGTTTTAATAGCCGATAACCGATGACGATTTATAAAAACCGCGTCATATACATTTAGTCATTTGGGTACGGACTACGAGTTAAAAATGAAGAGGAAATGGATAAGCCCATCTCCTCCCCATGGACTCGGTTTGGCCGAATTAGGAGAACAAAAGGAGAGCTCCTCCTTCTGTTTTAACCTAATCGATCATTAGTGTAAAAATTAGGGTTTCAGTGTAACTTTCTCTGAAAATTCCTAGATCTCACATCTCGTAAACCACACAACAAGTTCTCCCAATATTGCAAGGCAATCGGAGAACACCATCTAGCCAAGGGCATATCTCGGACAAGTCTTGGGTGCAACAATTAGGAGGGAATCTCGTTTGATTTCTGTTCTTTACGCCGCACTATAAAGGACCCGAGGTTAATTCTTGTTCCTTATCATTTCTCTATTGTTTTTATGTTTTATGACGATATTCGCATGTTAAATTTACGTTATAGTCCTAATTTTAAAGGGTATAATACGGATATTTACCCACAGTCCCAACTAGGCCGCGCAAGTTCTCTGTCGCCTCCATAGCTGCTGCTGCTACAGCGCTTCTGGCCGCCTCTTCTCCTTCACGCGAGGAGACTAGAAGTGTTAAGGTTGACAAAAAGGCTTCCCCCTGCAAATCCAAGGCGTCGCCAAAGAAGAAAGAAACATCAACTCCTAGCGTCGCCGTGATCATGGTGATAAGTGGTGATACTCTTGAGGATCGAATGCAGAAAATGAATGAACTCCTTGAGAAGATGATGAAGGAAAATGAAGAAAAGAACAAAAAAATTGATGAGCTCCAAAAAGAGGTGGTGGCACTCCGTGACAGGAAGGCCGAGAGCGAGCATGGTGACACCGATAGGGATGATGATAGCGATAGAGAAGTTGGCGAGGATAGGGAAAAGCCAAAGAATGAGATCGGAACTTCACCGAAGAGAAGTCTGCAGGAGTTAATAGCCAAGACGATCAAGTGTCAGTTGGATGATAGCTCGACAAGTAGTGGACGCTACATCAAGCCTTACACTAAGAGGATTGACGATCTGCGCATGCCATCGGCTATCGGCCTCCAAAATTTCAACAATTCGACGGGAAGGGGAACCCAAAGCAACACATCGCCCACTTCGTCGAGACATGCAACAATGCTTTGGAACGAAGGTGATCGTTTGGTGAAGCGGCTTCGTTCGTTCGCTCAAAGGGATCGCGTTCGACGGGTACACGATCTGGACTCGAGTCATTGACACTGGGTCACATGGAAGATGAATTCCTCAACAGATTCTACAAACACCGGACGTGTCGTCGCATGAGCGAATTGACAAAGACAACTCAATGGCAAGATGAGCTTGTCGTCGATTACATCAACAGGTGGCGTGCGTCTTGAGTCCGGAATGCAAGGATCGCTTAAGTGAAGCGTCAGCAGTTGAAATGTGCGTCAACGGGATGAAATGGGACATTCTTTACATCTTGAAAGGGATCATGCCAAAGAGCTTCCAAGACCACGGCTACCCGCGCCCATGACATGGAGATCACAATCAAAGAACATGGTAGTGCTCGACCAAGTTCTTCTAAGGTGCCAAGTGAAAAGAAGGAGTTCAAGAAAAATGATAAGAACTCCAAATCGTCGACAAAGGAAACAATGGTCGTCGAAACCAAAGCAGTCACACTGTCAAAATCTCGTCAAAGCCTAAGTATGAAAAGAAGAAAGAGTCATTCTCTTACAACTACCAATGAGACAAGCCTACATTGAAGGAGTTGCGAGGCTAAGAAATACCCATTCCCAGTTCGACTTGTCCGGAATGCTCGATGACCTCTTAGAGAAGAAGGTTATACAATTGCCGTAGTCGAAGCGCCCGAGCAAGCAAACAAGACAAACGATCCCAATTCTTGTCGTTATCACGGTGGTGAGTCACCCTATTGAAAAGTGTATAACACTCAAGGAGAAGATCATGCAGCTCTCCAAGGAAGGGAAGATCATTCTTGACTTGGATGACACAGTAACTACAAATCAAACTACTGTAGTCTTGGAGCAACCTGACGACCCAATTATACGACAAGGACAGTGTGTCTATATATTGCAGTTCGGGAGTTTTGAGCCTGTGGCATTACGGATCCAAGGGTCATTGTCATCACTACCTCCAATGCCATTGGAAGAAAGACTACCTCCTCAGGATAAGAATGAGGAAAAGAAGCATGAAGATGACGATGAAGGTTGGACTTTGGTTACGCGCAAGAAGTCAAAGAAACAAACAAGACAGACAGCGCAACCTGTTCATCGTCGAAGAAAACAATCAAAAAGGACGAAATCTCGCAAGACGAAGGGAAAGAGAAAGTCCAAAACAGTGGTCAAACCACATGTCTTGCCTATCGATATACTTGAGCAAGAACCACCGAGTCCCATCACCTTAAAAGAATTTTTCCCACAAGACTTCTTAAACAAGGTTACCGTGTGCACCGTCTCAGCTACGGAAGGTGGTGATGATAAAAAGAATATAGAGGAAGGAGGCCCAGATGATACGGTATTGCCTCAACAGTTGCGTTCTGAAAAGGAGAACGAAATAGTGGCTGCTCTTCACGCCCTTCCTACAAGCATGGGATGGAAGCAAATCTTTCATCTACCTAAAGAGAAGCGTCAGCTGATAATTCAAGGACTTGAGAAGCCTGAGTTGTATGCGGGCAAGATGAAAGAAAAAATTGAGCCTCTTGAGCAATCAACTGGATGTGTCTCTGCAACGCAGCCTTGAGTTTTTCAGATGAGGATTTACTTCTTGGATCCAAACCTCACAACAGGCCACTTTATGTGTCCGGGTACATCCGGGGTCAAAAGGTCAAGCGCATCTTAATAGATAGAGGCTCAGGAGTCAATCTCATGCCAAAAGCCACTATGAATGAATTAGGGATCACGATGGATGAACTCTCCAGTAGTCGAACAATGATTCATGGTTTCAACTTGAATGGGGAGCGCGCAGTTGGCATGATCCGCGTGAACCTTACCATGGGTGATCTTTCTTCCGACACGTTGTTCCATGTCATGGATGGCAAGACATCGTTCAAACTATTGCTGGGACGACCTTGGAAGCACGAAAACGGATGTAGATACCCGTATCCGTCGATATTGGAATTTATAGAGAACCCGACAAACACCCGATGATGATAGGACACATGTATTCTTTAGTTGTCATTGTCATTATTTGGAGCTCGTTTTACGAGGTAGAATGGGCGTCGTCGATAAAGTATTTTATTAATTTAAATGATATTTAAATTAATGTTTTTTTAAGTGAATTCATTCTGTTAATTTAAATGATATTTATTTTAATGTTTTTAGTGAGTTCATTTTGTTATTTTAAATGATATTTAAAATTAATGTGTTTTTTAAGTGAATTCATTTTTTATTTAGTTTAAATGATATTTAAATTAAAGCTTTATTTTGAATTTATTTTCTTAAGTTTATTTTATTGAAAATAAAATAAATATTTGATTTGAAAAATCATTTTATGAGTATATTTGATTTGAAAAGTCATTTATTTCAATTTATTAATTGATTTGAAAAATCGATTTGAAAAGCGAAGAAAACTCGTTTTGAACACTTGTTTTTGAGCTCGATTTTAGCTCGGTTTTTGAGCCCGTTTCCTTACTGAATTGGCACGAATCTCGAGTACACTAACCCACCTAGACCAATACCCATCCACCCTTGTTCGAACCCCCTCACAAGCAGCCCAAATTCTCGTCCCAAACCCCTCACAAGCAGCCCGCAACCCAATCCCGTATACCCTGTTTTGCAGCTCAATTCGCGAGCCCAAACCCGCTCCAAACACTACCAAGACCCGTACCCATTAACCCTAACCCATACCCTAGTATCCTACCCATATTATCCTAGCTTAATCACCAAGAAAACCCCCCTCAAACCCTCACAAAAGTCGATGGACAGCAGCCATCCGTGAGCTAGCCCGATTTGCCCTTCCTCCCTTTTAACCTACTTTAACTCCCTATAAATACCACCCCTTCACCATACATTCATTCCTCTAAGTTCTCCACACATCCAAGCATCACATACAAGCTTTAAACCTCAGAAACAAACCCTAAACATCCTTCAAAAACCCTAAACAAAACCGACACACAAACTGAAACTGTTTGTGTGTCCTCTTCGAAAACCCATTCGTTCCTCCATCAAACCTCCATAAAAACTCGAGTTTCTTGTTCCTAATTAACCACATAACATCCATATACACATTAGACAAAGAATTACGAGCCAAGTTGCCCTTGAGAGTACACGAAATCCCTCGAAAAACAGAGTGAAATAACACTCTGTTTTCGCGGTTTCTTCTTGTCTGTCCAGTTCTGTTTGTGCTCGTTTTTCGTGCCCATTAAACCAAAACGAGCAGGGGTTGCTTTAAGATCCTTGTTCTCCTCTCTTTCTAGTTTCCAAAACATCTTTCGAATCGAATTTTCGTCGTGAAACGAGGGAGATATCACTGTTTTAAAATCGCTGTCCAGAAACTTTCCAAAACGCGTGTTTGCTTTATTCTTCGTCGACGACGGCCTCTCGAGATAAAATCTACCATCGATTACGACCCAAGACGGTGTCAACGATACATGTAGGTTGAGGGTGCATCAAATCCCCTTTTCTCTCCTTTTTTTTATTTCGTTTTTTTATGCCTTTTTTTATAGTTTGTTTTTTGTTTGTTTTCGTTTTGTTTATCGTTTGTTTTAATTAACTATGAAACTAGTTAGTCCGAGTATGAGTTAAAGTACCACCACGAACACCCGCGTTGACTTGAGATGGGAAAAGAAACCGCTACTTCTGTCGGTCGTACACCCCCGTCTCATTTACATATCCTCGTGTTCAAGGTAGGGCATAAATAAAACGAGTTTTCTAACTTCGTTCTTCGCTTTCGACCCCCTTTTGTTTCGGCCAAATCGACATACCCTAGGACCCGTTGTATGTTAGTTTAACCTCTGATTGTTAACCTAGGACATATTTAGATGACTTTAATTTAATTTAATAACCTAATTAGACACGGTAGGTGGCTTCGACGTAAGTTATAAAATCAATCGACGATTCTGTAAATAATTGAATGCATCTCTCTCTTTCACCTAATTTCTCGCTAGTATAAGAGTGCGTGATTAGCACCTTCTTATTGACACTCGATGAGTTAAATTAATTAGCGAATTTGACCTAATTAGTTCCTTTAGGCCGTGTGAATGCACCCTCGTGCGACAATCAATCAACATCGTTTTTTTACTCGTTTTCTAACTTGTTTCTTATCCCTTTTCGCAATCACTCGATCTAATCAATGAATCTAACTTAGGAACTAGGTTGGCCTTGTCTTGGCCGTGAGGGTGGCCGTTGGTTTGGGCCGTGGGGTGGCCGTTTTATTTACCTTTCTCGTTTTGTTTTTATACCGTTTGTTTCCTCGTTGTTTCATTGTTTGTAATTTATCGTTTGTTATCGAGTTGTATTTTTTTCAAGTTAGCTTTCTTTTATTGAGTCAAAACCTTTTCAAAAACCTTGGTCTTGTTTGGTTAGACGGTTGTTCCCCAATGCTTGTAGGAGCGTAGTAAACCGCATGTTGTCTAAAGCAACATGGCCCGGTTTATGCTAATGCATGCTTTGGTGCGTAGCCCTATGTCTAATTCGATGAGATTAACTGAGAGCGCGCAACACGAGGAGTGAACCAAGGCCGTGTGTCCTGTAGGCCGTGAGTCACCTCCCCCTTGTGCACGGTTTTCAAGGCCCAATGGCCGTGTGTTTTGTGTCGCGTATTGCGTTGTATGTAGCAACTGTATTTAGATCGAGTTGTATCTTTAATTTGTCGTTGTGTCGGCATGAAATGCCTGGTTTGTAATAGGTAGATCCCAACGGCTCCCCCATTCCCCCTAAGCCTTGTTTGCTTTCGTTTGTATGTTGTTAGATCAATCAACCCACATGCTAAATTACAACTTTGACAAAGTTAGTTTAGTTGCATCTAAATCGACATAGAAACTTCACATGTTAGGGTTAAAATGATGTTTGCATTTCATATATCGTAGTAGCTATGACCTTGTTTGAACTCCGACACTTGACTTAGTAGAGGCCGTTATTGACGGGCGGGGTTGGGTGTCCTTATGGGCTTCCCAACACGTACCCTCACCCCTTACTCAAGATCTATGGTTTGTGGATCCGTCTAAATACCATTGGATTACGAGAGTCATTCAAATCGAGTGATATAGGGTACAAGTCTTTATCTTTAATCACTCGTAGTCGATGGGCTTTATGCTTTTCGATGAAAGGTGTAAAGTTGACTTGAACGGTTCCAAGTTCCCAAAAAACTTGGTGGCGACTCTAATATGTCTTAATTCGATTCGAAAGAACCTCGAGTCGATTATGCCTAGTGTGGATCCCGCGGACGCAGTTCCCGAGGGCCTTGTCCACGTTTGGCGACTCACGTGGGAAAAGAGGACTAGTTACACTGTGTCTCTAGGGTCTTTTCCTCCGAGGTGAAACTTGAAAAGAAAGTGTTGGAAAGTAAAACATTACTCATAGTGCTACGATTCATGCATAAACCCTTAAGGACTTTCCCGGGCCGTCCCAGCGTTTCTTCGTGATGCGTGGGGCGACGTCCCACTATGCCGGGGAAGCCGCACATTGCTCGCTTCCACTCCGCCTCGCGTGGTTCTTGAGGGTGGGGACGATCTTCTAGGTACTTTACCTTAAGACACCTTGCTCTATAAGACCGCAAAAGGATGGAGGGCATAGACCTCCTTATAGAAGACTTGCCGAGACTTAGAGATGTCTAGGAGCATACATCCTTATAACATGAGAATGACAATGTGCAATGTGTTTTCCCGAGTCCTTTTTTTTCGAAAATTCCAAGTCCTTTTCAAAACCGAACTTTTGAACAACTTACTTTCAAACCTAGCATGATTTTCAAAACGCGGAATGCTGCCCAAATAGGACTAGAATTTCGGCCCAAAACAAGCTTTTATAGCCCCATGTCGCCCATTTCAAATCTCATTTTTTCAAATCGATCATTCGTTTTTCAAAATCAATCCAAAATGTTTCTCGAACCTCAACCAAGCATGAAATGCGTCGAGTCGTGTCCGGGTCATGGCCGTGTTAGGCCGTGTTTGTTTCAAGAGTCTAGAACACGACCTTGTTGGGTCACCCAAACTCACCTCTTGGGCTTTGAGTCATGTTGGTCGACCTTTTGGTCTAGAATAGTCCGCAAAAAAAAACGTCCAAGCTAGGCCTTATGGACGTTTCACTCGAACCCATGGGCTATGTTAGCCCAATCACGGGTTTAGTCACACCAAGTCCAGTTTAGAATCGAGTTATGACAGTTTGAGTTATGTCGTTTTGTCGAGTCTAAAATGAACCGATGTCTAAATCAAACCGTGAGTTGAACCTTTGGTTAGTCAATCTCAAGTCGAGTCTTTGTTCAAGTCAAGTTAGGGTCGTGTCCTTAAGTGTGCAGGGGCTCTTACTTTAAATATTGACTCAGTACGGGGTTTTCTTGTAGAAAGGTCGCCCAAAACCCGACGTCAAGCAATGGAAGATGCTATCAACAAGCTCACGGAGGCCGTGAACCTCATGATGACCCGAATGGATGTGATCGAGTCTAAGTTGGTTGAAGATTCCTCTTCATCTACTCCACCTCTGACTGATTTGGAGAAACGGTTCAAGTTCATCGAGGACCGTTTGAAGCTCTCCCAAGGAAGAATATCCACTATGAGAATGCTAGGGCCTATGCCCCGATTCAGACAAGTTGCCCACGAACATGGTACTCACCGACATCCCAAAGTTCAAGGGCACCAAGATCCACCACCATGTTAAGGCCTATAAAGGGTACTTAGCACTGAAGGGAGTACCTGCTGATATGCTCTCTGAAATTTTCGCCCAATCTCTGGGTGAACACCCAAAGGCTTGGTTCTATAATCTTGACCTCAAGAACTTCCCCACTTTCGAAGATATTACGGTGGAGTTCTGTAAGCACTATGCTGACAATGTTGAGATTCAAACCAACATAAGAACTTTGGAGGTTATGACACAAAAGGAGAAGGAGGGTTTTACTGAATTCCTCGCAAGATGGCGCGCTGAAAGCGTGAAGCTAGCTAAGAAGCCTGATGAAGTCGAAATGGTAGATAAGTTCGTGAAGAATTTACGACCTGTTTACCGTAATGCTCTGAAATACCAGAATTTTGGTTCTTTCAAAGAATTGATAAGGATCGGGATAAAGGTAGAGGACGATGTCCGAATTGCTGAAGCTGAGAAGCCAAAGGGATACCAAGGGGCTTCGTCATCTAAAGCAAAAGCACCCGCAGCGGCCCACTTTGTTGAAACTGTCAATCTCTTATATGGACAGTCAAAAAGGCCTCCGCGCCAAGCTCCGAGGGTATTCACCGATATCGGGTGCACTTACGCCTATGCTCTCCAAAGGCTCATGGCCCAAGGAAAGTTGAAGCCCATTGGTCCAACTCCGGACCCACCTGCTGAACAACAAGGCAAATGGTACAAACCGAATGCCTACTGTGCCTTTCATCAAGGGAAGGGACACGATACCGAAAGGTGCTTTAGACTAAAGCACGAAATTCAAGATATGATTGAGAACGGAACGCTCCCAATCCCGGCCATAAAGCCTAACAACGTCACCAATCCGTTTGGCGACCACACTAACTTTGTCTCTACCGAAGATAGTGTCGATTACTCTCACTTGATTCGCCCATGTCGTCTGAAAGGGGTTTTCGTCGGAAGAATATTCGTGGATTGCTCCAAATTCCTACCAAGCTCGAGAAACGAGATTACATTCGGGGATTTTGTTGTCGATTGTACTCCTTACATACTCCGAAGCGGCAATGAAATCAATGGCGTTTGGGCCGATGACGAGGATGATGTTTACCTCGTCAAAGGTGCGACAATTCCTCACACCCAAGAAGAAATCTTAAAGGTGAGGCAAGATGCCCTAGAGTCAAACCATTTGACTAGATCCGGACGCCCATATCGTGTGGAGAAAGCTAAGGATACCCCGAGTAAGGCACCTCAAAAGGAGCCGGCAGTGGTCGAAGTTCTTGGTGAAGGGTCGACCTCCGAGGCTTCCCTCATCAAGCAACTCCAAAAGACTAAGGCCGACGTATCTATCTGGCAACTTATCTTGAGCTCTTTCGAGCATCGTCAAGCTTTGTTGCAAGCTTTGATGAACATGACCGTGTCGTCAAATACTACTCCTGCGGATATGGTCACCCACATCGCCCAGAATCGGCCTCAGATTACCAACGGTGTGACATTCTCCGACGAAGATCTGCCGCCGTTCGGGCCTCGACATAACCTGGCCCTCTATATTGCTACCGTGTGTCTCAACAAGCATATCCCTATGACCTTGGTTGACGACGGATCGGCTGTCAACGTACTCCCTCTGAAAACGGCGCATATTCTGGGCTTGGAGAAGAATGACTTCATCCCCACGACGCAGACGGTTCGGGCATTCGATGGCACTGTGCGTCGAGTGAGTGGACTTGTCGATCTAGTAGTACGATCGGGCAAGTGGAAAAGAAAATAAGTTGCCAAGTGATTGACATATGCTCATCCTTCAACTTATTGTTGGGAAGGCCTTGGATCCACGCTGCGAAGGCCGTAACATCAACGCTGCATCGAAAAATCAAGGTCCCACTCAATGGCAAAACCGTCACCATTGACGCCACGCCAATTACTGTAGCAGGAGGAGACATTACTTCCGAAGTAAGGGTCGAAGCTACCAATGACGCATGTGGTTTCGAGATTGTCAACATGATCGAGCTGAACTCCGAAAATATGGATCTATATACGGGAAGTCATGTCTGCGAGGTGATTCTCAAAACTGGGAAGTATTTCGGTATCTCTTTATATCCTAGAAAGGAGGAGGTTTTCAAGTTGAAACCACCCGTAGCCAAAGGAGTAACTTTCGGGCTTGGATATGAGCCCACTGAGAAAGATCTACGGGAAAAGAGGGGAAGAACGATCGAAGATCGAGATATTAAAATGGGACCGTATCACCTAACTCTAAACGGTCACTTCGTGAGAGCTGGGGAAGAACTCCCTTGCATGGACTTCCCCGAACCCATCTTTGACCCAAAGAAGAACCTTATGGTCCCAGGAATCGAAGTATTCTAAGATTGCTACTACATCCCTGAAGACATTCTGACCGTGATGCCAATAGAAACCAAGCTTGACCCAATAAATGACGAGAAAGCCATGGGTCTCCTTTTCGGTGAAGAGAAGAAATCACCAATACCAAACGAAGATTTGGTAAGCATGATCCTGAGAAGCGAGCGGTTCGACCCATCTACCCTCATCACCGATGTGGATCCTCTTAGGACCAACACGGGATGGCGGAAAACAATCAAGTGGACTGACAACAAAGGACTTCTTTTCAAGTTGACAACGGGAGAAGGAGAGATGTTCAAGCCAAATGATGTTACCGATTCTCGAGTCCGAGTCCGAGTCGAGTCCGAGTCTGAGATAGGTCCTAAGATTGAGTCTAAGGAGTCAGGTGTTGAAAATACCCCTCCCCTAGCTTTCCCTTCCTATGCACCTTTTCCTAATGGTGGTATTCCGGGGCCTGTCCCGAATACCCCTATCTCGCCACTGAGTTCTGATCAGTTGGCTCAAATGTTAGCGCATTTCGCGCAATTTCAAATCAATAATAATATGAACCAGTTTGCTTACGACTTGTCTTACTTACATTGCAATTCAAACTTTGAAAATGATTGTTTTAATAATGACATTGAGACTGAGGTCGAGGATGAACAGTTGGTCGAAGATGAAGGAGAAGAAGAAGTGGAACCACCCCTGCAGCTGATAAAAGGATTGGAAGAGTACGAACAGAAAACTTCGATCATCGAAGATACCGAAACCATCAATGTGGGTACAACCTTAGAACCACAGGAGCTTAAAATAGGAACTACTTTAAGTCCCACCGAAAGACAGGGGTTCATTGATTTGTTGCATGAGTTCAAAGATGTTTTCGCATGGTCCTACAAAGACATGCCAGGCATTGATAGGGAAATTGCAGAGCACAGGATCCCAATCAAGCCGGGTATAAGCCGTCAAGCGAAACTACGCAAAATGCACACTGATTGGTCTTTGAAGGTCAAAGAAGAAATCGACAAGCAACTCAAAGTCAGGGTTCATCAAGGTGTCGAAATACTCGACCGGGTGGCTAACGTCGTTCCAGTGCCCAAGAAAGATGGCAAAGTTCGGGTTTGTGTCGACTTCCGGGATTTAAACAAGGCAAGTCCGAAGGACGATTTCCCATTACCCCACATCGACATCCTGGTTGACAACACGGCGAAACACGCGTTACTATCCTTTATGGATGGATACGCCGGTTATAATCAGATCAAGATGGCGAAAGAAGATATGCATAAGATCTGCGTTCGAACGCAATGGGGAACCTATTGCTACACAGTAATGCCTTTTGGGTTGATAAACGCAGGGGCCACATACCAGAGGACCGCGACAACATTGCTACATGATTTGATGCACAAGGAGGTCGAGGTTTATGTCGATGACATGATTGTCAAGTCAAAGGAGCGTGATGGCCACCTTGGCACACTACGCAAATTCTTCGAACGGTTGCGCAAGTATAACATGAGGTTGAATCCACAAAAATGCGCATTCGGAGTCACATCCGCAATCATTGTTGGGTCACATCGTTAGCCACCGTGGCATCGAGGTGGACCCATCGAAAATAAAGGCCATAATGGAAATGCCTCACCCGAAAACCGAGAAGGAAATTCGAGGTTTCCTGGGAAGAATCCAATATATAAGTCGGTTCGTGGCAAAGCTAACTATGATATGCGAGCCAATTTTCAAGAAATTGAAGGTCGGGGAACACGTCGTATGGGATGATCACTGCCAAGCTGCGTTCGATAAGATCAAAGAAATACTATCTTCCCCTCCCGTGCTTAGCCCACCAACGGCTGGGTTACCACTTTTATTGTATCTTACAGTCACGGATACTGCAATGGGGGCAATGCTGGCGCAGATAGTCGATAAAGAGGAAAGAGCAATTTACTACATTAGTAAAAAGTTCTTGGAGTATGAAATCAAGTATACTCAGCTCGAAAAGACATGTTTGGCTTTAGTATGGGCGACAAAGAAGTTACGGCACTACATGCTCAGTCATAGTGTCTGCATCCATTCGAAGATGGACCCAATCAAATACTTGTTTGAAAAACCAGTTCTGAACGGCAGAGTGTCAAGATGGACTTTAATGCTTTCCGAGTTCGACCTGAAATATGTACCGCTAAAAGTGATAAAGGGAAGGGCGGTTGCGATTTCCCCGGCGGATAACCCGATAGAAGAAACTGAGGTTGTGGATACATGGCCATTTCCCGACGAAGATATCGTTCACATAGACAATGATACGTGGGACCTCTATTTCGATGGAGCATCGAACTATAGGGGATACGGGATAGGAGTTCTACTCATTTCACCGGAAGGTGAACATGTTCCTATATCGATCAAGTTGGACTTTAACGTCACTAATAACGCGGCTGAGTATGAAGCATGCCTACTCGGTTTGCACAGTGCTCTCGAGTTAGGCATCAAAAAGCTTGTAGTACATGGGGACTCGTCACTAGTGATCAATCAAGTGGCCGGGACGTGGAAAACCCGAAGTGATAGTTTGGCTCCGTACCAAGCAAAAATCGAAGAACTAGAAAAGTTGTTCACCGAGGTCAAGTACGTGCACCTCCCCAGAGACGAAAACCAGTTTGTTTGATGCACTATCAAAGCTAGTCGCTCCGATCAACATACCTGATCATATGGATACTATGCCGATATGTGTCGAACGAAGATCGTCACCTGCTTATGTTAATGTAATCGGAGACACAGAAGAAACCGAGGCCGAACCTTGGTATCATGCTATTTTGAAATTTAAAGAATCAGGAGAGTATCCACCCGACATGGATAACCGCGGAAAGCGCTATTCGAATGCTAGCCGCTCGATTCGTTAGAACCAATGACGGACAATTGTACAAGAAGACTGCGCAAAATATCCTTCTGCGATGCATAGACTCACCAACTGCGAAAAGAGTCATGGAAGAAGTCCATGACGGAGAGTGTGGCCCACACATGAATGCCCATATGTTGGTTCGTAAAATCATGAGACTGGGGTATTATTGGACAACGATGGAGACAGATTGTCGCCAATATGTCAAACATTGCCATAATTGCCAAATCTTCGCAAACATACAGCATGTGCCGCCATCACTGTTATACACTTTGACATCACCATGGCCTTTCTCAACATGGGGAATCGACATTATTGGAAAGGTCAACCCATCTGGAACAGGTGGGCATTGCTTCATGTTAGTCGCCATCGACTACTTCACGAAGTGGGTAGAAGTGAAATCATACAAAGTCCTACAAGCGAAGCAGGTAGCAAAGTTCATTCAGAATGAAATCATTTGCAGATATAGGGTGCCGCATGAGCTCATTAGCGATCATGGCACTCACTTCCAGGCTGAAACTGCCGTAATACTTGAAAAGTATAAAATCAAACACCACAAGTCGTCACCGTATCGACCCCAAACAAATGGTGCGGTGGAAGCCGCCAACAAGACAATCACTGTGATTCTCAGAAAGATGACCGACAATTATCGCGAATGGCCGGAAAAGATACCGTTCGCACTATGGGGATACAGAACGTCTATTCGCACAGCCACTGGAGCAACTCCGTTCTATTTAACATATGGGATGGAAGCAGTTCAGCCTATCGAATTAGAGGTACCTTCTTTAAGGATCCTGTTAGAAAGTCGAGTCCCTGAAGCGACTGGCTGCAAGCCAGGTATGATTCCTTGGTCATGCTCGACGAGCGACGGTTAAATGCACTACATCATGTTCAACTCTATCAGAAAAGGATACAAAGGGCATTTAACAAAAAGGTGAAACCTCGAGGAATAAAAGATGGAGATTTAGTCCTAAAGTCCGTTCGCGCTTTACTACCAATTGACCCGAGGGGAAAATTCAAGCCGAACTGGGCCGGTCCTTACCTGGTAAAGAAGATATTATCGGGAGGCGCAGTCAGACTGACAGATCTAGATGGAAATGACTTTGCGAATCCGACGAATTTGGATCAACTGAAGAAATACTATCCGTAGAACTCATTCTCAATGTCGTAAAATAAAAATTTTGAATTGCAGTGCTCGTGAGCGAGTCTAGGCCGCGGCACTTTTGCTTCGCTGCTTTTTGTGCGTTATAAATCGATGATTGCAGCGCATTTGTTTTGTGGAACTACGAGCTCGGTTTGATTCTGTTGATAACAGATACGTAGGCAGCTCTTTAAAAGAGTACAACCGACCCTTTCTTTGAATAAAATGAAATTTTATGCAGAAACTGGAATTTTTAATAGATAGTAAGTCTTATTAAAGATCGGGCGATGCCCGTTACATCCTTCAAAAGAAAAAGAAAACAACTAGCAACAGATAATAAGTAGTAGTATTAAATAATAAATTGGAGTCGAAGGCTCCTATATCTTCTTTTTCCCTTTGCCTTTTGACCGAGGCTCCTGGGGAGGAGGGGTAGTTGTGTTCTGTCTAGCGCGCTTCTTAGGAGGGATCATCATTTCCTCCCGAGGGCCCAGCCTATCTTTTACACTCAAGCGAGGACCTAGCCTCCCTTCTAAGGCTGAGCCCGAGTGTGCCTTTGAACCCAACCGTTTCCACACACCTGTCGCCTGTGAGTCAGTCTTAGGAGTTTTCTCGGTCTTAGCGCTCGATGTAAGCTAGGATAAGGATATAGGTTCAGATGAGTAATGCCAAGTCTCGGAATGAGCTTTATTTAACAATTTAGGCAAAGATGCTGAGTCATATAGATGTGAGTTTGTGTTGGGAACAGAAAATAGGAAAAACCCGCTGAAAAGAAAGAAGGCGTGGAAGAAAAATATGAAAAACCCGCTGAAAAGAAAGAAGGCGTGGAAGAAAAATAGTAAAAGCCCGCTGAAAAGAAAGAAGGCGGTGGCAAGAAATGATGAAAACTCGCTGAAAAGAAAGGAGGCGAGGAGAAGAGTGACAGAATGTTCCCAAACAAGAGTGATGTGTGATGTCTAAGTGCTTTCATAAGATCAGTCTGTGTTTAGTGTCGGGCGAAGCCAACGTTGTTGCTCTGTGATTTTAATCCACCTTGTCAATGCCAAGTGATCTTGATTCCCGTGTGCCCTCGGGAGCACGCCCATGCCATACGATATCTCCATCCCAAGTTCGACGACCTTGTGATTCCCATTTGCCATCTTTTGGCGCCGGAATGGCCAATTTACATTTCTACCCCCAACAAGTCAATAATTGAATTTAAACTCGTGCACACTTACGGTTTTATTTTCTTTTTTTGTTTTACGGTAGCGGGCTACGCCCACGTTGTTTGCAAGTCATACAGAGTGTCCGTGTCATGTTTCATGCTCACCCATCAAGGTCTGATTGCAAAAAATTTCAAAATTTCAAAATTTCAAAAAACTTTTTGCGAATTATGGGATAGATGATCCAAGTAGTGGTACATTTCAAGTCAAGGTTCAAATCTCAAAGTTCAAAATCAAATTTTGGGTCGACGACCCAACATCCAAGTGATTCATTTCAAATTCAAAATTTGGGTCGATAGCCCAATTATTCAAAATTCTCAACATGTTCAAATTTCGGGTCGATGACCCAGTCTTTCAAACTCAAATTTCTGGTCGATGACCCAACATTCCAAGTGAGGTCAAATTCAAACTTCGGGTCGATGGCCCAGTTTTTCAAAATTTTCAAATTCAATTTTCAGGTCGATGACCCAATCTTTTAAATGATCCAATTTCAAGATCGATGATCCGAATGTGCTTATGTGATGATTATTGCTCGTACATTTTCTATGTTTCAAATGTAGCAGGATATGCTTCAACTGGGGGCTCTAAAGTCTTCGACTTTAGAGCCATTGCAAACTGGGGGCTCTGAAGCCGTTGGCTTCAGAGACCATTATCAAGATGCAGGGGATGATATCCACCAAGAATTCAATTCAATACAAGAGTATGAGATGGAAGAATTCCGTAGCTGAAAGCAAATGATGAAAGCGGCGGCGACCTCCTTGGAAAGTCCCGTCCCATTCGGACAAGTGCCAGCAGATGATAAATTTTGGGCAAATGTCAGCGGATGATGAATTTTGGACAAACGCCAGCAGATGATAAACTTTGGGCATGTGTCAGCAGTGGCCGAACTACGACGCGGGTTTGATTCCGTCAGAAACGGATACGTAGGCGCCTAAGGATAAGGCTCAACCCACCATTTATGCAATTTATGGGTCGATGACCAACGATGATATTTCGACACAACAAAAGCAAGAGTCAATCCCCCAACGAAGTTTCAGGTATGATCTCTTCTTATGGCTGGCGAGCTTATATACGCAAGTCTAATGGACTATAAACGACCCGAAATCCTCGGAGTCGAGAGGGACCTGGGGTATACTTTGACTTTCGCCTTGTCCAAGCCTCAGTCAAAGTGGGGGCTCTGTAGATACCCGTATCCGTCGATATTGGAATTTATAGAGAACCCGACAAACACCCGATGATGATAGGACACATGTATTCTTTAGTTGTCATTGTCATTATTTGGAGCTCGTTTTACGAGGTAGAATGGGCGTCGTCGATAAAGTATTTTATTAATTTAAATGATATTTAAATTAATGTTTTTTTAAGTGAATTCATTCTGTTAATTTAAATGATATTTATTTTAATGTTTTTAGTGAGTTCATTTTGTTATTTTAAATGATATTTAAAATTAATGTGTTTTTTAAGTGAATTCATTTTTTATTTAGTTTAAATGATATTTAAATTAAAGCTTTATTTTGAATTTATTTTCTTAAGTTTATTTTATTGAAAATAAAATAAATATTTGATTTGAAAAATCATTTTATGAGTATATTTGATTTGAAAAGTCATTTATTTCAATTTATTAATTGATTTGAAAAATCGATTTGAAAAGCGAAGAAAACTCGTTTTGAACACTTGTTTTTGAGCTCGATTTTAGCTCGGTTTTTGAGCCCGTTTCCTTTACGAATTGGCACGAATCTCGAGTACACTAACCCACCTAGACCAATACCCATCCACCCTTGTTCGAACCCCCTCACAAGCAGCCCAAATTCTCGTCCCAAACCCCTCACAAGCAGCCCGCAACCCAATCCCGTATACCCTGTTTTGCAGCTCAATTCGCGAGCCCAAACCCGCTCCAAACACTACCAAGACCCGTACCCATTAACCCTAACCCATACCCTAGTATCCTACCCATATTATCCTAGCTTAATCACCAAGAAAACCCCCCTCAAACCCTCACAAAAGTCGATGGACAGCAGCCATCCGTGAGCTAGCCCGATTTGCCCTTCCTCCCTTTTAACCTACTTTAACTCCCTATAAATACCACCCCTTCACCATACATTCATTCCTTTAAGTTCTCCACACATCCAAGCATCACATACAAGCTTTAAACCTCAGAAACAAACCCTAAACATCCTTCAAAAACCCTAAACAAAACCGACACACAAACTGAAACTGTTTGTGTGTCCTCTTCGAAAACCCATTCGTTCCTCCATCAAACCTCCATAAAAACTCGAGTTTCTTGTTCCTAATTAACCACATAACATCCATATACACATTAGACAAAGAATTACGAGCCAAATTGCCCTTGAGAGTACACGAAATCCCTCGAAAAACAGAGTGAAATAACACTCTGTTTTCGCGGTTTCTTCTTGTCTGTCCAGTTCTGTTTGTGCTCGTTTTTCGTGCCCATTAACCCAAAACGAGCAGGGGTTGCTTTAAGATCCTTGTTCTCCTCTCTTTCTAGTTTCCAAAACATCTTTCGAATCGAATTTTCGTCGTGAAACGAGGGAGATATCACTGTTTTAAAATCGCTGTCCAGAAACTTTCCAAAACGCGTGTTTGCTTTATTCTTCGTCGACGACGGCCTCTCGAGATAAAATCTACCATCGATTATGACCCAAGACGGTGTCAACGATACATGTAGGTTGAGGGTGCATCAAATCCCCTTTTCTCTCCTTTTTTTTATTTCGGTTTTTTATGCCTTTTTTTATAGTTTGTTTTTTGTTTGTTTTCGTTTTGTTTATCGTTTGTTTTAATTAACTATGAAACTAGTTAGTCCGAGTATGAGTTAAAGTACCACCACGAACACCCGCGTTGACTTGAGATGGGAAAAGAAACCGCTACTTCTGTCGGTCGTACACCCCCGTCTCATTTACATATCCTCGTGTTCAAGGTAGGGCATAAATAAAACGAGTTGTCTAACTTCGTTCTTCGCTTTCGACCCCCTTTTGTTTCGGCCAAATCGACATACCCTAGGACCCGTTGTATGTTAGTTTAACCTCTGATTGTTAACCTAGGACATATTTAGATGACTTTAATTTAATTTAATAACCTAATTAGACACGATAGGTGGCTTCGACGTAAGTTATAAAATCAATCGACGATTCTCAGAATAATTGAATGCATCTCTCTCTTTCACCTAATTTCTCGCTAGTATAAGAGTGCGTGATTAGCACCTTCTTATTGACACTCGATGAGTTAAATTAATTAGCGAATTTGACCTAATTAGTTCCTTTAGGCCGTGTTAATGCACCCTCGTGCGACAATCAATCAACATCGTTTTTTTACTCGTTTTCTAACTTGTTTCTTATCCCTTTTCGCAATCACTCGATCTAATCAATGAATCTAACTTAGGAACTAGGTTGGCCTTGTCTTGGCCGTGAGGGTGGCCGTTGGTTTGGGCCGTGGGGTGGCCGTTTTATTTACCTTTCTCGTTTTGTTTTTATACCGTTTGTTTCCTCGTTGTTTCATTGTTTGTAATTTATCGTTTGTTATCGAGTTGTATTTTTTTCAAGTTAGCTTTCTTTTATTGAGTCAAAACCTTTTCAAAAACCTTGGTCTTGTTTGGTTAGACGGTTGTTCCCCAATGCTTGTAGGAGCGTAGTAAACCGCATGTTGTCTAAAGCAACATGGCCCGGTTTATGCTAATGCATGCTTTGGTGCGTAGCCCTATGTCTAATTCGATGAGATTAAGTGAGAGCGCGCAACACGAGGAGTGACCCAAGGCCGTGTGTCATGTAGGCCGTGAGTCACCTCCCCTTGTGCACGGTTTTCAAGGCCCAATGGCCGTGTGTTTTGTGTCGCGTATTGCGTTGTATGTAGCAAACCGTATTTAGATCGAGTTGTATCTTTAATTTGTCGTTGTGTCGGCATGAAATGCCTGGTTTGTAATAGGTAGATCCCAACGGCTCCCCCATTCCCCCTAAGCCTTGTTTGCTTTCGTTTGTATGTTGTTAGATCAATCAACCCACATGCTAAATTACAACTTTGACAAAGTTAGTTTAGTTGCATCTAAATCGACATAGAAACTTCACATGTTAGGGTTAAAATGATGTTTGCATTTCATATATCGTAGTAGCTATGACCTTGTTTGAACTCCGACACTTGACTTAGTAGAGGCCGTTATTGACGGGCGGGGTTGGGTGTCCTTATGGGCTTCCCAACACGTACCCTCACCCCTTACTCAAGATCTATGGTTTGTGGATCCGTCTAAATACCATTGGATTACGAGAGTCATTCAAATCGAGTGATATAGGGTACAAGTCTTTATCTTTAATCACTCGTAGTCGATGGGCTTTATGCTTTTCGATGAAAGGTGTAAAGTTGACTTGAACGGTTCCAAGTTCCCAAAAAACTTGGTGGCGACTCTAATATGTCTTAATTCGATTCGAAAGAACCTCGAGTCGATTATGCCTAGTGTGGATCCCGCGGACGCAGTTCCCGAGGGCCTTGTCCACAACGGAGTTGTCGCCTCAACCCTCCATCAATGCTTGAAATATTATCGTGGTGGTGAAAGGAAGATAGACGGAGACGCCAAACCCTTCTCTAAGGTCGACTCTTTCTTCGCTGACGCAAAATTCTTTGAAGAGAATGGTACTTCCAGTGAGTTCATGCCAACCACCATCTCTTCAACAGGAAAAGGAGGTAAGCGGGAAAAGAACATCATCAAAGAAGATGAAGCTGCAAGTCCTGCTAAAGAAAATGATGTTAAGAAAGATGTAGACAAGGTCAACAAAACAGCTACTCCTGTTGCGTCACCCAAGAAGCAAGAGACGCCGCAGAAAACTACACCGCCAGTACTACGCTACATCCCGAAGTCTCGCCGCAAAGATGGGGAGAGTCCTTTTGCAGAGTGTCTAACACCAAAGATAGAGCCTAAGGATAAAAAGTCAAGTCTGGTGTTCAAGCAGGAATGGGTAGCCAAAGTCGTTACACCTCTACCAAGTTCATCTCAAACGAAGATTGTGAGACCTCCTTCGAATGGTTTCGTCTGTTCATCCAGTCAATCATCAAATGAAGAAAACAAGGGGATATTTGATTCCAATGCTTACAAGCTACTGGCAAAGGCGGGATATGACTTTACAAATCCGACTCCTCTCGGCAAAGTTATAGAAGTTGAGCCGTACGGTCTGAACAAAGCGCAACATGAAATGTTCAAGCAAGATGGGAGCTTCATGGTGACCAAGGCCGGGCTCGGATATGAGTCTCCTGCGCCTGTGAAGATTGGTGCTCGTAGAAAAGGGGCTACTACGTCTTCTCAGCACATCACAGTAGAAGAGGTCGAAGAAAATGAAGGAGAGGAAAAGATGCATCCATCTTCAGTCTTCGATCGAATAAGTCCACCTGCAGAGAAGTGTCGCCCTTCTATATTCACAAGGTTAGGGAGACCAAGTGCTTCAACCAAACACATTTCTGTATTTGCTAGGCTTGGAAATCGAGGAGAAAGTAAAGTCAAAGTGTCAACACCTTCGTTGCGCATAAACAAGAAGGGCGCAATACACGAACGCTTGGGCGGTCCATCAAAAACAGTCTTCAGTCGACTAGGGGCTCCCAAGAAGAATAGTGGCAAGGGTCGTCCTCTCTCAACTTCTTCAACACAAAATGAAGAAGAAGTAAGAGTAAGCGATGACTTGAGAAGCGCAATACCATCTCGCATGAAGCGTATGCAAGTAGTGGATATCATCCAACATGAGCCGCTCAAAGCAAGGAGGCGCGTACTAGTTCTTACTGGTCAGCAAAAGAATGCCGAAGAGATTGTGCCTTCATCTTCACGTCCCTGTGATACAAAGAAGTCAAGTGACTTAGAAATCACAACGTCGTCATATCACATCACAGTAGAAGAGATACCTGACGAGAACGAAGAAGTTGAGGCGGATGAGGCCCCTGAAACACTTGAAGACGGGGGGCAATCGACTGTAGATGAACTCAAGGAACTCAACTTGGGAACTATTGAAGATCCTCGGCCCATTTATGTTAGTGCTCTGTTGACTAAGGAAGAAGAAGAGGAGTACTACAAGTTGTTGGTCGAGTACAAGGATGTCTTCGCTTGGAGCTATAAAGAGATGCCTGGACTCAGCCCAAAAATTGCAGTTCATCGTCTAGCAATCAAGAAAGGCACTAGTCCCAAAAAGCAACCTCAACGTCGTTTCAGACCGGAACTTGTACCTGAAATTGAAAAGGAAGTCAACAAACTCATTGAAGCAGGTTTCATTCGAGAAGTCAAATATTCTACCTGGATAGCAAACATTGTCCCAGTCAGAAAGAAGAATGGACAATTGCGCATATGTGTCGACTTTAGAGACCTTAATGATGCGTGCCCGAAGGATGACTTCCCTTTGTCAGTCACAGAGTTAATGATTGACGCAACCACTGGTCATGAAGCCCTCTCATTCATGGATTATACTGCTGGTTACAATCAAATACATATGGCACCTGAAGATCAAGAAGCAACGGGTTTTCGAACCCCAAAAGGGATCTTCTGCTACACGGTCATGCCGTTTGGATTGAAGAATGCTGGCGCTACGTATCAACGCGCAATGCAAAAGATTTTCGATGACATGCTACATAAAACAATAGAGTGTTATGTTGATGACGTGGTTTTCAAATCAAAGAAAAGAGAAGACCATATCAAAGACCTTCGATCCGTCTTTGAAAGACTTAGAAAATGTCAACTCAAGATGAATCCACTCAAGTGCGCATTTGGAGTTACATCTGGGAAGTTCTTAGGTTTTGTGGTCAGGCATAGAGGCATTGAAATTGACCAAACAAAAATCAAAGCTATCAACGAAATGCCGGAACCAAAGACATTGAAAGAGTTGCGCGGATTGCAAGGACGTTTGGCATACATCCGAAGGTTCATCTCTAACTTAGCCGGCGTTGCCACTGTTCACCATCTCATGAAAAAGGATGCTCCATTTCAATGGGATGAAAAATGCAAAAAGGCTTTTGATAGCATCAAGAAGTACTTGGCCAGCGCGACAGTGCTGGGGGCACCAATTCCAGGAAGGCCACTTGTCCTCTACATTGCAGCACAAGAACGCTCACTGGGGGCAATGTGTGCTCAAGAAATTGAAGACCGCAAGGAGAGAGCACTCTACTACCTGAGTCGTACCTTGGTTGGAGCTGAGTTGAATTACGCGCCCATAGAGAAGATATGTCTTGCTTTGGTGTTCGCCATCCAGAAGTTGAGGCACTACATGCAGGCGCATACCATACATGTGGTATCAAAAGCTGATCCAATCAAGTACATACTCTCAAGACCAGTCTTGTCTGGAAGACTTGCGAAATGGGCAATGTTGCTTAAGCAAAGATGACTTGGTGTTCGTGCCTCAAAAGGCTGTGAAAGGTCAAGCTATCGCCGACTTCTTTGCTGATCATCCAGTGCCAGCAGAGTGGGAAATTTCAGATGACCTCCCAGGAGAAGAAATTTTCTACGTGGACGTTCTACCTCCATGGCAGATGTACTTTGATGGTGTTGCAAGGCAAGATGGAGCTGGAGCTGGAGTTGTGTTTGTAACTCCACAAAATCATCTCATGCCATATGCCTTTACACTTACTCAGTTGTGCACGAATAATATGGCAGAATACCAAGCTCTTATACTCGGCCTTCAAATGGCGATTGAAATAGGCGTCAGAGATATGGACATCTACGGAGACTCAAAGTTAGTGGTCAACCAAGTCCTTGGTGAATATGAAGTGAAAAAGGAAGACTTGATTCCCTACCATCAACAGGCATTACAACTGCTGAATCAACTTGACGACATCCATGTTGGTCATGTACCAAGGAGTGCCAATAAGTTGGCTGACGCGCTTGCTAATCTTGCAGCCACTTTGGCACTGGGGGCAGAAGAGTCTATGCAAGTCCCGATCTGCAAATCGTTGGGCGATCTTTGCTTGAAGGAGAAGAAAATGTAGACACAACCAACATGATATGCGTCTACACAGCTGATGAAGATGATTGGCGTCAACCTATCATTGATTTCTTGGACCACCAAAAGTTACCTGATGATCCCAGACACAAGGTTGAGATACGTCGACGTGCTCCAAAGTTTATTCACTATAAAGGGACGCTTTACAGACGTTCTTTCTCAGGACAATGGTTGAGGTGTCTAAGCAAGGACGAAGGCTGCTTGAAGCAATGCATGAAGCTCACTCGGAATTTGTGGCGCTCATCAATCAACGGGCCTAAACTTCATGATCGCGTAAAGAGAATGGGGTATTACTGGCCAACCATGGTACAAGATTGTATGGACTTTGCGAAAAAATGTGAACCCCGTCGCTTCTCGCAAACTTCATACACCAACCGCCGGAGCCGTTGCATCCTACTGTTTCTTCATGGCCTTTTGAAGCTTGGGGACTTGATGTTGTGGGACCTCTTACTCCAAAGGCCTCAAATGGACACGAGTATATCCTCGCGCCACGACTACTTCTCAAAATGGGCAGAAGCCATCACACTACGGGAAGTGAAGAAAGAAAATGTTGTGGACTTCATTAGAACCCAAATTATCTACAGATATGGTGTACCTCAACGTATCACAACTGACAATGGGAAACAATTTTTCAACCATCTGATGACAAGTCTGGGAGAAAAATTCAAGTTCAAACAATACAAGTCATCCATGTACAATGCCGCAAAATGGTTTGGTCAAGCCTTCAATAAAACTCTTTGCAACTTGTTGAGAAAAGTAGTAGCAAAGTCAAAGCGAGATTGGCATGAAAGAATTGGTGAGGCGTTATGGGCATACTGTACCACATACAAAACACTTACTCAAGCAACCCCGTATGCATTGGTGTATGGAGTGGAGGCCGTGCTGCCTTTGGAGTTGCAGATACCTTCCTTACGCATTGCTATTCAGGAGGGACTCACAGATGATGAGAATGACAAGTTGCGATTAGCAGAGTTGGAAGCTCTCGATGAAAAGAGACTAGAGGCTCAACAAAAGCTCCAATGTTATCAAGCAAGGTTGTCACGCGCATTCAACAAAAAGGTGCGCCCTCGTTCTTTCCAAGTGGGAGACCTGGTACTTGCAGTACGAAGGCCAATCATCACATCTCACAAACCAATTGGTAAATTCACCTCTAAGTGGGATGGCCCATACGTGGTGCAAGAAGTCTACACAAATGGTGCTTATAAGATTGTTGATGAAGACGGTGTGCGTGTCGGTCCAATCAACGGAAAATTCTTGAAGTGCTACTATTCTTGAAGCTCAACAGTGAAAGCTCCTAAGTAAGAGGTTAAACTGCATACCCAAAAAAAAAAGAAAAAAAAAAGAAAAAAAAGAAAAAAAAAGGAAAAAAAAAAATGTCCTTCCCTTTTATGAACTACGTCGGCTTGATCTTGTAAAGTGCTTCGTGCTTTACAGGTACGTAGGCAGCTTGGGTGAACATGTAGCTCAAGTGCAGCCACACTTCCAAACAAACATCATCCCTCTTTATGAACTACATCGGCTTGATCTTGTAAAGTGCTTCGTGCTTTACAAGTACGTAGGCAGCTTGGGTGAACATGTAGCTCAAGTGCAGCCACACCTCCAAACAAACACCTTCAATCTTTGAACTATGTTGACTTGATGCATTGTGTAGCCTCTTGGAGTCGACAAGTGCATTACATCTCCTAGAAGAGTAGCTCGCCGTCTTGTTCTTCCTGTCGACGAGTCAATACATTGCGTGACTCGGAGTAGCTCACAGTCTTGTCTCTTACACCTCCTGCAGTCGACGAGCTAGGTTCATTGCATGGTAACTCTAAAGAGAAACCAAAATGACCCATCTCGGATTAGCTCATAGTTTCTTCATGTCGACGAGTCGGTATATTACATGATCCAGAATACCTTTCGAAACTTCATGCGGTCGACGAATCAGGTACATTGCATGACAACTCCGAAGAGAATCGAAATGATCCGACCGGAGTACCTCCCAAAACTTCATGCGGTCGACGAATCGGGTACATTGCATGACAACTCCGAAGAGAGTCGAAATGATCCGACCGGAGTAATCCAAAATCATCATGCGCTTTTATTTCTTTTCACACTACATAAAAAAAAAAAAAGAAAAAAAGTGTGAATTTGTGACAAGTGTTGTCGATCAACATCATATATAATTCATAAATAATGATGATCTGTTTGTTTTAATCAACAAAGTGGACGAAAGTCAACAAATGTCTGCAATTCTCATATGTCATTAAACACTATAAAAAAACAAGTGTGACTTGTGCGGGCGTCAGTCTTTCATAGATATCAAGACCATCATGTACTGTGAAATTTTGCGATAAGCGACCTCGACACAGAGTATGAGGACGGACCGACAAATATTGCTATTGCCCCGGGATGACACACGACACCAACGATCATCGACGTGGTGGGACCACCTCACCAATAATGTGCCACCCATCTTGAGGTTTGGAGGTTTAGCCCGCTGAATATAGAAGAAGTAGCCGCTGCAAATGAAACGGAAAAAGGGCGTTAAGAGAAGAGTTCAAGCAGTAACAACCGTCACGCTAGAAATTACACTTGCTAACCTGAGTGTGATGTAGATATGGCTCATCAAGACTCACCCTCTCTAAGACAAGTCGTCGATTCGTCCCTCATCCGGCGTCGGTTTCAACAAGATTAAGCCTTTTGGTCACAATGCTAAAAAGGAAATGGCCCCATAACCTCCATAAATAAGTGGCGGCGCCGCCGCCGATAAGACCCTCCTGTTTCACCTCGGCTAGCCACAAAGCTCGAGAACAAATACTTGATCACAACGTGCGTGGTAAAATGAAGAATGTTAGAAAGTGAAGATAGCTACCATAAAACAAATAGGTGAAAAAAAAAAGAACAATCACGATTTGCAGCCGTGAAGAGTAGTCAAATTAATCAAATTCTTATACAATTATGGTTTTATAATTGGTAATGCTATAGCAAGATAAGAAGGGACGAACAAGCATACCTGTGCTCTTGGAAATCTCAAGCGACGATTAAACCAAAAAAAAAAAAAGGCGATGATGTTTTGATGAGCATGGAGGTTGTCGAGTATATATAGGCATGGGGGTGGTCTCTAAACCCTATTTTCAAAAAAAAAAAAAAAAAAAAAGCTTGCAGCCGAAGAATAGAAACGGCAAAAGTTAGGGAACTCCGCAATTGATTATTTTGTTTCCCGAAGAATTCACCCCTCACGTGGACTTCAACGTACATGTTTGACTAACCAAGTAATTTGGGCTTATGATCGCTTTTTAGATTGAGATTGCTCAGTTGATAAAGCATTAAAGAGTCAAATAAACAATTCACCCGCCAAGTTAGATAATAACAGGGTGACATGACAAAAAAAATGGGCCATCTTTACGATAAGTTTGGGTACGCCTCGAGTTCCAAGTCAAAACACAAATTCATCCGTCAAATCGGATAATAACAGGACACTAAAAAATGAAAGGTCACTGTAACGACGAGTTCTAGTACCTGACGACTTTCAAGTCAAACAAAAGATGTCATCCGCCAAGTCTAAAAGATGACAGGGTGATGTAAAAAAAAAAAAAAAAAAAAAAAAAAAAAAAAAACTCCCTTTACGACAAGTTAGGGTGCTCATCATCGACTTCCAAGTCAAAGCCAAAATGAATCGAGACCTCGCCACATCAAGACACCAAAAAAGGCGCACGTGACAAGGTCCCGAGGGGGCAATTTGTAGGCACTGAAAATTTATTAAAGTGCCGAATAAATAAAATAATTAATAAAATCGAGTTAACACTAAATTTTAGCTCGATTTAGTTATTTTGCCCCAATTAAATGATATACGGGTCGATTCGTGTTACAAAATGGGTTATCCGGATCATTAAACCCGAAAAAGATCAAATTTGGGCCAAGTTCACTAATAAACCCGTAAATGGGCCTGTGAATCCAAAAGTCCACCAAGGGGAATTGGAAATCTATAAATAGAGCCATTCTCATTCATTTCGGGTTAGAGAAATCATAATCATAAAATTCAGAGAGAAGAAGACACAAAAGCTCTATAAATTCCCTCTGCAAGACACCTCTGCAAGCAGTCAACAAGCACACCAAAACTGTGCCGCCTGCCCAAGAAATTCAAGTTCAAGCTACAACATTCAAGAGAGAACAAGTCGCAGTGACCCTCTCAAGAATACAAATCGACACCTCCTACAGTGTGCATACAACCTCTACAGGTGTCATTCAAATACAACGTTCGCGCCTCTACTACAGACAGCGTTTACGTGATCTACTACGACATTTAGAATCAGAGGATACATTAGAGATTGTACACATAAACTTTCTGATATTAATAAAAATTCATTTGTTTCCTATTTTGTATTACATTTATTTTGCGATACAAAATTTGCTGTTACAAATTTTGGTGAACCCGACGTGAAGATCTCTACCTCTCATCTCTCTTTCTTTGTTTTATTCAAGTCTACCAAAACAAGAAGATGTCTACTAAGCAAAGCATCTCCTCCACCCATCCAAGAAGACCTACGCAGATATCCTACGGGTACCCCCATTGCTACCTCCCTCGCTACGCGATCGGTTGGCATCTCCACAAGAGGAATGGCAAAGAAGGCCGCTGTCAATGCTCCGCCGCCGATCTACGCTCCGCACACGTCCCAACTAGGCCGCGCAAGTTCTCTCGTCGCCTCCATAGCCGCTGCTGCTGCTCACAGGCGCTTCGGCGCCTCTTCTCCTTCACGCGAGGAGACTAGAAGTGTTAAGGTTGACAAAAAGGCTTCCCCTGCAAATCCAAGGCGTCGCCAAAGAAGAAAGAAACATCAACTCCTAGCGTCGCTTGGTCATGGTGATAAGTGGTGATACTCTTGAGGATCGAATGCGAAAAATGAATGAACTCCTTGAGAAGATGATGAAGGAAAATGAAGAAAAGAACAAAAAAATTGATGAGCTCCAAAAAGAGGTGGTGGCACTCCGTGACAGAAGAAGCCGAGAGCGAGCATGGTGACACCGATAGGGATGATGATAGCGATAGAGAAGTTGGCGAGGATAGGGAAAAGCCAAAGAATGAGATCGAACTTCATCAAGAGAAGGCTGCAGGAGTTAATAGCCAAGACGATCAAGTGTCAGTTGGATGATAGCTCGACAAGTAGTGGACGCTACATCAAGCCTTACACTAAGAGGATTGACGATCTGCGATGCCATCTGGCTATCAACCTCCAAAATTTCAACAATTCGACGGGAAGGGGAACCCAAAGCAACACATCGCCCACTTCGTCGAGACATGCAACAATCTTTGGAAAGAAGGTGATCGTTTGGTGAAGCGATTCGTTCGTTCGCTCAAAGGGATCGCGTTCGACGGTACACGATCCGGACTCGAGTCGATTGACACCGGGGTCACATGGAAGATGAATTCCTCAACAGATTCTACTGACACCGACGTGTCGTCGGATGAGCGAATTGACAAAGACAACTCAATGGCAAGATGAGCCTGTCGTCGATTACATCAACAGTGGCGTGCGGCTGAGTCCGAATGCAAGGATCGCTTAAGTGAAGCGTCAGCGGTTGAAATGTGCGTCAACGGGATGAAATGGGACATTCTTTACATCCTGAAAGGGATCATGCCAAAGAGCTTCCAAGACCTAGCTACCCGCGCCCATGACATGGAGATCACAATCAAAGAACATGGTAGTGCTCGACCAAGTTCTTCTAAGGTGCCAAGTGAAAAGAAGGAGTTCAAGAAAAATGATAAGAACTCCAAATCGTCGACAAAGGAAACAATGGTCGTCGAAACCAATGAGCACACCCAAAAATCTCGTCAAAGCCTAAGTATGAAAAGAAGAAAGAGTCATTCTCTTACAACTACCAATGAGACAAGCCTACATTGAAGGAGTTGCGAGGCTAAGAAATACCCATTCCCATTCGAACTTGTGCTGGAATGCTCGATGACCTCTTAGAGAAGAAGGTTATACAATTGCCGTGAGTCGAAGCGCCCGAGCAAGCAAACAAGACAAACGATCCCACCATCACTGTCGTTATCACAGGATGGTGAGTCACCCTATTGAAAAGTGTATAACACTCAAGGAGAAGATCATGCGACTCTCGAAGGAAGGGAAGATCATTCTTGACTTGGATGACACAAGAACTACAAATCAAACTACATCGTAGTCTTGGAGCAACCTGACGACCCAATTATACGACAAGGACAAAGTGTGTCTATATATTGCGATTCGAGTTTTGAGCTCGTGGCATTACGGATCCAAGGGTCATTGTCATCACTACCTCCAATGCCATTGGAAGAAAGACTACCTCCTCGGGATAAGAATGAGGAAAAGAAGCATGAAGATGACGATGAAGGTTGGACTTTGGTTACGCGCAAGAAGTCAAAGAAAACAAACAAGACAGACAATGAACCTGTTCATCGTCGAAGAAAACAATCAAAAAGGACGAAATCTCGCAAGACGAAGGGAAAGAGAAAGTCCAAAACAGTGGTCAAACCACATGTCTTGCCTATCGATATACTTGAGCAAGAACCACCGAGTCCCGTCACCTTAAAAGAATTTTTCCCACAAGACTTCTTAAACAAGGTTACTAGATGAGAGGTAGAGATCCCGACGTGAAGATCTCTACCTCTCATCTCTACCGCGCAAGTTCCCACAAGAATTTTGGTGAACCCGACGTGAAGATCTCTACCTCTCATCTCTACCGAAATCCTCAAGTTGGTGCAATTTTAGAAGAAAAGTAATATTTTGGATGTAATTTTCAAAAAAAATTATATAAGGCTGTAATTTTCAAAATGAGGTTTATAAAAGGCTGTAATCAACAATTTACCCTTATTAGATACATATCTTTAGTTAGCTAAATACGCTCTTGTAAGTTACTAGATACACTCCTTTCGTTAGCTAGATACGCTCTTGTAAGTTACTAGATACACTCCTTTAATTTACTAGATACATATCTTTAGTTAGCTAAATACACTCTTGTAAGTTATTAGATACACTCTTGTAAGTTACTAGATACATAGATACACTCCTTTAACTTACTAGATACATATATTTAGTTAGCTAGATACACCCTTGTAAGTTACTAGATACATACTTTTTACTTGCTAGATACACTTCTTAAATTACTAGATACATATATTTAGCTAGCTAGATACCCTTCTTTAAGTTACTAGATACATATCTTTAACTAGCTAGATACACTTTGTTATATTACTAGAAACATATCTTTAAGGTACTAGATACACTCCTAGACACAATGGTGAAAAATACCCACTTCAATAAAATTCTAGGATAATTATACTCGTCTAATACTCCTCACGTAACACAAACAACGTAGAGCAAGTTCTTATATTAAATGTTTAAACAACTTAAATGCAATCATACTTGCTCTTTTGTTGAAAAGCTCCCAACCCCAACTTCAGGGACACAATAGTATCAAACAAACCTATATCGACTTTGTCTGAGGGCATCCACATTCCACACGCTTGCTTCGCTATTGATGTCAATTACATGGCTTAGGATAAAACATGCTAAATTTCAAGAGAACTCGCACTTAATCCAAGGAAAACACCAATTCCCCGTTTCTCATGATTGATATAATACAATTATGGCCACTACTAAACCGAAAAAGAGTAGACAATTATTAAAACCAAGTTCATCTAGGAATTTCTAGTTTCGTTTCACAAGTGTTGCAAAACAGCAAACCCTAGACACACAAAACTACATTAGGAAGCTCTAAAAAAAATATTACGTGGTTCTTAGTAAAATTGATCTGCATATATGAGACCTACGGTATGAACAAACGACTGGTGCAAGCCTGAGTTCATTCGTTTACCTAACCTGAAACCATGGGAAAACAAATTGCATCAGTCTTGCAAATTACGGTAATGAATGTCGGACACTCGGACATTTCGTTAATCAATCAAACTGAAAACCAGGAGTAAGAAAATTAATCAAATTGAGAACTCTTCAAATCATGGCAAGTCAAAATGCTGAGCACAAGCAAAGCGAGAACATATATACTAAGCACGTTAGCACTTTTTGACAAATCCTCCATATTGTCCAGAGAATCAAAGCACCATGATCCTATAATACATATATACACACAAACAAACAAATAACACAATTAAAATCATCAAATTTCTTTAAACCTAAAGTATTACTACCACCTGTGTCATTCCCGCCTCAACTGAACAAACCAGAAGCAGCATCGCCTCCATCTTTGAGCTCACACCCCTGCACTACTCTAATCGGCACCTCCTTACAGTTGTCAGAATAGGGGATCATAAACAAGCTTGGTCGATGTGGTACATATCTTAATCAACTGCTCAACTAGCTCTACCGGTTTTGATTGGGGATAAAGAACCAAACCTGTAAACAATCAAACACACCCAAATGCATTTCCTACATTACAAATTATAATAATAGGAGTTGATACTACCCGTCTAAAATAACCCCCCAAATTGGAGTGAAGGGCAAAGCAATATAAAAGTTCAGTTTAGGTTATGTAAGTTCAATTTTTTGCTTAACATGTTAAATGCATGACTCAATTTAGTTCACTTTTGTTCAGTTTAGATTATGTAAGTTAAACAAAGTGTAGTTTGATTCATTTATAACCAGATTATTCCCTGATGTCTCTCAAAATCAATGAATAAAAAAAGTGTACGAATTCCTGAAATAATCAGTGTACGAATTCCAGAAATAACGAGCGGCTTTATGTTACTAATATTCTTTCAAAATCAATTAATAAAAAAAGTGGTAGTACGGGCATCCAACAATTGTTTCTAAAACTCAACTACATAAATTTGCGACATTAGTTGAGCGATATACGATTACATTTAAATAAGAAACTTGACGCATAAAAAAAGCGGAGATAAATTAAGTATCAGCAGATTACATGGGTTGGTCTTATTAATAAATTTATAGTGAGACGGTCTAATATGACAACTTACGAGCGTAAAAATCAAACTTACTTAGTGGGAGATGCAAACACAATGAAACAAAGGTGTTTTTGTACAACTAAACTAAATCAAATAATGTCTCGAAATTAGTCAGGCTATGGAATGCAACAATTGGGTTCCTGCCTATGGTATCGACAACAATAGCGATTAGTAACCCGTGATCAGGCAAAGTAATGTTAAAAAGTCAAATAATTAAATGAAAGTGGCATCTAAAACTAAAGTAATTTAGTCAACAACAAAGAAAACAAATTGTAGGAGAGGAGGACATAACAAATGAGGAATAGAAGAGGCAAGGCAATAGCTGAAATGAAGAGTAAGAAGAAGCAGCAATGAGCACATAATAATATGCCCGATTATTTCATCAAATTGTAAACCCATTTTCATTTTCAATCACTCTCCTCCACTTTCGATGCTAGATTAACCAATGCTTTTAACCATTTTCTCCGAGTATAACAGATTTTACTTTTAACTATCGTATATCTAGTAGTAATAACATGTGTATCCGGGCTGCTATTTTGTGTATCCACTATCTAAATACGACAACCCACCTTGCCACCACCACCAACACTAGTACACTACCACAACCACACCTACCGCTAGCAGCACCACCACTACCATCTCTGAACTAACCCCGCAACCAGTCCCTTCCCACCATCACAATCGGAATTAGAGGAGCGCCGACACAAGAACCACTGATTCACGAAGTAAGATTTCAGGAAAGTAATTGCCCATCGATATACGAGCACACCAGTACGCGCCGGAATCGGCTATGTTTTTTTTTTTTTTAAATTCGATCTAAATACCAGATCTACAATAAACGAGGTAACGTTTAAGAAAATTGATTACGCTGACGAAGTAGTCAGGAAGCTTAGAGCCCGAAACTGGTTTTCATCAACATTGACGGATCGGAAAGCGCATAAGTTAGTCGTCGGCGAAGGAAATGAACAAGAAGAGCGGTGTTTGCTGTTTTTTTCTTTGTGTAATAGGTGAAGGATAGCACCATCTCCGGCGGTCGTCTGGAAGCGCCGACGGGTGATGGTGGTGGTGGATGAGGAAGAGGGAAGTCAGGTGTGGTGATAATGGTTTATTAAAAATGAGAGAGAAGGAAGTCATCAGGGACTTCAACTTGGTTTTGTGCGATTAAGGTGACTTTTAAGTAACTTCGTAAAGTTCGTATTGAATAATAGTTCGTCTGACTTCGCCCCTATATATATATATATATATATATATATATATATATATATATATATATATATATATATATATATATATATAATACCTTTCCCGTACTTTTCTAAAACACACACCAAGAACAAAAGAACAAAGAGCGAAAAAGAGGTTGGCGGCGAGTACACGAGAGCAGTAGTGAGAGCGCGAGGGCAGCCATCCAAACGACACCATTAATGCAAGCGTCATCATCCCGTTAGCAACTAAGGTAAACGTGTGTTTTCCTCTTAAAAATGTTAGTAATTCGTCTTTAAACCCGAACTTACTGTTGGGGGTTTGTGTTGGTAGTTAGTGGTGGTCATCAAGGTTTTGGGGGTCACGATTTGGGAAGTAAATATGGTGTTTTAGAGCGAACGAATTGAGCCGTTGGTGGTTGCAAATGGGACTGGACAGAGTACAACATACTCTGTTTCGGTATCGCCGCGGAGATTCGTCGAGTCCCTATTTCTCATATAATTAGACTTAGATCGCATGAAATTTGTGCAGGGAACTAGTTTGGTTATGGGTAAGGCGATAGCGGTGGTTTTGTATTATTTCGTGGTTGTTGCGCCTGTCACTTCCCTCTTCTGGTTCATGCGTTGCGGGTGTGTATGAGTGTTGGGTTCAGGTCTCGTGGGTATGATCTTCTTGGGTGTCGGGTAGGGTGAGTGGCTTACAGTGTGAGACGGTGACCGTGGTGCTAGCTGGGTCACTTGCAGCGAGGGAGTGTGGAGTTGTGTTGTTGATAGTGGTGTCGTGTTTGTTGCTATGTTCAGGCCGTTGTTGTTGTTCTGCCGGCTGCTAGTGAGGTAGTTGCAGGGGAATGTCGGGTGAAGGTGGTGCTGGTCAGGAGGCCACCGTGGCTGGGTGGTCCACGGTGGAGGTTGTGCAAGGAGGGGCTGCCGTGAAGGGTTGTTAGGTGTTTGTGTGTGTGTGTGTGTCTCAAGTGTTAAGCCGTGTATGGGTGAGATAGTGTATAAAATAGTTGGTGCGTTAGTTTTATAAATTATTTCTAGTTATGGGTCGGGATTTGAGTTGGGTTTGAGGCAGGTTTTTAAATTAGTACTTTCCGTACTAATATAATTTATATAATTAATTTATAATTAGTTTAATTGTGTTGTTTAATTAAATATTTAGTAATTATAATTATTATAATTGCTAGGTGACGGTTTTATTTAAGAGTGCTACTAGTTGATTAGCTCGGATTGCGTAATCGGATAATGCTTGCCACGTAGGATAACTACTCAACTCGTCTTTTGTGGAATTGAATGGATTAATGGATGTGTAAATTATTATTATTGAATTAAGCTCTGTTTGGCAAGGCATTTCAGGTACCTGATTTGGTCAAAGTAGCTTATTTGGCCAAAATTTCAGTCACCTTATTTTTTTGTAAGGGTTTGGCAAGTAGCTTATTTAACCAAATAAGCTACCTGAAATAAAATGCTACATAGAGTAACATTTGAGATTTCAGGTACCTGATTTGATTTGATTTTCCGTTTTTACCCCTTAAATTTATACTACTTCCTCCCATCCACTCCAAAGGTAACATGGACCCACTTTTCCTCTCACAAAAAGTGGGTCCATGTTACCTTTGGAGTGGATGGGGGGAAGTATTAAATAATTATCATATCCTTTTATGTCATTTCATCAAAATCAGTTAGCTTTTCAGTTAGTTTGCCAAATACTTTTTTATATAATAAGCTACCTTATGAGTTACCTTTTCAGGTTTCAGTTAGCTTTTCAGTTTTCAGTTAGCTTTTCGGGTTTCAGCTAACTTTTCAGTTAGTTTTATCAAACAGAGCCTTATTGTTGGTTGTTTATTATGTCTAGACGGAACTATAGTTGGTTGTTTATTATTGGACAGGAATATTTATTTTGGAATGTTATTTAATTGGTTATCCTCAGTCTCGGACTGGGACGACATTGAGTTATGAGATATCCTAAGTCTCGGCCTGGAGCGACATTTGTGTTTATCCTCGGGCTAGGAGTGTAACACCCTCATACACCAAGTGCCTTACCAGGAACACCTAATGCATGAGAATGCTACCAACTCTGTTACCCGAGGCAATGTATATCAAATAGATCATAAAGAAATATACTTAAATACGTGAATTAGTTTAAGTGATTACAACAAAACCAACTGTAAAGTAAAGTACAATTGTTCTAAAACCAAACTACAACTAAAGTACAAAAGGTCCCATGATAACACAGCGGAAGACTACTATCAGACTCGTGGCGACTCCATCCCCAACTAATCCCGCGCGCATCCATAGTATACCTGCTAGATAACTGCGCACCACCCCCGAATGGATCACCACAGTTTTAAAACATTTAAACGGTGTCAGTTACTAGTTACACAAAACACAATATATAAGATACAACACACACATTACCCAAACTCCGTCACAACTCCACACACCTGACTACACACTAAAGTGTGTAGTCCTGCCAGAATACCCATCGCAACAAATATTCCTCGCCGCCAATAGGGGACCGTAGCCGTACCCACCTAAGCCCCGGTCATCTCATCCGAGTGATAACCCATGTTCATTAATGTGCACATCCCCTCCTGTGGCGGGTTCCACAGAGGGAAAATCAAGGGCATGAAGCCACTCCCGCAAGTGACTCCATTCAGCCGAGGGCGCACCTCGAGAACCACAGACAAACAATAACAATTATGCAACAACAACTCCAACACAACAACCAACATGTTATAAACCAACAGTAAACACAATCACAATCAACACTTATGTAACCAATAACCGAGTTGGGAAACCCTACCTGGAATAAGCAATCACGAAATCGTCACAAAGCAGCTAATCAAAATCGTTCTTCAATGCAATCACTTCCTATCAAACATACAATCATACAATCACTATCTAATAAACACAATACTCCCAAAACCCCCAATTTACCCAATTATGGTTTCAACCATCAATGAAACGATATAAAAACTATACAAGGATCTTACCCTCTGTAACACCCCGGTTTATAAAAGAAGTCCTCGTCAAGACATTCTCTAATAAAACGGACTGTTACCATCTCGGTTTCCCGAGGTAGTGAATAACAAATTAAACTCCAAGGCAATTATATAATATTTTAACTTAATTATTACAAACCTCTTTTCAACTCGATTACAAGAACTGACATAAATAAAAGTGAAAGTCTTCTAGATGATGATCTAGCCACTAAGTCGTCTGATCCAATGTCTCACGCCCATCAAGCTCCCGTCCTATCTCTTAAACCTGTCAAGTCTGCTCCCCATAAAACGGATCATCACAGGTGTTCACGAATACACAGGGTCAACCACGAGGTTGAGTAGGGAAAACAAAATAAGTATGACAACAAAATACATAACTCCATTTCCAATTTGTCACATACTCCACCTCTCCATATCACAGACCCTGAATAACTCCCACGCCATATCAATAACTTCCACACCGTATCAATAACTTCCACATCATATCACAGACCCTGAATAATCTCCGTTTCATATCACAGACCCTGAATAACTTCCACACCATATCAATAACTTCCACACCATATCAATAACTTCCACACCATATCACATACCCTGAATAATCTCCGTTTCATATCACAGACCCTGAATAACTTCCACACCATATCACAGACCCTGAATACTTCCACACCATTTCACAGACCCTGAATAATATCCACACCATCCTCCTACTCCAGTGCATATGAATGCTCAAGATAAATTGATGCAACACATTATCCATATAAACCAATTAAATGATGAATCATAAAATCATGCCAGTTATCCGATATTGTAATATCATACTCACTATGATCAATTCAGTCAATCCTTTCCGAATATAAATGATAACGTAAATCAACCACGAATCCAACCAATACAATTCAACAACAACGATATTAAGACAAGTGTATTTCCCCTACCTCAAGTGCCAGCAAATCCAATTAAGCGAATCCAATAAAGCAATGAATTTGATTATCGATCCTTCACGAATCCGTCACCTAAAACAATTATAATATTTATAATTACTAACTACCAAATATAGACATCTCTCAAATAGAAGTCTTCCCGACATACAATCCCGACACCAACATATGCCCGGCTGATAATTAAAGTAACCCAATTAGTATTTGACCCAACTTCCCAAAATAGAAGTTATTAAAGTATAATTTCTTAAAATGGAAACCTTCCCGATATAGTAACTTTTCTCTTTTAACAAACCCGACTCAAAAACCCGACTTGAATTATTTAACCGGCTCGGGAATTAAATTGGATAACTAATATGATAATTAAATGAATTATATGATTTATAATTACCCGAGTCAATTCCTTAACAACTTAAACAATCCCGTCTCAAAACCCGTCTCCAATCATTTAACTTTTATTAATTATTATTTTATTTTAGATACTCGGAAATTAAATCAATTGATAATTAAAGGATTAAACGGATTATTCGATTAAGAGAAACCCGAATTAATTATTTGAATAACTCAGCAATACCAACTCAACCCGTCTTTAATTATTTAATAACTCGGAAATTATATTATTTAATTAAGAATGCGACCCATTAATCGGAATATAATGATTAAACTATGGAAAAACCCGTTTCCCAAAAAACGAATACAACCCATCATCAACCATGCCCTTTTACACACACGCACACACCACACGCACCACCTACACCACCACGACAACCACCAGACCACACCCCCACTCTGCCCCAGCCACCAACGGCCACCCCCACTGGGGTCGACCACCGCCGGTGAGTCGAACCCAGGCCGTCATTTGGCCTGGTTCACCACCACGGCTCACCAAACACCTCCTTTTCCCTCACGACCACCACCGCAACCAACAACTATCCACTATTCCAACAACCACCACCGTGCTCACCGTCAGACCACGAACACAGGAACCGTGGCACCACCGTTTCGACCTCCCCCGAGTCAACGGTGGCGCCACCCCAAACCTAACCACCTGAACTCGCCTGAAACTCACTGCTTAGACCCGTTTCTTCCACCTTGTCGACAGTCCCTACTGCCACCATTTCAACCACCCAAGACCACCATGAACACCACTACTACACTCGTTGCTAACCATACTACCCCCTTACCCTGCTAATACCCACCATCAACATTCTTATAAGACACGAAATGACCACCAATAACTCGACAGAAAGATAAAAACAGAGGGAAGGGATTGACTCTTACCTTTTTCTGTCACCACAACCGCCACTAGGGCCACCCACGGCCGTCGACAACAGTCCCTTGGTCGTCCCTGCTGCACCGTCAACAGCCGCACTCTTTCTCTCTCTCTCACTTGCACGGTTGGGGTGTGTAATAATGGAAGGAAAATGGGTAGGGTGGTCGGTTTTAATAATGAAGGAGAAGAACAATGGAGTATGGTTTGTATAGGAGTTGGTGTAGGCGTGGAGTTGGAGTATGGGTTGACGTGGGCAAGGGAGTATGGGTAGTCTAGGTTTGATAAAAATAATCAAGCATGCTTTACACTCCCAAAAACACGGTCCCCTTAATTATTTTGGGTCCGATTGGTTTCTTATTTAGTTTACCTTTCGAATCCTTATAAACCCGTCTTAATTAACTTAGCTCGATAACTTAACATAATTCTCGACTAACAATTAACCCGACATAACTAGCAATATAAATGTATAATAATTAATATAAAATAATATCCGTTTAATTAATTGTATTATATAAAAATACGGGGTATTACAGTCTTCCCCCCTTAAAATGAACTTCGTCCCGAAGTTCGCTCCCATACTCAAACCTCAAAAGGGTATTGTATATCGTACCAACAGACGTCACGCATTTCTAACTCGGTTAACACACTCTTTTGACACATCAATTAATCATAACAAATACGGAATGTTACATTCTGCCCTCCTAAAAATAAACTTCGTCCCGAAGTTTGACTCGCCTTCTCTTAACCCAACTAACTGTAACTAATAACTACCTGAGAACACAAATGTATAACAACTAAATACTCAGCTGAGAACACCATTATCTTTCCATCTCAATTCCGATCTCAAACTCAACATAAACTCATTAACCATGGTCGCACTGGACCGCAAACATAACTCGGCGCAAAGGCCCCACAACTCATAACTCCATACCAGTAGTTTAATCACACCCTCCTTTTACACAACAACCAACTATCAGATGTAGGAACAACACATATAGGACTCATTTGCATAGGCAACCTCACAACGAAACGTCAACTTGATCAAAACTACAATCTACAACAGGTGCAATTCAAGCATTAAGATTTTACAATCCTACCCAACTAAAAACATGGTTACGTCCTCGTAACCTTCATTATTATAACCAAAGTTCTCAAACTACCGCTAACAACTGAAAGAGGACAAAAGATTCACAACTCACGCTCAAGTTAGCTAATCCTTACCAAGGACAATCAATATTCAAACTCTCTAAAGGAAGCTACCGTTACCAGTAAAATCATTAGTAAGTATCCATTTTACCAATCGTTGTAATCCCATACTTTAGAAACATAGGGGATTAATCACATAAGAAAGAATTAAGGTCAACATTTGATAAATCGATTTATGTGAGTTTATACTTAGTAGGTTCAATCTGACTTTTCTTTACTTAATGGTATAAATTTAGGTCACGACACAGAATCCTCAGTAAAATGAAGACAACCAGCTTCGCAGTACTTATCATCCCAGAGTTATTTCCAATCCTCATAACAATTAGGTTTGGTATTTATTCATGAATGACGAAAGCACATTGCTTGGCAAATTTTACAACTTATTGGTCAAGTCAAACAGCGATTAAACAGCGTTATTGGAGAGTTAACATGCAAGACTATCACACACATTTCGTTCTTGGTATTAAGTGTATTTAATCTGCACACAACACCATGACATAAAAGATTAAATATGTTTAACTACACCAACTTTACAACTATCCCTTGCATATCATGCTAATATCAACATACCCTGTCGACATATAACTCACTTAAACCACCACATTACATTTCCCGTCTTGACATTCGTAACTAACCATAACCCCCAATTCGCTATACGAACGAACACGACTAAATTAACCCACTACTTGCGACTCCGTTCTAGTTTTATTCCTCCAGACTAGCCAATCTCATGGAACCATACAACTAGACCCTGGCTGGAATTCTCATTCCAAATTTATACTTACATGACAAAGTTTAACTTCATTTTCAAAACCTCTACTTTCATATTGGACGGTGATTAAATTCTTAATATAATTCTTATAACAGAGCCGTCTATAGAATTCCTTTACAGCTTACTACGAGACTCAAACTCAGGTAGCTTAATTCAATTCCTTCCAACAAAACAAGCTTAGGTGCCGCCTCATATATCATAATTTACAGGTTCATCTTATTCATTTCAGTCCTATCTTTACTAATGAACGACTATTACCTCAACATCAGGATTTTAGTTGTACTTCCTTACTCAGTTATATTCACAGCTCAATTAAACGTAACTGTAACAATTATTATTTAAACCAACGTGTATCATGTGAATCATAAAAGGGTTATCCCATTATCATATTGCCAACATAATTATCATAAACAATCCTTACTAGAATATAATTGATAGTGACGACTCGAGAATATAGCTATGTCAAATGTCGTATTATATCAACAGTTTCCTTTATATCATGCTCCTACAATTGAAAGAATCTCTTTAGTATCTTATGACGATATACTGATGAACATATCCACTAAGAATTAACAACACGGTTTATTTATCATGTCCTAGGTTTAGGTCCACTGAAATAGATTAATGCGATGATGGTAATGATCATAACTATGGGCACACAACTCATATGAAAGACCTTAGAACTCAGATGACATCCCCCACGAGTGAACATTTAGACACAATCATTACTACCATTCATGTGTAACATTAACAGAATTATTATAATTATTATTCATGCGAGTATATTAGAACAATCAAATTACTGTTAATACTATCAACTTTACCAAATTACTTTTAATATCATCCACTTTACCAAGATATGACAATATAGTTTTTATATTTATATGTATCCGACCACTATGCAAATATGATGAACACCCAGAGATATCACAACGTGTCAAATGCATATTAACATATGTAAACAACTGGACTCGTATAAAATATTTCACCCTTGATTACGAGTCAAATTAATTTATTCAATTTTACTCATACCATCACGCCAACAATGTTATCAACTAAACTTCAATTCTTATCACTGGTTGCGATACGTAACTACTGAACATGCCTGCTACTATCATCATATAAGGACATTATAAATTCATATTATTAAAGCTCGTGAATTAATCAAACACTGTATGAAGACTCAACCTAGAACACACATTTTACAAGTCTTGATTCACGTTGTAACTTTCAAAGATCACGAATAAATAACCGTTCGATTAAAACTTGATTCATATTACTTTTACAAAACACGGAGAGTTAAAATCACAGGAAAAAGAATTAGGTTCAAAACACAAGAATACCATTTTTAAAGAATTTTACGACTCAATTGGTCCAAGACTTGGGTCAGTTTGCAAAACTTATTATTTAATATTGAGACATCAAGATTTTTTTCGTGGCTTAACAATTTGGACACATATGTGACTTTTACGATCGATTGAGTTGGAATTATGCGAAAATTATTAATACCATTTAAATGAGGATTTTCACAAAATCGTTGGTCAAAATATCACTGCACAGAACTTCCTAACCACAGCTCACTAACATAATTATTACTCCTAGTCTGTATATCTTGTAAGCATGAAACCAACGCTAAATGAACCCTAACTGACGAGACTACCTCTCATAAAATTTTCATCGATAGGCAATAAACAGAAAAGAAATGGTAGTAAGGTCAACTGAAGAGTACATCAATCCGAACGAGTTTTATCACTAAGTTATTTATTTACTATGTTCCAATTCTACAATCACACTATTGATACTAACTCATACCGACTTAGATCTCACGCTATACTTACGTGAACATATTCCCCATAGAATCCCTTTGCATCTCGATCTACTCATTACATCTACATTACGACTGATATGACTAAAACAGGCAATTCAATAGCGTTTCTTATTACTATCACATAATCATACTAGCATGGCTTGGGATCACATAACCGCATATTACTAGACATAATGGTACTATCAGCACATCATTCAACATCCACCTATGTAATTATCATCGATATGCAATTATTTTCATGCTCACGACTAGCACAACACTTCATTGATTATTAACCTGAACTCGAAAATTTACTTCTCATTTCCCAACATTATATGATCACGCCATCGTTCATACAAAATACTTACCGTAGCATTGTCCTGCAGAATGGTTAGAATACATAGGTCTCAAGGTACATATCAACTCGATTATGCAATAATCTATGCATCAATCAACACTTAGGCAACGATATAGGAACTTCAGGTTCAACCTTATGCAACTTTTCTACCCTTTCTCTCATATACCCTCAGGGCTTTCCGAGTCAAACTGAGGGGGGCCACTGGTTCGGTGTGAGGGGGCCCCTAACTCAAACCTTACCTCAGTGTGCTCCTAACAGTTCTATCCCGGTGTTCATTTTAATTAGACACATCCTAGGTTCATTGGGTTCATTGGTTTAGGCCTGAGGATCGTTCGCTCTGATACCACTTTGTAACACCCCGGTTTATAAAAGAAGTCCTCGCAAAGACATTCTCTAATAAAACGGATCATTACCATCTCGGTTTCCCGAGGTAGTGAATAACAAATTAAACTCCAAGGCAATTATATAATATTTTAACTTAATTATTACAAACCTCTTTTCAACTCGATTACAAGAACTGACATAAATAAAAGTGAAAGTCTTCTAGATGATGATCTAGCCACTAAGTCGTCTGATCCAATGTCTCACGCCCATCAAGCTCCCGTCCTATCTCTTAAACTCCGTCAAGTCCGCTCCCCATAAAACGGATCATCACAGGTGTTCACGAATACACAGGGTCAACCACGAGGTTGAGTAGGGAAAACAAAATAAGTATGACAACAAAATACATAACTCCATTTCCAATTTGTCACATACTCCACCTCTCCATATCACGCACCACCAATAACTCCCACGCCATATCAATAACTTCCACACCGTATCAATAACTTCCACATCATATCACGGACCACTGAATAATCTCCGTTTCATATCACACACTCGAATAACTTCCACACCATATCAATAACTTCCACACCATATCAATAACTTCCACACCATATCACATACCCCGAATAATCTCCGTTTCATATCACGCACCATAATAACTTCCACACCATATCACAGACCACTGAATACTTCCACACCATTTCACTGCACTCGAATAATATCCACACCATCCTCCTACTCCAAAGGCATATGAATGCTCAAGATAAATTGATGCAACACATTATCCATATAAACCAATTAAATGATGAATCATAAAATCATGCCGGTTATCCGATATTGTAATATCATACTCACTATGATCAATTCAAATAAATCCTTTCCGAATATAAATGATAACGTAAATCAACCACGAATCCAACCAATACAATTCAACAACAACGATATTAAGACAAGTGTATTTCCCCTACCTCAAGTGCCAAATCCAATTAAGCAAATCCGAATAAAGCAATGAATTTGATTATCGATCCTTCACGAATCCGTCACCTAAAACAATTATAATATTTATAATTACTAACTACCAAATATAGACATCTCTCAAATAGAAGTCTTCCCGACATACAATCCCGACACCAACATATGCCCGGCTGATAATTAAAGTAACCCAATTAGTATTTGACCCAACTTCCCAAAATAGAAGTTATTAAAGTATAATTTCTTAAAATGGAAACCTTCCCGATATAGTAACTTTTCTCTTTTAACAAACCCGACTCAAAAACCCGACTTGAATTATTTAACCGGCTCGGGAATTAAATTGGATAACTAATATGATAATTAAATGAATTATATGATTTATAATTACCCGAGTCAATTCCTTAACAACTTAAACAATCCCGTCTCAAAACCCGTCTCCAATCATTTAACTTTTATTAATTATTATTTTATTTTAGATACTCGGAAATTAAATCAATTGATAATTAAAGGATTAAACGGATTATTCGATTAAGAGAAACCCGAATTAATTATTTGAATAACTCAGCAATACCAACTCAACCCGTCTTTAATTATTTAATAACTCGGAAATTATATTATTTAATTAAGAATGCGACCCATTAATCGGAATATAATGATTAAACTATGGAAAAACCCGTTTCCCAAAAAACGAATACAACCCATCATCAACCATGCCCTTTTACACACACGCACACACCACACGCACCACCTACACCACCACGACAACCACCAGACCACACCCCCACTCTGCCCCAGCCACCAACGGCCACCCCCACTGGGGTCGACCACCGCCGGTGAGTCGAACCCAGGCCGTCATTTGGCCTGGTTCACCACCACGGCTCACCAAACACCTCCTTTTCCCTCACGACCACCACCGCAACCAACAACTATCCACTATTCCAACAACCACCACCGTGCTCACCGTCAGACCACGAACACAGGAACCGTGGCACCACCGTTTCGACCTCCCCCGAGTCAACGGTGGCGCCACCCCAAACCTAACCACCTGAACTCGCCTGAAACTCACTGCTTAGACCCGTTTCTTCCACCTTGTCGACAGTCTACTGCCACCATTTCAACCACCCAAGACCACCATGAACACCACTACTACACTCGTTGCTAACCATACTACCCCCTTACCCTGCTAATACCCACCATCAACATTCTTATAAGACACGAAATGACCACCAATAACTCGACAGAAAGATAAAAACAGAGGGAAGGGATTGACTCTTACCTTTTTCTGTCACCACAACCGTCACTAGGGCCACCCACGGCCGTCGACAACAGTCCCTTGGTCGTCCCTGCTGCACCGTCAACAGCCGCACTCTTTCTCTCTCTCTCACTTGCACGGTTGGGGTGTGTAATAATGGAAGGAAAATGGGTAGGGTGGTCGGTTTTAATAATGAAGGAGAAGAACAATGGAGTATGGTTTGTATAGGAGTTGGTGTAGGCGTGGAGTTGGAGTATGGGTTGACGTGGGCAAGGGAGTATGGGTAGTCTAGGTTTGATAAAAATAATCAAGCATGCTTTACACTCCCAAAAACACGGTCCCCTTAATTATTTTGGGTCCGATTGGTTTCTTATTTAGTTTACCTTTCGAATCCTTATAAACCCGTCTTAATTAACTTAGCTCGATAACTTAACATAATTCTCGACTAACAATTAACCCGACATAACTAGCAATATAAATGTATAATAATTAATATAAAATAATATCCGTTTAATTAATTGTATTATATAAAAATACGGGGTATTACACCCTCGACACGACGAACTCAACGACGTAAAGAACACGACGATCTGACAACCTTATCACTTGGGATTTGATAGCAACGCGGCGAATAAAAGAAACGTAACTTGTTTTCTCTCTTGAAAGGTTTTTTAGAAAAGATAAAAGTGATTAAGAAAGTGACAGAAGGCTTTAAATATGAATTACGTGTTACTAACAAAACCCGACTAAAACAACCCGCAAAAGTAACTTACTCGATCGAGTAAGTAACTTACTCGATCGAGTGACCCTTACTCGATCGAGTGCCACACTTACTCCATCGAGTACCCATCAGCAGAACACTGTTTCGTAAACCAAACTCACTTACTCGACAGAGTAAGCCCCACTCGATAGAGTACCCAAAAGCATAGAAAACCGTAGTATTACAGTCTTCCCTCCTTAAAAACGAACTTCGTCCCCGAAGTTCAAACCCAACCTATAAAACATGAACTCTTAACACCAACTCCACCCACTATGCCTATCTCCACAACATGATCTCACGATATCGTATCCACCACATTATAGTCTCTCGACACTAACTCCATAAAATTCCAAATACCATCCACCAACGCCGCTAGTTTCGTCTCACTAACATATTATCCACTAGAAAACTCAATATCAAGATAATCCACCAACCAAGATTAACCACCAAACGGAATGTTACATTCTACCACCCTTAAAAGAACTTCGTCCTCGAAGTTTACTAACACTCACAAACATCATCATCCAACTGTCAACACTATCGAACTCATAAACATCCTCATCCAACAGTCAACACTATCAAAGTATTCTCCCATTCCTAAACATCGCACCACTACAAGCATGGCCATGACCTTTAATAATATCAACCACAACACAAATCCATCCTTTATTCTATACCAAAGCTCAAACTCCCAATTATACCGCAACATGTACAACCATCAAGCTCTCTTTGTCGCATCCTACTCCTCTTAAGATAAAAGTTACGTCCTCGTAACTCACTAATACTAGATCCTTTGCTATACTTCCTAAAATCCTCATCACCACCGCATGTCAACGATAACCGATTATAACCTCAACACCTACAACCATTCCTATATCCATGTCTCTCTTCCTCTAACCGTCCTCATTCCTCAATTCATTCTGCACTCCATCTAATCTATACCATAAAATCCTCAGCGAAATCACCACACCAACTCTTCAACATTATTGCAAAATGACATACTCCTCTATACTTGCGCTTATCTCCATAATCATAATTCAAGATCCACAATTGTTACATACTCTCACTAGATCCTCAAGATCTCCCTTTTTTTACCACAACTCATCCACAACTTAACATGATACTAATTTCCAACACCTTATACTCACTGTCTCAATAAAAGATTATGAACCACCTGCAGCTTTCAGATCAGTAAAACACATGTTCCACAATTCACTTACCATTACTATGTCAACCAAAGCCTCCTCTAAAAGAAGATCACAAGTACTCTAACAACCTCTCGCAACTGTGTCCCATCAACTCGATATCACTATACCATGACAACAACGGAAACATACACAACTCTCTTCCATATCATACTCTACCCTCACTCCCAAGCTTAAACTGGTAAGACACTTAAAAAAATAAAACGACCGTCTATATGTCCAAACCGAAACTCCCAGGAAATAACAGTGAACAAAATAACAATCTATGTATAACTGTTATATACTTTCGAAAACTCGTATCGTAATCCCCGCCTACTCCACCACAACCGATGACGGCATCGTAACACCGCCATCAACAGCCGTACCGCAGCGCGTAAATACCCGCATCATAACACGAAGTACCGTGCCCGGATCACCACCCGAGGCACAACAGCTACATCGATAGTCATCGCAACTTACACAATTCCCATAAACACCGACTGAGTATAACTTTTCGGACAAGAAAACTACTCAAAACCGCTTTACTAGATCACAATGCAACATATTACACGGAATAAATAGATAAGAACCTCATGAATATCATCCATACCTTTTCACGGAATAACATATATCATGAATACACATACAAGTATAACTAGCCATGCCAGATCACTCAAATTATTACTTTTTGAATATCATTCCATTAGGTTACCATACCCATCATATATTACAGAACATTCAGATAATAACTTTATAACTATCACACCATACCACTTCTCGTGAGGTCAGAACCTCACACAAACATTTATGCACATCATAGACCCGTAATCACATCCAACTAGTCAATCCTGATTACGTAAGTTACCACTAGATAAAGGTTATCTCTCGCCTGAGCTTAACTCGCATGCCCTTTATAACACATTCTCCCATTCGCATAACCATCACCTCCTGACAGATGTAACCATACTACTAATACTCAACTACTAGCAACCGCCTTCTATAACCACATCTTATACTCCCTCATAACCATACATATCAATCCGGCCTCTACAAAATCAAACTCTTTAGAATGACTATCTTTCCTACTTATCATCACCCTTAACCACTAGTGATAACATCACAACACCACCACCGTTAGTATAACAAATCTCTTACACCCACCTCTAAATATCACAGTTCCTTTCCCATGTTTAATTAACATCCCAAATATCGAACGTCAAATCCATCAACAAAATTTACCTGAACATTCATTCCAATTCTGTCTTTAATTATATCGTCACCTAACTCACCACCAAAATCTCGTACCGTGCAAATACTCTACCAAATTTTTACTCCTCTCAATTCCCCGAAACTCATGACTAACATGTCGTCCTGAAATTCCTATATAATCATTAACTCACACCCTTATGATAGTATCATACATCTCGACGATTCCTTATTTCTATCACATAACTCTAGTCAGCATTCTCCTAGTTTACTCCCCTCATTCTTTTCTTTTTACACTCGACAAAATCAATTAACAATTCAACTCCTTATTTCTTCTACCTAACTCTTTAGTGCTCCGGTTACCTTCTCATTGCTCTAAAACTCAAACCCCTTTGTTTCACATCAGTACCATCTCACTCTTTCTTACGATGGATCTTCTCTCATCACGCTATCACTCACACTTGCCACCAATCCATCCACACAAGCAAAGTTTACTCTCCATTTTTTTTAAGAAACCAAAACTCATCTCATACCGTTAATTGCCAAAGAAATCACACACTAGTTTCACCTCTTGATGATAACAATTCCCAAACTCGGCCACTACCTACACATTGCTGCATAACTCGATCTCACTATACACTATTCATTTCCATACCTCTATAACGACCTTTCATCACATATATCCTTAACCAACACACTCCTAACCATCTCCCTCCACAAATCCTTACACATTCCAATTTGCCACTATTCGTATCCCTCATCTCATCCTTTTCATTCTCACGTTCCTTACACTTACATCACCCCTTGCCCATATACACTTACCTCATATTACCCAAACTCGTAATCATATCACTCACCACATCTCACAAAACATGCTCCATGCCTCAATAAACTCATCAATCTTCCCTTCTCCTTTTCCACTATCCAACACAACCACATATAACTCATGTCCTCCCTACCAAACTCATACCCATCACAAGGTGTTACTTATTACATGATAAGATCTGGTAACTTACGCATCAGAACCAACACATACGTAAAACAATGCATAAAGAAACAAAAGTAAACCTTGGAATTAAACATAATATGCGACGAGGTAAAAAGATAAGCATATGACCCAAAACAGGGGTCACTAGATCGAGTACAACCTACTCGATCGAGTAGGTGAAGGCCAGAAGCACGTATAATAAATTACCAGGGCTACTCGATCGAGTAAGGGGTACTCGATCGAGTAACAAGAGTTGCACTCGATCAAGTAATGGCTACTCGATTGAGTATCCTATGCATTTCTCAGCACTGTCCCATTTTCGTAAAACGGTCATATCTCACTCGTTTCTTGGTCATTTTGGGCGTGTGACCTATCGTTAGAATCGTAAAAGAACAACTATCACCTCCAAGTGGAATCACATCAAAATCATATATACATATCAAGTTATAACAGTTTAAAGACACTTCTTTGTGATTGAACAACATAACTATTTGATTTTCCTTTTCAAACAACTTAAACATCAACAAAGTGAACAAAAGCGAATCGATACTTATAAAACCAGTATCCCTAACCACATGTTACAATATACCAAAAGCCAAACAATAACATCTATCATGCTCATATAATATTCAACTTACCTATCACGTTCTGCCCGCACGCTTTTATTGTATAGCTTTTCGCAACAAAATATATATGTATGTATACATCAAATGCAAACATTATATTCACATGTTACTAACATAACAACATTATTAAAATTCACTTCTGTCATATAAACATGCTTAAATCATGAAATCATATTCTTATGCAACATTACTTCACCTTTTCCACCAAGTCATTCATCATACACTTTATCCAACATATGCATATGAAATAACAGTAAACAAGTAGCTTAACCACTAATCATATTACCATATACGATTACTTTCATCCTTTTCACCACATCCTCCATTCAACCACATACCATTCATCCAACATTTGCATACAACACATCACCCAACATACATAATAGAACATTAGTAAACACACAGCGATCCCCTGACACCTCATGGTGACCGGTTTAAAATTGTAGGGTGAGTTCGCGACTTTAGGACGTCTTCCAAGTCTTTGCATTAGCTCCTAACAACTCCTACCCGGGTTCATTTTATTTTGACTCCCTAGATTCATTAGGTTCATTAGTTACAGGTTCCAAAATCGTCGCTCTGATACCACTTTATAACACCCCCATACACCAAGTGTTTTACTAGGACCACCTAATGCATGGGAATGCTACCAACTCGATTACCCGAGGCAATGTATATCAAATAGACCATAAAGAAATATACTTAAATACGTGAATTAGTTTAAGTGATTACAACAAAACCAACTGTAAAGTAAAGTACAACTCAGCCGACGGCGCACCTCGAGAACCACAGACAAACAACAACAATTATGCAACAATAACTCCAACACAACAACCAATATGTTATAGACCAACAGTAAACAGTAAACACAATCACCATCAACACTTATGTAACTAATAACCGAGTAGGAAAACCCTACCTGGAATAAGCAATCACGAGATCGTCACAAAGCAGCTAATTAAAATCGTTCTTCAACGCAATCACCTCCTATCAAACATACAGTCGTTCTAAAACCAAACTACAACTAAAGTACAAAAGGTCTCATGATAACACAGCGGAAGACTACTATCAGACTCGTGGCGACTCCATCCCAAGCTAATCCCGCGCGCATCCATAGTATACCTGCTAGACAACTGCTCACCACCCCCGAATGGATCACCACAGTTTTTAAAACATTTAAACGATGAAACGATCACTTAAAACATTTAAACACTATCACCATCTAATAAACACAATACTCCCAAACCCCCAATTTACCCAATTAGGGTTTCAACCAAAATCAATGAAACGATATAAAACCTATACAAGGATCTTACCCTCGACACGACGAACTCAACGACGTAAAGAAAACGACGATCCGACAACCTTAGCCCTTGGGATTTGATAGCAACGCGACGAATAAAAGCAACGTAACTTGTTTTCTCTCTTGAAAGGTTTTTTTAGAAAAGATAAAAGTGATTAAGAAAGTGACGGAAGGCTTTAATTATGAATCATGCGTTACTAACAAAACCCGGCTAAAACAACCCGCAAAAGTAACTTACTCGATCGAGTAAGTAACTTACTCGATCGAGTGACCCTTACTCGATCGAGTGCCACACTTACTCGATCGAGTACCCATCAGCAGAACACTGTTTCGTAAACCAAACTCACTTACTCGACAGAGTAAGCCCCACTCGATAGAGTACCCAAAAGCATAGAAAACCGTAGTATTACAAGGAGTTGGCGGGACGACGGTGTGGTGGAGCCTCGGTCATGGACCGGGACGTTTATACGGTATTGATGGATGGTTGGTTGTAGAACTTGTTCTACGTAATTGCATTTGCTATTTTTATATGTTAATGTTGCATAGTTATTCTACTCAACCGTTGGGTTGACCGTGTATTCGTTAAACACTTGTGATGAACCATTAATTGGGGAGCAGATTTTTTGACAGGTACTCGAGTTAGCTGACTTGGGAGCTCATGGGGATGCGTGAGAATTTCGGCCAGACTACCTAGAAGTTTTGATCACATAGTTTCATTATGTTATTCAGTTTAATTAATTCCGTTGCGAGTTGTATTTTATATTAGCTAAATTTTCTTATGGGTTGTAATAAAACCATTATTCGCTAAATTTTATTCTAAAGTACTTTGTTTTGTTGTACTTTGTTATTCACTACCTCGGGCAACCAAGATGGTAACACTCTCATTTATTTGGGACGCCTAACTAAAGGCTCCTGAATAAATGGGAGTGTTACATCTCCTCTAGTATGAAGGTGGTTGTTCGATGGGCTAATTGGTATTCTTTATTCCATCTCATCTATTGGCGGAGTTTCTGTGGTTGTTGGGTTGTTGTTTGCAGGACTTGTTTACCTCGATGTAGGAGAGTTTTCTCCATCAGAGGTAGGACGTCGTGGCCTGTTCTCTTCTTTGTCTTTCTACGCTCTTGTAGCGTAAGTGCATCTTTGTTTTGCTTGTTTGCACCTCAACTGTCTCAATGGCAGGTAGAATTTGTTTGCCTAGCTGTTGACTTGGATGCGGAAGCTTATCATGTCCTTTCTGCCCGTTACCATCAAGCCATCCTTGTTATAATTTATCTCATTTATGTACTTTTAATTTTAAATAAGTTGTATGTAATCTCTATGCTATTAAGTCGAATAGCTTACTCTGTAACGTCTGGGACATTGTTAGTTATTTTTCTCCTATTGTCCAAAAAAAAAAACATTTAACTATATTGTAGTTCTTTCAACTTATTTATTTTGTTTTCTTGGACTTTGGTAGTGGTTATTAACTTTTTTTGTTATTATTTCGTTGTAGTATATATTCCTTATATACCAAAGCGACAACCAACGGAGCTTTGTGGTTGATTCTCAGTTAAAAATGGCAGCCTCACATTAATTTTAGCAAGTATACACTACATTTAATATTTATGAAAATCTATATAATGAAAACTCTTATTAAAATACACTTCTTCAAATTCACGAACTTACACAGTTTTTCAAAATTACTAGCTGATCAATTATTCGCATTTCTCAAACACTAAAAACAGCAAATAATAGAGACAATGGGTATAACAAGAAGGTTTGTTTTATTGTTGCAAAGTAGTAATATGTAGTCAGTGCCTCCTAAATGCCTGATCTTTATTACCTTCAGAAGACACAACTTACATACAACGTATCACTAGCAATAATACAAGAATCTATGTCCCGATGGAGTAGTTTGCGAGTTCCGACACTTGTCATCGTCTTCAAATTGTCAGTCAGTAGGTTTCTCTTTTGTGATGCTTCTTTTTGAGTTATCTATTGTTATTCTTGAAATTGGCTTCACTCGGCTAGCTTAATTAGACTCCCTTCTTTGGTTTTTTCAATTTATCTATTGTTCGGACAGTCGGCACGCCTCTCTTGTGCAAGGAACGAGACGTGCGTCCTGGGTATGCTGAAGACGTAATTTGTGCACGATTAAAAGCATGCAGCATGACACACACACACATATATATAGTTAAGATCCGGTGAGAACGATCACTCGGTGAGAATGAACACCGACCATATGATTATCCAAATTAAAGGCTCTGATTTCATTAAAAAAACAAACCAATCGTGTCTTTTGTTTCCACTCAGCACACCCATCTGTCATTCCCAATCATCAACAACATCGGAGAACCACCGCAGACGTCGGCGTATCTGTGGCGACACCATTCAGCATCAACAACCCCCGACATTTCGTGTTTCGTGAACCTTAGATCTCGATTCTCCTTCCTCCGATTATGACTACCACCTCCTCGACCACCCTATCTCCACCATCCTCCCCGCCAGCGATGAATTGGAAGCATAATAAGGTTGTCGAAGTGGCTGTAGTGTCGACCAATATCGAGATATCACCATCTCCGACGAAGCATAATTCGAATTCATTGATTATGGTCGAGATAGAGAGACGGTAGAGCTGTGCGTGGTATGTATACGGTTTCATTGTGTGCCGTTGCCATCTGGTGTGCCGATGATGTCGCGGTAGGGGTGACGCCAGTATGGTGGTGATTGATCGATTTTTGGAAATACGGATTGAGCAATTTAGGGATTTTTTTGAATTAGGGTTTGCATTCTGGTGATGGTGGAGTGGCTGGAAATTATTAGGGCGACGGTGGTGGGTGTTGGTCAGGGTGCGTGGTGGGGGTGCGGTGGTAGTTAGGGTGGTGACTGATGAATTGATTTTTGAAATTATTATGGTTTATAATTTGGGGAAAGTGTATCTAGCATGGAAAAGTGTATATGCATTGTTATAAATTGTATCTAGAATTTATGTAAAAAAAAACGTATCTATACTGTTAAAAAATGTATTTACATTGTTAAAAAATGTATCTACACTTATAAAAGAAAAGTGTATCTACAATAGGTCTAGTGTACCCGAGATTTTGTTTTAAAAAAAAGTGTATCTAAGAGCATGTACAATGGTAAACAATTACTTTGTAGTTTGACAAATTTACATCACATTTTAAGCAATAATTTTGTAGCTTGACAATTTCATTCCAATGGTTTAGCTAGTTAATGAAAAAAATCAAACCTAATTAAATTTTAATAAAATTAAAATTATGAAAATAAACTAATTTGTCATTGGTTGATATGATATTGTGGGACCATTTAAGAACTAAAAATGAGGCTTTCTTAAGGCAAGCTAATCTAAGAGACATCTCCAATGGTGCCAGAAGAACTAAAATAATTTTAAGAAATTGCAAGCAAGTCCCTAAGCTACACCATTGGACTTGCTCTAACATATATTTCAATGTAACTACTTTGTTTTCACCGTTCTCAGTGAGTGATCGTTTTCACCGGATCTTAAGTGTGTATATATATATAAATATATCGAATTACGAGTCACGCATCGCGTGCTCAATGGAGAGCGTCATTGTAAAAGATTGTATGAGTTAAAAGTGATTTGTATCAACAATATGGACGAGTTTATATACAAGCCTAAGAAACGGAGATATTGTAAACCTAGCCGCAAAGAATACAGCCCTAGATGTAATCTAAATTAGGTAAAAGAGATCACATAAAATAAAACATGGAAACAAGATATACACGGAATAATATAATTATTCCTTAACAAGCCCCCGCAAGCTCTATAGTGCGAAAGTCGTACTTTAGATAGTATTATTTCAAAGCGCATGTGCGAAAGCTGTACAGTGCTAAAATCCTATCTTGGATAGTAACATTTCAAAGTGCGGGTACGGAAGTGGCTTGTCAAGCCGTCAGAAATTGATCATCATTATGAACAGTGGTAACACGAAGGGAACCAGACTTAACTTGCTCACGAACGAAATAGAAATCAAGAGCCAAGTGATTCATTCGGGAGTGGAAGAAAGGATTAGCACTGAGCGTAAAGACACCAATATTATCATAGTAAATAGGCGGGGTGCCAATGATCTCGAGACAGAGTTCCCGAATTAGGTGACTGAGCCAACTTATTTCAGCCAAGGTGTTGGCCATAGAGCGGTACTCGGCCTAAGTAGAGGACCGCGAGATGGAGTGTTGCTTCTTAGAGCTCTAAGAAATGGCATTTCGACCAAGAAAGACAACATAAGCACCAGTGGACACAAATTCATTTTGATCACCCGCCGAATCACAGTCAGAAATGAGGGGTAATATCCGTATAAAACCCATAATTTGAAGGATTATAACGCAAATTTAATACGTGATTTATAGTCATAAACGAAAACAACAATGAAACGATAAAGATAAGAATTAACCTTCGGTCCTAGTGCAAATTGGCAATGAGAGATCAAAGTAGATCTCCTCCTAAATGATGCACCCAAGATTGTCCGAGAAATGCCCTTGTGCTAGAATGAATCCCCTAATTGCCTTGCAATATCGAGAGGATTATTTTGTGAGTTTTGTTTAGATGTGAGATCTAAAGTTTTGAGAGATAATATTTCTCAAAACCCTAATTCTTTCCTCAAAATGAATGATTAGGGCAAATAGGAGAGGAAGCTCTCCTTTTGAGCTTGGTTCGGCCGTGAGCTTTAGATGGGGAGAGTGGGCTTTCCACTTTCTCTTATTTTTAACTCATGGTACGACCCGAAATGCGCTAAATGTATATGACACGGTTTTATCATAAATCGTCATCGGTTATCGGTTATTAAAGCATCAACTAATAATACGGATTAGTTGAAATATTAATACATGTCCGACAAAGACGATATTGTATAATTATATTCAATATACATTAATCAAATATAAATCGCTTTATATTTAATTTACGAATTAATCGCTTAATCCGCCTTAGCCATTATTATTTAATCCGTATTAAATAAAATATCTCAACATCACATTTTGACTAATTATTAGTCAAATAACTCGAATAATCCGGTTAGTCAAATTTGGCATCTACATGACAGTATTTTCATACCGTCACATCTCTCAAACGTATCCTATAGGTGTGACTTTTAGGGACCAATTGATCACCGCCATCCGTATGACAATAACGTCAAACTTATCTAGCAAGCCAACCGTTATTGATAAACGTGGACCAACCGATTATAATACAAAAGTATACCCTTTGATCCTTTTAGAGATTTATAAGTCCTCGCACTAATCGTAAAGGACACCAGCACCAACAAGCTCCCACTTGTCCGTACAAGTGTATGTGCAATGACGTTATCCGCACTAACTGGAGGACACCACCTCCAACATACTCCCACTTGTCCGTACAAGTGTATGTGCGATAACCGATTCTCATATTCATTTAAAATTTCTCCTACTCAATGTAAAACAATTTGCAGATCCGGATCCGCAAAGGTCGTATTTTACAATCGATCCGTATCTAGAGTGGTTTCCCGAATAGAGAGTAACTTAACCGATAAAACGAATCGCATTCGAGCATGGCCATGCATTTCGATTCTGACTCCTCGAGTGGCCCCGAGAAATATCGAGTGCACGATAAAGGTGAATATTTCCTTCAACTCGAACTCCTTCCGATCTAAGCACAAAGATGAAATGACCTAAACAATCTACTTGGCCCCCCGTTACGGATGACCGTGAGAAAGAAACCAAAGTCACCCAAAATCGCTTTAGTCTCAAGAGACAATTGATAGTCAAAAGAATCGACTCTTAGGATCACCATGGAGGTCCTATCCACGACCGGCACCGAATGTTATAAAACATTTAGGACTCCACGTTGATGTCACAATTGTGTCCTACGAGATATCCGTATAAATCGCCTCTGTGATTGGTCGGTCAATCTGACTGACTTATGGCTCGTTGAACCCACCATCAACCAACGTCACAAAATAATTACCTTGAGTTATCAGCTCACGTGGGTAATTAAGGACCATAAAATATAATGTTTGTTCGATTCACTTTGTGGTGTTCAAAAATGTCGTACAAAAACCACATGAAAAACAAAATATATATAAATGTCAAAACGATGATGTCGTATAGAGTACAAAAGAGAATGAATCTAATCCATAAAAGAGTACTACAACTTAGGAACACGTTTAATTCCCATGGAATTAACATGCCCTTCATGCTTATCTTGTCGTAATGGTTTAGTGAAAGGATCTGCTATGTTATCATCGTAGCAATCTTTTCTATCACTACTTCCTTTTGCTCCACGTAATCTCGGATTAGATGAGCTTTCCGTTGTACATGTCTAGACTTGTTGCTAGACTTTGGCTCCTTAGCTTGGAAGATGGCACCTCTATTGTCGCAATAGATGGTGATCGGGTCATTCGAACTAGGCACTACAGATAGTCCATGTAAGAATTGACGCATCCATATCGTTTCCTTTGTAGCTTCGTGACGCGGCATAGTACTCGGACTCGGTCGTAGAATCTGCTGTAACAGTTTTGTTTGGAACTCTTCCACCGATCGCAGTAGCGCCATTAAGAGTAAAAACGAATCCGATCGAGATTTCGAGTCATCACGATCCGTTTGGAAGCTAGCGTCTGCGTAATCGGTTGCGCATAGCTTTTGTTCGCCTCCATAAGTCAATGCCCAATCTTTAGTCCTCCGTAGGTACTTAAGAATGTTCTTGACACCATCCAATGTGATTCACCGGATGCTTTGTTGGAATCGACTTGTCATACTCAATGCATATGCCACGTCCGGACGTGTGCATATCATGGCATACATGATTGATCCTATAGCCGAGGCATAAGGAACCCGTGTCATGCGCTCTTTCTCTTCCGGTGTCTCTGGTGCCCGAGACTTGCTCAAATGCACCCCTGGAGCCATAGGAAGAAACCCCTTCTTTGAGTTAGTCATGCTGAATCTCTCTAGGACTTTGTCTATGTAAGACTCTGATCGAGAGATAACATCCGTCGTGATCTATCTCGATAGATACGGATGCCTAGAATTCTTTGTGCCTCTCCCAGATCTTTCATCCGGAAATGGTTTTTCAACCATACTTTCACCGGTTAAGAGAGGTATGTCATTCCCAATCGTGGAGTATGTCGTCGACATACAATATTAGGAAGACAATCTTGCTCCCACTCGACTTGATATAAAGACATGGTTCCTCGACCGATTGAGTAAATCCATTTTCTTTAATCACTTGGTCGAAGCGATGATTCCAACTCCGAGATGCTTGCTTAAGTCCATAAATGGAACGCTTAAGCTTGCACACTTTCTTAGGATGTTGTGGATCGATGAAACCTTCGGGTTGTACCATGTACAACTCTTCCTCCAAAAAGCCGTTTAAGAAGGCGGTTTTCACATCCATCTGCCAAATTTCATAGTCATGAAAAGCGGCAATCGCTAAGATAATCCGAATGGAACGCAAAGATGACTACGGGTGCGAAAATTTCATCGTAGTGCAAACCTGGCACTTGGGTGAAACCTTTAGTAACTAGTCGTGCTTTATAGATATCTTGTTGACCTTCCACAGAATGCTTTATCTTGTAAAGCCATTTGCATTGAAGGGGACGAACCTTAGCAGGTAAGTCAACGAGATCCCATACGTTGTTCTCATACATAGAGTCCATCTCGGATTGCATGGCCTCAAGCCATAGCTTTGAGTCGGAACTAGTCATGGCACCTTTATAGGTTGCGGGTTCACTACTCGTTAAGAGTAGAACGTCATCTATGTCATGTTCCTCGACCATACCAATGTATCTGTCTGGAGGAATAGAGACTCTTCCCGACCTTCTAGGTTCCTCAGGAATATTCACCGTAGCCGGGATTGAAGGAATTGGTTCCTCCAATGGTTGCTCGGTATTTGGTTCTGGAATCTCCGACAGGTCGAAGGTTCTATCACTCTTTGCATTCTCGAGAAATTCCTTCTCCAAGAATGTCGCACTAGCCGCAACAAAAACACGTTGTTCGGTTGGCGAATAGAAGTAATGACCAAGTGTTCCTTTAGGATAACCTATAAAATATGTCTTTACCGATCGCGGGCAGAGCTTATCCTCGTGTCTCCACTTGACATAAGCCTCGCAGCCCCAAACCCGTATAAAGGACAAGTTAGGGACCGTTCCCTTCCATAGTTCATATGGAGTCTTGTCAACAGCTTTAGACGGACTTCGGTTAAGTATTAGAGCAGCTGACAGAAGAGCATAACCCTACAATGAGTCAGGCAACACGGTGTGACTCATCATGGATCGAACCATATCACGTAATGTTCGATTTCTCCGTTCGGACACACCATTCACCGAGGTGTTCCAGTGGAGTTAATCGTAGGGCAATCCCACAGTTTTTAAGGTGTTGATCAAACTCGTGAGAAAGATACTCGCCACCACGATCCGAACGCAGTGTTTTAATCTTTCTACCCAATAGGTTCTCAGACCCTATTCTCGGTATTCCTTGAATTTCTCAAAGGATTCACTTTTGTGCTTCATTAAGTAGACATAGCCATATCTACTTAAATCGTCCGTGAAAGTGATGAAATACCTATAGCCTTCTCGTGCGGTGATTGACATAGGACCACATACATCCGTGTGTATGAGTCCTAATAGGTCAGCAGCGCGCATTCCAACACCTTTGAAGGAAATTCGAGTCATCTTACCGATGAGACATGATTCACACGTGCCAAATGATTGAAAATCAAAGGCCGAGATAGCTCCATTTTTGATGAGCTTTTTACGCGTTTCTCATTAATGTGTCCCATACGGCGAGTGCCAGATACGTTTGATCTTTGTCACCAACCTTTAACTTTTTATTCATTACGTGTAATATTTCTATGGTCCGATCTAAAACATAAATTCCGTTCATGGAGACCGCCTTGCCATAAATCATATCGTGTAAAGAGAAAATGCAAGTATTATTCTCTATTACAAATGAAAAACCAAGTTTGTCAAGTGCGAAACTGAAATAATGTTTTTCAAAGATGGGTACATAATAGCAGTTATATAAAAATAACTCAAATCCGCTTAGGAAGTCGGATCACGTATGTTCCCCTTGAGACGGCAGCCACTCGTGCTCCATTCCCGACACGCAGTCCACCTCACCCTTTACGAGGGGTTCGATGTTTCGGAGCCCCTGCACATGATTACACAGATGAGAACCACAACCAGTATCAAGTACCCAAGTTCCATAACTTGCGTGGTTAATCTCAATCATATGAATAAAAGTAGAAGAAGAAGACATACCAATAGGTTTAACACGACCTGCCTTTAAGTCCTCATGATAAACAGGACATGTACGCCTCCAATGCCCAGTCTTGTGGCAATGATGGCATTCCATGTTTTCATTCTTGCTCTTTGTCGCGCCTGATGAGGTGCTCGACTCACCAGGCCCACTCTTACCTGAACCCGACTTCTTAAACTTCGGTTTGCCTACTGCTAGGCCTGGCTGAACTTTGCCCTTACCCTTGCCCTTGTTTGACACGACGAGAACATCCTGTTTCATGCTCCCACCGAACTTCATGTCCTTCTCGATCAGACGAGAAGGAGTGCAGTTCATGGGGACTTTTCTTCAAATCATTCATATAGTAATTCGCTCTAAATTGCGAAAAACCATCGTGGAGTGAATGAAGCATGCGGTCAATCACGATGTTCTCGCTGATTTTACAATCAAGCGTCTCCGCTTTCTCGACATTCTCAATCATGCTGAGAATGTGTGGGCTAACCGGTTGGCCCTTCTGGAGTCTCGCATCAAAGAAGCGAGTGGTATGCTCATAGGTCACGATTCTCGGTGCTTTCGAGAATTCCTTGGTGAGCGTGGTGAAAATCTTGTTTGCACCTTGGGCTATGAAGCGTTTATGCAAATTGGGTTCCATTGCAAAAATGATTACGTTTTTAATCGCACCCGCTTCCAAGGCGAAATCGTTATACTTGTCGATCTCGTTAATTCCGGCCCGTGGGGCCTGGGTTTGACGGCATGGGCTCAAGCGGTTTGAGCTTCCGTCGGCCAGCCGGCAGATTCCGTACACGCCTCCCGATCCGCGCGGTTTGATCCATCATTCTTCGATCGAGTTGATCGATTCATCCGATTCATGAAGATCCGAAGCCGGGACTCACGGTCCAATGTGGCACTTGGCATTGGGTCGTTCAAATGACCACCATATTGTTATTAGCGCTTTATGTGAACGTGATCTACACCAAAAGGAAAGAAAAACAAAACGAAATAAGCAACTCATCGAGGTGATTTAAGTCTATTAAAATTCATTTTAATCGTGTAGACTCATTGCACTTGTATAATTGATCTCCCTCAAGAATAATACAAGTGATCCCAAGACTCAATTTCCGTAAATTGATAAGCCAACTGTTTAGCTAGTTCTTCCGTAAAAACTCTTGGTCGATAGATTTCCGTAAATCCTATCTATGGTCCACCATGATCACAGGATCGCATTTAGTGACCATAGTGTTGAGATAAAATAAGCCAATCGGTTCCAACTTACCCGACGTAGAAGGGGTCATATTATGCCTACCGACGAAGAAGGGATTCATTGGAGTTTGACCTATAAAGACCGTTCTCAATTTTTGTTTATACGAGGAAGATCCCATCAACTAAGTTTCAATTCATTTTAAGTGAACGAATAACTAGCAACTGCGTGAATGAATTAATTTAGATGATGGCTTAAAACGTGTGACATACGAATGTCATAGAAAACTAACGCGTGACCTCTATATGAGTCAGTTTTCATGCAATTATTAGGTGGTTTGGTTTTTAGGCGGAATATGATGCATACTATCGTTACGATAAAATAAATAAATGAATGTAATACGTAAATAAAATTCCTAGTGTGGCCTATCCTAGTAAAAAGAACATAATACAACTTTGGAATCCACCGTTGGACCCGAAAAGCTTGTCTTGATGTTCCATCTTTGTCCATGTAGCGGGAGTGAGCATCCGGTCTCCTTCTTCGGTCTTCTTAAAATTACAATTAAAATTTACAAAATATAAACCTATTTACATTCTAAATAAAAACTGTAATTAAAAGAAATAAAGGGAGATACGAGATCTCAAAATACAACCAAGACCGTGTTCCATCATTACGGTAACACGTTCTACTAAGGCCACACTAAGTTACAACCGTTTGCAAAAATAAATAAATACGTAATTAAAAGCATTCAAAATAAACAAGAACGATAAATAAAATGCATCAACTAAATTAAATTTATTCGTGACATAATTCCGTAATTATGTTAAATTATCCAAACCACCTTTTAACAATTAAAATTATGTGACAAGACCGCTTCATCAACTTAATTTTAATTCATGATAATCCGTTACTTTAAATCGTTTTAAAGTAACTAAATTGTTCGTGGGTGAACCGTTTCACTATCAAGCGAGTGCATAAATCAAAGATTATGCAATAATGGCCGAAAAAAAAACAAAACAAAATTTTTTTTTTTTTTTCAACAGACGTGAATAAAGATTTAGAAATTTTTTTTTTTTTTTTAAGATTGCTCATTGCCGTGAGCAAAAAAAGGAAAAAAAAAATTCAGCCGCTCTAACCGAGAGAAAAAAAACATCCAATACCGAATCGATTTGACAAAACTCAATTGCAATTTGAACATAATCCGGATTAAAACAAAATTACAATTGACATGATCTTCACATATTGTTGTAATTATCGTTTAAAACAACAATTCGCAAAGAACAAATCGAAAACAAAACAAAACAAAAGATTGACAATGCAACCGTGTAAACTGGACACGGTTCCCAAAGCAAAACAGGCCGAGACACAAAATGCCACACGGTTTGTTAAAAACCAATTGTTATATCACTTAATCCGTATAGAAATGAAATAGCAATTGATAGATCTTTAACATATTACAATGAATATCGATTACAAAATAATATGCATAGATCAAAATCGAAAACAAAAGGCACGGAATACAAGAAAACAGCCGTGTAAAAAATTAGACACGGTTTCCAAGAAAGATCAGCCGTGCAAAAAAAAATTTTTAGCCGTGAAAAATTTTCAGCCGTGTGGATTTAAGCAACAAAAAAATTATCGATCCATTTCGTTTGATGAAAATCACATAAAAAAATTTACGTGGCCTCGCTCTGATACCACTTGAGGGGTAATATCCGTATAAAACCCATAATTTGAAGGATTATAACGCAAATTTAATACGTGATTTATAGTCATAAACGAAAACAACAATGAAACGATAAAGATAAGAATTAACCTTCGGTCCTAGTGCAAATTGGCAATGAGAGATCAAAGTAGATCTCCTCCTAAATGATGCACCCAAGATTGTCCGAGAAATGCCCTTGTGCTAGAATGAATCCCCTAATTGCCTTGCAATATCGAGAGGATTATTTTGTGAGTTTTGTTTAGATGTGAGATCTAAAGTTTTGAGAGATAATATTTCTCAAAACCCTAATTCTTTCCTCAAAATGAATGATTAGGGCAAATAGGAGAGGAAGCTCTCCTTTTGAGCTTGGTTCGGCCGTGAGCTTTAGATGGGGAGAGTGGGCTTTCCACTTTCTCTTATTTTTAACTCATGGTACGACCCGAAATGCGCTAAATGTATATGACACGGTTTTATCATAAATCGTCATCGGTTATCGGTTATTAAAGCATCAACTAATAATACGGATTAGTTGAAATATTAATACATGTCCGACAAAGACGATATTGTATAATTATATTCAATATACATTAATCAAATATAAATCGCTTTATATTTAATTTACGAATTAACTGCTTAATCCGCCTTAGCCATTATTATTTAATCCGTATTAAATAAAATATCTCAACATCACATTTTGACTAATTATTAGTCAAATAACTCGTACTAATCGGTTAGTCAAATTTGGCATCTACATGACTGTATTTTCATACCGTCACATCTCTCAAACGTATCCTATAGGTGTGACTTTTAGGGACCAGTTGATCACCGCCATCTGTATGACAATAACGTCAAACTTATCTAGCAAGCCAACTGTTATTGATAAACGTGGACCAACTGATTATGATACAAAAGTATACCCTTTGATCCTTTTAGAGATTTATAAGTCCTTGCACTAACTGTAAAGGACACCAGCCCCAACAAGAAAAGGCATGAGGAGACAAGGGAGAGTGACGAAAAATTATGATACCTCTGTCAAGTGTTCGTACCAATGAGATACCAAAAGATCCATTTAAGATTAGCCCAATGGAGGGAGGTGGGGCGATGCATAAATTAGGACAGTTTAGTTACCGAGTAGGCAAGGTAAGGCTGCTTTAAGGAGAGAGATATTATAGACCACCAACAAGAGTACGGAAAGGAGTTGGTTCAGCAAGAACCTCACCATCCGTAGAAAGTAGCCGAGAAGAGGAGTCTATAGGAGTAGAAACCGGTTTCAAGTCTAGCATGTGGGCCCGAGTAAGAAGATAAAGAACATAGCAGCATTGATTGAGGAACATGCCATAGGAATGGGTCGAACTTTTAACACCGAGAAAATAGCTAAGAGACCCAAGGACCTTAGAGAGCAAACCTGTAAGCAAGTAAAGAGATTAGCGCAAGCACAGTCTTGGAGTGTGGACCTATTATAATAATATCTTCAATGTACACCAGTAAGTACACTGGAGACAGGCCATGTTTGATAAATAGAGATGTTTCAGCGAGAGAGTTCACAAAGCCAAAGCCAACAGAGAGTAAGTATGAAAGATTTCAATATACCACGCCCTTGGCGCTTTCTTGAGGCCATAAATGGCCTTGCGGAGCTTACAGACATGAGTCGGGAAGCGAGAGTCAACAAATGTAACACCCCGATTTATAAAGGAGCCTCTAGCAAGACATTCCCTAATAAACCGGACTGTTACCATCTCGGTTTCCCGAGGTAGTGAATAACAAATTAAACTCCAAGGCAAATTACATAATTTCTTTAACTTAACCTTTTTTTACAAAACCTCATTTACATCAAATTACAAAGAACTAACATAAATAAAAGTAAAAGTCTTCTAAATGATGATCTAGCTACTAAGTCTTCTGATCCAGTGTCTCACGCCCATCAAGCTCTCATCCTATCTCATAAACCTGTCAAGTCTGCTCGCCAATATTTGGGTCATCACAGGTGTTCACGAATACACAGGATCAACCACGAGGTTGAGTAGGGAATACAATGAAACAACAAAATATGATATGCATGCTCCTCCGTCACCTCCACCTCCATCTCAACTCATATCTCATAACCCATACAACCCAGCCATACCGATCCCCGGTAGACTATATATCGACCGTAGCCGATCCGCATTTCCTTGAGGACACCAGGGCAAGTCCTGCAGAACCCGCCTGAGCCTTATCACAACATCATCATCACCACACCACGTCACCACAACATCCTCCATATCCAATGCATATGAATGCTCAAGAAATTAATGCAACACAATATGTATATCATTGAACTGGTAAATCATAGAATCATGCCCATTCAATGTTGTGATAATATACTCAATACGATCAATTCAGTCAAGCACATTCCAGGATATGAATCATAACATGAATCAACAACCACGAATCACGTCAACGTTCACAGTTTGGTCATATGAAACACAAACAAGTCAACACAATTCAACAACAACGATAATAAGTCAAATGTATTTCCCTACCTTTTCGCAATCCAAGCACACAAGCAATCAATTATGATCCTTCACATATCCATCACCTACATAACATAATTATGTATAATTACCACCTACTCAATCAAATAATCATGCACATAACCTAGACTCATCATAACTTAATAGGAATATCAACTTAAAGAACAAACACGATTTTTCCTGATTTTCCAGCACATGACAGACTCGGAATAAAATACATAACTAATTCTAGAAAAATCAAATTGATACAAGGCTAATTGGATTGGAACCCCATGAGTCTTAGCTACAAATTATATCTAACGTGTTTTTCTCAAATTCCAAAATTATCAAGAGTTTTCAGACTGATTTCCAAAAACTGACAGAAACCGTCGCATAAAAAGTATTGATTCATAAAACGAGTTTAAAACATTATTTTGCAGTAATTCCAAATCCTATTATCATCTAGACTATACAAAGATGATGTATGAAGAAGCCTCATAACTGAATCGACATAAAAATTAGGGTTTCAAATCATTTTCCACAACCAAATCAGATTCGCGGACTTTTCAGCGACATGTTCATAAATAAATCACCTAGGACAAACCATAAAGAATTTGACTACGAGATTTTATATGCATAAACTAGACATCAAATAAATAGGACTCTTTTTTCAAACTTTTTGAAGACGAACACTTTAAAATAGTATAAACAATGGAATGAAATCGACTTACAAACAGGGAAATCGAATTAGGTTGGAATCGATGATAAATCTTCAATCAAATGAAAGGCTCGACAATTCTTCTTCCTCTCCCTTTCTCTAGGTTTAGAAATGGTTTTATGAATGATAAAATGGAAAGAGGGGAGAGGGAGAGCGGCTCTTAGATTAGGTTTAGGGTAAATGGTGGTTACATGTTCCGGGTAGGGCAAATGGGTTAAACGGGTATGGTCGTTGGGTAAATGTAGATGGGTAATTCTTGACCCAAAAGACAAAATGTGATGTAGCCCGACTCAACATATACGATATAAACCCGACTTAATAACATTCACGATATTACGATGCAACCAATATAAAATGTATAATACTAATATATAATAATATCCGTTTTATCGATTATATAAAATACGGGGTATTACAGTCTACCTTCCTTAAAAGAAACTTCGTCCCGAAGTTTACCCTCTCTACCAACCAACGCAAACGAATTATGAAACGCATATACAAAAGTATGTAAGGCACCCACCAAATTGAATATTAAACGCAGATTACATTCCACCCTCCTTAAAAGAAACTTCGTCCCGAAGTTTAACCATAACAGAAACACATCATGTAACACTCCAACATAACCCACACAACGCATAACCAATATAGCCAAACTGAGAAATCACACATGAAAGTATAAAGATTTTACAATCCTACCCTCCTTAAACATGGTTATGTCTCCGTAACCTTCATTATTATAACAAAAGTTCTCAAACTACGCTAACAATCGAAAGAGGATAAAAGATTCACAACTCACGCTCAAGTTACTAATCCCTACTAAAGACAATCAATATACAAGCTCTCTCAAGATGCCTAGGTGCTCACATATGGTTCATGTCAAATAACATCGTTTCATCAAGGTTCCTAAGCAAGATCACTAACGTAACATACCACGATAATCCTATCCTAGTATTCTCGTGGCAAAGATATTTTCCAAGAAATATTGGTAACATTTATTCATGTGAATAATCAAATTATGAATGGAACAATGCTTTACAAGGTTACCAGTAAAAATCATTAGTAATTATTCATTTCACTAATCATTGTAATCTCATACCTTAGGAACATAGGGAATCAATCAACATAAGAAAAGAATTAGGGTCAAAACTTAATAAATCGATTTATGAAAATTTGTAACCTAATAGGTCCAAATTTCGACTTTCCTTTACATAATCGTAGTCTGATTTAGGTCAAGACACAGAATCACCAATAAAATGAAGACAACCTAAGTTTAGCAGATTTATCATCCTAGAAATATTTTTAATCCTCATAACAAAGGGTTTGGGATTTATTTACGAATAATGAACGCATTTGATTGGCAAATTTTACAAACTTATTGGTCGAGTCAATCAAGCGAGTAAACAAATGATATTGGAAAGTTAACATACAAGACTATCATACATAAAATTTCGTTCTTGGTGTTAAATATATTTAAACTGCACCCAACACAATGACATAAAAGATTAAATGTATTTAACTACACCAATTTTACAAATATTCATTACATATTATGCTAATATCAACATACCATGTTAACACATAACTCACTTAAATCACCACATTACATTTTCCGTTTTGACATTCGTAACTAACCACAACCCACCAATTCACTACATGAACGAACAACATGACCAAATTAACCCACTAATTTGTGACTCCGTTCTAGCTTCATTCCTCCAGACTAGCAAATATCATGAAACCATACAACCAGACACTAGCTGGAAATCTCATTCCGAATTTATACTCACACGACAAAATTTAACTTCATTTTCAAAACTTTTACTTTCATACTGGACGGTGAATAACTTTCTTAACATAAATCTTATAACAGAGCCGTCCATAGAATCCATTTACAGCTTACTACGAAACTCAAAATCAGATAAACTTAATTCAATTCCTTCAAACAATACAAGCTTAGGTGTCGACTCATATTTCGTAATTTACGGGTTCATCTTATTCATTTCAGTCCTATCTTTACTAATGAACGACTATTACCTCAACATCGGGTTCTAGTCACACTTCTTTACTCGATTATATACGCGGCTAACACGACTACAGATTTAATCGGAGACCTTTTAGATAGTACACATTCCCTGGTGACGTCTCATCAAAGCATACGATTCGTACCATAAAGTAAAGCAAGTAACTACAATTTAACTGTGTTCAATCAAATTTTTACCTCTTTATTATAGATCTATTTATCACAGGTTGCATGGTCACACAAAGTATAAGTACCAACTCAATTACATGTTAAATTTTAAAACGATTTATCACGTCATAAGAACTAGACAAGAGTCTAACCATATAGTCAATATAAGAAGATTATTAGTTTAGATCGGAGGCACACTATAAAATTCCCATTAAACTCCTTACGGAACCATCGATCAAGGCGTCATGAGTAATTAACTTAATAATGTAGAAGTCAAACAACTGAAATTACAATTGAGTATTAATAGTTATATGATTCACAATAACAACAAAATTACTTCCATATCACACATATGGTTTACATTTTAGTAACCATATCATTCAATTGTATCCATCAACTCAGTATAATTCATTTTCAGCAAAAATAAAAGATATCGCATAAACAACTTAAACATGTACATATACCATCATATAACTTGTAAAACATTATCTATGACAAAAGATTAGTAAGGTGAACAAGTTCTCTGGTTTGCACGGTTTGAACAAATAGGCAACTCGCGGCTCAATTAAACGTAATCAGAATGAATATCATTTAAACATACGCATGACATGTGAATCATCAAAGGGTTATCTCATTATAATTCGACGGTTCGAGAATATATTTCAAATATCGTAACTATATCGTAACTATATCAACTATATTTCAAATATCGTGACAATTGCAACAATCACCTTAGCATTTCATGACAATACAACTATGAACATATCCAATAAGGAACAACAACACTATTTTATTATCATATCATAAGTTTAGGTTCAACTGAAATAAATTAATGCAATGAAAGTAATAAGTATAACTATAGGCACACAGACTCACATAAAAGACATGAGAACTCGGATGACATCCTACATGTGTGAACATTTAGACATACTCATTACTACCATCCATGTGTAAACATTTAAACATAATTATTATAAATATTCACGCGAGTATATTAGAACAATCAAGTTAACATTTAACGCCACCAACTTTACCAAGATATGACAATATAGTTTTATATTTATATATATCCGACCACTATACAAATATGATGAACACACCAGAGATATTACAACATGACAAACATATATAAAATATGCAACAACTGGACTCGTATAAAATATTTCACCCTCGATTAAGGATCAGATTAAGCTATTCAATTTCACACATACTATCATGCCAACAATGTTATAAACTAAACTTTAATTTTTTTTATCACTTGTTAAGATACATAACCAATGAATATGTGTGCTACTATCATCATATAAGGACACTATAATTTCACATTAATAAGGCTCATGAGATAATCGAACAACTGTATGAAAACTCAACATAGAATTCACATTTTAAAAGTTATGATTCACGTTGTAACTTCCAAAAATCACGAATAAATAACCGTTCAACGAAAATTTGAGTTATATTACTTTTTATAACATACAGAGAGTTAATAATTCGTGAGAAAAAGAATGAGGTCCAAAGCTCAAGAATTCAATTTTTAAAGGATTTTACAACTCAGTTGGTCCAAACAAGTATGTGACAGCAATTGGTCCGAAACTTGGGTCAGTTTGCAAAACTTACCATTTAATATAGAAACATCAAGAATTTTCGTGGCTTATCAATTTGAAAACATATGCGAATCTTCTGATCGATGGAGTTGGAATTATGCAAAAATTATTAATACAATTTAAATGAGGATTTTTACAAAATCGTTGGTCAAAACATCACTGCACAGGAACTTCCTGACCACAGCCCACTAAAATATTTATTACTCCTAATCCGTATATCCTATAAGCATGAAACCAACGCCAAATGAACACTAACGCCCGTGGGTATCTCCCATAAAATTTTCATCCATAGAAAATAAACAGAAAAGAAATAGCAGTAAGGTCAATTAAAGAGTAAAATCAAACAAAACGAGTTTCAGCACTAGGTCATTCTTTACTATGTTACAAGCTCTTATGAACATACTATGTATACTAACCCATCCCAACTTAAATCTCACACTTTGTACTTACGTAAACATCTATCCCATAGAATCCCTTCGCATCTCGATCTACTCCTTACATCTAAATCACGATTGTTATGACTAGAAACATGCAATTCAATAGTGTTTCTAATTACTATCACAATACTATACTAGCATGGCTTCGGGATCACATAACCGCATATCATTAGACATAATAGCACTATCAACACGTCATTCAACATCCATCCAGATAAATATCATCAATTCGCAATTATTTCTACGCTCACGATTACCACAATCCAACACTTCATTGATTATCAACCTGAACACGAAAATTTATTTCTCATCTCCACAACATCATATGATCACGTCATCATTCATACAAAATACTTACCGTAACGTTGTCCTGCAGAGTGGTTAGAATATATAGGACTTAAGGTGTACACCCACTCGATTATATCCAAGGTTTTCCTTCTAACTACCCCATTCACTCGATTTCTCTCGGGTTACCTGGTTCAAAACTGAGAGGGCAAAAGAGCACGTATTAAGGGCGCCTTCTTAACCGCACTGTGAGCTCCTAACAGTTTATTCCCAGGGGTTCATTTTATTTAGACACATCCTACGTTCATTGGGTTCATTGGTTTAGGCCTGAGGATCGTTCGCTCTGATACCACTTTGTAACACCCCGATTTATAAAGGAGCCTCTAGCAAGACATTCCCTAATAAACCGGACTGTTACCATCTCGGTTTCCCGAGGTAGTGAATAACAAATTAAACTCCAAGGCAAATTACATAATTTCTTTAACTTAACCTTTTTTTACAAAACCTCATTTACATCAAATTACAAAGAACTAACATAAATAAAAGTGAAAGTCTTCTAAATGATGATCTAGCTACTAAGTCTTCTGATCCAGTGTCTCACACCCATCAAGCTCCCATCCTATCTCATAAACCTGTTAAGTCTGCTCGCCAATATTTGGGTCATCACAGGTGTTCACGAATACACAGGGTCAACCACGAGGTTGAGTAGGGAATACAATGAAACAACAAAATATGATATGCATGCTCCTCCGTCACCTCCACCTCCATCTCAACTCATATCTCATAACCCGTACAACCCAAATGCCATACCGATCCCCAGAGACTATATATCGACCGTAGCCGATCCGCGCTCGCACCGAGGACACCAGGGCAAGTCCTGCAGAACCCGCCTGGGCCTTATCACAACATCATCATCACCACACCACGTCACCACAACATCCTCCATCTCCAATGCATATGAATGCTCAAGAAATTAATGCAACACAATATGTATATCATTGAACTGGTAAATCATAGAATCATGCCGGTTCTACCAATGTTGTGATAATATACTCAATACGATCAATTCAGTCAAGCACATTCCAGGATATGAATCATAACATGAATCAACAACCACGAATCACGTCAACGTTCACAGTTTGGTCATATGAAACACAAACAAGTCAACACAATTCAACAACAACGATAATAAGTCAAGTGTATTTCCCTACCTTTTCGCAATCCAAGCACACAAGCAATCAATTATGATACTTCACATATCCATAACCTACATAACATAATTATGTATAATTACCACCTACTCAATCAAATAATCATGCACATAACCTAGACTCATCATAACTTAATAGGAATATCAACTTAAAAACAAACACGATTTTTCCTGATTTTCCAGCACATGACAAACTCGGAATAAAATACATAACTAATTCTAGAAAAATCAAATTGATACAAGGCCAATTGGATTGGAACTCCATGAGTCTTATCTACAAATTATATCTAACGTGTTGTTCTCAAATTCCAAAATTATCAAGAGTTTTCAGACTGATTTCCAAAAACTGACAGAAACCGTCGCATAAAAAGTATTGATTCATAAAACGAGTTTAAAACATTATTTTGCAGTAATTCCAAATCCTATTATCATCTAGACTATACAAAGATGATGTATGAAGAAGCCTCATAACTGAATCGACATAAAAATTAGGGTTTCAAATCATTTTCCACAACCAAATCAGATTCACGGACTTTTCAGCGACATGTTCATAAATAAATCACCTAGGACAAACCATAAAGAATTTGACTACGATAGTTTATATGCATAAACTAGACATCAAATAAACAGGACTCTCTTTTCAAACTTTTTGAAGACGAACACTTTAAAATAGTATAAACAATGGAATGAAATCGACTTACAAACAAGGAAATCGAATTAGGTTGGAATCGATGAGAAATCTTCAATCAAATGAAAGGCTCGACAATTCTTCTTCCTCTCCCTTTCTCTAGGTTTAGAAATGGTTTTATGAATGATAAAATGAAAATAGGGGAGAGGGAGAGCGGCTCTTAGATTAGGTTTAGGGTAAATGGTGGTTACATGTTCCGGGTAGGGCAAATGGGTTAAACGGGTATGGTCGTTGGGTAAATGTAGATGGGTAATTCTTGACCCAAAAGACAAAATGTGATGTAGCCCGACTCAACATATACGATATAAATCCGACTTAATAACATTCACGATATTACGATGCAACCAATATAAAATGTATAATACTAATATATAATAATATCCGTTTAATCGATTATATAAAATACGAAGTATTACAACAAAGCCCGGAGGTTGGGCTATATACACCTCCTCAGACAGTGTGGCCTGCAAAAACACGTCATTGACGTCGAGTTGATGCAAGGACCAATAATTAGTAAGAGCAAGAGTAAGCAAAAGAAGAACCGTGGTCGGCTTAATAAAGGGACTAAATGTTTCGGTATAGTCGAGTCCGGGTCGTTGATGGAACCCTTTTGTAAATAATCGAGCTTTAAGTTTATGAATGGTGCATCGGGATTAAACTTTGTACGAAAAACCCATTTACACCCGACGACATTGATAGAGGGAGAGGAAGGTACGAGATCCCATGTTTTGATGGCGCAAAGAGCGTAACACCCCAATTTATCCACGAGCCTTTAGCCAGACCTTTTCAGATAAATAAAGGTGTTACCATCTCGGTTGCTCGAGGTAGTGAATAAGAAATGTAACAAACACAAGGTACTTTAAATAAAATTTCATAAAACAGATAACTATCTCACACTATTTATTATATAAACTGAAACCAACTGATTTAAAAAATCTATTATAGCAGAAACCAACTGATTTAATAAATCTATTATAGCGGAAGCCTTTAAAATAATAACATAATGTAACTAGACCAACTAAGTGAACGTCCCTTCAACGCTACTCGGCTCTATCTGGTGTCACGCCCCACGCCCAGACGCAGCAACAAATCCACACATGCTTATATTACTGCTCCTAAATGGAAATAACAAATGGATCATCACAGGCCACCATAAGGAAAAAATGGTGACATTTACACATACACAGACACACACACGTCAACCACTGGTTGAGTAGGGACTAAACAAACAATGTAAGTAAGAACAACGGTGTTAGTAATAATAACAATTAACCAAATCAATATATAATGATTACAAACTAAGTAGCACCCTTGTCATCAAACGTTCTACGACACACCCATCACATCCTCTCCTCTACATTCCGCCATAACGCTTCCCCAGTTCCGAATGTGCAAATCTTCCTCGTAGTGAGCCTACTAGGGAAGAGACTATGAGGGACGACCAGTGAGCAACTAACGCCATAAGGAATAACGGTTGCTCAGACAGGTCCCTTCAATAAAATACAAGGACTAAGGTTGTACCGGTCCCTTCATAAATTAAACTCTCAAGGTCAGTTAGCAACTACACACACAAGGACTAGCACTTCAGTCCCTTCAAATAAATTACAATTATCAACTCAACAACATATTATTAAGTCCTTATCCATGATCTTAATCTCAATATCTCAACAACAACATATGAATAATCCACCGTCAACTACAAATAATACGAACAACAACGTACACAATCATTTAACAATTGCACAAATAAGATTTGAGTAGGATAATCCTTACCTTTTGAAAATTCTTTGCAGGATACAAGCTAAGCAACCAATCAATAATATTCCTCTACAAAGTCACCACCTAACACACATAAATTCATATAATTACTACAACTAATCTTCGTGATCAACAATGATAACGAACTACCCAAAATCCCCAATTAGGGTTCGAAGATCCACGAAAACCATGGTGATAGGTGGTCAACGAATGGATCAATGATGGTCAAGGGTCAATCAAGAATAGCGTGTCAACATTAAAGTAATAGTAATTGATTAGGATTGTGAATTTAAATTAACTTCTAAGATTGGTAGGAAAATAATGATCGATGCTCAAAAGTTGCGCCTCCCTCTCTACTCTTTTCCTCTCCTATTATGACTTAGGGTATTGTGTGTGTTTGAATGAGTAAAACTATTATAAACTATTGCTTAGAAGGTATTTATAGGTATAAGGTAGGTGCATGTCGGTTTAGGAATATTATTGTATAATTAGGGGGCGTTTGGTTCGGGAAAGGGAAAGAGAATGGAAACAAGAAAGAGAAAAGGAGGGAAAAGAATGAGATAACCCCAAATTTAACTTCATGTTTGGTAACAAATAAGAAAAAGGAATTAGTGATAGCCCATTTTTACTATCACCATAGCCAGAACCAACAAACACCAACTTCTACCAACACTATTATCCACCACCGACCAAAAAATGTCACCGGTGTCGGCGACAATTCCTCGTTGCCGGCGGCAGCTTCCACTGCACGACCTTTTCTCGCCGTATTCCCTTCCTCCATGTGAAACTCCTCCCGAAAACACTATACCACCACCAAAAAAAATCCATAAAGCCCTTCCCTGACACCAGAAATCTCCTTCTCGACCCCAAAAGCAGTAAATCTGGAATATTCGAGGGTGGGGGATAATATTTGCGATGTTCAAAAAGGTTTTTAAGGGTATTTTTGGTGATGATTATGGTAGTGCCGAGAGGTTGTCGGCGCCAAGGGATGAGTTCGCCGACACCGGCGATGTTTAAGGAATGGCGTTGGCCATTGGGAAGTGAGGATGAATGTTAGGAGTTAAAGGCTGGTGGTTAGTTGGATGGGAAGGAGGGTGTTTGTAGCTGCGGCGATGAGGTCGCCGGAGATTAGGTGGCCTGACGGCATGTGTCAGCGTTGATATGATGGTCATGGTTAGGCTTGGTGGTAGTAGCCATGGGTGATGGATGGTGAGTGAAAAGATGAGTTAAAGGGGGAAAGGGTATGGGATACATTAGGGGGGTAAGGGGTAAGGATACAAAGGAGTTTGGGGGTAAGGAAGGGGCTAAGGGAATGATTGTTTTGGTCAAACAAACAACAACAAAGGGTATCAACCATTTTGTTTCCTTTTCCCTTTCCTGAATACCTCCAACCAAACGCCCCCTTAGAAATTAGTTAGAAAAAGCGGATTTTAGGAAATTAGTCACGAGCTGCTAACACAAGGGACACTCGATCGAGTCTGGAAATACTCGGGTAATACCCATCCTTTTAGGGACCTGTTGACTGACCTTAGACACATGTCTAGACCTTTGGAAGCCTTACGAGTTTAATCTTGTGACATAGTAACCCTTTGGGCTTGGGAAGCTCGATCTAGCGGGGGCTACTCAATAGAGTAGCTCAGTGACTCGATCGAGTAGAGGTCACTCGATCGAGTAAGTCCCATACTCGATCGAGTAGCGGGAGTTCAACGGTAAAATATAAATCGTGGAATCGTAAAACCAAAATCATTTCATTTCTTTTCCCCTAAACCAAACTGCCATCACACTTATCTCCTTCACCCATATTCATCATTTTTAGAGCCCTTTGTGAGTTGTGACACCATGGGGATGGGAAGCATGAGTCGGGTAGCAGTCTTGTCTCCAGAACGTTATATATAGGTATGTCATTATCATCATCATCTTCCTTAGTTTTGGTTATGATTGTGGTAGTAGTAAGAGGGTTGTCATACTGTTTGTAATAGGTGGTTATGGTGGTCTCCTGTCGTCTAATGGTCGTATGTGGTATTGCTGCGGATTACTAGAGGTAAGTTTTCCTACTCAGTACTGTTCGTTGTTTAGTATGTCGATTGTATTGGTTAATTGGTTTTGGGTGTGCCTGTCGGTAGTGTGGATTGATTGTAGTTGGTTGTGTTGTTTGGCTGACACTGGTTCACGAGGTGCGTCCTCGGCTGAGTGGAGTCACTTACGGGAGTGGCTTCACGCCCTTGATTCGCCCTTTGTGGAACCCGCCACAAAAGGGGATGTGCACATTAAGGAACATGGGTTTACGCTTGGTATTGATGAGCGGGGCTTAGGTGGGAACGACTACGGTCCCCCCACTAGCGGTGAGGATTACTGGTTGTGGCCATAATCTAGCAGGATTTGACCTTCGGGCTGTCAGAGGAGTGTTGGTGATTGGATGAGCTGTTGGGTGAATGTTTATTGTATCTAGCGTTGTGTGTTCCTTCAGTTACTGACCTTGTGTGGTGTTGTCTGTGTTGTCTTTTTGTGTTGTGTCTGCTGTGACCCATTATGGTGAGCAGTCGGTCTTAGCAGGTTGATTTGTGGAGCTTAGCTGGGTGCTTTGGAGGGACGAGTCCACCACGAGTCATGGCAAAGATAGTTTCACGTAGTTGATAGAAATCATCAGTTGTATCTTTTTATTTTGTTGAGTAACCTGTAATAAACTTAACTGTTCTTTTATTGATGTTTGATATTTACTATTCCTCGGGCAACCGAGATGGTAAAGCCCTTATCTGCTCGGGAAGGTCTGGTTAAGGCTCCTGGTAGATGGGGGTGTTACAAAGTGATATCAGAGCGACGATTTTGGACCCTGTAACCAATAAATCTAATGAACGTAGTGAGTCTAATAAAATGAACCTGTTGTATGTGTGTTGGGAGGCCCGAAAATTGCTTGATTTTGGGTGGGAAGGCACCCTCATTCCAAAATCCTGGCCCCAATATGCTTAAGCCAGCCACTTCAAATGGGAATATTGAGTCGGAAAATGTGTGTGTATAGTTGTGTGGGGTATATAAAGTGGATATAGGTGTATTTGAGTCTAAGGTAATGTCTTGTATGTGCAAGTGGTACCGCAAGAATGTGTAAGTGTTGTGTAGCTGGGATTTCGTGTGTGTATGACAAAGAATGGCGGATGTGTAGGAAGTTTGCATAAGAATATCTGATAATGTGATAGTTAGTAATGAAATACAAGTCTCAATATATGCTTTAGATAGTATTAATTGTCATGTGGTGCTGTGGAATTTAACAGTAAATGATTTTGTATACCCTTGTGAATAAGTTTAATAATGTGAATTGTATCTGGTGATCATCGGATTGTTGTGATATGTCAAACAATAGAGCAAGTATGAGTAGTAAGTGATAGTTGATTTGCCGAATGGAATGTTTAATAAATTGTAATCACATGTTGGATGATAGAATTTGGAGACGCGTAAGTAAAAGTGGAATAATGTTGTTGTTATATATATATATATATATATATATATATATATATATATATATATATATATATATATATATATATATATATATACATGTGAGTTGAAATATGTCATGGTTGGAATACATTGTAAATTGTTTGATACATGGTAGAATAGTATATGTAGTGTTCGGTTGAGATAATCGTGTTACATACGAGTAGTGTTAATTAATAGTAATCGGATGGAAATAATCAGTGAAGAGTTCCAAGTATACCCTGGACTCGGAACGAGTTGTTGTTTTGTAGGAACCGTAAACCAAAATCGTAATCTCCGACTTGTTTTAATCTTATTCGACCGAGTATGAGTGCCTACACGATAGAGTAGACCTTATTCGATCTAGTAGTTGTGTCACTTGATTGAAATCGTTGGATCTGCCAGCGGAAACTCGATCGAGCAACCCCAACTCGATCGAGTAACCAAGTCACTCGATCGAGTAAGTAGCTACAGTACTCGGGTTATAACGGGATTCATACTCCCTATTTCATTCATTCTCCACTCAAACCCTAAATCTCTCTAAAACCTTTTTCTCAAAGTTTTTAGGTAATTTGTGATTGAACCCTCTTCAAATATTTCTTGCTATTTCACTCAATCCGTTTGCAACTTATTCAAGGTAAGATCTCTACTCTCTCTCTCTCTCTCTCTCTCTCTCTCTCTCTCTCTCTCTCTCTCTCTCTCTCTCTCTCTCTCTCTCTCTCTCTCTCTCTCTCTCTTTGTTTTTAATCAATTAGTAACATGTGAAATTGTCAATTTTTCTGAAAATTCGAATTGTACCCATGGATTTTGGATTATAGTTGTTGTATTTTGGTAAGAATCGCTTTAAATCATTGTTATTGATGCTAGCAATTACAAAATCAAAGCGATTTATGAGTATAATGGGGCCGAAATTTCTAGGGTTTACTCTAAAAATTTGATTTTTGTTCATCTTTTGCAAACCTAAATGGAAAATAAGGCTAAGGAATGTTATTGGTATCATGTTAGTTGTTGATTTTGGCTAATTTCACCCAAAAAGTTCGTATTAAAACTCCGTCTTAAAAAGTGCCCTAAAACTGAATTTCGCCCCAAATTTTGTAATAATAATCTTTTTGTGAAGTTATTTTTGAGGGATTAAGATTCCAATATTCCTAGAAATTGTTAAAACTTGGTATGTTGAAGCTTTGAAACCATATTTTATGAAGTATGAGGGTAGGTGACTTGGAAAATTTTTGTTTGCCTTAAAAAGGTTTACTTTAAATTGTTGCTTCTCTATCCATGAGCATTTTGAAAAGTTCATTTTCATCAAGTAATAATCCAGATTGTGTGGCTAAAAACATGTTAAAACAGATGCCAAGAGCCGCAACTATAACCCGTTAGAGCAAGAGATTGAGGGCCGCTGAACCTGAGGTGGGAGAGGGGAGTCAGGGGCCTACTGTCCCACCAGTTTCTGAGTACCTTACCGTAGTCTTTGCTGATTTTAAGCAAAGGGATGCCTTTGTCGAGTTGATGAAATGTCGTATGAAACCCACTAGGTGCATCGACACGGGCATTCTTGATGACCTGAAGATAGAGGTGGATGTGATACATATCTTTGAGACCCTGAGTTTGGCGAGGTTGTATCATCTTACGAAGCAATCTTACCCTTTATTGACCATGGAAATTATGAGCTCCTTTGCTTATGATGCGGTAGTGAAGACCGTAGAGTTCCGTCTTATGAACACCAGCTTTCTCTTGACCATGGACCAGTTTGCTTCTCACTTTAGACTTGCACGACCTGAGAAGGGATTTCTTAGAGATATCCCGACTGAGTGTGGGGCTAGCAGCTACATGCCCTGTTTCACTGGTAGGCCTGCTCCTACTTTGAGTAACATGTTGATTAATGATGTTCAACATGTCACTCTGAAGATCTTACTCCGACCTTTGACTTGTTTGCTTTATGGGAGAAGGGATGTGAGTAAGCTAAACTCGTATGAGGTTATGTTGTTGGTCACATACCTGAACTCTACCCGGGTGTAGCGAGTCGCCATTAGTGCCCCGGCCATCGTTTGTGCTAGTTTGGCCTTGATGGCCACACCTTCGACCCGGTACCTGAGTTGTGGTGCCATTGCCACCCGTTTAACTGGGAGGTTGACTGACTTTGAGGGCACTTCGGCTCTCAAGCCTATGGTTCCGGTTGTGCCCAGTATGGAGAGGGCTTACTTCATCGACCAGAAATGGCTGAGGACTTTCGAGGGTGGTGGGTTAGCTTGGAGGGTATGGGGTATGAGTTGGATGAAAGTACCTGACCCAGAGTATCTTCCTGTAACTGAGCCTTTAACCGCGGTGGTGGTTGCATCGGACTCAGATGACGATGAGGCCGCCCCTACCCGACAGTACTACCTGATAAATGAGGGTCTTTTGGAGGTGATGCCGGAGCCGACAAGAGGAGACCAGGCTAGACCTGAGGACCAGGCACCTAGGGTGGGGAGAGGTACCAGAGGGGTGAGAGAGGGTTGGTGAGACTCAGCCAGTACATCCCGTGCCTCCACAGTACCAGTACCCCAGCTACCCGTCCTCTTTTAGCCCCGAGATACAGGTGAGTGAACTCACGGAGAAGGTGTCTAACGCCTTAGTGCTCAGAAACCTTCATGAGATGGCATACATGCAGGGCATTGGGACCAACTTGGCCCAACCAGTTTGGTGGTGAGGTGTCGGGAATGATAGTGGAGTCTTTCACTCTTACGGAGTGGATCAGGCCACATGGGGAGTCCAGGAGAGCTATCCTTAGAGATGTTTTGTGCCGTGGAGAGCAGGAGGAGACTTAGGTATAGGAGCTGCCGCAAGAGGAGGCACATCTGGTAGAGGAGGAGGAGATGAGGAGATGGTGGAGGATCGAGGTGGCGACCTCGAGTGATTGCTTCTTGTTGTTGTTGTCTCGTAGACTAGTGATACTTGTTTCTTTAGTTTCTTCATACATTAGGTTTATTTTTGGTTTGTAACTGGCCATAAGGCCGTATTTCGTTGGATTATCTGGACTCGTAATGCAGGTGTATGATGTCGGGGTGGAACCCCGGAGTTAGACTATGATTTCTTCACTTTATGTTGGCGTAGGAAGGTGGCCTGACCAGTGGATACTCGATCGAGTGCCCTCTACTCGATCGAGTACCTGCTGTGTTTGACCTAGGCAGTGTACTGACCTTTAGGTACTCGATTGAGTACGCCTCACTCGATCAAGTAGCCTATTTCGAACTTGATCGAGTGCCTTCAACTCAGTCGAGTGCCCCTGTTGAACCCAATACTCCGTTCTCTTAGACTTTTGGGAGAGATTGATTGCTCATACCTTGGGTCATGTTTGTTAATCTTGCTTTTATATTCTTCTTACGATTGCATGTGTTATCAAGGTGGTTTATGTTAGTTTCATGTGATGCCATGTTCTTAACTAATGGCTAACCTTTCCAAACGGTAGTTGAGTTATATCGTCGTAAATGATAATTTTGAGCTGGAAATATGTTGAGTAGTTATGTTCCAAAACACGTAAGTAACTTTCACATACTTTAGGTTGATGGCGCCGTGTTTCATGAACTCGTTTCTCGAATGTTTTCCCAAAGTATACACACATGTATGCATATTATCTACGTAATGTCAATGAGGTACTATAATAGTTGTTGGTCTCGGCGTATGTTAAATTGTTACGTAATGTCAAGATTGTGTGGCGTTATCATTTTGTGTAGTATTTATATCTCGTCTTGAAGGTGAACTTCAGGGACGAAGTTCCTTTTAAGAGGGGAAGAGTAATATCGCATGAGGAAAAATGACAAAACTGCCAAAATTATCATGTCTCAGTAGATTGTTGGTAAAAGTTCACCATGTTGTTGTACTCCATTTGGGATGTTTAACCATTTTGTTTGCATAAAAGTTAAACTTTGGTTATGTGAAGGTAATGCACGTAGTGGTTAAGTGAAATTTGTTAAGTAAATTGAATTGCTTGATTAAGGTGCAATAAGTGTTGTGTGTGCATGATTTAAATGAGTGTCAATCTATTGTTATATGAGTGACTGATAATTCACTATACATTGGTGATTAGTGATTAATTGTTATTAATGATTAATGGTTGAATGAGTAAATAGAATAGTTGTGCCAGATGATATGATACGTATGGTGTGTGGGTTTGTGCAGTGTTAAAATTCGGTTAGTAAGTAACAGTTGTGCTAGTACGTCCTTTCGTGTGTAGTACAAGGTTGATGACAAGGTAGGAAGTTGTATCTGATGATCATGTTCGCAGAGGTAGATGATGATGATGAGTAGTAGGCGTAAACGGATGGGTGGTATGTGGGAATAGTTGTGGTTGTTCTTGTCGGGATGAGTTGTCGTCAGTTACCTTAGTTCATGTTACACCTTGAGTTATGGGGGATGATGAGTTGAACTTCGGGGACGAAGTTCTTTTTAAGACGGGAAGACTGTAATACCCGTCCTTTTAGGGACCCGTTGATCGTCGTTGACTGACCTTAGACACATGTCTAGACCTTTGGAAGCCTTTCAAGTTTAATCTTGTGACATAGTAACCCTTTGGGTTTGGGCAGCTAGATCTAGCGAGGGCTACTCGATTGAGTAGCTCAGTGACTCGATCAAGTAGAGGTCACTCGATCGAGTAACTTCCATACTCGATCGAGTAACGGCAGTTCAATGGTAAAATATAGATCGTGGAATCGTGAAACCAAAATCATTTCATTTCTTTTCTCCAAAACCTAACTACCGTCACACCTCTCTCCTTCATCCATATTCATCATTTTTGGAGCCCTTTGTGAGTTGAGACACCATGGGGATTGGAAGCATGAGTCGGGTATCAGTCTTGTCGCCGGAATGCTACGTATAGGTATGTCATCATCATCATCTTCCTTAGTTTTCTTTTATGGTTGTGGTAGTAGTAATAGGGTTGTCATACTATTTGTAATAGGTGGTTATGGTGGTCGCTTGTCGTATTATGGTCGTATGCAGTATTGCTGCGGATTGCTAGAGGTAGGTTTTCCTACTCAGTACTGTTGGTTGTTTAGTATGTCGATTCTATTGTTTAATTGGTTTTGGGTGTGCCTGTCGGTATTGTGGATGGATTGTAGTTGGTTGTGTTGTTTGGTTGACACTAGTTCGCGAGGTGCGTCCTCGGCTGAGTGGAGTCAGTTGCGGGAGTGGCTTCACGCCCTTGATTCACCCTTTGTGGAACCCACCACTGATACGTGCATATTCTATACACTTTATCTGCAGTTTTGGCACGTATTTCCATGCGTGTTTGTTAGCCTTAAGCTACTATTTCTCCCGAAACGGTTTACTTTGCATTTTCTATGATTTATTATAGGAATGAATGGAAGTAAGGCAAATCGAGCCGAAATCGTCCTCCGGAGGCAACTTCAGGGAAGCTTGGAAGAAGGAGGTTCGTACTCACTCACCTCGGGATGCGTGCATTGGAGTGAGGAGCTGTTTTTGAAGAAAAGAAGTGTTTCGATAGCACCATCGATCGATCGACTATCTTTAAAAAGTCGATCGACCACCGAAGTTCATCGACGCTCTTTGGATTGCTACCATCGATCGATCGACCATCTTGACCGGATCGATCGACCGATCTGAAAGTGAGATTTATTTCTTCGTGTTAGACTTTTAAAAGCCCAACTTGTAATTAACTTTGAGGCATCTTTTATCAGTAGAACGCAACAATTATTAGGTTATGCTTTTCATTATTGAAGAACTCAGTTGTCAGATCTAGTTTTGAGAGACGGAGAACCTCGAATCGGATTACGTTGTTCATGTTAGTAAGTTTTATGCAAGTTTCCTCTTCTTTTAATTCTTGTTATTTCAATTCTTGTTCTACCAATTTAATTCCAGAAATTCATCTTTTGTCTTTTGTCTTTTATTTAAATTCAATCATGTCAATCTTGTTCTTTGTTATCAATTTAGCAATTATTTTAGTTTTAGTCATGCGTAGCTAATTGTTTTGATTGGGAACGAGGTGAGCCATGGCATAAATTGGGATTGTTTGTTAGCATGAATTCTTCCGTATCATCTTGTTGTCTTTTGATAAGCCCTTTTTACTAGATTGAAAGATTAGTAATTAGAATTATCATTAGATTGGAATTTCTCTTGAGTGAAAGCTTTGAGAAATTTCGGGGAATTAGAAGACCGCAAGGTTAATTTGAGCATAGATCGAAAGGCTTGCTTATACCCCCTGAGACCTTATTATAGGATTTCTGCTACCTTATTGTCCTGACCATTGCCATGGTGAACCGAATTTCCCGATCCTCTTTTTTATCTTGTTGAGAAATTTCATTTTAGCAATTAGTCAATTTAGTCAACCAATCTCAAAACCCCCCAATTAATTGTTACTTTTATAGACTGAAAAATAGCAAACAAAATCAACCTTGTCTCTCTGTGGTTCGACCCTTACTATCACTATCTATAGTTTTAGTTTGGAATTATAAATTTAATTTTGATACAAAACGACGGGTATCAAATTTTGGCGCCGTTGCCGGGGAGACGGTGTAATTCTGTTTGCTTTATTTTAGTTTATTTTTCTTGTCTCAAGGAACTTTGGTTCCTTGAGGCCGTTGATTACCTTTGCTTCTAGTTTTGCCTTTGCACAGTTAGAAGACAGGTTTTTGAGAGGAAGACTTGAGTACTCTCATTTTGGCAATTATGGCTACAATATATGATAATCTTCAGCCGAAGGAGCACCACCTTCCAAAGGGGCACCAGTTACCTACCCCTATTACCGGTAACTTCGAGTTTCGTTCCTCTTATATCGATTTAGTGGAGCGAAATCAGTTTGCTGGTCTACCAGATGAGGACCCCTTGAAGCATATGGAAATTTTCACGACTCATCTTTGCTCCATACCTATACCACCGGGGTGACTCGGGATGAAGTAAAGGGGTTGATGTTCTTATACTCCTTGAAGGATTCGGCGCGAGATTGGTACCGCTACCTTGATAGGGTAGCAATGAGTCACGATTGGACATCCCTCGCATTGGCCTTCTACAAAGAATACTTCCCACTTGCAAAGACTGATGCTTTGAGAAGTAAAATTTCTAACTTCCAGCAAGGTAATGATGTGGAATTTTGTGAAGCATGGGGACGTTTCAAGAACTTGGTTCGGTCCGTCCCTCACCACGGTTTTCAGCAATGGTACCTTTGCAATGTATTCTATAACGCTCTATATGATGATTACAAGGTCATCTTGGATGCAGCTGCTAATGGTAGGTTCCAAAACAATACCGGTCAAAATAAAGGTTGGAACACTATTGAGGAGATGGCAGTCCATAGAGCTGAGTTTGGAAGTTCACGTGGAAAGTCACGAGAGCAAAGTGATGAAATGAGTACCGTTGTGACACTCATTACTTCTATCACTACTCGTCTCGAGAAGCTTGAGACGACTGAAGCTTCTAAGGAGAGAGTTGAAATTCCCGTTCATAACTCAAATGAGATCGAGGAATTGAGGGAAATGGTCCGAGGCCTTTTGGTTCAAGTGGCGAATATGGAAGCAGCCGGGATTGAGTCCTCAAAGAATTTTGTGAAGCAGTTGGAGAATATAGAGGCTAAGCAAGTCACCAATTCTTCAAGCAAATGTGAAGGGCCAATTGAAACGATTAATGCCATTAATCTCCAAAGTGGCCTCTCTTATGAAAGTCCCGACAAGCCAAAGGAAGACTCGGGAAATGATGAAGAAGCTCGTTTAAATTCTGGTGCAAAAACGAGCTCAATTGCCAGTACTTCTGGTCGATCGACCAATATTGTCAGTCGATCGACTGAAGCGTCAGATAAAATAGTTTCTGATCATAAACTATTCACACCCAGCACAATCAGTCGATCGACCAACATTGTCAGTCGATCGACTGAGTCACCTGACGAAATCAATTCTGAACAGGAACTGTTCACGCCCAGCCATGTTGGTCGATCGACTGGAATCCCAGAGCAGGATGCAAATCCGTCAACTAGTTCGCATGATTCTTCACTCATTGATGATTTGACGGGGGTTTTAAACTTACGGAAGCCGAAGGTTACTGATCCTACGGCCAGTGTTGTAGTCCCGTATCCGGAGCGTTTGAAGGCTACTAAGCTGGAGCGTAAGTTTGGTAAGTTTCTGGAGATGGTCCAGAATCTCGAGGTAACGGTTCCTTTCACTGATTTAATTACCCAGGTACCCTCTTACGCTAAATTTATGAAGGATATTTTAAATCGTAAGAGAAATTTTCGTGATGATGGTAATGTTGCTTTTGTGGAAGAATGTAATGCTCTTTCGCAAATCAATGTACCACCTAAATTAAAGGACCCGGGTAGTTTTTCAATTCCTTGCACTATAGGTAACCACGAAATTGGAAAGGCCCTTTGTGATTTAGGGGCCGATGTCGACGTCATGCCCTATTCTCGTTTGCGAAAGGTTAAACATTGGTAGACTTAAGGTGACCGATATTACCGTTCAAATGGCAAATAGATCGACTCGAGAGACCTATAGGAGTTCTAGAGGATGTACCCGTCGAGCGGGTATGTTTTTTATTCTGTCGATTTCGTTGTTTTGGACATTGCGAGAAGATAGTCGATACCTATTATTTTAGGCAGACCATTTTTACATACAAAATGGGTCTGTAATAGATGTCAAACGCGGAACCATCACCTTAGAGGTAGGGGATGACACCATTGAGTTCGATCTTGCTCACACGGCGATCGAACCTCGCGATGAGGATACGTGTTATTCCATTGATATTGTTGATGTGGTCATTACTTGTAATTGGAGGGAATCCTTAGCCAAGGATCCCTTAGCCGATCTAACCCGTTTAGATGAGTGTGCGGGTAATACATGATGGAGAATCTTTGAGGAGCCGATGCTTTGGTAGCCTTAATGGAGAGCTACGAGCTCAATGAGGAAGAAGATGAGATGCTTTTAAGCTTGGCCAACGAGAACTTGGTTAACACTTGCTACACCATTGAAGCTGATTCTGTCTATCTTTGTCAGAGAGGTAAAGGTGCCAGATCGTAAGCCACTTCCTCCTAATCTTAAGTATGTTTTTCTAGATGATACGGAGCAGTACCCAGCTATTGTTAGCTCTAAGCTTAATGATGACCAGCTGTCTGCTTTGATGTGTGTGCTAAAGAAAAACAGGAAGGCTTTGGGTTACTCTTTGGATGACATTAAGGGCATCACCCGATGTTTGTATGCACAGGATAGAGTGGAGGAAGGCCATAAGCCTTACGCATGGGTCAACGCAAGTTGAACCCAAGATGCGAGGAAGTTGTTATGGCCGAGGTGATGAAACTACTCGATGCCGGTATTATTTATACAGTTGGCAACTCCAAGTGGGTTAGCTTGATTCAGTAGTCCCGAAGAAAGGAGGGACTACCGTGGTTAAAAATGAAAAAAATGAATTAATACCAACTCGAGTAGTGACAGGGTGGAGGATGTGTATTGATTATAGTCAGTTAAATGCCGCCACCAAGAAAGACCACTTCCCCCTCCCTTTTGTTGACCAAATGACTGAAAGACTTGCTTCTCACAAATTTTTCTGTTTTCTAGACGGATATTCAGGATTCTTTCAGATCCCTATTCATCCGGACGATCAGAGTAAGACCACTTTTACCTGTCCACAGGGTGTTTTTGCATATCGTAGAATGCCTTTCGGATTGTGTAACGCCCCTGCTACCTTTCAGAGGTGCATGATGGGGATTTTTTCTGATTATATAGAGAATATTATGGAAGTATTCATGGATGATTTCTCAGTTTATGGTAGTGACTTTGATCGTTGTTTAGCTAACCTTGATAAAGTCATGCAGCGTTGTATAGATGTTAATCTTGTTTTAAACTGGGAAAAGTGTCAGTTTATGGTCAATGAGGGAGTTGTGTTAGGGCATCTAATTTCTGATAAAGGTATACATGTTGATAAGGCAAAGGTGCAGGTGATTGAGCAATTACCTCCTCCCGTGAATGTTAAAGGAGTGAGGAGTTTCCTAGGTCACGCTGGTTTTTACCGGCGTTTCATTAAGGATTTTTCAAAAATTGCCAAACCACTTACACATTTGCTCCTCAAGGATGTCTTTTTGAATTTACTTGATGAGTGCCTTACCGCTTTTAACAGGTTAAAGGAGGCCCTAGTTTCTGCGCCAATCATTCGACCGCCTGATTGGGACCTCCCATTTGAGATCATGTGTGATGCCAGCGATTATGCGATCGGTGCAGTCTTGGGACAGCGGAAGAACAAAGCTTTGAATGCCATATATTATGCAAGCCGAACTCTGGATGAGGCTCAAATTAATTATTTCACCACTGAGAAGAAGTTTCTAGCTGTAGTTTTTGCCTTAGACAAATTTCGGTCTTATTTGTTAGGTTCTAAGGTTATTGTTTATACTGACCATGCAGCGTTGAAGACTCTCTTTATTAAGAAAGATGCGGTTTGAGGCTTTTGAGGTGGATACTCCTTTTGCAGGAGTTTGATTTGGAGATCAAGGATAAGAAAGGAGCAGAGAATGTGGTAGCTGACCACCTATCTCGTCTGCAGCTAACAGAAAGGGAGGATTCGTTGCCTATTAATGATTCTTTTCCTGATGAGAGTTTGTTAGCTATTACTACTTCAGGGTCTTATCCACCTCTGTGGTTTGCTGATTTTGCTAATTTTGCTGTGACAGGTAAGATACCACCCGAGCTTTCATGGCAGCGGAAGAAGCGGTTTGCTTATGAAGCTAGACAATATTTTTGGGATGATCCTTATGTTTTCAAGGAATGCGCAGACGGTCTCATCCGGAGATGCGTACCTCAATGGGAGGTGAAGGATATCCTAGAGGCTTGCCACTCTTCTGCTTATGGTGGTCATCACGGTCCGTCCAGGACTGTAGCTAAGGTACTCCAATCTGGTTTCTATTGGCCAACTTTGCATGCAGATTGTTGCAATTTTGTTGCTGAGTGCGATGCTTGTCAAAGATCGGGGAATATTTCCAAGAGACATGAGATGCCACAGGTAAGCATTCTTGAGGTTGAGATTTTCGATGTCCGGGGCATTGATTATCAAGGACCTTTTCCGAGCATCAAGGTAATAAATATATCCTCGTAGTCAGAGATTATGTATCCAAATGGGTGGAAGCTATTGCTACTCCCCATTGCGATGCAAAGGCCGTGATTAAACTGTTTAAAAAGATTATTTTCCCTCGTTTTGGTGTCCCTCGGGTTGTCATTAGCGATGGGGGAATGCATTTTAAAGAGAAACAACTTAGTGCTTTATTGACTAAATTCGGTGTCCAACATCGTAGAGGTTTGGGGTATCATCCCCAAACTAGTGGTCAGGTTGAGGTTTCTAACAGAGAATTGAAAGAAGTCTTAGCTAAAGTTGTTTCTAAATCACGGAAAGATTGGAGTCTTAAGTTAGATGATGTCTTATGGGCTTATAGAACTGCGTTTAAGACGCCAATCGGGATGTCACCATACCGGTTGATTTATGGTAAGACATGTCATTTACCTGTTGAGTTAGAGCGTAAGTCTTGGTGGGCTATTTGTGATTTGAATTTGGATCCTAACCTCTCTCGTGAGAAACGCATGACACAAAATTGAATGAGCTGGAGGAATTTAGGGTCACTTTGCCTATGACAATGCAAGGATCTACAAGGAGAAAACAAAGCGCTGGCACGACAAGAGAATAATCAAGCGCGAGTTCCATATTGGCGATAAGGTACTTCTTTTTAACGCTCGTATCCGTTTATTTCTGGTAAGTTGAAATCCAGGGACTGCCCTTACACGGTCACAAATCACACAAAGTTCGGATCGATTGAATTGGAAACCTCTGCTGGAGAAAGATTCAAAGTTAATGGCCAATATGTGAAGCATTATCATGGATCAGATGCATATGTTGGGAAAGTCGAGATATTGTACTTCGACCCGTTATCGGATGATGCAAAGTGAGGTAAAAAGGTCGTGCGGGACCTCTTAAACCAGCGCTAACTGGGAGGCAACCCAGGTTGTAATTAATTGTAATTTAGGAATTTTATTTTGTTATTTCATTTAATTTGCATTTTTGAGTTTTTTTTTTGGTATTCTTTAATTTCTTTTAATTTGCAATTTCTTGGTTTGGGAATATGTGCGCCTTTGATAATTTTTGCAGGAATTTATTTTATGCGAAGTGCGTAGGTGGTTTACTGGATGTTTGTGAGAGAAAGACGGGAAATTATGATGGCAAAATGAATTTTTGACGAATTAAGGTTTAATTGCCAGCGTTGGCAGTCGATCGACTAAGTGAGTCAGTCGATCGACTGAAGTAAAGAAACCAGAAGCTACTATGCAGGGATATTAGTCGATCGACTGGGTCAATGAGTCGATCGACCAATACACGAGACTCGTGTCGTTAAATGAAAGACCGGTCGATCGACCGAGTAAAGTGGTCGATCGACCACTCCGCAGGATCAGAATACAACTAAAAAGGGAAGTTTTCACTCATTCATTCATTCACTTTCACAAACTCAGAAAATCATAAGCAAACCCTAATTTCATCCCCCTTTTCGCGATTTTCACCTGAAATCTCGTTTTACACTTGATTTTTCTTGCTTTAATCTTCAAGTTTCTTCAAGGTATGTCTCTAATCCCATTTCCATGCTCTATTTTCGATTTTACTGCGGTTTTATGCGAAATTTTCGAGTATTGTGCATTTGAGATGGAAAAATCGATTTGGGGAAATTGATTTTTGGGATTTATTTCTTGTATTTTCTATGCTTGAATCGCTTGTTCTACCCTTTCCCCCTTGATTTTCGACACTAGCTAGCAACGAGGAGGCGATTAAAGCCGTTTTCCCCAAAATCTCGAAACCCTAATTTGCGTTTCACATCTGATTTTGATTCGGGTTTCCATAAATTGACATTGTTAGGGGATTTCTGTTGCTAATGAAGATTCTTTTGTAGGTAACAACAATGACAAAAGGGAAGGAGCACATGCACGAGGGACAGTCGAGCCAAGGCCCTGCCAAGCGGCCACGAGGACCGCCACTGATGATTGGTGACACCACGGATAGTCTACCTGACTATCCGCAGGTTATCTTTTCCTCTTCTACTCAGCGGGCTAAATTTTCTCTGTTTGTTGCGAAAATGAAAGTCACAGCTACCCGGTTTCTCCATAAACCTACCTTAGAGAAATTAGGCTGTTACGAGTCGGTTGTGTCCCTGCTCAACGGGACGGGTATGACAAGTTTAGTGGACATGGCTGAGTTCACGTATTATATTTTGACCCTCGAATTCTTTTCGTCTTATGCTTTTGACTCGGCCGCTTTCGTGGCCGATAAGACTAACCCTTGCATTTCCTTTCGGCTTTTCAATGTCAAATACTCCCTGACATTAGCTGATTTTGCTGGTTTTCTGGGTCTTTATTTCGAGGGCAGAACCTCGGATACCTCCGATGTTTACCGGGTCATGTGGTCTTGCATCAGTGACTTTCACAGGCCTAAAAGGACGGGCACTTCCGTCCACTTGCCCCCTCTTCGATATTTTCTACGGCTAATGGGTAATACCATTTTTGGCCGTAAAGAGTCAAATAATGTGAATAACATCGAACTGTCTATTTTAGCGGGCTATCTGAACATTGAAAGTCGGATAGCCCGTATCTATAACATCGCTTATTTGACCGCCGCTCACTTTCAGACTATAAGTGAGGGCACTTTGACCACTATTGCTTGTGGTGGGTTGGTGACGCGTCTCGCCAACCATCTTGTTTTACTTTTCCCTCGACAGGAGGACCCTATTGACCCTGACCTACGTTTCATGGACCTTGCATACGCGAGGGCCGTCCACTGGGTCGATAGACAGAGACGGTGGAAGATCGATTCTTTAATCTGTGACCCCATCCCGATTCTGGGGGTACCCTCTCGTCCCGCCCCTCACCACTGCTTCGGGGGCTCGCCGCCCCCTTGCCTAGTTACAGGCTTCCTCTGGTGGCGGCCACTGCTACTGCTAGCACTTCGAGGAGAGCTCGTGCCTCCTCTTCACAGGCACCCTCTACCTCCACTACTGCTCCCACTGGCTACCCGGCCACTTTTCGACCACCTACTCCTTTGGTTGTCCCTCCGGTCATGGACCGAGGGGCAATGTCACGCGTATTGGGTGATTTGTGCGGAGCTTTGACCAAACACAGGCTAGACACGGCTCTAGCCTTGTACCCGATCTACGAGGAGTTAGCCCGAGGGGGGATGCTCCCACAGGGTGCTTGGACTCACCCTTCCTACTTTGTCTCTCCTGTGGGCGGCTACCCTCAGCCTGCCAGGAGACCCCCTCCTACTACTCTCGCTGGTGCCTCCACTTCCGGGAGAGCCACTGCCGCCGCTGAGAGGCGGACGAGGAGAGCGACTCGGGGTCCGGAGAGTCTAGTGGAGAGGAGTACGATGGTAGAGATTAGATGCTGGTGACCTCCCCGTTTTTGGCTGGTTTGGGGAGGTCGTATTTTGTGAGTTCCTTCCTTTCTTTATTAGTTTCCTTTTATTTTATTATGCTTTTATTCTCCCATATTTCTGCTGGTGATTTGCTGATGAGCACAATGAGGGCATTGTGCGTTTTGGTTTGGGGAGGGTATTTGCATATGCCTTTTGTTTTGCATCTGCATTTGTTTTTTTATTGCATTTCAGTCACATGTTTAGTGCATTTCTGTTTGCATTTGTTTTTTTCATTCATTCAAAAAAAAAAAAAAAACAAAGAGAAAAAAAATTGAAAATTCATAAAAATCAAAAATATCACGTTTACTTTTGCATATAGTTGAGTCAGATTGGAGTTATTAATGATGATTTTGCACTATTAGTCAAATATGCCATTCCTTGCCTTTTTCGTAGTCGCTTAGCGAGAATTATAAGTGATTTCTCAAATTTTGTTATGGAATTCATTTCGGGTAATTAGACTTGACTCATTACTTTTGGCAAACTACTTATACTTTCTGATATATAGAGCCTATAACTGGTGACATTCATGACCGGTTAATTTAGGATTGAGAGTAGTACTCCCTTCATTTCATGTTTTGCACGTGTATGAGTTTTGATTGCTTATTGCCTATACGCATTGGTTTGTGGTCGGTATTGCATGTTTTGAGAACTATTGCATCCTCCCCTTTCTCATTTTACCCCATTAACTCCACTATAAGCCATAACTGCCAGTTGCCCTCAACTACATCCCATACTTAGCCTACCATTGTGCCAAGCTAGGAAGTAGTAGAGGAATTTTTGTCGGATTAGAAGCGGTTTTGGGTTCGTTTTGTACTGATTAGTGAGTATTGATGAGAAGTGAAGGGGATGTTAATGTTTCAGCTGGAAAGAAAGAAAAAAAATTCCGGAAAAATGAAAAAAAAGGGGACGTTTACCTGGGCAGAGAGCTCTGGTTGTGACAGGGTGGTCGATCGACTGCCATCACTGGTCGATCGACCACCAGCTCAGAAGTTGAAAAAAAAAAGAGTGAAAAGAAAAAAAAAGAAGAAAGAACAATAAGATATTTGAAAAAAATAATGATTTGGTTGAATAGAGAACACGCCTCATGTGCCTACTTCATGAATTAGAGGCGTTTGTTTGGGATATTGTGTTGCCTAGTGTAATACTCCGTATTTATAAGTCTTGGGGTACTCTATCGAGTAGCCCTTACTCTGTCGAGTAAGGGCAAGTTGCGAAATAAAATAGTTTCTGACCTGTTGGGTACTCGATCGAGTAGCTGGGGTACTCGATCGAGTAAGGGGGTACTCGATCGAGTACCTTGGGTACTCGATCGAGTGTCCGGTTTTACGGGGTTTTTCTCGGGTTTTGTTAATTATGCGATTAAGGTATTTAAACATATCCGTCATTGTTTTAAATAACTTTTACAAAACCTAAAACCCTGTTTAAGAGAGAAAGCAACCACTTCATCTTCCTAATCGCATTCTTAGCAATTCCCGGAGTTCAGACGGTCGGTTCTTGTCGTTTTTCGTGTCGTTGGATTCCTTGCGTCGAGGGTAAGCTTTTAATATAGTTTTTATAATGTTTTGTTAAGATTGGTTAAACCCTAATTTAGGGATTGGGGGTTTTGTGTGTAGTATGTGATGTGTAGTCTTTATGTGTTATGTGTTAGGAGGAGGATTCGTAGAGGAGGCGTTTTGATACAGCTGTAGATACCGTCTGCTTGTTGTGCTTTCCAGGTAGGATTTCCTACTCAGTATTAGTCCCATAATGGGATATTGGTGATGTGTTGTATTTGGTTGTTTGATATGATGATTGTATTGTGTTTGTGGTTGTGATTGCTGTTGATGGTTCTCGAGATGCGTTCTCGGCTGAGTGGGGTCACTTGCGGGAGTGACTTCACGCCCTAGTTTCGCCCTTCGTGGAACCCGCCACGGAAGGGGATGTGCACATTAATGGGACAGGGTTATCGCTCGTACGATGAGCGGGGCTTAGGTGGGAACGGCTGCGGTCCCCCATCGGGGTATCGGTCCAAAGTGGACAGTCAGTATTGAGATGATGGGAGTTGGTGGTGTTGTGTGTGTGTGACAGTTCAGCTGTCTGTTTGCCTTATTATTGTTATCTATATTGATTGTGTGATTAGTACTGACCCCGGTGTTGTTTTGTAAACCTGCGGTGATCCATTCGGGGATGGTGAGCAGATATTGAGCAGGTATTGAGATGAGTACTGGGATAGCTGGGATGCCACGACGTGATGATAGGAGTCTTCCGCTGTAGCCTTAGTTTATTTACATTTCAGTTAGAACAGTCATTTGAGAATATTGTATCATACTTTGGTTTGGTTTTGAGGATTGTATCTATTCATTAAACTATTTATAATAAACGTTGTTTCTGTTTTGTCTATTTGATTATCATACCTCGGGCGACCGAGATGGTGATGTCTTCATACCTGAGTGGTCCTGGTAAGGCACTTGGAGTATGGGGGTGTTACAAATGGTATCAGAGCGACGATCCTGAAACCTGTAACCAATGAACTTAATGAACATAGGGAGTCAATTAAAATGAACCCGGGGTAAAAGTTGTAGGAGCTAGTGCAAAGGCTTGGGAGACGTCCTAAAGTCGCGGGGGTCGCCCTACAACTTTGAACCGGTCACATGGGGAAAGTGATTGTCGAATCATATGTGTGCTTGGTTAACTTGTTAACAATGTGATGAAGTGTGTGATTGTTGGATGTTGAAGGAGAAGTTGAGAATGTGAAAGAAAAGTAATATATGTGTAGACTTGATGTTGGAATAACATGTTGGATGTTTACAATGTGGCTTTAATAGCATGATGAATTGATCTTGTTGATAGTAGAATAGATGCGTAGCATATTTATTATGATGTAATATGGTTTTATAAAGTTTAGCATGTTAGTATATGACGTAACATGCGGGTAGCTCTTACGAGTTAGTGTTACTCGATCGAGTGAGACTGACTCGATCGGGTGGGTTTTTGGCGATTTTGAGTCCAGAATCGAGTTTTGGGGCACTCGATCGAGTAACTAGGGGTACTCGATCGAGTAGGGGGTCACTCGATCGAGTAGCCTAGATACTCGATCGAGTAGGTAAGAGATCAGAAGGTCTGTTTGGTTCTGGAGTTTGGGTATTCGATCGAGTACGTGGAGCACTCGATCGAGTAGCCCGTTACTCGATCGAGTGTGTTTGGGAACTCGATCGAGTAGGTTCTGGGGGTCGCGTCTTCGTTCTTTGAAGTTTAGTACGTATGTTCATATCTACCCCTTCTTTTCTTATATATGTATAGTTTCAAGATGCCGCCCAAGAGAACTGCTTTGTATGCGAGAGCTGAGCTTATGACCACGGATGACATCGTTAAGATGTTAGAGCACCAGGATGCTCTTACTGAGACCTTGAAGAGAGTGAATGAGGACAAGGATAAGAGTAAGGAGAAGGAGGTTGATCATTCTAAAATCAGCCTCTATATTGCGAGGTTTAACCCGAAAGAATACAAGGGAGTTGGGGAGCCTAATCTGCTTGATAGTTGGCTGAGAGAGATGGAGAACATCTTAGACTTGGTTCACCGTCCCGATGAGATGAGAGTGGAACAGCGTTCTATCCGAGGGAGGCAAAGAGGCAAGTGGTGGGATTCAAAGAAGGTGAGTGCTAAGGAGAGATATATACCAACCAAGGCTTACCCGCTATACCTTGGGAGGAGTTTCGTAGGGGGTCGTGAGGAAGGAATTCGTGGGAGCATGTGAGGAGTAAGTTGAGGGAAGAGTTTGATAAGTTTAAGATGATCACGAGATGTCTCGTAGTCGAGTACTACGAGACAGGTTCAATGAGAAGTCCAGGTATGCCGAGGATATGGGTTTGAGTGAGGAGAACCTGGCATTGAGGTTTGAGAGAGGGTTGACTACCACGATTATGGATAAGTTATCCGTGGGAATCCTTACCGATGTTAAGGAAGCTTATGAGAGGGCCGGAAGAGCGGAGAGGCTGGTGGAGATGGCTCGGAGAGAGGTCTGGTGGTGAGAAGAGGAAGTCTAAGAGCGAGGGTGGTGGCCAATCTAATTACAAGAGAGGCAACCACAATCGCCTAAGGGTTTTCTTAAGGGTCGTGGTTCGATCTTTGGGGCTTCCTTTGGGCGTGGCCGTGGGAGTGTGAGTAACGGTTGGGAGTGACTGCTTTGGTTGTGGTGGTGTAGGCCACAAGAGACATGAGTGCACGAGTGCACCGGATCTTTTCGAGAGACTCGCACAGAGCTTCGCGAGCAACAGACCGGGCCGGATCATGGCCAAACCGGGAAGTCGAGTTACAGTGGAGGCAACCGCAACGGCGGTAATTCTTATCAAAAAACACCGACGAACAACAACAACAATCAAGGGTCGGGTGCTAAGCCGACCGCATCAGCCAGTACTGTCCAGGGAGGTGGGCAGAAGACCAGTGGCAAGTTGTTCATGATGGAGAAGAAAGCAGCTGAGGAAGATGCGCATGTTATCACCGGTACATTCCTTGTTAATGGTGTTCCTACCTTTGTTTTGTTTGATTCGGGGGCTTCTCAGTCGTTTGTGTCTTCGAGTCATGTTAAACAGTTGGGTTTGAGAGTATACGAGTCTGTCAGTGAGCAAGTTTTCATACCTTCGGGTGAGTCTGTATCGTGTGGGAGGTTGTTTAGAGATATATCTTTGATAGTTGGGCAAGTCGATTTCCCTGTAGACTTGCTAGAGTTTCCTTTTAACGGTTTTGAGATGATAGTTGGGATGGATTGGTTAGGAAAGTATAAAGCTAAGATAGACTGTCATCAAAAGAAAGTGTCCTTAAGAGGTCCAAAGGGTGTTAGTGTGTCTTACCGTGGGTTTCTAGTCAAACCCAAAGTTAAGTTGATTGCAGCTGTCACCTTGAAGTCTTATCTGAGGAAGGGGTGTCCTTTGATCCTGTGCCATGTGAGAGATGACCGGATAGAGATTCCGGCAGTTGATGAGATACCAGTGGTGGGGGAGAGTTTGCGATGTTTTTCCAGAGGAGATTCCGGGGTTGCCACCGAAGAGGGAGATAGATTTCACCGTCGAGTTGAAGCCAGGGACGGGGCCAATCTCTAAGGCACCGTACCGTATGGGTCCTAAAGAGGTGGAGGAGCTAAGAAAGCAGTTGGATGATTTGATAGAGAAGGGATACATTAGACCAAGTGTATCGCCTTGGGGAGCACCAGTTCTTTTCGTGAAGAAGAAGGATGGAACTTTGAGGTTATGCATAGATTACAGGGAGCTGAACCGTGTGACGATAAAGAACAAGTATCCTTTGCCAAGGATAGATGACCTGTTTGATCAGTTGAGCGGTGCAACAGTCTTTTCTAAGATTGATTTGAGGTCGGGGTACCACCAGGTGAAGATTAGAGAGGTGGACATACCAAAGACAGCTTTTACGTCAAGGTATGGCCATTATGAGTATGTGGTGATGCCGTTTGGGTTGTCTAATGCGCTACAGGTGTTTATGGATTTGATGAATAGAATCTTCAGACAGTTCTTGGACCAGTTTGTGGTGGTGTTTATCGATGACATCTTAGTCTACTCTAAGACTAAGGAGGAGCATCTGAGGATCGTGTTGCAGACTTTGAGGGATCATGAGTTGTATGCTAAGCTGTCCAAGTGTGAGTTCTGGTTAGAGAAAGTTGCTTTTCTGGGGCATGTAATCTCTAAAGATGGGGTAGCCGTGGATCCGGCGAAGATTGAGGCAAGGTGACAAAGTGGGAAGCACCAAGAATGTTGCTGAGGTTAGGAGTTTCTTGGGTTTAGCTGGATACTACAGACGGTTCGTGAAAGATTTCTCCAAGATAGCTAGACCGATGACAGCGTTGATGAGGAAAGAGAACAGGTTTCGTTGGGATGAGAGTTGTGAGACGGCGTTCCAAACATTAAAGGAGCGTTTGACCACGCTCTCCCGTCCTAGCATTGCCTGAAGGGAGCGAGAATTTTGAGGTTTATACAGATGCCTCGAAGAATGGGCTGGGATGTGTGCTAATGCAGAATGGTAAAGTGATTGCCTATGCTTCTAGGCAGTTGAAGCCTTATGAGGAGAACTACCCTACTCATGATCTGGAGTTGGGTGCAGTAGTGTTTGCTCTCAAGATTTGGAGGCATTACCTTTATGGAGCAATCTTTAAGGTATTTTCTGATCACAAGAGTCTTAAGTACATCTTCACGCAGAAGGAGTTGAACATGAGACAGAGGAGGTGGATGGAGCTGATTGGTGATTACGACATGGAGATTATCTACCATGAAGGGAAGGCCAATGTTGTTGCTGATGCTTTGAGTAGAAAGAGTGTACATTCCTTGTGTACAGCTCTATCTTTGATGAGGCTGAGGGATGAGGTAGCGAGTTTTGGGATACATATGATGCAGAAAGGAGATGCCATGGGTGATATGACAGTACATCTGGAGTTTTATGATGAGATTCGGGATAAGCGAGGCTTTGGATCCTAAGATAGTGGAGTGGAGAGTCGGAGTAGAGAAAGGGACAAGTGTCCCTGGTTTTCTATTCATACAGATGGTAGTTTGAGGTTTGATGGTAGGTGGTGTGTTCCTAATGATGAGGAGTTGAAAAAGACGATCATGACAGAGGCTCATTGCACACCATATTCAGTTCATCCAGGTGGAGACAAGTTATACAAGGATTTGAAGAAAACGTTTTGGTGGCCTGGGATGAAGAAAGAGACAGCTGAGTTTGTGTCCCGTTGTTTGACATGCCAGAGAGTTAAAGGGGAACAGAGAAGACCACAAGGTAAGATTCAGTCTTTAGAGGTGCCTGAGTGGAAGTGGGAATCCATTTCCATGGATTTCATTGTGGGTTTGCCTAAGAGTCAACAAGGTAACAACATGATTTGGGTGATAGTGGATCGTCTGACCAAGTCAGCTCACTTTGTTCCAATGAAAGATACATGGACTAAGGCACAATTGGCTATGGCCTATCGAAAGAACGTGCTTAAGTTACATGGAGTCCCTAAGGACATAGTGTCTGACAGAGATGCGAGGTTTATATCAAGGTTTTGGAAGGAGTTGCAGGAATCGTTGGGAACAGCTTTGAAGATGAGTACAGCATTTCATCCTGCGACAGACGGGCAGACTGAGAGAACAATCAAGACTCTTGAGGATATGTTGCGAGCTTGTGTGATGGATTTTGGTGGTAGCTGGGAGCAGAGGTTGGACTTGATAAAGTTTTCTTACAACAACAAAATCACACCAAAGATTGGTATGGCACCATTTGAGGCTTTGTATGGGAGGAGATGTAGGAGTCCAATCTGTTGGGACGATAGTGCTTTGAGGCAAAGGTTTTAGGACCAGAGATGGTGTATGAGATGGTGGAACAGATTAAGATGATCAGGGAACGGATGAGAGCAGCCCAGGATCGACAAAAGAGTTATGCAGATCTACATCGTCGGGACATAGAGTTTCAAGTTGGGGACAAGGTTCTTCTGAAAGTGTCTCCGATGCGTGGAGTTATGAGATTTGGGAAGAAAGGCAAGCTAAGTCAGAAGTTTATAGGGCCTTATGAGATCTTAGAGCGAGTTGGGGAAGTTGCTTATCGTCTGGCTTTACCAGCTGTGTTAGAGAGAGTGCATAATGTGTTTCATGTATCGCAGCTGCGGAAGTATGTGAGTGACCCGTCACATGTGTTAGAGGCAGAGAGCTTAGAGCTAGATGAGTCCTTATCATATCTTGAGATGCCTAAGCAGATTCTAGACCGAAAGGTTAGAAAGACTAGGTGTGGTGAGACAGTTTTGCTTAAGATCCTTTGGTCTAATCACGAGACTGAGGAAGCTACATGGGAGGCAGAGGATATCATGAAAGAGCGTTACCCTTTCCTTTTTGATCAGGTATGTATGGTTACGGGGACGTAACCTTGTTTCTTTTAGGGGGGTAGGAGATGATCGCGAGAGTTTTTAAGAGTTTTATACACCTTTTATATGTTGTGTCGGTATGTTTGTCGGGATAAGTTGGGTTAGTATCATGCTTTATGTCCGGTTGCTGAGTCGGGAAGCTTATGGGAGTACCTTTGTTTAGTAGTGGTTTGAACTTCGGGGACGAAGTTCCTTTTTAAGGAGGGAAGACTGTAATACTCCGTATTTATAAGTCTTGGGGTACTCTATCGAGTAGCCCTTACACTGTCGAGTAAGGGCAAGTTGCGAAATAAAATAGTTTCTGACTGTTGGGTACTCGATCGAGTAGCTGGGGTACTCGATCGAGTACTCGATCGAGTACCTTGGGTACTCGATCGAGTGTCCTATTTTTACGGGGTTTTTTTCGGGTTTTGTTAATTATGCGATTAAGGTATTTAAACATATCCGTCATTGTTTTAAATCACTTTTACAAAACCTAAAACCCTGTTTAAGAGAGAAAGCAACCACTTCATCTTCATAATCGCATTCTTAGCAATTCCCGAGTTCGACGGTCGGTTCTTGTCGTTTTTCGTGTCGTTGGATTCCTTGCGTCGAGGGTAAGCTTTTAATATAGTTTTTATAATGTTTTGTTAAGATTGGTTAAACCCTAATTTAGGGATTGGGGGTTTTGTGTGTAGTATGTGATGTGTAGTCTTTATGTGTTATGTGTTAGGAGGAGGATTCGTAGAGGAGGCGTTTTGATACAGCTGTAGATACCGTCTGCTTGTTGTGCTTTCCAGGTAGGATTTCTACTCGATTAGTCCCATAATGGGATATTGGTGATGTGTTGTATTTGGTTGTTTGATATGATGATTGTATTGTGTTTGTGGTTGTGATTGCTGTTGATGGTTCTCGAGATGCGTTCTCGGCTGAGTGGGGTCACTTGCGGGAGTGACTTCACGCCCTAGTTTCGCCCTTCGTGGAACCCGCCACGGAAGGGGATGTGCACATTAATGGGACAGGGTTATCGCTCGTACGATGAGCGGGGCTTAGGTGGGAACGGCTGCGGTCCCCCATCGGCGTGGTCGGTCCAGGGGACGATCAAGATTGAGATGATGGGAGTTGGTGGTGTTGTGTGTGTGTGTGACAATTCAAATGTCTGTTTGCCTTATTATTGTTATCTATATTGATTGTGTGATTAGTAATCGACCCGGTGTTGTTTTGTAAACTGCGGTGATCCATTCGGGGATGGTGAGCAGATATTGAGCAGTATTGAGATGAGTCTTTGGGATAGCTGGGATGCCACGACGTGATGATAGGAGTCTTCCGCTGTAGCCTTAGTTTATTTACATTTCAGTTAGAACAATCATTTGAGAATATTGTATCGTACTTTGGTTTGGTTTTGAGGATTGTATCTATTCATTAAACTATTTATAATAAACGTTGTTTCTGTTTTGTCTATTTGATTATCATACCTCGGGCGACCGAGATGGTGATGTCTTCATACCTGAGTGGTCCTGGTAAGGCACTTGGAGTATGGGGGTGTTACACCTAGTCCTTTAAAGGCATGATTTATAATTCGAGTTGGAGGGATGGGACGCGGTTTCTAATGGTTCGTTAGGTACTAGCTTGGCTCTTACCTTCACAATCCCATACTTGTTTTGCCCTTCTTCCCACTTAGCCTCACATATCCAAATTTTGCAATAGTTCGGCATGTAATAGTCTTTGACGGTGGTTATGCGTGTGTACGGTAGCTAGAATCATTATTCATGCTAGTCAAGCATACATGTTTTGTCGGTCGCAGTCTAGGTGAGAGACTGTATTTTTCCTTCCTCTCTTTTACATATAATTTTACCATTTGCTTTGCTGAGGGAAGAGTGACCCCGGGAGAGTCCGAATCTATGAGTCTTGCAAGGTCGAACGCCCGATTTAATTCCATGATATGCATAAATTTGTTCACTTGATTTAAGCTTTGCAGTGGTTGACTGTGTGCATTAAACGGTTTGGCATTGACTTGTAGCTAGCTCTGAGATATACTCCTTTCCATTTAGTTTTTATATGGGTCATAGTGCTTGCTTGGGGACAAGCAAGGTTTGGTTTGGGGAGATTTGATACGTGCATATTCTATACACTTTATCTGCGGTTTTTGCACGTATTTCCATGCGTATTTGTTAGCCTTAAGCTACTATTTCTCCCGAAACGGTTTACTTTGCATTTTCTATGATTTATTGTAGGAATGAATGGAAGTAAGCTAAATCGAGCCTAAATCGTCCTCCGGAGGCAACTTCAGGGAAGCTTGGAAGAAGGAGGTTCGTACTCACTCACCTCGGGATGCGTGCATTGGAGTGAGGAGCTGTTTTTGAAGAAAAGAAGTGTTTCTGCACAGCACCATCAGTCGATCGACTATGTTGTAAAGTCGATCGACCACTAAAGTTCACCAGACGCTACTGGATTGCTACCATCAGTCGATCGACCATGCTGACCGGTCGATCGACCAGTCTGCGAGCTGAGATTTATTTCTTCGTGTTAGACTTTTAAAAGCCCAACTTGTAATTAACTTTGAGGCATCTTTTATCAGTAGAACGCAGCAATTATTAGGTTATGCTTTTCATTTTTGAAGAACTCAGTTTTTAGATGTAGTTTTGAGAGGTGGAGAACCTCGAATCGGATTACGATGTTCATCTTAGTAAGTTTTATGCAAGTTTCCTCTTCTTTTAATTCTTGTTATTTCATTTCTTGTTCTACCAATTTAATTCCAGAAATTCATCTTTTGTCTTTTGTATTTTATTTAAAATTCAATCATGTCAATCTTGTTCTTTGTTATCAATTTAGCAATTATTTTAGTTTTAGTCATGCGTAGCTAATTGTTTTGATTGGGAACGAGGTGAGCCATGGCATAAATTGGGATTGTTTGTTAGCATGAATTCTTCCGTATCATCTTGTTGTCTTTTGATAAGCCCTTTTTACTAGATTAAAAGATTAGTAATTAGAATTATCATTAGATTTAAATTTCTCTTGAGTGAAAGCTTTGAGAAATTTCGGGGAATTAGAAGACCACAAGGTTAATTTGAGCATAGATCGAAAGGCTTGCTTATACCCCCTGAGACCGTATTATAGGATTTCTGCTACCATATTGTCCTGACCATTGCCATGGTGAACCGAATTTCCCGATCCTCTTTTTTATCTTGTTGAGAAATTTCATTTTAGCAATTAGTCAATTTAGTCAACCAATCTCAAAACCCCCCAATTAATTGTTACTTTTATAGACTGAAAAATAGCAAACAAAATCAACCTTGTCTCTCTGTGGTTCGACCCTTAGTATCACTAGCTATAGTTTTAGTTTGAAATTATAAATTTAATTTTGATACAAAACGACGGGTATCAGCCACAAAAGGGGGTATGCACATTAAGGAACATGGGTTTACACTCAGTATTGATGAGCGAGGCTTAGGTGGGAACGACTACGGTCCCCCATTGGTAGTGAGGATTATTGGTTGCGGCCATAATCTGGCAGGACTTAACCTTCGGGCAGTCAGAGGAGTGTTGGTGATTGGAGGAGGTGTTGGGTGAATGTTTGTTGTATCTAGCGTTGTGTGTTCCTTCAGTTATTGACCTTGTGTGGTGTTGTCTGTGTTGTCTTCTTGTGTTGTGTCTATCGTGATCCATTATGGTGAGCAGTCGGTCTTAGCAGGTTGATATGTGGAGCTTAGCTGGGTGCTTTGGAGGGACGAGTCCACCACGAGTCATGGCAAAGATAGTTTCACATAGTTGATAGAAGTCATCAGTCTTTTTATTTTGTTGAGTAACCTGTAATAAACTTAATAGTTCTTTTATTGACGTTTGATATTTACTATTCCTCGCGCAACCGAGATCGTAGCGCCCTTATCTGTTGGGGATGGTCTGGTTAAGGCTCTTTGGTAGATGGGGGTGTTACAACTCAATAGAGTACACCTCCCACTCGATCGCTTGACCTAAGATAGGTTTAGGCCAGACCAAAATCGTAACCCTGCAATTCAGATAATGGGTTCCTGGACCGAGTACCAAACCACTCGATAGAGCATTATACTGTAGGGTTAGAAACACTTCAAAAATGATGGATATTACAAATTGCCTCAAATTGAGACTTCATGGCGGCAAACCAAACTGGGTCAACTAAGGTGGTTTTGACGGATTTGGGTTCAGTGGAAATAGGAATAAATTGAGCGGAGAGGTTTATTTTATCAATGGGTCTAAATATGTTATTGGAAGCACGAGTATTATGGATATGGGGTGGTGGAGGTGAAGGGGTAGGGGAGTTATCAGCGGTAGAGAGTGAGAGGTTGGGGGGTTAGTCGGTGGTGTGTCGCGGAGCGGAATGCTGAAATTGCACCACGCATGAGGGGTAAGTGATGGAGATGTATCCGTGGGGAGGACGAGGACTAAAACGGGTTTAGATACCCGGTATCTGCGGAATCCAACAAACACGCAATGATTATTGGGCTATAACATATTTCGGAAATCAATGCGTTTAATCGACAATTTGTATGATAGTGCGTCAGGAAGCTTAAAAATTCGATTTCGAAAATGAAAAACACCTTAAAACATTTTGAAAATACCTGGAATGTTTTATGCACGTCGACTGTTGAAATGACACTAATTAGAGTCTAAACCGACACTGAGCCCAAAAACCGACTCAAAATTCAAATCCCGACTCAAGACGGGTCAAACCCGAGTCAAGCACACAAAACAACCACCCCACATAAAACCCAGATGCTATTGTATACGGTGCAATGGTATAAACCACAAAACATAAGCAACCAAAACCTAGGAATGAACAAAGAGCAAAATCGAAATTTAAGAAAAGGATAGGACACCTCCTTGTATCGCCAACAAGCTCGCGCCTCTTTAGGCTTCCCATAGGCCACGTCGGCAAAAACCGCCTCAAGCAACCAACGCCACACAATCCTATATAAATACCCTCCATATGCCACCATTTGCAAACTACGCTACTGTCCGCCCCCGCTTTTCTCCCTTAAAATTCTAAACTCGATTTCTCAAGTAAAAAACCAACGTGTGTTTTGGACCTACCAATCCAAAATATGAGCCTTACACACTTTGTTTGGTACAATCATCGTGCACTAAAAATACTTGACTGACCACCTCGACCAACTACACCTAATAAATCAACACTAAATCGATGATTTGTATGACAGTGCGTCGGAAAACAAAAAAAATAAAACGATTTCGAAAATGAAACGCATTTTAAATCATTTTGAAAATACATAGAATGTTTTATGCACGATGACGGAGTCGCAATGACACGAATTAGAGTCTAAACCGACACCGAGCCCAAAAACCGACTCAAAATTCAAATCCCGACTCAAGACGGGCAAACCCGAGTCAGGCACACAAATTACCCACCCCACATAACACCCACATAATATTGTACACGGTGAAATGGTATAAACTACAAAACATAAGCAACCAAAACCTAGGGTAGAACAAAGAGCAAAATCTAAATTTGCGAAAAGGACTTGACACCTCCTTGCATCGCCAACAAGCTCCTGCCTCTGTAGGCTTCCCATAGGCCACGTCGCCAAAAACACACCCAAAGCAACCAACACCACACAATCCTCTATAAATACCCGCTATATGCCACCATTTGCAAACTACGCGAGTGTCCGCCCACTATTTTCTCCCTTAAAATTCTAGACTCGACCTTTTAAGTCAAAACCAATACGTGTTTTGGACCTACCGATTCAAGACATGAGCCTTACACTCTTTGTTTGGTACCGTTATCGTACATTAAAAACACTTGACCGACCACTTCGACCAACTACACCTAATCAAACAACACTAAAGCAAAGCAACACTCTTTTCTGACAAAATGATTTTTCGACTCACAAGTTTAACACTTTGTCGTTTTCATCAAGCAACCGAACATGTAAGTATGAGGGTGTAACAAACTCTTAAACTTCATGTTTTTACTGTTTTCATGACTTTATGAACATAAATCATGCATAACACGATTCAAAACATGGAATGATTGAGCCGAAACCGAGTTTTGGCCAGAGACAGAGGCGCCTTGTGTCCCCTAGGACCTGACGCTCCAATGGGCTACTCAGGTCAGAACTCAAACCTGTTTGAGTTCATCATTCTTTCAACATTTTATGTTAATTTTCCTTCTTTTCTTTCTACGGTTTTTACCATTTGCAATCTAATTCATGACAAATACTTTTGACCATTACCAAAATTATTCTTGGTTCTTTATACCGTGACAGTTTATTCCGTGACTCGATGATATTGTTGGTTAATTACAAATTAATGGATATTTGACTATCCATTTCTTTTACTTATCACTTTTTTTCATTTATTCACACTTGAAAGCATTTTAGTCATATTCATAATCATCCTTGGTTCTTTATATCACGTCGGTTTAATCCAAGTATGATGACAAATCTTGACTAATTACAAAGCAATGAACCTAATATAATTAGTTCATATCAAACATTTTTCCTTCACTTTTCTTTCATCTTATTTTCATATCCATCTTGACCATATCACATGTCATCCTTGGCTAACATATATGCCATGTCGATTAATTTGAGTACGGTGACGAAACGGTTAAGCACACACTTTTTACACTTTTATTTGTAAACTATTCATGTCAAGCTTGCAAATCCGAACCCGATGATAAATATTACCGACATAATGGCTAGTATTCTAAGTCACGCAAACCACATTCAAAACATTAGCACAAAAGCGGTCTTAACGACCTTTTCTATAAAAACATTTTTAACAACCTGTTAAAGTCATCTTAAGAAACATTTAAGTAACCAGGGGAGGCTCCTTAGGCCACCTTATGGCTCGCACCTCAAGGAACCTCATGTCTTTCACATTTAACCTGGGCAGAGCCCAATACATCGCCTATAGGCTCGCGTCCCAATGGGCTACCTGGCACTCTTCTGGTTCGTTCATGTCAGCACTTGTCTAGGACGATCCTAATTACGGTTAACCTGAATCTATACGGATCAGATTGACTATTTATATTTTTTACTTTAACATCTTTCAAACACACTTTTTCAAACAAATGGAACGTGTTAAGTATCGTAACCTAACTCGGTAAATGGATGTTTTATTTTCGCTTTTTCATGCAAATCAACTTAAGTCCAACTAATTACTTGATACTTGGATAAACAACCGACTTAGAAAACTTTCACATGTTAGGTTAAACTAATGGATGCGCATTCATGCATTTAACCCGTTCTATCAACTTTTACACTAGCAACCATGATCAATCAGTAGAGACCGCTAACGAGGGCGGGATTGGGTGTCCGATTTAAGGGCTTCCCAATACGTATCCTCACTCCTTACGCAGAACTTTTGGATATTGGATAGCCTTATCCATGGAAACGAGAGTCATCATTCTAGACATAAAATGCTAAAGGGGGACGAGTCCTTATCTTTAGTATCTGTGTCAAGCACCGCTTCTTGCTTTGTTTGGCCAAGGTATAAAGTGGATCTCGAACGGTGTCCATGCATTCCACAATTGCTTGGTGGCGACTCTGAACATCTTTGCATCATCTAAAGACCTTCACCGAGGCGAAGCCGTCCGATCTAAAGCGATCCAGTCGAAAGCACTTTACGTCATTAAGCGTGGCATTTCAGACCGCCGCATGTAAGCAGATCAGCGTGCAGGTCGGCCCATGTCCACAAAGCCTTGCAAGATAAATACAAGATCCAACAACACCGTCACTACTACAAAAATGGGCAAAGGAATCACTAATAACATACCGGTTTGATTTTCAAACCGGTCTCTTATTATAAGAAACCATTGATTTTACAAAACCGGTTTCATAGAGATTGATAAAAAATGTGTTCTAAATAAAACCGTTCTCTTATCTTTTTATTAAATAAAAAATTCACTCTAATAATGGGCCTTAAACATACTTTGTACTTCCTAATTAAACAAATAACACCACGTTCAATGCTACTCACGTTTCCTAGAAGCTTCATGCCAAAAATTTGTCCCCGTTTTTTTCGTGCCAAACTTTACCCCAATGTATTCAGTTCTAAACATCCAACTATTATTCCATCTTCTCTTTCGTTTATCACCACCGATCGTTGGAGCAGTAGACGGCGTCACCGATGCAACAACCTCTTTAAGGTAATTTTTTATGTGAATTGCAATTACAGATTTTGGGTTAATTGATTACAGATTGGGGTTAATTGAAATTACAAATTTTGCTTCAAATTTTATCTTTTATACTTATAATTGGTCATGATATGATTAAACTGCAAGTCGAGAAATTGGACGATGTTTTCTAATTGTTCTTATGTTGTTAATGCCTTGGTTTGGCTGTATTCAAGTCATTCTATCAAATATTTGCTGACTTGGTTTAACAAATGTCAGACCTATTCGATTTGTTCATGCTTTTCGAATAAGACAATACAGTAGTGCCATTAGGGTAGGATTTTGGTTTTTTTTATTAAAAATCCACTATGAGTTCCTTGTTACCTGTCTATAATTTGTTTAATTTAGTATATTTTCTATTCCTAGTAATGTGGTTGATTAGTTTTAATTAAATGCTGGGTTTTGATTGTTCGAACTATTACTGTATTAAGTTTTTATGTTGCTTCTAATTAACTTCAAGTCGGTTGAATTAAAGGTGTTATTTGGTTCTTAATTTATGATTGAATAGGTTACAAAGCTAATAGTGATTAAGGTAGTGAGTTCAATTTCATTGGATACTTCAATTTCATTTGAAAATTATGATCTGAAATACAGAAACTGGAATAGTGAGTTCAAAATCCAAGTTTTCTGCTTGGGAAAGTTTAGAATTTCAAATCCTCAATTGTTAAGCAGCAGTCATTCTTTGCTGACTAACGAGCACCTTCATTTATCTCTGACCCTGGTCGTTTTGCTTTAATTCTTCAAAGGAAAACGACAATGTTTATTACTTTATTTTTCCCTCATAGCGTGGCTTTTACCTTGGGGTTCCCATCCTTAAAAATACAAATTTGTGACTAATGGTATTATCCTTCTTAATATCATTTTTTTGGGTGAAGGGTAAGTATAAAAAAATAAAAAAATAAAGGTATACAAAGTTCTGATGACACTTATACAGCCATCAGTCAACATCTCAACTATCAACTAAAATAAACCTCAACTAAACCACAACTAAGAAATAGAATCCATCTAGTGTTGATCAGCAGGTTTGAGAGGTTTCTTATTCCTTTTTTTCCATTGTTCTTTAACTTCCTTCCAAACTTGGTGCACAATCACGTTGGGGTGAGTAACCTGTTGTTGAATTCTTGCTTTGTTCGTAGCTGTCCAAACAACATAGATAAGTCCAACATAACATGCTTCTGCAATAAGCTTCTGCAAAATACTCATCCTCGTCCTAGCAGAATACCATCTGATCATATCAGTAGCCGGGAAACTGACTTTTATCTTCTGTTGCATTAAACTCCTACATCTCTTGGTGAATTCACACATTTAAAATATATGATCATGTGTTTCAGGGTCTGCTTCACATAGACAACATGACCCATCCTGGCATATTCCCATTTGAATTAATCTGTCTCTTGTAAGAAGTCTTTTGTGCAAACTTGCCGAGTAAATGAAAGAAGTTCTAGGCACATTTAGGGAGTTCCAACATATGAATCTCCATGAGACCTTAGGCCTTGAAACCTGTAAACATTGATAGTCAGAAGCAATAGTGTATCTTGATGCATTATGTTGCCAAGCATTGTTGATGTAACCAGTCTTGAACAAATTCTTAATCTGAACTATTTTCTTCCAAGACCAACTGCAATCCAGAGGTGCTTTGTAGTCAGTCCAGTTACTACCTTTCATATATACATGGTTAACCCAATTTACCCACAAATGATCTTTCTTAGTGGCTAACCAACTTGTATACTTACCCAATAAAGATTTATTCCAAAGCTTAGCATTCTTAATTCCCAACCCCCCTTCCTCTTTTGGGGTACAATATTTCTCCCAAGCTATATTGGGAGCTCTTAGATAAGCATCCTAACCTCCCCATAAGAAGTTCCTGCAAATGGCCTCTACTTTATTCATAATGCCAGTGGGAAGGAGGAAAATGGAAGCCCAGTAAGATTGTATAGTAGCAATAACAGAGTTCACCAGAATCAGTCTGCCTGCTTAAGAGAGTTGTCTTGCCCCTAGTGATCTGATTCTTGCCACTATCCTCTCAATTAGTTTGTTCCCTTCAAACTTGGTTATTTTTTTAGAGGAAATGGGCACTCCAAGGTATTTAAAAGGGAGGGATCCCACTCTGAAGCCAGAAATGTTGACTATATCAGCAATAAGCTCTCCTTTAACACCATTGAAGTAAATGTTGATCTTTTCCTTATTAAGCTTTAATCCGGATGCTGAAGAGAAAGTAGAGAATCCCGTAAGAAGCCACATTATAGAAGATGCAGTGCCTTTGCAAAATATGAGGATATCATCAGCAAATAAGAGATGATTGAGTTTTATTTTGCCAGACATGGGATGAAATCTAAATCCTTCTTGCTGAGCCACCACATTAAGGATCCTAGATAAATATTCCATGTAGAGAGTAAACAGGGGGGTGACAAATGGCCCCCTTGTCTTAAACCTCTTTTGCCATGGAAAAATCCAAAAGATTGCCCATTAACATTGAGAGTATATGAGGGATTAGTAACACAAACCATTATAAGGTGAATGAAAACAGCAGGAAATTTCAGACAGATCAGCATTTGATGAATGAAGTCCCACTCTACTGTATCATAAGTCTTTCTTAAATCAATTTTTATCAGGCACCTAGGAGATGCAGCTTTCCTGTTATAGAGTCTTACAAGGTCTTGGAAAATCAAAACATTTTCCACAATGTTCCTCCCTTTGATAAAACCCCCTTGGCTCCTATCAACAATATGGGACAGTACCTCACTCAATCTAGAACACAGAATTTTAGCAATACATTTATACAAAGTGTTACAGCAAGCTATTGGTCTGTATTCCAGTACACTAACAGGGTTCTTTGTTTTTGGAATAAGAGTCAAAGTAGTAGTGTTCGCCTGTTTCAACATATTTCCATTAGTAAGAAAATCCATAACAGCACCAACACCATCTTTGCCTATAATCTCCCATGAATCCCTATAGAATTGGCTAGTGAATCTATCAGGACTTGGTGATTTTGAACCAGGAATGGAGAACATGGAATTCTTAATCTCTTCAGGGGTGACTGTCTTTTGAAGAATAGCTTTAAGCTTATCATTAATCACAGGACCAATTATTACATTCGGCTTGTGAACTGGCAATGTATCTCCATTAGTACCCAATAGCTCAATATAATAAGTCAAGAATGCTTGTTCAATAACTTGAGGATCTGTGTGCATGAGCCCCTCCTTATCTTGAATTTGAAGAATTTTATTTTAAATTTGCCGAGGTCTAATTTGGTTATGGAAATATCTAGTGTTTTCATCCCCCTCACTCACCCAATCCACTTTAGACTTCTGACTGAGAAAACTAAAATGAGCTTTGGCCAGTGATCTATAAGTATTAGCAGCATCAGATTATGCTTCCATAAGTCTGGTATTGCCAAGATCTCTGTGCATCTGTATTTGTATATCGTCAAGCTGAATTTTTTGCTATCCCCACTGCCTTTTCAATATTAGAATACCTATTTCTGTTAAGTTCCTTCAAAGGCTTCTTCAGGCTCCTTAATTTAGAAACTACTTGAAACATCCATGAACTAGTGATCTTCTTGCTCCAATGATGCAGTATGATCTCTTTAATATGTGGATCATTCCCCCACATATTAAAGTATCTGAAATGAGGTCTTTTATGCCTAACCACTCTCCTATAGAATATGCAAGGGTTATGGTCAAACAAACCTTCAGGTAAGAAAAAACCATAAGCATCAGGGTACAGCTGCATCCATTCCTCATTGATCATAAATCTGTCAAGACGAGAGAATACTCTGGAGGAGGGCTCTTGTTTATTATTCCATGTAAAATAAGCACCTTGAGCCTGGATGTCCATAATCTCACAATAGTCCACACATTCCTTGAACTCAACAATATCATTACCAATGGACAGGTCTTCCAATTCTGTCATTGAAATCCAAAAGATGATTAATATCACCACAGATGCTCCAAGGACCATTCCAATTATCCTTGATCCTTTTGAGATCCTCCCAAAGGTTTAATCTTTCCTCCTCCTCATTAGACCCATAAACTACAGTAAACATGAAGGTATTACCAGATGCAGTCTCACTGACTATAGCAGATATAAGTTGATCAGTCATTGCAGTGATAGTCACAGTAAAAAAATGAGAAATCCAAATAAGCATAATTCTACCCCCAGGATGATACTGAATGTTGCTTACTCCACTCCAGTGCTGGCCTAAAGTAGTTAACACTCCAGTACAATCATGAGTCTTTATTTTAGTCTCAACTAAACCAAATAAGCCTACATTATTTTGATGGAGAAACCTTATTATTTCTAATTGCTTATTAAGCTTATTCATACCCCTCACATTCCAGCTACCTATATTATCCATTATTTATCTCAGGTTGTTTGTCCAGTCTCCCTTCTAGTTTTTTTGTTGGACTGTTAAGAACTTCAGCATATATAGGAGACTTAGGAGCTTCCTGAGATGTAGAAGGTTGATGCTCTTGACTTACCAGTCTAGTTACCACAGTGACAGGAGATAAAGAGATAGGAAGTACATTGATAGGAACTTCAATGGTAGCAGCTGCAGCTGGGACCCTAGGCTGCATTCCAATGGGTGGCTTTGCTACATGCCTCCATTCTTGTCTCTGTTTAGGAATGATCTTAGGTTCTTGTTTCTTCTTACAAGCAGCCTTATCATGCCCTATTCCTTTGCATAAGGAGCAAATGACTGGTTTCCATTCATATTCAATAGCGACACAAACTTCAGATCCCTTTTCATCTTTGAAGAAAATTATCTCAGGGAATGGTTGACCAACCTCAACCTCTACCATTATTCTGGCATACCATAATCTGGTTTTCTAAATAATGGCTTCATCACACCTCATAAATTTACCTATCAGAGAAGCTAATTTTCCCAGACTAGAAGCACTCCAGAATTTTAGACCGAACCCACATAACCTAATCCATATGGGAACAAACTTCACTCTCTCCTTAGCAAAACTACAATTCTCAGTCCACGGTTTGACAATAAGTGGTTTATTGTCAAACAGGAGGAATCCTTGTTGAAGGACTAGATTCCTGCATTCTATAGTAGGGAAATGGACCAGAAAAGCACCATTGGGTAGGAAATATACTTTATCATATTTGTATTGACCCCAAATTCGATTAATAAAACCCAACAGCAGTTCCCATGGTGGATTCCCCCCTAACACATAACAGACTACAACCGTAGAGCAATATTCTAACTCAGGGAGGACATCCTCAGGAGTCAATTGTAATATACCAGCATCTGATTTAGGGGAAGAAGAAGGGGATCGTGACTTACCAGAAACTTTTGTCCAACCTTCCTCATCAGGTTTAATCTCTTCGCCAGAATCAGTCTGAGCATCTTCAACTATGACATTAAGATTTAAAACTGGTATGCCAACTATCTCTCCCACATATTTCGTCGATTTTGCATCTTCAGTACCTGGAACCCTTGTTACAACATCATTCGAATTTTCAACAATAGGCACGATTTCAGTAGTATCCTGCTCCAAATCATTCGAAGTACCTGTAGTTTCCAAGTCTAAGTTTAAATCTGAACAATTACTAAAGGAAATTCTTGTTTTTGCTTTTGATTTCTTTGGTTTACTCTGATTTCTGGTGATTTTTTTCCTTGCCATTTGCAGGAAAGAAACCCTAAACTCCTAGAAAACCTAGAAAGAAGGAAGAGCTTTCTCTCTCCATTTGCAAGCAAATTTTTTATTCCACAATATCTTTTTGTTCATCATTAAATTAAAGAAGTACAATCGTAGATCTGGTTCCGAGAATTTATTTCCATTTTGGTAACAGCCTTACCTCGAACTCAATTTTCCACTATCCTTAAACATCTGTCATCCTTGGTTGATAAAGGATGTCTCATTAGCCCTGCATATCTTGACCTCAACTCAACTTTGATATGCTTTAACACCAGTCCAGTCGCCTCCATCACATTGTCAATCCTTTCTTTGTTCGTTTGCATCCAAACATGCTAAACACAAGCACTTATTACAACATTAAGGAGTCTCTTATGAAATATTGTATGATTTCTTCAATTTTTCCATGTGGTAATGTTCTGACCCCTGAAAAACTTATCCATCCATGGTTCCAACTTTGAGAGTAATATCCTGTTATAACAACAATAATAAAAAGGGTAACAGTCTCCTCAGCTCCTTCACAAATGCACTGTTGTCACACATTCTAATCTTGTTCAGTTTTTTTTTTGGTAAAAATGTGAGAATATATTAATAAATATAAATAATAATTACTTCATCATTCAAGTGATTAGAATCACCCTACAAAACTTCATTCTCGTACTCCTAATGCATTTTGATTCCTGTCAGAAGTACTTACCTTAGAAGTTTAATTTAACTTAAACATGTCAGAACTACTTAGAATTTTGAATAACCTTAAAAAAATAATCTTATGTGTTTGTGTAGATATGGATCGGAGTTGGATATCAACATCAAAACCGGGTGACCTCGAGTATATAGCTGGTGTAAAAGACTGTATCGATTTTGCTATTCAGAACTCTAGAGGTCGTACAAGGTTGCCTTTCCTTGTTATAAATGTCATAATTTTCTGCATAAAAGAGTTGATGAAATGCTTAATCATCTGAGCAAATCAGCTTTTGATAGAACATATACTATTTGGATTTAGCATGGGGAAGATAGGGAAGAAAATGTTCGGACTAATACGCCCGAAGTTCATACAAGTAATGAGGGTGATAGGATAGATGATATGTTACGAGACGTTCATGAAAAGTTTGATGAAAATCCGGCTGCATTCGAGTCATTGTTAACTGATTCCGAAAAGCCTTTATACACAGGCTGCAAAAAATACGCGAGACTGTCAAGTGTACTTAGATTATATAATCTGAAGGCAACTCACGGTCTGAGTGATACGGGTTTTACAGAATTACTTGAAGTAGTGAAAGATATGCTTCCAAGTGATAATGTTCTCCCTAGTAAAACATATGAGGCAAAAAAGATATTGTGCTCAATGAGCTTACCTTATGAAAAAATTCATGCCTGCCATAACGAGTGTATACTATATTATAATGAGTATGAATTATTAAAGAATTGCCCTACTTGTAATGTCTCACGGTATAAAAAAGGAAGGAATTCCGGCTAAGGTCTTGTGGTACTTTCCTCTTATACTAAGATTTTAACGTCTTTTTTCGAATGCAAGTGATGCAAAAAAATTGACATGGCATCATAATGGCAGAATTAAGGATGATAAACTTAGACACCCAGCTGACTCCCCACAATGGATGTTTATTGATGGAAAATTTCCCAAGTTTGGTAGATAAATTCGAAACTTACACGTTGCATTGTCTACAGATGGCATGAATCCATTTCGTTCTCATAGTACAACCTCTAGTACTTGGCCTGTAATTTTGGTTACGTACAACCTACCTCCCTAGCTATGCCTGAAAAGAAAGTTCATGATGCTTTCCTTGTTAATTTCTGACCCTAAGCAACCAGAAAATGACATCGACGCGTACTTAGCACCCCTTATAAATGATTTAAATATTTGATGGGAAACGGGTGTAGAAGTTTATGAGCATATCAAAATGAGTCATTTAACCTTAGAGAAATGTTGTTTTGCACTATCCAAGATTATCCTGTGTACGGTAATTTTTCAGGGTATACTGTTCACGAAAAAGAACCTTGTCCTATATGTGAGGATGGTACTACGGGAAAGTTGCTTAAATCATATAAAAAGAATATTTATGATGGACATCGTTGTTTTTTGCCTGATGATCATTCCTATCGAAAGTTCAAAAAGGCTTTCAATGGGGATCAAGAATTCAAAAGACGGCCAAAAGTGTTAACTGGTACAGAAGTGTTTGAAAAACAGAAAGACATCCAGACTATTTTTGGAAAAACTCGTGGATCCACCCTTCCTAAACAAGGATATAAGAAATGTTCTATGTTTTGGTGCTTACCTTATTGGAAACATTTGTTTGTCAGACATTCTTTGGATGTACTGCATATTGAGAAAAATGTGTGTGATAGCTTAATTGGTACACTACTAAATGTCCCGCGATAAAAAAAAGATGGTGTTAATGCTCGAGATGAATTAAAATCATTAGGGATTAGGAAAGAATTACACATTGTTGATAAGAACAATAATAAGTTTTTCCCTCCATCCGCTTATACAATGTCCAGAAAAGAGAAAAGAGAATTTTGTGAGTGTTTAGCGGGTGTGAAAGTCCGTGAGGGTTATTATTTTAATATCAAGAGTCTTGTGTCGATGGAAAATTTGAAGCTTGTAGGTCTTAAGTCTCATGATTGTCATGTTTTGATGCAACATTTACTACTTGTAGCTATTCGTTCAGTTTTGCCGAAGAATGTTCGTTCAACTATTATAAAATTGTGTTCTTTCTTTAATGCTATATATAGCAAAGTCATAGATCCTAAAGACTTGAGTTCCTTGGAAAGTTAAATTTTAATCATTCTTTGCCAATTAGATATGTACTTTCCTCCTTCATTTTCTGATGTCATGATTCATTTAACTATTCATTTGGTGAGGGAGGTCAGATTTTGCGGTCCTGTGTACTTGAGAAACCAATATCTTTTTGAAAGAGAAATGAAGACTTACAAATGATATGTGAAGAACCACTTTAGGCCTGAAGGTTGTATTGTTGAGCGGATTCTTTGTGAAGATGCTATAGAATATAGTAGTGCATACCTAGGAAACACAAAGATATTTGGGATTCCTATGTCACGACATAGTGGAAGAGTTGAAGGAACAGGGACTATAGGTTGTAAGCATATTGACTTATCTCATGAGCAGTAGCACATGACTCACGCTTATGTTCTTTTTAATGAGAATGAAGTTGCACCTTATACAGACAGACACATTGCTTATTTACGGGAAGAAAATCGAAGAGCAAGTGAGAAATCATTACTAAGTAACCACATCAATTCATTCAGTAGCTGGCTGAAAGACCAGGTTAGGAGAGAGTTTGAATTTGAAGATTCATCCTATTGCATATCTGATCGACTTTAGGCTTTAGCTTCTGGGCCTAATTTTAATGCCTCCTTTTATTCTAGATATGTCATAAATGGTTTCACATTCTACACTAGTGAACGAGACGAGATTAGTACTATGCAAAATAGTGGGGTAACAGTAGAAGCCGAGGCTATGCATTTTGCTAGTGCAAAAGATAAACATCCCATGTGTGGAAAAATGTTATATTATGGGGTGATTTAAGAGAACATTGAGTTACATTATTTAGGCTTCTCGGTGCCGGTTTTTAGGTGCAATTGGGTAGATTCTCATGTTGGAGTTGAACATGACGAGTTTGGGTTCACCTTGGTTAACCTTCACAAGCTTAGTTATAAGGAAGATTTGTATGTACTAGCGCGTCAAGCGAAACAGGTGTTTTATGTGACTGATCCAGGGTATAAGAGCAGGTCAGTTGTTATAACAACAAGATCTTGCCATGATATTGATGATTACGACGAGGAAGTTGAGTTGGAAGAAAGGCCAGTGATACCGTCGTTTAGTACCAAAATTAAATTTATAATTCCAAACTAAAACTATAGCTAGTGATAGTAAGGGTCGAACCACAGAGAGACAAGGTTGATTTTTGTTTGCTATTTTTCAGTCTATAGAGTAACGATAAATTGAGGGTTTTGAAATCGATTGATTAACTAGCTAATTGCTAAAATGAATATTCTTAACAAGATAAAAAGAGGATCGGGAATTTCGGTTCACCACGGCAAATAACAGGTCAGTCAAGCAGCAGAGATCTCATAATACGGTCTTAGGGAAAATAAGCTAGTATTTCGATCAAAGCTCAAATAACCTCACGATCTAATAATTCCCTAGAACTTATCAAAGCTTTCACTCAAGAAAATTCTAAATCTCGCGATAAATCAAATTACCAATCTTTCGACCTAGCAAAGAAATCCATCAAGAGATAACAAGACCAATACGGAAGAACTCATGCTACACAACATTCCTAATTTAATACCATGGCTCACCTTATTCCCAATCAAAAGAATTACCTACGCATAATCATGACTACACTAATTGCGAAATTAATAAACAAGGACAAATTCAACATGATGGAATCTAACTAGAACAAAGGAGAGAAATTCAATTACTGAAATTAATTGATGAAACAAGAATTAAATTAACAAGCAAAAATAAGAAAAAGAAGAATTGCATAAAAGGCTTACTAATTGAATATCAAGAACAAAGTATTCGAATCAAAGGTTTCCGTCTCAAGCTAGATCTGAAAACTCCAGTTTTTTTCAGAATGAATAATATATCCTAAAAGTTGCTGCGTTCAACTGGTAAAAGATACCGAAAGTTAATTACAAGTTGGGCTTTTAAAAGTCTAACACGGAAAATTAAACATCAGCTCGAGATCAGGTCGATCGACTGGTCTGCACGGTCGATCGACTGAACATGCGGAACAATAGCTTCTGTCTAAGCTCCAGTGGTCGATCGACTGGAAGTCTTAGTCGATCGACTGAAAGTTCTGTGCAGTGGTTCCTTGATGCTTCCAAACAACTCTTCACTCCTTGCACGCATCCCAAGGTGAGTGAATGAACTCTCCTTCCTCCTGGCTTCCCTGAACTCGCTTCCGGAGGACGAACTTGGCTTGATTTAGCCTACTTCCACGCATTCCTACACTAAATCATAGAAAATGCAAAGTAAACCGTTTCGGGAGAAATAGTAGCTTTAAGCTACTAATTATGCATGGAAATACGTGCCAAAACCACAGATAAAGTGTATAGAATATGCACGTATCAAATCTCCCCAAACCAAACCTTGCTTGTCCCCAAGCAAGCACTATGACCCGTATAAAAACTAAATGGAAAGGAGAACATTTCAGAGCTAACTACAAGTCAATGCCAAACCATTTAATGCCCCAAGTCAACTACTGCAAAGCTTAAATCAAGCGAACAAATTTATGCATATCATAGAATTAGATCGGGCGTTCGACCTTGCAAGACTCACACAATCGGACTCTCCCGGATCACTCTTCTCTCAGCAAAGCAAATGGTAAGGTAATATGTAAAAGAGAGGGAAGATAAGTATAGTCTCTCACCTAGACTGCGACCGACAAGACATGTATGCTTGACTAGCATGAATAATGATTCTATTTACCGTACATACGCATAACCACCGTCAAGGACTATCACATGCCGAACTATTGCAAAATATGGAAATGTGAGGCTAAGTGGGAAAGAAGAGGCAAAACAATTATGGGAAAGTGAAGGTAAGAGCCAAGCTAATACCTAACGAACCATCAGAAACCGAATCGCGTTCTTCCAACTCAACAAAAAGAACATGCCTTTATTTACTAGGCAACACACAAATCCAAACGGACGCCTCCAAATCAAGAGGTAAACACATGAGGCGTGTTTTATTTCAGCCAAGACTTATTAATTTCAAGACTCTCTCTTTTTTCCATTTTTCTATTCCTGTTTCTTTCTTTTTTTTTTTTTCAAAATCTGAACTGGTGTTCGATCGACCAATGAGGGCTGTCGATCGACCACCCTGCATACTTCAGAACATTCTGCCAGGTAAACAACTTCTCTTTTTTTTCATTTTTTTTTTTTTGAATCTTTTTCTTTCTTCCTGTTTTCAGGCTGAAGTAAATCCTTCACTTCTCAAAAATACCCGCTCCAACATTACAAGAGCGAACCAAAACAGCTTAAATCAACAAATTCCTCTACTACTCCCTAGCTTGGCACAATGGTAGGCTAATTATGGGATGTAGTTGAGGGCAACTGGCAATTTTGGCTTATAGTGGAGTTAGTGGGGTAAAATGAGAAAGGGGAGGATGCAAAAGTTCTCTAAACATGCAATACCGACCACAAACCAATGCGTATAGGCAATAAGAAATCAAAACTCATACACGTGCAAAACATGAAATGAAGGGAGTAACTACTCTCAAACCTAAATTAACCGGTCATAAATGTCACCAGTTATAGGCTCTATATCTCAGAAAGTATAAGTAGTTTGCCAAAAGTAATGAGTCAAGTCTAATTGCCCGAAATGGATTCCATGACGAAATTTGAGAGATCACTTTTAATTCTTGCTAAGCAGCTATGAAAAGGCAAGGAATGACATATTTGACTAGTAGAGCAAAATCATCATTAAAAACTCCAATCCGACTCAACTACATGCAAAGGTAAACGTGATATTTTTGGTTTTTTATGCATTTTTTCAATTTTTTTGTCTTTTTTTTTTATTTTTTTTATTTTTGAATGGTGAAAATAAAACAAATGCAAGCAGAAATTAAACATGTGACTGAAATGCAATAGAAAACGAATGCAGATGCAAGACAAAAGGCATATGCAAATACCCTCCCCAAACCAAAACGCACAATGTCCCCATTGTGCTCAACAGCAAATCACCAGCAGAAAAATGAGAGAATAAAAGCATAAAAAGTAAAAGGAAGCGAAAAGAGAAAGGAAAACAACTCACAAAATACGACCTCCCCAAACCAGCCAAAAACGGGGAGGTCACCAGCATCTAATCTCCACCCTCGTAGGAGGGGTCACTGTCCCCGTCGGACCCCGACTCACTCTCCTCCTCCTCGGCGGCAGTGTAGCTCTCCGGAAACGGAGGGAGTGGCTCTCCGGAAGTGGAGGGACCGTGTGGTGGTGGTAGGAGGGGGTCTCCTAGCGCCCGAGGGTAGCCACCCTCGGGGGAGCAAAGTAAGAAGGGTGAGCCCAAATCACCCTTAGGAAGCATCCCCTAGCTAGCTCTCGTCGTAGACCGGGAACAAGGCGATGGCCGTGTCCAATCTGTGCTCGTTGAAGCTCCTACACAAATCACCCAAGACACGTGACATTGCCCTCTGATCCATGACCGGAGGGACAACTAAAGGAGTAGGTGGTCGAAAAGTAGCCGCACCAGCAATGAGGGGGTGGTAGTGGAGGTAGGGGGTGCTGTGAAGAGGAGGCACGAGCCCTCCTCGAAGTGCCGCCAAGGCGTGGCCGCCACCAAAGGAAGCCCGTAACTAGGCAAAGGCGGCCTAGCGCCTCTCCTCAACAAAGGGTGAGGGGCAGGACAAGAGGGTAACCGGTGACGGGGATGCGGTCACAGATGAAAGAATCAATCTTCCACCGCATCTGTCTATCGACCCAATAGACACCTCCGCGCGTAACGGAGGTCCATGAAGCGCAGTCGTGGTCAATGGGGTCCTCCCTGTCGAGGGAAAAGTAAAACAAGGCGGTTGGCGTGCGTGTCACCAAACCGCCACAGCAATGGTGGTCAAGTTGCCCTCACTTACATCCGAAAGTGAGCAGGCGGTCAAGCGAGCAATGTTATAGATGCGGGCTCTCCGACGCTCAACGTTCGTATAACCCGCCAAAATTGAAAGCTCAATATTATTCACATTATTAGACTCTTTACGGCCAAAAATGGTATTACCCATTAGCCGTAGAAAATAACGAAGAGGGGGCAAGTGGACGGAAGTGCCCGTCCTCCTCGACCCGTAAGTGTCACCAATACAAGACCACATGGCCCGGTGAGTGTCAGAGGGGTCCGAGGTTCTACCCTCGGAGTGAAGACCCAGAAAATCCGCAAAATCAGCAAGTGTCAGAGAATAATTAACATTAAAAAGTCGAAAGGAAATGCAGGGTTTGGTCTCATCAGCCTCAAAGGCTTCGGAATCAAAAGCGTAAGAGGAAAAGAATTCAAGGGTCATAACATAATATGTGAACTCAGACATGTCCACCAGACCTATCATACCCGTCCCATTTAGCAGGGACACGACCGACTCATAACAACCTAGTTTCTCCAAAGTTTCTTTATGGAGAAACCGGGTAACTGTGACCTTTACAGTCGAAACAAAGAAAGAGAATTTAGCGCGCTGAATAGGTTTTTCAAAGATAACCTGTGGATAGTCAGGTAGACTATCCGTAGTAGATTCTATCATCAGAGGCGGTCCGCGTGGCCGCTTAGCAGGCCGTTGGCTCGATTGCCCCTCTTGCATTGGCGCTTTTCCCTTTGTCATTGTTATTCCTGCAAAAGAGTCAAATTAGCAACAAACAACCATCTTAAGTTTCAAATTCCAGAAACCCGCATCAAAATCAGACCATCACGCAAATTAGGGTTTCGAAATTTTTGGGGCAAACTGAAATAGCTGCTCCTAGTTGCTAATTAACGTCGAAAATCAAAGGGTAAAGGCTAGAATAAGCAATTAAAGCATGTAAATGAACAGAAATCACACCCTAAAAACGATTTCCCCAAATCGATTTTTTTCAACTCAAGGGCTCAGTGCTCGAAAAGGTTGCATGGAACTTCAGCAAAACTCGAACAGATAGCATAAAGATGAGATTAGAAGCATACCTTGATGATTTCTTTGAAGATTAAAACAAGAATGGCAGAGAATGAGGCGGATTTGCAGGTGAACACGCGAAAAAGGAAAGGGTATAGGGTTTGCTCTTTTTTTTTTTTTTTTTTCTGATTTTGGGAACAAAGAAAGAATGAGAAAATAAGGGTGGAAACTTCCCTTATCAGCTGCCTCTGAACCCGCGGTCTGGTCGATCGACCGGTTTACTTGGTCGATCGACTGGTCCTTCATTAACGTGACTTCTGGACTCTCAGTGGTGGTCGATCGACTATGTGACCCAGTCGATCGACCACTACCCCATGCACAGTAGCCTCTGTTCTCCTTGCTTCAGTCGATCGACTTAACCTCTTAGTCGATCGACTGTTTGAACTGGCAATTGGAATTAAATTCGTCAAAATTCATTTGCCATCATAACTTCCTGTTTTTCTCTCGCAAAAATCCAGTAACCGCTTACGCACTTTGCATAAAATAAATTCCTGCAAAAATTATCAAAGGCGTACAATTTTCCCAAACCAAGAAATTGCAAATGCATGAAAATAAAGGAAACAAAACAAGAAAAATAAAAAGCAAATTGAAAGAAAGAACAAACGGAAATCCTAAATTACAAAATAACTACAACCTGGGTTGCCTCCCAGTTAGCGCTGGTTTAAGAGGTCCCGCACGACCTTGTTATCTCACTTCTCATCATCGACGACAATGGATCGAAGTACAAAACCTCGACCTTCCCAACATATGCATCTGATCCATGGTAGTGCTTCACATATTGGCCATTTACCTTGAACCTTTCTCCAAATGGGAGGTCTCCAATTCAACAGATCCGAACTTTGTGATACCAGGACCGTATAGGGACCGGTCCACCTGGATTTCAGCTTACCAGGAAACAAACGGATACGAGCGTTAAAAAGAAGTACCTTATCGCCAATATGGAACTCGCACTTTATGATTCTCTTGTCGTGCCAGCGCTTGGATTTCTCCTTGTAGATCCTTGCATTGTCATAGGCCAACAGCCTAAATTCCTCTAGTTCATTTAGCTGTGTCATGCGTTTCTCACGAGAGAGGTTAGGATCCAAATTCAAATCACAAATAGCCCACCAAGACTTACGCTCTAACTCAACAGGTAAATGACATGTCTTACCATAAATCAATCGGTACGGTGACATCCCGATTGGCGTTTTGAACGCAGTTCTATAAGCCCATAAGACATCGCCTAACTTTAGACTCCAGTCTTTTCCGTGATTTAGAAACAACTTTAGCTAAGACTTCTTTCAATTCTCTCGTTAGAAACCTCAACTGACCACTAGTTTGGGGATGATACCCCAAACCTCTACGATGTTGGACACCGAATTTAGTCAATAAAGCACTAAGTTGTTTCTCTTTAAAATGCATTCCCCTCATCGCTAATGACAACCCGAGGGACACCAAAACGAGGGAAAATGATCTTTTTAAACAATTTAATCACGGCTTTTGCATCGCAATGGGGAGTAGCAATAGCTTCCACCCACTTGGATACATAATCTACAGCTACGAGGATATATTTATTACCTTGACTGCTCGGAAAAGGTCCTTGATAATCAATGCCCCAGACATCGAAAATCTCGACCTCAAGAATGCCTACCTGTGGCATCTCATATCTCTTGGAAATATTCCCCGATCTTTGACAAGCATCGCATTCAGCAACAAAACTGCGACAATCTGCATGCAAAGTTGGCCAATAGAAACCAGTTGAGTACCTTAGCTACGGTCCCGGACGGACCGTGATGACCAAAGATAAGCGGAAGAGTGGCAAGCCTCTAGGATATCCTTCACCTCCCACTGAGGTATGCATCTCCGGATGAGACCGTCTGCGCATTCCTTGAAAACATAAGGATCATCCCAAAAATATTGTCTAGCATCATAGGCAAACCGCTTCTTCTGCCGCCATGAAAGCTCGGGTGGTATCCTACCCGTCACACAAAAGTTAGCAAAATCAGAAACCACGGAGGTGGATAAGACCCTGAAGTAGTAATAGCTAACAAACTCTCATCAGGAAAAGAATCATTAATAGGCAAAGAATCCTCCCTTTCTGTCAGCTGCAGACGAGATAAGTGGTCAGCTACCACATTCTCTGCTCCTTTCTTATCTCTGATATCCAAATCAAACTCCTGCAAAAGGAGTATCCACCTCAAAAGCCTTGGCTTTGCATCTTTCTTAATAAAGAGAGTCTTCAACGCTGCGTGGTCAGTGTAAACAATAACCTTAGAACCTAATAAATAAGACCGAAATTTGTCTAAGGCAAAAACAACAGCTAGAAACTCTTTCTCAGTGGTAAAATAGTTGACTTGAGTCTCATCCAGAGTTCGGCTCGCATAATATATGGCATTCATAGCTTTATTCTTTCGCTGTCCCGAATCGCACCGATCGCATAATCGCCATCATCACACATGATCTCAAATGGGAGGTCCCAATCGGTAATTGAATGATTGGCGCGAGAAATTAGGGCCTCCTTTAACCCGTTAAAAGCGACATGGCACTCATCGAGAAATTCAAAGACAACATCCTTAAGAAGCAATTGTGTAAGTGGTTTAGCAATTTTTGAAAAATCCTTAATGAAACGCCGGTAGAAACCAAATACAGTGACCTAGGAAACTCCTCACTCCTTTAACATTCACGGGAGGAGGTAATTGCTCAATCACCTGCACCTTTGCCTTGTCAACATGTATACCTTTATTAGAAATCAGATGTCCTAACACAACTCCCTCATTGACCATAAACTGACACTTTTCCCAGTTTAAAACAAGATTAACATCTATACAACGCTGCATGACTTTATCAAGGTTAGCTAAACAACGATCAAAGTCACTGCCATAAACTCGAGAAATCATCCATGAATACTTCCATAATATTCTCTATATAATCAGAAAAAATCCCCATCATGCACCTCTGAAAGGTAGCGGGGGCATTACACAATCCGAAAGGCATTCTACGGTGACGCAAAAAAACACCCTGTGGACAGGTAAAAGTAGTCTTACTCTGATCGTCCGGATGAATAGGGATCTGAGAGAACCCTGAATATCCGTCTAGAAAACAGAAAAATTTGTTAGAAGCAAGTCTTTCAGTTATTTGGTCAACAAAAGGGAGGGGGAAATGGTCTTTCTTAGTGGCGGCATTTAACTGTCTATAATCAATGCACATCCGCCACCCTGTCACTACTCGAGTTGGTATTAATTCATTTTTATCATTTTTAACCACGGTAGTCCCTCCTTTCTTCGGGACCACCCGAATCGGGCTAACGCACTTGGAGTTGCCAACTGTATAAATAATACCCGCATCAAGTAGTTTCATCACCTCGCCCATGACAACTTCCTCGCGTCTTTGGGTTCAACTTGCGTTGACCCATGTCAGTAAGGCTTGTGACCCTCTTCCAGCTCTATCCTATGCATACAAACATCGGGGCTGATGCCCTTAATGTCATCCAAAGAGTAACCCAAAGCCTTCCCCTGTTTTTCTTAAGTACACACATCAAAGCAGACAGTGGTCATCGTTAAGCTTAGAGCTAACAATAGTGGGTACGCTCCGTATCATCTAGAAAAACATACTTAAGATTAGGGGAAGTGGCTTACGCTCTGGGCACCTTTACCTCTACAAAGATAGACAGAATCGCTTCAATGGTGTAGCAAGTGTTCACCAAGTTATCGTTGGCCAGGCTCAAAAGCATCTCATCTTCTTCTTCATTGAGCTCGTAGCTCTCCATCGAGGCAACCAAAGCATCTGGCTCCTCAGCATTCTCCACTGTATTACCTGCACACTCATCTGAATGAGTTAGATCAGCTAAGGGATCCTTGGCTAAGGATTCCCTCCAATTACAAGTAACAATCCTGTCAACAACATCAATAGAATAACACGTATCCTCATCAGCAGGTTTAGTTGCCTTGTGAGCAAGACTGAACTCAATGGTGTCATCCCCTACCTCTAAGGTGATGGTTCCGCGTTTGACATCTATCACAGCCCCAGCTGTATGTAAGAACGGTCTGCCTAAAATAATAAGTATCTGACTATCCTCTGCAATGTCCAAAACAACGAAATCTACAGGAATAAAAAACTTACCCACTCGAACGGATACATCCTCTAGAACACCTATAGGTCTCTGAGTCGATCTATTTGCCATTTGAACGGTAATATCGGTCACCTTAAGTCTACCAATGTTTAACCTTTCGCAAACAGAATACGGCATAACACTAACGCTGGCCCCTAAGTCACAAAGGGCCTTTCCAATTACGTGGTTACCTATAGTGCAAGGAATTGAAAAACTACCCGGGTCCTTTAATTTAGGTGGCACATTAACTTGTGAAAGAACATTACATTCCTCCACAAACGCAACATTACCATCATCACGAAAATTTCTCTTACGATTCAAAATATCTTTCATAAATTTAGCGTAAGAGGGTACCGGTAATTAAATCGTGAAAGGAACCGTTACCTCGAGATTCTGGACCATCTCCGAAACTTACCAAACTTACGCTCCAAATTTGGCGGCCTTCAAACGCTCCGGATACGGGACTGCAACACTGGCCGTAGGATCAGTAACCTTCGGCTTCCGTAGGTTTAAAACCCCCGTCAAATCATCAATGAGTGATGAATCTTGCAAACTAGTTGACGGATTTGCATCCTGCTCTGGAGATCCAACGATCGATCGGTATATGGGTAGTCGATTGACCAAGTAAGCCGGGCGTGAACAGTTCTGTCGAATTATCGTCATCGGTATCTCGGTCGATCGATCGAGGATGTTGGTCGATCGATGGATGTGCTAGGTATGAATAGTTTCGACCGTAAACTATTTTGTCTGACAATTCAGTCGATCGACTGGGAATGTCGGTCGATCGACCGGAATCACTGGCATTCAGACTCGTTTTTGCATCAGAATTCAAACGAGCTTCTTCATCATTTCCCGAGTCTTCCTTTTCCTCGTCGGGGCTTTCATAAGAAAGGCCGCTTCTGAGATTTATGGCATTGATCATCTCAACCGGCCCTTCACATTTAATTGAATAATTAGCGGCTTGCTTAGCCTCCATATTCTCCAATTGTTTCACAAAATTCTGTGAGGACTCAATCCCGGCTGCTTCCATATTCGCCACTTGAACCAAAAGGAGTTGGACCATCTCTCTTAACTTCTCGATCTCATCTGAGTTTTGAATAGGAACTTCGACTTTCCCTTTGGAAGCTTCAGAAGTCTCGAGTTTCTCGAGACGGGTAGAAATGGAAGTTATAAGTGACACAACAGCAGTCATGTCTTCACTTTGCTTTCGTGACTTACCACGTGAACTTCCAAACTCAGCTTTATGGACTGCCATCTCCTCAATGGTGTTCCAACCTTTACTTTGACCGGTATTATTTTGGAACCTACCATTAGCAGCTGCATCCAAAATGACTTTGTAATCATCATATAAAGCATTGTAAAATAGATTGCAAAGATACCATTCTTTGGAAGCCATGATGAGGGACAGCTCGGACCAAACTTTTGAAACGTCCCCATGCTTCACAAAAATCTTCGTCGGCTCCTTTGCTGAAAACTCGTGATTTTACTCTTCAAGGCATCGATCTTGAAGGCGGGAAGTACTTCTTGTAGAAGGCTAGTGCTAAAGATGTCCAATCGGTGACTCACTGCTACTTCTATCGAGGTAGCGATACCAATCTCGCGCCGAATCCTTCAAGGAGTATAAGAACATGAACCCCTTTACTTCATCTTGAGTTACCCCCTCCGGTATAGGTATTGAACAGTAATAGTCCGTGAAAATTTCCATATGTTTCAAGGGGTCTTCATCTGTAGACCCCTGAATCGATTCCGTTCCACTAAATCAATATAAGAGGAACGAAACTCGAATTCTACCTAGAAGGGGGGTAGGTAACTCGTTGTTGCCCCTTTGGAAGGTGGTGCTCCTTTGGCTGAAAATTATCATATATCGTAGCCATAATTTCCACAGTGAGAGTACTCAAGTCTTCCTCTCAAAACCTGTCTTCTAACTGTGCAAAAGCAAAACTAAAAGCAAAGGTAAGCAACGGCCTCAAGGAACAAAAGTTCCTTGAGACAAGGAAAATAAACTAAAATAGAGCAAACAGAATTACACCGTCTCCCCAGCAACGGCGCCAAAATTTGATACCGTCGTTTAGTACCAAAATTAAATTTATAATTCCAAACTAAAACTATAGCTAGTGATAGTAAGGGTCGAACCACAGAGAGACAAGGTTGATTTTTGTTTGCTATTTTTCAGTCTATAGAGTAACGATAAATTGAGGGTTTTGAAATCGATTGATTAACTAGCTAATTGCTAAAATGAATATTCTTAACAAGATAAAAAGAGGATCGGGAATTTCGGTTCACCACGGCAAATAACAGGTCAGTCAAGCAGCAGAGATCTCATAATACGGTCTCAGGGAAAATAAGCTAGTCTTTCGATCAAAGCTCAAATAACCTCACGATCTAATAATTCCCTAGAACTTATCAAAGCTTTCACTCAAGAAAATTCTAAATCTCGCGATAAATCAAATTACCAATCTTTCGACCTAGCAAAGAAATCCATCAAGAGATAACAAGACCAATACGGAAGAACTCATGCTACACAACATTCCTAATTTAATACCATGGCTCACCTTATTCCCAATCAAAAGAATTACCTACGCATAATCATGACTACACTAATTGCGAAATTAATAAACAAGGACAAATTCAACATGATGGAATCTAACTAGAACAAAGGAGAGAAATTCAATTACTGAAATTAATTGATGAAACAAGAATTAAATTAACAAGCAAAAATAAGAAAAAGAAGAATTGCATAAAAGGCTTACTAATTGAATATCAAGAACAAAGTATTCGAATCAAAGGTTTCCGTCTCAAGCTAGATCTGAAAACTCCAGTTTTTTTCAGAATGAATAATATATCCTAAAAGTTGCTGCGTTCAACTGGTAAAAGATACCGAAAGTTAATTACAAGTTGGGCTTTTAAAAGTCTAACACGGAAAATTAAACATCAGCTCGAGATCGGTCGATCGATCGTCCGCACGGTCGATCGATCAACATGCGAATAAAAGCTTCGTCTAAGCTCCAGTGGTCGATCGACTGGAAGTCTTAGTCGATCGACTGAAAGTGCTGTGCAGTGGCTCCTTGATGCTTCCAAACAACTCTTCACTCCTTGCACGCATCCCAAGGTGAGTGAATAAACTCTCCTTCCTCCTGGCTTCCCTGAACTCGCTTCCGGAGGACGAACTTGGCTTGATTTAGCCTACTTCCACGCATTCCTACACTAAATCATAGAAAATGCAAAGTAAACCGTTTCGGGAGAAATAGTAGCTTTAAGCTACTAATTATGCATGGAAATACGTGCCAAAACCACAGATAAAGTGTATAGAATATGCACGTATCAGCCAGCAACTAAATCTTTTCAAAATGAGAATTCCCCTAATGATGAGGGTGAAGATTCTTTAACATATGTACAAGACGACCATGAGGAAGGTGAATGGGTTGACAATATTAAGATAAGTAGAAAGCGTCATCGTCAAAACAATTGAGGTAGATTTTAGTTCTGTTTAATTTTTTTATTGTGTGTTTGTATTTTATTGACTGCTGGTTCTGGTATGTTATTAGCTTTGGTTGTAATGTGTTTCTCTTACAAAAAGTGATGGTAATAATGAAAATCACTAGTATGTTGACTATATTTGTTTGGGTTTGATAGTTAATTTATTAGAGTAGGAAAAATATATTTAGATGGTAAATTGATGTTAACCCGCCTTTATTTTTGTAGGATTATGGAAAAAAAGAAAAAGCAAGTATGCTCGTCTCAAGGTGGTTCAACTTCTTCAGACGATTTAGATATTGAAAAGTCTAAGCGTAAGGACGATAGAGGTCGTGCTGTTCTTGCTAAGGTGGGGAAGCAATTCAAAATAATGTCAAACTTACTTTGGATTGACATCCAGTTCGTAAAACTCCATGCGGTAAATACGGATCAACTTTCATGCGCTATCTTGGAGTAGTTGTTCGAGAACGTCTGCCCATCACCTACTGAAATTGGAAAGATTTTCCCATATCCACACTTGATAGCTTGTATGACCAAATTACGGTAGGAATGTGTTTCACCACATGCTATATTTAGCATGCAAAAGTCTTTTCAGCAGATATGTTTTATTTTATATTGTGATATGACAACAGATTTTCATCTTTTAAGTTTGTGGCTTATTAAGGGTACCACGGATTTTCAGTTGTTAAATTTGTGGTTTATCATTTCTTACTCCGTTTTGTGTTCGTTCAAACACGGCAACAACTTAATTGTTTATTTCTGGAATTTTTACCAATAATACTAGTGATTTTGTATTATCCCATATAAAGGTTTCATAGTACCAGCACACCGTAGAAAATGGATCTTATCTCGAACTGATGATCGATGGAGAGCTTTTAAGACTAGATTAAGAAAGATGTGGTTGTACAAGAAGTCAGGAAAATTACGAAAAAGACCGTCCTGGAAATATAGGATACAACAATCGGTTTGGGATAAATTTAAGAAAATGTTTACTACTGAGAAATTCTAGGTTTTAGTTTCGCATACTCTTAAAAATCTATATTTTTAATTTCTGTAAGCAAATAAAATGTTTAGTGCTTTAATGCTAAATTTGTTGTATATTTCAAGGAGGTAAGTGAAGATAGTCGAAAGCGATCAAATCTCAAAGTCTCAAGCTATCGAGGAGGCTGCCTCAGTTACCAACACTTTGAAGACGACATTATATGTTTGGTGAATATCTATTAATTTAAGACCTTGATTTAGCTCACTTTTGTTTTCGATAATATATTTTCAATTATTGGGTAAACGAAAATTTGAAAAAGGGAAGCAGATTGATCTAGTACATCGACATGAGTTGTGGATTAGAGCTTATTCACGTGCCAAAGATGGAGAATTCGCTTTTGATAATCCAGTCGACAAAGAAACTGATGACGAAATCGTAAAACATTATTTTCTCCCACATTATTAGAGTATTAACATTATTTTATATACACTCTTAACACATTTCTTCAATCTTAATCTTAAGAATATCTTGAAGACAAAACTTGAAAGAGGGGAACTTGTATTAGAGGGTGGTCGAGATGATATTTTGGTAAGAGCATTGAAGAAGCTAGGGCATGGGGGACGTGTTAGAGGCGTTCGATCAGGCATCACCATCACTAAATATTTTGGATTTTCTAAACCAACGCCATCTAGTCAAATTCGTGTTGAGTTAACTAGTTTGAAGTCAGAGATGGCTTTCTTAAAAAACAACGTACAACTTATGATGACCTTTATGATGAAGTGCCAAGACCCGGAGCAGATGAAGCAATTTTTGGTTAGTTTCAGCCGATTAGGGAAATTTTGTAGCCAGGACGCTAGCTAATTTACTAATTTTGATGGTCATATAAGTGGCAAAGATGGTGGTCAGCTTGGTAATTCACCTAGTTAGGGCGATAACATGTTTAATACACGAAGCATACAACCTGGTAATTTAGGTGGTCATAGTGATGATCAATTTTGTGATATGAGTTGCCAGGATAATGGTTTCTTTACCTAGCTTTTAACAAAAGGTAACGAAAAGTAAGTATTGTCTAATCGTAAGTATGCAATGTTTTTTTACTGGATCATGGGTGAGAACAGATGCTGATATTGGTTATTAAGATGGGTGCACATTCTACTTTTATTAAGTAGTGACTTAGATTCTATTTAAGATCATGAATCATAGTTTTATGACGGAGTTTATTTGTTTTGTGTCTTATATTTTATATATACACTATGACGATATTTGTATTAATGTGGACTAGGATACTTATGATTGTTGCCTAGCGATTGAGAATGAACAAGGGATCCTAATTGTTGCAATTGGGAAAGTGTACATATCAGGGGAAACAGAAGTGACTTTGAATCATTTCAAAACTTTGTCACAAGATTATCGTTGAGTCTCTATCACTGAAGAGATTATGCCAACCGCACCATTGCCATGTCCTAATGAGGAGTGTAGTATAGTATGCCAAGCAGTGTACGCCTTTGTTTCGTGGCCAGCTCACCTAATATTTCCAAAGAAACGGGTATGAGCATACGATGCCGGGCCTATCTCATTACTTCTGATTTGATCTTGGATAGTCATAATATACAAGTAAGATAAGTTACTTTTACTCAAATGATTTTTTTTATATTGTCTGTAAGTTTGATAAGCAATAAGAAGATGTGGTGCTCTCATAGTCACGATCCTCACAATCATCAACCACTAAAAAATATGACATCATCGAGGAAGATCGTGCGAAGGTGAACTCTGGTATACTGAAGGCTTTAAAGAAAGAAGCTCTGGGAATGAAAAAGAGCCGTCAAAACATCCTTATATCTACTCCGGAAAACGTTTTTTACCATCAAGAAGGTGTTAGACTTGATTACGAAGACCTATTTGATTGGTGCTTCCAAAAAGAGATTGGAGCAGCTCATATGTCGATTTTCATGAAGTATGTATTCAATTTTATCTTTGAGTTTTGTAGTTTACTCTTTTCAATATGATTATTTAACTAATTGTTCAAGAAAATCATTTTAATATATAAGGCACGTGAGCGAGTCATGTCACACAGATGGTATATCGGGGATGTATGGATTTTGTGACTCCAATCATCTCTCTCCTTTGACTACAACCGTAGAACATGACCTGTTAGACTACTTATGTCGTGTTTTTGGGTGCAAAGGAGGCAGAAATATTAATCAACTTTTTTCGCTCCATTCCATAATTATAATTCTAAGTTCTTGCTTATCATGTGCAATAATATTTTATTCACACTAATAAGTTAAGTACAGTCGACATTGGATGTTAGCGATTATAAGTTCGTGGAACGGAACTGTTTTCTGGCTTGATCCAGCGAGATCAAATAATATCAGTGAATTCGTTAAACGAATTATAAATGAGTATGCAACTCTATCACTATGCTTAACAAAATTTATTAATACTCATATCTGTTATAGCGTTTTGTTCTACTAATTTTGAGCTGATTTTTGTTGCTAGGGGTATTATAAAATTTACCACTCTTCATCAAAAAGACATCAAGAAAATTAAAAAGAATCCGGTGATATGGATGAATATACAGGGACGTATCCGTATAATAAAATCACTAAAAATATGCACTCCCCAATATTTCAATTATAATATTACTGTCAGGTGAATATTTGTTTTGTTTGTACTTCATTATAATAGTGTCCTCGTCAATCTCAAGCCTTGAAGAATTGTGGATATTTTGTGTGTCGTTACATAATCGAGACTATTGCAAGTAGACGACCGATGATTCCAGATCACGTAGATATGAAACTCACATTACTTTCTTAAAATTATGCATTTCTTTTTACCATTGTCCTAAAAATGAGATTGTATGGTTATATATTGACTTGTTTCTTATTTATTCACTGAATTGATTTTATTATAGTTTTGACTCTAATTAATTTGAATTTTTTTTGTAGTACTTTTCCGGAATTTGTGGCTCTTATACGCAAGAGAAAATTGACGAGATAAGAAATATGTGGGTGAAATACTTATTCAGTCAAATGAAAGATGAGGAAATTGAAGATAATGATAATATGGACGCGTGATGAAGCTTGATTAAATACTAATCATTTTTAGAAGTTTTTATTTGGAACCCATTTGTTTATTTTTCCCATTTTTGATAACTTTTAGAACAGAGGTACCTTATTTTTTACAACATGAAGGACTTAATTTTGAAGTAGGAAAAATTTGGATATCATCATGTATCAAATCCGGCTTTTTTATGACATATAATTTATAGGTGCGGTTATTATTATTATTATTATTATTATTATTATTATTATTATTATTATTATTATTATTGTGTCAAGAGAGTTGCAAGTACATTTTGGGAAAAAAAATTGACTCATGCATCATTATGTATATATATATCAGTGGCATTAGGCATAAATTGATAAAAATTAAAGAGACCAGTTCTGTTTAGAACTAGTCTTTTAATGTCAATTAAAGAGCCCGGTTTTAAGTTGCAAGCGGTCTGCTACATATAAAGTAAAGAGACCAGTTTTAACCCATAATAGGTATCTTATAGAGAGAGCAAAGAAACCGGTTATTAGTGATAACACGTCTCTATAAAAATAACTAAGAAACCACACATAACTCCGGTTTCTTAAAGCTAAGACACCTGAGAGATATAGACCGGTTATAAACCGGTTTCGTATGCTATTTTTTACCGGTCTCTTATACATTTTTTTTCTGTAATGCGTTCATCCCCCTATCAACCTCAAACCAATGGGGTGGTAGAAGCAGCAAACAAAACGCTTGTCAAAATAATCAAGAAAATGCAAGATAATTAACGCGATTGGCCGAGCAAACTTCCGTTCGCACTCTGGGAACCGTTCTACCTAGCATATGATATGGAGGTAGTACAACCGTAGAGCTGGAGGTCCCATCTTTACGTATCCTACTGGAATGCCAAATACGAGAGGCGGAATGGACCCTTCAACGGTATGAGCAACTCATCCTCCTGGATGAACGGCGACTCGGCGCCATGCATAATGTCCAGCTATACCAACAATGTATACAACATGCATTCAACAAGAAAGTCAAACCCTGAATCATCAAAGAAGGCGACTCGGTTCTCAAGATAGGTCGAGCACCGTTACCCGTTGACCCGAGGGGGAAATTCAAACCCAATTGGGCAGGCCCATACCTTGTCAAGAAAATCCTTTCGGGGGCGCAGTAATATTGAATGACCTAGACGGGGAAGAATTTACAAACCCAACAAACCTAGACCAACTTAAGAAATATTACCCTTGAAACTCAACGCCAACAACCTCTTTAGTTTCGCGACTAGTAGCTACAATCCAACAACAGCAACCCTTCCTCGTAACCGCACCTGACTCTAAAGTTAACTCCTCAAAAGTTCTGATTTGAGATTACACGTTCATCGAGTCTAAGCGGCGGTACCTTGCCATGCTTCTAATAGCTTTTGATCTGTCAAAAGCACCATCCATTTGCACAATCATAAAACACCTGAACTACGAGCATGGTTTGATTTTGTCTCTTCAGGCGAATACGTAAGCAGTCCTCTTGTAACACCCCAAGTTATTGAGAAGAAAGTTGTCCCACATCTGGAAACTAAGAGGCTTGTGATATGTTTATAAAGGATTCCACCCACCACTTAGTAACAAGGCCTTGTACTTTTGGACTTAAGTGAGGAAAAATAATGGGCCCAAGGGTACACATCCCATCTTATTAGGATTGTGTTACGACGGTGGCGGGTCGGGTTGTTATAAATGGTATCAGAGTAACCCTGTGACCGTGTGGTGAGCCTGTGGTCAGGAGTACTCGGCTCACCTACCTAGCGGGGGTAGATTCTGGGCTTGGGTGCATTCAAGTTTGAGGCACAACGAGGACATTGTGTGCTTTAAGTTTGGTAGTTTGTAACACCCCATGTTATTGAGAGGAACGTTGTCCCACATCGAGAAACTAAGAGGCTTGTGATATGTATATAAAGGATTCCATCCACCACTTAGTAACAAGTCCTTATGCTTTTGGGCTTAAGTGAGGAAAAATAATGAGCCCTAAGGTACACATCCCGACTTATTCGGATTGTGTTACGATGGTGGCGGGTCGGGTTGTTATACCACTTTTACACAAGAAGCACACAACCATCCCACCAACCGAATACCATCAACCAAACACCTGAACTATGAGCATGGTTTGATTTTATCTTTACAAATGGATACGTAGGCAGTCCTTTCTCAAGCGAGAGGGATACAACCGCCCCCACGTAAAAAACAACAACCTTTGCAAATTCCGAAAAAAAAAACACACAAAAAAAAGGGAGCAACAACCGAAGATACCCGTATAACCCTTCGTTCACAAAAAAACAATAAAAAACAAAAGGCCTTCCTTCCTTTTCAAAATAAACCTCCTTCATATGTGCAATGTCCAGGATAATTCAAACAGGATTGATTACCTTGACAACATGGATGGAAAAGCAATAACGAATATTCACAACATTTCCAACATAAACAATCCTCTTATTTAATTAATAATAAGTCTGATTACACAAACTTAACATTCTAGAAGCTAAACAAGTTCGTCACTTTCTAAGCTAGAGTATCAACTAGGACACTCTTAGCATAAAAAGACATGACAAATACGCTAACACTTACACGAACAACAAAAGTACATAACTAATACGACATAGTAACAATAAAAACACAACCACACCCTAATACAACATAATAATAAAAAAGGTGGGGGTCTTCACTCTTCCATCCTACCCTTTCCTTTGCCATCAGGATGCATCTTCCCCTTACCCTTCTTGCTAGCACGCCTAGATCGGATCTCCTCTTCAGAACTGATCCTCAACGGATCCGCAGCAACCACCGCACCGGGGCACCTACACGGCCGGTTGCCCAACCTAAGACGAGCCTACACACGGCCAAAAGCCTCCTTAGGACCCAAACTCCTCTTCTTTGGCGGCCTTATTACACTCGGGCTCACATCATCAACAAAATCAATGAAGAAGGCACGGTTCGCCTTGGCCGCTTCTCGGTACTTTAAGTCATTGACCTCATCTTTGCGAAGCTTTGACCTTTCCTCCAAGGTAGAAGCTCTCAACCACTTGGCATGAGAAGGAGTTACGCAAGAAGTAGGTGCAGGATTAGGCACCTCCCACTTTAGATGATCAGACCACCACCTCTCAAACCTCTCCACAAGCTCGGAGGTCCGAAATAAGCTCTCTTAAACCAACGTGTCTATAGCAAGAATCTTTTGTTGACGACCCTTTTGCCTCATGACTCGGTCCAGATTAATAAAGGAGACACTCTTCAAGCCGATGACCATCAACGAGCGATGAGACTTGGCTAAAACAGGCTAGCCGGAAAACGACCACAAATGTCACAACGGCACAACCCAACGGACAAGAGGGCCGCCCTCCCCCATCAACCTCGAGGTCAAATAAGCCTCAGTACAAGCAAAGCTATCTGCATACATCTTTCTCATAGTCAAGTGACGGAAGGAGTAAACACTAGTATCCACCGGAGGCTCAAACAACCGTAGCCTCTCCATAATCCAAAATTGGAGGATCCTAGGATAGCTCGAAGCAAGACAAGTCCCCATGAGACTTTTTCCTATCCAAGGAATAGACAATCTCACCCAACACTAGCCATGAAGGATCCCACCCATGCTCCATTTTCTCAATAACATGAATAAGGGTCATGCTACCATACCAACTTGACCCCTCCTTCTTCAAGACCTCCACAAAGAGGTAAGCATGAACTAAGCAAAAGGCAAGAGCCCTTCTTCTAGCAATGGCCGAGACACTAGTATCCAACCGGTTGGAAAAGATGTTGACATGAGCCATAAAATCGACATCATGAGGAGTAAGGAGGAAATCCATTTGGCTCGTGGACAAGCCAAGCATGGAGCAGAACTTCTCTTTATAACACAAATGAGTCGGAGGAAGAACCGGACCACAACCCAACCATCCTCCAATAGCACCCACCTCTTTGGCATGAGGGCAGATTTCACCTTTCGGCAACACGAATACCTGAAGTTTCGGATCCCAAAACTAAGCAAATGCATCAAGGAAAGAAGTTAGAACCTTCACTTGATGAAGCACCAACAATTGACCAACTAACATCGAGTTGATACTTCTCGGGTGCAGACAAATTCCGGCACCAATGACGCAACCTACCATCAAAAGTATCCATGGTTTTGTGGAGGAAGAAAGGAAGTTTTCGTAGAGCTGTTGTATTTCAGGTTGATGAAACAAGTAAGCACAAGTCGCTATATATGCAGAAAACAGTAGTGCATTTTTTCGAAAAAAGGGAGGGCCTCATTCCCTCGCAGAAAGGCTCGCACCCGTTTAGGCTGCCTCTATGAAGTCACACCTTGACTTGTCCTTTTCCGGTTGTGTTTTCTCCTGACACATTATATCTCCTCGCCAATAAACTCGTGCCTCTTATGCCCTGCCTAGAATTTTTTTGTTTTCACACCCTCACATTTTCTTGGGTCTACGTTTTACGAAATTTGGCACAGTGTCGAAGACCCGCCATCAAGCATACGAATTTCTTTTATTTTTTTCTTAGGGGGGAAGGGCTAACCACCATCCGTCTCCAAGACAACTCCAAGTCAAAGAGTCAAAAAACATTTCGCACCTTTTTTTTCGCAAATTGCTCACAAATTCCCTCATGAATTTCAGCAAGTTGGAAGTCGCCTCCGCAAATCTGTTTTACAAAAATTCAAAATTTAATTTTCCAACAAAATTTCACCTACTTTCTCCTGGAATTTATTTCCGAAAAGACGGTTAGAGCTCAAAATAAATTCCGAATCAATCCTTTGCAAATTCAGACCAATTGCCGAATATACAATTTGATTCTCGCAAAATCCTTGCAAATTCAATTTAATTCCTACAAACTCGAGTTAATGCCTCACAATTTCAAGAAATTTCCGCGAGATTCAATTTAAACGTCACATTCTATCACGGAAATTCGATTCCGCAAAACGATTTCAAAATCAATTTTGACCAATTTTTTTCCGAGTCATGACAAGCTGAAAATTTCGACTCCATTTCGTTTGTTTTTACGTGTTGTATGCTACCTCTTGCCTGTTTTCTACGCTAACATTGTAGGTATGAATGCCAAAGCAAGCGGGAAGTTATTCGTCGACCCCGTTCCCCCGAAACACATCACAAAAGCCAACATAAAAGCTACAAACAAAAATACATATACAAAACCGCCTTAGGAAAAATATACCGACAAACATTTGATACAAACTACTGACCATACAAACAGAGTCTGATACAGACACTCATTTGATACAACAAACCATACAAATAGAGTTTGATACAGACACTCATTTTTCACAACTGGCCATACAAACAGAGTCTGATACAGACACTCATTTGATACAATTGACCGTATAAACAGAATATGATACAAACACCGACTTAAACAGTAAACTGGAGGCTACCCGCCACCTCCTGAACAAAAACACGGTCTATCCCTTTGAGTATGAAAGAGGGAAAGACCAGAGGAAAAGACAAAAGAAACAAAGTGTCTGGCAGATTTTGGACGTAGTCAAGATCAAGGACCATGACTCAGTGCATCGTCCCAATGGTGACCCCCAATCATCAGCCATCCCACAATCCGCAAACGCAGGTTAATGATCAATATCAAATGATCTACACTCAAGCCACTCTCGTAGCCAGATCAAAAACGTATCCCTCCTACTCCCAGATCCTCTTCCTCTAGGGTCCCTAATTTGGGACCAGCGGGCCCAGAAGCCTTTTAAACACTCTTCTAAAACAAAAAAAACAACCCACGTTAGTCGAAATTTCGGCATTACAACGGCAAAAAAAAACAAAGCCCAAAGAAAAAAAATAACCTACAAATACAAATAAACAACAGGGCAAACTAGCAGAAAACCAACAACTTGCCATTTTCAAACAAACGACAGGTCAAAACCAACCAAAACGGCCCCCTACTTTCACAAAGCCCACAAGAATGCTATTCCAAGCAAAACACTCGACAAAGCCCCCAAAAAAGACAAAATTAACGCAAGTTGATACGTGCATTTTGTATAGTCTTTTTAGCCTATTTTAGCACGTATTTCTATGTACTTTCGTACTGTTTATATTGCATTTTGCCCCCGAATTGGCTACTTTGGTTCGTCTTGACTATTTTGCAGGAACGAACGTAGAAGTAGTATAATCGTACCATTTTCGTCTTTTTGCATGCATTTTGAGGAGACGGGATTTTTCAGAGTGAGATCTTGCATTGGGATGCGTGAAGGAATGGTCTACGAGGCAGTCGGCCACGAGTTTGAGCTGATTTGAAGGAGGAATACTCGATCGAGCTGTTTTATCACTCGATCGAGTGGTTTCTATGGCATTGGTTGGTCGATCGAGTAATATATTAGTCGATCAAGAAGTGCTGAAATTGAGGTTACTCGATCGAGTAACAATTCTACTCGATCGAGTAGATTATCTGGAGAAATGATCGATCGAGTGGTTTCAGACTACTCGATCGAGTGGTTTTGGCTGTCGTGGGCTTTAATTAGCCCGTGAACTTGTTTTAGTTGATGGACTTAGTAGTTTTTCTATTTAAACGCACGTTAACTAGGTCATTAGCATCTATTCTATTCTATCTAAGTTTTATCATTTATTCATCATTCACAGTAAAGACTGCGCTTCTCTTTTCCCTTCACTGTAACTTTGTTTTCGGGGTTATTTAGCTCGGATTTGTTTGTTCTTTACGCCGGATTCTTGCGATTGTAATCTATTTCTCCCTTTTAATATTAATCTTTCTTTTAGTCATCTTAATTGCTTGTTTTGCCTCCTTTTAATTACTGCCCTAATTACCTTTTATGCAATTTGATTATTTTTTTCTCATGTTTAACATTAGTTATTTATTTGTTATTAGTATTGATAGTATTAATAGCATGAGTAGCTAATCTGTTTCATGTTGGAATTAGGGAATCTATGGTAGAAATGTGACGATGTAGTAAATAGGTTATATGAATTATTTATGAGACTCTGTCACCATAGCAATATAACTGTATTTATCGACTTAGTTGAGTGCATGCTTCTGAGTCACCTTTTTAATCTGGTTAAATTTAATCCTGGATCGGAAGATTGGACTAAATAGACCTGCTATGAACAGTAGACTACCCTGACAAGGATGGAAGTTAAGTTAGTGGTAATTTAGGATATAAAGTGGACCGGAAGGACCTTTCCATATCCGTCTCGCAGTAATTCATCCAAGTTTTTTACAGTTGAGTCACTGGACTACCGTAGTGAACCGAAATCCTGACATGTCCCCTTCTCTATTGATAGTTTATTCCTATTTTCTGCCTTAATTGCTCTTTCCTTATTTATCTTGCCTTAAAGCTTTTAGTTTAGGAAATCAAATTACAAACCCCCCCCATTTGTGACCAAATAGACGGACTCTTACAGATATCTTGCCTCCCTGAGGAGATCGACCTGACTTCCCTAGCTATATAGTTAGTTTAGTTAGTTATTTTTGATAGGTACACGACAACGCTGTCAAATTTTGGCGCTGTTGCCGGGGAGGCAATTGCCCTATCTGTCTTTGTTTCGTTTATTTTATCCGTCTTAGGGAATTTTTATTCCTTGAGGCAGTTCTTTTTCATTTTCTTTCAGTGTTGTGTATGCCCAAGTCACACAGGTTTGAGTTAGTTTCAGCTGATTCTGAGCCAGAGAGACTGTTCAGGCATAGACTCTGTCTGCAAAGAGAATCACGAAAGGAATACATGAGTACTTTCGAACCAGAGCTTCAACATTTCCTTTTTACAGAAAATCCATCTTTTGAAGAAGATACTTCCAGTTCTATAAGCCAACCAAGAAAGATGTCGAACATTGCTAGTCATTCGGAGCCTAAAGCATCATCAATTCCAAAGGGTTTCAATCTCCAGACTGAGGATGGGAATACATTTGACATCCGTCCTTCCTATATCAATCTGGTGGAGAGAAATCTCTTTAGAGGTGTGGCAGGTGAAGACCCGAGGAAGCATATGGAGGTCTTTACGGACTACTGTTCTACTATCCCCGCCACAAAGGAGGTAACTCAAGACAAGATTAAGGAGGTTCTGTTTCCTTTTTCTTTGACTGACTTAGCCAGGAAGTGGCTGACTGATTTGGACCGCACGGCTGCGGGGGTCACAGACTGGGAGACCCTTGCTCTTTCTTTTTATAAGAGTGATTTCCCTCCGCAGCGCACTAATCATCCGAGGGCCAAGATCACAAGTTTCAAATAGGCACCGGATAAAACTTTCTATGCAGCTTGGTGCCATTTCAAGAGGTTGGTGAGGTCTATTCCTCACCATGGTTTTGATCCATGGTTCATGTCCAATAAGTTCTACAATGGGCTATACGATGATCACAGAGCCATACTTGATGCATCATCCAACGGAAGATTTCAAAAGAACAACGACAATAATAAGGGATGGGCTCTTATTGAAGAGATGGAGACCCACTGTGCTGAGTATGGAAACCCGAGGGATGGTATTAGAACAGTTCATGCAGTCGATAAGCAAGTTGTGGCTCAGTTGGAAGCCATGAATGCTAGATTTGATAAGTAGGAGTTGCATTCTGCTGGGGAGCCTCAGACGGTCCATTTTCTTACTAGCGGGGAGTCTGTCACATGTGAGAGGTGTGGGAGCAACGACGGTCACATTGCTGTTGGCTGTCTTACGGAGAAGGAACAGGTCCTTGCTTTTCAACAATACAGGCAAGAAGGGGGTTCCTATTATAACAACCAAGGGGCAGTCCATCCCAATTTGAGGTGTACAAGTCAAAATGTGCTCAATCCTACCCCTCCTCCGCAGGAGCAGCAGCCATATGTCCCTCCTCATAAGGCTCAACAAGGCTTTCAGAAGCCTCCTTCCTTTCCTACACCTAATCAAGGTGCATCATCTTCTGGTGGGGGTAAGTGAGCTACGTGAGTTGAAGACGATGTTGCAGTCTTTGACAAAGCAGTGGCAGCTGAGTGATAAAAAAAAAGATGAATCTATCAAAGCACTTGAAACTCAAGTTGCCCAGTTAGCCACGAACCAGTCCACAAGGAAACCGGGACATTTACCGTCATAAGCCGATAAGAATCCACATGAGACGGTGAATTTAATCAATTTGAGGAGCGGTTATTCATATGAAGGACCGAAATAAGATCCGGGGAAGGTAATTAATGCTGATGAACAGTGTTCTGTTGAACAAAAAGAGCTGACGACAAAGAAAGTACTCGATCGACTAATTTCTGGGGGTCGATCGAGTGAAAGTGCTGAAGAAAGGATTCGATCAAGTAAAATTTCTACTCCATCGAGTGAACAGGAAAAAGATTTTACTCGATCGAATGAAATTTTTGTTTGATCGAGTGATTTTTTTGAAGAATCTGCTCGATCGAATGATATTTTTGGTCGATCGAGTAGTGCTGATAAAGAACAGCTCGATCGAGAGCCTGCTAGTGCTCGATCGAGTGAAACATCGCCTGAAAGGCCACGTTCGAGAGGAAAGAAGCGTTCGAAGGATTTAGAGCTTGATCCTGCTGACACGTTGGAAGAAAGGAACAAGGGACTCGAGATACCCATCACGGTGCCCTTCCCGAGGCGTTTGCAGAGTACTTTGACTTAATCCTCAATTACGTAATTAATTGACTATTAGCCATAATGTCACCCCTAATCTGTCCATATTTTCTAACCTTATTTCATTTTCCTTTCTTTTCCTGAAATCATCCGTCTTAAGTATATTTTTGACTAATCAATTAATCCATTGTAATTTATTGTAATTTTAATTATCGCTATTTTATTTATTATGTATGATTTATTTATTTGTTTTCTTTCACGTGTAATTAATTCTAAACCCTAATTCGACATTAATACGTGCTAACTATTTGTTCACCGACTTAGTTTAATTCACATGTTAGGATTAAAATATTGGATGTTGCATTGCATGCATATAATTGACAACATATCAAATACGAACGATTTCCCTAATCATTAGTAGAGGCCGCTAACGAGGCGGGCGGGATTAGGTGTTCAGTAAAAGGACTTCCTAATACGTACCCTCACCCGTTACTCCAGATCTCTGTGAACATCCGTGTTCATTGGCATCCACGAGAGTCATTCTAGACATAGAATGCTAAGGGTAACGAGTTCTTGGTGTCTATGTCATTACTTTGTGTCTTGGCATGACACGAGGTATTCGAACGGTTCCAATTTCCCATAAAAATTGGTGGCGACTCCACAAATGCAAACGCTTGTCCCAAGCCCCCCCCCCCCCCGTGGCCCTCGTGTCCACACAGAGAGTGAAGATGAATACGAAGTGTTTGTGGAAGAGGGTCAAAGGTAGTATGACGTGGACGTCGGAGATGAAGGGGATGAAGATAGAGTTGAAGAATTTATTAGAGACGAAAATGAGGAAGAAGAAGACGAAGAAGTCAGAGTGCTTTATTCAGATGACGAACCTCTTTTTATTTGTAGTGATAGTGATAGTGAGGAGGACTAGTTGTAATTGTACAATTATTAATCCATTTGTAAAATTATGAATTTTAAACATTCAATAAAATTTGAACCACTGTTAAGAAGTTTGTTTGATTTCATTGTTTATAGTTAGTATTTTGTGCATTGTTTATAAGCGTACACAAATGCTTGATTTTCCGTTACAGAAGTTTATTTTCCGTCACAAATGGTTATGTAAATTAGTTTTTATTTTATTAGTTATTTGCACTAACGTTTTACTCTTTAGACTAACAATTTGCATTGTTTTTAATTAGTGTTTATGGCAGGTTTTTTTTAAACGTCTAGTAAGGGGTTGTAGTGGTGGATCTCGTCGTAAACTGGAGAACGAGAACGAGGAGGTTCGTGATAACGGAGAGGAAGTTGTATCTCCAACAGTAGAACAATGGAACATGCAGGTGATTCTCTTAGAGGATCGTTCTCAGCCAGATGATTATTGCTAAGTGATTTATTTTATAAACATTTATGAATGATATATCATTTAAATAACAATATTTGAATTTCTAATATTTATGTATTTTTCAGGTGGGATGATAAGCCGATCAAACAATATGTTACTTGGTCGTTCTTCCGTAACCTCGAAGACGAGTACTTCACCAAATGGAGTGAGGCGAGACATGCATAGCATATCAAGATGTGAACTTGCTTTAAGGTAATTTGGCACTTACCTATTATTTACTTCAATAATAATTTTCTAATATTTATGTTAACGTGACGGATCAACTTTTCTATTATTAAAAACTCGTTTTTGAAATAGATTCATGTAAGATCCATCGATCGTGGCTATGATCCTAAGCCTAAGTGGCATAATAGGGTAACGAGACGGATTACCTCGCTTATTAATTGACTCTAGTACAACAAGAAAAAGCCAGACTAGATCTCGAATTTTCCAAACATTCGAAAATAAATAAGGTAAATAGAAGGCCGGGTAGTAAAAATGGTAAAGCATTGAGCACCCACACTCTAGGTCGAAAGAGTTGCCCCGATGCTTTTAAGGAATTGGTAAGTATTGTATATATTGCTTTCACAAATTGGTTAATATAAATAATTGGCGAATATACTTGATTTTACTTGTTTTAATGCTACTTTGAGAGTAATGAGGACACTCCATACAAGTTGTTTGAGCGGACAAAGAAAAACAAGAAGGGCGAGTGGGTTAATCCTCGAGTTGTTGAGACAGACGTAAGTTTTTGTAATCAATTTAATGTTTATTATTCTTAGAAAGAACGGTAATATTTATTATATTTAATTTTTCATATATATATATTATTTCTAATGGTTTTGTTGTTTGATTCAGACTTCTTATAAGGAGGAGATGAGTCGACCATTGCCAGATGGACAAGCTACAGACGAGATCCGGGCGTACTACAAGGCTATCAAGGACTTCGAGGCTATTTGGGACCGGAGACAAGGGGGGTGAAGTTTGGTATGAACCTCCTTTTAACGAAGGTGCTTGATGATCTTTCTCTTATGCTCCTAGCATGGTTTTTGAAATTGCCACCCAAATGAACAATGAGCGAGCCGCTCGACTAGCTCTTGAAGAACAGTTTCGCAACACTCAAGAAATTGTTCATCAACAGGCCGAACAGATGTCAGCCATGCAAAAGGCTTTGGTTGAGATGTAGGCATCTCAACCCCCAAACTCGTGCTCAGGTTTTCCTCCATATCGTAGAAACGACTTTGCGGACGACATGCTTGAGTTTGGAGGTAGTGGTCCCATTCAGCCTATAGGTTAGTATTGTCATCTATGTTAGAATGTAAAAGACATTGCTTATTTGTATGTAATTAGTTAAGACATTATACGAATTTGACAAAACTTTTTATGTAAATGGATTCCTGCTTCATGTGTCATTTTTTTTGTTGGCAACTCTTGATTTCCGCACTTGCGGTCGACATGAAAATGGATTCCCGCTTTGCAGTCGACGATTGTATGTGTTTTGCAGGTTAGGGTTGTATACGTTGATTTGAAACGATCGAAATAGGCATCGTGGCTGGGTGGAAAGCTACTGTTTCCAGCACCTGCCTAAAATAGTCATGACGGAAATTCCATCAAAACTTTTGCCATGTATCCATATTCCTGATGGAATTTCCGTCAGTAATGTCACTAATACTGACGGAATTTTGGTCAGACATCTCTTTTTTCAGTTTTTTGGAATCACATATGTTGCCCACGTGTCATCTTATTTACGGAAATTCCGTCAAGAAAATGAGTTACTGACGGAGAAACCGTTAGTAATGCGCCTGCATAACGGTTTAACCGTCAGTATTCCGTCAGTATTCCCTATTACTGACGAAATTTCCGCCAGGATTGCGTTTTTAGTGATGAATCGTAGTGACGCGCATTCCTCACGGATTTTCTGTCAGGAAAGCGAATTACTAACGGAAAAAGGGTGTTACTAACGGATTTTCAGTTTTCTGCCTTATCATAGTAGCGGATTAGAATGTAAAATCTTATTTTACAAACTAGGATTTGCAAAATTTTATTTCGCAAAAAGGCATGTTCAGAAAATTTTATATTAAGAACTCAAATGCATGTCAGGGCCTGTCGACCAATTGATTTGAAAATTGAAAAATTTTATTTCGCAAAAAGACAAGTTCAGAAAATTTTATTTTAAGAACTCAAAATGCATGTCAGAGCCTGCCGAACAAGTTTAATTCAAAATTTTATTTCGAAAAAAAACTATATTTGAAAATCGTAAAATTTTATTTCACGAAAGGAGTTGGAGAATTGCAAAATTTTATTTCGCATAAATATTAGACTGGAATTTTTTAGAATCATTGATTTTGAAATTCGCAAAATTTTATTTTATGAGAAAAATAAGACTTTATTAAAATCCCCCACTTTGGATGAATCTAGAAGATGAAGGCTAGAGTAGTCGACTGAGAATAGTTAGTGATAAATATATGACATCGAAAATGCAAATGCATGTCCTAGACATAATGCAAGTATGAACAATGCAAAGAATTGTATTTTTTTAAAAAAGATTTTGAAAAAGATGGGGTCTGACCCAAATGTGATCCAAGTAGTAAGACTGGACACTGTTATTCTAAAAGTAACTTCTAACAATTTCTTTGGTGGGGAGAATAATTGTATCATTTTCATTTTAATTGTTAATTTGAGTTATATTTTGACAAGTTTTGCCCTCTTTAAAGTAAGAAGCTCTTCCAATTACGCAAAATTAATACCATAGAAACAAAATACTTTTGTGACCGTATAAATTTAGTGTACATCCCCCAAAGTCTTAGATGCTAAACGTGGGTGACAAATGGAGTAAAAGGTGCTATGGTGTTAGAAGACATTGGAGACCTGTGTGCCTCTCTCACTCACCTAAATGAATGAAAGGATCGTCCCAAGAGGAATGGTGACAATGTAACTGTGGATTGACTCGTCTGAGAAATGAAAATGACTACTCTGCAATTTGATTGCAAATTTCTGAGAAATGAAAAATGACTACTCTGCAGTTCTAATTGCAACTTGGAGGGGAAATTTTTGTGTTCTAAATTTTTGAGACTGGATTTGTATCTATTTGAGATCATATATTTTTGTCTTTGACTTTTTGAGTGTTTTGTCACTGGATTTGTATTTATTAGAGATCATATTATTTGGGTCTTGTGAAGTTTTGAGACTTCTATCACTAGAGTTGATTACAACTTTGACTGAAATTTTTGTTGACTTATGAGAGTCTTTGGTGTGAGTATTGTTTGAGCTTATATTGGTACTTGGACTCACATCTTAAGTTCATTCTAAGGGACTAGTGAACGTAGTGACCACCTCCCTTGTTTTAATAGCATAGAGTGCGCGCTCCCATGTCTTATTTGGTATGTTTGGACACGAGTGTACTAGGAATCTGGTTTGACCCTCGGGCAAGCTAGTTTTCTAGCATCAATGGAAATGGATGACAATATTTGCTAAAATGGTCGGTCATATGAGTTTGTGCTCATCTGATAGTCATTTGAGATATGAGAAATTAACAAATTTGGTAGAAAGCAATTTGTGCTTATTTGGGCAATTGACGAATCTGTTAGTCATTTGAAATATGGAAAAAAAATGAATCAGGTAGAAAGCTGGAATTTCCAAACCTAGAGGTCACCTAGCTAGAGACACGGCGATCAAGGAATTATCATACCACAGGAGATGGAAAAGGTGGTCAAATGCTTGTGTAATCCCCTATAAAATCTAGTGCAAAACAGTAGCGGAAACACTGTCGAATGGGACTAAAAACACAAAGATAAAAGTTCTAACTCTTATAAATTGAGAATGTATAAAATTCTCAAGGATAAAGTTCCAAAATGGTTAGTCAAATATAAATGCCATTTTTCTAAAAAGGGCTAAAATAAAAACCTCCAAAAGTGTTCAAGACTAAAATCATAAAAGAAAGTAGAAAAACAGAGTAGGATCTGCAAACTACTCGCTAGCTCACACCGATATCACATCCAAACAATACCTGTCATGTTATAAACATAACAGCCACAATCAGTGGGGAGTAACACGACATTCTCCCAGGCAAATCACACAATATAAATGTTACATAAGCAATAATATAACAAAAATAGATTGAAATATCAAAACATATATAACAAAAATAAGTTACCAATATCACGCTTAAAACAAACGTGTTGCATGCTTAAGAGCAAATTTTTCAAATGACAGAATGGAAATAATTAATATAGTTCAGGCCATAAAGTAACTTTAGCTATATTCCTTGACACCGCATCATTTTACACTAGTTTCGGGAACCCAGTGTCATGCAAAGATGACCAACTCCAAGTCCGCTAACTAGACAACAAATTATAACAGAACTCGTCTTACCACGCAGTGCGTAGCCCCTATCTAAGTACATGTACATGACTCTACGACAATCCGTACCTCCCACAAGGGTACCCAATCATTTAGCTGTATAAGATCCCGTATGCCTTAGTTCATTATTTTTTGCCCTTTCTTTAATTGTTCCAAATTTAAAAATTATCCTAAAGATAGTATCTTATTCAAAGTATATTATTTTAAAGGTTCGTAAGTGAACTACACTTTTATTTCTTCAAAACAGGAAGCTTAAACTTCACTTCCAAAAGTATAAAATTAATCCAAGGATTATAATTTAAACAATTCACTTCATTTAAAACATAAAACCATCAAATGGCTTAAAATATTTTAGTAAAGATATATTATTTAGGCCTTAATGAGATGGAGTTCTAAAACAGTTTATAAAACAGAACAACAGTATTGTAAATTCATAATTAATTACAGAAAAATCAAAATGATGCAAGGACAATTTTTATGGTTTTCTGTAGCTCTTAGCTACAACTTTCATTTAATAACCAACTTCAATAGACGAAAGTATCAAGGGTCTAAAAATTCATTTCTAAAAGCTGACCGAAAATGACATCTAGAAAGTTTCAGTTCATAAAACGACTTTAAGTAAACATTTTATGGCAAAGTAAAATACTAAACATAACTAGACATCCCAAAGTTTATGTAGGAAAAATATTAGCCACTCAATCAATAAGGAATTTCATTTTATGAAATAATTTTTGAGCAAAAAACAGAATTGCAGTTTACAGACGAGTTGTTCACAAATAATTTATTTTGAGCGAACCGTACATCGGAAATTTATGCCTTTTTTTGTGCAGACTGAGGACTTGAAAATATTAGGAGTCTCTTGTCAACATTTTTACATATTCGAAATAAAAACAAGTGATATAATTTTTAGAAAGATACTGTCAGATTCAGCAGAATTAACGAACGGTTTTGTCAAAACTTCTAAATTACTTATAAATTCGAAATGAAGGCTTCAGGACCTAAAAATTTACATACACCTTAATACTCCATGTCTATGCCACATACTAAATTTTCAAGAATTAATCATTTCAATTAGTATTTTAAATCTAATTAAAACAGTTCAACATCACTATAATCGCAAAAACCGTATCAACACTATAAAATCCGAAATAAAAACTATAGCTCCAAAATAATTAACACAAAAATTCACGGTATCTTAAAATGAATTATTCATTCCAGAAAAATGTTTTATATAACTTTCAAATATAAATACGAATATTTGCAATTCTAATATCAAAACAATTGATTAAATCTCGAGACCACTCTATTAGTGAATCTCGGCCAGCACAACAATTCACAACACCAGCAAAATAATTCCTAATACATGCAACTACAACATAAATATCGTGTAATACCGAGTAACGTCGAAGTTACCTTAATTGTCAAGATCCGAATCAACAAAATACTCGTCTGCGTCGGAGTCCTCTTGATAGCCCTTAAAATAGGATGAACGGATGATAAAAGAAGATTGATCCTAATAAAGAAGCAAGAAGGCAATTACGTACATAAAAATTGTTTGTTAACGGAAATAAAGAAGCAAGAAGGCAAGCACGTACGTAAAATTATTTGCGGGAAAATAAAGAAGTAAGAAGGTAAGCACGTACGTAGAACTCTATTCCGAATGAACGTAGCAGTGTAGCAGTAAGTTTCGTTCTTTATTTATTCTTGAATGAAGGGTTAATGTGATGTGACTCGTATTTACGCACATTTAGTCCTCTAACTAGCCTCGTTCCTATGCTTTCTAGCATGCATTAGGGTCGTTTCTTATCTTTAGCTTCCTATTATGCATATTCTATGAGGTTTTGTGCCCTTGGTAGGAGAGGAGTGCTAGCCTTGCTTAAACGGAGCAAAACGGAGCTAAATTGATCACATCTAACGACCAAGCAATACGGAGGAGACCAATACTAAAGGCCTAAGTCAATAAAACAAGTAAATGGGTAATGATGAAGGACCCCGACGACCTCTAAAGGATCCCCACGAGTTAAGGGGCAGCCAAATGAAAGAAGAAGCAAAACTGCCCTTCAGGACGGGCGTCCCAGAGATTGGACGGGCTTCCCAATGATAAGGACGGGCGTCCCCAAGGTAGGACGAGCGTCACTCAGTTCAGGATGAGCATCCATCAGAGGGAGGTCGGGCGTCCCATGCCAGGACTTGCAAGGTATTGGACTTCATTTAAGGGGCTTAATCGTCATTTAAGCCCTTAGTTAAACTAATACTTGTACTTAGTATAAATACTCCCTTATAATAGGAAATTAGAAACAAGTTATTAAGTAGAAAATAAGTAGATTAAACTAGTCAATTAGATTAATTACACTTTAATACTTCCTTAATTATTGTTCAAGAATTCTTAGATCTAGTTGGGTAATTGAAGATTATTTGGGTTTTTATTGGATAATTGACAATTCTTCATCATCAATCAAGTTTTCTTTTATTATTCTTTTCTTTCTAATTGCTCATCTTAAGTTGGTACAATTTCTTTACTCTTTACTTAATCCTTGTTTATTGCTTTACTCTTCCATCATGTTTATACTTGTTAAGATGATTGACATCATTGTTAACATGTTTTCTATGATAATGAGTGAGTAGTTCCCTAACTAGGGTTAGTGGAGGATTAGGGGAGTTAATCATGGGGTAGATCTATACTTAATAAGTTCATAGGAATGCTTGCTTGTTGTAGTTTCAACTTCTCCACATGTTATGCTTGATGAAATGCTTGATTGAAAACCTAGCTTGATTATCTTGTCCTTTCAACAAGGCTTGTTAGACCATGCATATAGTTGAATAGGGAAAACCAAGTCGATGTAGGTGTTGTAAAGTTGTGACCAACTTGGTGGTTCCGAGACCTAAGTTTCCTAGGAATTGTAAGATATAAACTAAATCGATTCCATTACAATAATAATTGCTTGCATCTATGTAACTTATTTATGTTATCTCATCATGATTCCCCTACAAACCCATGACACCATAGTGTCTTTAATCAATTGTTTACAAACTCTATTTACTTAATTTGCTTTGCTTTCATTTATTTAGTTTTCCTTTGTTAAGTAGTTTAGATTGCAAATAGCAACCTCAACCCAAATTGTGACACTAAGACATAGCTTTTTACAACCGATAAGTCAATACAATACCCGTTCCTTGGGATCCGACCTCTACTTACCGCTCTACTAGGAGTAGTTTATTGAGAATATAAATTTTGTTTGAGAGCGTAGACGACACGTCTCACATCAAAATGGCGCCGTTGCTGGGGACGGTGTTCAATTGAGTTGTTATCATTTGTTGTTTTTAGTTGTGTCTTTCTTAACCTCGGGGAAGTCAATCTCCTCAAGATAGTTCTAATTGTTTTCTAGTTGTTTGCTTTTTGAATCGATGAATGTCTTTCGTATTGTTACGCGTACCTCTCCTTGGATGAGTTAATTGGAGCTCCTACGAATCGTCATAGTGACTGGATGAATGGAAAAGGTGTAAGGGGTCGTGTTTCCAAGGATATGTCATCTGACATGCGACATAGAGCTCATACACACGTTCTATTTAACGATGATCATGTCCGGCTTTACAGTATGAAACATCAGAGTTACCTTAAGGGAAAACACCCTCATAAGAACGAAAGGTGGTATGCAAATGAGCATTACAAGCAATTTAGTGACTGGTTTAAGGATACTATTTAAAATGATGACAACCTAATTGATGATAGCTCAACCAGCCTACGACATCTCACTTTCGGTCCTGATGCTCGTGCAACTTTTTATAGCGGGTATGCGATCAATGGGTACACTTTCTACACCCGCATTCAAGATGAGGCGAGCACAATGCAAAACAGTGGAGTTTGCGTAGATTCTGAGGCAATATACTTTGCTAGTTCAAAGGATAAAAATCCTATTTTGGGTACAATGCAATATTATAGAGTTATTCAAGAGATATTGGTTTTAGACTACATCGATTTTGAGATACCTCTATTTCAGTGCAAGTGGGTTGACAACAACAATGGTGTTAGAAAGGATGATTTAAGATTCACATTAGTAAATTTTGACAAGGTTGGAAACAAGGACGATCCTTTTATATTAGCGTCACAATCAAAACAAGTGTTTTATGTTACCGATCCTATGGATAAGAAGTGGTCAGTTGTTCTATCTTGCCATCGCCGAATTCCAGATGATGAAGATGTCGAATTTGAAGGACTTGATCACAGTGCTATATCGCAATTTGGTAATGATGTTGAAAATGTTAACATTCCAAACATATATACACGGGTTGATCATGATGAAGGTATTTGGATTAATGAAGAGACTAGCAAATCCAAAAAAACGTTCCCGACAGCCGTGAAAATATCAGCAATCCAATCAAGATATCTTGCGTTATGTGTAATTATTGTCTTGCTGTTGTAAACTTTTTATGCTGTTGCAGCGGGCGAGTTTGGGAAAAATCATATCAAACAAAATGAATTATTAAATAAAACGGTTATACCTAAATCGTTGTTCAGAACGTGTACAGTTATAACGGTTCAGGCAGTTGTTATCTATAGGAAAATGATGCTTTATTTCTTGGCGGTAAAATCAAACAAAATGAAATATAAAGTAAAACGGATATACCCAAACCGTTGTTCTGGACGTGTACAGTTATAACGGTTCAGGCCGTTGTTATGTATATGAAAATGTTGCTTTATTTCTTGGCGGAAAAATCAAACAAAATAAAAATATTACAGACAACGGTTATTTCTAACCTGTTGTAGATAGTACTAATCAATTACGGTTTCAAACAAAACCGTTGTCTGTTTGGAAACAAAATATAACGGTTTTTCTTATATCGTGTTTATTTCTTTCCAATAAACAAGGTCTTGCCGCACATAATATCCTCAAACATTGAGCTTCCCCTCAACCATCAGCCTACCCCATCGCCGTCGCAGTCATCGTCATCATCGCCATTGCCGCCGCCAGATCAATCCGGATTCTTCTCTTTAAAGAAGTAATAAACTCTCTTCTCTAGAGATTTGTTTGTTATTATAAGTATGCATTGTTATTATTTGTTTATTAATTTCTGCTTTAGATATTGTCGAAAAGCGCAAAAGAAATGATGGAAATGCATCAGGCGATGACTCAGGTGATGAGAATAATTTGCAACACACTGCGGGTCAAATGCGCCACATTGTTTCCCTAGAAGCAATAAATTCAAAAATACCTAATCCTTTACAATGGGATAAAGATACGGGGCTGCCATATGGTGAGTATGCCGGGTATTTTGCGAGTTGGATTGGTTGTTGTGTAAGACAATATGTGCCTCTCGGTACGCCTCGTATCAATGAACTGAGTAAAATACGGAACACCATGCTAATAAACAGAATAAGGCCTCGTTTGGTTGCCATACGGGAATTAATATCCCATGATTTTACAAAACACGTGAATTGGCCAATTCATGTGAATTGCCCAAAACTCGTTTGGTTGACATCCTGGAATTAAATTGACACGGGAGTTTCCAATTACCTAGGGAGGGCTAGGTAATTAAACTCCTCCATTATGGAGGAGTTGGGAATTCATGGGAAAAAGAAAATCCCATGATTTGGGGTAACCAAACATCCCTCATTTTTCCAAATCATGGGATTTTCCAATTCACCCATTTTTTAGAGGGCAACCAAACGAGACCTAAAGGTATGTATATACAATAATAAATGTTTTAGCTGAAATTAAGTTACTACTTGATATGCGTATTAGCCTAAACACTTGTAGCATCTATGCTCATCATATATGTAGTTAGCTTACGTTGTCCCCGAAATGTATGATAAGTACCTAAAAAAAGACAGGGGAAGCCCTATAATCTTGGAAGTTAAAGATTGCTGAGAACCACTTGTTCAACAAGGAAACATGAGAGATGATCAAGAACCCACCAAAAAAGAAGTATCTGTATGTCAGTCAGGACCATTGGGATAGCTATATCGCTTATAGGTAGCCTGGCAAGTTTAAGGTAACATAATAATAATAATAAGTAAATAATTATACTTAGTTTAGTGTTTGGTCATGCTTACGTTTCTTGATACAATTTATTTGATGAAGGCTATCAGTGAGAGGAACAAGGTGAACATTTCAAAGAAAAAGACCGTATTTTACGGCTCCCGGGGTGGTTATAGATTGATTAAGATGAAACTTGTAAGTATATTAGATCGTCTTATAGTATTAGACTATTAGGTGTTTTAGTCGGATGTTATATATGTTCATAGTAATCATACATATTTTGGGAGGATATCAATGTGATGAATGAATTGTAGGCAAAGCTTGGAAAATTCAGTCGTCACGACGCTTGGGTGGAAGGTCACACTCCTAAGAATGGAAAGACGGAAACTGAATATGATAAGGACATCAAAGAGAAATTTGTAAGTTTGAATAAATATGTCACTCGTACCACTGGTAGTTGGAGTTATATAATTGTGAGTTGCTTAATGGTTTTATGTGTATGTAGAGGATCTGTGAGAAGGAGGTACATGAAGGAAAATGGAAGCATGAAGGACGTGATGACATTCTTGCTAGGGCAATCGACAAAGCAGAGCATCCAGGTCGTGTGAGAGGGGTAGGAACACATGTTGGTATCACTAAGTATTTTAGAAAAACTCCTCGACGTAGTGATGATTCCAAGAAGGTAATCTATAAATACTGTATTTGAACCAACGTAATTAATTTACAACTATATATGCTGACATTAATTTCTACTACACAGCTACATAAAATAGCCATGTTGATGGTGAGAATGTTGGAAACTGGGAAAAAGCCATTAGAAAAGGAGTTGGATATGGTTCAAGAAGTCATAAAGGAAGTAGAGGAGGAGGAGGAGGACGAGGAGGAGGAGGAGGACGAGGAGGAGGAGGATAAGGAGGAGGAGGAGGAGGAGGAAAAAGAGGTAATAATATTTATGTCTTATATACATTGTGTTAATACGATTTGGAAAATTAGTACGTGTTATATGGAAAAGTGTTAATGTACAGAAGGAAGCCGAGAATGACATGACAAGGGAGAAGGAAATGGCAAAGGAGACTAAAGTGGGAGCCGAGGATCAATATCAGGCAGTTGAAGAGTAAGAGGATGCCAGGAAGTCCGTGACACAGGATGAAGTGGAGGTAGTTGAAGATCAGATGTTCTTCTCAACACCGAAAAATGTAATAGCTTCTAGTTTATAATTATTCATATAATACACGTTTTTTTGCTTAGGACATTTATTAAAGGTAGTGAATGTATGTGTACTAATTGATTAAAGATGACGTGAAGGGTGATTGCAAGGTGGCTTCTCGTCTGTCCTATTTACAGGGAAAACACAAAGTTGTTGTTGCCAGGGGATACGTGTTTAATTATGACCGGTTTCAGCAAGTTAAGGTTCATGGTATACTCCTTCGTCACAATTGCAGGAAAGTGGAAGTGTCCCAATTATATAAAGACGAGTATGGGGAAGTAAAAGTACCATTTCCTACCGAGGAGGTCACTTATTTTAAAGAAGCCCTAAGCTCTTATGTGCAATGGCCTGACAAACTCATCAATGTTGTCATCCCCGAGGTACCTATATGTAGACGTTAATTGTTACTTGTTCTTTAAATATATTAGGGTACGAATATTAACATATCGTAAGTACTTTAATCTTTACATTTGCAGAACTTAAGCAAATCCATGATGGCAGCTAAAACAATTACTACTACGTTAACGAAAGTTATTGCAGGCAAGCATACATATGATTCTTATTATGAATCGTGTGAATATAAGAAAAAGATGAAAACTGCTTCGCTGAAGGCTTTGCACAACCTGGCTATAAAGAGGTCACCTACAGGTGATGTAGTCATGATTAACATTGAAAAGGAAGTTATGGGCACAACTGATATAGCCATAATAGACGCAAAGCAACTGATGGAATTTGTCGACCTTGACAATTTAGATGTTGTTCACATTTTGATTTGGATGAAGTAAGTTTTATTAATAAAACTATTTAGTCATTTCCATATACGAATAATGATGTTTGTTAAAATTATCAATTACAATAACAATCTTCGTTCCATGTGGCATAATAGGTACCTCAATAATCAGTTCGCTGAGTGGAAGGTCCCTATTCACGCCTACGGATTCTTGAGTCCTATGACGTTCTATGTGCACAGAATTTCATATGAAGAACAAATCAATAATATCGCTCGTCAGTTGATGTCGTCCAAAAAACTATGGCATGTACAATGAGAATATGTATGTATTGTATGTGATTATTCTAATGAATTACGGTTTTATAATTTTTTTATTAACATGCTTAAATGCATGTAAATGAACTAACAGTTCAATGTCCCAAAATGAATAGGAAGCATTGGGTGCTACTGGCAATCCAAGTGGAAACAAAAACAGTGTACTGGATTGACTCTCGCAAAGGTAAACCCTCTGACAGTTGTGTAAGGATGATAACTGAGTAAGTTTACAACATTCAATAATGTCATTTGTTATTTTATGACTTGAGCCATATATATGCAAATAATAATGACAAGTGTGTATATTTATGAATTAGTGTTTTTGAAGCAAAGAAAAATAGATTATGTCCACTTGGGAAATATGAAAGCAACACTGATCCCAATTTAATCACGCCATTAGTAAGTGTATTCTTAATAATTACTCGTATAATTTAATTAATGTTTATGTGAGAGGTTGATTATCTAATTCACCTGATTTGTGTGTGATTTATATAATAGTCTCCTAAAGCATCAGACGACAAACAATGTGCCTTTTACGTTTGTCAGTCCATGCCAGAGGTTATCAACAAAAAACTATCTACCATTCCGATACGGGTTAGTATGACTTAAAAACTACTTCAGACGTAAATTGAGTTCAATTCTGTATACTTCCATGTATTATATCTATTTTGATTATATATATTTTGAATTGTAGTTTCCACTAACACTCAACAAAGCCCCAGAATATTCGCTAGAGGACATCAACCAGATGAGAAATATGTGGGCCAGTTATGTTGTTTCATTAGCGGAGTCTCAATAGTTTGCTCATGCTTTATTTACGTGTGTGTGTGTGTGTGTGTGTGTGTGTGTGTGTCTATATATATAGAGCCATTGTGTATTGGCTTCTTTTGTTTTTTTGAGGAAGTTGTGTTTTGGCTTTTGATCATCCTGTTTGTACAGTTTTGAAACTGGGTTTAATTGATCACGGGGTGTAATATTTTGATGCAGGATTGAATTTTTGCAGTGCACAGTTGCTGGAATGCTATTTTCAGCAGCAGCTGAAAAATAGCATTCCAGCAGCTACTACAAATGCTGCTGAAAAAAAAAGCATTCCAGCAGCTGCTAGAACAAGCTAAAATAATTTTTTTAAAAAAAAAAATTTAAAAGCGATAACGGTTAAAAACAACCCGTTGCAAAAATTACTCCCTCCTATTCTGAATAACTATCCCCATTGGAGGGTGGCACGGGAATTAAGGGTGTGTGAATTAAATAAGCTAAAGTATTGTGGTAGGGTGAGATAATTGGAGGAAGGGAAGGTATTGTGGGTATTATTGTGGGGGTGAGATGATTAAAATAAGTATTGTTGTGGAGTGAGGTGATTAAAATAAGATAAAGTATGGTATTGTGGGGTATTTTTGTGGGGTGAGGTGATTAAAATATGTATAAAACTTTACTAAAAAGGGAAATGGGGAGAGTATTATGAATAGATGAATAAGGAAATGGGGAGAGTTATTTAGAATAGGATAACGAACGATAACCGTTGTCGACTTCAAAATGTTAAAAACGATTTATTTAAGAAGAACCCTTGTCAAAGTTTCATCAATTGATAAATATAACAACGGTTTAGCAAGCAATAAAACCGTTGTTAAATATTGACATTTAATTAAATAAGATAACGAAATGAACCGTTATCATAGATAATATTTAACAACAGTTTTGGAACCACTAAACCGTTGTCAATAGTAAACAAGGACAATGGGTTTGAAACCGTTATTAATATTTAATAACGGTTTCTTAAAAGTATACCCGTTGCCATAAACATAATTAACAACAATTTGATAACGGTTCTTGAGCTGTGATAACGGTATTATAGATCTGTTATTGATTTTATATAACGGTCGCGTGTTTGTATACAACCGTGGTATATATTTAACAACATTCGTTGTAATAACGGTTCCGTGTTTCTATTTAATAACGGTAATTGCATTATTTGACCATTATTGAAGGTCTTATTTGGCGTAGTGATAGATGTGACCTTTAGGGATCAACTGATCACCACCGTCAAACGACAATAACGTCAAACTCTAGTCAGCCAATTGTTACCGATAAATGTTGATCAGTTGACTGTATAATTAAATCATCCTCTATGTATTCTTATTATGAGATTTATATATGTGATCACATTACTGTTGAGGACACATACTCCAACACTTTAATCTTGCCTCTGGTTCTGATCAGATCTTTGAGGTATCCTGCCTTCAGTAGATATGCCACTTCTTTCCCGAGTGTAAAGCCGTCCTCTTTTGTATGTCCTACGTCCATGTGGAACTCGCACCATTTGGTTTTGTCCCTCCTAGGATTAAGGTTCTCGACCTTCCTAGGCCACCTAACCATTTGTCCCATGTTGTCAAGTCGATGGTGAAAGTTCTTGACATCTAATTAGGCTCCTATAATTACTCATTAAATTACCATAATTTAATGTTTCATAAGGATTTAGTTATATGCATGCTAAGAAAAATAAATAAAAAGGATAAGATGAGAATACAACCTATTCTTCATCTACAAAAGGCATGATCATCTTCATCTTCCTCAACCCTTGATGAACGAAGCTCCATGCAAAAGAATCTCCAACTTTGAGATGGCACAGCTACAATCTAACATCCAAGTAGAATGCCTCCTTCAAATGGCACCCAAGATTTCACCCCCAAAATCTACTAATATTATTGACTAGATACTACTAGTAGAATACCCTTTATAATTGTAACACCCTCATTTATCCAGTAGTCTTTAGCTAGACATTCCCAAATAAATAGGACTGTTACCATCTCGGTTTCCCGAGGCAGCGAATAACAAAGTCCAACTCACCAAAGTACTTTAAATTGAAACTTAGCGATTACATGTTATTACAAATTAACCAACTAAAACTTAATATAAAACAATTACAACTCGCAGCGGAAATAAATAAAATAATCTCATATATGTGGTCTAGACTTCTAGGTAGATTGACCAGGTCCTCACGCATTCCCATAAGCTCCCAAATCAACTAATCTTTAGTACCTGTCAAATCTGCTCCCCATTATGGTTCATCACAGGTGTTCACGAATACACAGTCGACCGCGAGGTTGAGTAGGAATAAACTAAACAACAATAATAATCCAACCAAAATAGTCATCCTTCAAATTCTCATCACTTCATCCGTACAACTCACTTACATAACTGGAAGTAGCACAACCCCCTTAACACTGTGCTATGCACACCTCAACTGGCAGTGGTACTATCATACCATGCTCAACTGGCAGTAGTACCTTCCGTACTATGCACAACTGGCAGTGGTAATCACTTACTATGCAGAACTATCTCTGGCAGTAGTAATTACTTACTATGCACATCTAGTAGTAACGATTACTCCCTATGCACAACTGGCAGTAACACCCTCCGTGTTATGCTCAACTGAATAATCAACTCTCCATACCAAATATAATCAACAACAAAAACTCAATAACAATCCCGTCATACAGCTCCGTCAACAACTACACATATACTCCGTCTCCAATAATAAATCACAATATTAACATTAATCTCATCAACCGTCACAATTAAATATTCATTCACTTAACAATAAAACCCGAGTTGAGTAGGAAATTCCTACCTGACAAGCAAATCCAATTAAATGCAATCCAACTAGAAATAATTTTTAGTAAACCCGGCACCTAGCAATTATAATAATTATAGTTACCAATTAACAATATATAAAATAATTAAATTATTTATAAAACAATTAAACCATTTATTTAACTTAATTATTCATTAACTATAATACTTATATTATTACGCAAATATTGGTAATTAAAAACCTGTCTCAATACTACCCAATTACTAATTATATTATTATTACGCGATTCCATTAAATAGAAACCCGTCTTATAAATAACCGACTCAGCCCAACTTATCCAAGAACACCCCATATAACCCAACCCAAGAATTAACCCACATCCTTACCAATGCAGCCCACGACATAAACACACTTACCCGTGTTTACCAACAACCCCAAAAACACCCTTAAACCACCATCAAACCAACACTGACACTCCCACCAAACACTCCCACCGTGAGCTCCCTCTGCCACCTACACTACCACACTACCGCCACCAACACTAACCTACATACACGGCCTCATCACACTGCCCTAACTACGCGACACCACTCCACCAAACACAAACACTCAACAAACACACTTTACTCACAAACCCGCAACCCCCACCATTGAGAACCACCCCTGCCACTAGTGGCCACCACGAGTCCCTTCTGGACCAGCCCAGGTATAGCCCAACCACCAGAAATCACCACCACCCACGACCAACAACTCACGACACCCACAACAAAACAAACACCAAACTTCCCCTGTTTTCGCGAAAACCCGTCAACCATTCGAAAATCCGGCCAACCTGCCACAAACCACTGCCTATAACACTGGGTCTGACACCCTTGACAACCCCTAACCCAGGTTCAGTCTAGTCGAAGCACGGTGGTCTTGCAACACCCATCCTACACACGAACAACAAATCCCGCAACAAACACCCACCCTTCGAAATTCCGAGCAACCACTACTAATGCCACCACCTTTGCCACCCACGTGAGTCAACCCAACACCTGTACCCATCCTACCCCAAACCCAGGTGAGTCACAACTGAATATGGGCTCATAACCATGTTTAAATACCTGAAATAATATAACCAACCACCCATAAAAACCCGCCTGAAACACCCATCTCCCGTCGGTCAATGGTGGTCAAAAGAGGTCAACAGTGGTCCCTGGTGGTCCATGGTCACAACAATGGTCACGGCTTGTCCTACAGTGGTCTAGTTTACGAGTTATAGCATAACAAAGAGTATACATAGATGGTCTCACCTCGAGTTAATTAGCGATGTAAATTCCGTCTTTTATTCCTTCCACGTCTCCTCCTCATCTCTCAAACTTTCAGTTTTCATATCATCAACTAGGGCAAGGTATTTATCTCTATTTATAGGGTAGGTTTAGATCTTTAAGAGAGCAATTAGGAAACTATGTAATTACCTTATTATAATATTAGTATACAATTACTATTACTGCTTGCTTTATTGTTATTATTATTATTATTATTATTATTATTATTATTATTATTATTATTATTATTATTATTATTATTATTATTATTATTATTATTATTATTATTATTATTATTATTATTATTATTATTATTATTATTATTATTATTATTATTATTATTATTATTATTATTATTATTTTTTATAGAAGGATGCGCGCAACTTTTATTATAAAGAAAATAAAAATTTTACATGAAATTTGTGGGGAGCCGAGAGACAATCTAGGCTCCCACACCCTTAGCAACAGCAAAGCTAAGTCATTATTATTATCATTATTATTATTATACCATTACATACATATACTATTATCATCTTTATTAGGCTACACGAGTAACTAGTACACGGTCCAACTAACAAATCCCAACTCATTCATTATTTTTATCATATTATTCATCGTCTAATTCCCAATTATAAATTATAAACATATTATAATTAATTATTTAAAATGTGTTAATCATCAATATAAATACTTATAAAATTACGGGGTATTACATTCTTCCCCCCTTAAAATGAATTTCGTCCCGAAGTTCACCCACAACTACCACAACAACATTTATAAACATCCTCACAACTCAGCACCTTCTAATACAATTATTCATTTACTATTGCCTACTACATCAACTTATCAAGAGATGTCACCACAATAACTCAAAAATATTTGTAGTATTACATTCTATCCCCCTAAAATTTAACTTCGTCATCGAAGTTCGATATATCAACAACGGAAATAATTAAACTATTTATTGTACCCTCACAAGAATATGTAATACACATGGTAACATAAAACAACTATTATCTTTAAGACAACATTGATGGATGGTATACTAAAAGTTACTAAATGTAAATTAGATAAATAAAACCTTTGCTTAATTTAGATCTATTACTTGCGCGTTCATTTATTACTAATGACATCTAACTTACACATGGATCCAATATATATATAGGCTTATGGCAGCACATTCCGCATATCACTAGACATGTTATTCTACTTTACATAAATTACCACATAAAAATGCCCAGGTGAAAGAAGCAAGGAACAATTCTAGCACAATTTACATTTTCAAGAATAAGGAACACATGTAATTACCTTATTATAATATTAGTATACAATTACTATTACTGCTTGCTTTATTGTTACTAGGGCAAGGTATTTATCTCTATTTATAGGGTAGGTTTAGATCTTTAAGAGAGTAATTAGGAAACTATGTAATTACCTTATTATAATATTAGTATACAATTACTATTACTGCTTGCTTTATTGTTATTATTATTATTATTATTATTATTATTATTATTATTATTATTATTATTATTATTATTATTATTATTATTATAATTATTATTATTATTATTATTATTATTATTATTATTATTATTATTATAAAATGCGCGCAACTTTCATTATAATAAAAACAAAATGTTTACATGAAATTGGTGGGGAGCCGAGAGACAATCTAGGCTCCCACACCCTTAGCAACAGCAAAGCTAAGTCATTATTATTATCATTATTATTATTATACCATTACATACATATACTATTATCATCTTTATTAGGCTACACGAGTAACTAGTACACGGTCCAACTAACAAATCCCAACTCATTCATTATTTTTATCATATTATTCATCGTCTAATTCCCAATTATAAATTATAAACATATTATAATTAATTATTTAAAATGTGTTAATCATCAATATAAATACTTATAAAATTACAGGGTATTACAGTCTTCCCCCCTTAAAATGAACTTCGTCCCGAAGTTCACCCACAACTACCACAACAACATTTATAAACATCCTCACAACTCAGCACCTTCTAATACAATTATTCATTTACTATTGCCTACTACATCAACTTATCAAGAGATGTCACCACAATAACTCAAAAATATTTGTAGTATTACATTCTATCCCCCTAAAATTTAACTTCGTCATCGAAGTTCGATATATCAACAACGGAAATAATTAAACTATTTATTGTACCCTCACAAGAATATGTAATACACATGGTAACATAAAACAACTATTATCTTTAAGACAACATTGATGGATGGTATACTAAAAGTTACTAAATGTAAATTAGATAATTAAAACCTTTGCTTAATTTAGATCTATTACTTGGGCGTTCATTTATTACTAATGACATCTAACTTACACATGGATCCAATATATATATAGGCTTAGGGCAGCACATTCCGCATATCACTAGACATGTTATTCTACTTTACATAAATTACCACATCAAAATGCCCAGGTGAAAGAAGCAAGGAACAATTCTAGCACAATTTACATTTTCAAGAATAAGGAACACATGTTGCCACTTCCAAAATCCACTAATAAATAATAACTTAATTACTTCATAGATACTTATACTTTCTAGAAAATACAGAGGGTTATAAAATCATGAGAAAAGAATCAAGTCAAAAACTCATAAGGTCAAATTATAATGCATTTTATAATTTATTTGGTCGAAACAGAAATTTTACAGCAACTTGTCAGAAACTTAGGTCAACTTGTAAAAATCACTATAAAATGTGAAAATATTTTCTTACAACGTGGCTTAGCAATTTAGAAACATATAAGAATATTTTAAATAGTGGAGTCGGAATCATACCTAATAAATAAGTACCTTTTAATTGACAATTTTTACAAAAACATGGGACGAAAACGTCACTGTAGAAGAATATTCTGACCATTGTCCACTAAAATATTTATTTCTCATAAACCATATACTATTTGAGTATGAGACCAGTGGCATATGAAATCTAACTCACAAGGCTATTACATATAAAACTTTCGTGGAAGAATATTAAACAGGCAGTAAATGGCAGCCAAAAAAATCAAGGCTAAAATTACGAGAAATCAACCAAATCACATTTTTTCACAATTCCACGCAAATATTCGTAATACTTCACGTGTTAATCATAATTACACCTCCCACATACATGCCAACACACTTTTATCCTACTCACATGCTTCTAACAATGCTTAAAAATCGTATCACATCTCCTCTTCTTAAAAGTAAGGTTACGTCCCCGTAACCGCAATCATCAATGAAATCAATATCAAACAAGGCAACCAAAACTCCTACGACAACATAAACAATATTCATTTTAAATTACCCCACACTTTAATATCTCTCAAGGTAACCGGTTCGAAACTGGAAGGGCCGGAAGTTTGGTGTGAGGGGGACCCTAACTCATCCCAAGCTTAAGGGGGCGCCTAACAGTTTCTACCCGGGTTTATTTTATTAGACACTTCCTATATTCATTATTTGTTCATTGGTTAGGCCCGAGGATCGTTTTTCTCTAATACCACTTTGAAACACCCCCATTTATCCAGGAGCCTTTAGCTAGACATTCCCAAATAAATAGGACTGTTACCATCTCGGTTTCCCGAGGCAGCGAATAACAAAGTCCAACTCACCAAAGTACTTTAAATTAAAACTTAGCGATTACATGTTATTACAAGTTAACCAACTAAAACTTAATATAAAACAATTACAACTCGCAGCGGAAATAAATAAAATGATCTCATAATCTTTGTGGTCTAGACTTCTAGGTAGATTGACCAAGTCCTCATGCATTCCCATAAGCTCCCAAGTCAGCTAATCTTTAGTACCTGTCAAATCTGCTTCCCATTATGGTTCATCACAGGTGTTCACGAATACACAGTCAACAGCGAGGGTTAGTAGGAATAAACTAAACAACAATAATAATCCAACCAAAATAGACATCCTTCAAATTCTCATCACTTCATCCCTACAACTCACTTACATCACTAACAGTAGCACAACCCCCTTAACACTGTGCTATGCACAACTCAACTGGCAGTGGTACTCTCATACCATGTTCAATTGGCAGTAGTACCCTCCATATTATGCACAACTGGCAGTAGTAATCACTTACTATGCGCAACTATCTGTGGCAGTTGTAATTACTTACTATGCACATCTGACAGTAACGATTACTCGCTATGTACAACTGGCAGTAACACCCTCCATGTTATGCTCAACTGAATAATAAACTCTCCAAACCAAATATAATCAACAACAAAAACTCAATAACAATCCCGTCATACAGCTGCGTCAACAACTACACATATACTCCGTCTCCAATAATAAATCACAATATTAACATTAATCTCATCAACCGTCACAACTAAATATTCATTCACTTAACAATAAAACCCGAGTTGAGTAGGAAATTCCTACCTGACAAGCAAATCCAATTAAATGCAATCCACCTAGAAATAATCTTTAGTAAACTTGGCACCTAGCAATTATAATAATTATAATTACCAATTACCAATCTATAAATAATTAAATTATTTATAAAACAATTAAACCATTTATTTAACTTAATTATTCATTAACTATAATAATTATATTATTACGCAAATATTGGTAATTAAAAACCCGTCTCAATATACCCTACGGGGTGTTTTCCTCAAAAAAAAAAAAACACTGTCTCAATACTACCCAATTACTAATTATATTATCATTACGCGATTCAATTAAATAGAAAACCGTCTTATAAATAACCGACTTAGCCCAACTAATCCAAGAACACCTCATATAACCCAACCCAAGAATTAACCCACATCCTTCCCAATGCAGCCCACGACATAAACACACTTACCCGTGTTTACCAACAACCCCAAAAACACCCTTAAACCACCATCAAACCAACACTGACACTCCCACCAAACACTCCCACCGTGAGATCCCTCTGCCACCTACACTACCACACTACCGCCACCATCACTAACCTACATACACGGCCACACCACACCGCCCTAAATACCCGACACCACTCCACCAAACACAAACACTCAACACACACCCTTTACTCACAAAGTTGTGACCCCCACCATTGACAACCACTCCTGCCACCTGTGCACGAGTCCCTTCTGGAGCAGCCCAGGTATAGCCCAACCACCAGAAATCACGACCACCCACGGCCAGGAACTCACGACACCACAACAAAACAAACACTAAACTTCCCCTATTTTCGCGAAAACCCGTCAACCATTCGAAAATCCGGCCAACCTGCCACCAACCACCGCCTATAACACTGGGTCTGACACCCTTGACAACCCCCATTCCAGCTTTAGTCTAGTCGAGGCACGGTGGTCTTGCAACACCCATCCTACACACGATCAACAAAACCCACAACAAACACCCACCCTTCGAAATTCCGAGCAACCACTACTAAAGCCACCACCTTTACCACCCAAGGGAGTCAACCCAACACCTGTACCCATCCTACCCCTAACCCAGGTGAGTCACAACTGCATACGGGCTCATAACCATGTTTAAATACGTGAAACAATATAACCAACCACCCATAAAAACCCGCCTGAAACACCCATCTCCCGTCGGTCAATGGTGGTCAAAGGAGGTCAACAGTGGTCCCTGGTGGTCCACAGTCAAAGCAATGGTCACGGCTTGGCCTACGGTGGTCTAGTTTACGAGTTATAGCATAGCAAAGAGTATACATAGATGGTCTCACCTCGAGTTAATTAGCGATGTAAATTCCGTCTTTTATTCCTTCCATGTCTCCTCCTCTTCTCTCAAACTTTCAGTTTTCATATCATCAACTAGGGTAAGGTATTTATCTCTATTTATAAGGTAGGTTTAGATCTTTAAGAGAGCAATTAGAAAACTATGTAATTACCTTAGTATAATATTAGTATACAATTACTATTACTACTAGGTTTATTGTTATTATTATTATTATTATTATTATTATTATTATTATTATTATTATTATTATTATTATTATTATTATTATTATTATTATTATTATTATTATTATTATTATTATTATTATTATTATTATTATTATTATTATTATTATTATTATTATTATTATTGTTATTATTATTATTATTATTATTATTATTATTATTATTATTATTATCATTATTATTATTATTATTATTATTATTATTATTATACAATTACATACATATACTATTATCATCTTTATTAGGATAACAAATCCCAACTCATTCATTATTTTTATCATATTATTCATCGTCTAATTCCCAATTATAAATTATAAACTTATTATAATTAATTATTTAAAATGTAGCAATCATGTTAAGCCTACAATAAGGCCTTGGTCAAAGAATCAGTGACACCTCATCTGACCCAGCCTTACTAATTGCAATTTTCCTTTGTTCCACATGACTTATATTACATGATACTTTTGAGTACATATCTAGACTTATCTCTAGACATAGGCTCCCTAGCCTAAAAATAGCTCCCACTGTCATCACAGTATATTAGGATAGGATATGCGGATGTAGGAACTACTCTTAGTCCCTACAATACAGCCGAATCCAAACTACTTCCTTTTGCATCATCAAATGTTATAATGTACTCAGCTTCCATTGTAAAATCCACAATGTTAGACTGCATGGAACTCTTCCAGCAGAACAACTTCTCAAAAAGACATAGCCAGATCGGGATTCCAAACTGTTGGGCCCAAAATTATCCTGCCTGACCTGACATAGGCCAGGCAACAGCCAAAGCCGAGTTCCAAGCAAAAGACATCTGAAACCAGACATTGATCAAGTATGGACAGGCACCAAACAAGAGTTGATAAAAGACAGGCGAAAGATAACCAGTAGCCTGAAAGGGAAAAACGCAAGGCTAACATCAAATAAGCATTGCAGGCGACTAACAGGCAGTTTATATATACTCCCTATAAAAAAAGGAACACCAATTCAAGAAGGAAAAGATATAGGGGACAGTCAAAAGCAACGGCTAAATAAGATGGCAACTACCTCCGGGTAAATAGGGCACATGCCCTATTTACCAGGAAACCCTAAACGGAAGAGAGAAAACGGTGAAAACAAGTATAAATACAAGGGAAGACAAAATTAGAAAGGACATTACACTCTCTCTCATCCTTACTTACATTTGTGTATTCTTAAGCATTATAATTTCGCCTGTCAGGTCTGATATACCAATACTCTGTCAGGCTATCTAAAATCATAGTAACAATCACTCCTAGCTTGGTGCCCGTGGTTTTTTTCCCTTATTCCCAGGGTTTTTCCACGTATAAAATCTCTGTGTTATTATTTGTTACCTGTTATTTTACTTAATAATACTAGTCAGGCGAATTTTTTGGGTTAGATTACCCTACATATAAACCCCTGGCAGGGTATTCCTGTTCAGTGAAATCCCTGTCAAAACAATTGGCGCCCACCGTGGGGCATCTAGCTCAAAAACTATCAAAATCCATAACCTAACACCACAAAAACTTGAGAAATGGCAGGAGATAGCATTGAGCAACAACTGGCTGCCGCCCAACAACAATTGTTGGAAATGGAACAATTGAAACAAAAATGGCCCAGGCTGAAGCAGAAGTTGCAAAATTGAAAGAGTCAGAATCCAGCCTAAAAATAAAGTTGGGAGAGAAAGCTTCAGGATCAAAGTTGAAAGTTCAGCCTGGCACACCATTCTCCTCAATCATCAGGAATATTGATTTCTCTAATATTGGCACTCTTACTCCACCAAAGTCCAAGACAGGAGAAGAAACAGACTCAGAAGAACTCTAAAATGAAGAAACCTCATCAGATCAAACCAATACAGCCATTATGATGGCTATGCTCCAGGAAATCCAAAAACTCCATGATAGAATTGAGAAAATCCCAGGAGTTCCTACCCCAATTGAAGAAGCAAATCCAGAGAGCTATGCTGATTCACCCTTTGTGGATGAAATAACAAAAATAGACCTGCCATAGAAATTTGTGGTTCCCTCAATGAGAATCTATGATGGGACCACAGATCCACAAAACCATGTTGCCTACTACAAGCAAAGGATGCTGGCAGCATCAATTCCCAGTGAGCTACGTCAAGTCTGCATGTGTAAGGGATTTGGAACAACTCTGAACGGACCTGCCCTACAATGGTACATAAACCTGCCAAATGGAAGCATCAAGTCCTTTGCTGACTTGGTCAACTCTTTTAACCATCAGTTTGCCAGAAGCAGAGAGCTAGAAAAGAGATCCAGTGACCTATATAGGATCAAACAAAAGCCTGGAGAATCAATCAGATCTTACATGACAAGATTCAACAAAGAAAAGGTTTCAATCCCCATATGTGATATTGGAACAGCCGTTGAAGCTTTCAGGCAAGGGCTACCCCTGGACAATGACTTCTATGATGCAATGACCATGAAGCCCTGTCATACCATTGAAGATGTCCAAGCATTAGCCATAGGCTATATCATGCTGGAAGAGGACAAAGGCTACAAGGTAGACAATACTGACAGTAATTCAGGATATGACAAAGTCAACAGGAAAAGTTCTAACCACAGAGGAAGCAGTTCCAGGCCATCTCCCTACATAAGACCTGGCAGATCAGAAGTCAACTATACACATAAACAACGAGGCTAGACCTTACCTACGTTGCCTGGAACCAAATGAAGCCAGACAGGTCATAGAAGATATACATAATGGATACTGTGGAAATCATAAAGGTGGCAGAAGCCTGGCAAGCAAAGTCCTCATGATAGGCTATTTTTGGCTAACCCTGAGAGCTGACTGCATAGCATATAGCTCCAAATGTGAAGCCTGCAAAATCCACTCCCCTTATATCCATCAACCATCAGAGCTACTACATTCCATCTCAGCCCCCTGGCCATTCATGAAATGGGGCATGGACATAGTAGGCAAGTTACCTCAAGCGCCTGGACAAAAAGTTTTCATGCTAGCAATGACTGACTACTTTTCCAAATGGATAGAGGCATACTCTTAAAGGCAAGTCAAAGAAAAGGATGTCATATCATTCATCAAAAGGAATATCATATGCAGATATGGAATACCTTCAGAAATAGTTTGTGACAATGGTACACAATTTGTGGGAAAGAGAACAGCAAACTTCTGTGCACAATGGAATATCAACCTAGTCACATCCACACCAGGCTATCCAAAAGCCAACGGACAGGCAGAGTCAAGCAACAAAGTAGTAATTAGTTGCCTGAAGAAAAAGATAAAAAGAAGAAAGGGAAGATGGGCAGAAGAACTACCCCTAGTACTGTGGGCTGACAGGACTACACCCAAAACTGCCACAGGCCAGACACCATATTCCTTGGTCTATGGCTGTGAAGCAGTAATACCAGCAGAAATTCATGTGCCAACCACCAGAAGCAGCTTGAACACCATAGAAGATAACATGCCCTATTGCAAGATAACCTGCTCCTAACAGAAGAACTAAGGGATGCAGCCAAAGTCAGGATAGCCTTCTACCAACAGGCAGTAGCCAGAAGTTACAAAAAAAATGTCAACATCAGAGTATTCAAAGAAGGAGACCTAGTCCTAAGAAAAGTCTTCCCCAACACCAGAGAAAAAAACGCAGGCAAACTAGCCCCTACATGGGAAGGACCGTACCTAATTGATTCAATAGTAGGACAAGGAGCTTACAGGCTACAAACTTTGGAAGGAGAAATGATCCCCAGATCCTGGAACATTTCCCACTTAAAACTATTTCATATTTTAGAAGCAGGTAAAACTACCTACTCTATATACGTGTCAATAGAACTTCCTGCTATGTGCTAAACTGCCTGCCTGTTATTCTTAGCTTTATTTAAAACTTTATTCCAATCCTGAAAACTTGTTTTACGCCTTCTTTTCACTCGTTATATGCTACATTTTAGGCTTAAACAAATGTTCAGGATTGAGGGCCACTCCGCCCAACCTAAATAGCATTTCTAAAATGCTCTACAATTTGGCATCTGCCTGCCTGACCTAAAAACTAAACTGAGCTCAGTACATAAAAAGGTAAGTACAATGGTGGAATAAACCAGAGTACTTGTCAAAATAAGCCCTCCTGACAGGCTGAGGGCCATAAGCCCTCCTGACCGGCAACCACCCTCATTTTAAAAAAAGCCCTCCTGACAAGCAAACAGAGCCACCATTTCCCAAAAACACAGGAATGAGGGCCATAAGCCCTCCTGACAGGCATTACTCTAACAGAAAAATGTCACATGAATGTACAGGTACAAATCTAGTCAAGCACAGCAAGAAAATCAAGAGAAGAAAAGATATATTAATACCTACCCAGGAATATACTCTTCCCAGGCAGGAAGAACAACTGTTTACCCAGGAAATACCCAAAACCAACGAAAACCAACAAAAACAAATTCCAAACTGTTTGTCCAGGGAACATCCCCCCCTGGATAGGCCAAAACTACACAAAATTCAACAAAAAAAACAAAATAAAAAAAACAAACTAGCCCGCCTTGGAAGCTGTAGCAGAACCAATTCCCTCATCAGCAGCCTCAGCTTCCTCTTCTTCATCTTCATCTCCCTCCCCGTCAGCATCACTACTCTTTCCCTTGGATGGTGGAGAGTCCACTTCTTCGTCAGCATGTAGTTTACAAAGCTCAGGATAAGTGGTATTGAGATCAGCCAACTCCTGATCAGGATTCCAAAAAGGGCTGACCTCAACAGGCTCCTTCATGGCATCCACACGACCCTTGCCAAAGAAATACAGTGCAACATCTTAGTACCTGGCCTGAACCTCATCCCTCTCTACAACCAATTCTTCATTCACCTTCAACTGCTCTTGCATAGCCTGCTTTTCAGCCTTTCTGGGCAATATCAAACTTGGCACAAGAGCTTTGAGCATCCCCGAGCGATTTCACTTAGAAGACTCCACCACCAACCGAGCCTTCCCTGCCTCATTATCCTCCTTTAAAGAGTGATTCTCAGCCTTAGACACCTCCAACTCAGCCTTAAACTTTTCAGCATCTTTTTTCAAAATCTGTACCTCCCAATCCAGGGTATTTTTCAGGCTGTGGACTGATTCCAGTTGACAGGCGCCCCTCAGCATATGATTAACATTCTAAAAAAAAAGAAAATGCCTATCTAAGCCACAAAAAAAGAAAACACACACAAATACCCATAAGAAATGAGCCAAAAATTAAAAAAATATATACCTCCTGAAGCATGGTAATCAGGTTGGCAGCATAGTCCCTGGAACGGTATATAGCAGCCAAAGCACGGGCAGAAGCATCCTCTGCTTGATACTAGAAGTAGGGATCGTCAACCACAAAAGCCTGAGCCTGAATTTGTTCCTTGGCAAACTGGACCTCATCCAAACGAGCCCTAACCCTCGTGACCTCATGAACCCCTCCTGAAGACTCATCCACTCTCTTCCTCTTCTCAGGACGGTCACTCTCATCCACAACCTTCTCTGGTGATGCCAACTGAACCCCCTGCACAGGTTCCTGAACCTGAACAGCACTATCACCTCCCGTAGCCTCATTACTCTTAGACTTCTCCCCTGTAATTTGAGAAACCCATGCCTTCACCAGAGACAAACCAAAGCTAGCAATCCTAGCAGAAGCCCTGGTAGCTGCACGACGAGGTTCTAAATCAGCAATATAAACACGTGTCCAATACAAGAAACAGAATGACAAAAGAAAGCAACAAAACTTACTCCCTGATGAAGACACCCCTGGAACTTTAGTGCTCTTCACTGGCTTATATGTACTCAACTTGGTCTTCTTAAAACGAGGCATGGAAGCTTGCCCCAAACAGGCAGGCCACGTCCTCTCCTCTTCAGGCAATGCCATGAACGCTGCTATCCGGTCAGCCGACCCCTCGGCATCAGGACCATTCACCCAATCATTTACTACAAGGAAGCATGGGCAATGTAATTAAACTCTCCAAAGTATACTATTGCCAAACTAAAATAATACAGGAAGGAAAGTTACTTCCTTCAACAGCTGGATAATTGAGATAGTCCAGATCAGGGGCAATTGAATCAGCCTTAATAAACATATAAGTTTGAGCCCATCCTTTATCAGCCCCTGAATCAAAGTTGGTAATCAAGTGAGCCATCTTCGACCTGACTCGAAAATTGAACCTCCCAGTAGAATGACTCTTCAGGTGATAGACATTCTTGAAGTCATCCAGGGTAATAACCAACTTATGCTTAGAACACAAGTGCTCAACTGAATGGACAATTTTCCAGACCATTGGCATGAGTTGAAACGGGGGAACCCTGATAGCCCTAATCACCTCAGTCATGAAAGGAGAATGGGGAAGCTGACAGCCACGCCTGAATGCCCATTCAAAGATACAAAACCAGCCTGGACTACTCCAATTAGCCCTAACCGGACCGCTCTTAGGGATCCAAACCTCGGCCCCATGGGGAATAAGGCCCCTGCCCTTGATATAATGCTCAAAAGCTGGTTTTAGCTGATTGGCTTCATGAAAAGAAGCCGCCAAAGCCTTAATAGGAGTATATTCAACCCCCTTATAAGACATGAACAGAATCTGCAGGCAAAGAACAACCTCCACCTCATCATCCTCAGGGATGATATCAGGGACCTTCTCAACCTCGGCAGAAACCATTTCGACTTCAACAGGAACTTTTTCAGTCTCAGCAGGAGCTTTGGAAGCTGATGTCTTTCTCCTACCACCAGCCATATCTTATTTTTCTGGAAAATGAATTTTTGCAAAGAGAGAATTTTTAGAAAGAGAAAGAAGAAAATTGGAAATTGGAATGTGAAGACAAACACGGCAAAGGCAGGATATTTATAACCGCAAATTTATAACGGCTAGGAAAGCAAGTGGTTGAGATTAATCATGACTCTCCTAGGGTTTTGTGAACCTACCCTATTTATGGCAAGTAGCCGTTACAAGAACTTGAATCAAACACAAATTCTAATCCGATAAAAAATCCCTGCACAAATCCTTCGCCTGTTCCAAAATTTATCTCCTTATTCCTGGCCAGACCCAATAATGGAATAACTAGATAAGGGGCAATTGTTGGGCCCAAAATTATCCTGCCTGACCTGACATAGGCCAGGCAACAGCCAAAGCCGAGTTCCAAGCAAAAGACATCTGAAACCAGACATTGATCAAGTATGGACAGGCACCAAACAGGAGTTGATAAAAGACAGACGAAAGATAACCAGTAGCCTGAAAGGGAAAAACACCAGGCTAACATCGAATAAGCATTGCAGGCGACAAACATGCAGTTTATATATACTCCCTACAAAAAAGGAAGACCAATTCAATAAGGAAAAGATATAGGGGACAGTCAAAAGCAACGGCTAAATAATATGGCAACTACCTCCGGGTAAATAGGACACATTCCCTATTTACCAGGAAACCCTAAACGGCAGAGAGAAAACGGTGAAAACAAGTATAAATACAAGAGAAGACAAAATCAGAAAGGACATTACACACTCTCTTTTCCTTACTTACATTTGTGTATTCTTAAGCATTATAATTTCATCTGTCAAGCCTGATATACCAATACTCTGTCAGGCTATCTAAAATCATAGTAACAATCACTCCTGGCTTGGTGCCCGTGGTTTTTTCCCTTATTCCCAGGGTTTTTCCACGTATAAAATCTCTGTGTTATTATTTGTTACCTGTTATTTTACTTAATAATACTAGTCAGACGAATTGTTTGAGTTAGATTACCCTACATATAAACCCCTGGCAGGGTATTCCTGTTCAGTGAAATCCCTGTCAAAACACAAACCATCCCTATGTGTTTTGAAAATGCTGATGGGGCATATTCTGTACCCGCTGACCGAGTCAACACATTGAGCAAGGTCAAAGCTAAAAGACAGCAAGTCAACGTATTAGACAGCCTAACCGACAAAGCCTGTCGGCCTGTCACTTGGGTCTCGGTCTCGGCAACTAGCCGGCCGAGAGGCATATCCGCGTACTCACATCCACTCCCCTCGGCATGGAGACAACCAGGCCCGCCGGCCTGCCATGGGTCCCTCGGCCGAGGGTAAGACAGTCTTTCCACCTGCTAACCACTTGGCCACTTGGCCACTACGTGACAAAAGGTGAAAGTCTATAAATACTCCACTTCTCTCATTGAGAAAAGGATCCAAAAACTATCCGAAAATCATCTTAATCTGGTATAAAACTCCCTTATCTCTCTACAATATACTTTCCCAAGTTAACACACAACTTATCCCTTTAAGTTTACTGACTTGAGCGTCGGAGTGAGTACGCTCGGTACCAAGCCGAGCCCTCAGTTTGTTCATCTTTACAGGAGAGAGCGAAAGGAAGAGACAAGCAACGCCGTCATTCTACAAGTTTAAGTTAACATAATCCTGCTCCGGAATTACACCCGGAACAATTGACGCCGTCTGTGGGGAATAGATACTAAAAGCTAGTCACCTCCCTTACAAAAAAAAAAAACCAAAAAAACAAAACAAAACCCACTCAGCAAGCTAAGAAGATGTCAAAGCAACAAGAAACTGTGAGTGAAGGAATGGCATTCTACCAGGATGACACGTTCCATAATTCTGAGATCGGGCAGTCCCCCACTGGTCGAGTCACTAAACCGGCGTACGGGATGCCAAAAGAGCCAGAAACACCGCTGCCTACCGGCCAAGTCACTGTCATGGGACATGTGGTCGATGCAGCCAAACTAAAGCTATTCCTGGACCTGATGGGTAGTACGCCGATCACCCCCGTCACGACGACGGTGACGGCAGCGCACCCACAGGTGACCAGGGCCCATAAAGTGACTCCGAACAACTTGTCCGGAGCGATACAAGGAGCTGGCCATGCTAGGACGCCGGTAGAGCCCGTGGTGCCAGTGGCAGACCTAAGTCCTTCCCCCACTCGCAGGAGGACAGCGTCGCCGCGGCAACAATGAGGCCACCCCCGAAGAAATGAAAGAAGTCCGACTCTTCAAAGTCGGACAACAAGAAGCCCTTCCCGCCAGAGGGAGAGAAGCCGGACGAAGGTTGCGAGGAGCCGATCGCCGCGTGTCATTTGACACGTGGTCAGACAGCCCCTCAGTGCCTATGTCCTCGAAGTCTCTGTGCCGACTAAGCTAAAGCTGCCGCCCTTATCGCACAAAGGGGATAGCGACCCAACCGACCATGCCGAGGCTTTCGAGTCGTACATGTCGGTATGGGAGCAACCTGATGAGGTATGGTGCCGAGTCTTCCGAACGACCCTGCATGGGATGGCTCAGAGTTGGTATAAGGGGCTACCTAATGGCTCGGTATACTGCTATGCTGACCTGAGAGACAATTTCCTAGCCCAGTATGCTTGCAACAAGAGAAGGGTCGTGGAAACCTCGGATCTCCTAACTATCCGACAGAGGGAGGACGAGTCTCTCCGAAGCTACGTGAAGAGATTCGACGCAAAAGTTCAGCAGATCCGTGAGCTGAACACCGAATTGGCGGCCTTCGGACTGATGAAAGGCCTCCCGAAAGGTGAGTTCAAAAACGAGCTGATCAAGTGTGAAGACCTCAACCTAGACTCCGCCAGAAAGATGGCCGACCGAGCCGTAAAGGTGGAGGACTATCACAAAACCTGGGTAGGCCACAGTGAAGCTGGGCACCCAGAGAGGAAGAGCCGCCGAGACAACGTAGATGAAGGACGCCGTGACGGGAATAGGTCACGGCCTGAGAGATTTAATAGGAAACAGCACTCGGCGGGCGTCGGGGGGAGTTCGGGACCATACACCCAGAAGCGGTACAGTAGTCTCACCCCCCTGGTCAAATCCCCATCCGAGGTCTTTACCCTAAGCAAGAATGAAGGGCGAGTGTGGGCAAGGCCCCCAAGGCGAGGGGGACGGCGACACAAGCCGATTTGCGAGTACCACGGCCACACCGGCCATAAGACCGACAACCGTCGGCATCGAGGAACGCCATCGAAGAGCCGATCCGAAAGGGGGCCCTCGATAAGTATGTAGTGGAGGCCAAGAAACAAGCTCCGACGGGCGAATAGAAAATCGATATTCCAAAGGATGGGAGTGATCCGGTTGTCATCGGGGAAACGAGAACGGTGGGTCGACTAATGGGCACAAACGGTACCTAAATGAGTTGTACCAAGCCATCAACTTTGTGCCCAAAACAGCGATCCCCGCTTCCACCATCCCCGATATAACCATCGGAAAGAAGGACTACGAAGGAGTCGTTGCCCGCACAAATGACCCGCTTGTAGTCCACCTGGATATAGCCAACCACTTGGTCAAAAGGTGCCCGATTGACACAGCGCCTACACAAACATCATGTTCGGGAGTGCTTTCTCAATCTCGGTCCGAAGATTGGAGACCCGAGCCCTCGCACTAACCCGCTATACTGACTTCTCGGGCCGGCCTGGTACCCCGGGTCAATCGGGATCACTAGGTGATGTTCGACCAATGACACGCGCTAAAAATGTTTTATCTGAGTTCGTGGTTATCGATGGTTCATCTGCCTACAATGTTCTCATAGGCCGGGTCACTTTGAGCGAGGCCGATGCAATAATGTCCATCCGGGCCCTGACATTAATGTACGTCTCGGACCGGGGGGAAGCACAAAAGCTCGTCTCAAAGGACGAAAGAGATGAAATTGTCAATATCCAAGTATCTGCCAGGGGGTGCAACATGCAATCCCTCAAACTGGCGAAGAAATCGGAGAAGGGGAAGAGCCCATCCTTATAGCAGGAGGGCGAATCGATGGATACTAATGTCGGCATGGTCGAAGGAGCCGAGACCGAGGAAGTGGAAATTGACCCAGAGCGCACCGTAACTATCGGTGCCGACCTGGAGCCAAAATTCAGAGCCGATCTCCTAGACCTACTGAGGAAGAACAAAGATGTCTTCGCATACTCAGCAGCCGAGATGCCAGGCGTGAGCCGGGAGGTGATCGTTCACAAGCTGAATGTACTCTCCACCGCTCGCCCTGTCAAGCAGAAGATGAGGAACTCCTCGGCCGAGAAGGGTGAGGCTATCAAAGCTGAAGTAGACAAATTATTAGAGGCGGGCTTTATCATGCCTTGTACTTACCCTGAGTGGCTAGCAAATGTTGTAATGGTGAGGAAGTCATCAGGGGCGTGGAGGATGTGTGTTGATTTTACCAATCTTAATAAAGCGTGCCCTAAAGATTGCTATCCCTTGCCTCGAATAGATAGTTTAATTGACGCCACGGCAGGCTACACTATGCAAAGCCGGCTAGACGCCTTCTCAGGGTACCATCAGGTATTCATGGCCGAGGAAGACATGCCTAAGTACGCATTCATCACCATTCACGGCACATACATGTATAAAATGATGCCGTTCGGTTTGAAGAACGCTGGCACAACTTACACTAGGTTGGTGGACAAAGTGTTTCAAGATCAAAAAGGCGAAACATTGAGGCTTACGTCGACGATGCTATTGTAAAAAGCAAGTCTGACAGCGAGCACTTGGCCGATTTGAGCGAAACATTTTGTTCACTAAGGAAATATAAAATGAAGCTTAACCCAATGAAATGCAACTTCGGTGTCCGGGCCGGCAAGTTCCTCGGCGTGGTTGTCAGCGCCAGGGGAATTGATGCCAATCCAGAGAAAGTCCAAGCAATACTAGACCTACCGGAGCCGAGAAACCGAAAAGAGGTTATGATGCTGACCGGAAGGATGGCGGCTCTCGCCCGTTTCATCTCTCGGTCGGCTGACAAGAGCACTCCGTTATTTAAAGTGCTGAAAGGGAATAAAGACTTCAGCTGGGGGGAGGAGCAGAGCACGGCTTTCAAGCAACTGAAAGCCCACCTTCTGACACTACCGACCATGTCCAGGCCGACGCTGGAGGAGACACTATATCTATACTTAGCAGTCACCTCGGCCACGGTCAGTGCCGTAATTGTCAGGGAAGAAAATAAACAGCAACACCCAATTTACTTTATCAGCCATACACTGTTGGCCGCCGAAAGAAATTACCCACTAATCGAAAAAGCTGCCCTCGCCGTCGTCGTTGCCGCAAGGAAGCTAAAACCCTACTTCGACGCACATCCCGTGACGGTCTTAACCGACCAACCATTGGAGAAAGCATTAGAAAAATTCGAAAAATCCGGCAGACTTATCAAATGGGCGGTGGAGCTCTCCGGCTTTGGCATTCAGTACAAGCCGAGGCCTTCGATAAAGGGGCAAGCGCTTGCAGACTTCCCCGTGAGTGCACATATCAAGAAGAATCACATCCCGGTGTGTGGGAAGTGTATACTGACGGGTCCTCCACGGCAAAACAAACGGAGCGGCATCCTTATCACCAGCCCTAACGGAGACGAGTTTGAGTACGCCTTGAAGTTTACCTTCTCGGCCTCAAATAACGAATCCGAATATGAGGCGGTGATAACTGGAGTCGAGTTAGCTAGAGCTGCCGGGGCGGAGCATATTGTGTTGAAAACAGACTCGCTCTTAGTGACTAATCAAATCAAAGGAGAGTATGAGACTCGAGACGATGGGATGGTAAGGTACCTAGAGAGGGTAAAAGCTGACACATCAAAATTAAAATCCTCCCAAATACAGTGCATCCCCAGGTCTGAGAACAACCGAGCCGACGCTCTCTCAAAACTTGCCAGTTCAATCATCAAGAATGTCAGTCGAACCATGCTGGTGGATATAATAAATGCTAAAAGCATCACTGAGACCGTCGGCATGGTGGGCGACATCGAAGCCGAGACGACGTGGATGACTCCGATAATGAAATACAAGCTGACAAAAGAGTTACCGGAGGACCACAGTAGTCTCTCTCAGAAGATAAGAAGGATCGCCGCAAGGTACTTGGTGTTCGAAGGAGAATTATACAGAAGGTCCGTGATAAGACCACTCTTGAAATTTGTCGGCCCAGCCGACGCGGAGCTTTTACTGACAGAGATTCACAAAGGCATCTGCGGACACCACATGAGGGCGAGAACGCTAGCCCACAAAGCTCTCCGAGTCGGCTACTTCTGGCCTACCATGCTGAAGGATTCCAGGGCCAAAAACAAGAAGTGCAAGAATTGTCAGATGCATGCTCCGGTAATACATGCACCTTCCCGAGACCTGCAGCCAGTACTTAGTCCCCTACCATTTGCACAGTGGGGGATGGATTTATTAGGACCATTTCCGACGGCCTCCGGAGGAAGGAAGTACCTGATTGTCGCCGTTGACTACTTCACCAAATGGCTCGAGGCTGTCGCGGTACCTGCCAAGACCATGGCGGCCGTAAGAAAGGTGATTTGGGAGAACATCATAACTCGTTTTGGGTTACCCCAAGTCATGGTATTTGACCACGGCCGAGAGTTTTGGAGCGACACGGTGATGAATTGGTTGGAAGAGCTCGGTATCAAATTCGCATACTCCTCCGTCTGCCACCCTCAGAGCAACGGGCAGGCGGAGGTAGCTAATAAAACAATACTGAACGGGTTGAAAAAGAAGGTTGAAGATCTAAAGGGAAGATGGGCTGATGAACTACCCGGCGTCCTGTGGTCCCTTCGAACCACAGAGAAAGAAGCAACAGGGTACAGTCCAATCCACCTAGTCTATGGGTCTGAGGCCGTCCTGCCAATTGAAGCAGCGGTGCCAACATTCAGAACGCAAACCTTTGACCCAGTCGAAAATGAGGAAGGCCTGAGAGCCTCCCTAGACCTGGTCGAAGAAAGTCGAGACACGGCACAACTCAACTTGGCAGTCCATCAAAACCGAATTGAGAAGAGCATACAACCGTAGGGTCCACAAAAGGGACTTAAGAGTAGGAGATATAGTCCTGAGAAAGTCGGCCGCGACCAACAAAGGAAACATCCATGGTAAAATGACGGCCAACTGGGAAGGACCCTACAAGGTGGTTGAAGAAATGAGGCCGGGGACATACCGGCTGACAGACATGGAGGGAGTGCCTCTAATGAGCCACTGAAACACATAAAACCTTAGGAAATATTTCATATAGCGGCGGAGGTGTCCGAGACCGTTGTGGGCACCCCAACGCGTGATTATATCTAATGAAGAGTGATCCAAGTTTTCCATCAAAATGAAGAGTCCCCTCCGTAGTCGTACCAAGGTAGACGCCACGGCCAAAGCCGGGCAGTCACTAGTAGATGCCACGGCCAAAGCCAGGCAGTCACTACAAATGCAGTTGATACTCGCGAAAGCGACCAACATGCTTAGTAGACGCCAGCCGGGCAGTCACTACAAATGCAGTTGATACTCGCGAAAGCGACCAACATGCTTAAGAACGTATAAGTACAGTTGAGAACGTAAATCTGACTGCCCCGGCCAATCCGGGAGTGGCAGAGGAAGCGATCAATATGTTTATAGATACGAACGCTGTCGAGCCGTAACCTCGATTGCCTCGGCCAAAGCCGGGAGTGACGGGGAAACGACCGATACACTAACATGTTCACAACAGCAATTGGGAAGCGCAAATATGACCGCCTCGGCTAAGACCGGGAGTGGAGGAGGAAGCGACCGACATGCCAACATGTTTAAAAACGTTTAAGTATAGTTGAGATACGCAATCTAACTGCCTCGGCCAAGCCGAAGGTAAAACGACAAAAAAGCGCTCAATATGTTTAAAAACGTAAGAAGACAACTTAATGGAGGATGAGATCAAAAGCCTCGTCCAAGCCGAAGGCAAATAAACAAACTTTATTGAAAAATGTTTACAAGTGAGGCAAAACAAAGTCGACGGCCGTCCCCATAGGGATAGCCTAAACACAACCTACCAAAGTTTAACAAAAAAAGAAGGTACAACAAAAGGTTACAAACATTAAGACTTGAAGCGGCAAAAGGATGGCAGGGAGGAAAGGCTCAATATTTGGCCCCCGAACAGCTGAAGCTGTCCGAAGGGCCAGCTGAATCTGGTGACGACCGCCCGTCTCCCTATGCTTGTTGCTGCTCATCACCGGCAGCAGTAGCAGCATCACCAACGGTGGGCGGCCCAGAGGAAAGCTTGGCAACTTCACTTGCCTTTGCCCTCTCAGCCTCCTCTCTGGCCTCCTTCACCTTAGCATCCCGGGCCGCCTTCTCCGCAGCCTCTTGAGCGGCCTTCGCCGCCTTCGCCTCGTCCGCGGCCTTGGCCTCCACAGCAGCCGCCTTCTCATCCAGAAGCCGGTCAAAATCTTGCCACGGGAAGGTGCCTTAAGGAAGGAGCTCTTTAATCGCATCCCTGGTAGCATCTTCAGCTTGGTCCCGGTACCGGGCACACATGTCAGGGATGATGACGGTTTTCAACGTCTCAATATCCTTCTCCCTCTGAGCAAGGATAGCCTTTGTGCCCTTGTGCTCCTTCACCTCGGCCGAATGCAGGGACTTCCATCTTTCCCTCTGCTCAACCATGGCCTGATAGCCGCCCTCAAATTTGTTTTTCTCCTCCCGCAGCTTAGCAGCATCAGCCAACGCAGCCTCAACCTTGGCTCTCTCGGCCAGGACCGCCTTCTCGGCCTCCTCCTTAAGCTTTCGCTCAGCGAGGAAGTCTTTCATAGTGGCCAGGAAGTCCCTCTTCGACCTCTCGGCCTCCTTCTTAGCAGCGGCAAGCTCGAGCCTAAGCCGTTCAAGCGCAGGGGCAGTTTGAGCCATGAGCTTTTCTTGCTTAACGAGATGAGTGCCGGCTAGTTCAGCCCACTTCACCAGCCTCTTGGCCAACCTTATGCCTTCCGCCCTGAGCTGAACGGGGGAAACCGTCTGGGATGAGAAGTCGGCGGTGACATTTTTATCGCCCATCTGCACAGGCTGCTTCTCCAACTGCCGTTCAGTGAGAACGACAGCCGGCGACGGCTGATCTATAAAAAACCCAGACAAAGCATCCATGTCAACATTCATTGACATATCACAAAGCCTGTCATCAGGAACGCCTAAAGAACCAGCTAAATCCGAGCCATGGGTTAGATCGGTACCAGTCTTAGCCTTCTTGGGCAGAGGGCCGGCTGACCCCTTTTCTTTCCCTGCCTCGGTAACAGCAGCAGCAGGCGTTGCTTCCTTCTTCTTATTTGAAGTAGGAGGACCCTCCAGAACGGTGACGTCCTCGTCAACATTGACGACCACCTGATCCTTTTGGACTGCGGGGATTGGAGATTGAGTGGGAGTTGACGTCGTAGCCGCCGTAGACGTTGTTTTTGGTCTCCGGCGCGGCACGTTACCGCTAATCTCCGCCTGAGTCGCCGCCACATCCATTGCCATCATCGCCTGCTCCATAAGCTCGTGCGGGGCCGGTCTGCGATCACGTGGCACGGCCTTAGGGTGCAGCTCAACAACTCTCCCGTCCTGGTCGAGTCCCAACTTGTTTAGATTAGAGACGGAGAGATCACGGCCAAATCGATCTGCAAGAGACAAAATCAACAGTTAAGCAAAAGAAATAAACCAAGTCTCAAATACAGAAGCATAAAAAGCAAAGGTGGGCCTCACACCGACCCCACTCACCCTGGCCGAGGGCTGGTATGAGGCCAACGTGGCAAAGCGGCTCGTCTTGAAGGACGATCTGCGTCGGGGGCATCCATCCCTTCGGCATGCCATCCTTCTTAGCCTCAAACATGCTCATTGCCCGCATTTCGTCCTCCTTAAGATAGACCTTCTTGGCGTCCATCTTAATCTTATTCCGGGAGACATATCTATCATGCTCCCCCTGACTCTCACACCGCAAATTGACGCGGCGCTGGAAGGACCGGGGCAGTGGATAGTCCTCCGGAACCTCAACATATACCCACGGCCACTTTTAGTCTTTGCAAGATGTCAGCTTAGAAACGGTGACATAACCCGGCTCGGTCTGCACGCTGTACCACCCCGAGCCGCCTAGGGTAGTCTGCCGAAGATGGTGAAGCCGGCGGAAAAGGTTCACCGTTGGGGCCTCCCCTTTAAAAAGACAAAGCCATACAAAGCCAATAATCGTCCTAATGGCCAACGGATGCAGTTGTGCCACGGCGACATTCATGGCTTTAATTATGGCCACGACGTGTTCATTAAGAAGAAATCGGAGCCCATACTCCAGATGTCTGATGTACACGCCGATACAGCCTTCGGGAGGGCAACATACCGCCTGATCACCCTCAGGGATAATAATTCTATACCCCCTGCCGAAGGAGTAATGGTCTTCAAAAAGTTCAGGCCCGGAACAACTAGCGAACTTGTTCGTCCAAACACGATCGGCCTTAATCGAGCAGGCTTCGCCGTGCTACAAGAAATGCGGCCTCTCTACATCAGAATGGGTCTTTTCATCATCATCATCATCAAAACCCTCCAAAAATTTCTCATCAACTTCAGGAGAAGGCGACAAGCGCCCCCCGAACCCTATCGGGGTGACAACCAGTGGCTCCTGTTCATTAGGATGCGGCGGTTCGCCCCCCGGAGTAGAGGTACTACGAAGAGCATCAGCAGCAGACATGGTGACAACAATTAATTAACAAGTAAAAAGTTAGGGAAAAATTTGTTTGTTTACCTTGGAAAAAAGTGTTACGCCGAGTAACGCTTCGAAAACTAGAGAGAAGTTTCTTCGAAAAAAACTAGAGAGAGGAAATTTTTTGAGAAAATGAAGTTTGATGGTCAAAATGAGGGGCTAACTGCTCTATTTATAGAGCAAAGCCCATTCAGTGGACCAATCAGAGCAAAGCCCATGAAGCGTCCACCAATCAGCACTGGGCCACGTGTCAAGCATGCAGCCACGGAATGTCAATCGACATACAGTGGTAAATCTTCTTCAACACGCTCCTTGGTATCTACTTACTAACGGCCAGCTGATCAACCAAGCTTGGCAGCACCGGCCGGGGGCAATCAAAAGCACACGGCACTCTCAACCTTGGTCTCGGCCAGCGCCATTTTCTTTTCCACATTGGATGTCCATTACACAACCATGTGGAGGGGGGATATGGTACTGCCTGAACAGAACCAAGCCGAGGAAGAAGATCGACATGCGCAGAATACGCTCAGCAGTCATCGAAGGTCCATACCACGACATAGACTACGCTGGGGGCAAATTGATGGGGCATATTCTGCACCCGCTGACCGAGTCAACACATTGAGCAAGGTCAAAGCTAAAAGACAGCAAGTCAACGTATTAGACAGCCTAACCGACAAAGCTTGTCGGCCTGTCACTTGGGTCTCGGTCTCGGCAACTAGCCGGCCGAGAGGCATATCCACGTACTCACATCCAGTCCCCTCGGCATGGAGTCAACCAGGCCCGCCGGCCTGCCATGGGTCCCTCGGCCGAGGGTAAGACAGTCTTTCCACCTTCTAGCCACTTGGCCACTTGGCCACTACGTGACAAAAGGTGAAAGTCTATAAATACTCCATTTCTCTCATTGAGAAAAGGATCCAAAAACTATCCGAAAATCATCTTAATCTGGTATAAAACTCCCTTATCACTCTACAATATACTTTGCCAAGTTAACACACAACTTATCCCTTTAAGTTTACTAACTTGAGCGTCGGAGTGAGTACGCTCGTTACCAAGCCGAGCCCTCAGTTTGTTCATCTTTACAGGAGAGAGCGAAAGGAAGAGACAAGCAACGACGTCATTCTACAAGTTTAAGTGGTCATAATCCTGCTCCGGAATTACACCCGGAACAAATGCTATATGTATAAATCTTTACACAAATCTCAACTGGCATTCGTGTAACCCCTTGAACAAATCAAAGAATTATATCAAAACACTTAGCTTCATATCCATAGTCCTTCTTAAGTACTAAAGGATTATCTATATGGCTATTTAGTGACATTCACTTAGATTCTATTGGTAACAACTCATCATACTCAAAGTATACGAAATGTTAGGAAAATAATACATCATAGCATATTTAATTGACCCAGCAGTGGAAGCAAATGGAATTAATTCTAACATGTTGAACTCGTTTGAACCAGTCAAGAATCTTATCTATATAAGAATTTAGATTTAACGCTAAGATCCTCTAAATTTATATCTATAAATACCGATATCATTAGATGTATTGCGCTTCTCCTAAGCCTTTCATCATCCCAAATGATTATTATGTTATCTACATATAAGACTAATAAGACCATCTTACTCCCACTAAACTTTATGTATAAACATAATTCCCCCGCACTTCGAGAAAGGTTTTATAACATGATCAAAACACTGATTCTAACTCCTTGATGCCTACTTAAGCTTTTTCTTAAGTTTGTACACTATCTTAGGATTGTTAGGATCTACAAAACCCACAGGATGTGTCAAACACACTTCCTCTTCTAAAATCCGATTCAAGAAGATAGTTCTGATATCCAACTGCCAAATCATACATTTATGAAATGCGGCAATCGCTAAGATAATCCAAATAGATCAAAGCATTGGAACTGGTGCAAACCCTTTGCTACCAATCAGGCTTTGAAAACAACTTTATGTTTATGTCCATCCAAGTCGATTACACTGAAGAGGTCTAACTTCTTCAAGTAAATATATCTGGTCATATACCTGACAATCGTGCTTGGAGTCCATTTCGGATCTCATGGCTCCAAGCCATTGCATAGAGTTGAGACTAGAAACAGCATCTTTGTAAGTTACAGGTTTGTCACTTTATAAAAGTAACACGAACTCATCACAACAGGACAAGTGACAAGTTAAAACCTGACCTCCTAGGTTTCAAAGAAATAACTACTAAATCTGAGATAGAGGAAACATTTTCCTATATCATTTGCTCAGTTTGTGGCTCTTGAATATTTTCTCACACTCTATCTTCTAGATATAAACTCTTATTCTTTTAAGACAACACCACGAGCCACAAACACTTTGTTATTGTAGGATTAATGAGCACTTGTTTGTTTTGGATAACCTACAAATTAGGTACCACGAGACATATCAGTATCCACTTAAATCATCGGTAAAATAAATGATGTAATCATAACCTTCTCTGGTTGAGATTGTTATTCGACCGAAAATTTTATATGTAATTAGGGTCAATAACTCACTTGCTCGATCTCGTTTTCAGTAAAAGGTCACGAGTCATTTTTCTTTGAATACAAGATTTGGATAACCATAAGATTCATAATCAAGTGGTTCTAAGAGTATTAGATAACACCAATCTCTTAATGCGTGTTTTTATCCAGAATTAAGATTTGATCGCGGTCACCAGATTTGAGCCTTTTATAATCTATATGACATACATTTCTAGTTTAGGTCAAGAATATAATACCCTTTGATTGGTATGGCATGGCCATATACCAAATCATGGCATATAAGGGTACAACTACCCTCTATGCCTTACGCAAACTTGAAATTATATTCTTATTAAGAGTTCGTGTAAATAATAACTTTTATTAAAGTACAACTCTAAACCCACAAACTAGACTTAGTACATAGTAACATTTATTTGTCTTTTTAATGAAATGATAGCCACTCTAGTTACATTTCTTCTGTGTAGGTTGACATTATTCATGGTTACTCGTCACACGATTGTCATCCCACGTATGAAATACAATGATGAGAACCACATTTGGTATCAAATACCCACAAAGTGGTATTAGCAAAACTGATGCAATCATATAGATATTAGAGAAGAAGATACTTTTAAGTGGCACATACCCAACTTTATTATTCTCCAAAATATTTGGGGTAGTTTCTCTTCCAGTGTCCAACACCTTCATAATAGATACATGATTGGCCGGGATTGGCACCTCGCTTGGGTTTTGCATTGCTATTCACAATAGATTTGCATTACCTTTGCATTGTACCAATGCCATAAGCATCCTAATTTCCTTCTTGAGCCTCAATCAATCCTTAACCGTTAAGGGTAACACATTCTTTTTATTGCTCCTACTCACTTTCATGTCCTTCTTGCTTAAACAAGCAGAAAATGAATTCCATAAAGTCTCTTCTTCATGGTATTCACTTTATGATTTACCCTAAAACAGGTAAATCTTACCAAGAAGTAAGTGCATAATTCGGTCAATCACGATTTCTAACAAATAAGATTACCTAACCGTATAAATGTTACCACATACTCAATTAATTTAAGTATGTGAGAACAAATGATTGTCCCTTCACTAGGTAACATTCGACAAAGTGGACAACGACATTATGCTAGATAATGTATCTTGTGAGTAATGAGATAGATGTAAATTCGTTGTAAAGAAGGTGTCATTCCAATAATCTAAACATTTTTGATTAAGCATGACTCCCATTTAATCTTTTAAAAGAGACCGTAACAACGCATAATATGAGGATAAAAACAAATGAAAATTCAATTTGTCTATTGCTATAATGGTTAAATGGAGATTCATTTTTCAATAGAAAATTTTACTTCTCACGTATTCTATCAAAGAAACTCTTTCTATTATAGAATGAAGTTATGAGTTTTAAAGTGGAGTATTATTTACGTCATAACGCCATATATCAATAATACGGAGTAAATAGAAAATTAACATTCATCGTAAAATTAACATGCAAAAACCATTTTAAACAAGTTTTAAATTATACATTTATATAATGACCTCTCACCTAAATTATATAAATGATGCCGAGATCCGTCTTTATATAAATTCAGGCACGGTGAGCCGATACATCCCTTACTTATATAAATTCGGTGAGTCAACCCTTTGACAGATTCTACTCCTAGAATTCTCGGTCGATAAATTTCTTAAATTTATCTCTAGCCCCGTAACCAAATATGGTCACGGTGAGCCGATTCATCCCATATATGTTCCGTTGAGTCCAACCAAATTTCGCGATTAATAATAACATTTATTAACCTACTTACCCAACGTAAAAAGAGAGCACCCCGGTGATCCGAGCCTACCCCTAATGACGAAGGGATTCACAGGTCCTACAAATTGGCAAGGCTAATCTCAATTTTAAAATGTGAGAGATCTTGTCAATTAGTTATCAATTCCCAATAAGTGAACTAAGTCGGCGAATCATAGATAACCGTAAATCGACAATAGCGGAAAAACAAATATAAATTGCAAAAATAAATTACAAAAATAAAATGCATGTGATGGCAATTTGGCATGTATGCACACATAAAATAAACATGTAAAAAATAAAATTCCTAGTAAAGCCTCCTTAAAATAGCTAATCTAATTAACTGTTACATATTCGGAAACCAACTCCTTTGTCCCTTGAACTTTATTGGAACGCCTTCCGATATGCCACGGTCTTTGGGAAATCACTGATCTTCATCGGAACTCAATTTCTAAAGGCACCGTCTCGTGGATAAGGCCAGGAAAAAATAAATAACTACTATAATCAAATTACATAGTTATTCCTATTATACATTAATTAAAAGAAAATAAATAATTAAATCTATTAATTAATTACAAACCGACGATATAAGATCGTATTTAAATTACAAACCATCTGGTATTCCCTTACATTTCGGGTAATACCGATTTCTAACTATGGCCATATTAGATAAAATTACATGAATAAATTGCATAAATATAAATGACATTCATCAAAATAAAAATGCAGCATGATAGTTATAAGAAACATGCAATAAAAATGTCAAATTGCCCTACTAACAATCATTTGATATTAGCTCGGTTTTTAATGGAATTTTGCAATTTTTAACAATTAAAAATCATTAATCAACACTTAAATCATATTTAAGCTCAAACTAATTATCTAAAATCATTCAAAACTCAAAATTAGTCCCCACTAATTTGTCGATTACTAATTAGTTTGAATTGATTCTTATTGCTAATTTTATCGGCACAACTATTACGAAAAAAAATTAATTTTATTGCTAATTATCATAACAATTATTAAAAATTTGAAACAAAAAAAATTTTATATTCTGGAAAATTTCCAGGAACATAAAAATCTCAAAACTTTTCCCACAAAAATGAATTTTAAATAATTTCACAAATCAATCACATTTTCCATAACTTTTATGAACTAATTCTAAATTAATCATAAAAATTATGAACAACTCAAAATAAAAGTTTTGGACATTATGGTAAAATTTCCAGAACCGGATTATGGCAAAAACTGACTCAAAAATTTCAAATAAATTTATCGGTTTTTATCGAATAAAACTAATAAACATTGAAATTAATCAAATTAATTTCTAAATTTTTACGTATAACAAATAAAACAGGCATGTGACTATATATAATTTTCTTAGCCCCAGGGAATTTAGTATTATAATTTTCGCAAAAATTATCACTTTTTATCGATTTATATCATATAAAAATCAATAAACATGCAAAATTAACAAATTAATTCCGAAATTTTATTTACACTAATTAAAACATGCATTGTGACTACATAAAACTTTCATGACCATAAATGACATGCAAGTATTTTTGGTTAACTTTTACCAAAATTGAGCATTTTGACTCGGTTTTTAGTCGAAATATTATAATAATTAGTAATAAAATTCCACAAAACACCCAAAATTAACCATAAACATTTTAAGGTCATTAGGTGAACATGGAAGTGAAAATTTTCATGCATATGTAATTTTACCATAAAATTTTCGATTTTACCAAATTATCCCACAACTCGGTTTTATGCTTAAAAATTAACATACATGCAGCGACTGAGTGTAACACCCCCATCTACCAAGGAGTCTTGACAAGACCTTCCCTAGCAGATAAGGGCGTTACCATCTCGGTTGCCCGAGGACAGTAATAATCAAATGTCGATAAAAGAACGTTTAAGTTATATCACAAGTGATTACAAACAACTGACGATAAGATAGATACACTCAAAACTACTATCATCTATGTGAAACTACATCTGCCATGACTCGTGGTAGACTCATCCCTCCAAGAACCCATCTAAGATCCATACATCAACCTATTAAGACCGACTGCTCACCATAATGGATCACGGCAGACACAACAGAAACAACAACACAGCAAAACCACACAAGGTCAATGACTGAGATAACAAACATATAAAGGCAGATACAACACAAGTACAACTACACACATGTCACACACACACAAACCACACCTCCTCCAACCAACCACACCTCTGACTGTCCGAAGGTCCAGTCCTGCTAATGGGGGACCGCAGCCGTTCCCACCTAAGCCCCGCTCATCTATCCGAGCGATAAACCCATGTTCCTTAATATGCACATCCCCTCCTGTGGCGGGTTCCACGGAGGGAGAACTAAGGGCGTGAAGCCACTCCTGCAAGTGACTCCACTCAGCCGAGGGCGCACCTCGAGAACCACAGACAAACAATAACAATCAGCTGTACAATAACAAACACCAACTACTATACCAACACAACATTAATGATGCGTGTCATTTATATGATGTTTTACACCCTATTTTACATGCATTTCAGAGCTCATTTATGTAATTTATGCTACTATTTTCCCCATTTCCGTCTACTTTCGTGTTTTTTGTGCAATATTGCAGAAAGGTGAAGAATCCAGCGGGAAATGAGCCGAATCCGTCCCCGAGTACCTAGCATTGCATTTGACATGAAGTATTTACTCGGGAAGCGAACTTGGTGCGCATATCGAGGCCCGAAAGACTAATTCACGAAGTTTTTGAAGAAAAGTACCAGCTACAGTGGTCGATCGACCGATGCCTCTAGTCGATCGACCAGAGCACGACTTGCAGTAGCTCCTGTACAGTGCAGTTCAGTCGATCGACTGGCATCAGTGGTCGATCGACCAAACCGATAATCTGACGCAAATAAAAAGAACGAGAAGTTAGAAGCCCATTGTAATTAGGTTTAGGAATAAGAGAGTTTCGCAACATTCTTATATAACGTAACCCTCTCTATTCTGGAATCATCAAGTCTTTTATCATAAGAATTTTAGGAAATAATTAGGGTTTGATATTTCATTGTTTTTAGGGCATAATCATTCAATATACAATTTAATTTCGTTTGCGCTTTTCGGATTCTTCCTTTCTCTGCAATTCTTACGGTAATTTTGCTTCCATAATTTTAGTTTACTTTATTTGTTCATAGATTAGAATTTGCTAGTTAGATTTTCCAAAGCCATATTATTGTTTTATGTTAGTTATTCATTTAGTTAATTTAAATATGAATTCGTTTGCTTTATTAGTTAATCTTATCATTGTTTTCATCACGAGTATGAGTAGCTAAATCCCCAGTGCTAAGATGTAGGGAATCTGTAGGTTAGACGGCTTCAATTCAGGCGACCTGTTTTCGGGCTCTGGTCGATCGACTAGGTTAGTTGGTCGATCGACTGGGGTCGTGTTAGATTAGCTACGTTTTAATTAATCAAATTGTTATATTTGACGAATCGAGTGCACGCAACTAGTTGAATGTTTAGGAATTAACCGACCCGTTAAGATCGAAATATAGGGAAGGGAGATAGACTACCTATTTAAGACGACTAAATTAATGAGATCGAGAGATAAGTTAATTTAGATTTTGAGTTTCATTAATGAAGAACGAAAGTTGGTATTAGTGAGATTAGGGACCCGTAGCTCAGGCCGAAAGGTTGCTACCTGTTAAAAATGGACCGAGAGGACTTTTTATTTTCCCGTCTAACATGTTTAAGACAATTTACCTAGAATTGCCGCCGTCGAAACTACAGTGAACCGACCGTCTTAGCATTCTTTTACTATTTGATTTCATCCGTTCTTTTTAGTATCTCATTTATCTGCTTAGTTTACTATTGCCCTTTTAGTTATAGATTATTCAAATCGAACCCCCCTCACATTTGTTACTTAGACTAAAATCAGACGACTATTAATTGCATCGCCTCTCTGTGGTTCGACCCTGACTGCCGCTATCTATAGTAGTAGTTTGGAAACTATAAATTTATCTTTGGTCTCTACGACGGTATCAAATTTTGGCGCCGTTGCCGGGGAGGCAATTGTTTAAATTTTTAGTTGTTTAATTTTAGTCTTTTCTCAGTTTAAGGGACATCTGTTCCTTAAACTCTTATTATATTCTACTCGTAGTTTCTTCTTATGCACAGGTCACAGAGTGGCAAATTACTACCGTTCAATCCTGAGATTGAGAAGACTTTGCGTAAGTTGAGACGATCATCTAGAGTATTGCCGACAGAGGAAGAGCTGAGTACTCTGTCCAGTTACTACGAGAACGAGCTATTCGAGGAGGATTCACCTTCATCTCTTATTTCTACTTCATCAGCTGAGACTGTCACATCTCCAGATATGGTTGAAGAAGCTAGTATAGCCAGTCACTCCGAGCCGAAAGCTGAGAATCTCTACAAGGGATTCGCATTGCCAGCTGGGACAGATAGGAAATTCGAACCAAAACCGGCTTACATTAACTTGGTTGAGAGAAACCAATTTGGGGGAGCTGCAAATGAAGATGCAGCTAAGCATATGGAGACATTCATTGATTACTGTTGCTCCATACCTCCACCAGCAGGTGTGACTCCGGATCAGGTAAAGGAGACAATGTTCTTATTTTCGCTCCGTGATACTGCTAGGGAGTGGTACCGAGATCTGGATCAAGCTGGTAATGGGATTATTGATTGGAATTCGTTGGCCTTAGCGTTTTATAAGAAATACTTTTCTGCATCGAAGACCAATGCGATTAGAGCTCAGATCACGAGCTTTAAACAGGGTCCTGATGAAGATTTTCATGAGGCATGGGTCCGTTTCAAGAGATTTGTGCGAACTATTCCCCACCATAGGTTTGAGAAGTGGTTTCTGTGCAACCAATTCTACAATGGTCTTTATGATGATCAGAGAGCTATCCTAGATGCTGCAGCTAATGGCAGATTTCAAGAAAATAGCGGTGAGACAAAGGGGTGGAAAATCATCGATGACATAGCCATCCATAAAGCTGAGCATGTGAATTCTAGAGGAAATCAGAGGAGCTCAGCTGAATCACTTGCTGTAGCTGCAATAGAGGCCCTTAATGCGAGATTCGACAAGATAGACTTAAGGGGATCCCAAAAAGGAGGTATATACAAGGTTAATGTTGTTTCAGACGGTCCCTTTTTTATGCAAAAGATGTGGAGCTGAGGGACATGTTTCGGATTTTTGTCCTAGTTCGACTGAAGTATGTGCTGCCTTTAAACATTATAGACAGAATGGTACATATCCCGATTCCTCTAATGTCCACCCCAATTTGAGGTGGACCAACCAGAATGTCCTTAATCCGGGTCCACAGCAGCAGCAGAATTATGTGCCCCCTCATAAGCAGCAGCAGCCATATCAAAAGCCTCCGTATATCCCTCAGCAGCAGCAGCTCCAAAGTTCCGATTTTACTGAGTTGAAAAATTTGTTGCTAAAGGAGTCCCAAGCTAGGGAGGCCGGGATGAAAATTTTGGAGAGCCAAATTGCTCAATTGGCTACCAAGAATGCAACTCGAGCTTCGGGGCATTTACCGTCGCAGCCGGATCAAAAAGAGACCCTTAATGCAATTACTTTGAGGAGTGGGTTTACCCTTGATGGGCCCGCTATGGTCGAGGAAGTTACTGGAAAAGATGAGGCGGAACCAAGTAAGAAGAAGGTAGTAACAAACAGTGGCAAGAAAAAGACGATCAACAGGTATGTCAGTCGATCGACTGACATACCCGGTCGATCGACCAGTCCGCGAAATAGTGCAGCTTCTGGTCCTATAGAAGCCAGTCGATCGATCGACTGAAAATGCTGCTGATTTTGAATCTTTTCGTCCTCCAATGCCAAATAACTTGAGGAACCACTTGTTTCGAGGTACGGCTACTCCGAAATTATTGAGGCAAGACCCAAATGCTGATGGGTCTGTCCCGGTTCCAAAGTATGACCCAATGACGATTAATGGCTCATTCTTGAGACGGCCTAAAGAAGGTTCGAGCTTCAACAAGGAGAAGGTAGTGGATTTTCAGCCTAAGTCCACTGATGCCGGTATGATAGACCTAGAAGAGAGGGCTAAGTTACTTATTACAGCCCCTTATCCGGAGAGATTGGTGCCGACAAAGGAACATGTATCATTTAACAAATTTGAAAATGTTATTCGTAGTTTAAATGTGCAAGTTCCTTTCCTTGAATTAGTTAATCAAGTGCCTGCTTACATGAAATTTATGAAGCAAATTTTGTCTAAAAAGAAGCACTTGATATTGTGCAATCTGTCGCACTAACTGAGGAGTTATGTTCTTATTTAACTCATACTGCACCCCATAAGATAGAAGACCCAGGTAGTTTTTCAGTCCCATGTAATATTGGCACCTTTTCTATTGAGAAGGCATTATGTGACCTAGGAGCCAGTATTAGTGTCATGCCTTTGAGTCTTGCTAAGAAGTTGAAATTGACTAGGTTTGCAGTTACCAACATGACAGTACAGATGGCTGATCGTTCTGCGTTCCAGCCTATAGGAGTCTTAGAGGACATTCCTATGCAAATAGGAAAGTTCCTTTTCCATGTTGACTTCGTTGTGCTAGATATGCCCGAAGATGCTCACATACCTATCATTCTGGGTAGACCATTTCTACACACTGCTGGTACAGTTATAGGTGTTGGCTCAGGGACATTTACTTTTAAGGTAGGGAAACATTCCATTGTCTTTGCCCAGACAGCTAAGAAGAAAGACCCCATGTGGCCAGTAACTTGTAATGTGGTTTCTGAAAAGAAATCCTATTTTGTGCTTTCTGATATGCCTGCCCCTATGCCTATTCCTGTTGTAACACCTCCGCCCCAGATTGGGAGCAAATTGGAGGAAGATTCTTCTGTTTTGGATATTGCAGGAGCTGGTTTGGGGAAGGAAGAGCCGCATGTTGCTCCAGCTGTGAAGGAGTCAATCGTTCAAAGAGGTGGCTTAGGATGTCTTAGCTATGGCACTGATGAGGAGACTGATGAGGATCCAGTCAAAGTTACGGAGTCCGATTTGGATTTTGATGAGCTAGACGAGGTCATTGATTGGGAAGATATCAGAGATGTTGATCCGTTGAGTTCTGCGGATATTGGAATGGCTAGGAGCCCCGCTGAGGAGATGAGTTCTGTAGAGGCTACTTTTTGTAGCCAGAAGCCGAGCAAGTGGGCCATTCCGTGGCCATTCTTGATCAACTATTAGTTGATTTACTTTTCTAAAAAGACACTTTATTGCTTTCGTTAAACTTTCTTTTTATTGCTTTTGTGTGCGCGAGACTTCGCTTTAATTCAGTTTGCTTAGGATTTAAAGACCTTTAGACTGTTACTTTAGGTTTTTGCGCAATTTTGGGCGCGTTATTACGTGTATTTGCAGGTTTCTGGACCTTCTTAGCTCAATTCATTGAGCTAAGTCGAAGAAAATCAGAACTTACAGCAGGTTTTCTAGTCGATCGACTGCCTCCTATGGTCGATCGACTGAGCCGCGACACCAAGAGCTTCTGTTCCTGTTCACTCTGGTCGATCGACTGCCTGCTATAGTCGATCGACCACTCCCAGAGTGCACATTCACGACCATCCCACCTTGTGTTTGGTCGATTTACATTTCTATGGTTTTCTTATTTTGCACATAATTTTGCGTTTCGTAAATTGCTTTCTCGGAATTATGCGCGGTACTTTTGCTTCTTTTCAGGTACTTATTGGTAGCACTGCTGGCTACTGATCAAAACCTCCAAGCTCACGCTGGTTTGGGGAGGTTTCCTTTTGCTGCGCTTAAAGTCTTGTGAGTTCTGAAGTCACCTTCATGTCTTGTTTAGTTAATTTATCGCAAAATTCCCGTCTCCCTTTTATTTCATTATATGATTTTGCACAATGGGGACATTGTGTGATTTGGTTTGGGGAAGGGTTTTGCATAGCATTCATATGTTTTTGCATTCACGTTTAATTATTCTGTTTGCATTGTTATTTAATTTATCCATATATACAGAAAATTCAAAAAAATTGAAAAATTTCAAACAAATTCAAAAAAATTGCACGTTTACCTTTGCATTTAAGTCGAGTCGGAATGGTAGTATTTCAATGATGACATTGCATTTTCAGCTGTTTTATGCCTAAGCCTTGCTAATTGACATGTTATTAGTAGAATCATATATGCATAGTCTACGAGTTTTCGTTAATTTACTTGCTGGACTTGAGACTTGACTTAAATTTTGGCAAACTACTTATATTCTGAGATTTAGAGCCTATAACTGGTGTCATTCATGACCAGTTTATCTAGGATTGTGAGTAGTTAATCCTTATGAGACATGTTACATAAATTTGCATAAATATGAACTTAATCTGCTTAATACCTGTATGCATTCGGGTTCGTGGTTAGTTGACACATGTGGAAGAGGTCACCCCTTTATTCATTTCTCCCATAAGCTTCACACTGCCAGAAATAGCCTTTTTGTCCCGTTATCTACATCCTACATTTAGTTTGCCCTTGTCAAGCTAGTAGTTTATGTTCTTGGTATTGTTACTTCGTTTTTGGTAGCTAATGCTCATTTTGAGATGATGTTGGGAAGATGAAAAAGGAAATAAAGAGAAAAATAGAATAGAAGAAAAGAAAGAAAAAAAAAGGAAAAATAAGTTCAATCTATGGTCGGTCGACTGAAGCCCGAGAAGAGAAAGAAATCAAAATCGGATAATTCAAAGTCTTTATTAAATGGCGATTTTTGCTCCCATGTTTCATTTGTATCTTATGGGGAGTTGATTAATTATGGAGATGGTGAGATTTGTGCTTGCTATTAGCACCGTTTCGATTGAAATCTTGAGCAAAAAGTTGGATGTTGTTATAATTTGGTTCCCTTAGTTACTAGCTTGGCTTTTAACTCTGTTTTTATCCAAATTTATTTTAGCCCCTTCTTACCCATACCTCACATATCCATATTTACCTCGGCATGTGTCATGGTCATTTGTTTGGTTGGAATGCATATGTATGGTTGTAGAGATTATTTTTATATTAGATTGCAGGCATGTTCTTATAGGTCGTAGTTAGGTGAGAGTCATTACATTTACTTCTTTCTATCTTACATATATTCACTTGTGCTTATGTGTAATTTGAGCGACTCGTGAGAGTCCATAATGATAAGTCTCTATAGTTGACGGTTCAGCAGTTCTTAACGACTACATAACTCGTTTGCACGATTCACATTGCTAATTGATTGTTAGTTGTTGCATTAAATTGGTTTAGACTTTACAGTTTGCATTTCGCTCTGAGATTGAACTCGTTCCATTAGGTTTTAGAATCGAGTCTAGCTCTTGCTTGGGGACAAGCAAGGGTTTGGTTTAGGGAAGTTTGATGCGTGTCATTTATATGATGTTTTACACCCTATTTTATACGCATTTCAGAGCTCATTTATGTAGTTTATGCTACTATTTTCCCCATTTCCGTCTACTTTCGTGTTTTTGTGCAATATTGCAGAAATGTGAACAATCCAACGGGAAATGAGCCGAATCCAACCCCGAGTACCTAGCATTGCATTTGACATGAAGTATTTACTCGGGAAGCGAACTTGGTGCGCATATCAAGGCCCGAAAGACTAATTCACGAAGTTTTTGAAGCAAAGTACCAGCTACAGTGGTCGATCGACCAGGGCACGACTTCCAGTAGCTCCTGTACAGTACAGTTCAGTCGATCGACTGGCATCCGTGATCGATCGACCAAACCGATAATCTGACGCAAATAAAAAGAATGAGAAGTTAGAAGCCCATTTTAATTAGGTTTAGGAATAAGAGAGTTACGCAACATTCTTATATAATGTAACCCTCTCTATTCTGGAATTCATCAAGTCTTTTATCATTAGAATTTTAGGAAATAATTAGGGTTTGATATTTCATTGTTTTTAGGGCATAATCATTCAATATACAATTTACTTTCGTTTGCGCTTTTCGGAGTCTTCCTTTCTCTGCAATTCTTACGGTAATTTTGCTTCCATAATTTTAGTTTACTTTATTAGTTCATAGATTAGAAATTGCTAGTTAGATTTCCCAAAGCCATATTATTGTTTTATGTTAGTTATTCATTTAGTTAATTTAAATATGAATTCTTTTGCTTTATTAGTTAATCTTATCGTTGTTTTCATCACGAGTATGAGTAGCTAAATCCCCAGTGCTAAGATGTAGGGAATCTGTAGGTTAGACGGCTTCAATTCAGGCGACCTGTTTTCGGGCTCTGGTCGATCGACTGGGTTAGTGGTCGATCGACTGGGGTCGTGTTAGATTAGCTACGTTTTAATTAATCAAATTGCTATATTTGACGAATCGAGTGCACGCGACTAGTTGAATGTTTAGGAATTGACCGACCCGTTAAGATCGAAAGATAGGGAAGGGAGATAAACTACCTAATTAATACGAATAAATTAATGAGATCGAGAGATAAGTTAATTTAGATTTTGAGTTTCATTAATCAAGAACGAAAGTTGGTATTAGTGAGATTAGGGACCCGTAGCTCAGGCCGAAAGGTTGCTACCTGTTAAAAATGGACCGAGAGGACTTTTTATTTTCCCGTCTAACATCTTTAAGACAGTTTACCTAGAATTGCCGCCGTCGAAACTACAGTGAACCGACCGTCTTAGCATTCTTTTACAATTTGATTTCATCCGTTCTTTTTAGTATCTCATTTATCTGCTTAGTTTACTATTGCCCTTTTAGTTATATATTATTCAAATCAAACCCTCCTCACATTTGTTACTTAGACTAAACTCAGACAACTATTAATTGCATTGCCTCTCTGTGGTTCGACCCTGACTGCCGCTATCTATAGTAGTAGTTTGGAAACTATAAATTTATCTTTGGTACTCTACGACGGTATCAATTAACAACTACCACAACCAATCAGCGATACTGACTCTACACCAACCAAACAACACCAATAGACACTCTAGACAATCAACAGTACTGAGTAGGAGAACCTACCTTTAGCAAACCGCAGCGATTCCGCGTCCGATCACAAGATATCGACCAACCATGAAAACCACCTATACAATCAATGCAACCACCTATTACTACCACTACAAACCTAACTGAAAACAATGATGACGATGATGATGACGATAACATATCTATACAATGTAATCCGGCGTCAAGACCGCTACTCGACTCAAGCATCCCATCCCCATGGTGTAAGCATCCTCAAAGGCCTCAAGGAAAGGGATTATGGTGAAGGAGAAAGGAGGTGAAGGCATCTAGGTTTAGGAAAAAGAAGTGGGAAAATGATTTGGGGTTTCACGATATACGATTTATAATTCCCCACTGCAACCTCGTTACTCGATCGAGTAACTAACTTACTCGATCGAGTGATCTCTACTCGATCGAGCTCCCAAGCTACTTGATCGAGTAGCCTCAGCTAGATCGAATACCACACAAACCAAAGCTCACCAAGTCACAAGACATCACCCATAAAGTTTCCCAAGGTCAAGATCAGTGTCTAAGGTCAGTCAACGTCGGTTAACGGGTCCCTAAAAGGCGGGTATTACAGTCTTCCCCCTTAAAAAAACTTCGTCTCCGAAGTTCGACTCATCCTCCCTAGCAACACAACGTCAAAAAACCAAGATAACCATCACTGTTTATCCGACACGGGACAACCCAACCGCTTAGGAATACCATCCCGCTATGCATGTTCATAAACCATCATCATCATTATCTTGGCACAAATCACAGAACACGACACTCCATCGATCATTGACTTCCTATTGCATCACCAATTACACATTGCCCACAAAGACAACTAACTTGATTATTACTTGTACTCATCCCATGATATTACTCAAACGTAAACCAAAACAACTATCAGACTATTCTTTTATCCATTCCTTGCCAACAACTAACAGATATAAACACTCAAAACGACATTCCTATTGCTGATGCACAACAACACTTCATTCATTAAACTCTATTACTTCAACCACGCAATAAAATTCTACTAACAACGACTCTACTATTGCTACTAACATCCAATTCTCATGACAATATAATGAACAATTAATTGAAGATAAGATATAACAACATGCTATTCTTTTCAACAATTATAAACTGTTACTCAGTTACACAATAACCATTACAAAATTATCCAAGCAACCACTTAAATTAAAATACTACCAAATGTCATATAAATACTATAAAATTTCTAAAATTCCGTCATTTTCCTTTGCGACATTACTCTTCCCCTCTTAAAAGGAACTTCGTCCCCGAAGTTCACCAACAACACAATTTTACTATCACCCAAGCCGGTATATTATCACCCCACATTGACATTACCAACAAAACATATGCACATATGTCTCAGGTTATCCATGATACTGTCTTGACCTTACGTAAACATGACTCATATCATATATATATATATATATATATATATATATATATATATATATATATATATATATATATATGAAACTATTAGCAAAGTGAACAACATAACTGAACATTAAATCATAAACTATCCGTCATGGCATGAATTTTCCTTATACGACCATACCAATTACCCGCAGCAAGAATTATAATCATTGTACACTACCTCATCTGAATCAATTTGATTTAGCATATGAACTTATATAAATATCATCGAAAATTGTATAAATCCTACCAATATGCACATTGTATAACAACTGTTGAGATAATACTACGATGTAATATACCCACAGCAAGAAATTTTACAACAACAACCATCGTCATGATAATGCCAACAAATGTTAAAACGAAATTGAGCTGTTACAGGGTTACTCGATCGAGTTCGTAAGGTACTCGATCGAGCTGGACTTACTCGATCGAGTTCATAAGTTATCCGATCGAGTTGGCTGAGATCATATTACCCCCTAAATGCCACCCCTGTAGTTACTGGATCGAGTGAGGAGCACTCGATCGAGTACCCACATGCCAAGATTCTCCCAATTCGTCAGTATGTAAGTCTAAACCAACAAATACACAAGTCAGAAACGTGTTCCCGTCATCAATATCCTGTATAAATGTCTAAAAAGCATTCAAAATAAGGCCTTATGGCCACAATACAATCCAAAGTCTAACACCAACACCGTCTCTGGACATGCCTGCTCCAGCTGTACCATCACCCGCGACGCCACCAACACCGGAATCCGCTCCCACACGCTATGGGGCCAAGCAACCGTAGGGGTAACTCTGAGGCTCTCCCCAAAGAGACCGCTCCACGCCAAAGAAATGGAAGACTCTGCTATCATCCCCGACACCTCTCCACCACACCGGCTGAGCTGCCTCGGTCCCGATGCCCTGCATATGTGCCATCTCATGGAGGTTCTGGAGTGTCAAAGTAGCAGACACCGTCTCCGTGAGCTCACTAACTCTCATCTCAGGACTGTAGAAGGAAGGGTAACCAGAAAACTAGGGCTGTGAAGGTACAGGCTGCCCTAGCTGGGTCTCAGCCATCCTCTCTCTCTCACCCGTCGTGGGCCTCTCCCTACTCTAGGCTGTCTATCCTCGGGTCTAGGATGATTCCTCTTCGTCGGCTCAGGCATCACCTCCAAAATGTCATCATCAATGAGGTAAAACTGCCTATCCGGGACCTCCTCCTCATCATCAGAATTGGCTGCCACCACTACCGCCAGTAAAGGCTCGGTTACGGGAAGGTGCTCAGGGTCGGGTAGCCTCATCCAACTCATTCCCCAGACTCTCCACGCTAACCCACCATCCGCCAAAGTCCTCAACCATTTCTGGTCGAGAAAGTACTCACGGTCCAAGGTAGGCACCATCGGGGTCAAAGGGGTATAGGCCGAGGAGGCCACAAAGGTGGTCAACCGCTCCGCCAACGGTGTGGAAATGGCACCACAACTCAAGAAACGTGTGTCAGAAGAGGCCATCAAAGCTAAGCTAGCACACACTATGGCCGGGGCACTGAAAGAGACTCTCGGGGCTCGAGTGGGGTTAAGGTAAGCCAAAAGCAACATCACCTCATGTTAGTTAAGCTTACTCACATCTTTCCGCTCAAAGAGTAAACAGGTCAAAGCACGAAGGAAGATCTTCCGAGTGACGTGTTACACGTCATTGATCAACATGTTGCTAGAGGTGGGGGGTGGCTTGCCGGTAAAGCAAGGCATGAGGCTAATGGCTCCACACTTAGTTGGGATGTCCCTAAGGGCTGCCTTCTCTGGTCTAGCAAGGCCGAGGTGGGTGGAAAACATGTCCATGGTCAGAAAGAAGCTAGTGTTCATGAGACGGAACTCAACGGTCTTTTCCACCGCATCATAAAGAAAAGAGCTCATAAACTCCAAGGTCAGAAAAGCATAGGAGTGCTTCCTAAGACGGTACAGCCCGGCCATACCCAAAGTCTCTAAGATGTGTCTGACATGAGTCTCAATCCCTAGGTCAGTCAAGATGGTAGTATCAATTCAACGGGTGGGTCTTATACGAGGTCTCTGTAAAGCAACGAAAGCATCTCTTTGCTTAAAATCAGAAAAGACAATAGAAGGGTACTTAGGCACCGCTGGGACCGTAGGTCCCCCACTCCCCTCACCCACCTCAGGCTCAGAGGCCCTCCTCCTCTTACTCTGACGGGTTCCAACAATTGGTCTCACCATCTGTTTCCAACACACATCTTAGATACACAAACAACATGTACTTGAAAACATATAAACTTTCATGTATAGCTATGTAAAAAGAACTACTATGTACGCACTTTCACCAAACAATCCAAATTTCAAGTATACAACTCTCAGCTGCTTATCAGACGGTCTATACAGCTATCAAATTATGACAATTATAACATCAATTAATAACCCAACTACAAATTTTAAGGATTAAACTTTCAAAATAGTTCCACAAATAGACAAGTTTCACAAAGAATATGGGAGGAATTGCAGTGGGGCACTTTTAAGACAGAGTTTTAAGGCAAAATTTTGAGTAAAGTTCATCAAAATCAACACTAAACAAGATACCCATAACATACATCACTTAATTTTCCCCCTTTCATATGCAAAAGAAAACCAAAAATCAATTTGAATCCCTAAACCCTAGAAAATTCGGTTCATACAAACCCCCAAATTGGTTCGATTTTTCTACTCCTAGCATTAATACTCAACAAATTAAAGCAAATAGATCATATTACAACAATTATAAGCAAGATTTTACACATATAAATCGAATTTTTTTCAGCAAACACCAACTATTCTACATGTTTTTAATCAATTAAAAACTTATAAAAGGATGAACATTCTTACCTTGAATGATTAGTAAGCAAAAGGATGAATTAAGCAAGATGAAAATCAAAGAATCAACACCAAAACACCATGTTTTTGAGAGCAAAGAGAGATTTAGAAGAAGTTAGTGTTTATGAATGAAGTAGAATAAGAAGAAAGAATTGGGAAGAAGGGATAAGTACCCCGCAAAAATCCGGGTACTGTTCACTTACTCGATCGAGTAAGTAAGGCACTCGATCGAGTGGCCTCTACTCGATCGAGTTGGAGCAAACTCGATCGAGTTTTCGCTGACAGTTTCAGCTATTTCGATCATATAACTCCTCAACTAAATCGAATAAGGTCTACTCGATGGAGTAGGCACTCATTCTCGGTCGAGCAAGGTTAGGTACCAGATCAAAAGTTACGAGTTTAGTTAAATTCTTGCAAAACAACAACTCGTGTCGATTCCAAATGTATCTGGAAATCGTCACAGATTATTTCATCGATTCACGACGCATTATTGCTACTCAAATGTAACTCAACTACTCCATCCAAACATGACACCTTTTACTTTATTCTATAACAAACACTACGCAAAATGATTTACCACACTATTAACTTATTCACGCATACCTTCAACACATTACTTCCCTTCTAATCATACATGTGCAAACTTCAACAATCCAACTTATACTCACACTACTCTAAGCATTCATCTAACAATAAACCATCATTTATCATCTGAGTTTGCTAACAATTCAATCATGTCACAAAAAAATTATCAACTAAATTATTCGACTAAACTATGCCATAATACAAATGTATTCAACGACTCATTCGTTGCAATTCTATTTACCATTTGACAAGTATATCATCCAACATGAAACTTACCATTCCTTGATGTACTCACCCACACACCAAGACTTACCACTCTTATTATTACATATTCAAGACTAGCAATTCCTTTATAAACTAGCACGCATAGAAAGATTTAGAACGCATCACTCAACATTATCATGCATGATACCGTCGTCAGGTACCAAAAATAATACCTAAAACAACTAACAGAAGCTAGTGGAAGTAGGGTCGATCTCCACAGGGAGGCGGTCACTATCTACTTGTCAACTCGGTCTGTCTACGGTCACAGTTGGAGGTTTTTAATTGTTTGAACTAAACTAAGAGAGATTAAAGTGAGAAAAAGGAATAAGGGGGATTAACGATAGGGGAAAGAGAACTAGGATTGTTGGGTCATCAATGAATATCGGTTAATTGCAGCTAAGGTCACAGATCGGACGCGTGTATCAGTCTAGGGGCCAACGAATATCTCCTTCCGGTTTCAATTCGCCCGAAAATACTATTAGCTTAGCTTCCGCCCTCACTAAAGCATCCTATTGTTCACTGCGGGTCTCAACCCTTCCAACCTTCCGGTCTAGGTTAAGGCTTACCAAGGTTAATTAAGCTAAATGCATCGATTCAAGTAGTTAGTTATAGTTAATTGCAGTGATTAACAACAAAGACATGATATTACATGAAAGATTTGTAAACCTAATTAGCAACTAACAATAATCATCGAATATCCTAAATCCTAGCAAGAGATTTAGCTATGCATAATGGAAAACAAAGCAAGAGCGAAAAACAGAGAAATAATAGACATCGCAAAATAAAGAGAGAGCAAAGAAAGAGAAAGAGAAAAAGGAAGAATTACAGTTTAAGAGATCCGGAAATTAGAGTCACAATAACGTCGAACAGTATCCAGAGGTAAAACAAGAGAGAAAAAGAGATAAAAGGAGAGTTAAGACCTAATGACGTCTTTCCTATTTATAGGAAAGACAATTATTAACCTAAACGACATTAAAACCTTGCGGTAGATAGAAAAGTTCTCGATCGAGTGGTTTAAAACCTCTTTATCGAGTAATTTATAGCAAAACATCTCGATCGAGTAGAAAACCTAATCGATTGAACACTATCTAAAATAAGCTATTCAATCGAGGACTTAACTACTCGATCGAACACTATTCTACTCGATCGAGTGGTTTCTAGCGCATAATTCCTACTTCGCGCACTGAACTTCAAACGGCTGCCATTTCTTCGTTGATTGGGCAAACAGAGTGTTTCCGGTGGCGTTCGAAAGCTAAGAGGACAAACTTTCATCTCAAATTGTAATAACCTGAAAATCAGTTTTATAACTCGATATATGGCTCTTCAAAGTAAGCACTAGTAAATTGAATTTCTTCCTTTACTCGCCTAGCTATCTTACTTCTTTGCGCATCACAATTAGTAGTTTCCAAGCTCCGACTCAACTCATCTCCTAAATGCATGCATAGGGACATGTTTTAGGCGTGATTACGCTTCTTTCCGGTTCATACCTGCAAATAATACAAGACAAACCAAAGTAGACTATTCGGGGGACATTTGTAGCTAAATACTACGTAATATGCATAGAAATGCGTGGAATTACGGTACAAAAAGTCTATATTAAATGCACGCATCAAACTTCCCTAAACCAAACCTTTGCTTGTCCCCAAGAAAATTATATGCAAAACTAATGGAACAGAAATGAAAACTCAGAGCTAGCTACAAATTGTCCACTTAAACCAATTTAATGCAGCAAACCAACACTCATAGCAAAACAGTCAAACGCAAGCGAGTTGTAGGATGTTTATAATAAAGCTAAACTGTCGACCTTGTAAGACCTTTAATGATGGACTCTCACGGGTCACTCTTCTCTCATGAAGCAAAGGGTGAACATATGAATGTAAGAGAGAATGAAATATAGTCGCTCACCTAAACTACGACCCACATAAACACGCATGCAACTAATATGATAGACAATTCTAGCTATCGTACATACATTCCAAACAAACAACGTCCTGTCACAGCCGAGCGCTTACAAAAATATGGTAAAGTGAGGTAATGGGTAAGAAAAGGCAAAACATTTATGGGAATGTGGAGGTATAGGCGGCCAAGCTAGTACCTAAACAGAACCAAATAACAACATCTGATTCTTACGCAATTATAGAATTAAGCAGATGTGCCCTTCATTCGGCACCAAAACTCACCAAACCGAACTGAACATACTCCTCAAATGATCAAAATAAAACATAGGAGTAACACCAACTTATGCAAATTCTTTTTTTCGTTCTTCCTTTTTCTTTTCTTTTCACGGTTTTTTTCTTCTTTTTCTATTTATTTCGAGTTATTTTTTCATTTCATCCTCCTTAACCTTCATAAATTACCAGCTCCAGACCAATACAATACAAACCAAACTTGGCATGATAAATTATATACCGCAAAAACATACACTAAACTAGCTTGACAAGGCAGGCTTAATTTGGATGTAGTTAAGGGTCAAAAGGCAAATTTCGCTAATGTGGAGTTAAATGGGTAAAAATGAAAGAAAGGGGAATGTAAGCACCTCCCTGCATGTGACACCAACCACTAACCCGAGTGTATGTAGGCAAAAAGCAATTTGAATTTCATATACGCACAAATTAATGAACATGTTATGCAAGGAGTAACTACTCACAATCTCACGTAAAACTGGTCATAAATGACACCAATTTATTAAGCTCTAGTTCCTTAGAATTTATAAGTAGTTTGCCAAAATTTTCAGGTCAAGTCTATTCGTTCAGCTAAATTTTAACATTAACTCGTAGATATGCAGAAGACAAAACTAAAAGATATTAATTAATCGCAAGGCTTAAGAAAAAGGACAAATTATAGTGCAATTTCATCATTGAAATCCACCGTTCCGAGTCAACCTATATGCAAAAGTAAACATGAAATTTTTTGAGTTTTATGAATTTTTAATTTTTATGAGATTTTTAATTTTTATAAAAATAAACAACAATGCATACAGAAATTAAACGTGATAACAAAAATGCAATAAAAACATAAATGCAGACACAGATATGGATGCATAACCTCCCCAAACCAAACCGTACAATGTCCTCATTGTACCCAAAAATAGGGAAAGGAAATGCAAACTAAAAAGAAGAGAGTGGAGATGCGGAAAACTTACAAGAGTACACGAAGAAGGGACCTCCCCAAACCAGTCAGCAACATGAGAGGTCGCTAAATAGCCCCAGAACAGCATCACAAGAAGCGAATCAAAATGAAAGTACTCGATCGATAGGCCAAAGTACTCGATCGAGTAGAATGGGCCATAAAAATGTTCGATCGAAGGAAGTAAAGAACTCGATCGAAAAGACCGATTATTAAACCCAATAAAAACTGAAATGTTCAAAAAACAACTAAAAAGCTTAAACTCCGGGTTGCCTCCCGGACAGCGCTAGTTTCAGACAGGTCCCAACTCGACCATCTTTTCTCTTCAACAGTCATTCTAATTTACCCCAGTCAAAACAGCTCAAAGCACGCAGCAACCAATCAAATAACTGCGCATGTGCTACACAAAAATATAAGTAGCACCATAATAGAATAATAATATAGGAAATTGAAATGTACCACCGTTTAAGCCTAACAGATTTCCTATGATAGCTCCCAAATTTGTCCACAAAATAATTTTGCCCTCCAGATACGGGCAGAATATAAAAGCTGGAATTGACCGTCGGTGGAAAATGAAGGAGCTTAGGAGCAATAAAGAGTAATCTTAGGCACCATTTCAGTTTAACGAACTTTTGATGACAAGTATGGTGAAGAGTTGTTAAATTATTGGTCCAAACTAGAGCGGGTAGGGCATCAAAAGAAAAAACAGGAGTCATATGAGAGAGTGTACTATTAATACCAACAATAATGAAAGTATCATTAATTACCTCAGGTTGGTTGCTCCTAACGTCGGAATCATTGACAAAAGAGTATATTACCTACTCCGTGCTAGGAACAATCACTGACTCAGCTGTCTTCTCATTCCCCTTCTTGGTGGGTTCTATCCCGCAAATCGCAGCCTCCAATGCATCCAGCTCGGCTATGAAAATGGGGGATTCACCGTAACCATTGTCTTCATCAAAATCGTCATCCAAAACGAACCAAGATGACATTTCTTTACTCTCCCTGGCCAAAGTGCTCGATCGGGCAAAGACAGAACTCGATCGAGAACTCTCCTCCTGAATATTACTCGATCGAACACATGTAATTGCTCGATCGAGATCCTCCTCTTAATAGCTGTTCGATCGAGATGGTGTTTCTGTTCGATCGAACACTTCCTCGGATAATCCCCTCGATCGAACACTTTGACTCATTCGATCAAGTATTTGTTACTGTGCAACGCAGAAATTCTCGTATGATGCTTCGTTTTCAGATAGATCTTCGTACTCCGAGTCATATAAATCATCAGTATCGATAGGCAACTTGGGTCCTTCATGGGAAAGACCACTCTCCGCGTGCCTAAAGTTCGTCTCAGCAGCTAACTGAGCTATTTCAGACTCAAGCTCATTAATTTGAGCGTAATTAAATCTATCATGTTCCTGCAGTTGGAGTGCAAGCGCCTTCACCAAAGATTTCAGTTCAGCAATCTCTTCTTTCTGTTTATCAGGAGGAGGAGTAGCTTGTTGTGGTGGCCAAACAAATAGAGGCTTTTGATAGCCTTGTTGATAAGGCGGATGTGGCGGCACAATTGCAGCGGGATGACTAGCTTGTCTACGCTTCTTAAACGCATAGACCTCATCGTTCTCTGCCAAGCAAATAGCGGCATTATGCCCAGCAGTACCATATCTCTCACATTAAGCCACCTGCTGCGCCATAGAATGGAACATAGCTGGAAGATCAAAGGTACTCAAGCCTTCCCTTTGACGATCTTTTACCTAGAACTGTCTAGGTAGGACCTGTAGGACCTATCAAAACAACACTAAGAAAAAAAGATAAGAACTGCCTCAAGGAATAAATCCCTTGAGGCTAAAGACATACAAAAATAAAACAAGCAGATAAAATAGTTGCCTCCCGGGCAACGGCGCCAAAATTTGATACCGTCGTCAGGTACCAAAAATAAATACCTACAACAACTAACAGAAGCTAGTGGAATTAGGGTCGATCTCCACAGGGAGGCGGTCACTATCTACTTGTCAACTCGGTCTGTCTACGGTCACAGTTGGGGGTTTTTAATTGTTTGAACTAAACTAAGAGAGATTAAAATGAGAAAAGGAATAAGAGGGATTAACGATAGGGGAAAGAGAACTAGGATTGTCGGGTCATCAATGAATATCGGTTAATTGCAGCTAAGGTCACAGATCGGACGCGTGTATCAGTCTAGGGGCAACGAATATCTCCTTCCGGTCTCAATTCGCCCTAAAATACTATTAGCTTAGCTTCCGCCCTCACTAAAGCCTCCTATTGTTCACTGCGGGTCTCACCCCTTCCAACCTTCCGGTCTAGGTTAAGGCTTACCAAGATTAATTAAGCTAAATGGATCGATTCAAGTAGCTAGTTATAGTTAATTGCGGTGATTAACAATAAAGACATGATAACAATGAAAGATCTGTAAAACTAATTAGCAACTAACAATAATTATCGAATCTCCTAAATCCTATCAAGAGATTTAGCTATGCATAATGGAAAACAAAGCAAGAGCGAAAAACAGAGAAATAATAGACATCGCAAAATAAAGAGAGAGCAAAGAAAGAAAAAGAGTAAAAGAAAGAATTACAGATTAAGAGATCCGGAAATTAGAGTCACAATAACGTCGAACATTATCCAGAGGTAACACAAGAGAGAAAAGGAGAAAAAAAAAGAGATTTTAGACCTAATGACGTCTTTCCTATTTATAGGAAAGACAATTATTAACCTAAACGACATTAAAACCTTGCGGTAGATAGAAAAGTACTCGATCGAGTGGTTTAAAACCTCTCATCGAGTAATTTATAGCAAAACCTCTCGATCGAGTAGAAAACCTACTCGATCGAACACTATCTAAAATAAGCTATTCGTTCGAGGACTTAAACTACTCGATCGAGTGGTTTGCAGTGCATAATTCCTGCTTCGCGCACTGAACTTCAAACGGCTGCCATTTCTTCTTTAATTGGGAAAACAGAGTGTTTTCGGTGGTGTTGGAAAGCTAAGAGGACAAGCTTTCATCTCCAATTAGAATAACATGAAAATCGGTTGTAGAACTCGAGATATGGCTCTTCAAAGTAGGCACCAGTAAATTGAAGTTCTTCCTTTGCTAGCCTAGCTATCTTACTTCTTTGCGCATCACAATTAGTAGTTTCCAAGCTCTGACTCAACTCATCTCTTAAATGCATGCATAGGGACATGTTTTAGGCTTGATTACGCTCCTTTATGGTTCATACCTACAAATAATACAAGACAAACCAAAGTAGACTATTCGGGGGACATTTGTAGCTAAATACTACGTAATATGCGTAGAAATGCGTGCAAATACGGTACAAAAAGTCTACATTAAATGCACGCGTCAATGCACTATCAACACTTCACAATCCCTATTACATTCACTCACACTTCTATTCAACCATAACCCTACGCAGTTCACCATCACTGTTATACGTACCAAACATTAACAGAGGCTCTATCACAGATATTGCTAACTTATCTATCATACACTAAGCACATAATTCTCGACTCGATATTCCCATATACGGTGACTGGCTTAAGCATCGTGGGGCCATGATTTTGAAATGAGGGCGCCTACTCACCCAAAATTAAGCATCACCTGGGGCTCCCAACATACATACACCAGGTTCATTTTATTAGACTCACTACGTTCATTAGGCTCATTTGTTACAGTTTCCCAAAATCGTCGCTCTGATACCACTTTGTAATACCCCCATCTACTAAGGAGCCTTGACAAGACCTTCCCTAGCAGATAAGGGCGTTACCATCTCGGTTGCCCGAGGACAGTAATAATCAAATGTCGATAAAAGAACGTTTAAGTTATATTACAAGTGATTACAAATAACTGACAATAAGATAGATATACTCAAAACTACTATCATCTATGTGAAACTACATCTGCCATGACTCATGGTAGACTTATCCCTCCAAGCACCCAGCTAAGATCCATACATCAACCTGTTAAGACCGACTGCTCACCATAGTGGATCATGGCAGACACAACAGAAACAACAACACAACAAAACCACACAAGGACAGTGACTGGGATAACAAACATATAAAGGCAGATACAACACACACACCACACCTCCTCCGACCAACCACACCTCTGACTGCCCAAAGGTCCAGTCCTGCCAGTGGGGGACTGTAGCCGTTCCCACCTAAGCCCCGCCCATGTTCCTTAATGTGCACATCCCCTACCGTGGCGGGTTCCACAGAGGGCGAACTAAGGGCGTGAAGCCACTCCCGCAAGTGACTTCACTCGGCCGAGGGCGCACCTCGAGAACCATAGACAAACAATCACCATTAGTTGTACAACAACAAACACCAACTACTATACCAACACAACATTGACAACTACCACAACCAATTAGGAATACTGACTCTACACCAACCAAACAACACTATTAGACACTCTAGACAATCAACAGTACTGGGTTGGCGAACCTACCTTTAGCAAACCGCAGCGATTCTGCTTCCGATCACAAGATATCGACAAACCATGAAAACCACCTATATAATCAATGAAACCACCTATTACTACCACTACAAACCTAACTGAAAACAATGATGATGATGACATACCTATACAAAGTAATCTGGCGTCAAGACCGCTACCCGACTCAAGCATCCTATCCCCATGGTGTAAGCATTCTCAAAGGCCTCAAGGAAAGGGATTATGGTGAAGGAGAAAGGAGGTGACGGCATCTAGGTTTAAGAAAAAGAAGTGGGGAAATGATTTGGGGTTTCACGATATACGATTTATAATTCCCTGCTGCAACCTCGTTACTCGATCGAGTGACCTCTACTTAATCGAGCTCCCAAGCTACTCGATCGAGTAGCCTCAGCTAGATCGAATACCACACAAAACAAAGCTCACCACGTCACAAGACGTCACCCGTAAAGTTTCCCAAGGTCAAGATCAGTGTCTAAGGTCAGTCAACGTCGGTCAACGGGTCCCTAAAAGGGCGGGTATTACACTGAGCTCTGATACCACATGAAAATTCTTGATCTCTAATTAGACTCCTATAATTAGTCATTAAATTACCATAATTTAATGTGTCATAAGGATCTAGTTAAATGCATGCTAAGAAAAATAAATAAAAAGGATAAGATGAGAATACAACCTATTCTTCATCTACAAAAGGCATGAACATATTCATTTTCATCAACTCTTGATGAACCAAGCTCCATGGAAAATAATCTCCAACCTTAAGATGGCACTCCTACCATCTAGCATCCAAATAGAATGCCTCCTTTCAATGGCACCCAATATTTCACCCCCAAAATCTACTAATAATATTGACTAGATACTACTAGTAGAATACCCTTTATAATATGCACTCCCTCTGGCTTTTAATTTTCTTCCCGTTTCTCTAATATATAAGAGGAGTATTATAATGAAGTGGGAAGAAAACAGCAAGCCGGAGGGAGTAAGTATTATTACTAATAATAATACTTGATGTATATATTATATTTTGTGAATGTATTTGATGAGATTTGATAAAATTTGTGATAAAAAATGATGAAAAACTGCCCTTGTTCTTCACTACTCTTTTTAGAGCATTATTATGTAAACACCTTATTGTGGAGGACACCTACTTCAACAGCTGGATCAAACAACAGAAGTTATGTTTGGAGATAGGTGGATGAAGTTTAGCCTTACCTTGTTGTTCTTGTGTCAGGTTAACTTCTGAGTGGTTAGGCCTGGTATATGGGGCCGTCCTGTAATTGTTTCCTCTGTTGTAATTGGCACTCTTCCTGTTCATCTTTTCATATTCCTTTATATTGCTGGATGCTCAAAACTTGTAGCTTTTATCTTCCTCCAGCCTGATGTAGGCAAGCATCTTGGCCTGAACGTCCTCAAAGGTATGATAGGGATACTTGGAGAGTTCACCATAGAGATCACTATTGGGTAGTAATCCCTGCCTGAATGCCTCCACTGCTGTTCCGATGTCATGTTTGGGAATAGATACTTTCTTCTTGTTGAATCTGTTGAGGAAAGTCCTGAAGGTCTCATCTGACTTTTGGGTAATCATGTACAGATCGCTGGAATGCTTCTCCACTTCTTTTTTTGCTCGAAAATTGCTTGTTGAAAGTGTTGATCACGTCAGCAAAGGATTTAATGCTTCGATTTGGCAGGTTAATATATAATTGTAGCGCAGGACCGGTCTGGGTTGTTCAAAATCCTTTGCACATGCAAACCTGCCTAAACTCGCTTGGAATTAATGCAGTCAACATTTTTTGTTTATAGAAGGGCACATGATTTTGTGGATCTGAGGTCCCATCATAGGTTCTCATAGATGGAATCACAAATTTCTTAGGGAGATCTACCTTAGCTATCTCGTCCACAAAAGGTGAGTTAGCATAGCTATCTAGGGCAACTTCTTTCATGCTGGCAGGTATTCCAGGTATCTTTTCGAATTTTTCATTGAGTTTCTTGATTTCCTGGACTATTGCCATCATGACAGATGCTCCTGTCTCATCAGGTTGTTCTTTGTTTTTTTTTTAGGAATGTCATCCTCATCTATATTGATCACTATTTAGGCACCACTCGGACTCCTAAAATTTGTAAAATCAAAGGGTTTGATAAATGATGAGAATGGGGTTCCTGGCTGAATTTTAGAGCCTGATCCCTGAGTTTTCTCCAACTTTTGATTCTAGGCTGACTCAGATTCCTTCAGCTGTAAGATTCCAGCCTCAGACTGAGCCATTTTTTCTTTCATGTTCTCCATTTATGCTAGTTGTTGTAAAGCATCATTCAACTATTCTTTAATGATGGGTTGTGCCATTTTTTGTTAACTTTCTGTTTTATAGATTTTTTGTGAAAAAGGAAAAAAAATTAATGATCTAGATGCCCCACAGTGGGCGTGAATTGTTTTGGGAGGATTCTACGCAAGGTTGAATCAGGTCAGTGTAGAGTTATTGCAGGGTTAACTAGCTCAACTTTATATCTTGTGACTGCGGGGGCAGAGTAGAATAAACGTAACACAAAGTAAATAAAAACAAATAAGACAACAGAATTTGTACGTGGAAAATCTTTAAATGGGAAAAAACCACGAGCACCAAGCCAGGAGAGAGTCTCATTATGATTTGAGAGGATAATATTATTTTGAGCATAACGTAATGTATTTTTTCTAAGTATTGTAGTAGTATTGTTTGTAATATGATAGAATGTATCTTCAAATGATCTTGGCTGCTTCCTTAGATAGTCAACTTCAAATGGCTTCATAATCTCCATCATAATGGCGTAATATTTCCTCTGAATTACGCCCTTAATTGCCTCTTAGTTTCTCCTGATTACCTGGATAAATGCCTTGTCTCCATGATTAATTCTCCTCGTTAATTACTCTCTTAATTGCTGGATTTATATGATAATTATTACATATAATCCTTGTTAACTTAGTCAAATATTATCTTCACACTTGACCGTTGTCGTCTCCTGCCTGGTGCCAATCCTGAGCTACTCTGACACTCCTGTCCTGATTATCAGGCCATGGCAGAAACCAATCCTGAAGATAGTGTGAAATATCAGGCCCAACAATTATGAATATGACTAAAATGCTTGCTAATGTAAATAAGTGAAGAACAGTGATAAATAAAAGAGGTGGATAGTCTAATATCCATGAATTTGTAAATAACCAACAATATCATCAAATCACGGAATAAACCGTCATGGCATAAATTAACAAAGGATGATTTCGGCAATGGTAAAAAATGTTTGTCATAGAAATGAATTAAAATGGTAAAAACCATAAAAGAAATAGAGTAGAAAAATAGGATAAAATATTTAAAGGAATGATGAGCTCAAACATGCATGTTTTATTTCTGACCTGGACAGACCATTGCGGCGCGAGCTCCTAGGCGAGGAAAGGGGCTTCTGTCTCATGCCAAAACTCGGTTTTGGCTCAAACATTCCATGTTTTGAATCGTGTTATGCATGCCTTATAACCACAAAGTCATGAAAACATCAAAATCATGAAGTTAAAGATTTTGTTACACCCCCATACTCACATGTTCGATTTCTTGATGAAAATGATAAAGTGTTAAACTTGTGAGTCGGAAAACCATTTTGTAAGAAAAGAGTGTTGCTTTGCTTTAGTGTAGATTAGTATTGAGTTGGTCGAATGGGTTGGCCGAATGTACGGCGACGATAGAAAACAAAATGTGTAAGGCTTGTGTTTTCAATCGGTAGGTCGAAAACACGTGTCGATTTATTGACTTAAGAAGTCAATGTCTAGAATTTTAAGGGAGAAAAGAAGGGGCGGACTCTCGCGTACTTGTAAATGGGGGTGAAATGGGGGTATTTATAGAGGAATGAGTGGTGTTGGTTGCTTGAGGTGGTTTTTGGTGACATGGCCTCCTAGGAAGCCCAACGAGGCATGAGCCTATTGGCGACAGAAGGGGGTGTCTTGTCCTTTTCCCCAATTTGTATTTTGCTCTTTTTTCTATCTTAGGTTTTGTTAGGATGTGTTTTGTGGTTGATTGTGTTTGCTTAGGGGTGTAAGCTTGTTTTTGTGTGTTATTTAGGGTGGGTATTTGTGCTTGACTCGAGTTTGATTTATATTGAGTCGGGATTTGAATTTTTAGTCGGTTTTGTGTCCCGTCTAATTAGTGTCATGTTGAACCAATCGTCGTGCATAAACGTTTTTTCCGACGCACTGTCATAAAAATGGTCGATTAAAGCAACGATTTCCGAAATATGTTATAGTCCGATAATAGTCGGGTAATTGTTGGGATTCCGAAGATACCGGGTATCTACAGAGCCCCCACTTTGACTGAGACTTAGACAAGGCGAAAGTCAAAGTATAGCCTCCAAGTCAATCGAAGATTACAACCTAAAGATTATTTCAACGTCGAGGCGGCTCAAAAGGGTTTGAACAAAGGACCTGTCATCGGGAAGGGCAACGTCAAGGCGACTTGGGGATTCGAGTTAAGGACCTGTAGTCAAGAACATTTTAGAGTCTGTCGACTGCCGCTGGGGATGGTTTAAAGTCCGTTAGACTACGTATAAAGCCTCGCCAGCCATAAGAAGAAGCCATACCTGAGGTGTCGTCGGGATATGTCCTTTAATTATGTCAATTGATGTTGCCCGGGCAGGTGGACTTGCCAGTCGGCCGATGTTGCTTGTGCGTAGAGACTCACCAGCCATTGAAGTTGCTCGTGCGTAGAGACTCGCAAGCCATTAAAGTTGCTCATGCGTAGAGACTCGCCAGTCATTGAACTTCAAATGACTGATTACGGGAAATGGTCGAATTGTCGAGTCAACTTCAAGAGATTGCCTGCTAATGACTTCCACCCAGGTTGACTGACTGCGGAAATGGTCGATTTTTCGTGTCCATCTCAAGAGGTTGTTACGTTAATTGAATTTCTAGAGAAAGGTAGATTCCGCTTGGGAAAGAGGTGTTTTAGAGTTCTTTGCTTTGCCTGATGTCGGATTGTCGTTGTTTACACATGCAGACCTGCCAGTTGTCAAGGGATGACTATATGGGGAGATTTTTTGGAAAGTTTTGCTGGGGAGTCCGTGCCGTAGAAGCCATCTGCATTGTGTTTTATGCGCTTGGGGGAGTAGGACTTTCATGACTCGGGCCTTTATCTTGAGTGCGTGTTTGTAATCGCGATTTATAATCTAGGGAATAACGATTTTGAATTCCGTTACTCGCAATTTTGCGAAATTCGAAAGAGATAGCGAATTTTAATTTCGCATTTTAATTTGGATTATTTGATATGAATACTCTGAACTATGGGTGTGCTGCTCATAATACTTCAAACTTTGTTTTAACTACCAATATACCGAACAATTAAACTCATTCGCTTATATTACAATAGATTAACGGGTAACCTGATAAACAGGTCACCTTTCATTTTAAACTAATTTAACCTCTTTTAACCCATCTTTTTCTTTTCTCTGTCATTTTTTTTACCTTTTCTCTTTATTTTAATTAAGAGGCTTGAAATCCGGCATTACTCATTGATGGTTTCGGACTTTCGGTACTTTCTCGGGCTGGGCTTTTTAAAGAGGCAAAGATCTTTATTAAGGAAAACCAAATTGGAAAGCACACTGGGGTGCTAAGAGCTATATTAAACAGTTGTAGAATCCATCGAAAGATAACAACGGATAAAAAAATCATTGAACAACTCTGTCAATTACAACCCTGTAGTGCTGACAATTAGATTCTATTATCAAATTGGTATGCTACCAGAAGAAATTCGGATATGGTACACAAATTGAAGAAAATAATTACATATTTATGGTTTGTGCATAAAAGGGCTGATAGTTGTATAGAGTTTCACAATAAAAATCCATGTATTTGGAACCGCGGACATGTCCAACACGAGATATGTAGAATTATATGAGGAATTTCAGTACTGGTGAAGAAAATAGAACAAGAAGGCTTTGCTTTTTACCCTAATTTCAGTCTCGACGAGCATAGTGAATTGGTTACCATTTCCTACGATTTGATCAGTACAAAAAGTTCTTGTATTTTTCGATACCTTATGAATTTTATGAAGACGATGATGGGCGCTTTATTTAAGGAACAATGGAGTAAAGATAGAATGTAGTAAGGGAGAAGAAGAAGATGGAGTACCGTTATAATGGAGGAGAGAGAGAGAGAGAAAAAAAAAATATTTGAAGAAAAAAATTGGCAGGAGACGTAACAAGGAGAAGGAAGAAGATGGATTAAAGGGAAAAAGTGGGCCCAATCAAAAGTAACCTATTATTACAGGTTATTAAAACACCAATTCTATTTAAAGAGAAGGGTGATAATTGTTGGGTATATTGGTAGTTAAAATAAAGTTTATAGTATTTTGAGTAGCACACTCATAGTTCAGAGTATTCCTATCAAATAGTGCAATTTGAAATGTGGGAATAACGGTTTTTAATTCCGAAATTGGAATTTTGTGGAATTTGAGAGGAATAACGGTTTTTAATTTTGCTATTTACAATTTGAAATGTGAAAAATAATGGTTTTTAATTCTGCCATTTGAATTTTGGGAATTTTTAGAGAAATAGCAATTTTTAATTTCGCTATTTACAATTTGAAATGTGGAAAATAACGGTTTTTATTGTCGTTATTTGAATTTCGAGAGAGATAGCGATTTTTAATCTCGCTATTTTCAATTTGAAATGAGTTATGGGTTATAACTCGCAAAATGGGTATTCGTCGAATGATTGGGCTTGAAAGCCTAAAATTCGTGAAAATAGAAAGGGAACCCCTAAAGGGGCGTGAGCCATTCAGCGATACAAAGGGGTTTCCCTATTTTTCATAAAACAGACGCGAGGTGTTATAGCTCGTCATTCATCTTCTTTTTCGATAAAAATCGCACAAAAGCTCTCAAATCGCACATTTTCGATTTTTTTTCATTGTTTGGATTCGTGCTATAATCATTATGTCATCTCAAGGTATGTAAATCCCCTCAATTCCATTTGTTTTTGCTCTTGTTTTAGTTAATTCACACGGGATAAACCCTAGTCCGTCTTAAATCGATTTTGGCATTTTTGCCTTGCTCGATTTTTGGTGCAATTGTTGCTTGAATTAGGTTAGAAATCCGTCTAGGAGTATAGGGATGCTTTTAGATTGTATTTTGGTCACCGTTCATGTCCCTTTTATGCGAAAAACGTGAATAAGGTGCAAGACCACCTTATTTTGCAAAAACCATGTTGGTTGCTTGAGTTGTAGACCCCGCTAGGTTGCATTGTAGTCGGGAAAGGTAGCTTTCGCCACATGAAATGCTTGTTGCTCGCAAGGGGCTTGAATTTGCATTTTGCATTAGTCAGACAGTCTTATGCTGACATAATAAGCATCTGTTTGGGCTCAAACTGATCCGTTTTGTTTTGTTATGTTCCCTAAAGATAGTTTAGGTCACATTAGGACATGATCGGATCACGTTGCTTTGCCGTGGCTGCAATTTGAATTTTTGGCCTTTTTTGGGCTTTGTTGAGGTGTTGTGCTGGAGATTGCATTTTTGCGAGCTTTGTTTAAGCAGAGGGTTGTTTATTTTTTTTTTTTTGGCTTGTTTTGGACCCGTCTTTTGTCTGAAAATGGCGGGTTGGTGGTATTTTTTGTTAGTTTGTATTTTGTATAGGTAGGGTGGAAATGGGCGAGTTTTCCTTTGTTGGTTTGTTTGTTTTTGCAGGTCATCTTTTTGGCTGTTTTTGTTCTTAGGGCTTTGCTTGTTTTGTGCCGTCGTAATGCCAAAATTTTGACTGACACGGGTTGTTTTGTTTGGTTTCAGAAGAATATTTGGGGGCTTCTAGGCCCATTGGTCCTGAGTTCGAGACTCGGGAGGAGGAGGAGGAGGTCGTGAGGACCTTAGGATATTTGGCCCAGTTTGGACCGGTAGGTGCCTCGAGGCACGTGTCCGAGGCAGTTGTTGAGGATGTCGTTGAGAAGGCCGTTGTTGAGGTGGCCGTCGAGGTGGCCACTGAGGTTGTTGTTCAGCATAGGGTGGTTAGCGGTGTTGGAGGGACTCGGGCGGAGTTCATGTGATGAGCGTTGTTGTCATTGCTCAATCAAACACATTTATACCCAACTACTAGCATAGCAAGCAAGTCGAGGTCGAACCCAAAGAACGAGGGTACTCAAATTGTTCAATCTAATTGTAGTTACACTAGGTTTGTCACAATTCGTTGGGTTGATGGTTCTAAACTAATAAAACCAATGAAAGTTAAACAAGCAATAAAAAAAGGGTGTGAACAAATGATAAACAATAATACGAAATCATGGGATCATAGGGGAATCATGGTGAGATTAAACAAACAAGTTTCATAGATGTAAGCAATTATTATTGTTGGAATCGATTTAATGTTGATACCGTTCAGGTACCAAAAATAAATACCTATTACTACTAACAGAAGTCAGTGGTAAGTAGGGTCGATCTGCACAGGGAGATGGGAAAAATGTCAGCTTAACTAAGTCCGTCAAGGTAACCAGTTCTCTGGGACTTTTAATTGTTATTCTAATCTAATAAGGTCAAAGGAGAGAAAAAGAGCAAGAGAGTAGAACGTAGACAAGCAGAGAGAAAGCAGCTAAGACAGTCGGTTTACCATGATTCTCAAGAAATGTAATCTAAGGTCTCAGGTCAATGCAAATTCAATATACAGGGCAATGGATATCTCCTTCCGGTCTCAATCCGCCCTAACACACTATTCGCTTAGCTTCCGCCCTCACTAGAGTGCCCTAATGTTCGCTACTGGTCTTACCTTTTCTAATCTTCCGATCTAGGTCAAGGTGTACCGTGATTAATTACATATTTTAATCGACTCAAATAGACAAGAACAGTTATAGGTAACGATTAACAACATAGATCAATTTCACATCAAACCTAATTACTTATTTCACAATTTCCTTAAAATCATGGCTACCCTATGTCTTAGCAAGGGAGAATTAGCTATACATAATCATTGAACAAGCAACAACAATACATAAACCAAAGAAATTCGACATAGCAAATGTATGAAGGAAAGAAACAACAATAAAGATTAAAGGGAAGAATAGGTAATAAACCAAATAATTGAATATACATCAAGAGTAGAGTAAGAGTACCGATTGCAAGCAATAATAATCCGTAGTTAGGGTTCAAGAACAAGGTCTAAGAGATTAGAGAGAAAAGTGTCGAGGGAAGGAAAAGGGAAGAAGAGATAGGAGTCTCATACTGCCGTCATACTTATATCTAAATACAAAGCCCAATCTCGAAAATAGTCTAAAACTCGCATAAAACACAAAGTCTCTCGATCGAGGATAAGGCTTGAAAATCGTTTCGATCGAATGAAGATGGAGTTCGATTGAGTACTCCTTGTAACATCTATCTCGATCGAGTGACAGAAAAGCTCGATCGAGTGATTCTTGGTGGATAAAGCATTCGATCGACCATATAGTGTAGCAAAACTGGTCGATCGAGCTATATTAGCACGTGTGGACTCCTTGACACCTTTCGAGGCTACTTCATGTTGGGATTCTTTAATCTCATTTGTTTACATATTGAAAATGTGAATAATTATTTTAGTCATAAAATTAATTCAAGATCTTATGTATGCAAAACAAATACAAGAGTAAGGAGAAAATCGGTTCCTTACATTTGATATTTCGGATATATGGGCACTAGTAAGGTCACATACCTTAGGTAGTTCTTGAGCTTTCCTTATGGATGAACAAGATTCAAGTGTATAATCTCTCCCCAAGGATTGTACCAAGATAATACCCTTAATAGTTTAAATTATTATGAGATTAGTATTAATAAAAACTACCTTAAAAATAGACGCAAAATAATTTGTATTTTTGCTCTTGAAAATTTCGGTCAAGAGAAGGATTTTATGAGCTCTCTTGTTCTCTCAAAAATTTAGAGTAAAAGGAACCACTAGTAAAAAATATAACATGTATCTTTTTTACAACTTATAGAATGAATAAAAATGTAAGAGAAAAACTCTTCTTTTTCTCTTTGGGAAATCAGGTAGCATGGGAGGAGAGGAGCCAATGCATGAGCTTATTTTCTTCCCAAGAATAATAGGTTTGCATGGCTATGAAATAGGTCATCATTGTGTTTCTTTGGAATAAATAAATTAGACAACACAAACCTAATACTCCCTCCATAAAACCGGTTATTACCCATAAAAGGGAGGTCCATTTTATTTTTGTCATTTGTCAATTGTGACATATGTGACATGTTACTTGACATGTTACATTATAATGTATTTGTAACATATTAAAAATCATCATATAACTAATTATGTCACATACAAAAATAATTAGTAATTCATAATTATTTGTACCAAAATGGGCCATATAATTATAAACTACAACAACTTGTATTTATAATAAATTATTCATTCTATTTTTAATTGTTTCATAAACAATAAATTAATCTAAGTAATAAAAAAATTCGATTACTTAGACCGAATCTTATTTAATAAAATTACAATAAGACACGTAATTTTACTCACAAAATCACTCGTCAATTTTAAGGAATTTAATTAACCCGTATCGTCATACGATTAATTAAATAATCAATTAAGAGCATTACCCTATAGGTATGACCTTAGGGGATCAACTGGTCACCACCATCGTACGACGGTAATGTCAAACTCTAGTCAGCCAATCATTACCGATATGTGTGGTCCAGTTGACTAAGAAGTATTACTTTCCCTCATGTATTCTTAATATGAGATTTAAATATGTGATCTCAAAATGATCAACAATGTGATCGCATTATTGTCGGGGATACTCCAACAATCTCCCACTTGTCCTCGACAAGTGTGCATCACCAATTCTCTTGTCCTATTACTATCTCCCACTCAATGCAAGGTGTCTTTTAGGTCGTACTTGCAAGTGATCATATTGAGAGTGGTTTCCTCGATCTAGAGAACAACTGATTGACCGGAATTATCTACCATAGATACCTTCCGAGTGTGGCCACGCATTTCCAGTTCATTACTCCTCGAGTGGCTCTCAGATATTGTTATAACCCTGATAAGGGGTGGAAAATTCCTATCGCACTATTCCCTTCGACTAGCCACAACTCATCATAGCCCAAAATAAGCCCTTTTAACCCCATTTACGAAGGTCGTAGGAACATAAATCAAAGTTACTCTGAAACTATGCCAACTTGAGCGAACAGTTTTTAGTCAAAAGAATCGACTCATTAGAATACTATAGTAGCTCTTGCCATGACCAGGCCGTATGAAGTAGTCATAATTTCCCCTAGCGGTGATGGTCATTGGTCCACATACATCGGTATGTATAAGTCCCAATAGTTCACTAGCTCGAGTCCCTTTACCACTAAAAGGATTACGAGTCATTTTTCCTAGGAGGCAAGATTCGCATATATCATATGATTGAAAATCAAATGGCTTAATAACATTAGTGGAAACTAATCTTTTGATGCGATTCTCGTTGATATGACCCAATCGACAATGCCAAATGTATGATTCATTTGGATCACTTGATTTGAGTTTCTTCGATTGTATATTATAGTTGTCTTTACTTGGATTAGAATTTTCTTATACATAATGCCATTAATAGAAGAGCCTCGACCTATGACCAAGTCATTTCTTGAAATAATACAACAATTGTTTTTAATGGCATAATTAAAACCCTCTATGTCTAACGTAGCAATTGAAATAATGTTCTTAGAAAGAGAAGGTACATAAAAACAATTATGCAAATACAACTCAAATCCATTTGCTAAAACAGGGACATAAGTTCCCTTGGATATAGCCGTTACCCTAGCTCCATTCCCAAGACGGAGGTCAACATCGCCCTTGCTCAGCTTTTCCACGTTTCTTAGCCCCTGTAAATGATTACAAAGGTGATAACCACAACCGGTATCTAATACCCACGTTGTGGTGGAAGTAAAATTTACATCAATAACATAAATTTCAGAAGGAATTTTACCGAGTGGAATAACAAGTCCATCCCTAATATTTCCCAAATATATGGGGCAATTCCTCATCCAATGTTCTATGCATGACAATAATGGCATTTATCATCAACTTTGGCTCCTTTGGTAGTCCCACTAGCCATCTTGTTTCCATTGTTGAATCTTCTACCTTCTTTCCCTTCCTTTTGAACCACTTTCCTTTAGTTGCAAGAGCTTGCTTGCTAGAACTCCCACTAGTTTAGGCATCCCTTTCTTCCAAAGATAAGGATCTCATAGATTTAGCGAGATGGTCTTCCCGAGACACATTCACAAAAGATCTAGTCATAGTAGGAGGTATGGTGGAAGTAATGAAATTAAGGTTTCCATCGGAACCGATCCCAAAATGAAGCTCGCTAGTAGTATCGAGATTGTGGTTGGAGCAAATATCGTCAAATAAGTTATAACAAGACTCAATGGTAATAGGTGTTGTTGCATTAGTAGGATCCATTGCGATATATAAACTACAAACATGGAGGTAAAGGAAATATTATCATTTGTCATTTGATCAAACTTGCAAACATTTTTAAACAAGTTTTAAACATTTATATAGTGACCTCCACCCAACTATTATAAATGAACCCGAGATCCAACTTCATATCAATTCGGGCACGGTGAGCCGATTCATCCCTTATCAATATAACTCGGTGGATTAACTCTTTAATCGATTCTACTTCTAGAAATCTCGGTCGATAAAATTACTCTAATATTTATCTTTAGCCAGGAACACATGCGACTACGGTCATGAATACTTCCGTTGAGCTCAATCCAAATTTCGATGTAATAAATTTTTACTACCCACTTACCCAACGTAACAAGTTTAGCACCCCGGTGAGCCGAGCCTACTTCCTTATGAAATTGGGATTCATGGTTTCTACTATTTGATAAGGCTAATTCTCAATTATTATTTAGTGAGAGGTCTTGTCAATTTATTATCCATCACGTTTTAAGTGAACTAAAGCGGTGAACTACGATAATTATAATTGACATGGTCGATGACTCGATAAAATAAAACGCATGTTTAGTTATGGCGATTTAGCGATGCATGCAAACATATAAATAAATGCTAAACATAAAACATAAAATCCTAGTATGGCGTTCCTAAAAAGAAAATTTAATTAACTATTAGAAATTCGGAAACCAACTCCATTGGTCCCTTGAACTTCACATGGCACGCATTCCAAGGCAACACCGTCTTGTCGGAACGCCTTTCCTAAAGGCACCGTCTTCAAGGATCTCCGGAACTACAAGTAATAATTAAAAATTACATAATTTCCTATTATACATTTGTAATAAAAATAAATCTATTAAATTACAAAACGGTGATACTTGATCACAAAAATTACAACCGAATCGATATTCCCATACATTCCGGGTAATACCAATTAAAACTAAGGTCATACTAAGTAAAATTACATAATTCAAAAATTATATAAATAAAAAATATGACAATCATAAATAAAATACAGCATTAAAATATGTATGAACATGCTTAATTTTATGCCAAATCGCCTTTAAAGAGCTAACATCGTATATTTTTCTCGATTTTATGGATTTGAATGATTATTAACTGTTAAAATCATGAAACATTTCATAAATCACATTCATGTTCAAGTTAATTACCAATTACCCTAACCTTTTAGGACTCAAAATTTAGTCTTCACCAAAATTTCGACAATAATTCAACTTGAATTTCTAATATTGTTCATTTGGACTCAAAATATATATAAAAACTCCAAATTAAATTAAAATAATTTCAAAATTTCAAATTTAAACTCTTGAACATTCTGGAACAATTCCATGACATTCATAATGTTCAAAACATAGGTTAAAAATTTCGAAAATCTCCCGAGAAAAACATTGTTGTGGTTTATCGAATTTGACAAATAAAATCATTAAAGCATAAGAAAAATAAATTAATCAACTCTTCACTTTTAGATATGATAAGTGGGATAAATAAGCAACATTGGACGTTTTTCTTACGTCATGAAATATGTTTTAGCATTATAGGCTAATTTAAGTCACTATTTATTGAATTTTTACTCAAAAATTCATAAGTCATGCAAAAGGAGTTCAATCCATCTAAAAAATTTACACACACTGAGTAAAAATGCATGTGACAACATATTAAATTTTCATGACCAGATAACCTATAACCTATAAAATTCATATTTTATGCAAAATGACTTTATTTTACACGAAATTTAACATGCAACTAGTATATTATATTTCTGAAATCACATCCAAAAATCACTGAAAAATTCGAAGTTCAACTATTTTTCGTCCAAAATTGAAATTTTTCTCATAAAAATCACATTTTAATGTCAATAATATATATAATGAACAATAAAATCCATAAATCATCCCATATGACCTAAAATCCATTTAGGACCAGAAACTTATAACATGTAAAATTATTTCATGATTTATCTTCATAAATCCTAACTAACAAGTTTTATTTGTTAACTAATTAACTCGGAAAAACAAACCTGATTTTGCATGCAACAACCTTGTGCTCTGATACCACTTGTTGGGATTCTTTAATCTCATTTGTTTACATATTAAAAATGTGATCATTAATTTAGTCATAAAATTAATTCAAGATCTTATGCATACAAAACAAATACAAGAGTAAGGAGAAAATCGGTTCCTTACATTTGATATTTCGGATATATGGGCACTAGTAAGGTCACCTACCTTAGATAGTTCTTGAGCTTTCCTTATGGATGAACAAGATTCAAGTGTAGAATCTCTCCCCAAGGATTGTACCAAGATAATACCCTTAATAGTTTAAATTAATATGAGATTAGTATTAATAAAAACTACCTTAAAAATACACACAAAATAATTTGTATTTTTGCTCTTGAAAATTTCGGTCAAGAGAAGGATTTTATGAGCTCTCTTCTCTCAAAAATTTAGAGTAAAAGGAACCACTAGTAAAAAATATAACATGTATCTTTTGTACAACTTATAGAATGAATAAAAATGTAAGAGAAAAACTCTTCTTTTTCTCTTTGGGAAACCGGGTAGCATGGGAGGAGAGGAGCCAATGCATGAGCTTATTTTCTTCCAAAGAATAATAGGTTTGCATGGCTATGAAATAGGTCATCATTGTGTTTCTTTTGAATAAATAGATTAGACAACACAAACCTAATAATCCCTCCATAAAACCGGTTATTATCCATAAAAGGGAGGTCCATTTTATTTTTGTCATTTGTCAATTGTGACATATGTGACATGTTACTTGACATGTTACATTATAATGTATTTTTAACATAATAAAAATCATCATATAATTAATTATGTCACATACAAAAATAATTAGTAATTCATAATTACTTGTACCAAAATGGGTCATATAATTATAAACTACAACAACTTGTATTTATAATAAATTATTCATTCTATTTTTAATTGTTTCATAAACAATAAATTAATCTAAGTAATAAAATAGTTCGATTACTTAGACCAAATCTTATTTAATAAAATTACAATAAGACACGTAATTTTACTCACAAAATCACTCGTCAATTTTAAGGAATTTAATTAACCCGTATCGTCATACGATTAATTAAATAATCAATTAAGAGCATTACCCTATAGGTATGATCTTAGGGGATCAACTGGTTACCACCGTCGTACGACAGTAATGTCAAACTCTAGTCAGCCAATCATTACTGATATGTGTGGACCAGTTGACTAAGAAGTATTACTTTCCCTCATGTATTCTTAATATGAGATTTAAATATGTGATCTCAAAATGATCAACAATGTGATCGCATTATTGTCGGGGACACTCCAACACTTCACGCATCTCTAAGTGAAAGATTCCGGGCTCCGATTCCTTATTCTCCAAAATGCATGCGAATAGGACAAGTTTAGGCTCAATTTTGCTCCTTCCTGGTCTGTACCTGCAATTTACACAACACAAACTGAAGTAGACTATTCGGGGGCATTTGTAGCTAGATGCCACGTAAATGACACAGAAATGCGTGTAAAAATGAGGTAAAAACCATATATAAAATACACGCATCAAATATCCCCAAACCAAACATTTGCTTGTCCCCAAGCAAACTATGAATGCAACTATAGACAACTAACAGAACGGGAGTAACTTATCAGCTACAAATCATCCACCCAAACCAATTTAATGCAACAACTAACAAATTGGCAATAAGTAAGTGCAAACGAGTTAAATCAATGCCTCAAACTACTGAACCGTCGACCTTGCAAGACTCAAAGATATCGGACTCTCACGGATCGCTCATCACACAAATTAGGCACGGGGTGATTATATAAGTAAGAGATAGAAAGAAGTAAAGATACTCACCTAACTCGACCTATAAGAGCATGCATGCAGTCTAACATGAATAAAATCTCTACAACCGTACATATGCATTCCAACCAGCTAATTACCAAGACACATGCCGAGGACTTACATTTGGGTAAGTGAGGTAATGGGTAAGAATGGGCTATAATGAATTTGGAAATGTGGACTTAGTAGCCAAGCTAGGCAACAACGGATCCAAATTAGAAACACTTCCCAACTTCATACTCAATATATCAATACAAAGCAAACAGTGCTAATTTGCAGCACAAAACTCACTATCACCATTATATCGTCAACTCCCGATAAGATAGAAATATATCATGGGAGCAAAAATCACAACATAAAATAATTCTTGGCTCATGATTTTTCATAATAATCTTTTTCTTTCTTTTTTTCTTTCCACATTCCTTTTTTTCATTTTTCACAACTTTTCTTTTCATTTATATTTTTCCATTCCCTTCAGCATTTCCACCAATCTTCTCAAACCGGATATGTAACCATATTGCAATGAAACATTCCCAACAGCTACTATTACTAGCTCGGCTAGGGTAGGCAAAATTATAGATTATAGCTATATAGGACAAAATGGGCAATTTGGCTATGTGGAGCTCATGGGTAGAATGAAATAAAGGGAACCGCCTCTCCTAACATGTGTCACCAACCACAGACCGAATGCATACAGGTATCAAGCAGACTGAATTCATCTTTATGCAAATTGATGTTACATGCCTTATAAAGAGTACTACTCTCACATCCTATATGAAACTGGTCATGAATGTGACCAGTTTATTAAGCTCTAACCTTATAATGTAAATGTAGCTTGCCAATATTAGAGTCAAGTCTATCCGTTCAGATAAGAGTGAAACAAAAACTCGTAGATTATGCACATTCCAATGCCAATAGAATGTCAAGAATATGCAAGGTAAGGGTAAAGGGACTCAAAATAGCGTAGAAGTTCAACGTTCCGACTCAATCTAATTGCAGTAGTAGACGTGAAATTTTTTAAATTTTTTGAATTTTTACGGTTTTTATTTGTGAATCAAGACAACAATGCATGCGAAAATAAAGAAACGTGCAAACGGAAATGCAACAAAAAATGCAGATACAGATATGGAATGCATACCTCCCCAAACCAAACTGTACAATGTCCTCGTTGTACCAATAATAGGGAAAGAAATGCAAACTAAAGAGAAAAGAAGAACGGGAGTCGGAAAACTTACAAGATGACGTAAAAGGAGGGACCTCCCCAAACCGACCATGAACATGGGCGGTCACGTATAGCCTAGTAGCATCGCAGCAGGCGAGATATGGTAGCAGAACTCGATCGAGAAAGGCAGAGAGGTTCGATCGAGTAGCTAAGGTTCCATAAATGCTCGATCAAGGAGATTTCGTGCTCGATCGAGAAGTATGGATTTGCAGGGATTAGATCGAGCAAGGCAGACGTTCGATCGAGAGGAAAACCCAGCAGAAGTGCTCGATCGAGTGAGAAAACCACTCAATCGACCCAATCACCTGAAAAATCGCAACCCAAAGAGCACAAAACTAACACGAGTAGCACAAGTTCAGCGTTTGTTCGTAACGAAAGTCTAAACACACAGCAGAAAATAAAATAACTAGTTCAAACAAAAGTAAAACAAAACCGTCCGGGTGCCTCCCGGATAGCGCAGGTTTAAGAGGTCCCGCATGACCTTTCTGGCTTCAATTAACTGGCTCTTCAGGATTGTCGAAGTACAGGACTTCAACTCGGTTATCTGCATCATTTGCTTCATAGTAATGCTTCACGTATTGGCCATTGACCTTGAACCTATTTCTCTCGGAACTTTCTAACTCAACGGACCCAAATTTAGTGACAGCTGTCACTGTATAGGGGCCACTCCACCTGGACTTCACCTTGCCAGGAAATAAGCGCAATCGGGCATTAATTAGCAACACCTTATGCCCGACATGGAATTCTCGAGGTATGATCTGTTTGTCGTGCCATCTCTTCGTCTTCTCTTTGTAGATGCGTGAGCTATCATAGGCATTTAGCCTAAACACCTCCAGTTCATCTAGCTGCAATAAACGGTTCTGACCACATAGCTTAGGATTAAAGTTTAGTTCACGAATGGCCCACCAAGCCTTACACTCTAACTCATCAGGTAAATGACAGGACATCCCATAAACCAGCCGATATGGTGATGCACCAATCAGTGTTTTAAAGGGACTCCGATAAGCCCATAATGTGTCTTCCAGTTTAAGACTCCAATCTTTCCGTGATTTAGAAACTACCTTAGCCAAAATCTCCTTAATCTCTCAATTAGAGACCTCAACCTGCCCACTAGCTAGTTTGGGGATGATACCCCAAACCGCGCCGGTGTTGGACACCAACCTTAGACAATATAGAAGTTAGTTTCTTTTCTTTAAAATGCATTCCCCCATCACTAATGACGACCCTAGGGACACCAAATCGGGGAAAGATAATCTTTTTGAACATTTTAATCACGGTCTTGGCATCACAATTAGGGGAAGCAATCGCCTCCACCCACTTAGACACATAATCTACAGCTACCAAGATATACCTGTTACCTTTGCTAGACGGGAAAGGTCCTTAGAAATCAATGCCCCAGACATCAAAAACCTCGACCTCTAGGATACCATTTTGTGGCATCTCATGTCTCTTATAAATATTCCCGGAGCGTTGGCAAGCATCACAAGCTGAAATAAACACCTTAGCATCAGCAAACAAAGTAGGCCAGTAAAAGACAGACTGAAGTACCTTAACCACGGTGCGCGATGGACCATGGTGACCATCATAAGAGGATGAATGGCAGCCCTCTAAGATTGCCTTGGTCTCCCACTGCGGAATACACCGTCTTTAGAGACCGTCTGCATACTCCTTAAACAAATAAGGATCATCCCAGAAGTACTGCTTAGCTTTATAGAGAGAACGCTTCCTCTGCTTATAAGAAAGGTTAGGTGGCAGCACGCCACTAACAACATAAATAGCTAAATATGCATACCAAGGGTTATGGTTAATAATAGAAGACAAAATAGCAAATAATGAATCATCGGGAAAAGAATCATCAATAGATAAGGAATCTTCTCCCTCTTGCTGTGATAGTCGCGACAGATGATCAGCTACTACGTTCTCAGCACCCTTCTTATCTTTGATCTGCAAATCAAACTCCTGAAGAAGGAGTATCCACCTCAGCAATCGTGGTTTAGCTTCCTTCTTAGCAAGAAGGTGTCTCAGCGCTGCATGGTCAGTAAAGACAGTAACTTCTGACCTATCAAATAATAACGAAAATTTTCTAGCGCATTGACCACAGCTAACAGCTCCTTCTCAGTGGTAGTGTACTTCACTTGAGCCTCATCCAGAGTTCGGCTGGTATAGTATATTGCATTTAAAGCTTTGTCATTCCTCTGGCCTAGCATCGCTCCTAGTGCATAATCACTAGCGTCGCACATAATCTCAAACGGCAAGTCCCAGTTGGGAGGCTGTATAATCGGCGTCGAGATCAAGGCCTGCTTCAACCTGTTAAAAGCAGAAAGACACTTATCAGTAAATGCGAAGGAGGCATCCTTAAGCAACAGCTGTGTAAGTGGTTTAGCAATTTTTGAAAAGTCTTTGATAAATCGGCGATCTAAGCCAGCATGACCAAGGAAACTCCTCACTCCTTTGACATTAACAGGAGGAGGTAATTGCTGATTCACTTGCACCTTTGCTTTATCAACCTCAATCCCCTATCAAAAACTAAGTGCCCTAAGACAACTCCATCGTTGACCATAAAGTGGCACTTCTCCCAATTAAGCATAAGATTAACCTCAATGAAGCACTGCAACACTTTATCAAGGTTAGACAGACAGTCAGCAATGTCACTTCCATAGACACTAAAGTCGTCCATAAAGACTTCCATAATAGACTATATATACTAAAAAAATATCCCCATCATGCACCTTTAGATGGTGGCAGAGGCATTACATAAACCGAAAGGCATCTTGCGATAAGCAAAAACACTCTGAGGACAAGTAAAAATAGTATTTTTCTGATCATCTGGATGAATAGGGATCTGAAAGAACCCTGAGTATCCATCTAGATAATAGAAAAACTTATTAGAAGCTAACCTTTCTACCATTTGATCAATGAAAGGAAGAGGAAAGTGATCTTTCTTTATGGCGGCATTCAGCTGTCTGTAATCTATACACATTCGTCAACCAGTTACTACTCTAGTAGGTATCAACTCATTTTTGTCATTCTTGACCACAGTAATCCCTCTTTTCTTAGGAACTACCTGAACTTTACTCACCCACTTATAATGACCAACAGAATAGATAATACCTGCATCAAGCAGCTTCATTACCTCAGCCATCACAACGTCCTGCATCTTCTGGTTCAGTCGGCGCTGATCCTGTCTGCAAGGTTTGTGATCTTCCTCAAGCTCAATTCTGTGCATATAAATGTCAGGACTAATTCCCTTAATGTCATCCAATGAATAACCCATAGCTTTCCTATTTTTCTTAAGCACAGCTAACAAAGCGGTCAGCTGATCATCATCCAATTTGGCACTAACAATGACTGGATATTGCTCTGTATCATCTAAGAAAGCATATTTAAGATGAGAAGGAAGAGGCTTACACTCAGGTACCTTTAACTCAATGGCGCAAAGAGTATTGATCATTTGTTCAACTGTCTCTCCTTCAGCATCTGTGAGTTCATGCTCATCTAAAGCAGCTTCAAGCAAATCCAACACAGCATCATTATTTTCTGGGTTATTTTCACACTCATCTAAAAGCATCAAAGCTTCTAGTGGATCCCTTATAAAAGAACCCGACCAGAAATCATAAAGAGACTCGTCAACAATATCAACTGAATAGCAAGTATCCTCTATCATTGGCCGAGCAAGTGTACTGGGCTGACTAAAAGTGATCGTATCATCCCCCACTATAAGAGTCAAACTGCCATGTTTGACATCAATAATGGCCCCAATTGTACAGAAGAATGGTCTTCCTAGTATAATTGAGGTCCGGGTATCCTCAGCTATGTCTAAAACAATAAAGTCCACTGGTATAAAGAACTTGCCTACTTTGACAGGCACGTCCTCTAAGATACCCAAGGGTCGTCTTACAGATCTATCAGCCATCTGTAATGTAATGTTAGTCATTTTAAGGTGACCCATATTAAGGTGACCCATATTAAGCTTCTTGCAGACAGAAAAAGGCATGACACTGACACTAGCTCCTAAATCACAAAGGGCCTTGTCTATCACTTCATTCCCTATAGTACAGGTAATAGAGAAACAACCCGGGTCATTCATTTTCGGTGGAGCTTTGTTAAGAAGTAAATTACTAGACTCTTCCATAAATGCAATAGTCTCGAATTCACTAAGCTCTCTCTTACGCGTCAAAATGTCTTTCATAAATTTTGCGTAAGTAGGTACCTGGGTAATAAGTTCTGTAAAAGGGACGGTTACCTGGAGATTCTTGAGAACGTCCACAAACTTACCATACTGTCGCTCGACCTTAGCATACTTCAGACGTCCCAGATAACAAACCCTGGTAGCAATACGCAGGCCCGCGACCTTCTCTTTACCTTTATCAGAACGTGACACCTCTACATCAGGGGAAGATGACACGGTAGCGGAATTAGACTTTGAAGTTTACCCTCTGCTGGTACTGGTGTTCAATCGAGTACTAATATCATTCGATTGAAGAGTCTCATCAGGAAAAGCACTCGATCGAGGAATATGCACCTCTCAATCGAGTTCTTCAATTTTAGCATGTTTCGATCGAGAGCCAGAATCACTCGATCAAACAGTATTTCCTGCCAAGTTACTCGATCGAGAGGAATTATCTCCTCGATCGAATTCTTCAATTGGGGCATTTCTTTATCGAGTTGGAATTATGTTCGATCGAGGGCCTGCTTTGGATAAATCACTCGATCGAGCTGCAGGATGATGTTCAGCAGGGACATCGTCACTTAACTCCTCAAAATCAATATTCGGGGTCTTATCAGCTATCACAACCCCGTCTTCCGACATTTTTTGTCCATCATAAGTAAGACCGCTTCGGAGATTTATGGCATTAACCAGGTCACATGGAGGTGATTGATTCACTCGACTTTGCACGAATGAAAGACGCGCAACTTAATCTTGCAACTCCTCTATAGCATTTCATTCTTGTTAGAATTCTTTCCGAACTGATGCATTATGTTCAACACTAGGGACTTCAGTTCTGCGAGCTCTCCATTTGTAGAGGGCGAATCAATTGGTTGTGGCATCGATTTAGAAAGGCTAGAGGTACTTGTTGTTGTCAAATCATCATATAGCTTAGAGAATGGAACTTCTTGCTTGAATTTTTGATAGGCACGGACGCGCTCTAATTCCGCCATACAAGTAATAGGGTCATGCCCCTCCGTACCGCATCTACCACAAACTACCTCCTGCTCAGTTATGGCACAAACTTGTTCATGCACACCCGTAGTTTGAAAAATCTCCGGACTACCAAACCTTCCACTAGGACTTTCCATCTCAGCTACCACCAGCTCATTTACGTACCTACTTCCTCGAGGATTTCCATATTCGGCGATGGCCATTTCTTCAATAAGGTGCCATCCTTGTTCATCTTCAACATTTTTCTGGAATCTCCCCTTGGCCGCGTTGTCGAGAACAGCTCTCTGATCAGGATATAATCCATTGTAGAATTGGGTGCATAGGAACCAACGCTTGAAACCATGATGAGGTACAGAATGAATGAGTCTCTTGAACCTAGTCCAAGCCCCATTCAAATCTTCAGTAGGCAATTGCTCAAATGCAGTGATTTGACCTCTCAACGTATTAGTGCACTGTGGTGGAAAATATCGTCTATAAAAAGCTAGAGCTAGGGAATTCCAGTCAGTAACACCGGCAGCTTCCCTGTCCAAATCTCTCAACCACTCCCGGGAATCATCAGTCCAAGAAAAAGGGAAAAGAACTCCCTTAACCCTATCCTGCGTCACCCCAGCAGCTAAAGGAATGGTGGAGCAATATTCTGTAAAGAGCTCTATATGCCTGCAAGGATCGTCGCCAGGCACCCCCCTGAAGAGATTTCTCTCAACCAGCTGTATATAAGACGGGTGGATCCTAAAGGTCCCCTAATTTGTAGTGGGTAACAAGAAACCTTAAGGAAGATAATCCACCGTAGGTTCTGAATGACTGGCGATGTTCGGCATCTTAGCGAATAGAGTCTATAGCAGGGAAGGTGTGACAATGTTCTCTTCTAGAACGGATTTCCTGCAACACTAATAAAGCACTTGGAAAAATATGATATCAATATCAAGGAATAAATTCCTTGAGACGAGAGACGAACTTAATATAAGCAACAAAATGACGCCATCTCCCCGGCAACGGCGCCAAAATTTTATACTGTCGTCAGGTACCAAAAATAAAAACCTATTACTACTAACAAAAGTTAGTGGTAAGTAGGATCGATCTCCACAGGGAGATGGGAAAAATGTCAGCTTAACTAAGTCCGTCAAGGTAAACAGTTCTCGGGAGTTTTTAATTGTTTATTCTAATCTAATAAGGTCAAAGGAGAGAAAGAGAGCAAGAGAGTAGACAAGTAGAGAGAAAGCAGCTAAGACAGTCGGTTCACCATGATTCTCAAGAAATGTAATCTAAGGTCTCAGGTCAATGCAAATTCAATCTACAGGGCAATGGATATCTCCTTCCGGTCTCAATCTGCCCTAAAAAACACTATTAGCTTAGCTTCCGCCCTCACTAAAGTGCCCTAATGTTCGCTACAGGTCTTACCTTTTCCAATCATCCGATCTAGGTCAAGGTGTACCGTGATTAATTACCTATTTGTGTCGACTCAAACAGACAAGAACAGTTATATGTAACGATTAACAACATAGATCAATTTCGCATCAAACCTAATTACTTATTTCACAATTTCCTTAAAATCATGGCTCCTTTATGTCATAGCAAGGGAGAATTAGCTATGCATAATCATTGAACAAGCAATAACAATACATAAACCGCAGAAATTCAACATAGCAAAGGTATGAAGGAAAGAAACAACAATAAAGATTAAAGGGAAGAATAGGTAATAAAACAAATAATTGAATATAGATCAAGAGTAGAGTAAGAGTACCGATTACAAGCAATAATAATCCGTAGTTAGGGTTCAAGAACAAGGTCTAAGAGAGTAGAGAGAAAAGTGTCGAGGGAAGGAAAAGGGATAACGAGATAGGAGTCTCATACTGCCGTCATACTTATATCTAAATACAAAGCCCAATCTCGAAAATAGTCAAAAACTCGCATAAAACTCAAAATCTCTCGATCGAGTGAAATGAAAACACTCGATTGAGGACAAGTCTTGAAAATCTTTTCGATCGAATGAAGATGGAGTTCGATATAGTACTCCTTGTAACAGCTATCTCGATCGAAGAACAGCAAAGCTCGATCGAGTGATTCTTGGTGGATAAAGCATTCGATCAACCATATAGTGTAGCAAAACTGGTCGATCGACCTATATTAGCATGTGTGGACTCCTTGGCACCTTCCGAGGCTACTTCACGCATCTGTAAGTGAAAGATTCCGGGCTCCGATTCCTTATTCTCCAAAATGCATGCGAATAGGACAAGTTTAGGCTCGATTTTGCTCCTTCCTAGTCTGTGCCTGCAATTTACACAAGACAAACCAAAGTAGACTATTCGGAGGCATTTGTAGCTAGATGCCACGTAAATGACACAGAAATACGTGTGAAAATGAGGTAAAAACCATCAAATGTATATCTTACGAATTCTACGGGAAACTTAGGTCCCGCAGCCGAGTCGGTCAAGACTGTACAACACCTACAAGTCGACTTGGTTTTCCCTATTAATGTGATATGACATAAATGAGTCCTAGAAAGGTTTGGGTCCCGGAGCCGAGTCGGTCAAGACTGTACAACACCTACAAGTCGACTTAATTCTTCCTAATCAACTATATGCATGATCTAACAAGCCTTGAGTTGGTTTATTTCTTAGAAGTCTTGTTGAAAGGATAAGAGAAACATGCTAGGTTGTCAATCAAGCATTTCATCAAACATGACAACTGCAAGAGGCGTATATATAGTAGTAGAAGGATTAGGTTAACTAAGGGCTTAAATGACGATTAAGCCCCTTGAAAGAGGATTAGAGCCTTGCAAGTCCCAGGAGGAACCCCACGGATCCATGGTTAAGAAAAACTCCCTACAACAGAATTCGGGCGACGTGGAGTGGGGTCAGGCTTCCCGACGGGCTGCTTATCTATTTGAGCCCGGATTGTAAAACGAACGTCATTTCCTCATCCGGACTCCTATTGGAGTGATTCAAAGACCTAGACCACTTTATTTTTCGATGTCGTTTCATCTAGCATATTTTAAGAGCCAAAAAAGTAACTCTTGGTATGGTTCCAAGCAATTTTCTCTTGTAACGGCTCCCTTCCAATCCTTGGGGATCCTTCATGGGTCGTGGGGATCCTTAGTCATTGCCCAATTACTTGTTTTATTGACATAGGCCTTTATTATTGGTCTCATATTTGGTGCTTGGTCGTTATATGCTATCAATTTAGCTCCGCTTTACTTCATCTAGTCAAGTTAGTGCTCTTCTCCTACAAAGGACACCAAACCTCATAGAATATGCATAAAAAGAGGCTAAAGACAAGAAACGACCCTAATATATACTAAAAAGCATAGGAACTAGGCTAGTTAAGGGACTAAATGTTCATAAATAGGAGTGATATCAAATATTGCCAAACCGAACCTTTGCTCGTCCGGAGTAAAGAGGTGACTAAGACTATGACCCTTATTTAAACTAATACTAATAATAATATAGCCAATGTGAGATAATTAGTGGGTCTCACTCCGGCCCTTCAACTCACAACAAGACATCCATGAGGTAAGATGCCTTCTTGTAAGGCAAGGTGGGGCTGGCCAAAATAACGATACATCCAAGCATTAAGCACACAAAATAAGTAATGGATGCATCTACAAAAGAATAGCCACTTTCCTCATATAAGTGGCGCAAATCATCTAAGAGGGAAGCAATTTAAGGGTACACACTCCATTATAAATATTACTTCTACAAGTTACTATGTCCAAGAGGATACCAACAAATCACCTCCAAGTTGTGTCAAACTAGGCTACTTTCATCCACAATCGCTAAATGCTTTTGTAAAGAGTAGACTCCCTATGGTGTTAGAAACACTATAGGATCGTGGAATTCCCTCTCTTGCCTAGACAAGAAGAAGGGTCGTACCCTCTCCACCATGCAACAAAGATAGGATCATCAAGGATAAAGGGATTCAAAGTGTATGAGTTTCATGATGGTAGTTTGCTTTTGGGTTTATTGTTCCCTCTATTTTTTGTAACATGTTGACATTGAAGAACATTTCTTGCCATTTTTTATGTTTGGCATTTTGATACTTTGCAATTTCAATTTTGTATTTTTTGAACATTTTTCAAAGTAACCCCATAAAATGTAGCAAGGGTACTTCTATTAAAGCATAGGAATTTATTTTTGCTCCTCTTTTCATTTGATATAATTTGCAAACATTTGATTTCGATTTGGTATTTGAACTCAATTTGATGTTTTTGTGCCCATTCCCTTTTTTTTGACAAAATATGATGATAGAAGTGTAAGGACGGTTGCATGCCATAAAGGGTCACCTTGGAAGTAACGGTAGATAAGGAGTTATCACACCATAAGGCACTCTTGACTAGGCCTTAGACCATGGCACAAAATATACTAGTATGACACATCCTATGGTCTCTTGGGGGTATTCTAGCAAATAAAGTCTCAAGGAGAAAAATTATCTATAAGGGCCTTATATACACTTGTCAAGCTTCCAAATAGGCATTTTCCCAAAAAATTTCTAACCATGCAAACTACATGCCATGATGCAACTAACATATGTACAACTCTAATGCAAATGCTTCTATCAACTAAAATGCCATATAATCTAGATGCAACTCCTAAGAACACATAGATACACAAACCGCAACAAAAAAAATACATCACATCCTACTTGACATGTAAGCCCATCCTCCTCATAGGAATAATGAAAAGAAATGGAAGGGAAATAGGGATTAGAACGATCATACCAAGCGGTCTTCACATTTCCTTGTCAATGCCTCAAATGTAGTGTTGTATCTATGTGAGAAGAAAACAAAAACACAAGTATATACAATTCTACACTACTAAATTAAAGAACATGTTTTTGGTTTTTGAAATTTTTCAATTTTTTTGTATTTTGGAATATAAATTCCCATCCCCCACTTTATTTTGGACATTGTCCTCAATGTACATGTAGAAGTAGGAATGAAAAAAGAAATTTTGGATTTTTAAAGTTTTATGGAAATGAAGCACAAATGCAAATGAATGAATGCATGCTCTAACTAAATGCAATTCTATATGACATATATAACAAATGAATGCAATCTACACTACACTAGGTGATGCATGTTTTCTAGTAAATTATGGTCACCTATGATCAAACCTCCTCAAACCGATTTAAGCACTATTTCTAGTGTAGAAAGGAATAGGTTTGGTCATTAGTGACTATTCATGAATGCAAGTCTATATGCAACTAACTATATGAAACATGTGAGATATATTACAATGCAAACTATACTATAAGAACTAACTAATATGCAAGGGTGATATGAAATATTTTACAAGTGTAAGTCTATTCTAAATGATCAACTCAGATGTATGTCACTTCATGGTTTAACCTCCCCAAACCGATTTTAAACACCATTGCTAATGTAGGAAAAATGGGGTTTAACCATGAGAGTACTATACAAATGCAACTATAGATGATAGATAGGGAAAGAAAGGGTTTCCTACAATCATTGCAGGAGATGAAGATGGTAGATAGCATGCATACATAGCAATGACACGAGCTAAATGAGAGAAAAAGTAGTCCGCTCGAGTTGTTTTCAACTCACTCGAATTGGGGCTTGACTCGCTCGAGTCAATTTTGATCCGCGCGGGTTGAAGATTGGGACGCCTGTTTTCTCCAAAAATCGCCTAGATTCTGAGGCAGTGAAAAATCCTTCTTTCCTTTGGTTTCAACTCGCACGAGTTGAGGTCGGGCCCCACGGATTTCAAGCAAATTTTGACCCAACACCTTTTTAATGATAAGAAATACTCCCTCCCATCCAAACCAAAGGTTACATTTGACTTTTTGACACTATTCATAATTGTAGAGAATCTTTGATATTATTAGTAATGTATAAGAGAAAACATAGTCATGCGATATCTTGTTTGATTTATCGTCCTGAATGCAATAAGAATATCAATTTTTTATAATTTTAACTAATGTGTAACTAAAGATACTCACGTTGCAAAACCTGCCTCGGCAAGCGTAATAAACTCAAATGTAACCTTTGGTTTGGATGGGAGGGAGTATGTGCACAAGCCTAAAATCTCCTTTTTCTTCATTTCTTTACATTTGCTACCTTCTCATTTTCATCAATTTCCTTCAAAAAACTCAATTAAAATATGATATCCCTCCATTTCACCTCTCATGCAATTTATTAAATGAATGCAAATCTACACTAAATGCATATATACAAGTTAATGGTTATTGAGGAACTCCATCAAACCCAAGATTGTCAATACACAATTTCATTGAAAATTATCACTATCACTCAAAGCACGTAGAAGTCGATCAAATTCTTGGGAGTGAGATATAAATAGGCATGGATAACAACACAAGATTATGTAATTGAAAAATGGCCAAGTAATAGACCAAACAATCATGTTAAGAACATTATCACAAAAATTATAATAGATGTGATGGATGAAAGGAACATGAAACGAGTAACTTAACACTTCACTCAAATCGTCTTCCAAATAGTTAAAATCACCGCATTCAAGACAAGTACTCTCATTTTCATCCAAGGTGACCTTAATGGTGTCTATTTGGGATTCCCAAATGTCATCATATTCCTCATCCCAACAAGGTCCATTATCAAAGGGGTTGTCGTAACAAGGCGCACCAACTTCAACACAATTTCTCCCTCTAACATGTTATCCTCAAAGGGTGAGTTTTCACTCAAGCTCACATCCATCTCTTTCTCAATTTGCACATAATCATCAAATTCCATGGAAGTTGGGTTCATTTTTATACAAGAAGAGTAGGATAACGCCATCCAAGCATTGGTTTCACAATCAAGAATGTACTCCTCATCACCATCACTCTCATCATCTAGTACTCCATCTTCCCAAGGAAGGGCAAATTTGTGAGCATAGTGGGTTGGCTCAAGGTTATAGGATGGTGTCTCATTCTCACAAATCTCATTTTATTCATAGTTTTCCTTAATGAATTTTTGAAATGTGGTTGTTATCGCTTCCATACCTTTCTTGGCACTCTCAAATATGTCATGCACAATTTGTTTAAGACATTCGGTGGCCATAAACTCAACAAATTCCCAAAATTTATCACAACTCATCTCACAAATCCTACTATCACTCAAGTGAAATGCTAAGTTGCGGGTTTCAACATTCATGCCATTATAAACAACACAACAAGCTTCATAATTTGAAAGAATAAAACCATGATGCCAAGCATGAGTCATATAACCTCCAAATCTTGCAATATATTTATCAAATGACTCATTTTCAAATTGCCAAAAGGTTAAAGTAGACATCTTGATCATATGAAATAAAGCAAGTACAAGAATTAAAATTCTCAGGGAACCATGATCCCTTAAGAAGAAGAACAACTAAAACTAGACAAAAGAACAATTCAAATACACAAAACCGTCCTCCACAACGGCGCCATTTTGATGAGCATTGTCATCATTGCTCAATCAAACCCATTTATACCCAACTACTAGCATAGCAAGCAAGTCGGGGTCGAACCCAAAGGACGGGGGTACTCGAATTGTTCAATCTAATTGTAGTTGCACTAGGTTTGTCACAATTGGTTGGGTTGATGATTCTAAACTAATAAAAGCAATGAAAGGTAAACAAGCAATAAAACAAGGGTATGAACAAATGATAAACAATATTAGTGAATCATGGGATCATAGGGGAATCATGGTGAGATTAAATAAACAAGTTTCATAGATGCAAGGAATTATTATTATTGGAATCTATTTAATGTATATCTTACGATTTCTAGGGGAAACTTAGGTCCCGGAGCCGAGTCGGTCAAGACTGTACAACACCTACAAGTCGACTTGGTTTTCCCTATTAATGTGATATGACATAAATGAGTCCTAGGAAAGTTTGGGTCCCAGAGCTGAGTCGGTCAAGACTGTACAACACCTACAAGTCGACTTAATTCTTCGTAATAAACTATATACATGGTCTAACAAGCCTTGATTTGGTTTATGTCTTACAAGTCTTGTTGAAAGGATAAGACAAACATGCTAGGTTGTCAATTAAGCATTTCATCAAACATGACAAGTGCATAAGTTGGAAAACAATAAGCAAGCATTCATATGAACTCATTAAGCATAGATCTTCTCCATAATTAACTCCCCAAATACCATACTAATCCCTAGTTAGGAGACTACTCACTCATTATCATGGAAGACATGTTATCAATGGTGTTAATCATCTTAACAAGCATAAACATTATGAAAGAGTGAAGAAATAAGCAATAAAGAGTAAAGAGTAAAGAGATTATACCAATATTAAGATGATCAAATGGAAAGCAAAGAATAATAGAATAGAACTTGATTAATTGATGAAGAGTTGTCAATTCTCCAATAATAACCCAATAATCTTCAATTACCCAATAATAAATCTTGAACAACAAGGAAGGAAAGATTAATGTGTAATTTGTGGAAAGATTAAATGCTAATCTATTCTAATCTACTCCTAATGAAAGCTTAATCTAAACTAAGGAAGCATAATCTCCTCTAAATACAAGAGGGGTATATATAGTAGTACAAGGATTAGGTTAACTAAGGGCTTAAATGACGTTTAAGCCCCTTGAAAGAGGATTAGAGCCTTACAAGTCCTAGGCGGAACCCCACGGATCCATGGTTGAGAAAATCTCTTTGCATGAGAATCCGGGCGACCTGGAGTCGGGTCAGGCGTCACGACGGGCTACTTGTCTATTTGATCTCGGATTGTAAAATGGACGTCATTTCCTCATCTGGACTCCTATTGGAGTGATTCAAAAGCCCAGGCCACTTGATTTTTCGACCCCGTTTTGTCTAGCATATTTTCAGAGCTAAAAAAGCAATTATTGGTTTGGTTCCAAGCAATTTCCTATTGTAACGACTCCCTTCCAATCCTTGGGGATCCTTCATTGGTCGTGGGAATCCTTAGCCATTGCCCAATTACTTGTTTTATTGACTTAGGACTTTATTATTGGTGATCTCCTCTTTGGTGTGTTCATTATATGCTATCAATTTAGCTCCGCTTCACTCCATCTAGTCAAGTTAGTGCTCTTCTCCTACAAAGGACACCAAACCTCATATAAAATGCATAGAAGGAGGCTAAAGAGAATAAACGACCCTAATACATACTAAAAAGAATAGGAACTAGGCTAGTTAGGGGACTAAATGTGCGTAAATAGGAGTTATATCGCCATGGCTAGCTCTACTGGGAGGAGGGTCACCACGAGGAGAAGGGCTCCCCTGGTATACAGGCGAGAGCTTGAGGGAGTTATGAGGGTTTTTGAGAGAGGTCCTCGTCATACGGTACAGGCTCATTGTGCGAAGAAGCAGAGGGTGGATACAGAAGCGAACGATGCTTTTGTCCGTGACTGACACACTATGCGGGTTCAGGCTCCGCAAGGGGGTTAACTTGAGTGCGGCTTCGGCGTGGGCTGAGGGCTGGGATGGTAGCCATTTATTGCTGCAGATTGACACTCACATCTTTTACCATGCTCACGAGGGTTTGGTAAGTTTGTTTGCCGAATTTTGCTATTTTTGCTGTTTTGAGCCTAAATAGGCGTTCTGACTTTGTCTAATTTTAATTTATGGAGGTTGTGGGTATGAGGACGTTCTCAAGCTTCTCGACTTCTATGGGGTTCTACGACTTACTGCAAGCCGGCTCGAGGGCGTTGATAGAGAGGTCGGCGATGGGCCAACTGGTGGTCGCTTGACGGGAGATTTACGGGATTTCAATTCGATTGAACCTGTGTCTAATCCGCATTATGATTGATCGCTACTAAAATACGACATCGTCGTTTCACATGCATTTTATGGAGATGGGCATCACCTTAGAGGATTTTGCCATGGTGTCGGGTCTTCCCTTTGGTGAGACGTCGGTTGAGTTTCCGGAGACACCGTAGAGAGTGTGTTCTGCTATGGTCACGGGGTTGATCGGCAATATTTTGCCTCCGCCGTCACATGTAACTCCCTTTCTGATGGCGAATTCCTTCGTGAGGGATCACTTTAGGCCGAGGGTGGCTGGGGAGATTTCATCGCCATTAGAGAGCCCTGAGGCGGAGGTTCTGGCTAATGCGCAGGAGGCGCGGTTGTGGTTATGGTACTTCTTGGGTACCACGTACTTTGGCGACAAAGGTGAGAGCTTGTCGACCGAAGTACTTCCCTTGCTAACTGACTTAGACGCCATGAGTCAGTACGGCTGGGTGACACCTGCTCTGGCCCAGTGCACTCGCTACCGACTCGCCGCAGTTCGTCCGGAGACGATTGACGAGGGGATGAGCCTGCTTTGGTTGGTCTTGGTCTCATCTTTGAGGTATGGAGGCCTTTGCCTTTTATTGTTTTTGTTTTCTGTGGTCATTTTTTCTGGGTTTCTGTATGTTTTTACGGGTCATTATTTTAAAGATTGTTTACTTTTATTTTGTGTTGCAGACTTGGATGTACTCTTACCTGCCCACGTTGCGTCCGGGGATGGTAGGCGAGGTGCTGGGGGCTTACCCGGCTGTGAGAGGTTGGACAGTGGCTCAGAAGAAGTCCACCAAGTCGAGTTACTTGGAGTGTAGGGATCAGATGAACTCCCTTCGGCTGGGTGACGTAAGTCTTCTACTCATACTTTTTGTTTTTGTAAAAAAGAAAGTAGAGATAGGGTGACTGGGTAGCTATAAAGCCCCAAGTTAGCTGATCACTTTTGCTTATGACCTCATTTTGTTGCGAGGCCTTGGATAGACTACACGGGGGTGTCGGCCTCCATTGGAGAGCGCCTGTGGCCTCGTAGTTATTGTCATCTGTACCTAGAGACGGCGATCAACCCAGTGTGGTATCTTGGGGAGCGTTTGGCTTGCCAGTGCTTCAGCAAGACCTTCGTGGTACCTGTCGACCCGCCTAGAGTGTTGTTCCATGAGTCGACGCCCGACGAGGCTTTGGAGCACCTTCACGGTCATGGAGTTGAGAAGTTATTGCTACGGGAGGTGTCGTACGAGACCTTCCATTTGTCGAGGCTTGCTTGGTACCCGATTGAGGTATGTTATTACCTCATGCCTCATTTTTGCTGTTGTAACGGGTTCGTCGTTGCTTTTGTTGACGTGATTTCCCATGTAGGGTGTTTACCACCTCATGAGGGCTTAGCCCCAAGCTTTCACATCGCAGACCACCTACTCGGGACCGGGTGGTGAGGAGTTGCAGTTGCGCCTGCCAGAACCAGCTGTTCCTGAGGTGACTGACTTCGGCCTTGAGTGGAGGCTGACGGTTTTGAGGGTGAGTTTTCGGTTTGAACTTTTGTTCGCTCGGGTTATTTTTCGTGTTGTATTTTTGTTGAGAGTTTGGTTTTGTAAGTGCAGGTGTCAACTGGTAGTGATCGAGCTTTGTGGCAGATGTCTAACCGTTGGAGGGCACTTGCTAGTGAACTTACTTCAAAGGAGACACGGCTTGTCCACGTATTGTTTTGTTGGTTGTTGTGAGATCCCTGAAAAAATCTCCCTTTTTGAAAAATATGTAAGTAATATGGAGTCGCCAGTAGGTTTTATAAAAAACATACAAAAATAAGGTTAACGGAAAAGGCCACTTTTGATCCCTGGAATGGGGACTGATCCGTCACTCCGGTCTGAACCAAAGATTGCGGATTCGAGGGTAAAGGTACGGTCAAGGAAGGTGTTAGGCACCCGGACCGCCCATCAAACTGACGGCCTCTACTATTTATTTGTAATATTATATATTTGACGAAATTAAGACGAAATTATACAATTTTATACATAAGACGATATAAATCTGAGACAAGGACAAATAAACTTGGTTAGTAAATACAATAAAATAGAGAAAATGAATAAAAGACAAAACAAAAGAATTAAAGAAAAAAAGAAAGAGTAAAGAAAAACTTATTTGATGTCGCTACCCTCAGGCCTATCCTGGATGTTTGACTATTAATGAATTTCGACTTTGTCGTAAATTAACGGCTCTTATGCGCTTATATGGAAAACTGGGATAATTTTTTGTATGGTTTGATCTGAAGGGACAATTTATTTGTATGTAGTGATTTGAAACTGGTATAGAATATTTGAGACGGTGTCTGGGAGCATTGAAATTCTGGTCTGGTTTGATCTTGAATCTCTCGGTATTTTATTTGTGTCGCTTGTTTGCGTTTTTGTTCGTCCTCCCTCCCGTCTTGAATGGACAGGGATGGTATTTATACTTATTTGTAGGATGTAGTTTACATAGATATGGGTTTATTCCGAGATAGAATTTGGGTCCTCTAAGATTACGCACGCCTAACAGGGTAGAGATAGAATACCGGGTTTGTTAATACTTACGTATTTACTTGTTAGGTAGGTAGTCATACTAGTGCTAAACTTCTTGTCTCGTAGTGTTAGCTGTCTTTTTTCTTTTCGCACGTGTAAATCATGGTGTCCACACCATTCCAACACTATTTCACCCACATATACTACTCCTGGTACTCTCATTCTCTATTTCGGTTGTACGAATATGATTATGGGCTTTTCACAATAGTTGTCATAATCTCTCGGATAATGGACTTTAGTTGTATTTGGACAGGCTACATAAATATGTGATTAAATGGGTCGCCTGAGATAGAAATCCACGGGGCCTTATAACATGGTTATTCTCCATTGTTCTTTATTGGTTTTGGGCCAATAATACATTAAACTGGGCTAAAATAGAAATAGAGGGTTAATCGTTTAAGGGTGGTTTTATGCCATTTTATTAATTTTCGGGTAATAAGCGTAAAGAGCCATAAATTTTAACATTGTCAATTTCCATTTAGTCATTAAATTTGAGCCTCATCATCGGGTACCCGTAAGGCTAGGTAAACATTTTGAGGTGTCTACAGTTGTCTTTGTGTTTTGATCGTTGTTTGATATTTTTTTTTTTCTGGTTCCGAGGCTGACGAACAATGCTTTATTTTGTAGAGCACTACGGATCCAGCAGAGTTGGCTCAGGTTCATGCTGACTTGGATAGGGCGAGGGAGAAGGTCCAGCGGCAGGAGCTCATGATCATCACTCCTGACCAGGATTTGCGGCGTCAGGAGGACGAGTTACGATCTCAAGACGCCGAGATTGTCTTGATCAGGATTGGTTAACTGCAGCAGAGGGTCCTCGTGCTACGGCGGAGGCGGGGATCGTGATAGAGCTGGAGACGCCGAGGAGCTTTCCCGAGAGGACACCTGAGTACAAGTTGGTGTCAGCTTTGCTCGCGTCTCTTGACGAGGGAGAAGCTGGTCCACCAGGGGGTGCCGAGTAGTTCGTAGTTTCTTTCCTTGTTCCTCAAACTTCGGCTAGTATTTGTTGGACTTTGGTTTGTATATATTTGTGTGGGTGTGTTTTGCGTGAGGCAAGTTTTGTATACATGGCCTTTTGTGGATTTTTTGTTGTTGGCTTTTTGCGTTGTGTTTCGGTGGAACGCGGTCGACGCATGACTTCCCGCTTGCTTTCTCGCTTGTACCTGCAATGTCAATGTAGAAAACTGGCAACAGGTAACATACACGTAGCACACAGAAACAGACAAAATATTGCCGAATTTAGTAACTTGTCCCGACTTGAAAAATTGGCCAAATTTGATTTTGAAATTGTTTTGAATTTTCGAAAGTTAATAAGAATTTCGCGGATTTTGTTTTAAAATTGTGAGGAATTGACTCGAATTTGTAGGATTTAAATCGAATTTGCAAGGATTTTACGAAAATCGAATTGAATTTCCAGGAATTGGTTTTAATTTGCAAAGAAATGATTTGAAATTTGTTTTGAGCTCAAACCGTCTATTGGAAATCAGTTCCAGGGAGAAGTGTTGAAAAATTGAATTTTTGCATTTTTGTGAAATTGATTTTGAAATGCGATAATTTGCGAGGGAATTTGTGAATAATTTGCAAAAAGACGGTGTAAAAAAATTTCGACTCTTTGACTTGGGGACAACCTGTTGCGGATCAAGGCGGTTAGCTGATACGTGAATTTTATAAAGTCCTTTTAGGCCTTTTTATGCACATATCTCTATGCTACTATCGTAGTTTTATGCTACGAAATGCCCCGAATATGCTACTTTGGTTTTCTTTGCCTTATTTGCAGGAATGGACCAGAAAGTAGTGAAATCAAGCCTTTTACCGTCCGTTTTGTATGCATTTAGAGGAAGAGTGATTTTGGAGCGGAAATGTTGCTGTCTTGGGATGCGTGAAGCTATTTCTGGAGCTAAATAACCAAGTCAAGGTGGAAACTAACGAAGTTATGAGCTGCAGAAGTCAAAGTGAATCGACCGAGTGGTTTTCTGCTCGATCGAATGCTTTTATATGGTAGAAGACCTCGATCGAGTGCTTTCCTTGCTCGATCGAATAGTTTCATTTTAGGGGTTGCTCGATCGAGTAGTTATTCTGGTCGATCGAGTTGTTTGAGCTTACTTCTGCTCGATCGAGTGGTTTTCTGTGGGCTCGGGCTTTTCTTAATCTTTTTCGTATTAGGTCAAATAAAAAATCCTATTTCTTATAAATAGGAACGAGAGACGTCATTTGTAAATCTCTCTCTCCCCCATCATTTTCATACACCTAACTTTTATTCTGTTCTACTGTTGAATACTTTTCTTTTCTCTGCTCTTTTCCCGGATCTTACTCTGTAATTCTTTCTTACTCTTTTCTCTTATTTAATGTTTATTGTTATTCTATTCCTTGTTCTTGCTTTACTTTTATCTATACCTAGCTAATTCTCCCTGCTAGGATTTAGGGGAGTCGATGAATGGATGTTAATTGCTAATTAGGTTCATAGTTTGTCGTTGTTGTTTTGTCTATGTTGTTAATCACTGCCTATAATTGTATCTTGCTATATGAATCGATGCATTTAGCCTTTTTAACCTTGGTAAGCCTTGACCTAGACCGGAAGGTTGGAAGGGGTGAGACCTGCAGTGAACAATAGAATGCTTTAATGAGGGCGGAAGCTAAGCTAATAGTATTTTAGGGAGAATTGAGACCGGAAGGAGATATTCGTTGCCCCTTAGACCGACACATCGACTAATCTGTGACCTTAGCTGTAATTAACTGACGTTCGTTGATAACCCGACATCCTAGTTTTCTCTCTTTCTTATTAATTTCTCTTATCATTAATTCTCTTCCCTTAATCTTGTTTAGTTTAGTTTTCAATTCAAAACCCCCAACTGTGACGTAGACAGACCGAATAGACAAGTAGATAGTGACCGCCTCCCTGTAGAGATCGACCCTACTTACTGCTAGCTTCTGTTAGTGTAACTAGGTATTTTATTTTTGGTACCTGACGACGGTAACATTAGCCCTTCCCCCCTAAGAAAAAAGGAAAAGAAATTTGTATGCTTGACGGTAGGTTTTGGACACCGTGCCGGATTTCGTGAAACGTAAACCCAAGGAAATGTGAGGTTGAGGAAACACAAAAAATTTCTGGGTAGGCCGTAAGAGGCGCGAGCACGTTGGCGAGGGGATATAGTGTGTCAGGAGAAAACACAACTAGAAAGGGACAAGTCAAGGCGTGACTTTACAGAGGCAGCCCAAAGGGACACGGGCCTGACTTCGAGGGAATGAGGCTCCCTCTTTTTTTGAAAAAACGCGCCGCTGCTTTTTGCATATATATCGACTTTTGCTTGCTTGTCTCATCAATCCGAAACATAAAAACACTTCGAAAACATCCCTTCTTTTACCACAAAACCATGGATACTTTTGAAGGTAGGTTTCATCATTGGTGGCGGGATTTGACTCCACCCGAGAAGTATCAACTCGATGTCATGCGAGTTGGTCAATTGTTGGTCCTTCTTCAAGTGAAGATTCAAGCTTCCTTTCTTGATGCATGTGTTTAGTTTTGGGACAATAAATTCCATGTTTCCGTCTTCCCGAAAGGTGAGATTTTCCCTCTTGCCGAAGATGTGGGTGCTATTGGAGGTTGGTCGAAACATGTGCCGGTTCTTCCTCCGACTCGGTTGTGCTATAAGGAGAAACTTCGCTCCATGCTTGGCTTATCCAAGAGCAAAATGGATTTTCTCCTTGCTCCTCATGGTGTTGACATGATGGGTTTCATCAACATCTTTTCCAATCGGTTGAATGCTTGTATCTCGGAAGTTGCTAGAAGGAGGGATCTTGCCTTTTGTCTACTTAATGCTTACCTCTTTGCAGAGGTGTTGAAGAAGGAGGGGTCAAGTTGGTACGGTAGCATGACCCTTATTCACGTCATTGAGCAAATGGAGCATGGATGGGATCCTTCTTGGTTGATACTTGGTCAGATTATGCAAGCCTTAGATAAGAAGAAGTCCTATTAAGATTCGCCTTGGTCCGGGTCTCCAATAATTCTCCAAGTTTGGCTTATGGAGAGGATTAGATTGATCAAGCCTCCGGTGGATGCTAGTGTTTACTCTTTCCGTCACTTGACCATGAGGAAGAAGCTGTATGCGGATAGCTTTGCTTGCACCGAGGCCTATTGGACCTCAAGGTTGACAGAAGAGGGCGGCCCTCTTGTCCGTTGGGTCGTACCGTGGTGGTATTTGCGGCCGTTTTTGGGCTTGCCCGTTACGGCCGAGTCTCCTTGCTCGTTGATGGTTGTCAGCTTGAAGATTGTCTCCTTTATATACCAGGTCCGAGTCATGAGGCAAATGGGTCATCCACAAAAGACTCCCGCTCAAGAAACGTTGGTTTAAGAGATCATGTTTCGGACCTCCGAGCTAGTGGAGTGTTTCTAGTGGTGGAGGGCCGCCGGGCTGATTTTGGAGATGCCAAATCCCGTTCCTACTACATGGGTAACTCCATCTTATGCCAAGTAGTCGAAAGATTCTACTTTGGAGGAAAGGTCAAAGCTCCGCAAAGATGAGGTCAACGAGGAGGCTTTTGGCTGAGTGTAATGAGGCCACCAAAGAAGTGGAGCTTGGGTCCCGAGGAGGCTTTTGGCCGTGTGTGGGTTTGACTTGGGTCGGGTAGAGGGCCGTGTAGGAGCCCAGTTGTGGTGGTTGATGCGGATCAGTTGAGGATCCGTTCTGAGGAGAAGATCGAGTTAGGCATGTTAGCAAGAAGGGTAAGGGGAAGATGCATCCCGATGGCAAAGGCAAGGGTATGATTTATTATTATGTTGTATTAGGGTGTGTTTGGGTGTTGTATGGCTATTATGTTGTATTAGTTATGTTGTTGTGTGTTAGGTGTATGGGTTATGTCTTATTATGTAAGAGAATGTCCTAGTCGATGCTCTAGCTTTGCAAGTTATGGACTTGCTTAGCTTTCATTGTTGCTAAGTTTGTAATCCCACTTATTATTGATTAAATAAGAGGATTGTTTATGTTGAAAATGTTGTGAACATTCATTGTTGTTTCTCCATCCATTTTGTTAAGTTAATTCAGCTTGAATTATCTTAAACTTGCACACGTGAAGGTGGGGTTTATTTTTGAAAAGGGAGAAAGGGTCTTCGTTTTTTTGTCTTTTGTGAGAATAGGGTATGAGTTTGTGGCTTTGGTTTTGCTTTTACGATTGGTATGGGTTTTTGTTTTTTGTTATTTTTTGTCGTGGTGGTGATTGTGTCCTTATTGTGTAAGATAAGATTGCCTACGTATTCGTCTGAAAAGACAAAATCAAACCATGCTCGTAGTTCCGGTGTTTTTTTGTTGGTGTTTGGTTGGTGGGATGGTTGTGGTCTTCTTGTGTAAAAAAGGATTGCCTACATTTTCGTTTGGAGAGACGAAATCAAACCATGCTCGTAGTTCAGGTATTTTTTTGTTGGTGCAAATGGATGATGCCTTTGACAGGTCAAAAGCTATGCAAACATGGCAAGGTGTCGTGGCTTAGACTCGACAAACATGCAATTTTGAATCAGAACTTTTGAGGAATCGACTTAAGATCTGGGTGCGGTCACTAGTCGTGAAGACTAAGGAGAGGTTATCGGTGCTACGGAAAGGTTGTCGGTGCTAGGTTTCAGGGGTAGTATTTCTTGAGTTGGACTAAGTTGGTTGGGTTTGTAAAATCTTCCCCGTCTAGGTCACTAAATCTCATTACGCCCCCCGAAAGAATTTTCTTGAAAAGGTATGGTCCTGCCCAATTGGGTTTGAATTTCCCCCTTGAATCAACAGGTAATGGTCTTCGAACTGACTTGAGGACCAAGTCGCCTTCTTTGGTGTTCCTGGGTTTGACTTACTTGTTGAATGCTCGCTGAATATGTCGTTGGTATAGCTGAACATTGTACAAGGCGTTGAGTCGCCATTCAACCAAGAGGACGAGTTGCTCATACCGTTGGCGGATCCATTCTGCTTTCGGGATCTGGCTTTCTAGTAGAATGCGCAGAGATGGGACCTCCAACTGTACTTATTGTACTGCCTCCAAACATATGCTAGGTAGGAAGGCGTTGCTCTCGTGGTTGTTCGGATGGAGGTTCTGTATCCCCAGAGTGCGAACGGGAGTTTGCTCGGCCAATCGCGGTAATTATCTTGCATTTTCTTGATGATTGTGGCGAGTGTTTTGTTTGCTGCTTCTACCGCCCCATTGGTTTGAGGACGATAGGGGATGAACGCTGTCACTTGATCTTGTATTTGTCTAACAAGGCTTATTCTTCGGCTTGGAAGTGGGAACCTTGGTCGGTGATGATCTCATGGGGTACCCCGTATCTGCAGATGATGTTGTCTTGGATGAACTTGGCTACCTTCTTGGCAGTCAAGATGTCATAGGATTGTGCTTCTAACCAATTGGTGAAGTAATCGATTGCGACGAGAATGAAGTAATGCCCTTTTGTGTCTATCGGGTTGACTTTGCCGATGATGTTGATGCCCTAGGTCGAGAATGAAGGAAAAGTAGATCTATATACTCAACATATTCATATATGCTTTAATTTAATTTGTCATAAAATTAACCACTGATCTTATGCATGCAAACAATATAAAATATAGAGAAGAAACCATCATCTTACATTGTGATTTTCGGATTTATGGGCACAAGTGAGTTCACCTACTCACTTGTTCTTGAGCTCTCCAAATGGAAGAACAAGGATTCAAGTATAGAATCCCTCCCAAAAGCATATACCCAAGGAAATCTCTTAATAACTAATATTATTTAGATCTAGTAATAATATTAGTTTTACTATAAAATTGACACAAATAAATTGCATTTTACTCTTGAAAATCTCGGTCAAGAGGGAGTATATGTGAGTTTATTTCTCTAGAATTATCATAAATTGTAGAGAGTTTTTATTGCATTTTCTTACTCTAGAAAATTAGATGGGAAGAATGAATAATAATGTAAAAGAGAAAAGCTCTTCTCTCTTTCTTGTGGGTGGCCGAAAAAAAAGAGCATTGGGTAGTATGCCCAATGCCTTTTGTTTTTGCTCTTCTCAAAAGCTTAGGCTTGCAAGGCTAGTAGGTAGTCTTTAATAATTATGTTTTCCACTAATATGAAAACACAATATTAACCCAACACTCCCTCTAATTTCTAAGACTTTCATAATAAAATGGATGGTCCATTTTATTTTGTCATTTGTCAATTTTGTCACATGTAACATGTTACATGACATGTCACAATGTAATGTATTTTTAACATATTAAAAATCAACATACTCATAAAATATGTCATTTACAAAATTGACTAGTAATTCGTAATTACTCGTGCCAAAATGTTTCCAAATTATAAATTACAACATTCTGTATTTATAATAATTTATTCATTCCGTTTCAATTGTTTCTGTAAACAATGATTTCATCTAAGTAATAAAACAATTCGATTACTTAGACCGTGTCTCATTTAATCATATTTACAATAAGATACGTAAATTATACTCACAAAATCATCCGTCAATTTTAAGCAATTTAATTAACTCGTATCGGTATACGATTAATTAAATAATCAATTAAGAATATTTCCCTATAGGTATGACCTAAGGGGATCAACTGATCACCACCGTCGCACGACAGTAATGTCAAACTCTAGTCAGCCAATCATTACCGATATGTGTGGACCAGTTGACTGTAAAATATTACATCCCACATGTATTCTTAAAATGAGATTTAATAATGATATTTAAATCATGTAATCGCACTATTGTTGAGGACACATTTCCCAACAATCTCCCACTTGTCCTCGATAAGTGTGCGTCACCAATTCTTTTGTCCTATTGCTATCTCCCACTCAATGCAAGGTGTCTTTCAGGTCGTACTTGCAAGTGATCATATCGAGAGTGGTTTCCTCGATCTGGAGAATAACTGATTGACCGGATTTATCTATCATAGATACCTTCCGAGCGTGGCCACGCATTTCCAGTTCATTACTCCTCGAGTGGCCCTGAGATATTGTTATAACCCTGACAAGGGGGTGGACAATTCCTATCGCACTTATTCCCTTCGACTAGCCAAAGCCATCATAACCCAAAATATGCCCATTTGACCCCATTTACGAAGGTCGTAGTAACACAAATCAAAGTTAATCTGAAACTGTGCCATCTTAGGCGAACAGTCTTTAGTCAAAAGAATCGACTCATTAGAATACTATAGCAGCTCTACCACGACCAGGCTATAAATTTGCCGAACCCTATAAGCGGTCATAAGGCCCGACAAAGTGTTCCTAATACCGCCTATGTGATCGACTAGTCATCTCACATGACCGTATGGCACTTGAACTTGCCATCAATCGCATCACACTCTAGTCACTTCGAGACGTCACCTCATACAAGTGACTATGGGCGAATACAATGATAATCCGTGTTCACTTTAACGGGGTTCAATTGTCTTTACAACCCGTTTGGATTTAACAAAGTATAATAAAAGAGTTTTAAAGTAAAACTCGAACGACAAATGCGATTATCACATATGAATAGTCAATGCCTGATTACTATTTCATGTTCTATAATCTAATTTGATCTTGTACGTAGTTGTTCATTTCAATTCAATTGAAATGACATGACTCATCATGTTTAGCCTTTGAGAAGGCTTTGGTTAGTAGGTTTTATCAATTTCTTGTACCTTACTCAACCTTACTACATACTCGTTTTCCTTTGTAATGTATACATTTGCATCACAAAACTTTCTGAGTACGTGTCGAGATCCAATCAAGACATAGGTCCTCTAGCCTAAGAATAGCTCCCACTTTGTTTTCACAAAGTGGGACCCATCCTCTTGCACATCTCATGATCGCAAGTGTGCTCAATTTCCGTTATAAATATCTCTCATTGTTCTTTATTTCCTAGAACGATTCTAGAAAATCTACTTCTTAATTAACATAGCCACAATGGTATCTTAACCATCTTAATGTGTTTTGATTATGGTTTTGTTTAAACCATGCGCAATCTCAATTGTCAATTGTCACTTGTGTAACACCCTTACACAATATTGCATCATAAACACTTTGCTTTATAGCCTTAATGCTTCTAAAAGCACTTAAGGGTAATCTTTATGGCTTACTTGGTAAAGATTACTTAAATTCGATTTTGAAAACAATTCATCATACTCAAAGTATATGAAGTGTTATACATCTTTACTCATTTAATTGATCCGGCAGCGGAAGCAAATGGAATCAATCAAATATGTTCAATTAATTGAACTAGTCATGAATCTTATCAACGTAAGACTTCTTATTGATGCTAATATCATGTGGATTTATCTTCATAAAACCGGATATTCAAGATGTATTATAATACTCCAAAAGTCTTAAATCATTCTCAATGATCAATATGTCATCCACATATCGGACTAATTAAAATTTCGTAACTCCCACTAAACTCCATGTATAAACACAACTTCTCGACTTATCGAGAAATGTTTTACCACATGATCAAAATGTTGATTCTATCTCATTGATGTCCTACTTAAGACCCTCTCTTAAGTTGCACATTATCTTAGGATTGCAAGAATCTATAAAACTCAAGACATGTATTGAATACATTCCTTCTAATTGAAGAAGTGGGTTTTAGATTCACTCGCTATGTATTTCATAATAATGAAACACAATCCCTAAGAAGATCCAAATAGACTTAAGCATTTCAACTGGTGCAAAACCCTTTACAACCAATCTTGCTTTGAAATATCTCTTTATTAGTGCAAAACCCTTTGTCACTAATCAAGCCCTTTTGTTTCGGATTTTCATGGCTCTAAGCCTTGTATTGAGTTGTGACTTAAACACTCTTATGTAAGTCATATGTTCATTACTTTCTAGAAGTAATCAACTTGAATCAAACAATTTCTTTTGTAAGTTATAAGCTCTTTACTTTCTTAAAAGTAGCATGAATTCATCATTTTTAACAAGTGACGAATTTAACCTCCTAGTTTTTGAAGAAACAATGTCTTACACAAAACATCTCATGTAGCCAAGAAAGACCAGTTTCTTGCGACATAACATTCTCTGTGGCTCTTGAATAATTTCTCCCACTCTGTCTTCTAGAAATAAACTTGTATTTTAGAAAGACAGCTTCATGAGCCACAAACCCGTCGTGCTCATGATAATTGAAAAGGGAAAAATGAGCATTTGTTTCTTGTGAAAACTTACAAACATGGTACCCTTACCATTTCATATCTCATATGATTTGATTTAGTGGAAAAATAATTTAGACAAAAATGATAAATTCCCCAAAAGGATCAAGTAACTCAAAGTAACTTGATTGAAGTCCAAACCATATCGAATAGCGTTTGAATTCTTATCCAACCATACATTATTCCATAATGCGTGCTAAGAGAGATTAATTTGTGATACTATATCACAATTCATTTGGCTTATATCAAAGTCTTCACTTTGATAATCCCATCACGACTAAATCGTAATTCCTTGAACTCTTTGAAATTCTTCAAAGATTTCTCTATTTACCTTATTAAGTGAACATATTAGTCAACTTAACTCGTTGGTAAAGATAATGATCAACCTATTTTGGATCGATGATTTACAACCTCGATCTCCTTTTCAACCAAAAAGGCACGAGACATCTTGCTTTGAATACAAGATACGCATATACCATTAACAATCTAATGGTTTCAAGAGTACTCGATAACTCTTTGCGTTCATCATTCCAAAATTTAAGGTTTAATCTTGGGTTACCAATTTGAGTCTTACATCATCTACATGATATATCTTTCTAGTTTGGTTTAGAATATAATCACCTTGATAATGGGCTAGCCATACATCAAATCATGGTGTATAGGGTCACAAAAGTGAAACCTCTTTTGTATCTTAACAAGTTTATATTCTTATTTAGAGTTTATGCACTTAATAGTCACAATTAAGTACAACTTTAAATCCAAAAACTAGATTGAGTACACAATTACTCTATCTCTCGACATTATCGTTGCTAGTCGTCATATTCTAATCATCCTATGTATCAAGTACAATGATGAAAACCTCCGCTGGTTTCTAATATTGACGAAGTGGTACTAGCAAAATTATGTTTAATCAAATAAACATTTTAAGAAGAAGGTCCCATTAGATGTCCCACAACTAACTTGTTGATTCTTCAATAATTTGGGGTAGTTTCCTTTCTTGTGTCCAACATTTAAGACAATGGAAACTTTATCGGTCGGGATTGATAGATTTAGTATCGTTATTTCTCAATAACTTTACTTTTAACATTACCTTGTATCAATTCCATTATAATTTTTACTTCTCGAACCTCGTCCTCATCTTAACGGTTTAAGAGAATGCTCCCACTCATTTCAATGAGTCTTTGCTTTGAGAAGCAAAATTGAATTCATGAAGATTACTCTTCATTTGTTCGTTTTAGTCTTAAAACTTTCATTGAAGTGGTTGCGTTATTTTGGTCAATTACGAATTCTGAAAATCTAATCACCAAAACAATTTATCGCTTCAAGGTACTTAATTCAATTAAGTATATGAAGCATAATCCATTGTAAGTAGAAGTGTTAGTCAAGAATCAAAAACCTGTTTGATAATGAATAACTTTAATCTATACTCTTTACAAGAGATCCTTAGCAATAGTTCGTTTGAGGTTTTAGAAGCAAATTCAAATTTTGTCTTTAGTTACGCTGTTTTAATAGAGATTTGTATCAAAATCGAAATGATATCGTATATGAATTGTGGTAAAGAAATAGAACAATATAAAAACGGAATAGTGGAAAACTTAACATTTATCGTTTTATTAATACTTGTAAATAACAAGTAAAGCATTTACATAGTGACCTCTACCCAACTATGATAAATGATTCCAAGACCCAAATTCATATCAACTTAGGCACGGGGTAGCCGATGAAACCTTTATCAATATAACTCGGTGGATTAACCTTTTAATCGATTCTACTTTTAGAACTCTTGGTCGATAAAATTACTCTAATGTTTATCTATAGCCCAAAACACATCAACAAGGGCACGGGGTAGCCGATGAAACCCTTATCAATTACTTTTGTTGAGTTCAATCCAAATTTCGAATAAATGTGTCCATTATCCAAACCCATATTAACTTAGGCACGGGGTAGCCGATGAAACCCTCATCAACATGAATTCGGTGGATTAGACATTTATCACCCACTTCCCCTACGTAACAAGGTTTGTACCCCGGGGTAGCCGAGTGCACTCCCTCGCGAAATAGGTTTTCATGGTTTCTACTATTTGGTAAGGCTATGTCTCAATTAATTGTTTTAGCGAGAGGTCATGTCAATTTATTATCTATCACGTTTTAAGTGAACTAAAGCGGTGAACTACGATAATTTTAATTGACACGGTCGATAAACTCGATAAAAGAAGATGCATGTTTTAGTTATGGCGATTTAGCGATGCATGTGACATAAAATAAAATGCAAGCATAAAAATAAATAAATAAATCCTAGTATGGTCTTTCCTAAAATAGAAAAACTATTTAACTATTACATATTCAGAAACCAACTCCATTTGTCCCTTGAACTTAGGTTGTGGCACGCATCTCGAGGTAACACCGTCTTTATGTATCGCCATTCTTGAAGAAATCCGTCTTTGGGAACTCCGGAATGAATAAAATTACATAATAAATTACATAATTTCCTATTATACATTTGTAACTAAAATAAAATAAATCTATTAAATTACAAAACGGTGATACGAGATCACAATAAAATTACAACCGAATCGATATTCCCATACATATCGGGAAATACCAATTAAATCTAAGGCCATACTAAGTAAAATTACATAATTCAAAAATTATATAAATTAAAATTATGACAATCATAAAGAAAATGCAGCATTATAATATGTATGAACATGCTCAATTTTATGCTAAATCGCCTTTAATTAGCCAATATCGTATATTACTCGGTTTTTACGGATTTGCGTGATTCCAACATTTTATAATCACAAAATTACATAAATTCATATTTATGCATAAGTTAATTACCCTAACCTCTTAGGACTCAAAATTTAGTCTTCACTAATAATTTGACCATAATTAACTTATATTTATAAAATTGTTCATTAATGGACTAAAATTACAAAAATAAGCTATAAACTTCAAATAAATCACAAAATTTCAAATAAATTCAAAATTTGAAATTTAAACTCATGAACATTCTGGAAAAATACCATGACTCTCATAATGTTCAAAAACTTAGGTTAAAAATTTCGAATTTTTTCTGGAAAAACAATGTTGCGGTTTATCGGTTTTGACTAAAATAATCATAAAAATATGGGAAAAATTATATTCATTAAATTTTCAATTTTATATCTGAAAAAGACAATAAAAAGCAACATTAGACGTTTTTCCTAAGACATAGATTATGTTTTATTAATTTTTCACTAATAATGTCACTATTTATGCTATTTTTCTTCAAAAATCCATAAATCATGCAAAAAGACTTCTTTATAGCCAATTATTTTACACACATCTTGTAAAATTCCATGTGACAACATATTAAATTTCTATGACCAGATTCGAAATTTAACTCATATTAACCTATTTTTCACTTAAATCCGAATTTAATAATGAAAAATCCATTTTTCGAGCATAACAAGTCCAAAAATTATGAAACTTTACAGGTTATCTCAAAATAATAAATTTGACAACATATCCAAAATTCACTGGAAAATTCGAAGTATAGCTAATTTTAGACCGAAAATGACATTTTTATTCATAAAATCATATTTAAATGCCATTCTTGTATAATATGAACAATAAAAATCCGTAAATTTAACAAAAATATCCTAAAACATTTTAGGACCAGAAATTTTAACATGCATGAATTAAATTCGTGATATATCATAATAACACAAATTTTACAAGTTTTATATGTTAATCTTTATAACTCGGAAAAACTTTTAACCGATTTGCATGCAAACAACCATGGCTCTTGATACCAATTGAAGGAAAAGTAGATCTAAATACTCAACATATTCATATATGCTTTAATTTAATTTGTCATAAAATTAACAAGTGATCTTATGCATGCAAACAATATAAAATATAGAGAAGAAACCATCATCTTACATTCTGATTTTCGGATTTATGGGCACAAGTGAGTTCACCTACTCACTTGTTCTTGAGCTCTCCAAATGGAAGAACAAGGATTCAAGTATACAATCCCTCCCAAAAGCATATACCCAAGGAAATCTCTTAATAACTAATATTATTTAGTTCTAGTAATAATATTAGTTTTACTATAAAATTGACACAAATAAATTGCATTTTACTCTTGAAAATCTCGGTCAAGAGGGAGTATATGTGAGTTTATTTCTCTAGAATTATCATAAATTGTAGAGAGTTTTTATTGCATTTTCTTACTCTAGAAAATTAGATGGGAAGAATGAATAATAATGTAAAAGAGAAAAGCTCTTCTCTCTTTCTTGTGGGTGGCCGAAAAAAAAGAGCATTGGGTAGTATGCCCAATGCCTTTTGTTTTTGCTCTTCTCAAAAGCTTAGGCTTGCAAGGCTAGTAGGTAGTCTTTAATAATTATGTTTTCCACTAATATGAAAACACAATATTAACCCAACACTCCCTCTAATTTCGGCACTTTCATAATAAAATGGATGGTCCATTTTATTTTGTCATTTGTCAATTTTGTCACATGTAACATGTTACATGACATGTCACAATGTAATGTATTTTTAACATATTAAAAATCAACATACTCATAAAATATGTCATTTACAAAATTGACTAGTAATTCGTAATTACTCGTGCCAAAATGTTTCCAAATTATAAATTACAACATTCTGTATTTATAATAATTTATTCATTCCGTTTCAATTGTTTCTGTAAACAATGATTTCATCTAAGTAATAAAACAATTCGATTACTTAGACCGTGTCTCATTTAATCATATTTACAATAAGATACGTAAATTATACTCACAACATCCGTCAATTTTAAGCAATTTAATTAACTCGTATCGGTATACGATTAATTAAATAATCAATTAAGAATATTTCCCTATAGGTATGACCTAAGGGGATCAACTGATCACCACCGTCCGCACGACGAATGTCAAACTCTAGTCAGCCAATCATTACCGATATGTGTGGACCAGTTGACTGTAAAATATTACATCCCACATGTATTCTTAAAATGAGATTTAATAATGATATTTAAATCATGTAATCGCACTATTGTTGAGGACACATTTCCCAACAGAGAAAGGCCAAGGTGATGGCATGGTGTATAGGAAAGACGGTGGTATGTGTTGTCGTTGGTCAAGATTTGCCAGTTGTGGCAGTGTTTGACGTAGTTCCTACAGTCGGCTTGCATGGTGGTCTAATAGTAGCCTAACCGTATGATTTTTCGGACTAGCATCATCGCTGATGAATAGTATTTTAGTCGTATTTTACCCCTCATTTATACCTTATTCTGACTCGATTTTGTGTGCTTATTTGATTAAAAAGCTCATTTTATTAACTAATTTATAATAGTTAGTCGTATTAGTTATATTTAATAAGTAGTCGGGTTTTTAATATATCATTTGTATTGTTATCATTATTTTATTAGTTTAATATGTAGATGAGACGGAATAATGAGATGAGATTGCGAGACGGAATGACGGAGGTTGAAGAAAATAAACTATGGATCAAGCTTTGAAAGCATCCTTTGTAACTGTCTATACTACACTTTCTACGTCACCTCCTGCCACCATGGACCTCCACCACCGATCACCATGGGGTCCACCACCATCACTCTCCATAACCCAACCACCGACGGAGTCGATCACTGACAACCAGGTGTAGCAGCAGCCATGATACAACGACAACCAGCCACGACATCCAACAATTAACCTAGCCACCATTCAACACCACACAACCACCCGCTCGTCTCATCTAAGTTCCGTAAGTTAGACCAAATAACCAGACCCCACCAATTGCGTCCTCAACCAATTTTTACCACCATCCTCGGCTCAACTCCGACAATCCACATCTCCCTTGCTCCTCCGTGAACCAGCCGAGTCACCGTGGTTTGTGTCAGCGCAACACCAGCATCATCAGCAACTACTTTCAAACCCAGATGTGAGACGCGAAAGCGAGTCACTTTATATCAAATCTTGTGAATGTGGCGGATACATTTGGTGAACCAGGAGGGACCGTAGTCTAATTTCCTTCATTCTGAAATTATCATGTGAGGACTTTTGTTCTTAATATCCAAGGGCAGTTTAGTCTTTTTGATATAAAAAAAGTGGGTGACTAAGAGCATCTCCAATGAACGGCTACAATACATTGTAGCCTGATTTGCCAAGTCGGTTTTTTAAGCTGTTTTGCTTTTCAGCTACACACCGCTCCAATGGGAAGCTACAACATTTTGTAGCTTATATGGGTCCCACCTTATTAATTTCATCCAATAAAAAAATTTACCTTTTCTTTTTTTCATGTCAAGCATGTAGCTTGACAAAGCTACAATGCTTTCAAGCTACATTTGTTCACTCCCTCTCCAATGGTAAGCTACTTGCTTGGAGACTTAGCTTGCATTCTTTGTAGTTGTTTTACCTTTCACAGTTATACTTTGGTTTGGTGTTGGAAACATGTAATCACTAACTTTTTATACTTTAATAAAGGTTGTTTGGAATTGGTAACTTTGATATACTAACCTCGGGAAACCGAGATGGTAACAGCCTTTCATGCTAGGGTTGTCCTTGGTAAGGTACCTTGGTATGAGGGGGTGTTACAAAGCTAGTCATGACTAAAATCTGGTTTCGGCAGATAAACTTCAACATGATTAAGTGACTGCCCTTAACTCTTGTTTATCATCATGGCGTAGCATGACCGCAATTGATATTGTCTCCGCTTAAGCATGAAAGAGATTTTTGTATCCGAGAAAGTCATCACTATCCACGTGCGCATGTATGGAGATATGAGTCATTAGAGTTTCAGATCTAGTATATAGATATATGTTTATATCCGAAAGAATAACTAAATAAATATCTTATTTCTTAGAGATTAGGATAGTTAATAGGTACTACTCCTAAATTTGATTAGACTAATTTTATTAAAAAAAAAATTGATGATGGGATTAATTAACTGGTACCTAAGATTGTGCAACTCATTGATATATTTGTTATTAGTACTTTCCAAAATATAGCTAAATAAATACTTTATTGTCTAATATGTTACCCATGCAACATTCTAAGTAATTGGCTAAATGTATAATGTGTATGGACGTTTTAGTCTTTATTTGTGTAAAGAGGAGTGTAGAACAATTTTATTGCTTTATAATTTGATTAAAGATCATAATTGATTGAACATATGATTTTATAAGGTAAACTAATTGACATTTCTATAGCACATTTTTTCCCTTTAAATAGTAGTTTTGAGAGGTTTTATTGATAAAACAAAACAAAAATAACAATTTATTTGTGTTTTAATTAATTTAACATTGTCTGTTTTACATACAATATGTACACACTACACGTCTTCTCTCTCTGCATCTTTGTAACTAAAGTATGATAATGACTAATATATATGTGGTACACTCTACACTCTTGGACTTCTTTAATCCCTTCTTTTTGGACCTCTCCTCCCCATCTTAAACACATGTTTGATGTCCTCCATTATAGTCAATGACTCTTATAACGTTTGTGACAATGAGTTTAACTTGTGCTCCTTTAATTTCTCATTAGGCCCCTCTTATTCTAAAGAGTGCTCTTACCCTCACTATTAGACCTAGAAAAACTAAACCGTCCCGAATGGCTTGGTAAAAAAACCTCGACCCGAACCCGAATCGAGGACCCAAATATGACCAAAACCTAAATTGGCTCGCCCTATTTAACCAGACCAGAATGTATATTATTGCAAACTGCATGCCCATTCTCTCCAAATAATTAACTTGAAAAAAACATACCCGAAAATAACTTGAACGCGAAATGACCCGACTCGACCTAGTCCCGCCCGAATTTTGTCAAACTCGAACAGCTCGAACCTCACCCGTTTGAATTGCCAGGTCTACTCGTATTATGTTTCTTTTCTTGGCAACCTTAACTGGTTCTGGTCTACTCGTACTAGCACCATATTTCTCTTTTCTTGTGACTTTCTTGGTGGGCTGTACTCCAACATAATGTTAACCTCTCCTCCAGGGGTTTGCCTATTTCACCGTCTTGCAACATGTGTCACCATCACTTTAAGAGCATGATGTGTCCATTTTATATATGCTTTTACCCCTATTTTAGCTCAAGTTTACATGATTATATCACTATTATTAGTGATTATGTGAGCTAATCCCGTGTTCTAGTCGTATTTGCTTGTTTCGTTGTGTTTTCTAGGAAATTAAGTTTTTAGTAGCTTTTCCCACCAAATAGCAAGCATACTAGTAAACGAGGCTAACAAAGACCAAACATGACCATGGAAGAGTGTGTTTCCAAGCCCAAGCAAGAGTGTATGAGATATGAATTGATAATGCAAAATGATCTTACAAAAGAGCCCAAAAGAAGTCCAAATTTATGAAGAGAATACCAAGCTTAGGATGCTCCTTTGGATGCTCTTAGGTAGTATTATGAAGCATTAACCGGAGGCTTAAACATAGCATTAATCGCATACTTTGGATTCCTTGGAGCATTTAATCAAGAAATGGAGAAATAAACTCGGAAACCTACGGCCCCGATCGGGGCTGGCAACCCCGATGGGGGTTGACCTCCTCTTGGACTTTTACGTTATGCCCCTATTTTACTATAAATAGAGGCTTTAATCCATCATTGTAGGACATCTTTCATATACCATTTTACTCTTTTAAAGCCTTAAGGAAACAATTCTCTCATAGTTTTCATATTAGTTTTAATATTGTTAAGCATTTGGTTATTGTTAAACATTTGGTTCTTATATTCAAGCTTTTGATTCTCATTTGTTCTTCTTTGCAAGTTCCTAGTTCAAGTTCCATTTCTTATTTCGGTAATTCTAATTCTCGTTTATTTAGTTTACATTTTCTATTTTAGTTTTTACATAGTTTTATCATTAGTATTTTAATTATATCACATAGTTTATTATTACATTTTATGATTCACCATTTAGTTTACATTATTTCTATAATCATGTCTAGCATTTCATACATCATAGTTTTTAGTTTACATTTCAATATGATTAGCTAAATTTCCTTAGTCTAGGGACTAGGGAAGCCATGCAATAACTAATATATGTAAAATGATAAATTAAGTTGGTATAATATTGTCTAATTGTTTCTATCACATGTTTGTATCATCACGATTAATCTTTGTTTAGAGGCCTTATTCATCGATTAAGTCTGTTAATTCGTTCTATAAGTCGAGAGGCACGGAATCGGATTAGACTAAGCATGTGTAGTAGGACGACCTAGTCATAAACGAGAGTTTCTCTAGGACCCGGTCTATGGTTGACACTAATATCGATAGGTAGGTGTCTTTAAGCCTAAACAATTGACATTGTTATTATTTCCGAGTTTAACATGAATATATATTTACAATTGCATGTGTGACCCGATTCCCCTAGACTCCTTTAATCATATATTGTTATATCATCTTATTTGCTAATCATCAAACCAAACAAACCAAACCAATCGTTATCGATCTTGATAGAAGTCTACTTATAGCATTTCATAGCGCAATTCTCGTCTCCTTGTGTTCGACCTCTATTACTACATTAATTTGTGTCTATTGTAACACCCCGGCCCAAATCGGGCCGGGAGCAGTTACTTATGATAGCTCACCAGGATGTGTACATGGCCCACAGATCAACACAAGTCCTTTATATTGCATTTTATCCTCACTAATGCGCATCCCGAGAACCTTCCCAGGAGGTCACCCATCCTAAGACTACTCCCAGCCAAGCACGCTTAACTTTGGAGTTCTTTCACATGGATGACCATAAAAGAAAGTGCACTTTGTTGATATGAGTATTACTTCTAATCCCTTTAAGCACTAGTTATTTAAGCCTATCACTGGACCTCTTCAATTACCGTGGGGTGTTACAATCACCCCCACTTGAAGAACGCAACGTCCTCGTTGCACCTGGGAGCATAACCGCTAACCCAGAATCCTCCCCCGCTAGATGGGTGATCACAATGGAGCGTATAACAACTGCCTCCCATCACCACACGGTCGCAGGGTTGCTCTGATACCACTTGTAACACCCCGGCCCAAACCGGGTTGGGAGCGGTTCTTTGTGATAACTCACCAGGCTGTGTACATGGCCTACAGATCAACACAATTCCTTTATAGTGCATTTTGTCATCACTAATGCGCATCTGGGGAACCTTCCCATGAGTTCACCCATCCTAAGACTACTCCCAGCCAAGCACGCTTAACTTTGGAGTTCTTTCGCATTGATTACCATAAAAGAAAGTACACTTTGTTGATATGAGTAGTCATTCTAATCCCTTTAAGCACTAGGCATTTAAGTTTATCACTGGACCTCTTCAATTACCGTGGGGTGTTACATCTAGGGAATTTATATTTGATTAGGTGTGCGACATAGCCTATCAAATTTTGGCGCCGTTACCGGGGAGCACGGTTTTATTGGGTTTAGATTTGTCGATTTCTATCTTGTTTTCTTTTGTCTTGAGGAACACTTGTTCCTTGAGACCGTTACTTATAATTTTCTAGAGATTGTTGTCTTATGCCCAGATCTTCTCGTAGTGGAGATTTGCTTTCGCCGGATTCCGAGCCCGAGAAAACATTTCGTAGAAGACGACGTTTTTGGAAAGAAGTTAAAGAAGCCGCTTCTCCCCTGCAATTTGAAAGTGAAAGAAAGTCTTACTTAGACAATCTTAAAGCTCTTGAAGATGAGGTTTCTAGTTCATCATCTCCACCACCACCACCATCTCCAACTAAAAAGATGGTGAAACTTTCCGATCATTCGAAGCCCACCGCGGCTATGCTTTCGGCCAGTATTACTACTACTAAAATTACCGCCCCGGAATTCGAGATCAAACCGGCTTTAATTAGCCTTGTGGAGAGGAAGCAATTTGGGTGAAGTCCTTTGGAGGATCCCAATTTGCATGTGCAAAACTTTTGCGAATATTGCTCCATGATTCGGCAAACGGGCGTTACTCAAGCCCAAATAAGGGAAATACTCTTCCCTTTATCTTTGAAGGACAAGGCAAAGCTAAGGATCAATAGCCTTGATCGCACCGCCATGGGAATCATAAATTGGGAGACATCGGCTCTTGCTTTCTATCAAAAGTTTTTCCACCGGAGAAAACTCAAACTTTAAGGAGCCAAATAAGCGGATTCCGTCAACAAGCTCTTGAGAGCTTGTATCAAGCTTGGGAGAGGTACAAGGAGCTTCAAAGACAATGCCCACATCATGGGTTGGATGCTTGGTTCCTCGCTATAACATTCTACAATGGATGTTGTGCTGCGTCCCGACGGATTCTTGATTCCGCCAACAATGGACGGTTTGATAAAATTGACACCGATATTGCTCATGCCACAATTGAATCCATGCCGATCTATGACGCGCAATATGTCAATTCCCGGAGTGTGCCATTCAAAGGTAAGGAGAAGTCTTCCGATAATTCCGTTTTGTTGGCTCAAATTGCTTTACTCCAACAACAATTAGCGGAACGAGATGCTAGGGATTCTATGCAACAACTCAATGTCATGTCCTCTACTAGTCAAATCATTGTTTGTGAAGGTTGCGGGAGAGCGAGTCATTATATGCCGCCCATTGCCCAGCTACCATGGAGGAAGTATACGCTTATCAAACTTTTAGACAAAATTCATATTCATCGGGTACATCTTCAAATACTTGTAACCCGAATTCAAGATTTCACCCGAATATGTCTTATAAAAGTAATAATGTGTTTAACCCTCAACCTCAACCCCAACCACAAGAACAAAATGCTTACATTCCACAACAACAAAAGTATAATTCCCCACTGGGCTATCAAAGTCAAAACCAACAACAAAGGCCGCCTCAACAAAATTACCAACAAAATCAAGGTCCACCGCCTTAAAATGTCTAACAAAACAACCAAGGAGGGGGTAAACTTGAGGCTTTGATGGTACAAATGCAAAGGGAACTTTTAGCTCAAATGCAAAAGAACGATCAAGCTCAAAATGCCGCCATCAAGATGCTAGAGCAACAAATGGCTCAACTAGCCGCATCTAGCTCTTAAAGAGAAACGGGTCAATTACCACCTCAAGGTTCGAAACCACATGCCACCCTCAATGCCATCGCCTTGAGAAGTGGTATGAAATATGATGAGCCACTCATGCCCAAGGAAGATGAGGAGGTACTTGTTGAGTTGGAGATTTCTCCTAATGGTAAGAAAGGTGAGGATATTCCAAAGAGGGTGGATGATCCAATTGTGGTTGAAGAAATCAAAGATGTAGAGGATGCTCCTCTAAAGAAGGATGTTTAAACGAAGGTGCCGGAAAAAGTCAAAGTGCCTTTCCCTTATAGATTGGCAAAGCATCAAAAGAATTCTCAATTCGGTAATTTCATGGAAGTTGTGAAGAATCTTCAGGTAACCGTTCCTTTTACCGAATTAATTACTCAAATTCCATCTTATACTAAGTTCATGAAAGACATTTTAACTAAGAAGAGACATTTTGACGAAGTTGAAACAATAGCCTTCACTGCCGAGGTTAGTGCTCTTTTGCAAAACAAGTCCCCTCCTAAGTTAAAAGATCCTGGTAGTTTTTTCATTTCATGCACAATTGACACCTATCAAATTCATAAATATTTATGTGATTTAGGTGCTAGTGTGAGTATAATTCCTTACTCTATTTGTGCTAAGCTTAATATGGGAGTCTTAAAATGTACTAGTGTCATATTGCAAATGGCGGATCGTTACATAAAACGCCCTTTAGGAGTTTTGAAGGATGTTCCGTGAAGGTTGGTAAGTTTTTCATTCCGGTTGATTTTATTGTTCTTGACATGGCCGAAGATGCCCAAATCCCAATCAGTTTGGGAAGACCCTTTTTTCATACCGCGGGTGCGGTAATTGATATCAAGAATGGTAAAATCACATTGGAAGTGGGTGACGATAAGGTCACATACAATTTGAATAGTGTCATGAAGAGTCCAACGATAGAAGAGTCTTGTTATTCTATTGATGTTTTGGTTGTTGTTGACATTGTCATAGAAGACTCTATACCTCGATCTTTGTCTAAAGATCCTTTGGAGGCACTCTTGCTATTGGAATTATTTGCAAGTGATGATGAGATTGGAAATGAGGAGATAGATGCTTTGGAGCATGAATTGGATGGAGAAGAGCTATCATTGGAGGAAAGCTCACACTTTATAGGTTTGGTTTCTACACCTCAAGATCTTGAGGTACAAAAACGCGAACTTAAACCCCTCCCCTCCAATTTGAAGTATGCTTTTCTAGATGATGAGGAGATGTGTCCGGTAGTTTTTAGTGCTAAATAGAGTGAGAGCCAATTGTCTTCTTTGCTTCATGTTTTAAAGTCTCGCAAGAAAGCCATTGGATACAATCTTGATGATTTAAAGGGCATAAGCCCCAAATTTTGCATGCATAGAATCCATCTTGAGGAAAACCATAAACCATGTGTCCAAGGTCAAAGATGACTAAATCCTAACATGCAAGAAGTGGTAAAAAAGGAAGTAATTAAATTTTTGGATGCGGGAATTATTTATGTAATTTCTGACTCTAAAATGGGTAAGTCTGGTCCAAGTGGTTCCTAAGAAAGGATGAACCACCGTAGTCAAAAATGATAAAAATGAACTAATTCCAACTAGAATTGTGACGGGTTGGAGAATGTGTATTGACTATAGGAGGCTAAATTTGGCCACCAAGAAAGATCACTACCCATTGCCTTTTATTGACCAAATGTTGGAGCGGTTGGCATGTCACAAGTATTTTTGCTATCTAGATGGTTATTCCGGGTTCTTTCAAATACCCATTCACCCGGATGACCAAGAGAAGACCACATTTACATGTCCCTATGGTACCTTTGCTTACCGTAGAATGCCTTTTGGTCTTTGTAATTCCCCCGCCACTTTCCCACGTTGCATGATAAACATCTTTTCCGAATTTATCGAGTCTATCATGGAGGTGTTTGTGGATGATTTTATTGTCTATGGTTCTTCTTTTGGTGCATGTTTAGCTAGCTTGTCTAAAGTGTTGAAGCATTGTGAAGAGGTTGACTTGGTGTTAAATTGGGAAAAGTGCCACTTCATGGTGAATGAAGGAGTGGTACTTGGTCATATTGTCTCAGAAAGAGGAATTGAAGTGGACCGTGCTAAACTCCAAGTTATTGAACAACTACCCCCACCGGTAAATGTGAAGAGTGTAAGGAGTTTCTTAGGCCATGCGGGTTTCTACCGCCGTTTTATTAAACACTTTTCTAAGATTGCAAAACCTCTTACGGAGCTTCTTTTAAAAGATGCTCCCTTTGTGTTTACTAATGATTATCTTGAGTCTTTTCATAGGATCAAGAAGGCTTTGATTTCCACACCTATCATCCAATCACCGAATCGGAACTTGCCATTCGAGCTCATGTGTGATGCAAGTGACTATGCGGTAGGTGCCGTGCTAGGACAACGAAAGGACAAGGTTCTCCATGCTATCTACTATGCTAGCAAAACCTTCGATGCGGCTCAAATCAACTATGCCACTACAGAGAAAGAGCTACTTTCCATTATCTATGCCTTAGACAAATTCCGCTTTTACTTGATCGGTTCCAAAGTCATTGTTCATACCGATCATGCCGCACTAAAGCACCTCCTAGCCAAACAAGAAGCTAAGCCGAGATTGATAAGATGGAACTTTCTTTTGCAAGAATTTGATCTTGAGATTAAAGACAAGAAAGGGGCCGAAAATGTTGTTGCCGATCACCTATCCCGTTTGAAGTTTAATGATGGAGGTATTTAATTACCTATTGATGATTCCTTCGCCAATGATGCCTTGATGATGTTGGAAGCCAATTCTCCTTGGTATGCCGACATAGCTAACTATCTAGTTGGAAGAGAGTTGCCACCTAACCTTTCATATCAACAAAGGAAGAAGTTCTTACATGATGCCAAGTTCTTCCTATGGGATGATCCATATCTATTCAAACATTGCTCCGATAGGCTATTCCGGAGATGTATCCCACATTAGGATGTGAAAAGGGTCCTAGAAGGATGCCATTATTCTCCTTATGGTGGTCATCATGGACCATCCAAGACCATTGTAAAGGTGTTGCAATCCGGCTTCTATTGGCCAACCATGTTCCAAGATGCTAAAAATTTCGTGATGGCTTGCGATGCTTACCAAAGGACGGGTTCTATATCAAAGAGGCACGAGATGCCTTTGAATGGTATCTTGGAAGTGGAGGTATTCGATATTTGGGGAATTGATTATCAAGGACCGTTTCCTTCATCAAAAGGGAATCGGTATATTTTGGTTGCCGTTGTGTGACACCCTCATTTATCGCGGAAAAGTAAACACGTAATTCTAGAATTAAAAACTGCATGGATATGTTTGTAATAGGTTCATTATAGTAAAAACCTGTAATTTTTAAAACCATAACCTGTTATAAAGATATCCAAATTGGAAGGTGTCAAACATACAAGGTCTAAATAGAAGTTTCATAACATAACCATCGCTAAAGTCGTGATTAGCAAATTATACAACCAAATGTAAAGAGGGAGACATATGTCCCTAAAATGTATGTGACATAAAAAGTGTTTAAGGGTCACAATATAATAAAGTCAATCTAGGTCCCAAGGTTACTTTGCTCGCTAGCTCGTCCATGTACCCCATATATGCATCACCTACACACAAATCGCATTTTATACAAATACGAAAGCCACAGTCAGTGGGGAGTAACTCCGAGTTCTCCCAGCCACGAAATGTCATAATTAATATAACATGTAAACATAAGAATATGAATACGAATCACACATAGCCTTAGCATATAGATGCTAGACAATCATGCTTATCATGTGAACAACAATATAACAACACATAGTCCTAGCATGCGAATACTAGACCGACTCATACTACACTATCATGTGAATCACATAACATCCAGGAATCCAAACTCTATCAACCATAGCCGGCTTGCATCTCACCTTCTATGATTCATAGAATCATCAAACAAGAAAGGACAATATATCAAAGACAGGCATAAGTTCTTAGCACGGTCAATAGTCACTTTGTAACTCGAGTCTATACCACGAGGTAGGGAAGGTAATCGAACCGGTATCCTGGCTCAGATGTTCTATAAAAACATGGCCAAGACACAACACAACCCTAGTCCTAAATCTGCCTTGAGACCTAGACATGCGGATACACACCACCGCACCCAAGACCCACAATTTTATAAAACCATGTGAGTACCCTAAGGAGTCCACCAAAGGGTTGGCTAGTACTTAAGCTGACCACTTACTCTCAAAATAAGTAACGAGGTCATGCCCCAACTTGGATATAAACCCACCAAGTCAGGAACACAAAGGCTATTGAGCAGTGAACATACACTCGTCAAAGACTATAAAGACCTATCTATGATGAAGGCCGAAATACTCACCTAGGACCTAAATAAAACCAATCTAGGTCCCAGCTTGAATACTTTAGCCCACACCACACAAGACAAGTAGAACACCCAATTAACCATAAGAGAGGCAAAGAGTCCAAACTTGCACCCTCAAAAGATTATACACACCCTAGTATATGAAAGGCTACGCAAGAGCATATTCAGCTGACAATCCAACAATATCTCCAATATCAATTATAATCCAAATTCCAGCTAACCGTTAATCTCATAATTCATGAGAACAAGCTAAAATGGCAACAAGACAAGAAGACTGAAGTATAAGGCAACCAATTCATCCAACAACCAACATGTGAAATGATAATCACAAATATTAAGGCATCAACATAAAATATCCAAAAACAACCAATCTCACCTCAAAGACAAACCCTCGACCCGAGTCCCGCGACGGGTCATCGGTCAAATCGAGGCTGACCGGTTTAAACCTAGTTTGACCAAACTCGTTCGGTCAATCTGGCCCAGTTCAGAGTCTTAGCCTATTTTGGCCCAAATCACAAAATTTATCACAATATTATTCTCATGCTATTTCCAATTTCTATCATGTGAAAAACGAAAGTAACACATTATCAATCACCTAAACACTTAACAAACAACAAGCACAACATTAACTACTAATGTGACATTAATTCGTCGAGTAACTCGGAATAGTTACCTTAAGCTAGCAAAGAGACGAGTAATAACTTGAGAAAGCTTCTAAAACCCAAAATTACTCTTCATCTTCAACCACATATGAGCCACCTAAAATAATTATGTGAAAGGACGATATTAACGAATTATCGTTATATAAAATAAGAGACGGTTATTAATTATATTTTAATTAAACCAAACTAGCGTCAAAACAATTTATAGACACGGCCCAAAAGTTATTATGACAACCTCAAACTCGGCCTAACCACCAACTACACATGGCCTCAAACTCGTGACTTAGCTGGGCCAATGCCTAGGCCACGGCCAGGCCACTGTTAAGCTACAGCCAGGCCACTAGGAGTCCGACACGACCACCACCCGACTACCCATAGCCACCCTTCACCCTACTTCATAACCTGACCCAAAAATCAGTCCAAAACAGAACCCAAAAGATGCCTAAGTTCGACCCCAACTCCAGTCCTCAAATGCAAAGTGAAAACCCACGATGACAGCTCTCGTCCCTGCCCAAAACAGAGTACCAATCGTCCCCTTAAGACTCCATTCTCGCGCCTAAAAACAATCCTAGCTGAGCCAACTAAGTCAGCATTTAAAACGGTTTTAGAGCGGAAATCCACAAGTATAAAGCAACTCAAAACAAATCCTAAAGACTACAAAAATCGCCCAACACGAGTCCAAATCGGTCCAAAACAATCCCTACATGTCAGTATACACCGTCTCAACTATAAAACACACCAATTATCACCCAAAACAATCCATACATGTCAGCATACACCGTCTTAAATATACCACTTACTAGCTAGCATCCCAAATGATCCCTAGAGGTCAGTATACACCGTCTCAATCATCTCCACATATCAGTATACACCGTCTCAACTATACAATTGACTAATTAACATCCATAAGGATCCCTATATATAATTATACACCGTCTCAATTATAAAACAGACTAACCAGCATTCGAAATAAACATATTTTACAAGTAATATCGAGTAACCTATCATTGTTACCTTTTTCCGATTGAACTAATCATTTATGACTAACAAATCTTCTACAAGACCGTCTATCTTAGCATCTACAACCGTCTTATAATAAATAAAGCTGAAAATATAAATTGGGTTTGTAAAAATACATGACGAAAATGAATGTTACTTACATCGGAATGACGAGAACGACGAGAGGAGCGCTATGGAACAAAAATAGTTGAAAACGGATGACAAACGGAGCACCAGGACGGATTATAGATAAAAGTTGAAGAAGGAACAAACAGAAGGAAAAAGAAGGACGAAGAAGAAGAAAAGAGACGTGGGAAAAAGAGACAGCAGCCTGCTAGCCTGCTATTTATTATACGTATCTTTCTTCATCGTTAAGTAATTTAATTCGTTTTTTTAAAACCGTCTCGAGTTAATAAAATCGGTTTTAGTAAAAGTTTGATAATAAAAGCGGAATCAATAATAAATAAATTTAATGAGTGAAAATAAAATAAACTCAACCCATAACGGAAATAATAGGAATTCGATTCGAATCGGAGTTATTAACGATTTTTACTAAATTAGCGGTGTTTAACGAAATTTGATAATTTAGCAAAATAACTCAAAATAGCTAATTGGATGATTTTTCCTAAATCCGTTTTGAATCCACTAAGGGCCGACTTTCATAAAGGACTCGTAAAAGGATCGGAAATTATTAAATAAATAAACTCGAACTAACTTCAATAAACTCGAACTAACTTTAAATAAACTTATTAATGATTATTAAAATTAACGTATCGAATTATGATGAAATTAATTAATTAGCTAAGCATATATATATAAATCGTTAAATGATGTAATTAAATTCAAAATAGCAATTAAAAGAATTTTATCCAACTTAATAAAATACGGGGTGTTACAATCACCCCATGTTTTAAAAAATTTTCGTCCTCGAAACTTGAAAGTATAAATGAAAGGTTATAAAAATAAAACTGGAATGGGAATCGGTAACCAAAACATTTAAAAAGTCACTTATCGTAAGAATCAAAATTCTTTCAAGAACTTCAACTAAAATTTTCCGACAGAACCAGACTCTCATCAGAGGAACGGAAGTGTTCTCGTTGCGCATTCAAGAACATCACATTCCAAATCCAAGATAAGGTCAAAGGCAAATCATTTGTATAAATCAAAAATCAAAATACTTTCAAAAACATTAATGAAGAGTTTTCAAAAGTATAAGTCTCATTCATGGAACGAAATTGCTCTTGTCGTGCACACAAGAACGCTAACTTTCCAAGTCAGAGAAAAATTTAAAACAAAAACTATTCGCCGACAAGCGTAGAACAAGTTATCAAACGTTTCCAATAAATAGTTCTAACATCCGATCAACGTTAAAATCAAAATAAGAGAAAGGTAATCTACTCAAATTTTCTTTTGCAAAAAGCCAAAATAGAAATAAAGGTTTCACTTTTAAAGCCAAATGGGAGTCAAATCCCTGAAAATGTAACATTTAACTTTGACAAAGAAGTCATAAATAGATCAAAGTTAACAGAAATTGGACAAAACTTAACGAAATCTCGGGTTTAGTAATTAAAATTACGATAAATGAGTTTATATTCAAGGAAGGAATAGGGAACTAAATCAAATTTTCTTTTTCAAGTCTTCAAAAATAGGTTAGGTTTGCAGAAGTGACATAAACTTTTAAGAATGAATCGAAACTGGTAACTTGAAAGTTTAGAAGTTGTACAAAAAGAAAAGTAACTTAGATAGCGTAGAAACAAAGTATGTTAAGAGAGCTCAAACTTAAGCAACATGAGAGCTATAATGAATTTCATAGGGTAGAAATTGAAGTCAAAATTACAAGGATGTCAAAGATAGAGTTTCACAAGATACGAGTGTCAGACTTAAAGGAGGAGCAAGATGAAGCGAGGAAATGAGGTATGAACGGTAACGCTTATGATCAAGGAGAAAGGGAAATTAGACAACAAGGAAACGCCAGATACGCAAATCTCAGACAACAATGTCATCACTCCACTAAGGAAACAAAGGGTACTAACCAGGTCAGGAAATGATAGGAAAATTAAAAAGGAATATATGAACATGTCAAGATGTGAGACTAAAAGAGTCGAATCATAAAGATAACTAGTTACCAACCAGTAAGAGATATTAGAATTAGGAAGGTATTCAAGACAAGGAAATAACGTGTGAACTTTTATACTTAAGAATCAAATCCAACCAAGGTATGAACGAAAGGGAGGAAAACGATTAATGGTATGAAAGAGGATTTTTAAGGCTTAATCCATACGCTTCCTAAAACTTAAGGTTCTCTCTAACAAGGTCACGTCTATTAGGGTATTGTACCTTTATAACACAACGACCAAATCCCAAAACAAGGGTCAAGGTAAAATAAATGCTCGCTTAAGGGGTGATAAATCGGTTAGATACTTCTTCCACCTATCTTATCACATATTAGGATTTCCCTAAATCAAATCTACCACTCAAGTATAAAAGCATCTATTTATCTCAAGCACTCGACACAACCTCAATGTTTTAAAAACCAAAGAATCAATTGACAAAGACTTCTCAAGGAACAACTAACATCAAATCACATCCCCAATCTATACGGAATTGTTAACATCTAAAAATGGGTTTTCTTCCAAATTCAAATTCTAAACTTATCTCATGTTTACTCCTAAGGCGACGACGCTCAACCTACTAAGCTTTCAAATCCCAAACATAAACAACAAAGCCAAGTTCTATAACTTTAATCACATAGGCAACTCATTCCTAACACAAAGAATCCACCAATCGATTATACTTACTTTGTCAAGGAACTAGGTATAAGAATCACTAAGTATGTCTCATCACCTTACCTAAGTCTTTCTAACGTCACGACTTCTCAAAGCCAGGGTTAAGGGTCAGACACAAACAATCTCCTCAAAAGTCGAATTTTCCAACCAAGGTCAACATTCCTCACAAGAAAGAGTACTATCTAATGGCGTTAAGGGAGGATAAGCAAAGAACAAAGGACAAGTTAGGAGTACAAGCTTAGCTTTTAAAGTAAAACAGAAGGGAGTTTAGAAGGAGGATAACCACCAAGAGATTAAGAATAAGGCGAGATACAAAAAGAACGAGAAACATCTTCAAGGAAGTAGAAGCATTCTTCAAAGGTTGAACAATCTTCAATCCTCAGCAATAGGCACTAAATCTTGATCTTCGTAAAATATAAGTGTCCTTTCAATGGAACGGAGATACTCTTTGCGATCACTCAAGAACATCAATATTCCAATTCAAAGACATAAAAATACATTTTTACACCAACAAATGATAAAACTAATTATCAGACGTCTCCAATAACAAGCTTTAACACTAATTGACGTTAAAACCAGTGAAAAACATTAAAATATTTTCAAAACCTTTAGTTCAAAATTTTTTTATAATAAGGGTAATAACTCCATTAGCTATAGATAAGCTCACGGTCATTGATCCAAGAACGCAACAATTATTAAATGACAATCAACAAACAGGTTAGTACCTAACAAAGAGCAAACACAAAGAGACTACAACATAAGGTCCTAAGTCTACCCATCTTACCCATCTCTCAAGTTTATTATTTTAAGGTCAAGTTATTTATATTGGGGTGCACAAACGTGCGTCGGGAGCAAATATGCTCTGATACCAACTGTGACACCCTCATTTATCGCGGAAAAGTAAACACGTAATTCTAGAATTAAAAACTGCATTGATATGTTTGTAATAGGTTCATTATAGTAAAAACCTGTAATTTTTAAAACCATAACCTGTTATAAAGATATCCAAATTGGAAGGTGTCAAACATACAAGGTCTAAATAGAAGTTTCATAACATAACCATCGCTAAAGTCGCGAATAGCAAATTATACAACCAAATGTAAAGAGGGAGACATATGTCCCTAAAATGTATGTGACATAAAAAGTGTTTTAAGGGTCACAATATAATAAAGTCAATCTAGGTCCCAAGGTTACTTTGCTCGCTAGCTCGTCCATGTACCCCATATATGCATCACCTACCTGTCAATCGCATTTTATACAAATACGAAAGCCACAGTCAGTGGGGAGTAACTCCGAGTTCTCCCAGCCACGAAATGTCATAATTAATATAACATGTAAACATAAGAATATGAATACGAATCACACATAGCCTTAGCATATAGATGCTAGACAATCGTGCTTATCATGTGAACAACAATATAACAACACATAGTCCTAGCATGCGAATACTAGACCGACTCATACTACACTATCATGTGAATCACATAACATCCAGGAATCCAAACTCTATCAACCATAGCCGGCTTGCATCTCACCTTCTATGATTCATAGAATCATCAAACAAGAAAAGACAATATATCAAAGACAGGCATAAGTTCTTAGCACGGTCAATAGTCACTTTGTAACTCGAGTCTATACCATGAGGTAGGGAACGTAATCGAATCGGTATCCTGGCTCAGAGGTTCTATAAAAACATGGCCAAGACACAACACAACCCTAGTCCTAAATCTGCGCAGACCTAGACATGAGGATACACACCACCGCACCCAAGACCCACAATTTTATAAAACCATGTGAGTACCCTAAGGAGTCCACCAAAGGGTTGGCTAGTACTTAAGCTGACCACTTACTCTCAAAATAAGTAACGAGGTCATGCCCCAACTTGGATATAAACCCACCAAGTCAGGAACACAAAGGCTATTGAGCAGTGAACATACACTCGTCAAAGACTATAAAGACCTATCTATGATGAAGGCCGAAATACTCACCTAGGACCTAAATAAAACCAATCTAGGTCCCAGCTTGAATACTTTAGCCCACACCACACAAGACAAGTAGAACACCCAATTAACCATAAGAGAGGCAAAGAGTCCAAACTTGCACCCTCAAAAGATTATACACACCCTAGTATATGAAAGGCTACGCAAGAGCATATTCAGCTGACAATCCAACAATATCTCCAATATCAATTATAATCCAAATTCCAGCTAACCGTTAATCTCATAATTCATGAGAACAAGCTAAAATGGCAACAAGACAAGAAGACTGAAGTATAAGGCAACCAATTCATCCAACAACCAATATGTGAAATGATAATCACAAATATTAAGGCATCAATATAAAACATCCAAAAACAACCAATCTCACCTCAAAGACAAACCCTCGACCCGAGTCCCGCGACGGGTCATCGGTCAAATCGAGGCTGACCGGTTTAAACCTAGTTTGACCAAACTCGTTCGGTCAATCCGCTGATTCGAGTCTTGGCCTATTTTGGCCCAAATCACAAAATTTATCACAATATTATTCTCATGCTATTTCCAATTTCTATCATGTGAAAAACGAAAGTAACATATTATCAATCACCTAAACACTTAACAAACAACAAGCACAACATTAACTACTAATGTGACATTAATTCGTCGAGTAACTCGAAATAGTTACCTTAAATTAGCAAAGAGACGAGTAATAACTTGAGAAAGCTTCTAAAACCCAAAATTACTCTTCATCTTCAACCACATATGAGCCACCTAAAATAATTATGTGAAAGGACGATATTAACGAATTATCGTTATATAAAATAAGAGACGGTTATTAATTATATTTTAATTAAACCAAACTAGCGTCAAAACAATTTATAGACACGGCCCAAAAGTTATTATGACAACCTCAAACTCGGCCTAACCACCAACTACACATGGCCTCAAACTCGTGACTTAGCTAGGCCAATGCCTAGGCCACGGCCAGGCCACTGTTAAGCTACAGCCAGGCCACTAGGAGTCCGACACGACCACCACCCGACTACCCATAGCCACCCTTCACCCTACTTCATAACCTGACCCAAAAATCAGTCCAAAACAGAACCCAAAAGATGCCTAAATTCGACCCCAACTCCAGTCCTCAAATGCAAAGTGAAAACCCACGATGACAGCTCTCGTCCCTGCCCAAAACAGAGTACCAATCGTCCCCTTAAGACTCCATTCTCGCGCCTAAAAACAATCCTAGCTGAGCCAACTAAGTCAGCATTTAAAACGGTTTTAGAGCGGAAATCCACAAGTATAAAGCAACTCAAAAACAGTCCCTAAAGACTACAAAAATCGCCCCAACACAGAGTCCAAATCAGTCCAAAACAATCCCTACATGTCAGTATACACCGTCTCAACTATAAAACACACCAATTATCACCCAAAACAATCCATACATGTCAGCATACACCGTCTTAAATATACCACTTACTAGCTAGCATCCCAAATGATCCCTAGAGGTCAGTATACACCGTCTCAATCATCTCCACATATCAGTATACACCGTCTCAACTATACAATTGACTAATTAACATCCATAAGGATCCCTATATATAATTATACACCGTCTCAATTATAAAACAGACTAACCAGCATTCGAAATAAACATATTTTACAAGTAATATCGAGTAACCTATCATTGTTACCTTTTTCCGATTAAACTAATCATTTATGACTAACAAATCTTCTACAAGACCGTCTATCTTAGCATCTACAACCGTCTTATAATAAATAAAGCTGAAAATATAAATTGGGTTTGTAAAAATACATGACGAAAATGAATGTTACTTACATCGGAATGACGAGAACGACGAGAGGAGCGCTATGGAACAAAAATAGTTGAAAACGGATGACAACGAAGCACCAGGACGGATTATAGATAAAAGTTGAAGAAGGAACAAACAGAAGGAAAAAGAAGGACGAAGAAGAAGAAAAGAAGAAAAGAGACGTGGGAAAAAGAGACAGCAGCCTGCTAGCCTGCTATTTATTATACGTATCTTTCTTCATCGTTAAGTAATTTCGCTCGTTTTTTTTAAAACCGTCTCGAGTTAATAAAATCGGTTTTAGTAAAAGTTTCAAATAATAAACGGAATCAATAATAAATAAATTTAATGAGTGAAAATAAAATAAACTCAAATTGACTAACGGAAATAATAGGAATTCGATTCGAATCGGAGTTATTAACGATTTTTACTAAATTAGCGGAGTTTAACGAAATTTGATAATTTAGCAAAATAACTCAAAATAGCTAATTGGATGATTTTTCCTAAATCCGTTTTGAATCCACTAAGGGCCGACTTTCATAAAGGACTCGTAAAAGGATCGGAAATTATTAAATAAATAAACTCGAACTAACTTCAATAAACTCGAACTAACTTTAAATAAACTTATTAATGATTATTAAAATTAACGTATCGAATTATGATGAAATTAATTAATTAGCTAAGCATATATATATAAATCGTTAAATGATGTAATTAAATTCAAAATAGCAATTAAAAGAATTTTATCCAACTTAATAAAATACGGGGTGTTACAATCACCCCATCTTTTAAAAAAGTTTCGTCCTCGAAACTTGAAAGTATAAATGAAAGGTTATAAAAATAAAACTGGAATGGGAATCGGTAACCAAAACATTTAAAAGGTCACTTATCGTAAGAATCAAAATTCTTTCAAGAACTTCAACTAAAATTTTCCGACAGAACCAGACTCTCATCAAAGGAACGGAAGTGTTCTCGTTGCGCATTCAAGAACATCACATTCCAAATCCAAGATAAGGTCAAAGGCAAATCATTTGTATAAATCAAAAATCAAAATACTTTCAAAAACATTAATGAAGAGTTTTCAAAAGTATAAGTCTCATTCATGGAACGAAATTGCTCTTGTCGTGCACACAAGAACGCTAACTTTCCAAGTCAGAGACAAATTTAAAACAAAAACTATTCGCCGACAAGCGTAGAACAAGTTATCAAACGTTTCCAATAACTAGTTCTAACATCCGATCAACGTTAAAATCAAAATAAGAGAAAGGTAATCTACTCAAATTTTCTATTGCAAAAAGCCAAAATAGAAATAAAGGTTTCACTTTTAAAGCCAAATGGGAGTCAAATCCCTGAAAATGTAACATTTAACTTTTACAAAGAAGTCATAAATAGATCTAAGTTAACAGAAATTGGACAAAACTTAACGAAATCTCGGGTTTAGTAATTAAAATTACGATAAACGAGTTTATATTCAAGGAAGGAATAGGGAACTAAATCAAATTTTCTTTTTCAAGTCTTCAAAAATAGGTTAGGTTTGCAGAAGTGACATAAACTTTTAAGAATGAATCGAAACTGGTAACTTGAAAGTTTAGAAGTTGTACAAAAAGGAAAGTAACTTAGATAGCGTAGAAAAAAAGTATGTTAAGAGAGCTCAAACTTAAGCAACATAAGAGCTATAATGAATTTTATAGGGTAGAAATTGAAGTCAAAATTACAAGGATGTCAAAGATAGAGTTTCACAAGATACGAGTGTCAGACTTAAAGGAGGAGCAAGATGAAGCAAGGAAATGAGGTATGAACGGTAACGCTTATGATCAAGGAGAAAGGGAAATTAGACAACAAGGAAACGCCAGATACTCAAATCTCAGACAACAATGTCATCACTCCACTAAGGAAACAAAGGGTACTAACCAGGTCAGGAAATGATAGGAAATTTAAAAAGGAATATATGAACATGTCAAGATGTGAGACCAAAAGAGTCGAATCATAAAGATAACTAGTTACCAACCAGTAAGAGATATTAGAATTAGGAAGGTATTCAAGACAAGGAAATAACGTGTGAACTTTTATACTTAAGAATCAAATCCAACCAAGGTATGAACGAAAGGGAGGAAAACGATTAATGGTATGAAAGAGGATTTTTAAGGCTTAATCCATACGCTTCCTAAAACTTAAGGTTCTCTCTAACAAGCACGTCTATTAGGGTATTGTACCTTTATAACACAACGACCAAATCCCAAAACAAGGGTCAAGGTAAAATAAATGCTCGCTTAAGGGGTGATAAATCGGTTAGATACTTCTTCCACCTATCTTATCACATATTAGGATTTCCCTAAATCAAATCTACCACTCAAGTATAAAAGCATCTCTTTATCTCAAGCACTCGACATAACCTCAATGTTTTAAAAACCAAAGAATCAATTGACAAAGACTTCTCAAGGAACAACTAACATCAAATCACATCCCCAATCTATACGGGATTGTTAACATCTAAAAATGGGTTTTCTTCCAAATTCAAATTCTAAACTTATCTCATGTTTACTCCTAAGGCGACGACGCTCAACCTACTAAGCTTTCAAATCCCAAACATAAACAACAAAGCCAAGTTCTATAACTTTAATCACATAGGCAACTCATTCCTAACACAAAGAATCCACCAATCGATTATACTTACTTTGTCAAGGAACTAGGTATAAGAATCACTAAGTATGTCTCATCACCTTACCTAAGTCTTTCTAACGTCACGACTTCTCAAAGCCAGGGTTAAGGGTCAGACACAAACAATCTCCTCAAAAGTCCAATTTTCCAACCAAGGTCAACATTCCTCACAAGAAAGAGTACTATCTAATGGCGTTAAGGGAGGATAAGCAAAGAACAAAGGACAAGTTAGGAGTACAAGCTTAGCTTTTAAAGTAAAACAGAAGGGAGTTTAGAAGGAGGATAAGCACCAAGAGATTAAGAATAAGGCGAGATACAAAAAGAACGAGAAACATCTTCAAGGAAGTAGAAGCATTCTTCAAAGGTTGAACAATCTTCAATCCTCGGCAAGAATAGCACTAAATCTTGATCTTCGTAAAATATAAGTGTCCTTTCAATGGAACGGAGATACTCTTTGCGATCACTCAAGAACATCAATATTCCAATTCAAAGATATAAAAATACATTTTTACACCAACAAATGATAAAACTAATTATCAGACGTCTCCAATAACAAGCTTTAACACTAATTGACGTTAAAACCAGTGAAAAACATTAAAATATTTTCAAAACCTTTAGTTTAAAATTTTTTTATAATAAGGGTAATAACTCCATTAGCTATAGATAAGCTCACGGTCATTGATCCAAGAACGCAACAATTATTAAATGACAATCAACAAACAGGTTAGTACCTAACAAAGAGCAAACACAAAGAGACTACAACATAAGGTCCTAAGTCTACCCATCTTACCCATCTCTCAAGTTTATTATTTTAAGGTCAAGTTATTTATATTGGGGTGCACAAACGTGCGTCCGGAGCAAATATGCTCTGATACCAACTGTGACACCCTCATTTATCGCGGAAAAGTAAACACGTAATTCTAGAATTAAAAACTGCATTGATATGTTTGTAATAGGTTCATTATAGTAAAAACCTGTAATTTTTAAAACCATAACCTGTTATAAAGATATCCAAATTGGAAGGTGTCAAACATACAAGGTCTAAATAGAAGTTTCATAACATAACCATCGCTAAAGTCGCGAATAGCAAATTATACAACCAAATGTAAAGAGGGAGACATATGTCCCTAAAATGTATGTGACATAAAAAGTGTTTAAGGGTCACAATATAATAAAGTCAATCTAGGTCCCAAGGTTACTTTGCTCGCTAGCTCGTCCATGTACCCCATATATGCATCACCTACCTCCAATCGCATTTTATACAAATACGAAAGCCACGGTCGGTGGGGAGTAACTCAGAGTTCTCCCGACCGAAATGTCATAATTAATATAACATGTAAACATAAGAATATGAATACGAATCACACATAGCCTTAGCATATAGATGCTAGACAATCGTGCTTATCATGTGAACAACAATATAACAACACATAGTCCTAGCATGCGAATACTAGACCGACTCATACTACACTATCATGTGAATCACATAACATCCAGGAATCCAAACTCTATCAACCATAGCCGGCTTGCATCTCACCTTCTATGATTCATAGAATCATCAAACAAGAAAGGACAATATATCAAAGACAGGCATAAGTTCTTAGCACGGTCAATAGTCACTTTGTAACTCGAGTCTATACCACGAGGTAGGGAAGGTAATCGAACCGGTATCCTGGCTCAGAGGTTCTATAAAAACATGGCCAAGACACAACACAACCCTAGTCCTAAATCTGCGCAGACCTAGACATGCGGATACACACCACCGCACCCAAGACCCACAATTTTATAAAACCATGTGAGTACCCTAAGGAGTCCACCAAAGGGTTGGCTAGTACTTAAGCTGACCACTTACTCTCAAAATAAGTAACGAGGTCATGCCCGAACTTGGATATAAACCCACCAAGTCAGGAACACAAAGGCTATTGAGCAGTGAACATACACTCGTCAAAGACTATAAAGACCTATCTATGATGAAGGCCGAAATACTCACCTAGGACCTAAATAAAACCAATCTAGGTCCCAGCTTGAATACTTTAGCCCACACCACACAAGACAAGTAGAACACCCAATTAACCATAAGAGAGGCAAAGAGTCCAAACTTGCACCCTCAAAAGATTATACACACCCTAGTATATGAAAGGCTACGCAAGAGCATATTCAGCTGACAATCCAATAATATCTCCAATATCAATTATAATCCAAATTCCAGCTAACCGTTAATCTCATAATTCATGAGAACAAGCTAAAATGGCAACAAGACAAGAAGACTGAAGTATAAGGCAACCAATTCATCCAACAACCAACATGTGAAATGATAATCACAAATATTAAGGCATCAACATAAAACATCCAAAAACAACCAATCTCACCTCAAAGACAAACCCTCGACCCGAGTCCCGCGACGGGTCATCGGTCAAATCAAATCGAGGTCGGTTTAAACCTAGTTTGACCAAACTCGTTCGGTCAATCTGGCCCAGTTCAGAGTCTTGGCCTATTTTGGCCCAAATCACAAAATTTATCACAATATTATTCTCATGCTATTTCCAATTTCTATCATGTGAAAAACGAAAGTAACACATTATCAATCACCTAAATACTTAACAAACAACAAGCACAACATTAACTACTAATGTGACATTAATTCGTCAAGTAACTCGGAATAGTTACCTTAAGCTAGCAAAGAGACGAGTAATAACTTGAGAAAGCTTCTAAAACCCAAAATTACTCTTCATCTTCAACCACATATGAGCCACCTAAAATAATTATGTGAAAGGACGATATTAACGAATTATCGCTATATAAAATAAGAGACGGTTATTAATTATATTTTAATTAAACCAAACTAGCGTCAAAACAATTTATAGACACGGCCCAAAAGTTATTATGACAACCTCAAACTCGGCCTAACCACCAACTACACATGGCCTCAAACTCGTGACTTAGTGTGACGATCCGCACACTTGAGCCCTTAGATTTATTTTATGCTTATGTAATTTCATTTTCCTTGTACATTTGTAGTAAGTATTTTCTTAGTAGTTTTAGAATAGGTTTCCATAAATAGGTATATCGCTATTCTGAACTAAACTTGTAAATTCAATGTATCCTGCTACCAGGACCAAATAATCAAATTTCCCTCTTTGAGAGGTGCTAGTCAATGAAAAACCGCTTCTCATCCAAAAGCTTGTTGTTGCTTGTTGCTTGCTTTCAATAATCGTATTGCTTACTTTTATTGCTTTCGTGTGTCGGACTTGATAATCGTGACTAGGATTCCCGACACACACCCCCGAGACCCGAGTATCGTGCTAGTGGGCGATCCCTCACTAGTACGAAGAGCCTTGTCGCTTGCATCGTGCCTAGAGAAGGGGCAAAGGTGCGCGCCACGGTCCGGCAAAAGTAGCGGACCGTGACATTTGGTATCGAGCCGGTCTTGGACGGGCGTCTGCGAGCCGCATTTGTTTATCGAGATCGAGAAAATGGGCGAAACAATCGAGGACCGAGTGGATGCCTTAGAGGACGCAATCGACGTCAAGCTTCCCAAACTCGAGGACATCGTTATGCGGATGGCTGCGAGCCTCGAGGAGTTGCAAAAGACGGTTTGTGACCTTGAGATGAAGGTAGACGGGATGGATACCCGCATCCAAGCGATCAGTGGTGCGATCCCCGACGATCGGGAGGAAGAGATCAATCATCTGCATCGGAAGGTTGAGATGTTAGAGAACACGTGTGCCACGCTCGTGAAAGCGGTGGCCAATGACTGGAAATCTGTGGGGAGCCATAAGGTGAAGGCACCTCCACCTCGTGCCTACGATGGGGCGAAGGATTCGAAAGCGGTGGATAACTTTATCTTCGATATGGAGCAATACTTCCGAGTAAGTGGGCTCGACGAAGACGCGGAAGTTGTCACGGCAAGCATGTATCTAGTCGACGATGCCAAGATGTGGTGGAGGGCTAGGTACAAGGAAATCGATGCGGGCACGATTACGGTGACATCGTGGGCCGACTTCAAGAGGATCTTGAAGGATCACTTCTACCCCGAGAACACGGAGTTTGTTGCTCGGAAGAAGTTGAAGGAAATCAAGCACACCAAATCAATCCGGGAATATGTGAGGGAATTCTCGGCGTGCATGCTCGAGATTAGCGAAATGTCCGAGACGGATAGGACATTCGAGTTCATTGACGGGTTGAAGAGGTGGGCACAACAAGAGGTCATGAGGCGTAATCCCAAAACTCGTCTTGGCCATTTCGGTGCGGAGCGCCTACTCGACTTTCACGGAGAGCGAGAGGCACCAAGAGTTGTGGCACCAACGGGGAATATGGGTGCATCACAAAGTGGGCACAATGGACAAAGGCCACAAAGCAGCGCCATTTCAGTTGGGAACAGTCGGTTCCGCTCACAAGGAAGTCAAGCCCAATCGGCGAGCACTACAAACTCGCCCTCAAGCTCGTCTTCGAAGGCGGGAAACTCTACTGCTTCCACAACGAAGAGACCGTTCGCGTGTTTTGTGTGCAAGGGTCCTCACAAGATGGCCGATTGTCCGAACCAAGCGGAGTTCAATGCCATGTTCAAGAAGATGCTGAAAGGGGCTCAAGAACATCTTGATGGGGCGTTGGCCAACTATCACCAAGAGTGTAACGAAGACTCGAGTGATGGTGAAGACCAACCACGGATGGGCTCACTTCAACGGATCAGCGATGGGGAAATACGAAGATTCCTCCGCCAAGAAATCCAACGGGCTCATGTACGTGGACTTGATGGTGAATGGGAAGCAAGCACGAGCCTTGATCGACTCGGGCGCCTCCCACAACTTTGTTACGAAAGAGGAAGGCGATCGGTTGGGGCTAGTTCTGCGGGATGCTAACACTGCTGCCTGAGCCGGTCAATGGGAAAATGAGGCGCGTCCAAGGAGTGGCTAAGAAGGTCGCGGTCCAAGTGGGTGAGTGGGCGGGGGAGCTCGACTTCACCACCGTTCATTGGATGACTTCAAGTTAGTACTCGGGATGCGTTCTTTGAAAAGCATTGGTGGTATTGAAACCGAGTGACGGATCGATGCTACTAATGGGGTCTATCGTAGTGAATACGGTAGATGGCGGCGAAGACAAGGGGACAGATCGAATTTCGGCTATGAGGGTGATACCGATGTCGAAACAAGGGATGCGACCTTGGAGAATGCCTAAAGGTTCGGTGGAGCCGAGGGCGAACAAGACCCGAGGCTAACTACGATGCTAAGTGGCCTGGGGGCGAAAGAAGAGTCTACCCCTCACCGGGAGTAGACAATGAGGGCAGAGATGCCCAAAGAAGTAGGCCTCGTACCATCGGGGGCCGCGTCGATGTCTTGAATCGACGTCTGGTCCTGCGGGTCGGTCGACCCAAGAGATAAGGCCTCGTACCATCAGGGGGCCGCGTCGATGTGTTGAATCGACGTCCTGGTTTGCGGTCGATCGACCCAAGAGAGAAGGCCTCGTACCATCGTGGGGCCGCGCCGAAATGCGATTCGGCGTCCTGGAGATCTCACATTCCCTTGAATGCAGGTGCTGAAGTGACGAGAGACAAGACGAAGGTCCGTTGGGGCCAGTACTTGGAGAAAGCCCGAGAGAGCACTTTTCAAGCAGCGGCAAAGTGGGCGTTCCCGAGAGACAAGGAGCACGTGGTGAACTTGGAGAACATGACGTTCGGCGACTTCTATGTCAAGGAACTCCAGCCTATCCTTGAGGGGACGAAGAGGCCAGTCATTGTTTGGGACGAAGCGCACATTCAAGCCGAGTTGTACAAGCCAATCCCCAACACTGCATGGACAGTCAGAGCTCACCGAGGATGTCTCACTGAAGCACCGTTCAAGATTTTTGTGTTGCCGAGGGCGGCAACAGATTAGGTGGGGGAGAGTGTGACGATCCGCACACTTGAGCCCTTAGATTTATTTTATGCTTATGTAATTTCATTTTCCTTGTACATTTGTAGTAAGTATTTTCTTAGTAGTTTTAGAATAGGTTTCCATAAATAGGTATATCGCTATTCTGAACTAAACTTGTAAATTCAATGTATCCTGCTACCAGGACCAAATAATCAAATTTCCCTCTTTGAGAGGTGCTAGTCAATGAAAAACCGCTTCTCATCCAAAAGCTTGTTGTTGCTTGTTGCTTGCTTTCAATAATCGTATTGCTTACTTTTATTGCTTTCGTGTGTCGGACTTGATAATCGTGACTAGGATTCCCGACACACACCCCCGAGACCCGAGTATCGTGCTAGTGGGCGATCCCTCACTAGTACGAAGAGCCTTGTCCCTTGCATCGTGCCTAGAGAAGGGGCAAAGGTGCGCGCCACGGTCCGGCAAAAGTAGCGGACCGTGACACTTAGCTAGGCCACTGCCTAGGCCACGGCGAGGCCACTGTTAAGCTACAGCCAGGCCACTAGGAGTCCGACACGACCACCACCCGTCTACCCATAGCCACCCTTCACCCTACTTCATAACCTGACCCAAAAATCAGTCCAAAACAGAACCCAAAAGATGCCTAAGTTCGACCCCAACTCCAGTCCTCAAATGCAAAGTGAAAACCCACGATGACAGCTCTCGTCCCTGCCCAAAACAGGGTACCAATCGTCCCCTTAAGACTCCATTCTCGCGCCTAAAAACAATCCTAGCTGAGCTAACTAAGTCAGCATTTAAAACGGTTTTAGAACGGAAATCCACAAGTATAAAGCAACTCAAAAACAGTCCCTAAAGACTACAAAAATCGCCTCAACACAGAGTCCAAATCAGTCCAAAACAATCCCTACATGTCAGTATACACCGTCTCAACTATAAAACACACCAATTATCACCCAAAACAATCCATACATGTCAGCATACACCGTCTTAAATATACCACTTACTAGCTAGCATCCCAAATGATCCCTAGAGGTCAGTATACACCGTCTCAATCATCTCCACATATCAGTATACACCGTCTCAACTATACAACTGACTAATTAACATCCATAAGGATCCCTATATATAATTATACACCGTCTCAATTATAAAACAGACTAACCAGCATTCGAAATAAACATATTTTACAAGTAATATCGAGTAACCTATCATTGTTACCTTTTTCCGATTGAACTAATCATTTATGACTAACAAATCTTCTACAAGACCGTCTATCTTAGCATCTACAACCGTCTTATAATAAATAAAGCTGAAAATATAAATTGGGTTTGTAAAAATACATGACGAAAATGAATGTTACTTACATCGGAATGACGAGAACGACGAAAGGAGCGCTATGGAACAAAAATAGTTGAAAACGGATGACAAACGGAGCACCAGGATTGGATTATAGATAAAAGTTGAAGAAGGAACAAACGAAGGAAAAAGAAGGACGAAGAAGAAGAAAAGAAGAAAAGAGACGTGGGAAAAAGAGACAGCAGCCTGCTAGCCTGCTATTTATTATACGTATCTTTCTTCATCGTTAAGTAATTTCGCTTGTTTTTTTTAAAACCGTCTCGAGTTTTAAAATCGGATTTAGTAAAAGTTTCAGTAATAAAACGGAATCAATAATAAATAAATTTAATGAGTGAAAATAAAATAAACTCAGCCAGCTAACGGAAATAATAGGAATTCGATTCGAATCGGAGTTATTAACGATTTTTACTAAATTAGCGGAGTTTAACGAAATTTGATAATTTAGCAAAATAACTCAAAATAGCTAATTGGATGATTTTTCCTAAATCCGTTTTGAATCCACTAAGGGCCGACTTTCATAAAGGACTCGTAAAAGGATCGGAAATTATTAAATAAATAAACTCGAACTAACTTCAATAAACTCGAACTAACTTTAAATAAACTTATTAATGATTATTAAAATTAACGTATCGAATTATGATGAAATTAATTAATTAGCTAAGCATATATATATAAATCGTTAAATGATGTAATTAAATTCAAAATAGCAATTAAAAGAATTTTATCCAACTTAATAAAATACGGGGTGTTACAATCACCCCATCTTTTAAAAAAGTTTCGTCCTCGAAACTTGAAAGTATAAATGAAAGGTTATAAAAATAAAACTGGAATGGGAATCGGTAACCAAAACATTTAAAAGGTCACTTATCGTAAGAATCAAAATTCTTTCAAGAACTTCAACTAAAATTTTCCGAACTGAACAACTGGACTCTCATCAAAGGAACGGAAGTGTTCTCGTTGCGCATTCAAGAACATCACATTCCAAATCCAAGATAAGGTCAAAGGCAAATCATTTGTATAAATCAAAAATCAAAATACTTTCAAAAACATTAATGAAGAGTTTTCAAAAGTATAAGTCTCATTCATGGAACGAAATTGCTCTTGTCGTGCACACAAGAACGCTAACTTTCCAAGTCAGAGACAAATTTAAAACAAAACCTATTCGCCGACAAGCGTAGAACAAGTTATCAAACGTTTCCAATAACTAGTTCTAACATCCGATCAACGTTAAAATCAAAATAAGAGAAAGGTAATCTACTCAAATTTTCTATTGCAAAAAGCCAAAATAGAAATAAAGGTTTCACTTTTAAAGCCAAATGGGAGTCAAATCCCTGAAAATGTAACATTTAACTTTTACAAAGAAGTCATAAATAGATCTAAGTTAACAGAAATTGGACAAAACTTAACGAAATCTCGGGTTTAGTAATTAAAATTACGATAAACGAGTTTATATTCAAGGAAGGAATAGGGAACTAAATCAAATTTTCTTTTTCAAGTCTTCAAAAATAGGTTAGGTTTGCAGAAGTGACATAAACTTTTAAGAATGAATCGAAACTGGTAACTTGAAAGTTTAGAAGTTGTACAAAAAGGAAAGTAACTTAGATAGCGTAGAAAAAAAGTATGTTAAGAGAGCTCAAACTTAAGCAACATAAGAGCTATAATGAATTTTATAGGGTAGAAATTGAAATCAAAATTACAAGGATGTCAAAGATAGAGTTTCACAAGATACGAGTGTCAGACTTAAAGGAGGAGCAAGATGAAGCAAGGAAATGAGGTATGAACGGTAACGCTTATGATCAAGGAGAAAGGGAAATTAGACAACAAGGAAACGCCAGATACTCAAATCTCAGACAACAATGTCATCACTCCACTAAGGAAACAAAGGGTACTAACCAGGTCAGGAAATGATAGGAAATTTAAAAAGGAATATATGAACATGTCAAGATGTGAGACCAAAAGAGTCGAATCATAAAGATAACTAGTTACCAACCAGTAAGAGATATTAGAATTAGGAAGGTATTCAAGACAAGGAAATAACGTGTGAACTTTTATACTTAAGAATCAAATCCAACCAAGGTATGAACGAAAGGGAGGAAAACGATTAATGGTATGAAAGAGGATTTTTAAGGCTTAATCCATACGCTTCCTAAAACTTAAGGTTCTCTCTAATAAGGTCACGTCTATTAGGGTATTGTACCTTTATAACACAACGACCAAATCCCAAAACAAGGGTCAAGGTAAAATAAATGCTCCCTTAAGGGGTGATAAATCGGTTAGATACTTCTTCCACCTATTTTATCACATATTAGGATTTCCCTAAATCAAATCTACCACTCAAGTATAAAAGCATCTCTTTATCTCAAGCACTCGACACAACCTCAATGTTTTAAAAAACAAAGAATCAATTGACAAAGACTTCTCAAGGAACAACTAACATCAAATCACATCCCTAATCTATACGGGATTGTTAACATCTAAAAATGGGTTTTCTTCCAAATTCAAATTCTAAACTTATCTCATGTTTACTCCTAAGGCGACGACGCTCAACCTACTAAGCTTTCAAATCCCAAACATAAACAACAAAGCCAAGTTCTATAACTTTAATCACATAGGCAACTCATTCCTAACACAAAGAATCCACCAATCGATTATACTTACTTTGTCAAGGAACTAGGTATAAGAATCACTAAGTATGTCTCATCACCTTACCTAAGTCTTTCTAACGTCACGACTTCTCAAAGCCAGGGTTAAGGGTCAGACACAAACAATCTCCTCAAAAGTCGAATTTTCCAACCAAGGTCAACATTCCTCACAAGAAAGAGTACTATCTAATGGCGTTAAGGGAGGATAAGCAAAGAACAAAGGACAAGTTAGGAGTACAAGCTTAGCTTTTAAAGTAAAACAGAAGGGAGTTTAGAAGGAGGATAAGCACCAAGAGATTAAGAATAAGGCGAGATACAAAAAGAACGAGAAACATCTTCAAGGAAGTAGAAGCATTCTTCAAAGGTTGAACAATCTTCAATCCTCAGCAATAGGCACTAAATATTGATCTTCTTAAAATATATAAGTGTCCTTTCAATGGAACGGAGATACTCTTGGCGATCACTCAAGAACATCAATATTCCAATTCAAAGATATAAAAATACATTTTTACACCAACAAATGATAAAACTAATTATCAGACGTCTCCAATAACAAGCTTTAACACTAATTGACGTTAAAACCAAGGAAAAACATTAAAATATTTTCAAAACCTTTAGTTCAAAATTTTTTATAATAAGGGTAATAACTCCATTAGCTATAGATAAGCTCACGGTCATTGATCCAAGAACGCAACAATTATTAAATGACAATCAACAAACAGGTTAGTACCTAACAAAGAGCAAACACAAAGAGACTACAACATAAGGTCCTAAGTCTACCCATCTTACCCATCTCTCAAGTTTATTATTTTAAGGTCAAGTTATTTATATTGGGGTGCACAAACGTGCGTCCGGAGCAAATATGCTCTGATACCAACTGTGACACCCTCATTTATCGCGGAAAAGTAAACACGTAATTCTAGAATTAAAAACTGCATTGATATGTTTGTAATAGGTTCATTATAGTAAAAACCTGTAATTTTTAAAACCATAACCTGTTATAAAGATATCCAAATTGGAAGGTGTCAAACATACAAGGTCTAAATAGAAGTTTCATAACATAACCATCGCTAAAGTCGCGAATAGCAAATTATACAACCAAATGTAAAGAGGGAGACATATGTCCCTAAAATGTATGTGACATAAAAAGTGTTTAAGGGTCACAATATAATAAAGTCAATCTAGGTCCCAAGGTTACTTTGCTCGCTAGCTCGTCCATGTACCCCATATATGCATCACCTACCTGTCAATCGCATTTTATACAAATACGAAAGCCACAGTCAGTGGGGAGTAACTCCGAGTTCTCCCAGCCACGAAATGTCATAATTAATATAACATGTAAACATAAGAATATGAATACGAATCACACATAGCCTTAGCATATAGATGCTAGACAATCGTGCTTATCATGTGAACAACAATATAACAACACATAGTCCTAGCATGCGAATACTAGACCGACTCATACTACACTATCATGTGAATCACATAACATCCAGGAATCCAAACTCTATCAACCATAGCCGGCTTGCATCTCACCTTCTATGATTCATAGAATCATCAAACAAGAAAGGACAATATATCAAAGACAGGCATAAGTTCTTAGCACGGTCAATAGTCACTTTGTAACTCGAGTCTATACCACGAAGTAGGGAAGGTAATCGAACCGGTATCCTGGCTCAGAGGTTCTATAAAAACATGGCCAAGACACAACACAACCCTAGTCCTAAATCACGAGACCTAGACATGCGGATACACACCACCGCACCCAAGACCCACAATTTTATAAAACCATGTGAGTACCCTAAGGAGTCCACCAAAGGGTTGGCTAGTACTTAAGCTGACCACTTACTCTCAAAATAAGTAACGAGGTCATGCCCCAACTTGGATATAAACCCACCAAGTCAGGAACACAAAGGCTATTGAGCAGTGAACATACACTCATCAAAGACTATAAAGACCTATCTATGATGAAGGCCGAAATACTCACCTAGGACCTAAATAAAACCAATCTAGGTCCCAGCTTGAATACTTTAGCCCACACCACACAAGACAAGTAGAACACCCAATTAACCATAAGAGAGGCAAAGAGTCCAAACTTGCACCCTCAAAAGATTATACACACCCTAGTATATGAAAGGCTACGCAAGAGCATATTCAGCTGACAATCCAATAATATCTCCAATATCAATTATAATCCAAATTCCAGCTAACCGTTAATCTCATAATTCATGAGAACAAGCTAAAATGGCAACAAGACAAGAAGACTGAAGTATAAGGCAACCAATTCATCCAACAACCAACATGTGAAATGATAATCACAAATATTAAGGCATCAACATAAAACATCCAAAAACAACCAATCTCACCTCAAAGACAAACCCTCGACCCGAGTCCCGCGACGGGTCATCGGTCAAATCGAGGCTGACCGGTTTAAACCTAGTTTGACCAAACTCGTTCGGTCAATCTTGCCCAGTTCAGAGTCTTGGCCTATTTTGGCCCAAATCACAAAATTTATCACAATATTATTCTCATGCTATTTCCAATTTCTATCATGTGAAAAACGAAAGTAACACATTATCAATCACCTAAACACTTAACAAACAACAAGCACAACATTAACTACTAATGTGACATTAATTCGTCGAGTAACTCGGAATAGTTACCTTAAGCTAGCAAAGAGACGAGTAATAACTTGAGAAAGCTTCTAAAACCCAAAATTACTCTTCATCTTCAACCACATATGAGCCACCTAAAATAATTATGTGAAAGGACGATATTAACGAATTATCGTTATATAAAATAAGAGACGGTTATAAATTATATTTTAATTAAACCAAACTAGCGTCAAAACAATTTATAGACACGGCCCAAAAGTTATTATGACAACCTCAAACTCGGCCTAACCACCAACTACACATGGCCTCAAACTCGTGACTTAGCTAGGCCACTGCCTAGGCCATGGCCAGGCCATTGTTAAGCTACAGCCAGGCCACTAGGAGTCCGACACGACCACCACCCGACTACCCATAGCCACCCTTCACCCTACTTCATAACCCGACCCAAAAATCACCCAAAACAACCCAAAAAAAGATGCCTAAGTTCGACCCCAACTCCAGTCCTCAAATGCAAAGTGAAAACCCACGATGACAGCTCTCATCCCTGCCCAAAACAGAGTACCAATCGTCCCCTTAAGACTCCATTCTCGCGCCTAAAAACAATCCTAGCTGAGCCAACTAAGTCAGCATTTAAAACGGTTTTAGAGCGGAAATCCACAAGTATAAAGCAACTCAAAAACAGTCCCTAAAGACTACAAAAATCGCCCCAACACAGAGTCCAAATCAGTCCAAAACAATCCCTACATGTCAGTATACACCGTCTCAACTATAAAACACACCAATTATCACCCAAAACAATCCATACTGTCAGCATACACCGTCTTAAATATACCACTTACTAGATAGCATCCCAAATGATCCCTAGAGGTCAGTATACACCGTCTCAATCATCTCCACATATCAGTATACACCGTCTCAACTATACAACTGACTAATTAACATCCATAAGGATCCCTATATATAATTATACACCGTCTCAATTATAAAATGACTAACCAAAGATTCGAAATAAACATATTTTACAAGTAATATCGAGTAACGTATCATTGTTACCTTTTTCCGATTGAACTAATCATTTATGACTAACAAATCTTCTACAACACCGTCTATCATAGCATCTACAACTGTCTTATAATAAATAAAGCTGAAAATATAAATTGGGTTTGTAAAAATACATGACGAAAATGAATGTTACTTACATCGGAATGACGAGAACGACGAGAGGAGCGCTATGGAACAAAAATAGTTGAAAACGGATGACAAACGGAGCACCAGGACGGATTATAGATAAAAGTTGAAGAAGGAACAAACAGAAGGAAAAAGAAGGACGAAGAAGAAGAAAAGAAGAAAAGGAGACGTGGGAAAAGAGACAGCAGCCTGCTAGCCTGCTATTTATTATACGTATCTTTCTTCATCGTTAAGTAATTTCGCTCGTTTTTTTTTAAAACCGTCTCGAATTAATAAAATCGGTTTTAGTAAAAGTTTCAGTAATAAAACGGAATCAATAATAAATAAATTTAATGAGTGAAAATAAAATAAACTCAGCCAGCTAACGGAAATAATAGGAATTCGATTCGAATCGGAGTTATTAACGATTTTTACTAAATTAGCGGAGTTTAACGAAATTTGATAATTTAGCAAAATAACTCAAAATAGCTAATTGGATGATTTTTCCTAAATCCGTTTTGAATCCACTAAGGGCCGACTTTCATAAAGGACTCGTAAAAGGATCGGAAATTATTAAATAAATAAACTCGAACTAACTTCAATAAACTCAAACTAACTTTAAATAAACTTATTAATGATTATAAAAATTAACGTATCGAATTATGATGAAATTAATTAATTAGCTAAGCATATATATATAAATCGTTAAATGATGTAATTAAATTCAAAATAGCAATTAAAAGAATTTTATCCAACTTAATAAAATACGGGGTGTTACACGTTGATTGTGTCCCTAAATGGGTAGAGGCAATTGCTACTCCAACAAACGATGCTCGTGCCATGATCAACTTATTCAAGAAGATCATACTTCCGAGGTTTGGTGTTCCAAGAGCAGTCATTAGTGATCGCGGTACTCACTTTGGTGAGAAACAACTTGATGCCTTATTGGAGAAATATGGGGTCTATCATAGAAGAGGCTTGGCTTACCATCTACAAACTAGTGGCCAAGTGGAGGTTTCTAACCGTGAGCTCAAGTCCATACTTGAGAAAGTTGTTGCCAAATCACGAAAGGATTGGATTATGAAGCTCGATGATACCTTGTGGGCCTACCGTACCGCGTATAAGACACATATTGGTACCTGACCATATAGGTTGGTCTATGGAAAGGCGTGTCATCTCTCCGTTGAGTTGGAACAAAAAGCTTATTGGGCGGTCATGGAGCTTAACATAGATAAAAAGTTAAGTGGAGAAAAGCGGTTGTTGCAACTAAATGAGCTTGATGAATTCCGCTTACAAGCTTATGAGAGCTCCTGTCTTTACAAGGAGAAAACAAAGAGATGGCATGACAAGAAGATTTTGAACAAGGAATTTCAAATCGGTGATAAGATATTGCTATTCAATTCCCGCTATAAGCTATTTCCGGGAAAGTTACGATCACGATGGTCCGTTCCATATACCGTCACAAATGTCAACAAGTTCGGTTCCGTTGAAGTGTTGACCACCAAGGGCGAAAACTTCAAAGTAAATGGCCATCGTTTGAAGGTCTACCATGAGAATGTGATCGTTGGAGTGATAAAGGAAGTGACCGTTCATCCTCTACTTAAGAAAGCTTAAACCGACTCAAGCTTCTTACGTCGTGTGGGACGTTAAACCAGCACTTCTTGGGAGGCAACCCAAGCTTTTTATTTGCTTTTATTTATTTTTGTTTTTAATTTTCCGCAATTTAGTGTTTTTCGTAGAATTAGAAATAAATTACTAGACTTGACGGTGTTTTGTTTTGTGATTTATAGGTGAAAAATGAAGTAAAGGAGGCTTAAAGGAGAAAATTCACGCTTCCCCAAGCCAAAACCCCGTTCGGGGACGTAACTTTCAAAAACGGGACGGAATTACAAAATACGGATTAGAGGAAAAGTCAACGCGTGAAGACGGTCAACCCCGATCGGGGTCGTGGTTTTGTCTTTTTTTTTGCAGCACTTTTACTTACACGAGTAGAGCAAAATCTATCATTATCTCATCCTCTATCAACCCCTACGGTAATCCTTCTACTCTCCTTCTCTCATTTCTTCAATTTTCTTCACTAAAATCACAAGGAAACATCAATTCCTTCATCATTTTGTAAGATTCATTCATCATTTATCATCACCAAGTAAGTATTCTTCTCTTTTCTCTTTGATGTCATCCATTATAACCAATTTAATCAAATTTGTCAAACCCTAACTAAATTGGGGGAAATTGATTTTGTGCTTATTTTTGCTAGAAATTGGTTAGATTATGTTCTATTAATGCTTTTATGATGAATTAGGTCACTAATTTGTTCTATTATACCAATTTGGATGGATTTTGGTTTGCTTTAAGATGAATTTTTGTCTTAAAATATCAGAAAATGGCACCAAGAAGAGCTCCTACCCAAGGTGCTTCAAAGAGAAGAAGAGATGATGTGGAGTCCTCCCGGGCTGTGGAGGATGTTCAAATGCAAGAAACACCGGAGTGGCATGATCCTACCTTTCCCCGAGTCATCTTCAATTGTAAGAAACAATGGGATAATTGGGTCATCTTACGCAACAAAGGTATGAAACCTACTAAGTTCATTAGTATGAAACATTGTTACACCATCGACTATAAGACCTTTCCCGAACTCACCCTTGAGTTCTTGAGCTCTTTTGAATTTCATAGGTCGAAAAAAGAAGGTTTAATACATTTTGTAAGTTTCCGGTTGTTTAATAATGACCATCAATTGAACTTAGCGGAATTTGCTAACATTTTCCAATTGCCTTATCGAGACTTGCCCGTTGAATCACCCGACTCTTACAACCCGGTTATTACATGGAATTCCATTTCTCACCTCCCTTTTAAAGATTGGGAACATGTCCCTCATCAATACATTCACTATCCCGACATTCGTGTTTGGCAAAGGTTTATGGGGTGGACATTCTTTGGGCGAAATGAGCCTCATTCGGTGAGGAAAATAGAGGTTGAGATTTTGGGTGCCTTTCTTAATGTCAATGGTGATGATAAATGGGGGATAAACATCCCTTACCACTTTGCGGTACATTTGACCAAGCAATGTAACCCGAAAAATAGTTCAATTGTCTTAGGAGGATTGGTTACTAAAATTGCTCATCACTTCTGCTGCTCTAACCAAGAGACCACTAACTTGAGACCGTTACTTATCACTAAGGAGAAGGGGGTTGGACTTGACTATGAATACTTCATATCTTGCAATTGGTTTAGGGATTCTCATCCAACCATGGTTTGGAAAATTGGTAGACAAGACTAAATTAGTCTACCAGAAGAGAAAAAAGAAATAAAGGCCTTAGTCCATACCAAACCCTATCATGGGAGTGCCCCCTTTACCCCCACTACTTATCACTTGCCTCTACGAGGTGAGGCACCTACTACCATTGAGCGGCATGAGAGAGGTCAACCCTCCCAAGCACGCCATTCCACCTCTAACATAGACATGATGGACATGATGCGTGATCTTAGTCTTAATATTAATGCCATCCGTGATGACCAAAGACTTGCATTGCATCCCATATATGATCATTTTCCTAGGCAAGGAGTAATTCAACCCGAGGGGCCACACCCTTCCTTTTATACCTATCCCCCGGGTGGATTTCCTCCTCCCCCTTCTAACCATGATGCAGGTACTTATACTACATATGCTCCCGGTCCAGATTTTTGTGGTTCGGATTATGGAGTTGAGGCATTTAATGGAGGATATTGAGGATTTGGTGGACATGGTGGTGGATATGGTGGGTATAGTAGTTATAGAGATGGACTTGGTAGTGGCCAAAACATTGGTGAATATGTCACTCCTTTCCAAGGGGATGATTCTAGTGGAAGTGGTCATCAAGGTGAAGCATCCGGAAGTGGTAGTGGTAAGAAGGAAGGTAGGAAGGGGTTCAACTTTTGGCCCTTTTCTTGAACGAATGATGAATGGAAGAAGTCCCCCGTATACATACTAGCTTGGGTGGAGGCTAGCTAGTCTAGTAAGTTTTCTTTGCTTTGCACTTTAGTTTATTTTCTCGCAGCCCATTAAATATGACCCCTTGTCCTTCTTATTTATGTGCTTTGAGCCATTTTTGTGGTTTAGTTGGGTGATTTACATGTTGGCACATTGAGGACAATGTTTTGTTTAGCTTGGGGGGGGGGGGGTGCATTTTCATTGTAGTGTAGTTGCATTTAGGAAAAATGTGAAAATTTTGAGAAAATTGTGTGTTTTTGCTTGCTTTTTGCCTACTTTCCCTCTTGTTTATCCTAATGATAGCTTATAGCTAATGATTTATTCTTATTTGATGGGATAATTGCCACATCGGGATGTATTGACATAGTAGGTGGGAGATGGAAAATGAACCGAATAGGCTTGATCTTGACTATTGGCAAGCTACAAAATTTGTAAGGTAGGACCTCTTTGGACCGATGCATCCATATCCGGTCTCTCTTAGGTGAGTGTAGGTCTCCTTATGGTGTGTGTTTCATCAAAACGCATAAGTATGGTCTTGATTTCATCTCTTTTACAATCATGCATTCATTTATTGTTAGCATTTTGGAGACATTCACATGATTAAATTTGCCTTTTTGAACCCCTTCACAAAATTGATCCCTAGCTACATATAAAAATTGCCTAACTTGATGAGCTTGTAGTTTTTGATTAGTTGTGTTTGGGTGCTCATTTGGGATTTGTTTTATCTTGATATATCATTGTGAGCTTGGTCTTAATCCTCTTGAAAAAAAATGAAAGAAAAAGAAAAATGATGAAAAAAAAAATGAATTGAAAAGATGAGAAAGAAGAAAGAAAAGAAGCATGATAAGAAAAAAAGAGAAGCATGGTTTATGATTTTGGAAAATAAAAAGAAGTTGATGTAAGAAGCTCTCATGTCTTATTCATATATTTTGGAGAGCATTCTTATGATTTGTATCAAAATTTTTGGGAATAATTTCGGGAATTAAGCATCCTTGCATATGGTTATTACTAGCTTGACTTAGCTCCACATACCATAAATCATTTGTTCCCCTTTCTTACCCATTATTTATTTGCCTTCTTCTTACCCATATGGCTTCTTTTTCATGCTAGCATTTGAATGTTTTGACTTGTGGTTTTGAAATGATTACCATATTAGATTGCAGGTACATTCTCATGAGTCGAGGATAGGTGAGTGTTTTCACACAAAATTGTTGGAATATGTGTCCTCCGACAATAATGCGATCACAACTGTCGATCATGATGATCACATGTTTAATTCTCATTTTAAGAATACATGTGGGAAGTAATATTTTACAGTCAACTGGTCCACACATATCGGTAATGATTGGCTGACTAGAGTTTGACATTACTGTCGTGCGACGGTGGTGATCAGTTGATCCCCTTAGGTCATACCTAAAGGGTAATACTCTTAATTGATTATTGAATTGATCGTATGACGATACGAGTTAATTAAATTACTTAAAATTGACGAACGATTTTGGAAGTAATATTTATGTATCTCATTGTAATTTGATTAAATAAGATACGGTCTAAGTAATCGAATTGTTTTATTACTTAGATGAAATTATTGTTTACGGAAACAATTAAAACTGAATAAATAATTTATTATAAATACAAGATGTTGTGATTTATAATTGGTAAACCGTTTTGGTACAAGTAATTGTGAATTACTAAGTCGATTTTGAACATGACGTATTTTTATTAATACGTTGATTTTTAATATGTTAAAAATACATGACAATTTTACATGACTTGTGACATGTGACAAATTGATAAATTGATAAAGATAAAATGGAACCCATTTTATCTAATATAGACCGAAATATGGGAGGGAGTATAATGTTTAATTTGTGTTAAATTATTAAGTGGAGAGCATAATGATTATAACTAGCTTATAGCCATGCAAGCCTAATTTTTCTTGAGAAGAATGACTTGCCCATGCATTGGCTCACTCCTCCTCTCCTCTCCTCTCTCCCCACCGGTTTTCCAAAAGCAATATAGAGAGTTTTTCTCTATCATTATTCATTTATACTTTACATAATATTTCTAGTGTAAGAAATACAAATCTCTCTAAGAAAAACTAGAGAAATAAATACTCCAAAATTCTTCTTCTCTTAGCCGAAAATTCAAGAGGACAAAACAATAGTTTGGGTCAATTTTTAGTTAAATTAATATTGTTCTAGTATAATAATATTAATTTTTAGGAGGTTATTTTGGGTATAATTCCTTGGGAGGGATTCTAGGCTTGAATCCTTTGTTCATCCAATATTAGGAAGCTCAAGAACAAGTGAGTAGGAGAACTCATTTGTGCCCATATATCCGAAATCTCAATGTAAGGAAAATGATTTCTTCTTTATCTTTGTTTATGTTTTCATGCATAAGATCTAAATTAATTTTATGACTAAATTAATAGTAACTTATATGAATAAGTTGAGTATAATGAGATATAGATTTCTAACAAAAATGTCCTTTCACATACAAATGAGTTTGAGTGCATCGTGAGAGTCCATTAGTCAAAAGATCATGCAAGAGCTTAAAGGTTCGTTCAAAGTCTTTCATGCTACGCCGTCATGTAAATATCATCCATGTTTTTGAATTATTCCTTATGCCCATGTTGTCTTGGGTTTTGAATCATTTTGCGTAGCTTGTTTTGGGATTTCGCAATTGATGGGATATGGCTTCTTGCTTTGGGACAAGCAAGAGTTTAGCTTGGGGGAGTTTGATGTGTCCATTTTATATATGCTTTACCCCTATTTTAGCTCAAGTTTATATGATTATTTCACTAATATTAGTGATTATGTGAGCTAATCCCGTGTTCTAGTTGTATTTGCTTGTTTCGTTGTGTTTTGTAGGAAATTAAGGGTTTTGTAGCTTTTCCCGTCAAATAACAAGCATACTAGTTCATGAGGCTAACAAAGACCAAGCATGACCATGGAAGAGTATGTTTCCAAGCCCTAGCAAGAGTGTATGAAATATGGATTGATAATGCAAAATGATCTTACAAAAGAGCCCAAAAGATGTCCAAATTTATGAAGAGAATACCAAGCTTAGGATGCTCCTTTGGATGCTCTTAGGTAGTATTATGAAGCATTAACCAGTGGCTTAAAGATAGCATTAATCGCATACTTTGGATTCCTTGGAGCATTTAATCAAGAAATGGAGAAATAAACCCGGAACCCTACGGCCCCGATCGGGGTTGACCTCCTCTTGGACTTTTACGTTATGCCCCTATTTTACTATAAATAGGGGCCTTCATCCGTAATTGTAGGACATCTTTCATATACCATTTTACTCTTTTAAAGCCTTAAGCAAACAATTCTCTCATAGTTTTCATATTAGTTTTAATATTGTTAAGCATTTGGTTATTGTTAAACATTTGGTTCTTATATTCAAGCTTTTGGTTCTCATTTGTTCTTCTTTTCAAGTTCCTAGTTCAAGTTCCATTTCTTATTTCGGTAGTTCTAATTCTGGTTTATTTAGTTTACATTTTCTATTTTAGTTTTTACATAATTTTATCATTAGTATTTTTATTATTATATCACATAGTTTATTATTACAGTTTATGATTCACCATTTAGTTTACATTATTTCTATAATCATGTCTAACATTTCATACATCATATTTTGTAGTTTACATTTCAATATGAGTAGCTAAATTTCCTTAGTCTAGGGACTAGGGAAGCCATGCAATAACTAATATATGTAAAATGATAAATTAGGTTGATATAATATTGTCTAATTGTTCTTATCACATGTTTGTATCGTCACGACTAATCTTTGTTTAGAGGCCTTATTCATCGATTAAGTTTTTTAATTCGTTCTATAAGTCGAGAGGCATGGAATCGGATTAGAATAAGCATGTGTAGTAGGACGACCTAGTCATAAACGAGAGTTTCTCTAGGACCCGGTCTATGGTTGACACTAATATCGATAGATGGGTGTCTTTAAGCCTAAACAATTGACATTGTTATTATTTCCGAGTTTAACATGAATATATATATATTTACAATTGCATGTGTGACCCGACTCCCCTAGACTCCTTTAATCATATATTGTTATATCATCTTATTTGCTAATCATCAAACCAAACAAACCAAACCAATCGTTATCGATCTTGATAGAAGTCTACTCATAGCATTTCATAGTGCAATTCCCTTCTACTTGTGTTCGACCCCTATTACTACATTAATTTGTGTCTAGGGAATTTATCTTTGATTAGGTGTGCGACATAGCCTACCAGAGCACCATCCACATAATGTGAAACTTTCCCTCGCTTCATAATGTGTAGGGTTCTGGTCGGCTCCCGTTATCTTCTACTCCTTTAATTTGACCTTCAGTTTAAACTCTTTTAAAACCTCAATCACTCCAACTTGTGTTAATTTACTTTCATATTTTTTTCCTTATTCATTTGGTGGTTTTGGCTAACTTAGTATTGTTAGACCCCGTTGACCCGCAATGACTTCATTACTCATAGCCGCCTCCTTTTGCGCTACTTCTCTTTTGGTGGGTATTGGTTAGGTTGCTTGTGATCATTTAGGGAAGTGGTTAGAAGGATGAACTTTCAAGTGTACTCCATGTACCCCTTTGGAGCAAACTACTTGCCATTCAATTTGGTCTTCTTTCTTGTGCAATCACATGGGTTGTTTTATTATCAGCTCATTATCTCTTTGTTGCTACTTCCTCCATTCCACTTTTATTGTACTCTTTTTTGTAAAATTTATTCCAAATTAACTATTCCCTTTCTAAATTTGGTATGTTAAAATGGTAGGCTACCGCTATTACCCCTAATCTTTTAACTATCTGTCCCTCCATCAAAATGACATTGTACCCCTTCTTCCCAAATAAAGGGGTAGAGTAGTAGTTTTACATTTATCTCTTAAACCTTCCCAAAATAAAAACTAGGACACCAAAAGTGGAATGGAGAAAATATTATTCAATTAAATCACAATGTTTTTAAAAATAGTGGGATAAAATTCACTCATAAATAACATAGCATGAATTTTGGTAGTTCTCTATGTTTTATAAATGGTGGGTGGGTATAAGTAGAAGTTATCTTAAAAATATTGTTGTTATTGCATTTGAGTTGAACTTAATAGTATATTCTATCATTGTAATATTAATATTTGATTATTGGTATTGATGATTGGCATGGCCTGTTGTATCAACCTATGCCTTAAACACTAAAAAATTCAACTTCGTACATTTAACATGTATGCTTCTAGCATGGTTTGATGTGGATTATAAAAATCTTAATCGGATTGTCATAGCTAGATAATTGTCATTGAAAAGTTATAACCTTATTTAATATCATGAGTTAGCCATTAGTTTAATAAATTTGGTGAAGTGGTAGTATTAGTCAAACAAACATTTTAGAAACTCAAAATTTAAAGGTGTTGTCAATATTATTAATCATACAAATCCTCCCCATATATTATTGTCTCCTACAAAACAAATTCACTCCGAAAAGGCTATGTCAATATCACAAATACTCATGGAATATAAAGTACTAAACTGCCTCCCGTCTATTATGAATATCTATAACATTTTAGTTCATTTTCAGCTTAAGATATAATGATTAATGGGAAGTTAAAATTACCATGACTTATAAATTTATACTCACTAAACTCAATATATAAGCGTGTGATAGTTTAATAAATTTAATCTACTTATATTATAAGAATAAAATTTGTTTTGTTCTTAGGAAATCTACTTTTATTAGGATAATTTTATTAAATTTTCTTAGAAATCTACTATTGTTAGGATACATTTTATAACATTTTAGTTCATTTTTAACTTAAGATAGAATGAGAGTTAAACTTACAATTACTTATAAATTTATACTCAATCACTAAACTCGATATATATGTGTGTGATTTAATAAATTTAATCTACTTATTGTAGGATATAAAATTAAATAAAAATTGTTTTGTTTTTAAGAAATCTACTCTTATTAGGATAATTTTATTAAATTTTTTTAGAAATCTACTCTTGTTAGTGTTTTGGTAAATTTCTACCAAGTAGGGTTAAAGTGGTCTTAGTGCCTAATCAATATTATGATTTGTGTCTGATTTTATTTTGAATGTTATGCTAAGTTGAACGTAAACGCAAATAAAGGACACAAGGAATTTTGGTTACGCGGAAAACCCGATGTGGGAAACAACCGCGGGGGGGGGGGGACGGAATCCCACCAATATTTTCACTATAATTCGGTTGAGAATACAATGTGGAACGATGCTAGAATAATTATACTTTGGAGGCTAGAGTTCTTTGTGTGTTCCTCAATAAATCTTAGGTCTTGTGTTTATGCCCCTTATATAGTGAAGCTCCTGCATCTAGGGTTCCTTGCTTTCTCCCTAATTATTCAGAATTTGGTAATAACTAGGATTTCCTTATCTAGAATATGGCAATAACTAGGATTTCCTTATTTTACCCGTGAATCCGCTAGCATCCTAGTCCGAGTCCAAGTCCTCCTTGCACGTTATCCTGCCTCTGCTTCCTGATTACTCTGCTTCCTGACCTATTTCTTGACCTGCTTCTCTGGCTCGAACCATATTCAGAATTTGGGCATAACAGTTTGCCCCCAATTTTTCGCGAAAATCACCTTCTGATAGTTGAGCGGGAAATTGCAATGTACCGTTGAATGACTTCCCGCATACTCTTTTCTAATCCTCTAATTTCCACATTTAAAACCCCAACCACTTCCCCTATTTAATCTCATTCCGTCTCCCCTATCACTCTCTCTCCTTAATTATTTCATCTCCTCAAAACTCTCAAAAACCCTCGTTTCTCCAAAACGTCTCCCCGTTTTCTTTTCGCCGTCAGCGCCGTCTTCCCCATCTCACAGGAACTTTTATTCCTCCTTTTTCTTCAATTTATTATGGCCAAAACTCGGTTCGCCGCCTCCTCGTCTGTCACCGTCGATCTTGTCAAAGACGACGTCTTTCCCTCCTAACGTATCCTTAAGAAACCCCATTTCTGTGACTCCACCCTAACCCAGAGTGATATTCCAAGAATCAAAGCTCTCCTGGGTCTAGGTGATGATTCACATCCCTAGCCCCGGTCAAAAAGCTGACGCCTCGCGTAAGGGGTGGATTTGTTTGTATATATACCCTTTTGTCCTTGGTCTTAAGTTTCCTTTTCCTCCCATTATCCAAGGTTTTATTCATTTAAACTCCCTTCCCATGACTCAAATTGCTCCATATGCATGGAGAATCCTCTTATCTACCGTCACCCTGAACAATAGTTTGGGTGCTGATATTGGGCTATCAGATCTGTCCCACAGGTTTGAGTGCCGATCATTTGGGAATGGCCAATATACCTTTAGGGCCGTGGAGAAGACTGAAAACTTCCTTCAATTTGCGACTAAAGGCAAAGACGACGGCTGGTTTGAGGGTTTCTTTTATATCAAGCTTGATTCTATTCCCTTGTATGCTGATTACCTCTTCGAACGCTGGATCCAGACCAGGAGTAAGTACGCTTGCATGTCTCTTTTCCTAATTCTTTCTTTTACTTACCTTCCTTACCCTGTGTTTTATTGCAGAACTTAAGAAACCTGAGAGGTCTGAGGACGAGGACACCTCTGTTGTGAAGCTCTATTCCATCCCTGAAGAACAAAGGACGTTCCCTGCATTGCTCTCTGGCCTTGACAACTCTGCTGCTGAAGAAACCATGTCTTCTGGTGAGTGTCCGTTTTCTAACTCTTGCTTGCCCTAGCAACTATTTACCCTGAGACCTTACATCTGCCTTCGGGCATTTTAATAGGAAGTACCCACTCAACTGCCTCCCAGATCCTAATGCGCCAAGCAAGGAAGAGGGTTGCTGAGTCCACCCCATCCCCTGCTTCCTCGAAAACAAGGTATGCGGCCAGACCTACTCCTAAGCCTATTGAGGTTACTCCCTTATCCCGTGCCCCATGGTTGTCCAACTCGTGCTGATGATCAGTTGATTCGTCTTCCTGCTGGCTTTGGGGATGCAGAGCGTGTCAACTACTAGCCCTCATCGGAGCGGCTCCTGACACCAACCTGCACCCAGATTTTTGAAGAGACTGACCCCCAAGAGATGACTGACCTGGCTGTTGAACAATGCTTCATTGTAAGTCTGCTCTTTGCTCTCTTTATCCCTTGCCTTTATTATTTCGACTTTCTCTTTGACTGACAGCCTCCTTATGTGCCCCAGGCTCTGCAATCTTCTCTCTACCTCCGCAAGATGCTGAAAAGAGCCAAGACTGAATGTTTGTCGGCTGTGGGGAAGAACGAGGAGCTAACAACCACCTGTGCTAAACTGAGGGAGTAGCTTTATGCGGCTAAGAGGGATAAGGAGGTGGCCAATGATCAGCTAGCCAAGACGCAGGAGGCTGACCGTGTTTTGACTACTGGACTGACTAAGGCTGAGGCTCGTGCTGAAGAGATGGCTGAACTGGCCAGGAAAGTGGGTGCCTATACTGCCTTTGAAGGGAGGATTGACTGCATCCGAGCCTACACTGAGGGGAGGCATACTACCTGGAACATGGAGGAGGAGCAGGCTAAATTTGCCCGTGCTTTCCCCAATGGTATGGACTTGAGCGCTTTGTGCCCCCCTGACGCTGAGGTTGCTGACCCTGAGCCCGAATTCCTATCCATGGACATCTCTGGAACTATCTCTGAGGCATATGCTGTAGAGGAGATCCTGGCACAGGCGGCTAGCGGTGATGCTACAGTGGCTCCTAGGGCTGATCAGGTACCTGCGTTAAACGATCAGACAGAGCATGGGAAGCAGGGCAAGAGTCGGGATGCTGATGTTGAGAGGATTGACCTCTCTTAAAAATATGTAATCATACCCTTATGAGTACCAGGTCCCCTACTGCTAGGGTCCTTATTTTGACATTCTTGTTATAAGTTCTGGCTACGGATTACTTGTATGATGTCATGCGTATGTAGGCACTTTCCCTTAGCTCATCAACTGTGTCCAGGCTCCTGGCCATTTCGATCTGATTCTGCTCTGCTATCTGTCAACCATATCTGTGTATTGGCCCCAGAACTTCCGATGGAATTAAAGCTTCCGCACCGAATACCAAGCTGAATGGCGTTTGCCCCGTTGCTATCTTTGGCGTCGTCATGTCTTACTAGAGTACTAGTGGTAACTCGTCTGCCCACTTACCCCCTAGCTCCTCCAGCCGCTTCCTGAGGTTCTCTACAATGATCTTATTGCTGGATTCTGCTTAGCCGTTTGTCTACGGGTACTGGGGAGCAGACTTTCTTAGTGTTATATTCCAACGCGAACAAAACCCTTCAGTGTTATCGGATATGAACTGGGATCCATTGTCGCATATAATTTCAGATGTTATCCCAAATCTGCTGATGATGTTACGTTTTATAAAAGAGATCACCTGGGCCTCCTTTACTTCTGTCATTGCTTCAGCTTCAATCCACTTTGAGAAATAGTCGGTCATGATAAGCATATATACTCTGTTTCCTGGATCCCTGGGTAGCATTCCTACTATGTTCATCCCCCACATCATAAATGGCCATGGGAAAATGATCGGATGCATTGGTTCTGCTGGCTGATGAATTGTTGGAGCTGCCTTTTGGCACGAATTACAACGTTTGGCGTGGTTTACAGCGTCTGCTCTCATAGTAGGCCAGAAATACCCCTGCCTTGAGACTTTATTAGATAGACTTCTTCCCCCAGCGTCATTTCCACATTCTCCGCTATGCACATCCTGCAGCACTGTGTTGGCTTCTTCCTTATTTAGGCACCTGAGATAAGGTACCGCCAAAGATCTCCTAAAGAGCACGTTATCTATTAGAACGAATCTGGAAGCTTTGATTCTGAAACTCCGTGCTTCTTTCTTATCTTCTGGGAGTTTCCCATCTTTCAGCCATTCCACATAAGGTTTTCTCCAATCTGAATCCACCTGCTGGTTTTCATCTGATACTAGAATTCCTGCGCCATTCACGTGTTATACGTGCGTTGCTTCCCCTGGTTGATTTTGCTCCAACTCTTTCTGTATAGCTGGAGTTAACACTTGAGTAATTGGTATATTAGAAAGTTTCGTGGGCTAGAATGTGGCTCCCAACGTGGCCAGAGCGTCTGCCTCCACGTTCTGATCCCTTGGGACCTGAGTAATCTTGAAAGACCGGAACTTCAGCTTTTGCTCTGTGGCTACCTTCAGGTAGGCTATCATTTTCGAATCACGCGCCACGTATTCATTGTTCACATGGTTCACCACAAGCAATGAGTCACTGTACACTCTCAGGTTCCTCACCTTGAGCCCCTGCACAATTTGCATCCCCGGTATAAGTGCCTCATACTCTGCTTCATTATTAGTTGCTTTGAATTCGCACCTGACTGCTTGTACCATCATATCCCCCTTTGGCGACCGGAGGACCAGACCTAATGCAGCTCCCCGTGCATTCGAGGCTTCATCTATGTATAGGGTCTAAGTCCCACTTTCCTGGTCCCCTAGTAATGTTAACATCCCCTTTCCTGCCTCCACACAGGTAGCGGGACAGAAATCTGAGACAAAATCTGCCAGGGCCTGGGACTTGATTGCTGTCCTAGGTTCAAATTGTAAATCATAACCACTTAGGTGTACCGACCACTTGGTCATTTTCCAGATAATTCAGGCTTCCTCATGATCGTTTTCAATGGGTAATTAGTTACGACATGAATAGTATGAGATTCAAAATATGGGCGTAGTTTGTACTAAGCAGTGACCAGAGCTAATACTAGTTTCTCGAAAGGCGTGTACCTGGTCTCTGCAGGAAGAAGAGACTTACGGATATAGTATACTGGATGATGCATCCCCTCTTGCTCTTTGACCAGAACAGCACTTACTGCCGCTTCTGTAACCGACAGATACAGGAACAGTGGCTCTCCCTGCTCTGGCTTGGTCAGCAGTGGTGGTGTGCTTAGGTAGAACTTGAGTTCTTTAAATGCTTTCTCGTGCTTTTCCGTCCACTCTAACTTCTGGCTCTTTCTCAGTATATCATAGAACAGCTTGTATCTATCCGAGGCTCGTGAGATGAATCTACTTAAGGCTGCCATCTTTCCTGCTAACAATTGCACGTCCATTGGCCTCTGTGGTGACTCCAACTGGAGGACTGCCTTGATCTGATCCACACCGGCTTCAATTCCTCTTTGTGTTACCATGTATCCTAGGAACTTTCCGGAGGACACCCCAAATGAGCACTTGGATGGATTAAGCTTCATCTTATATTCCCTTAATGTTTTGAAGGTATTGATAAATGTTCCATGTGCATACCAGATTTCTTTTATTTAACTACCATATCATCTATATATACCTCCATGGTCCTCCCTATCTGCTGTTTGAACATCTTGTTTACCAGTCGCTAGTAGGTGGAGCCAGCGTTTTTCAGGCCAAAGGGCATTACATTGTAACAGTATATGCCTCGTTCTGACATGAATGTTGTCTTCTCTTGATCTTGCATATGCATCTTGATCTGATTATAACCAGTCCAGGCGTCTAGAAAGGTGAGCACTTCATGTCCAGCCGTGGCATCCACCATTGCATCGATATGTGGCAGTGAAAAAGGATCTTTAGGACAAGCTTTATTTAGGTCTGTAAAATCTACATAGACCTTCCACTTTCCATTCTTATTAGGTACCACTACCACATTAGAGAGCCGGTCTGGATAGCTGACCACCCTAATCTTTCCCACTGCCAGGAGGCTGTCCACTTCCTTATTGATAACCTCATTCTGCTCTGCCGCAAATTTCCTTCTCTTCTGTCGTACCGGGATGCAGCCCGGATTCACGCTTTACTTATGTGAGATGATGGATGGATCTATGCCGACCATATCACTGTGGGACCAGGCAAAACAGTCTATGTTATCTTTAAGAAATTGAATTAGCTGATCTCGTAGTTTTCCAGTATAGGTTGCTCCGATTAATACTGCTCTGTCCGGGTGCACCTCGTCCAGGTAGACCTGGTCTAATTCCTCTAAGGATGGCTCCTTGTACTCCTCCGAGGTGCACCGGTCCTGTAATTTCTATGAAGGAAGCTTGGTTGTGGCTTTTAGGGCTTGCTTATAACAGCTTCTGGATTCCTCGCAATCTCCTCTTACTTTGACTACACCCCACGGAGTTGGGAACTTGAGACATTGATGATATATTTAGGGGATTGCCTTCATTTGATGTAACCATGGTCTTCCCAAGATAAAGTTGTAGGTGGTTGGGCCCTCGATGACTAGGTACCTCACTAACTTGTTGACACCTTTGATATAAGTTGGGATAGTTATCTCGCCTAATGAATGCGCTGTCTCACCACTAAATCCCACCAATGGCACAGATTTCCTTACTAAATTTTCCTTGTTGAAGCCCATTATTTTGACGGTTTCAAACATGATGAGGTTCACAGAGCATCCAATGTCCACCAATACCTTTTTCACGGTGCAATTCCCAATAGATAGTGTTATGGTGAGGGCGTCGTGGTGCTGCTCTAACTCGTTTCCTGCGTCAGTTTCATCGAATGTGACTATAGGCAAGTCACTCTAGTTCACTCTGCATGATGTTTCTTGGTGGTCTCCTTTGCCTTCGGTAGCTTGTCTCTTGGCTGCAGAGTAGGTTAACCCTGACAACTCGGATCCACCTGTTATCACGTTAATGATCTTGGTGCAGATAGGTGGGGCAGAGGGGAGCATCTGATTTGCTATCTCCCTCTTGTCCTGCTTGCCTCCACGTGATAACAGGTGATCCAAACTCCCCTTTCGCACCTGAAATCGCACCTCCTTCCGGAGCCTGAAACAATCTTCTGTTCGGTGTCCTATATCTTGGTGATACTCACACCTCTTACTGCGGTCCCGGTCGTCATTGGGCTTGTCCTGCGTTGGCGGCTTAGGTCACCTCACCTGGTCCCCTAGTTCTCTCAATGCTTTTAACAGACCTTCCATTCCCGTATTGAACCCGTACTCAGCTAACCGGGGTGGATATTGCGAATCTCCCCCCCTGCTGAGATTTTTCTGCCACTTTGCTGATGTTGGATCTGCTGTATGGTTTAGTTCTCTCGTCTTTTTTCTCTGTCGGAATCTTCCTACTCGTTCAATCGAAAATTACTGTTCCTTTTATGGATAGTATATATTCCTCGAACCTTAATGCTGATGTTGCGCACTGCTAAACTTCCTCGAATTCTCACAGGGATGCATCGTTAATTCCTTATATAGATCTGAATCTTTATCTAAGCCTTGCCTGAAGGCATTAATAGCTGTAGATGTGTCGCAGCCCCGTATGGCCACCTTTTCCGTGTTGAATCATGTAATATAATCCTTTGTTGATTCCCCAATCTCATGTACGATCTTGTAAAGATCACTAGGCTGTTTGGGAGTCCTTCTATTGTTGGTGAATTGCTGATTGAATGCATTGACCAAGTCGGTAAACGAGGATATAGATTTGTTGGGCAGACGAATAAACCATTGTAGCGCTGCTCCTGACACGGTCGACCCAAATCCTTTACACATACATGCCTCTTTAGAGGACCCCGTTGCTGCAGTTACCATCATCTTCTGTTTATACTGGCTGACGTGGTCACAAGGATCTGAGGTCCCATCAAAGAGAGTCATCGTTGGGACACTGAATCCTTTTGGCAAAGCCACAGTAGCTATGGCGTTGGTAAAAGGGCGAATCAACATAGCTGTCTGGCGTTGCCATCTCCAAAGGTGGCGGCATTCCTTGGACTCTCCGGAGAAGGCTACGTAGTTCCTGCTACTGCTGCTTTATATAGGCTTCCCTTCCTGTGGGCTGCTGGTACGCCGGTGGTTTCATATTCTGAGTATCTGCTAGGCCCTGTCGTCCAATTGTCGTTGATGCGGGCATCTGGAGGGTTACCGGACCTGAGCTACTTACCCACGCATATTCTGGCCTATGTAGGATTAGCTCTATGGCTAGCAGGGTTACGGTTCCCAACCTCCCCCGTGGGTGTTGCTGCTCCCTTCAATCTGCGCCAGAGAGATTGTCAGAACGTATGAAAATATCTAGGGGCAGAGTACCTGATATAGGCGTTGGTTCCTAACGCTTTGACTCGTCATATGGTGTTAGTGCCCCCAATCCCGTCAGAATCAGGCCCTTCTTCTGCTGCGGTGTAGTTTCCATATTTAGCTGAGATATCATATCCTATGGCAGTTGGCGAGCCTGCCTCCTCTCACTGTCTCCTGCTGGTGCTCCACTGAACCTAGTATCCTGCATCCAGGTCGTAGGACTGGCAGTTTGCTGTCGTAGCTCATCGATCTGGGCTTGGAGGAGGTTGTTATCCGCTTCCATCTGAGATCTCATACTCCTATTCTCACTTTACATTGTCCTGATGGTCCTTGATAAGGTGTCTAGCCCGCTTATCATAATGATAGTGGGACTCGGTGGAGTCAGATCTTGGTTCTGCTGGCTGATGAATTGTTGGAGCTGCCGTTTGGCACGAATTACAACGTTTGGCGTGGTTTACAGCGTCTGCTCTCATAGTAGGCCAGAAATACCCCTGCCTTGAGACTTTATTAGATAGACTTCTTCCCCCAGCGTCATTTCCACATTCTCCGCTATGCACATCCTGCAGCACTGTGTTGGCTTCTTCCTTATTTAGGCACCTGAGATAAGGTACCGCCAAAGATCTCCTAAAGAGCACGTTATCTATTAGAACGAATCTGGAAGCTTTGATTCTGAAACTCCGTGCTTCTTTCTTATCTTCTGGGAGTTTCCCATCTTTCAGCCATTCCACATAAGGTTTTCTCCAATCTGAATCCACCTGCTGGTTTTCATCTGATACTATAATTCCTGCGCCATTCACGTGTTATACGTGCGTTGCTTCCCCTGGTTGATTTTGCTCCAACTCTTTCTGTATAGCTGGAGTTAACACTTGAGTAATTGGTATATTAGAAAGTTTCGTGGGCTAGAATGTGGCTCCCAACGTGGCCAGAGCGTCTGCCTCCACGTTCTGATCCCTTGGGACCTGAGTAATCTTGAAAGACCGGAACTTCAGCTTTTGCTCTGTGGCTACCTTCAGGTAGGCTATCATTTTCGAATCACGCGCCACGTATTCATTGTTCACATGGTTCACCACAAGCAATGAGTCACTGTACACTCTCAGGTTCCTCACCTTGAGCCCCTGCACAATTTGCATCCCCGGTATAAGTGCCTCATACTCTGCTTCATTATTAGTTGCTTTGAATTCGCACCTGACTGCTTGTACCATCATATCCCCCTTTGGCGACCGGAGGACCAGACCTAATGCAGCTCCCCGTGCATTCGAGGCTTCATCTATGTATAGGGTCTAAGTCCCACTTTCCTGGTCCCCTAGTAATGTTAACATCCCCTTTCCTGCCTCCACACAGGTAGCGGGACAAATCGAGACAAAATCTGCCAGGGCCTGGGACTTGATTGCTGTCCTAGGTTCAAATTGTAAATCATAACCACTTAGGTGTACCGACCACTTGGTCATTTTCCAGATAATTCAGGCTTCCTCATGATCGTTTTCAATGGGTAATTAGTTACGACATGAATAGTATGAGATTCAAAATATGGGCGTAGTTTGTACTAAGCGGTGACCGAGCTAATACTAGTTTCTCGAAAGGCGTGTACCCGGTCTCTGCAGGAAGAAGAGACTTACGGATATAGTATCTTGGATGATGCATCCCCTCTTGCTCTTTGACCGAACAAAGACTTATCGCCGCTTTCAGAACCGATGATACGAGGAACAGTGGCTCTCCCTACTCGGCTTGGTCGGCGGTGGTGGTGTGCTTAGGTAGAACTTGAGTTCTTTAAATGCTTTCTCGTGCTTTTCCGTCCACTCTAACTTCGGCTCTTTCTCGGTATATCATAGAACAGCTTGTATCTATCCGAGGCTCGTGAGATGAATCTACTTAAGGTCGCCATCTTTCCCGCTAACAATTGCACGTCCATTAGCCTCTCGTGGTGACTCCAACTGGAGGACCGCCTTGATCTGATCCACACCGGCTTCAATTCCTCTTTGTGTTACCATGTATCCTAGGAACTTTCCGGAGGACACCCCAAATGAGCACTTGGATGGATTAAGCTTCATCTTATATTCCCTTAATGTTTTGAAGGTATTGATAAATGTTCCATGTGCATACCAGATTTCTTTTATTTAACTACCATATCATCTATATATACCTCCATGGTCCTCCCTATCTGCTGTTTGGACATCTTGTTTACCAGTCGCTAGTAGGTGGAGCCAGCGTTTTTCAGGCCAAAGGGCATTACATTGTAACAGTATATGCCTCGTTCTGACATGAATGTTGTCTTCTCTTGATCTTGCATATGCATCTTGATCTGATTATAACCAGTCCAGGCGTCTAGAAAGGTGAGCACTTCATGTCCAGCCGTGGCATCCACCATTGCATCGATATGTGGCAGTGAAAAAGGATCTTTAGGACAAGCTTTATTTAGGTCTGTAAAATCTACATAGACCTTCCACTTTCCATTCTTATTAGGTACCACTACCACATTAGAGAGCCGGTCTGGATAGCTGACCACCCTAATCTTTCCCACTGCCAGGAGGCTGTCCACTTCCTTATTGATAACCTCATTCTGCTCTGCCGCAAATTTCCTTCTCTTATGTCGTACCGGGATGCAGCCCGGATTCACGCTTTACTTATGTGAGATGATGGATGGATCTTTGCCGACCATATCACTGTGGGACCAGGCAAAACAGTCCATGTTATCTTTAAGAAATTGAATTAGCTGATCTCGTAGTTTTCCAGTATAGGTTGCTCCGATTAATACTGCTCTGTCCGGGTGCACCTCGTCCGGGTAGACTGGTCTAATTCCTCTAAGGATGGCTCCTTGTACTCCTCCGAGGTGCACCGGTCCTGTAATTTCTATGAAGGAAGCTTGGTTGTGGCTTTTAGGGCTTGCTTATAACACTCTGGATTCCTCGCAATCTCCTCTTACTTTGACTACACCCCACGGAGTTGGGAACTTGAGACATTGATGATATATTTAGGGGATTGCCTTCATTTGATGTAACCATGGTCTTCCCAAGATAAAGTTGTAGGTGGTTGGGCCCTCGATGACTAGGTACCTCACTAACTTGTTGACACCTTTGATATAAGTTGGGATAGTTATCTCGCCTAATGAATGCGCTGTCTCACCACTAAATCCCACCAATGGCACAGATTTCCTTACTAAATTTTCCTTGTTGAAGCCCATTATTTTGACAGTTTCAAACATGATGAGGTTCACAGAGCATCCAATGTCCACCAATACCTTTTTCACGGTGCAATTCCCAATAGATAGTGTTATGGTGAGGGCGTCGTGGTGCTGCTCTAACTCGTTTCCTGCGTCAGTTTCATCGAATGTGACTATAGGCAAGTCACTCTAGTTCACTCTGCATAATGTTTCTTGGTGGTCTCCTTTGCCTTCGGTAGCTTGTCTCTTGGCTGCAGAGTAGGTTAACCCTGACAACTCGGATCCACCTGTTATCACGTTAATGATCTTGGTGCAGATAGGTGGGGCAGAGGGGAGCATCTGATTTGCTATCTCCCTCTTGTCCTGCTTGCCTCCACGTGATAACAGGTGATCCAAACTCCCCTTTCGCACCTGAAATCGCACCTCCTTCCGGAGCCTGAAACAATCTTCTGTTCGGTGTCCTATATCTTGGTGATACTCACACCTCTTACTGCGGTCCCGGTCGTCATTGGGCTTGTCCTGCGTTGGCGGCTTAGGTCACCTCACCTGGTCCCCTAGTTCTCTCAATGCTTTTAACAGACCTTCCATTCCCGTATTGAACCCGTACTCAGCTAACCGGGGTGGATATTGCGAATCTCCCCCCCTGCTGAGATTTTTCTGCCACTTTGCTGATGTTGGATCTGCTGTATGGTTTAGTTCTCTCGTCTTTTTTCTCTGTCGGAATCTTCCTACTCGTTCAATCGAAAATTACTGTTCCTTTTATGGATAGTATATATTCCTCGAACCTTAATGCTGATGTTGCGCACTGCTAAACTTCCTCGAATCTCTCACAGGGATGCATCGTTAATTCCTTATATAGATCCAATCTTTATCTAAGCCTTGCACAGGTATTAATAGTCAGTAGATGTGTCGCAGCCCCGTATGGCCACCTTTTCCGTGTTGAATCATGTAATATAATCCTTTGTTGATTCCCCAATCTCATGTACGATCTTGTAAAGATCACTAGGCTGTTTGGGAGTCCTTCTATTGTTGGTGAATTGCTGATTGAATGCATTGACCAAGTCGGTAAACGAGGATATAGATTTGTTGGGCAGACGAATAAACCATTGTAGCGCTGCTCCTGACACGGTCGACCCAAATCCTTTACACATACACGCCTCTTTAGAGGACCCCGTTGCTGCAGTTACCATCATCTTCTGTTTATACTGGCTGACGTGGTCACAAGGATCTGAGGTCCCATCAAAGAGAGTCATCGTTGGGACACTGAATCCTTTTGGCAAAGCCACAGTAGCTATGGCGTTGGTAAAAGGGCGAATCAACATAGCTGTCTGGCGTTGCCATCTCCAAAGGTGGCGGCATTCCTTGGACTCTCCGGAGAAGGCTACGTAGTTCCTGCTACTGCTGCTTTATATAGGCTTCCTTTCCTGTGGGCTGCTGGTACGCCGGTGGTTTCATATTCTGAGTATCTGCTAGGCCCTGTCGTCCAATTGTCGTTGATGCGGGCATCTGGAGGGTTACCGGACCTGAGCTACTTACCCACGCATATTCTGGCCTATGTAGGATTAGCTCTATGGCTAGCAGGGTTACGGTTCCCAACCTCCCCCGTGGGTGTTGCTGCTCCCTTCAATCTGCGCCAGAAAGATTGTCAGAACGTATGAAAATATCTAGGGGCAGAGTACCTGATATAGGCGTTGGTTCCTAACGCTTTGACTCGTCATATGGTGTTAGTGCCCCCAATCCCGTCAGAATCAGGCCCTTCTTCTGCTGCGGTGTAGTTTCCATATTTAGCTGAGATATCATATTCTATGGCAGTTGGCGAGCCTGCCTCCTCTCACTGTCTCCTGCTGGTGCTCCACTGAACCTAGTATCCTGCATCCAGGTCATAGGACTGGCAGTTTGCTGTCGTAGCTCATCGATCTGGGCTTGGAGGAGGTTGTTATCCGCTTCCATCTGAGATCTCATACTCCTATTCTCACTTTACATTGTCCTGATGGTCCTTGATAAGGTGTCTAGCCCGCTTATCATAATGATAGTGGGACTCGGTGGAGTCAGATCTTGGTGCCTGGACTACCCCCTTTTCTCCGGTTGTCCCATCCTTTGTTTGCCTTGGCTGACACCTGGGTCCCTGGCTTGCGCCCTTTCCGTTTGTGGTTGACTCACCGCTATCTGAGAACTATGGCTTTGCTTAATAACTGGTACTGGAACTATCCCTTGTGTAGGTACGGCATTTGGTGGCTGCATTGGGGTTGTGCGTACTGCTGTCGTGGAAGGAGGCGGTGCTCGCGTTGCTGGAACGCCGTCCGTTCTGCTCGAATTTGCTTCCAGTTGTCCTGACATGCTAGTGTTCTTCGTATACTGATTAATAGAGACGACCACTATGCCTCACGGTGGGTGCCAAACTGTTTTGGTAAATTTCTACCAAGTAGGGTTAAAGTGGTCTTAATGCCTAATCAATATTACGATTTGTGTCTGATTGTATTTTGAATTTTATGCTAAGTTGAACGTAAACGCAAATAAAGGACACAAGGAAATTTTGGTTACGTAAAAAACCCGATGTGGAAAACAACCGCGGGAGGAGACAGAATCCCACCAATATTTTCACTATAATTCGGTTGAGAATACAATGTGGAACGATGCTAGAACAATTATACTTTGGAGGCTAGGGTTCTTCGTGTGTATTTCTCAATGAATCGTAGATCTTGTGTTTATGCCCCTTATATAGTGAAGCTCCTGCATCTAGGGTTCCTTGCTTTCTCCCTAAGTATTCATAATTTGGTAATAGCTAGGATTTCCTTATATAGAATATGGCAGTAACTAGGATTTCCTTATTTTACCCGTGAATCCGCTAGCATCCTAGTCTGAGTCCAAGTCCTCCTTGCACGTTATCTTGCCTCTGCTTCCTGACCTATTTCTTGACCTGCTTCTCTGGCTCGGCCCATATCCAGAATTTGGGCCTACAGTTAGGATACTTTATATAAATCTACTCTTGTTAGGATAATTTATTAAAGTTTTCTTTAAATTATAAGATTTCTAAAAAAGTTGGACTCTCCAATATCGCTCGAAAAGTTTCTGCTTTATATATATATATATATATATATATATATATATATATATATATATATATATATATATATATATATATATATATATATATATATATATATATATATATATATATATATATATACTAGATTTAATGCCCGTGCGATGCATGGGCCACTTGTAATATTCTGTCTCTTAAGCTATCGTTGAACGTCAAGTAATAAAATAACCACTAAGAATGTCAACTCCCGTCTACAAAGAGGCTTCATGCAAACTCCAACTTCATATTGACTAAGTACTCATTATTAGGCCCAAAATCTGGATATAGGTTGACTTGGGGCAGCAGGCCTGGAAGCATTGCGGGATGCAGGATATCAGGGAGCCAGGGTAGCAGCATCAGCGGGCAATATAGGATGTGGGCTTTGATCTGCGCGGAAGAAGCTTGTGAGAGTCCAATCTGTTGCCAAATCCAAAGAAGGAAAGTCATACCCGGTGTCAAATTAGGAATAACTTGGAGGAAAAGCAAGAAACCCTAGTTCATCTATCTCCCCTATATAAAGAGCCTCAATGCAAAGAAGAAAGATCATCAAAAAATACAAGAATCAACCCTAGCACTCACAGCAAACGAACAAACTGTACTTCCTCTCGAATTATAGTGAAAATATTGGTGGGATTCCGTCTCCCCCCGCGGTTGTTTCCCACATTGGGTTTTCCGCGTCACCAAAAAATTGCTTGTGTTCTTTGTTTACATCGCTCATACAGGATAACATACAACAATCATTCAAATCGTAACATAGACCTAACGCTAAGACCGCTTTAACCCTAAATTGGTAGAAATTTACCAAAACAGTTTGGCGCCCACCGTGGGGCATAGTGGTCGTCTTCGTTAGTCAGTCTACTCAACAGTCAAAACATGTCCGGACACAAGGAAACCACCTCAGGCAGCGTCGGCGGTGTACTAGAAACACAGGTACCGCCCCCTCGGCGAAATGACACAGTTACCATCTCCCTCGCCAGCAGCGGCATCACGTACAACTTCGGTTCGGACCACCACTGCTGCTCAGATACCAGCAGCCAAGCAAAGTCAGAGTTCCCAGGCAGCAGCAAGCCCATCTTCGGGAAGGGCTCAGACTAGAGATCCAGGAGTCGTCCAGGGACAGCAGGGAGTCATGCATTCTGAAAGAGAAGCACAACCCAGGCAACAGATTCAGGCTCCTCCGAGTCCCACCAGCATCATGATAAACGGGTTGGACACATTAGCTAGGACCATCAGGACTATGCAGAGCGAAAATGGAAGCATGAGATCCCAGATGGAAGAGGACAACAATTTCCTCCGAGCGCAGATCAACGAGTTAAGGAGCCAGGCCGCTAGTTCGGCCCCTTGGGTGCAGGAAGACAGATCTGGAAGGCCGCCAGGAGAAAGTGGGGATCGAAGGCAGACACGGGTATTACAACGCGAAGTAGCACTCAGGCTGGACATGGATGGAACACCACAGCCAAGAGGAGGTCTAGTCCCAACAGGACTGGGGGCATTAACACCAGATGAGGAACCAGCACGCCAAGAGCCTACACCCACATCAGGCGCGGTGGGACAATAGAGAAGCAGGGCTACAGCTGCGGTCCCAATAACCAGGATGCCAGTTACGAATCAAGTTGAATATACCTGGGAAGGCACTCCGGCGGCAGCAACATCGCAGGCGCGCTAAACAGAAGTCCTGGAACAGTAAAACTTCGTACGAGGAGCAGAACGTCAGTCATAGGAGCATCTGCGACCCACCGGGAGAGAGACATACATAGAATAGCAGTGCCAGGAACTACGGAGCCTCCTCCGGAGAGTCCCAGGAATGCCTCTGCCTATGGAGATGGCTGCACCAGAAAGCTACGCTGACTCACTGTTTACTGACGATATAGCTACAGTGGCCTTACCAAAAGGATTTAGCGTCCCAACAATGACCCTCTTCGACGGAACCGCAGACCCCTGTGATCACATCAGTCAATTCAAGCAGAAGATGATGGTTACTGCTGCCACGGGAGCCTCAAAGGAGGCATGTATGTGTAAAGGATTCGGTTCAACCCTAACCGGAGCCGCATTACAATGGTTCGTTGGCTTGCCTAACGGGGCCATAGGTTCATTCGTTGATCTAGTCAATGCATTTAACCAACAGTTCTCCAGCAGCCGGAGAACACCTAAGCAGCCAAGCGACTTGTACATGATCATCCAGGAAATAGGTGAATCAATCAAAGATTATGTCACCAGGTTCAATGCAGAGAAAGTCTTAATACGTGGCTGTGATGTGTCCACTGCCATCAACGCCTTCAGGCAGGGCCTAGATAAGGAATCCAGCCTCTACAAAGAATTAACGATGTACCCTTGTGAGAGATTCGATAAAGTCCAGCAGAGAGCTACAGCGGCATTAAGGTTAGAAGAAGACATACAGGCTCGAAAGGGAGTAACAAACTTCGACAAGACAATCAGGAAATTTGCAGTAGAAAAGAAAGACGAACGAGCTAAGCCATACAAAGCACCCAACATCGCAGAATAACGAAAAAAAAACTCGGCAAATTGACGACTCTCCGCATCCCCCTAAACTATCCGAGTACGGATTCAACACGGAATGGAAGGATCACAAAGCACTTAGAAGCCTCGGTGATCGGTGAGGTGGCCGAAGCCTCCCACTCGGACCGACCCAACGACGACAGAGACAAAGCAGAAGAGATGCGAATGGCACCAGGACATAGGTCACAGGATAGAAGACTGCTACAGGTTGCGAAAGGAAGTAAAGTTTCGGGTACGCAAAGGAAACTTGGATCACCTGCTATCACGTGGGGGCAAGCAGAACAGGAGGGAAGCAGCGAATCAGGTGCTCCCTTCTGCTCCACCCATATGCACGAAAATTATTAACGTGATAACAGGCGGATCCGAACTATCAGGTTTGACATATTTCGCCGCTAAGAGGAAAGCTACCGGAAGTAAAGGGGATCATCCAGAAACTTCGTATAGGGTAAGCCAGAGTAATTTACCCCCGGTAACTTTCGATGAGACTGACATAGAAAGCGGTGCAGAGCAACATGACGATGCCCTAACTATAACGTTATCCGTTGGCAATTGCACCGTACGAAAAGCATTAGTGGATACAGGGAGCTCTGTGAATCTCATCATGCTCGAAACCCTCAAAACTATGGGTTTCGATAAAGAGAACCTGATAAAGAAATATGTGCCCCTGGTAGGATTCAGTGGTGAAACCGCGCATTCGGTGGGTGAGATAACCATCCCAACATATATTGAAAGAGTTAATAAACTAGTGAGATACCTAGTCATTGAGGGTCCAACCACCTACAACGTGATACTAGGAAGACCATGGCTGCATCAGATGAAGGCGGTGCCCTCAACATATCACCAATTTCTCAAGTTCCCAACACCATGAGGCACGGTCACAGTAAAAGGAGATTGAGAGGAATCCAGAAACTGCTACGCTCAAGCCCTCAAGGCTACAACCAAGCTCCCTTCATAGTAATTACATAACCGGGGCACCTCGACAGAATATAAGGAGCCTCCCTCAGAGGAACTGGACCAGATACACCTGGACGAGGCACACCCGGATAGGACAGTATTGATTGAGGCAACTTGCAGTGAAGAGCTGCGCAGCCAGCTGATTCAATTTCTCAAGAACAACATGGACTGCTTCGCTTGGTCCCACAATGATATGGTAGGCATATACCCATCCGTTATTTTGCATAAATTAAGCGTGAACCCAAGCTGCACCCCGGTACAACAGAAGAGAAGAAAATTGGCGGTAGAAAGAAATGAGGTCATTAACAAGGAAGTAGACAGCCTCCTGGCAGCAGATAAAATTAGGGAAGTTAGCTACCCTGAGTGGCTCTCTAATGTAGTAGTGGTGCCCAAGAAGAACGGCAAATGGAGGGTGTGTGTAGACTTCACAGATCTAAACAAAGCTTGTCCTAAGGATCCCTTCCCACTGCCACATATCGATGCAATGGTGGACGCTACTGTGGGACACGAAGTGCTCACTTTCCTCGATGCCTGGAGCGGTTATAATCAGATCAAGATGCATCCGCAAGATCAAGAGAAAACAACATTCATGTCAGAAAGAGGCATATATTGTTACAAGGTCATGCCCTTTGGCCTGAAGAACGCCGGGTCCACTTACCAACGGTTGGTAAATAAAATGTTCAAGCAGCAAATGGGAAAGACCATGGAAGTATACATAGACGACATGGTGGTGAAGTCCAAAAAAGCAGAAATGCACATGGAGCACTTGACGGACACCTTCCAAACGTTAAGCGAGTTTAAAATGAAACTTAATCCGTCCAAGTGCTCGTTTGGGGTGTCTTCAGGAAAATTCCTAGGGTATATGGTGACCCAGAGGGGAATTGAGGCAAGCAAAGAACAGATAAGAGCAATACTCCAGCTGGAATCACCCCAGAAGCCAAAGGACGTGCAAAGGTTAGTAGGGAAGGTGGCGGCCCTAAACAGGTTCATATCAAGGGCCTCGGAAAGGTGCAAGCTATTATATGATATATTGAGGAAGAGTCAGAAATTCGAATGGACTGAAGAACATGAAAAAGCGTTCGAAGAACTCAAAAGCTACTTAAGCACACCACCGTTGCTCGCAAAGCCAGAGCAAGGGGAACCACTATTCTTGTACCTTACGATCACGGAAGCAAAATTGTAAGCGCGGTCTTAGTCAAAGAACAGGAGGGAGGCAAGATCCCGTATATTACATTAGCAAGTCTCTGCTTCCCCGAGAGACCAGGTACACTTCTTTCGAAAACTAGCATTGGCTTTGGTTCGTCTGCTTATAAATCAAGCGCCGTACTTTGAATCTCACACCATCCATGTCATAACCAATTACCCACTAAAGACTATTATGAGGAAGCCCGAACTTTCGGGGCGGAATGACTAAGTGGTCAATACATCTTAGTGGCTATGACTTGCAATTTGAACCCAGAACGGCGATAAAATCCCAAGCCCTAGCAGATTTCGTCTCTGACTTCTGCCCTGCCACCCATGGGGAGGCAGAAGAAGGAATGCTGGCAATAACAGGGAATCAGGATGGTGAAATATGGACCCTATACATTGATGGAGCCTCAAATGCAAGAGGGGCTAGTGTAGGTTTAGTCCTTCGATCTCCTAAAGGAGATATGATAGTACAGGCTATTAGATGTGAGTTCAAGGCAACCAACAACGAAGCCGAGTACGAAGCCCTTGTACTTAGGATGCAGATGGCGTCAGGGCTCAAGGTGAGGAACCTGAGGGTATACAGTGACTCCTTACTTGTGGTGAATCACGTAAATAATGAATTTGTAGCACGTGATTCAAAGATGATAGCCTACTTGAAGATAGCCACAGAGCAAAAGTTAAAGTTTAGAACGTTCAAGATAACTCAGGTGCCGCGGGAGCAGAACGTGGAGGCAGACGCCCTGGCCACGTTAGGATCCACCTTCCAACCCACAGAGTTATCGAATATACCGATTACCCATGTGTTGACCCCACCATCCGTCAGGGGAGCCGATCGAGACCGGTAAAGAGGATGTACATATGCGGTATGCACAGGAGCCAGACCCTGGTTTCCACAAGAGGGACAAATAGGGATGCGATTGGAGGGCTCCATACCTAAATTGGCTAAGGGATGGGACACTCCTTGAAGACAGAAAGGAAGCACAAAGTTTCAGAATAAAAGCTTCTAGATATATCATGATTGAGAATATTCTCTTCAGAAATCATTGGCGGAGGACCATGCCTCGGTGCTTAGGCAAAGAGGAAGCTGAAACAAGATCTTGAAAGATGTGCACAAATGGGAATACGGAACCACGCCGGAGGACGAAGTCCAAAACAAAATCTTAAGACAAGGGTATTTCTGGCCCACCATGCGCGCAGACGTCGTAAATCACGCTAAACGCTGTGAGTCATGTCAAAAGGCGGCTCCAGCAATCCACCATCCAGCAGAACCAATGCATCTGATTATCTCTCCATGGCCGTTCATGATGTGGGGCATGGACATAGTGGGTAAGCTGCCCAGGGCTCCAGAAACAGGTATATATGCTAGTTATGACCGACTACTTCTCAAAGTGGATTGAAGCGAGAGGCAATGACAGAGGTAAAAGAACAACAAGTGATCTCTTTCATCAAGCGCAACATCATAAGCAGATTTGGGATACCATCCGAAATCATATGCGATAACGGGTCCCGGTTCATATCGGATAACACCAAGGTTTCATGCACGATGAAACATAACACTAAGAAAATCAGCCCCGGATATCCGCAAACCAACGGCCAAGCCGAGTCTAGCAACAAAATCATTGTGGAGAACCTCGGAAAAACTACCGAAGAGTTGGGGGAAAATGGGCGGATGAACTACCATTGGTACTGGGTCGACAGAACAACACCGAAAATGGCAACAGACCAAACTCCATTTAGCCTTGTATACGGAGCGGGCGTGATACCCTCGAAGTTCTGGTACCCACGCACAGATACGGCTGTCAGACGGCAGAGCAGAACAAAGTTGAAATGGCCAGGAGCCTGGATACCGTTGATGAGCTACGAGAGAGTGCCTACATACGTATGGCATCATATAAACAATCGGTAGCAAGGACATATAACAAGAATGTCAAAATCAGGACCCTTGAAGTAGGGGACCTCGTACTCAAAAGGGTATTCGAAAATACCAAGAACCACAAAGCAGGAAAGTTTGCCTACAAATGGGAGGGGCCATATCAGGTCAAAAGCGTTATCAAAAATGGGGCATACAGGTTGATGACCATGCATGGTCAAATCCTGGATAAATCCTGGAACATCTGTCACTTGAAACGGTACTTTGTCTGACAAAGTGCCAAAACTTAAGTGTACAAAGGACCTTTCAAAAGTCCTTGAAGCAAAAAAAAAAAAAAAAAAAAAAAAAGTTGGGGGTTAGTATATGCTCTAGGCGTCAGTGTGTTTTAGAAAACTTTTCCTTTTTTTAAAATTTTTTGTTCTTTAGTCAAGTAGAGTCGTTTTTAAACCAAGTAGTTCAGGTTGTGGCTTCCTGGATCCAGGTGTTGCCCTGGAACACCATGAGATAGCACCAGGTAATTTGCGCTACTTTGGACCTTAAAATGCTTCTACCAAGAAAGGCTTTGATACTAATGTTGGTTACTTGTCAGATGAGGAACACTTTAAGGGTCCAGCCCCTGCCATGTGAGGCTACAAAGACGCTTATCTTAAATCAAGCCATATGGAGAGCATACGCCGAGGTAGCACGCAGGGTACGACATACTAAGACCACCCATACCTTAACGTTAACTCAGTAATCCCATAGCTATGTCGTCGATCAAAGAGTGCACGCACCAATTTCAAACGTCTGGAACCACAAGGAACGCAACATTCCTTGTTAGTCAGGAACATTCAATGGAGGTACGCTCTAATCAGCCAACCCTAGTGATAAGATATTTTACGTCATGGGTAAAATATATTATCAAAAGTCTGTCACCAGAAACAGGAGTTGTGCACCTGGAGCCAGGTCAGCTTCCTGGGTATATCTATGTGGAATCAAAACTCCAAAAATCAATGGCAAAAACGCAAGTATAACAAAAGTAGGGCCTGGAAACCTTGGCCTAGAGCTACTTTAAAATAGGGCACCTGTTACCTTTAGCAGGCGCCATCAAAAGTTCAAAACCTGCACACCGGCAGACACAAAACGAACCAAAACTAGAAAGAAAAAAAAAGCTTTTTACAAAACTTGCGCCACACAGGGCCAAGTCCCCAGATAATTTGGAATAAAATTTAAGAGAGGTCAATCCTCTCGATAACTGCTTCCTGACCATTGCTCTGCTCCCCATGCTCTGTTTGCTTCTCCGTTGCAGGTGCCTGAACAGCCTCAGGAGTTACAGTGGCGCCATCACCAGTCTCCTTAGCCAGGATCTCCTCGACAGTCCCAGAGATGGCTCCAGAAATATCCATGGCTGTATACTCAGGCTCCGGGTTAGCAGCTTCAGCTTCAGGAGGAAACAGGGCGCTCAGATCCATGCCATTGGGAAATGCACGAGCAAACTCTGCCAACTCCTCCTCCAGGTTCCAGGACGTGAGCCTCCGCTCGGTATAGGCACGGATGCAGTCAATCCGCCCCTCAAAAGCAGTATAGGCACCCACATTCTTGGCTAGCTCAGCCATCTCTTCAGCACGGGCCTCTGCCTTTGTCAGCCCGGCAGTCAGAACGCAATTAGCCTCTTGGGTTCTCGCCAGCTGGTCTTTAGCTGCCTCCTTCTCTTTTAAAGCCGCATGGAGCGGCTCTCTCAACTTAGAGCAAGTAGCAGTGAGCTCCTTGTTCTTCCTCACAGAGGACAGACATTCAATCTTGGCCCTCTGCAACATCTTACGAAGATAGAGGGAAGATTGGAGAGACTGCAATAAAAAAAACGTTAGTCATGGAAGCACAGGGGCAAAGGAAGAAAAGAAGCAGTTTAAGGAGACTCACCAGGAAGCAGTGTTCCACAGCCAGGTCGGTCATTTCTTGGGGCGCAGTCGGGTCAAACGCCTTAGAGAAAGCCGGGGTCAGAAGCCTTTCCAGTGCAGGCCAGTAGTTGGCACGATCAGCGTCCCCAAACTCAGCAGGGAGGCGTAGCAGCAGTTCGTCAGTGTGAACAGGGGACCCAGGTGCACGCGATATTAGGTCACTTCGATGGGCTCTGGAGCAGGTCTGGAGGAGGATCTCCTTCTTGAGGAGGCAGGGGAGTTGGAGGAATCAGCAGTTCTTTTCCTGGCATGGCGTATCAGGATCTCAGAGGCAGACGGTCTAGCACTTCCTGCAGGGGGCACAAGAACGCAGGGATCGAATAAAGAACCAAAGGGAGGCAATAGATTCCAAGAGATTGAAGGGTGTTTACCAGAAGACATGGTTTCTTCGGTAGCAGAGTCGGCTAAGCCAGAGAGCAAAAGGGGGAACAGCCTGCGATCTTCAGGGATGGAAAAGATCTTGGCAACAGAAGTATCTTCGTCCTCAGATTTCTCGGGGTTCGTGAGTTCTGCATCAGATCAAAGAGTAAGAACAGTAAGTGACAAGAACAATCAAAAATGGATATGCAAAATATACTTACACTTAGCAAAAATCCAGCGCTCGAACAAGTAATCAGCATGAATGGGGAGAGAATCAAGCTTGACATAGAAAAAATCCGTATACCACCCGTCGTCCTTCCCTTTAGCAGCCGACTGGAGGAAGTTTTCAGTCTTCTCCACGGCCCTGAAAGTATATTGGTCGTGCCCCAGTGACCGACACTCAAACCTATGGGCCAGATCTGATAATCCAATCTCAGCGCCCAGGCTGTTGTTCAGAGCAACGGTGGACAAAAGGATTCTCCATGCATAAGGGGCGGTTTGGGCCATGGGTAGGGAATTCAAACGTATGAACTCCTGAATCATCAAGGGAAAAGGGAATCTAAGGCCAAGGGCGAAGGGATAAGTGTACAAACAGATCGACCCAGCGCGGAAGGCGTCTGCTTTCTAACCAGGTTTGGGGATGAGGATCACCACATCATCACCCAACCCAAGCAGAGCTTTGATCCTAGGTATATCCTCTTGGGTTAGGTGGGAGTCGCCGGAATGCGGTCTTTTGAGGACTCCCTGTGAAGGGAAGTCATCGTTTTCGAGGTCGATGGTGGTACAGGAAGATGATGTTAAACGGGTCTTAGCCATGATAAACGAGGAGAGAGAAGCAGAATTACCTGAGAAGACGGGAGGAGGCGGCACAGACAGTGAAAGGACGTTGACGAGAAGGGATTTGGGGAGGCGGAAATTTGAAGGGTTTGAGGAGACGAAATGATGATGAAAGAGAGAATGGTGGGCGGGTGAGATTAAATAGGAGTAGGTAGTTGGGGTTTTTTAGAAATGTGAATTGAAATGGAGTATGCGAGAAGTCACTCAACGATACACTGCAATTTCCCGCTTAAATAATTAGGGTTGCACTTTTCGTAGAAAATTGGGGGCAAACTGTTAGGCCCAAAATCTGGATATGGGCTGACTTGGGGCATCAGGCCTGGAAGCATTGCGGGATGTAGGATATCAGGGAGCCAGGGTAGCAGCATCAGCGGGCAACATAGGATGTGGGCGTTGATCTGCGCGGAAGAAGCTTGTGAGAGTCCAATCTGTTGCCAAATCCAAAGAAGGAAAGTCCTACCCGGTGTCAAATTAGGAATAACTTGGAGGAAAAACAAGAAACCCTAGCTCATCTATCTCCCCTATAAAAAGAGCCTCAATGCAAAGAAGAAAGATCATCGAAAAATACAAGAATCAACCCTAGCACTCACAGCAAACGAACAAACTGTACTTCCTCTCGAATTATAGTGAAAATATTGGTGGGATTCCGTCTCCCCCCGCGGTTGTTTCCCACATTGGGTTTTCCGCATCACCAAAAATTGCTTGTGTTCTTTGTTTACATCGCTCATACAGGATAACATACAACAATCATTCAAATCGTAACATAGACCTAACGCTAACACCGCTTTAACCCTAAATTGGTAGAAATTTACCAAAACACTCATCCTAATACATCTCTAATTCAAATTTAATAAAATCATTCGAATATTTAAGACTAATGCCTACCACCACAACAGAAATGTCTTTAGCTTATAAACAAAATAGCGTCGTTATACCGTATTTACTTACAAACTCTCTTATCACTAATTCATAATTAATGTAAACAAAGTAATAAGTGAGCAGTAGGTAGAGTGTACATCTGATATGCTATAACTAATGATGTAGTTTAAGCTTTATAATAAAGTTTTCGAGTTTTATTTTAAAGATTATGAACTTTACTATAAAGTTTCTGAACTCAAAAACATTACATGCATGCTTAGTTAAAATTGAGTTTTAACGTCTTAACATGTACAGAGTAACTTACTAATATAAACTTTAAAAAGCTAAAAAAATCCACATAAACTCAATTATATATATGTTTCTTTTTTCTGGAAGTGAGTATCCCAACTATTACCGACACTGATTTATTATATAAAAATAGTGAGATGTTGCTCGTGTGTATTCAAAGTAAATGATGACACTAATTGAAATTTTCTACGTTTTATCATTTTTAATTTTAATGATATAAATTCTAAACTTTATTAAACCTTAATAAGATTTGATTAATATACTTTCATAATATTGCTGCAACATAATACGGGTAAACGGTAACTTTAGGCAACGTAGGATTCTATTTATTTTCATATGCTGATTATATTCTGAAGAGAACTTTATTTTGCCATCATGTTTATTGATTATGATCCCTTCAAGATGCAGCAGAAGATGAAACTTAGAGTTCTTTTTATGTCGTCCTTTGTTGGCGAATTATTCATTAAATTGTCGAGTACAATATACATCTTCAAAGAACACAAAGAATGTCGTACTTTTATTCGGGATTAATAATAATAATAATAATAATAATAATAATAATAATAATAATAATAATAATAATAATAATAATAATAATAATAAAAAGGGGCCCTGCTTTTGATGATGCCGCGCAGGTGCTTACTGCGACTACAGGTTCTGATATATTAGGTCACCCTAGTGAAATTGCTGCCCCCAAACTTATGAAGAAATTGGCAGACATTTATTTCACGACGGTTGCTGCTGCCTCAGAGTCTGTTATCTCTTTGACACCACGCCAGCTTGCTTTATGGCAGTCTCAACAGGGTTCTCACTCCTCTGACTGGTTACGTGCGGTTCCTATCTCAGGGTTGGGGCAGACTATGAACGGGAGAACTTACCGTAGTGTGCTGGGGTATCGTCTAGGTGTTCCGTTATTCACGGTATCTAGGCCCTGTCCTGCTTGCTCTCGGGTTTTTCTTTGGGGATGTTTTTGGGGACCACGTTGTTTCTTGTACTGGTTCTGTGGGCGTTAAACATCGGCATAACCTTGTCCGGGACACTCTTTTCGACATCTGCTATAGATCCGTATTCTGCGGGAAGGAAGTTGATATCGGTTTGGTTGATGGGCATGGTGGCTCTCTTCGTCCTGCGGATTTATTGCTTTATTCATGGGACATGGGGCGTGATGTGTGCGTCGACCTGACAGGTTCTTCACCTTTGACTCAGACTGGGTTGGCAGATTTTATGCCGGGTCGGGTTGTTGCTGATGCTGCTCAGCGGAAGTGTGCTAAGTATGAGGATTTGTGCGCGGCATCGGATTATGGTTTCCTACCTTTCTCTTTCTCTTCACTTGGGAAGCTGGGTTCGGATGATGTTGCCTTGCTCAAGCGAATCCAGAAATTCTCGGTATCTCAGGATGCGGGGGCTCGGGTGGCCGCTTACATTTTTACTAGACTTAGCTTTGCTGTTGCTAAGGGTGTGGGAGCCCAGATTGTTTCTCGACTCCCCACCAATTTCATGTAAACTTTTGTTTTTCATTTAATGATAGCTGCGCGCATCCTTCTATAATAATAATAATATTTCCTTTGTTTCAATTGAGACGGACGAAGTATATGCTTTAAGATGGTCAATCCGACTAAGTCACTAATAAACTGCGACGCTTGTAAACACTTTAAAGTAACCTGCATGCAAATTACACAAAATGTTAATCCATGCATTCAAAAATAATCTTCAAAGGCCTATGGGTTCACAAATAGGATTATACATCCAGTTGTACCATAAGCATAGTACAACCAAGTATAAGAATCTGAGCTTATGTGTATTCTTTCTGAGCTAATTTAAAGTTCTTTTTAATGTCTAAAAGGATGAACTCAATACTTTCTAATAAAGCTCATATTCTTTAATATAAAGCTCGGATACTTTGACACAAAGCTCAGATTCTACACGGTACAACATATACAACTGGTTGTATAGTCCATGAATTGCTATGGGTTGGACCCCTATTAGTTATCGATCTCCGTCCATTACTTTGTGTGGCGATTGTTGCATAGTCCATGATGCTTGCACCATTGAGTCAAAAAGCAAGGATAAGTCATGGGTGGCTGGCACGGTGGACGATGTCGATAGAAAGTCTGAAATCGAAAATTGTTGTGGCGGCTACATAGGTTGTGGACGGGTCGGCGATGGGTGTGGAACTTCTAAGGTTCTCTGTTTGTAGACCCGGCTGCGCTTGGAGCTATATCTACAAATACAACCATGAGAAGCGGTATTTATAGTAGGAGATAAACACAAATAAAGAATTTATAATGTGCTCTAATAAAACACTTCTCAAATAAGATAGACATTTCACCAAAAAAAAAAACAAAATAGGATAGACGTAAATCTTTATAGTTAATGATTTTCTTACTAATTTTTTTAATATTGTATAAACGTAAATGTTAGAAATACCTCTTGAGTCTTGTATCATACTCTTAATAGATTACGGTTTAAAAAGTCAATAACTTTGTGGACATAATTCCAAACATACACTAGTAGAAAAAACCCCTACAGTGGCGGTCGAAAATGACCTTTTGTGGCGGTTTTTAAAGGTTTAGGGTCCTTCGTATATCACGGGGTCGTATAAAACTTTGCGGCGGTTGTACAACCGCCACTATAGCTCACCTATAGTGGCGGTTGTTATAATAACCGCCGTTATAGACTTACATAAAACGACGGTTGTTAGCCAAGAACCGCCACTGTAATTCATCTACAATGGCGGTTATTTTCAGAAAACCGCCACCATAGGTATTTCTATAATAAATTTGTACCACAACCCGCAGTACGGGTTCCCTATAACGTCGGTTGTTGTTAAAGAACCGCCACTAAAGGTAGCTACGGCATCGGTTGTTAGTAAAAAACCGCCACTAAAGGCGAAATAATAGTGGCGTTTCATATTAATAACCGCCATCATAGATAATTTTTTTTTTTTTTTTAAAAAAAATATTTGCTACCAAAATTTCGATAGCAATGTCCTATAGATTTTAAAAGCCAAATAGCAAAATATACAAAAAATACATACAAAAGAATATAAGCCAACGAACTTGCATATCATCCGACAAAACAATAATATTGATGTTCAAAATTATACAAAATAATCACATACACGTCTTAGTTAATAGACTAATCAACTTTACATATTCCCTAAATAGTTGTTAGCCTACACCTCTTTAACATCCTTCATCTCGCCAATTGACATTCTTAAATCTGCAATGACACATTTAACAAAACCATTAGTAAGAAAATCAAACCAAACATTATTAAACCAACGTCTAACTTTACTAAAAATTAACCTAAGAGACTATAAGCATTGGACTATCAATCCAGAGCTATAACCTGGCCAGCCTTCTTGGCCAATTCGCCAGTAAATCTACCAATGCATTCACGTTGCCTACATTCATTTTTCCTGAAGGGGTTTCTTAAACTGAATGTACTCATGAAAGCTAAGAAAACCAGTAGGTATCTGCCGAGTCAATCAAAGTTTTGCTTGAATGAGTTCAACAAATTAATTGACATGTAAAATCATGTATAAAAGGCACCAAATATAAAGCAAACGCCCAAATTCTAGAGCTTGAGAATTGAGATGCTGCAGGGATATAAACAATGAATGAGGATGCAAATGGAACGCTATAAGCAGAAGGAATCACTGAGTCAACACCATGTAAGAGTCATGGCAACTGCGTAATAGAGAGAAAAAAAAGAGGCTAAATCTGGATGGCTCTGTGAACCAACATTTCTAATCAACAGTTGGGTTAGTTTTGTTTTTTATTGATCTCGTTGTTGTTGCCCTCTTAGAAACAAACCCTTGAATTAAAATGCACAACAAATTAACATGAAGAACAATTTTTTCGAAAATTAGTAGCATATTTACCTTTTGACAGTTCCAAAGTCAGATCAGGAGCATCGACCAGCTAGAAAGTTGGCAGTCAAAATAGCCGCAGTGACACCAGAACTGGATATCTGAAAGCGAACCATTGTAAAAACCAAGTTCATGATAATATTAACAATTACTAAAAATATAGCTGGCTTTAATAGGATAAATCAGGCCATAAAACAACACCACCTTAACATGCTTGTCTTTTGGACCTTTACCTTTCTAGCCTGGTTTATCCTTAGGATAACCATGAAGTTGTTAACAAGAAGCCCTTGTGTGACCTGGTTTGGTAGACTATGTGCAAGAAAGAGGATGTCAATTATCATCATCAAATCGTGCCTTCTTTGAATTTGTTGGATCCTTGTTTATTATCTCCCAGATCTAAAAGTAGTCATTATAAAGTCAATTTCAATATATCATATATGTCAATTTTTTGTTCAACTTATTTTTTGTTGATTTGCTTACACATTTTTTTACAGCTTTAAGAGGTAATAGAATTTTGTCACAACCACCGAGTTTGTTCTTAACAAGGCCGCTTACACAAGTCGTCACTTACTATATGTTTCCAGCTATAGATGGAGACCCTTATTCATCAAAAAGTCGCATAAGATCCCCAAACTATTCATGCAAATCGACAAAGATTTTTATAGGAGCCTGCAGTTGAATGACACTTGGTTCTCTAGCAAACATCCGCTCAGCACTATCAGAGACATCTGCTATATCATAGCAGTCCATGAAAAATTGGCGACAAAGAGGAGGTTTCCAACCACGAGACTTCAAGAGATATGCTATAACCTACGACAAAGGGCAATGGTATGATATATGAAACTTTTGGAGATTAAAATCAAATATAATCTCAAGGCACAACCAAATATATATAAGGAGTATTATAGTGTCGATCGTGTTCAAACTGCAAAGTAAGAGTAATACTGAAATTCCAAGCATATGGACGTCAAAAATTTGCAAAGAAGATCAATGTCCAAGCATAAAACAAAACTGTAAATATTGAATAAATCCCAAGCAGCACAGAGCTTTCAAAAAAGCTTCGCATTACTAATGATTAATCAAAAGTCAGGTTCATTTTGTGTGAAATGAACCAAAAGAAAATTCAAGATGCGGAGTGTGCTATCAATAAGATGATAAGATGTATGCCAAATACATGATTCAAAGTAGGTAATTGCTGAAATACATTTCGACACTACAACAACAAGATAAGAAATACATACCTTTTGGGAATACTATTGATTGACATCTGCGCTCTAACAACAACTTGAGTATAATATGAACTGAAGTATAGATTTATTGTATTCATAAAATTGCAAGTCCTACATACTTAATTGAACTGAAAACAATCCATTCTTTTTACTCAAATCGATTAAAACGATTCATCTCTTAATTAAACTCAAATTTAATTGAAAAGCCTAACCCTAATACTTAATTGTACCCTAATTGATAAAATAATTGAATCCATAAACCATAAATGATAAAAACAAAACCTAAATTCAGTTATAAACCGAAAACAATTCAGGATAAACAAAGGATTTAAAAAACAAATTTGAAAAAAAAAACCAACCTGATTGAAATTTGCGAACTGGTCACTGACGACGTTATGCCGGAAATAAAAAGGTGGGTCACGAGGTGGTTGTGGGTCACGAAGTGGCCATTGAGGGGGTTCCTGCAAGCCATGGAAGGGGTGTCGAGGTGAGCAGCATTAACGCGAAAGTTGGCTGTTGAGGGAGAGGGAATTTGAGAATCAAACTAAAAGAGGGGCATTGAAGGAGACCAAGGGTTTAGAGTGGTATGGCCGTAATAATTTTGACGTCAGTTTTAAATAAAACCGTCACACTACTTTTCACGTTGGTTGTAAATTAAACCGCCATAAAAGCCTTATAACGACGGTTTTTAAATAAAACCGTCACACACTTTTCACGTCGGTTGTAAATTAAACCGCCACAAAAACCTTATAGCGGCGGTTTTTAAATAAAACCGCCACAAATAGTTTATTTTATCACGTCGGTTCTTAATTAAAACCGCCACCAATACTTTCTTGACTACTTTTTGTGGCGTTTTCTATAAGAACCGCCACTATAACAGCGTCACGATAGGGGTTTTTTCTACTAGTGATATCATCATCGTATTAAGCTATCATTAGACTTGCAAATAATTTGCCACAATTAGAATCAAGTAATAAAAAATCAAAAGAAAACAAATCGAGATATATTCCTTAGTTCACACAAATTCATGATAAAAAGAACCAAATACCGTAAATCTATAATAGTGCAAGAAGCCAGTGCGACATAAACATAATCTGCTGCAAAAAAACAAAAATTAAAGAATCATTGTCATAACTTATAAGCAAATAATAAAAAAAATTACGTGGAAACAATCAATCAATAAATCAATACATATAATATATAAAGTAGGAACTTTTCGAGCGATATTAGAGAGTTCAACTTTTTTAGAAATCCTAACAAGAGTAGATTTTGAAAAAAATTAAATAAATAAAATTATCCTAATAAAAGTAGATTTCTTAGTATTTAAAACAAAATTTAATAAAATTATATAAGTAGATCAAATATATTTTAATAAAGTTATCCTAATATAAGTAGATGATTAAAATTATCAAATAGATAATAGAAATTCATAATAGTTCAAGTTATTGTATTTATTTTCCCCCACTTATGGTCTCATACATTTTTAGTTTGTATTTTCACATCAAAATTCAAAAAGCTGGCGGATAAAAGATGAATTTATTTTCTTAAAGAGTTATGTTAAGATGATGTAGTGTAATTTTACGTAGTTACACAAAGTATAAATTACGATTTAATCAAAATGTAATCACTAAATAATCATTGGAGTGTTTGTATAGAAATCATAAACATAAATGCCTCCATATACATTCAAGTTATCAATACATAAAACATTTCACTAATCTATATATATTAATATTTTTGTTTAACAAATTTACTTTCTATAAGAATGTGGAGATCATTAGATGGAGGAATGAAACCGAGAAACACTGAAGTAGAATTTGGGGGTTTAAACAACTCAAAGCTTTTGTGTAACAGTGTGTTAAGATAATAGAATCAATATTCCGCCTCTTCCATTCATTACGTAATATATTTATAGTACATCGGTAGTTAAGGGTTTAGTCGAATACATATCTATGGGCCTAGGCCTATTACACCCCCTCAAGTTGGAGCATACGGGTTTAGAATGCCCAACTTGCTGACTAGAGATATAAACTGTGATACTCCAAGCGATTTTGTAAAAATATCCGCAAGTTGAACTGTTGTGCGAACATGAGACAAATCAACAAGACCAGCTTGCACGGCATCACGAACAAAGTGACAGTCGATTTCAATGTGTTTGGTACGCTCGTGGAATACCGGATTTTGGGCGATGTGCAAAGCAGACTTATTGTCACAGGAAATCGAGATAGGGGATGAGTGTGATACACCCAAATTTTCCAACAAGCCTTTGAGCCATTTAATCTCGCAAGTGATAGCAGCTAAAGAACGGTATTCCGCTTCAGAAGACGAAAGAGAGACAGTGGGCTGTTTTTTAGTCTTCCAGGAGATAGGTGACGAACCCAAAAACACGATCCATTCAGTCAAGGAACGACGGGTCAGAGGACATGCACCCCAATCTGAGTCACACCATCCAGTAAGCTTCAAATCGGACCCAGCACGAAGGAGTATACCTTGACCCGGCGTGCCTTTCAAATACCTCACGGTACGCAAAGCCGCTTGCCAATGATCTTGCCGTGGGGAACTCATAAATTGAGACAAAATATGTACGGAATAAGCAATATCCGGGCGAGTAACGGCAAGATAAACCAATCGTCCCACTAAACGACGATACGATTCGGGGTGTCAAGTAACTTACTTTTGGAGCTTCCAAGCCGATGGTGCTTTGCTCGAGTGGAGAGCCACTGACCAAGGAGACCGACTTCCGAGAGAACATCAAGTGTATATTTCCGTTGACATAGAAAAATGCCAGTAGAGCTCCGCGCCACTTCAAGGCCCAGAAAATATTTCAACTCGCCCAAGTCTTTCATATGAAAGCAAGAACTTAGATAATTCTTGAAGACAGAAAGTGCTTGCAAATCATTACTGGAAATAATTAAGTCATCGACGTAAACAAGGACATGGATGCTCACTGTATCTCGAACAAAAGTGAACAACGAGTAATCATAATAACTTTGGGAAAAACCATACTCTTTTAAGGCAACACCGAGTTTAGCAAACCAACACCGAGGCGCCTGCTTCAAGCCATACAACGACTTACGGAGCCGACAAACAAGACCAGGTACGGGAGATTTAAAACCCGGAGGTAGACGCATATAGACTTCCTCATTAAGATCGCCATGAAGAAAGGCGTTATGGACATCCATTTGATGTAAATACCATTTTTTCGAGGCAGCCACGGCCAAGAATGCGCGAACTGTGGTCATTTTAGCGACAGGGGCGAATGTCTCATCATAATCCACGCCCTCCGTCTGATGATTACCGAAGACAACCAATCGAGCTTTTAGGCGTTCAATAGAGGAATCAGACTTGTATTTGATTTTATAAAGCCACTTACTTCCGAGAGCTTTCTTTCCCGGAGGCAAGGGTTCCATGGTCCATGTACCATTATCAACAAGAGCCTTAATTTCTGCTTCCATGGCGGTACGCCAACCCGCATCTTTTACGGCCTCAGTGAAGTTACGAGGCTCCGTGTGAGATTGAAGAGCTGCCAAATAAGTCTTATAATCGGAAGAGAATTTATTACAAGTAAAATAATTAGCAAGGGGGTAAGATGTACCTGAGGGAGACGATGACACGGATACAGTGGAAGCAGACGATGAACTACTACCGCGTCCTGGCAGATCGAGTATATAATCATTGAGAGCCGAAGATGGAAATTTAAGACGGTGCCCACGACCCATTGGCTCACTATTAGATGTGGGAGCAGTAACTGAGACATCACCAGGTGGAGAAGAGGGACCGGGGGATGTGTCAGGTACCCCAGCGTCAGCTGTAGTAGTATTCGAGTTCGTATCATCAGGTGGTATAGAAGCATCCATCTCTGGCAAGTCCCAATCAACAACATAATCACCATTCGACCCATCAGAGGGAACCGTGACATACGGTTCATTCAATTTAGGGGTAGTGGTCTGTTCGTCCAAGAAGGGGAATTTGTCCTCATAAAACACAACATCACGCGAGACAAAAAATTCCTCTCGATCAAGATCGTATAGGTACCAACCTTTCTTACCTGACGGGTAACCCATAAAAATACATTTACGCCCTCGGCTAGCAAATTTATCTCCTTTGGCTCGTTGGTTATGAGCAAAGCATAATGACCCAAAAACCCGTAAATGGTCAAAATTGGGCATACGATCAAAAATGATTTCATAGGGTGTAAGCCAATTCAACAAATGAGTTGGAGTACGATTTATTATGTAAGCAGCAGCTAACGCACATTCACCCCAAAATTGAATAGGAAGACCAGCTTGAAATCGTAATGCTCTTGCAACATTTAAAATATGCTGGTGTTTACGCTCTACTCTCCCATTTTGTTGGGGTGTACCGACACAAGAGGACTGAAAAATAATGCCCGTGTTCGCAAAATATTCTTTTAATGAATTAAATTCTGTGCCGTTATCACTACGGACAATTTTAATTTCAGCCGAAAATTGACGTTTGATCATGGCAACAAACAGCATAAATTTAGCATACACTTCAGTTTTAGACGATAAAAGATAAAGCCATACACCACGGGAATAATCGTCAACAATCGTGAGGAAATAACGAGCACCGGAGGAAACCGAGACATAATAAGGCCCCCATAAATCACAATGTACCAATTCAAACACACATGAACTTCTATTATTACTTAACGGAAAAGAACTTCGAATATGTTTAGCACGATGACAAACCTCACACGGTTTAACCAGCGAGTTTTTATTATTACGCAAAAAAGGAAGCATTTTAACTACTTTTTCCGAAGCATGACCCAGCCTGTGATGCCACAACCCAATAGATGACCCGACTGAAACGGACCCATTAACGGAGTGCAGCTCCTGACGCAGGTAGTAGAGTCCATCGTGCCTATCACCCGTGCCAATCGTCACCCTCGTAGCCCGGTCCTGAATTGTACAGAAAGAAGCATTAGTAATAAATTCACAATTCATGGCATCACTGAGCTGAGAAGTAGAAATCAGATTACAACATAATTTTGGAACGTATAGAACTGGGTCAAGTGAAATATTTGGAGTAAGATCAACACAACCCACTTGAGTTGCATAGATTTGGGTACCGTCTGGCAGACTAACCATTCGACCAGGTACCTGTCTAACATTACGAAGGAACGCCATATTACCGGTGACATGATGTGAACAACCCGAATCGATTAACCACTTACCAGAAACTGAATTAGAGGGAGTGCCAAACACGGAAACAGATGGCGAAGAAGATGAAGACGCGGCCGCGGCAGCAGCGTGAACTGCATTGCTGCTCTCTGTTTTGGCAACATCACCACCACGACTGCTGCTCCCCTCCTCACGAGACCGACTCCCTCCGCCACCACTACTTCCACGACCCCCTCCTCGACCCGAGGCATTCTTGCCACGACCTGAGCCAGGCCCAGTACGAGAGGGCAAGGGCAAGCCCTTCAACTCATACCACCAATCAGGGACTTCGTCGAGCAAATCAAAACACATACTTCGATCGTGACCCTTGCGATTGCATTAATTACAGTGCAATTTTTGTCTTTCAGAGCGAGTAAGCTGTGACGAGGGTTTATTAGAGGGTCGAGAATTAGCATGAACATTAAAGCTCGCAACCTCGGTCACAGGCTCATTCGCTTTATCGATGCTACGCACCCGCTCCTCCTGAGAAATCATATGAAAGGCCCTGCTTACAGTGGGCAGGGGAGTTTGAGACAGAATAACAGTCCGAAGAGAGGCATATGTGGCTGGAATTAACCCGAGGAGAAACTAATGAAGGCGATCAGATTCCCGACGCTCAAGAGATAATTTTCCAGCCGTACAACTACCACAACATTTACAGTCAATTATGGGTTCATGTTTGTCAAGCTCATCCCATAATTGACATAGTTTCCCATAATAAACAGCAACTGTCATATTATCAGTTTGGCGACAATCGCGAAGACTAGCTTTAATCTGTTGAATTCGCGGTCCGTCAACGACGCTAAAACGATCATGTAAGTCATCCCACAATCGTTTAGCATTTTCATATTTCGGTAGAAGAGAACGTACCTCGGCAGTGATAGTATGAGACAACCATGACACCAACATGGAATGTATAGTTTCCCAATCATCTTGCGTACACGGAGCTTTAGGTTCGTTAATCGTACCATTAACAAACACATATTTGCGTCGAGACTTGAGTGCTAGACGTACATCGTGGGCCCATTCATCGAAGTTATCTAGGGTCAGACGGATCGAAGTAATAGAATCTCCCGGCTTGTCTTGAGGACCGAGATAGTATGGGGAAGAGGGGTCTATTTTCGTCCCAGAACCGTCGCCGTTAGTCATGACGGCTAGGGTTGAAGTTTTAAGAATTTTAATTTTTAGGTTTTATTTTGAGAATAGTAATTTTGAGTTTCACTGATACCATGTTAAGATAATAGAATCAATATTCCGCCTCTTCCATTCATTACGTAATATATTTATAGTACATCGGTAGTTAAGGGTTTAGTCGAATACATATCTATGGGCCTAGGCCTATTACAGTGAAACAACTCATAGTGTTATTCATATGATGAATTGATGATCGGTTCTAGACCCACGCATTAGTAGTATCACCTAATTTCATCTACTACAAAATTTCATATATACCGCCAACATATATCCAAGTAATCTAACCATTACGAAATAGTTGGTGCTACATACTCAAAATACACTATGTAACTAATTATACGGTATATTAATGTCATACACATTATTCATATATTATATCTCAGATTTCATTATAAAAATTAACTGAAACCTAAAAACTGAGCTTAGAAGATACCTGAAAATTCGGAACCGATCACTTAACCAATTAAATAAAAAATGCTTTTTTAACTAACCGAAAGATAGCTTTTTTGAAAATATGGCATAAAAAGACATAATAAGTACTCCATATTTAATATTATAAATTGAAATATTAAAAAAAAAAGTAGGTAGCTTATTTCGCACATGCTTCCCTTATTTTGATAAATAATTTATCCACCAAATACTTACAACAAAAAAAATAAATGAAATTTTGATCAGATAAATTTAAGCTTATTTTTTTTCGAAACAGAGCCTAAATATGAGATTTTTAATTTCATGATCTCTTGACCTCAATAATCAAATTAATTTCTTTTTGATATTTTTTTTTTGTCCATGTTTACTTATTTTTGAACCTATTGTTAGGAGTTAATTTCATGTTACATTTTTAATTTTATAAACTTGATTAATAAAATAAATATAGCTATTGGTTCAGAATAAATATTACCAATGAGACATTGTAACACAAAATCCGTATATATCATAATCATGAGAAATAGAATAAATAAGCAATTGTTCAAAATAAATAGCGTTCCATATAAGAAAATTGTTAACTCTACAATAAGAAAAAAACAAATTTGATCAAAAGGAAAATCTAACACAATTGTCCAATTATATCTCTTTTGTCTTAGATGCAGCGAATATAAATAAAGTTTCAGACTCAAACTGAATTTTAAATCACGTCAACCATGAGTGTTAGCTAGACATGGGTAAATAAAATATCAGAAATATTTGAAACCTATAGAATAAGCGAGAATATAACATTTATATGGAATGAACTATTTTAAGACCTACACAAGTTGATCTATGATTTTGAAAAGTTTTGCTTGTGACAACTAAGGGCATGTAATTTTTCTAATTAATATGGGTATGAGAAAGTCTATATTCGTCCTGTCCCCTCGCCCGTATGACATCCTTACTTTTAGGAGTCGTTTTTTTCCTATTATTCGAGACTTGGTAGAATATTTTAGTCCCGTTAGACTTTGAGAGAAAAATTCATTATCTTTTAGGAATTTCACACTAAATGTACGTCGTACTCTTCGCAATGATCCTATGTATTGCTTTTGCAGAGTCGTCAATGAATTAGTTTGACCATGATTTTTGACATATTAATGGTCAATGTTATAAACGACGTTTGACCCTTGAGAAGCAATGGGAAATATGTTTATTAAGAAGGAAAGGGAATATACATGATGAATTTTTAACATAACTCATAATGGTATGTTCTACCAAGTGTGGTATATCGGTTATGTTGTTGAGGAACATCAACTCCGTAAGAGGACTATCTAAAGAGACATTGTCTTATTATCAATCGCCTTGGAAAATTCGAAATAGAAAGGAAGATAATTACGGGTTCCAAAGTTGGCAAATGTACTGAACCGAGCATAGGAATGACTTCCTCGGATGCAAAGATTCCTTTCGTTCTTAAGCGGAGACAATATACATTGAGGCTATGCTACGCTAGACAAAAAAATAAGAGTCAGGGACAATCACTTAATCATGTAGAAGCGTCAAGAACAAACGTCATGCAAGGGATTAAGTTCTCATCGTGATAGAGATCAAATGTATCAAGGCCAAGCGAAGGCATTATTTACAAAGAAGTTTTCACAAATTTATCAAATTATGTGTCATATTATATATTTTGCATGAAACTTTTAAGGACAAGTAGTCTTAATTGTAAATAGTCAAAGTCTATTTCTGTTAAAAACCGATGACGCGTGAGATTATAAGAATAATAACTCTACAATCCAATTATATATGTGAATGTTATACAACTGATATAGTCAATACCAAATGCCAACATTTTTGTTGCGTTTTTGTGAGGGGGACTGATGTTTAATCACTCCTCATCTAAATCAACTCTCGAAATTTTATTTGCGCTCATTTTCAGCATGGTTTGACTTTTTGTTAAATTTAATAGTTTTCTATTACCAGACCATGGTAACGTAAATCAATATTTCAGCGTTGCCATAAAATACTAACTTGGTAACTCAACGATTTTAAATAATGTCATAAGACTAATAAATGATGTTGCCTCGTGCATTCTATGCAATAGAATCACAGATATTTTTTATTGTTGTTTAGAGACTAATAATTCTATTGGAATTCAGTTTGGATTTGATGTTGTGAGAAGTTTATATATAAGGAGCAAATACTCTTAATTGTAGATATATAATCAAGGTATAATTATGTTTAAGAGATCTAACATTTTCTTTGAGCACACTATATATAATTATGATAATTGTTATTTTACGTAGTTGCTGTAGGTTAAAATAATTTACAAGACTCATAAAGGTCTGTATCCGTTATTAAGGTTTCATTTTGGTGAGATGTACCATGTTTACAGAGAGCGTTTTTTATTGAATTAAAAGCAGTTGTGCCTGCGACAATGAAAAAGCAAAGTACATATTATAACCAAATCACTTGATGTTATAAGTACTATTGAATGTCAAATTTTTACGGTAAAATCACTAATAATTCATCAATCAATTATACCAACCATGAATTTTTTTTCATCAATGAATCAACATAGTTGGACTTTTTTGTTAACTTAAAAATATATTTTTACTGATAATCCTAATAGAAGCCCCGTGCATCGCACGAGTTTTCCAACTAGTAGGATACTAAAAGAAGTTGAATTCTGAAATAGGGCCATTAATATATAGTTGGAGGTATTTGTGGTTTTGTCAACCGGAAGCATTACGTTTATTATTGATCAAATTCTATCTTCTAATTTTATTCCAATTTGTTTATCTAATTTAAATTGTATATATTATCTTTGTTTTATGAATTGACACCGTTTGGAGTCTTTAATATAACTTGGAGTTTTGCAAAATCCGGACTCTCTATAATCGCTCGAAAAGAGCTTCCTTTATTAATATAGACTAGATTTAATGCCCCTGCGATGCACGAGCCTATATGTAATTTTCTATATAGTGTGCTTGTATATAATTGACACTTCAATACTGAATTTATAAGAGTTGAACTGAACTTATAGGAGCTGAACTAAACTAAAGTTATAGGAGCTGAAAAGGTGAAGTAAGAGTTAAGGCCCTGTCCTTTTTAGCTGGTAGAAGTTGAACTAAACAAAGTTGAGCTGAACTGAACTGAACTGAATGGCGTTAAAGTAAGAGTTAATTTGTGAAAAGATGAGCCGAACTGAACTGAATGAAGCTGAATTGAAATGAATAGAGATGAGTTGAACTGAAATGGGTTGAAATTAAGCCAAAAAGAACAGGACCTTAATTTGTGAAAGGATAAGCTAAACTAAACCGAACTAAATAAAGCTAAAATTAAGTTAAAAAGAAATGGGACTAAGTCCAAGAGAACATGGCTTTATTGAATTATTGTTTCATAAGCTTTTACACATTAATGTCGGTGGTGACCAGCTACCTTTATTACAACAGTCCGTCTCATTGTAAACAGTCACTATCCGTCTAAAGTTGAAGATGGATAGTGGTCATCTCACAAAATGCAGGGGGGAGGGGGGGGGGGGGGGGGGACAAATGGGGGTATCCATTTTTCATCCACTGGCAGATAGTATCCGTCTACAATGAGAATTTGTGTTATTACAATGTTAATTGTTACGAATAATACTTCCCTTGCTAGATAAACTATTTTGAGCATAATCTCGAAACTCTAATTTAAGTACCACATGCCTAGAAATAATGTCTTATTTAATTTTTTGTAAGGCCCATAAAGAATATATAGTGAAAAGATAATGACGGAATGTCATAAAATATATAAAAAAATATAGGGAGTAAATTGATGCATACCCGATTAATTTGTTCGTTTTTATTTTTTCAATGTTAATCAAGTGTACGAATAAAATAAATTATAGGAAGTTTTTATTTATTTACTTTTAATATTCTTTGTGAGAGATATTTTAATCAAAGGTAAATAAATATTTGAGACGGAGGGAGTATTATTCATAGGTGCACCAACGTGGGTGTGTTAGCTACATGATTTTGTTTGTACTTCGTAGTTTTTTTTTTAGGGAACTAGGAAGTACTCCGTAGTTTTTTTTTTTTTTGAATTAAGGAAGTACTCTGTAGTTACTAGTACCTTAACTGATACATTTTTGACATGAACTCGAATTACTCAATTATTAAATCTTGACAAAATTTATAGGCAGAGGTTGAACATCTCTTGATAGACTCGAAAATGGGATAAATCATCTGTTAGTCTAATTTTAGAAGATGTGTGGTGTCTTTTGAACTATTTTGAGTCTTAAATGTAGTCATGTAAGCCGAGGGGGAAATTGTGTTGCTCATTATGTTGCGAGACTTTGCTCGAATGTTGGGGGAGCAGATTCATTCTTTCCTCAAGAAAAAATTATATATATATCTATATATATATATATATATATATATATATATATATATATATATATATATATAGAGAGAGAGAGAGAGAGAGAGAGAGAGAGAGAGTCAAGATCCGGTGAGAACGAACACTCGGTGAGAACGGTGAGAACGTCTATTAACCAATGGATTATAATCAAATCTAATCGCCCTTATTAAATCACAAGTATGAGGCAAGAACCAAGATTTTCATTCTCCTGTTTCCCAAACCCATTCGTTTTCTTTCTCATCCACAACCATCTATCACCATTTTCCGACGGTAACCACCACCGCCGTCACTTGCCATCAATAACCACCACCTTACGCCGACAACGAATCCCGACTACCCGATCTCTCCGGCGACCTTGACCTTGATGTTGTTCTTTCGTGGAGTTTCTTCATTCTCTCCTCCGAAACCAGCACCCATCACTAATTAATTGAAGAACGCAAATCTTGGCTCTAACCGTGATACCCAGCATCAACGGCGAACTTTCCCGATGCCGGCACAATTCTGGCGACACAATTAAACACCACAAACCCCTAACATTTCTGATTATCTATTTCCAGATTCGCATTTTCCTTCCACTGCTTTCGAGTTCTACCTCGCCGACCACCCTATCTCCATTATCCTCTCCGCCATTCAACTCATCTCCAATGATGAACTCCTCAACTCCGCTGCTTCTTCAGCCCGTTTTACTCTCGGAAATAAATCTCCAGGAGTTCTTGATTGTGCGCCGCTGTCACGTGCGTGGGTTCGCCGGCGGTGGAAAGTGGGTAGTGAACTGGTATGTGGTTGGTTATGGGGGAGATGGGTAATCGACATTGGCTTAATACTTGCTATTAGCATTTAATGTTTCTATGTTGAGTCATCTATTTGTGTATCTACATTATTATTTTGGTTGCACCCTGTAGGTTGTAGTTCTTGTAGAGGGTGTATCTAGATCACATATTTACGTATCTACAATAATATTTTGTGTACCTAGCGTAGTGTAAATTGTATCTAGAATTCGTAAAGAATTGAAAAATGTGTATCTACATTGTCAAAATATGTATCCATAATTCTTGATACATTTTTTGACAATTTAGATCCACTTTTTTTTTTGTCGTAGATACACTTTTCGTCGTAATTGTAGATACATTTTTTGACATTGCAGATGCACTTTTTTTCGTCCTGGATACACTTTTCGCCCACCTACGATTAACGTATCTGCTATTACAATTAATATATCTGATAATATTTCTAATGTATCTAAAAAAATACACCCCAAATTATATAGTTATCACTCTCCTGTTGGAGGTGGTGTCCTCCAGTTAGTGCGGATAACGTCATTGCACATACACTTGTACGGACAAGTGGGAGCTTGTTGGGGCTGGTGTCCTTTACAGTTAGTGCAAGGACTTATAAATCTCTAAAAGGATAAAAAAGGGTATACTTTTGTATCATAATCAGTTGGTCCACGTTTATCAATAACGGTTGGCTTGCTAGATAAGTTTGACGTTATTGTCATACAGATGGCGGTGATCAACTGGTCCCTAAAAGTCACACCTATAGGATACGTTTGAGAGATGTGACGGTATGAAAATACAGTCATGTAGATGCCAAATTTGACTAACCAGTTAGTCTGAGTTATTTGACTATCAATTAGTCAAAAATGTGATGTTGAGATATTTTATTTAATACGGATTAAATAATAATGGCTAAAGCGAATTAAGCAGTTAATTCGTAAAATTAAATATAAGCGATTTATATTTGATTAATGTATATTGGATGAATTAATTATACGATATTGTCTTTGTCGGACATGTATTAATGATTCAACTAATCCGTGGTATTAGTTGATGCTTTAATATCCGATAACCGATGACAGTTTATAATGAAACCGCATCATATACATTTAGAATTTAACGAACCGGACCACGAGTTAAAACCAAGAGGAAGTGGAAGCCCACTTCCCCTTGATGGTCTCGGTTTTGGCCGAATGAGAGGAGACAAAAGGAGAGCTTTTTCCTCACTTGAAACCCTATCATTCATTTGCTAAAAATTTAGGGTTTTGAGAAAAGTGCCTCTCAAAATTCGGATCTCTCATCCAACAAAACCTCACAAAACAATCCTCTCAATATTGCAAGGCAATTAGAGGATTCAATTCTAGCACAAGGGCATTTCTCGGACAATCTTGGGTGCAACAATTAGGAGGAGATCTACTTTGATCTCTCATTGCCGAATTGCACTAGGACCGGAGGTTATTGCTTAATCTTTATCGTTTCCTTGTTATTTTCGTTTTATGACTATAAATCGCGTATTAAATTTGCGTTATAATCCTATAAAGAAAGGGTTTTATACGGATATTACCCTTTAAGTGGTATCAGAGCGAGGCCACGTAAATTTTTCTATGTGATTTTCATCAAACGAAATGGATCGATTAATTTTTGTTGAAAAAAATCCACACGGCTGGAATTTTTTTTGCACGGTTGTTGTTTTTTTTTTTTTTTGTTGAAAACCGTGTCATGTATTACACGGCCTTTTTGATTTCCGTGCCTTTTGTTATTTTTTTTTTCGATTTTGATCTTTGCATATTATTTTGTAATCGATATTCATTGTAATATGTTAAAGATCTATCAATTGCAAATTCATTTCTATACGGATTAGGTGATATCGCAATTGGTTTTTATCAAATCGATAATTTTTGTATAAAATTTTTGATAAACCGTGTGGTATGTTGGTCTCGGCATTTTTTTTGTGCCACGGCCTGTTTTGCTTTGGGAACCGTGTCTAGTTTACACGGTTGCTTTGTCGATCTTTTGTTTTGTTTTGTTTTCGATTTGTTCTTTGCGAATTGTTGTTTTAAACGATAATTACAACAATATGTGAAGATCATGTCAATTGTAGTTTGAATTCTATACGGATTAGATTAAAATTGCAATTGAGTTTTGTCAAATCGTTTCGGCATTGTTTGTTGTTGCTCACGGTTTGAGCAATTTTTTTTGTTGTTTTTTTTTGTTGCTCACGGTTCAGCAGCATTTAAAAAAAAAAAAAAAAAAAAAATTTGGGTACTGTTCACGCCCAGCAGTGACGAAAAAAAAAAAAAAAATTTTTGTTTTTTTTTCGGCCCTTTATTGCATAAAACGGATTTATGCTCTCGCTTGATGGTGAAACGGTTCACCCACGTAAAATTAAGTTACTTTAAAACGATTTATAGTAACGGATTATCTCGGATTAAAATTAACTTGACTAAAGCGGTTTTGTCATATAATTTTAATTATCTTTGGTGGTTTGGATAAATTTAACATAATTACGGAATTATGTCACGAATAAATTTAATTTAGTTGATGCATTTTATTCATCGTTCTTGTTTAATTTGAATGCTTTTAATTACGTATTTATTTATTTTTTGCAAACGGTTGTAACTTAGTGTGGCCTTAGTAGAACGTGTTACCGTAATGATGGAACACGGTCTTGGTTGTATTTTGAGATCTCGTATCTCCTTTTATTTCTTTTAATTACAGTTTTTATTTAGAATGTAAATAGGTTTATATTTTGTAAATTTTAATTGTAATTTTGAGAAGACTAAAGAAGGAGACCGAATGTTCACTCCCGCTACATGGACAAAGATGGAACATCAAGACAAGCTTTTCGGGTCCAACGGTGGATTCCAAAGTTGTATTATGTTCTTTTTACTAGGATAGGCCACACTAGGAATTTTATTTACGTATTGCATTCATTTATTTATTTTATCGTAACGATAGTATGCATCATATTCCGCCTAAAAACCAAACCACCTAATAATTGCATGAAAACTGACACATATAGAGGTCACGAGTTAGTTTTCTTTGACATTCTCATGTCACAAGTTTTAAAGCCATCATCTAAATTAATTCATTCACGCAGTTGCTAGCTATTCGTTCACTTAAAATGGATTGAAACTTAGTTGATGGGATCTTCCTCGTATAAACAAAAATTGAGAACGGTCTTTATAGGTCAAACTCCAATGAATCCCTTCTTCGTCGGTAGGCATAATATGACCCCTTCTACGTCGGGTAAGTTGGAATCGATTGACCTATTTTATCTCAACACTATGATCACTCGTACGATCCTGTGATTATGGTGGACTATAGATAGGATTTCCGAAATCTATCGACCAAGAGTTTTTACTAAGAACTAGCTAAACAGTTGGCTTATCAATTTACGGAAATTGAGTCTTGGGATCACTTGTATCATTCTTGAGGAAGATCAATTATGCAAGTGCTTGAGTCTACACGAGTAAAATGAATTTTAAATAGACTTAAATCACCTCGATGAGTTGCTTATTTCGTTTTTGTTTTTCTTTCTTTTCGGTGTAGATCACGAACTTTTAAACTCGCTAAAAACAAATGGTGGTTCTACGAGACAACCCAATGCCAAGTGCCACATTGGACCGTGAGTCCTGGCTTCGGATCTTCATGAATCGGATGAATCGGTCTACTCGATCAAGAATGATGGATCAAACTTCGCGGACCGGGAGGCGGCATTACGGAATGCTTTGCCGCTGCCGACGGAAGCTCAAATATCTATTAGAGCCCATCCCGCAAACCCAGTCCCACGGCTAGAGTCTTTGAAATCACCAAGTTTAACGATTTATGTATGGAAGCGGGTGCGATTAAAAACGTACTCATTTTTGCAATGGAACCCAATTTGCTGAAACGCTTCATAGCCCATGGTGCGAACAAGATTTTCACCACGCTCACCAAGGAATTCTCGAAAGCACCGAGAATCGTGACCTATGAGCATACCACTCGCTTCTTTGATGCGAGACTCGAAAGGGCCAACCAGTTAGCCCACACATTCTCAACATGATTGAGAATGTCGAGAAGTCGAGACCTTTGATTGTAAGATCTGCGAGAACATTGTGATCGACCGCATGCTTCACTCACTCCACGATGGTTTTTCGCAATTTAGAGCGAATTACTATATGAATGATTTGAAGAAAAGTCCCCATGAACTGCACTCCTTCTCGTACGGACCGAGAAGGACATGAAGTTCAGTGGGAGCTTGAAACAGGATGTTCTCGTTGTGACAAACAAGGGGAAAGGTAAGGGCAAAGCTCGAGGCAAACCTAGCGATGAGGTAAACCGAAGTTCAAGAAGTCGGGTTCAGGTAAGAGTGGGCCTGGTGAGTCGAGCACCTCATCGGGCGCGACAAAAAGAGCAAGAATGAAAACATGGAATGCCATCATTGCCACAAGACTGGGCATTGGAGGCGTACATGTCTTGTTTATCATGAGGACTTAAAGGCAGGTCGTGTTAAACCCGTTGGTATGTCTTCTTCTTCTACTTTTATTCATATGATTGAGATTAACCACGCAAGTTACGGAACTTGGGTACTTGATACTGGTTGTGGTTCTCATCTGTGTAATCATGTGCAGGGGCTCCGAAACATCGAACCCCTCGTAAAGGGTGAGGTGGACCTGCGTGTTGGGAATGGAGCAAGAGTGGCTGCCACCTCAAAGGGGACATATGTGATCCAGCTTCCTAGCGGATTTGAGTTGTCATTATATGACTTGCTATTATGTACCCATCTTTTCGAAAAACATTATTTCGGTTTACGCACTTGACAAACTTGGTTTTTCATTTGTAATAGAGAATAATACTTGCATTTTCTCTTTACACGATATGATTTATGGCAAGGCGGTCTCCATGAACGGAATTTATGTTTTAGATCCGACCACCGAAATATTACACGTAATGAATAAAAAGTTAAAGGTTGGTGACAAAGATCAAACGTATCTATGGCACTGCCGTATGGGACACATTAATGAGAAACGCGTAAAACAGCTCATAAAGAATGGAGCTATCTCGGCCTTTGATTTTCAATCATTTGGCACGTGTGAATCATGTCTCATCGGTAAGATGACTCGGATTTCCTTCAAAGGTGTTGGAATGCGCACGCTGCGACCTATTAGGACTCATACACACGGATGTATGTGGTCCTATGTCAATCACCGTACGAGAAGGCTATAGGTATTTCATCACTTTCACGGACGATTGAAGTAGATATGGCTATGTCTACTTAATGAAGCACAAAAGTGAATCCTTTGAGAAATTCAAGGAATACCAGAATAGGGTACAGAACCTATTGGGTAGAAAGATTAAAACACTGCGTTCGGATCGTGGTGGCGAGTATCTTTCTCACGAGTTTGATCAACACCTTAAAGACTGTGGGATTGCCCTACAGCTAACTCCACCTGGAAAACCTCAGCTGAATGGTGTGTCCGAACGGAGAAATCGAACACTACTTGATATGGTTCGATCCATGATGAGTCACACCGTGTTGCCTGACTCATTGTGGGGTTATGCTCTTCTGTCAGCTGCTCTAATACTTAACCGAAGTCCGTCTAAAGCTGTTGACAAGACTCCATATGAACTATGGAAGGGAACGGTCCCTAACTTGTCCTTTATACGGGTTTGGGGCTGCGAGGCTTATGTTAAGTGGAGACACGAGGATAAGCTCGGCCCGCGATCAGTCAAGACATACTTTATAGGTTATCCTAAAGGAACACTTGGTCATTACTTTTATTCGCCAACCGAACAACGTGTTTTTGTTGCGGCTAGTGCGACATTCTTAGAGAAGGAATTTCTCGAGAATTCAAAGAGTGATAGAACCTTCGACCTGTCGGAGATTCCAGAACCAAATACCGAGCAACCATTGGAGGAACCTATTCCTTCAATCCCGGCTGCGGTGAATATTCCTGAGGAACCTAGGAGGTCGGGAAGAGTCTCTATTCCTCCAGACAGATACATTGGTATGGTCGAGGAACATGACATAGATGACGTTCTACTCTTAACGAGTAGTGAACCCGCAACCTATAAAGGTGCCATGACTAGTTCCGACTCAAAGCTATGGCTTGAGGCCATGCAATCCGAGATGGACTCTATGTATGAGAACAACGTATGGAATCTTGTTGACTTACCTGCTAAGGTTCGTCCCCTTCAATGCAAATGGCTTTACAAGATAAAGCATTCGGTGGAAGGTCAACAAGATATCTATAAAGCACGACTAGTTGCTAAAGGTTTCACCCAAGTGCCAGGTTTGCACTACGATGAAATTTTTGCACCCGTAGTCATGTTGCGTTCCATTCGGATTATCTTAGCGATTGCCGCTTTTCATGACTATGAAATTTGGCAAATGGATGTGAAAACCGCCTTCTTAAACGGCTTTTTGGAGGAAGAGTTGTACATGGTACAACCCGAAGGTTTCATCGATCCACAACATCCTAAGAAAGTGTGCAAGCTTAAGCGTTCCATTTATGGACTTAAGCAAGCATCTCGGAGTTGGAATCATCGCTTCGACCAAGTGATTAAAGAAAATGGATTCACTCGATCGGTCGAGGAACCATGTCTTTATATCAAGTCGAGTGGGAGCAAGATTGTCTTCCTAATATTGTATGTCGATGACATACTCCTGATTGGGAATGACATACCTCTCTTAACTTCGGTGAAAGTATGGTTGAAAAACCATTTCCGGATGAAAGATCTGGGAGAGGCACAAAGAATTCTAGGCATCCGTATCTATCGAGATAGATCACGACGGATGTTATCTCTCGATCGGGAGTCTTACATAGACAAAGTCCTAGAGAGATTCAGGATGACTAACTCCAAGAAGGGGTTTCTTCCTATGGCTCCAGGGGTGCATTTGAGCAAGTCTCGGTCACCGGAGACACCGGAAGAGAAAGATCGCATGACACGGATTCCTTATGCCTCGGCTATAGGGTCAATCATGTATGCCATGATATGCACACGTCCGACGTGGCATATGCATTGAGTATGACAAGCCGATTCCAACAAAGATCCAGGTGAATCACATTGGATGGTCACAAGAACATTCTTAAGTACCTACGGAGGAATAAAGATTGGGCATTGACTTATGGAGGCGATCAAAAGCTATGCGAACCGGTTCTGCAGATGCTAGCTTCCAAACGGATCGTGATGACTCGAAATCTCGGTCGGATTCGTTTTTACTCTTAATGGCGCCGCTGCACCAGAAGAGTTCCAAACAAACTGTTACAACGCAGATTCTACGACTGAGTCCGAGTACTATGCCGCGTCTGAAGCTACAAAGGAAGCGATATGGATGCGTCAATTCTTACATGGACTATCTGTAGTGCCTAGTTCGAATGACCCGATCACCATCTATTGCGACAATAGAGGTGCCATCTTCCAAGCTAAGGAGCCAAAGTCTAGCAACAAGTCTAGACATGTACAACGGAAAGCTCATCTAATCCGGGATTACGTGGAGCAAAAGGAAGTAGTGATAGAAAAGATTGCTACAGATGATAACATAGCAGATCCTCTCACTAAACCATTACGACAAGATAAGCATGAAGGGCACGTTAATTCTATGGGAATTAAACGTGTTCCTAAGTTGTAGTACTCTTTTATGGATTAGATTCATCCTCTTTTGTACTCTATACGACATCATCGTTTTGATATTTTATATATATTTTGTTTTTCATGTGGATTTGTACGACAAATTTTGAACACCACAAAGTGAACTGAACAAGCATTATATTTTTGGTCCTTAATTACCCACGTGAGCTGATAACTCAAGGTAATTATTTTGTGACGTTGGTTGATGGTGGGTTCAACGAGCCATAAGTCAACAGGTTGACTGACCAATCACAGAGGCGATTTATACGGATATCTCGTAGGACACAATTGTGACATCAACGTGGAGTCCTAAATGTTTTACAACATTCGGTGCCCGGTCGTGGATAGGACCTCCAAAGTGATCCTAAGAGTCGATTCTTTTGACTATCGACTGTCTCTTGAGACTAAGGCAGATTTTGGGTAACTTTGGTTTCTTTCTCACGGTCATCCGTAACAGGGGGCCAAGTAGATTGTTTCTGGGTCATTTCATGCTGTGCTTAGATCGGAAGGAGTTCGAGTTGAAGGAGATATTCAGCCTTTATCAGGTACTCGACATTTCTCAGGGCCACTCGAGGAGCTGTAACTGAAATGCATGGCCATGCTCGGATACGGATTCGTTTTATCAGTTAAGTTACTCTCTAGTCGGGGAAACCACTCTAGATACAAATCAATTGTAAAATACGACCTTTACGGATCCGGATCTGCAAATTGTTTTACATTGAGTGGGAGAAATTTTAAATGAATATGAGAATCAGTTATCGCACATACACTTGTACGGACAAGTGGGAGTTTGTTGGAGGTGGTGTCCTCCAGTTAGTGCGGATAACGTCATTGCACATACACTTGTACGGACAAGTGGGAGCTTGTTGGGGCTGGTGTCCTTTACAGTTAGTGCAAGGACTTATAAATCTCTAAAAGGATAAAAAAGGGTATACTTTTGTATCATAATCAGTTGGTCCACGTTTATCAATAACGGTTGGCTTGCTAGATAAGTTTGACGTTATTGTCATACAGATGGCGGTGATCAACTGGTCCCTAAAAGTCACACCTATAGGATACGTTTGAGAGATGTGACGGTATGAAAATACAGTCATGTAGATGCCAAATTTGACTAACCAGTTAGTCTGAGTTATTTGACTATCAATTAGTCAAAAATGTGATGTTGAGATATTTTATTTAATACGGATTAAATAATAATGGCTAAAGCGAATTAAGCAGTTAATTCGTAAAATTAAATATAAGCGATTTATATTTGATTAATGTATATTGGATGAATTAATTATACGATATTGTCTTTGTCGGACATGTATTAATGATTCAACTAATCCGTGGTATTAGTTGATGCTTTAATATCCGATAACCGATGACAGTTTATAATGAAACCGCATCATATACATTTAGAATTTAACGAACCGGACCACGAGTTAAAACCAAGAGGAAGTGGAAGCCCACTTCCCCTTGATGGTCTCGGTTTTGGCCGAATGAGAGGAGACAAAAGGAGAGCTCTCTCCTCACTTGAAACCCTATCATTCATTTGCTAAAAATTTAGGGTTTTGAGAAAAGTGCCTCTCAAAATTCGGATCTCTCATCCAACAAAACCTCACAAAACAATCCTCTCAATATTGCAAGGCAATTAGAGGATTCAATTCTAGCACAAGGGCATTTCTCGGACAATCTTGGGTGCAACAATTAGGAGGAGATCTACTTTGATCTCTCATTGCCGAATTGCACTAGGACCGGAGGTTATTGCTTAATCTTTATCGTTTCCTTGTTATTTTCGTTTTATGACTATAAATCGCGTATTAAATTTGCGTTATAATCCTATAAAGAAAGGGTTTTATACGGATATTACCCTTTATCTCCAACACCGACTAAAACCACACTATCACTGCTACCCCCTTACTAACTCATTTCCACCCGAAAAATCCCCAATTACATGAACCTTCCAAATAAACCATATCAATATTTCCTTATGCTCGTACACCTGTCTTGCATCAAGGTCCACCATCTCTCTCCTTCTTCACCTACATTTACTCTTTCAATTGCGATATTCGATTGAACAAAGATAAGAACAATAAATCCTATGAATTCTAGTGGTATGACAACACTTTAAGCTACAAATTCAGTAGCAAAGACCATACATATTTCTGGCTGATATTGACTTTAATTATCTGGGATTTGCAAAAATCCATCTCCAAATCAAAGCAACGTTGAGCACAGATTAAATTTGCATTTGCAGGTAATTCATACCAACACACCATATTTCCGGCTGATAAATCCATTAAATTCAACAAACTCTGACCCAAATTTCAGTGGTAATTGATCCCAAACTCGGTTGAATTTCGGACCTCAATTAGCCAAGTCAAATACCAGATGGGGATGGTCGACGGAGGAAAGCAAAGTTGAACCGTGGGGAGAGTATGTCAGAGCGAGTCCTGAGCTCCGGCATTACGTAATGTGAGCGCGAAGAGAAAGAAATAAATAACAAGGGGCGATAAGAGAACAAACCCGAAAGCCAGTGTTTGGTCGGCGTATGGGTAGTCGGTGTTGTTTCGATGGCGTGGTCGATGTCTACGTTGTCGTCAGGTGAAGGTGGCGGCAGCGACGGCTGCTAACTGGCGGTGAGGAAGTTTGGGTAGGATAAGGATGGGTGACGTTGAGGGTGGCGCCGGCATAGTCAGAGCCTTTGGGTGGCGGCGGTGGAGACGATGGCAGTGTTTTTGATGGGTGTGTCAAAGACGATGAACGACGGTGACATAGACGACGACAATCAATGGACATGAGATATGGGCATTGATGTCAGGGAGTTATTAATGTGTGAATGGAGATGAAAAGAGTTGTCAGTGACTTAGGCGTGGGTTATTTGTGTAAGTTATAAACGTGTTCTCACTTTTTGCACCGAATGATCGTTCTCACCGGATCCTAAATCTATATATATATATATATATATATATATATATATATATATATATATATATATATATATATATATATATAGGTAAGATCTAATGAGTCCTCCTCTCAAATTGAGTCCATAAGTCCCTCTAAGGGCCATTGGATGGACTCAATGAATGGTTGAGATGCATTTGATTAAAGGCTATTAAAAAGAAAAGGAAAAAAATGTGAATGGTTGGATTGAGATGGGTGGTTGAGATTGAAAATTACCAAAAAAAATTACCACTAATCAAATTTCTATACATTAATTAATTTTTCGTTCTCTCTCTAGCCCCTAATTAATCAGTTTTGAGTTTAAGATTTCAGAAGTGTAAATGTAATGTTGTATGAGTTTTACAAGTGTAAATGTGATGTTTTACGAGTGTATGAGTTTTACAAGTGTAAATGTGATGTTTTACGAGTGTAAATGTAACATTTTTAAGAGTGTACATTTGATTTTTGTGACGGAAATTTTGAATTTATATAATTTTAACATTTTACAAGTGTAAATGTGAAGTTTTACGAGTGTAAATGTAACATTTTTAAGAGTGTAAATTTGATTTTTGTGACGGAAATTTTGAATTTATATAATTTTAACATTTTACAAGTGTAAATGTGAAGTTTTACGAGTGTAAATGTAACATTTCTAAGAGTGTAAATTTGATTTTTTGTGACGGAAATTTTGAATTTATATAATTTTAACATTTTACAAGTGTAAATGTGAAGTTTTACGAGTGTAAATGTAACATTTTTAAGAGTGTAAATTTGATTTTTTGTGACGGAAATTTTGAATTTATATAATTTTAACATTTTACAAGTGTAAATGTAACATTTTTAAGAGTGTAAATTTGATTTTTTGTGACGGAAATTTTGAATTTATATAATTTTAACATTTTACAAGTGTAAATGTGAAGTTTTACGAGTGTAAATGTAACATTTTTAAGAGTGTAAATTTGATTTTTTGTGACGGAAATTTTGAATTTATATAATTTTAACATTTTGAAAGTGTAAATGTGAAGTTTTACGAGTGTAAATGTAACATTTTTAAGAGTGTAAATTTGATTTTTTGTGACGGAAATTTTGAATTTATATAATTTTAACATTTTACAAGTGTAAATGTGAAGTTTTACGAGTGTAAATGTAACATTTTAAAAGTGTAAATTTGATTTTTTTGTGACGGAAATTTTGAATTTATATAATTTTAACATTTTACAAGTGTAAATGTGAAGTTTTACGAGTGTAAATGTAACATTTTAAAAGTCTAAATTTGATTTTTTTTGTGACGGAAATTTTGAATTTATATAATTTTAACATTTTACAAGTGTAAATGTGAAGTTTTACGAGTGTAAATGTAACATTTTTAGAGTGTAAATTTGATTTTTTGTGACGGAAATTTTGAATTTATGTAATTTTAACAATTTACAAGTGTAAATTTGATGTTTTACGAGTGTAAATGTGGTGTTTTATGAGTGTAAATGTAGTATTTTAAGTGTAAATTTGAAAGTTTTAGAGTGTAACTTTAGTCCTTTGAGTGTGCCTTTGGTCCTTTATAAGTGTAACTTTTGTCCTTTAAGAGTAAAACTTTAGTCCAACTACCAAAAAACACTACCGCCGTCGTCCTCCACCACCAACTCATATCCACACAAAATATGAGTGCAAATCTATATAATTTTAACGAGTGTAAATGTACAGATATACAAGTGTAAATGTAAAGAAATGTGAGTGTAAATGTAAACAAATACAAGTGTAAATGTAAAGAATGTGAGTGTAAATGTAAAGAAATACGAGTGTAAATGTAAAGAAATACGAGTGTAAATGTAAAGAAATACGATTGTAAATGTAAAAAAATATGAGTATAATAAATATATTTATTAGATCTAAGAATAAAAATCATGATATGAGTGTAAATGTAAAGAAATACGAGTGTAAATGTAAAGAAATACGAGTGTAAATGTAAAGATATACGAGTGTAAATGTAAAATATGAGTGTAAATGTAAAATATGAGTGTAAATGTAAAAAAATACGAGTGTAAATGTAAAGAAATATGAGTGTAAATGTAACAAAATACTATAAATGTAAAAAAATTCGAGTATAAATTTGGAACAATAACAATAACACCAACGAATATTAACAACTAACTTTATTATGAAACTTAATAAAAAAAAATAGATCTTAAAAATACTAAGTATCTATTTTATAGATCTAAGAATAAAAGTAGATCTAAAAATTAAAAGAACAAGCAACAACTATTCGAGTGTATCTATTTTCGAGTCATTAAAATAACAAGCACCGATTCATTAAAAGAACAAGCGAGTCATTAAAAAACAAAACCATGTTAACAGCCATCACCAAAAAAACAAAAAAACGGCATCACCAACAAAAAGTAGTTGCTTGTTCTTTTAATCACCAAATAAAACATAAAACGATAATAGTTACTTGTTCTTTTAATCACCAAAAAACAAAAAACGATAATAGTTGCCATGTTAACAAAATCTGAAAACGATAAATCTGAAAACAATAAACCAAAAAATCAAACGCCATCACCAACACCGTGAGGGGAAATGGCTAGTTGTGCGTCGGGGAAGCGGCATTTTTGGTAGATCTGGGTTCGTGAGGGGAAGTAGCGGCGGTTGTGGTTGTTGGAGGTGCGGCTGTGGTGGTTGTGGTGTTGGAGAAGGGGAGAGGAGGTGCGGGAAATGGTGGTGGTTTTTGTTGTTGTGATGTCGTGGTTGTGGGAGGTGTCGAGGGTGGTGCGTGAGGGTGGCGCGTGAGTGTGAGGGAGGAGGCAGGTGTGTGTGGGGTGGTGCGTGGTGGGAGGCAGGTGCGGGAGTCGGGGTGAGTGAAGGATGTTTTTGTGGGGGATGTGTGGTGGGCGTGGGGTGGGTGTCGGTGTGGGTGGTGGTGGGCCGTGGGGGTGTGGCTCAGATCTGGAGTGGTGAGGGTGGTGGGTCGGTTGTGGTGAGGATGAGAGGAGGGTGGTGGGTCGGTGGTGGTGCGGTTGGGTGGGCGTGGGTAGGTGGCGGCGGAGGTGGTCGTGGGGTCGGGTAGGTGAGGAAGAGGAAGAGGGGGGAATTTTTTTTTTTTTGAATTATTTGGTTTTTGAGTTTTGTTGGATTTTTGAGAGGAGTTGATTTTTTTGGTTTTTAGAAAGATGAGGGGGAGGATAATTGTGAGATGAGAGAGAAGTGAGTGGAAAAAGAAGGCTTTTATAGTGCAATTAGGGTTTGATTAGTGATGGTAGAGAAGGAAAGGGATTAATTAGCATTCATCCCCTTATTTTAGCCTTAATCCCACCTTTTTCCCCTTCAATCTCAACCTCCCATCTCATCTTTTCAATGGCCCTAAAGAGGACTTAGGGACTCAATGAAATTGGATGGACTCACTTGATCTCTTCTCTCTCTCTCTCTCTCTCTATATATATATATATAGATAGATAGAGAGAGAGAGAGAGAGTTAGGTTTATGTGAGTTTTGGTTCTTAGGGTGAGTTGTGAGTTTGGAATATCTCAGCCACTAGATTATATTAGAGATGAATGGTCAAGATCTAATCTTACCTGTCATATAAAATCACTGTCATTTCCTTATTTTCTCTTTTTTCTAGTGCTACCTTTTTTTTTTTACTTTAATTTTTTTTTATCTCGTGTTATTATGCTTTTTTTTTACAACTTTGATTTTTTTCTCTTAGGTTTTTCTCGAATTTTCTCATTATGTTACCTTTTTTTCTTTTTCTTTTTGTACCATAATTTTTTTTACTTGAAATTTTTTTCTCTTATTTTTTTACCTCGTGTTATTATGCTGTCATTGTACTTTTTTTTTTAACTTTGATTTTTTTTTCTCTTTTTTTTTTTTTTTACCACATGTTATTGTGCTTTTATTGTTATTCCACTGTTATTGTGATGTTATTCTGCTGTCACTTTGAATTTTTTTACGACTTTGATTTTTTTTTCTTTTTTTTTACCACGTGTTATTGTGCTGTTATTCTACTGTTATTCTGCTGCTATTGTAATGTTATTCCGGTGTCACTTTGATTTTTTACTACTTTGATTTTTTTTACTATTTTGATTTTTAACTCTTTTTTTTACCGCATGTTATTGTGTTGTTATTCCGGTACCACTTTGATTTTTTTTACGACTTTGATTTTTTTTTTACCACGTGTTATTGTGCTGTTATTGTGATGTTATTCCGGTGTAACTTTTATTTTTTTACTACTTTGATTTTTTTTACTACTTTGATTTTTTTAATTTTTTTTTTACCGCATGTTATTGTGCTGTTATACTGGTGTTATTGTGATGTTATTCCGGTGCCACTTTGATTTTTTTTACGACTTTGATTTTTTTTTTACCACGTGTTATTGTGTTGTTATTCTACTGTTATTCTGCTGTTATTGTGATGTTATTCCGGTGTCACTTTAATTTTTTTACTCGTTTTTTTACCACGTGTTATTGTGTCGTTATTCTGGTGTTATTGTGATGTTATTTCGATGTTACTTTGATTTTTTTTAATACTTTGAAACCCGACAAGGAAACCCAACAAATTTAGCTACCAATCGTGACAATCAAGTTGCACCAATCAAAGAGCACGCACGACTCACTAAACTCGTTATGAGACAGTTATATTATTAATCTCATGTTGTTTATAAAATACCTTATTCAACACGAAGGCAACCAATTAATAAACTTTTGATTATGAACATCTAACAACCTCACCAAGGTTAACTTGAAGAGAAAAGAATAGAGAAACGTTCTTAGAAAAAGAACATTGGTCGGAATACTTGAAACGAAATTAATCAGCCATGACAAGCTAAATAGAGTGACGATACTTACGAAATTAATCAAAACATTGAAAGGACGCTTGTCAGGGAAATTGATAAGCCTTATCTAATCTTCATATTACGGTTTTTAGGGTTTAAATGTTAATAAGTTGCACATTTTTCCCACCCCCACCAACAATCATTCTAAATTAAAAAACCACCCACCACAATAGGCCATAGCCACCAAAATCGTCATACTTCCAACAAATATTCACTTATATGCTATCCAATAACTTCACTCATTGGTTTCGTCCGTTCAACCGCTTAGACAACCACCAACCCTTCTAATTTAAATAGAATCTGAAGCCTTTCTTGACACACTGTCATTTTCACCATCGGATCGAAACCTAAGAGATTTGGTGTAACCTTTGTCGCGGGTCAAAAACTTTTGTGCACAATTGACATTAAGAAAAAGGTTGATGAAATCGATTAATGAATCATGATTAAATGGAGGGAAAAAAAAGAGGGTTGAGGAGTTGATTGACATGGAAGAAGGGTGACCAAAGGATGGAGCAATGGAGTATACTGGATTGGAGGTAGTTGAAAAAAAAGAAGGTTGAGGAGTTGATTGTTAAGCATTTAAGCGGCGAGAATTTCGTAGGTAGGAATAATTTTTGGAGGAGATGAATGATTAATTAATAATTTAACGATATTCTCGGAAGCAAAGCTAATTAACCAGCGGTGGCGTTTGATATCATTTACCTTTTTTTTTATTATTACAATTTTTATTAGATTTAATCTTAGCCATGTATTTCTCTTTATTCAATGGCTGAGATTTGTGAGCACACAAACTCACAACTCACCTTAAGAACCAAACTCACAAGATCCCGCCTCTATATATGTATGCATAGGCAGAAATATATAGTATAGACGTATAGTCATGTTTCAAGCCAGATTGACGTTCACGTTCCTCATATTGAGTTGTTCAAAATAGTTGGGCTCTATCACCTAAAAAAAAAAAATAATAATAAAAAAAAATGAAAGTTAGTGGTTTGGATAAAAACATGTGGAATCAATTAAGGGGTCGTTTGGTTCAATAAGTCGGAATGGAATGGAATGAAGTTTGATAGTATGGTGGTATGGGGTTCTAAATCCATACTTGTCTAATCTTGTTTGGTTCATCATAAATTATAGGAGGGGGGAATGGAGTTTGAATCCAGGGTGGGTATGGGATTCCAAGGGGTTGGGGTGGAGTTAGAATCCATTGGGTATCTAACTCCATTCCAAATCACCCCAACCAAACAATGGAATGGATCAAATCCATTCCATTCCATTCCAATATGTCCAACCAAACACCCCCTAAATGGTTATACAATCTAAGCTTTAACAAAAAATTCTTGGAAAATGAAAGGGCGCCACCGGATGACACTTAATTTGGGCGCCACCCTTTCACATAGGGTGAATGGGGACCCCTTCAATTAAGAATGCATGTGAGAGGGTGACACCCAAATTTGGGTGCCACCCGGTGACGCTCTATCACCGTCAAAAATTCTTTCATATAAATTTAGACTCTGGTTTATCAGAAGATCATTCATAATGTTAGGTAGGACTCTTCTATAGTCTTTATCTTCCCGTTTTTTTGTCGTCTTCATCTTCTTCAATCAAATATTTTGAGCAAACTAATCGAAAAGACAATTATTAAATTCTATTAACATATATTAACATGTTTAAGAATTTTTACATAACAAATATGATAAATATAAAATCTTACTATCTGTTGTGAATCTTGCAAGTACATGACTATGCTCTAAAACTAATTATTGTTTCTCTTATATAGTTGCAACTTAGGTAAAAGTCATCTGTCGTGAAAATGTACTGCCCTCGTTGTATTGTTAGTTTGTTACAAAGGGCGGGCTAATTTATTATACTTAGCAATTATGTCGTAAAATGGGAAATAAAAATATAAAAGGCTTGCCTTTACTGACGGGAAATATGCATAAAAGTAACCTGAACAATGAAATAAAAAGAAAATATTAAATTGTTTATAAACTACAAAATAGTTACACCTTGAAAGTTGCAAATATTATGAAGATATTCAAGATAAGCACATGGACATTAATACCGCACATAGAAAACTCGTATCAATGTCAATATTGAATAGAAAACGACGTGAAATAATAGGAGAAGTTGAATGGTGAGGCAAGGATATTAGATTAGATATACATATATATACACTACATAGCATAGGATTAGTTTCACATGTAGTATTGCAAATAAACTCTACCTCTTAGCATAAGACATAGTTTCATGTTTCGTATTTTTTTTTTTTAGGTAAGAAAACTAGGTTGAACCTTTAGGGTAGGACCAATCTATCTCATCCTTTCGAATGAGGGAGGTAAGTTGAAGCCACCGGCTATCAACCACCTCGAAAGAGTTGGACATGAATGTCCAATAGAAGCCATGAAGTCAGCAACCTTGTTGGCTTCACGAAAGCAATGTTTAATTATCACTTCATCGAAAAAATGAAGGTCTAATTTCACATCATTAATAATACTAGAAACTTTCCAAGTAATTTGCCAAGTACCTCGAATTGAGTTAATAACACATAAATTATCACCCTCCACAATTAACTTTAATATTCCTAAGTATTTAGCTGCTAAAATACCTTCTTTTAAAGCGAGAGTTTCCGCAACAAAGATACTATTGGATCCGCACATTTTTGCTCCCAACAAAACGACTTTACCATTGTGATTTCCTATAGAATATCCTAAGGCAGCTTTATTATCTTCTATTCTCGATCCGTCAAAATTTAGCTTTAAGAAACCGTTTCTAGGTTTTTCCCACCAAATTTCTTCCTTACTAGAATTGTTTCTAGCTGACTCTTCTATCTCGGAATTGTTGATATCCTTAAATCTAGTCACATTCCAGGTCTTAGTACTATTATTACATAAAGTAATAAGTTTGCTGATACTTAAATTAACATTATTAAAGATAATATCATTTCTATGAAACCATTCATTCCACCAAATAAAAATAATCTTAATAAAATCATCTTTTAGAATTAAATCTTTGAGATAATTAAGTTTCGATAGAAAACTTTGGCTTGTAATATTATCATAATTTGACAAAAACTCGTTGAAACTAATAATGTTCAGGTCTTTGATGACAGATCCAATCAAAGGACATTCGTAAAAGAAATGATCTTTGTTTTCAATAGGATTGTTGCATAGAACACAATGAGGTGGGACATCAATATGACTCTTGAGAAGTCTACTTTTCGTTGGAAGGCCGTCAACACAAGCGTTCCAAAGAAAAAAATTCAATTTTGGAGGAATATTCAATTTCCAAATCCACTAAAATTCACATTTGTCAAAAGTTTGATCGAACAAACCTTGCGCTAACCAAGTTGCTGTTTTGGTAGAGAAAATTCCATCTACGGACAACCCCCAAATGAGGGTATCTGGAATATCATTATGTGGAAGTGGAATATTAGTAATCTGATTAACAATATCATTATTCACTAAACTGGATAATTTACAAACATCCCATTGTTTGTCTGAGGTTATGAAATCTTTAACCAAAAGATTAGAATTACGGTTACTATCATCATCAACCATACTGCTTGTAAGTGGGTGTGAAAAAACCCAATTATCATACCAAAACTTAATGTTGCTACCATTACCTGTTGGAATTTCTTTAAACTCATAAGTGTACATATTCATATATGAATTAATTTATTTAGTCATAAAATAAATGCTAGATCTTATTCATACAAACTAAAACAAGATAAGAGAAGAAATCGTCAATCTTACTTATATGTTTCGGATATTAGGGCACCAACAAGATCTCCTTCTTGTTAGTTCTTGAGCTTTCCAATCAATGGATGAACAAAGGTCCAAAATAGAACCTCTCCCAAAATTATATACCCAAGGAAATCCTTTAATAACTTATATTATTATGAACTAGTAATAATATATGTCTTACTTAAATTTGAACACAAAATAAATTTTGTTCTCTTGTATTTTTTTTTTCGGCCAAGAGAGAATGATTTATGAGGTTTTTATTTCTCTAAGTTTTTTACAAAAATGGTAAAAAGAATATATTTTCTTACACTAGAAAAATATAAGTTGAAGTAGTGAATAATGATAGAAAAACCATTGACATTTTCTAGCTAGAAAAACTGGTGGGGAAGGGGAGAAAGGGCCAATGCATGAGCTTGAGTTCTTCTCAAGATCAACTAGGTTTTCATGGCTACTAGTAAGGTTTAATCATTGTGTTTTCCACTTAAACTAAAAACACAATATAAACCTTATACTCCCTCCAATTTTCGGCACATATGACATAAAATGGAAGGTCCATTTTATTTTTGTCATTTGTCAATAGTGACATATGTGACATGTTACTTGACTTGTGAAATTGTAATGTATTTTTAACATATTAAAAATCAACATACTCATAAAATATGTCATATACAAAATCGACTAGTAATTCGTAATTACTTGTGACAAAACGGTTTATCAAATTATAAATTACAACGTCTTGTATTTATAATAAATTATGCATTCAATTCAATTTCAATTGTTTCGTAAACAATAATTTTATCTAAGTAATAAAACAATTCGATTACTTAGACCGTATCTAATTTAATCGAATTATAATAAGACACGTTAATCTTACTCACAAATCATCCGTCAATTTTAAGCAATTTAATTAACTCGTATCGGCATACGATCAATTAAATAATCAATTAAGAGTATTTCCCTATAGGTATGACCTAAGGGGATCAACTGATCACCACCGTCGCACGACAATAATGTCAAACTCTAGTCAGCCAATCATTACCGATATGTGTGGACCAGTTGGTCAGAAATATTACATCCCACATGTATTCTTAAAATGAGATTTAAACATGTGATCATCATGATCGACAGTTGTGATCGCATTATTGTCGGAGGACACATATTCCAACAATCTCCCACTTGTCCTCGACAAGTGTGCGTCACCAATTCTCTTGTCCTATTACTATCTTTCACTCAATGCACGGTGTCTTTCAGGTCGTACTTGCAAGTGATCATATCGAGAGTGGTTTCCTCGATCTGGAGAATAACTGATTGACCGGAATTATCTATATAGATACCTTCCGAGCGTGGCCTCGCATTTCCAGTTCATTACTTCTCGAGTGGCCCTGAGATATTGTTATAACCCTGACAAGGGGTGGACAATTCCTATCGCACTTATTCCCTTCGACTAGCCACAGCCATCATAACCCAAATATGCCAATTTGACCCCATTTACGAAGGTCGTAGTAGTATAAATCAAAGTTAATCTGAAACCGTGTCACCTTAGGCGAACAGTCTTTAGTCAAAAGAATCGACTCATTCGAATACTATAGTAGCTCTCGCCACGACCAGACTATATAAATTTGCCAGAACTCTATAAGCGGTCATAAGCCCGACAAAGTGTTCCTAAAAGTCTGCCTATGTGATCGACTAGTCATCTCACATGACTCCATGGCACTTGAACTTGCCATCAATCGCATCACACTCTAGTCACTTCGAGACGTCACCTCATGTAAGTGACTATGGGCGAATACAATGCTATCCATGTTCACTTTAACGGGTTTCAATTGTCTCTACAACCCGTTTGGATGTAACAAAGTATAAGGTGAGTTAATAATAACTCAAACGACAAATGTGGACATCACATTTGGGTAGTCAATACAATATTACCACCTTATGATGTATATTATAAGTGTGTAAACACTAGTCGTTTGCAACATGAGTTTAACATACTATGTGTCCATGTGTTCAAACTCTTGAATTGCATTTTCCTTTATTTTCATGTTTGTCTTACATAGCATGAATCTCACCAAATACATATCTAGTTTCCCAAACTAGGTTTAGGTTCTTTACTTTGAGAGAACTTTCTTGTTGTTTATCACATAACAAACGAATTATGGTGGATGACATAACTCACACTAGTCAAGTGTTCTTCCAACTCATAATGTACCAGGTATATGTTTTGTAGGATCTTGCAACAATTGTCAAAATGATTAGCCTAGCACTTCTCATAAGTCCTAGCAAATTTTGAAAATACTAGTTTCGAGTAACTTCTTACTATAACCTAGTGTCTATTCAAGCTTCTTATTTCTCCTTTTAGCTTAATTAGCTTAGGATTTTCATAAATCCGTACGCGTTTTCGAAACTTCAATATGTGCAACTTCTTGTCACATAACAGAGTGTTCTATCAAACACTAGAATAGCTCATTAGTTCTTCTCGAGAATTCATGACGATTCTTCTATGGCTTACCAATGACTCATCATGCTTTTAAGCATATGATTCATTATAGGACATGTGCATGATTATTCTAATGGCGGAAACATTAGTAATCTTTAATCATGTGATCAACCATTCTTAGGTTCAATGAATGACCATGACTGCTTATGGTAATTCTATTTTCATCGATATGAATAACCTACGTTTCTCGTTGATTTGATGTGCATGTCTCAATGCCTATCCACCATCCCATGATGTGATTGGATTCATCTTAGTCCATTTTTATCCAGAATTGAAAACTCAAATATTTCTTTGTGAAAGATAGTACTAGCTCGTCATTCTCAATGAGTAATGAGTTATAAATTTTACAAGATGATTGCTCCCACTAAATTTCATGTTTTCACATGATAACTTCAAACTCCCACTCAATTCCACATGTTTCGTATTTGACTACTCAATCGAAACATTTCAAGGATTGAAATACATTTTGCTTTGCCAAGTTATTAAGATTAAAACCATATATGTTCCCAACATATCTTTTCAAAATACCTATTTTGAAAAGGTTTCAATCTTAAACTTATGGAAAGAGATTTTAACCTCTAACTCATTCATTTTTATAATGATGCGTAGCAATGCCATTATTTAAAAAGTGAAATCCCACTTAATACACGTCCTTCTCAAAATAGCCTTTTCGGAAGGAGGTTTAACCATTTCGTTTTCATAATGAGGTTAAGTAATGACACTAGCGTGGTTAACAATTAACTTAGCTCTTGTAGACATTGGCATATCTTTCTTTGCAACTTTTAATCATAAATCTCATTTATATTCAAGGATGAAACTTTGTTTCATTTAGGCTCTTAAGTAAATATCAATATTGAAACTCTTATTTATATGTAGGTCATAGACTAGCCAAATCTCTTGTTGGCACTTTTCTTTAGTCATTTTCTTTCAAAACTTTCTTTTGGTCTCCTCGTGTAGTTATCTTAAGAACATATTCTTTTGATTACTTCACTTGGTCTCTTTTGTCATGTATATCTCATCTATACGAGACCATAGATCTCATCTTATTCATGTAAACTATCTAATTTGGTATACAAATCATTCTTCCTTTCGTAGATCTCATTTACTCAAGCGTACAAATTATTCTTTGTATTTTTTGTGTCTTCATTTTTTCTCCCACTCTATCTTTAGAATAAATACACTAGATATTCAAAGATAGCTTATGAGACACAAATAATGATTTTGAAGTAGAAGGAGGATTATCTCATAGATTGACTAATAGATTTTAGATTTGATGAGTGTACTCGGTAGTCGACATTCCTTTAGGAGAGTTCATCAACTCAACATTACTTTATAATTGATCATACACAAGCCTCAAGCTTGTGGACATATAATGAATCCCATCATTATAATTGTCTATTGGATCACTTTAAGTAGATGATCATATGTTTCTATGTGCAAGCATATAAAGACGAATTTTTAGAACAAACGAATATGATAAAGGGGTGACTTGGGTTGCAAGCCAAGCCACCATAATCCAAAATACAACCATTATTAAAAGGATCAACCATTTCCATGTCGAACACGGAAATCAAAATAGTTCTAAAATTCATAACATTAAAATAAAGACAATAATAAAAGCCAAGCTTCATTGGTAGCTACTCCTAGTTCCTTCATGATTTCTCAAGCTTGCTTCTCTTTTCCCCTGTCTTTGCTTGGAGGAGGCTCTATTTACAATAAAAAAGGAATACATTATCACAACTTTGTATCAAAATACCATAGTTGAATTAGAAACATAAAAGAAAGGATAGTCATTTACCTACTGAAGTGATCTTTCCAGCTTTGATGTCACCAAGATACTTGGAACAATTCCTCTTCCAATGTCCAACACCATTACAATAATGGCATTTATCAAGAGGACCCTTCTTGGTTTTGGAAGTGCTAGCTTCAAAAGTCTTATCCTTAGTGGACATGGGAGCTTGCCTCTTACCCTTTTTTCCCATTCTTCTTGAACTTCCCCTTACTTTTAGTGCTTATATTAAGCACATCCTTAGGTGGGTTAACATTTAGCCCCATGTCTTTTTCGGCTTGCACAAGCAACTTGTGCAACTCTTCAAGAGACACGTCCTTGTCTTGCATATTGAAATTCACCTGGAATTGTACATATGCTTTGACTTTGGATAAGGAGTGAAGAATCCTATCAACGATGAGCTCCTTGGGAATTTCAACCTTTTGAATTTTCAATGTCTCGACTAGCTCCAACAATTTGAGCACGTGAGGGCTAACCTTTTGGCCCTCCTTGAAATCGAGATCAAAGAATGCCGAGGCCGCCTCATATTGGACGATCCTCGGTACTTGTGAGAACATTGTCACAAGTTTGGAATAGATTTCATAAGCGGTGCCCATTTTAAAGGCTCTCCTTTCGAGATCCGCCTCCATGGCAAAAATCAACACATTTTTCATAGCGGCGGACTCTTTGTGGTAAGCCTCATATGCTTCCCTAGTGGCGGCACTCGACCTAGCATTAGGTTCGGGTGGAGAGGCCTCAATGAGGTAACGAAACTTGTCGTCACCTTGAGCGGCTAATTTGAGTTGGGCATCCCAATCGGAGAAGTTTGACCCATTCTTTTCAAGTTTACAACGATCCATGAAGGATCGGAGCCATGAAACATTTGTGAGAGTGGTGGTGTTTGTGTTTGGTGCGGCCATTTGTTATGAGAAATAAAAGTGGTCTACAAAACAAAATAGAAGGAATAAAACACTTGTCGTTTTCAAAATAATAATAATACTCGTAAATATTAATTTAAATAAGTTTTATTGCATTTATCTAGTGACCTCTACGCAACTTGATAAATGATTCCAAGACCCAAATTCATATTAACTTGGGCACGGTGTAGCCGATTCATCCCTTATCAATATAACTCGGTGGATTAACTCTTTAATCGATTCTACTTTTAGAACTCTTGGTCGATAAAATTACATTAATAGTTAGCCCAAAACACATCCGGCAATGGTCGAGAATACTTTTGTTGAGTTCAACCCAAATTTCGAATAAATGTGTTCATGATCCAAATCCACATTAACTTGGGCGCGGTGTAGCCGATTCATCCCTTATCAACATGAATTTGGTGGATAGACATTTATCACTCATTTCCCCTACGTAACAAGGTTTGTACCCCGGTGTGGCCGAGCGCACTCCCTCGCGAAATAGGTTTTCATGGTTTCTACATTTTGGTAAGGCTAAGTCTCAATTGTTTATTTTAGCGAGAGGTCATGTCATTTATTATCTATCACGTTTTAAGTGAACTAAAGCGGTGAATTACGATAATTGTAATTGACACGGTCCATAAACTCGATTAAAATGCATGTTTAGTTATGGCGATTTAGCGATGCATGCAACATATAAATAAAATGCAAAGCATAAAAATAAAATCCTAGTATGGCCTTCCAAAAATAGTAAATCTAATAAACTATTACAAATTCGGAAACCAACTCCTTTGGTCCCTTGAACTTCGATCTTGGCACGCACTTCAAGGTAACACCGTCTTGATGGACCGCTTTCTCGAATGGTACCGTCTTCAAGGAACTCCGGAATAATTAAATTACAAAATGAATTACATAACTTCTTATTATACATTTGTAATTAAAATAAAAATAAATCTATTAAATTACAAAACGGTGATACGAGATCACAATAATTACAACTGAATCGATATTCCCATACATTTCGGGTAATACCAATTAAAACTAAGGCCATACTAAGTAAAATTACATAATTCAAAAATTACATAAAATTAAAATATGACAATCATAAATAAAATGCAGCATTATAATATGTATAAACATGCTAGATTTTATGCTAAATCGCCTTTTAAGAGCCAATATCATATATTTATCGGTTTTCATGGATTTGCGTGATTGTAACTTATTAAAATCACAATAATTACATAAATTCATATTTATGTACAAGTTAATTACCCAAACCATCTTAGGACTCAAAACTTAGTCTCCACTAACATTTTGACAATAATTAAACTTGATTTCTTAATATTGTTCATAAGTGGACCCAAAAATTACAAAATTATGCTATAAACTTCAAATTAAATTATAAAAATTTCAAATAATTTCGAAATTTTAAATTTAAACTCATGAAAATTATGGAAAAATACCATGACACTCATAATGTTCATAACTTAGGTTAAAAAATTCGATAATTTATCGAGAAAAAACAATATTGCGGTTTATCGGTTTTAACAAATATGACCATAAAAATATGAGAAAAACTATTTTCATCAACTTTTCACTTTTAGATCTGAAATATATGATAAAATGCAACATGTGACGTTTTTCCTTTAGTCTTGAAGTATGTTTTAGCATTATTACTAATTATAGTCACTATTTATGTGATTTTTCATCAAAAATTCATAAATCATGCAAAAGGACTTCATTATAGCCAAATATTATACACACATCTTTTAAAATTTCATGTGACAACATACTAAATTTCCATGACCATATTCGAAATATAACTCATATTAACCTATTTACCCATTTAAATACGATTTTAACTTTAAAAATTCATATTTCGAGCAAAACAACTTATTTTAAAACGAAAATTTACAGGCCATCATTAAATAATATATGTGAAAATATATCCAAAAACCACTAAAAAATTCGAAGATTAGCTATTTTTCGTCCAAAAATGACATTTTTATCATAAAATCACATTTTAATGCCAATATTATATAAAATGAACAATAAAATCCATAAATAAACCAAAATGTCCTAAAAATCACTTAGGACCAGAAACTTTTAACATGCAAAGTTATTTTTAGGTTTATCTTCATAAATCCAAATTAATTAGTTTTGTATGTTAATCTTATAACTCGGAAAAACCATAAACCGATTTGCATGCAAACAACCTAAGGCTCATGATACCACTTGTTGGAATTTCTTTAAACTCATAAGTTTACATATTCATATATGAATTAATTTATTTAGTCATAAAATAAATGATATATCTTATGCATGCAAACTAAAACAAGATAAGAGAAGAAATTGTCAATCTTACTTATATGTTTCGTATACTAGGGCATCAACAAGATCTCCTTCTTGTTAGTTCTTGAGCTTTCCAATCAATGGATGAACAAAAGTCCAAAATAGATCCTCTCTCAAAAGTATATACCCAAGGAAATCCCTTAATAACTTATATTATTATGAACTAGTAATAATATATGTCTTACTTAAATTTGAACACAAAATAAATTTTGTTCTCTTGTATTTGTTTTTTCGGCCAAGAGAGAATGATTTATGAGGTTTTTATTTCTCTAAGTTTTTCACAAAAATGGTAGAGAGAATATATTTTCTTACACTAGAAAAATATAAGTTGAAGTAGTGAATAATGATAGAAAAACCATTGGCATTTTCTAGCTAGGAAAACCGGTGGGGAGGGGGAGAAACGGCCAATGCATGAGCTTGTTTTCTTCTCAAGATCAATTAGGTTTGCATGGCTACTAGTAAGGTTTAATCATTGTGTTTTCCACTTAAAATAAAAACACAATATAAGCCTTATACTCCCTCCAATTTTCGGCACATATGACATAAAATGGAAAGTCCATTTTATTTTTGTCATTTGTCAATAGTGACATATGTGACATGTTACTTGACTTGTGAAATTGTAATGTATTTTTAACATATTAAAAATCAACATACTCATAAAATATGTCATATACAAAATCGACTAGTAATTCGTAATTACTTGTGACAAAACGGTTTATCAAATTATAAATTACAACGTCTTGTATTTATAATAAATTATTCATTCAATTCAATTTCAATTGTTTCGTAAACAATAATTTTATCTAAGTAATAAAACAACTCAATTACTTAGACCGTATCTAATTTAATCGAATTATAATAAGACACGTTAATCTTACTCACAAATCATCCGTCAATTTTAAGCAATTTAATTAACTCGTATCGGCATACGATCAATTAAATAATCAATTAAGAGTATTTCCCTATAGGTATGACCTAAGGGGATCAACTGATCACCACCGTCGCACGATAGTAATGTCAAACTCTAGTCAGCCAATCATTACCGATATGTGTGGACCAGTTGACTGTAAAATATTACATCCCACATGTATTCTTAAAATGAGATTTAAATATGTGATCATCATGATCGACAGTTGTGATCGCATTATTGTCGGATGACACATATTCCAACATTACCTACCTGCCATCTTAGCCCTTTTCTAAATAAAGTCCGAAGACTCATAAGTTTACGCCATTACCAAGAAGAGACTGAATTAGGCTTATGATCAAAGAGTGAACCATTTTTCAAGTATTTTTTAGTTACCACTTTGACCCATATACTTTCATTATCCATAAGAATTTTCCAGTAAAGTTTCATTTGAGGAGCTTTATTAGCCGCTTCAGAAGATTTAATTCCTAAACCACCAACCGACTTTGGTAAACAAACTTTATGCCAACCAATTAAATTAGGAGAACGCTGAGAAGGATTCTTATTCCAAATAAAGTCTCTATTAATTTTATCTAATCTATTATGGATCGATGAAGGAAGGAGGAAGCTTTGCATCTGAAAAGTTCCCTTCGCGGCTAAATTAGCATTGACAAGAACTAGTCTACATGCTTGGGATAAAGAATTCGCTTTCCATTTCGATGATTGAGTGCAAGAAGATATAATAATGTTCTCGAAAGTATTTTTAGTCACTCTGCTATCAATTATATGACATCCTAAATACTTACCCAAATGAGCTTCCTCGTTCATATGAAGAATGTCTCTAAAGGATTCACGAAGAGAACGCTCAATATTTCTAGTGCATTGAAAAGTGAATTTGTCAAAATTAACAAATTGTCCGGAAATCGTGCAAAATTTATCTAAAATAGACTTAATAGTTCTACAACTCTGGTTAAAGGCTTTAGCGAAAATGATAGTGTCATCCGCAAAAGTGAGAAAATGAATTTTCTCCACCCCGGATCCAATTCTAATACCAATATCACTAGAGCTAACATCACTATTTTTTTGTAGAGATCTTGCTAAAATCTCGGCGCACATAATAAATATATATGGCGAAAGTGGGTCTCCTTGTCGAATACCTCGAGTGGGTCTAAAAACATCTCCCGGTGTTCCATTTACTAACACCGAGTAAGAAACAGTGTTTATACATGCCATAATCCATGAAATCCACTTAGCATTAAAACCCATTTGCTTAAAAGTTTCCTCGATAAAATTCCATTTTAGTCTGTCATATACTTTCTCCATATCAAGTTTGATTGCAATCCAACCTCCTTTGCACTTTTTACGTTTAAACGAGTTGAAAATATCGTGTGCTAAAAGAATATTATCTTGAATGAAGCGATTAGGTGTAAAAGCACCTTGAAACGGGTGTAAAATATTATGCAAGACACTTCGAAGACGATTAGTCAATATTTTTGCAATAATTTTATAAATTGTTGAACTTTTTTTCAGAGAAGATATTATGAGAAGAGCCTAGTTGTTTTTGAATATTTTCTAACTTTTTTTCAGCAATTGAAAGTTGTCTAAAAATATTACCAAATGTAGACTGATTCCACCTCTTAGCCTTTTGTTTTAAAAATTTGCATTTTTGAGAAAGGCAAAACATATACGATCCTCGAAATTGATATTGCAACAACGTTTGACTATTTTACTGAAATCATTTCGGAGTGTCCACATGAGTTCAAAACGAAAAGGAGGGGCTTTCTTATGAATTTGGTCCTGAAAATTCACAGAGATAGGACAATGATCGGAGCTAGTAAAAGCATGATGCACAAATTGCATGTTTCGATAACAACTAATCCAACCAGGAGAGGCTAAAACTCTGTCAAGAATTTCAAAGACATTTTCAGAACCAGTTTTCTTTTTTCTCCAAGTAAAAAAATTACCGAAAAAAGGGAGATCTATACAATTTGTATTACTTAAAAACTTAGTTAATCTTACACAACGCGCATTCGTTACAGTTGCTCAATGTTCAATGTTCAATGTTCAATGTTGCTAAAGAAAGCTTAGCAAAAAACTGATGGAATGAAACCATAAGAAACGTTACTGGTAGAGTGGTAAAAGACCGGGGGTAACACTTCGAGAAGCTAACCCAAAAACTCATACAACGCATCAGAAATAAACCTGATACAGATTTTTTACACAGCAAAAACAAATCTGGATTACAATAAAGTTCTATAATTAGCCTGGACAGGTATTGAAGATAAATACTCCAAAAACTAGCTGAAGAACTTGTGACTGAAAAATCGTTTTGATCGATACTTTCATTAAAGTAGACACAATGCTGGATAGAGCTCTCCCTGGCTAAATAGGAGAGCAACCAAGTGTCCACTAAGAACGAAAGGGAAAGATCAAAACAAAGGACTAAAAAAAAGATGAAATTAATCACACCCGAGGTAAAATGGGAGAAAAAAGATTTACCCCAATCGATACTTACGTTTTGCTATACTGGATGAAGCTCCAGAAAAGTGCGAGATCAAAGCCATGGCAAAGCGGAGACCTGCAAGCAACGAAATGCCTCAAATATGCTTTCGAAAGCAACGAACGACGACATGACTTCCGCAGGACCGTCGTACCAGACGAACATCCAAAAAGAGGACTTGAGCAAGAGAAGTTCTAGATTTCCATTTCGAAAATCTCGCATACGAGAGACATGTAAGATCTAGGCTTTAGAGAAGGAAACAACTCGCCTCTAGCTGATAGAAGCAATGTTAACCCTCCGGAAACAGGAGCGGACGGCTGAGAGTCCGCCACAATAGTGCAAAAGATAGGAACTCTAGTAACCACATGTAGATCTGGAAAAGTGGACGACATTTGTTCAATAGCAAAGGATACCCTTTGAAAAGGGAATCTCAGTAATTTGGTGATGAAAAGTCTTTGAAAAATAGGAGTTTCATAAGACGGCAGTCTTAGAGTAATATTTAGCTTAGAGAAATTGAGATCAAGGCTAAGAAATGAAGCACAGGGGGATTTCAAGCAATCAATCTTTCTTTTTGCTTTTTCTTTTTTTCTTTTTTTTCTTTTTTTGGGATTCTTCATCTCTCTAAAAGCTAGAGAGAGTTTCTAATAGTCAAAGTTTGCTTTTGGGCATGCCATTTTTCAGTTTCATGTTTTGTATTGTTCGTAAATCCTATCTCTTAGTTTTAAGATTCTATCTCTTAGTTTTATAATTTGTTTAAATTATTTTATTGATGCTTGGGAAACTATTTTATATATTATCTTTTGTTTGAGGTAGTTGACAATGTATGGAGTCTCTAAAATCGTTCGAAAAAAGCCTCCTTTAATAATATCGACAGATATTGATTGATTGATTGATTCTTCTCTCCTATTATCAAACTCTACCCAACTCTTTTACTCATATTTTATTATTTTCCTTAATATTTTGGCCCCACAATTCCTTATTTAACTCCTAGTTATTCATCCCTCTCCTCTATCATCAAACCCCACCCAACCCTTTTACTCATATTTTATTCATTTCCTTAAATCTTGCGCCCACAAACAAGGGGAAGAAAATAAAGACTAGGAGATAGTATAAAATACTTGACAAAATAATAAAAATATAGTTGTAAATTTTAAAATTACATTTCATTACGAGAAAAACAAATAAAAAAAACTAAAATTAAATAATAATAACATAAAATAAGCCTAGACAATCTTTCAATCTATTAGCTCATAATCAACTCGGATTTGGTGAAATACGGCTCAAAATTAACTCGAAATCAATTTTGGCATATTTTGAGTCGAGCTTTGACTAAGCTAAGTACGATAACTCTACGAGGCGACTTAGATCGTTGTCATCCCTAGGTATCCATGTATGGCTATAAGATACGGTTCATAATACAATGAGAGTGAGGTGAGTATGATCCGATATAATAAAGTTCGGATGATATTCACTTCAAGATTTAACACACCGATCCAAAATTGATCATTTTATCAAAAATTTTATCAAAAAATAAAGTCCAAAAAGGAATATGATTGGTTAATCTAGGGGTCAGTACAATGAACTTTAAAAAACGAAATGATCAAATTTAAACGGAAAATGATAAATACAACACTATTGGGTTGTATTTATATATTTAATACCCTTCCAAATTTGGTATTAGTTTAGAAGTTAGGGAATAAATTACACATGAATCGATGCAATTAATGCATGTATTAAGTATTTATTTCCTTTTTTAATTGCTTAAATCCAACTCATTAGTTGTATTTATCATTAGCCAATTTAAAATTAGTCATACATTATTTCATGAAGTCAAAGAGTACTTCTAAGTATCAACTATTGAATCCAAAAGTCTGATCTAATATTTCTAATCCATTTTGCCTGATGAATTAACTATGTAGTTTTACAATAAATATTTTCATGACAAAATCGAGTACATTGTAATTTCTGGAACTCAAGACAAATTATTACGAAATAAGTTAACAAAAATAGTTCATTTTTAAGGCTGCTTCGGTTTTTTGTTGCACACATGTCGAAAGAAATTGATGGAGGAGCCAATAGAATTTAACTATGTAATAAGTTAATGAGAAACTAGTTTTTGAACCCGTGCACTGCACGGGTGGTAACAGAAATTATTATTAAAAGTAAAAATTTAAGTATTTTTTGGATTTATTAAATTATTAAACATTAGAAAATTTGACTTTGTCTGCACATACACTTTTGATAAATTTATGTTCTCAGTTTTATTCGAAGTATTCTGCTTTTTTTTTTCCTAGTCGACTTTTTAACTTACGAAAGGTGAAATCTGAAAAGTGGATCGAATATTATTGTACATTTCATAACATGTTTATTTACGCAATATTTATTTAATTTTACTCATTGTTGTACGCTTTTTTTCATATTACCCCAATCGTTTATTCTACTCTCAATTATGAACCTTCTCTCTCATTTCCTCTCTCACCCACCATCACCTGGATGTCTGGAAGCAGTGTTTGCCATCACTAACCAACTTACCTCGAGACCTACACCCTCCACTAAAGTGGTGACCACACCAAACACCTCGGACCGTGACATCCCTCTCAACCCCAGTCTTAGCACATTTGCTCGTGGTTGGATATATATTATAGAATACTTAGGAAATTTTAGGTAAATTATATTTATTTCTATTTCTTCTAAAATTGAATTATCAGAATAAAGTAAGATATATGTCAAGGTAACAAAATATTGTACTCTTCCGTTGTTTTCGTTAAATGACGCACTTTAATTTAGAGAAAGAATCAAAATTTATGATTAGTAGCAAACTTTACTCGGTCTAATTTACCCGTTTTATCAAGGTCTATACCCGTAAATCTTAACTCGCAACCTATAGCCCTAAACAACCCAAACTCGAAAAGATTCAATAATTTGGAGTTACTCAACACAACCTGTTAAATTTATTTTCAAAACAAAAAAAAAATGTATAAAAAGACTTAGTAAATGTTTTAAACAAAAGAAACCATATGACATTTTTGTAAGACATGATGAGATAATTAAATGAGTAATATTAGATATAAGAAAATAATCTTAGAAAATTAATTAAAATATTTCTCGCTCCATCTTCCAATTAATATTTGTCCAATCCATATTTCTTGTTATGTTCATGCCAAACTACAAATTATAGTACTACGTACTTTATGTTAAATAAAACTATATGCCTAGATAAGGTGATAAATTTCTCGCTTCATTCATCCTTATGTTGTACTTGACCCTTATTTCTTTTTCCACCACAAAACAGTATTAACTTTTTTAAATTTCTGGCTAGATAGACATTGTACACGCATTAAAAAGAAGTGTATTTATTGTTACATAGAAATGTTCCACGAAAAACCATCCATCTCATTTCTCAAGCTTGTGAATTTGTCTTAATACACTACTACAAATCCAGGCAACTACAACGCCCCTTTAACAACGAATATTCACGAAAATCACAATAAACGTTGTAGAATGCATGGCGCGAATTTTACTAAAATCAATTACAACGGGTATGGTTATAAAAACCGTTGTTATTATTTTTAACAACGGGTCACACATGAACAACCGTTGTTAATAATTTGGCGCAAAATTGGCGCAAAGTTAGTGAAAAGTAATAACAACGGTTATTTTTGAAACCCGTTGTTAAACCTTATTTAACAACGGGTGTTTACTACAACCGTTGTTAAAACATATTTCACAACGGTTGTTGTTTAATAACCGTTGTCAATACCTTCCATACTATAAACCACACAAACACAAGTCTGCTGCAACCACAAAACACAAACCTTAATACACAAACACAAACCCAAAGAAGAGCCAAACACAAACACAAAACACACACTTTCTCATCGTCTCTTTCTCTCTTTCTCATCGTCGCTTTATCTTCTCGCCGTCACTTTGTTGATTTCATCGTCTCTTTACGTACGTTACTGTAATTATCGGGTTTGTTTCATCGTCATTATTTTATTGTTCTAATTATTTCATTTCAATGTATGTGTTTTTATCGACCATTAGGTTCCGTTCAGCATCTGCTAATTATTTCATTTCCATGTATGTGTTTCTAATTATTTCATTTCCATCTTCTTTGGCGTCCTTGACGGATCGAGCATGTTTTAGCGATTAGGGTTTGGAGAATATATTGAGATAATGGAAATGCATGTTAGTTGAGATAATGCAATGTATTTATACTAATGTGTGGGTTGAGTTGTTTTTTAATTAATATATATGTTAGGAAGTTGTGCCATATATGTTAGGAAGTTGTGCCATAATCGGATCTTGATGATGACAGATAGATCTATGGAGTTGAAAAAATGGAAGCAAATCAAACAAGCATAACTCAACACTTTCAAAATGATCATTTCATTTAATTTTAAACCAAATACATTACAAAAGAATTATCGAAATCAAAAGATGTATAATAAGTTTTAACAACCCCGGTTAAGCGTAAAAAGCGCTTCTCAACTCGCCACCAATCACGCCACTCTGGTATACCGCTAACTTCCGGGTCATTGGCTTCATATTTTGCAATAACAGATTGAATATATGCAAGGACACGACTTGCATGTGGAGATAAGGTTGGAAGAGTACAACTCAACATATCTCCTGGCCGCAAAGTTGCGAGTATCGGTAAGCCGAGGGGTATGAAGATGATGATGATGATGAGGCTTTGTTGACAAGCCGGACCGCTTCACGCCTCTTAATCCAATAATTCCGTTGATGTTCAAGGGATGCTTTGATTAATGGGTGTTGATCGTGAAAGCCCTTGGCGAGAACCTTCCCATCATCTTCAATCGTTTGTGTAAGCCATTCTTTGTTGTTGATAAAATTAGGGTTCATTGCCATGTTGTTTCAATTAATGAATGTTAGTAAAGGATGCTTTAATATGTTGGTAAAGGATGCTTTAATATTTATAGCTAGTAATATTTAATTTTTTTTTTTTTTATTTTTTAAGAACAAACAACAACGGTTATTTATAAATAACCCGTTGTTATAACTTTCCCCCCAAAATTGAGTCACACTTTCCACAACGGGTTTTTATACTTAAAACCGTTGTTAATATTTTTAACAACGGTTTCCTTAAAAAAACCAACCGTTGTTAAAACCTTTTACAACGGACGCTTTAACAACGTCCGCTTTTTTATATAACAACGGTTTTTGACCGTTGTTATAGGTTGTATCTGTAGTAGTGATACCATTGTACTTGTGAAAATATGCCTTAATATATAAGATCCGTCATTCTGAAATTTTATAAAGTTGTTAAAAATATAATTACATTCATAACTAACAGTATAAACTTAAGTGAAGTTGTACAATACATCACGCTTACACGAAAAAATTATGTTATAAACTTATCTCTTGAAAGGGATGAATCCTCTATTCCTCTCCATTACTTTTAAACTTACCTCTTGAAAAAGATGAATTCTCTCCCCCACCTTATCAAAACACTTGACCGTGAAATCGTCTCGGAACAAATTTGGACCATTAAAAGATAATAGAAGGTAATAAAGAGAAGAAGGTAATGGAGAGGATATTTTCACTTTTGAACCATTATTATCAAGAACAAAAATTAAAACCAACTAATCAACTGCGGAGTATCATGGAAAATTGGAAATGATACGGTTATTATTGAAGTATCATCTTCTCCATTGTCTGATTATAATTAGTATGACCACTCTCCATTACTCCGTACATTATATTCACACATTATGGAAATAAACTTTTCTTATATTGAACTAATAATGAAGGCATATATTTTACACACGGTTTTTTCATAATGTTATACAGATTACTCGTAGTTACCAATATTAAGTGAATAAATACCAATTTGATTCAATTTGAATATTTTGCCGCGATTGTAGCTAAACTATAGGTAATTTACGCACTGACACCTTTGTTTTCATTTTAAAACAACACCTTAACATTTTTGCTGTATTTAAACGTCACATTATCCCTTAATTATAGGAAAAATATTTTTAGTTTCTATCTTTGATTCCATATAGTATATTTCATCCTCTATTTACTAAATGAATAGGCGAACTCTATCATTTTCCCGCCAAAAAGCATATTCTTAGAAAAGGAAACTAATGATATAATTATATTCATTCACTAAATAAGGAAACTAACAATAACAATTTAATTAATCTATTATATTTTCATTAAAATTAATCTTTTCATCAAATTATATTATTTTCATTACTCTAAACTATATTATTTTAATTAAAATAAAAAAATTGATATAAAAGTATAAATTGCTAAAAAAATTTTATTCCTATTATTAGATGATGAGTTGACTCATATTTTGTATAAAACGATCGTTGTTATTACTTTCGTGACAAAGAAAATTGAAAAAAAATATAAATTGAAACTCATTAGTTTTATGCTTTAAAAATATTTTTATTAGAATATATTTTAACTCATGACTCAATTCTCTTAACTAATTTTCAGTTCTAACTTTTATTTATCTAAGCAAAATATAATGATGACAAATGTAAACAGCTATAAGGTATCAATATTATATAAATAATTTTATAAAAATATTAAAACTTTAAATACCGTGCATATAATGCACGGGGTCTAAACTAGTTTTAAAACAATACCTTAACATTTTTACTGTATTTAAACGTCACATTATCCCTTAATTCTAGGAAAAATATTTTTAGTTTCTATCTTTGATTCCATATAGTATATTTCAGTTAGTATATTAGTCAAAACGAATATTTTAAGTGTCATTTCCAATTCCATTTATAATGGTTGATCTACGGAAGGCTGCTTGATTTATGATTTATTTAATATATTATATATTATATTGTATTTATTTTGAATTAGTGGTTGAAGATGGCAAAATTAACGTACAATATTTATTTCCAAAACTATAAATGTTCCTTTATATTTGCTAAAGAGCTTTGTTCTCTAGCAAAATCTCAATCAATTACATTCCCAGTTCAAATAGGAAATGAATACTAATACATTTTTTTTATTGAAGGAATCACGACTAAAATATTTTCTTAATTTTAAAGATTGCTAATTTGCTATTAATGCTAGCTAATCTCTAACTGCGTATCAAGATTGTGGGAAATTATTAATTATTTCCAAAATTTGTTATTGTTTAAATATTCTAATTATTATGTTGATAATTAGTATTTAATAATTTATCTATTTATTGAATAGGACATGGGGCGATGACACGTGACAAACTGTATTGGGGATTTAAAGAATTCGATGATATGTGGCAAGTAAATGGGGTGTGACACGTGGCAATCAAAGAAGCAACTAGTTGTTGCTTTAATATAATATATGATATGATATGATTAACGATGAGGCATGTGAAATGAGTTAAGGGGAAGATACGGACCTAAACTATGCAACTTTTTTCAGTTAAGGATCTAAACTATGGGAGTTTCCAGTCAAAGACCCCATTCTCTACTTCCGTCTACACTTCCGTTAGAAAATAATGTTGTCAATATTATTATTATTATGGATAAAAAAGACATCCTTGACTCTCATCTCCCCATTCATCCTCTGTAATATGCAAAACGCATTCCTCTATTACTTTCAAACAAATATTTCTTCATTGCATTTCCTTTTGGCATAAATGGAGAGCTTATTGTTCATCTTCTTTGCCTGAGCTTTGTTTTTAAAGCCCCACCCCCATTTCTCCATTTTTTTTATTTAGCGTTGAGTAAACCGTCGACCATGAAATTAGCTTATCTAATTCAAACTTAGCTCACGATCACACCGTCTTATCCGTATAATTGCCGTAATCAAATCAATGAGCCGCCGTAAGAGCCAGGCTGCTACTTGAAGCTAATTGTTTGGTATTTGTTCTATATAGGTCTCCTTGAGTCCTTGACCTCCAAGAGTTCTACCTTCTAAGATAAACAATCTACTTAATTAGGGAATTCTATATTATCCAATAATGTCGTCTCATCACACTTCTCGATCTCCTCTTTACTCAATAGCCAAATATGCCACAATCGATATCGCCATAATTAAATTCACGAACCACAATCATCTTGAATACCATTGAAACTGTGTCAAAACCATGCCCTTACAGAATCGAATGAACCCAACATTATTTTTTATTATACGACAACGCTGGTGGGTGCTGGTGGCAGTGTTTTCGGGTGGTGGATGGCGCTAGATCACTAGTTGAAGAGTTTAGGATCCCGAAGTACCTAAGAGGGGGAGGGGGTGAATTAGGTACCTTTTAAAAATTTTAACTTAACTTAATTGATTTAAGTTAGTTAAATGAAATGATATCTCAAATACCTAACACAACCTCTTTTAAATGGAGATTAAAAGAAGTGTCGTTGGTTATGATGAAGGCAACGGTGTAACGGATCAGAATTTGTTGTCTTTGTATAAACTGTAAACAATGACCAACGTGATGATATAGTAGATGTTGTCAAGATAATAAAAACGACAAACTAAGAATTGCAGCGGAAATAAATAAACGAAATAAGTTCAACACAATCAGTTTTGAATTGGTTCGGCCTACACTCTATAGGCCTACGTCCAATCTACTTCTCATTAATAATTTGATAATGTAATTAACTCTAACTACAATTATTCTATTACAATGAGATCCCCACAATCTACTCCGATTGTGCTACTCAAGAAACTACTCCGTTTCTTTAAGCTCTATCTAGTTCTCAAATAGTTATAGGATCAAATATCTCTAAGTTGTTCACTTAAGAACGGGAGAGATCAATTTTCGATCAACTAAGAGAAGAAAGATATTAAGCTAAGCCATACTTAAACAAATGAACCATTTTTGAGACTTGTAAGAAATATGAAAAACTTGCAATTTAAAAGATTTTAAATACTTGAAAGCATTAAGGGTTTTGCAAAGGTTTTCAATTTCTTTCTCAGATTTTATAAGCTATGAAAGTGTGTTTTATGCAAAGAAGGAGCATCTCTTTATATAGAGGAAGAAGGGTGGAGTTTACTTTATATTAAATTAATATAAAGTAAATCAAGTTTAGCAAGCCACAAGTTTTCAGTCAAAAGCATTTTCCTTGCACCAAAATGGGTAGTCAAAAATCAAGCAAGAAAAGTTTTCTTTCCTTCTTTGCCAAGAGTCACACATGTGAGTGTGTGACTTAGGCAAATAGGGGAAGTCTTTAAAAAGCTTTCAAAAACACAAACTTGGAATCTTAACTTGTTTAGGCAAAACTTACATCTTACTAACTAATCTAATTACTTAAATTAGTTAGATGAGATGCCACAATTAAATAAAAGAGAAATGTATTCCTTTTGAAAATAATGGTTCATCCGTCCAGGAAGGTAACAGTGGGCGACACTGTTTCCTCAGTATAGCAAAGTTAATATTTTTCTAACTCGAACCTATGGACCCTTAAACAATACAAGACGATCTTCATCCTTGGCTTCATTCTAGTTTGATCATCATCAATCTTTGTAAATCCTATTAAGAAAACTTAAGTGAAACATTAGTAACATTTGGTTTGTCATCATCAACACAATAAGCTCAACAAATTCCCCCTTTGATGATGACAAGCCAAATATAATGTGTCTTTCCCCTTTTGGTTCCCCCTTAACAAGATAATCAAAATCAACTAGTCATTAGAATTAGTGAGCAATGAGATAAGATTATATTAGAAATTAAAGAGAGTAAACACAAGAATAAAATTACTAATATTAAACACTTATGAACACTAGCAAGAGTATGAACAATACCATCCGTACACATTATAGATCCACTTCCCCCTCTTGACATCATCAAGAGAGTGAAGGCAAAAGAAGACGGACACAACAAAGCACCAAGGTTAGGATATAGAGAGTATTTAAACATATGAAGGCAAATTAATGTAAATAAACCAAATAATTTAAGATAAGATAATAAAGCAAGTGAGCAAAATAAGGGGTTAATTTGTGGGTTAGGCTTAGGAGAAATCGGGTTTCAAAGTTGAGGAAGATTCATTCCCGGAGAACGCAAAACAATGACCGGAGCAAAAATGATTTCCGGCGGTCTGTCGAACACACAAATTCCACTCTTGGCAAGCTTTGTAAACGGTTGAGTATTCAATGCAGATCTAATCTTGACATATGTCCACAAATTCCTTCTTAATTTCTTCAATTAAGATACCTTTTCCTTCATCCCTTACATTCAAAACCTTTGATTTCTTTCCATTTTCTTTTCTTCAATCCAACATAAGATTATTGGAAACTTTCACACAAGCCTTTGTAATCATTGGGTCATCTTCAATCATATTCATATATTTCGTTTCAGCATATGAATGAAGATCAGCGTTTTTTTTTTTTTTTTTTTTTTTGACGATTTCAGATCATGTCACCTTGGATCGCTTTTGGCGATGGCGTTCAGGAGCAAGTCGATGAGCATTTGGAGTGAATTTTCCTTTTCCTCTTCTTCAAGGTCAAATTGTAGCTATCATGAATTACGAGGTGATGAAGATGTGGGTGGTTGCCATTGTTGACTTAACTTGGAGGTGATGGAGGGTTTAAAATGTATGTTGGGTTTATCAGGTTTAAAAGGGAAGAGTAATGAAGGATGTTAGATGAGGTTTTAATTGGATTTAATATTGGACAGTGGGTGGGAGTTTTGTGGAGGTGTGTAGAGGAAGACTTGCATTATCATAAAATACAAAAATCTTTGGAAAATAAACACAAATTTGAATAAATACACTTAAACACAATCATCAACCAGGTTTCTTAAAATGCTTTGCCAGGGTGATCAAATTTTGCACTTATACACTCTAATTAGTCAATCATATGAGATAATGTGAATAAATAAAGTGATTACATGTTATTAATCAAGCCAACCTCTAACCTAAGTTTTTCAAATTGTGCTCTTGCAAGTGGTTTAGTGAAAATATCCGCAATTTGATCCTCGGTTTTACAAATTTAAGACTAATATTACCTTTTTCTACATGATCACGAAGAAAATGATGTCGGATTTCAATATGCTTAGTTCGTGAATGTTGGATGGGATTTTTTGAAATGTTTATAGCACTTGTATTATCACACATAATGGGGACGGAATCGTAAAACATACCAAAGTCGGAAAGTTGTTGTCTCACCCATAAGAGTTGAGAGCAACAAAGCAGACCGACCGACATATTCGCTTTCGTAGAGAAAGAGCGACCGTATTTTGCTTCTTTGAAGCCCAAGAAACAAGACATGGGCCCAAGAAAGTAGCAACACCGGATGTACTTTTACGATCCACCGTACACCCCGCATAGTCCGCATTGGAATAACCTATAAGATCAAAGGGACAATATAAGGGATACCATAGGTAAAGATTTTGTGTTCCAATCAAATACCGAAGAATTCGTTTAACCGCTTTGAAATGAGATTCTTTCGGATTTGCTTAGAACCTAGCACATAAGCAAACACTAAAGAGAATATCGGGACGACTAGCGGTTAGGTAAAGTAGCGATCCAATCATACCTCTATACACCTTTTCACTAACATTCTTACCATGTTCATCTTTGTCCAATTTGGATCCGGGTACCATAGGTGTATCGTGAGAGTTACCTTGAGTCATCCCAAATTTTTTTAGCATTTCTTTAATGTACTTTTGTTGATGGATCATGATTCCATCCTTAGATTGCTTGATTTGGAGCCCAAGAAAGAATCCTAACTCACCCATCATGCTCATTTCAAATTCCGATTTCATTAGTTCCGAAAAATAGACACAAAGAAGTTCATTAGTTGCACCAAATATAATATCATCAACATATACTTGGACAATCAACAGTTCAGTAGACCGTGTCTTTAAAAACAATGTTTTATCGACGGAACCTCTTCTAAAACCGTTTTCAATGAGAAATTTAGACAACCTATCATACCAACACCTAGGTGCCTGTTTTAAACCATAAAGAGCTTTGTCTAATTTGAAAACATGTTTAGGAAAATCATTGTCTAAGAAACCCGGAGGTTGCTCCACAAAGACATCTTCTTCCAAATATCCATTTAAGAAAGCGGTTTTGACATCCATTTGGAAGAGTTTAATGCCTTTGTGAGCCGCAAAAGCAATGAGTAATCGTATGGCTTCAAGCCGGGCTACCGGTGCATATGTTTCATCATAATCGATTCCTTCTTGTTGATTATAACCTTGCACCACTAGCCTAGCTTTATTCCTTACAATTTCACCCGAATCATCAAGCTTATTGCGAAAGACCCACCTAGTACCAATGACGGTATGGTTGGATGGTCTAGGGACTAAGTGCCATACCTCGTTTCTTTTGAATTGATTGAGTTCCTCTTGCATGGCTACTAGCCAATCATCATCGGCTAAGGCACTTGAAATGTTTGACGGTTCAATTTGGGATAAGAAGACATTGTGAGCACAAAAGTTTTGTAAGGATGCCCTTGTTCTTATTCCGGAATTTAGATCACTTGTCAAGTTGGAAAGAGGGTGAGAGCTTTGATGCTTCCATTTTCTTAGGACGAAAGGGGTTTCTTCCCCCTCAGAGGCAACAGTCTCTGAGACTGTTGTCTGTTGATTAGAGGAAGGATCTGGAATAGTGTCTGAGGATTCTCCTGAGGCAACAATGTCCGAGACTGTTACTGTTCTGGAGGTGGAGGCAACAGTCGTGGGAATCTGTTCTTTAATGAGATGTTGAATCGAGAGGCAACACAGTGTCTCTGTTTGTTCCCCCTGAATCGGTGCTTGCATCGAGAAGGAAACAAGATGTCTGTGATCGTTGCCCAACGTCATTGTTTGGAGCTTCTTCATCCTCAAACACAAAGTCTTTTCTTACAAGACCTATCTCAAATTCATCATCTTCATCATCTTCATTATCTTCTCCATCATTTTGTACCTGTCCAAGAATGCTAGATTCATCAAATATGACATGGACACTTTCTTCAATTCGCATGGTTCGTTTGTTATAAACTTTATAAGCCTTGCTATGGTCGGAATAACCAATAAAAACCGCTTCATCACTACGTGGATCGAATTTTCCCAATTTGTCTTTACCATTGTTGTGAACAAAACATTTGCTTCCAAAGCATCTAAAATATGAGATATTGGGTTTTCTACCACGTAAAATTTCATAGGGTGTTTTATTGATTATGCTTCTTATCATGACTCGATTATGAATATAGCAAGCGGTGTTTACCGCTTCGGCCCAAAAGTCTTTAGGCAATTTACTACACAACAACATGGTTCTAGCCATACTTTCAAGGGTCCTATTCATTCGTTCGACCACTCCATTTTGTTGTGGTGTTCTAGGAGCCGAAAAATTATGGTCTACACCATTGTCATTACAATAAGCGCTAAATGATGAATTTTCGAATTCGGTTCCAAGATCGGTTCTTATGGAAACAAGTTTGAGATCAAGTTTGTTTTGAATCTTTTTCAACCAAATTAAAAATTCATCAAATGCCTCACTCTTGGAACTCAAGAAAAGTGCCCAAACAAACCTAGAATAATCATCAACAATGACACACACATAACGACTACCTCCTCTACTTCTAGTTCTCATTGGTCCACATAAGTCGATATGCAAAAGTTGTAATGGGCGAAGAGTACTCACAATTCTTTTAGACCTAAAGGAACTTCTAACATGTTTACATCTAGCACATTCATCACATACTTTATCAAAGTCAAATTTCATGTTAGGAAATCCTTCTACCAAGTCAAGTCTTTTAAGAGTATTAAGAGTTTTAGCACTAACATGTCCAAACCTTTTGTGCCACAACCAAGGATCATTTTTCATTACACTCATGCATGACATGGTATGACCGGATAACGTGTTTAAGTTGGTTAAGTAAACATCTTTGACACGTCTTCCTTCGAGAATAATTTCATGAGTTGTGGCATCAATTATTCGACACAAATTAGCACTAAATTCCACAATATTACCTTTGTCACAAAGTTGAGAAATGCTAAGGAGATTATGTTTCAAACCTTTGACAAGCCGCACATTGTCGACACAAAGTAACGATGACTTACCGACCTTTCCCATGCCTATTATTTCACCTTTCTTGTCGTCGCCAAAAGTTACCTTGCTACCATCATAAGCTTCTAGTGAGAGGAATTGGCTTCTATCTCCCGTCATGTGACGAGAACATCCACCATCCAAGTACCAATTGCGGCCGCCTCTCACCAAGCCCCACACAAGATTAGACTTTGAGTTTAGGAACCCAAATAAATTTGGGTCCCTTTTTATCCTTCACATTTCGCAACAAATCTTTTCGAATCCAAACTTGTTTTACAACCTTAATATTTTTGTTAATGTCACTATGTCTTTTCTTGCAAGCATTAAAGACATGACCAGTTTTACCACAATAGTTGCAAATGATGTACTCGGGAAGACCAACATATTTCCTTCTTCTAAAGTCGATTTGAGTTGGATCCGGTTTTCTGAGGCAACAGTCGGACTGACTGTTCCATTTGAAACCAAGACCGGCAGTTTTATCACATCTCTTGGGCTGATTAGTGAGGAAATTTAAGACATTTTGACTTCCTTCCCATTTTTTAGACACATTCTTAGCCTCAACAAGTTCCTTGGTTAAATCATTGACTCTAGTGGTGAGATGTACAATCTTCTCCTTTTCTCTTTTAAGATCATCATTGTTTTCACTTTCAATGGACATTCTTTTCTCAACTATGATGTCACGGGTTTGGTCATTGAGTTTAGACACAAGGTAACCCATTTTCTCCTTTGACTCTTCGTACTTGGATCTCATTTTGACAAATCTTTCATTCAATTCCATGAGATTTTTCATCTTATCTTGAACATTAAGCTTAAGACTAGAAATACAATTTTCTAAATGAACAATTTTGGATCTAGATGAGCTACATTCGGGAGATTCATTTTGAAATTTGACAAGTTTTTCATGAAGCATTCTAATCTCCCTTTTGTAGGCATCTAAGTTGACTTTGAGACACTCATTCTCTTTAGATAAATTAGTGACTAGTTCATTTGACACTTCCTTGACATTGTCAGAGGCAACAGTCTGAGACACTGTTGTTTTAAGTTCTTCTATCTCATCAACTAAGTCATTAATTACACCTTTAGATATGGATTTTTCATTTGGAAGTTCATCACGTTCCTTAGTTATCATGGACATTTGTAAAATCAGAGTGGTATTGACATTTTCAAGATCAGAAACATCATTGGGGTTCGACCTAAGACACTCTAGTTCGTTAGACAACTCCTTGTTCAATTTGTTTACTCTTTTCACCTCATCAGAGGCAACAATCGCACTGTCTGTTGCCTTAAGTTCACTTTTAAGGTGATAGTTTTCTTGAGCAATTTCCTCTATTTCATTTTGCATGAGATCCAACTTTTCAGTTTGTGAACGACACTTATCAAAGAGTTTGTCAAGAAACTTACATACTTTTTCTTTGGAGTAAGTCCTAGCTTTGGCCTTTAGAAGTTTTACCTCATTGTCGGAATCGGAGTCGGAATCATCGGGATGAGCCATAAGACATCTAAGATTCTCGGTTTTAGAGGGTTTTGAGACTTTGTCCTTGAGACGACTTGTAATACACATTTTAGCCTCTAATTCCTCCTCGATGATTTCATCGTCCTCGGAGTCGGATATTCCCCATATGGCGGACATGACTCGGTTTTTGTAGTCCTTTTTAGCCTTATCTCGCTTATCTTTGGACTTAATCTCATCCCACTTAGGACATTCTTTAATTTGATGTGATTTGTCACCACATTTAAAGCATCCAATAGTGGTGGAGGGTCTTTTCTTTGGAAAGCGTTTTTTCGTGTAGTTATTGTTGAACTTTTTATGACCATGGCCATTCACCATTCCAACTAAGTTCCTAGAGAACAAAGCAAACTCATCTTCTTCTTCATCCTCATCATCAATTGAAGAGGATGCTAAAGCAAGACTCTTTCCCCTTGAGGATTCACTAGAATGCTTATCGAGATTGAACTCGTGAGCCATTAGTGATCCCATTAGTTCATGAAGAGATAGAGTGGATAGATCTTTGGCTTCCTCTATGGCGGTAACCTTAGGTTGCCATTTAGTGGTAAGACTACGAAGAATTTTTCGAATGATGTCCTCGGACTCGAAATTTCTTCCTAGGCTTTTTAGTTCATTTATAATACACGAAAAGCGAGATGAAAAGCTATTTATGGACTCGTACTTTGACATGTGAAACATCTCATATTGTTGCATGAGAAGGTCAATACGGTGTTTTCTAACGTGAGACGTCCCTTCATAGACAAGTACAAGGGAATCCCAAATTAATTTAGCCGTAGGACATCCGGAAATCCGACTCACTTCGGCCTCACCAACACACCGTTGAAGAATCGACATCGCTTTTGAGTTTTTCTCGGCCAATTTAAAATCGTTTTCATTGTAATCTTTCTCATCTTTGACCTTAGTAAAACCCGTAAGGATGTCGGTTTCCTCAATAGTAAGAGGTCCGTTTTCGATGATTTTCCAACATTGATAATCAATACTTTTAATGTAATGCTCCATTTTGAGCTTCCACCATCCAAAATTCTCACCGGTAAAGACCGGGATCTTGGAGTGTTTTGAGGGATCCATTTCCCAAGATTCAAACTCTAAGGTGATAAACCTCTATCAAGAGCACGAGGCTCTGATACCAATTGAAGAGTTTAGGATCCCAAAGTACCTAAGAGGGGGAGGGGGTGAATTAAGTACCTTTTAAAAATTTTAACTTAACTTAATTGATTTAAGTTAGTTAAATGAAATGATATCTCAAATACCTAACACAACCTCTTTTAAATGAAGATTAAAAGAAGTGTCGTTGGTTATGATGAAGGCAACAGTGTAACGGATCAGTAACTTGTTGTCTTTGTATAAATCGTAAACAACGGACCAACGTGATAAAGATATAGTATCGTTGTCAAGATAATAAAAACGACAAACTAAGAATTGCGGCGGAAATAAATAAACGAAATAAGTTCAACACAATCAGTTTTGAATTGGTTCGGCCTACACTCTATAGGCCTACGTCCAATCTACTTCTCATTAATAATTTGATAATGTAATTAACTCTAACTACAATTATTCTATTACAATGAGATCCCCACAATCTACTCCGATTGTGCTACTCAAGAAACTACTCCGTTTCTTTAAGCTCTATCTAGTTCTCAAATAGTTATAGGATCAAATATCTCTAAGTTGTTCACTTAAGAACGGGAGAGATCAATTTTCGATCAACTAAGAGAAGAAAGATATTAAGCTAAGCCATACTTAAACAAATGAACCATTTTTGAGACTTGTAAGAAATATGAAAAACTTGCAATTTAAAAGATTTTAAATACTTGAAAGCATTAAGGGTTTTGCAAAGGTTTTCAATTTCTTTCTCAGATTTTATAAGCTATGAAAGTGTGTTTTATGCCAAGAAGGAGCATCTCTTTATATAGAGGAAGAAGGGTGGAGTTTACTTTATATTAAATTAATATAAAGTAAATCAAGTTTAGCAAGCCACAAGTTTTCAGTCAAAAGCATTTTCCTTGCACCAAAATGGGTAGTCAAAAAATCAAGCAAGAAAAGTTTTCTTTTCTTCTTTGCCAAGAGTCACACATGTGAGTGTGTGACTTGGGCAAATAGGGGAAGTCTTTAAAAAGCTTTAAAAAACACAAACTTAGAATCTTAACTTGTTTAGGCAAAACTTACATCTTACTAACTAATCTAATTACTTAAATTAGTTAGATGAGATGCCACAATTAAATAAAAGAGAAATGTATTCCTTTTGAAAATAATGGTTCATCCGTCCAGGAAGGTAACAGTGGGCAACACTGTTTCCTCAGTATAGCAAAGTTAATATTTTTCTAACTCGAACCTATGGACCCTTAAACAATACAAGACGATCTTCATCCTTGGCTTCATTCTACTTTGATCATCATCAATCTTTGTAAATCCTATTAAGAAAACTTAAGAGAAACATTAGTAACATTTGGTTTGTCATCATCAACACAATAAGCTCAACACTAGTTACCAACAAATTTTTAGGTTGCTCTCTTTGGGAGATAGGGTGACAAGGTTAGCAATCTTTAATCCCAAGTTCACTTTTACTAGAAGGAGAAATTATGATAAACAAAACAATGGTTGTTAAAATAGGCAACAATTATGAAGAAGATGCAGCAACACTATAGATCAAGAGAGAAAGAAACAATGAACATGAATATAGCAACAATTATGTACGGTGGAGTTTGCAGACTTTGGATGTCAACTAATAAATGTGTTGTTTTTAGTTGACAGTTTTCCACATATAAATTTTTAACGGAGAATTGACGGTTTAGAGATAGAGAGGTCCTTAAGGAAAAAATATAATCGTACAAGTCCTTAACGGGAAAAAGAAGCAAAGTTGGGGTCCTTATCTTAGGCTTAACTCCATGTGAAATTATAGGAAAAACAATTTCACGGGTGAGAGACAATTATGCATCTCCGTTCAAAATTCACCACAATTTTTTAAATCTACCTCTTCATTCATAATAATACATTATAAATATCATTGCGAACATAAAAAATGCTACATTTTAAAAACACCCTTGTCAAAAATTATACATAACCTAAAAAATGAAGACATCATTAGTTTTATTCCTTAGTTTTATATTCATGTTGGAAACAATTTTTGCCGGTGAAGCAGCAAGCCCAGAAGTTATTTACCCAAATCCAGTAATTCCGTTACCCAAGAGTCAAGATGGGGTTAATTTACGACAGGGAGGAGTAAAAATGCCGAAATTTACCGAGGAGCAAAAGAAATGTTTGGTGTCATTTGCTACAAAGGGTACGCACTCGTGTAAAGAAGATTTAGCGAGCTCTTTCGCAACTAAAAAAGTTAGCATAAGGCCCGCTTGTTGTTCTGTACTTAGTGGTATAAAAGAATCGTGTAGGAAACCGGTTTTTTTCCAAGATTCGGCTTTTGCTGAGCAAGTGTCAAAGCATTGCGCGTCTGGTGGAACTGCACCTGCGCCCGACTCTGGGTTTGAGTCTAAGGGCGGATATGGAGATGGGTCGTTCAGTGATACAACTGGAGTAGTTGCCCAAGGGCTCCCTGATGGACCGAGTTCCTTTGGGTTTTTGGGTGCTGCTTCCGGACCTAGACCAGCTGATAAACCAAGTTCATATGGATTTTCCGGTGGAGCCGGTGGGCCTATTAGCGAAACCCCAAGCCTAAGTCATGCTTAGTATTACTAATCCACAATTTTTTTTAATTGTCTAATTACTACTCCATATACTCCAATATCCGATAATCAAAGTAACACATATTTATACAGGCATGCTACCATGTTATGATCTTATTACCATCAAACCTGTAACATTTTCTTCTCTTTTCTTTTATTTTATCTTTTAAAACATTCAATTTAAGTTTCACTTAACTATAAAACGCCTTTACTGCTATTAATTATAAATAACCAAAAATCAATTACTTAGTACTGCTCCCTCCATTTCAAGTATTTACTTTTATTGTTAATAATTTTTCAAAATATTACATTTTCAACCAAACAAATTAATATATAAATAAAATATTCATAATCAAAGAACATTATTATTAGATATTAGAGAACATTAGAGATACAAGATGAGATTCAACATTTGACCACTGACCGGTCATTGAAAGACCAAGAAGAAGATTCACACCTCGACTCCAAAAATGGCCCTTTAGGTGTGTTTGGATTGAGGTATTTGGAGAGAAAAGAAAGGGAAGGAGAGTAGGGGATTTAAAATCCCTTATTTGGATAGCTAATAAGGTGGCGGGAAATGGAGGGGGAGCGATTTGGAGAGATTTAATTTTCCTCTTCCAAGCATAATCAAAATCTCTTCACAATAGGCAAGATTTGGAGTGAAATTGTATCCAAACAACCACACTTCATTCCCCCTCCCCTTCCCTTCTCTCCCTTCCCCTTCCCTCCTTCCCCCTCTCCTCCCTTTCTCTTCACTTTTGCTATCCAAACACACCCTTAAAGTTGACCTTACGGATAGATATGACTTTAAAAAGCTCACTTTTTCGATCAATTTGTTTCCTTTGTTGGCCGTGACTTGTCAGTTGTCAACTGTCATGACTCTACTTTGGATATGCCTCGGCTAGACCTTGACTACGTCTTCTCGACTCTTAGGGTATGTTTGAATTGAGTGATTTAGAGGGAAAAGAAAGGGAGGGAGAGTGGGAGATTGAAAATCCTTTGTTTGGATAGCAAATAAGAAAGGAGGGAAATGGAGGGGGAGAGATTTGGAGGGTTCCATTTTCCTTCCTCCAAGGCAAATTAGAATCTCTTCACAATAGACAAGATTTAGAAAGAAATTGTATCCAAGCACCCACTCCCCTTTCATTCCCTTATTTGCTATCCAAACAAGGGATTTTAAATCTCCTACTCTCCCTCTCTTTCTTTTCCTTTCAAATCTCTCAATCCAAACACACCATTAGGATGGTTTACTAGTTCTAGCTCCCATATACTCGTTCAGCTGTGTATCACCCAGCCCGGAGAAACCAAATTTGCAAGGGCATTCGCAAACTACAGACACTGCCGTTTACCCGGCCTGTCGGTCCAAAAAATAGGTACAAAAAAAAAAAACTGCTATCATTAACTACAAACGGTGAGGATCTCGCTCACTATCTGAGTTATGCCTATCATACTCTCGTCCTCGACTTCTTCCTACACTCGTACAACCGGGATTTGCATTTGAAGAAGGACGCCAAGTGGGATTTTGATGACTATTCGACGCATTTCTTGAGGGCCAGAAGCTACCAGTTTGACCTCCCCTGTAATTAGCTTCAGGAGGCGATATTCTCAGGCTTCCCAATCTTGTATTCACATTTGAGGCACAAGTAGTCGACATTGTGCTTCTGTTTGAATCCGGTGCTGATAAAGGATGCTGTTTGAACCATCCTTGAGAAGCAGTAGAATTAGCAGATTGGCCATAACCTATTTGACTTTCCTGGTTTGGAGAGCAATTACTGTAAGGTTCGGAAATGTTGAAATTATTTCCATTCCCAGACCACGATGAGTTACCATAACCACCGTAACTTTGCTGGTTTTGAGGGCGATTACCGTAAGATTCAGAAATGTTGAAATTGTTTCCACTCCCTCTACTGGTGCCAGACCTCGATGATTGACCATAACCACTGTAACTTAGCTGATTTTGAGGGCGATTACTGTAAGGCTTGGAAATGTTGAAGCTATTTCCATTCCCTCTACCAGCACCAGACCAACCGGTTCCAGCATGTTTGTGCATCATTGCTTCATCAGTTCCAACTTTCTTGGGGCATTGTTGCGCTTGAGTACTATATCTACTCAATAGAGTGATCATGAGACAACATCAATTTATAATGTTTCAATCCCAAGACCGTCTCATACGAAAAATTGTACATATAGAAGAAAACGAGTAAGCAAATTGTTCTCATACCTAGTGCCAGGCTGCCTTCCCGTCCACTCATGCCAGATCGGTATCTCCTCAATGTCATTCTCGGATACAGTCTGCATATGAAGCGACAGTTATAGCAACTAACACTAATTAGATAACGACAAATGACAATTTGATACACCTACTTCATGTTTGTGTACCTTTTCGGGGAGTTGAACACCTTCTAACAAGCAAGGTGGTAGTACATTTGCCATAGGCAACTTAAAGTTGCAACACCTAGAGAAAACATCCAAATGAATACATTTTTTTCTGAAATACAAAAGTTGAAGGTGCGACAAACATTAAAAATTTAAGCTTACATAATGTAATAGGATCTTGCGCATTCACAATATTTTGAAATTTCACTTTCTTTTCCGAATGCTGAATAATGTAGTCAAAGATAACTTCCGCACAACTACAACAACATCATTACCCCAGTGCCTCAATGGCTCCCGCAAATTGCGGGGTAGGGGGACGGATGTCTGTGATCTTACCTTGTGTTAGAACACAAAGAAAATTTCCGAATGACCCAAGATTAAAATTGCGTCGAGAACTGCATCGAAGGAACGCCACTTCATAAAAGAAAGAAGCGCAGCCACTTTAGTGAACCATTTTGATTTATTCCATTATAATCCTAACCAAAGTGTAATGAGTTTTTGGCTCCATTGGAAATATGGAAACAACTTCCGCACAACTATGCAAAAAAAAAGGCGGAGTTTCAGTAGCAAAGATCAATTTTAACTTGTTGGAAATGCTAGAGTTTATTTGTCCCACATTGATAGAATAAGAAACTTTTCTTGTGTTTATATACCAAGTGCCCTTCTACTAGGCACTTGTTATTATGGAGGATAATATGTACTCTCCCCACATGCGCGCCGCTGCCGTCCGGCTCAGCTCGCACGCGCTGTGGGGTGGAGTCTGCTTTGTTTTTATAACAAATAAATTTTTTCTCGTCTTATTTTTTGATCCGTTGCACTGCACACTTCGTGTTCTGTGTTGTCTGCCTTGAGAATTTACAACTCTCGTTTTCTCACAAAGTCAATTTTGAGAATTGTAACTTTAATTTAATTCTCATCAGTTTTTGGTCTCCATTTCTACTATAAATAAGACGATTTTCTGGCTTGTCAATCATCCAATTTTTCATTTCTACAATTTATACTTTCTCTCCTTGTTCCTTATAAAATCTGAGCAACAACTTTCGAGTTCCTACTCTTTCAATTGGGTGCAAATTGGAAGAGCTCTATGTATATCTTGGGGAGCGCCGTTCTCATTTGGACAGCACCGTGTCGAGGGCGATTAAGCTTCTAAGGCAATGGCCTCCATACCATGACAAACAGAGAAGTTTTTCTAATCCATTTTAGTTCGTTGTTTTGCCCTTGCAGTAACTTTTATTTCCAACAATTTAGAAGCTTAATTTGTTACTGTTGTTGGAGCTTGTGTCCTCCACAGTTACTGTGATAACATATATAAATTTCTTATAGGTTCACAAGGGTATACTTAGTATTTTATCAGTTGATTAACGTTTACTTAATAATGGTTGACTTCCTAGAAGTTTGACGTTATTATCATACTGATGGCGGTGATCAACTGGTCCCTAAAAGTCACACCTAAAGGATGTGTTTGAGAGATGTGATTGTATGAAAATATAATCACATTGATGCCTTATATGACTAAAAGGTTAGTCCATGTATTTGACTAAACAAAAGTCAATGCGATGATGAGACGATTATTTAATACAATTAAATAATACCAAATTTAGACGAATTAATTGTTAATTCGTAAATTGAATATAAACCGTTATATTTAATTAATGTATACAATGTTAGCTTAAACGAATTAAGATGTTAATTCGTAATTAAACGTAACCAGTTATATTTAATTAGCGAATTATAAATATGTTATATTTATAGTTAATGTATATATTATGCGAAATTGTCATAATAAAATGTTGACAGACCGGTATTAATAAATCGACTACAAACTATTGTGTATAGACTTATTAATACATGTCGACATAAATTGACAATTAAGATAATTAATACACATTTATACATTTAGAAAACCAACCTAAAATAAGAAGATATTTTTCTCCTTATTTTTGGTGGTTGGTGGAAAAAACCGAAATAAGAGAAAAAGGGAAGAATAATATCTTCCCCTAATCATCTCATTTACACGGTTTTAAGTAGGGCAAAAGGGAGATTATTTTCTCTCATTCTTTTGACCTAATTCTATCATCACAAAACTAAAAACCCTAAAAATAAATCATTAATTTTGGGGGATCTCATTCTAGCAAATTGAGAGGCATTTCTCAAAGCATTTTGGGTGCTGTAATATGGATTTGATATTTGTTCTTTGGCCAAATTTGTTAGGATTAAAGGTTAATTCTAAATCTCTATTCTTTTTGTTTATGTAATTTCATTTATGTCTAGCAATTTCATATTTATAGTTTCGTTATAATCCGAAATTCTTGATGAAGTATACTGATTCTTCCTACAAGTGGTATCAGAGCATAGGCCACGAAATTATTTTATATGATTTTCATAAATGAATTTAAACAAAAAATTTGAAGAAATTTTTTTTTTATTTCGGCCGAATAAAAAAAAATTCTGCCGAGTTGTTTTTTTTTCGGTTTTGATGCTTTTGTTTCCATTTGATTTATTCATATTGTTGTTTTAATTAGTTAAGATGATAATATGATAAATTTGTAGATGTTTTGATTTAATGAGAATTAAATTAAAATGGAAATGGAAATTGTTTCATTGTTGGCAATTTGTTTTTGTTATATAGTTTTGGCATAGAAGTTAATTTAATCATGTTCAAATCAATTATGATGAATCAAATATACAGATAATCGATTTAATCATAATTTGGGTATTCATTTTAAGAGGTTAAATTGAATAATCTAGTTTGAATCCATTTTTAAATTAAAAGATGATGTTTATGCCGATCTTGTTATATTAGCAACATTAAACTTTTTGTCCACATAAAATTTTTTTTTCCGAGAAAAGTAAGAAAAAAACGGCTGAATGCCGTGGGTTATTTAAAAAAAAAATGGTTTTTTTTGTTTTTAGGGCATAATGCCGCAAGATATAAAAAAAAATTGCTTTTTGTTTATTTTAGGGCATAATGCCGTGTGCATTGAAAAGAAAAAAAAAAACTATTTTTTTTTTGTTTTTTTTGAAATGCCGAGAGCCTTTAATAAAAAAAAAATTGTTTATTTTTGGCCAATAATCTTTATACATTATTTATAATGTATGATTGTTTGTTGTGAAAAGGTTCACAAATTATAGATACCCAATTATTTTAAAGCAGTTTAAAATAATGTTATATTAATTCATATTATAGGTTAATGTGAATTAAGACTGGAATTATTGTGAGTAATTGAGGAATTGTCACATAATTTGATCATTTAAATAGGTGGTTTGTATAAATTACTCTACATAATTAAGGAATTATGTCTTGAATGTTTAATTTATACTTGATGCATTTTATTTAGTTGAATGAATCGTTGAATGGTTTTATTTACGTATTTTTGCAATCGTTGTAATTTGTAATACCTAGTGTGGCCTTAGTTAATTATGTTTTCGTAATGATGGAAACATAATTTTAATGTAATTTTGAGATCTCGTATCTCCATTTTGGTTTTCTTTAAGTATTATGGTTTTGAAATTAGAATGTAAATAGCTTTATTTTGTAATTCATTATTTGTAATTTTGAGAATACTAAAGATGGAGATTGGATTGCTCACTCCCGCTACATGGACCAAGATGGAACATCAAGACAAGCTTCTCGGGTCCAAGGATGGATTCCAAAGTTGTATTTATGTTCATTTTGATAGATAGGCCACACTAGGACTTTATTTTGTTTTACGTTTTTCCATTTTTATTGCTTTTCATTCGCATGATAATTAGTGCATCATATTCCGCCTAAACCAAACCACCTACTACTAATATGCATGAAAATTGACTCATATAGATTGAATGTTAGTTTTCATAGACATACAGATGTCACACAATTTTAAACCATCATCTTAGTTTATTCATTCACGCATGCTAGATATTAGTTCACTTAAAATGAATTAAAATAAAGTTGATGGGATCTTCCTCTAAAACTGAAATTGAGACTAGTCTTTATAGGCCAAACAGCTATGAATCCCTTCTTCCTCGGTAGGCATATAGGACCTTACTCTCCATATGACCCCTTCTACGTTGGGTAAGTAGTTTGTGTTGACTTAGTTTACCTCAACATTATAATCCGAAGAGTTTCTCGAGATTATGATGGACTATAGATAGAATTTACAGAAATTTATCAACCAAGAATTCTAAAAGTAGAATTAGCCAAAGGGTTGGCTTATTAATTTACAGATAATTGAGTCTTGGGATCATTTATATAATTCTTGAGGAAGGTCAATTGTATAAATGCTTGAGTCTACGCTTTATAAACAGTTTTGCATTAGACTTAAATCATAACGATGAGTATGCTTATTATATTTTTTTTCCTTTTCGCAGTGTAGAATTTGTTTTATATTGATAATACTGCTTTCAACAATGGCTGGAAATAATGATATCCCTATGCCAAGTGCCACACTTGGACGCGAGTCCTAGCTAAAAGTTTTCATGGACCACATGAATCAGTTCACACGACTGAAGAATGACGGGTCCAACTTTGCGGACTGGGAGGCATCATTGCGGAATGTTGCCATTGCTGACGGTAAGCTCAAGTACTTAACTGAGCCAATACCGCCAAACCCAGGCCCCAATGCAAGAGCTAACGAATCAATTGCTTATAGTGACTTCGTTATGGAAGCGGGTGCGATAAAGAGCGTACTCATTTTTGCAATGGAAACCAATTTGCAAAGACGCTTCATTGCCCAAGGTGCAAACAAGATTTTCACCACGCTCACTAATGAGTTCTCAAAAGCACCGAGAAACGTTACTTATGAGCATACCTGTCGCTTATTTGATGCGAAACTCCAGAAGGGCCAACCGGTTAGCCCACACATTCTTAACATGATTGAGAATGTCGAGAAACTGGAGGCACTTGATTGCAAAATCAGTGAGAGCATAGTCATTGACCGAATGCTTCATTCACTTCATGATGGTTTTGCCCTCTTTAGGGCAAATTACTACATGAATGACATGAAGAAAAGTCCTCATGAGCTACACTCACTTCTCGTACAGACCGAGAAGGATATGAAATTGAGTGGGAGCATAAAGCAAGATGTTCTCATGATTTCCAACAAGAATAAGGGTAAGGGTAAGGCTCACGGCGACCTAACTGTAGGAAAGTCAAAGTTTAAAAAGTCAGGAAACGGTAAGAGTGGGCCTGGTGAGACTAGTGGCTCACTAGGCAAGGCAAAGAGCAAGGACGGTAACGTTGAGTGCCACCATTGTCACAAGACTGGGCATTGGAGGAGGAACTGTCCCGTGTACCGTGAGGACATAAAAGCAGGTCGCGTCACTCCTGTTGGTATGTCATCTTATATTCATATGATTGAGATTAATCATACAAGTTTCGGAACTTGGGTACTTGATACTGGTTGTGGTTCTCATCTGTGTAATCATTTGCAGGGCCTAAAAAAAATCACACCTCTCGTAAAGGGTGATGTGGACCTGCGAGTCGGGAATGAAGCACGAGTTGCTGCAATCTCAATGGAAACATACGTAATCCAGCTCCCTAGTGGTTTTGAGTTATATTTATATAACTGTTACTATGTACCCAGTTTGTCTAAGAATATTATTTCTGTTTCCGTACTTGATAAAGACGGTTTTTTATTTTCAATAAAGGACAATAGCTGTATTTTCTATTTTAATGAAATGATTTATGGCAAAGCAGTTTCCATGAATGGAATTTACATCTTAGATCAAACCACAGATATATGACATGTGAATAATAAGAAATTAAAGGTTGGTGACAAAGATCAAACTTATCTATGGCATTGTCGAATGGGACACATAAATGAAAAACGTGTAAAGAAACTCATCGAGAATGGGACTATTCTCGCATTCGATTTTTGTACATTTGGCACGTGTGAATCATGTCTTATCGACAAAATGACTCGAATTTCCTTCAAAGGTGTTGGAATGCGCGCTAGTGACCTATTAAGACTCATACATACTGATTTATGTGGACCTATGTCAATCACCGCTAGAGATGGCTATAGATATTTTATCACTTTCACGGACGATTTGAGTAGATACGGATATGTCTACTTAATGAAGCATAAAAGTGAGTCCTTTGAAAAATTCAAGGAATACCAGAATAAGGTTGAGAACCAACTGGGAAGAAATGTTAAAGCACTCCGTTCAGATCGGGGTGGCGAATATCTTTCAAATGAGTTTGTTCAACACCTTAAAGACTGTGGAATAGTTTTACAGTTAACTCCACCTGGAACACCTCAATTAAATGGTGTGTCCGAACGGAGAAATCGAACACTACTTGATATGGTTCGATCCATGATGAGTCACACGGTAGTACCTGATTCATTATGGGGCTTTGCTCTTTTGTCTGCTGCTCTTATACTTAACCGAAATCCGTCTAAAGTTGTCGACAAGACTCCATATGAAATGTGGAAGAGAACGACCCCTAACTTGTCCTTTATTCGGGTTTGGGGCTGCGAGGCTTATGTTAAGTGGAGACACGAGGATAAGCTCGGCCCGCGATCGGTCAAGACATACTTTATTGGTTATCCAAAAGGAATGTTTGGTCATTAATTCTATTCGCCTACCGAACATCGAGTTTTTGTTGCGGTTAGTGCAAAGTTCTTAGAGAAAGAATTTCTCGAGAACAAGTCAAGTAATAGAACCTTCGAGCTGTCGGAGATTCAAGAACCAACAACCGAGGAACAGATGGAGGAAGTTGTTCCTTCAACTGATGATACGGTTAATATTCCTCAGGAATCTAGGAGGTCGGGTAGAGTCTCTAATCTTCCAGACAGATACATTGGTATGATCGAGAAAAATGACGTTTTGCTCCTAGAGAGTAACGAACCCGCTACCTATAAAGGTGCTATGGCTTGAAGCCATGTAATTCGAGATGGACTCCATGTATGAGAATGACGTATGGGATCTTGTTGATAACAAGGTACGACCTCTTCAGTGCAAATGGCTTTACAAAATAAAGCATTCTGTAGATGGGCAACCAGATACCTATAGGCACGACTAGTGGCAAAAGGTTTCACTTAAGTGCACGGATTGCATTATGATGAAATTTTTGCACCCGTAGTTATGCTGCATTCCATTCGGATAATCTTATCGATTGCCGATTTTCATGACTATGAAATTTGGCAAATGGATGTGAAAACCGCCTTCTTAAACGGTTATTTGGAGGAGGAGTTGTACATGGTACAACCCGAAGGTTTCATAGATCCTGAAAATTCTAAGAAAGTGTGCAAGCTTAAGTGTTCCATTTATTGACTTAAGCAAGCTTCTCGGAGTGAACTATGATAAGCATGAAGGGCACGTTATTTCCGTGGGAATGAAACGTTTTCCTGAGTTGTACTAGTTGATTATGGATTCGATACATTATCTTTTTCATATGCTATTTATAACTTCATCGTATTATTTCATATTTTGTTTTTCATGTGGATTGTACGACAACATTGAACGCTACATAGTGAACTGAATTACATTATATTTGTTTTGGTCCGTAATCGCCTACATGAGCTGATAACTCTGGCTATTATTTTGTGAAGTTGATTGATGGTGGGTTCAACGAGCCATAAGTCAAACATTTGGCTGATCGATCACAGATGCGAGTTATAACGATACCTCGTAGGACAAATTGTGACAACGTAATGGAGTCCTAAATGTTTAAAAACATCGGTGCCAGGTCGTGGATTGGACGTCCATTGTGTTCCTAGAGTCGATTCTTTTGACTATCGACTATCTCTTGAGATTAAGGCAGTTTTTGGGTGACTTTGGTTTCTTTCTCATGGTCGACCGTAACAGGAGGCTAAGCAGATTTTCACTGGGTCATTTCATACTATGCTTATATCTCAGGATTCGAGTTGAAGAAAATATCCAACCTTTATCAGGTTTAGTCATTTCTCAGGGCCACTCGAGGAGTTGTAACTGAAATGCATGGCCATGCTCGAATGATGATTCGTTTATCAGTTAAGTTACTCTCTAGTCGGGAAAACCACTCTTGATATTGATCACTTGTAAAATACGACCTTTGTGAATACGGATTTTGCAAATTGTTTTACATTGAGTGGGAGAAATTTTAGGATATGAGAATCGGTTATCGCACATACACTTGTGAGGACAAGTGGGAGTTTGTTGGAGCTTGTGTCCTCCACAGTTAGTGTGATAACATATATAAATCTCTTATAGGTTCACAAGGGTATACTTAGTATTTTATCAGTTGATTAACGTTTACTTAATAACGGTTGGCTTGCTAGAAGTTTGACGTTATTATCATACTGATGGCGGTGATCAACTGGTCCCTAAAAGTCACACCTAAAGGATGTGTTTGAGAGATGTGATTGTATGAAAATATAATCACATTGATGCCTTATATGACTAAAAGGTTAGTCCATGTATTTGACTAAACAGTTAGTCAATGCGATGATGAGACGTTTATTTAATACAATTAAATAATACCAGCTGAGACGAATTAATTGTTAAATTCGTAAATTGAATATAAACTGTTATATTTAATTAATGTATACAATGTTAGCTTAAACGAATTAAGATGTTAATTCGTAATTAAACGTAACCAGTTATATTTAATTAGCGAATTATAAATATGTTATATTTATAGTTAATGTATATATTATGCGAAATTGTCATAATAAAATGTTGACAGACCGGTATTAATAAATCGACTACAAACTATTGTGTATAGACTTATTAATACATGTCGACATAAATTGACAATTAAGATAATTAATACACATTTATACATTTAGAAAACCAACCTAAAATAAGAAGATATTTTTCTCCTTATTTTTGGTGGTTGGTGGAAAAAACCGAAATAAGAGAAAAAGGGAAGAATAATATCTTCCCCTAATCATCTCATTTACACGGTTTTAAGTAGGGAAAAAGGGAGATAATTTTCTCTCATTCTTTTGACCTAATGCTATCATCACAAAACTAAAAACCCTAAAAATAAATCATTAATTTTGGGGATCTCATTCTAGAAAATTGAGAGGCATTTCTCAAAGTATTTTGGGTGCAACAATTAGGAGAATATCGATTTGATATTTGTTCTTAGGCAAAATTTGCTAGGACTAAAGGTTAATTCTAAATCTCTATTCTTTTTTTTTATGTAATTTCATTTATGACTAGCATTTTCATATTTATAATTTCGTTATAATCCGAAATTCTTGATGAAGTATACTGATATTTCATACAACTGCTACTTTCATTTACTCACAAAATGGATTTCGCAACATCTAAAACTCTTCCTGATCTCTCCAAACTTGAACAACTTGATGGAACCAATTACAAAAGATGGTCCCAAAAGTTGCTGATATTTTTTGAACAACTTGAAGTCGATTATGTTTTGTTCTCCGACTGTCCTGAAGTACCCGAGGATTCTGATCAAACCAGTAAACTTGAACTAGACAAAATCAATTACGAAAAACATAACAAACTGGTTCGTGGTCAATTGCTTAGTCATATGTCTAATCCTATTTTTGATCTCTTTATCAATAACAAATCTGCGAAGTCTATTTGGGAGATTCTGGAAAAGAAATATGGAGCGAATGATGCTGGAAAGAAAAAGTATGTGGTCGAAAAATGGATTAGTTTCCAAATGGTGGAGGATCGTCCAATTATGGACCAGGTCCATGAGTATGAAAACTTGGTAACTGATATTCTGTCCGAAGGAATGAAGATGTGTAAAGTGTTGCAGGCTAATGTGTTGACCGAAAGGTTGCCCAAATATGGGGATGGCTACCGCAACCATCTCAAACATAAGAAGAAATATTTGACACTTGAGGAGCTCGTTGGTCATCTCAAAATTGAGGAGGCTAACAAATTGCAGGAAAAAGAAAACTTATCTAACGACGGTTTCAACAAATCTAATCTTGTTGAATCTTTTGTGCCTAAATTTAACAGGTCTAAAGGACATGGTGGGGGTGCTAAGAAATTCCAGAAGAAGCCGAATACACCAAATAAGAATGTCAACTTTAAGAAATCAAAAGATAACAAGTCTGAGAAAACCACTTGGGCATGTTACATCTGTGGCAAACCTGGTCACAAAGCCTATCAATGCAACCAACGTGCCGACCTTAGGAAAGACAAAAAGCCCCAAGCAAATCTGACCGAGGACAATGAAATTATTGCTGCGATGATTACTGAAGTGAACTTGGTTGGAAGCAAGACGGAATGGGTGGTAGATACCGGCGCCACTCGTCATTTCTGTGCTAACCGAGACATGTTCACTGATTTTGAGGTAACTTCTGACCATGTTTAAATGGGAAATGAATGTTCGTCTGAGGCGCTTGGTAAGGGTAAAGTTTTACTCAAATTGAATTCTGGCAAAACCTTGGCTTTACAAAATGTATTATTTGTGCCATCTTTGCGTAGGAATTTAATTTCTGGTTATTTGCTTAACAAGGTTGGCATTAAGCTTGTGTTTGAAGTTGACAAGCTTGTTTTAACCCGCAATGGCGAGTTTATGGGGAAAGGTTATTCTAGTGGTGGGTTGTTTGTTTTGGAAACCATTATTGAGATGAATAATAATGCTTCTACTTCTACTTATATTGTTGAGTCTTTTGATTTATGGCATGGTAGTGAATGCTGGTTCAATGAGAGGATTACAATTCAGAGGCATTTTACCTAATCTAACTAAATGTGACCATAAATGTGAAATATGTGTAGAAGCGAAACACTCCACTAAACCGTTTAAGTCAGTAACTGAAAGATCAACTGGACTACTCGAATTGATTCATACGGAATTAGCTGACTTTAGAAAAACGGAGAGTAAGGGTGGAAAACACTACTACATTACCTTTGTCAATGACTACTCTAGATATACGAGAGTATACCTTTTGAGAACAAAAGATGAGGCCGAACACAAATTTCTTATTTATAAGGCCGAAGTTGAAAACCAATTAGACAGAAAGATAAAGAAAGTCAGGTCAGACCGAGGAGGGGAATATGGGACAACTTTCTTAAAAGAAGTATGTGAACAAAACGGCATTATACATCAATCTTCTACCCCTTATACACCTCAACAAAATGGCATAGCTGAAAGAAAGAATATAAATCTTAAAGATATGATGAATGTTATGCTTGTGTCCTCTGGTTTATCTGATAATATGTGGGGTGATGTTGTTCTATCCGCTACTTATGTGCTTAATAGAGTACCTCACAAGAAATTGGATAAGACCCCATATGAATTTTGGTCCATGCAGCGGGAGTGAGCATCCGATTCTCCATCTTTGGTCTTCTCAAAAATTTCAATTTAAAAATTACAAAATATAAACCTATTTACATTCTAAATAAAAACTGTAATTACAAGGAAAAAACCAAAACGGAGATTCGAGATCTCAAAATACAACCAAGACCGTGTCCCATCATTACGGTAACACGTTCTACTAAGGCCACACTAAGTTACAACCGTTTGTAAAATTAAATACGTAATAAAAAAATATATATACATGGCATTCAAAAGTAACGATAAATAAAAATGCATCAACTAAAACAGAATTATTCGTGACATAATTCCGTAATTATGTTAAATTTATACAAACCACCTTTTAACGATTAAAATTATGTGACAGAACCGCTTCTATCAACTTAATTTTAATTCATGATAATCCGTTACTTTAAATTGCTTTAAAATAACTAAATGGTACGTAAGTGAACTGTTTCACTATCAAGCGAGTGCACAAAATCCGTATTATGTACATGTTATGGCCGAAAAAAAATAAAACACAAAATTTTTTTTTTCTTTCACGGCCTGACCGAGAGCTAACCAATTTTTTTTTTTTTTCTCAGCTCATGCCGTGAGCTTTAACAAACCAAACAAAATCGATTTGACAAAAACCAATTGCAATTTAAACATAATCCGTATTAAAATAAATCTACAATTGACAAGACCTTAACATATTGCTATAATTATCGTTTAAAATAACAATATGCAAAGAACAAATCGAAAAACAAAACAGATCAGCCGTGTATATACATTTCACGGTTTTCAATGAAGAAAAAAAAAACAGAAAACAGCCGAGAAAAAAATTTTCGGCCGCACGGTTTTCTATGCAAAAAAAAATTATCGATTCAAATCGTTTAATGAAAATCACAATGAAAAATTTACGTGGCCTCGCTCTGATACCACTTGTAGGGAAATATCCGTAAAATTCCCTTAAAATTAAGGATTATAACGCAAATTTAACATGTGAATAATTGTCATAAACGAAAACAAGAGAAAACTATAAGAGAATGAAATCAACCTCGGGTCCTTTGTGAATTCGGCCTAAGAACAGAAATCAATATAGATATCCTCCTAATCGTTGCACCCAAGACCGTCTGAGACTATGCCCCTTGTGTTAGAAATTACTCTCTAATTGCCTTGCAATATTGAGAGAGTTTTTGTGAGTTTTTCTGATGTGAGATCTAGGTTTTCAGAGAGAGATGCTCCAAAAACCTATTTTTTTTGCAAATGAAAATGCTTAGGTCAAAAGGAGAGAAAGACTCTCCTTTTGTTCTTCTTTGGTTCGGCCGTGAGTTTCCAAGAGGAGGGAGTGGACTTTCCACTTTCTCCTTATTTAACTCGTGGTCCGACTCGAATCGCTAAAATGTATATGACGGGTTTTAATTATAAATCGTCATCCGTCATCGGATATTAAAATATCAACTAGTAACATGACTCAGTCGATATATTAATACTTGTCCGACAATGACAATATTGTATAATTAATTAATTCAATATACATTAATTAAATATAATCGTTTATATTCAATTACGAATTAACTGCTTAATTCACCTTAACCATTATTATTTAATCCGTATTAAATAATTATCTCAACATCGCGTTTGACTAATTATTAGTCAATAACTCCGACTAATCGCTTAGTCATATTAGGCATTAACATGACTGTATTTTCATACCGTCACTGTGGACAAGGCCCTCGGGAATTGCGTCCGCGGGATCCACACTAGGCATAATCGACTCGAGGTTCTTTCGAATCGAATTAAGACAAATTAGAGTCGCCACCAAGTTTTTTTGGGAACTTGGAACCGTTCAAGTCAACTTTACACCTTTCATCGAAAAGCATAAAGCCAATCGACTACGAGTGATTAAAGATAAAGACTTGTACCCTATATCACTCGGTTTGAATGACTCTCGTAATCCAATGGTATTTAGACGGATCCACAAACCATAGATCTTGAGTAAGGGGTGAGGGTACGTGTTAGGAAGCCCATAAGGACACCTAACCCCGCCCGTCAATAACGGCCTCTACTAAGTCAAGTGTCGGATTTCAAACAAGGTCATAGCTACTACGATATATGATATGCAAACATCGTTTTAAAACCCTAACATGTGACAACAATTTCTATGTCGTTTTAGATGCAACTAAACTAACTTTGTCAAAGTTGTAATTTAGCATGTGGGTTGATTGATCTAACAACATGTAAAGCAAACAAACAAGGCTTGATGGGAATGGGGGAGCCGTGGGATCTACCTATTACAAACCAGGCATTTCATGCCGACACAACGATAAATTAAAGATACAACTCGATCTAAATACAATTGCTACATACGATACCATACACGACACATGGCCAATTCGGCCTAGGAAAACGCGCACAAAGGGGTGGCCCATGGCTCACATGACTCACGGCCTTGGGTCACTCCTCGTGATGTGTGCTTTCACTTAATCTCATCGAATTAGACATTGGGCTACGCACCAAAGCATGCATTAGCATAAATCGGGCCATGTTGTTTTAAACAACATGCGATTTACTACGCTCTTACATACATGGGGGCACAACCGTCTAACTAAACAAGACTAAGGTTTTTAGAAATCGTTTGACTCGATAAAAGAAAACTAACTACAAACAAGTTACAAAACGCGACTCAGTAAACACAAATTAATTACGAGATACAAACAATGAGACTAAGATAAAAAAGGAAAAAGAAAAGGGATACAAAAGACACGGCCAAACATGACCTCATACACGGCTATCCTAGTTCCTAGGTTAGATTCATTAGGTTAGATAGATTGATTGCGAAACAAGTTCGAAAACAGGCTAGAAAACAAGTTAGAAACGACGTTGATCGATTTGAAAAGATACCTTACAAATGCGCATTCTACACGGCCTAAAGGGGTCCAATTAGGTCAAGTTTGCTAATTAATTTGACTCATCGAGTGTTAATAAGAAGGTGCTAATCACGCACTCTTATACTAACGAGAAATTAGGTGAAAGAGAGAGAGATGCATTCAATTAAGTTACAGAATTGTTAGTTGATTTTTAAAGCGACGTCGATGTACCCTAATGTGTCTAATTAGGTTATCAAATTGATCTAATGTCATCTAAACGAGTTATATGTTAACAATCAGAGGTCATACTAACATGTGAATGGTCCTAGGGTGTGTCGAATTGGCCGAAACAAACAAAGGGTCAAAAACGAGGAGCGAAGTTAGAAGTTCGTTTTATTTATGTCCTACCTTGAACACGAGGATATGTAAATGAGTAGGGGGTGTACGACCGACTGATATAGCAGTTTCTTTCCCATCTCAAGTCAACGCGGGTGTTCATGGTGGTACTTTAACTCATACTCGGACTAAACTAGTTTCGTAGTTAATTAGAACAATCAATAAACAAAAAACGATAAACAAACAAAAACAAACTATAAAAAACAAGCATAAAAAAACGAAATAAAAGGGAGAAAGAAGAGGATTTGATGCACCCTCAACCTACATGTATCGTTGACACCGTCTTGGGTCATAATCGATGGTAGATTTTATCTCGAGAGGCCGTCGTCGACGAAGAAACAAAGCAAACAACACGTTTTTATCGAATCTGGACAGCAACTTTCAAACAGCGATTTCTCTCTCGTTTCACGGTGAAAATTCGATTTAAAAGATGCTTTGAAAACTAGAAAGAGAGGAGAACAGAGATCTTAAAGCAACCCCTGCTCTTTTTGAGTTATTGGGCACGAAAAACGAGCACAAACAGAACTGGACAGACAAGAAAAGCCGCGAAAACAGAGTGTATAACACTCTGTTTTTCGAGGGAATTCGTGTACTATCAAGGGCAATTTGGCTCGTAAATCTTTGTCTAATGTGTATATGGATGTTGTATGGTTAATTTTGAACAAGAAACTCGAGTTTTGATGGAGGTTTAAAGGAGGAACGAATTGTTTTTCGAAGAGGACACAGAAACTGTTCCAGTTTGGATGTCGGTTTTGTGGAGGGTTTTTGAGAGGCAATTAGGGTTTGTTTCTGGGGTTTAAAGCTTGTGAGTGACGGTAGGCTGTGTATAGAACTTAGAGTAATGAATGTATGGTGAAGGGATCGTATTTATAAGGAGTTAAAGTAGGTTAAAAGGGAGGAGAGGCAGACGGGCTCGGCTGAGCATAGCTGCTGTCCAGCAGCTTTTGGGGGGTTTTCTAGGGTTCGTATGGGGGGTTTTCTTGGTGATTAAGGTAAGGTAATATGGGTAGGATACTAGGGTATGGGTTAGGGTTAATGGGTACGGGTTTTGGTGGTATTTGGAGCGGGTTTTGGGCTCGGGATTTGAGCTGCGAAACAGGGGGGCTGCTCGTGTTTTTGTGCGGGCTGTTGGGGGTGATTTGGGGCATGATTTGGGCCATGGTTATGGGGTTCGAACTGGGTTTGGATGGGTCGAGGCTTAGGTTGGTTAGTGTACTCGAGATTCGTGCCAACTCGTAAAGAAAACGGGCTCAAAAACCGAGCTATAATCGAGCTCTAAAACACGTGTTCAAAACGAGTTTTTTTCAATTTTTAAATCGATTTTTCAAATCAATTAACACATTAAAATAAATGATTTTTCAAATCAAATATACTCATAAAATGATTTTTCAAATCAAATATTTATTTTATTTTCAATAAAATAAACTCAAGAAAATAAATTCAAAATAAAACAAAATAAATTGAAATCACCTTAAAAAAGACCTTAATTTAAATATCATTTAAATTAAAATACTCCGTCGACAACGCTCATTCTACATCGTAAAACGAACCCAAATAATGACAATGACAACTAAATAAATACATGTGTCCTATCATCATCGGGTGTTTGTCGGGTTCTCTATAAATTCCAATATCGACGGATACGGGTATCTACAGAGCCCCCACTTTGACTGAGGCTTGGACAAGGCGAAAGTCAAAGTATACCCCAGGTCCCTCTCGACCTGAGGATTCTGCGGGTCGTTTATAGTCCATTAGACTTGCGTATGTAAGCTCGCCAGCCATAAGAAGAGATCATACCTGAAACTTCGTTGGGGATTGACTCTTGCTTCTGTTGTGCCAGGTTATAATCGTTGGTCGTCGACCCATAAATTGCATATATGGTGGATTGAGCCTTATCCTTAGGCGCCTACGTATCCGTTTCTGACGGAATCAAACCCGCGTCGTAGTTCGGCAACTGCTGACACATGCCCAAAGTTTATCATCTGCTGGCGTATGTCCAAATTTCATCATCCGCTGACATTTGCCCAAAATTTATCATCTGCTGGCGCTTGTCCGAATGGGACGGGACTTTCCAAGGAGGTTGTCGCCGCTTTCATCATTTGCTTTCAGCTACGGAATTCTTCCATTTCATACTCTTGTATTGAATTGAATTTTATTAATGGATGTCATCCTTTTCATCTTGATAATGGTCTCTGAAGCCAACGGCTTCAGAGCCCCCAGTTTGTGATGGCTCTAAAGTCGAAGACTTTAGAGCCCCCAGTTGAAGCATATCCTGCTATATTTGCAACATAGAAAATATACGAGCAATAATCATCACTTAAGCACACTTGGATCATCGATCTTGAAGTTGGATCATTTGAAAGATTCGGTCATCGACCCGAAAATTGAATTTGAAAATTTTGAATGATTGGGTCATCGACCCGAAAATTGAATTTGAAAATGTTGAATGATTGGGTCATCGACCCGAAATTTGAGTTTGAAAGACTGGGTCATCGACCCGAAATTTGAACATGTTGAAAATTTTGAATAATTGGGCTATCGACCCAAAAAGATTCTACTACTTGGATCATCTATCCACAATTCGAAAAAAGTTTTTGAAATTTTGAAATTTTGAAATTTTTGAAATCGAACCTTGACGGGTGAGCATGAAATACGACTCAGACACTCCGTATGACTCGCAAACAACGTGGGCGTAGCCCGCTACCGTAAAACAAAAAAGGAAAATAAAACCCTAAGTGTGCACGGGTTTTAATTCGATTATTGACTTGTTGGGGGTAGAAATGTAAATTGGCCATTCTGGCACCAAAAGATAGCAAATGGGAATCACAAGGTCGTCGAACTTGGGACGGAGATATCGTATGGCATGGGCGTGCTCCCGAGGGCACATGGGAATCAAGATCACTTGGCATTGACAAGGTGGATTAAACTCACGGAGCAACAACGTTGGCTTCGCCCGACGCTAAACACAGACTGATCTTATGAAAGCACTTAGACATCACACATCACTCTTGTTGGGAACATTCTGTCACTCTTCTCCTCGCCTCCTTTCTTTTCAGCGAGTTTCATCATTTCTTGCCACCGCCTTCTTTCTTTTCAGCGGGCTTTTACTATTTTTTCTTCCACGCCTTCTTTCTTTTCAGCGGGTTTTTCATATTTTCTGTTCCCAACACAAACCCACATCTATGTGCCTCAGCATCTTTGCCTAAACCGTTAGATAAAGCTCATTCTGATACTTGATACTATTCATCTGAACCTATATCCTTATCCTAGCCTACATCGAGTGCTAAGACCGACTCAAACAAAGGTGGCTTCATTTGGACTTGGTTAAGACCCGTAAGAAACCGACAAGATGATAACTTGGATGATGGGTGGATTGAATCCCTTATTCTGAAGGACTGCCTACGTATTCGCGTGGAGCGAAATCAAATCCGACGTAGTTCGATCATGGTGCATAAACATGGCATTTTGATTGTGTGTACACACTTAAAGGTTTCACCTAAGGTATCATGTCGTATCCCATTCTAGCCTGTAAGGTACCGTTGTATCCCGTGTCTAGGGTTGGTACAAAAGGTTTTAATTCTTTGGGATGTGGAGCTTGGTAAAAATAGGTTCGTAAGGTAAACCATCATTCTGAAGGTTCGTTTTGTGGTGCTAAGGCCAAGGGCTATGGCTGCTGATATGGTTGGAATGGGTGTCTCGGGTTTGATGAAACCCGAGTGCAAATGGGTTGGAAAACAATGTGGGTTCAAATCTCCATATCTGGTCCCTAAAGGTCAAAAGTGTAACAAAGACAAGCGGAATGATTCTCAAAATTCCCGACTATCCCTTGTAACTGTCTCAGGAAGGACTTAGAGGGTAAAGAGGTTACTACTGACGCTTTTGGGCTTCGCCCATTGAACTTCAACTATGGGTACTTGACTTGACTTATGGCTTCCGTAACTTCGACATCCAACCAAAAGCATTCTGCAATAACTTCAACATCTTTTTTTTTTCTTTTTTTTTCTTTTTTTCTTTTTCTTTTATCACTTTTCTTTTTTTCTTTCCCTTTTTCTTCTTCTTTTTCATCTCTTCTCTTTTTTCATTTTTCATTTTTTTTCTTTTGCTTTTTTTTCTCTTTGAAAATGATCTTCTATTCATTCTCTTAGTCATAAATGGATACACCTTGAAAACTGGGCTTCGCCAACTAAATTGGGTAAGAACTAACAATTCCTTGTTAGAATGGGTTGGTCTCTTCTCTCTTCGAGAGGGGATGATTATATGGGGAAAAGGCTTGCCTTCCATCATCGATAGGGGAAACAAGGAGCTAGTCCGGGTTCGTCCTAGAATCATCTAAAAGCCTGTCATAAGCCTGGTTTTGATGGAGGTTTTCTACCGCCAGACATGGAATAGGTAAAGGAATCAAACACGGGATCCTAGTGTATCTTACATTTTGAAATGGGACATATTTCTACCCCAGGGATGCCTTTGAGTGTGCTGTGCATTTTATCATGCTTTCAGAATGATTGAGGATTGAAAACAAGGCAAATTTGGAAACGAAACTGCAACTTTTTTATTGGAATGAGAAATGCTTAACAGACTCGAAGGAACGATTCCTAGGCCACATCATAGGTCATCGCCGAACAAACGACTCAAATTCAAGAAAAGAAAGTTCTAGACTCGACTTGACTAAGATAAAAAAAACAGATCCCGACTCATAATTTCAAATCTGGTCATGAGCTTTCCCTTGTTCAAATCGGCTTAGATGCTCGGCTCTGGTCCTTGATCCCTTTGATGGTCTGCCTCCATCCCGAGGTAGTCCTCTGAGGATCTACGCCAGTGATGAAGGTTGGTGAATCGAATTGTCTTTTATTAACTTCGTTAACGAGAGGAGTACATTCTAGGGCAAGACTCCCGAATCGAATTTCATTCTTCGGGTTTGGCAAGAATTCAGAGCAATCCAAAAATATTGTCCCGATAAACACCCCTTTCAAGTGACATGGGCGGATAAGATGGGAATAATCGACATTGTCTTCGACAGAAACAAAGTTGGCGTGATCGCCAAATGGATTGGTGATGTTATTGGGTTTAACAGTTGGGATCGGGAGTGTTCCATTCTCGATCATGTCTTGGATTTCGTGCTTCAGTCGATAGCACCTTTCAGTATCATGGCCTTTCCCTTGATGAAAGGCACAAAGAGGCATTTGGTTTATACCATTTACCTTGTTGATCGGCGGGAGGGTCCTGAGTTGGACCAATGGGCTTGACTTTCCTTGGGCCATGAGCCTTTGGAGAGCGTAGGCGTAAGTGCACCCGATATCGGTGAATACCCTCGGAGCTTGGCGCGGAGGCCTTTTTGATTGTCCATCTAAGAGATTGACAGTTTCAACAAAGTGGGCCGCTGCTGGTGCTTTTGCTTTAGATGACGAGGCCCCTTGGTATCCTTTTGGCTTCTCAGCTTCAGCCAGTCGGACATCATCCTCTACCTTTATCCCGATTCTTATCTCTTTGAAAGAACCAAAATTCTGGTATTTCAGAGCATTACGGTAAACAGGTCGTAAATTCTTCACGAACTTATCTACCATTTCCACTTCATCAGGCTTCTTAGCTAGTTTCACGCTTTCAGCGCGCCATCTTGCGAGGAATTCAGTAAAGCCCTCTTTCTCCTTCATGTCATCACTTCCAAAGTCCTTATGTTGGTTTGAATCTCAACATTGTCGGCATAGTGCTTACAGAACTCCACCGTAATATCTTCGAAAGTGGGGAAGTTCTTGAGGTCAAGATTATAGAACCACGCCTTCGGGTGTTCACCCAGAGATTGGGAAAAAATTTCAGAGAGCATGTCCGCAGGTACTCCCTTCAGTGCTAAGTACCCTTTATAGGCCTTAACATGGTGGACTGGATCTTCGGTGCCCTTGAACTTTGGGATGTCAGTGAGTACCATGTTCATGGGCAACTTATCCTAAACTGGGGCATAGGCCCTAACATTCTCATAGTGGATGTTCTTCCCCTGGGAGAGTTTCAAACGGTCTTTGATGAACTTGAACTGTTTCTCTAGATCAGTCAGAGGTGGGGTAGATAGAGGGGAATCTTCACCCAGCTTAGATTCGATTGCATCCATTCGGGTCATCATGAGGTTCACGGCCTCAGTGAGCTTGTTAACAGCATCTTCCATTGCTTGACGTCGGGTTTTGGGCGGCCTTTCTACAAGAAAACCCCGGACCGAGTCAATATTTAAAGTAAGAGCCCCTGCACACTTAAGGACACGACACAAACTTGACTCAAGCAAAGACTCGACTTGAGACTGACTAACCAAAGGTTCGACTCACGGTTGGATTTAGACCTTGATTCATTTTAGACTCGACAAGACGACATGACTCAAGCTATCATAGCTCGATTCTAAACTGGACTCGGTGTGACTAAACCCGTGATTGGACCAACATAGTCCTTAGGTTCGAGTGAAACGTCCTAAAGGGCCTAGCTTGGACGTGTCTGTGGACTATCCTAGACCAAATGGTCGACCAACATGACTCAAAGCCCAAGAGGTGAGCTTGGGTGACCCAACAGGGTCATGTTCTAGACTCTTAGAACGAAACACACCCGGCCTAACACGGCCATGACCCGGACACGACTCGACGCATTTCATGCTTGGTTGAGGTTCGAGAGGCATTTTGGATTGATTTGAAAATGAGATTTGAAATGGGCAGCATGCCGGCTATAAAAGCTTATTTTGGCCGAAAATTCTAGTTCTATTTGGGCAGCATTCCGCGTTTTTGAAAATCATGCTAAGTTTGAAAGTAAGTTGTTCAAAAGTTCGGTTTTGAAATGGACATGGAATTTTCGAAAAGACTCGGGAAAACAACTTGCACATTGTCATTCTCATGTTATAAGGATGTATGCTCCTAGACATCTCTAAGTCTCGGCAAGTCTTCTACAAGAAGGTCTATGCCCTCCATCCTTTTGCGGTCTTATAGAGCAAGGGCCTTAAGGTAAAGTACCTAGAAGAGCGTCCCCACCATCAAGAACCACGCGAGGTGAAGTGGAAGCGAGCAATGTGCAGCTTCCTAGCATAGTGGGACGTCGCCCCCCACGCATCACAAAGAAACGCTGGGACGGCCCGGGAAAATCCTTAAGGGTTTATGCATGAATCGTAGCACTATGAGTAATGTTTTACTTTCCAACACTTTCTTTTCAAGTTTCACCTCGGAGGAAAAGACCCTAAAAACAAAGTGTAACTAGTCCTCTTTTCCCAGTGAGTCGCCAAATCAGGACAAGGCCCTCGGGATCTGCGTCCGCGGGATCCACACTAGGCATAATCGACTCGAGGTTCTTTCGAATCGAATTAAGACAAATTAGAGTCGCCACCAAGTTTTTTGGGAACTTGGAACCGTTCAAGTCAACTTTACACCTTTCATCGAAAAGCATAAAGCCAATCGACTACGAGTGATTAAAGATAAAGACTTATACCCTATATCACTCGGTTTGAATGACTCTCGTAATCCAATGGTATTTAGACGGATCCACAAACCATAGATCTTGAGTAAGGGGTGAGGGTACGTGTTAGGAAGCCCATAAGGACACCTAACCCCGCCCGTCAATAACGGCCTCTACTAAGTCAAGTGTCGGATTTCAAACAAGGTCATAGCTACTACGATATATGATATGCAAACATCGTTTTAAAACCCTAACATGTGACAACAATTTCTATGTCGTTTTAGATGCAACTAAACTAACTTTGTCAAAGTTGTAATTTAGCATGTGGGTTGATTGATCTAACAACATGTAAAGCAAACAAACAAGGCTTGATGGGAATGGGGGAGCCGTGGGATCTACCTATTACAAACCAGGCATTTCATGCCGACACAACGATAAATTAAAGATACAACTCGATCTAAATACAATTGCTACATACGATACCATACACGACACATGGCCAATTCGGCCTAGGAAAACGCGCACAAAGGGATGGCCCATGGCTCACATGACTCACGGCCTTGGGTCACTCCTCGTGATGTGTGCTTTCACTTAATCTCATCGAATTAGACATTGGGCTACGCACCAAAGCATGCATTAGCATAAATCGGGCCATGTTGTTTTAAACAACATGCGATTTACTACGCTCTTACATACATGGGGGCACAACCGTTTAACTAAACAAGACTAAGGTTTTTAGAAATCTTTTGACTCGATAAAAGAAAACTAACTACAAACAAGTTACAAAACGCGACTCAGTAAACACAAATTAATTACGAGATACAAACAATGAGACTAAGATAAAAAAGGAACGAGAAAAGGGATACAAAAGACACGGCCAAACATGACCTCATACACGGCTATCCTAGTTCCTAGGTTAGATTCATTAGGTTAGATAGATTGATTGCGAAACAAGTTCGAAAACGGGCTAGAAAACAAGTTAGAAACGACGTTGATCGATTTGAAAAGATACCTTACAAATGCGCATTCTACACCGCCTAAAGGGGTCCAATTAGGTCAAGTTTGCTAATTAATTTAACTCATCGAGTGTTAATAAGAAGGTGCTAATCACGCACTCTTATACTAACGAGAAATTAGGTGAAAGAGAGAGAGATGCATTCAATTAAGTTCTGACTTGTTAGTTGATTTTTAAAGCTACGTCGATGTACCCTAATGTGTCTAATTAGGTTATCAAATTGATCTAATGTCATCTAAACGAGTTATATGTTAACAATCAGAGGTCATACTAACATGTGAATGGTCCTAAGATGGGTCGAATTGGCGAAACAAACAAAGGGTCAAAAACGAGGAGCGAAGTTAGAAGTTCGTTTTATTTATGTCCTACCTTGAACACGAGGATATGTAAATGAGTAGGGGGTGTACGACCGACTGATGTAGCGGTTTCTTTCCCATCTCAAGTCAACGCGGGTGTTCATGGTGGTACTTTAACTCATACTCGGACTAAACTAGTTTCGTAGTTAATTAGAACAATCGATAAACAAAAAACGATAAACAAACAAAAACAAACTATAAAAAACAAGCATAAAAAAACGAAATAAAAGGGAGAAAGAAGAGGATTTGATGCACCCTCAACCTACATGTATCGTTGACACCGTCTTGGGTCGTAATCGATGGTATATTTTATCTCGAGAGGCCGTCGTCGACGAAGAAACAAAGCAAACAACACGTTTTTATCGAATCTGGACAGCAACTTTCAAACAGCGATTTCTCTCTCGTTTCACGGTGAAAATTCGATTTAAAAGATGCTTTGAAAACTAGAAAGAGAGGAGAACAGAGATCTTAAAGCAACCTCTGCTCGTTTTGAGTTATTGGGCATGAAAAACGAGCACAAACAGAACTGGACAGACAGGAAAAGCATAAAAACAGAGTGTATAACACTCTGTTTTTCGAGGGAATTCGTGTACTCTCAAGGGCAATTTGGCTCGTAAATCTTTGTCTAATGTGTAGATGGATGTTGTATGGTTAATTTGGAACAAGAAACTCGAGTTTTGATGGAGGTTTAAAGGAGGAACGAATTGTTTTTCGAAGAGGACACACAAACTGTTCCAGTTTGGATGTCGGTTTTGTGGAGGGTTTTTGAGAGGCAATTAGGGTTTGTTTCTGGGGTTTAAAGCTTGTGAGTGATGGTAGGATGTGTAGAGAACTTAGAGGAATGAATTTATGGTGAAGGGATCGTATTTATAAGGAGTTAAAGTAGGTTAAAAGGGAGGAGAGGCAGACGGGCTCGGCTGAGCATAGCTGCTGTCCAGCAGCTTTTGGGGGGTTTTCTAGGGTTCGTATGGGGGGTTTTCTTGGTGATTAAGGTAAGGTAATATGGGTAGGATACTAGGGTATGGGTTAGGGTTAATGGGTACGGGTTTTGGTGGTATTTGGAGCGGGTTTTGGGCTCGGGATTTGAGCTGCGAAACAGAGGGGCTGCTCGTGTTTTTGTGCGGGCTGTTGGGGGTGATTTGGGGCATGATTTGGGCCGTGGTTATGGGGTTCGAACTGGGGTTGGATGGGTAGAGGCTTAGGTTGGTTAGTGTACTCGAGATTCGTGCCAACTCGTAAAGAAAACGGGCTCAAAAACCGAGCTATAATCGAGCTCTAAAACACGTGTTTAAAACGAGTTTTTTTCGATTTTTAAATCGATTTTTCAAATCAATTAACACATTAAAATAAATGATTTTTCAAATCAAATATACTCATAAAATGATTTTTCAAATCAAATATTTATTTTATTTTCAATAAAATAAACTCAAGAAAATAAATTCAAAATAAAACAAAATAAATTGAAATCACCTTAAAAAAGACCTTAATTTAAATATCATTTAAATTAAAATACTCCCTCGACAACGCTCATTCTACATCGTAAAACGAACCCAAATAATGACAATGACAACTAAATAAATACATGTGTCCTATCATCATCGGGTGTTTGTCGGGTTCTCTATAAATTCCAATATCGACGGATACGGGTATCTACAGTCACATCTCTCAAACGTATCCTATAGGTGTGACTTTTAGGGACCAGTTGATCACCGCCATCAGTATGACAATAACGTCAAACTTATCTAGCAAGCCAACCGTTATTGATAAACGTGGACCAACTGATAATAATATAAAAGTATACCCTTTGATCCTTTTAGAGATTAATATGTCATTGCACTAACTGTGGAGGACACCAGCCCCAACAGGTGGGTATACCTTTGTTTAAACGTGAGACCATTGGACCTAAGACCTTTGACTGTGTCTTTATTGGTTATGCTAAGAATAGTGCTGCATATAAATTCATGCGATTGAGTGATAAATCTATTTGTGAATCTCGTGATGCTGAATTCTTTGAACATGTTTTTCCACTTTAGAAAAATGCACTGTTATCTGATCATTCATCTTCTTCCGAGTTTTTACCTGCTAGTACCACTTCTACTTTGAGTTGCATTAATGAGACTAACGAACCTCGAAGGGGTAAAAGGAAAAGAACAAAAACTAGCTTTGGTCCTGATTGGGAAACATCATTTGTGACCGAGTCTTATGATGATACATTAATTGATGAACATGTGGTGTGTTTGCATGTTATTGATGAGGACCCTCGTACTTATGATGATGTTGTAAGTTCTAATGATGCTAGTTTCTGGAAGGATGTTATTAACAGTGAATTGGAATCTATTCTGACTAATCACACATGGGAGCTTGTTGATTTGCCTAAAGGTAGTAAGCCTATAGGCTGCAAATGGATTTTTAAGAAGAAGCTTAAAACTGATGGATCCATTGAAAGATACAAAGCCAGACTTGTGATTAGAGGATTCACTCAAAAGCATGGTATAGATTATTTCTCTACTTATTCACCTGTGACTAAGATTGCTACTATTTGTGTTTTGTTTGCTCTTGCATCTGCTCATAATCTGTTAGTTCACCAAATGGATGTAAAGACAACTTTCTTAAATGGTGAATTGAATGAGGAAATTTATATGGAGCAACCGCCTAGTTTTGTGGTGCCAGGACAAGAGCATAAGGTATGCAAGCTTAAGAAATATTTGTATGGACTTAAGCAAGCACCAAAGCAATGGTATGACAAATTTCATCAGACTATTCTTAGTTTTGGGTTTATTGTCAACAGATCTGATGCATGTGTCTACACTAAAATGTTTGATTCAGATTGTGTGATAATCTCCCTATATGTTGATGATATGTTAATTTTGGGTACACATATTAATCACATAAATGAGACTAAAAACTTCCTATCCTCTCATTTTGACATGAAAGATCTTGGTGAAGTAGATGTGATTTTGGGTGTTAAAGTTAATAAACAAAATAATGGTTTCACTTTATCACAATCACACTATGTAGAGAAAATTCTACAGAAATTTAATTGTTTTGATGTATCGCCAGTAAGAACTCCTTATGATGCTAGTGTTCAATTGAAGAAACATAATGGTTTGGCTATTTCTCAATCTGAGTATGCTAAAATAATTGGAAGTTTGATGTTTTTGGCGAACTCTACTCGACCTGACATAGCTTATGCAGTTAGTAGACTCAGTCGATATACTCACAATTCTAGTGATGATCATTGGAACGCTCTTAATAGGTTGATGAGATACCTTAGAGGCACTATGGATTTGGGATTGTATTACATGAGGTTCCCTGTTATATTGGAGGGATATTGTGATGCAAACTGGGTCACAGATAATGATGAGATAAGTTCCACAAGTGGATTCATATTCACTTTAAGTGGAGCAGCTGTGTCTTGGAAGTCTGCTAAGCAGACTTGCATTGCTCGTTCGACCATGGAGTCCTAATTTATTGCTCTTGACCTTGCAGAACAAGAAGCTGAATGGTTGAGGAATTTACTGGCTGACATTCCATTGTGGGGGCATCCTACGCCGCCTATCTCTCTACATTGTGATTCTCAAGCCGCCATAAGTGCTGCGAATAACAATGCTTACAATGGTAAGAAAAGACATATTCGTATAAGGCACAAGTTTGTGAGAAACTTGATTGAGAATGGAGTACTCTCCTTGGAGTACGTAAGATCTGAGAGGAACTTGGCAGATCCATTGACAAAAGGACTTAACCGTAAGGTGGTCATTGAGACGTCGAGGGGAATGGGGCTTAAGCCTATGGTTGGTTGAGGAATTCATGGTGGAAACCCGGTTTGGGTAAAACCGGACCCTGTGGTCAAACGAAGCCATGGAAAGACTCATGTCTTTGCGCAATTTTCAATTCCTATGACGTGCGTTGTGAGGTTGAGCTTAGGCTCTTAATGGATTTGAAGCCCAGGTTTGGGTGGTTCTTTTGAGAAGGACTTGTCGAATATACCGTTGATTGTTGTGAGGATGAGCTTATAATGCTCTTAATAACTCCATAGCCCTGTTTTGGTTGGTCTATGTGATAGACTTGATGGGTCACCTATGAGAGTGTGAAGGTTTGGCCTCCTTCTATGAAGGACCTTAGGTAAGTCTTTCTAGAGCACTCTTTAGAAATCCAAGGTGATGAAGGCCAAAACAATTGTTGATTATCGCAGGAACGCGTTTGGTTTTAGGTGAAGTGCGTGTTGCCAAATTGGGCTTATGCTGTGAAGTTCATGACTAGTTTCACTTCAATAGCTGAGTACGTTTGGTTAGCACTACGTGTTAATTCAAATCGAAAGATATTAGCATTTAAGCACCGATCCTTGTTAGAAGTTGCTCAGATTGTTTTTGTTTACTCTACGCATTTGTGGGGGAATGTTGGAAATGCTAGAGTTTATTTGTCCCACATTGATAGAATAAGGAACTTTTCTTGTGTTTATATACCAAGTGCCCTTCTACTAGGTACTTGTTACTATGGAGGATAGTATGTACTCTCCCCACGCGTGCGCCGCCGCCACCGTCCGTCCGGCTCGGCTCGGCTCGCACGCGCCGTGTTGTGGAGTCTGTTTTGTTTTTATAACAAATATATTTTTTCTCGTCTTATTTTTTGATCCGTTGCACTGCACACTTCGTGTTCTGTGTTGTCTGCCTTGAGAATTTACAACTCTCATTTTCTCACAAAGTCAATTTTGAGAATTGTAACTTTAATTTAATTTTCATCAGTTTTTGGTCTCTTTTTCTACTATAAATAAGACGATTTTCTGGCTTGTCAATCATTCAAATTTTCATTTCTACAATTTATACTTTCTCTCGTTGTTCCTTATAAAATCTGAGCAACAACTTTCGAGTTCCTACTCTTTCAATTGGGTGCAAATTGGAAGAGCTCTGTGTATACCTTGGGGAGTGTCGTTCTCAGTTGGACAGCACCGTGTCGAGGGTGATTAAGCTTCTATGGCAATGGCCTCCATACCATGACGCAGAGAAGTTTTTCTAATCCATTTTAGTTCGTTGTTTTGCCCTTGCAGTAACTTTTATTTCCAACAAAACCTATTTGATCCCATCCAGAACAAATAATCATTCATCTCGACATTTATTTTGGCATTATTTATCTGCCATTAGCAACTTTTTATTAGAACACAAAAACAAATTCCAATCAGGGGAGAAGTTGGGTCTAGTCATACCGCGATTTTAGTCTCTAGTTGGCAGGTTGCATTTAGAAGCTTTTCCTGATCTATAAAAGGAAGCTTACTAATTCCCTGCCATATAAACCTTTTGCCATCCATATCAACTTCAAAGTCTTGAGCAGGAAACAAACCAAAACGATTAGTGAAATATTCCGGATATCAAAATCTGAAACCAGTGTTTTCAAAGATGTCTTACCCTTGAGATAAAACTCGACAATCTTCGAATCGCTACTGATCATAAAGTTCTGATATGCTTCTGGAAGTGCATGTGCACTGCATAATTTATTCATTTGACATACACCAATTCAGATTTTAAGGAAAAAAAATAGAAGAAAATTCAGAAAGCTTTAGTTAGTATTGTATGAGACGTTCTCGTGTAAGACCAACCCAAATTACGTTGCTTTCATTTAAATACTATGGTTAATGGGTTAGTTTCACAAGTGAGACCAACTCATATACAAAATTGTGCGGAACCTTTTGTAGGGTTTTGTACACCCTATGAGCCCGGATCTAATCGCAAGTATTATACAAATTAACATAGGAAATAAGATGAATCACATACCTCTTAGCGCAGCGGAATAATAACGATAATAAGAAGTATATTTGATGTAGAAATCCGAAACCCCAGACGAATAATGAGCACCCCACTTGTGATGCCTCTATCGGTATCCACACAGGTACTAATCTGCACCTCGTATGCTAGTACTGACGGGAAGAAATCTAACTTGGAGAAAACTCCTTTTCTCTCTCTTAGTGTATCTCTATTTCTGTCAGACAAAAGAATAAAAACCCTCTTTAGGTTTGCCACACAAACCCTCTTTATATAGATGAGATACATATGTTAGTTTCCTAAACCCTATCAGATAAGCGCAGTTGGGCCTAATCATTATTAGAGCCCGTTAGTATTAATTATAAGTCCGACTTATAATTATACTAAACCCGTACCTTTTGTGTGTGACCCAATAGGCCCATTTAAGACTGCCAGATATATAAACCACCTTACGCGTCAAACCGATATTGGCCTCTAGCAAGGCATATCGATTACATAGACTTATGTGAGTTAACTCGTATAGGACAGTGGACATAACTCCTTCAGTCTCCCACTTGTACATGTTCTTATAAGAACCATTATAAGTCTTTTTGTTACTATTGTCTCCAACTGAGAATGAGGTAGGAAAAGTGTCAACCTCATATATCCCAATCGTTTTTCTCGAATCTCTGAGTTGACTTGTAACAGAGTAGATGGATGACAATCATCCCATATGAGCGCGACCACGCATTTACAAAAGTCACACTCTTCGAGAGGCCAAGAAACAATAAACTCCCTTCACAAGGGAGGAGCAAATCCCCTCTTATCTAACCACATCCTATCACACGCTCCATGCACACCCAATGATCAACCATGATCCCCTTTTACAGCAGACTAGGAATGATATCAAAGTATACACTTCACATGTACAGAATAGTCAAAGACTCAGGTCTAAAGACCAAAACAAGTCAATAGCTTACAAAGAGCTTTACTGACACTAAGGGAATCCTTAGAAAAGTCCTTTTAGGCGGGTCTGTCTAATGTGTATTCTCCAACACACATCCATGCACTTGGCTTAGTATCCCCATACCTATGACTTATGGAACATAGCCATCAACCAGCGTACATACTAGTCATTTATGAGTATTCAAATGTCCCAACATAATACTCTGACTAGAGACGAAATAACAACATCATCCAAATGGAGTTCCACAACCAAGTCACGCACTTGGTGATCCATTTCATCTATGTATGTTATTTAGGGACAAATAATCCAATCAATATTGAATAAAACGCACTTATGTTAAATAAATGCGATATGTCATACATATATATCAATCATCGAAAATAACTCCTACTAAGGCAAACATCTCGTGGTAGTACTAAGACCACTCGTCAATGCGTCTTATACAAATTGCAAAAACATGACTCTTCATGTTCTAGAAGCAATAGAGATTATGAACGGGATATGCAACTATTGCATCGCTTATAATCTTGCAAATACACAATTTACCTCCTCAATAGGATAAGCTGTTAAATGATTCATTAAACACCAAAATGCTTCATAATCATCAAAGTCAAGTGTGTGTTTGATTCTTAAACCAAACACTTTGTTCTTGCTTCACAAACAATTAGACACTTACTTTAGTTACAATATTGGTCCTGACGTTGTGCTTGGAACCATTCCAACTTACAACTTCATTCATGTAAACAAAATGTATCCAGATAAAGGCCAAGAACCAACTTTGTCTAAATAAAAATCGTTCACTTTATCACAACTTCCATCTCATAAATGATTCTCAATGCTTCTCAAGCACACATAATCATTTCCTAGATGGCTCTCAAGTGACAATCACTAGAACTAGATCGGTATTTGCTCGTCATACGAGCACACAATAAACAAATTTATTATTAAGTCTCATATACTAAAACAAAATGTATTGTTGCATAAGAGAAAATCTACAAACTAAACCATAAAGTGTATTGCACTCCCACTAGTCTTCTTGTACATATTACATTTGAATCTTTGTTTCAAAGGATATCAAACCGTTTGAGTTACTTTATTGAGAACAATGATTTCAACTCCAAGATACTCGTTTCAACCAATTTGAAACTTTCACCACTACAAGAAAAATTAAAACAGGCGACCGAAATTTGGCGACTGATAATAGTAGTCGCCAATTTGGCGACTGATTAACAAATTAGCGACTGAAATCAGTCGCTAATTTGGCGACTAACTTTTTTAAAAAGAGTATCAAATTTGGCGACTGATTTTTCAGATTTGGCGACGGATTTCAGGTAGTCGCTAATTTGGCGACTGAAATTCAGTCGCCAAAATGAAATTCAATCGCCAAATTTTTTTATTGAAACCATATCCTCCCCTCTCCTACTTTACTCTTTCGAAACAAAAAAAAAAAAGGGAAGCAGCGACTTGCGACGAGCGACGACGACACAACCACACTTCCACCGCCACTTCCACTCTCTTTCATTAGGTTAGTTTTTTTTTGTTTAATTTCAGTTTAATTAGTTTAATTTGTTAGATTAATTTGTAGTTAATTTGATTAATTTGTGGTTAGTTTGTTAGATTTATTTGTAGTTAGTATGTTAGATTAATTTGTAGTTAGATTTAGTTTAATTTGTTTTTGAATTAAAAGGGTATGATTAAGGGGGTTTGTGTTTAGGTTTAGGGTTATGGGTGGGGGGTTGGTCGGCCGTGGGTGGCGGTTGTCGGCCGTGGGTGGGCCGTGGTGGGGTGGGTCGTGGGGTGGCCTTGGTTGGGTCGTGGGTGGTGTTTGGTGTTGGGTAGCTAAGTGAAACCGTCTCATTATCATTAGTATTAAGCTAAGTGGAACCGTCTTAATTAATATTATTATTATTATACTAAGTTAAGTGAAACCGTCTTATTATTAATATTAAGCTAAGTGAAACCGTCTTTTGCATTAATGGAATTAGCTAAGTGGAACCGTCTTTTGGATTAAGAGAAATTAGCTATTAGCTAAGTGGAACCTTCTTTAGGACTTGATTTTGATAAAATTAGTTTGATAATTCATGTTATTGATGAATTGAGGTTGAATAACCCTGTTTTTTTGTTTTTCTTTTCTCCTTTCAGGGTTGTCACCGCGCTGCTGAGCACCACCGTCCGCGGTAGCTGTTGCTTCTTGTTTTCTTTTCATTTTTGCTTTTACTTGATTAGGTAACCTCCTCTTACCAGTTACCTTTTAAATTTACTAATTTTAGTTCAAATTATGCTAAGGACTCTAGGATAGAAACCTTTATTATGTTGTTGAATTGTGCTATTGATTAACTTAATTAATTTAGTACTAAGTGTTGTTGTTTATCTTAAACTTTAAATTAGTGTTAGTTTGATTTATGTTGACTTAGTACCCATTCAAGAATTACTCATTAGGAGTAATTCTTGAATAGTCCCCATTTTGGGACTGTCTTTGTACGTTTCAAGTCATTTAGGTAGTAAACACGTACTTGTGATTTATCAATGAGGAATGAGTTTGGTGGCAATTCCTTTAATGTTCTCCGAATACATGTATATGTGGAGTAATTAGTTATTCTACATTGATCTGTATTTGGATAACTGAAGGGAATTGCTGCCGAATTTTTTCCTCATTAATAAATTACAAGTGTGTTTGATAGTGACTTGAAACGTACATTGACGGGTTTAGGTTGGAGTGATAATGACCCCATTCGAAGATGGATTACTTATTGACAATATTTATATATTGTTTTCATATGTTTCTTGTATAATGTGGAGTATAATGTTTAAATTTTGTATGTAATATTATTGTTATTTTTTAAAAATGTTTAAATTATTGTGGGGTCTTCTTTAGATTAATGAAAAGATTGGAACGTTCATGGATGTATGAAGGAAGATTAGACCATTCCAATAAGAAAAGACGTCCTACCGCTAGATTTATAAAGGGTGTTAGCGAGTTTATTGAATTTGCTAAACAACAAGATGAATATGACTTAATAGACAAAAAACTTAGGTGTCCTTGTGCCAAATGCAAAAACCTGAAATACCAGCTTGACATTGTAGTAGAAGAACATCTCATTATAAACGGGTTTAAGCCAAATTATTACAATTGGATTTCACATGGAGAAGCATATTCTCTAATTCATGAACAAGCTCACACCCAACAAATACAAATTGATGAGAACCCATATAGAGAGATGGTTGTTGATGCTATGGATTCCACTATTTTTAATAGTGATGACCATACAACCATTTCTGAAGAACAACCACCACACCCACAAGCAAAAGCCTTTCTTGACATGTTAAAAGCCTCAGAAAAACCCTTGTATGAAGGAAGCAGAATGACATTGTTACAAGCCGCTTCTAGGCTAGTTACCTTGAAATGTGAGTTTAATATGCCATTTCTTGCTGTTGATGGCATTGCCTCGTTCATTGAGGAATCTTTCCCCGATGATAATATCATGACCCGAAGTTTCTACACTACCAAAAAAGTAGTTAAAGGTCTTCAGCTACCGCATGAAAAGATTGATGCATGTCCTGAAGGATGTATGCTATTTTGGAAAGATGATGCTTTGCTTGACAAATGCAAAGATTGTGGGGCGGATAGATATGATACAAGTGAAGGAGATACAGTTTTGGTGTTGAAAAAAGGCAAGGGTAGTAAGAGGGCCAAAAAGAGTAAGAAACCAATAGCATGTAACCAATTGTTTTACTTTCCTCTCACACCAAGACTTCAAAAAATCTATGCCACCAAAAACATTGCCGAACAATTGAGATGGCACAAAGAAAACCCATATGCTCCAGGGAAAATGAGTCATCCTTGTAACACCCCCATACTCCAAGTGCCTTACCAGGACCACTCAGGTATAAGGATACTACCATCTCGGTTGCCCGAGGTACTGAATATCATAAGACAATAAAGAAACGTACTTTTAAAGTAATTATAGATTAAGTGACTACATGTTCAAACCCAAAACTAATAAAAGAAATTACAAGGTTCTCATACGGTCTACAGCTAACACTATCAAAGCTACTAGACTTCGTCTGACACAGCGGAAGACTTCTAACTGCCACGTGATGACTCATCCCAGCTATCCCATACGCGTCATATCACACCTGCTCAATAACTGCTCACCACCCCCGAATAGATCACCACAGTTTTTAAAACATTTAAACGGGGTCAGTACTAATCACACAATTCAATACATATATCAACAATAAGATAAAAAGACAGCTGAACTGTCACACACACACACACACACACACACACCACCAACTCCCATCGTCTCAATACTGACTGTCCACTGGACCAGCCCTGCCAGTGGGGGACCGCAGCCGTTCCCACCTAAGCCCCGCTCATCGTATTTGTGCGATAACCCCGTCCCATTAATGTGCACATCCCCTCCCGTGGTGGGTTCCACGAAGGGCGAAACTAGGGCGTGAAGTCACTCCCGCAAGTGACCCCACTCAGCCGAGAACGCATCTCGAGAGCCATAGACAACCAATCACAATCACAATCACAATCACAATCATCATATCAAACAACTAACTACAAAGACATCACCAATATCCCATTATGGGACTAATACGAGTAGAAATCCTACCGAAAGCACAACACGCAGACGGTATCTACAAATTTGTATCAAAACGGCTCCTCAACGAATTCTCCTCCTACCATACAGCACATAAAGACTACACATCACAAACTACACACCAAAACCCCCAATTCCTAAATTAGGGTTTAACCAATCTTAACAACACATTATAGAAACTATATTAAAAGCTTACCCTCGACGCAAGGAATCCAACGACACGAAAAACGACAAGAACCGACCGTCTCAACTCCGGGAATTGCTAAGAATGCGATTAGGAAGATGAACTGGTCGCTTTCTCTCTTAAACAGGGTTTTAGGTTTTGTAAAAGTGAATTAAAACAATGACGAATATGTTTAAATACCTTAATCACATAATTAACAAAACCCGAGAAAACTCCCCGTAAAACCGGACACTCGATCGAGTACCCAAGGTACTCGATCGAGTACCCCCTTACTCAATCGAGTACCCCAGCTACTCGATCGAGTACCCAACAGGTCAGAACCTATTCTAAAACACAACTTACCCTTACTCGACAGAGTAAGGCCTACTCGATAGAGTACCCAAAGACTCATAAATACGGAGTATTGCGTCTTCCCTCCTTAAAAGGAACTTCGTCCTCGAAGTTCAACCCATACATAAAACAACCATTCAGACTCGACCAAGACACAACAACTTAGCTAAGGACTCAAGAACTCGACCGAACATAGAACATGAACTCTTAACACCCACTCCACCAACTATGTTTACTTCCACAACATGACTCACTATACCGTATCTACCACATATATATCTCTCACGATACCAACTCCATACATAACCAACTACCATCCTCTAATGCTGCTAGCTCCATAATATCATCAACTATCAAATCCAATACCAAGACACTCATAGACATCAAACGGGATGTTACATTCTACCACCCTTAAAAGGAACTTCGTCCTCGAAGTTTACTCACACTCGTAACCTCATCATCCAACTCACAATACTAGCGAAATATTCTCACACTCCTAAACATCACGCTACTACAAGCACGGTCATGACCTTTAATAAAATCACCCACAACACGAATCGATCTTTTATTCTACATCAAGACTCAACTTCCGAATATATTACCATATGTACAACCATCAAAATCTGTTTTATCGCATCCTACTCCTCTTAAGACAAATGTTACGTCCTCGTAACTCACTAATACCAAACCATATCTATATCTCATTACCCTCTGTACCACCACATGTCAAAGATAACCGTCTATAAACCAAACACTCACCATTCTTATATCCAAGGCTCCCATACATAAACATTTCCCATTCCTCAACTCATTCGGCATAGCACCTAACCTATACCATAAACTCGTAGCAAATTACCATACCCACTCTTCAGTATTACTACCAAACAACATACCTCTCTATGTAAGGCACTTATCTCCCAGAAGCATAACTCACGATCCGCACTCGTTACGTACACGCACACTAGATCCTCAAGTTCTTTCTTTCATTACCGCAAAATTCATACACAACTTAACATGACACTAATTTCCCCAACACCCTACCCTCACTGTCTCATCAAAAGATTATGAACTACATGCCGCTTTCAGATCATTACAACACATGTTCCACGAATCATTTTCCATTACCATGTCTAACGATGTCTCATCTGAAAACAAGATCAAAATTATCGTAACAACCTCTCACCACCGTGTCCCATCAACAGATTATCACTATCCCATGACAACAACGAAACATATACAACTCTATTTCATATCATACTCTACCTCATTCCCAACTTAACCTGGTAAAGAAAACATCAATAAACAAGACAGCTGTCTATCTGCACAAACTGAAACTCGCAGAGAGCAACATCAAACAAAACAACAATCTATGTATAACTGGTATGTACTTTTGAAACTCGAATCATAATCATCCCGCCTACTCCACCACAACCGGTGACGGCATCACAACACCGCCACCAACAGCCACACCGTAGTGCGAAAATACCCGCATCACAGCACTATGTACCGTGCCCGGATCACCACCCGAGGCACCACAACCACACCGATCGACATCACAACTACATACAATTCCCATAAACACTGACTCAGAATAACTTTTCAGACAAGAAAAACTTACTCAAATCCACTTTACTAAATCATAACACAACATATTATATGGATAAACAGATAAGCATCTCATGAACGTCATCTCTACCATTTCACGGAATACACATGTGTTATTAATACACATAAAATTATAACTAGCCATGTCAAATTAATCAAGTTATTACCTTTTTGGATATTATTCAATTAAATTACCGTGTCCAATATATATATTCTACGAACATTCATAAAACAACTTTATAATTATTACACCATACCACTTCTTGTGAGGTCAGAACCTCACACAAACATTTATAGACATCATAGACCCATAATCACATCCACTAGTCAATCCTGATCACGTAAGTTACCACCCAACATAGGTTACCTGCCGCCCGAGCTTAACTCATATGCCCCTCACAACATTTTCCCCTATTCGCACAACCATCACTTCTTGTCAAGTATAACCATACCATTACTATTCAACTATTAGCATCCGCCTCATCTAACCACACCTTATACCTTCTCACAACTATACACAACAATCAGGTCCCTACCAAATCAACCTCTTTTGAATTGCTACCTTTCTAATATACCATCACTCTTAACCCTTAGTCACAAACCATAACACCACCACTTTGTCCTGGACATCAAACCTCTTTCACTCATCTCTAAACATCACGATTTCTTTCCTATCTTCGGTTAACATCCCAAATAACTATCATCAAATTCACCAACAAAATTTACATCAACATCATTCCCAATACTGTCTTATTTGTATTGTCATCCAACTCTCCACCAAATATCTCGTATCCTGCCAATACTCCACCAACTTATCACTCCCTTAATTCCTCGAAACTCATTATCAATCATATTGTCCTGAAACTTCTATATAATCATTAGCTAATATCCTCATGATAATATCATAAATCTCGACGATTCCTTACTTTTATATCACATAACTCCGGTGAACATTTTCCTCAGCTTACTTTTATCCTTCTTTTCTCTTTACACTCAATAATACCAATTAATAGTTCAACTCTTTATTCCTTCTAGCTAACTCTTTAGAAATCCAGTTACCCTTTCGTTGCTCCAAAACTCAAATTCCATTATTTTCTACCGACATCATCTCACTCTTTCTTACCATGGATCTTCTCTTATTATGCTATCACTCACTCACACTTATCACTAATTTGTCCATAAAAATCAACGTTTAAAGTTCAAACAATTACATCTCCCTTTTTACATCTCTAGAAATCAAAATTCTTTTTATACCGTTAATTGCCCAAGGAAATCCCACAGTGGTTTCACCTCTTAATAAACCAAATCTCCCCAAACTCCCTCACTGTCTACAAATCCACCTCGCGACATGTCTCCACAAATTTCACTATATATTACTCTTCTCAACCCTTTTAAACGAACCTTCACTACATAAATCCATAACCCACACGACTCCTAACCATTTCCCTCCATAACTCTTTACACATCTCAACCCGCCACTATCCACATTCTTACTTTCAATCTTTTCATTCTCACGTTCATTATACTCACATCATCCCTTGTCTACATTCACTTATTTTTAAATTACTCAACACACAATCATATCACTCATCCCGTCTCGCAAAACGTGCGCCATGCCTCAATAAACTATACCAATCTTCCTTTTCTTTTTCCACCATCAATCATAATCACATATAACTCATGTCCTCCCCACCGAACTCATACTCATCATAGTGCCACTCTTTACATCATAAGATTGGGTAACTTACGCTTCAGGACCAACACATACGTAAAACAATGCATAAAGAAGTAATACAACACCTTTGAATTAAACATAATATGCAACGAATGTCAAAAGACAAACATATGACCCGAAATACGCATATGACCTGCACAGACCCCACTCGATCGAGTACCAGAACCTACTCGATCGAGTTGAGGCTACTCGATCGAGTGCCCAACATGCTCGATCGAGTGCCCCGACTCCAGAACCCAAACAGACCTTCTGATCTCTGACTTACTCGACGAGTAGCCGGCTACTCGATCGAGTGACCCCATACTCAATCGAGTGCCCGAGGTACTCGATCGAGTGCCCAAAAACACGATTCTGGTCAAAATAACGACAAGTACCCACTCGATCGAATCAAACCCACTCGATCGAGTCATGCAGACTCGTGAATACTACCCGCATGTTATCTCACATACCCCAACGTACTATGCATTCATTATTATTTCAACATTATGATTACAACTACGCATTCAAATCTGCGCGACTCCTCATACAATCAACAAAATAATCCACTTCGTGTTATTAAGTGCCACGTTATAAACAGCCATCATGCTTTTCATCCAATTCGTTATACAAAACACATATCATTGAACCTCTATTCTTCATGTTACTACTCACCAAAAGCCAAACATTACCATCTATCATGCTCATATAACATTCAACTTTCAATCATGTATTACCCGCATGTTTTAAATTTTCATAACTTTTCATAACACAAACCACACCCATACACTACAAATCCTATTCCCATGTTGCTAATACAACAACATTACAAATCCACTTCATCACACATCATCATATACGAACTACTTTCTTTTTCTACCATATCATTCATCATTCTCATATACTTTTCCAACGGTTCCAACCAACATGTAAGCCAACTATCATGCAACATGCTTTCAACAAACCATATACAAAGACAATTAACATACACGTCGCACATATACACACGGACTCCACGTTCCCATACCATGTGATTGGCTTAAGTATCATGGGGCCAAGATTTTGAAGTGAGGGCGCCTACTCACCCAAAACCTAGCATCAGCCGGGCTCCCATTACACATACACCAGGTTCATTTTATTAGACTCCCTATGTTCATTATGTTCATTTGTTACAGTTCCAAAATCGTCGCTCGATACCATTTGTAACACCCCCATACTCCAAGTGCCTTACCAGGACCACTCGGGTATAAGGATACTACCATCTCGGTTTGCCCGAGGTACGAATATCATAAGACAATAAAGAAACGTACTTTTAAAGTAATTATATATTAAGTGACTACATGTTCAAACCCAAAACTAATAAAAGAAATTACAAGGTTCTCATACGGTCTACTGACTAACACTATCAAAGCTACTAGACTTCGTCCACACACGAAGACTTCTAACGCCACGTGATGACTCATCCCAGCTATCCCATACGCGTCATATCACACCCGCTCAATAACTGCTCACCACCCCGAATGGATCATCACGATTTTAAAACATTTAAACGGGTCGATTAAATCACACAATTCAATACATATATCAACAATAAGATAAAAAGACAATTGAATCACACACACACACACACACACACACCACCAACTCCCATCGTCTCAATACGATTGTCCACCGGACCCCCGCGATGGGGGGACCGCAGCCGTTCCCACCTAAGCCCCGCTCATCGTACGAGCGATAACCCCGTCCCATTAATGTGCACATCCCCTCCCGTGGCGGGTTCCACGAAGGGCGAAACTAGGGCGTGAAGTCACTCCCGCAAGTGACCCCACTCAACCGAGAACGCATCTCGAGAGCCATAGACAACCAATCACAATCACAATCACAATCACAATCATCATATCAAACAACTAACTACAAAGACATCACCAATATCCCATTATGGGACTAATACGAGTAGAAATCCTACCGAAAGCACAACACGCAGACGGTATCTACACAAATTGTATCAAAACGGCTCCTCAACGAATTCTCCTCCTACCATACAAAGACATAAAGACTACACATCACAAACTACACACCAAAACCCCCAATTCCTAAATTAGGGTTTAACCAATCTTAACAACACATTATAGAAACTATATTAAAAGCTTACCCTCGACGCAAGGAATCCAACGACACGAAAAACGACAAGAACCGACCGTCGAACTCCGGAATTGCTAAGAATGCGATTAGGAAGATGAACTGGTCGCTTTCTCTCTTAAACAGGGTTTTAGGTTTTGTAAAAGTGAATTAAAACAATGACGAATATGTTTAAATACCTTAATCACATAATTAACAAAACCCGAGAAAACTCCCCGTAAAACCGGACACTCGATCGAGTACCCAAGGTACTCGATCGAGTACCCCCTTACTCAATCGAGTACCCCAGCTACTCGATCGAGTACCCAACAGGTCAGAACCTATTCTAAAACACAACTTACCCTTACTCGACAGAGTAAGGCCTACTCGATAGAGTACCCAAAGACTCATAAATACGGAGTATTACAATCCTAGTGATGGGGAAGAATGGAAACGATTTGATCATATGTATCCTGAATTTGCCAAGGAACCCCGCAATCTACGACTTGGCTTGTGTACGGATGGATTTGATCCTTTCGGTAATTTTGGGAGGAAGTATTCTTGTTGGTCACACCATACAACTTACCACCTTGGTTATGTATGAAAAGACCATTTATCTTCTTGTCACTTATTGTTCCCTGACCAAAAAGCCCGAAACGTAATTTGGATGTTTATTTACAACCATTGGTGGAGGAGTTGAAATATTTGTGGGAAGTTGGGGTGGAAACTTATGATGTGTCTAAAAAACAAAATTTTCAACTTAAAGCTTCCTTTTTGTGGACAATAAATGATTTTCCCGCCTATGGTATGCTATCTGGGTGGTCTACACAAGGACAAAAAGCATGTCCTTGTTGCATGGGGGAAAGTAAAGCATCTTGGCTTCCCAATAGCAAGAAAATAAGCTGGTTTGATTGTCATAGATGCTTCTAACGAGAGGGAAATCCACATAGGAGGAACAAGAAAGCTTTCAGAAAAGGTAAAGAGGTGCTTGATACCCCTCCGAAACGAGTGCCTGGGGATGAGATATGGAAGACGGTATGTGATTTACCATCCCCTGTTGATGGTACCGAAGAAGAATTTAAAGAATTGAAAAAGCAGAAAAACGGTTGGTTTAAAAGAAGCATTCTTTGGGACCTTCCTTATTGGAAGACAATGTTGATAAGACATAATTTGGATGTAATGCACATAGAAAAGAATTTCTTTGAGCAACTGATTGACATGATCATGGATGTAGAAGGTGAAAAATGTGATAGCATTGCTTCTAAAAAAGATTTACAGAAATTTTGTCAGCGTCCCAAATTACACATTCGCGGCGACGGGTCTAAGCCAACATCCATTTTCACTCTCGACAAAGCTAAGAGAAAGGTATTGTGTGAGTGGTTACAAAATTTGAAGCTTTCTGATGGGTATGCATCAGATTTTAGTCGATGTGTTGATCTTAAGAAGCTGAAGTTGCAAGGCTTGAAAAGTCATGATTGTCATGTATTCATGGAGTGATTATTAACCGTTGCTTTGAAACACCTCATGCCGACAAACGTTTGGAATGCAGTTGTTGAGATTAGTCAATTCTTCCGAGATTTATGTGCCTCTTCAATATGTGTTGATGACATGATTCGTCTGGAAGAGCAAATACCACAGATATTGTGTAAGCTTGAAATGATCTTTCCTCCTGCATTTTTTAACTCCATGGAGCATCTACCGGTTCATTTGCCATATGAAGCCAAAGTTGGGGGACCCGTCTAATATAGGTAGATGTATCCATTTGAAAGGTAATTAAGATAATCTAGCTACTTTTAAATTAAAATTAATAATAATAACTAATCTATTTATTATATGTTAACTTTATTATTAATAAAACTCATCATTAACTTTTATAGGTTTCTTAATCATTTGAAGAAAAAAATTGGTAATAAAGCTAGGGTGGAAGATTCTATATGCAATGCTTATTTAACGGAAGAGATTGCAAACTTTTGTTCTCTTTACTTTGAAAAACATATAGAAACCAAAGCAAAAAACTTGAATGTTGAGAAACCGGATGAAATAGACGGAAGTTTACCCGAATTTTTTCAAACTCAAGATGATGAAGGGTGCTCATCAAAGGGGCAAACAAGATATTTGGATGATAAGGAGAATAATCGTGCCCACCTTTACGTGCTATCTAATTGTGACCTCTTGGAGTCATACGAAACACAGTTTGTTAATGATTTCATTGAGAGGAATCCTAATATAAGTAAGGATGATGTTTGGGACAAACATGAGAACCAATTTCCAACATGGTTTCAAAAACATGTAATTGAGTTGAATATTCAAGATGATTTGATAAGAAGTTTGGCTTTTGGTCCTTCAAAAATGGTAAGAACGTGGAATTATATGTAAGTGGTAAGCCAAAAGATAAGGAATTATATGTAAGTTTTCCCTAACACTTAATTTTTGTTAATTTATTCTCTTTTAAAATGTCTTATATAAGCTGGTTACCATATTAACTTACTACCATTTGTTTAATATTGTAGGATGTATTTGAACATGAAAAAGCTGCCAATCCAGAAAAACCGGATAATGACATATGGTTTGAGTTGGTGAACGGCTTCAAGAAAGGGCACGTGTATGGTACCGGAAGTTCAACACCGGCTTTCTATGAGAACACGCGTAAGAGATCGACTTCAACAATTCCCAGCAACACGTATCAACCAGGAATTATTAGTCAACTTCAAGCTGAAGTAAGAGAGCATGATGAACGTGAAAGAAAACATGATGAAGAATTCCGCCAAATGAAGGAAAAAATGGCAATGTTTGAGACTTGGTGGCAAGGTTGTAACCCCGGACCTAGACCGACTATGATCCTTTTGATCCGCATGGTCCACAAGGGGGGAGTGGAGCCGGTGTTGGCTTCCAAGTAGTTAAGTAAGTTTAATTTAGCATGTAATAAGACTTGAACTTTAGAATATGTTAGCTTGTACAACTTTCATTTTCAATATATGAAATGAAGTTTGGGAAAATGTGTGGTGTTGGGTTGAATTTTGAAATGTATGGTGTTGTGTGTGTTGAAGTTTGGGATGTATGGCGTTGTGGAACTTCGGTTTGTATGCAGGTTGTAAATATTTGGCTAGCAATGAAAACGAAAAAAACCACCAAAACATTTAGTGGCTTTGGCGACTGAAAAGGGATTTGGCGACTGAAATTCAGTCGCCAATTTGGTGACTGATTAAAGGTAGTCGCCAATTTGGCGACTGAATTTCAGTCGCCAAATCCCTTTTCAGTCGCCAAATTTGACTCAGCGATATTGGCCTAGTCACCCAAATTTGGCAACTAAAAGTCAATTTAGCGACTACCTTGTTTCAGTCGCCAAATTGGAGACTACCATTTCAGTCGCTATTTTTATCATTTGGCGACTGACATTTGGCGACCGACATTAGTCGCCAAAATTAGAAAAGGCGACTAATGTCTGCGACTGGCGTTTGGCGACTGAAATCAGTCGCCAAATTGATTTTAGCGACTGATTGCAGTCACCAAAATCGGTCGCCTGTTTTATTTCTTTTTGTAGTGCACATCTTCCTAGCGCACTCTGATGACGTGAAATTCACATGATGTGTCAAATACTCCATCTTACACAATTCCAATAAGAAAAAGTGTTTTTCACAATCATCCACCAAAACTCATCATATGAGTTGCAGTATTTTTCTAGGTTAATCCTATTTAATTTAAGCATACTACTGTAATCAGAGCTAAAATAGTCGATAATATGATATCAATCTATAGTTGTTTCCAACCATGCTATATAGATATCCATATATCATTCCATGTCATCTTCACATTGAAGGCCCATCAATTACAAAGTCTATACTTTGATATGGTACATGGAGTTCTGTAGGATTTGTGATTTTATACCAACTTTTGGAGTTGCGGTCCATCACTTCTTCTATATAGGTCAAACCTATGTAGGGCTTTCAGGTAGAACATTCATGACTCTACATGGATAAAACCTAAATCTTTTTCAACATTTGTAGAGCATTTTGTTAATCTGGAACACTTCAACATTTACTCTACTCCCACTGTTTCTTTTAGAGACCGCGTCTCTTTAATAGAAACCATAACATTCCACATAACAAAACTTCTTTTGTTCACGAGATGGGTTGTCAAATAAAATTCCTTCTTAAGGCCAGGTTACCCCCACAAAAGCATATGTCAGAATCGAAACTAAGTTTCAAGAAACATTTTCTTAAAACTTTCAAAGTCTCAAGTCTTAAGAAAAGGCAGTTTAGGAACACTTTCAATGCATATCAGATATGCTATCTTTTCTACGACTTTAGATGGACACTTTCATTAATCATGTACGCAGACATTATAGTGCAACCTCTAAAAGAATCAATAAGATCTGTGTGACTCATCATAGACTGAACCAAATCACTTAGGGTTCGAGATAGTTTGAACGATTTCATTTATCTCTAAGATGATCACATGCATTAAGCCCAAATTCTCTCAATCTCCTTCAGATTAAACGGTACTAAATCAACTTCTCAAGTTGATATTATACTTTCAACTGAAATTCTCCTTAGCAAAATAACTTATTGAACCCACATATATCTGTATATGTGTGATCAAACAAGCCAAACATACTTCCACTGAAATTAGTAGGAGACCTCTTATGTCCCTTCATCATCTAAACAAAAGTGACATACCTTATGTTTTTCATGTTTAATGATTTAAGGACAATGCCATAAATGGATAAGAACTGAGCCGTAAAACTTAAACTCTAATAATCATTATGTTATGGATAAAGTTGTTCATTACTAAGAATAACAACTTGTCTTGCCTCACTGTACCAGATCTTTTGACAAGGTCGTAGAACAACATTTGTTCTTCATAAATGCAGTCCATGTCCAAACATGAACTAGAATTACCAACCTTGAATATGACTTGTACATGAATAACCTTTATTCAATTCTAGTATGAAGCAATAAGGTAAGCTTAAGTAAACCATTTCTACATATGAAATAACAACAATTGTTAATAACATTTCACTTCAGATATTGTTCTACCCTTCTGGACAAATTACATTTATAATGTAACAGTTACATTTGGTATCTTATACTAAAATAGCAGAACAATAGTAACGCTTACCTCCATAACATACACACTTGAAGTCATACTTCAATTGCATCTGCAGATCTTCTAGACACTTCTAGGAGTTACCTTTCCAATGCTATCATTACATTAATGCTCTAAATTATTTACGTACCCTTTTCAGACTTAGCCTCAGCTTTGAGTCAGACAACAATTGCCCTTTCACTCATCTTTACCACCGGCTAAGTCAATATCTCAAGTTTTCTTTTTAATAAACTCAAAGATTATTAATATTAGACTTTCTTGATACGACATTCAATCGTCTTTAACATCTCATGTTATTTGGTGAGAAAGTTAATGGTCAAGTTACATCATAATGAACTCACTTTAACTTGATGCATGACTGAAACAATTTCAGTTGCTAATTTTATCTAGCACAAGAAGTATCCAATCATTCCAGATTATCAGTATAACTAAGTCATCAAATGACATATGGACTAATCGGACCATCTTAGCTTTACCTTTCTCAATTAACGGGAACGTTTCCCTTAATTTAGACGGTTGAAATACTGGGTACATCTAGTCATCTTCATGATTCTAGCCATACAGTCCAAACTGTATGTTAGCATTGGTTTTAGTTTATAAGAGATTCCCTTCGTAAGGATAAATCAATCTTTTCTCAATCACTGAGAACAATTCTCAAGATACCAATCTATGAATTTGAACAATTCAAACTCATATATATAAGAATGTGATAATGTAGACAAAATATAACCAAAATGTTCATGCAAAATGAAACGATAATTAATAATTAATCTTAAACAATTTAAGATGATAAACTGAACATGTAACCCTCATACATGAACAATATTCCAAGATCCTAAACGCTTTGTGATTTAAGTGAGCTTTGGCTCATCGCCCAAACCACAAATGTCTAGGTAGACATCACCATGTCAATTATATCTCCATGTAACTCTCGGTTTGTCGGTTAGTCATCATATGACACCAACTCCTTCCCTCAAAGCCCAAGTCCGACTTGATAGCCATGTTAAGCGAACCAAATTGCACCGTATGAGTAACAACTCAATTCACATAATTGACGAAGCACTGCTTTGGCACTCACTTTAACCAACGATGCAAACTGTTACTCATCTACTCAATTCACATAATCGGCAAAGCACTGCTTTGGCAGTCACTTTAACCAACGATGTAAACTTATTGTAGTGGTCAATAATGGAAAGGCAATGCTTAATATTTATGAGGGATAAAATGCAATATGAATCCTAATTATGGCACTAGGTCAACTACATTAGTCCAATGTTGTACTAGCTTTAGCTATAACATTGACATGTGACTTAAGTTGTATTAGTTTCAGCTATAACATTGAGTCATAATCTCAAAGTTATACCAACTTCAACTATAACTTTATCACCACCTCAGAGTTGTACCAATTCCAGCTATAACATTGAGCCATAATCTCAAAGTTACACTAGTTTTAGTCATACAGGTTTAAAACAATAATCATTCATACATCACATGTCTTAATGAAAAAAATTAAAAAGACTCATAATATGATGTATAATCAAGAGACAATTCATAATTGCTATTTAATTGAGAATCTTTCTCATTTTCCAGACCCAAAAGAACATTTCTCGACCCGGGAAATTGAGAAAAAACATATCTCAAATTTGATTCACAATCATTAGGCAATTCATAGTTGTAATTTAGATGAACAATTCATCAATGTACACAAAAGAGGCATGACAACATTATCCCGACCAAAGAAACAATTTTCTTAATTCGAGATACAAAAGTAAATGCCCAAAATGATTCATAATTGTAAAACAATTCTCAATCATAACCAAGTCATTGTGCAATTCATAATTGTAATTTAGTTGAACAATTCATCCAAAACAAACGAGACTTGATATCTTAAAGGATTGCTTTAATATCCCGACCAAAGAAACCATTTACCTTACTCGAGATATAAAGCAAGTGTCTAAAATGATTCGTAATTGTAAAACAATTCATAATCATAATCAATTCAATGTTGTGACAAAATACAACAAAACCAAGGCCAAACAAAGCGATTTTCAAATAAAATCAATAGGTTTTGATAGAAAACAGGCGGACACAACCATAATATGACCGGTTCCCAACCGGTCTTGGCCTGCCCAACTCAGAACCGGAAAGAACACAGTTAAACCAATCCTTTTAAATCGAAAACCGAGCTAAAACATGCTAAACGTGCTATAATGTTAAACAGAACGGTTCGCTTTGAAATAAACCGGTTTTTAAAAACCTTAAACCGGTTCCCTGACAATTAGGGTCCAATTAACTTGGAACTGGTCCGTTTAACACGAAAAACAGATCAAAACTAGTCGAATCAATTTCAACAACTGTTATCATGCTAAACCGATTTGTTCAACCTTTTAAACCATTCAATTAAGCCATGTTTTTCGACTCTTAGCTTATGGTTTTGGCCTCCCTTCATCTTATTTCATTCTAGTCTTGCCTTAATAATATTAGGGCTCATCATCAATAATGATAACATCTTAGGGTTTTAGAAAAACGATTTTAGGGTAAATATATACTCCAATTCAAAATTAGGGTTTATATAAAATCTAATTTCATAATTTACAGTATTAAATTCGCTAATTGAAACTACTCTAAACATGTTTCTGATAGATCTACAAATATTCATATTGATCATATCAATTGAATCTCCCATATCCAATTATGGGGCAAGATTCAAGTCGATTTGAATAATACTACGCGACAAAGGCTCTGATACCACTGTAGGGTTTTGTACACCCTATGAGCCCGGATCTAATCGCAAGTATTATACAAATTAACATAGGAAATAAGATGAATCACATACCTCTTAGCGCAGCGGAATAATAACGATAATAAGAAGTATATTTGATGTAGAAATCCGAAACCCCAGACGAATAATAAGCACCCCACTTGTGATACCTCTATCGGTATCCACACAGGTACTAATCTGCGCCTCGTATTCTAGTACTGAAGGGAAGAAATCTAACTTGGAAAAAACTCCTTTTATCTCTCTTAGTGTATCTCTCTTTATGTCAGACAAGAATAAAAACCCTCCTTAGATTTATATAGATGAGATACATATGTTAGTTCCTAAACCCTATCAGATAAGCGCAGCTGGGCCTAATCATTATTAGAGCCCGGTTAGTATTAATTATAAGTCCGACATATAATTATACTAATCTCGTACCTTTTGTGTGTGACCCAATAGGCCCATTTAAGACTACCAGATACGTAAACCACCTTACGCGTCAAACCGACATTGGTCTCTAGCAAGGCATATCGATTACATAGACTTAATTCGTATAGGATAGTAGACATAACACCTTCACCTTTTGGGTGGGAGCATGGCGAACCGTTGTCGAATTTTACTTTTACTTGAGATAAACCTTTCAGTTCCGAAGCAAACAGGCCATAATAGTGTGGATAGTACCTAATTATACCAAATTCAGGAGGTAAGAAAAAAGAGTAAAAGTCGGTAGTCCAAATTTGTGGAGACGAAACTTCATTTACTGTACTAGATTACCAGTTCCACGACGGTATGCCAGAGAAGTAGTACATCAGAACCCAACACAGCCCTTCCGTATACTTCTCCACCTACAAATCAGAAAGCCAAATCATTATACTACGCAAACGACAAACAATATACCTGTCTTGAAATTACTCGATATGAAATAACTGATGCATACTAATTCTTTTCTCAGCAATTCGGTTTCCTTGGGGTCATCAACTGAAAACTTTTCTTTGTAATATCTCTTTTTCCATCCTGCTAGACCTAATTTCACCTGAAAAAGTTGCATAATTGCGATGTTTAAGCCTTATACACAACTTCATGCTGCAAAAAACCTCGCATGAGACGGGGTTTCTGACAGTCACCTTATCAGAGCATGTAACACCATCTTTGAAAATATCTGAGTTTTTACGGATAGAATTCTTAAGCTCATCTTTTAACTCCTTCGTGTTTTTAACCATCTGCAATACAATAGAACATCAAATCTACAACACAGTGAATGTTTCTCGAGAGGCAGAGATATTAAAAGTAATATAACAAGTACACTACTTACTTCCTCGATGTCTGGAATTGGGTTATCGTGCTGATAGAATAAATTGTTAAGTAGATTTTATTGATATGAATACATACACAAATATGCTCTTTATATAGAGCAAACTATTAGGATAACTATGCTAAGAGTCACGATGCTTCACAAGGGTCATCATGATCCACAATAATAACTGACACATATTTATCTAAATTACCCAAATATTAAATAATCTTAACATTCCCTCCCTTAAACTGAACTTAGTCAGTTTAACTGCATAAACATCTTCAATCAAGTTGAGTCTTGTATGGTGCAAACCCCAAGCATTTTTCTGAACTTCTTGAAGCTATCCACCGTAAGAGACTTCGTAAATACATCAGCAACTTGGTCTATACTTTTGCAGAAAACTAGATCGATTATTCCATCTTTAGAGAGATCACGTAAGAAGTGATATCTTACATCTATGTGCTTGCATTTACCATGAAAAATTGGATTCCTTGAGAGCTTAATAGTTGAACTGTTGTCACAAAACAACTGAGTAGAATATTTTTGCTTAAATTGAAGCTCTTTAAGAATATTTCTCAACCAAAGGGCCTGACTTGCACACGTTGCAGCAGCAACAAACTCCGCCTCTGTGGTCGACAAAGTAACTATAGGCTGTTTCTTCGAACACCAAGACACAGCTGCAGAGCCCAACATAAAGACATAGCCAGAAGTACTTCGTCTATCATCTAAGTCTCCGGCATAGTCACTGTCACAAAATCCAAATAACTCTGATTTTGCACCCTTCTTATAAAAAAGCCCAAAGTCTATCGTTCCTTGTAAGTAACGAAGGATTCGCTTTGCTGCCAAGAGATGAGTCTCTTTTGGATGTTCCATGTATCTGCTGACCATACTTACCGCATACATAATATCAGGACGTGTTGCAGTCAAGTACATCAAGCTTCCGACTATTTGTTTATACAAAGTGCTATTAACATTGTTTCCAGGAGGATCCTTTACCAGTTTCGCACCCTCTTCCTGAAGTTCTCCTTGCAAAAATGCCGACTTTACATCAAATTGGAAAATAGGCCACGACTCACACGCTGCCAAAGCTACAATCAACCGCACTGTATCATGCCTCGCAACTGGAGCGAATACCTCAGTGTAATCTACACCAAATTCTTGCTTATACCCTTTAGCTACAAGACGAGCTTTGTATTTTTGAACATCTCCATTCTCCTTCCGCTTTGTCTTGTACACCCATTTCACACCGATGGACTTATGTCCTTCTGGTAGATCAACCAACTCCCAAGTATTGTTTTTCTCAATGGATGCTATTTCCTCATCCATAGCATTTTGCCATTTTTTTCTTTAGCAAAGATCTTCATATTTTGTGGGGTCACAATCTGAGAACAATGCAAAATGTGTGAGGATGTCATCTGAATCATCATGACCAGGTAGTTGTACCTCAAAATCCGACATCCATGTTGGTCGTCTACGTAGACGTGTGCTTTCACGTGCTCCTTGTTGAACACTACCATTGTTTGAGGTTGATACATGCTGGTTTGCAGTGGGGTTATTTACTTCTTGTGTTGCTACAACATCATTTTCGCCATCAAGATTCACGGGAACAATTTGCTTAACATCACTATTATTCATCCATGGCCAAAATTTTTCTTCATCAAAGACAACATCTCGACTTGTGAGCATTTTCTTAGTGATAGGATTATATAGTCTGTATGCTTTTGATTGATCGCTAACACCCAGAAATACGCATTTTTCTCCTTTATCATCTAACTTTTTCCTTCTTTGATCCGGCACATGAGCATATGCAATGCTTCCAAATACTCTAAAATGATCAACCGCAGGCCTGCGTCCGCTCCAAGCTTCTTCGGGAGTCATGTTCCGAACAATGAAGGTGGGGCTTCTATTTAGAATATAAACACTCCAATTGATCGCCGGGCCGAAACTCTTCGGAACTCCACTCATCACCAAGATGCTACGCACCATATTCATTATTGTGCGATTTTTCCTTTCACATACACCATTTTGCTGAGGTGTGTAGGCGGTTGTGAGTTGACGCTTAATCCCATGCTCCTTGCAGAAAGTGTTAAATTCATGTAAGTTGTATTCCCCTCCTCGATCAGTGCGTAGTACACGAATATAATTTCCCGTCTCCTTTTCAACTAGTGTTTTGAAATATTTGAAAGCAGTGAAGGCTTCAGATTTTTCATGCAGAAAATAGACCCATGCTTTTCTACTTAAATCATCAATAAAGGTAATGAGGTACCGTTTTCCTCCATTAGATGTGGGATTAATTGGCCCACAAAGATCGGAATGCACTACTTCAAGTAGTTTTGACGCCCTGTGAACTTTTCCTTTCGGAAATGGGACCCTATGTTGCTTACCGATCATACAATCTTCACACAATTCAGATGGGGTTATTATGGAAGGGAGGCCACTTACCATGTCTTTTTCCACCAACGTCTTTAACCCACCGAAACTTAAATGCCCATATCGGAGATGCCATAACCATGCTGTATCCTTTAATTTTGCAGAGAGACACAAGTGACTCATATTCCGAAAGAAAAGCGGGAACATTCTGTTCGTTGTCATTTTCACATTTGCTATCAAACCTTGTTGGGCATCACGGATTTCGCATGATCCATTTTTTATACAAATCGGAGAATGCCTTTTTGTCTCCACACATATGATTGCTGCAGCCAGTATCTAAATACCACATATTATTTGAGGATTCTTCTTTCTCTTCAGAGACTGTCAACAAAGAAATTTCTTCGGAAATTTCTTCACTTTCAGCGAAATTGGAACTTTCGCCTCCTCGACCAACCATGTTAGTACGACATTCGAACTTATAGTGCCCATACTTACGACATCTATGGCATTGAATTTTAGATTTGTCTACTGACTTTGAATTATTTTTCCATGATGGGTGTCTTCCTCTACCCCATCTCCCTGGAGAATTACCCCCTTTATTGCTTCCGCCGCCCTTACCCTCATCATCAGTATTAGGTGATGACGAACGGATATTTGTTGTTACTTGGAGTGCTTGCTCCTCTTCATCTTGCCTGCCTAGTTTCCTCTCATGAACTCGTAAGGAATTTTGTAATTCATCAATTGAGAGTTCGTCCAGATTCTTGGATTCTTCAATTGAACAAACAATAAAGTTATAATCTTTTGTGAGGGATCGCAGAATCTTGTCGACAACTATAGAGTCGTCCTTCTTTTCTCCGTGGATCCGCATCTTATTGACGATTGTCATCATCCTTGAGAAGAAATCATCAACTGATTCTCCTTTCTTCATACGCAAACTGTCAAAATCCTCACGAAGTCCCTGCAACATCACTCGCTTTGCCCTAGCGTTTCCCTGGTACTTTCTTTTCATGGCATCCCAAATATCCTTGGAAGAATCTTTACAAAGAATAGTTTCCAAGATGGGTCTGTCTATGGCCTGGAACAGGAAGTTCTTGGCCTTGAGGTCCTTCAATTTCAGGGCCTCAAGTTGGGATTTTTGTGCCTCTGTTTGTACGGGATTGGTTGGTTCCGCTACGCCAGAAACAACTACATCCCAAAATTCCTTTGATCGTAGGAAATTCTCCATTAACATACTCCAATGGTCATAATGACCATCAAAACGAGGAATCGAAGGCTGCACGTAAGTCTCCGATGCCATGAAGAATTATTAATAGTGAACACTAATCTAACTGCGATGTTCTTTGTTTGTTTGTTTTGTTTTTCTTTCACTGGCCTGATACCACTGATAGAATAAATTGTTAAGTAGATTTTATTGATATGAATACATACACAAATATGCTCTTTATATAGAGCAAACTATTAGGATAACTATGCTAAGAGTCACGATGCTTCACAAGGGTCATCATGATCCACAATAATAACTGACACATATTTATCTAAATTACCCAAATATTAAATAATCTTAACACGTGCAAATCTATTATTGCTGCATGTTGATCAACACTTGTAGAAACTTTGGGACACTGGGCATCTGATATACAGACATCAGAGCTTTGTTCGTCTTCTTCATCCTTTCCCTAAGAAAAACAAACATGTTTTCATGTTTCAATTGTCCAATGAAAGACTATAAGACGTACTAATTGATTCGTTCTCTTAAAAATTACAAAAACAACTCACAGATCTTTCTATGTTAGACAGCTTTCTTAGCCAACTATCTCTCAACGCGGTTCTTTTCCTAAAAATCTTTTCTTCATAAGAACCAACGGAGAGAATGAACTTCTCCACCCTTTTCAGCTTAATAAAGCTAACATGTGCCTCGTTCACCTGGTCCATTAACATAAGAAGAAGATGAATTACACACAACAGATTTGAGTGATAGAATTCATAACATAGTGCGGCTTTTTGCACCAGAAAAAATAGAGATAAAAAACTGAATGAAACATGATAGAAAAAGACGCTTTTGGCTTCTTACACGCTCCATGTTGACTAGATATCCACCAAAATTCTTTAACTCATTCTTGTACACATGCATCAGCAAGCCTATTCCAGTCTGTTTTACAGAAAAGCAATAAAGTTCATCTAAAATTCTTCAGAAACTAACAGCGAAAACTGTCACGCAGAAAGGTAGACTAAATAATTAAATATATCCCACAACGAAAATTGTGATGAGAAATGCATGAATGATTGTCTTAACTATAAAAGAACAAGTAGTTTAGTGAGTCATTTTGCGTCACATCGCAACTTTAAAACAGAAGAAGAGCACAATGCTCTCCACGCAATGAGAGTAAAAACAACGGGCGCAAAAAAATATTGATCTCTCAATACTAACCTCTCTTATCTCCAAAGTTGGCATATGAGGTAAAAAATCATTCCCCACAAACAAACACATGAAGATGAAGTCATCAACAATCCGCTCAATATCAAACACAAACTTTTCCGGCGCATCAGTAATCTGCATGTCCAACTCTAGATATTCCCTCAAAATCCAGACATGGACAAACTGCGAACAAAAGATTGATTGGAGTTTCCACGAAAAAAATGTACAACTATACGTTCATGAGATATTTCCCCATTTTTATCCATTTTTAGACATTTCTATCTCCAACCCCCTTCCCTTCCCTCTATTTTTTAGTTCATTTTAGCTCTATTACTTCCTTAATTATTACTCTCATTCCAAGCAAGCCCTAAGTAATGCTGACATACTTCAAAATTCTGTGGTAAGATTGCCATAGACCGACTTTTATCCTGAATGTCGAACCATTTCTTGCCCTGTTCGGTTGATTTGTCACTACCATACCCCACAGCCTCGGCTATCTTAATAATGCTTAGAAGGGATGATTCAGAATCAGGCTTTTGATCTGGCACATTCCCTACATACTGCAATAATATACATTGTTAATGATACGAATGTAATCACAGTACACTATGTAATCTGTGCCATAAATTGTCGAACATGAATTCGTCTACAGGGGTATCACACTTAAAAGTCACAAAAGCTTTGCAAGAAAAAAAATCACAAAAACTTGCTGGATGGATATAAACCACCTCTCTTAATATTGAAAAATGGATTTCATGTGTTGCTAACGCAAGCATGATCAAATCAGCGTCCTGTCAAAATAAACAACCACAACAATCGTGTAACAGTTCCATAACATAATATGTTAGGAAAAAATTCGTACAAGAGACGCAAAATTCGGAATCTGAAAAAAAAAATGTAGTACTTCGTAGTAGTTTATATACTGAAAGAATATTTGCAAATATTGTATCTTAAGCATGTAATTATTTAGAGATATGATTGTAATTCGGTTTCCTATATTGTAGAGATTTGATATCGAGTAGGATATTACGGAGTAGAAGAGTCTAGAATGTAGGTATCGTCTTGTATATATGTACGCCGTTGTCGATCAATTCCAGTAAGCTAATTCAATCTCTCAATACGTTTTCCTGGTTCATATTTTCACATGGTACCAGAGAGTTCGATCCATATTTTTTTAACACAATTCAAAACAAAAAAAAAAACGACGCCTGGAGAAGATAAATCCAAAGGCAGTAAACACAGTGAAACCAAATCAATTCCCATGACTTCACCACTCTATCTTCACCCATCGGATAACCCGAACTTGACGCTCACAACTACCGTTTTCAACGGTGATAATTACGAATTGTGGGCCGATGCAGTCAAGAATGGTCTTGATGCTAAGAACAAGTTGGGATTTGTTGAAGGGACTGTCAAAAAACCCAAGGGCGTTGAAGGAGAAGACAATCTCGAGATGGTGGCATGGGGACAGTGCAACGCCATGCTGAAAGCGTGGCTAAGGAACGTCATAGATCCAAGACTGCACCCGAGTATAACATTCACGTTAACGGTTGCAGAAATATGGCAAGAGTTAAAAGATCGATTCTCGGCAGGGAATGCACCGCGAATTCATCAATTAAAGGGTGAATTGAACGAGTGCAAACAAGGGCGACAATCGGTGGTCGAGTATTATACTCGTTTGAAAACTATATGGGATGAACTCGCAAACTATAGTCGAGTCTCGAAATGTACATGTGGTGCGGCAGCCATGTTGGCTAAGGAACGAGAGGAGGAAAAGGTTCATCAATTTTTGATGGGCCTCGATACGACGTTATACGGAAACATCCGTTCCAATTTGTTGATGGAAGATCCAATCACGTCCCTTACCAGAGCATATTCATTAATACTCCGAGAAGAAAGGCACACCACGATGACAAAGATAAAGGAGGAAAAGAATGAGGCAGCAATGGCGGTGAAGTCATATGGAGCAGGACGAGGCAGCAGGGGTGGTTTTTCAAGAGCGGATAAAGAAGATGAGGAGCCACCACCACCACAGTGTACTCACTGTGGCAAATACTATTATACAGAGGAAAGTTGCTATGATAAGCATGGGTATGAAGTTGTCAAAAGCCGTGGAAGAGGCAGAGGATCAGGGAGCACTCGGGGGAACTTTGGGCGTGGAGGAGGACGCACCGGAGCACGTATTCAGCCAAACATGTTTCGTGCCAATGCAGTGGGGAGTACACCAACTGTATCGAAGGAGACTGAAGCACAAAATCAGAATTTGCCTTTTACCGAAGACGAAATAGTACGCATTCGTAGCCTATTAATGACAAGTCCAGAGGGTAATGATAAGATTACAGGTATGAATGTGAAAATTGTTAATGAATGGTTAATTGATAGCGGGGCTTCTCATCGTATGACGGGTAAGCGAGAGTGTCTTACAAATATTCGAACGGAGATGTCGTCACTAGTTGGGTTGCCTGATGGTCGCAAGGTGGAAGCACAAGAACATGGAGAAGTGAAGTTGAGCACGAATTTAGTGCTTAAGGATGTCTTATTTGTACCATCATTAACTTGTAATTTGATATCCGTGCAACAACTGATAAGAGAAAATAATTGCATAATAACGTTCTATTCTGATTATTGCGTTGTGCAGGACCGGTCTACGAGGACGGAGATTGGACGGGGTGAGCATCAAGATGGGGTATACAATTTCACGTTGAAAAGGGGAGAATTGGTAGCAAAGACAACGTTGAAGGGAGATGCTCGACTTTGGCACAAGCGGCTTGGTCACCCGTCAAACAATATTTTGTCCCCTTTTTCATCTTTAATTAGTGGTGATTTGTTTTTGAATTCTAGTTATATTTGTGATCCTTGATGTAGGGCAAAACAGACTCGTCTACCATTTAAGTCTAATAATAAGCGGTGTGACATTTTATTTGGATTAATTCATTGTGATATTTGGGGTCAATATAGAGTTTCTAGCTTGTCCCGTGCTCATTATTTTTTAACTATTGTCGATGACCATAGTAGGGCAGTGTGGGTATATCTCATGAAAAAAAAGAGTGAAGCAGGAGAGTTATTGAGAGTTTTTTGTCAAATGGTTAAAACTCAATTCAATAAATGTGTCAAAATTGTTCAAAGTGATAATGGTACGGTTTTTGTCGGGACCTATGAAGTATTACTATGAAGAAAATGGGATTATATTCCAAACTAGCAATATTGATACACCCCAACAGAATGGATGGGTAGAGATAAAACACCGACATATACTAGAAAAGGCGAGAGCATTGAGATTTCAGGCAAATTCACCGACTCATTTTTGGGGGGAATGTGCGTTGACAGCTGCTTATTTAATTAATAGGACCCCAACACCACTTTTACAAGGACGTACACCATATGAACTTTTATACAACAAGAAACCAGAGTTAGATGGTCTCAAAGTGTTAGGGTGTCTTTGCTATGTTCATAACAAGGAAAAACCACGCGATAAATTTGGTGAGCGGGGAAAGTGGTGTGTGTTTTTGGAGTACCCTCACAGTAAAAAGGGTGGAAGGTATATGACTTAAAAGAGAAAAGGATGTTTGTGTCACGAGATGTAACATTTTACGAGCATGTCTTTCCGTTTGCGCATATGAATGAGAACGAACAGGCCATTAGTTTGGACAATGCGAGACAAAACAGTAGCATTGGTTCGAACGAAATGGCATATTTTCCAGAAGAAAATGACAGCGAAGATGTCATTGAAAATAGCAGCAAAAATGTCATTGAAAAAGGTGGAGATGATCAAGAAACGAGTCATGAATTAAGGGGGAGTGAGGAGAACGAAATACCCACTGCAGTTCATGAAATTGATAACAATACGGATGAAATAATGGAAGAAGAAAGGCTAGGTCGAGGAGCGAGAGAAAAGTTTGAGCCAGCATGGAGACGGGATTATGTTTGCAAATCAACAAGGATAATAAACCCCATTGACAATGCTCACTCCGACCAAACGACGTTACCAAGGACAGGTACTCGCTACCCTCTAGTCAATTACGTTATTAGCAATTGTTTTTCTTCTTCTCACAGGACCTTCATGACAAAGATAGACGAAATCAAAGAGCCAAGTAATTACTACGAGGCAGCAAGAAACGAGAATTGGAGGGATGCTATGAGGAAAGAGATAGATGCACTAGAAAAGAATGGGACATGGAAGATTGTCGAACTGCCTAGAGGAAAGAAACCCATTGGATGCAAATGGATCTACAAAGCTAAATACAAGGCCGATGGCACGATTGAGCGATATAAAGCAAGGCTTGTAGCTCAAGGTTTTACACAAGTCGAAGGAATAGACTATCATGAAACCTATGCACCGGTGGCGAAAATGACGAGTGTGCGTTGCTTGTTAGCCGTGGCAGTAGCAAAGCAATGGATAATTGAACAATGATGTCAACAATGCATTTTTACACGGAGAGTTGGACGAAGAAGTCTATATGAAAATTCCGCAGGGGTTTGAAACAAAAGGAGGAAATAAAGCGTGTAAATTGTTGAAGTCGCTATATGGGTTGAAACAAGCATCTCGGAATTGGTTTGCCAAATTAACGAGTTCGCTAAAGAGGTACGGGTTTGTTCAATCTTTAGTTGACTACTCGCTTTTCACATATAATAAAGATGGTGTTTTTATTGGTGTATTGGTGTATGTTGACGACCTGATAGTCGTGAGTAATAGCAATTCATCATGTGCCGTTTTCAAGGGCTTCTTAAACGAAAGTTTTGGAATCAAGGAGTTGGGACGACTCAAATACTTTCTGGGAATTGAAGTGGAGCGTAGTTCACAAGGCTTGTTTCTTAATCAGCGTAAATATGCCTTGGGAATTATTGAGGAAACGGGCATGATGGGAGCAAAACCGGTACATACACCCATACAACAGCATCACGGATTAGCTTTGGCAAACGGATATGTTTTGAAGGATGTGATGAAATATAGGAGGCTCGTAGGGAGATTGGTTTATCTCATAATCACGAGGCCCGACCTTGTGTACGCGGTTCATATACTATCACAATTTGTGAATGAACCGAGAAAGGAGAATTGGGATGCGGCACCAAGGGTAGTACGTTATATCAAAATGAATCCAAGTAAGGGAATTATCATCAATAAGAATTCTGATTTGCAATTGCGTGGCTACTCCGACTCGGATTATGCAAGTTGTCCAATAACGAGAAGGTCACTTAGTGGATATTATGTTGCACTCGGGAATACTCCAGTGTCGTGGAGAGCTAAGAAGCAAGTAACGGTGTCAAAATCCACGGCGGAAGCAGAGTATCGCGTCATGGCCGCGGCTACAAGTGAGCTGATTTGGTTGAGATTATTCCTTGCGTCATTGGGAGTGTTTCACAATAAACCAATGCAATTATTTTGTGACAATCAGGCCGCACTACATATCGCGAAAAACCCGGTATTTCATGATCGTACTAAGCACATAGAAATTGACTGCCACTTCATTCGCCAACATCTAGTGGAAAATACGATTGTCACGTCCCACGTTCGTAGCAAGGAGCAAATAGCGGATTTATTTACAAAGGCACTCGGAGGTAAGGCATATAACTATTTGCAACGCAAGTTGGGACTTGGTTTACCAAGTGCTCCAACTTGAGGGGGAGTGAAAGAATATTTGCAAATATTGTATCTTAAGCATTTATTATTTAGAGATATGATTGTAATTCGGTTTCCTATATTGTAGAGATTTGATATCGAGTAGGATATTACGGAGTAGAAGAGTCTAGAATGTAGGTATCGTCTTGTATATATGTACGCCGTTGTCGATCAATTCCAGTCAGCTAATTCAATCTCTCAATACGTTTTCTGGTTCATATTTTCACATATACCAGTCCATATAAACAATGCCTAGTGTTCGGGTTGTATTTAGGAAGAGATCGCAAGGTGCGTATAAACGACATTATCTTATGTTCTCCTTCACCAGGAACCGTTGCATCAGACAGAATTACCTGCCATTACAAAATATCACTCAATTCTTAAAAAGTCTATCCCACAATGACAAGTTATAGACGTGTCACATGTACGCAACCATACAATATTAATACAATCCAACTTAAAATAAACGTAATTAACCAAGCTTAACCTTAATCTCTTTCCATCCAGGATCGCTTTCAAGCCTTTTAACAATATAAGACTTGAGTGCATTCGATAACTCGAACATAAACTCGGTTCCAGGTGTGATAACATTAGAATCCGAAACTTGAGATTCAAGTACAGGAAGAACCTTCTTTTGTAGGCAGTATCACTATTAGGATAATAATGAACGGTAAAACTTACAGAACCAGCAGAGAAAGAAGTCGTGGCGTGACAAGAATCACTGCCTTAAAGTTGAATTTGCCCCGCTCGATACACACGGCCTCTTGACAACCAACCCCAGGGTTACACGACTTCCGAGCCTAAGGTGTACGACAAAGACTCGGATTGAGGAGTAGTAACAGAACGTTGCCCAAAATCAGCAATGGAAATAGAGTGTAGAGAGATAGAGAGATAGAGAGAAGAGAGAATTGTTGTGTTGTTGTGTGTTCTGAAAAGGTAGAGAATGGTAGTATATATAGTAGATGTAGGAAGGATCCAGAATCACATTAAAGTGTCTCGTAAATAGCTTTTCGAAGACTGCAAAATCAGTATTGTAAGGCACGAAAGTCAGCCATAGAAGACTGCACTTTCAGTTTAGAAAAGACGCAACAATTCTCGGAAATTGTGCAAAAATATTGTAGAGAATAAGTGATCGTACTTCCAAAAATGGCCTACGGCACGCACCGCAGGTGCTCTACCAGAGCCCGGCCCGGCGTGGCGTGCGCGCGCGCGTGTGTGGCTGTACGGGCCCTTTACTACTACATATCTAGTAGTCCAATACAAAAGATCACTTATAAACTATAATACTCTAACATATTTTATCAATGTGGGATTCTTTTGAAGCAGAATTAAGCAATACTTCCAACAATCCCCCACATGATTCAAAAGAAGAGGAAAAGAAATAGCTGATTAGGGCAACGGAACGTAAGTCTTAAGATGACAATGTTCCTGAGGAATTGAATTGTCACCCAGTGCATACAATTACCTGCTACAGCCGTATTGAGTTGCTCTCGGCATTGGACTCTCCACGGTGGTTTGTAACGGATAACTGCGCACAAACCTGCATTCGAATCTGTGTTCGTCCTCGCGAAATGTCATGAAGGTGCCCCTCACATGCCTGGGATCTCGTGAACGCTCTAGAGGTCCTAAAGCCTAAGAACCTCATAGGGGGTAGGGCATTTCCCCCACATTCACATAGGTAAGTCCATCAGGTTTGACTGTCACAAACCATCCTTAAACAAGGACTATGGACTTATTAAGAGCTTAGCTCAACCTTCCTCACTTGACAGAAATAACACAATATATAAAAGAATACTACATCACTTTTATTAAAATAGGAATGGTAGTAGTATTACAACATGAGATCCTCGTGACTTCGTTTGACCCATTGAACTTGGTAAACCCAAGTGGGGGAGCCCCGTCACGATTCACTCCCAATAGGCTTTAAACCCATTCCTCGTGCCGACTCCAGCACTAATTTTCTGCAGAGGCCTTTCGTGAGAGGATGCGCAATATTCCTCTCCGATTTTACATAATCTAGTGATATCACATTATTTCTGATCAGATTCCTCACTATAGCATGTCTCAAGCGTATATGTCTCCTCTTTCCATTGTAAGCTTGATTGCCTGCCACACCAATGGCTGCTTGAGAATCGCAATGCATTGAAACTGATGGAGCCGGTCTCCCCCACAATGGAATGTCTGCTAACAGGTTCCTTAGCCACTCGGCTTCCTGACCTGCCAATTCTAAAGCAATAAACTCAGATTCCATTGTTGATTTTGCAATACAACTCTGTTTAGAAGATTTCCAAGAGATAGCACCACTAGCCAAAGTAAACACATATCCACTAGTAGAATGAATCTCATCATTATCAGACACCCAATTACCATCACAATATCCTTGTAAAACACATGGTGATTTGGAATAGTGCAAACCCCAATCCATTGTTCCCCTAAGGTATTTTAGAAGTCGATATAAAGCATTCCAATGTGACTGATTTGGACTATGTGTATACCTGCTAAGACGACTTACCGTATAAGCAATGTCTGGTCTTGTATAATTCATTAAAAACATGACACTGCCAATTATCTTAGCATATTCTTCTTGGTTCACACTTACACCCTCATTCTTTTTTAGGTGGATACTAGGATCATATGGGGTTTTGACTGGTGCACAATCAAAACATCAAATCTTTTAAGAATTTTCTCAACATAATGTGACTGATCCATACTCAAACCCCATTTGGTCCTAGAAATTTTTATACCAAGAATAACATTGGCTTCACCTAGGTCCTTCATGTCAAAACGAGAGCTTAAGAAGGCTTTGGTGTCATTGATAACTTTCATATTAGTCCCAAAAATGAGCATGTCATCAACATACAGACATACAATGACAAAACCATCTTTGTCACTTTTAGCATATACGCAGGCATCCGAATCATTTACATGAAAACCATAAGATGTAATAGTTTGATGAAATTTGTCATACCATTGCTTCGAAGCTTGCTTTAGACCATATAATGATCTAACCAGTTTACATACCTTGTCTTCTTGTCCTGAAATTACACAACCCTCTGGTTGCTTTATGTATATTTCTTCGTTCAAGTCTCCGTTCAAAAAATTTGTCTTAACGTCCATTTGATGCACAAATATATCATGTATAGAAGCTAGTGCAATTAAAGCCCTAATAGTAGAAACTTTAGTAACAGGAGAGTAAGTGTCAAAGAAATCCAAACCTTTGTTTTGTCGATTACCACATACAACCAATCTAGCTTTATATTTGTCGATAGATCCATCGGGATTGAGTTTCTTCTTGAACACCCATTTGTTGCTTAGAGGTTTACACCCTCTAGGCAGATCGATGAGAATCCAAGTGTTATTACCTTTGATGGAATCTATCTCACTGTTGATAGCTTCCAGCCAGAAAGTAGAATCGATGGAATTCATGGCCTCCTTGTAAGTTCTCGGATCATTTTCTAGAACATAGGCACGAATGTCCTCCTCATCAAGAAATTATTTTTCTGCCAAACTTGTCTCAAAGTTTGGGCCAAAATCTTTTGCTATTCTAGCCCTCTTGCTTCTTCTAGGTTCGATCCACCGCATCTGCATTAGTTCTTGCACTAGTAGAAGCATTATCAACACTATTGGAAACAAGTGGTAAACGAGGTTCAAGGTTAGTTTTCATCGGAAAAATATTCTCAAAAAATACAACATCTCTAGATTCTTTAATAGAACCAAAACCTGAACCATCCTTTAGAATAAACTTGTAGGCCGCGCTGTTAGAAGCATAACCAATGAATATATGGTCGATTGTTTTTGGTCCAATTTTGCTTCTTTGGCATGCAGGTATTCCAATTTTCCCCAAGCACCCCCACACTTTGAGGTAGTTAAGATTAGGCTTGTGGCCTTTCCAGAGCTCATAAGGAGTAGTTTCCAATTTTTTGTGTGGAACTCTGTTAAGTACAAAACAACCAGAAAGAATGGCCTCGCCCCACATGTTAGTAGGCATACCAGAACTAATAAGCATAGCATTCATCATGTCTTTCAAAGATCGATTTTTCCTTTCGGCTATTCCGTTTTGTTGAGGTGTGAATGGGGCGGTGATCTCATGGATAATGCCATTTTCTTCAAAATATTTTTTAAGTGGATAACCCTCATATTCACCGCCCCTATTAGACCTAACACGTTTGATTTTAAGGTCTAATTGATTCCCAACTTCAGCTTTATAGATCATGAATTTTTGCTCGGCTTCATCTTTTGTACTTAACAAATACACTTTCGTATATCTAGAGAAATCATCTACAAAAGTGATATAATAACGCTTACCTCCTCGGCTCATTGTGTTTCTGAAATCCCTCAAGTCCGAATGGATTAATTCAAGAAGAGTCGAGGCACGATGGACTTGTTTATTAAACGGTGTCCTGGAATGTTTAGCTTCTACACATATCTCACATTTGTCAAAAGCCGTATTACTAAAGCCATGTATAAGGTCAAGATGTTTCAATTTTTTAACATAATCAACATTTATATGACCTAATCTAGCATGCCATAAAGTAATAGACTCGATAAGATAAATGTGTGGTGGAGTTTTTATTAATAGTCACCACATCGAGCACAAAAGGCCCGCCATTACAAAAAACCTTTTCCAACAAAATTATTGTTTCTAGTGAGTACAAGTTTGTTGGATTCAAAAGTGAGTTTTATACCGGCCTTGATAAGTAAAGACCCTGAAATAAGGTTCCTAAGAATTTATGGAACATGAAGAACATTATTAAGTTCAAGAATTTTACCGGAAGTTAGCTTCAGTTGTACCTTTTCCTTACCAATAACGCGTCTAGTGCTAAAATTTCCCATGAACATGTCCGTTAGTTTCTGGCACATATTCTTTGAACGCTTCTTTATCACAACATATGTGACTCGTAGCTCCGGTGTCCAAAACCCATTCTGTGATGTTGCTTACCAGATTTACCTCGGATACAACGGCAGCAATGACTTCATCTGTTTCGGTGAGATGAGCTTGATGCTTGTTTTTTTACTTTCCTTGGGATCCTTGCGGACAGAATTTTGCGGAATGACCCGTTTCACCACAAGTGAAGCATTCTCCTTTGAACGGCCTTTTGGGTTTGAAATCTGTTTGCTTTTTCACTCCGTGGATCTGGTTTGGTCCCTTGTTGTTCTGGTTGTTGTTGTTATTACGTCTAGGACCCTTGTTGCGATTTTTTGTCTCAACGAGATTGGCATTGGAAGAGAATGATCAACTTGTTTACCTCTTAACTGGATTCGATTTTTCTCTTCAATCTTGATGTGTGACACTAACTCAAGAAGAGTGAAATCCTTTTGTTTGTGTTTCATGGAGTGCACATAATTCTGCCAAGACAAAGGAAGTTTCTCGAGTAGACAATTAGCTTGAAAAGTTTCACATATTTTCATACCCTCCGCGATAATATCAACACATAAAGTCTCATACTCATGAACTTAATCTAACACAGGTTTTTCATCAGTTATACGAAAATTTAACCATCTATTGCAAGCGTATTTTTTAGTGCCAAAATCATCGGTTCCGTATTTTGTTTTAAGAGCGTCCTAGATGTCTTTAGCAGTTTCAAGTTTGCTATATGTCAAAAATAAAGGTTCTGTCATATAGTGCAGTAAAATGCCACGACATGTTTTACTGTCTGCAGGAAAATCCCGTTCACTGTTTTCTGGTGCTTCAGTTCCGGTTAAAGTATAATCTATCTTTAACTGGCTTAAAAGAAAATCAAGTTTTTCAGACCAAATCCTATAGTTTTTACCATCTAGTAAATCCAATTTTGACATATCAGCGATAAAAACGGTAGGCATAAGCGTCGGATTAAAAGAACCAGCAGAAATTGGCATAGCCATATCGCCTACGATAAAAAATTTAACGAGCAAGAAAAGAAAAATTTTAAAATTCAACTTTAGACTGTAGGCGGTATCACTATTACGATAACAATGAACGGTAAAACTTACAGAACCAGCAGAGAAAGAAGTCGTGGCGTGACAAGAATCACTGCCCTAAAGTTGAATTTGCCCCACACACGGCCTCTTGGCAGCCAACCCCCAGGGTTACACGACTTCCGAGCCTAAGGTGTACGACAAAGACTCGGATTGAGGAGTAGTAACAGAACGTTGCCCAAAATCAGCTATGGAAATAGAGTGTAGAGAGATAGAGAGAAGAGAGAATTATTGTGTTGTTATGTGTTCTGAAAAGGTAGAAAATGGTAGTATATATAGTAGATGTAGGAAGGATCCAGAACCACATTAAAGTGTCTCGTAAATAGGTTTTCGAAGACTGCAAAAGCAGTATTGTAAGGCACGAAAGTCAGCCATAGAAGACGAAATTGTGCAAAAATATTATAGAGAATAAGTGAGAGCCCAGCCCAGAACCCAAGCCCAGCGTGGCGTGTGCGCGCGTGCGGCTGTACGGGACCTTTACCACTACATATCTAGTAATCTAATACAAAAGATCACTTATAAACTATAATACTCCAACATATTTTATCAATGTGGGATTCTTTTGAAGGAGAATTAAGCAATACTTCCAACATCTTTCCTATCCTTTCATCTCTCTCTTAGAATTTTTTCTTCTTCCTCCTATATTACATTAAAGCATACACATCAAAACAATTGAAATTTCTCTTTGCCAAATATTATTGCAATAAGGATTATCAAGGTCTCACGGCTAATTCATTATCCTTAGCCGTCCTGAATCGTCTACTTCTTTGCTGGTTAAGTTTAGCTCTCCATTTGCACATAATACCACATTATTATTTCTTATTAAAATTTGAAGTTAATAAATAAATACGAGTAATTATTTTAAAAAAATTAATATTTTGACAATGTTATCTAATCATATTACAAGTTCAGCCCCAATACTCGATCCATAATTAATATTTAGTCCCCAAAACATGGTATCCTCGCTAAGTTAATGCTTTGCGTCATTTGAAACAAAGATAACTATTAATTGAAAGTATTGAAACGGAGGGAGTAGTATACTACATCATGTCCTTCGGGTAAGGCCCATGCCCATTTTCACGTTCTAACAGGTTCTGCCTCAACGTCTACATGTAAGACGATTTTACATTAAGATTGTGCAACATGGATACTTTACCTACTACATAAACATGACGATAAATGCTAAAAGGAGGTGCTGAACTACTCATCACTTAACAAAAAACCCCATTTTATAAAATATGAAAGACGGTTTTACACAAATATTTGACTATGTGAGATAAATAGAGAAGCGCTTACCAATGGCAAGATACAGTAAGTTGCGTGGCCTAACTATACTAAAAAGACGGTCGATATACACGTATATACTTTCAAATACTTCTTCAAACGTTGTAGGAGGAAACATCTGTCCATCACATACAAGTCAACAAGTAAATAAAAATTAAAATACAAAATAATAAATAGGTATAAAGAAAGACAAACGTGACGACATCATCAGATGATACCGAGTTTCAGTACCACTCCTCTCGCGTACAACATGTTAAGGGGCATAAGGAAATATAATCAATAATGGTCATTAAAAAAAAAAATTGAGATAGTGCCTTCATTCAGATGGTATCAAGTCTCAATAGTCCATACAACCCTCCCACATGTAACTTGTAGAATCCGTTAAAATAATCGACCCTACGGAAATTTAAAAAATATGAATATGATTAGTAAAAAGAAGTTACGAACAAGGGAATCAGGGTGAAAACAAGGATGTATGATGCCATTCTAGGTAGCACCAAAACAGACACGGACACGTGACACGACATTCCATGAAATTTAGGACACGGGACACGTTCTATAAATTTAATAAAATATATATTTTATAGTTATAAACATTCGATTTTATTTTTATAAAAGTATTTGATATTAAATTTAAATAAGTAAAGGTAAAACTTGTCCATGATTATAACTCATTTTCATTTCCCATCAAAACTCATCTTCTAATTAAGCTATTTCAACACCTCATTTCCCGTCTAAAGAACATCATTCACCCCAAATGATATTCAAATGTTATGGACAAGCGTCGGACACGTGCCCAAATAAATGTTGAAAGTTAGACACGGCTTTATAGGCGTCCGATACGTTTCGGCGTGTGTCCGAGGAGTGTCGGTATCCGATACAGTGTCAGACACGGGACGGCTGATTCCGAGAAGTGTCCGTGCTACCTAGATGCCATTCATATCCAAATAAAGATGATCAAATTCCAAATCATTTGTTTCTTCCTTAAAACTTGCTTTAACGTTAGGGTACTTCTCGATTAACCAACGGTAAAACGCTGGAACTCCCATTTTTTTACTGTTTTTTTTACTGTTTGAACTTGGTTGTATGTTTGACAGTGTTTATAAGGATAAATATTCTTTTTGAAGAGGAGGGGATGAAGTAAAGTGAGAATAAAGTCAACCATTTGAAATATAAAGTACTAAGCGTTGGTTGGTTAACTTAATAGTCATATCGTAAACTACGAATTAGTGGAGTAGATAGACATTGTGCACGAGTAATCACTAACTAGTTTTTAAGTATGGGGAGATTTGATGACACTTTATTTTACTTATTTTAAACTCGCATTTTATCCCTTATTCGATTGAATTAATAACCCAAGCTAGCATTATTTACTCATTTTAGTATTAAATAGAATGTTAGATAATTAGTTTTAAATAATGCAATTATATATTATTTTTGGATATTTGGTACTGTTTTTTGATGTTTTCCTTTATTTTATAGGTATCAAAGCGGAGGAAAAACCGAGTTAACTAAACAAGTGAGGAGGAGCAAAACGAAATCAAAGCGTAAAAAGGCCAAGCTCCCTGTATTCCATAAACAACCATTTCACAAGTGAAATAATAATCTTTCAGCCAAGTTGTACGTATACATGAAATTATCATTCGGGCTTTCACATGCACGTGATCCGCTAAGTTTATAGCCCAGAATTGAACAAGTTAGCAAGGGCTTTTCAGTCTTTTTGGATGGATAATAAATGAGGAAGCCGCATCTTAAACAAAGAAGCCGTCAATTTTGAGTGTTTGCTGGGCAGACGAAGGATAAAAGCGAGAAATGGGGGATAGAGTAGTGAGGTTTACATTTTGTTCTTCCCAAAATCAAAAAAAAATATCTCATTTCTTTACATTTATTAGTCTATATTTAATTTAGCATTTCAATTTTCAAGATTTGTGTGAAGATTTCTCCTTTTAATTCCTCATTTAAAATGTCCAAATGCAATTAATTAGTTCAAGTTCCAAACTTTACTACTCTATTGTACTTAGTATCATGCTTAGTGTAGTTTCTGTAACACCCGCGAATTTTCCATTTTGACATTTTAAATTTAATAAACTATTCGATTACTTTATTTAATATTTCTGAATTTTTCAATTTAATTAATCTTATGTCAAACACGATTTTTATAAACGTATTATACAAAAGCTCGTTTATATAAAAATACGTACGATATCTTTGAGGCATGATTTATATAATAATATACACAAAATGTCATTGAAGACGGCGATATCCGTCACAAGCTTGTGACGGATATCATTTCCTCTCACAAAATACTCATGAGGGGTGACTGGGGGAGCACATGGGAGGTGTCTCACCTTGTCCTCTCTCCCTTTTTGTGAGAGGTCTTCAGCTTGTGACGGGATTAGCCCGTCACAAGCAAGACGCTTTGAATAATATATGCATACGTATTTTTGGTCGGATAATAATAATGACAATAATAATAATAATTTCCGTCTCAATTTCCGTCTAGTTAAAGACCGTCACATTTCTACTTGTGAAAGTAACCTCTCTCAACCTATCCTATTTTGACAAGACATCACACCCACCTAACATTTTACACCCCACCTCTAAAATATCTCTCTTACTATTATTATTATTATTAATATTATTATATATTATTATTATTATTATTAATTTTTGTTGTGGAGTGATGCTGTGAACCCCACCCCTTTTTCCTTCCTTCTTCCTTTTTCCCCTGCGTAAAACAACAACAACAGCAGCAACAAACTCAACTCCGTACCGCCATTTTTACCACCTTCAACCATAGATCCCTCCTTTATTCCTCAACCAAATTCCATGAATTTTGCACCAATAGCTTCCCCATCTCGTCCTCCTTCTTTCTATGCAATAAAGAACCAAACTTTCGTCCTGTTTCTTGTGAGTCGTCTTTCTGGGATGCGATTTCTGAGCTGACTTCTTCCATTCGGGGTTTAGGGTCATCCTTGGACGGTTTCTTGGACGTTTAAGAGATCAAAAACAGGTAACGGTGATAGGTTACTCGACAAATGTCGAAATTTCCGTCTTATGGGTCGTTTTATATGTTCTTTTCTGATAAAGTTTGATTCTTTACTTATCTCATTTGTATGGTGAATTTTTCGTCTTATATTAGTTTCTGAAATGGACCGTTTTGGGATGGTTTGGTCCTCTGTTTTGGGCAGTCGGCGTAAGGATGTATAGGACATGTCTGAGTGCGATTTTGGTGTCGGTTTCGCCACTGGTTCGAGTCAATTGTTAGGTCCTATCTTGGGTTGGTTGTGGGGGAGAAATCCCGTCTTTATCATGCTTCGAGTTCCGTCTTAAGATGGTCACAAAATAGCCTTTTGTTATTATGTGTAGAGATGAGTTTATGGGCTGGATTGGAGGTGACTCGGTCGTGGGTTGTAGGCAGTCGGGTGGTGGACTGTTCGCAGCTTCTCTTACGCAGCCGTGTGGGGTGTTTGGCGCCTGTTTTGGCTCGGTTTTATATGGGTTGTATGCGTTGAGGTTGGCTCGACCTTGGACAGAATTATCGAGTTGCTTGATACGGATTTGGGTGGTTGTCTAGGTTGTTTTGTCACGGTTCTTGGGCTGCTCATGGTTGCCCGTTTGGGTGATCTTTGGTGGTTGCTTTGGGGCGGATATGGTGGCTAAGGTAGGGTGCGTAAGTGGTGGTTTTTGGGTCTTGTTTAGGTGGTCGGAGTTGCATTTGTCTGTTGGTTGGGCCGTGTGTTTTGAGTATTTGAATCGTGGTTTTGAGTGGTTTGGCGCCATTTGGTTTATTCGAGATATTTAAATTTCCGTCTTGTGTTTTCATAAAACGCAATCCGTCAAAGCATTATTCAATTTTATACCTCCCTTTCATGATTTATACTTATAAAACTTCATTACTTAATTATTTAAATTACCGTCTCAAATATGCTCATGTACTCGTCTTGATATTTAGTAATGTGGCAAATTGGGCTTATTTTATATTATATGTTATTGGGCCATATAGGTGTGGTATGGTATTTTAATTGGGCTAGTAATGTTGGATAATTTGGGCTAGCTTGGTTAAGGAATTGAACTAGTTATACTTAGTAAGTTGGGTTTGTCACATCTATTCATTTGGGTTTGAATCGTTAATTTAATTGGACTCGTCATACTTATTTAATTGGGTTTCCATGATTAAGTTATTGGTCCACATTTATATTATGGAAACTTTTGGTGCCAACTTTACTTCGTTTGAATAATTAAATTTCTGTCTCATATTTTATATAACGTAATTAGTTAGTGTCGTTCATCTACTTATGTATTCAGTTGGGCTTGTTGCATCTTATCTATTGGACTTGACTTGTTAAGTCAATTGGGCTTGTCACATGATTTAATTATTGGGCTCATAAATGGGTAACTTGGACTTGGTCACATTTTACCCCGTACATTTCATATAACGTAAATTATTCATTATCACTTATTATATTTTATTTAACCGGCATGTTAATCTATAAAGTGAAATATTTATTAATATAAGCATGAAATATTTATTATAAAAAGTCACTCATTAAGGGTCGTATTCTTGATAATGTCTTGTACTGTCTGTTGTGAGAGTCTTGGTCCTATCGGATACTAGGGGTGAGCTATAAGCCCTCTAGTTGCGATATGATCGTTGAGATTGATGTTCCCATCCGTACTCATGGTGAGATGCAAGCCATGAGTATGAATGTGACATTAACGGTCCCGTGTCATATGATATTTGCATGATCATTCTTACTCTTATTGTGACTCAAGTGTGACGTTTTACATTGTGTGACTACTTGACATTCCTTATTTGCCCCTTTCGGACCTTTGGTTACGAGTGTGTGCCATGTTTCCGGATTGGGTTATCTTTCCTTTTTCGGACCTTTGGTTACGAGTGTGTGCCATGTTTCCGGATTGGGTTATCTTTCCTTTTTCGGACCTTTGGTTACGGGTGTGTGCCATGTTTCCGAATTAGGATATCCTTCCGCCTTTCTTCGGACCTTTGGTTACGGGTGTGTGCCATGTTTCCGATTAGAGGTTACTCGACCTTTGGTTACGAGTGTGTGTCATGTTTCGAGTCTTGGATACGATTGGTATATCGTTTGTCGAATCGGGTGACGTCCATCCCGAGATTCTGGATCCAGGTTTAGACTAGGACCGTATTATGATCGCCGTCCTACCAAGAGGTTTGAGTCTAAATGGTTGTCTTGTGAGTTCATACTAAGTATATGTCTTACACTTGTTGAGTCGGTCAATATGAGTTGGTTGACTTGGTTGCTCCATGCCCTTGATTGGATGTTTATTCTAACATATCATGCCTATTCTATTAAGAAAGCATTATGCCTGTCTCATCATGACTTTCATTATATCTTCTTATCCTTCATTATCTACATGTGATGCATGACTAATATGTTCAATTAAGTGTTTGTTACTTGCATTTCGATATATTGTGGCTGGGAGAACCTTGAGTTCCTCCCCACTGACTGTGGCGTTCATGTTTACATGAATGACAGGTGGTGAAGATGCTTACGTAGGGAAGACGTGTGGGCTAGCGAGAACTAAACCCTTGGACCTTAGTTTCTAGTTTAGAAACCCCTTATATATTTATTCGTGGGATATCTTTTCCCCGCTTTCTAGACTTGGGTTGTAATAACCTATATTGGTCTATTGTAGTATTTGTTTCATTTTCTTTTTGGCACCACATGTTAATATTTAGTTAGTAATTTAAAAGTTTTTAAAAAACTCAGTAATTTCCGCTTTAATTTATTAGTTATATTTTCCGCTTTATCGCGGGGTGTCACAGTTTCTAATGTATTTTGAGTTAGATTAGTGATGTTTAGTTTATTGTTGTATTTGTTTAGTTTAGTTTAGTTTAAAGTTTTAATCTTTCTTGTCTTAATTATATTTAATTCATCTCTAATGTTAATGGGTAGTTTAATTAGTTTAGTTTTATTTATGATTAGTGAGTAATTTTATTACTAGGGTTCGATTAATCCCTAACATGTCAAGTTTACATGATTAAATCTCATTTAATTAGTTGTTTGTGGGGTTGGTTTTGGTTAATTAAAGGATTTGACTTGTAATGTTTTATTTGGGATTATTGTTGACTTTTGACCCTTGACCGTCAACGGGAGTTGGCTAGGTTGGGAGTCGGCTCACCTCACTTAGACTAGTTGCCAACTTGAGTTGAACCCGGGAGGGAGAACTTGAGAAGGGTGCCTTTAATTTTCGATTTAAAATCGACCCTTGGGAGAGGGAGTGGGATGACCGGGAAGATAACGTGGGCTTATTGACCTTAACTTAGGATAAGGGAGTCCGAGTCACGAACCCGGGAGGGAGGTGAATCGGGGATACTGGTGTCCTATTATGAGCCCGAGAGGTAGTTAATAGGCGAATTAGAGGCGTTTTCCCCTTAACTATTACCCAATGACTTATTAACGGGATTTATGAGTGTAAACATGGTGTGTTGGAGAAGAAATCGGACCCTAGCCTTTCCTTTATTGTTTAAGACCATTGTTATTTCGATTATTTGTTTTCTTATTTTAGTTGTCTTAGTTAGTTATTAATTAATTAGTTTAAAACCAATTTCTTGATCCGCGTAGCTAACTTATAATCTAAGACAAAACTAGTACTCAAACTTGATCTCCATGTGGTTCGACCTCGACACTACCCTTAGTAGTTGATAATTTGTTTGATTTGGTACGACGTCCTCTACCCATTATTAAAATGGCGCCGTTGCCGGGGAGATTAACGGATTGATATTAGTCGAGTTTTAGATTTGTTAGGCTACGTATTTGTTACTTGAAACTTGTTGCATGTTACTTAAGTGTTGCATTACTTGTTTTCTTGTGACTTGTCTCTTATTTGTCACTTCTTTGATCACACGTGACAATGTCTTGCGTACGCGATCAATGTAGACCAAACCTTACTTATATTAACCGGCCTATTAATATTGGGGTGGTGGAAGTTGATTATGAGATTGATATAAGTCTTATTGAGTTGATTCGGCAAGATGTCTTTTGTGGTTTAGATAGTGATGAAGCAATTGATCATTTAGAGACTTTTGAGGCAAATTGTGACCTTGTTAAGAAGGAGGGTTTATCGGACCAAACCATTATACTCTTACTTTTTCCCTTTAGTCTTAAGGGTGAAGCTAAGAGATGGTTACGTTCTCACCCTTCTAGCACCTTTTACACTTGGGATGACTTAGCTCAAGCCTTTTTAAACAAGTTTTACCCTCCCTCTAAAACCGCCTTTAGGAAACATGAAATTTATAATTTCCAACAAGGCGAGTTTGAGACTTTGAGTGAGACTTGGGATAGGTTTAAGGGTTTGTTGAGAGCTTGTCCCTACCATGGTATTTCACCTTGCCAAGTCATGCTTATTTTCTTTGATAATTTGCTCCCTTCTCTTAGAAATTTTGTAACTATATCATCCGGAGTAGGAGCTTTTGATAAGTTAAGCGTTGACAAGGCTAAAGATTTAATTGAGAACATGGCTTATGCCGATGAGAATCGAAATTCTATTTGGGCTACATTCAAGAAAGGACCACAAAGTAGACTTAGACGTAATGACTATTCTATGTTTGATGCTATAAGTGGAAATGTGGACTTCTCTTCTTATGTGGATGTGCCTTATGTTCAATCTCATGTTCCTAATCTTCATGCTCACCTTTTCCATGACATTATGAATGACATGCATGAGTTTTCATCTTCTTATGAATCTTTTGGTGATGTGAAACATGATCTTGATACATGTTTTTCTTATACATCCATACCCTTTGAGAAGATGAATGTGATGGATGATGATGATGATGATATGTGCTTGGGTAAGACAAATAGTCTTCTTAGTGAGAACTTTGAAGATTTTGAAGAGGGTTTTAAGCCTTTGAGAGGTGAAGTTAGTGGTGAAAAAGAATATGTTTTGAGTGAGAAAGAATCAAGAGAAAATTGTTTTGAGGATGTTGATGTCTTTAATGATTCTTGGGATAAGGAGATCGTTGTTACTCTTGATGATAGCCTTGAGGTAAAGTGGGATGATGATGTTGACTTTTTAGGATAATCCATTTTTGAGAGTTTCCTTGAGGAAGCAACCGTGACTACCCCTATACTTGAGGATGACTCTCTTATTCCCATTGTTTTGCATCCACTTGACTTTCGTACCTCTTCACTTGAGCCTATGCTTATTGAGGATGATTGTGAGAATCCTACCAAAGAGGTTGTTTTGGCTCCTTGTTTGACTTTTAATGATTATTTGATTGGGAATTTTGAAGATAAGAGTGAAAAGGAGGTGAAGGGCAAGGAGACTAGTGAACTCTCCAATGTTGTTGATCGTCCAAGTCTTATAGGGTTTGCTCATCCTCCTCCCACAAGAGAGGATATATTTTACACCATTGAATTTGAGAGTGAGGTGGCGAATGATCAAATCCCCGATAATGTGAGGAAGCTCAAAGATTTGAACTTGGTCGATAAGGAGAAGGATATGGGTGGCCTTACCTATAGGATGTGGGATCCCGGTTAGTTTTGGGACAAAGTTTAGGTTTGACGGTATTCTTAAAACTGCGCTTTTTGGGAGGCAACCCAAGCTTTTTATGTATTATTTTTTTTCTTTTTGATAAATTTTTCTAAAAACCCAAAAACATGTTCTTTTCTTTGAAAAAAAATTGAAAAACCAAAAATATGCATTTAATTTCAATTTCCTCCACACATTTGTTTCTTTTTGAAACATAGTAAACAAATAAGTGTGGGGAGGAAATTTTATATTTCAAAAACCTAAAAACATGTATTTCATTTTCAAAAAAGTCAAAAAGCCAAAAATACGTTCTTCTTTTTAAGAAAATTTGAAAAATACAAAAATATGTTACTCATTTTCACCATTCTTCTCTCTACACTAGTCCCATCGTGGATGATGTGAATAATAAGTGTGGGGAGGAAATATCTACTTCGTATATATTTGTATATATTTGTACATTTGTAAATAAACTTGCAAATTTTGATAAAATTTCAAAAAAATCCAAAAATCTGAAAAATTCTCAAAAAAAAAATGTTTTTGTTTGTCTTTAATTTCCTCCCATATGTAAATAAATAAGTGTGGGGAGGAAACTTTCCATACATGTCTTGTATATATTGTTGTTTGTGAAATAAAGTGTATAGGTACTATGACACCCCGCGGTAAAGCGGAAAACATAACTTATAAATTTAAGCGAAAAATAGGAAATTTTTGAAACTTTTAAAATTTAAAGCGCGGTTTCATTAAAATACAAAACACAAATAAAGAATGCGGAAATAAAGTTTAAATTATACAAACGTGATAGTCAAGGTGAGGGAAAATACATCTCTCGAATGACAATACAATAAAAGGTAAATCTAAGTAATCATAATAAACCAACTACTAGGCCAAAGTGCTCGCTAGCTCACACATGTCTTCACTCCATGAATGCACCAACTAATATCTGTCATTCATGTAAACATGAACGCCACAGTCAGTGGGGAGTAACTCAAGGTTCTCCCAACCACAAAATGTCGAAACGAACATAACAAAGAACTAAAACAGGTAAGTCATATAAGATGCATACAAAAGATAAGAATATCAAGTTTATATGTAAACGTGGCAAATAATTGTGATGGAACAAGATAGGCCAACATTAGCTTAATAAAGATTCAACTGATCATGTGAGACAATTAAATAATATGAAAGACAAGAATACGGTCATTTATACAAAAGCACGCATTTCAAGGAATTACAACATAGATATGAGATTAGAATCCGAATCATGTGAAACAGTTAAGTAAGGGATCAACCAATGTAAATCACAAGAATAGAAACTGTAACCATTATTTGGAAAACCACTTAGCAAACATTGTACAGGACGTAGCTACTAATGTCACATTCATACTTATGGCTTGCATCTCACCCTAAGAACGGATGTGATCATCAATCCCGACGATCATATCGCAACTAGAGGGCTTATAGCTCACCTCTAGTATCCGATAGGACCAAGACAAGCAACTGACAAATACCAATATCTATAACCAAGCAAGACCTTTACTACTCATATATCAATATATAATTCCCCTGGTAGGACGACAATGGTACTCCTAAGACTCAGTCCTAGTCTAAATCTGGCCAGACTCTCGGGACGGCACAGTTCCCGATTCGACATCCGGCAGGACAGTCCGCATCCAAGACCCGAACCCTAAATTGGAAATCGAGAACCCACAATCGGCAGGACAGTCCGAAAGAGGCGGAAGATATGAGTTAAACCCACAATCGGCAGGACAGTCCGAAAGAGGCGTAAAGATAAGTCAAGCAATACGGTATAGCATAAAGGCATTATCAAACGAATACGACTCAACCAAGCGATACGAATCAACTTGGAAAGAGACTACTACATGTAATGAACCGATGATAATCCGAGTGAGACATTCCATGCCAAAACATAATCATGAATATGAATAAGTAACCCATTTCCTCAATATTTGCCAATTGAATAAGAAATGTAACAAACGGAAATGAACCATTTATAATAAGCAAAACAAGCATCAAATCATTAATGACTCAATTTAATTAAATAAGTAGGATAATTCACTCATATTTGAGAATGAACGGATTAAAAATTCATATTATAGGCAAGTGAGACATTCCATCAAATTTTGACTTGAATAAATAATAAATTCCACATTTATAATTAATGTGAGAAAAATATATAAATGAACGATATTTAACGAATTATGCTATATAAAATACGAGACGGTTATTTAATTATACAAACGAAGCAAAGTTGGCACCAAAAGTTCCCATAATATAAATGTGGCCCAATTAACCCAAAATATGTAAACAAGCCCAATTGACACGTTACTAAATAATGAGACGAGTACTTGAGCATATTTGAGACGGTAATTTGAATAACTAAATAATGGAATTTTATAAGTATAAACCATAAAAGGAAAGTATTTAAATGAACGAATTTAACGAATTGCGTTTTATAAAGACACGAGACGGAAATTCAAATATTTCAAATAAAATAACTAGCGCCAAACACTCAAGTCACCCAACCACCAAACTGAACCGTGACCACCCTAGCCACCAAAGGCAGCCCAACTCAATCCATCCAAATACCCTCACACGGCCACCACACAGCCTGCAAAATAGTCCCGCAAGTCGCGCCAAAACAGTCCCAAGAGCAGGTCGAAACAGGTCACCATAGCGGCTGCAAACACCGACAACACGATCTACAACCACCACCAAAAGCAGGCTATAAGAGCCCCAGTGTAGGCCGTAACTAGCCGACCAACAAGCACCATGTTGACCACCAGCCCTTTCGCGACCACGAAACAGAGTCCCAAAAACAGTCATGCCGACTCAAAGTTTATACGAAAATGAAAGCAGCGTTGAGACGGAAATAAAGCACGGCAATTACATGATTAACGGTCACTTCAAATACTCCAACAATACTCGAGTTTATCGTGTAAAACAACCAATTTTTATCCGTCATCGAGAGCCATCATCCGAGCTCAAACCACCGAAGCTCATGATGGAGTCCGGGACTCAAACAGCCTCAACCCAACGCCAATATGACACGCAAAATTTATTATACAAACGAAATAAAAGTAAAGAATTAAACTTTATTCGAAAGGAACATATAAAACGACACAACAAGACGGAAATATCGACTTATTGTCGAGTAACCTATCACCGTTACCTTAGCTCTCGAATTCCCAAGTAAAAATGTCCAAAACAAGAGCCTATCTTCAGTCTTCAACTAAAAAGGAGGAAAAACGAGTTGTTTGAGTCATAAAACCGAGTTTGTAATAAGGTGCCCATTTCGAAAATTCAAGAAAATCAAAGCTTTCTTACCTTAAAAGTACGAGGGAGGGACGGGGAAGCTAATGGTGCAAGAATTATGAAATTTGGTTGAGAAATAAGGGAGAGATCTTGGGTTTTGAGATCGAAGAAAAATGGTGGACTGGTTTGTGTTGCTGCTGTTGTTTCCGCAGGGAAAAGAGGAAGAAGAAGGGAAGGAGTGAGGGGGTGGGGTCGGTCACACAAGACAACAACAACAACAATAAATAATAATAAAAACAAATATAATAATAATAATAATATCTAATAATAATAATAATAATATCTAATGATATAAATAATACTAATAATATAAAAGTAGAGTGAAAAAGGGTAGGTGGGTGTGATGAGTTGTCGATAAATGGTTGGTCCGGATTAAAGTGGATACAAGGTAAAATGTGACGGTCTATAGTTAGACGGAAATTAAGACAGAAATTATTATTATTACAGTCACTATTATTATTACCTGACTAAAAATATGTATACATTGATTCTTACATAAATTATGCCTCAAGAATATAATTTAATAATATGTATTTTTTTTATATAAATGAGCTTTAAAATGTTACTTTTATAAAAATCGTATTTGAAATAAAATTATTTAAATTGAATAATTCAAAAATATAAAATAAAGCAATCAAACGGTTTAATAAATTTTAAATGTCAAAATGGGAAATTCGCGGGTGTTACAGGTACATTTGGAACATTGGAAGCATATGCTAAGGAGTTACAAGTCGCTTGGTATAATCGTTCTTATCTGTTCTCCTTTCTCCCTCTCTTTTCTCTTATTTATAATTGAGGAGGTTGGGCTTTGTATGTTGAAGATGTTCCAATTTTGGAACTTGGTGATGTGTGCCTATGTGTTGCTAGGGTTAGATTGCATTAGTTTACTTGGCATATAGTTTGATAGTTGCACTTGCACTATAACATGTATATACTAGTTGTATCCATGGCATATAGTTGCATTAGGGGAAATATTTTGGAAAACTGCCTAATTGGGAACTTTGACAAGAGCTTTTAGGGCCGTTACAAATACTTTTTCAACTTAAGACTTTGCCTACAATAATGGATTTAAAACACCCTAGGTTATGTCATACTATTGTCTTTTGACCCATGACCCAAAGCCTAGTCAAGGGTTTGCATGTGAGTCACCTATCCAACCCCATGATGCGATATGGAGTTGGTTAACTTGTCTTGGTGACCTTGATTGACTTGGCGGTATGACAACCAAAAAAATATTTTTTATGAATAAGTTTAAAGTGCTCATTTCAAAGATTTTGTGATGTGGAAACTTTTTAAATGCCGATGAAATCTCAAAGTGTTTTGAAATGTTGCAAATTTTGCGAAGTTAGTTATTTTGATGGAGGTGTACCACTTCGATGTGCTTTATAGAGGGATCCATTGAATTGGGCTCCCACACGGTTGTGAATTCAACCGCCCAAAGACAGAGTGACTATCACCCCGAAAAGTTATTGTCTAGAGGTTAACCGGTTGCCTAATAAACGATTGGCGAAAGCAAAGGACATTAACAAGGAAGGGACAAACCCCATCTTAAAGTTTTGAAATGTGAAATGTGAAAGTCAAGTAAGGTCAAATTTTGAATGCTAGTCATATCCACCCATTTTTACAATGATTTGAGCATTTCATTCCCAAAAAAACCTTTTGTTAAGCCACTTTGTCGAGCTTGGGATGATCCATGACCTTTACTTTTGTGGAGAACTCGAGACTTGTCACGTCACATGCCACTAACATCGCGGGGATCATCATTCCATCCCATCCGATCGCCCTTGACGAAAGTATTTGGAAATTGAGGACGCAAGTACTCTAGTTTAACACCATTTGGTGGTTATTTAATGCCATTCTTTCAGCCTTAGTGATTTGTTGAACTAGTATTTGTGACGGAGTATATGCTCTTAAATTTGTTCCCTCTTAGTCGACTCCGCCATTTAGATGAGGAAAATGGCTAAACTTTTGATTGATACATCCTACTTCCTCCTTTTGTGCTTAACTTGTTAGGGTGTGTTTCATTTTTGTGCAAGACCCAACTTGCTTTACAAAGTCGTGTTTTACCTCATAAACATAACTATGTGAGTTGAAGGGGCGTTGAGTGCGTTAATACTCATTCGGATATTATTAGTAGAATAACTAACTGATGCTTATATTGTGCACACACTTCTAAGTAAATGGTCTATCTTTTGCCTTGCATTGATCATGATTTTGCTTACTCGAGGACGAGTAAGAGATAAGTGTGGGGAGATTTGATGACACTTTATTTTACGTATTTTAAACCCGCATTTTATCCCTTATTCGATCGAATTAATAACCCGAGCTAGCATTGTTTACTCATTTTAGTATTAAATAAAATGTTAGATAATTAGTTTTAAATAATGCAATTATATATCATTTTTGGATATTTGGTACTGTTTTTCAATGTTTTATTTTATAGGTATCAAAGCGGAGGAAAAACCGAGTTAACTAAACAAGTGAGGAGGAGCAAAACGAAATCGAAGCGTAAAAAGGCCAAGCTTCCTGTATTCCATAACCAATCATTTCACAAGTGAAATAATAATCTTTCAGCCAAGTTGTACGTATACATGAAATTTTCATTCGGGCTTTCACATACACGTGATCCGCTAAGTTTATAGCCAAGAATTGAACAAGTTAGCAAGAGCTTTTCAGTCTTTTTGGATGGATAATAAATGAGGAAGCCGCATCTCAAACAAAGAAGCCGTCAATTTTGAGTGTTTGCTGGGCAGACGAAGGAGAAAAGCGAGAAATGGGGGATAGAGTAGTGAGGTTTACATTTTGTTCTACCCAAAATAAAAAAAAAATATCTCATTTCTTTACCTTTATTAGTCTAGATTTAATTTAGCATTTCAATTTACAAGATTTGTATGAAGATTTCTCCTTTTAATTCCTCCTTTAATACAAGATGTGTAGTTAATTTCTCTCCCTTTTATTTTATTTCAAGTTCTTATTCCACTTTATTTATGCAATTAATTAGTTCAAGTTCCAAACTTTAGTACTCTATTGTACTTAGAAGTTTCTAATGTATTTTGAGTTAGATTAGTAATGTTTAGTTTATTGTTGTATTTGTTTAGTTTAGTTTAGTTTAAAGTTTTAATCTTTCTTGTCTTAATTATATTTATTTCATCTCTAATGTTAATGGGTAGTTTAATTAGTTTAGTTTTATTTATGATTAGTGAGTAATTTTATTACTAGGGTTCGATTAATCCCTAACATGTCAAGTTTACATGATTAAATCTCATTTAATTAGTTGTTGGTGGAGTTGGTTGTGGTTAATTAAAGGATTTGACTTGTAATGTTTTATTTGAGATTGTTGTTGAGTTTTGACACTTGACCGTCAACGGGAGTTGGCTAGGTTGGGAGTTGGCTCACCTCACTTAGACTAGTTGCCAACTTGAGTTGAACCCGGGAGGGAGAACTTGAGAAGGGTGCCTTTAATTTTCGGTTTGAAATCGACCCTTGGGAGAGGGAGTGGGATGACCGGGAAGATAACGTGGGCTTATTGACCTTAACTTAGGATAAGGGAGTCCGAGTCACGAACCCGAGAGGGAGGTGAATCGGGGATACTGGTGTCCTATTATCAGCCTGAGAGAGAGTTAATAGGCGAATTAGAGGCGTTTTCCCCTAACTATTTCCCAATGACTTATTAACGGGATTTATGAGTGTAAACATGGTGTGTTGGAGGAGAAATCGGACCGTAGCCTTTCCTTTATTGTTTAAGACCATTGTTATTTCGATTATTTGTTTTCTTATTTTAGTTGTCTTAGTTAGTTATTAATTAATTAGTTTAAAACCAATTTCTTGATCCGCGTAGCTAACTTATAATCTATGACAAAACTAGTACTCAAACTTGATTTCCTTGTGATTTGACCCTACCCTTACTAGTTTAGAATTTGTTTGATTGGGTACGACGACCTCTACCCATTATCAATTATATATTGGAAATGTCTTTGTTGGTCAATTTGATCTTTCACACTAATATGGTCCATTTGTCATCTAATGATTATTTGTCATATGAGGATTGTTATGGAGAGCGGTTGTTAAGTCTTGGTCGAAGCAGTGAAGCATCGTTCGATTGGTAGAAGTGATTTTTATTTGATTTTAGACGATATTATTTCTTGTAGTAGTTCATTTATTGCTATTAAGTGGTCGTTTACAGATAGGGAATTTAATAAGGTTGCTCATGAACTTGCTCGGTTTATGCCATGGCAAGTTGGTAAACGTGTTTGATCAAGTAGTGTCCCGCTGAACATTGTTAATGTTGCTTCACATGATTTATTATTAGTAAATGGCTAACCTCTTTGAGGGGTTTCTTTCAAAAAAGAATGATTACAAATATTTATTGATTTATTCATAAAATATTAATAACGAATATCTCTAATCAAATTCAATCTTTCCAATTAATTTTTTGAGGTCACGCTTTACAAAATTTGATCATAAATAAATTAAAAATATGAAAATGTGCAATGTGTGAGATATTTTAATTAAAGGTAAAAAATGATTGGGACGGAGAAAGTAATCCTTTTAGTGATATTCTGAAAGATTTGTCACCAATATAAAATATCAAGTTGTCAACTTAAAAGCATATGTTAATAACTAATCGTGTTTGGACTTTTCATATTTTAGATTCGGCTTATCGTAAAGAGAGTTACTGAAATAAAAAGCGTAATGAGCTAATATTCTATTAAAATTGAAAAATGCTTCAAATTATATTCACATCGTTTTGAACATATATTAATTGATTTCGAACATAACTTATCGTGAAATGATCTAACTTAAGAACTTAATGTTGATTGTTGCATTATTCGAAGACATTTATTTTAATTAATATGATATATGATAAGTCACAAAATTATTTATATAATGCTCCCTCCGTCCCGGTCAATTGTTGTCCTTTGGTTTTGGCACAAAGACCAAAGAAAGAGAAGGAGACCAATTACTAAATGACAAGGGGAACAAATTGAAGATGAATATCAAATTGTTTATTAAGTTCATTCTTAAAATAGAAAGGACAACAATTGACTGAGACACCCCAAAATGAAAAATGACAATAAATGAACGGGACAGAGGGAGTAACGTTTATCATGAATATCTAACTATTACTCATTAGTTATAATTAAAACTGTATGTATTTTATTTTAAAATATTAAAGTTAAACCTAAGAAAATAAGAGTTGAGAAAGTTAATTTATTTTTATTTATAAGTAAACATATTAAATGTCATATATGAATTATATTATTTTTCTTCAGTTAAAATAATAAAAATTTTAAACAGGCCGCGCGAAGCGCGGGATACTACATAGTGAATCAAATATAATTCATTGAACTCCACTACATTGTAACTTTGTAATATATGTATATGTAACATCTTGTAACATTGAACAAAACTTGTGTTGGATAATTGGGTATTACCCAACACTTGTATGTCCTTAACATCCAACGAACGGATACGATCATCGCATTCAGGGACGAAGCTATAACAACACTGTCATTATATACCGAACACAATACGTTTTTCATCATCCACCATTCAAACGAACTCTGTGAATTTTCACTTATTTTTGTGTTTTTTTTTTTTGATTAGGTAAGAAAACTAGATTGATTCTCTAGGGTAGGACCAACCTATCTCATCCTTTCGAATGAGGGAGGTAAGTTGAAGCCACCGGCTATCAAACCACCTCGAAAGAGTTGGACATGAATGTCCAACATAAGCCATAAAGTCAGCAACCTTGTTGGCTTTATGAAAGCAATGTTTAATTATCACTTCATCGAAAAAATGAAGGTCTAATTTCACATCCTTGATAATACTAGAAATTTCCCACGGAATTTGCCAAGTACCTCGAATCGAGTTAATAACACATAAGTTATCACCCTCCACAATTAACTTTGAGATTCCTAAGTATTTAGCTGCTAAAATACCTTCTTTTAAAGCAAGTGCTTCCGCAACAAGGATTCTATTGGATCCGCACATTTTTACTCCCAACAAAACGACTTTACCATTGTGATCTCTTATAGAATATCCTAAAGCAGCTTTGTTACCTTCTATTCTCGATCCGTCAAAATTTAGCTTTAGGAAACCGTTTGTAGGTTTTTCCCACCAAATCTTTTCCTTACTAGAATTGTTTCTAGCTGACTCTTCTACCTCGGGATTGTTGAGATCCTTAAATCTAGTCATATTCCATGTCTTAGTGCTATTATTACATAAAGTAATAAGTTTGCTGATACTTAAATTAACATTATTAAAAGATAAATCATTTCTATGGAACCATGCATTCCACCAAATAAAAATAATCTTTATAAAGTCATCTTTTGGAATTAAATCCTTGAGATAATTAAGTTTCGTTAGAAAACTTTGACTTGTAATAGTGCCATAATTTGACAAAAATTCGTTGAAACTAATAATGTTCAGGTTTTTGGATGACAGACCCAATTAAGGGACATTCGTAAAAGAAATGATCTTTGTTTTCAATAGGATTGTTGCACAGAACACAATAAGGTGAGACATCAATATGACTCTTGAGAAGTCTACTTTTTGTTGGAAGGCCGCCAACACAGACTTTCCAAAGAAAAAATTTCAATTTAGGAGGAATATTCAATTTCCAAATCCACTGAAATTCACATTTGTCAAGAGCTTGATCGAACAAACCTTGCGCTAACCAAGTTGCTATTTTGGTAGAGAAATTTCCATCTACGGACAACCCCCAAATGAGGGTGTCTGGAATATCATTATGTGGCACTGGAATGTTAGTAATCTAATTAACAATATCGTTATTCACTAAACTGGATAATTTAAAAATATCCCATTGCTTGTCAAAGGTTATGAAATCTTTAACCAAAAGATTAAGATCACGGTTATTATCATCATCAACCATACTGCTTGTAAGTGGGTGTGAAAAAACCCAATTATCAGACCAAAACTTAATGTTGCTACCATTACCTACCTGCCATCTCAGTCCTTTTCTAAATAGAGGCCGAAGACTCATTAGTTTACGGCATTGCCAAGAAGAGGCTGCATTAGACTTATGATCAAAGAGTAAACAATTTCTCAAATATTTTTTAGATACCACTTTGACCCATATACTTTCCTTATCCATAAGAATTTTCCATAAAAGTTTCATTTGAAGAGCTTTATTAGCTGCTTCAGAAGATTTAATTCCTAAACCACCAACCGACTTTGGTAAACAAACTTTATGCCAACCAACCAAATTAGGAGAACGTTGGGAAGGATTCTTATTCCAAAGAAAGTCTCTATTAATTTTATCTAATCTATTATGGATCGATGAAAGGAGGAGGAAGCTTTGCATCTGAAAAGTTCCCTTCGCGGCTAAATTAGCATTGACAAGAACTAGTTTACCTGCTTGAGATAAAGAATTCGCTTTCCATTTCGATAATTGAGTGCAAGAAGATTGAACAATGTTCTCGAAAGTATTTTTAGTCACTCTGCTATCAATTATAGGACATCCTTAATAATTACCCAAATGAGCTTCCTCGTTCATATGAAGAATGCCTCTAAAGGATTCACGAAGAGAACGCTCAATATTTCTAGTACATTGAAAAGTGGATTTGTCAAAATTAACAAATTGTCCGGAAATCGTGCAAAATTTATCTTATATAGACTTAATAGTTCTACAACTCTGGTTAGAGGCTTTAGCGAAAATTATAGTGTCATCCGCAAAAGTGAGAAAAAGAATTTTCTCCACTCCGGATCCAATTCTAATACCAATATCACTAGAGCTAACATCACTATTTTTTTGTAGAGATCTTGCTAAAATCTCAGCGCACATAATAAATATATATGGCGAAAGTGGGTCTCCTTGTCGAATACCTCGAGTGGGTTTAAATGTGGGGTAATATCCGTATAATACCCTTAAAATTTAGGACTATAACGCAAATTTTATATGTGATTATTGTCATAAAACAAAATTACAAGAGAAAAACGATAAAGCATAAGAATTAACCTCGGGTCCTTTGAAATGCGGCCTAAGATAGAAATCAACGTAGATTTCCTCCTAATCGTTGCACCCAAGACCGTCTGAGACTATGCCCTTGTGCTAGAATGTATTCTCTAATTGCCTTGCAATATTGAGAGAATTGTTGTGAGTTTTTGCTAGATGTGAGATCTAGGTTTTTGAGAGAAAAATGTTCTCAAAAACCCTAATTTTTGTTTCAAAATGAATTAGGTTACAAAAGGAGAGAAAGCTCTCCTTTTGTTCTCTTGGTTCGGCCAAACCGAGTACAAGGGGAGGAAATGGGCTTTCATTTTCTCCTTATTTTAACTCGTGGTCCGATGCTAAAATGTATATGACGCGGTTTTTATTATAAATCGTCATCGGTTATCGGTTATTAAAATATCAACTAATAACACGGATTAGTTGAAATATTAATACATGTCCGACAAAGACAATATTGTATAATTAATTCAATATACATCAATTAAATATAATCGTTTATATTTAATTTACGAATTAACCGCTTAATTCGTCTTAGCCATTATTATTTAATCCGTATTAAATAATCATCTCAACATCGCGTTTGACTAATTATTAGTCAATGACTCCGACTAACTGCTTAGTCAACTTTGGCATCAACATGACTGTATTTTCATACCGTCACATCTCTCAAATGTATCCTATAGGTGTGACTTTTAGGGACCAGTTGATCACCGCCATCTATATGACAATAACGTCAAACTTATCTAGCAAGCCAACCGTTATTGATAAACGTGGACCAACTGATAATAATACAAAAGTATACCCTTTGATCCTTTTAGAGATTTAAATGTTATTGCACTAACTGTAGAGGACACCAGCCCCAACAAGCTCCCACTTGTCCGTACAAGTGTATGTGTAATAACGTTATCCGCACTAACTGGAGGACACAGCTCCAACAAACTCCCACTTGTCTGTACAAGTGTATGTGCGATAACCGATTCTCATATTCATTTAAAATTTCTCCCACTCAATGTAAAACAATTTGCAGATCCGGATCCGCAAAGGTCGTATTTTACAATCGATCTGTATCAAGAGTGGTTTCCTCGACTAGAGAGTAACTTAACTGATAAAAAGAATTCGTATTCGAGCATGGCCATGCATTTCAGTTACAGCTCCTCGAGTGACACTGAGAAATATCGAGTACCTGATAAAGGCTGAATATTTCCTTCAACTCGACTCCTTCCGAACTAAGCACAGCATGAAATGACTCAGAAAAAATCTACTTGGCCCCCTGTTACGGATGACCGTGAGAAAGAAACCAAAGTCACCCAAAATCTGCCTTAATCTCAAGAGACAGTCGATAGTCAAAAGAATCGACTCTTAGGATCACCATGGAGGTCCTATCCACGACCGGGCACCGAATGTTATAAAACATTTAGGACTCCACGTCGATGTCACAATTGTGTTCTACGAGATATCCGTATAAATCGCCTCTGTGATTGGTCAGTCAACCTTTTGACTTATGGCTCGTTGAACCCACCATCAACCAACGTCACAAAATAATTGCCAGAGTTATCAGCTCACGTGGGCAATTAAGGACTAAAATATAATGTTTGTTCAGTTCACTTTGTGGTGTTCAAAATTGTCGTACAAATCCACATGAAAAACAAAATATATATAAATATCAAAACGATGATGTTGTATAGAGTACACAAGAAAAAGAATCTAATTTATAAAAGAGTACTACAACTTAGGAACACGTTTAATTCCCATGGAATTAACATGCCCTTCATGCTTATCTTGTCGTAATGGCTTAGTGAGAGGATCTGCTATATTATCATCTGTAGCAATCTTTCTATCACCACTTCCTTTTGCTCCACGTAATCTCGGATTAGATGAGCTTTCCGTTGTACATGTCTAGACTTGTTGCTAGACTTTGGCTCCTTAGCTTGGAAGATGGCACCTCTATTGTCGCAATAGATGGTGATCGGGTCATTCGAACTAGGCACTACGGATAGTCCTTGTAAGAATTGACGCATCCATATCGCTTCCTTTGCGGCTTCGTACGCGGCATAGTACTCGGACTCAGTCGTAGAATCTGCTGTAACACTTTGTTTGGAACTCTTCCGGCTGACTGCAGCGCCATTAAGAGTAAAAACGAATCCAGACTGAGATTTTGAGTCATCTCGATCCGTTTGGAAGCTAGGATCTGCGTAACCGGTTGCGCATAGCTTTTGATCGCCTCCATAAGTCAATGCCCAATCTTTAGTCCTCCGTAGGTACTTAAGAATGTTCTTGATAGCCATCCAATGTGATTCACCTGGATGCTGTTGGAATCGACTTGTCATACTCAATGCATATGCCACGTCCGGACGTGTGCATATCATGGCATACATGATTGATCCTATAGCCGAGGCATAAGGAATCCGTGTCATGCGCTCTTTCTCTTCCGGTGTCTCTGGTGCCTGAGACTTGCTCAAATGCACCTCTGGAGCCATAGGAAGAAACCCCTTTTTGGAGTTAGTCATGCTGAATCTCTCTAGGATCTTGTCTATGTAAGATTCCTGACTGAGAGATAACATCCGACGTGATCTATCTCGATAGATACGGATGCCCAAAATTCTTTGTGCCTCACCCAGATCTTTCATCTGGAAATGGTTCTTCAACCATACTTTTACCGAAGTTAAGAGAGGTATGTCATTCCCAATCAGGAGTATGTCATCGACATACAATATTAGGAAGACAATCTTGCTCCCACTCGACTTGATATATAGACATGGTTCCTCGACCGATCGAGTAAATCCATTTTCTTTTATCACTTGGTCGAAATGATGATTCCAACTCCTTGAAGCTTGCTTAAGTCCATAAATGGAACGCTTAAGCTTGCACACTTTTTTAGGATGTTCAGGATCGATGAAACCTTCGGGTTGTACCATGTACAACTCTTCCTCCAAATAACCGTTTAAGAAGGCGGTTTTCACATCCATCTGCCAAATTTCATAGTCATGAAAAGCGACAATCGTTAAGATAATCCGAATGGAACGCAGCATGACTACGAGTGCGAAAATTTCATCGTAGTGCAAACCTGGCACTTGGGTGAAACCTTTAGCAACTAGTCGTGCTTTATAGATATCTTGTTGACCTTCCACAGAATGCTTTATCTTGTAAAGCCATTTGCATTGAAGGGGACGAACCTTAGCAGGTAAGTCAACAAGATCCCATACGTTGTTCTCATACATGGAGTCCATCTCGGATTGCATGGCCTCAAGCCATAGCTTTGAGTCAGAACTAGTCATGGCACCTTTATAGGTTGCGGGTTCACTACTCGTTAAGAGTAGAATGTCATCTATGTCATGTTCCTCGACCATACCAATGTATCTGTCCGGAGGAATAGAGACTCTTCCCGACCTCCTAGGTTCCTCAGGAATATTCACCGCAGCCGGGATTGAAGGAATTGGTTCCTCCAATGGTTGCTCGGTATTTGGTTCTGGAACCTCCGACACCTCGAAGGTTCTATCACTCTTTGCATTCTCGAGAAATTCATTCTCTAAGAATGTCGCACTAGCCGCAACAAATACACGTTGTTCGGTTGGCGAATAGAAGTAATGACCAAGTGTTCCTTTAGGATAACCTATAAAGTATGTCTTGACCGATCGCGGGCCGAGCTTATCCTCGTGTCTCCACTTGACATAAGCCTCGCAGCCCCAAACCCGTATAAAGGACAAGTTAGGGACCGTTCCCTTCCATAATTCATATGGAGTCTTGTCAACAGCTTTAGACGGACTTCGGTTAAGTATTAGAGCGGCTGACAGAAGAGCATAACCCCACAATGAGTCAGGCAACACGGTGTGACTCATCATGGATCGAACCATATCAAGTAGTGTTCGATTTCTCCGTTCGGACACACCATTCAACTGAGGTGTTCCAGGTGGAGTTAACTGTAAGGCAATCCCACAGTCTTTGAGGTGTTGATCAAACTCGTGAGAAAGATACTCGCCACCACGGTCTGAGCGCAATGTTTTAATCTTTCTACGCAGTAGGTTCTGTACCCGATTCTGGTATTCCTTGAATTTCTCAAAGGATTCACTTTTGTGCTTCATTAAGTAGACATAGCCATATCTACTTAAATCATCCGTGAAAGTGATAAAATACTTATAGCCTTCTCGTGCGGTGATTGACATAGGTCCACACACATCCGTATGTATGAGTCCTAATAGGTCAGCAGCGCGCATTCCAACACCTTTGAAGGAAATTCGAGTCATCTTACCGATGAGACATGATTCACACGTGCCAAATGATTGAAAATCAAAGGCCGAGATAGCTCCATTCTTTATGAGCTGTTTTACGCGTTTCTCATTAATGTGTCCCATACGGCAGTGCCATAGGTATGTTTGATCTTTGTCACCGACCTTTAACTTCTTATTCATTACGTGTAATATTTCGGTGGTCTGATCTAAAACATAAATTCCGTTCATGGAGACTGCCTTGCCATAAATCATATCGTGTAATGAGAAAATGCAAGAATTATTCTCTATTACAAATGAAAAACCAAGTTTGTCAAGTGCAGAAACTGAAATAATGTTTTAGAAAGACTGGGTACATAATAGCAGTTATATAAAAATAACTCAAATCCGCTAGGAAGCTGGATCACATATGTTCCCCTTGAGACGACAGCCACTCGTGCTCCATTCCCAACACGCAGGTCCACCTCACCCTTTACGAGGGGTTCGATGTTTCGGAGCCCCTGCACATGATTACATAGATGAGAACCACAACCAGTATCTAGTACCCAAGTTCCGTAACTTGCGTGGTTAATCTCAATCATATGAATAAAAGTAGAAGAGGAAGAAAACATACCAACAGGTTTAACACGACCTGCTTTTATGTCCTCATGGTAAACAAGACATGTACGCCTCCAATGCCCAGTCTTGTGGCAGTGATGGCATTCCATGTTTTCGGTCTTGCTCTTTGTCGCGCCTGATGAGTTACTTGCCTCACCAGGCCCACTCTTACCTGATCCCGACTTCTTAAACTTCGGTTTACCTACCGCTAGGTCTGCTTGAGCTTTGCCCTTACCCTTGCCCTTGTTTGACACAACGAGAACATCCTGTTTCAAGCTCCCACTGAACTTCATGTCCTTCTCGGTGCATACGAGAAGGGAGTGTAGTTCATGAGGACTTTTCTTCAAATCATTCATATAGTAATTCGCTCTAAAGAGCGCAAAACCATCGTGGAGTGAATGAAGCATGCGGTCAATCACGATGTTCTCGCTGATTTTACAATCAAGCGCCTCCAGTCTCTCGACATTCTCAATCATCTTTGAGAATGTGTGGGCTAACCGTTGGCCCTTCTTCGGAGTCTCGCATCAAAGAAGCGAGTGGTATGCTCATAGGTCACGATTCTCGGTGCTTTCGAGAATTCTTTAGTGAGCGTGGTGAAAATCTTGTTTGCACCTTGGGCTATGAAGCGTTTCTGCAAATTGGATTCCATTGCAAAAATGAGTACGTTTTTAATCGCACCCGCTTCCATGACGAAGTCGCTATACTTGGAGACCTCGTTAACTCGAGCCGTGGGGCCTGGGGCTGGCGGGAGGGGCTCGATCGATACTTGAGCTTCCTGTCGGCGGTGGCGGCATTCCGTAATGCCGCCTCCCATTCCGCGAAGTTTGATCCATCATTCTTCAGTCTAGTAGACTGATTCATCTGATTCATGAAGATCCGAAGCCAGGACTCACGGTCCAATGTGGCACTTGGCATTGGGTCATCGAGGATGCCAACCATTAAGTTATTAGCAGTTTAAAAATCGTGATCTACACTGAAAAAGAAAGAAAAACAAAAACGAAATAAGCAACTCATCGAGGTGATTTAAGTCTATTAAAAATTCATTTTAATCGTGTAGACTCATTGCACTTGCATAATTGATCTCCCTCAAGAATAATACAAGTGATCTCAAGACTCAATTTCCGTAAATTGATAAGCCAACTGTTTAGCTAGTTCTTCCGTAAGAACTCTTGGTCGATAGATTTCCGTAAATCCTATCTATAGTCCACCATAATCACAGGATCGTACGAGTGACCATAGTGTTGAGATAAAATAAGTCAATCAGTTCCAACTTACCCGACGTAGAAGGGGTCATATTATGCCTACCGACGAAGAAGGGATTCATTGGAGTTTGACCTATAAAGACTATTCTCAATTTTTGGTTATACGAGGAAGATCCCATCAACTTAGTTTTAATTCATTTTAAGTGAACGAATAACTAGCATTACGTGAATGAATTAACTTAGGTGATGGCTTAAAAGATCGTGTGACATAAGAATGTCATAGAAAACTAACGCGTGACCTCTATATGAGTCAGTTTTCATGCAATTATTAGGTGGTTTGGTTTTAGGCGGAATATGATGCAATCTATCGTTACGATAAAATAAATAAAAGAATGCAAAACGTAAATAAAAATTCCTAGTGTGGCCTATCCTAGTAAAAAATAATACAACTTTGGAATCCACCGTTGGACCCGAGAAGCTTGTCTTGATGTTCCACCTTTTTCATTGTAGCGGGAGTGAGCATCCAGTCTCCATCTTGGTCTTCTCAAAATTACAATTAAAATTTACAAAATATAAACCTATTTACATTCTAAATAAAACTGTAATTATAAAAAAAAAAAATGGAGATGCGAGATCTCAAAATACAACCAAGACCGTGTTCCATCATTACGGTAACACGTTCTACTAAGGCCACACTAAGTTACAACTGTTTGCAAAAATTAAATACGTAATAAAACATTCAAAGCATTCAAAATAACGATAAATAAAAATGCATCAACTAAAATAAAATTTATTCGTGACATAATTCCGTAATTATGTTAAATTTATCCAAACCACCTTTAATAATTAAAATTATGTGACAAAACCGCTTTAATCAACTTAATTTTAATTCATTACAATCCGTTACTTTAAATCGCTTTAAAATAACTAAATGGTACGTGGGTGAACCGTTTCACTATCAAGCGAATGCATAAAATCCGTATTATGCATATGATATGGCCAAAAACCAAAAAATTTTTATTTTTTTTTATTTTAGCTGTAAATGCCGAGAGCAGCAAAAAGGAACAAAACAAAAAAAATTTCTTTCTTCCCACGGCTTGACCGAGAGCAACCCTGTAGATACCGAAATTTTATATTTTGGTATCTATTTATTTTATAATATCTTTTGTATTTTAGAGATAATTATCAGAAAATAATGTGATAATATCTTAGAATATTCTAGAATATGTCGTCTTACCCTCCAAGCTACTAGACTATAAATACAGCTCTTGTGTTTAGGGTTTAAAAAAGGGAGCAAATGGATTAAGTCAAATGACTCCGTCTTCCTACTACCAAATTGTAGGTAGGATGGAATAAGTCACAAAACGACCTCATCATCTCCCTACGAAGTCGATAAGACCCTCGTAGAAACTATCAAACCCTAGCCCTTAGAGATGGAATCAAGAGATTTCCGAAAGTTGTAACCCTCAATCTTTCGATAATAAAATAAAATCTTGTTTTCCATATTATTTGTTCCTCTTTATTTATTATTACAGGTTTAATTTTTTATGGTTAACAAATTGGCACGCTCGGTGGGACGATTTTCGCTCTTCTTCTCCATTCTCAAGGGTCAAATTCAGTAGCAGATTCGAGACCAAGTTGCAACCGACATCAAAGTCTCTACAACCAGTCTCGAGGGGGCATTTGTAGATACCGAAATTTTATATTTTGGTATCTATTTATTTTATAATATCTTTTGTATTTTAGAGATAATTATCAGAAAATAATGTGATAATATCTTAGAATATTCTAGAATATGCCGTCTTACCCTCCAAGCTACTAGACTATAAATACAGCTCTTGTGTTTAGGGTTTAAAAAAGGGAGCAAATGGATTAAGTCAAATGACTCCGTCTTCCTACTGCCAAATTGTAGGTAGGATGGAATAAGTCACAAAACGACCTCATCATCTCCCTACGAAGTCGATAAGACCCTCGTAGAAACTATCAAACCCTAGCCCTTAGAGATGGAATCAAGAGATTTCCGAAAGTTGTAACCCTCAATCTTTCGATAATAAAATAAAATCTTGTTTTCCGTATTATTTGTTCTTCTTTATTTATTATTACAGGTTTAATTTTTTATGGTTAACAAACCCAAATTTTTTTTTTTTTTTTTTAATTTCAGCAGGAATGCCGAGACCAAGGCAAAAAAAAAATAACAGCAGCTCAAAAAAACGTGAGCATCAACAAATTATCAAAAACGATTTGATAAAACCAATTGCAATTTAACCTAATCCGTATAGAATTGAAACTACAATTGATATAACTTTAACATATTGCAATAATTATCGTTTAAAATTACAATATGCAAAGAACAAAATGAAAACAAAACATCGTCTGATCAGACGGAAGCCAAAAGGCACGATTTCCAAAGCATAAAAAAAAAAACAGGCCGTGATAAAAAAAAAATTTTGCCGAGACAAAACAGCCACACGGTTTATAATTTTTATGCAAAAATTTATCGATTCAAATTCGTTTGATGAAAATCACATAGAAAAATTTATGTGGCCTCGCTCTGATACCACTTGTGGGGTAATATCCGTATAATACCCTTAAAATTTAGGACTATAACGCAAATTTTATATGTGATTATTGTCATAAAACAAAATTACAAGAGAAAAACGATAAAGCATAAGAATTAACCTCGGGTCCTTTGAAATGCGGCCTAAGATAGAAATCAACGTAGATTTCCTCCTAATCGTTGCACCCAAGACCGTCTGAGACTATGCCGTTGTGCTAGAATGTATTCTCTAATTGCCTTGCAATATTGAGAGAATTGTTGTGAGTTTTTGCTAGATGTGAGATCTAGGTTTTTGAGAGAAAAATGTTCTCAAAAACCCTAATTTTTGTTTCAAAATGAATTAGGTTACAAAAGGAGAGAAAGCTCTCCTTTTGTTCTCTTGGTTCGGCCAAACCGAGTGCAAGGGGAGGAAATGGGCTTTCATTTTCTCCTTATTTTAACTCGTGGTCCGATGCTAAAATGTATATGACGCGGTTTTTATTATAAATCGTCATCGGTTATCGGTTATTAAAATATCAACTAATAACACGGATTAGTTGAAATATTAATACATGTCCGACAAAGACAATATTGTATAATTAATTCAATATACATCAATTAAATATAATCGTTTATATTTAATTTACGAATTAACCGCTTAATTCGTCTTAGCCATTATTATTTAATCCGTATTAAATAATCATCTCAACATCGCGTTTGACTAATTATTAGTCAATGACTCCGACTAACTGCTTAGTCAACTTTGGCATCAACATGACTGTATTTTCATACCGTCACATCTCTCAAACGTATCCTATAGGTGTGACTTTTAGGGACCAGTTGATCACCGCCATCTGTATGACAATAACGTCAAACTTATCTAGCAAGCCAACCGTTATTGATAAACGTGGACCAACTGATAATAATACAAAAGTATACCCTTTGATCCTTTTAGAGATTTAAATGTTATTGCACTAACTGTAGAGGACACTAGCCCCAACATTAAAAACGTCTCCCGGTGTTCCATTTACTAACACTGAGTAAGAAACAGTGTTTATACATGCCATAATCCATGAAATCCACTTAGCATTAAAACCCATTTGTTTAAAAGTTTCCTCGATAAAATTCCCTTCTAGTCTGTCGTATGCTTTCTCCATATCAAGTTTGATTGCAATCCAACCTCCTTTGCCTTTTTTTACGTTTAAACGAGTTACAAATCTCGTGTGCTAAAAGAATATTATCTTGAATGAAGCGATTAGGTGTAAAAGCACCTTGAAACGGGTGTATAATCTTATGCAAGACACTTCGAAGACGATTAGTCAGATTTTTGCAATAATTTTATAAATTGTTGAACAAAGACTAATCGGGCGAAAATGGTTTGCTGTTTGAGGATTTTCAATTTTAGGGATCAACGCTATGAAAGTATGATTTATTTCTATTAGTTATTTATCAGAATGGAAAAATGCTAAAACAGCTTTAGTGACAGAATTTCCTACAATATCCCAGTACTTTTGAAAAAACTCGGCAGGAAATCCATCGGGCCTGGGCATTTATCTGCGGCTAAACTAAACACAGTTTGTTTAACCTCTTCCATACTAATATTACCTGTAAGAAATCTGTTATCTTCGTCTGTAATTAATCCACAAATAGACTTAAAATCCTCATTCTTGTCGAAATTACAAAGATGATTTTTCGCAAACCTAAGTTTAAACTCCTCGGATATTTCTTGCTTAATAAGGTTTTGATCAGTAATACAAGCACCATTCTTATTTATAAACAGTTTAATGCCATTTCTACTACGTCTAATCGTGGCTTGAGTTTGAAAAAACTTCGTATTATTATCTCCAAAATTAGCTCTGTTTATATGAGCTTTTTGTTGCCAATAAATACGTTTATATTCAAGAAGGGCATCACGTTTTTTCAACCATCTCAATTGTGCTTCTTCTAAAATGCTAATATGAGATGAGCCAAGTTGATTTTGTATATTTTCTAACTTTTTTGCAACAATTGATAGTTGTCTAAAAATATTGCCAAAAGTTGACTGATTCCATTTTTTAGCCTTTTGTTTTAAAAATTTACACTTTTGGGAAAGACGGAATATATAAGATCCCTTAAACTGGTATTGCCAACAACTTTTGACCATTTTACTGAAATCATTCCGAAGAGTCCACATGAGTTCAAATCGAAACGGAGGAGCTTTTTTAAAAGTTTGGTCATGAAAATTCACGGAGATAGGACAATGGTCTGAGCTAGTAAAAGCATGATGCACAAACTGCATATTTGGATAGATACTAATCCAGGTAGGAGAGGCTAAGGCCCTATCAAGGATTTCAAAAACATTTTCAGGTCCACTTTTCTTTTTTCGCCAGGTAAAAAAATTACCAGAGAAAGGGAGATCTACGGAATCTGTGTTGCTTAAAAAATTAATTAATCTTAAACAACGTGCATTAGTGACCTCTGCACCCCCTTCTTTTTCACTAGGACTCTTAATTTCGTTCAGATCTCCTAATAATAAGAAAGGCATATCGAGCTCGACGACAAAATTTTGGAATTCACTCCAAAATTCTGGCTTATCGGCGGGTTGTGCGGGAGCATATACAAAAATAAGGCAAAAATTCACATGTTTTGTTAAGTCGCGCACTTCACAAGCAATGAATCTTTTCGATTTAAAGATGACAGAAATTGAAAAATTCATGGAGATAGTTTGCTTCCAAAATAACCAAATACCACCCGATAAACCTACACTTGGTATAAAATCACATTGATTAAATCCCAAATTGGTTATCAAATGTGGTTCGGGTTTATTAACTGATTTAGTATCACAAATAGCTAAGATTTTAATTCCATTTGAAGAACAAAAGAATTTAATTTCTTCACAAAAGTTCTTTCTTTTAGTACCCCTAGTATTCCAAAAGGCAATATTCATGGTTTAACAAAATTAAAAACATGGAGCAAGATATGCAGACACCCACAATACGAGCGTAAACCAAAACTAAATACCATGACAAATGAAAGAGCAAGCTATGGACCAAGAACCACATCCAACAGCCATAGTCTCCCAGAACATCACTACAAGAACAACCCCTATAAACTAGAGTTGTAAAATTAGCTTGAGGTGCTATTGGTAGATCGATTGAGTCGCAGAAAAAAACTCCGTGAATGTTCAGCGAAAATTCTAAAAATAAAGCATAGGAGACAGCACCTGCATTTCTAAAACTAATCAGTTGACCAGAAGTACAATAATTATAGACCATGAGTACAAGATACAGAGAAACTTGCAAATTACAACCCGAAGTTGAAAGAAGAACTACAACATATGTTTGGACTGAATTCAAGGTCTTGTAAAAGCCATTGTAACAGTGGACGGAACTAACAAAAATTACCATCCACAATAAAACTGATGTGGAATTAAAGCACGTCAAGAATAACGGCTTACAAACCAAAGTAAATATATTTACACCTTGCGCTAAAGCATACCATCTAACTGAATCACCACTGCTATGAAACCGCATAAAAACAATAAATTGCTCATATGTAATACTCAAATTTTCAGACAAAAAAGCAACAATAGTGTCAACAGCGAAAACAAAATTCTCATAGGAATTAGGAGCATAGCAACAAAGAGCCACTCTAATCAGACCATAGCTTATAGTTACAAGATCCCATTCCAAAACCTCCAATAAGCAAGCATAGTAAAGATACCAATTGAGATTAAGGCTACAAAAAACATTCTGATTCGAAAGGACATCGACTTGATGTAATTTAGAACTTTCAACTTGGGGAGAGTCTAAAACCAATGTTTCTTGAATGTAGACAAAATATTGATAAAAGCTCTCCGGTTCTAAGTTGGAGAGCAAATTAATGTCCACAAACAAAGAAATTGAAGAATTAGGGGAAAAAAGAGATTCCCAGTAAATGAAAACCTCAAAAATGGACAAATCGAAGGGGTAATGGCAACTTACTTCAGAAAGAGGTGACCTAATTGAAGATCCAGAACCCAAAAACAAAGACAAGATTGTCTCTCGGGAAACGAATCTCACCTCTACTTCATTAAACAACAAAGACTCAGCAACAATGACTACACAGGCCTCGGAAATCACCAAGCTATAATCGTCGCCATCTATGCGAACCAGTGACGACCTCTAACCGGAAAAAAGGGACACGAGCAGCCCAAAAAGACGCAGGTGACCAGACTTCCCGAATCTACGATTCTGAAAACCCCCAATATTAGCTTGAATCCGACAAAGGAAAAGCAAGATCTCTAAATCGACTCTCACATTAGCGAGAAGCAAATAGGCTCTAGAAGGTAACGAGATGATGTTATTCAAAGAAAGATCTTTGAAAGTGACGAAAGATGTTCATGAATCTTAGTATTGATACTAAGTTTTGAGGAAATTGACAATGACGATGGGGATAAGAAAGAAAGGATAAGGGATGGAGTTCTGTTTTCATCTTTGCATTTTTTTGGTTTTCTTTTTTTTTTTGTTTTTTCATAATTAGAGAGAAAATTCTCTCTCTATGACTAAGTTTTTTTTCTTTTTACCACTTTACCAATGAAGTAGCCACTTTTTTTTGTGTTGGTTATACGGCTATACCTCACAACTAAATTCATACATGTACTTGTACTTGTACTCATCTTACTGAGTCTTTTGTCAAAATAACCATTTTTCTTAAACTATTTATCTAAATAGCCGTTTTATCATCTTACTGAGTCTTTTGACAAAATAATCATTTTTCTTAAACTATTTATCTAAATAGCCGTTTTATCAAAGTATTGTCTAAACTAGTCATATCTTGGTTGAAAAGATACTTTGTTCACCAAATAACTTAAAATTATTAAAAACAAATAACCTAGACCGATCCAAAAAAGTTCATTTAGGAAAAAACTAGCCCACACCTAAATCCTCGAATTCTCCACCCATTCAACTAAAACGAGTTTACATACAGAATTTGATTGTACTGTTCATCAAATTCTCGGCTAGTGCTTGATTGCTAGTTGTGATTTGCATTAATCTCAAACAAACGAATTATGCTCTGGTAGTGCTTGCTTCTTGTGATTTGTTTAGGTTGGGTTTAATCCCCGATTATGTTCTGTATGTCTTTAGTTTCCTTTCACTTTATTTGTTTCAAATTATTACGAGTATCGCTTGTTAATTGTTTTTCTTTCTTAATTATTAAATTTTAACGATAAAGAATAATTTGAATATATTTATAAATCTTTTTGTCATATACTTTGGAGAAAAATATACAAACTTTAAGGGTACATACATATATTTATAAGGTTGGGTACCATAGAAAATATGGCAAACTCCGAGGGTAACATGCGAATTTTTGTATAATGTATAATTAGATTAAACCAGACTGAACCGAATCAAACTAGCTAGTATTATGTATTATTTTTTTTAGGCAACTTAGTAATTCATTGGTTATTCTGGTAATTAAAATTGACATATGGTTAGTTTAGACAATACTTTGATAAAATGGCTATTTTGGCGAATACTTTGATAGAAATGGTTATTTTGGTAAAAGACCCCATCTTACTACCAATGTCGGTGTACAATTTTTCAAAACCATACCCACCCTATTCGCGGAGATCTATAAATTTACTTCTTCACCTTAATCAGCCTGCTAAAGTGCTAATCACGTCAATGACATTAGATTTTCATTTTTTTATGTCGTCCAGATTCCACCTTGTTATTAATGAGAAATATTATCAATACCAATTTTTTTCATTGGTCGGGCGTATGATAACATGATAAAACAAGTCAAAATTTATTCGGTTTAAATTGAATAGCGTTCAGAATCTGGATCAATAATTCAATATCTATTTATTTTATCAATTCTGTCTAAATTGAGAAATCAAAAGGGGAAATGTTTATCTCGAACACAAAATTAACAGATTATTTCATGCTCGGATCATCCAATTTAGTAAGTGGTTAGGATAAGATTTACGAGTCTATGATCCAATCTAGTAAACAACACATATCAAGATATCGGATCTACCCATCAGACTCATGAAGAAGGGTCGTACAACTACAAGTAATGTGATTTTTTCCCCAAGAGTAATGCTATGTGAATCGACGACATTACTTCTACATCGTTCTGGTAGCATTCCTAACTCTTAAAAAAGAGTAACAAGTTCACAGCAAACATCTTTCTACTTCCATGTTCAGTAGTTACGTCACGGAAATTTACCGAATTATAGTGCAGTAATAATAACAAGCTTCAGCACCATGAACATTACTCAACCTCTCCTATAAGGCTCTCAACTTCGGATTTGCACCCACAATATGCCAACCAGAACAGAGTATACAGTATATATACTTCCAAGTTTTTCGATTCATCTCTCATTCTCTCTACCAGATTTACAGAAACATCTTTTTTTTTTTTTTTTTTTTTTTTTTTTTTTTTTTTTTTTTTTTTTTAGGAAAACAAAACCGATAATAATAGAGACGGTACATGACCAGTTAAATGGTAGGGAAGATGACTTACATGTTACATTCCATGAAAACTTTCGTTGCAAACCAAGGTAGCCATATATGCAATGGCGTACTTTAAAAATCCGCCAACTTCCTGTGACCTAGGTAGTCGCCAGTCAGTACAAAATACTCGTATCAACTTCAAACCTTGGGTATATCACAATAACAATTCATCTCTCTAAAAACTCTCTCCCTTCTCTCTCAAAAAAACCCCCAAACCAAAAACCTAATTTATTTTGCGCCGCCGCCGCCTCCATCCACTCTCTTGCCTCCCACCTGCCGTCACCCTTTCGCCGGAGATGGGGTCTTCCTTTGGCCCATCTCCGGCGATCGCTCATCATTTCGCCGGTCGTCCTTCCCTCACTGACCCCGCGCCGGCGTCTCTCGGTTAACTCAGCTTTTCATCGGGTCTTTTTGTTCCGGGGATGCTCGTGGGTGTGTGTGGGTGTTGCCGTGGTGGTTGCTCGGTGCTCCGGTTGTTCTCCGGCGATCTTCGTTCCCTTGCTTTCTTCGGGCTTGCATGCGTTGTTGGTTGTGTTCCCGGCCCCTGGTGTTTTGCCCCGCCACCAGTATGGTGGCTCCTGGTTTTTGGTTTTTTCAGTCTTTGGGGTTGTGTCTCCCCTTCGGTTTGGGTCTTAGTTCACTGTCGTCCCCGCCCTTTCGTCACCTTGTCCTGTCACCGTCTCTGTCGTTACCACCCCAGGGTGATCCCCCCACTCCCCCCACCCTTGGGCTGGTTGTCGTTTTCTGTTTTGGTCGATGAGGTTCGGTGGCTCATCCGTTGCCTCTCGTTGCTTTTATAGGGTGTGTTTTGGGTCTGTTTTGGTGATCCCCCCATTCCCCCCACCTTTCGGTCCCTCTTCATTCTCTTTTGTGTCCGTCTGTTTTTTTGGGTCTTGTTGGTTGTTTTGACGGTGGTCCTGGGAGGTGTCTTTTGGTGAATCGGGTCTCGTTCTAGTGTCTTTGATTCCTTTTGCGTGGTTTAGGTCTCAGTTTCTTTGTGGGGTTGTTGGGGTCGCATGTAAGCCGTTTTGATGCTGTCGGGATTGTCTGGGTTTTTCTGGTCATCGTTTGGTGTTTGTGTTTCGTTGGCGGTTGCGGGTTGCCTTTTTCTGTCCCGGGTGCTGTGATGATTTCGTTGAGGTCTTGACTGGTGTGGGTCAGTGTTGGTGTTGGAGTCGTTTTGTGATGAGTTTGGGTTGGACTAAGGTGGGTAGGCTGAGGCGTTGGATTGGATGGCTTCGGTGGTCTTTATCTCTTTTCTCATGCTATCGTTATTTTATATGCTTTTGTTTTTAATAATAAAATCCTCTGGGTTATGGGTGTCCTGTCCCTTAATCTTAGGGGTGGCTCGTAGTGTCATGGCTTTCTTTCCTAATAGGGTTTTGGTTTCTTCGCACCCGATTTTGAGCTTGGGTGTCCTGTCCCATTGGGTTCGTGGTCGAGTTCAGCAACGCATGTTGTATTTCTTGGGCTGTTGGTCCTACGGTCTAAGGGTTCAATCTCTAAGGTGTAGGAGTTTATTCTCCATCGGGGGCGGACTTCGTCGTCTTGTTCTCCACTTTGTCTTTCTACGATCTTTTCGCAAGATCGTAAGTACACTGCTTTTTTGTCGCTCTGCTGCTCGTATGTATCGGCGGTATTTGGAGATCTTCCGTGTGTTTGAAGCTCGCTCTATGGCCCGTGGCTCTATCGCTTGCAATTATCACTTTACCCTTAATGCTTTTCTAGTCATTTGTTATTCTTGTCTTTTATGTTTATGTAACCCTTAGGATCGGCTTGGTAGCACTAGATTTGGTGCTCATGTGTCTGGTGCTACTTAGTCGAATATCTTACACTGTAACTTTTGAAATAATGTAAGGTATTCTCTTGTTGTCAAAAAAAAAAAAAAAAAAAAAAACTTCAAACCTTGGTAGGCGGGATGAACTATCGACTTCAAACATAATAATAGTAGAAAATAAGGAAGAATTGTATATTATCAGAAACCATACAACTAACTATAATAACATACAATATCCCCATCCTCGCCCACAAGGCCACAAGTGACCAACAACTATTGATTTCCCACTACCGTTTCTACTTTCTACAATGTAATATGAAAACATCTATGGCTCAACGGCTTTTGGCTAAACTAATCGCTAACCATGTATCATCTCCGACCACACACACACAATTAGATAAAACAACGGAGTATAAAGAAAAGCACGACAATGATGTCGAAAAGTTGAGAATGACTCAAGAATACAACAATGCTAATTCCACTGTCATAAAGAATAAGAAAGAAAATGCCACTATCTAATTCTAAATGCAGTTCAATTATCAGTAAACACTCACTTCGTAGTTCGTCATCCTTTCCACAAACTCTCTGAAAATAGTAAACAAATATCATTATCAGCCGTCAGAAACAACCTGGCCCTATTGCACTATTCTTCACCACCCACAAGGCCAACTATTGGTTTCTCCACTTCCATATCTACAATCTAATATGAAGACGACTATGGCTTAACGGCCTTGCCTTTAAACTAACCATATTCATCTCCGCCACCCTCACACACAATTAGATAAAACAGATTGTGCAAGGGAAAGAATGACAATGATTTTGGAAAGTTGAGAACGACTTGAATATACAACAATGCTAATTCCAGTCATAAAGAATGAGAAAGCAAAATGCCATTATCTAATTCTAAAGGCAGTTTACTTATCAGCAAACGTTCACTTCCTAGTTCATCACCCTTTTCCACAAACTCTCTAATTATAGCAAACAAGCATCACTATCAGCCGTCCGAAACATCCTAAACATCCTGGAACTCGCCTTCCTTTCCCCTCCATACAAGAACAATGACGACATTATCCACATCTCCAAGTACCAACCCCTATTCGCGATAACATCACCCTTAATATTCCCTCTGTACAATTAGGCTCTGTACTAAGGACTGTTTTATCAAAATCTCGCTCACAAATTTCATTGAACAATACCTGAACAACATTATTCCCACTGATCAATTAGATTCTACACTACAAACCTTTTACAAAATCCCGCTCACAAATCTTATTGAACTTATTAGTAAGCAACTAAGCATGATTACCGGGCAATGTAGTTCAATTAACCACACATACTATCTCAACATGCTACATTCTCTACTACGGAGTATATCAATCAAAAGAAAATCAACAAATTAGCCGAATACATTATATCCAGTTCGAAACTCAATCCTTCAACAGCCCCACCACCCTACCAATCATTCAAAACAAACCCGAATACATAATATCCAACTCTATTGAGCCTCAATCAGGATTTAAGAACGCCTTACACCTCAAAACAACGGCAACATTTCCATTATTTTTACAAGTTGCAACCCCTAAACAATATACCATCTCCCCTAATATTCCCACTGTTCAATTAGGTTCTATGACTATTTTCCAAAATCCGGATCACAAATTTTACATACATACAAAGTAAGCATACTTGCCGAGCAATGAATTCCATTAACCGCGCATTTTATCTCAACATGCTAGATTCTACACCATCAATAAAATCAAAATCAACACATTCAACACAAATTACAGAATAACAATACCGTCTAACCGTATGAAACCGTCATTTCATTGATTAAACATTGTAACACAATCACACACAATAATAATTGCAAATTCAAAACTACTAACAATCAATCAAAAACACGTAAACGCATAAAATTAGCCGAAAAACTATACACAATTAAACACAAATCAGTCTCCATTTACAAAAAAAAATACTGAATTATTATAAATCAAACATCGCAAATTCAACCAATAACTAGCTCTATTACTCCCGTTATAATTACCTCCTCCGATACTAAATTCTCAATCAAATCAGCTCATCTAAATCCCAACCGCACACCGTCTCGGACCGCCACTCAACCCGCCACTCGAACCATAAACATTAACCATCAAATCATCACAAAACGCCCTAAGCCCTCTCCGCCTCGCTCTCCACCCGCCAGCCTTAAACCGAACCAAAGCAAAAACCTGAACATCAAACGGAACCGCTCCCTTACCCCGGTCCTCACTAAACTTCCGGCTCAAATCCGGTTCAACATACGCCGAAACCGCAGTAAGTCTCGCAGTAATAGCGGTTTGATCTAGAACCGATTGATCGAAAGGCGGAAGCTGGTTAAGAGCGAGAAGAGACCTGTCATAAAAGACACGCGCCTCGATTGCGTCATAGTACACGTGGAGCTTTGTGTTTGGATTGATGACCTGGAAGGTGGCTGTCCACGTGGCGGAGAGAGAGGATGAGGGTGTTGACGTGGAGAGGTTGAGAGAGGAGAGAGAAAGGGAGGTGAGAGTGAAGATAGGGACACGTGGACGGAGGATAAGGTAGATGATGAGGAGGATGATGGCGAGGATGATGAAGGTGGGGATTAGGGCTGACATCACTCGGCGGTAGAATATTGTTCGCCGCGGCGGCGGCGGTGGTGGGTAGTATTGTTGGTTGTATTGATTCGGGTTCGGGTTTGGGTAATAATAATTGGGTTGTTGGGGTTGCTGTGGTGGTGGTGGGTGTTGGGGATAGCCGTTGGTGGGTTGGGCTGGGTAGCCAGAAACGGGTTCGGGTCGAGTTGGGTCTGTCATGGGTGGTTGTTTGTGGGGGAGTTGGAGGGAGGAGAGAAATGAGTTAAAAAGGAGATGCAAACCGTGTGCAAAGTAACCGACTTTTGTAAGGAGAAAGAATATACTTCGCGTTTCTTTGGGTATAAGGAAACCAGGTGTAATTTGATTGACAATTTCTATTTAATTGCATTAGGTTTAAACTCGTGAAAATTCACGGTTCTATAATGAATATTTAGGGGGTGTTTGGTTGGACATAGTGGAATGGAATGGAATGGATTTAATCCATTCCATTGTTTGGTTGGGGTGATTTGGAATGGAGTTAGATATCCAATGGATTTTAACTCCACCCCAACCCCTTGGAATCCCATACCCACCCTTCTCCCTTGGATTCAAACTTCATTCCTTCCTTCTATAATTTATGATGAACCAAACAAGATTAGACAAGTATGAATTTAGAACCCCATACCACCATACTATCAAACTCCATTCCATTCCGACTTTTGAACCAAACGACCCATATATATATATATATATATATATATATATATATATATATATATATATATATATATATATATATATATATATATATATAGAATCGGAATCCTGTCTTTAACTAAATTATGGTGCGAACCGCATTTAACCGAACTCATACCCTTAGATCAAAGTAATCAACCGTCAAGATTACACGCCTCTATCTCACACAAACTCTCTTTTATATTCAATCATACCACCTCATATCACTCCACTCTATTCCCACAAACCCAAACTCCATCATCATCACTCCTCTCCATCCTCTCTCATCACCGACCACAATTTGTTGCGGCCACGGCGAACCACCGACAACCATGTCGATTGACGGCGCCCATCGAAGGCTTCTCCTCGTCTTCTTCTTTGCATTTCTCGGCTATTTGCTTTTTTCCTCATCTCCTTTATGTTTTCTTCTCTCGTGGCTCACCTTCGCACAAATGGGAGCTCCGAGCTTCATCACTTTTCCGGCGAGTCAATCCAGCGCCATCTCGCCGTCTTTAATCTCACTACCAACGAGACGCATTTGTGATTTATCATAGTTTAATTCGAAATCTCACTACAAATGCATTTCCATAATTATTTTTTTGAAATTTCTTGTTAATTTGAATAGATCTAACAATTACAAACAAAATTTAATGAATAAATTTTGAAATTTTACTTCCTTTTTGGTAGATCTAACATTTAGATCGAATTTTGAAACGAAAAAAACAGAGCCTTACCTAATTCCGGCTCTCAACTTCCCGATAAATTCGTCGTGCCTTTTAATTTTTTGAATTTGTATTTTGTTTTTTTGTAGATCTATCTTTTAGATTTCGATAATGGTTGTTGGAATGGGTAAAAATAGTCTGTGGAAGATGGCGCTGGTGGCGGTGTTGTTCATGGGGAAGAGGAAGGGGAGCAAAGGTAAGGAAAACGTGGTGAAGGGGCGTTGCCGGAGAAGTCATGTGGACTACAAAAAAAAACTCATTGACAACCAATTCTAGATCCTTAGATTTCGACCTTTTGATGTCGATTTTCGATATTCGATCTTTTTTTTGAAACTTTCTAATTTGAATCCTTAGATCTACTAAAAACTAGTATATTTATTTTGCTTAATCGGAAATCAATGAGTTGATGTCGACAACTTGGTGATGATGGTCGTGGGATGACGTGCTAATGTCAATGGTGGTGATTGTTTTGGTGTGTTTGGGTGTGTCGGAGTATGGTGGTCATGGTGGGAGGTGGTGGGTTTTGTCGAAATATGGTGGTCGGAGTGCTCAGATTTGGTCGAAAATCAATGAGTTGTTGTCGACAACGGCTTGATTATGATCTTTGTGTATGTCGGTTGTGGTGGTGGTAGTTGTGGTGGTGGTAGTTGTGGTGGCAGCGGTGTCGTTTCAGTGGTAGTGGCGGTGATGGGGCAACAGTGATGGTGGTGGCAGTGGATACACAAAATACCACCCCAAATACACACCGTATTAATACGGGATACATGTGTATCCGGCAGTATAACCATGTGTATCTGGTATTAATACGATGTGTATCCGGAAGTATGAACGTGTGTACCCAGAATTATTATAATGTGTATCTAGCATTAATGTCATGTGTATCCGCAAAAAATATAAAATGTATCCGCAAAAAATATAAAACGTATCCGAAAGTTAGTGTTAAAACTTGTAACAATTTACACAAAGTGTATCCGCTAATAATATAAAATGTATCCGAAAATAGTATAAAATGTATCTAGGAGTTAGTCTTAAAATTTCAAAAAAAAAAGTGTAAAAGTGCATCTAGAATTGTAGTGTAGAAAAAGTGTATCTAGATATGTTATAAGATGTATCTGAATAAGAGGTGTATATGGCAAGTAGATAAAGGGAAAAAAAAAAAAAAAAAACTGCCTAATTAAGCTAGTTCGTGCGGTTCGACGTTAAGGCGATTCGTAGACAACCCGCCCCTATATATATATATATATATATATATATATATATATATATATATATATATATATATATATATATATATATATATAGGGTTGAGATCCTATGAGAACCTCGTTCCCATGAGAACCTCGGGTTCAGAACCTTTGTACTAAAGGTTCAGAATCTTTACATCAAAGGTACATAATCTTTGTACCAAATGTTCAGTGAGTTGATAACCAGACACCTCCACCAGAGAACTTGTAACTGGTCGGACAACTGCCATTATAAACCGTGATAAAGATTTTGTTGATAGTTTATATATATAATATGTTAGTCTTGTTGTCATTATGATCATCCTTTTTACCCCAAAATTATGATGATAAGTAGCAGACACTTGAAAGTTCTTACTCATCTATATTCTACTTAAGGTCCTTCGAACAACAAATGAAATTAGAGCATCTACGAAACCGTAAGAGTATGTGAGAGGATGATCGTCATAGTTTGAACCAAATTTTCTAGAATTGTCATTAATAATGTATTAAGTTGCCTTTTTGCTTTGTTTCTTTAAGTCGGAAATCAGAGTAGCCTTTATGAACTATCACCAGGGGGTGGGTTCAGCTATTCCACTTGACCTACATTAATTCTGAATTAATTTGAATTGTTAATAAATGTAGCTAAGATTCTTAGGGATTGGCGGCTCGGTTGAGTGGCATGCCCAAGTATTGTACAACATAACTCTCCCACTTGTGTGCAACTTTGCAAATTGAAAATATTGTACAGGAACATTTTTTAAGCTACTTAGAAAATGATAAGCAAATCTTGGGAAAAAAAGAGCTTGGGGTACAAAGACACGGTTTATATGTACAAAAAATATGCCAAAAAGGAAAATTTTCTCTTATAACCCGCTGAAATTTTGGTACATAGACTATGAACTTGTGGTACAAAAGTTCTGAACATGAGGTTCTCATGGTTCTCATGTAAAAAGGGTTCTCATAGGATCCTAAATTTATATATATATATATATATATATATATATATATATATATATATATATATATATATATAGGGTCAGGATTCGGTGGGAACCACTAACATAATGAGAACCGTGAGAACCCTCACTAAATCTCCACCAAAACTTGTTTCGAAAGTTTTGATGGATCATTTAGCATTAGTTTAGTTTATTCAAACATATTATTTAGTATAACTAAACAAAATTTATCGATTTTATTAACAAAATATAAACTTAATATACAAAAATACAATTAGGTATATTAAAACGGCTATAAATGCACGAAAACGAATTCTAGGTGCATGAAAAATATTACATGCATGAAAATGATAACTAGGTGCATGTAGATGCACGAAAACGAGTTCTATGTGCATGAAAATTGTTAGATACTTGAAAATGAGTAATAAATGCATGAAAATTAATAAAACGTATTTCGCCTCGATTTCCGTCAATAGTTTAATACTTTTTGGATCAAGAAATATGTTTTCTTGCCATAAAATTATATGGCGAATCCAAATATGTCATTATTTTTCTTAAAAACATTCCGTAAGGTGGAGTTCTCATGGTTCTCATTATATTGTTGGTTCTCACTGGATCCCAAATCTATATATATATATATATATATATATATATATATATATATATATATATATATATATATATATATATATATATAGATTTAGGATCCTGGTGAGAACGATCACTCATGCAAACGGTGAGAACGACCTATAATAAGGAAATTACAACAAATCATACGGTCTGACTAATTTTCTTAATTGCGCGGTTCATATATATATGTTATACTTTTTTCATTTCCTTCTCTCTCCTCTCATTTTGTAATCCCCGTTCTTCTCTCTACCTTTTCCCCAAATCATTTTAAACCCTAATTTCTCCCCCAAATCATTTGTTCATCAATTTCTGGTGAATCTATTGCCGATAACGATGATCGATTATTATTCGTCTGCCGTTTACTCGTCCTACTTTCCTTAATCGTTCTATTTCTATGGATTCCGCAAGTAATTTGGTATGATTTGATCTTCACCTTTTAGTTGTTCATGCCGATTTTCTCGATTTTTGCTTTAATAAGCTGTATTATCCTTTTTAATAAGCTGAATCTAATTACTTCGTTGTCTGTGAAATCACTGTTGCAGGTTCATCTGCGTTACGGTCGAGCTTATGGTAATTAGGTATTTATCTTACTATAGTGATTATTTTTAGGTTTTATTTTTATTTATGTCCGGCTTATTCTTTGATTTCATTAGATGTTTACTTACGTTCGGTTGCATGCAGGTTGTTGTTCCGTTTCAATTGAAGAGGATCATCGTCTTAGTGTATTCTAAAATAGGTATTATATATTTCCCTATTTTTTTTGTTCGCTTTTACTTTTTTTTTTTTTTTTTTTTTTTCTTTGTGTTTCAGTCTTAGCTTAACATGATTGTAGTTTATGAAGTTTCCTACCTGAAATTTGTGTTGTTTACAACAAGTTTTTGTTGTTTTTTATGTGTATTTTATTGTCGAGCTTTTTTTATGTGTGTTTCCATGTTCTGTCCTTGTGTTTGCCTTTCAGAATTTAGTCTGTGTGTGCTTTCATGTGGTATCATCTAAGTACGTCCCAACGGTTAACAGTCACACTAAGTCAGTTGCTAGGTACATTCATGTGGTATGTTTGTCGTGACGATATGTCCTATGTATTTGTGGCATTTTTTGTATGCTTGGCATAAGGTGTTTGATATACTATTATTATGCTTTTTGTATTACTTTTTTTGTTTTGTTGCGTGTTTCAGTGGGGGTTTTAAGGGTCTAGGTGCACTTTAATACGCGTTAACCACGTTTATTTAGTCCATAGACACGTTATTTTGAGTTTAATAAAAAGAATTCATCAGTGCCTTTTTAAGAGGGTGATCGTATCTGAATTTGTTCTACAATATTTGTGTTTTGTACCTGTAACGTATCTGTGATGCCCGTGTGATGTCCGCAGAGTATTTTTTTCATGGATGGTTTGTGTGTTGATCTGGGTTTTGTACAACTTGTGCTATTTTTCTTTTTTTTGCTTGAAAATCGTCTTGCATGTAACCTTAGTTATGTTTTATTTCACAGCATTACAGTTTTGACTGTCATTTTGATGTGTGATTTTATGTGTTTCCTAACTTGTTAGTTTTTTATGGTTGCTTTCCGCGTTACAGCAGTGTGTTGTGTGTTGTATAATCGTGAGTTTTTACTGATTTTTTATAAACCCAAGGGCTACATATCAGCTAGGTACGTCCCAAGGGGCTATAGTCATGTTAAATTTTCCGCTAGGTACGTCCTTATGTTATATGTGGCGTGGTGATATGTATTGATGTTGCATGAAACTACCTTTCATCTGTATTCTGTTGTCCCTTTCATTTTGTAGTTTATAGATTGTCCCTTTTTAAAATTATATACCACATTCACTATTTATTTGTACATGGAGTATTACTATTTCGTTTTTTATTTGTATCATCGTATACGTTGCTGCATTTTAGTGATTATTGGGTACGTCATAATTATTTTCAGTTACATCTTACATGAATGCAGGTGTAATAATGAAGCGATCTAGGCCTGAACCATCTACGCTAGATGTAGGTGGCCCAAGTAATCACCAGGAAGCCCCTAGTACAAGTATACAACAGGCTGGTTCAGATGCTACCGATGATTTCCCGGTATTAAAGACAAGAATGAGTCCCAAACTTCTCTTACAATTTATCAACAGTGGGCTGTCTGATAATCAGATTTCAGATATTCAGGATATGGGATTTGGAGGCATCTTGTGTCTTAAGACTGACATGCTTCCCGGGCGGTGCGTCGATGGCTTGTTTCCAGCTTTGATCCATTCACGTCTTCTCTCTTAAACGGGCAACTCCCTATTCGTGACGAAGATGTTCATCTAGCCACAGGGTTACCCATGGGTGAGATAGCAATCTCATAAGCGACCCGATTTGAGCAGACTGAAGAGTTTTTAGAGCTGGTTAATGAATGGAAATCCCAATATAAGGGAGTTGACAAAGTGACCAATAGCCATGTCTTGTCTAAGATGGCTGAACAAAGACAAGGTGGGGCAGATTTCAAGAGAAATTTTATCGTGTATATCGTGTCGGCTTTACTTATGGGAGTTAAGGGTAACGTCCCAAGTATTCAGATACTTAAGTGTTTGAGGGATGTCTCTCTTATACCACATATGAACTGGTGCGACTTCACCCGAAGAAACTTAATTGCAAGTATCCAACAGTGGTTGGCTGATAAAGAAAAGGAAGACAACTGTGGGTGCAAGAAGATCTTCAGAGGACCTATATTAGTTCTAATCCTCATTTATCTGGATAGGTCGGTTTTCAAAGCTAGAATAGTTGACCGCATGTTCCCAACACTTTGCTCATGGACAAAGGATGCAATATCTTTTCGTATATCAAAAGAAAAAAAGGAGGCTCGTAGGTTTGGTTCCGGGTTCATCGATAACCAGCTTATAAAGCATCCCAGGTGCTTTGGTTAAGGTTTAGGGAACGCGATGCACTGACCACAACCTGATGTTGTGATGGAGCAAGATGTCGTCGAGAATGAGAATGATGCGCCCAACAACAATGAGCCTGACAATCACGATGATAACGTGACACGTGTCAGTACTTGTATTGTGAGGATGGTAACCACGGCGAAAGCACTTGCTGCTGCGTTTCACAACTTTGCAGATGCAATCAACAGTGCTAAACTTGTAATGCCGGATTCTATAGTTGTCGGCCAGCTTTTCTCGCCATGGCGATTCTGCTAGGCGGGTTCCAGTTGACACCACCTGTTATCCCTGAGGCAGGGGTTGGGGCTAATGCAGACCGCGGTAAAGTTGACTCTACTGTTGGTTGCAATGACATTCGCAACAATAATCCCGGTACTGCCAAGAATTCAGATGTACATCCTACAGTCCATGTTGCTCACGAGACGGCCGCTACAGTTGGTAGGTCATAATCTGAGAAACACGGTGTTCGGGCCACGTCATCAGCAGAGGGTGTTAATGATGACCCATGCTGGAATGACCCTGCTTTTGTGGCAGCGGCTATCGCGTTAAGTAACGCGTTCAAAGAACCTGCTGCACCAAAGAGAAGACGTGTTATTCCTAAGTGTCCGACATTCAACCTTTTTCAGTCTCAAGACATATCAGATTCTTATGGTTCACAAGGACCTCCCATCAAACCTGTTGCTTCTCCTCAAACAGAACCTACTCATGGATTCCCGCTAAACTCTTCTAAGTCGGTTCATAATGTGGCAAAACCAGATAATAAGAGGGATATCATTGTTCCACAAATATTCAAGTCACCTTATGTTCAACGGAATATATCTATGCTTGCTGACTTGAGCCAATCTGAGAAGGATTTTTCTGACTAGGTGTTTAGGGATGGATCTGATGAGAGGTACAACTCATATTGGTTCCTTGTTCTGTATTTGCATCTAATGTTGTGTTATCTGTCAAGCGTACCTATAACATCTTATATCGTATATATACCTCTGACTAGTGTACCTACACCGTCTTTTTTTTGTTTCAGGTGAGGTACTATTCCGGAATCACCGTTTCCAGCTAAGACGATGTGATTTTAAGACCTTTATTGCCAACACCAAGATAGCTGCAAATGTAATCAATGTATGGGCTAGTATTTTGAATAAGAGAGAGGAAATAAGAGCTGCCTCCTCCCCTTTACGATTATACGCGTTCGTTACTCACAATGTACGTTGTCTTATGCTCTTCTTTTAGATTGATCAAAGGCGTGTTTGCTTTTTCCTGTGTTTAAATTTTTACATTTTTGTTTTTTAAATAGGGAATTATATGTGAAGATAGCATCGAGTATGATAAAGTGAAACTGGTGAGCTTGCAATATATTTATTGCATCTAAAGTTAAATTAGCATGTTTGGCCGTTTTTTGTGTGTTTACTAAGGTACGTATATGTTTTTACAATCCCAGATGTTGTTTTCTTTCACACTTCATGAGCCGCTCCTGATCTATGTCAACTTTATTGCCCGTAAGATTGAGGTCATCCACCCAATGCAACCTAAATCAGTAGACTTCGCTGAATATGTCTATATGGTGGTGAGCATTTTGATTTTGCAGACCCTTTTAAGTGTTCAAACGATGATGCCTAATTAGTTCTCCAAATATGTTTGCTAATTTTTATTTGACTTTTTTTAGAGGGACTTTATTCGTTGCGTCATGATCCCTCGTTTGAGCAGATTCAAGACAGTACAGTTTTTCAAATGTGAAGAGTTCGTACCCAAGTCACGTGTGCTTGATATTGTGGATGATGGCATTTACCTGATGTGTTACATGGAGATATATACAGGCTGTCGTCAAATGCTCAAGACCCAAGTCATAAACGTAAGTTACATTTTTTTGTTGCCTACATACGCTATATACTTCAGTAGTTACATTATCCACAATAAAAATGTAATATATCTTGCACTTTACAGGTTAGGCCAGCAGCTGCAGTTGGCAAGATCCTTTTTAGGCAGAAGTTGAAATATTCTTTTGCTCTCCTTTCAAGTGTCCAGAATGATCTGTCACAACAAGTTTCAATAGCTGCAAGGCGTCTTAATGTCAGGACTGGGTAAGCAAACATTTTAAAATTAGTATAAATGTTCATGATCTGTTAGTGTTTTTCGATATCAACCAATTATGTGTTTTTATCCATCTTATAAAGGAAGCAAGCGGTTGAACAACAAGTGGTATATTCTGATTCGCATCTCTTGGATTACGTGTTCTTTCCATCAGAGGGAGATGCAGCTAAATAGTAATAATATGCTTACAATGTCAGCTTGAATTTTTGACTTTTTTTGTTAATTCCACATAATGACTTTTTTGTATATACCGTATATTTGATTTTGTAGTGATGCGATGGTTGTGACAAACTTTGGGAAGTAACAAAAGAAGGCATGTCCTCTTTGAGGCCTCGAAAATGGGTCGCTGATATGGTATATTTTCATTTTATCAAGACCATATTTGTCTGTTAGTATTTTTATTTAGTACAAAACAACATTTCATTTTTTTCATTTTAGGTAATTGATATGTTCGGGATCTATTCAACCTTACTCAAGCCAGAATTGTTGTATATCCCAACAACCGCATGAGTTAGTATAATTTTTGTAGCTGTTTCTCGATTAACATTTTTTTAACGAATAATGTGTCATAGAAATATGATGATGTTTTTTGTTCATTGCGGACCTTAATCCACAAATGAGATAGAACACTTGGCCGCAATTACATAAAACATCCTATATGCCAAATGATGGGACGTGTGTTAAAGCTGTAAGTACACTATCTGTTTTCTTTGGATATCTAATAACTGCATTTTGTCTATTTGAATATAACCCTATTTTTAGTCATCTTACACGAATTTTTAATTTGGCTTTCAGATGTTTATGCCCATTATAGAAGATAGCCACTGGTTTCTCATCGTGTGTGATATGGAGGAGAAGACGAACTATATCTTAAACTCACTACGTACCAAGGATATTCGGCCTGATACAGAGATTGCTGCGGACATGGTACATATCATTAGTTTCTATCTTTTTGACTATATAATTTTTCTCTGTTTTCTCCATATATAGTAGGTTCATTTTTATTCTCCTTTTTCAGGTTAGCAATGTCACTACGATTTTATGCCGTTCCAAAGGGTACAAACACTTTGTAGGTGTTCCCCTCTTTCCATTTGAGACTCTTAATGTTCCTCAACAGTCAAACATGTAAGTTCATCATTCTTACTCCTTTCCACTATCGTTATCATCAGTTATTTCCATTCAAGTCAGCCTTTAATGTTAATTATTGTCGCTATGCTTGTGAAGACACGATTGCGGTGTCTATGTGCTGAAATGGTTGGAGGCTGGCCGTGACCGATCCTTGTGGACAGCTGCGAGCAATTTCAAGGGTTTGCCTTCATTCCGAAGGGCAGTTGCGTTAAGCTTGTTACGATGGCAAGAGAATCAGAGAGAGGTCTTATATTGTTTTCCTTTATTTTTTACCCTCATTTTCAGTTTTACCTTAATACAACCATTTAAATCACGGGTTATCAGATTTTAATTATTGTGTTTGATATGCAGATGTTTTAATGGACGACAAGTGTTTGTTTGGAAGATGCGTGGCTACTAGCAATCAACCAAGGAGTATGTGTGGTTCATTTTCTGAAAGGCGTAATGGTGTAAAATAGGACTTATTATTTGTTGTGTCATGTAAAGGCAAACTGAGCCTATTCAACCGCTATGTCCATTAAACACCAGTTTATGTCATTTTGTTGGATGGCATAATTGTCTAGAATATATTCCCACGAATGCTCAGATGTTCTTAACTCGGCAACGTGTAATGGTAGGGCATGGTCCTTCATTTTGACCGTCTTCTTCGTGTTTGTGGATTGTCTAGAGGTCTAATGAAAAATGTAATCTGATCTTTTGTTCAATAGTGTGTCAAGTGACCGACTTTTATGCCAATTTGCTAGACATCATTTTGGATAATCCATCTTAATTGGAGTTGGCAGTGTGCAAGAATGGTTACACATTCTGTTTTTTTGGTTGATGGTTTTGTTTTAAAATCTTTTTGGAGATAAAAAAGGTGTAACTCTGGCCTTGGTTCATTGTCGAATGTTGGGCTTATAACTGGTATGCATGAATTATGTTACTAGTTACGCCATCTTAACACTGACACACACCAATTATATTTTCAGATACGTCAAAATCATTTGCATACTCAAGTATGATATTTCACTTTTCAATTGAACAACTGAATGTTCATTAGTTTCAGGATTCCACAATTTCAACTTCGAATCATCGTTTATTAACATTCACGGTTTTTTATCTACTCAGAATACTAGTAGGAACGCTTTTCACATAAAACATGTGCAACAATCATGTTAACATACACGCTTTTTTTAGTTTTCACTTAAACTCACCAATACGTGTATCCATTTTTGTCGTTGGAAAATTAGACGTCATACAATATTAATTTTGTCTATGGAACTTAAATTCGCGAATTATCGTTTATAAATATTTACGCTATTTATTTTCATATATAATACTGCCAGGTACGCTTCTAATGTAAAAGATCAACAATCGTGTTAATATACACGCGTTTTTATTTTCACATAAAACTGAAATCATCAGTTAATGGAAACTAGCTGACAGTTCACGTTTATCAATTCATCATAGCTATAACAAAAATACACAATAACTCTTCCTATCAAAACCTATTAATGATCATCCATGTATTGTATAGGTTAACATGTATAGTTTCCATTCACAACTCCGATAGATACACTTTCAGCCTTGACAGATGCACATATAATACTTGAAGATACGCTCGTAAATCATAACAAAAATCAAAATAAAAAATGTTCAATAATCCCATATAACAGCTCAAAAATGAAGTCTCAAATCCTCCCGCCATCATTCATTATATTTGTGTATGTGATCCGCAACTCTTTTGGTTGTTCATTCCTGAAACAAAAAAAGGCTATAAAACATTAAAGGTTACAAATTTGATTAGATACAACAATACTATTCCTTAATTAAGTACCAACTAAACAAATTCAATCTGCTATCAGTATTCTCTAATAATGAATGCACCAAAATTAATAGCGTACCTGTATCAAGGAATCATACTCTCCCAGGACAATTCCGACTATCATGGAATCCTAATTCTCCGCAAGCATTGCATTTCCTGGGCGCTTTCTTCTGTTCTTTTGTAGCTTTTTCCTTTTGGGACATCATTCTTTTTCCAGACCCTATTGTTTTTGACTGAATAGGAGGTAAGACAACCACTTCCTTTGGTATTTTTGTTCCTAAGAGCATCTCAAGTTCCCTATTCTTATTTCTCAGCCTATCACCCGTGTTACTACTACTACTACTACTACTACTACATTCTGGCGTACTGGTTTGTGCGCTTATCTTGTCTTTAAAACCTTTCAAAATGCCCAGTAATTCATCAACATACTCAGGTTTTTGTTCAGCGAGCGTCACACACGAGAACACCTCGGACCATAGGGTACCAATTTTGTGCCTTCTAACATCTAATGAGTTATAATCTTCAATTAAAGTATGTGGCACATTATTACAAATCGGCTGACATGTTGCCAATTTGCTCCACCTACTTAATAGATACTGATCTGGAACATTGTCAAGGCCTTCTTCTTTCAACACATAGAGCGCATGACGGCACAAAATTCCATGTCTCTCGAACTTTTTACAGGAGCAGTTCAATTTCATTTCGTCAGAGATAAAGTTAACATAGTAAACCTTGTCTTTTTCACGATCAATAATGGGGATGCTGTCACTGGTAGTAACCCCTAAAATTTTAACACCACAGGTGAAACAAGCAGCCACCCACTCGTTTTAAATTCAAAACATCACCAACAGGGTGTAGAACTCAGAAGCGTGTTTTTCCAAAGGGTGAGGCGTTTCTAGATCAGGGAAGGAGTTTTTTTTACTCGGCTATTAATTTGGACTGTTTCCATCGTTGAGCATCCATAGCACTTTCAAACCTCATAAGAAACTCAACCAAAGTTAAGTTTGAGTTCATGAAATTTCCGAAAAAGCTATTCTCGGACTCAGACCTGGACGTGGTTCTCATTAGTCCACCCATAAATAAATCCCTGAAATATGCTGGGATCCAAGAAGCCCTTTTGTCAAACATCGTATCTAACCATTCATTGTCGGTCAGCCCGTACGAGGATATAACTGAGCACCACCGTTCCTCAAACTCAGACGGTTCGATATCTTCTGCCCAAACACAGGAGCACAACTCTTTCATGAAGTTAGTTTCTCTATATAGCGTAGTTCCGATCTTGTCTGGCAGCTTTTTCATGATATGCCACATGCAATATCTGTGCTGAGTTTTGTCCCCGAACACTGTTTTAACCCCTCCTTTTATGCCTCTATCTTGATCAGTAATTATGCACTCAGGATACTTATTGCTCATTGCGCTCAGAAAATTCCAAAACAACCATACGAAATCCTCATCAGTCTCTTTCCTTATAAGTCCTGCTCCAAATGTCACACATTTTTTGTGATGGTCAACCCCCGTGAAAGGTGCAAATATCATTTTATATGTGTTCATATTAAACGTCGTGTCAAAAGACGTCATATCACCAAAGAGACTGTAATTCTTTATAACTATAGGGTCAAACCAACAAACCCTAGATAGTCGTCCACGATCGTCAACATCAAAATCAAAGTAGTACGAACTACACATGGCTTTTTTGTGCATGAAATTTTCAATCATCATTTGCGCGTCATACCCTTTAATAAATTTCTTCACATCCCTCCAAAAAATTTTGAAGTCCTCGAGTGATGCCCCTACATTTTGATACCCTTTCACGTACTCTTTGAACATCTTAAAGCTTTGCACATGCCCCTTATTTACTTTAGAATTCTCAACAATCATGGTTTTATGTATAAGGGTTAATTCTCGTGACTCGGTCAAATGCACCACTGTGTTTGGTGTTGAGAGGAGGTGGGTGTGACCTTCATGAAAGTCAGCAATCACATATTGTCCTTTTTCATTTCTTCGAAAAAAACTCTTTGCATTACATAAAAATCTAGTTCTCTGTCTCTTTTTTACCTTCCCTCTAGGCTTACTTTTTCCAGCCTTACTGCACACACGGTACTTAGTCATGACAACCCCATCTATGTTTCGTTGCGTCGACTTCCTCATTTTAAAACCAGAATTAGCAGCATAAGCCTTATAGAATTCTAGCCCATCCTCTAGATTATCAAAGATCATACCCAAAACAGGCTTCAATTCTGGCGCACATACAAGTATTCTTTCCTTCGAGGTTGTCTCGATGATTGGTGAGCCTGCATCTATGCACGCTATACAGTAGAACAGTATGGGTATAAGCAGCGAGTTCAAACAACTGATGCACAACAAATATAATTTCAGGTACGCTGATTTAGTCAAATGCACAAAATCAATTAGAAAACAAAAAACCACAGAAATTAACACAGAAATTTGTGCCTGATCGCTGACATATCGTATTTTTTATTACTGACTACTTAATGTAGACGTCAAGATACACCAATCACGTCTAATAATGACGACATAGGCAGAAAGTCAAATGCTTATTATGACACGAATCGGTATATCCCTTAATTATAATTCTAGATACGCTGCTAAAAAACACAAACGCATCAACTATACTAATGGATACGCTATTCATATACGCTGGTTAATTAAGGGCGGTTTCGTTATTCTACCAGGGACGTTTTCCATATAAGACAATTACATCAATTATACTAATATACATGCTATTGAACTAAACAGAATACTGTATAGCGTGCATAAGAAACATGATCAGCAAGTGTAATAATCAACTCTCAAACAAATTGCATATCACATACACTAACTAGACCGGTAAGACAACTGTTCTTATCCATCAGACTCATCAATTTATAATACCAATCAGGCTAATGAAACATGATCAGCAAGCGTAATAATCTGTCTTCCTATGTTTAAATTAGTATGAATACGCATAAAAATGATCAATAGATACATCAATCAGACGATTTTAATGAAACGATTTATAAAAAAGGCTATCTCAACTGATTTGCAGATGTAGATACCTAGATGAGATGATAACTGCACGATATCATTGCTAACAGCTGGAACAATCGCATCAATATGTTCCCCCAAATCGCTAGAACCCTCAACATCCATAATTTTCTACGATTGAAATAATACTGGAATGCCAATTGAAATCACAAAATCGATTGTTCATGCATCAATCACACAAAATCAATTAGAAAAATATTATAATCGTACATCTATTAGATGATCAACGCCATTGATTATGATCAATTTTGTCAATTTTGGCAGCTGTAGTTTTATGGTTTTCGCGGAATTTTCTATGTTTTTCGCGGAAATATTTGTTTTGATTTGGGGTAAACGTTTTGGAAAGTAGAGAGAGAAAGAGATATTTTGGATTTTTTTTGTCAAAACAGTCAGGTTAGTCACGTAGGTTTTTCGAGGTTAGTCAGGTTAGTCCCGTGCTATTTTTTGTTTAAAATCCTACTATTGTAGGTCGTTCTCACCGTTTGCACCGAGTGTTCGTTCTCACCGGATTCCGCCTCTCTCTCTCTCTCTCTCTATATATATATATATATATATATATATATATATATATATATATATATATATATACTCCCTCCTATTCACTCATTTTCTTCTCTCTTTCCGTTTTCATGATAGTCGGATTTTCTTTCATCTTTCCTTTTTTGGAAGGTTTTGTATGGTCCAAAATCAATTGTATGTGGGGTAAAGTGTTTTGTGTGGTACAAAATAATTTTTTTATTTCTTGTGCAAAATAAAAGGAGAAGACTTGAGTAAAAAAGAGGGAGTATATATTAGTTTTACGTTGATGAACTTGAAATTTGAACATTATTAATGTGTACAATCACCTATCCTTTTAGTTTCTTGTATCGTGAGATCCTTTTGAACAAGTGCGTTTCTATATGAGACTTTCTCGTAGTGTGTACAATCACGTTTTTTTTATTAGGTAAGAAAACTAGGTTGATTCTCTAGGGTAGGACCAACCTATCTCATCCTTTCGAATGAGGGAGGTAAGTTGAAGCCACCGGCTATCAAACCATCTCGAGAGAGTTGGACATGAATGTCCAACAGAAGCCATGAAGTCAGCAACCTTGTTGGCTTCACGAAAGCAATGTTTAATTATCACTTCATCGAAGGATTGAAGATCTAATTTCACATCCCTGATAATACTAAAAATTTTCCAAGGAATTTGCTAAGTACCACGAATGGAGTTAATAACGCATAAATTATCACCCTCCACAATACTTTGAGATTCCTAAGTATTTAGTTGCTAAAAATCACATATCCTTTTATTTTCTTGTACCGTGAGATCCTTTTGAAGAAGTGCGTTTCAATGTGAGACTTTCTCGTAGTGTGAAAAATGTATCACAAAATAATTATACAAAGTAAATGTAATGACTTAATTTGTGATTATTATTATTATTTTTTTTTTTAAAAAAAAATCTTGTACTGTATTATACTATTATGTAAAAGCAGGAAGAATTTGTGTATAAGTTTATGAGAAGTCCTACTTCTACACTAACAAAAATTTGAAAACTTCCCTAAATGGTGTAAATGCCATAAGTCCCATAACTATTAAATCTACCAATATTACTTAAAGAGCCACTATTGTCGTCTACCTCAGTTTTCATTACCATCTTTGGATCCGAGACATGCATAAAGCAGGAAGGCCATAGTTGGATTGAACTATCGCTGCTTGCAAATATACGATAATTTGATGGTCTTTCATACCCGACTTATAATGTGAATCGAATGGAGTATTATATAAAATGATAAAAGAATACTCCGAAACATTGAATACAACCTCTTAATTTAATAATGTATCTCTAATCATAAGATAATCGTCTTTGTTGGAGTAGCTCTTTCCTCTAATTGTACAACGCATACGCTGCTCTCCGCCATTAGCATATTCGCTTTCAAGTGACGTATGGCCACATAAGTGCAAATAATTTATACGGAGTGCTAAGAATGTTTTACGTTGTGTTTGGTAATTGGTATGAATAATTTAATTTATATAGTAGTGTAAGTGTTTTTTTGTTACTTATCTATTAATTTCAGCATGATTTTAGGGAGTATTTTAGTCAGTAAATCTCGAAATTAAGGGAGGTTATTGGAAAATGTTTAGCTATGGAGAAAACTGTGAAAATCTTGGAAAAGAGATAAATTGTAATATTTGTGCCTAGCTAAAATTTCAATAGGTCTTGGTATAGACGGGTGGGGCGAACAGACGGGTAAAGACCTCTAATAAATGGGTAGGGGGGACAAGGTGGGGCACCCCCATGTGCTTCCCACTTTATGGCAAATGGGTATTTTGTGAGGGAAAATGATATCCGTCTATACGTATAGACGGATAGTGTCCGTCTATAATGAGAATTTGTGCTAAAATTTAGGTAACTCTTAACCAAAAAAGAAAGTATGAGCACTTAGAAAAATAATTAATGAGTCGTCTTCTCTAGGGTTTCTATGAGAGCGACGTCTAGGCTCGTCTTTGATCTGTCTTCGTCTTTCTGAGGGCTCTCTCCTACGTTTGTCGAACGTGGGCTCTCTTTTTTCTTGATCTCTTTCTTTCTTTTTCTCTCTTCTTTTCTCTACTCTTTTTCTTCTCGCTGGATTGTGCGTTTTCTCTAGGGTTTGGAGCAGTTAGGGTTTTTTTTATCTCCGTCTTTTTCTCTTGCTATTATGGAGCAAGGGAGTTCTTCAGGATCAAGAAAGGGGAAGGAACAAATGACTGCGAATGATTCCTTCACTTGGGATGTAGGAGATGAACCAAAGGAGGAGAGTGGAGGAGGATCGACGCTGGTGGGGAAGATTTGGACGACAAAGGCTATTAACGCTAGGGCCGCTATCGAATCCATGATAAAACTCTGGCACCCCAAAGGTACGATTGTTGGTAATTTGATTGATGCTCGAAATAAGATTTTCTTATTTAAATTTTCTAATGTCAAGGACAAAGAGAGGGTGATTGATGGCCAACCTTGGCACTTTGATAAGTATATTTGGTGTTTCAATAAGCCGGTTGAGGATGGTAAGATAACGGAGACGCCCTTGACTCACGTACCTATCTGGACTAGGGTTTATGACCTACCATTACGTGGGAGATTGAATATGGAGAACATTAAGCGCTTAGGCATGCAACTGGGTAGGTTTGTGAGTATCGATGAGGCTCCTTTTCCTGAGATGGAGAGAGCGGTGAGGCTGAGGGTGATACATGATGTGAGGAAAGCTATGGTGGCCAGGGTTGAAGTTCGGATGCCAACTGGGAGAATAGTTGACTTTCAAGTGAAGTACGAACGCCTTCCAAACTTCTGTTATGGGTGTGGGATCTTAGGACATGGGGAGAAGGAATGTGATGAAGGACCGTACGAGGAAGGGGAGCTGAAATACGGGGATGAGCTGCGTGCTTCTCCATGGAAGGTGGTGAAAACGATAGCGGTTAATACGGGTAATAGTGCTCGATGTCTATCAGCTGCTTTCGAAAAGGAGGCTAGGGAAAGGGAGGAGGAGGCAGTTGAGTTGATGATTGAGAAACTTCAACGAGTTTCCATCAAAGCCAAAGGGGTAAAGCCAACCACTATACCACCAGCTGGGGGAGGGAAGACTTCAGTGGAAGAGGGGAGTTGGGCTTCCAGACGAGAAGCCAATGATGATACGCATGAGCAAGGGGAAGGAGAGAGGACTAGTTCTGTAACACCCCCTCATACCAAGGTGCCTTACCAGGACCACCCTACCATGAAAGTGCGTTACCATCTCGGTTTCCCGAGGTTAGTATATACCAAAGCGTCTGAATTGAGCATCATTATTAAAGTAATGTAAAATGCAAGGTTTACAATATCCAAAACCCAAATACTGTCTAACGAAATACAACTTCAAAGTCTTAATAATAAAAGAAAACTCGCTAAGACTCAGACGATGATGCTATGACTCGTGGTGGCAAATCTCCCAAGATAATCCCCAAGCTCTCACTAGCAAAACCTGTCAAGCCTGCTCACCATCCCCGAATGGATCCCCGCAGATTCCACAAACAACAACGGGGTCAGTATTATGCAACAAACAAGAAAAACAAATGCAATACTCGTCTGATCATCATCAACTCCCAATCACCCAAGCTCACATAGTAACCGACTACACACTAAAGTGTGTAGCCCCGCCATTACCCATCGCAACAGGTAATCCTCGTCGCCCCGGTGGGTGACCGCAGCCGATCCCACCTAGTCCAGGCTCTCAACGAGCGACAACGATCCCCGTCCCTTAATGTGCACATCCCCTCCCGTGGCGGGTTCCACGGAGGGCGAACTAGGGTGTGAAGCCACTCCTGCAAGTGACTCCACCACAATCACAATCACATGACATTACTGTCATCTCAATCCCCTCACACCAACACTCACAACAATCTCCATACTACGATGATCAACGAGACAACGATAATTACAACAACATGTCATGTAAAGCACGATGGCGAGTAGGAAACCCTACCTTAGCAATCACAAAGATATGCAACACGGACAATCAAAAAGGCTCCTCTACGAAGTCTTCTCCTATACAATGATCATACAACACAATTACACTTTGTACAATTCCCAACATACCCTTCCCATATAAATGCACAATAACCCAAAAAGATGCAATAATTACAAAGATAGAACTTACCAACGGTCAACAAGAACTTATACGCAAGAATCACCACAATTATCCACACAAAGATGCTACGAAATGCTCAATGGAAGGATTAGGGAATGATTTGGGTATGATTAGGGTAACGTAGAAATGATAATGCTTTGAAAAATGATATTAGAAACCGCGACGGAAATATAAAATACCCTAATCACTCCTTAATCAAACCGTCGAAATATAACTTCGCCAAACCGGACACTCGGTCGAGTAAGTACATACTCGGCCGAGTGTCCAATACTCGGTCGAGTATTCACTATACTCGTACCGAGTATTCCTCGCAGAACAGAAATAACACGCACTACGAGCACTACTCGGCCGAGTAGGCTCTACTCGGTCGAGTAGGCTCCAAAGAAAATCCGTAGTGTTACAATCTTTTCCCCTAAAAAGAACTTCGTCCCGAAGTTCACACTCTACTACAAGCAAGCACAACACCACGACACAAGACTCTAACAATCACATGAGACAACTCAAAGGAACTATACAAGCATCACAACAAGTTACCCCAAACGCATCTCCCGACTCGAACCAAACAAAGCAAAAGAAACAACAAAACACCATCGCGACCATCTCCTACCCCCCTAAAAGACAACGGTTACGTCCCCGTAACCAAACATACCTGATCAAAAAGGTTAGGAAAACGGTCTCGCATAGCTTCCTCGGGTTCCCATGTGGCTTCCTCCACATTATGATTAGACCAAAGGACCTTGAGTAAGACCGTCTCACCATTCCGGGTCTTACGAACCTTGCGATCAAGAATCTCCTTAGGAATCTCGGCATAGGACAAGGATTCATCGAGTTCGATGTTCTCCATCTCGAGGATGTGCGACGGATCACTCACATATTTCCGGAGTTGAGACACATGAAAGACATTGTGCACTCTATCCAAAGCTGGTGGTAAAGCTAACCTGTAGGCTACCTCGCCAACACGGTCCAAAATTTCATAAGGACCTATAAACTTTTGGCTTAGCTTACCCTTTTTCCCAAACCTCATAACACCTCGCATAGGTGATACTTTCAAAAGCACCTTGTCACCTACCGCGAACTCAATGTCCCTGCGGTGTAAGTCGGCGTAGCTCTTCTGACGATCTTGATCTGCTCTCATCTTTTGGCGAATCAACTGGATTTGCTCAACCATATCTTGAACCAATTGTGGCCCTAAAACCACTGTCTCGGAACTATCATCCCAACAAACTGGACTTCGGCATTTCCGGCCATACAAAGCTTCAAAAGGTGTCATCCCAATGCTTGTATGATAACTATTATTGTATGAAAACTCGATCAAATCAAGTCTGTCTTCCCAACTGCCTCCAAAGTCCATAACACATGCCCTTAGCATGTCTTCTAAGGTCTTGATGGTCCGTTAAATCGACCATCGGTTGCCGGATGAAAAGTCTGTACTCATCTTCGACGTTGTACCCATCAACTCTTGCAGTTCTTGCCAAAACTTTGATATGAACCTCGCATCACGATCAGAAACAATATCTTTCGGAATACCATGTAACCGAACCACATGCTTTCTGTAACCCAAAGCCAGCTGCATCTTAGACCAAGTATCCTTCATGGGGACGAAATGGGCTGATTTGGTTAACCGATCCACAATCACCCAAATCATGTTGTTACCTTGTTGTGACCTAGGTAACCCCACAATAAAGTCCATGGAGATCGACTCCCACTTCCACTCGGCACCGCCAGACCGAATCTTACCTTGAGGTCTCCTTTGTTCACCTTTGACCCTTTGGCAGGTCAAACATCTAGCCACAAACTCAGCTACATCTCTCTTTATGTTCGGCCACCAAAAAGTCTTCTTAAGGTCTCTGTAAAGCTTGTCACCACCCGGGTGAACTGAATAAGGAGTGCAATGAGCCTCAGACAAGATCATTCTCCTTAACTCTGCATCGTCAGGAACACACCATCTCCCATCAAAACGAACACTCCCATCTGGATGTATAGAGAACCTGGAAGCTGTTCCACTCTCTACCTTTGACTTCCACTCCTGGATCTTAGGATCAAGCTCTTGCTTACTTTTGATGTTTTCATACAACTCTGGCTCGATCGTCAAATCCCCGATGGTATTCCCCTCTCGAATCATAAAGATCCCCAATCTAGACATCTCATCTCTCAACTTCAGCAAGGACATGGCTGTACATAGCGAATGAACGCTCTTCCTACTCAATGCATCTGCGACAACATTAGCTTTACCCTCGTGATAGATGATCTCCATATCATAATCTCCAATCAGCTCCATCCACCGCCTCTGTCGCATGTTAAGCTCCTTCTGAGTGTAGATATACTTTAGACTCTTATGATCAGAGAACACCTTAAAAGTTGCGCCATAAAGGTAGTGCCTCCAAATCTTAAGAGCGAACACAACTGCACCCAGCTCCAAATCATGAGTAGGGTAGTTCTCCTCATATTGCTTCAACGCCTCGAAGCATAAGCTATCACTCTCCTCCTGCATCAAGACACAACCTAGACCGTTCTTTGAAGCGTCGGTATAGACCTCAAAGTTCTCACAACCCTCTGGCAAGGCTAAGATAGGGGCTGTGGTCAAGCGTTCCTTTAAGGTCTGAAACACCGTTTCACAACTCTTATCCCAAACAAATCTGGCTTCCTTCCTCATCAAAGATGTCATAGGCCGCGCTATGGTAGAGAAATCTTTCACAAATCTCCTGTAGTAGCCGGCAAGACCTAAGAAAGTCCGAATCTCGAAGAACGTTCTTGGCGATTCCCACCTGGTAACGGCCTCAATCTTACTAGGATCCACAGATACCCCCTTCTTGGATATTACATGGCCTAGAAAAGCCACTTCCTCTAACCAGAACTCACACTTGGATAACTTGGCATAGAGCTGATTTTCTCTCAAAGTCTGTAAAACTATCCTCAAGTGCTCTTCGTGCTCTTCCTTAGTCTTGGAATAAACTAGGATATCGTCGATGAAAACAACCACAAACCTATCCAAAAACGGTGTGAAGATCCGGTTCATCAAATCCATGAAAGCTGCTGGCGCATTGGTCAACCCAAAAGGCATCACTACGTACTCGTAGTGACCATAACGAGATCGGAACGCTGTTTTAGGAATGTCCTCATCCGCTATCCTCAGTTGATGATACCCCGACCTCAGATCAATCTTAGAGAACACACCAGCTCCACTTAGCTGATCGAACAAATCGTCAATCCTTGGCAACGGATACTTATTCTTCACTGTGACCCGATTGAGCTCTCTCGTAATCAATGCACGTCTCATACTCCCATCTTTCTTCTTTACAAAAAGAACTGGAGCTCCCCACGGTGACACGCTAGGCCTGATATAACCCTTGTCTAACAACTCATGTATCTGCTTCTTCAACTCAGCCAACTCTTTAGGTGCCATACGATAAGGTGCTTTGGATATAGGACCCGTTCCCGGCTTAAGCTCCACGCTGAAATCGACATCCCTCTTGGGAGGCAAACTCGGTATTTCCTCAGGAAATACATCTTCGAATTCTTTCACCACGGAAATCACAGAAGTTGTCGGCGGCTCTACTCGGTGATCTCTCACATGACAAAGAATTAAGGGACACTTCCTCCTTAAACATGACTTTAAAGTCATAACCGCTATAAACCTACACTTAGGCTTTACCACAAACCCTCTATAGGACACCTTAACACCCTTGGGACCCTTTAAAGACACTCTCTTTTGTCTACAATCTATCCTGGCGTCATACCTACCTAGCCAATCCATCCCGACAATCACCTCAAACCCATCCTTAGGAAACTCTAACGGGTTTCTTTGTAAATCTACCCCTCCAATCACCATAGATATACCCTTATATAACTTGAGACACGACACGACTCCCCAAGGTATGAACACATCATCTTTTACAACCTCAAACTGTCCCAAACCCATAGACACAAAGATGACTTTTAGACACAAAAGAATGTGTAGCCCCGGAATCAAACAAAACAAAGGACGGTACATTATTAACAAGAAAAGTACCGGTAACTACATGAGCATTATCTTGTGCTTCCCGCTTATCCATCATGAAGAGCTTTCCACTATTCTTCCGTCCTCCACCACCCCCGAATCAAGCATTGGAGGTACTAGGCTTAGCCGCTAGAATCCTGGGTGACACTTTATTCTTAAAGCGCCGTAAGATCCACCACCACCGCGGTTAACCGCCCAGGTTACCCTGTCCACCTCTGTTGCCCCATGAACCTCCCGGTCGGTTACTAGCAAAACTCTGAGTCGGCCCCTGAGAAAAATTTCCTGATCTAGCTCCTGAACCATTGCCGGGCTTGTAGCTCGTGCATTCTCGCCTTTTGTGACCTATCCCACCACAGTTGAAGCACGTAAGGTTGGTGTTGTCACTTACAGCCCGACCTCCATTCTTTCCCCGACCACGAGAACCTCCAGATAAACCCGCTCCACTAGAGAAAGCCTTGGCATGGTTGAAATTCCCTTTCTTGTTGGTTGGGTGATTGTTGTTCCCGCTTATCGGCCTTCCTCTTTTCGTAGCTGATTCTCTCTTCGATCTCCCTTGAGAGATCCACCATTCTCTCAGCTTGACCCGCTCTCAGATACACTTCCTTGAGGTCAGTAGCAACCCCAGCCGGCATACGACTCACGATCTTAGCAGACAAACCCCTCTCAAAACGGAGAGCCAAACCTCTTTGTCCGAGCCGCAAATCTTCCACATAACGAGATAGCTCCAAAACCGATGATAGTAATCGGATGTCATCTCCTCGGACATAGTGAAAGATTCAAAGTCGGATCTCATCTTGTGTCGGATATGCTCCGGCACAAATCGCTCTCTCATAGCACTCTTCAACCCGGACCACGGAATAGCCCCTTCCTCCTGGTAGTAAGCTCTAGCATCATCCTTGACGTTACGCCACCAAACTGCAGCTTCTCCTCTTAGGTAGTACACTACCTACTCAACAATCATGTCCTCGGGGCACTTAACCATTTCCATGAGAGCCTCAATCTCACGGTGCCACTTCTCGAGCAGCTTTGGTTCACCTACCCCGTCATATGTGGGAGGGTGGAAACGAGCAATGTTGATGCTAAGCTGGGTTGCATCCATCGTCTTCTCGTTTCCTTTTCCCACATTTTTGAGAGCTTCAAGGAGAGCCTCTTGTTGCTCAATCATGCGAGCAACCTCATCAAGAGACATCTCTGAAGCTTGGATCTGCGCGGGAGTTCTTTTGGGCGGCATTTTGAGCTGATAAGAAAGAAAGAAACGTAAACACATGCTCAAAATTTAACACCCTTCCGCCATAAGAACACTCGGCCGAGTATACATCATACTCGGTCGAGTAAAGATAACTCGGTCGAGTACCTTCCCAGATACTCGGTCGAGTATCGACTCCAGAGACAAACGCCAAAACACCAATAAGAACACTCGGTCGAGTGCAACAACACTCGGCCGAGTGGACGCTACTCGGTCGAGTATACACTCATACTCGGTCGAGTTATCACAAACAGTAGCAATTGCTACTTCTTATCAAATAGCACTCGGTCGAGTTTTGGCTACTCGGCCGAGTACTCCATACTCGGTCGAGTGCCTACCCTGCTCGGCCGAGTTACGCTATAAAAAGATTCTGATTACGATTCCCCTATCATGCTCACTATTCCCGCAGAAATACTTAAGGATTTAAAACCGTTATAATCACGTCGGCATGTAATGCATATATTAAAACTTTAACACCATATTGTAACCATATCAACATCCAATTTGCACATATGCTAAATCCAACGTTGAAATCACAACCCGTTTCATCTATTACTTCTCCCATCACAACAGATTAAGAACTTCATCACACATATATGCGACTATCGACTTTTACCAACATGTATCTTCACATACGTGCACATACAAAGCCTAGTCCTCATCACACTTTCCCCCATGTTACCGGCTCGAGTTAGTAAGGGCCAATGTGCGACTCCGGGACGTCTCCCGAGTCTTTGCGGTAGCTCCAAACAACTCTCCCGGGTTCATTTTATTTAGACTCCCTAGGTTCATTAAATTCATTTGTTTAGGTGCCGGAATCTTCGGCTCTGATACCACTTTGTAACACCCCCTCATACCAAGGTGCCTTACCAGGACCACCCTACCATGAAAGTGCGTTACCATCTCGGTTTCCCGAGGTTAGTATATACCAAAGCGTCTGAATTGAGCATCATTATTAAAGTAATGTAAAATGCAAGGTTTACAATATCCAAAACCCAAATCTTTGTCTAACGAAATACAACTTCAAAGTCTTAATAATAAAAGAAAATTCGCTAAGACTCAGACGGTGATGCTATGACTCGTGGTGGCAAATCTCCCAAGATAATCCCCAAGCTCTCACTAGCAAAACCTGTCAAGCCCTCTCACCATCCCCGAATGGATCCCCGCATATTCCACAAACAACAACGGGGTCAGTATTATGCAACAAACAAGACAAACAAATGTAATACTCGTGCGATCATCATCAACTCCCAATCACCCAAGCTCACATAAGTAACCGACTACACACTAAAGTGTGTAGCCACCGCATTACCCATCGCAACAGGTAATCCTCGCCGCCGCCGGGTGACCGCAGCCGATCCCACCTAGTCCAGCTCCTCAACGAGCGACAACGATCCCCGTCCCTTAATGTGCACATCCCCTCCCGTGGCGGGTTCCACGGAGGGCGAACTAGGGTGTGAAGCCACTCCCGCAAGTGACTCCACCACAATCACAATCACATGACATTACTTTGTCATCTCAATCCCCTCACACCAACACTTTGTCACAACAATCTCCATACTACGATGATCAACGACAACGATAATTACAACAACATGTCATGTAAAGCACGATGAACGAGTAGGGAAACCCTACCTTAGCAATCACAAAGATGCAACACGGACAATTAAAAAGGCTCCTCTACGAAGTCTTCTCCTATACAATGATCATACAACACAATTACACTTTGTACAATTCCCAACATCCCCTTCCCATATAAATGTACAGTAACCCAAAAAGATGCAATAATTACAAAGATAGAACTTACCAACAGTGCAACAAGAACTTATACGCAAGAATCACCGCAATTATCCACACAAAGATGCTACGAAATGCTCAATGGAAGGATTAGGGAATGATTTGGGTATGATTAGGGTAACGTAGAAATGATAATGCTGTGAAAAATGATATTAGAAACTGACGCGGAAATATAAAATACCCTAATCACTCCTTAATCAAACCGTCGAAATATAACTTCGCCAAACCGGACACTCGGTCGAGTAAGTGCATACTCGGCCGAGTGTCCAATACTCTATCGAGTATTCACTATACTCGGCCGAGTATTCCTCAGCGAAATCAAAATAACACGCACTCAGAGCACTACTCGGCCGAGTAGGCTCTACTCGGTCGAGTAGGCTCCAAAGAAAATCCGTAGTGTTACAAGTTCGCTGATGGATGATGGTGGGGATTTGGAGCTGGTGATGACTGAAGTGGAAGGGAGTGTAGGGCAGGGGAAGGATGATGTCATTGAGGAAGTTGCAGGAGCTATGCAGGGGCAGAAGAGCGAGCTGTCACATAGGGAGGGGATGACAGAGGGCGAGGGGGGGAGAGCATATGCAGGTAGGAAGTGGACGCGCCTGCCACGTCCACAAGAAAAAGCAACGAAGGGAGATGGGGAGAGTTGTCAGGCTATGAAGCGAGTAAGGGAGGGGAATGATAAGTCACAGGAAGTTGTTGCAAAGAAAACGAAAACCATGGATGTATGTTCATCTGAGGCGGTGGTTGAGAACACTCAACCTCGCCGGGCATCATGAAAATATTGAGCCTTAACTGCAGGGGATTGGGCAACCCGGCTGCGGTAGGCGGTTTTAAAAATCTTGTCCGTAGAGAGAACCCGGAGTTTATCTTTTTATGTGAAACTAAATTATCTAGTTCGGAGATGCTAAAAATTGTAAATAGTCTTCAGGAGTATGAGGGATGGGCGGTAGACAGTGTGGGCCGAGCAGGAGGGCTTGCTTGTGTATGGCGGGTAGGGGTGAAGGTGACGTTTCGCTCTGCCACCATACACTATATGGACTGAAACGTGGAATTGGGAGGGATGGAGTGGAGGTTAACCGGCTTTTACGGATGGCCGGCTGTACAGGATAGACATCTATCATGGCAACATCTACGCTTATTAGCTGCGGAGGAAGATGGTCCATGGCTATGTATCGGAGATTTCAATGAGATACTTTTTTCCACTGAAATGAAAGGAGGGGATAGGGCTCTATGGCAAATGGCAAATTTTCGTGAGGCTGCTAATGATTGTGGGCTACGTGATCTTGACTTTGAGGGCTATGAATTTACCTTTGACAATGGGCAAGCGGGAGATGATAATAGACAGAGTCGAATTGATAGAGCGATGGTTACGGATAGCTGGTCCGAGTTTTTCCCTTATGCGAAGCTTCACCACTTGGGGGCGGAGTGGTCAGATCACACCCCCCTTTTAGTCCTGCTAGACGCGAAAGCTGAACAGGGGGAGAAGGAAGGACGTAAATTTCGATTCGAAGAAATGTGGGTGGAGGAGGATGGGTGCAAGGAGACCATACGGAGAGCTTGGGACCCCGGTGATGATGTAGCGGATAATGTGCAGCGGTGTGCTAAGGAGTTGATGTCTTGGAGGGGTGCTAATGTGGGCAAAATCCTTAGGGACCTTAAAATCCAGAGGAAAAAATTACAAAAACTTGATGGATGCCCTAGATCGATGAGTAATGTTCAATAACGGAGAGCTATTAAATTAACAATTGCAAAGCTTATAAAGCAAGAAGAACAATTTTGGAGGCAGAGGTCTCGGGTCCTATGGCTACGAGATGGGGACAAAAATACGACCTATTTTCATAGAAAAGCTAGGCAGAGAAAGAAGAAGAACCGCATTAAATTTCTGGTTGATGACAGCGGGAGAAGCTTTGATACGCAAGAAGGGATGGAGAGAGTGGCCGTGGAGTATTTTACGAACCTTTTTGAAACATCAAATCCGGTTGTTACTGAGGATGTGACGGCTGGGGTTGACGGTCGTGTCTCGGATGAGATGAATGGGGAATTGCGTAGGCCATACACAGGAGCAGAGATAGTCGACGCTCTAAATCAAATGCACCCGCTAAAGGCTCCAGGTCCGGACGGTATGAACGCTTTATTTTTTCAGACTTATTGGCACATTGTTGGACCCTCAATTATACGAGCTTGCTTGAGTATTTTTAATGGCCATGGGTTTCCGGAGGACACCAATATGACACACATTGTTCTTATACCGAAGAGGAAGGAGGCGAGTAAGATGTCAGAGTTCAGACTTATTAGCCTTTGCAATGTCCTTTACAAGATTGTTTCTAAAGTCCTCGCTAATAGGCTCAAGAAGTTTCTGGGTGAGATTGTAACTGAAAATCAAAGCGCTTTCGTTCCTGGCCGTCTTATTACTGATAATATCTTAGTGGCTTTTGAGTTATTCCATCATATGAAGAACGCGAGAGGAGGGGGAGGATACATGGCTCTTAAGCTTGATATGGCCAAGGCATACGATAGAATTGAATGGCATTTTCTTGAGGAAACTTTTTTGGCAATGGGCTTTGATACTATGTGGGTAAGAAGGGTGATGGAATGTGTTACGTCAGTTACTTATGCGGTTACTATTAATGGCTCATATACCGAATGTTTCAAGCTGAGGAGGGGGCTTCGCCAAGGTGACCCACTATCACCATATCTTTTTATTCTATGCGTGAAAGTTTTTTCAAGCATGATACGGCGTGAGATGGAGCGAGGTAGTTTACATGGTATTCGAGTGGCTCCCACGGCACCGATGGTATCTCATTTGTTCTTCGCAGATGACAGCATTATTTTTGCGAAGGCTAATGAGAGAGAAGCGAGAATTGTCAAGGATATTTTAGTGCGCTATGAAAGAGTGTCGGGCCAACTGGTAAGTCTTGATAAAACTACCGTATCTTTTAGCCGAGGAATATATAATTTCAGGAGGAGTATGGTGGGTGACATATTGGGGGTCCGGGTGGTGAATGAACAAGGGAAGTATTTGGGTCTGCCAACGACTCTTGGTCGGTCGAAAGGAAGCCTCATTAATATGCTCCGGGACAGAATTAGTAAGAGGTTGCAAGGATGGAGAGGTGCGATGCTTAGTAAGGCGGGTAAAGAGACTCTCATCAAATCAATTGTGCAAGCGATCCCAACCTATGCCATGAGTGTGTTCAAAATCCCGAATTTTTTCTGTGAGGAAATTAAGAGCCTTATTACGAGTTTCTGGTGGGGTGAGAGTAATGGGAGGAAGAAAATTCCTTGGATAGCATGGGAAAAGATGTGTCGATCAAAGGAGCATGGAGGACTCGGTTTTCGTGATTTCCAACTTTTCAACAAAGCGTTATTAGGCAAACAAGGATGGAGGCTAATGCCGGAGGATACGAGTCTTATGGCAAGGGTGCTAAGGGGAAAATACTTTGCGGACCGAGGTTTCTTAGAGACTGAACTTGGGTCGAACCCATGTTACTCATGGTGAAGTATATGGGAATCGAAGGAGGTAATCATTCTAGGAGCAAGGAAGCGAATTGGGGATGGATGGAGCACAAATGTGTGGCTGGATCCTTGGATCCCGAATACCCAATCGCGGCGGGTGATATCCCCTCGCAATGGCAATGATGAAGCTATGAAGGTTGCGCACTTGATGAAGCCTGATAGGACCGACTGGAATGACGAGCTACTTGATGAGCTCTTCTTACCTTTTGAGAAAGATCGCATTCGAAACATTAGGCTTTGTGACTCATCCCCGACTGATGATTGGTGTTGGGACCCCTCCAAAAATGGTGAATACACGGTGAAATCAGCCTATCACCTACTGTTTGGCCAAGGAGAGCATGAGGAACAATCGGAATTTGCTCGCGACAAATGGCTTTGGAACACTATTTGGAGGACACCGGTCCTTCCACGGGTCAAACTCTTTATATGGCAATTGTGTCATGATGCCCTCCCGACACGGAATAACATTGGACGTAGATTTGGTCTCAGCGACGTGGAGTGTCCGTTCTGTTCAAATATGATGGAGACTTGTCTCCATATGCTACGGGATTGTGGGTGGGTATACGGGGCTTGGGAGGGGGTAGGGATGGAGGAACAAGTGGACATCAGGGTAGAGCGGGTGAGGGAGTGGATGGAGGGATTGTTGAGGGAGTCGGGGGAAGAGGAAAGGATGAGGTTTATGCTAAGTTGCTAGACAATATGGGAGCGGAGGAATTCGGTTATCTTCGAAGGAGGGGAGAGGAAGTGTGGACTGGTTATACGACGGGTGCAAGATCTTTTGTGGGAGCTGAGAATGGCGAGAGAGGTGGAGAAGGGGGAGAGGAAGGGGGGCGTGCACCAGGTGGGAAATAGGGATAGTGATAGGGGAACTGGAGGAGGAGGAATGGGGGAGGACCCGTTGGCGGGGACTGGCTGGAAGCTACCTGGAGAGGGTGTAGTAAAGGTTAATACTGATGCCGGAGTTGTAGCAGGGTTGGGGATTAGCCTGGGTGCGGTGGCGAGAGATTCAAGTGGGCAATTGCAGTGGGCAGTGGCGTTTCAGATGGGGGCGGATAGGAGTCCAAAAATGGCGGAAGCAGAGGCGGTACTGATGGGTCTCAAGGAAGCTAAACGAGCCGGGTACGCGAGAATCATAATGGAGAGCGACTGCCTAAACGTTATTACGGACCTGCGGGAAAAGAAGACGGGAAGGACGGACATTTTCCGAGTTTATGATTACATCTTTTCTTTATGCAATTCTTTTATTTCAGTTGTTTTCTCTTATGTTAGACGAGAGTCGAATAGTGTTGCGCATAATGTGGCACATTCGGTACCGTGGGAGTATGGTAGGCGTGCTTGGATTGAGGATGTACCTCGTAACGTTCTTGATGCTATTTCTAGCGATCTTAATGGTATGAATTAATCCCCTTTCGGGGGTTTTTCCGCAAAAAAAAAAAAAAAAATTAGGTAACTCTTTGATATATTTGTATTTATGGAATGTGATTGGAATATTCCATTCACATTTCATAATCCCCTCTTAATTTAGCAAACTGACATCATGCATTATACATAATTTTTTTTGCCTAATATATTTAAGAGTTCTCATTAGTTGCCATGTAGGATTGTGCTTGTAAATTAAGATGCCACGTCAGTTTTTTGGCAACTGCATTAGAGAAATATATGATTCTTATATAGAAGCCAATGCTTTGCTTCTTTCGAGGTGGTTTCGGGGGAGAATAACGACTAACGAGGATCAATTTTATTGGGCCGGAACATCTTCAGGTGAGGCCCACTAGTAGAGCAGGCAAATCAGACTTGGGCACGATGGGCGGCCCGAGCATGGCACGGTACGGTAGAGCTGATCAAGTGCGGGCCGACCTATTTGGCTCAGCCCACTAAAATAGCAGGCTTGGATAAGAAAAAACAAAAATTAATCAGGTAACGGATAAGAAAACTAGGCCATTTATAATAAATGGACAGGCTTGGACTAAACAAAATTGTCCATGGACGGCCCGCTAGGCCCGCTATTAAAAGTAACCTCATAAAAGTCCTCAAACCCTCAATCCTCCGCTGTTCTTTGCTCATTTCATTTACAATTTGCACACTCTAAACCACTTAGCGCAAATGAATACTTATGCCTTACGTATAAGTGGGAGATTGTAGGTATTTACACTTGTCATATATATAAAGATTCGCCGAGAATGGACATGTTAACGGGATTGTCGTATAAAGATAGTACCTTTTAAGTATTTACACGGGAGTGTATGTAACTGCCAATAATGTCGTACAAAGACCAAGGCAAAAATGAACTTTTGATGTTTGTAGGAGAACATTACCAAACTTGCGTTTTTTTTCCAAAATCTAGTAAACTTATCTTTTGAAGATTAGTATACTTTATTAAGGTAAGTTTTTAAAAACAATTGTTAAGTTTGAGTGGGATGTAGTGATAGCAAACTCGTGTTTTAATAGAAACACTAATTTTTGTATTTGATTTTAGTAAAGCCCGCGGGCCGGCCCGCTATCTTGAATTACCATTATTCATATACAGAAAAATATGGAAAATTGGTGCAAAGGCTGGGTAGTCAATAACGATGATGTAGATAGAGAACTCTTCATTAAGGATTATGTCAAAGCAAAAACAAATGCTATGGGTTGGTTTGGACAACATAACGAAGTCGAGTTCAATGGCAGTTGTAACCCATCCCAATATGATGTTTTAACTGATCCAGATCTCATTTCAAAAATATTCCACCTTTTTTATAGTTGTTCGGATAAGGTAAACATGATCGTTGTTTGTAAACTTTGGGTTAAGCTGTTTCTTTTTTATCCGAATTCACCTTGATTTCTGATGGCGTACCTACAAACTTAACGCGTCTGTGATGTCAATGGCGTTAGTATAATTCGTAGGAAAGGTAGACTACTTTCCCAAAGATGCAAGTGCTTTATGACGGATAATAAGGCAGCCAGATTTATCTTGCATGTTCACCAACGAAAAAATGTATTGCAACACGCCCATCTTAATCCACTCAATGATATTCAAATGAAACAAGTAAATGAAATGTTGCGCGATATGCCAACCCTGACACATGAAGCAGCGAAAGAAATTGCAGCACCCTTACTAGTTCGTCGAACTTTCTATCATGTTGAAGTAGTAGATTTGATCTAGGCTTTAATAATAACTATATAATTTTCGTTTGATATTTTGGATAACAGAAGTTGTTATGTAATGTTGGTTGACAATTTGGATAAAAGAAGTTATGTTTTGACATTTTGGATAACACTTTGGTTTTACATTTTTTGCCAATGTTCTTTTGTTTTCTTGTTTCAATTAGTTTTCATCCAATATTCTCCTTTAAATTGTAGTCGGGCTGCTTAATCCTTCTTACTCCATATTCATAAACTTGTGTTATGTTCTTACCTCTACTTTGCAACAATTCATTGTCTCAAAATCTAACAGAATTGACTGCAAAATGTTCAAATATGTCGTCATTATAAACATGTGACTTGTAGAACAATTTGCGTTTGTCTTTTAACTGTCTTAAAATATCACTTAATTCATTAACAGATATGAGGCGAAAGTCTGTTGCAGTCAAGAAGAAAAAACCACAAGTGAAAGGAGGCAGGCCAGTCAAAGATTATTTCCCACCAAAATCAACAACAGCAAGCGTGAATGACATTGAGCAAACTAATTTGAGTACGAAAATCTGCATAGTTTTGTCTTTTTTTTTTTGGGTTATTTAATGAGAATACTCTAAACTATTGGGGTGCTTCTTAAAATACTCTAAACTATAGTTTAACTACCAATATACCGAACTATTACACCTCTCACCTTTTACTAAAACATGTGGATGGGTTGCCTATTGAGCCGATCTTTTGTTTTTCATCCTTTCCTTTCGTCACCTATGCTCAGACCAACAAACTGAAACTGGGAATGTTTTCTTTTTGAAAAATTTCATCTTTCTATATTCTTAATCACACTTTCCCCTTTATTATGTTCTTGGGTATTATTAATTTTGTTTACCTAGTTTTTTTCTTTTATGTTTTCAAAGTTTTTCTACCACATTGTTCCTTGATCCCAACTCTTTCCTGTTTGGCCTTGTATCTGCTAATTTGATATATGGGCATATCCCGAAAACAATGCCATCAGCTGACAACGACGATGTCGCTTTGGACCTCCTCCTCTGCTTAATCAACCAAAGCCTTGATCTCTGGTTAACGCGGCTTGTAGGAAAGAGGCGAAGTTTGCTTTTATGAATAGAAGTAAAGGATGAAGAGGGCTTGGGTATCTACAGAAGGCGCCGACGGTGACATTTCCGACGAATACCCGACATTATACAATAAATTAGGGTTTTAGAATTAGTTAGGTTAAAGAATAGTAATTAGGGGAATTTTGGAGAATAAGGAGGTATGTGTATTAGTTTATGTTGGAGGAGAGGAGTCGAAAGGCAGAGAGAAGGAGGTATATTCGTAATTCCGTATATGTGTAGCTGCTTCTTGAGGTTGACAATTGTGATTGCATTTTGTCATACGGCGATCTAGCGAACTAGAAATCAAAGTCTTTTTTTTTTATTGTATGAGATGGGTAAGTTTCTAAGTAATCCACCTAAAAGACTAAAGTGGAAAAATAACTAGAAGAATGAGGAAATTATAAAAGGAGATGAGAGATAACGAATCGGGATTACGGTTGTAATGGAATAGGAGGAAATAATTTGAAATTTTTTTGCAGGTTGCCATTGAAAATGAAATAGAAAAGGAGGAAGATTAAGATTGAAAAATGTGAGACGTTGCTTTTACCTATTGTTACAGGTTAATAAAGGGTTAATTCTATTAAAAGAGAAGGGGGTAATAGTTGGGTATATTGGTAGTTAAATTAAAATTTAGAGTATTTTGAGAAGCATCCTAATAGTTTGTAGTATTCCCATTAAATAACCTTTTTTTACTTTGATCCCTTACCCAAAAATAATGATAGGCTGCAATAGGCTTATCAGTGCATGAAGTCGCCTTGTAGACGCATTGAAAAGCGATATATGTGCATTAAACAATCTGAAACAGGCATGAACTATGTTAAATCTTGTTGCCATATCAAAATATGCTAAGAAACAGTAATGTTGCCAGCCTACCGCAACCCTAAACCATAAACCCTCCCTTTTTAGGGTTTAGGGTTTACGATTCAAGGTTTTATGTTTGGGATTCAGGGATTAGGGATTAGGGTTTAGGGTTGTCTATTTAACCCCTTTCCCGTCTCGTTTTATGATACCCGACCCCATACCATTCCGAGTCTTTCTTACCTTCCTATCCAATATCTCCTTTGGCACCTCCACATAGCTCATCTGCTCATCAATCTCTATCTGCTCAGGCTCCAAAATATGAGTAGGATCACTCACATACTTCCTTAACTGGGAAACATGGAATACATTATGAACCCTTTTCAAAGCTGGAGGTAATGCCAAACGATAAGCTACCTATCCAACTCTATCTAGGATCTCATAAGGCCCAATAAATTCCTGACTCAGCTTCCCACTTTTCCCAAACCTCATGACACCTTTCATGGGTGACACTTTCAGCAACACTTTATCTCCAACAACAAATTCAATGTCACTTCTCTTTGAATCTACATAACTCTTCTGTCTGTCTTGTGCAGCTCTCATCTTTTGACGAATGACTTGCACCTGTTCCACCATCTCCTGAATCATCTATGGCCCAAGCACCACGGCATCAGCCTCGTCGTCTCAGCAAACAGGACTTCGACATTTTTTTTATTCCATACAGAGCCTCAAAAGGAGCCATGTCAATGCTGGCATGATAACTATTATTATATGAAAACTCAATCAAGTCTAATCTTTCTTCCCAAGATCCAACAAACTCCATAATACAAGCCCTTAACATATCTTCTAGTGTTTGAATAGTCCTTTCAGTTTGACCATCCGTAGCTGGATGAAATGCTGTGCTCATATTTAACTGAGTACCCATTAATGATTGCAGCTCTTGCCAAAACTTGGATATAAATCTTGAATCACGATCAGAAACTACATCTTTAGACACTCCGTGCAGCTTCACCACGAATTTAACATATGCTTTAGCTAACTCAGCCTTACTCCAGGTATCTTTCATCGGGATGAAATGAGTAGAGTTAATCAGTCTATCAACAATCACCCAGATCATATTGTTCCCCTTCTGGGTCCTTGGCAACCCAACTATAAAATCCATGAAGATGCTCTCCCATTTCCACTCTGGCACATCCAAAGATTGAACTTTACCCTGCGGCCTCTTATGCTCTCCCTTTACCCTCTAGCATACTAATAATCTTGAAATAAACTCAGCTACTTCCTTCTTCATCTTTAGCCACCAGAAAGTCTTCTTTAAATCTTTATATAACTTATCTCCTCCAGGATGAACAGAATAAGGTGTAGAATGCGCCTCAGTAAGAATCTTTCTTTTCAATTCAACGTCATTAGGTACACACCATCTTCCAGCAAATCGAAGACTATCATCAAAATGAATCTCGAACCTTAATTGGTCCACGGTGGACCCTATGGCCGAATGCCACCTTTGAAGCCTCGGGTCCGCCGCTTGCCTTTCCCTAATTTCAGCATATAACTTCGGCTCAATCGTCAAATCTCTAATTATATCACCCTTCTTGATCATTGCAATTCCCATTTCCTTCACTTCTTCGTGTAGCTTAACTCTTGAAATGGCAGAGCATAAAGCATGAACAGATTTCCTACTCAATGCATCTGCGACAACATTTTGCCTTCCCTTCATAGTAAACAATTTCCGTATCATAATCTCCAATTAGCTCGATCCACCTCCTTTGTCTCATACTTAACTCCTTCTGGGTATAAATGTACTTCAGGCTCTTTTGGTCAGAAAACACTTTAAATGTAGCCCCATATAGATAGTGAAGCCACAGTTTAAATTCAAACACCTCATCTCCTAGCTCCAAGTCATGGGTAGGGTAATTCTCTTCATAACGCTTCAACTTCTTGAGGCATATGCGATCACCTTCCCTCTTTGCATTAACACATATCCCAGCCCATTCTTACAAGCATCAATATACACCTCAAATCCTTCACTTCCTTCTGGTAAGGCAAGAATAAGGGCTGTTGTCAGGCGCTCTTTTAAAGTTAAAAATTCCTTCTCACAACCCTCATCCCAAGTAAATTTGTTTTCCTTATGCATCAAAGCAGTCACTGGCTTAGCTATCTTTGAGAAGTCTTTTATAAACCTTCTATAATAACCAGCTAGACCCAAAAAGCTTTGAATGTCACCAATATTGCGCGGTCTCTCCCATTTTGCAACAGCTTCAATTTTACTTGGATCCACAGAAACGCCATCTTTTGATACAACATGGCCCAAAAATGCTACTTTCTCCAACTAAAACTCACATTTACTCAACTTGGCATATAAGTTATTCTCCCTTAAAGTTTGCAACACCATACTTAAGTGCTTCTCATGCTTCTCCCTTTCCTTAGAATACACCAGGATATCATCAATAAAGACAACCACGGACTGATCTAAATAAGGACTAAATACTCGGTTTATTAGGTCCATGAAAACCGCCGGTGCATTAGTCAGCCTAAATGGCATAACAACAAATTCGTAGTGCCCGTATCTAGTCCTTAATGCAGTCTTCAGAATATCTTCATCCTTAATTCTCACTTGATGGTATCCCGACCTCTGATTTTAGAAAAGATCCCAGCGCCACTCAGCTGGTCGAAAAGATCATCAATTCGAGGTAAAGGGTACCTATTCTTAATGGTCACATTGTTCAATTCCCGATAATCAATACAGAGCCTCATACTCCCATCTTTCTTCTTTATAAAAAAACCGGTGCTCCCCAAGGTGACACACTTGGTCTCACATACCCCTTATCTAGCAATTCCTCCAGTTGTTTCTTAAGCTCCTCCAATTCGTTAGGTCCCATTCGATATGGTGCCTTAGAAATCGGTCCCGTCCCAGGTTTCAAGTCAATGTTAAAATCTAGGTCTCTTTTAGGTGGTAACCCAGAAATATCATCAGGAAAGACATCCGAAAAATCACGCACCATGGATATTTCACACGCTTGGGGTGTGTCCTCCCGTGTGTCCCTCACATGGAATAAAATCAACTGGCCTCCTTTTCTCAAACAAGACTTTAGGGTGGCAGTAGAAGTGAGTTTGAACTTTGGCTTAACAGTAAATCCCTTATAAGACACCCTTGCTCCCTTAGGTTCCCTCAAGGTGACTTTCTTTTGGTGACAGTCAATAAAAGCTTTGTACTTTCCCAACCAATCTATTCCCAAGATTACCTCAAAGCCTCCCAAAGTAAATTTAATTAAATTAGACTCGAAATAAACCTCCCCGACCTTAATGTTCACGTTTCTATAGACTCTTTTACAAGATATGGGTTTTCCCGCAGGTATGGTCACAAAATCATTAATCTCATCATAGACTTCTAAGCCTAAGGTTCTGGTATGTTCACAGGATATGAAAGAATGCGTGGCTCCAGAATCGAAAAGAATAAAAGTAGGCTGAGAATTTACGAGGAATGTACTAGTGACAACGTGAGCATCCTTCTCCGCAGCCTCCTTCCCCATCATAAATAATTTTCCACTGCTCTTGACCCCACTTTGGTTGATTGAGGCCGTCACCGACGGTTCCTTTCCCCCACTCATGATCTTCTGAAAGTTAGCACTCCCATTGTTCTGATTATTGGCGTTATGGTTCTGATTACTATAGTTGTTGTAGCTCTTCTGAAAATTACTGACTCAGATCTTTGGTTATTAGAATAAGTCGACATAGGGGTTCGAAATCCTCCACTCTGGTTCCCAACGCTATAAGTCCTTCCATAGCCTCCCAAATTGACGCGACAATCAGCCATTTTGTTACCAATCTTGCCACATCTATAACACGTGACCGAGCTGCCCATGCCGGCACCACCACGGCTACCACCTCCACGGCCAATGTTCCTTGCTGGGGCACTATTTGCAAAATAGGATTGGAATCGATTGTTATTATGTTGTAGTCTCAGACTTCCTCTTTTCACCCTTTTCTTTCTTCTCCTCCTTTAGCATGTCAGCGACCCTCTCAACGTGCCCAGCTCGCTGATATATATCATCCATATTAGTAGGCCTACCAGCTGAGAGCCTCTTCTTGATATTAGATAATAGTTGTAATACCCCGTAATTTGATAAGTATTTATAAGAATAAATTATGTAATTCAAATAATTAATTAAAAGGCATTTATACTAATAATTGCAAATAAGACGATAATTAATAATAATAATAATAATAATAATAATAATAATAATAATAATAATAATAATAATAATTTACAACTACGATAGTATTAATAATAATAATAAATATATAATAGGAATTAGGAAATTTCCTAATACCTTCCTTATACATACTTTCTACTAGTATAAATACAAGACGAAACCTATTCATAAATCACTTTGCACTTTTACAAATATCACATATAAGTTAGAGAGGGAGAGGGAGAATAAGAAGGAAGAAAAAAAAGGGAAAAGAGATATTAGCAATCAATTTGAGGATTTTGCATCTACTTTTATTTGATTCAATCTTTTATTTCGTAAGTTCATCTTTAATCTTTCAAAGTTTTAATATTTAATCCTTATAAGCATGTTTTAAGTTTTAGTTCATCACCTAATCATGTCTAGATTAAATATAATCATCTATAGTTAAAGTTGTGACGATTTTGTTAAAGAATAAAGTTACAGCAATTCTGTAAATCTGTAAGTTGTATTAAACGAATTCTCAGACCATCTTAAAGACGTTATCTTTGAAAACGTAAAGAATAGACTTAGGTTATTTCCAAGCCTTGTTGATGCCTGTAAAATTTCGTAGCAATTGGTCGTGTAGATTTTCTAGAATAAATTCGTTATGAACATGTCGACTGAGAATCCGCGAATGCACTAGTATTCTAAAGTTTATTTCGTAAACCTAATTTATAAACTGAAATTGAGTTAGGTCTTTTTCATACAATAACTTTGAAGAGTCTAGATGATTCTATGAAAATAAATTTCTCAAAAATCATATGTTAAACGTGTTTTATGAATCAATACTTTTTATGCGACGGAATTCGTCAGTATTTATTAATCCTTCAAGAAAACCCTGATAAGTCTGGAATTTGAAAAATGTCTATTTCACAAGAACTGAGATATGAGTCTTACGGTTCCAACCCCACTGTTCTTGCGTCGTTTGTATTTTTATTGAATTAATTATGAATTTTATAGTGAGACTGAATTGTGCTGTAAAACGGTAGAATTAGATATTTAGATTCAAAGTTGTCAAAAGGATTAGGACGTGATGGCTATAGGATAAGTGCATGATTAGTTGGTTGTTTATGTAGTAATTGTACATAATTATGTTATGTAGGTTATGGATTTGTAAAGGATCAAATTTGATTGCTTTGCTTGGATTGCTATTTGAGAGTATTTGCTGAAAAGGTAGGATAACGATTCTACTAGACTTATTATTTGTGTATTTTGTCATTTAATTAGATGTTGTGTCTATTGAATTGAATTGTTTTGGATTATTGGATTACTACATGTCTTGCATATTGTAATTGAAAGCGGTTGTAATGGTTATTCCTGAGACGGTGTCATAGGCAGCCATTGTGGTTGCTACTGTTGGTTTGATAATGGGTTGGATATCAGGTTTAGCCTGGCTGACATCATGGTAAGAGCCTTCGAGGTGATGTGATATAAACTTACTGCTGGCTCAGGTAGACATCATGGTAAGAGCCTTCGGGTGATGTATTATAAACTTACTGGCAGACACCGTATAATACCTTCGTGGTGGTGTAAGGCCCCAGGCTGGTTCTGTAGATCTGTCTCTGGTGTGTCTACTCAACTGGAGGTTGAGGGCTGAATTGTGACTCAACGGGAGGTTGAGGGCTGATGATGTGACTCTTATTTACGCACATTTAGTCCCCTAACTAACCTAGTTCGTATGCTTTTTTTGTATGTATTAGGGTCGTTTCTTGTCTTTAGCCTCCTTATATGCGTCATCTATGAGGTTTGGTGTCCTTTGTAGGCTTTGTAGGAGAAGAGCACTAACCCGGCTAGGCGGAGTGAAGCGGAGCTAAATTGATATAACATAACGACCAAGCATCAAAGAGGAGACTTGTAGGAAAAATATTGCGGTAACAATGAAAAATAGAACGGAATACCGAATTATAGTGCCGTAGAAATAAGAGCCACTTCCTTGAAAACTATTTTCCCGGTACGACCATGGTGGCGATCAGCTAGTGCAGGTAGTTCCCCAAGGATAACACTACAGTCTCCACGCAGTTTCGCCCACTCGAAACTATGAGACGTGGAACGAAATATTGCAACTTCACCCAGAAATTTATTAGAAGTGAACAACAGAGAAAGAAAGGGCGGAGAAGCTTTACGTGTATAAACTGGAGAGTAGTTGCTCTATTTATAGTAAAAATAGAGCAACAGATGAGCAAAAACTGTTCCACATAATCAGAGGTCAAAGACGTGATTAGTGGAGATTAAACAGCTCCTTAAACGCCCACTAACAGTCTTATTTGACTGATCCCACTTCACACTCACAAGTCCAAAAAGGTAAAATGGGGCCTTTGGCCCACACCACAGGTGCTCTACCCAAACCCAAACCCGAGCTCGAGCCAGGCCGGGCTGGCGCGCGCGTGTGTGTGTTTGGGCCCATACCCACATGCCCAACACTCACCACAAAAGCCTCCTTGGACCAATCTCTTAACCCATCAGTAGAGGGTAGCAATATAAACATCACAAAGGAGGAGTTTCCCACCGATGTGGGACAAACTCTCACAACACAAGGGACTTTGTTGCTTTTCAATGCATCACTGACAACAAGACCAACACTAAAGGCCTAAGTAAATAAATCAAGTGAATTGGGTAATGATGAAGATCCTTTCATCCCTAAGACAGTCCCCAGGGATTGTTAGGTAGCCAAGAATAAGAGAAGAACTCTGTGCCAGGCGTTCCGAGCTCAAGACGAGCGTCCCCAGACCCAGGATCCGGGCGTCCCGAGGCCAGCTCGTGCGGATTCCCTTGCAGTCCGAGCATTCTCAAGGTCAGGACCCGCGTGTCCCTGGGGAGTTGTTACTCAGGCCGCGCATGTCCCTACGGGATTTGCAAATCGTCAAGCTTCTCTTAGGGTCTTAATCGTCATTTAAGCCCTTAGTAACCCTAATTCTTGTACTTAATTTTTAGTATAAATACCCCATTGTACTACCTAGCTAATCACCAATTCTCTCTTAGATAAAAACCTTCCTTAGATTAGATTAGGAGTAGATTAGAATAGATTAATCTCAATCATTCCACAAAATTCCACATTAATCTTTCCTTAATTATTGTTCAAGCTTTGTTGGGTAATTGCAGATTATTGGGTTATTATTTGGAGATTTGACAACTCTTCATCAATTAATCAAGTTCTCTTCTATTATTCTTTCATTTAATTTGTCCATCTTAATATTGGTATAATCTCTTTACTCTTTACTCTTTATTACTTATTTCCTCACTCTTTAAACATGTTTATGCTTGTTAAGATGATTGACACCATTGATAACATGTCTTCCATGATAATAAGTGAGTAGTTATTTAACTAGAATTAGTGGGGGATTAGGGGAGTCAATCATGGGATAGATTTATGCTTAATGAGTTCATATGAATGCTTGCTTATTGTTCTTCAACTTGTGCATATGTCATGTTTGATGAAATGCTTGATTGACAACCTAGCATGTTTCTCCTATATTTTCAACAAGGCTTGTAAGATATAAACCAACTCAAGCCTTGTCAGAACTTGCATATTGTTGAATAGGGAAAACCCAAGTCGACTTGTAGGTGTTGTAAAGTCTTAACCGACTTGCCTCCGAGACGTAAGTTTCCCTAAAATTGGTTTATCATGTATGTAGTTTAATAGGAAGAATTAAGTCGACTTGTAGGTGTTGTAAAGTCACAAATGACTCGGCTCCGGGACCCAAATCTTCTTATAGGTTATAAGACATGAACTAACTCAATTCCAACAATAATAATTGCTTGCATCGACATAACTCATTTATGCTATCTTACCATGATTCCCTTATGATCCCATGACATCCTAGTATCTTTATTAATTGTTTACATCTCTTAAATTATTGCTTGTTTTACTTTATTTCTTCTATTAGTTTAGACTCACCAACTGTAACCCAAATAAATTGTGACACTAGCATAAATTGAGATAGATAGACTTAGAACCCCAAGTACACCGTCCCATGGATCGACCTCGACTTAACCACTAACTAGTTGTTTGTTGAGAAATATAAATGTGTTTGATGGAGTGAACAACGACTCGCTCACCATCAAAATGGCGTCGTTGCCAGGGACGTTTTTTTTTTTTGTGATTAAGTTCTTACTTGTTTGTCTATTTTTAATTGTGCTTCAACCTTGAGGAACTTGTTCCTCAAGATTGTTTTTACCGTTTTATTATAGTTTCCATGTTTGTAGTTGTATATTTATCTTGGCTATGATGATGACCCAAGACTTGGCACATGGAGTATGTGGTGGATCTTTTGAGTATGGCTATGGGTATGGGGAGTTTGAGGAGCAAGTCAACACAAACCTACCTTACAAATCATACAATGAAAATCCTAACTACTACCCCAACTTTCCTCACCAAAATCACCACATCCAATATCCACAACAACCACCCACCCAAAACTCACTTTTCAACCAATTCCAAATTCCACAATATAACCACTTTCACACCCACCCACAACAAAAAGATGAGCCTAACTTGACATTCAAAATATGGTTCTCCAAATGATGGGAGACCAACAAAATCTTCACACAAATTCTAGAAGAGAGCCAGAATAGAAACAATGTTCTCCAAAGTATTGTTACCCATGGTGAGGAGTTGGTAATTCGAATTACCCAAATGAAGGCAACCCAAACAACAACCCAACCAACCACTCCCCACCAATCCTTGAGCATTGACCATGAATGTGAATTTGAGGTAATGACCTTTGATGAAGAAGATGTGAAGTGGGGAGAACCAATCTCCTTGAGCTCTTGTGAGTATGAAAGTGTGGTATTTGATGAAGAAGATATGAGGTTGAGTAAACCAAATACTCTTAGCATTTGTGAGTATGAGGGTGTGAATTTTGATGTGTACGTTGAGATGGTAGAGGAAGAGTTATTGAGGAGAAGTAAAGCCCCTATTTATGATTCATATGGAGAAAGAGATGATGACGCATCTATGGAAGAAGATGATGAGGGAAAGATGGGCTCAAATGATAAATGGAGTTGTGAGATCAACTTGCTTGAGGAACCCATCCTTGAGAAGTTTGAAGTTTGCTTCGATGAAGAGGAGGAATGCCTTCATGAGAACCTTTTCGAACCCATTATGGAGCCCATGATAGTTGGAGATGACATTATAGACCTTCTCACGAAATTCAAGTCATCATACAAGAATTACTTAGTGGAGAAGCTCAAAGACAAGGCTAAGAGGGAGCCCACTTATGAAATTTTGGCACCCACTATCCCAACCCCTAAGACACCCCATCATCAATGCCATGAAAATTCACCTTTTATCCTTGAAGGATTGACTCGTCCAAGTATTTTCGTCATCAACTTTGGAAGAAATAGGAGCAACCGGAAAACCCTCAATGACAAGAATCTCAAGTTTGCTAGTTTTAAAAGCCGGGAAGGCCATCATGACCAAGCAAAGGAGAAAAAGAAGGAGTTCAAAGGGAGGTCCCTCATGGATTGGCCCTACTCTATTTTGTAATGGTTCAAGACTTATTCATGTTTCCTTGAGGACCATTCACAAATTTTTGATCAACTTTTAAGAGCCTTGAGCTCTATGGAAAATGGATTTCAATATTTCAAACTAGTTTGGTGGAGTCCTATCTCAAACCACCATTTGTAATATATTCCTTTCTAAAACTTTGCATTGCATAATATCAAACATACTTATTGCATTTTTCTTTACATGAGAGTTGTGAGGGAGAGTTCTTTATCTATTCTTTGAGGAAACTTTCAGAAAAATGATGATAAGAGGAATCACAAAGGGTGCAAGGGAGAGAATTAGCATGAAACAATTGAAAGTTTGAGAAGGAGCAGATCAGGACGCACGTCCCGACAATAGCTCGCTCGATCCGAGCTGTGCTTCAGGGAAAATTATTCGCTGACATAAGATCTGCGCGACTTACAGTGAGGCCGCACGTCCCAGCTACTGATCCGCTCGAGCCAACTTTAGGACGCCCGTCCTGGACGGTGCATTAAGCAAGAATTTTCCGGGTAGAAAATCTGGGCATATTGTTCAGAGAACGCTCGACCTAAGCTGCATTCAAAAGAAAGAGGATCTGCAGGGAAAGAATCCGCGCGTATCCTTGACAGGACGCACGTGCAGCAACTTCGGGACGCTCGTCCCGACGTCAAGACACCCGGACAGCAGAGGATAAATGATGGGCTGTATTTTTGTACGCCCAAACCCAACCCTAGCCCGCTCGTCCCAACAGCTTTCTTTGATAAAAATGCCTCCCCCACCATCCCTATTCCCTTATCTTATCAACATCCAAACCAAATCTCATCATCCTCCTTACAAATCTCCATCATAAAAACCCCATCACAATCACCAATCATTTTTGAAATCCCTACCAACCACTTGAAGCAAGAATGAATCTAAGAAGCAAAAGCAAGAAGGCCGCCGAGACCACACCCAAACGTCGTAAAGGTGCTACTTCAACCGCCTCACGGGAGGCAAAGGCCCGAGAGAAGGTAATGATATAGGGTGTTGCACAACTTGAGTATTTTCCGGAGGTACACTTCACCAGAAATGAACACCGCCAACGATTTGAGCAATTCCTAGGTAAGGACTATGAACCTACTCAATTCATAGATCTTGATGTGTTAGAAATACTTGGCATTAGGCATCAAACGGAGGTATTCTTCAATGGTTTGGGTCTTGAGAAGATGTTCTATGCCCATGAGGACACTTACTTGAGTCTCACACTAGAGTTTTTGTTTAGTCTTCGTGTTGTCACTAATTGGTGAAAAGATGTCGGTATGAAGTTCCGTCTTTGCAATAGAGACCATAGGTTGACTCTAGACCAATTTCCAAGTATCTTTGATCTTGAAGTACCAAGGAATGACACCGATAAGACCTACGACTTTATTGTTAACCACCTTTGGAGGGCCATTTCTGGGAGAGAACTCCATTTCTACAAGCAATGTTATACTTTTGCTATCCAGCATTCGGTGATTAGGATTACTGAGCGATTTGTGACTGGAACTATAAATGGAAGGCTAGAGCAAGACAGGTGCACCCTTTTCGACTTGACCTTTTTAGAGTCTTACTTTAATGTGCAAGGGACAGAGCCTTACAATTTTAACACACCCTTTGAGGTACTTACAAGGTTCATTGACTTTGCACAAGGGAACACTTCAATCAAAACCTTTGTGATGGGAGGCCTAATTACAATTTTGGCCAATGAACTTTGCCCCGGGTTCAACTTTGATGGAAGCTATGAAAAGCTCAATGGAAGCACCTTGATAGATGAGGATGCTATCTTGAACTACCATCGTTGGTGTAGATACAATGAGGCCGGAAGTGTAGAGTGGTTCACCAAGGGATGCACACCACTCATTCTCATGGGGTGGAACATACCACCCACCGAGCCCCGCTTGAGCCGGTATTCACCAAGGCCAAGCTACCTCCTCTCCATTGAGATCCTTGACCACCCACCACCAAGAGAAGAAGCACCCCATTTACCTCACGAGTTGCCGGAATGGGGTGGCACACCACCATCCTATGTACCCATTCCACCCTACCCAACACCACATGTACCATTCACTCCTTAAGATCCGAGAGCTCCATCCATGAGGGAATTGATGAAGCTCATGCAAAATGTTGATCTTCGAGTGCACGATGGAAGGGTTGACAACTACTTGGCCCAATACCCCTCCTACTACAACATGGCTCAACAAGGGTACATCAACCCTAGAGGCCCTCATCCATCTTGGGCTCAACCACATATCTTGTTCCCTAACTATGGCAACCAAGGAGGGAACTTTGGCGACCCAAGTGGGGGATTCTATGGCTAAGGAGGAGGCTATGACCAAGGAGGATCAAGCGGACATGGAGGCCACAACAATGTTGATGATGACGAGTGATATGGCTAGCCACACCACCTCCATTTGTATGTTATTTCTTTCCCTATCTCTCATGTGTAGTTGTATTTTATTATATCTCATATTATTAGATTAGTTTGCATTGTAATATATCTCACATGATTCATATAGTTAGTTGCATATAGACTTGAATTCATGCATAGTCACTATTGACCAAACCTATACCTTTCTACACTAGAAATAGTGCTTAATCAGTTTGGGGAGGTTTGATCATAGGTGACCATAGTTTAATAGAGAATATGCATCATCTAGTGTAGTTTAGATTGCATTAATTTGTTATATATATCTCATATAGAATTGCATTTAGTTAGAGCATGCATTCATTCATATCATATCATTGCATTTGTACTTCATTTTCCATAAAACTTTAAAAATCCAAAAACATGTATTTCTTTTTCATTCCTACTCCTACATGTACATTGAGCACAATGTCCAAAATAAAGCGGGGGATGAGAACTTATATTCCAAAATAATATATAAAAATTTGAAAAATTTAGAAAAATCCCAAAAATATGTTCTTTAATTTAATAAAAACAAAATCCATAAAAATTTTAAAACTCCAAAAACATGTTCTTTCCTTTGTAGTGTAGAATTGTATATATTGTATATATTTGTTTATTTGTTTATTTGTCACTCTTATCCCATTGGGTTGACTAAGCCACATTCGAGGCATGAAGGAAATAGGAGACCGCATGGTATGATCTTTTGAAATCTCCTTCCTTCTTTTTATATGTTAATGACAATGTGGCTATATTTTAATTGATGTGGTATGAACCAATGTGTTATTAAGAGTTTCCATCTAGATTATATGGCATAATAGTTGATAGAAGCATATGCATTAGAGTTGTATATATGTTAGTTTCATCATGACATGTAGTTGCATGGTTAGAAAATTTTGTGAAAATGCCTATTTGGGAAGCTTGACAAATGTATATAAGACCCTTGTAGATAATTTTTCTCCTTGAGACTTTGTTTGCTAGAATACCCTTAAGACACCCTAGGATGTGTCATACTAGTATCTTTTGACCCATGGACTAAGGCCTAGTCAAGAGTACCTTGTGGTGTGATAACTCCTTGGCTACCGTTTATTCTAAGGTGACCTTTGAAGCCATGCAACCATTCTTACACTTCTATCATCATGTTTTGTCAAGAAAAAGGGAATGGGCACAAAAATATCCAAATTGAGTTCAAGTACCAAAATCAAAATCAAAAAAGTTTGCAAAATGCATCAATGAAAAGAGGAGCAAAAATAGACTCCTATGCTTTAATAAAAGTACCCTTGCTACAAATGGGGTTACTTTGAAAAATGTTCAAAAATGCAAAATCGAAAAATTGCCAAGTATCAAAATGCCAAACATAAAAAATGGCAAGAAATGTTCTCAAATGTCAAAAGCCACAAGAAATTGGGGGCAAAAACAAAACAAAGGCAAACTACAATTGTGAAACTCAAAGCATATTAATCCCTTTTATCCATTGATGATCTTTTCCTTGTTGTATGGTGGAAAGGGGACGACCCTTCTTCTTGTCTAGGTAAGAGGGGGAATTCCACGTGTTTCTACACCATAAGGAGTCTACTCTTGACAAAAGCATTTAGCGATTGTGGACAAAGATACCCTAGTTTGACATAACTTGGAGGTGATTTGTTGGTATCCTTTTAGACTTAGTAGCTTGGAGAAATGATATCTACAATGGAGTGTGTACCCTTAGATTGCTTCCCCTTTAGATAATTTCCGCCACTTAGATGAAGAAAGTGGCTATTCTTTTGTAGATGCATCCATTATTTGTTTTGTGTGCTTAATGCTTGGATGTATCGCCATTTTGGCAAGCCCCACCCTGCCTTCCAAGAAGGCATCTAACCTCATGGATGTCTTGTTGTGAGTTGAAGGGGCGGAGTGAGACCCGCTAATTATCTCACATCGGCTATATTATTAGATTAGTATAAATAAAGGTCATAGTTTTAGTCACCTCTTTACTCGGGACGAGCAAAGGTTCAGTTTGGGGATGTTTGATGTGACTCCTATTTACGCACATTTAGTCACCTAACTAGCCTAGTTCCTATGCTTTTTTTTGTATGTATTAGGGTCGTTTCTTGTCTTTAGCCTCCTTCTATGCGTATTCTATGAGGTTTGGTGTCCTTTGTAGAAGAAGAGCACTAACCCGACTAGACAGACTGAAGCGGAGCTAAATTGATATCACATAACGACCAAGCATCGAAGAGGAGACAACCACTAAAGGCCTAAGCAAATAAATCAAGTGAATTGGGCAATGATGAGGATCCTTGCATCCTAAGACAGTCCCCACGAATTATTAAATAGCCAAGAATAAGAGAATAACCCTGTCCCAGGATCCAGGCGTCCCGAGCTCGAGACGAGCGTCCCCAGACCCAGGATCCGGGCGTCCCGAGGCCAGCTCGAGCGGATTCCCTTACAGTCCGAGCATTGTCCCTGGGAGTTTCTACTCAGGCCGCGCATGTCCCTACGGGATTTGCAAATCGTTAAGCTTCTCTTAGGGTCTTAATCGTCATTTAAGCCCTTAGTAACCCTAATTCTTATACTTAATTTTTAGTATAAATACCCCATTGTACTACCTAGCTAATAACCAATTCTCTCTTAGATAAAAACCTTCCTTAGATTAGATTAGGAGTAGATTAGAATAGATTAATCGCAATCATTCCACAAAATTACACATTAATCTTTCTTTAATTATTGTTCAAGCTTTATTGGGTAATTGAAGATTATTGGGTTATTATTTGGAGATTTGACAACTCATCATCAATTAATCAAGTTCTCTTCTATTATTCTTTCATTTCATTTGTCCATCTTAATATTGATATAATCTCTTCTCTTTACTCTTTATTGCTTATTTCCTCACTCTTTAATCATGTTTATGCTTGTTAAGATGATTGACACCATTGATAACATGTCTTCCATGATAATAAGTGAATAGTTACTTAACTAGGATTAGTGAGGGATTAGGGGAGTCAATCATGGGATAAATTTATGCTTAATGAGTTCATATGAATGCTTGCTTATTGTTCTTCCACTTGTGCATATGTCATGTTTGATAAAATGCTTAATTGACAACCTAGCATGTTTCTCCTATCTTTTCAACAAGGCTTGTAAGATATAAACCAACTCAAGCCTTATTAGACCTTGCATATTTTTGAATAGGGAAAACCCAAGTTGACTTATAGGTGTTGTAAAGTCTTAACCGACTCGGCTCCGAGACGTAAGTTTCCCTAAGAATTGGTTTATCATGCATGTAGTTTAACAGGAAGAATTAAGTCGACTTGTAGGTGTTGTATAGTCACAAATGACTTGGCTCCGGGACCCAAATCTTCTTATGGATTATAAGACATGAACTAACTCAATTCCAACAATAATAATTTCTTGCATCCACATAACTCATTTATGCTATCTTACCATGTTTCCCTTATGATCCCATGACATCATAGTATCTTTATTAATTGTTTACATCTCTTAAATTATTGCTTGTTTTACTTTATTGCTTCTATTAGTTTAGACTCACCAACTCCAACCCAAATCAATTGTGACACTAGCATAAATTAAGATAGATAGACTTAGAACCCAAAGCACACTATCCCGTGGATCGATCTCGACTTAACCACTAACTAGTTGTTTGTTGAGAAATATAAATGTGTTTGATGGAGTGAACAATGACTCGCTCACCATCAGCTGAATTATGAGAACAGCTGGTTTGGCATTTGTGTTTGAATCTTTATACTATTTATATTATCTATCTTGAGATTGTTATCCTACTCAACCTCGTGGTTGACCGTGTATTCGTGAACACCTGTGTTGAAGCATAAATGGGGAGCAGACTTGTAGGTGCTTAAGATTTGCTAATTTGGGAGATTATGGGGATGCGTGAGGACTCGGCCAGTCTACCTAGAAGTCTAGACCATTTAGTTTTCTTAATCCCTTTAATTATTTCCGCTGCGAATTGTATTTTGTTTTATATTAAGTTTTAGTGTGGTTAAGTTGTAATAAACATGAAATCGCTAAATTTATCTAAAGTACTTTGGTTTGTTGTACTTTGTTATTCACTACCTTGGGAAACCGAGATGGTAACGCTCTCATTTACTTGGGAGGCCTAGCTAAAGGGTCCTAAATAAATGGGGGTGTTACAGCAGTCCTTTCCCAAACCTCATGGCCAACATACCTTGAGTGAAATTGAGATCTGACACATACTCCGCCAGCTGTATGAATTTGTTGTGATAGGTTTCCATAGTCATCTCCTCCGTCATCTTGAAGGAATTAAACTCAGCTCTCACCTTAATTTTGATGTGCTCGGGAACAAAGGTAGCCACAAGAATCTTCTTAAAACCAGTCCACCTCACGAAGTCAGTTCCATTGTTCTCAGCAGCAGTACTAATTGCTTCCGTGCTTCTATTCCACCACAAACCAGCCTTTCCATGCAAGTAAAAGGCAGCCTGATCTAGTGCTGAGCAAAAAATCCAATTATCCAAACTGGTCCGAAGACTGATCCGAAAAAGTGGATATCTGATCCGAAAGGCAGTTCGGATTGGATATCCGATCCGAAACTTTTGGATATGGATCAAATATCGGATAGTAGTTTAAAAATTTTCGGATATCGGATATCCGATAATTTATTAGATTTATGACTACATATGATTTATTACCACTAGATTTTATTCTAGTCCCAATGTCCAAAAAGAAATTTCCTGGGATGTAAAAGTAAGGAAGATTTTGAGTCAAATTATTGTAAAAAATTTACATTGAAAATCGATTTATAAGATAAAGAAAAATACAGAGAAAGTAATAGTCTTGAAATCGGATCGGACAACGGATATTTGGATATCCGATCCGAAATTTTCGGATACTAAAAAATCTGATATCCGAATGTTTCGGATCAGATATCGAATAATGAAATTTGTGAGTTTCGGATACGGATATCCGATCCGAAATCGGTTTCGTATCGGATATCTGATCCATACTCTGCCCAAGCCTGATCGACCTGAAGTTCCTCTGGACAGTCCAATAGCTCGAAAACACTTTCGAATTCACGACACCACTTGCCCCAAAGTGACGGCTACCCCAACCAATCGAACTTGGTTGGGTTATGCCGCGCAATTGCAGCGCTCATCTTTGATGCATCCATTACTCCTTTCCCTTTTACAGCGGCCATCAACGCCTCATTCGTAGCAATAAGTCGATCTAACTCTTCCTGTGTGATGTTAGCAACTGAAGTTGAAGCATTCTTTGGAGGCATGTTTCTATAAACAAATCAAAATGAATAAGTTTCCACTTTAAAAAGTCTGATTAACTTTCAACATTTAATATCGTGCAATAAAACGAAATGTGGTTGACTGGTCTGACCAAGGCCAGCCAACCACGGTCATATACCTCCACGGCCTTCCACGGCCGCCCGGCCATCACGACGACCTCTCTATTTTGCTAACAAATTCCAATTATAATTATCAACAATGTCATACTCATCCTACTACTTCTATTTAACATGGTTCCGGGATAACAAATTCAGCATATCGCTAGACATGAATTTCTACTTCACCCAACATATAATACCATCCAATCAACAGTTCAATACAATCAAATCATGCTCAACTTGTCTAGATGGATAATAATCAATGATTTCAATTAACTTATATACAACATCCAGCAACTTCTATCAACACTTCACAAAACCATCCAATCCAGGATATAAACTTTCAATCAAACAGTCAGCTACACGGCCAAAAGTCGTACATATCAACTACGACTCTTACCTTAGCCTTATGCTGTAACAAGGTTAGAATACTTTCAATTCAAACATACAAATGACCCTTAGATTCCAAAATACTTCCTTATATCTACCATTCTCTCAATTTTTCTCTCAAGGTAACCGGTTCAAAACTGCAAGGGCAAGAAGTTTGGTGTGAGGGGGCCCTTTACTCATCCCAAATTCTTAAGGGGCTCCTAACAGTTTCTACCCGGGTTTTATTTTATTTGACTCTTCCTATTTCCATTACTTATTCATTGGTTTAGGCCTAAGAACGTTCTCTCTGATACCACTTTGTAACACCCCCATTTATCCAAGAGCCTTAGCAAGGCATTCCTAGATAACTGGAACTGTTACCATCTCGGTTGCCCGAGGTAAATGATACAAGATAGAAATATCCAAAGTACTTTAACAATAAATTTAGTGTCTAATGGTTTTATTACATCATGCAAAGTCCAACTGAAATGAAATAGATAAATAATACAGCCTCGCAGCGGAATATAAAAATAGATAAGTCTTATAATTAAAACGAATGTCAAACTAAGTGAGCTAGACTCTAAATCTGTCCATGCCAATACCGAGTCCTCACGCCCCAGCTCCCCTTATCCCGCCAGTCTCAAGTACCTGTAAATTATTACTCTGCTCCCCAATTAACCGGAAATTATTAATTAAATTGACACAGGCCACCTCAAGTAAAGCAGGTGATAATTTTAGTTGACACAGAGAACACACAATCAACTAATGGCCACAATAAATAATAATCAACGATAACCATCAATAATAACATTTAAGCAATACTTAGCTCAAATCTCGAAACTCCCACCCCGCCGTTAACTAGGCCGGAGTATACACAACACGCCACCTCATCGACTAAGCCTGAGGCACACCACCACCAGCGATAGTCTATAGCACCAGCCTGGGGCCTCACTCAACCATTATCACCCAGAGATAAGTCTACAACATCGCTGGGGCTAGACTCCTTTATAAAAGACACCAAATCTAAACCAATAAACCAACACCAATAAAACTGAACATCCAATCATTAATATTAAACTCAACAGCCAGTTAAGATACTCCAATCAACCCACATTATAACACAACCAATAAGGCACATTAGTTGAGTAGGAAAGACCTACCTTCTCATCAAATATCCAATAATGCAGCTCAATAAATGCAATCAAAAATACTCCACGTCAAAACCGTCACCTAGTAAACTAATAATAAGCTTAACTACTATATTTAAATTTACGATTCATTATCCGAGTTATTAAAATTATGAGTTAAACCCGTCTTACAAACCACACACCCACTAGACACTCACGCAAACCAGCCCATTCACTCGGCCCAAACAACCCGCGACAAACCCCTAAACAAATGTGTCACACCGTGGTCCACCACCTATGACCACGGTGAGCCCCATCAACTACCGATGTCCAGGTCGAATCTAACCACCACACAAAACACCCCTGCCCTACACCCCAGGTGTACGGATAACTAACCACAACCCCAGAACCCACCGTGAATTAAACTCGTCACCACAGCCAACACAAGCACCAACACCAACTTTGGCCACCACCGCTGCCACCACCAGCTCACAGTGATTCCAGGGATGATCCCATTCCTCCGATGAGTCCCCTAGGGTAGTCAAATTGACGGTCTTAAGATGGTCAGACCAAAACTCCCCCGTTTCCCCTGTTTTTGTAGAATTCCGGTCACCACCGCCAAAGGCGGCCCCTTTGTCCCAACGACCAGCACCATGGTGGTTGACTAACAACCACGAGCACAACCACCCCTTTCCTCAGTCACGTAAACCACGACAGAAGGTTTGAAACCCGTTCCAATTATCTCGGTAGAACCGACAACCACCAACAAAACCACCCCAGCTAACACCCAATTCCCGGTCATCGACGGTCAAGGAACGGTCATGGGTCACGATGATGGTCCGATAAAGGACTAGGGTCAGGGTCAAGGCCAATTCGGAGGTCCTACGGCTGTCGAATTGGTTGTTTACACAACCAACATTACTAATTACATATGACTTGAATTAATTTAACAAGACGGTCTTACCTTGGTTAATTATCGCTTTGATTCCGTAAACACTATCCCCTAGATCTCCTTTTCTCCTTAATAGATGAATACTTCAGATTTTTAGGTGAATAACCCAGGCTAGATGGTCTTATTAAGCAATTTATATTAAGGTGATAAGTTAGGTTGAATTAAAATAGGAAACTATTAGTCTATTATTAAATCCTGATTTCCAATTAACTACTCGACTTACACGAGCTACCATACATACACGGCCCAAATACATCACGCAGCCCAAGGCATCCGTCATCTTTGCTACCTCATTATCTTGCCCGTCTTAATTTGCTTAATTAGAATTATTAATTAACTACGTTATAATTAATTATTTGAAATGTCATATATAATACGTAATAAAGCCAACTAAATACGGGGTATTACATTTGGTTTTGCTCCCGTTCGAATGACAATAAGGTAAAGGGTTGTAGATGCATGAAAAAGCAATCTATGTGCATTAAACTACCCTTAACATGCATGAAATAAGTGTCCAATTTCCTCATTTTCTTGCCTTTAGGTCCATGATAAGAAATTGTATGTTCATTAAATATGTCTTCGGAAAGTTTTTTCTATGTAGGATACCCGTTCCCTTTCGTTTGTCCCAATAATAATGGTGAGACTTTGGGGTGTAATATGCTTAACAATGCATGAAGTAGCCTTGTACATGCATGAAAAAAACAATCTATATGCATTAAACAATCCTGTACATGGATGAAATAAGCTGCGTTTATGATGCTAATTACTGTCCTTAATTTGACAGATAATCCTCAAAATCAAAGTGCTTCAGTAGAAACAAAAACAGAAGAGTTACTTCGCGTCGACATAGCTCTCGTGTCAAAACTAAAGTTAACGAGGATAAAGTTAACGAGTAAATGCCAACAAATTTGCCATCTAATAACAACAAGAGGAAGGCTAATGGCACAAGCCAAGGGAAAAGGCCAACTAAGAAGCAAGCCGCTACCAGCCGGCCTAATGGGGAAGGAACCTCAATTGGGCAGAAAACTACGAAAAAAATAAAAAGTAGTAACGAGTATAATCCCCTCCTAACTCAGATGAGTCCTTCATTGATCACTAATTTAATCAAGTTGAACCCATCTCAAAAGAAAATTGAAGCCATTCAGAACATTGGGATTGGAGGTTTGTTGAAGCTTCAGTCAGAAGAAATCAATGACCATTTGGCCAGATGGATCGTGGAGTCCTTTAATCCGTTCAATTGTTCATTGATAAATGGAAATTTAGTGATCACAGATGAAGATATCCACCTTGCAACTGGACTGCCTATGGGACCGGTGGACATTATTCAAATTGGAATGTACTATAAAGAAAAGGATTATATAGAGGCTGTGAAGAGATATAAGGACCAGTTTACGACCTCAAATAATACCAAAAGGGTTCTATTAGAAAACATGATGGAGCAGCGGGATGGTGGAGATGATTTCAAGAGGAATTTTCTCGTCTATATCGTAAATGTTATCTTAACGGGGGTAGTTGGTGATCATCCCAGCCGTCAGATATTAAGCTGCCTTTCTAATCTATCAGATGTACCTCAGTTGAATTGGTGCAAATTTGCACGTGCCAATATTATAGATAATGTCATTTCGTGGAAAAAGGCAGTTGCTAAATCCTCTCAATCATACTTTAAGGGACCAATTCTTATTCTTGAAATTATCTACTTGGATACAGTAGTTTTCATGACGAGAATGGTGCCTCGATCATTTCCCTTGTTAGCTAATTAGACTGATGACAAGATTAGAGAAAGGGTTAAGTTGGAGAAATATATGGGGAATGGCTGACAGGCTAGATCGCACACCTATGAAAGATAAACCAACTGCCCTAAACTAACGCAGTAGAGGAAGTCGGGATCGTATCCACAGGGAGGTTGTTTGCAATCATATTTGTCAATTAAGTTTGTCTGAGTCACAAAGTTGGGGGTTTTGAATTGGGTTTTTCTAATAACTAAGGTAGCAAACAAAAAAAAGTAATTTATAAACGAATTCAAATAAGAGAGAAACAACTAGGATGGTCGGTTCACCGCGGTCTATAACGATATAAGGTAAAGTCAACGGTCAGCAATAAACAGTCTGAAGGGTATTGAACAGGTCCTCTCGGTCCACTGTTCGCCCTAGAATTCTAATGTAGCTCTCACCCTAATTAGAGTATCCTATTGTTCATAGCAAGTCTTCGCCTTTTCCAATCTCTCGATCCAGGTCAAGGTTTAACAAGATGGTCAATTAATTACGTGCACTTAATTAATCAAACCTGTATCAGATGCCACGACTAACAATCAGACGGAGTAAACAGCTAACCCTAAAACCCTAACATATTATGTCATTGAACCGCGGATCCCCTAAATCCTAGCACAAGAAGTTTAGCTATGCATAATTAAAAGAAAGACAACAATTGAAGTCGAAGAGAAAACTAAGAATTGCATAATGGAATTAAATAGATAAACTAGCATAAAGCGGAGCGAATAAGAATAATAAAAGAACAACAATAAAATAAGGAATAAAGAACAATTGAAATTACCGAAATTAAAAGGAAAGAATTACAGGTTCAGATCCGAAATTCCAAAAGCTAAAGTAATGTAATACTGTGTTTTTCCAAAGTAAAAGATGCCCTAAAAAAGTTCTCAGCTTTTCTTTATATAGGAATAGCTGATAATTATTAACTAAACAACTAATGGACCGAATTAACAAGTTAAGCAAACACGGCCTGGTGAGTAAAATAGTCGATCGACCAAAGTTCCAGTCGATCGACCAAATTGAACAAGCGTTAGGTCTCAATTTAGCAAAAGGTCGATCGACTACAGAGACAGTCGATCGACTAAAGATACCAGTCTATCGACTATAATAACCAGTCGATCGACTTTTCTTCAGCGCGCATTTCCTGCAACACGCACTGAATTTCAAATGGCCGCCATTTCTTCGTTACTTGGGCAAATAAAACGTTTTCGGTGGCGTTGGAAAGATAAGAGGATAAGCTTTCACCTCCAGTTAGAAGCACTTGATTATTATTTGTAGAACTCGAGTTATGGCTCTTCAAAATAGGCACTAGTAATGTGAAGCCTTTCTTTTGCTCGCTAAGCTTCTTTACTTCACTAAGTACTCCAAAAGGATGGTTTACAAGCTCATTTCCATCAAGACCAAGATTTCAAGCTTTCGTGATGGGTTCTAGCTTATTTTCACATACTCGAGCCTATAACCTGCATAAAACACAACACGGCCCAAAGTAGCCAAAACAAGGGAGAATAGTAGTTTACGCTACTCAATAATGCATAGAAATGCGTGCAAAAGAATAGAATAATTGTATGAAATAGGCACGCATCAAACCTCCCCAAACCAAACTCTTACTTATCCCTAAGAAAGCAAAGACTAAGGACAGAAACAACTAATGGAACGGTAGACAATCTCAGAGCTAACTATGCTTTACACGCCCAAACCAATTTAATGCAAGCAACTAAAACCAATGTACAAAATCAATTGCAAACGAGTTATACGTATGAAACAACTTACTGAACCTTCAACCTTGGAAGACTCGTATATATCGGACTCTCACGGGTCACTCATCACTCGTTAAAGGACATGGTGAGTATATAATGTAAGATAGAAAGAAATATAGTTACTCACCTAACTGGAACCTATAAAAACATGCATGCAGTCTAACATGATAATTATCTCTACCAACCGTACATATGTATTCCAACCAAACTGGACCAAGACACATGCCGAGGACTTACATATAGTGTGAGGTGAGGTAATTGGGTAAAAAGGGGCAAAATATTTTTGGAAGTGTGGAGATAAGAGACAAGCTAGTATCAAACAGAACCAAATAGTAAACTCATCCGCCTCATAACCCAACTTAAAAGAGTAAAACAGTGCCAATGCGGCATAAACTCACTCATACCCTTAAAACACAACTCCCCATAATATATAAAGACAACAATGGGAGTGAAAATCAACACAAATTCTTCTTTTTTTTTTCTTCAGCCGTTCATTTTTTTCTTTTTTGATCTCTTTTTTTTTTTTTTTCATTTCCTTTTTCTTGCTGACTTTTTTTGTCCGGCTTAACTCAACCCTCTTCTCATTATGAAATGCAAATACCAAACTGACGGATAACACATACGCATAATTAACAATATAAACTAGCTTGACTAGGGTAGGCTAATTTAGGATTATAGTTAACATTTGGGTCACAACAAGTCAATTTGGCTAATGTAAGGCTCAAGGGTGAAACAAGAAGAAAAAGGATGCCTCTCCACATGTGACACCGCCACTAAACCGAATGCATACAGGTACTAAGAGACAAAAGTCATATTTATGCAAATTAATGTTATATGTCTTATAAGGAGTACTACTCTCATCCTAGAATGAAATTTATCATGAATGTCATTAGTTTATAAGGCTCTAATTCCTTAGAAATTTTGAGTAGGTTTCCGATATTAAGTCAAGTCTATTCGTTCAGAAAAGTTGATAACAAACTCGTAGATTATGCAATGACCGTACAAGAGTGGCAAAGCAAGGCTTAGGTGAAAAATAAAGCACAGACGCAGTTTCATCATTGTTATCTAACCAATCCGACTCGATCTAATATGCAAAATAAAACATGTTTTTTTTTTAATTTTGATTTTTTTTAGCGGAAAAGGAAAAACAATGCATACAGAAATGCAATAAACATGTAAACAAAAATGCAACAAAAATGCAGATGAATGCAAACAGACAGATGCATACCCTCCCCAAACCAAATCACACAATACCCTCATTGTGTTCAGCAAACACCAGTAGTAGTGCAAAATATAAAGGGAAAAAGGGATATGCGAAACGAGATGAAAACAAATAAAGGAAAGTAGAAGCAACGGGAACTTATAATTTAATGACCTCCTCAAACCAGCCAATAACAAGGGAGGTCGTGGCCAGCTGCCACTAGTCATCACCCACAGCAAAATCGGGATCATCATCTTCGTAAATAATGCACTGATTTCCAGGGTTAGTCGATCGACCAAAAAAATCAGTCGATCGACCAAAAACAACCTGTCGATCGACTTTTTCTGCTCTATACACAGCACAAACTCGTCTTTCATGCAAGTTTGCCAAGACGAATCGCCTCTTTGTCGATGCACCTGAGAATAATGTACATATCTCCCAACACAAACCAAAGCACGCGTCATAAAAATGTCTCAGTAGCAAACGGTAATAAATCCTAATTACAAACAAATAAAACAAACAGTGAATTAAACTAAAATGTCCTTTTGCTAAATATTGGCTTACTCCATTCGGGTTGCCTCCTAATCAGCGCTGGTTTTCGAGGTCCCGCTCGAACTTACTTCATAAGTCATCAATAATCAGACGGCTCACAGCTCGACCGTTGACTAAATGAAGTCCCATCAGCAGTCTTCACCTTGGGCCACCACTCAAACTTAGCTTTGAAAATAGAAGATCGTCCCGCAGCATAGGCTTCCTCGCAACACTTTGCACATGGCAAGGGATCTTCGTTCTGTCCAACATAATCAGCATCGCCGGTCTCAGAAAACGCACCCAACGCACCAAGTCCACCTCCCCAATCCTCCATGTAGCTCAACCTATCATGTCCTACAAAAGGAGATACAAAAGCACGGTCCTCCATCTTGCTCCCAGCATGGGGCGGAGGTGTCACAGTAATGGCAAAATAGGACTCATCTGTAGAACTATCAACTACCACATGGTAAGGTACAACTTGCATAGGTGCTCTACGGACACTAGATTGGGTGTAGGTCAGCTTCTCACCCCCACTTTAAATGTTAGAGTCCTTGCTCCTACGTTAATAATTGCACCAGCAGTGTGCAAGAATGGTCTCCCTAAGATAATAAAGGTATGGGTATCCTCAGGAATGTCCAAAATAACAAAATCAACGGGTATAAAGAACTTCCCTACCCGCACAAGAACATATTCTTGGACCCCTAATGGACGCGACAAGGAATGGTCTGACATTTGGACAGTCTTATTTGTGCATCTAAACTCAGTCAAACCTATCTTTTGAGCTAAAGACAAAGGTAAGACACTGATGCTGGCACCTAAATCACACAAAGCATTATCAATAGTATAGGTGCCTATAAAACAGGGGATATAAAAACTACCTGGGTCAGCCAATTTGGGTGTAGACTTATTTTGTAGGAGCACACTACACTCCGCCGCAAAAGCAATAGTCTCTACCTCATCAAAACTCCTCTTACGAGATAGAATTTCTTTCATGAATTTAGCATATGAGGGAATTTGAGTAATAAGTTCAGTGAAAGGTACCGTTACCTGCAGATCCTTCATGGCTTTCAAAAACTTCCCGAATTGCTGCTCAATCTTCGTATTCAGCTGTCAGGCCGGAAAGGGAAGCTTAATCGCAATAGGTGGCTCAACAGCTTTACTCTTCCCTCCATCCGTAATGGACGCCTTATTAGTAATAGAAGGCGTTTTACAAGCAATAGACGACGAATTAGAAACTCTGTCTGGCAAATTAGTCGATCGACCAGATGGATCAGTCGATCGACTAAAAGGACCAGTCGATCGACCAATTTGGTCAGTTGATCGACTTTTTTCAGCTTTGTTAATGTCCTGTTATGCGGTTTTAGTCGATCGACCACTTATTTCAGTCGATCAACTTTTTTCAGACGTTACAGCAACTTCGTCATCACATTCATCGTGCGCATCAACATCCAGATCTTCAATAATAACCTCGTTGTTCACCCCGGGCATCTCTGGTCCATCATATGTAAGACCACTTCGCAGATGTATCGCATTAACAGTCTCATGAGGCTTGTCAGGCTTAGGCGGCAACATACCTAGCTGCCTACTTGTATTTTGGCTCGGTAACTGGCTAATTTGATTATCCAAGGCTTTATTGTGAGCCAACAACTGAGCAAGTAGAGCCTCCTGCTTTTGTGAAGCAGCTATATGCTGTTGTAACATAGCTTTAATGTCTGACATATCACTGTTCGAAGCCCTAGGAGGAGGCTGCATCTGTTGAAACTGCTATTGAGGCGGCGTATTAAAATTCCCTTGTGGTTTATTACCACAATTTAGAGGGATAATGTAAGGATTGGTCGGCAGAGGGGTAGGTTGGAACACACCCTGATTCCTCTCAGCAAAGAAATTAGAATACGAAGTACCTTGCTTGAAAGATTGATAGGCATGAACTTGCTCTAAAGTACTCATACATCCAGCTGCAACATGACCCTGTGTACCACACCACTCACAAGGGACCTTCTATTGAACCAAAGCATTAACTGTCTGCTGATTTCCCAAGGACTGGGTTGTCTTTAGTTCGGCAATCTCGGTAGTTAGAGCCTCTAACTGAGTTGCAATTTCACTATCCAAGCCGCCACTTCTTTTGCTACCTCTTGGATTACCATACTCAGCTGTGTAAGTAGCTATCTGATCAATTATTTTCCAGGCGGAATCTCCCGTTGGCAGCTGAATCAAGTAATGTTCTATGATCGTCAGAGGAACCAGATCTGGAAGCCATGATGTGGAACAGAGCGAACTAGTCGTTTGAAACGAACCCACGCCTCATTAAAGTCCTCATCAGGACCTTGTTTGAAACTCGTAATTTGGCTTCAGAGAGCATTAGTCTTCTAGGGTGGGAAGTATCTCTTGTAGAAAACAAGAGCTAATGAATTCCAGTCCGTAACACCATGAGCTTCCATATCCAAGTCACGCAGCCACTCCGCTGCATCATTTCGCAGGGAAAAAGGAAAAAGTGTCTGTTTAACATGCTCCTGAGTCACCCCCACAGTTAAAGGAACGGAGCAGCAGTAATTTACAAACTACTCCATATGTTTAGCTGGGTCCTCACCAGCTCCCCCTCCAAATAAATTTCGCTCCACCAGATTAATGTAAGATGGGCGAATTTCAAAAGTACCCGTATCCGAGGTGGGGAGCTTGAATCCCTTGGGAAGAGAGGTAAGGGTAGGCTCAGAGTGACTTGCTAAAGTCGACATGATTGTAGTAAGAGCATAAGTAGATGTGTCTTCCTCTAAAGAGTGATTTTCTGCAATAAATGTTGCGTAAGCTAAATCAAGCGTACTCAAGTCTTCTGCTTGATATATCTCCTTCCAAAAGTTTTGTCTAGCACGGAGAGTCCTTTCTGGTTTTGGATCAAACGGTATGAGTTCAGAGCTGAAAGACCTGGGGATAAACAAAACTAGCATTGAAAGGTGAGAAACGGTCTCAAGGAACACAGGTTCCTTGAGACAAGAGACAAACTGAAATAAAACAAATAAAAAAGATGCGTCGCCTCCCCGGCAACGACGCCAAAATTAGACAGGCTAGATCGCATACCTATCAAAGATAAACCAACCGGCCTAAACTAACGCAGAAGAGGAAGTCGGGATCATATCCACAGGGAGGCTATTTGCAATCTAATTTGTCAATTAAGTTTGTCTGAGTCACAAAGTTGGGGGTTTTGAATTGGGTTTGTCTAATAACTAAGGTAGCAAACAAAAGAAAGTAATTTATAAACGAATTCAAATAAGAGAGAAACATCTAAGATGATCGGTTCACCGCGGTCTATAACGATCTAAGGTAAAGTCAACGGTCAGCAATAAATTGTCTGAAGGGTATTGAACAGGTCCTCTCGGTCCACTGTTTGCCCTAGAATTCTAATGTAGCTCTCGCCCTAATTAGAGTATCCTATTGTTCATAGCAAGTCTTCGCCTTTTCCAATCTATTGATCCAGGTCAAGGTTTAACAAGATGGTCAATTAATTACGTGCACTTAATTAATCAAACCGCTATCAGATGCCACGATTAACAATTCAGACGGAGTAAACAGCTAACCGTAAAACCCTAACATATTATGTCATTGAACCGCGGATCTCCTAAATCCTAGCACAAGAAGTTTAGCTACGCATAAGTAAATGAAAGACAACAATTGAAGTTGAAGAGAAAACTAAGAATTGCATAATGGAATTAAATAGATAAACTAGCATAAAGTGGAGCGAAAAAGAATAATAAAAGAACAACAATAAAATAAGGAATGAAGAACAATTGAAATTACCGAAATTAAAAGGAAAGAATTACAGGTTCAGATCCGAAATTCCAAAAGCTAAAGTAACGTAATACTGTGTTTTTCCAAAGTAAAAGATGCCCTAAAAAAGTTCTCAGCTTTGCTTTATATAGGAATAGCTGATAATTATTAACTAAACAACTAATGGGCCGAATTAACAAGTTAACCAAACACGGCCTGATAAGTAAAATAGTCGATCGACCAAAATTCCAGTCGATTGACTAAATAGAACAAGCGTCAGGTCTCCAGTTAAAAAAAATTCGATCGACTACAGATACCAGTCGATCGATTTTAATAACCAGTGGATCGACTTTTCTTCAGCGCGCATTTCCTGCAACGCGCACTGAATTTCGAACGGCCGCCATTTTTTTGTTACTTGGGCAAATAAAGTGTTTTCGGTGGCTTTGGAAAGCTAAGAGGATACACTTTCACCTACAGTTAGAATCACTCGATTATCATTTGTAGAACTCGAGTTATGGCTCTTCAAAATAGGTACTAGTAATATGAAGCCTTTCTTTTGCTCGCTAAGCTTCTTTAATTCACTAAGTACTCCAAAAGGATGGTTTCCAAGCTCATTTCCATCAAGACCAAGATTTCAAGCTTTTGTGATGGGTTCTAGCTTATTTGCACATACTCGAGCCTATAACCTGCATAAAATACAACACGGCCCAAAGTAGCCATAACAAGGGAGAATAGTAGCTTACGCTACTCAATAATGCATAGAAATGCGTGCAAAAGAATAGAATAATTATATGAAATAGGCATGCATCAATGGCTTTGGAAAGGGGTCTGTTGAAGCGATATTTGCTTATGTTGCACCTATTTCTGAAACTGAACGGGTTGATGATACGAAAGAAAGCATCAAGAATTTGGCGGGCATAGCCATTCACCTTGAAGACACCTATGATGCGTTTACTAAGGCAATTAAAAATGTTAAGTTTAAGGTTCCCGGTTTCCCGGCTGTTGCCCAAATGTCGAATTTGGCAGATTCGTTATTTAATGAATTTTCTCTTTCACAACAGAGTAGAGATGAATGTTAAAGGGATGGTGCTGATGATTTGGGTGTTCATCAAAGTTGTGATCAAGTGGAGATGATGGAGGAGGATAAAGTAGAGGAGGACAAGGAGAAATATGAGCATGAAATGGAGGATAGAAAGGATGAGGGCACAGTGGAGGAGGAGTTGAAGAAGGATGAGGTTAACATAAGTTGTTTAGATGATGCGTTTCTAGGCGATCCCTCTGTCATGGCTGAATTAGAAGAACTCCTTAATGATGCATACACTCATGTTGGCAAGGTGTTTGATTCACATTGTGTTGCAAAAGGACGTTATGGAAGGACAATCTTTCAGCCTTTTTAGTGGTGATGATGCACTATATACCTCTCAAGAGTTCCTTGAGTCGAGGTTGCAGGCTGGCTTAAGTGTTCCCCATATAAGCACATCAACTACGCCATCTATTCCAGTATTTAAGAAACCTTTATCGCCAATATCGCCAATTCTGATCTCGTCCCAACCATCCCAACCATCGTCTGTAGTTATCTCATCTTAAGTATCATTGGATCAATCGCCAATTGGGCCTTCTTCTTCCCTAGTACAAGAGTCCCCAACCCCCCCCCCCCAAAATTATGCCATTGAGACTCGGCAAGCTAAGAAGAGGGTGGCTACTAAGAGGCGTGTTGATTTTCCTATTGAGACTCTGCAAACTAAGAGGGTGCTCTATAAGAGGCATGTTTAGATAACTGACGTTTACCGTTCACCTTTCTTCATAAAAACGTGGACCTGATCCGTGAGTTGAGTCAGTTGGAAAGAGTGGTTGGTGATTATGTATTTTCCTGTGAGTTAGATGAAGAGTACGTATTACTCTCCTATATTTTTTTATCTTATTCAGCATATATGTATTATATTTTCTTTGTATAACACTAAGGTTTTATGTTTGTATAACTGTATAGGGAGGTTTTGTTTAGCCATGCGGGCAAGAGTCTCACATGAAGTCATATGAAGAGTTTTCTACTTGGTGGTTGAGTTCATAAAGATGTCATTAGTCCGTGGTGTGATTATTTGAATGATCAAAACAAATTTAGAGGTCGTACATCCCATTCCCGTCTATTTTTAACAGATTTAACTGACGGTAAGTTTTCCATTTTAATTTTCTCTAATATGGGTCACCTAATTTAAACAACATTGTACATGTATGAAATCAGTGTCCAGTTATTAAAAAGGTTTTTATTATCTAACATGGATCACCTAATTAAATGAACATATTGCCTCATTGGATATAAACTTTGCAGACGTGAAGTCGGTAAGCCCTTCAAGAAAATTAGCATGGCTGTTCTCAACTAAGTGTCTTTCTTTTCATTGCCGTCTTTCTTTTCATTGTCATACAGATGATTACTCCTATTGTTACACCCTTGCCACTTCTTTTATGTTTCCATGTTGATGATAACTTGTTAGAAGTTATGCACTTGATGGATAAGTTAACTGAATATTCTGGGCATGCTAAATATGTGGTATGTATTCAGATCGTTTGACAATAAAGTGTCTGATTTTGGTCTAGTTTTTGTGAGAGATTATTTACTTGGCATTGTCTTTCGTTTATCAGAAGAACTTGTTGCTTACGCTTTCAAGTAAGATTCCAAAGCTCCAGTATGCATGGTTTTTGATGCCTAAACTGTATATTCCAAATACTGACAGCTTTATGGAGCGTAATACGGAATCTACCTGATGCGTTATATGGAGACGTATGATGGGGTTAAGGCACGCTATGGTTTGCAGGTGCTAAAAGAATTAAGTCTCTATTAGTTAAGTCTATCTTTTATCAAGTGTTTATACTTAAGTCTCATGACAGTAGCAAAAAAGATGCATGAATTAGCTTTGTAGTTTCATGAAATAGCCTTGTATGTGCATTAAATATGAAGGCTCTGATGTTGTTTTCACTTTTTGTTATTGTTCAGAGAGTTGATGTTAAACATTACATTGTGAGAGTTTGAAATATAATTCTGACTTTGGAAAACAACTCTTTGAATGTTCAAGTGACGTCTGCAGCAAAGGCTTACAAGAATGGCGGTCAGATTCGGTAATCAGAAATCTTAAGGAGCTTTGTTTTCCCTTTCCCTTTTTCCTTTTTTCCTCAGTAATCAAGGAGCTTTGTTTTTCCCTCTTCCCTAATAATCCAGTGCCACAAGATTGCTATACAGATGCACACTTGATCAATTTTATTAGGAAAAATCGGGAAAATAAGGAGTAAGTTATAACTGACCATAAAGCATTTTTTAATGTTAAGTTTTTGTCCACTTTGTTGTTATGTGTTTATCTAAGTACAATATGTGCACTATACAGGTATGTAGTTGTAGAAACAGACTGGTTGCAAGTAACCCAAGAGGCATTGCAAACTTTGCTGCCAGGAACTTGGTTGATGGATATGGTTATTGATGCCGTTGGTATTCGTACGACAGAGGGAAACCCAAGTGTTGTGCATTATTCGACAATAATTAAGGTATTCATATTCCTTATTGAGTCCTTATGCTTGTTTTTGGTTTTTGAAATTACCAAGAATTTTTGACAAATGTTCTCAATTTTTAGGAAATTGTCAGTAAAACCGGGTTTCGAAGTCAATACATCAAACTTGACTACTTGCCCTTAAATCTAAACATAACCCAATTGGTAAATAAACATTCTCTTACTGACTATCATTGTATGGAAGTTCCATGCACCTATTTTTCATGTACCAACTACGTTTTTGCATGTTTGTAATATTTCAGGCTTTATTTCCTTATTGTATGGAAAAATCACATTGGCTTGCCTGTGTTGTTAACTTCCGGAAAAGGACGAACTTCATACTCGAATCCAACCTGTCCAGGCGCTCTGATGTCAGACATCAATTTTTAGTTGAAAAGGTATGATTTTATATGCTTATATGCCAACATGGTCTTCAGTTAAAGAAGTGCTGTTATCATAACTTACGTGAGCGTGTCGTTGTACACCCAATCAAAACACATATATAATACTCAACAAACAACTAGTTAGTGGTAAGTCGAGGTCGATCCATGGGACGGTGTGCTTTGGGTTCTAAGTCTTTCTATCTCAATTTATGCTAGTGTCACAATTTGTTTGGTTTGTAGTTGTGTTTTAAACTAATGAAAGCAATAAATTAAAACAAACAATAAAGCAAATAAAGGTGTAAACAAGTATTAAAGGGGACTAGGATATCATGGGGTCATAGGGGATTCACGGGATTTGATCATGTAAACATGTTTACCAAGTTGTAAGCAATTAATGTTGTAAAGGAACCGAGTTGGTTTATATCTTACGGTTCTTAGGAAGAGTTAGGTCCCGGAGCCGAATCGATTAGATTGTACAACACCTACAAGTCGACTTACTTTCCTCCTAATCACTTCTATGCATGGTCTAACAAGACTCAAGTTGGTTTATGTCTTACAAGTCAAGTTGAATAGATAAGAGATGGGTAAAAATGCAAGGATTCATAGGCTTAGCATTTCATCAAACAAAACATCTGCATAGGTTAACAATACAACAAACAAGCAATTTAATTATGTGAACATATTAGATTAAGCATGAATCATTCCCCATGTTTGTTTCCCCTAATTACCCACTAATCCTAGTTAAGTAACTACTCACTCATTATCATGTTCAACATGCTAAGAAGGTTGTCAATCATATTAACAAAGAAAAACATGATAAATAAATGAAAGTGATTAACAATAATTAAACAAGGGTAAAGAGAATTATACCTATGAAGATGATTCTAAATAATAAAGCAAAGAATAAAAGAAGAGAATTTGATTGATTGATGAAGGGTTGTAGGGACAGCAACTTTGGCCTTCACCGCAACCCTGATTGAATTATACCCAGGTGTACGGACAACCAACCACAACCTCAACACCCACCGTGAATTAAACCCGCCACCACAGCCAACACAAGCACCAACAGCAACTTTGGCCCCCACCGCTGCCACCAACGGCTCACGGTGACTCCAGGGATGATCCCATTCCTCCGATGAGTCCCCTAGGGTAGTCAAATTCATGGTCTTAAGGTAGTCAGACGAAAACTCCCTCCTTTCCCCTGTTTTTGTCGAATTCCGGTCACCACCGCCAAAGGCGGCGCCTTTGTCTTAACGACCACCACCACGACGGTTGACTAACAACCGCGAGCACAATCACCACCTTCCCCAGTCACAGCATCCATGACAGAGGGTTTGAAACCCGTTCCAAGTAACTCGGCAGAACCGACAACCACCAACAAAACCACCCCAGCTAACACCCGATTCCCGGTCGTCGACAGTCAAGGAACGGTCATGGGTCACGACAATGGTCTGATAAAGGACTAGGGTCAGAGTTAAGGCCAATTCGGAGGTCCTACGGCTGTCGAATTGGTTGTTTACACAACCAACATTACTAATTACACATGACTTGAATTAATTTAACAAGACGGTCTTACCTTGGTTAATTATCGCTTTGATTCCATAAACACAATTCCCTAGATCTCCTTTTCTCCTTAATAGATGAATACTTCAGATTTATATGTGAATAACCTAGGCTAGATGGTCTTATTAAGAAATTTATATTAAGGTGATAAGTTAGGTTGAATTCAAATAGGAAACTATTAGTTTATTATTAAATCTTGACTTCAATTAACTACTCGTCTTACACGAGCTACCATACATATACGGCCCAACTACATCACGCAGCCCAAGGCATCCCGTCATCTTTGCTACCTCATTATCTTGCCCATCTTAATTAGCTTAATTAGAATTATTAATTAACTATGTTATAATCAATTATTTAAAATGTCATATATAATGCGTAATAAAGCCAACTAAAATACGAGGTATTACATTTGGTTTTGCTCCCGTTCGAATGACAATAAGGGAAAGGGTTGTAGATGTATGAAAAAGCAATCTATGTGCATTAAACTACCCTTAACATGCATGAAATAAGTGTCCAATTTCCTCATTTTCTTGCCTTTAGGTACATGATAAGAAATTGTATGTTCATTAAATATGTCTTTTGAAAGTTTTTTCTGTGTAGGATACCCGTCCCCCGTCGTTTGTCCCAATAATAATGGTGAGACTTTGGGGTGTAATACGCTTATTAATGCATGAAGTAGCCTTGTAGATGCATGAAAAAAAATAGTCTATGTGCATTAAACAACCCTGTACATGGATGAAATAAGCTGCGTTTATGATGCTAATTACTGTCCTTAATTTGATAGATAATCCTCAAAATCAAAGTGCTTCAGCAGAAACAGAAATAGAAAGAGTTACTTCGCGTCGACATAGTCCTCGTGTCAAAACTAAAGTTAACGAGTAAATGCCAACAAATTTGCCATCTAATAACAACAAGAGGAAGGCTAATGACACAAGCCAAGGGAAAAGGCCAACTAAGAAGCAAGCCGCTACCAGCCAGCCTAGTGGAGAAGGAACCTCAAATGGGCATAAAACTACGAAAAAAAGAAAACGTAGTAACGAGTATAAGCCCCACCTAACTCGGATGAGTCCTTCATTGATCACTAATTTAATCAAGTTGAACCCATCTGAAAAGCAAATTGAAGCCATTCAGAACATGGGGTTTGGAGGTTTGTTGAAGCTTCAGTCAGAAGAAATCAATGGCCATTTGGCCAGATGGATCGTGAAGTCCTTTAATCCGTTCGATTGTTCATTGATGAAAAGAAATTTAGTGATCACAGATGAATATATCCACCTTGCAACTGGACTGCCTATGGGACCGGTGGACATTGTTCAAATTGGAATGTACTATAAAGAAAAGGATTATATAGAGGCTGTGAAGAGATATAAGGACCAATTTACGACCTCAAATATTACCAAAAGGTTTCTATTAGAAAAGATGATGGAGCAGTGGGATGGTGGAGATGATTTCAAGAGGAATTTCCTCGTCTATATCATAAATGTTCTCTTAACAGGGGTAGTTGGTGATCATCCCAGCCCTCGGATATTAAGCTACCTTTATAATCTATCAGATGTACCTCAGCTGAATTGGTGCAAATTTGCACGTGCCAATATTATAGATAATGTCATTTCGTGGAAAGAGGCAGTGGCTAAATCCCCTCAATCATACTTTAAGGGACCAATTCTTATTCTTGAAATTATCTAATTGGATAGAGTAGTTTTCATGACGAGAACGGTGCCTCGATCATTTCCCTTGTTAGCCAATTGGACTGATGACAAGATTAGAAAAAGGGTTAAGTTGGAGAAACATACGGGGAATGGCTGACAGGCTAGATTTCACACCTATCAAAGATAAACCAACTGGCCTAAACTAACGAAGTAGAGGAAGTCGGGATCGTATCCACAGGGAGGCTGTTTGTAATCTAATTTGTCAATTAAGTTTGTCTGAGTCACAAAGTTGGGGGTTTTGAATTAAGTTTGTCTAATAACTAAGGTAGCAAACAAAAGAAAGTAATTTATAAACGAATTCAAATAAGAGAGAAACAGCTAGAGTGATCGGTTCACCGCGGTCTATAACGATCTAAGGTAAAGTCAACGGTCAGTAATAAACGGTCAGAAGGGTATTGAACAGGTCCTCTTGATCCACTGTTCGCCCTAGAATTCTAATGTAGCTCTCGCCCTAATTAGAGTATCCTATTGTTCATAGCAAGTCTTCGCCTTTTCCAATCTCTCGATCCAAGTCAAGGTTTAACAAGATGGTCAATTAATTACGTCCACTTAATTAATCAAACCGCTATCAGATGCCACGATTAACAATTCAGACGGAGTAAACAGCTAACCCTAAAACCCTAACATATTATGTCATTGAACCGCGGATCCCCTAAATCCTAGGACAAGAAGTGTAGCTAAGCATAATTAAATAAAAGACAACAATTGAAGTCAAAGAGAAAACTAGTTAGAATTGCATAATGGAATTAAATAGATAAACTAGCATAAAGCGGAGCGAATAAGAATAATAAAAGAACAACAATGAAATAAGGAATGAAGAACAATTGAAATTACCGAAATTAAAAGGAAAGAATTACAGGTTCAAATCCGAAATTCCAAAAGCTAAAGTAACATAATACTGTGTTTTTCCAAAGTAAAACATGCCCTAAACAAGTTCTCAGCTTTGCTTTATATAGGAATAGCTGATAATTATTAACTAAACAACTAATAGGCTAAATTAACAACTTAAGCAAACACGGCCCGGTAAGTAAAATAGTCGATCGACCAAAAATCCAGTCGATCGAATAAATAGAACAAGCGTCAGGTCTCCAGTTATCAAAAAGTTGATCGACTAAAGAGACCAGTCGATCGACTAAAGATACCAGTCGATCGACTATAATAACCAGTCGATCGACTAAAGAGACCAATCGATCGACTAAAGAGACCAGTCAAACGGCCACCATTTCTTCGTTTCTTGGGCAAGTAAAGCGTTTTCGGTGGCGTTGGAAAGCTAAGAGGATAAGCTTTCACCTCCAGTTAGAATCACTTGATTATCATTTGTAGAACTAGAGTTATGGCTCTTCAAAGTAGGCACTAGTAATGTGAAGCCTTTCTTTTGCTCGCTAAGCTTCTTACATCACTAAGTACTCCAAAAGGATGGTTTCCAAGCTCATTTCCATCAAGACCAAGATTTCATGCTTTCGTGATGGATTCTAGTTTATTTGCACTTACTTGAGCATATAACCTGCATAAAATACAACACGGTCCAAAGTAGCCAAAACAAGGGAGAATAGTAGCTTACGCTACTCAATAATGCATTGAAATGCGTGCAAAAGAATAGAATAATTGTATGAAATAGGCATGCATCAAACCTCCCAAAACCAAACCCTTGCTTGTCCCTAAGCAAGCAAAGACTAAGGACAGAAACAACTAATTGAACGGTAGACAATCTCAGAGCTAACTATGCTTTACACGCCCAAACCAATTTAATGCAAGCAACCAAAACCAATGTACAAAATCATTTACAAACAAGTTATACGTATGAAACAACTTACTGAACCTTCAACCTTGCAAGACTTGTATATATCGAACTCTCACGGGTCACTCATCACTCGTTAAAGAACATGGTGAGTATATAATGTAAGATAGAAAGAAATATAGCCACTCACCTAACTGCAACCTATAAAAACATGCATGCAGTCTAACATGATAATTATTTTACCAACCGTACATATACATTCCAACCAAACAGGACCAAGACACATGCCGAGGACTTTCATATAGTGTGAGGTGAGGTAATTGGGTAAAAAGGGGCAAAATAGTTTTGGAAGTGTGGAGATAAGAGCCAAGCTAGTATCAAACAGAACCAAATAGTAAACTCATCCGCCTCATAACCCAACATAAAAGAGTAAAACAGTGCCAATGCGGCATAAACTCACTCATACCCTTAAAACACAACTCCCCATAATATGTAAAGATAACAATGGGAGTGAAAATCAACACAAATTCTTCTTTTTTTTTCAGCCATTCATTTTTTTCTTTTTTGATCTTTTTTTTTTCATTTCGTTTTTCTTGCTGACTTTTTTTTTCAACTCTTTTTTTTCCGGCTCAATTCAACCTTCTTCTCACTATCAAATGCAAATACCAAACTGACGGATAACACTGTGGACATCGGCCCACCTGTAAGCCCGGTCGATCTGCGGACGTGCAGCGGTCTTTTGAAAGCCATGCTCGGCGGCGTAAAAATGCTTTCGACCGGATCGTTTTAGATCGGCCGGTTTCGTCTCGGTAAGGGTCTCGAAACGATTAGAGATGTTCGGAGTCGCCACCAAGCATTTGTGGGATGCTTGGAACCCGTTCGAATCCACTTTATACCTCGGTTAAACGAAGCACAAAACAGTGTTTGACATAGGTACTAAAGATAATGAATCGTCCCTCTTTAGCATCCTATCTCTAGAATGACTCTCGTACGCCCTGGATAAGGTCGTCCACTATCCAAAGTTTCTGAGTAAGAGGTGAAGGTACGTATTGAGAAGCCCTTAAATCAGACACCCAATCCCGCCCACGGTAGTGGCTTCTACTGATCGATCTTGGTTGGTTGAATGCAAAAGTTGATAAAACGGTTTAAATGTATGAATGCGCATCCAACAATTTAAACCTAACATGTGACAGCTTTCTAAGTTGGTTGATTTAATCCAAGTATCAAGTATAAGATGTCGAGTTGGATTAATGGTTGATTTGCATGCAAGACGGAAATTAAACATCCATTTACCGTATAAGGTTTATGGTGCATAATGTGATCCATTTGTCTTAGTAAGGTGTTACGCAAATATGATTAGTCGTCTGATCTGTCCTATATCCGGGTTAACCGGAGTCGGGATCGTCCTAAACTAATGCTAGAAGGGGAACAGACCCTGCACCAGGCAGCCATATGAGGCGCGAGCCTGTTGGTGATGCAAGGGGGTCTCCCATGGCTTTGAAAATAGGAAAGAAATGGCCAGTTTAGGCGCGGGTCAGTCAACGGTTTAAGACGGGCTCTGACAATTTGAAAATTTTTATAAAACGTGTTGAAAAATGGGTGTTTGAACCCGTTTTGGTTTGAAAGGGTCGTTTAGACCGTATTTTTTGATTTGAGGAATGAGACTCGAATAATCATCATTATTTTGATGATATTCGGTGTCGGGTTTGACTTGGCAAGCTTGACATGAGTAGTTTTGAAAATAATTATGAACTAATTTTTTTAAGTTCATTTGAATATAATTAGTCGATACTCATCATCGTACCCGGGTTAAAATCCGGCATGGTATGTGGAACCAAGGATGACTTTGTGTTGGTGACTAATACATTTATTTTGTAAATGTAAAGAAATGATGAAAGGCTTTAAAATACCTTCCAAAATATAAACAAATGAAATAAAAGGCTTTAAAATACCTTTTAAATGTTATTAACCAAATATTATCACCGAAACACGGATTAAACCGTCATGGTATTAAGAACCAAGGGTGAAAAATGTTTTATGGTTAAAAACTTGTAAAAATAAGTAAAATGGGTTTGAAAATATTTGATGGTAAAAACCGATTACAAATATGAAAATAAATTAGAGAGGAAAGACGAGAACAAACACGGTTAAGTTCTGACCTGGGCACCCCATTGAGGCGCGGGTCTCTGTGCAGAATAGAGGCTTCTGCCTCAGGCCAAAACTCAGTTTTGGCTTGTCTATACTATGTTTTGGATCGTGTTATGCATGTTTTAGCATGTTACGATCTTAAAACAAGCAAAGACATGATAAAAGAAGGATTTTTACACCCTCATACTTACATGTTTGGTTATGGCGAGAAATCGACGTAAGTGTAACAACTCGTTTGGCCGGAAAATACTCGGTTTAAAACCGTTTTGGTAAGTAAAAAGAGTGTTTTATTAAGATTAGTGACGGTGTAGTGGTCGAAATGGTCGGTCAAGTGGTTTAATGCATGATGACGGTACCAAACAATGTGTAAGGCTTGTATTTACGATCGGTAGGTCGTAAATCAAATCGGATTGTGACTTAAGAAGTCGAGTTGAGAATTTTAAGGGAGAAAAGAGGGGACGGACACTCGCGTGAGTTCTCAAATGGGGGCATATGAGGGGTATTTATAGGAAAATGAGTGGTTGCGTGAGTTTTGAGCGACGTGGCACCCGGGCTGCTCAAAGAGGCGCGAGCCACGTCGCGGGTCTTCGAGTTGTCCATTCACTTTCACACAAATGCAATCATGACTTGTTCTATCCTAGGATTTGTAGTCATATGTTTGGTACTTGGCCATTCATGAATCCGAGAAATCTTAGTATAGAAGGTTTGAAATGGTTTTTTTTGTGGTTGACTCGGTTTGACTCGTTGTTGGAGTCGGTATTTGAATTTTTGAGTCGGTTTTTGGTCCGGTGTCGGTTTTGACTCTAGAGAGTGTCATTGCGACCCCGTCGTCGTGCATTAAACACTTCAGGTACTTTTGAAAAGTTTTGAAATGTTTTATTTTCGAAATCGTTTTAAGTTTTCCGACGTAAAGTTGTACACAAACTGTCGATCAAACGCCACGATTCCAAAACATGTTGTAGTCCGGTAATCATCGGGTGTTTGTTGGAGTCTCAGCAGATACTAGATATCTACAGAGCCCCCCAACTTGGCTGAGGCTTGGACAGGGCGAAAGTCAAAGTAGAGCCCCCAGGTCAATCGAAGATTACAACCTGGAGACCCAAGCGATGTCAAGGCGGCTCGAAAGGATTTGGGCCAAGGACCTGCCGTCGGGAAGAGCGACGCCAAGGCGACTCGAGGGTACGAGCCAAGGACCTGTCGTCGGGAACATTTTAGAGTCTGTCGACTGTTCGCGCGGGTCGTTTAAAATCCGTTAGACTACGTACAAAGGCTCGCAGCCATAAGAAGGAGTCATACCAAAGGCATCTTCGGATACGTCTTTGCGTGTTTGCGAACAAAGGCTCGCCAGCTGTGGTGCGTACATGAGGAGGGCTCGCCAGCCGCGATGCGTTGTAAGGCTCGCCAGCCATGGTGCGTATATGAGGAGGGCTCGCCAGCCGCGATGCGTAGTAAGGCTCGACAGCCATGGTGCGGTTGGTTGATCGACCGTGAGAATAGCCGCGTCGGATGGGCTTGTTTTGAAAGTAGCGGACTCATGATGCCGCCGTGGAAATGGCGAATTTTGAATTTCACTATCAATGTTGTTGAAATGAGAGGGTCCCGCGAGGAAGCCCCCCTATTGACATTTTGAAAGAATAGTGAATTTTGAGTCTTCACTACTCCTTTTTTGAATTTGAAGTGGCGGTTTTAATCGCCGTTTATTTGAATTTTTTTTGAAGGAAATAGCAACTTTTAAATTTCGCTATTACGTCTGAAGTGACGGTTTATGTGCCGCCGTTGACATGTGAAGGAAATAGTGAATTTGGAACCTTCACTATTACGTTTGAAGTGACGGTTTATGTGCCGCCGTTGACATGTGAAGGAAATAGTGAATTTGGAACCTTCACTATTACGTTTGAAGTGACGGTTTATGTGCCGCTGTTGACATGTGTGGTGAAAATAGCGGAATTTAATTTCCAACTATTATTTTGAAAATGACGGTTTTAATTGCCGTCGTTTGAAATTTGACGAAATAGTGAATATGAATTTTCACTATTATTTTGAAAATTGACGGTTTTAATTGTCGTCGTTGAAATTTGACGAATAAGTGAATTTGAATTTTCACTATTATTTTGAAAATTGACGGTTTTAATTGTCGTCGTTGAAATTTGACGAAATAGTGAATTTGAATTTTCACCATTATTTTGAAAATTGACGGTTTTAATTGCCGTCGCTGAAATTTGAAGGAAAATAGTGAATTTGAATTTTCACTATTTGCTTTTGTATTTGAAAAATGGCGGTTTTAATCGCTGTTTGTTTGGAAATTTGAAGGAAAATAGTGAATTTTGATTTCACTATTTGTCGTGTATTTGAAAAATGACGGTCCTTAATGTCGTCATTGAAAATTTGAAGTTTGTTGTGGGAAATTGGGCCAAAGCCCAAAATTTCGTGAAAGAGCAGGGAGCACCTCATTGAGACGCGAGCAACCTGGTGAGTCAAGGGAGCTTCCCTATTTTTCTGTAAAAGACGCGAGGATGGCTTGCTCGTCATTCATTCTTCGTCTTCCTCACACAAACTCGAAAACCCGCGAAAAATCGTCATTGTTGGTCTCTAGCTTGCTTCCGTTCGTGCCATCATCAACAATGTCATCTCAAGGTATGTATTTCCTCTTGAATCCATTTGAATTTGTTGGTCTTTTGATAGTTTGATTTAGGGAGAAATTTTACCCTAGAAAATCGATTTGGGCGTTTTTGATTGAGTCTATTTCTAGTGAAATTGATGATTGCATTAGGTTAGAAACCTGTTTAAGAGTATAGGGGTGCTTTTAGTTTGCATTTTGGTCCCCGTTCCTGCGCCCTATGCTCGAAAAACGTGAGTGAGGCGAAGAAACCGTCTCATTTCACAATGCCAAGTTTATTTGCTTGAGTAGTGGGTCCCACTAGGTTGCATTGTAGTCGGGAAAGACTGTATTTGCCATTGTGGACCTTTGTTGGGTATTGTGGGCAAAATTGGAATTTTTGCCTTTTGTGACGGTCTTATGTCTGACAGAATAAGCGCATGTTTGAGCTTGAATTGAGTAAGTTTACCTTAAAATGGACCTTATTGGTAGTTTATGTCGCTTTGAGGCGTGATAAGATCACGTTGCCTCGTCGTGGTCGTATTTTGAATTTTTGACCGGTTTGTGCTCAAATTGGCGTAGAAATTGCCTCTTTGAGTTGTAGAAAAATACCCCATTGTATCGGGAACGTATTTTGATTCGTTGGCGGACCTTGTATGGGTCTTGGGGTGCCGTTTTTTGTTTTGGTTGTTTTGACTCGCCTTTTGCTTGAAAAGAAGGGCGAGTCGTTTTTTTTTTTGCGTTTTCTTTTTGTGAGTTATTTTGTTTGTTTGGATGGATTTGGGCGAGATTGCCCTTGTTCTGCTTTGCAGGTTTCTTTTTTTGGATTTGTCTAATTTACGCCATCGTAATGCCGAAATTTTGGCTGACGTTCTTCGTTTGACCTTGATTGCAGGGTATCATTTGGGACCTATGGGGTCCGTTGCGGAGGCCTTGGAAGAGGAGGATGATCCAGGAGGAGGAGAGGCGACAGTGGAGGCTGCGGGAGCCGAGATGGTGGTAGAGGATGCTTCCGTAGAGGAGGGGAGACGACTGTTTTTTGTTACAGGCTTGGTTGTGTTTCTCCCTGGCGGCCTTTGCTTGGCCAATGATCGGTTATCGATCGTTGGTCGTTGTTTGCAGAGGTTCGGATGTCCGATGAGTGGGGTTCAGTACGGGCGTGCTATCCCATGTTGCCACTTTTGATTGTTGTCGAGTACTGGTGATTGGGGGTCAACATCGGGGTAGCATCTGTTGTCATGGTCCCCTTTTGCTCTTGAATTCAGATGATTGGAGGTCAACGTCGGGGTAACGTGCTGAGTTACGATCCTCGGCTGTCGTGTCGTCCGAAGCCTGCCAGGCATCATTTTTCTTTTTGTTATAGAGGAGGTACGCGGTGTTACCGTCATGGTAACCACGTCTACTTCCGTTGTTTCTCCTCTGTTCCCCGTGTTGCTCCTTTTCTTTTCCGATTGGAAGGATAGGGAGTGCTTAGTTCGGTAGGTGGCGGGTAGCCCCCGGTTTGTTGTCTTAGGCCAGTGTCTGTATGTTAAATGTCTGTACTGGATCCTGTTTGTATGGTCAGTCGTTTGTATCAAACGTGTGTCGATGTATTTTGCGTGAGGCGGTTTGTATATATGTGTTTTTGGATTGTTGTTTATTTTGAGATTTTGGCTTTTTTGTGTTGTGTTTCGGAGAAGCGTTGTTGGCTGTCAGTTCCCCTTTTGATTTGCACCAGTTCCTGCATCGTTAGTGTAGAAAACAGGCAACAGGTAGCACGTATGCGTAAACGTAAACACGTAAAAGCATTTGATCGAAAACTAAATTAATCAAGATGACTTGAAGTTAAAATTGAATTTTGAAATTTGAAAAGAATTTTGAAAATTCTACGACGAGTCGTCGCGTTTGGACTTCTCAAGGAATTGATTTGATAATTGAGCAATTAACTTGTGTCTTGAATTAAATTACATCGAAATTGTTGAAATTGATTTGTGACACGAAAAATTCAAACTCAAACCGTCAGGGATGAATTTTAGAAAACAATTTTACGAGTATATTTGATTCGATTTTTGTGGGGTCAAGACTCGAATTTGTGAGTGCTTGAATTTTTGAGGAAAACTGATGTCCTATTATCAATTTTCGATTTTTATTTTTGCTGCAAAATTGCGAAAAAGCGAAAAAAATTTCGGAATTTTGATTGACGTGGAAAGATCCGTCGCGGATCGGGGCGACTAGCCCTTCCCTCCTTAAAAAAAAGAAAGAAAAATCCGTATGTTTAAAGCTGCGTCATGGAAACCGCATCGGATTTCGTAAAACGCGAAAGCAAGGAAATGTGAGTGTGAGGAAACACAAAATGTCCTGGATCATCCTGAAGAGACGCGAGCGTTCTGGCGGGAGGTTTGAGGTGTCAGGAGAAAACACAACTTGAAAGTGACAAGTCAAAGTGGGAATCCTGAGAACACGCCTAAAGAGGAGAAGCTCGGGTCCCAAAAATGTAATGGGCCGTGCATGGGCTTGTTTCGGGCCGAACATGGGGTCTTGCAATAGACCGGAGGCTGTTGCCGTTGTAGATCCACTGAGGATCCGTTCTATAGAGGAGGCTCAAGCTAGGCGGGCCAACAAGAAGAACAAGGGAAAGATGTACCCCGAGGGAAAATGCAAGGGTAGAATGGAAGAGTGAAGACCTGCATTACCCTACTTTATTATTATGTTGTATTAGTGTTGTGAGTTTTTATTATGTTGTACTAGCTATGTTTTGTGTGTTTTGTGCTAGTTTTATTATGTGAGGTGATTTAGTTGACACCTTAGCTTTGACAAGTTGTAGACTCGTCGAGCTTTATTTGTTGTTGAAATTGTAATCCCTCCCATTATTAATTAAATAAGAGGATTGCTCGTGTCAAAAATTGTGAACGCTTGTTTCTTCCATCCATTTTGTAAAGGCAATTCGGTTTGAATCGTCCTAAACATTTGCACTTGGGAAAGTGGGATATTTTTGGGAAGGGAGAAAGGCTTCTTTTGTATTTTTGTGGGAAAGGGAATGGTTTTCCCTTTCTTTTTTTGATGGGGATGTTTTTTTTGTATGTGGGTTTTTTGTTTTGATTATGGGGATGGTTGTATCCTTCTTGCGTAAGAAAGGACTGCCTACGTATCCACCTGAAGAGGTGAAATCAAACCATGATCGTTGTTCGAAATGTTTTGTGTATTTATTTGGGTTTTGTGGTTGTATCCCTTAGGTATAAGAGGGACTATCTACGTATGCACCTGAAGAGGTGAAATCAAACCATGCTCGTAGTTCAGGGGTTTTTGTGAATTTGTTTTAGTGCAATTGCACGTTGCCTTTGACAGATCAAAGGACATTCGAAACGGGCAAAGTGACGCAACTTAGACTCGATAAAACATGCAATTTCAAATCAGAACGCGTTGAGGAACTTGACTTGAAAAAGGTTGAGGTGGTTGCTAGTTTTAAAACTAGGGTTAGGTCGTTGGTTGCTATGGTTCAAGGGTAGTATTTCTTGAGTTGGTCTAGGTTGGTCGGGTTTGTAAAATCCTCCCCGTCTAGGTCACTCAGTCTCACTGCGCCCCCCGAAAGTATTTTCTTGACCAGGTATGGCCCGGCCTAGTTGGGTTTGAATTTTCCCCTCGGATCGACGGGTAGCGGTGCTCGGACTGACTTGAGGACCAAATCGCCCTCCTTAATGTTCGTGGGTTTGATTTTTTTGTTGAATGCCCTTTGTATACGTCGTTGGTATAGCTGGACGTTGTGCAAGGCGTTGAGTCGCCGCTCGTCTAGAAGAGTGAGTTGCTCGTACATTTGACGGGTCCATTCCGCCTCAGGGACTTGACTTTCCAGTAGGATGCTAAGTAGAGGGTGTGGCGCCTGTCGGTGTTCGAATGGAGGTTCGGTATCCCCAGAGTGCGAATGGGAGTTTGCTCGACCAATCGCGGTAGTTGTCTTGCATTTTCTTGATAATGGTGATAAGAGTTTTGTTAGCTGCCTCCACCGCTCTGTTAGTTTGGGGACGGTAAGGGGATGATCGATGTCGTTTGATCTTGTATTTTTCCTGCAAGGTCCGAGTTTCCGCCCGGAAGTGAGAGCCTTGATCGCTGATGATTTCATAGTGTACCCCATATCTGCAGATGATGTTGTTTTGGATGAACTTGGCCACTTGTTTGGCTGTCAAGACTGCGTTTCTACCTATTTGGTGAAATATTCGATAGCGACGAGGACGAAGCAATGCCCCTTGGTGCCTACCGGGTTAACTTTCCCGATGATGTCAATGCCCCAGGTCGAGAAAGGCCAGGGTGATGTCATGGTGTATAAAAGGGATGGTGGTATGTGCTGTATGTTGGCGAAGATTTGGCAATTTTAGCAATGTTTAACGTAGTTACGGCAATCGGCTTCCATGGTGGTCCAGTAGTAACCTAGCCGCATGATTTTTCGGGTAAGCACCATTGCGCTCATGTGAGGGCCACATTCTCCATCGTGGACCTCTCCCATGACTTTTTTGGCTTTGTGATGGTCAATGCAAAGGAGGAGAATTCCTTAGGGTGTTCTTTTGTATAGTTGATTTTGGTTCATCACGAATTATGATGCAATTAAACGGATGGCTCTTTGTCCTCCTAGGTCAGAGTTAGAAGGGAATTCGTTTTTGGTTTTGTAGTTAAGGATGGCTTGGTACCAAGGTTCGACATGGCTTTCCTTGTCGTTGTTGATGGCACAAATGTGAGCTGGCTCGCTCCTTCTCTCGACACATAGGGGCATCAATGTCATGTCGTCAGGTATGTTGACGAGCGGGGCAAGTTTTGCCAGGGTATCAGCAAATTGATTTTCCTCTCGCGGCAAATGGAAGTAGTCGACTTGGTCGAAGAACTCGGCCTCTTGATTGATCTTTGCTCGGTAGGGAGCTAAGATGTCACTTCGGATTTTCCATGATCCGGACAGCTGATTGATGATGAGCAAGGAATCGCCGTGGACCCTCAACCTCTTGATGCCAAGTGTGATGGCAACTTGTAGGCCGATGAGGAATACTTCATATTCTACAGCATTGTTGGTGACGGCGAAGTCTAGCTTGACCGAGATCGGAACATGTTCTCCCTCTGGTGATATTAGAAGGATTCCTACCCCGAAGCCTCTCAGATTAGATGCACCGTAGAAGTACAGGTCCCATGCGTCAGACTCGGCACAAAGGATGTCTTCGTCAGGAAGTGACCATGTGTCAGTCGTTGGATCCTCGTTGACGGGATTTTCTTCCAGGAAATCGGCGACTGCCCTTCCCTTGATAACCTTGAGGGGTACAAACTTGAGATCAAACACGGACAGCATGAGTGTCCACCTAGACAACCTTCCGTTTAGTACGGGTTTCTCGAAGATGTATTTGATTGGGTCTATCTTGGAGTAGATGTGGACCGTGTAGCTGAGCCTGTAATGCCGCAGCTTCTTTGTTGACCATATTAGGGCAAGGAATGTCTTTTCCAATTGGGTGTACCTTGTCTCGTACTCAATGAACTTTTTGTTGATGCAGTAGATGGCTCGTTCTTCGCCGTCGATTGTTTATGCTAGCATTGCTCCCATGGCTGTGTCAGTAACAGTCAGGTATAGGGATAAAGGAATCCCCGGTTGAAGTGGCATGAGGACATGAGGCTTGGATAGGATTTCCTTTATCCTGTCGAAGGCTTTTTGACAGTCTTCGTCCCAATCAGTGTGATTGGAGGTGCGAAGCTTCTTGAATATTGGTTCACTAATCATGGCGAGCTTGGCAATGAAGCGGCTGATGTATTGGACCTGACCAAGAAATCCCCGAATCTCCTTTTCGTTCTTAGACCGTGGCATTTGTTGAAGGGCTTTGATTTTGGTTGGATCAATCTCAATGCCTCTTTTGCTGACGACATGTCTTAAGAGTTTTCCGAAGGTGACCCCGAATGCACACTTCTGAGGATTTAGTCTCATGTTATATTTCCGCAAACGAGCGAAGAATTTCCGAAGGGCACCGATGTGGCCATCCCGTTCTCTTGACTTGACGATCATGTCATCGACATATACCTCTACCTCCTTATACATCATATCATGTAGGAGAGTGGTAGCGGTTCTTTGATAGGTTGCTCAGGCGTTGATGAGACCGAATGGCATGACCGTGTAGCAATATGTACCCCACTGCGTAGTGAATGTAGTCTTGTGCATGTCTTCCTCAGCCATTTTACTATGGTTGTACCCAGCATACCCGTCCATGAAGGATAAGAGGGCGTGCTCGGCAGTATTGTCCACCAGAATGTCAACATGTGGCAAAGGGAAGTCGTCCTTTGGACTCGCCTTGTTCAGATCCCAGAAGTCGACGCAAACCCGAATTCTTTTGTCTTTCTTCGGTACAGGCACAATGTTGGCCACCCAGCCAGAGCGCTCAGACACTTTGATTAAACCAGCCTTGAACTATTCATCCACTTCTTCCTTGATTTTCAGGGCCCATTCAGGACACATTCGGCGCAACTTCTGCTTCATTGGTTTAGCCTCGGGCCTAATGGGTATCTGGTGCTCCACAATTTCCCTGTCAATCCCAGGCATATCTCTGTAGGACCAGGCGAATACCTCCTTTTATTCGTGGAGGAGGTCAATGAACTGTTGTCTTTCCGAGGGGTCCAGGTTTGTCCCTATCCTAAGTTCTTGAGGTGTGTTGTCGGTTCCTATGTTAATAGGTTCGGTCTCCTCAATGACAGGGGTTCTGGTTTCCCGTTTGTCAAGTTCTTTGGCTAAGTGAGGTGGGTAGTCACTCAAGTCAAATTCCTCACGATCATTCGAGTGCATTGCGATTAAATTGAGACGAGTCGTAAGCAAACTTAGCGTTCATTAAGTTGACACGAGCGAAAAGCTCGGAGAGGACAGACATCTCACGGTCAGTCAGAGGCGACACAGTAGAGGAGGTGGCCCCTGGAACAGGCACCAGGTTGTCACCTTTCATGGGAGTGGGGGTGACCCTAGTAGGCTCAGCCTCTGAATCAGCCACGACTTTGTGATAAAACAGCGGGAATGGGTCCTTGACTGGGACATCAGCAGTTTTGGGAGCTATGACAGTCTCAGACTCCGACTCAGACTCAGATTCAGATTCTCCTTCACTTCCCTCTTTGAACATAGGGCCTTCTCCAGTTGTGATCTTGAGAATACGGCCTCGGCGATCGGCTTACTTAACGGTCTTCCTCCAGCCTTGTGCAGCTTTCTCCGGGTCAGTGTCGGAGGTCAAGGCGGTTGGGTTAAAGTGGTTGTCCTTTAGGGCGATGGTGATGATGTCCTCATAGTCCAGGTGCTTAAGGTTATCCTCTCCAAAGAGGAGGTTGACAGCTTGTCCATCGAGGCATGACGACGGCTTGGACTCGGCTGATGCAGCTTCGGTGCTGTCGGGGATGAAGTAGCAGTCTTGGAAGACTTCCACACCCGGGTACCTGGTCTTGGCCACAGAGTCATAGATCGGCTTCGGAAAGCCATGGTAGAGCTCGGACTCTCCCTCGGGGACAAAGTATCCATTGAGAGTCAGATGATAGGGACGGAGGATAACCCCGTGCTTCTTGCGTTTTCGAACTAGGAGGTTCATCTCCTGGATATCTTCATCGGTAGGTTCATAGCCCAGTCCGAAGGGGATGTTGGGGACCTTAGCCTGTTTCAAGGGAGGTAAGGTGCTCTTAAGTGGATTGAGGGGCAGACCCGGGAAGTAACCCTGGCACATCATGATGCGGTTGACCGTGAGGTTGGCAAACGGGTCACAATCAAAGGGTGTTGATTCATCAGTTATGGCGTTCACGGTTTGGAATCCCCACATTTCATTATCATCCTCCTCAATGGCTTGGGAGGCTATTCCCTTTCTCATGACGGCTTTGATCGGGGAAGCCGGAATCGTGATCGTTTTCCCGTTGAAGGGGACCATGATTTTATGGTGGAGAGTTGAGGTAACTGCCTTGACGACGTGAATCCAGGGACGTCCCAGGAGCATATTGAAGAAGGCGTCGATGTCAACCACCTGAAAACTGGTTTGCCTTTCCAGTGGTCCGGTTGCGACAGTTAGAGTGATAAGCCCTGCGACCTTGCGACGAGTGCCGTCGTAGGCGCGTACTCCTTGATTTTTTGGGACCATGTCAGCTTCCTTAATAACCAGCTTATGAGCCGTATTGAGGGGAATGACATTCACTGCGGACTTGTCATCCACAAGGACCATGGGCACATTCTTCTTAAGACATTGTACGGTAATGTACAGGGCAAGATAATGATTTGCTCCGAAGGGAGGGATATCCTCGTCAGAGAAGACGATCGGGTTGTTCAAGTCAGGGGCGTCCCTTGTCATGTGTGCCACTAATTCTTCAGGGGAGGAGGTGAAGGGCACAGTTAATTTTCCCAAGGCCTGTAGCAAAGCCTGTCGATGTTCAAAGGATGTGGTGATCAGTTGCCAAATTGATATTTCGGCTTTTGCCTTCTGGAGCTGCTTGAGGATCTAATGCTCGGGAGCTTTTGGTTGAGTGCCCATGCCCGGGACGACTTGGTCATTCGTTGTTGGAATTACCGTTGGATTATTAGGGTTCTGATAGGGGCGTCTGGATCGGTAAGGTGACCGATTTTCTTTGCATGCTTCCTTGGGACGATATAGACATCCTCAACATCATCTCTCCAGATGCCATTAATTTCCGAATTCCGAGGGTACCTTGGAGGGGTATTCCTCGGTAGGCAGTTTTTGTGAGGGACATTTTTGTGGGGGTGATTCTTGTGAGGGTAGTTATTGTGAGGCGGATTATTGTGGGGGTGATTATCGTGAGGTGCATGCCAGAATGGTCGCGGGAGCAATCCATCCTGGTGAGGGTAGTTTTGGATGCTTGGGGGACTCTCCTTCGGGCGTGGTGGTAGAGTATTGAAGATAAGTCGACGGTAGGCATCGTCAAGTCGGGTGATCCTTTCGGAGAGATTAGCTATGGCTTCCTCAACTTGTTGGAACATGGTGAGCATAGTGGCGACACTGAACACAAATACCCCGTCCGAGGGATCTTTTTCAAAGGCATTCACCTCGTCATCAACTGGCAGGATGTGGTGTGAGCAGTCCAGAGTTGGCTCATCGTCGGAGATAGAGTGGATTCCCAAAGGATTGGTTTTGTTGTTTTGCTTAGTTGGCGGTGGCAAAGGCAAATCCCCTTTTTCAATCATGTCTTGGATGATGTGTTTGAGTTTGAAGCAGGTTTCTGTGTCATGCCCTTTCCCTTGATGGTACTGACAGTAGGCATTGGGGTTCTAAAAGCGGGATTTCTTAGCATAGGTCGGATCCGGGGTGGGTCCGATTGATTGTAGCTTCCCCTGGTCCATGAGCCTCTTCAGGACGCTTGCATAAGTTGACCCTACATTAGTGAACACTCTCTGGGGGCGCTCAGCTCTCTTGGCGGTTTGTTCAAGGAGGGTGACCTCATCAATCTTGTTCATCTGACCATAAGGGCGAGATCCGGTTGAGGTGGATCCCTGGTAGACTCTGCCAGTGGTTTTGGCTAAGACGCCCTTTCGGAGCTCATCTTCAATGCGTGTCCCCAGGATTTGCAGATCCTGAAAGGTCTTAATGTTTTGGTACCTCAGTAGATTGGCATACACTGGGCGGAGATTGTTGACAAACTTTTCCACCAAGGTTGATTCACTCGGCTTGCTGACCAGCTGAGTACTTACCCTCCTCCAACGGGTTAAGAACTCGGTGAATCCCTCCTTGTCGTTCTGGGTCAAGACCTCAAGAGTAGGGGTACTGGCTTGGATTTCAACATTGTCGGCATATTACTTGGCAAATTCAACTGCGACCTCATCCCACGTAGTAAGGTTCTTCGGCTCAAGGGAGTAGTACCATTGGCGAGGGATCGGTTCCAGAGAGGACGGAAAGATCCGGGTGAAAAGTTCCTGCTTAACCCCTTTTATGGCCATGTAGTCTTTGAAGGCACAGATATGATTGAGTGGGTCCTCCACTCTTTTGAACTTGGGCACATCAGTCAGGGTAAATTTGTTAGGTAATTGATCCCCAACATTTTCGAACCTTCGGTTGTTCTCAAGATGGATATTGTTACCCTAGGCTAGGAGCTGTTCTTCCAGAAGCTTGAGCCATTTCTCAGTTTCAGTTAAAGGCAGAGTGTTGTGTTCTCTAGTTTCCTTGTTTTCCAGGGTGTCGATGCGGGTCTCGACATGATCCAAGGTGACCTCAAGAGCAGTGAGCAGGCTAGCTAGTTGAGCAGTTGTGACATCTCTGTTGTTATCATTGTTGTTGCTATTGACAGATGAAGTTGAAGACGGGGCCATGGCTATGAGGCAGAAAAACGGCTCACATTACAATTCGATCCAACATGGCTCAAAGACGAACGCAGACAACACAAAGGGCGAGACAAGGATCAGACTCAACAAGACGAGGATGACCGTGTGTGGTACCTCGGTGCTGACTCGATTTATGACGTGACGGTGTTGACCGAACTTTTGACACGCGTCCAATGTAGTGGCGTGGCGCCATTGGACGAGTCTCGTGGTGAGACGACTCATAAGTAAAGACCCATAAGTACGTTTGTTTCGACCCGATAGACACGAGGCGGAATTGGAACGGTGGACTGAAGTTTTCGAAAATAGAAATTTCCAAAAAGATTCATTTGTCGCTTTATGGACGGCTTCCGAAGATAGAGATCCCCGCAAGTCGGTCAGTTGAAAGGATTATCTTGAGTTTATTTGCAAAAGACGGTTTTGAGTTTGAATCGGCTTGGAAAACAATATATTGTCTCCCAAAACGGTTTTTTGAAATTCAAAATTGTATGTTTTGAAAATCGAGTTTGAAATGTTTGAAGAGGTCTCGGGGACGGTGCATGGTCTTCGGGATCTCGAAAGTGTCTCGAGAAAAGGATGTGTGCTTTTCTCGGGTTTTGAAAGAGCCATTTTCGGCGTGAAATGGGTTAAAATCCGTGTCTAGACGCGGCGATTATAACGGCGTAAAAAGGTGATTTCAAATGGTTGTAGAAAACCGAGTTTGAAAATCGTCATTACGACGGCCTAAAAAGGCGTGTGGAAATGGTTATAAAAACCGGTTTCGAAGAATCGTCATTATGACGGCCTAGAAAGGCGTGTTGAAGTGGTTATAAAAACCAGGTTTGAAAAATTGTCATTACGGCGGCCTAGGAAGGCGTGTTGAAGTGGTTATAAAAACCGGGTTTGAAAATCGTCATTATGACGGCCTAGAAAGGGGTGCAACGGTCGGCGAAAGACCGAGGTTTGAAATGGCCATTATAACGGCACAAAAGGCTATTTTTGAAAGTTTGAAAATGACACGGAAGGACTTATGATCAAGTAGCACATAAGCACTCACAGTTTCATTATATTATGCATAATACTGATACGGGTTTTGTCTTAGAAGGGTGGGTAACACACCAAGAAATCAAACCCCGATTTCCGAGAGGGATACCAATCTAAACAAAATGTGTAAGGAGGGTTCCCTAGCCTCATGGTCGAAAGTGATGAAAGCTCTTTGACGAAACAGAAATGTGTAACGTCAACGGTATGCTTGACTCAATCATGATTCAAAACGCGAGGATGAGAAAACTCACGCCGACGAGACGAGCCAATTGGTCGAAGAGGGTTAGGTTGTGGGTCCGGACAAGGAACCTGACCGTGACCGTAATATCAATTAATGCATTCCAACCAAGACCTCGTTCGAGTCTCACCATCTATGGATCACAAAGACCTAACTGTCCTAGTTATTCCCTAGCGGAGTCACCAATCTGTGGACATTGGCCCACCTGCAAGCCCGGTCGATCTGCGGACGTGCAACGGTCTTTTGAAAGCCACGCTCGGTGGCGTAAAAGTGCTTTCGACCGGATTGTTTTAGATCGGTCGGTTTCGTCTCGGTAAGGGTCTCGAAACGATTAGAGATGTTCGGAGTCGCCACCAAGCATTTGTGGGATGCTTGGAACCCGTTCGAATCCCCTTTATACCTCGGTAAAACGAAGCACAAAGCAGTGTTTGACATAGGTACTAAAGATAAGGAATCGTCAATCTTTAGCATCCTATCTCTAGAACGACTCTCGTACGCCCTGGATAAGGTCGTCCACTATCCAAAGTTTCTGAGGAATAGGTGAAGGTACGTTTTGGGAAGCCCTTTAATCAGACACCTAATCCTGCCCGCGGTAGCGGCCTCTACTGATCGATCTTGGTTGGTTGAATGCAAAAGTTGATAAAACGGTTTAAATGCGTGAATGAGAATCCAATAATTTAAACCTAATATGTGAGAGCTTTCTAAGTCGGTTGATTTAATCCAAGTATCAAGTATAAGATGTCGAGTTGGATTAATGGTTGATTTGCATGCAAGACGGAAATTAAACATCCATTTACCGTATTAGGTTTATGGTGCATACTGTGATCCATTTGTCTTAGTAAGGTGTTACGCAAATATGATTAGTCGTCTGATCCGTCCTATATCCGGGTTAACCGGAGTCGGGATCGTCCTAGACTAATGCTAGAAGGGGAACATACCCTGCACCAAGCAGCCATATGAGGCGCGAGTCTGTTGACGGTGCAAGGGGGTCTCTCCTGGTTTTGAAAACAGGAAAGAAATGGCCCATTTAGCGTGGGTCAGTCAACGGTTTAAGACGCGCTCTGACCATTTGAAAAACGTTTACAAAACGTGTTGAAAAATGGGTGTTTGAACCCGTTTTGGTTTGAAAGGGTCGTTTAGACCGTATTTGTTGATTTGAGGAACGAGACTCGAATAATCATCATTATTTTGATGATATTCGGTGCCGGGTTCGACTTAGCAAGCTTGACATGAGTAGTTTTGAAAATAATTATGAACTAATTGTTTTAAGTTCATTTGAATATAATTAGTCGATACTCATTATCGTACCCGGGTTAAAATCCGGCATGGTTTGTGGAACCAAGGATGACTTATTGTTGGTGACTAATACATTTATTTTGGAAATGTAAAGAAATGATGAAAGGCTTTAAATACCTTACAAAATATAAACAAATGAAATAAAAGGCTTTAAAATACCTCTTAAATGTTATTAACCAAATATTATCACTGAAACACGGATTAAACCGTCATGGTATTAAGAACCAAGGGTGAAAAATGTTTTATGGTTAAAAACTTGTAAAAATAAGTAAAATGGGTTTGAAAATATTTAAAATGGTAAAAACCGATTACAAATACGAAAATAAATTAGAGAGGAAAGACGAGAACAAACACGGTTGAGTTCTGTCCTGGGCACCCCATTGTGGCGCGGGCCTCTGTACAGAACAAGGGGCTTCTGCCTCAGGCCAAAACTCAGTTTTGGCTCGTCTATCCTATGTTTTGGATCGTGTTATGCATGTTTTAGCATGTTACGGTCATAAAACAAGCAAAGACATGATAAAAGAAGGCTTTTTACACCCTCATACTTACATGTTTGGTTATGGCGAGAAACCGACGTAAGTGTAACAACTCGTTTGGTCGGAAAAGACACGGTTTAAAACCGTTTTGGTAAGTAAAAAGAGTGTTTTATTAAGATTAGTGACGGTGTAGTGGTCGAAATTGTCGGTCAAGTGGTTTAATGCACGATGACGGTACCAAACAATGTGTAAGGCTTGTATTTACGATCGGTAGGTCGTAAATACGCGTCAGATTGTGACTTAAGAAGTCGAGTCGAGAATTTTAAGGGAGAAAAGAAGGGGCGGACACTCGCGTGAGTTCTCATATGGGGCCATTTGAGGGGTATTTATAGGAAAATGAGTGGTTGTATGAGTTTTGAGCGACGTGGCCACCTGGGCTGCTGAAAGAGGCGCGAGCCACGTCGCGAGTCTTCGAGTTGTCCTGTCACTTTCACACAAATGCAATCATAATTTGTTCTATTCTAGGATTTGTAGTCACATGTTTGGTACTTGACCATTCATGAATCCGGGAATCTGAGTATAGAAGGTTTGAAATGGTTTATTTTTTGTGGTTGACTCGTTTGGAATCGTTGTTGGAGTCGGGATTTGAATTTTTGAGTCGTTTTTTGGTCCGGTGTCGGTTTTGACTCTAGTTAGTGTCATTGCGACCCCGTCGTCATGCATTAAACACTCCAGGTACTTTTTGAAAAGTTTTGAAATGTTTTATATTCGAAATCGTTTTAAGTTTTCCGACGTAAAGTTGTATACAAACTGTCGATCAAATACCGCGATTCCAAAACATGTTGTAGTCCGATAATCATCGGGTGTTTGTTGGAGTCTCAGCAGATACTGGGTATCTACAAAAATATACCCATAATTAAAAATATAAACTAGCTTGACTAGGGTAGGCTAATTTAGGATTATAGTTAAAATTTGGGTCACAACAAGTCAATTTCGCTAATGTGAGGCTCAAGGGTGAAACAAGAAGAAAAAGGATGCCTCTCCACATGCGACACCGCCACTAACCCGAATGCATACAGGTACTAAGAGACAAAAATCATATTTATGCAAATTAATGTTACATGTCTTATAAGGAGTACAACTCTCATCCTATAATGAAACTGATCATGAATGTCATCAGTTTACAAGGCTCTAATTCCTTAGAAATTTTGAGTAGGTTGCCGATATTAAGTCAAGTCTATTCATTCAGAAAAGTTGATAACAAACTCGTAGATTATGCAATGACCGTACAAGAGTGGCAAAGCAAGGCTTAGGCGAAAAATAAAGCACAGACGCAGTTTCATCATTGTTATCTAACCAATCCGACTCGACCTATTATGCAAAATAAAACATGTTTTTTTTTAATTTTGATTTTTTTAGCGGAAAAGGAAAAACAATGCATACGGAAATTAATGAAATAAACATGTAAACAAAAATGCAATAAAAATGCAGATAAATGCAAACAAACAGATGCATACCCTCCCCAAACCAAATCACACAATGCCCTAATTGTGTTCAACAAACACCAGTAGTAGTGCAAAATATAAAGGGAAAAGGGGATATGCGAAACGAGATGAAAACAAATAAAGGAAAGTAGAAGCAACGGGAACTTACAATTTAATGACCTGCCCAAACTAGCCAACAACAAGGGAGGTCGTGGCCAACTACCACTAATCATCACCCACAGCAAAATCGGGATCATCATATTCGTAAATAACGCACTGATTTCCAGGGTTAGTCGATCGACCAAAAAAATCAGTCGATCGACTAACAGCTCCAGTCGATCGACCAAAAACAACCTGTCCATCGACTTTTTCTGCTCTATACGCAACACAAACTCGTCTTCCATGCAAGTTTTACAAGACGAATCGCCTCTTTGTCGATGCACCTGAGAATAATGCACATTATCTCCCAACACAAACCAAAGCACGGGTCCCAAAAATATCTCAGTAGCAAACGGTAATAAATCCTAATTACAACGCAAATAAAACAAACAGTGAATTAAACTAAGATGTCCTTTTGCTAAATAATGGCTTATTCCATCCGAGTTGCCTCCCGATCAGTACTGATTTTTGAGGTCCCGCTTGACCTTACTTTATAAGTCATCCACAATCAGACGGCTTACAGCTCGGCCGCTGACTAAATGAAGTCCTCTCAGCAGTCTTCACCTTAGGCCACCACTCAAACTTGGCTTTGAAAATAGAAGATCGTCCCGAAGCATGGGCTTCCTCGTAACACTTTACACACAGCAAGGGATCTTCTGTCTGTCCACCATAATCGGCATTGCCGGTCTCATAAAACGCACCCAACGCACCCAACGCACCAAGTCCACCTCCCGATCCTCCTGGTAGCTCAACCTGTCATGTCCTGCAAAAGGTGATACAAAAGCACGGTCCTCCATCTTCCTCCCAGCATGGGGCGGAGGTGTCACAGTAATGCAAAAAAGGACTCAACTGTAGGACTATCAACTACCACATGTCAAGGTACAACTTGCATAGGTGCCCTACGGACACTAGATTGGGTGTAGGTCAGCATGTCACCCCCCCCCCCCAATTTAAATGTTAGAGTCCTTGCTCCTACGTCAATAATTGCACCAGCAGTGTGCAAGAATGGTCTCCCTAAGATAATAAGGGTATGGGTATCCTCATGAATGCCCAAAACAAAAAATATCGATGGGTATAATGAACTTCCCTTCCCATACAGGAACATCTTCTAGGACCCCTAATGGACGCGACAAGGAACGGTCTGCCATTTGGACAGTCATATTTGTGCATCTAAACTCAGTCAAACCTATGTTTTGAGCTAAAGACAAAGTTAAGACACTGAACACCCAAATCACACAAAGCATTATCAATAGTATGGGTGCTTATAAAACAGGGGATATAAAAACTGCCTAGGTCAGCCAATTTGGGTGGAGACTTATTTTGTAGGAGCGCACTACACAAAGCATTATCAATAGTATGGGTGCCTATATGAGGGAATTTGAGTAATAAGTTCAGTGAAAGGTACCGTTACCTGCAAATCCTTCACGACTTCAAAAACTTCCCGAAGTTCTCCTCAATCATTGTATTCAACTGTCGGGCCGGAATGGGAAGCTTAATCGCAATAGGTGGCTCGACAGCTTTACTCTGCCCTCCATCCGTAATGGACGCCTTATCAGCAATAGAAGGCGTTTTACAAGCAATAGACGACGAATCAGCAACTCCTTCTGGCAAATTAGTCGATCGACCAGTTGGATCAGTCGATCGACTAAAAGGACCAGTCGATCGACCACTATGGTCAGTCGATCGACTTTTTTCAGCTTTGTCAATGTTTTGTTCTGCAGTTTTAGTCGATCGACCACTTATTTCTGTCAATCGACTTTATTCATACTTTACAGCAACTTCGCCAGCACATTCATCTTCCGCTTCAATATCCATATCTTCAATAATAACCTCGTTGTTCGACCGGGGCATCTCTGGTCCATCATATGTAAGACCACTTCGCAGATGTATCGCATTAACAGTCTCATGAGGCTTGTCAGGCTTAGACGACAACGTACCTGTCTGCCTACTTGTATTTTGGCTCGATAACTGGGCAATTTGATTATCCAAGGCTTTATTATGAGCCAACAATTGAGCAATTAGAGCCTCCTGCTTTTGTGAAGTAGCCATTTGCTGTTGTAACATAGCTTTAATGTCTGATATATCACTGTTCGAAGCCTGAGGAGGAGGATGTATCTGTTGAAACTACTGTTGAGGCGGCCTATTAAAATTCCCTTGTGGTTAATTACCACGATTTTGAGGGATGATGTAAGGATTGGTCTACAGAGGGGTAGGTTGGAACACATTCTGATACCTCTCAGTAAAGAAATTAGAATACGGAGTACCTTGCTTGAAAGATTGATAGGCATGAACTTGCTCTAAAGTACTCATACATCCAGCTGCAATATGACCTTGTGTACCACACCGCTCACAAGGGACCTCATGTTGAACCAAAGCATTAATTGTCTGCTGATTTCCCAAGGACTGGGCTGTCTTTAGTTCGACAATCTCGGTAGTTAGAGCCTCTAACTGAGTTGCAATTGCACTATCCAAGCCGCGTCCTCTTTTTCTATCTCTTGGATTACCATACTCAGTAGTGTGAGTAGCTATCTGATCAATTATTTTCCAGGCATTGGCATCATTAGTGTTGTCCTAGAATCTTCCGTTGGAAGCTGAATCAAGTAATGCCCTATGATCGTCATATAGTCCGTTGTAAAACTGGTTACAGAGAAACCAGATCTGGAAGCCATGATGTGGAACAGAGCGAACTAGTCGTTTAAAATGAACCCACGCCTCATTAAAGTCCTCATCAGGACCTTGTTTGAAACTCGTAATTTGGCTTCGGAGAGCATTAGTCTTCTGGGGTGGGAAGTATCTCTTGTAGAAAGCAAGAGCTAATGAATTCCAGTCCGTAACACCATGAGCTTCCATATCCAAGTCACGCAGCCACTCCGCTGCATCATCTCGCAGGGAGAAAGGAAAAAGTGTCTGTTTGACTTGCTCCTGAGTCACCCACGCAGTCAAAGGAATGGAGCAGCAGTAATTTACAAACTTCTCCATATGTTTAGCTGGGTCCTCACCAACTCCCCCTTCAAATAAATTTCGCTCCACCAGATTAATGTAAGATGAGCAAATTTCGAAAGTACCCGTATCTAAGGTGGGGAGCTTGAATCCCTTGGGAAGAGAGGCAAGGGTAGGCTCAGAGTGACTTGTTAAAGTCGACATGATTGTAGTAGAAGCAGAAGTAGACGTGTCTTCCTCTAAAGACTAATTTTCTGCAATAAATGTTGCTTAAGCTAAATAAAGCGTACTCAAGTCTTCTGCTTGATATATCTCCTTCCAAAAGTTTCGTCTAGCACGGAGAGTCCTTTCTGGTTCTGGATGAAACAGTATGTGTAATACTATAGTTTTATGTATCTGGGTACTCTATCGAGTGGGCCTTACTCTAGCGAGTAAGGGTGTTTTACGATTTAAAAAAGTTTCTGACCTGTTGGGTACTCGATCGAGTAGCCTTGGTACTCGATCGAGTAGGTGGCACTCGATCGAGTATGTCAGTTACTCGATCGATTAGCCGGTTTATGGGGGGATGATTTATCGGGTTTTGTTAATAATGCGAATTAATATATAAACACTTCCGTCACTTTCATAATACGCTTTTACAAACCTAATCACTTTCAAAAGAGAAATCAATCTACGTACTTCGCATTCATCGCATTATTGACAAATCCCGGTGCTTGGAAGGTCGGAATTCATGTTTCTTTACATCTTTGTGATCCTTGGGTCGAGGGTCAGATCTACGTACTGTTTTTATAGTATTTTGTTTAAGTTGTTTAAACCCTAATTTGGGGATTTGGGGGTTTTATTGTCTTTCTTGATTGGTAGTAATTGTCTGATCATATGTTAGGATGAGGATTCGTAGAAGAGGCCTTTTGATAACAGTTGTTGAGATCGTCTGACTGTATTGCATTCCAGGTAGGGTTTCCCTACTCAGTGTTAGTCCCATAATGTGTTGGTGGTGATTTGTGTTTGTTGATTGTTATCATACGAGTATTGTGACCGTTGTTGGTGTTGATTCATGTTCAGTAGTTGTGATTGTTTGTATCTGTCTGTGTTCTTCGGGGCGCGTCCCTGGCTGAGTGGAGTCACTTGCGGGAGTGGCTTCACGCCCATTATTCGCCTTCTGTGGAACCTGCCACAGAAGGGATGTGCACATTAATGGATTTTGGTTTATCGCTCGACGGAGATGAGCGGGGAGTAGGTAGGAACGGCTGCGGTCCCCCACTGGCGGCATGGAGTGACCTGTTGCGATGGGCACTCTGGCAGGGCTACACACTTTAGTGTGTAGTCAGTATTGTGGAGTTTCTGATGGAGTTCGGAGTATATCATTGACGATTGAGTTGTGTTGTTTGTTGTGTTGTTGGATTATATAAATTGTGTGATTAGTACTGACCCCGTTTAAATGTTTTAAAAACTGTGGTGATCCATTCGGGGGTGGTGAGCAGTTATTGAGCAGGTATGATTGATGCGCATGGGATAGCTGGGATGAGTCATCACGTGGCAGTTAGAAGTCTTCCGCTGTGTCAGACGATGTCTAGTAGCTTTGATAGTTTTATGAGTGGACCACTTGAGTACTTTGTATTTCATTTAACAGTTTTGTTCGAGACATGTAATCAATTAAATTATATTTACTTTTAAAGTACGTTTCTTTATTGTCTTATGATTATCATTGCCTCGGGTAACCGAGATGGTAGCACTTACATGCCTTAAGTGGTCCTGGTAAGGCACTTGGAGTATGGGGGTGTTACAGTATGAGTTCAGACCTGAAAGACCTAGGCATAAACAAAACTAGCACTGAAAGGTAAGAAACGGTCTCAAGGAACACAGGTTCCTTGAGACAAGAGACAAACTGAAATAAAAAAAAAATTAAAAAATGCGTCGCCACCCCGGCAACGGCGCCAAAATTTGACAGGCTAGATCGCATACCTATCAAAGATAAACCAACTGGCCTAAACAACGCAGTAGAGGAAGTCGGGATGGTATCCACAGGGAGGCTGTTTGCAATCTAATTTGTCAATTAAGTTTGTCTGAATCACAAAGTTAGGGGTTTTGAATTGGGTTTGTCTAATAACTAAGGTAGCAAACAAAAGAAAGTAATTTATAAACGAATTCAAATAAGAGAGAAACAGCTAGGATGATCGGTTCACCGCGGTCTACAACGATCTAAGGTAAAGTCAACGGTCAGATATAAACGGTTTGAAGGGTATTGAACAAGTCCTCTTGGTCCATTGTTCGCCCTAGAATTCTAATGTAGCTCTCGCCCTAATTAGAGTATCCTATTGTTCATAGCAAGTCTTCGCCTTTTCCAATCTCTCGATCCAGGTCAAGGTTTAACAAGATGGTCAATTAATTACATGCACTTAATTAATCAAACCGCTATCAGATGCCACGATTAACAATTCAGACGGAGTAAACAGCTAACCCTAAAACCCTAACATATTTTGTCATTCAACCGCGGATCCCCAAAATCCTAACACAATAAGTTTAGTTTCGTATAAGTAAATGAAAGACAACAATTGAAGTCGAAGAGAAAACTAAGAATTACATAATGGAATTAAATAGATAAACTAGCATAAAACGGAGCGAAAAAGAATAATAAAAGAACAACAATAAAATAAGGAATGAAGAACAATTGAAATTACCGAAATTAAAAGGAAGGAATTACAGGTTCAGATCTGAATTTCCAAAAGCTAAAGTCACGTAATACTGTGTTTTTCCAAAGTAAAAGATGCCCTAAAAAAGTTCTCATCTTTGCTTTATATAGAAATAGCTGATAATTATTAACTAAACAACTAATGGGCCGAATTAACAAGTTAAGCAAACACGGCCTGGTAAGTAAAATAGTCGATCGACCAAAATTCCAGTCGATCGACTAAATAGAACAAGCGTCAGGTCTCCGGTTAGCAAAAAGTCGATCGACTACAGAGACCAGTCGATCGACTAAAGATACTAGTCGATCGACTATAATAACCAGTCGATCGACTTTTCTTCATCGCGCATTTCCTGCAACACGCACTGAATTTCAAACGACTGCCATTTCTTCGTTACTTGGGCAAATGAAGCGTTTTCGGTGGAATGCTAAGAGGATAAGCTTTCACCTCCAGTAAGAATCACTTAATTATCATTTGTAGAACTCGAGGTATGGCTCTTCAAAGTAGGCACTAGTAATGTGAAGCCTTTCTTTTGCTCGCTAAGCTTCTTTACTTCACTAAGTACTCTAAAAGGATGGTTTCGAAGCTCATTTTCATCAAGACCAAGATTTCAAGCTTTCGTGATGGGTTCTAGCTTATTTGCACATACACGAGCCTATAACATGCATAAAACACAACACGACCCAAAGTAGCCAAAACAACGGAGAATAGTAGCTTACGCTACTCAATAATGTATAGAAATGCGTGCAAAAGAATAGAATAATTGTATGAAATAGGCACGCGTCAATGGCTTTGGAAAGGGGTCTGTTAAAGCGAGATTTGCTTATGTTGCACCTGTTTCTGAAACTGAACGGGTTGATGATATGAAAGAGAGCATCAGGAATTTGGCGGGCACAACCATTCACCTTGCAGACACCTATGATGCGTTCACTAAGGCAATTAGAAATGTTAAGTCTAAGGTTCCCGGTTTCCCGGCTGTTGCCCAAATGTCGAATTTGGTAGATTCGTTATTTAAAGGATTTTCTCTTTCACAACGAAGTAGAGATGAATGTTAAAGGGATGGTGCTGATGATTTGGGTGTTCATCAAAGTTGTGATCAAGTGGAGCAAGAGGAGATGATGGAGAAGGATAAAGTGGAGGAGGACAAGGAGAAAGATGAGCATGAAATGAAGGATAAAAAGGATGAGGGGATAGTGGAGGAGGAGTTGAAGAAGGATAACATAAGTTGTTTAGATGATGTGTTTCTAGGCGATCCCTATGTCATGGCTGAATTAAAAGGATTCCTTAATGATGCATACACTCATGTTGGCAAGGCATTTGATTCACATCGTGTTAATTTTTTGAAGGGAAAAAATGGATAAGGAAAATAGGGAAAAGGACGTTATGGAAGGACCATCTTTCTGCCTTTTTAGTGGTGATGATGCACCATATGCCTCTCAAGAGTTCCTTGAGTCGAGGTTGCAGGCTGGTTTAAGTGTTCCCCATGTAAGCACATCAATTACGCCATCTATTCCAGTATTTCAGAAACCTTTATCGCCAATATTGCCAATTCTGATCTCGTCCCAACCATCCCAACCATCGCCTGTAGTTATCCCGTCTTAAGTGTCATTGGATCAATCGCAAATTGGGCCCTCTTCTCCCCTAGTACAAGAGTCCCCAACCGCCCCCCTCCCCCCAGATTATGCCATTGAGACTCGGCAAGCTAGAGAGGGTGGCTACTAAGAGGCGTGTTTATTTTTCTATTGAGACTCTGCAAACTAAGAGGGTGCTCTATAAGAGGCATGTTGAGATAGCTGACGTTTACCGTTCACCTTTCTTCATAAGAAACGTGGACCTGATTCGTGAGTTGAGTCAGTCGGAAAGAGTGGTTGGCGACTATACATGTTCCTGTGAGTTAGATAAAGAGTACGTATTACTCTCCTATATTTTTTTATCTTATTCAGCATATATGTATTATATTTTCTTTGTATAACACTAAGGTTTCATGTTTTTATAACTGTATAGGGAGGTTTTGTTTAGCCATGCGGGCGAGAGTCTCACAGGAAGTCATATGAAGAGTTTGCTACTTGGTGGTTGAGTTCATAAAGATGTCATTAGTCTGTGGTGTGATTGTTTGAATGAGCAAAACAAATTTAGAGGTCGTACATCCCATTCCCGTCTATTTTTAACAGATTCAACTGACGGTAAGTTTTCTATTTTAATTTTCTCTAATATGCATCACCTAATTTAAACAACATTGTACATGCATGAAATCAGTGTCCAGTTATTAAATAGGTTTTTATTCTCTAACACGGATCACCTAATTAAATGAACATATTGCCTCATTGGATATCAGCTTTGCAGACGTGAAGTTGGTAATCCCTTCAAGAAAATTAGCATGGCTGTTCTCAACTAAGTTTCTTTCTTTTCATTTCCGTCTTTCTTTTCATTGTCGTACAGGTGGTTACTCCTATTGTTACACCCTTGCCACTTCTTTTCTATTTCCATGTTGATGATAACTTGTTAGAAGTTATGCACTTGATGGATAAGTCAACTGACTATTCTGGCCATGTTAAATATGTGGTATGTATTCAGATCGTTTGACAATAAAGTGTCTGATTTTGGTCTAGTTTTTGTGAGAGATTATTTACTTGGCATTGTCTTTCGTTTATCAGAAGAACTTGTTCCTTACGCTTTCAAGTAAGATTCCAAAGCTCCAGTATACATGGTTTTTGATGCCTAAACTGTATATTCCGAATACTGACGTCTTTATGCAGCGTGATACGGAATCTACCTGATGCGTTATATGGAGACGTACGATAGGTTTAAAGCACGCTATGGTTTGCAGGTGCTAAAAGAAGTAAGTCTCTATTAGTTAAGTCTATTTTTTTATCAAGTGTTTATAATTAAGTCTCATGACAGTAGCAAAAAAGATGCATGAATTAGCTTTGTAGTTTCATGAAATACCCTTGTATGTGCATTAAATATGAAGGCTCTGATGTTGTTTTCACTTTTTGTTATTGTTCAGAGAGTTGATGTTAAACGTTACATTGTGAGAGTTTGCAATATAATTCTGACTTGGGAAAACAACTCTTTCAATGTTAAAGTGACGTCTGCAGCAAAGGCTTACAAGAATGGCGGTCAGATTCGGTAATCAGAAATCTTAAGGAGCTTTGTTTTCCCTTTCCCTTTTTCCTTTTTTCCTCAGTAATCAAGGAGCTTCGTTTTTCTCTTTTCCCCAGTAATCAAGTGCCACAAGATTGCTATACAGATGCACACTTGATCAATTTTATTAGGAAAAATCGGGCAAATAAGGAGTAAGTTATAACTGACCATCAAGCATTTTTTAATCTTCAGTTTTTGTCCACTTTGTTATTATGTGTTTATTTAAGTACAATATGTGCATTATACAGGTATGTAGTCATAGAAACAGACTGGTTGCAAGTAACCCAAGACGCATTCCAAACTTTGCTACCAGGAACTTGGTTGTTGGATAGGGTTATTGATGTCGTTGGTATTCGTACGACTCTGGGAAACCCAAGTGTTTTGTATTTTCCGACAATAATTAAGGTATTCATATTCCTTATTGAGTCCTTATGCTTGTTTTTGGTTTTTGAAATTATCAAGAATTTTTGTCAAATGTTCTCAATTTTCTGGAAATTGTCGGTAAAACCAGGTTTCGAAGTCAATACATCAAACTTGACTACTTGCCCCTAAATCTAAACACAACCCAATTGGTAAACAAACATTCTCTTACTAACTATCATTGTATAACCAAGTGGTGTTAGTCCAGTGGTAGCTGGGTTAAACCTTGAAGCTTACAGAAATGCATGAGTTGAGAGGTCCCAGGTTCGACTACCAGCTGGGGCGATGATCACTTGGCCACTGCAGCCCCCGAAGGGGGTGGCTTACATGGTCCATAAGGTGGTGCGGGAATTCATGGGCCCGGGGGGGACTCAACCCCCTCGTCATCAAAAAAAAAATTAAATAAATAAATAAATAACTATCATTGTATGGAAGTTCCATGCACCTATTTTTCATGTACCAACTACGTTTTTGCATGTTTGTAATATTCCAGGCTTTCTTTCCTTATTGTGTGGAAAAATCACATTGGTTTGCCTGTGTTGTTGACTTTGGGAAAAGGACGAACTTCATACTCGAATCCAACTTGCCCAAGCGCTCTGATGTCAGACGTCAATTTTTAGTTGAAAATGTATGATTTTATATGCTTATATGCCATCATGGTCTTCAGTTAAAGAAGAAGTGTTGTTATCATAACTTGGAGTAATATTGGCATTTATTTTTGAATAGCCGAGAGTTTATTCAACGAGTGTTAAAGAAGATGTGATGTTAAAGAAGAAGTGCCAGCATAGCGGGTCCAGTTGCGACTTGCTCTTGGTAGACACCATAATAAGTCGTAACAGTCCAGAGATTCAACTACTGGACTATTGGAATTTCTACTAGGCTATTCATCATTCGATTACTGAATTGTGTCGTAGAGAGTATCATCATGCATATTGTAGTTAAGTTCTAGCTATTTAAAGAATTCATTGGAAGATAATGACTGAACTACTAGACTTTCTTGTTTTTGTATAGCTATTGCTTGCTTTGGTGATCATCGCAAGAGACTCTTCGAGATACAAAAGGTTGTTGGAGATAAAAACTTCTTAGTGGGAGGTTGTGAATGTGCCTCGACAAAAGAACGGGTACCATACATGCTTAAATTATATACGACACATTTTAATTTGTTTGATGGAAACAAACGATATTAAAATTTTGAACAAATTTCATTCTTTTATAAGGTATGCTTCTGGAGTCTATTTGTTAAAGTGGCTAGAAAACTTGTGCGATCAAAAATCATGGATCGATAAGAGTTGTTACGAGGTAACGACGTCTAAACTAAGTTATATTGGTTGAACATTATTTAGTGTAGATACCCGTATCCGTCGATATTGGAATTTATAGAGAATCCGACAAACACCCGATGATGATAGGACACATGTATTCTTTAGTTGTCATTGTCATTATTTGGGTTCGTTTTACGATGTAGAATGAGCGTTGTCGACGGAGTATTTTATTAATTTAAATGATATTTAAATTAAAGCTTTTTTAAGGTAAATTCATTTTATTTTATTTTGAATTTATTTTCTCAAGTTTATTTTATTGAAAATAAAATAAATATTTGATTTGAAAAATCATTTTATGAGTGTATTTGATTTGAAAAATCATTTATTTTAATGTGTTATTTGATTTGAAAAATCGATTTAAAAATCGAAAAAAAAACTCGATTATAGCTCGGTTTTTGGAGCTCGATTATAGCTCGGTTTTTGAGCCCGTTTTCTTTACGAGTTAGCACGAATCTCGAGTACACTAACCAACCTAAGCCTCTACCCATCCAACCCCAGTTCGAACCCCCTTAACCACGGCCCAAATCCCGTCCCAAACACTCCCCAACAGCTCGCATAAAACACGAGCAGCCCCCTGTTTTACGTGCCAAATCCCGAGCCCAAAACCCGCTCCAAATACCACCAAAACCCATGCCCATTAACCCTAACCCATACCCTAGTATCCTACCAATATTACCTTAGCTTAACTACCAAGAAAACCCCTCACAAAGCCTCTCAAGCCCTCACAAAAGCTGCTGGACAGCAGCTATGTGCAAACCGAGCCCGTCTGCCTCTCCCCTCTAAAACCCTACCTTAACTCCTTATAAATACCCACCCTTTACCGTACATTCATTCCTCTAAGTTCTCCACACATCCTACCGTCACTCACAAGCTTTAAACCCCAGAAACAAACCCTAATTGCCTCTCAAAAACCATCGACAAAACCGACTTACAAACTGAGAATCAGTTTGTGTGTCCTCTTGGAAACCCTTCGTTCTCCCTTCAAACCTCCATCAAAATTCGAGTTTCTTGTTCCAAATTAACCATATAACATCCATCTACACATTAGACAAAGATTTACGAGCCAAATTGCCCTTGAGAGTACACGAATTCCCTCGAAAAACAGAGTGTTATACACTCTGTTTTCGCGGCTTTTCCCTGTCTGTCCAGTTCTGTGTGTGCTCGTTTTTCGTGCCCAATAACTCAAAATGAGCAGGTGTTGTTTTAATATCTCTGTTCTCCTCTCTTTCTAGTTTTCAAAACATCTTTTAAATCGAATTTTCACCGTGAAACGAGAGAGAAATCGCAGTTTGAAAGTTGCTGTCCAGATTTGCAAAAAACGTGTTGTTTGCTTTGTTTCTTCGTCGACGACGGCCTCTCGAGATAAAATCTACCATCGATTACGACCCAAGACGGTGTCAACGATACATGTAGGTTGAGGGTGCATCAAATCCTCCTCTTTCTCCCTTTTATTTCGTTATTTATGTTTGTTTTTTTTATAGTTTGTTTTTATTTTGTTTATCGTTTGTTTTCGTTAACTATGAAACTAGTTTAGTCCGAGTATGAGTTAAAGTACCACCATGAACACCCGCGTTGACTTGAGATGGGAAAGAAATCCGCTACATCAGTCGGTCGTATCCCCCGTCTCATTTACATATCCTCGTGTTCAAGGTAGGGCATTAATGAAACAAATTCTAACTTCGCTTTTCGCTTTTGACCTCTCTCTTGTTTCGTTTATTTCGACCTACCCAAGGACCATTCACATGTTGGTTCGACCTCTGATTGTTAACCTATAACTCATTTAGATGACATTAGATCAATTTAATAACCTAATTAGACATATTAGGGTACATCGACATAGCTTTAAAAATCAACTGACGATTCTGTAACTTAAACTGAATGCATCTCTCTCTTTCACCTAATTTCTCGCTAGTATAAGAGTGCGTGATTAGCACCGTCTTATTAACACTCGATGAGTTAAATTAATTAGCGAACTTGACCTAATTGGACCCCTTTAGTCCGTGTAGAATATACGTTTGCAAGGCATCTTTTCAATCGATCAACGTCGTTTCTAACTTGTTTTCTAGCCCGCTTTCGAACTTGTTTCGCAATCAATTGATCTAACTAATGAACCTGACCTAGGACCTAGGGTTGGACGTGGCTTTAGGCCGTGAGGCTTGGCCGTGTCCTTTGGTCTTTCTTGCTTCGTTTTTTTATGCATCGTTTGTTCTTTATTGTTTTGTCGCTTGTAATTTGTCGTTTGTTCATCGAGTTGTATTTTTTTCAAGTTAGCTTTCTTTTATCGAGTCAAAACCTCTTCCAAAAACCTTAGTCTTGTTTGGTTAGATGGTTGTGCCCCAATGCATGTAAGGGCGTAGTAAATCGCATGTTGTTTAAAGCAACATGGCCCGGTTTATGCTAATGCATGCTTTGGTGCCTAGCCCTATGTCTAATTCGATGAGATTAAGTGAAAGCACACATTACGAGGAGTGACCCAAGGCCGTGAGTCATGTAAGCCGTGGGCCACCCCTTTGTGTACGTTTTCCTAGGCCGAATGGCCGTGTAATGCGTCATGTACGGTTTTGTGTATAGCGTTGTATTTTAGATCGATTTGTATCTTTAATTTATCGTTGTGTCGGCATGAAATGCCTGGGTTGTAATAGGATAGATCCCAACGGCTCCCCCATTCCCCCTAAGCCTTGTTTATTTCGTTTATATGTTGTTAGATCAATCAACCCACATGCTAAATTACAACTTTGACAAAGTTAGTTTAGTTGCATCTAAATCGACATAGAAACTTCACATGTTAGGGTTTTGAAAACGATGTTTGCATATCATATATCGTAGTAGCTATGACCTTGTTTGAAATCCGATACTTGACTTAGTAGAGGCCGTTATTGACGGGCGGGGTTAGGTGTCCTTATGGGCTTCCTAACACGTACCCTCACCCCTTACTCAAGATCTATGGTCTGTGGATCCGTCTAAATACCATTGGATTACGAGAGTCATTCAAATCGAGTGATATAGGGTACAAGTCTTTATCTTTAATCACTCGTAGTCGATTGGCTTTATGCTTTTCGATGAAAGGTGTAAAGTTGACTTGAACGGTTCCAAGTTCCCAAAAAACTTGGTGGCGACTCTAATTTGTCTTAATTCGATTCGAAAGAACCTCGATTCGATTATGCCTAGTGTGGATCCCGCGGACGCAGTTCCCGAGGGCCTTGTCCACATTTAGCATATTTTATTTCAAGACTGTCAATATTTGTTGTCAAATTTATATGTAGGATTTGGATGAATATAGTGAGAGTATTATTGCACAACTTATCAAATGGGAGCAAAACAAGAGAAAGGTAAATATCAATTTTACGTAACAATATTCCTACCCCCCCCCCCCTCCCCTCCTTTTTGTAGGTTTATGACTAGGTGTTATTTTCTAGACACTTGAGTTGTGTGATTAGCAAAGGGAGTGGCAGAAAACCTAATCCTACATTCCAAACACCGAGCGTTGCATTGTTTTACCATTTTTGTGATTTGGAAAAAACATGTTATGAGGACATCCCTTTTGTAATAATCTAATTCTGAGTACATATTAGATTTTGTAATATGTAAGTCATGTAATACATAAAGTCATGTTTCTGGACTAATTCGGAGTACATATTAGATTCTGGAAAAAACATGTCATGAGGCAGCCTCACTCTTAATGTCTTAATAAGGTCTCCTTAGCTAAGCACTCTTGTCCTTTATATTTCAAAATTGAACAATGAAAGGGTCGTAAGAAAATTTCTCTAACTTCATACATGCATTAAAAAAACGTTCTATGTGCATAAAATAACAATGTGCATGCATAAAATATGTACAGTGGATGTGTCCAGCGTCAAATCTTAAAGTAATTAAATAAACAAAATTAAATGAACTTTTAAAATGTTGAGTTTAATTTAGATTTTGAAATTTTAGTATTAGCTTCGATGGTTGGGGCTATGGTAGCAAAGAAGGATGTAGTGGTGGATCACATTTCTCGGGCTTCGTAATAGTTGTCTTATATATGCATTAGAAAACGTTCTATGTGCATGAAATAACCATGTGCATGCATGAAATAACCATGTACGATATTGATTATTACAAATTTTAAATTACTGATTTTCCTCCTAAATATGACAAACACGACTTGATAAACAAAAACTCAGAACTGGAGTCAAAAGTGAGCTAAAATTACCAGACTAGCATGCTGTTCGGAAGGGCCCAAATTGAAATAAGCCCACATCAATTAATCACATTTAAATGTTGGGCTATTCTCATTTTTTATCACATAAAGTTCTCTCTCTCTCTCTCTCTCTCTCTCTCTCTCTCTCTCTCTCTCTCTCTCTCTCTCTCTCTCTCTCTCTCTCTCTCTCTCTCTCTCTCTATATATATATATATATATATATATATATATATATATATATATAGAGAGAGAGAGAGAGAGAGAGAGAGATTGGATTTGGTGATTTTGGTTCTTATGGTGAGTTGTGAGTTGTGGCCTTGGGGAAATCTTAGCCACTAGATTATATTAGAGATGAGTGGCCAAGATCAAATCTTACATGTCATATAAAACCATTGTCATTTACTTATTTTCTCTTTTTTCTAATGTTACTTTTTTTTTTACTTTAATTTTTCGGTTTTTTCCCATGGTACCCTCGAACTTTGGCAGATTACACATGGTACCCTTCGTTTTAAGTTTCTACACATGGTACCCTTGTATTTACCTTTTTCTTTCCCAAAATACCCTTTAGCAAAATTCCGTTATAACCCCGTTACTCATTTGACTTGTAAACCTTTTTTTGTTGTTTAAGAGACTAATCTCTCATAAGCTAATAGTCTAATACACAAATCATTATTAATAAACCAACTTTAACACCTAAATCCCCAAACCACCCATTATTATCATCTTCTTCAAAATCACCCTAAAATACCTCCACTTTCACCCACCACCATATCAACCACCACCACCACCACCACCTAAACTTTTCTCTCACCATCATCATCTTCTTAACTGCAATCCATCCACCTTCCCCAAAAACCACTCTCTAACTCAGCCACCTCGATGCAAAATCGGCATTAACCACCCAACACAACTCCGACACCGAAATTTCTTGAAGATTTAGAACTTGTAACTCATAAATTTCACTTACACCAACTTAAAAGCTACAAATATCCATTTTCGTGAATTTTGATTTAATCCTCAACATAAATCTTCAATATTACAAGAAAACATTGCAAGTTTCATCAGATCGTTCGATAAAATGGGTATCAACGAATAGAACATGATGTAATCTTGTGCTCTTGCCTTGTGTTTTGTACAAAAAATTAGTTCCAGTGAAAAAAATTCCAGAAACTTTCTGTTTCTGATTGATGGAATTTGTTGTTGTTGTTGTTGTTGTTTTGCGAGAAAGACATTTGTTGGTGTCGGATTTGCTTGGGGTTCGTCGGCATCAGATTTGCGTCGAGGTGATAGAGTTAGCGGGTGATTTTTTGGGGAGGTCGTGTGATTGCAGTTAAAAGGATGATGATGGTGGTTGTTATGGTGGTGAGGGAAAGTGGAAGCTAATTGGGGTGATTTTGAAGAAGATGATAATAATGGGTGGTTTGGTGATTTAGGTATTAAAGTTAGTTTATTAATAAGGATTTGTGTATTAGATAATGAGAGGTTAGTATATTAAACAACAAAAAAAGGGTTACAAGTCAGATAAGTAACGGAGTTATAACGGAATATTGCAAAAGGGTATTTTGGGAAAAAAATGGTAAATACAAGGGTATCATATGTAGAAACTTAAAATGAGGGGTACCATGTGTAATCTGTCAAAGTTCGAGGGTACCATGGGAAATTTCCGTTAATTTTTTTTTCTCTTTTTTTTACCTCGTGTTATTATGCTTTTTTTACCACTTTGATTTTTGTTTTCTTTTATGTTTTTCTTTTTTACTCATTATGTTACCTTTTTTCTTTTTCTTTTTGTACCGGATTTTTTTTACTTGAAATTTTTTTTACTCTTATTTTTTTTACCTCGTGTTATTATGCTATTATTGTGCCTTTTTTTACCTGGATTTTTTTTACGACTTTGATTTTTTTTCTCTTTTTTTTTCCCCACATGTTATTGTCTTTGTTATTGTTATTCCATTTGTTATTGTGATGTTATTCCGCTGTTACTTTGATTTTTTTTACGACTTTGATCTTTTCTCTCTTTTTTTTTTACCATATGTTATTGTGGTGTTATTGTTATTCCGCTGTTATTGTGATGTTATTCTGCTGTTATTGTGAATTTTTTTACGCCTTTAATTTTTTTTTCTTTTTTTTACCACGTGTTATTGTGCTGTTATTCTACTATTATTCTGGTGTTATTGTGATGTTATTCCGGTGTCACTTTGATTTTTTTTACGACTTTGATTTTTTTACCACTTGTTATTGTGCTGTTATTCTACTATTATTCTGCTGTTATTGTGATGTTATTCCGGTGTCACTTTCATTTTTTTTACTCTTTTTTCTACCACATGTTATTGTGCTGTTATTCTACTGTTATTCTCGAATTCAGGATTGTTCAGTTCTCGAATTGTTGATCAAGGTCGAAAACAAAGTGACAAAGAAAAAAAATATAAACTTACGCCACAAAGTGGAACTGATGCAATGCCAGCATGAGGTCCTCCCAGCGAGACATAATTCTTAACCTGTTTGGAGCATAGACCATAATCTTTAAATGTACCAAGGACAAAAGTGCTTATGACCATAATATTTAATATTCGAGGCCTTTATTCTTACCGGTGGTCCTCCTTCATAGAACTCGATAACTCCTCGTCCAATCAAATTTCCCTACAATAATATAATAGAAGTTTCAAAACACGTAAACAGAACGAAGAACCTTTGGACATAACGTAACATTAGACACAACTAATTGACCAAATGACCTCGCAATAGCATTAGTAGGAGATCTAAGCACAAAACAGTTACCTGGGACAGACCAACCATATTGTAACCTTCACTTAATTCTTTCATCTGCTTCACCTGTTCACGAGGATCGGTCCACAAAACAGTTACCTAATCTGAAATCATTCATTCTGCCACCATTCACCATCACCACAAATCACCATGGCTGCCTGGAATCGAGCTTATAGAAATCCCTAGCGTATCGCCAGACGAATTCGCGGTGTTTCTGTCGCACGTCCTCCATCAGCAGCTAGTAATGATCTCTGTAACACTTCGCGAGTCTACTGAGTCGACTCGCTCGCCGCTTCATTAGTTCCTTCCGAGTCAGGTACTCGGATTTTTTGTGGGATGAGTCGTCGTTGTCTGACTCGGTGATTGATGAGGGGCCGGCCCCGGCGTTGGGTTCCATTCGCTGAGTTAACTCGTTCGAATGAGTGAGTTAGTTGGAATTGATTGGGCGAACGAGTCGTTTCGAGGAGAGAGAAAATCAAGAAAGGAAGCGTTCCGGTATTCTGGGCATTTGGGGATTTATAATTCAAGCTGTTGGCATTTGATTTTTTTTATTTTCCTTTTTATTTTTTTTTTCTTATGTGTTATTTGATCTCAGCCCTTGGTTTCTTTTGATCTAATGGCTGAGATTTTCCAAACTCACAACTCACCGTAAGAACCAAACTCACGAGATCCCGCCACTATATATATATATATATATATATATATATATATATATATATATATATGGTGATGTTGGGTCAATTCGTTGTTAAGCACATGAACTAGATAATGTAGTAACAAGTTCAAACAAACATTCATGAAATGGTCTCAGGTTGTCAATTTAAATTTTACAGGCAAGTGATTCAATTATTCACATTTAAGTGTTCGGCTATTCTCATTTTATCTTTTTAATTACCAAATTTTGGGAGAACTTATAGCGAGAATAGAGCCAACAATCGTGTCAACCAATGTTAAAGTTAGCAAACCCAGAAATGCTCTTTGAAGTTTCAACACTTGCTCTCGCAATGAACATAATAAATTAATCGCATTTTTCAGGTTTCCTTAATTGCCTTATATGTGCACTAATTAGTGTTATATGTGCATGAAATAAGTTTGTACATGGACGATATAATGATGCCTGGAAAACTCACGTTTTACATTCTTTAAATCCAATATAACATTTTGGACTTCCGTGCTCAGGTCATCAATTCGAAAATCTACAATCTGGAGTAGTCCAAAAAATCAGAGAACTCACTTTACATTCTTTAAATCCAGGAAAAAAATAAGTGGTGTTTGCAAAATAAGAAGTAATTTACATTGATCATAATCTGGACAAGTCCAAAATCTATCAAATAAAAAGTCAAAACACTATCAAATTCTTCAATAATGCTACTGTCAAATGCTTCACATATGCTTCTCAAATGATAATTCTTCAAAAATGCTACAAAAATGCTCCAAAAATTCTTCACAATCCACTGCAATGCTGCACAAGTCCAAACAGTGTCACATAAAACAAATGACGTAGCATTCATATTACTTTCTCAAGTTGTCAGAAATCAAATTCCTCAGTTTCTGGTTCTGATCTGCTTCGCATCATAAGTCCAAGCAACTCCTCGCCTCACACTTCAATCCTCATAGATAAGAAACCAAATGTCAGCAAGGCTAAAAATTAGAGGGAAAACATATACTAATAATAGAAATTCGCGCTAATAGGAGAAAACTTAGTCTACTAATCATCGGTGGTCCTTTTGCCACAATTCCTACTATCGTGGTTCGCCATCTCCTGACAAGCCTTACATCTTCTTAGTGGTTTCTTGCTGACTTCCCCAGCTTTTTCTCTTTGCGAGATCAGTCTTTTCCCCTAGCCTTTGTTTTTGCATTGTCTTGGAGGACAAACTTTAATTTCACTAGGGACACTTGTTCCTAAAAGAATCCCAATTTCAGCACTCTTGTCCTTTTTCTGCCCAATACCACTATTACCACTATCATGAGTGACACTTGTTCCTATAATAACCCTTTCCTTGAACCCACGTAAAATGTCCAGCAACTCATCACAATACACAGGAGTCCGTTCAACTAGTGACACACAAGTGAACAATTCCGACCACAATTCACTGATTTTGTTTTATTTATGTACATGCACTGCCCTGCAATCAGCAAGCAACTACCCATCAGAACTGAAGATTGGCCGGCAGGTTGCTAGTTTGCTCCACCTACCAAGTAGATATTCACTTGAAACTTTCTTAAATCCCCGATCTTTAAGGACACACAGAACATGTCGACATAGTATTCCGTGTCTTTCAAACTTCTTGCAACTGCATACCAGTTTCACTTCATCCATCTTAAAACCAACCACATACGTTTTGTTTCATTCTTGATTTATGATGTCTATGTAGTCAATTGCATAGTTATCATCTTTTTTTTATCCTTAACCCCACATGAAAAGCAAGCAGCTTTTAATTCATCTTGAAACTCGTAAAAGATTTTGGACGTGTAAGTATTTGTTGCGTGTTTTTTGAGAGCAAGAGGAGTCGATAACGAGGGAGAAGAGTTTTTTTTATTGTGCAATGAGTTTAGATTGGGTCCATCATTGCGCATCCATTGCACTCTCAATTCACATCCAAAACTCAACTAGGGTTAGATTAGGATTAGAGAAGTTGCTAAAAAGGTGGTTTTCTGATTCAGACCTTGAGGTAGTTTTCATCAAACCTCCTAAAAATAGGTCACGAAAGTATGCCGGAACCCACATATGCCTAATGCCATATTTTTCCTTAAGCCATTCATTCTCAGACAACCCATGAGATTCAACTATTGTTGTCCACCTTTCCTCAAATTCATGTGGTTCCATATCTGCATCGCAATCACATGATTTTAGCTCCTTCAGAAACTCGGTTTCTTTACATATTGAAGGCCGTAATTTCTTAGGCAATTTCTTCAATATGTGCCACATACAATACCTATGTTGGACCTTATATTTCCAATCTAATTTCAGTCCTTCTTCTATCCCCGCATCTTCATCAGTTATCAGACAAACTGGATGACTACCCTCCATGGGATCTAAGAACTTATTAAACAACCAGGCAAATGACTCTTTGCTTTCATTAATTGAGGCTGTCGCACACCTAATCAAAGATAAATACCCTAGACACAAATTAATGTATAATAGGGATAGAACACAAGGAGACGGGAGTTTCTATATAAGTTGTTATGAGGTGAATTCTATCAAGGTCGGTTAATGATTGGTTTGGTTGGGTTTATGAAACAATAATAATAAAGGGAGAGTCTAGGGAGGTCGAGTCACACAATGAAATTATGTAAATGCTCAAGTTAAACATAGGAGTTGATAAAATTGTTAATTGTTTAGGCTTAAAGACAACCACCTATCGGCCTTATTGTCAACCATGGGTAGGGTCCTAGAGAACTCTCGTTATGTCAAGGTCGTCCTACTAACACATGTTTAGTCTAATTCAATTTCGTGCCTCTTGACTTATAAAAGTGAATTAACAAATTTAATCTAAGATAGTGATCATTTATCAAAGACTAACAATACAATGCAAACATGTGAAAGAAACAATGAAATGATATTATAACATCCTAGTACAGCAATTACAAGAACTTCTTGTGCTTGGCTTCCCTTATTCCCTAGACAAAGTAAACTAATCTTGCATAATGTAAACTAAACTAATGATGAATGATAAAGTAAACATGATAACTAATTGATAATGGAAATGACAAGGGAGATAAAAGAACAATACATGAAATAAAATTACCTTAACAATTGGAAATGAAACTTGGAATTGAAGAACAAATGCTTGAATGGAAATTATAATATAATATTGAAATGCTAAAGGAAATGTAAATAACATAAAAGAAATCTAACCTACATTCTATTCTAAAACTAAGACTAAAAAATATATGAAAGTGTGTGGAAAGAGGTGTAAGAAGTGTATCAGAAGTTTGTTTTAGGTCCCGGATCAACACCCTTTATATAGGACCAAGGGAATAACGGAAATAAGGTAAAACGAGGGAACCCTGATCTGGGCCACCCCACCCCGATCGGGGTCGTGGCTTTCTCATTATTTCTCTTAATTCTATCTTAAATTTGCACTTAATGTTGATGCGGAATTCGATGCTTATGTCTTTGTGCGTCCGTCTAAGGTATCTTATGCATCCTTTGGCATCCAATGTATGCTCTTATGATGGCCTTTTACTTGGACTACATTTCATTATTTGCTATGGATGTGGGGATTTGAATGTAATCCACAGGTTGAAAATCGTTTGGATTCGCCACCAAATTTAAGGAAATTTGGGAACCATTTTGGAAAACGAGATTTGAGTTCGTTGTTGAATGTACGTGGTGGGTTGTTCGTTAATAAAACCTTCCCAGGAGGTCACCCATCCTGAGACTACTCCCAGTCAAGCACGCTTAACTTTGGAGTTCTTTCGCATGGATGACCATAAAAGAAAGTGCACTTTGTTGATATGAGTTGTACTTCCAATCCCTTTAAGCACTAGTCATTTAAGCCTATCACTGGACCTTTTCAATTACCGTGGGGTGTTACAGCAAACCACCATTTTAAACAAATCATGTGATCTTGGTTTCTAATCGTTTAATGCATCTAATCTAGTGATTTAGCATGTGAGGTTGATTTGAACTTCTAACAAGCATTCACAAACATGGCTTAGCTGGGAGTGGGGGAGCCGTTGGGGAGCTAAAATATTACAACCCAGACGATTCTCGTCGACTCGATTCACAAACAATTGAATTAAAGATACAACTCGATCTAAATACAATTGCTAAAACATGACACTTGACACACGACACAAACTAGCCTACTTAGGCCTTGAAATTTGTGCCATATGGTGAGGCCACTGCTCACATGGACTTCGTCCTTGGCCTCATCATCGTTTTGCGCACTCGCTTCGATTTAATTGATTAAATACTCTAATTTAACCAACTAGCCTACTTAGGCCTTGAAATTCGTGCCATATGGTGAGGCCACGGCTGACATGGACTTCGTCCTTGGCATCATCATCATTTTGCGCACTCGCTTCGATTTAATTGATTAAATACTTCAATTTAACGAACTAAAACAAAGGTTTTGTAAAATCATTTTGACTGAAAATAAAGGACTAACTTAACACATATTTAATGTACAAATTACTATGCTTGAAATGAATTACAATAATTACAACGATTAAATTACAATAACAATTGAAATAAAACCGCAATAATTAAATAAACGGAAATAAAACCGAACCAAAGTGGCACGAAGGCCGAGACAAAAGACGGCCTAACAAACAGTCTAAGGGGAGGTCCATATTGACTATTCTAGTCATCGAGTATCATGAATCGGATGCTAAGCATGCACGATTCAACTAGCGAGAAATCGTCATAAGTTGAGATGAATTCATTAAATTCTTTAAAGAAATTCATTTAAATCGTCTTATGTTGGGTTTTGTATGACCTATGAATGTCGAATTCATTTAACATGCTTTCTTCATATTAATTTGGCCAAGTTACAATTTAACAACGATAAATGATACAAATAAACATACATGTATCATAAATCAAATAAAGCAAATCTAACATGTGAACTAATCTTAACAATTTCATAATTAAAACTAGAACAAATCATTAAACATGTGAATTAAACAAATTACTTCGTAATTAAAATTTAAACAAATGCAAATCATGTGAAAAAGAAATAAACTAACTAAAATTTCATTTTAATCAATTTAAAACATGTTATTGTTATACAATTAACAAATTATATCATTTTATAATTTAAACATGATAATTATTCTAACTAACATGTTATCGTCATAAATTGAAAACAAACATGATTAACATACTATTGTTCTAACAGCAATTAAACCATCATTAACATCATAATTACGAAACATTAACTAATGAAACGATAATTAACGAACGATGCAAAAACGAAATAAAAAGGCCATAAGGCCGTGACAAACACGGGCAAAAAGAGAAGGAAAGAGACGGGATTTTGTGCACCCTCAACTTACATGTAAAGTTGGACAGCACTCGGGATACCGTATGCAAGTGTTGCTTAGAAGGCGCGTCTTCGATGATTGTAAAACAAATATCGAAACAATTTATCAAAATCAATTTCGAAAACAAAAACAATTTCTCGCGTAAAAGGCACTTCCTGCAGCGATTTTCAAATGAAGATTGTGACTTCGTTTCTTACTCAAATTTAAATCCGAAAGATGTTTTGGAATCCTTAGACTCCAAAGATTCAAACTTTAGCAAAAAAAAGGTAAAAACGGTTAAAACATAACTCAAAACGAACGAGAACAGGTGCTATCCAGAACGCGAGAGAACACGAATAAGAGAGAAAATCGATGCTTTAATGTTCGTCTAATCTCTTGTGTGAACTTTTTGCTTTTTTTCTGGGTATGAGAGGAGTTTAGGGTTGCTTTTTTACGTGAGAAAGGAAGGCAATTGCTAGGGTTTTGAGAACTCTCAAAACCGTGTTGTTTTGTCCCTCTTTTCGGTGTGTGTGGTGTTTGTTTATATAGAAAACGGGATTGGGGTGCTAGGGTTAGGTTTTTTGGCTGCTTAGGAGTTGGCTTGTGGAAGGGGTAAGAGAGTTTGGTCGAAATATGGAAGGTGGAAGGATAAATTTCGGTTTTGGAGGATATGGAAGGAGATTATGTTTCGGTTTTGTGGAGATTGTGTGAGCTGGTCGGGATAGGGGAAATATACTCTCTTACTTGGGGAATAAGTATGAGAAACGAGGGAAGGGAATGGTTGGGATGGGATGGGGCTCGAAAAGGGACTCGGGAAGGCCCTGTTTTGACGCGGCAAAACAGGGCATGAATGCGGGTTGTGGTTGCGGGTTTGGGTGCGGGTTTTAGTGTGGGTTAGGTTGGAATAGATGTTGGGTTAGTGGGCTAGGTGGTGGTATTGTCTAGGCTGGGTTGGGTGGTGGTTTGGGTGTCGGATTGGGGCTCGAAAAACAAGGGAGGGGGTTGGTTGGGTGTCGAGTTTGGGGAAGAAAAAGGTGGGGGAAGGGAAGGTGGTATGGGGGTTCGAACCCGGGACCATGAGGGATGGGGTGTACTAAAGCTATGCCTTAAAACTCGTGCTTAAAACCGTTCAAAAATCGAGTTTAGAACCGTCTCAAAAAACCTCGTTTAAAACCGCTTTAAAATCTAATTTTTCAAATTAAATAAAGCGATAAAACACGAAACTGTCAAATATCTCATTTTAAATAAATATAAAATAAAAACTTTGAAAAATAATTTATTTTTTGAATAAATTATAAAAGCTTTAAATTTCAAATAAACTCGAAAATATGAAAACCGATGACATAAATTTCATTTATTTTGAAATAATTTAAATCTCATTTAAATTATAAAACCGTCAAATAACGCTTGTCCTGCATCACAAAACGAAATCCGCTAACGAGCGATGTAAGTAAACATGTGTCCTATCATCATCGGGTGTTTTTTTGGGATTTCTGTAAATTCCAATATCGACGGATACCGGTATCTACAGAGCCCCCACTTTGACTGATGCTTGGACAAGGCGAAAGTCAAAGTATAAACCAGGTCCCTCTCGACCTGAGCATTCCGCGGGTCGTTTAGAGTCCATTAGACTTGCGTATGTAAGCTCGCCAGCCATAAGAAGAGATCATACCTGAAACTTTGCATATATGATGGGTTGAGCCTTATCCTTAGGCGCCTATGTATCCGTTGTGATGGAATCAAAACCGCATCGTAGTTCGGCATACTTTAGCCTTAGTATTCTGCAGTCTCGGCCCAAAACGGAGCTTTCCGAAAGGAGGTTGCCGTCATACTTTGGAGATACTTCTCCCATGATGTCTATACTCTTCGAGTTGCATGTGCATTAGGCCACTTGAGCCGCGATTATTTATCATTAGTGCCCAATATCTGAGCAACGTTGTTGTAATATCACTGGTTGCATTCCGCTGGGCAATATTTTCATCTTATTAACCGGACACGGATTACTTTATTTAGGGGAGACTTCTCCGTTAATCATTATGGCGGTCTCTAGAGCTTGAAAGCGACAGAGCCCCCAGTTGCATTGGGTCTAAAGTTTTTGACTTTAGGGCGCCTAGCTGAAGCGTACCTGCTAAAACTTGGACATATATCATAACAGAAATCACATGATGCTATCCCGAACTTTCGGAAATCATAGCTAAAACATGGATGGGCTCGAGGCCCAAACTAAAACATTGAATTGGGTTTCTGACCCGATTTGCATGTGAAAATGGGTTTCGCCCGGGACTGACATTTCATTTTGAAAATGGGCTTCGCCCGGAATCATTTCATTTTGAATATGGGCTTCGCCCAGAGCTAAAGTTTCACTTTAAAAATGGGATTCGCCCGGAATCAATATTTCATTTGAAGATGGGCCACGCCCAGAACATTGAAAATGAGCTTCGCCCAGAACATTTCATTTTGAACTTTCGAAATTTCATAGGAAAAAACGATGAGTAGACATGTTTCGAGTTTCTGACTCGGGGATTAACCCGTAAATAAAAAGGGCAAGACATAACCCATAAAATATAAAAAAAATCCATAAGCGTGTATGGGTTTTTTAATCCTAGCATGGACTCGCTGGGGATAAAAAATGTAGATTGGTCATTCTGGCCTGCGAAACACAAATAAAGTCCGCGACAACGAACTTTGGTGCAACAAGCGATAAAGGGTGATGAGGGAGCCCGGAGGCCCGCGCCCCAAGGCCCACGGCCATGTTACTTGGGCGGCAAGCAAGGGTTTCCTAAAACCCTTGTTAAAACTCGCCCCTTATTTTTCCTATATAAGTAGATTATAATAGGAGGTAAACCATAACTTCTTATTCTTTTCTTCATAAAATATTCTTGTTAAACATGAATTCTCTTCAAAAAGCCATGATATCTTGGGCCTCCGATTTCAAAGGATTGGAATCTCAAATACTTGTTGATACGGGATTGAAACAACTAATCCCGCTGAGCCAGGTCTTGCGAGAAATCTTTTTTCTTGATGAGTGCTTAAAATTTTGGGACCCTACCCATTATGTTTTTGGCTTTCCAGAAGGACTGATTTTTCCCTTTCCAGAAGAAATTGCCATTCTAGGAGGTTGGAAGATTGAGTAACTCCTGTTATTCCCGACATTCAGAGGGGATGTGCTAACAAGTATCGTGACTTCCTTGGTTTGTCACGTGATGAGGTGCGTGCCTTTGTTGATGGGAAACGAGTGAACTTACTCGCCATTCCTCATAAATTTGGGCGTGCTGACGACCCATTGATTCCTACAGCGTTTCATCGCAGGGCTTTTGGATTGATCATGCTTCATCTTTATGCTTTTGAAGGGCTTATTGAGGTACCAACTTGTTACGGTAAAGCGAAGAACAGATGGAGCAACATAAGAGCCTGGCTTGGCTCATTCTTGCTGAAATCATTGTTGGGTTAGATGCTCGGAAGGCCAACCTAATTCTTGCTTATACTGGATCAACCCGTCTTTTACAAGTATGTCATTTCCGCTGTTCTCTTTTTTTTTTACAGCGTTTATTTTTGGGACCCTACCTATCATGTTTTTGGCTTTCCATAAGGAGAGATTTTTCCCTTTCCAGAAGAAATTGCCATTCTAGGAGGTTGGAAGATTGAGTAACTCCTGTTATTCCCGACATTCAGAGGGGATGTGCTAACAAGTATCGTGACTTCCTTGGTTTGTCACGTGATGAGGCGCGTGCCTTTGTTGATGGGAAACGAGTGAACTTACTCGCCATTCCTCAGAAATTTGGGCGTGCTGACGACCCATTGATTCCTACGGCGTTCCGTCGCAGGGCTTTTGGATTGATCATGCTTCATCTTTGTGCTTTTGAAGGGCTTATTGAGGTACCAACTTGTTACGGTAAAGCGAAGAACAGATGGAGCAACATAAGAGCCTGGCTTGGCTCATTCTTGCTGAAATCATTGTTGGGTTAGATGCTCGGAAGGCCAACCCAATTCTTGCTTATACTGGATCAACCCGTCTTCTACAGGTATGTCATTTCCGCTGTTCTCTTTTTTTTTTTCCAACGTTTTTTTTTTCTTTCTTTTTTTTTTCGTTTTTTCTTTTTTTTTTTCTTCTTTTTCTTCGGTTTTTTCTTTCTCTTTTTTTTTTTCTTTTTCCCACCTCTTTTCTTTTTAGTGGGTTTGACATCATTTCCTATAGTCTAATTTGTTTTCTTGGCCCTTTTTCACAGATCTGGCTATGTGAGAGACTCGAGTTGATTGATCCATCGAAGGTTCCGGGTATATATGAGGTGAGAAGCTTCACTTTTCACCACCGTCAGTTTTCTACTGGGAAGAAGGAGCCTTTTGTAACACCTCCTCATACCAAGGTACCTTACCAGGACTACCCCAGCATGAAAGGCTGTTACCATCTCGTTTGCCCGAGGTTAGTACATATCAAAAGCAACAGTCCTAAACACATTTATTAAGATACGGTAAAGTATTAAAAGTTATAATGTTCTAAAATCCAATAATGTAAATCCAAATGCTATCAATTACAAAACAAATGCTAAGACTCATGATGGTGATACTAAATCTGACGTGACGACTCTCCCATGACCGCCCCAAGCTCACCAAAAGCATTACCTGTCACAGCCTGCTCACCATCCCCGAATGGATCACCGCAGATTTTACAAAACAACAACGGGGTCAGTACTGCTCAACCAAAACAAGACAAGGCACAAGTAACCAGCTGATCATCCTCCATCCTCAGTCTCCCGATCCCACACAGTAACCGACTACACACCGAAGTGTGTAGCTCTGCCAGACTACCCATCACAAGAGGTAGTCCACACCGCAAGTGGGGAACCGCAGCCAATCCCCACCAAAATTCCGCTCATCAACGAGCGATAACCCTGTCCCTTAATGTGCACATCCCCTCCCGTGACGGGTTCCACGGAGGGCGAACTAGAGCGTGAAGCCACTCCCGCAAGTGACTCCACCACAACCCTCACAACACCATCAAAATCACCACTATCACACTAACACTCCGATGATCAGCAGAGAACAGTAAAACACACTACAAAAACATCTTAATTCAAATAACAGTAACTGAGTAGGGAAACCCTACCTTAACAACAACAGCAGTGAAGAGAATCAAGTAACTAGAATGGCTCCTCTACAAAGTCTTCGCCTAAACAATAATCACATAACACAATTACTAATTGCAAAACCCCATTTCCCCCAGTTAATGATTAAAGACAAACCCTACAATAATCACCAACAAACATGGGGATAAAGACTTACCGACGGAAGAATGAAGGATTGAATACGATTGCTATGATTGTCCACATACACAGAGGAGAGATTCGGAGTGATTAGAGCGTCATACGTTGATTAGGTTTTGTAAATAATGTTTAAAAACTTATTATCGAAATTATATAACGCCCTAATTACTCCCGAATCAAACCGCTGAAATATTACTCGCCAGACCGGATACTCGGTCGAGTATAGAGTATACTCGGCCGAGTATCCTCTACTCGTTCTAGTATTCAGTATACTCGGCCGAGTGTTCCTCAGCAGTAGCGAAACAGACTACACAACCCACACTACTCGACCGAGTAGGCCATACTCGGTCCAGTACTAGGCTATAAAATCCGTAGTATTACAGTCTTCCCCTCTTAAAAAGTACTTCGTCCCCGAAGTTCACACTCTACCCAAAAAAAACACAACAAAACGACCTCCCGACACAACATACTAACAATATACTAGCACAAAATATCACAATCCCGACTAGCCCAACTCAAACTAAGACAAAAACACACATGCGACCATCTCCTACCCCCCTAGAAAGACAACGGTTACGTCCCTGTAACCAACCATACCTGATAAAAAAGGTTAGGAAAACGCTCTCGCATAGCCTCCTCTGGTTCCCATGTAGCTTCTTCCATGTTGTGATTGGACCAAAGTACCTTGAGTAAAACGGTCTCACCATTCTTTGTCTTGTGTACTTTGCGGTCTAGGATCTCCTTAGGAATCTCAGCATAGGACAAGGACTCATCAAGCTCGATATTCTCAACCTCAAGTACATGTGACGGGTCACTCACATACTTCCGGAGCTGTGAAACATGAAAGACATTGTGGACTCTATCCAAAGCTGGTGGCAAAGCTAACCTGTAGGCTACCTCGCCTATGCGATCTAAAATCTCATAAGGACCTATAAACTTCTGGCTTAACTTGCCTTTCTTTCCAAATCTCATCACTCCTCGCATAGGTGACACTTTCAAAAGGACCTTGTCACCTACTGCGAACTCTATGTCTCTGCGGTGCAAGTCGGCATAACTCTTCTGACGATCTTGAGCTTCTCTCATCTTTTGACGCAGTAACCGAACTTGCTTAACCATATCCTGCACCAGCTGTGGTCCTAAAACCACTGCCTCTGAACTGTCCTCCCAATAAATTGGACTTCGGTACTTCCGACCATACAAAGCCTCAAAAGGTGCCATCCCGATACTGGTATGATAGCCGTTGTTGTACGAAAACTCGATCAGATCAAGCCTGTCCTCCCAGCTTCCCCTAAACTCCATGGCACATGCTCTCAATATGTCCTCCAAGGTCTTGATAGTCCTCTCAGTCTGACCATCGATTGCAGGATGAAAAGCGGTGCTCATCTTCAAGGTAGTACCCATCAATTCCTGCAGTTCTTGCCAAAACTTGGATATAAACCTCGCATCACGATCCAACACTGTATCCTTAGGTATACCATGTAATCGAACCACATGTCTCCTATAACCTAAGGCCAGTTGCATCTTGGACCAAGTATCCTTCATAGGAACAAAATGAGCTGACTTTGTCAATCGATCAACAATTACCCAGATCATGTTATTACCTTGCTGTGACCTAGGTAACCCAACCACAAAGTCCATAGAAATCGACTCCCACTTCCACTCAGGTACCTCCAAGGATTGAATCTTACCTTGTGGTCTCCGCTGCTCACTATCTTAAGAGAAAAAACAATTGCACCCAGTTCTAGATCATGAGTAGGGTAGTTCTCCTCATATGGCTTCAGCTATCTCGAAGCATACGCTATAACCTTCCCTTCCTTCATCAACACACAACCTAGACCATTCTTTGAAGCATCGGTATATACTTCAAAGTTGTCACATCCCTCTGGCAAAGCTAGAATAGGAGTTGTGGTGAAACGCTCCTTTAAGGTCTGGAACGCCGTCTCATAAGTCTCATCCCAAACAAATCTGGTCTCTTTCCTCATCAAAGCAGTCATAGGCCGTGCTATGGTGGAAAAGTCTTTCACGCACCTCCTGTAGTAGCCAGCGAGGCCCAAGAAACTCCGAACCTCAGCAACACTCTTCGGTGATTCCCACTAGGTCACAGCCTCAATCTTGCTAGGATCCACGGATACTCCTTTCTTAGATATGATATGACCCAGAAAAGCCACCTCTTCTAACCAGAACTCACACTTTGATAACTTGGGATAAATCTGGTTCTCTCTTAGAGTCTGCAAAACGATCCTTAGGTGCTCCTCATGTTCCTCCTTAGTCTTAGAGTAGACTAAGATGTCGTCAATGAAGACAACCACGATCTTATCCAAAAACGGACTGAAAATCCGATTCATCCAATCCATGAAAGATGCTGGTGCATTGGTCAAACCAAAAGGCATTACCACATACTCATAGTGGCCATAACAGGACCGGAAAGCTGTCTTTGGAATATCCTCATCAGCTATCCTCAACTGGTGATAACTCGGCCTCAAATCGATCTTAGAGAACACACCTGCTCTACTCAGCTGATCAAACAAGTCATCAATCCTAGGCATAGGATACTTGTTCTTCACTATGACACGGTTAAGCTCCCTGTAGTCGATACACAGCCTCATACTCCCATCTTTCTTCTTTACAAACAAAACTGGAGCTCCCCAAGGTGACACACTTGGCCGGATATATCCCTTATCTAACAGTTCATGTAACTGTTTCTTCAACTCAGCTAGTTCCTTAGGTGCCATACGATATGGTGCCTTAGATATAGGGCCTGTTCCCGGTTTAAGCTCCACGTTGAAGTCAACATCTCTCTTTGGCGCAACTCCGGTATCTCTTCAGGAAAAAATCATCAAACTCTCCCACCACAGGTATATCAGCATTTGTCTATGGCTCTAATCGACGATCTCTCACTTGACAAAGAATCAAAGGACACTTCTTCCTAAAGCATGACTTTATGTTCATTACTGCTATAAACTTACACTTAGGATTCACAACAAACCCCTTATAAGACACCCTTATACCCTTGGGACCCCTTAAAGACACTTTCTTTTGCCGACAATCTATCTTGGCATCATACTTACCCAACCAATTCATCCCGACAATCACTCCTCAAACCCGTCCATAGGAAACTCTAGCAGGTCTACCGGTAAATATACCCCTCCAACCAACATAGACACTCCCTTATACAACTTAACACATAACACTGACTCCCTAGAAGGTATAAACACATTGTCCTTTACCAGCTCAAACTCCCCCAAGCCCATAGACAAAGCATGACTTCTAGACACAAAAGAATGTATTGCCCCCGAGTCAAACAAAACAAAAGACGGTACATTATGAACAAGAAAGGTACCGGTAACTACATGTGCATCGTTCTGAGCTTCTTGCTTATCCATCATGAAGAGCTTCCCGCTGCTTTTCTGGCCTCCCACTTGAAGCGAAGCATTAGAAGTACTCCGCTTGGCTGCCGCATCCTGGGTGACACTGTTGTTCGGGCGCTGATATGATCCTCCACTGTTGCGGTTAAAACCGCCATTGTTGCTGTGTCCACCACGGTTACCCCATGATCCACCATGCCGATTACTAGCAAAGCTCTGACTCGGACCCTGTGAGAAGTTCCCCTGAAAAGTTCCCAAGCCAAATCCCGTCATGGCACTCGTGCAGTCTCGCCTCTTGTGGCCTATGCCACCACAGTTATAGCATGACAGGTTGGAGTTGTCACTCACACTGCAACCACCACCTCTACCTCATCCTTAAGATCCTTCAGAGAAACCAGCCCCACCAGAAAAAGCCTTGGCTTGGTTGAAGTTGCCCTTCTTGTTACCCGATTGATTATCCTTCATCCCCAGTCTCCCGATCTCACACAGTAACCGACTATACACCAAAGTGTGTAGCCCTACCAGACTACCCATCACAACAGGTAGTTCACGCCGCCAGTGGGGGACCGCAGCCAATCTCCACCAAAATCCCGCTCATCAACGAGCGATAACCCTGTCCCTTAATATGCACATCCTCTCCCGTGATGGGTTCCACAGAGGGCGAACTAGGGCGTGAAGCCACTCCCGCAAGTGACTCCACCACAAACCTCACAACACCATCATAACCACCACCATCACACCAACACTCCGAAGATCAGCAAAGAACAGTAAAACACAATACAAACACATCTTAATTCAAATAACAGTAACTGAGTAGGGAAACCCTACCTTAACAACAACAGCAGTGAAGAGAATCAAGCAACTAGAACGACTCCTCTATGAAGTCTTTGCCTAAAAGATAATCACATAACACAATTACTAATTACAAAACCCCATTTCCCCCAATTCATGATTAAAGACAAACCCTAGAATAATCACCAACAAACACGGGGATAAAGAATTACCGACTGAAGAATGAAGGATTGAATATGATTGCTATGATTTTCCACACATACACAGAGGGGAGATTCGGAGTGATTAGAGCGCCGTACGTTGATTAGGTTTTGAAATAATGTTTAGAAACTGATTATCGAAATTATATAACGCCCTAATTACTCCCGAATTAAACCGCTGAAATATTACTCGCCAGACCGGATACTCAGTCGAGTATAGAGTATACTCGGCCGAGTATCCTCTAATCGGTCGAGTATTCAGTATACTCGACAGAGTGTTCCTCGGCAGTAGCCAAACAAACTACACAACCCACACTACTCGACCGAGTAGGCCATACTCGATCGAGTACCAGCTTATAAAATTCGTAGTATTACACCTTTCTAGCGTCAGCGGCTTTCTGCCAATGTTGGGTTACATGTTAGATGGGCCTTACCTTGGCTCTGCCTTACTGCAGTTACTGGTTTATCTAAAACTGATAGAACCAGAGATCTCACTCTTTTGGGCTTGGAGTGGTCTACTCATATCTATCCGAACCGTGTTCTTTGACAAGTCGGTCATCAGCAACGGATTCCCGCCATTGAGCCTATTCATGGCCAAGTCAAGGAAGTGACTCTTGCGAGGCGCAACGCATGGTTTGAGTCTTGGACTCGGAGGACTGTTTGGCATATTTCTAAGCCGTTTGCCTCTAGTTCGGTGTCACCTTCTTATTTGTAGTGGACTATTGAGCCTTCTTTCAAGGTCCAAAGGGAACTTTACAAGGATAAAGGTGTTGACTTAAAATATCACAAGGAAGAGGCGAAAAACCGAGAATTATTTACTGGCCCGAAACAGAGACTAACTCGACTCCTAGGACTGACTCTTTGGTTTCAGATGTGTGAAAGAGGTTAGGTCCAAGGAATGAAAGTAGGTTGACACTTGTAGAAAGAGTTGGTCCTCGACCTAGTATGAAAGACAGATTGGTCCCTCGTGAGAAATTAATGATTCCTCCGAAGAAATGAGCCCGAGTGATGATGGGTGAGACTTCGTCTCGTTGTGATGGGGTGTGCGGCCCAGCTGAGGGTAGCAACGAGAAGTCTTCGACATTACTACCTACTATTACTCTTATTGTTTGTGCGCTTTCCTTTTTAGTTGTGTGTGTGATGGGCTTCTCCTGGAATAAAATATTGTGATGGGCTTCGCCCGGAATTTAGAATAAATAAAAAGTTATTATTTATTAGAAATCCCCAGTTTCTTCATCAAAAATTTCATTTTTGTTTTACATGTTTCGGTTGTACTCTTTACTAAGAGTTGCCTACATATCTGCTTTGCAACAGAATCAAACCGAGTCCGTAGTTCTCACATAAAATATTTCATGCAGTGTTGACTAACAAATCACAACTTATTCTAAAAACATTTGCAATTCAAAAATTATTTCATAACATTTGAGAATGAGGTCATCAAGGATAGTATTTCTTCAGCTAGTCCAAATTCTTAGGATCCGTGAAGTCATTCCCATCCAAATCTGTTAACCGAACAGCGCCTCATGACAAAATCTTCTTTACCAAATAAGGGCCTGCCCAATTTGGTTTAAACTTACCCCTCGGGTCAATAGATAACAAAGCTCTGACCGACTTGAGAACCTGATCACCCTCACTAATTCCCATTGTTTCACCTTTTTTTGTTGAAAGCTCTCTCTATCCTTTTCTGGTAGAGTTGGACATGGTACAATGCTTTCAAACGCCACTAATCGAGCATGACTAGTGAATCATATCTTGCTTGAACCCAATCTGCTTCAGGAACCTGGCTTTCTAGCAGGATTCTTAGGGATGGTACTTCCAGCTCAACTAGTTGAACAGCTTCTATTCCATATACCAAGTAATACGGGGTTGCACCCGTGTCTGTTCGAATTGAATTTTTATACCCCTATAATGCGAAGGGTATCTTCTCTGGCCACTCCCTATAACGACATCTTCCTCAAAATGACTGTTAACTGTTTTATCAGTAGCCTCTACCGCACCATTCGTCAGTGGTCGGTATGGTGATGACTTGTGATGTTTGATTTTATACATCTCAAGTATAACCGTGGTCTCAGCTTGGAAATGAGTTTCGTGGTCACTGATGAACTAATGTGGTACTCCGTACCGTCAAATGATGTCATTCTGAATGAACTTTGCTATTTGCTTCGCTTTTAGCACTTTGTAAGACTTAGCTTCTACCCACTTCGTGAAGTAGTCAATTGCAACAAGGATAAAACAATGCCCTCCAGTTCCTGATAGGTTTACTTTTCCAATGATGTCGATACCCCAGGTTGAAAATGGCCAGGGTGATGTCATGTTGTATAACATAAAAAGTTCCACATGCTGTACATTTGTGAATATCTGATAATTGTGATAGTACCTCACATACTTGCAATAATCAGTTTCCATCGTTGTCCAGTAGTAACCAAGCCTTATGATATTACGGACTAACAAATGGGCATTCATGTGTGGCCCACACTCACCATCATAGACTTCATCCATAACCTTTTTAGCTGTCGGTTTATCGATACATCGCAACAAAACAACTTGAGCCGTCTTCTTATACAATTGCCCATCATCGGTCTTAATGAATTGGGCGGATAACATTCACAGAGCGTGCTTCCCACGGGTGTCAAGGTCGGGAGGATAATCTCATGTTTCCTTGAATTTCAAAATGGTTGTGTACCAGGGTTCGGTTTCACCTTCCTCGACTTCATCAATTACATTCACATAGGCAGGTGACGATCTTCGTTCGACACATATTGGCATATTGTCTATGTGGTCGGGAATGTTGATCAAGGCATCTAGCTTGGACAACGCATCTGCAAACTGACTTTATTCTATCGGGAGGTGAACATATCGAATATCCTTGAAGTACTTTTCCAAGTCTTTGATTCTGGTTTGATATGAGGCCAAACTGTGGCTCTTAATTTTCCATAACCCACCCACTTGATTGATGAGAAGGGACGAGTCTCCAAGTACTAACAACTTCTTCACACCTAAGTCTAGAGCAATGCGTAAACCAAGCAAACATGCTTCATATTTAGCGGCGTTGTTTGTGACATTGAAATCCAGTTTGATGGACACGGGTACGTGTTCACCTGTTGGGAAGATGAAGAGAATTCCCACTCCATATCCCATATAGTTAGATTGTCCATCAAATACAAATCCCATACGCCATTCTCCATGTGAACTACTCCTTCGTCAGGAAATGACCAAGTGTAACCGACTTCTGTTTCTTCGATTGGATTGTCGGCGAGGAAATCGACAACCACCCTTCCCTTGATCACTTTCAAAGGTACATATTTGAGATCAAAATCTGATTACATGAGGGTCCATCTCGACATTCTTCCATTTAGCACTGGTTTTTCAAACAAGTACTTAATCGGATCCATTTTGGAGTAGACACTCACACTGTAGCTAAGCATGTAATGTCTTAATTTCTTCGTTGCCCAGACTAGGGCCAAACACGTCTTTTCAAGAGGGGTATACTTTACTTCATAGTCTAAGAACTTTTTACTGATGTAGTAAATATCTCTTTCTTCTTTGTCAACTGTTTGGGCTAACAAAGCCCTCATTGCTGTATCCGTGACGGTTAGATATAGTGATAACGGCAGCCCAGCTACTGGTGGGCTTAAAACTGGTGGAGAAGACAACACTTCCTTTATTTTATCGAACGCGGCTTGACAATGGTCATCCCACATAACGTGTTATCTGACCTTCAGTTTCTTGAAGATCGGCTCGCAAATTATCGTTAACTTCGCGACGAAACGGCTTATGTATTGAACTCTTCCCAGGAAACCTATAATTTCTTTCTCAGTCTCGGGATGGGGCATTTCCATAATGGCTTTGATCTTTGATGGGTCTACTTCGATGCCACGGTGGCTAACGGTATAACCCAACAGTTTTCCATAGGTGACCCTGAAAGCACACTTCTACGAATTCAGTCTCATGTTGTACTTTCGCAATCTTGGAAAGAATTTTTGTAGCGCCCCAAGATGAACACTACGTTCCTTTGACTTGACTATCATGTCATCGACATAAAATTTAACTTCTTTGTGCATTATATCGTGTAGCAACGTCATTGCTGTTCTCTGGTACGTTGCCCCGGCATTTATCAAACCGAAAGGCATTACTGTGTAACAATAGGTTCCCCATTGTGACGTAAATGTTATCTTATTCATATCTTCCTCGGCCATCTTAATCTGATTATAAGCGGCATATCCATCCATGAAGGACAGTAATGCATGATTTGAGGTAGTATCAACCAAGATATCGATGTGAGGTAATGGAAAGTCGTCCTTCGGACAAGCTTTGTTCAGATCCCGGAAGTCCACGCACACGTGAACCTTACCATCATTTTTCGGTACTGGGACTACATTGGCGACCTAATACGAATACTCTGACACCTTGATGAACCCGGCTTTGAGCTATTTATCTATTTCTTCCTTAACCTTTAAAGACCACTCCGAACGTATTCTACGTAGCTTCTGCTTTACTGGTTTGAACCCTGGTTTGATCGGAATACTATGCTCTGCAATTTCCCTATCAATTCCCGGCATGTCTTTGTAAGACCATGCGAAAACATCTTTGAACTCAACCAGAAGGTCAACGACGCCTTGTCTCTCTATGGGATCTAGGGTAGTTCCTATCTTAAGCTCCTACGGTTATAGGGTGGTTCCCACATTGATAGTTTCGGTATCTTCGATCACCGAGTTTTTTTGGTCATATTATTCTAACCCTTTAACCAATTATGGAGGTGGTTCTACATATAGGTCTCCCTGTAGCAGTCTCTAGAAGGACTTAGGGGTGAAGCAATTTTGATTATGATCTTGAGGGGAATCCCCAGGATCCTAGATAGGTTTTCCTGTAGTAGTCTTTAGAAGGACTTAGGGGTGAAGCAGTTTTGGTTATGATCTTGAGGCGAATCCCCAGGATCCTTGATAGGTCTCCCTGTAACAGTCTCTAGAAGGACTTAAGGGTGAAGCAGTGTTGGGTTAGTTGTTAGTTGACGAGTCTCGAGCTCTTGTTTTAGCTCTTTGACATTAGGTTTTGGTATTTTTGTGTTTTGTACTTGTTGATCCCGGAGTTTGGAGGGAAGAAACGTTGGTCATGGACTTTGGACTTGTTGGTCCTGGACTTGGTGTTTTGGACTGACTTGATGTTTTGGACTTGTCAGTCCGCGATTTGGTGTGTTGGACTCGTTGGTCCTGGGATTTGGACTTGTTGGTCCTGGACTTGGTATTTTGTACTCACTTGTCTGGAATTTTATGTGTTGGATGCTTTCTTTGGATTTTGGCCTTTTTGAGAAAAGGGTTTCAATCTTGATTTGTTTTGATTTTGGCTTGGGACTTGGCCTTGACGTTGGGTGAGTAGCCTTTGGCTTTGGCTTTGGCTTTGACTTTGGTTTTTGCTTTGACTTTGACTTTGGCTTTGGCCTTGAGTGAATTGCTTTTGGCTTTGATTTTTGCTTTGGCCTTGAGCTTTGGCGTTGGGTGAATGGATATTGGCTTGGGCCTTTGATTTTGGCCTTTCGCTTTGGCTTCGGGTGAATGGCTATTGGCTTGGGCCTTTGATTTTGGCCTTTCGCTTTGACTTTGGGTGGATGGCTATTGGCTTGGGCCTTTGATTTGGCCTTTCGCTTTGGCTTCGGGTGAATGGCTATTGGCTTGGGCCTTTGATTTTGGCCTTGGCTCTGGTTTTGATTTGGCTTTGGTTTTTAAGTTATTGGTTCTTTGCCGTCCTTCAATCGAGGCAGGTAAAGGTGCAGACGGGGATGTATATGTTGGTGAGAGGTTGATATTTGGTGGTAGGATGTTTTTGTGGGGAATGGGCTTGTCTTCCGTCATTGACCATGAGCAAGGAGAGGTTCTGGTTTGTTATCTAGGTTCATCGTAGGATCCCTTTGATAGAAGCTCGTTCCAAATTGGGTGCTAATGAAAGGTTTCTATTGCCAGACATGGAATAGTTAAAGAGAATGGACACGGAGTTTTGAGTCCTCTGTTTACTCGGTACGGAACATCACTCGAGTGTACTCACATTGAATTGGAACATGTTGTTTGTTTTAAATCAATTCTCAAATCAATTCTCGTTGTCAACGGGAAATGGTAAAGAGGAGAATATATGATAGTTGGAAATCGTGCTTTTATTTAGATAAATAAGAGGTTAACACAGGCTCGAGGAATATGTGTGACTCATGGGAACGGCCCCCAGTTTGTCACTTAGGAATAAAAGGACAGACACTAGGATAGATATGAGAGAGCCTAAGACTCGGACTCGGACTCAGACTCAATCGTAGATACGGAGTCCTAATCATCACTTTCCCCCTCGAAGCTCTCCTTCGCAGCATCCAGCGGCTTGAATGTATGGTCTTGAGCATTTACCCACTTGAGCACTTCGCTCTCGTTGTTGGGAATGATATGAGGACAATATTCTATGAGGCTTTCATCTCCTTGCCGAAAGAGATGTTCATGAGGGTTATTTTCATCACTTGGTTGGCATAGGGATGAAGCTATCAGTTCATGCTTGTCAACCATGTTTTGAATAGCATGTTTAAGTTTGAAGCATGTTTCAATGTCGTGACCTTTTCCTTGATGATAATGGCAATAGGCACTGCCGTCCCAGAAACGGGTTTTCCTGCATTCAAGCGGGTCCGGAGTGGGCCCGATTTGTTGTAGCTTCCCTTCAGCCATGAGCTTTTAAAGAGCTGCGGCATAGGTTGTGTTGAGTCTAGTGAATGTCCTTTGAGAACGTTCAACCTTGTTGTTTGACTTGAGACATCCAGAAAGATTGTCTTGACTGAGAGGTGCAATTATGATTTTGCCAGCTTCAATCATATCTTGAATGACATGCTTGAGTTTGAAACAAGTTTCGGTGTCATGGCCCTTGCCTTGATGATATTGGCAATAGGCATTATCATCCCAGAATCGGGATCTTTTGTGTTCAGGTTTATCCGGAGTCGGACCAATGGGTTGCAGCATTCCTTCTGAAGCAAGTATCTCCTTTTCGAAAATAGAGATTTTTAAAAAGATTCATTTGTCGTTTTATGGATGGCTTCCGAAGAGTATGGATCTTCAAAAGGTCGACCAGTTTAAAGGGTTGTCTTAGGTTTGTTTTCAAAAGACGGCTTGAGTTGAAATTACGACGGCTCTGAAAACAATGTCTTGTTTCCGAAGACTTTTTTTTAAAATTCCGAATCATGGATTTGGAAATCTAGAATTGAAGATTTTGGAATCGTCATCACAATAGCCATGAAAACGGTTAAATTTGTTTTCAAAGAATTTTAAATTGGGTTGAAAATTTGAAAACGGTTAAGTTTGTTTTCAAAGATTGAGTTTTGATTTGAAATCTGAAAACGGTTAAATTGGTTTTCAAAGATTTGATTCTGAATTGAAATTTGAAAACGGTTAAAGTTGTTTTCAAATGATTTGAAATTGGACTTGAAGTTTGAAAACGGTTAAATATGTTTTCAAAGATTTGAAATTTGAATTTGAAATTTGAAAACGGTTAAATTTGTTTTCAAATATTTGATTTTGAATTTGAAATTTGAAAACGGTTATATTTGTTTTCAAAGATTTGATTTTGAATTGAAATTTGAAAACGGTTAAATTTGTTTTTAAATGGTTTGAAATTGGAAATTATGCGGATTGAATTCGTCATTACGAAGGGTTAGAAAACCGTTTTAAACTTTGAAAGACGGTATGCAAATCGAAAATTGTGAGAATTGAAATCGTCATTACGACGGCTTAGAAAAGCCAAGTTTGATTTCGAAAACAAGATTTGAAATTTGGAAAGTTGCATGGGTTGAAATCGTCGTTACGACGGTTTGAAAAACGTTTTTGTTTGAAAACTGATTTCAAATTTTGAAAATTCGTGGGTACAATTCTTCAATACGACGGTGTAAAAAGGCTGTTTGAGAATGCAACGGTCGACGACAGACCGAGGTTTAAAATGGTCATTACGACGACGTAAAAAGGGCATTTGAAATGGTTATAAAAACCGGATTTTCAAATGGCCATTATAACGACATAAAAAGGTGTTTTGAAACGGTTGTAAAAAAATCCGAGTTTGAAAATCGTCATTAAGACGGTCTAAAATGGTGTGCAACGGTCGGCGAAAGACCGAGGTTTGAAACGGCCATTATAACGGCGCAAAATGTGTTTTTGAAACGGTTGTAGAAAACCGGTTTTGAAAGTCGTCATTCGTACGACATAAAAAGGGTTTGCAACGGTCGGCGAAAGACAGAGGTTTGAAATGGCCATTATAACGGCGCAAAAGGGTGTTTTGAAAGTTTGAAATGACACAGAAGGACTTATGATCACATAGCACATAAGCACTCACAGTTTCATTATATTATGCATTATGCTGACACGGGTTTTGGCTTAAGAGGGTGGGTTACACACTAAGCAATCAAACCCCGATTTACGAGAAGGATACCAATCCAAACAAAATCTATAAGGAGGGTGCCCTAGCCTCGTGCTCGAAGGTGATGAAAGCTCTTTGACGAAACAGAAATGTGTATCGTCAACGGTATGCTTGACTCTATCAGGATTCAAAACGCGGGGATGAGAAAACTCACGCCGACGAGACAAGCCAATTGGTCGAAAAGGGTTAGGTTGTGGGTCCGGACAAGGAACCCGACTTATGACCGTAATATCAATTAATTCACTTTAACCACAACCTCGTTCGAGTTTCACCTTTAAGGATCACAAAGACACAAGTGTCCTAGTTTTCCCCCAGCGGAGTCGCCAATCTGTGGACATGGGCCACAGGCGGGTCTGCAGGCAAGAGCCATCTACCGGTCCGTAGTCACGGGCCACCTGCAGGCCAAGCCAATCTGTGGACATACAATGGTCTTTTGAAAGCCACGCTCAGTGACGTAAAAAAGCTTTCGACCGGATCGCTTTAGATCGGTCGGTTACGTCTCGGTAAAGGTCTCAAAACGATGCAGAGATGTTCGGAGTCGCCACCAAGCATTTATGGGATGCTTGGAACCCATTTGAATCCACTTTATACCTAGGTCAACCAAGGCAAAACCATAGATGGCTGGCGAGCCTTATAATGCATATGGCTGGCGAGCCTTACAACGCATATGGTTGGCGAGCCTTTGTCCGCAAACAAGATACAACTCAAGGACGTATCCCGAAGATGCCTCGGGTACGACTCCTTATCACAGCTGGCGTGCCTTTGCACGCACACAAGATATGACTCAAGGACATATCCCAAAGATGCCTCAGGTATGACTCTTTTCAATGGCTGGCGAGCCTTAAAACGCACCGCCTTCAACACCGACTGGCGAGCCTTTGCACGCAAAAGATTCAAGGACGTATCCCGAAGATGCCTCAGGTATGACTCCTTGTATTGGCTGGCGAGCCTTTATACGTAGTCTAACGGACTTTAAATGACCCGCATCAGAAGTCGACAGACTCTAAAATGTTCCCGACGGTAGGTCCTTGACTAGAATCCCCGAGTCGCCTCGACGTCGCCCTTCCCGACGGCAGGTCCTTGGCTCAAAACCCTTTTGAGTCGCCTCGACGTCGCAATGGTCTTCAGGTTGTAATCTTCGATTGACCTGGAGATCATACTTTGACTTTCGCCCTGTCCAAGCCTCAGTCAAAGTGGGGGCTCTGTAGATACCCAGTATCTACACCTTCCAAAAACCACCTGATGATGATCGGACTATAACGTGTTTTTCATATGAGTGCGTGGATTGGCTATACATGAGATGGTTTAATGCACTACTCGGATATGAAAAATGATTTCAAAAGTTTTCTAACTTCATTTGCATTAAAATGACCCTACTTAGAGTCAAAATCGTCTTCGGACCCAAAACCGACTCAGAAATCCGCAACTCGAGTCAGCCTGAGTCAACCCGAGTCAAACCAAATCTCGAATGCCGAAAATAATGCCATAAAAGTCTTTATCAGGTCATTTACATTAAAATGACACTAATTAGAGTCAAAACTGACACCGGGCCAAAACCGACTCCAAATTCAAATCCCGACTCACACGGGTCAAACCCGAGTCAAGTACACAAATTACCTACCCCAAGTAACACCGAAATCATCTTATTAGATGCCCATATTGTTACACGACATCTTATATATAAACACCATATATCAAACCAACCAAACAAGGGATAGAGCAAAGGCCACGTCCAAATTGAAAAGGACAATACACCCATTTGTATCACAAGGTAGCTCGCGCCTAAAGCAGGTGTCTGCTTAGCCTCTAAGCAAACTCAACCGACCTACCTCCCCACAGTTCTCTATAAATACCACCCTTCATACACCAAAAAACTCACACGAGCGTCCGCCCCCTCACATCTCTCTTAAACTTCTGGACTCGACTTCCTAAGTCACAAAATCGACACGTGTTTACGACCTACCGATCGTAAACACAAGCCTTACACATTTTGTTTGGTACCGTCGCCGTGCATTCGACTGACCCAATTGACCAACTCAATTCATCAGTCAACATGTTTTTCAACAACATATTTTCAAAACAAAATCCTTTTTTAAGGCACTCTTTTAAACTTCTTTGATCGCGAGTAGTCACAACGAGAAAACCGTCTCTAAAGTCGTCTACGTCGCAAACATCAATACACGTAAGTTTGAGGATGTAAATATCTGATTTGTTTCATGTGTTTACTGTTTTTATGAGTTTATATGCATGAACAATGCTTGACACGATTCAAATATAGGTTAGACGAGCCAAAACCGAGTTTTGGCCCGAGACAGAAGCCCTTTGCTATGCAAAGAGGCTCGTGCCTCTTATAGGTCTCGGGTCAGACTCAAACGTGTTTGTTCTCGCCTTTCCTCTTTATTTCATTTCTTATTTGTAATTGGTTTTTACCATTTCAAATGTTCCAAATCATTTTTATAACAAACTTTTTAACCATAAATCATAATCATCCTTGGTTCCTTATACCATGACAGTTTATTCCGTGACTCGATGATATTATTGGTTAATTAGATTTTAATGGTATTTTAACACCCTTTTATTTTACTTAGCATCTTTCTCATTTATTTACATTTCCAAACATATTAGTCATAATCCAAAATCATCCTTGGTTCTTTATACCATGTCGGTTTAATCCGAGTACGATGATTAACTTGACTAATTACAAATAATTGAACTTAACATAATTAGTTCAAATCAAACATTTTCCTTTTACACATTTTATTATGCTTTTCAAACTTGCAAATCCGACAACGAGTATTACTAACATAATAGTAATTATTCCGAGGCATGCAAACAATACTTGCAAATCATTCATTACAAAATACGGTTTTTTCATAACCTTTTTAACAACTATAAGACACCCCTTGGGTCGACTCATGGCTTGCGCCCCAAGAGGTCGTCTGTTTTCATGTTTCAAAACCTGGACAGGCCCCATTCTCTCGCCAATAGGCTCGCGCCCCAATGGGGGTGCATGGCACTGTTCTGTCCCGTTTTAGTACTTGTCTAGGGCGATCCCGATTATGGTTAATCCAAATACATGACGGATCAGATTAACAAATTTATGTTCTTACACTTTATCCTTTAAACACACTTTTTCAAATAAATGGATCGTGTTAAGCACCATAACCCGAATTTGGTAAATGGATGTTTAATTTCCGTCTCACATGCTGATGCGAATTGGGCAGTGGAGTTTATATGATGTGAATGCGGAAGCAGAATTTATTGAATCGAACAGTGCTGATGACTGTCTGATTGTCGAAATTGATAAAAAGCATTTTTTATGTGTTTTTTTGATATTGTAAATGAAACAAGAAATAATAATAATATTTGTTTCGAATTATGTGAATAAATCGAACCAATGGGATATTTTCTTGAGCTAGACCTATAACTCAAACAATGGTGAACTATAATCAAGACCAATTGATTATAACTCGGGTTAATGCTTGAAACGCGTCAAACAATAACAAATTTGGATCGAAACGCGTCGAGCCGTCAAACAATTGCAACAACAACGTTCAAGTTCTTTTTTTTTTATCATTCAAGTGTGTCTTATTCATAAGCATCAAGGCATTATATAGCCTTCAAGTGAGCCGTCCAAACAGGCCAAGAAATGTGAAGAGTTGAGCAATCACTCTTCACTTGATTACCACAATTAAAACTCTAAGTTCAATGCACTAAATAAATATAAGATAAACTTAAGACTTTATTTTAACAAACTTAATCTAAAATGTAGAATAAAAATGTCATCTTGGACCGTCCTCTCCTTGGAATGCGTGACCAGCTAAGAAAATCAAAACTCGTTGTCGAATCATTGACTTGATCGCATCATCCGCCCTTTCTTCAAAAAGAATCGTCCCGATTCATGGACCTCTGATATGGGTTATCAAAAGTCGATCAACCCTCGAACTACCTCGCTCGAGTTTAACCTTTGAATTCCAATCGCAATCGGAAATTCAACCAACATCTTGACTTTGACATGCCTAAAGACTGTTTGGGACTTGAATTTTTTTATTTTTTTTTCTCACGGATGAACAGTAACTTTTTTTTTTGTAATTTTTTATTTTTTTTATCTCCGACACGCCTTGAATAACAAATTACTAGAAACTTGTTCCCGAGATGCAAAACCGATTAACCCTCGAACTACCTGTTCAAGTTTAACCTTTGAACTCCAATCGCAATCGGAAATTCAACTAAAAAGTTGGCTTTGACACGCCTAGGACTTTCTCGATTATGGAAAATCAAGAGCCGAAGCTCTGATACCACTTATGATGCGAATTGGGCAGCGGAGTTTATATGATGTGAATGCGGAAGCATAATTTATTGAATCGAACAGTGCTGATGACTATCTGATTGTCGAAATTGATAAAAAGCAATTTTTATGTGTTTTTTTGATATTGTAAATGAAACAAGAAATAAAGATATTTGTTTCGAATTATGTGAATAAATCGAACCAATGGGATATTTGCTTGAGCTAGAACTATAACTCAAACAATGGTGAACTATAATCAAGACCTATTGATTATAACTCGGGTTAATGCTTGAAACGCGTCAAACAATAACAAATTTGGATCGAAACGCGTCGAGCCGTCAAACAATTGCAACAGCAATGTTCAAGTTCTTTTTTTTATCATTCATGTGTGTCTTATTCATAAGCATCAAGGCATTATATAGCCTTCAAGTGAGCCGTCCAAACAGGCCAAGAAATGTGAAGAGTTGAGCAATCACTCTTCACTTGATTACCACAATTAAAACTCTAAGTTCAATGCACCAAATAAATATAAGATAAACTTAAGACTTTATTTTAACAAACTTAATCTGAAATGTAGAATAAAAACGTCATCTTGGACCGTCCTCTCCTTGGAATGCGTGACCAGCTAAGAAAATCAAAACTCGTTGTCGAATCATTGACTTGATCGCATCACATGCAAATTAATCTAAATCTAACTTTGACACCAATTTCTTGGTACATGCATAAACAACCGACTTAGGAAATCTTCACATGTTAGGTTAAGACATTTGGATGCGCATTCATGCATTTAAACCGTTTTATCAACTCTTGCACTTAAGCAACCACGATCGATCAGTAGAGGCCGCTAACGCGGGCGGGATTGGTTGTCCGATTAAAGGGCTTCCCAGTACGTACCCTCACCCCTTACTCAAAACATTTGGATAGTGGATGGTCTTATCCAGGGCGCACGAGAGTCATTTTAGGCATAGAATGCTAAAAGGGGGACGATTCCTTATCTTTAGTACCTATGTCAAACACCGCTTTTTACCTTGGTTGACTTAGGTATAAAGTTGATTCGAATGAGTTCCAAGCATCCCACAAATGATTGGTGGCGACTCCGAACATCTCTGCATCGCTTCGAGACCTTTAACGAGACGAAACCGACCGATCTAAAGCGATCCGGTCGAAAGCATTTTTACGTCACTGAGCGTGGCTTTAAAAAGACCACTGTATGTCCACAGATTGACTTGGCGTGCAGGTAACTCGTGACTACAGACCGGTAGGTGGCTCTTGCCGCAGACCGACCTGTGGCTCATGTGGCCCAGTGGAGTCGCCAATCTGTGGACATGAGCCACAGGCTGGTTTGTGGATTTGGGCCACCTACCGATCTGCGGTCACAGGGCACCAGCACGCCAAGCCAATATGTGGACATGCAGCGGTCTTTGAAAGCCACGCTCGACGGCGTAAAAATGCTTTCGACCAGATCGCTTTAGATCGGTCGGTTTCGTCTCGGTAAAGGTCTCGAAACGATTAGAGATGTTCGGAGTCGCCACCAAGCAATTATGGGATGCCTGGAACCCGTCCGAAATCCACATAATACCTCGGTCAAACGAAGCACAAAGCAGTGTTGTACATAGGTACTAAAGATAAGACTCGTCCCCCTTTTAGCATTCTATGCCTAAAATGACTCTCGTACACCCTGGATAAGGCCATCCACTATCCAAAGGTTTTGAGTAAGGGGTGAGGGTACGTATTAGGAAGCCCTTTAATCGGACACCCAATCCCGCCCGCATTAGCGGCCTCTACTGTTCGATCGTGGTTGTTTAAGTGCAAAAGTTGATAAAACGGTTTATATGCATGAATGCACATCCAAAAGTCTTAATCCTAACATGTGAATATTTCCTAAGTCGGTTTTTTATGCATGTACCAAGAAATTGGTGTCAAAGTTAGATTTAGATTGATTTGCATGTGAGACGGAAATTAAACATCCATTTACCAAATTCGGATTACGATGCTTAGCACGATTCCATTTATTTGAAAAAGTGTGTTGAATGACAAAGTGTAAAAATATAAACTTGTCAATCTGATCCGTCACATATTCGGGTTAACCGTAATCGGGATCGTCCTAGACAGGTGCTAAAATGAGACAGAACAGTGCCAAGCAGCCCCATTGGGGAGCGAGCCTATTGGCGAGGGAAGGGCTCTGCCCATTTTTGAAATATGAGAACAGACGGCCTCTTGGGGCGCGAGTCAGACGATGACCCAAGGGGCGTCTCCTGGTTGTTAAAAAGGTTGTTTAAAACCTTTTTTTGTGATTAATGATTTGCAATTATTATTTGCATGACTCGGAATAATTAATGTTATGTTAGTAATATTCGTTGTCGGATTTGCATGTTTGAAAAGCATAGTTTGGAAATAAAAATGTAAAGTGTTTGATTTGAACTAATTATGTTAAGTTCATTTATTTGTAATTAGTTAAGTTAATCATCGTACTCGGATTAAACCGACATGGTATAAAGAACCAAGGATGATTATGAATTATAACTAGTATATTTACAAATGTAAACAAATGAGAAAAATGCTAAATAAAGAAAAAGGGTGTTAAAATACCTATTAAAATGTAATTAACCAAATAATATAATCGAGTCACGGATTAAACCGTCATGGTATAAGGAACCAAGGATGATTATGATTTATGGTTAAAAAGTTTGTCATAAAAATGATTTGGAATATTTGAAATGGTAAAAACCGATTACAAATAAGAAATGAAATAAAGAGGAAAGGCGAGAACAAACACGTTTGAGTCTGACCCAAGACCCACAAGAGGCGCGAGCCTCTTTGCATAGGAAAGGGCTTCTGTCTCGGGCCAAAACTCGATTTTGGCTCGTCTAACCTATATTTGAATCGTGTCATGCATTGTTCATGCATATAAACTCATAAAAACAGTAAAGACATGAGATATTTACACCCTCAAACTTACGTGTATTGATGTTTGCGACGTAGACGACTTTAGAGACGGTTTTCTCATTGTGACTACTCGTGATCAAAAAAGTTTAAAAGAGTGCCTTAAAATAGGATTTAATTTTGAAAATATGTTGTTGAAAAACATGTTGATTGATGAATTTAGTTGGTCAAATGGGTCAGTCAAATGCACGGCGACGGTACCAAACAAAATGTGTAAGGCTTGTGTTTACGATCGGTAGGTCGTAAACACGTGTCGATTTAGTGACTTAGGAAGTCGAGTCTAGAAGTTTAAGAGAGAGGTGAGGGGGCGGACACTCGCGTGAGTTTTTTTGGTGTGTGAAGGGTGGCATTTATAAAGAAATGTGGGGAGATAGGTCGGTTGAGTTTTCTTAGAGGCGAAGCAGACACCTGCTTTAGGCGCGAGCTACCTTGTGATACAAATGGGTGTATTGTCCTTTTCAATTTGGACGTAGCCTTTGCTCTATCCATTGTTTGGTTGGTTTGATATGTGGTGTTTATATAAGATGTCGTGTAACAATATGGGCATCTAATAAAATGATTTTGGTGTTACTTGTGGTAGGTAATTTGTGTGCTTGACTCGGGTTTGACCCGTGTGAGTCAGGATTTGAATTTGGAGTCGGTTTTGGCCCGGTGTCAGTTTTGACTCTAATTAGGGTCATTTTAATGGAAATGACATGATAACGACATTCGTTGCATTATTTTCGACATTCGAGATTTGGTTTGATTCGGGTTGACTCAGGTTGACTCGAGTTGCGGGTTTCTGAGTCGGTTTTTGGGTCTGAAGACGATTTTAACTCTAATTAGGGTCATTTTAATGAAATGAAGTTAGAAAACTTTTGAAATTATTTTTCATATCCGAGTAGTGCATTAAACCGTCTCATGTATAGCCAATCCATGCACGCATATCAAAAACACGTTATAGTCCGATCATCATCGGGTGGTTTTTGGAAGGTGCAGATACTGGGTATCTACACTAGGACATCAAATCACCATGGATTATTATGGGTCATAGGTAGGGTCAAAGGTTAGTCTCAATTATCGGTCTATAGGGTAGTGAAAAGGTCCTCTCGGTCCGCTATTCGCCCTAGAATGCTTCTAGCGGGCTCTCGCAACTTACTAGGGCACTCTAATGTGTGTGACAGGTCTAACCCTTTCCAAGCTCTCTATCTTAGGTCGGGGTTTAACAATTCAATCTAACTAATTATGCGCATTAACTAACCAAATTGCAATTAAATGTCATAATTAACAACATAGACCAATTATATCGACCAATCTAATTACCAAATTAAGACCATCTCAATCCATGGCTCCCCTAAATCCTAGTAAAAAGGGATTTAGCTACTTATAACGAAATTAATAGCAACAATTGAAATAGACGATAAAGGGGAAGAATTCATAAGGTAAATAATTGAGAAATTAATTAACATAAATTAAAACCAATAATAATAAGGATAGAAAATGATAGTAATTAAGGGAGATGAACGAAAAAGGAAAAGAGGAATTGAAATTACCAAATAATCGAGTTTGAGCAATAGAGAAGAAGAGGGAAATTTTATAATAGATCTAAAGTTTTTAGAGAAGAGAAAGTAACGTAATTAAGTTTTTACAGTGGAATGAAAGATAACCTAATTAAAAGATTACAAGAAATTTTATAGCCCAAGCCAGAGAAAGGAAATAAAACCCAATAACTTAAGTGTTTAAAACAATCTTAGTCTATCAAAAAGACAGTTGAGGTCGACCGACTGAAACATAGGTCGACCGACATAAATCATGAAGTCGACCGACATAGCTGAGTATGTAGGACGACCAAAACTGCTTCAAGTCCCAAACAATTATTCCTGTGTTGATCAAAATAAGTGAAGGAAAGAGTTGGTCGAACGACTGAATGAGCAAGGTAGGACAACATGGCTATTATGTCGACCGATATGAACTATAAAGTCGTTCGACCAACAAGCGTCGCGCAATTTCTACAGCGCGCACTGAATTTTAAATGGCCGCCATTTATTCGTTATTTGATAAAATCGGGCGTTTTTGGTGGTGTTGGAAAGCTAAGAGAATAAGATTTCACCTCCAGTTGGAATCACTTGATTATTTGTTGTAGAACTCTAGTTATGGCTCTTCAAAGTAGGCACTAGTAATGTGAATCTCTTATTTTGCTCGATAAGCTTCCTTACTTCACTACGGACTCCAAGAGAATGATTTCCAAACTCCATTTATATTAAGACTAGGAACGGGAGCTCATCTTTCCTTTGTTGATAGGATTTGGCTTACATTTGCACATTTGGGCGAATAGCCTGTCCATTTCATAACAAGTACCCAAAGTAGCAAACGCAAGGGAATATAGCAATGAAATAGCATATAAAAAGCACAAAAATGTGCGCCAAAATAGATGAATAATCGCATTAAAAGGCACGCATGAATAAACTTCTAGGATGAATTAGAATTGTAGAAATCAAAAATTTGGGAGAAACCCTAAAAATCGAGTCAATCATTAAGCGATTTGAGAGTTAAAAATCGTTCCTTATATACTCAAAACCATAATCAAAGCAAGCCTTACTAATTTTAGCACATATAACATAAGATTTCAAGGACTTTAAAGTGAAAAATTCAGTTTCTAATCTACAAAAGCATACCAAACTTTGAAAGAAGAGGAGTTTAATCACCTTATCTTGAGTTGGAAAATCGATTCAATGCCAGGAAGAGCAAAGTGACGGATTGAAGAAGTAATTAACACAATTTCACCAAGGTTTTATCAAGAGAGAGTTTTGAAGAGAGTTTGAGTGAAAGAGAAAAATATTGTGTCGAAAATAATGAGGAAAATCAAGTTTATAATGTTTCGAAATCACCCGATAAAATCAGATAACTTCGGGTATCGATCGAGTACGTTGTACTCGGTTAAGTATCTCAGGTGCTCGGTCGAGTATCTATTTGGCAGATTCAAGCTTGCTTCTGTCTAACACGAACTCGACCGAGTAACCTTCGCACTCGTGGAGTACGGCCTACTCGGTCGAGTACCCATGTGTAGTCGATCGAGTTCCTAAAAGATCAACAAGTATCACTTATCTATAGCATCATCGTTCCCTCAAATGGGGGCATTTGAGGGGTATTTATAGGAAAATGATTGGTTGTGTGAGTTTTGAGCGACGTGGCCACCTGGGCTGCTCAAAGAGGCGCGAGCCACGTCGCGGGTCTTCGAGTTGTCCTGTCACTTTCACACAAGTTCAATCATGATTTGTTCTATCCTAGGATTTGTAGTCACATGTTTGGTAATTGACCATTCATGAATCCGGGAAATCTTAGTATAGAAGGTTTGAAATGGTTTGTTTTTTGTGGTTGACTCGGTTTGACTCGTTGTTGGAGTCGGGATTTGAATTTTTGAGTCGATTTTTGGTTCGGTGTCGGTTTTGATTCTAGTTAGTGTCATTGCTACCCCGTCGTCGTGCATTAAACACTCCAGGTACTTTTAAAAAGTTTTGAAATATTTTATTTTCGAAATCGTTTTAAGTTTTCCGACGTAAAGTTGTACACAAACTTTCGATCAAACGTCGCGATTCCAAAACATGTTGTAGTCCGATAATCATCGGGTGTTTGTTGGAGTCTTAGCAGATACTGGGTATCTACAGAGCCCCCACTTTGACTGAGGATTGGACAGGGCAAAAGTCAAAGTAGAGCCCCCAGGTTAATCGAAGATTACAACCTGGAGACCCAAATGACGTCGAGGCGGCTCAAAAGGATTCGGGCCAAGGACCTGCCGTCGGGAACAGTTTAGATTCTGTCAACTGTCCGTGCGGGTCGTTTAAAGTCCGTTTGACTATGTATAAAGGTTCGCCAACCATAAGAAGGAGTCATACCTGAGGCATCTTCGGATACGTCCTTGCGTGTTTGCGGACAAAGGCTCGCCAGCTGTGGTGCGTACATGAGGAGGGCTCGACAACCAAGATGCGTAGTAAGGCTCGCCAGCCATGGTGCGTATATGAGGAGGGCTCGCCAGCCGCGATGCGTAGTAAGGCTCGCCAGCCATGGTGCGTATATGAGGAGGGCTCGCCAGCCGCGATGTGTAGTAAGGCTCGCCAGCCATGGTTTGTATATGAGGAGGGCTCGCCAGCCGCGATGCGTAGTAAGGCTCGCCAGGCATGGTGCGGTCGGTTGATCGACCGTGAGAATAGCCGCGTCGGATGGGCTTGTTTTGAAAGTAGCGGACTCATGATGCCGCCGTGGAAATGGTGAATTTTGAATTTCACTATCAATGTTGTTGAAATGAGCGGGTCCCGCGAGGAAGAGCCCCCCTGTTGACATTTTGAAGGAATAGTGAATTTTGAATCTTCACTACTCATTTTTTGAATTTGAAGTGGCGGATTTAATCGCCGTTTGTTTGAATATTTTGAAGGAAATAACGAATTTTAAATTTCGCTATTACGTCTGAAGTGACAGTTTATGTGCCGCCGTTGACATGTGAAGGAAATAGTGAATTTGGAATCTTCACTATTACGTTTGAAGTGACGGTTTATGTGCCGCCGTTGACATGTGTGGTGAAAATAGTGGAATTTAATTTCCAACTATTATTTTGAAAATGACGGTTTTAATTGCCGTCGTTTGAAATTTGACGAAATAGTGAATTTGAATTTTCACTATTATTTTGAAAATTGACGGTTTTCATTGCCGTCGTTCAAATTTGAAGGAAAATAGTGAATTTGAATTTTCACTATTATTTTGAAAATTGACAGTTTTAATTGCCGTCGTTGAAATTTGACGAAATAGTGAATTTGAATTTTCACTATTATTTTGAAAATTGACGGTTTTAATTGCCATCGTTGAAATTTGAAGGAAAATAGTGAATTTGAATTTTCACTATTATTTTGAAAATTGACGGTTTTAATTGCTGTCGTTGAAATTTGACGAAATAGTGAATTTGAATTTTCACTATTATTTTGAAAATTGACGGTTTTAATTGTCGTCGTTGAAATTTGAAGGAAAATAGTGAATTTGAATTTTCACTATTTGCTTTTGTATTTGAAAAATGGCGGTTTTAATCGCCGTTTGTTTGGAATTTTGAAGTAAATTAGTGAATTTTGATTTCACTATTTGTTGTTGTATTTGAAAAATGACGGTCCTTAATGTCGTCATTGAAAATTTGAAGTTTGTTATGGGAAGTTGGGCGAAAGCCCAAAATTTCGCTGAAAGAGCAGGGAGCACCTCATTGAGACGTGAGCAACCTGGCGAGTCAACGGAGCTTCCCTATTTTTCTGTAAAAGACGCGAGGATGGTCCGCATATCAGTCTCATTTCGTCTTCAACCTTCGACACAAACAAACCAAAAAACCGCCATTGTTGGTCTTTAGCTTGCTTCCATTCGTGCCATTATCAACAATGTCATTTCAAAGTATGTATTTCCTCTTGAATCCATTTAAATTTGTTGGTCTTTTAGCTGAATTGAATTAGGGCGACAATTTTGCCCTAGAAAATCGATTTGGGCGTTTTTGATTGAGCCCATTTGATTGAAATTGATGATTGTATTAGGTTAGAAACCTGTTTAGGAGTATAAGGGTGCTTTTAGTTTGCATTTTGGTCCCCGTTCCCGCTCCCTATGCTCGAAAAACGTGAATGAGGTGGAGAAACCGTCTCATCTCACAATGCCAAGTTTATTTGCTCGGGAAGTGGGTCCCACTAGGTTGCATTGTAGTCGGGAAAGACCGTATTTGCCATTGTGGACCTTTGGTGGGTATTGCGGGCGAAATTGGAATTTTTGCCTTTTGTGACGGTCTTATGTCTGACGGAATAAGCGTCTGTTTGAGCTTGAATTGAGTCAGTTTGCCTTGAAATGGACCTTATTGGTAGTTTAGGTCGCTTTGAGGCGTGATAAAATCACATTGTCTCGTCGTGGTCGTATTTTGAATTTTTGACCGGTTTGCGCTCAAATTAGCGTTGAAATTGCCTTTTTGAGCCTGTAGAAAAATACCCCATTGTAGCGGGAATGTATTTTGATTTGTTGGCGGACCTTGTATGGGTCTTGGGGTGCCGTTTTTTTGTTGTGGTTGTTTTGACTCGTCTTTTGCTTGAAAAGAAGGGCGAGGTATTTTTTTTTTTTTGCGTTTTTTTGTAAATTGTTTTTGTTTGGCTGGGCCTGGGCGGGATTGCCCTTGTTTTGCTTTGCGGGTTTGTTTTGGATTTGTCCATTTTACGCCGTCGTACTGCCGAAATTTCGGCTGACATTCTTTGTTTGCAGGAGAGTGCTCGGGACAGGCTAGGTCCCATGCTGCGACCTTTGAGGAGCTGTTTGGGACGGGGTCGGTTAGTGCACCCGTCGTGGTAGTGGAGGACGCTTCCGAGGAGAAGGAGCCCCCTAAGGAGACTGTTGGGGCCGAGAGGGCCGTTGAGGAGCGTGAGGAGCCTGTTGTTGGGGCTACTGGTGTTGAGAGAGCTCAGACTGGGTCTGAGGCTGGTACCTCTGGGAGGAGGGTTTCTATGAGGAGGCGGACTCCTCGGCCGACCAGACGGACATTACGGAACGTCCCTTTGGTCGTCGAGATGCCTTCCATCCGTCACGTTGAGTCTCGTGGTCAGAAGAGATGGAGGGCGGAGACGGTTGAGTATGATGCAGACGTTGCGAGTTGGGAGGCTAGACGGCCTACAGCCCCGCGGGGGCTGAACCTGCGGGTCGCGCCTGCTTCGGCCGAGGGTTTTGACGGTAGCCAGTTGCTGCTTCGACTGGACAGACACATCTCCTACCGTGCTCAAGAGGACTTGGTGAGTCGTGTCACCTGATCAAACTTTCGTCACTTTTGAAGTATCAGACCTGGATAGGTGTTCTGACGTTGTTTGTTTCTTTTTTCAGGAGATCGGCACCATGAGGAATTTCTCGGGCTTCACTACCTGCCTGGGCTTTTACGACGTTCTCCGAGCCGGGACGAGGGCGTTGAAAGAGAGGTCGGCTTTTGGGCCGTTGGTGGCCGCTTGGCGGGATATTCACAGGTCTTCGATTAGGTCGAACCTGTGTCTGATCCGTGCCATGTTGGATCGGTACTGGGACACGACGTCGTCGTTCCACATGGAGTTCGGGGAGGTCGGCGTGACGTTAGAGGATTTTGCCTTGATATCTGGCTTCCCTTGTGGCGAGACACCTGTCGAGTTCACAGAGACACCGGAGAGGGTGTCTTCTCGAGTGGTTACTCATCTGATCGGTACTGTTTTGCTTGAGCCTTCCGACATTTTTCCGTAACTGATCGCGAGTTCGTATCTGAAAGACCACTTCAGAGGGAGAGTGGTGGGTGCTGCTCCGGCGCCGTTGGCGAGTCCAGAGACTGAGGCTAGAGTTGACGAGCAGGAGGTGCGGTTGTGGTTGTGGTACTTCTTGGGTGCCACGTACTTTGGCGACAAGGGTGAGCTCTTGTCGACCAAGGTACTTCATCTCCTTGCTGACCTTGACACTTTGGGTCAGTTTGACTGGGTTACGCCGGCCTTGGCGAGTTTCACCCGGTACTTGCACGCGGCGGTGCGTCCGGAGTCAGTGGGGGACAGTAGTGCCCCTGCTTTGGTTGGTTTCGGCCTCATCTTTGAGGTACGAGCTTTTTTTGTAGTTTTGAGTTTGATTTTGATTTTTATTTTTATTTTGACAATTTTTTGGAAAGATTGGCTGATTTGTGTTTGCTGTGTTTGATTACAGGCTTGGTTGTATGCTTACTTCGTCCCTCTGCGTCCGGGGACTGCAGGTGGTGTCTCTTCGACCTACCCTACCGTGAGGGGTTGGACGGTGGCTCGGAAGAAGTCGATTAAATCGACTTACGAGGACTGCAGGCGTCGTGTGAACGCCTTCGAGTTCCTGACTAAGTTGTTGTTCCTTACTCCTTCTCCTTTATAGAGATAGATAGAGATAGGATTACTAGGTAGCGTAGGAAGCCTCCAGTCGATTGAGTAGCTTTGTCTTGAATGCAGTTTGTCGGGTGGCCTTGGGAGCACTACAGGGAGGTGTCGGCTGCTGTCAGGGAGCGTCTGTGAACTCGCAGCTCCCAGCGCTTGTACTTGGAGACGGCGATCAAGCCGGTTTGATACTTGAGTGAGCGCTTAGCCCGTCAATGCCTTACTGATATCTTCGTGGTACCGGTCGACCCGCCTAGGGTATTGTTCCAGGAGTCGACCCCCAACGAGGTTGAGGAGCACCTTCACGGTCAGGGTGGTGAGGAGCTGTTGCTACGAGACATTGACTACGACACCTTCCGGTTGTCGAGGCTTGCCTAGTACCCGATCGAGGTATGTTTTCCTCTCTTGTTTTGTTTTCATTGTCTCCTTTGATAGGAGGGTTTGATACCTTTGATGCGGACCCGAATTGCAGGGGGTCGACGCGTTGATGAGGACTCAGCCCCCAGTTTTACCGGCGGAGACCACCTTTCAGGGACCGGGCGGTGAGGAGCTACAGCTGCACCTGCCAGAGCATGCGGTTGCTGAGGTGACCGATGTTGGCATGGAGTGGAGGTTGGTCGTTCTGAGGGTGAGTTTCTAACTTGAACATTTTTCCTCATTCGTGTTTTGCCTTGCATTGTATTGAAGGACCTTTTTGGCTGTAGGTGACGAACGTTAGTCATCAGGCTTTGTGGCGGATGGCTAACTGCTGGAGGGCGCTTGCTGGTGACCTGGCTGCGAGGGAGGCTCGGCTTTCTCAGGTACTTTTGTGTATTGTTTTTGTGTATTTTGTGTTGCATTTCGCGTTTTTAGATCTTGATGATCTGTATTGTGTTTTGCAGGGTACCGCGGATCCAGCGGAGCTTGCTCGGGTCCGTGCTAAGTTGGATACAGCCAGGTCGACGATCGAGGCCCAGGGGTTGGGGATCACCCATCGAGACCAGGAGCTGAGGCATCGTGAGGACGAGTTATGGAGCCGAGACGCGGAGATTGCTTCTCTCAGGGCTTAGCTGGCTGCAGCGTAGGAGCTTCATGTCGAGATGGAGCGCGAGACGCTGGTGAGTTCTCCGGAGAGGGAGTCTGAGCAGGTGGTAGTGTCTGCGTTGGCGGCGACTCCTCGCGAGACCGGGACTGGTCCGACGGGAGGCGCTAAGTAATTGTAGTAGCTTGTGCGTGTGTTGGACTCTTGTTTGTACATATTTAAATTTTGCGTGAGGCAGTTTGTATATATGTGTTTTTGGATTGTGGTTCATTTTGTGATTTTTTGGCTTTTTGTGTTGTGTTTCAGAGGATCGTTACCGGCTGTCAATTCCCCTTTTGCTTTGCATCAGTTCCTGCATCGTTAGTGTAGAAAACACGCAACAGGTAGCACGTATGCGTAAACGTAAACACGTAAAAAGCATTTGATTGAAAACAAAGATTAACCACAATGCCCCGAAGTGAAAAATTGAAATTTGAAATTTGAAATGAATTTTGAAAATTCCGCGACAAGTCATCACGTTTGGACTCCGAAAGGAATTGATTTGAAAATTTGAGCAATTAACTCGTGTCGTGAATTAAATTGTATCAAAATTATTGAAATTGATTTGTGACTCGAAAAATTCAAACTCAAACTGTCAGGGAAGAATTTTAGAAAAGATATTTACGAGTATATTTGATTTGGTTTTTGTGAGGTCAAGACTCGAATTTGTGAGCGCTTGAATTTTGAGGAAAACTGATGTCGTGTTATCAATTCTCGATTTTATTTTTGCTCCAAAATTGCGAAATTCCGAAAAAAAATTCGGAATTTCGACTGACATGGAAACGATCCGTCGCGGATCGGGGCAACTAGCCCTTCCTCCCTTAAAAAAAGAAAGAAAAATACGTATGTTTAAAGCTGCGTCATGGAAACCGTGTCGGATTTCGTAAAACGCGAAAACAAGAAAATGTGAGTGTGAGGAAACACAAAATGTCATGGATCATCGCGAATAGTTGCGAGCGTTCTGGCAGGAGGTTTGAGGTGTCAGGAGGAAAAACAACTTGAAAGAGACAAGTCAAAGTGGGAATCCTGGGAGAAGGGCTAAAGAGGCGCGAGTGGCCTGGCGATGGGAGCCAGCTCTCCCCTTTTTCTGAAAAATGCGCTGATTGTTTTTGCATAAATAGTGATGTTTACGCTTCATTTTTTTCATCATACGAAACACAAAAACATCTCTATCAACTTATTTGCATGGGAGTTGGTCAATTGTTGGTGCTCCGTCAAGTCAAGGTGCAATCCTCATTTCGCGAAGCATGTTCTCGGTTTTGGGATTCGAAACACCATGTTTTCGTTTTCCCGAAAGGTGAAGTTTGTCCTCTTGCCGAAGAAGTTGGAGCCATTGGTGGGTGGACGGGTTGTGTTCCGGTGCTTCCTCAGGCCCGGTTATGCTACAAGGAGAAATTCCGTTCAATGTTGGGCGTGTCGACAAGTCCAGTCAACTTCCTTCTTGCTCCGCATGGTGTGGACATGTTGGCTCTTATCAACATCTTTTCAAACCGATTAGACGCCAATGTTTATGAGGTGGCTAGGACAAGGGATCTTGCCTTTTGCCTTATCCATGTGTACCTCTTTGTTGATGCTTTAAAGAAGGAGGGGCCGAAATTCTATGGTAGCATGACCCTTGTTCATGTGGTTGAGCAAATGGAGCATGGTAGAGATCCATCATGGTTGGTGCTTGGCGAGATCATCCAAGCTTTGGACAAGGAAGGCTCTTGTTGAGAGGCTCCTTCATTTGGGTCCCCAAGGATCCTCCAAGTGTGGCTATTGGAGAGGCTAAGGTATGTAGAGCCTCCGGTTGATTCTTCTTCTTATTCCTTCCTTCACCTTACTAAGAGGAAGAAGTTGTACCCGGATAGCTTTGCTTCCACCGAGGCTTATTGGGTCGCAAGATTGGCGGAGGAGGGTGGTCCTCACATCCGTTGGGTGGTGCCATGGTGGCACTTGAGGTCCTTCACGGGGTTGCCCGCTTCGGGTGCTAGTCCTCGTTCTTTGGTGGTGGTGAGTTTGAAGGTTGCTTCCTTCATCTATCCCAAAAGGCTCATGAGGCAAATGGGGCATCAACAAAAGGTGCCCGCTCAAGATACCCTTGTCCAAGAGAATGTTTTCTGGAACTCCGAGATTGTGGAGGTCTTTGAAATATGGTGGGCCACTCAGCCGCTTTGGGAGGTACCAGACCTCGTTGCCACGACATGGGTGACTCCCGCTTATGTCAAGTGGTCAAGAGCTTCGTCCTTGGAAGAGAGGTCCAAATTCCGTAAGGACGAGGTTGTTGACTTGAAGTATCGAGAGGTTGGCAAGGCCAAACGTGCCTTCTTTGAGGATTATGTTGATGGAGCTAGCCCTGATGTGATGAGACCACCAAAGAGGAGAAGCTCGGGTCCCAAAAATGTGGTGGGTCGTGCATGGGCTCGTTTCGGGCCGACCATGGGGTCTTGCACTAGACCAGAGGCCGTTGCCGTTGTAGATCCATTGAGGATCCGTTCTGAAGAGGAAATCCATGCTAGGCGGGCCAACAAGAAGAACAAGGGGAAGATGTACCCCGAGGGAAAAGGCAAGGGTAGAATGGAAGAGTGAAGACCTCCATTACCCACTTTATTATTATGTTGTATTATTGTTGTGACTTTTTATTATGTTGTACTAGCTATGTTTTGTGTGTTTTGTGCTAGTTTTATTATGTGAGGTGTATTAGTCGACACCTTAGCTTTGACATGTTGTAGACTCGTCGAGCTTTATTTGTTGTTGGAATTATAATCCCTCCCATTATTAATTAAATAAGAGGATTGCTTGTGTCAAAAATTGTGAACGCTTGTTTCTTCCATCCATTTTGTAAAGGCAATTCGATTTGAATCGTCCTAAACGTTTGCACTTGGGAAAGTGGGATTTTTGGGAGGAAGGGAGAAAGGCTTATTTTTGGTATTTTTTGTGGGGAAAAGGGAATGTTGTTCCCTTTTCTTTTTTTTTTGATGGGGATGTTTTTTTGTATGTGGGTTTTTTTTTATTATGGGGATGGTTGTATCCTTCCTGTGTAGGAAAGGACTGCCTACGTATCCACCTGGAGAGGTGAAATCAAACCATGATCGTAGTTCTAAATGTTCTGTAAATTTGATTGGGTTTTGTGGTTGTATCCCTCATGCATAAGAGGGACTGCCTACGTATCCACCTGAAGAGGTGAAATCAAACCATGCTCGTAGTTCAGGGTGTTTTTGTGAATTTGTTTTAGTGCAAACTAGTTTAAGACCCATGCAAAATTACACGTGTATATAATTAAGGAAATTTCAGAAAAATTAATAAGAAGCTTGTAAAGAAGAGCACAAATCAACATTACTTTAAAGCACTTCTAAGGATTCCGTAATTAGTAAACCAACGAATCTTTATCCATGTGTTTAAAAATAATTATGAATAGCTTGTAGAAAGGAAAATAAACATTTTTACACATCGAGAAATTCTTTAAACAATCGCCGAAAATAATGAAATTAGTACCCTTAAACTAAAGTTCCAGATATTCCCACTTCATTACAAACATATTCAACGACATATAAAGGGTGGCCAGATATAGCTACTTGTTCGTGAACTTTTCCTTGCCATACCACAATGCGAGAACATTGTCTTGAAACTCTTCTCATAAATCATCATCCATAAGAGCATAACTGATAGCTTATACGATACCTCCTCCACAAGAAAACCTTTCGTCTTACACACATCATTCCTTTTCTTGAAAATGATCTTGTGATCTTGTGATTTTGAAGTCACTTGCTACCAATCATTTGATAGGTTCAATCGGTTTCACATTGACAACTTATCAAATAAAGCCATGGTTTAAGTAGCTCTCATCTTGGTGTTTGCCTCCATACCATAATGATTTAAATTGTATTCCTTAACTTATTTTAGGACCTCTTCCATTTCCACTACTGTTGTTAGGTGCCTCCTATCCTAAACAATAAGTCAAGAAAACAATAGTTATTCAAAATGTCCTCAAAAATTCCTAATGTAACATAACAACAAAATGATGGTAGTCGAGATGGAAAATTTAGTATAAAAGGAACATTTAATTTAAAAATAAATAAATTCAAATTCATTGAAATTTAGTAAAAATCTACTGCATATAATGAATTGAATTAAATTGAACATATATAGGATAGAATAAAAGGAAATGCTCGGTAGACGAATTGAAGTGTAACAAAAGGTCAAGATTAGCAATTAATAGAGAAATTCCCCCCCCCCCCCCAAACATAATACTTTCCTTTAATTTATTTGAGATTGATCTTATCGCGCATCTAAGAGAAAGGAAAAAAATCAATGTTCAAATCCAATAAAAGTAATAAACAATATTGTATCATTAATTTTTGTAAATTATTTCAATGACATAAGAATGAAAAAAAAATCGTGAAGAACTTACCGTGTGATTGGAATTAATGGCCAAACTTTACAATACCGGCGACTTGCTACATCTCTGCATGCTTCATATAATGATCATGTATACAAATGTCAAAAAACATGAAAATATCAATAATTACAAAGGAAAAAAATTATTCAAAAAATCGACTTTATGAGAAGTACGCAGAAAATTCTAACAACGTATGTAATTTTTTAGTACATAATCAAAGAAATTTAATTTAGACAAAAAAATTCAAATGATCGTAATGAACATTTTCCCCAAATCTAACAGCACCACGGATTAAAATTGTCGACGACAACTTATTTGAACAAATAGCAATCATATAGTGAGAAATTCTATATACACAAAAACTTGTTTAACTCCATCATATAGCGAGCAATTCCTTATAGACAACTTACTTGAACAAATAGCCTTCTAATCACCTAGTCTTCTAATTTTGTGTCTTTTTTAACTCCATCATATGGGGAGTAATTCATTGTTTGTTGAAGACCGTGGCAATAAGGCAAAGATAGATTGTTGTGTAGATTCAGTATTATCATTAGGGTTAGGCTAGTTAGAATTGTGTTTGTGTTATTTCCTGCTAATACGGTGGGTCATTTTTTTTTTTTTGAGCCCATGTATAAAAATTAATAAAAAATTTTTTTTGTTAGAGTATGTTGATTAGGCGGGAAAAATGTACTTGGTTTTTGTATTATTATATTATATAGATGGATGTTGCCTTTGACAGATCAAAGGACATTCGAAACGGGCAAGGTGCCGCAACTTAGACTCGATAAAACATGCAATTTCACATCAGAACGCGTTGAGGAACTTGACTTGAAAAAGGGTTAAGGTGAACGCTAGTTGTAAAACTAGGCTGAGGTCGTTGGTTGCTATGGTTCAAGGGTAGTATTTCATGACTTGGTCTAGGTTGGTCGGGTTTGTAAAATCCTCCCCGTCTAGGTCACTCAGTCTTACTGCGCCCCCCGAAAGTATTTTCTTGACCAGGTATGGCCCGGCCCAGTTGGGTTTGAATTTTCCCCTCGGATCGACGGGTAGCGGTGCTCGGACCGACTTGAGGACCAAGTCGCCCTCCTTAATGTTCCTGGGTTTGACCTTCTTGTTGAATGCCCGTTGTATACATCATTGGTATAGTTGGACGTTGTGCAAGGCGTTGAGTCGCCGCTCATTTAGAAGATTAAGTTGCTCGTACCTTTGACGGGTCCATTCCGCCTCAGGAACTTGACTCTCTAACAGGATACATAGAGAAGGGACCTCTAACTCTACCGGTTGAACCGCCTCCATGTCGTATACTAGGTAGAAGGGTGTGGTGCCTGTTGGTGTTCGAATGGAGGTTCGATATCCCCAGAGTGCGAATGGGAGTTTGCTCGGCCAATCGCGGTAGTTGTCTTGCATTTTATTGATAATGGTGACAAGAGTTTTGTTAGCTGCCTCCACCGCTCCGTTAGTTTGGGGACGGTAAGGGGATGATCGATGTCGTTTGATCTTGTATTTGTCCAGCAAGGCCTGAGTTTCCCCCCGGAAGTGAGAGCCTTGATCTCTGATGATTTCATGGGGTACCCCATATCTGCAGATGATGTTGTTTTGGATGAACTTGGCCACTTTTTTGGCGGTCAGGACTGCATATGACTGCGCTTCTACCCATTTGGTGAAATAGTCGATGGCGACGAGGACGAAATAATGCCCCTTGGTGTCTACCGGGTTAACTTTCCCGATGATGTCGATGCCCCAGGTCGAGAAAGGCCAGGGTGATGTCATGGTGTATAAAAGGGATGGTGGTATGTGTTGTATGTTGGCGAAGATTTGGCAATTATGGCAATGTTTGACGTAGTTACGGCAATCGACTTCCATGGTGGTCCAGTAGTAACCTAGCCGCATGATTTTTCGAGTAAGCATCATTGCGCTCATGTGAGGGCCACATTATCCGTCGTGGACCTCTCCCATGACTTTTTTGGCTTTGTGATGGTCAATGCAAAGTAGAAGAATCCTTTGGGGTGTTCTTTTGTATAATTGATTTTGGTTTATCACGAATTGTGATGCAAGTAAACGGATGGCTCTTTGTCCTCATGGGCCAGAGTAAGGAGGGAATTCGTTTTTGGTTTTGTAGTTGAGGATGGCTTGGTACCAAGGTTCAACATGGCTTTCCTCGTCGTTGTTGATGGCACAAATGTAAGCTGGCTCGCTCCTTCTCTCGACACATAGAGGCATCGATGTCATATCGTCAGGTATGTTGACGAACGCGGCAAGTTTTGCCAGGGCATAAGCAAATTGATTTTGCTCTCGCGGCAAATGGAAGTAGTCGACTTGGTCGAAGAACTCGGCCTCTTGATTGATCTTTGCTCCGTAGGGAGCTAAGTTCTCACTTCGGATTTTCCATGATCCGGACACCTGATTGATGATGAGTGAGGAATCGCCATGGACCTTCAGTCTCTTGATGCCAAGTGTGATGGCTGCTTGTAGGCCGATGAGGCATGCTTCATATTCAACGGCATTGTTGGTGACGGCGAAGTCTAGCTTGACTGAGATCGAAACATCTTCTCCCTCTGGTGATATTAGAAGGATTCCTATCCCGAAGCCTCTTATATTAGATGCACCATCGAAGTATAGGTCCCATGCATCGGAGTCGGCACAAAGGATGTCTTCGTTAGGAAGTGACCATGTGTCGGTCGTTGGATCCTCGTTGACGGGATTTTCGGCCAGGAAATCGGCGACTACCCTTCCCTTGATAACCTTGAGGGTTACAAACTTGAGATCAAACTCGGACAGCATGAGTGTCCACCTAGACAGCCTTCTGTTTAGTACGGGTTTCTCGAAGATGTATTTGATTGGGTCCATCTTGGAGTAGATGTGGACCGTGTAGCTGAGCATGTAATGCCACAGCTTCTTTGTTGACCATACTATGGCAAACATGTCTTTTCCAGTTGGGTGTACCTAATCTCGTATTCAATGAACTTTTTGCTGATGTAGTAGATGGCTCGTTCTTCGCCGTCAACTGTTTGTGCTAGCATTGCTCCCATGGCTGTGTCGGTAACAGTCAGGTATAGGGATAAAGGAATCCCCGGTTGAGGTGGCATGAGGACAGGAGGCTTGGATATGATTTCCTTTATCATGTCGAAGGCTTTTTGACAGCCGTCGTGCCAATCGGTGTGATCGGAGGCGCGAAGCTTCTTGAATATCGGTTCACAAATCATGGTGAGCTTGGCAATAAAGCGGTTGATGTATTGGACCTAACCGAGAAATCCCCGAATCTCCTTCTCGTTCTTAGGCCGTGTCATTTGTTGGAGGGCTTTGATTTTGGTTGGATCAATCTCAATGCCTCTTTTGCTGACGACATGTCCCAAGAGTTTTCCGGAGGTGACCCCGAATGCACACTTCTGAGGATTTAGTCTCATGTTATATTTCCGCAGACGAGCGAGGAATTTCCGAAGGGCACCGATGTGGCCGTCCCGTTCTCTTGACTTGACGATCATGTCATCGACATATACCTCTACCTCCATGTGCATCATATCATGTAGGAGAGTGGTAGCAGTTCTTTGATAGGTTGCTCCGGCGTTGATGAGACCGAAAGGCATGACCGTGTAGCAATATGTACCCCACTGCGTAGTGAATGCAGTCTTGTGCATGTCTTCCTCAGCCATTTTAATCTGGTTGTACCCAGCATACCTTTCCATGAAGGATAGGAGGGCGTGCTCGGCAGTATTGTCCAAATGTCAACATGTCGCAAAGGGAAGTCGTCCTTTGGACTCGCCTTGTTTAGATCCCTGAAGTCGACGCAAACCCGAATTCTTCCGTTTTTCTTCGGTACAGGCACAATGTTGGCCACCCAGTCAGAGAATTCAGACACTTATATGAAACTAGCCTTGAACTATTTATCCACTTCTTCCTTGATTTTCAGGGCCTATTCAAGACGCATTAGACGCAGCTTCTGCTTCACAGGTTTAGCTCTGGGCTTAATGGGTATCCGGTGCTCCGCAATTTCCCATGTCAATCCCAGGCATATCTCTGTAGGACCAGGCGAATACGTCCTTGTATTCATGGAGGAAGTCAATGAACTGTTGTCTTTCCGAGGGGTCCAGGGTTGTCCCTATCCTAAGTTCGTGAGGTGTGTTATCGGTTCCTACGTTAATAGGTTCGGTCTCCTCAATGACAGGGGTTCTGGTTTCCTGTTTGTCAAGTTCTTTGGCTAGGTGAGGTGGGTAGTCACTCAAGTCAAATTCCTCATAGTCATTCAGAATAGCATTGTAGTTAAATTTAGAAGAGTCAGAAGCAAACTTAGCGTTCATTAAGTTTACACGAGCGAAAAGCTCGGAGAGGACATACATCTCATGGTCGGTCAGAGGCGGCACAGCAAAGGAGGTGGCCCTTGGAACAGGCTCCAGGTTGTCACCTTTCATGGGAGTGGGGGTGACCCTAGTAGACTCAGCCTCTGAATCAGCCACGACTTTGTGATAAAAACAGCGGGAAGGGGACCTTGACTGGGACACCAGGAGTGTTAGGAGCTATGACAGACTCTGACTCCGACTCAGACTTAGATTCAGATTCTTCTTCACTTTCCTCTTTGAACTTAGGGCCTTCTCCAGTTGTGATCTTGAGAATACGGCCTCAGCGATCGGTCCACTTGACGGTCTTCCTCCAGCCTTGCGCAGCTTTCTCCGAGTCAGTGTCGGAGATCAAGGCGGTTGGGTCAAACTGGTTGTCCTTCAGGGCGATGTTGATGATGTCCTCATAGTCGAGGTGCTTGATGTTATCCTCTCCAAAGAGGAGGGTGATAACTTGTCCATCGAGGCATGACGACGGCTTAGACTCGGTTGATACCCATCTCCTATCTTTTCAATGAGGCTTGTAAGACATAAACCAACTCGAGCCTCATTAGACCATGCATAAGGGTTGAATAGGAGGAGACTAAGTCGACTTGTAGGTGCTGTATAGTCTAGACGACTCGGCTCCGGGACCTAAATTCTCCTAGGAATTGTAAGATATACACTAACTCGATCCCATCACAACAATAAGTGCTTGCATCTATTTGAGAACATGTTTGTATAATCTATTCTCATGAATCCCCTATAAACCCATGACACCCTAGTGCTTTCAATCAATTGTTTACAAACCCCTTTATTTGCTTTACTTTACTTTCATTAATTTACTTTCATATTGTTGATTAGTTTATACCACATCTCATCTCAAACCCAATTTGTGACACCCTTAGACATAGCTACATGAAATTGAAAATCCTACATCAATACCCATCCCTTGGGATCCGACCTTTACTTACCTCTTTGCTAAGAGTAGTTTGTGAAGTTATAAATATTGTTTTGGTTGGTAGCTTTTGACGACGAGTTTTACACCACACCAGTGCGGGTGTTACATCCCCAATTTTTTCAATGTATAATTTTGATTTTGATTGATTCCGATTAATTTTAGCGAATCCCATGATGTCAGCGATTTCAACTGTTTCTTCATTCCTCAAACCCTAAATTGTTTGCCGCAGTTACAACCACCGCAACAACCACCGTGATCTCGAAAGATGATTGATTTTATGCCTCAGGAGAGAAAACGGACAGCCAATGAATTGTGCCGATGTTTATGGCATTGTGTTGACCTCCGGGTAGTGCCGGTGGTGGTCGGAGTGGCCGAGGGTGAAGCAGTGGGTGATGTGAGGGTGGTGAGTGGCGCGTAGAGTGAATAAGTGTGTGTTGAATGCTGAGTTAGTTTGATAGAATTACGACCCTTTGATTTATTTTAATCGTACGGTTATATATTTAGTGCGTTCTCACCGTTCTCAACGAGTGTTCGTTCTCACCGGATCTTGATTCTCTCTCTCTCTCTCTCTCTTTTTATCTCTCTCTCCCTCTCTGAGAGAGAGAGAGAGAGAGAGAGAGAGAGAGAGAGAGAGAGAGAGAGAGAGAGAGAGAGAGAGAGAGAGATGAGTTCTTGTAGTCTTTCATATCTTATAAGTCCCTAAGTATTTATAATTATAAGGGCCCTTGGATGAGATGAAGAGAGAAGGTGGGGTTTTGATATGGGAAAAAAGGGGAAAAGCATGATATTAGGAGAGAAGGCATACAAGGACTGATTTACTCTTCCCCAAACAGACTCGTTGTACTCTGCGTCAAAACACAGTGGACAAAACCCAGGCAAGAGGATTTCATTTGCATGCTTCCTTCATTTTCTCAGAATTCAAATTTATCTCCATATCAAAAACCCAACAAATTCATCACAAAAACCCTAATAATTCTGTAAAAAAAAAAGGAAGATTTATTTTCCGCCTTTGAATACGCAACAAATTTGTTTTACACCTTACAAAGTACAGTTAATTCATTATCAAAAACCAACGAATTCATCAAAATTACAGTCATTGATCATAAAAAAAACCACCATATGGATGATATGCAGATTGTAGTAGCCGTTAATGGTTAGTTACTGACTATGTGTACAACTTGACCTTGTTTGAGGTTGAAAAGCATGATTATTTGTTTGTTTTATTCATGAATATCAATACATTCTTCTTTAGTTTATTGTATGGTTGTATTCATTCATCAACTTGTTTGTTTTGATTCATGAACATAAATGATTTAATATAATTTGTTTTCCTAGTTCATCAAGATGACTTCAAATTTCTGTCATCGTTTTAATTTGATTGTGGTTTGAAAAATTTAAACCCTGATTTGGAACATCTTATTGAAGTTACCCATATAGTAGTGAACTTACATATATTGTCGACGAAGTTGTGAAATGGTAATCATTAAAGAAATATCTTTCTTGTTTTTGAAAATAATATTTTACTGAGCTTCAAGTTCTACATGTGGATTGCCACTTTTTTTTGAAATTGAAAATATTATTAATCAGTTGTGATTGTTGCATATTGTGTAACTTCAAGTTGGAAATGTATAATTGTATTAGCTAAAGTTGCGCATATCCTCCTCATTAAAGTTACACATTCAATGAATTGAAGTTACACATGCAGGTGTTGCAACATATTGTTGTTGAAGTTGTAAAAGGGTAATCATATATACAAGAAACTATCTTTCTTGTTTTCCAAAATAATATTTTCATCATGTTGTTAAATTGAAATTATTTTATTTGTTAGGTTGAATTTTATATTTTACTGAGGTTCAAGTTCTTCATGCAGTTTGCTACTCTTTTTTTAAATTGAAATTATTATTAATCAGGTTGTGTTGTTGCATCCTGTGTAACTTCAAGTTGAAAATGTATAACTTTATTAGTTAAAGTTGTTCATATCCTCATTGAAGTTACACATTCAATGAATTGAAGTTACACGGGCTGGTGGTGCAACTTCAAGTGAGGTGGTGAAGGTTGTATGGTGGGAAAATAACCTTATTGTTTTTTGTTTGTTAGGTTGAAATTTTAATTAGTAAATGTCAAGGCGTTCATGAAATTTCCCACTGTTTTTTTGTAACATCAATTTTTTTTATTAATCAAGTGGGATTGTTTTCATCCTCTGTAACTTCAAGTTGGTGATGTGTAACTTTATGAGTTAAAGTTACACATATCCTCATTGAAGTTACATATTTACTAAGTTGCAGTTATATATATCGTGCTCGAAGTTACAGTATCTTTGAGTTGAAGTTATTCATATCCTACTTGAAGTTACACAATCTTGAAATTGAAGTTGCACATTCATTGAATTGTAGTTAGTATCATATAATGAAATCCCTTGCTAGGGTTAGTGTTATTCACATCATTATATAGGAAGTATACAATATTGTTAGAGGATTACATTCCTTATAATTAGGAGATATGCTAACTAAATTAGGTAAAGGAGATATTTACTAGACTAACTAATATATACAAGATATATATCTAACACACCCCCGTAGTTGGAGCGGTAGGAGCACGGACGCTCATACTGGATCGAAAACGCTCAAACAAATAACGCGGTAAACCCTTTGTGAAGATATCAGCGTACTGGTATTCAGATGGTACATGTAAGACGCGAACTTCACCAATACGAACCTTATCACGAACGAAATGTATATCAAGTTCCACATGCTTAGTTCGTTGATGTTGAACCGGGTTACCTGATAGATAAACTGCGGAGATGTTGTCGCAAAAAACCAATGTGGACCGTAGTATTGGGACATGAAGCTCGAGGAGCAAGTTACGGAGCCAACTAGTTTCAGCAACTGCATTTGCAACACCACGGTATTCAGACTCAAAGACCGGACCGTGAGATCAGTACGCTAGTTTAGAAGACCAAGATACCAAATTATCCCCCAAGAAAACACAGTATCCGGATATAGACCGACATGAGTCAGGGCAGCCGCTCCAATCGGCATCAGAGTAGGCCGTTAACGTAAAATTCCGAGAGGGGCGTATAGTAAGACCGTGGGCTGACGTGCCTTGAAGGTAACGGAGTATCCGTTTCATGAACTGAAAATGTGAGGCACGGGGATCATGCATAAAGAGACATACCTGTTGAACCGCGTATTGAATGTCGGGCCGCGTAATGGTGAGATATTGTAATGCGCCGGCCAGGCTTCGATATAAGACCGGGTCCTCAAAGGATGGACCGGCATCAGCACTTAATTTGGGGCCAGGTTCGACAGGTGTGGAGCAAGGTTTACACGAGCTCATCTTGGCACGGGAAATAATGTCCTTGGCATATTGTGCTTGCGAGAGGAACAGTCCAGATTTGGACCGAGTAACACGAATGCCCAAGAAATGATGGAGATGACCCAAGTCCTTCATAGCAAACTCATTTGACAGGCGGGAAATAATGGAGCGTAAAAGAGTCGTACTTGAAGCCGTTAAAACAATGTCATCTACATATAATAATAAATAGGCCGTCTCCGTAGCAGTTTTGTATATAAATAGAGAAGAATCACACACACTGCTAACAAATCCCTACGATTGAATAAAAGTAGCAAAACGAGTGAACCATGCGCGAGGGGCTTGCTTGAGACCATAAAGAGACTTACGAAGTTTGCACACATGATGAGGAGCATTTTTATCAACAAACCCGGGAGGCTGGTGCATATAAACTGTCTCATTTAAATTCCCGTGTAAGAATGCATTCTTGACATCCAATTGATGAATGGGCCAAGATTTCAAAACCGCAATGCTTAAGACGGTCCGAATTGTGGTAGGCTTCACTCTCCGGATGAAGGTTTCGTCACAATCAATCCCAACCTGTTGTGTCTTGCCATTGACAACAAGACGAGCTTTATATCGTTCAAGGGAGCCATCTGCATGAAATTTTTGACGAAACAACCACATATAACGAATAATAGACGCGTCAGTCGGTCGAGGGACCAAATCCCAAGTATGATTCTCCCTTAACGCGGAAAATTCATCCTGCATGGCACGGTTCCAGTTAGGGTCCTGGAGGGCAGCTTTGGGACATTTGGGTATGGGTGAGAGGGAGGGCGAGGCAGTGAGAGCGGTTTTGGGAAGTTTGGGTTTGAAGATGCCATTCATGGCGCGTGTGGTCATGGTGTGGGAAGGGGGTGGTGGTGGTGGTGGTGGTGGTGGCGGTGGTGATGGTGCGGAAGTTGGTGGGGTAATTGTTGTAGATGGCGAGGTAAGGGGAGTTGTGGGTATAGGAACAGGGGAGCGGTGAACAGGGGATGTAGGGGGAGTACGGGTTGCGGGTTGGGTAGGGGAAGGGTCTGGGTTGGGGCCTGGTTGTGGACGTGGGTTCTGGTCAGGAGGGGTCAGGGCTGGGTGTACGGGTATGGGTATAGGGTCAGGAGGGGTGGTGGTTTGTGTGGCCGGGGAGGATATCGCGAAGGGAAACCGTGATTCATCGAAAATGACGTGGCGCGAGACATAAATGCGACCCGATGACGGGGTCGAGGCAAATACCCGCGCTGGTTAGGAGGAAAACCCAGAAAAATACACTTTATGGACCGTGGGGCGAGTTTGTGGGGACGAGTTGCGGTGATGTTAGGGTAACACGCGCATCCGAAGACACGGAGGTGGTCGTAAGAAGGGTGTTTGAGGTAGAGGACGGAGGTAGGGGTATTGTAGTTGAGGGTGGAAGTGGGTAAAATGTTGTGAAGATGGGTAGCTACGTGAAGTACGTCGACCCAATAGTGAGACGGGACCGATGCGTGTTGGAGAAGAACGTTGGTGATATCATTGAGTCGTTGAAGCATGCGTTCGGATTTGCCGTTTTGGGGTGATGTATGTGGGCAGGAAAATCGAAATACAAGTCCATGTTGTTTGGCAAAGTCGGTAAATTTATGGTTGTCGAATTCCCGACCCATGTCGCATTGAAAAGATTTTATATGTGTATTAAATTGGGTGCGGACAAATTTATGGAATTGAAGGAATTTATCAAAGACTTGGGACTTGAATTTTAAAGGATACACCCAAACAAATTGGCTAAAATTGTCAATAAGGACCATGTAATATTTATATCCATGTTTACTCACAATAGGGGAGGTCCAAAGGTCGCTATGAACGATATCAAACGGTGCAAGAGTGTGAGAAGTAGAATCGTAAAAAGGTAAGCGTTTGCTTTTACTTATTTGACAGGAAGCACAAATGGAAGAATTCGAAATTTTGGTACAAGCAATACGACGCGACGAATTTAAATGACTTAAAATAACTTGACCGGGGTGGCCTAGACGAGAGTGCCACAAATCGTGGCCATGGGCTAAGAAGGCAGACGGTTGGTTTGTTGTGGACGGGCTGTTGGTTGACACTGGGTAGAGCTCGCCGTCACTGTCACTCCGCAATATCAGTTTCCCCGTCGTAATATCCTTCACAGAAAAACCAAAGGGATCAAATTCGACACTAACATGATTATCTTTAGTAAATTGTCGAACGGAGATAAGGTTCTTTATAATGTTAGGGGCGTGGAGGACGTTTTTTAGATGGAGGGTTCGGTTGGAATTGGTAATGGTAGTGGTGCCGGAACCCAAAACAGGAATACTATTGCCGTTGCCAACATAAATAGAATGAATTTTACTCGAATTAAGAGGAGAGGAGAGCATACCGGAGTCGGAGACCAAATGAGATGACGCGCCTGTATCCATGTACCACGGGTCCATTTGATGTTGGACCGAGAGAGCTTGAAAGGCTTGCGTTAAGTCCGTTGGTTGCGGGGGATCACTGTCGAGCATATAGGCCTGACCCATAGGACGGGTTCTCTGTTGGCCTCGACCAAAAACGCGTGGCTGCTGCTGTGTCATAGAATACGGCCACGAATTCGCCCAACCCGGGTATGTGGGGTAAGGGCACGGTGGGGGGGGTCCACGGGGATGGCCAACCAGGGGGAGAAGGCCACGCATAAGGGGGTGGCAGTCCTTGGGGTGTCGATTGTGGTGGCGAAACAGTGTTACTATGTGAAGTATTACTAGTATTATTGTTATTATTACGGTTATTATTGTTATTGCGGCGGCGATTGTAATTATTGTTATTATTATTCTGAGATGAGGACTGACGCGGGGGAGCATGAGTGGCCTTGGGAGTGGGGTCAACCCACAGGTCAGACTGGGGAGCCGCCGGAGCTGCCAAAGCAGTAACGGTTTCTTCTCTACCGGACTTGCGGTGGAGTTCAAGATCTAGCATACTACGAGCCGTCTCAAAATTAGGAGACGATTGATTAATAAAAGATGCAACCGTATCATACTCACCGGGTAGGCCACGTACCAATTGAATAACAAGGCGAGCATCGGACACCGGAGCATCAACATCCTTAAGCATACCAACAGCTCCTTCAAGCGTTGACGATATGCATCCAAAGATGGCATACTCTCGAGTCGGAGGCCATTGAACTCGGACTCAAGTGCAGCAAATAGCGAGCCCCTTTGTTGTTGTTGAAGATATTTTCCACCCGGAGCCATGCTTCGCGAGCAGTCGATTTGTCTTCAAGAACCCGAGGCAGGAGATCGTCACTCATCGTCCCGTAAATCCATTGCAAAACGTGCGCATCTATCTTCTTCCAATCCGTGTATGTATCATCAGTCGAGGAAGAGGCTGGGGCCGGTGTACCGTCAATGTGAGCGAGTACATCATACCCTTCAGCGTGAAGACGGAAAAGGCGAACCCATGTCGCATAGGTTACCTTGGTGCCGTCGAGGACGCGAACTTTGTTTTGGATATTGTTTACGGTGAAGACAGGGTGAAGGGTGCTTTTGGAAGGTGGGGGAGTATTAGCGTCGACAGTCATGGTGACAATTGTGGTATCGAAATACCTCCAGGCGGCGCTAGGTTAGGATCGAGGGAGAAAATCGAGATTTTCACCAATGAAAACCTGATACCATATCATATAATGAAATCCCTTGCTAGGGTTAGTGTTATTCACATCATTATATAGGAAGTATACAATATTGTTAGAGGATTACATTCCTTATAATTAGGAGATATGCTAACTAAATTAGGTAAAGGAGATATTTACTAGACTAACTAATATATACAAGATATATATCTAACAGTTAGGTTGCTTTTTTTAATTAGTATTGCTCAGGTATTCATAAACTTTCTCACTCATTTTTGGATGTTGAAATTTTTTATTATTGAAGTTGGATTGTTTCATCTTCTATAACTTCAAATTGAAAATGTATTAACTTTTGAGTTAAAATTACACATATTCTCATATAAGTTACACAATCAATAAGTTGCAGTTATTATAATACCCGCCATGTTAGGGACCCGTTAACTGACATGTTGACCATGAGAGGCCCTTAGTAAAGGAGACAAGGAGAGACTATGTTGTCATCGTAACTCGATACTCGACCTAGTAGAAGTCACTTGGCCGAGTAACCGGGGTACTCGACTAAGTGCAGCGTACTCGGTCCATACTCGACCGAGTATTTAATCTGACAGCGCGTTAATATAAAACGCGGTGATTAAAACTTAATTCATTTCCACGATTCATTTTATCATTTCTAAACCTAAACCCTCACTCTCTCCCAATCCTCTAATCTCTCTCTACCCATCTTGAGTAGCCTTGAACATTAATCCGGGAAGGGAGATGGTCTATGCATGAGGGCATCGAGTCAAGTTGTCGGCGCCTTCGGCATCGCTTTGTCCTTCGAGGTCAGTTTGTGAATAATTGTTTATTTTGTATTAGATCTTGATTAGATTAATGATAGGGTATGGTTGTTGTTTGTAAGATAAGATATGGAGTCTTGCTTGATGTGGTGTGATTGATGCGTTCTATGGAATAGCAAAAAGGTAGGATTTCCCTACTAAGTTGATTGTATAATTCATATAAGATTGGTTGTGGTTGATTGTATAATATGTATTGTGTGGATTGAGAATGATTGAGATTATATTATTGATTGTTGTTGTTGTTGTTATGGGGCCATTTTCGGGAGATGGTTCCAACCCAATGTTCGCCCCTTGTGGCTCCCGTCACAAGAGGGATGTGCACATTAATGATCTAGGTCCACTCGTTGCGATGAGCGAAAATTTGGTGGGCGAGGCTGCAGTCCCCCACTGGCGGCGTGGGTTACCTATTGCGATGGGTAACTTGGTAGGGCTACACTTCGGTGTGTAGTTGGTTAATGGTTACTATTGGAGTTTAAAGGATGGTTACTACAGTTTGGATTGGATTGTGCATTGGATTTTGTATCTGTGAATTCTTATTTTTGTTGTGCAGTTGACTGACCCTGTTTATTGTTTTCAAAATTGTGGTGATCCATTCAGGGATAGTGAGCAGTTGGTTTAGCAGGTATTACATGTTGATGTTGCGTGCGGGATATGGACGAGATTAAGTCGTCATCATGTTTTAGATAGCTGCCGCTGTCACTTTAAACTTTAGTTGTTCTTTTCTGTTCTTTTCGAATTTGTATCCTATTTTGGTTTTGTATTTGTTTAAACAGTAGAATACATTTAATAAATGTTCTTTTATAGTCTATTTGATATACTTACCTCGGGCAACCGAGATGGTAACGCCCTTACTTATTTGGGAAGGCGTGGTTCAGGCTTCTTGGTAAGTGGGGGTGTTACAAAGTGGTATAAGAGCGACGATTTTGGAACCTGAACCAATGAACCAAATGAATGTAGGGTGTCAAATTAAAATGAACTTGGTGTATGTGTGTTGGGAGCCCTCTTACGTCGGTTTTAGGTGAGCAGGCGCCCTCATCTCAGAATCTCGGCCCCAACATGCTTAAGCCAACAACTTTGCGTGGGATAAATGAGTGGGATTTGTTGGAGTACGTGTCCTCAACAATAGTGCGATCATATGTTTAAATCTCAAATTAAGAATACGTAAGGGATGATTCATTTATATAGTCAACTGATCAACATTAATTAGTAATGATTGGCTAACTAGAGTTTGACATTACTGTCGTTTGACGGTGGTGATCAGTTGATCACTTAAGGTCACATCTATAGGACAATTCCCTTAATAGACGTTGATTAATTGTATGACGATACAAGTTAATCAATTCCTTAAAATTGAAGAATTCATTTGTGAGAGAGAATATTTATATCTTATTGTAATTTGATTAAATAAGATTTATTTTAGTAATTAAAATATTTTATTACTAAAATTGATTATTGTTTATGAAACAATTGAAATAATAATGAACGGTTAATTATAATTACAATATGTTGTGAATTATAATTATATGACCCATTTTATTTATGTGATCAAGAATCACTACACAATTTGTTATATGTAATTTAATTAATGTATATAATGATATTTATTTGATAAATATGCATTAAATTAATTAATAACATGTTACATACAACTTGTGACATATTGTGTGACAAGTGACAAATTGACAAAATAAAATGGAGGTCCATTTTATACAAGTGACCGAAAAAATGGAGGGTGGAAGGTGTTAGTGGGTGATTTATTTTATATGATAAAATAGCATAATCATGCATATCCTACACTAGCCTTACATACCTACTATTTGAAGAAGAGTAAAAGTAAAAGGAGATGCCAAGCTTTGGCATTTAGCCCTTACCATAACCGGTCACCTCCTCTTTTATGATGAGAATTTGTTCTCATTTTTACCTCTCCATTTTTACATGCATTCATCTTATATTCTCTCTACTACCTCTCTTTAAAACAAGCTTTTAGAAATCGAAATTTATTCATCTAATATTATCAAAATATTAGATTACTAGTGTAGTAATAGTGATAATATTAGAGTCTATTTTAAGGTAAAATAATACACTAATCTAGTTAATTAGTATATTATTTTAAGGGATTTGTTTTGGGTGCAGCAAGAGGAGATCTGTACATTTGGGATTAAGGAGGATCATCCATTATATTTTAGCTCAAGAACAAATAAGGAAGGTGACCTAGTGCCCTTATTTTCGAGCCATATAACAATGTAAGGGACATTGTTTTTCTTATTTTATCTCTTGTTTAGTTATGCATTCACTAGATCTAAAGAACTCATGTTAATATGTTAATTAGTTCACTATTTTAAGAGTCTAATAATAGGTATATGAACCTAACAATTGGTATCAGAGCATAGGATGTTGCATGCATAATCGATTTATAGTTTTTTCGAGTTATTAGAAACTTAATTTAAACTAAAAAATTTGTTATGATTATAAGACATAGAATAGTAATATGGTATTGACTACTCGTGTGTGATAATCACATTTATTGTTTGAGTTTTCATTAACTCATCCTGTACTTTATTACATCCAAATGGGATTGTTAAGACAATATTGAACCCCATTAAAGTGAACTGGATTAACATAGTATTTGTCCCTAGTTACTTATATGAGGTGACATCTCGAAGTAACTAGAGTGTGATGCGATTGATGACAAGTTCGAGTGCCATAGAGTCATAAGAGATGACTAGTCGATCACATAGGCAGACTGTGAGGGACACTCTGTCGGGCTTATGACCGCTTATAAAGTTCTGGAAAATTTATATTGCCTGGTCGTGGCGAGAGCTACTATGGTATTCTTATGAGTCGATTATTTGACTAATGACTGTTCGCCCAAGGTGGCACAGTTTTAGAGTAACTTTGATTTATTTTCCTACAACCTTCGTAAATGGGGTCAAATGGGCTTATTTTGGGTTATATTGAGTTGTGTCTAGTCGAAGGGAATAGTGCGATAGGAATTATCCATCCCCTTGTCAGGGTTAAAACAATATATCAGGGCCACTCGAGGAGTAATGAACTGGAAATGCGTGGCCACGCTCGGAAGGTATCTACAGTAGATGATCCGATCAATCAGTTATTCTCCATATTGAGGAAACCACTCTCGATATGATCACTTGCAAGGACGACCTGAAAGACACCTTGCATTGAGTGGGAGATAGTAATGAGACAAGAGAATTGGTGACGCACACTTGTCGAGGACAAGTGGGAGATTGTTGGAGTAAGTGTCCCCGACAATAATGCGATCACATTGTTGATCATATTGAGATCACATGTTTAAATCTCATATTAAGAATACATGAGGGAAAGTAATACTTCTTAGTCAACTGGTCCACACATATCGGTAATGATTGACTGACTAGAGTTTGACATTACTGTCGTACGACGGTGGTGACCAGTTGATCCCCTAAGGTCATACATATAGGGTAATGCTCTTAATTGATTATTTTATTAATCGTATGCCGATACTGGTTAATTAAATTCCTTAAAATTGACGAGTGATTTTGTGAGTAAAATTACGTGTCTTATTATAATTTGATTAAATAAAATTCGGTATAAGTAATCGAATTGTTTTATTACTTAGATTAAATTATTGTTTATGAAACAATTAAAATATAGAATGAATTGCCTATTAGAAATATAAGAAGTTGTCATTTATAATTCTATGACCCATTTTAAGCAATTGTAATTGTGAATTACTAAGTTAATTTTGTATGTGATTTATTTCATTTATTTAATGATTTTTAATTAGTTAAAAATGCATTATTTAAATTACATGTTCTAGTAACATGACCAATTGTCACACTATACATTTTTACCATTGATAAACTTAAAATGGACCCTCATTATATGGGTGTCGTGTGACATAAGAGATGAAGGGGTTTGTGTGCCTTAAAATGTTTATGTTAGTGGGTAACATAATGATTGACCCTAAAAATAGGTTTGCAAGCCTACCATTCATTGAGAAGAGAAACAACAAAAGTTGTTGGGCACTCTAACCCTTCCAAAAACCGGTGCCCTCCCCATGAGGCACTCAAGTAGTGTGCTCTTGTATTATTCATTCATTCTACAACACAAAAGATATATGTGACATTTTGAGAGTGTGTCAAAACAACTCTATACTTTGAGAAATAAAAAGAAAGCAAAAATCTCACAAAATTCTTCCTCTTGAGTCTTGACCGAAATATTCAAGAGCAATAATACAATTATTTTGTGTCAATTTTAAAGTAGTTTACATTAATACTAGTCTAATATTAATTTAAACTATTAGGGTATCATCTTTGTACAATCTTTAGGGAGAGATTCTATACTTGAATCTTGTTCATCCATAAGGAAAGCTCAAGAACTAAGTAAGGTAGGTGACCTTACTAGTGCCAATATCCGAAATATCAAATGTAAGGATCCGATTTTCTCCTTACTCTTGTATTTGTTTTGCATGCATAAGATATTAAATTAATTATTCACATATTCAATATGTAAAGTAATGAGATTAATGAATCCCAACACCGACTGAGCGGGGTCCGACAGACAGCAGCTTTGGCATCAGGAGTTTTATGGGATGCACTCGGATCGAAGCAATGGCGTTTTGCAGAACTTTTCCTTGCGTCGGAGTCAACCCCTCTCTTCCTCTCAGTATTCTTACCGGCTGACATATATGACTCAATCATCTTCTCCAGCTCATGATCCTTGGCCTCCTTAAAAGCGGAAATCCTAGATAACACTTCTTACTTGTCCTTGTTAATGTCACTGAGAACAAGGGCGGCAACAGTTTCTGCACGCATGAGGTTAATGCTATCCTTTGTCCCTAGAGTGCATTCAAAAAGCTCTCCACGATAAAGCAACATGTGAACCATCATGTAAATACCCCCAATCATTATCAGAATACCCTACTCCTTGCCATTTGAAGTTATTGTTTACTAATTTAAACCCACTAACTTTATTGCCTTTATCAAGTCCTTCCAAGACCATATATTTTCCCATTTCATCAGCCTGTCATAAGTTTAGCAAGGCGTGTAAATAGATGACACTTTTACAAAATCGGGAAAAAACATTAGTTAGTACTAAATATGTAATCATTACAGTGATACGCGCGATCCCTCCATACGGCAACTTCAGAAGATCGATATCATAAGAACGGTTATCAAGGTACTCGATCTACTCGGATAGGATGTTTATGCAAACACAAGAGTCATGAACTTGTTCGCTGGAGCATACTGGGAGGAAGACCTAAAATATGTAACACATGCATATTTAACCTAATGAAGTCTAACATTGATAACTGTAAAGTTACACATTAATTGGTTGAAGTTAAACATACAGTTGCACATAAAGTGTTTGAAGTTATAGTGGTTGTGAAATGAACTTGCACAGAAAAAACTTGAAGTTATATTGATGTGATTTAGAAGTTTCATGGTAGAAGTTCTAAATCAGCAACTGAAGTTTTATATTCTACTGTTGAAGTTATATACCATGTGCATTGAAGTTACATAACATTTAAATAAAGTTATACAAGTTATACACAATGGGCATTGAAGAAGCAAATACATTTTAGTTAATAAAGTTACACAGGGATGACTGAAAAGTTACACATAAGGTTATTGTAGTTATAAAAGAGCCAATTGTTTGAAGTTAACCTACAGTTGCACAAAAAGTGTTTGAAGTTACAGTGGTTGTGAAAAAAAGTTACATAGAAAACACTTGAAGTTATAGTGATGTGAGTTGGAATGGACTAGCACAGGCTTGACTTTACAGTATTTGTCAATTTAAAATAAACTCACCATATCAGAGTGGAGTTAGAATGGACTAGCACAGGCTTCCTGCCATAGGTCCCACACGGCAGACAATGCTTCAGATTGATCGACAAGCTTGTTATTTTTTTGGCCCGTCCAAATTGCAATTGCAGTCAATTAAAACAATAGTCCGATTGTGAGTCCAGATCAGAAGTTACACACATATGAAAACAAATTACATGCTTTTTTTTTGGTGAAATGTTAGAAATTCTCATTGAGCACGAAACAAGCTATTACAAACTAGGACATAGTGATCCAGTCCATCTTTTTTACCCTTAAATGGAGGTCAACATTTTAGCAAGATAGATCGAAAAAGAAGAATGATGTATGTTGGACACTTACAACGTGACCCAGGCAAAAGAAACAATGAGAACTTGCAATAGGTGTAGTGTTCTCGGTCATAAGATGATTGAGTAGTAAATACTAGTAGTCTATCACATTGTTCGTAACTTAAACTCTAGGCATCAAGGTTAGAAGATCCTCACGAGTTATACAATATGGCTCGTTATATGTGACCAATTGTTCCTTAAAAAGGATTAGCCAATTAGCAACTAAGATGCATAGATACAACATATTGAAGTGTCATATTAAAGTCTCAGGTAACTCGTAGTTTACTTACACTAGGTTATACTCGTGAAATTGATCAAAGACGTATTCCATTACATCCTTCCTCCTACAATCAATTGAATAACCTAGGTTCTCGGGTACGACATCCATGCACGGAAGGGAGACAGTAGAATAAAGTAAGAATGGATGGTGGATCATGTCACTGCGCGGTATATAAATGGGGCGAGGTGGACCAACCTGCTCCACTATAGCACCATCGTTCTTATCGATTTCCCCTACTTCTTTTTCCGTACCACTCACGGCCTCATTAACTCCTGCAAAGGCCTCGTTTAGTTTTACAGTGCTGTAGAAAGTCATGGGATTTGAGAAACACTCCATTGTGTTGACTGAGCAACCGAGTTGACCTTCTCACCAATATCACCAACTACCTTTTCATCTACTTTGACAGATTGTTGGTCAGTTTCCATTCCTGCCTTTTGTACAAAAACCTCTTCAACAGGACCAGTCCGGGCCTCTGGAGATCCACATAAAGCATCATTAATTTTGACAGTGGAATACACACAATCAAGAAATTGTAGTGTAGACATATGCGACGGGTTGACCGTAGATTCTTCCTTCTCCTCTAATGGTTGATCGACTTCCGACACACTTTTTTTAGCTTCTTTCATTCCTGTGCCAGGTCCTAGGTCATGAACTTCTTCCCCTTGCATAAGACCAATTCCAGTTGCATCTGACCCACGAAAAGCTATGTCGATTTTCTCTTCCTTGTACATCGCCTCCAACAACAGCTGTCGTTCAGACGGGGCCGTTAACTAAATAGTTGGTTCCTCTATCCCTAAACTATCATCTGACTCAAGCTCTCGACAAGTTTCCACATGTTCAGCCCCTGTATCGCCTCCCACTTCCTCCGTAATCTATGACCATGATATTGCAACTGATTTCATAGGCAGGTCGGCTTTATCGGACCCTCCAGGCTTATGAGCGCATACCTCTACATCTCTAGCATACCCATCATTAAGTAGATCACGGAGCACTTTACTTACTTGACACGTAGAAATATCAACTTCGTCATCTTTTTTTTTTTTTTGGGATTCATCAACCCCCTCTTGAAATACAAGTGAATTAGAAACAGAAACTTTCAGTCTTTCAGCAATATCTTTTACTTCAGCGATGTATTGTTGAATATTTTCGCCCTCAAAGAATTCTTGGGTTGATTGACTAGGTAATGGGCCCATCGGATCAGTTGTTGCGCGTTTGATCTTTGCAGTTACGTCTGCCTACTACGAGCAGAAGACAATAGTGTTCCTTTGCATCTTTAGATAAAGATCATGTGTACCCTACATTAAAGATGTACAGTAGGTTAGTTATTTTATTATAGAGGGGTTCATTCAGTTTACACAAAAAAACAGTACAGAAGGGACAAAATTGAAATTGCACAATATGTGACCTACAGAAGAATTACATCGACAGACCGAGCTTTTAGTTCCTGGTCATCCTCGACTCCTGGGGTAGTTCAATCTAAATGAACTTCTTATCGGATGTTGAGTGGGGGGCAGATGACAAGAGAAGTTGGGGTTCGCCGAAGCCACTGATGGTGTTATTGCCCAATCTCAAAACATTAGAGGGGACCTCAAGGCACCCCGGATACTTCACCTTGACAAAGTTAGCCTACCCAATCCCTTGTTACCACCTCCCCTTTTATCCTACTTATAAGCTTCTTTTCATCCCAATGCTTAATCAGAGGGAGATCGTGGGGGCAGGTACTGCTGCGGAAATCATAACGCTAAAAGTAGGTGATCATGAGGAAGGGGATGCAGCCACCCAACATCATTGGCGCCTTTTTAAGATCTGCCCAGGTGACAAGGGTAAAGTCGTGTCCCCTAAATCAAAGTAATCCTAACTTAATACTAACAAATAGTCAATGGCAAGTAAGGTATCGAATCCATAGGGAGGTGGTAATTATTCAGTTTGCTAATATTTAAAGTGTCTTAAAGGTAAATTTTTTTTGAAAGTTTGTTTGTTTGATTTCTATAAACTAGTAGTATTGTAAATAAAGGTGAATTCAAATATATTAAAAGAGTCTAGGGATCAAGCTCACTAGGTCATTTATACGGGGGTCTGATTTAACTAATTAATTGAGCAGTTATGTTGTTTAAGGTTATATGATCGGTCGACTCAAATATGACTTTTACATCTAAACTTAACATGCGGTCGCTATAATTAAGCTAGTCTATTCAATTATCACAGCCTTTATTAGTCTTAATCCGGTCGCCAATAATCCTAATTCGCAAGACTAGTTAACTAATTCTGGCCAAAACTAATCAACTAGATTTAGGGCAATAATTGAACAACAACTAAAAGCAATTTAACAATTAATTCAATGACACCAACCTAACTCTTATTCCCAAATGTGAGAGACCTAAAGATATGTCCCAGTTTCGTCCCATTGCCTGCTACAATGTAGTGGACAAGGTAATTTCCAAACTACTTTGCTCTAGATTGGCAGAGGTGTTGCCTTACATTGTTGATAAAAACTAGGGGGCCTTTATACAGAATAAAAGCATACAAGAGAACATTTTAATCTGTCAGGACTTAATTAGACTCTATAAGAGACCTTCTATGTCACCAAGATGTATGTTCAAGATTGATTTACAAAAGGCTTATGACACAGTAGAATGGATTTTTGTGGAAAAGTTGTTGGAAATGCTTGGGTTTCCTGTTGCTTTCAAGAATATGGTCATGCAATCTATCACCACTCCTACCTTTTCCTTATCTCTCAATGGTGAGATGTTTGGGTATTTTCCTGGTAAGAGAGTCTTAAGACAAGGGGACCCGTTGTCACCCCTTATCTTTACTCTTTTCATGGATTATTTGACAAGAACTCTGAAATATGAAACAGCCAAATATGAATTTAAATTCCATCCTCTATGCAAGCAAATGAGATTAGCAAATCTGATGTTTGCTGATGATGTATTGATGTTTAGTAGTCGGGATGCTACTTCCATGATGCTGCTTTTACAGTCCTTTTCTACTTTCTCTAAGACTACAGGTTTGAAAGTGAGTGCAACCAAGACCAATGCCTTTTTTCAATGGAGTACCTGAGGAGCTTAAGCAGGATATTTTGAGGCTATCTGGGTTCAGTGAAGGAAACTTTCCTTTCAAGTATTTGGGAATCCCCATTCAAACTACCAGATTGAAGAAACAAGATTGTGACTGTCTGGTGGAGAAGATTTGCAATAGAATTCATAGCTATAGTGAAGAAAGTTCTCATATGCTTGACTTTTAACACTGGTTCAAATTGTGCTTAATACCCTGCACTCTTACTGGTCCTCTTTATTTATTCTCCCTAAGGGTATTATCAATAAAATTGAAGCCACCTGTAGGAACTTCCTTTGGGATGGCAGTGCTGATTACAGAAGAACTCCTCTAGTGGCTTGGTCTACAATTTGTAGTCCCAAACAAGAGGGTAGTTTGGGAATCAAAGATCAGGAGTTATGGAACAAAGCTATGGTTGGTAGGCTGGTGGATTGGGTGGCAGAAAAGAAGGACTCTATCTGGGTTCAATGGGTGAATCTTAACTACCTTAAGGGGAGGGACTGGCTAGATTGTAATGCTAGTTCTAATTTTAGTTGGGTGTGGAGGAGGATATGCAGGGTTAAACAGGAGCTCTCTACTGGGTATAGTCATGGGAAATTGAGTGTCCAACCAGAGGGATATACTCATGCAGGATGTTATGAGTGGCTAAGAGGATCACAACCTATGGTTGCCTGGCATGGAGTAGTGTAGAATAATTGGAATATACCTAAACATAGGTTTATGGGGTGGCTTCTGGCACATAAATCTCTGCACAGTAACAACAGACTGGTTGGTTTTGGGATGGATATTGTTGATAGTTGCTACCTTTGTGGACTGGCTTCTGAGAACCAATCCCATCTATTTTTTGATTGTGTGTATAGCAAGCAGGTTCTTCATATAGTGAATCAGTGTACTAGATTTAGTATACCCGAGACAGGTATCCTGGAATGGTGTGTTCACAGACCAGGATCGAAGGTTAAAAAAGGAGTGCAAACAACAATGGCAATGGGTGCTATATACCAGCTATGGCAGCAAAGGAACAAATGTAGAGTTGAGAAGGTTTTGCAAAGGCCTGCCATTGTTGCTAATATGCTACTGGAGGAGATGAGAATACGGTTTAGAGAACGGGACAAACGCTTGATGAAGATTGATGATATAGAATGGTTAGAAAAGATGAATCTTATGTAATGTTGTGAACTTTTTACTATAACCTCCTACTCCTTGTAATTGATATCCATTATAGTATATAATATACTCACATTTCACCAAAAAAAAACACTTCTAACAACCTAGATCCCCTTTCCATGTAGATGATAAATTAGCTACTCATAAATCGAAGTAAATAAGTACAAATAATAATTGAATGGGATCCAAGGGGAGAACTTGCAGGTGATTCTGAGGTTATCTGGTTTCAGTATGGGTAGCTTCCCTTTTAGGTATTTTGGGATACCTATTTCATACAAAAGGATATCTATTGGGGACTGCTCTAAACTGGTGGAGAGGATGGTGGACAGAATTAGAGGATGGGGGTCTAGAAAGCTAAGTTATGCTGGAAGATTAGTCCTAGTAAAGTCGGTGTTGTCTCAGCTACATTCTTACTGGGCAAGGATTTTCATTATAGCTAAGGGTATTATCAGGAGGATAGAGAGTATTTGTAGGAATTATTTGTGGGAAGGAGTTGATAAGTATCACAAAGCCCCTGTTGTGTCTTGGGAGAGAGTTTGCATGGATCAAAGGAAGGGTAGATTGGGGGTCATTAATAGCTTGGTTTGGAACACTGCTCTCATAGGCAAATATACGTGGTGGGTGGCTGTAAAGAGGATCACTTGTGGATTCGCTGGTTACACCATGTTTATATCAAGCATCAGGACTGGTTTGAGTACCAACCTAATAATAATACTAGCTGGACATGGAGACAAATTTGTAAAGTGAAGGAAACATTGAAACCAGGTTATGAGGCAGGTATCTGGGGGACTGATGGTAATGTATACAGGCCTAATGCAGGGTACAAATGCCTAATGGGTGAGCATGAGAAGGTGGGGTGGTACCCTGTAGTATGGAAGAGAATGAATAGTCTAAAACACTCCTTTATTGTAAATGCCTGGTTGGACAGTGAGATTCCAGTCAGGGATTGTATAAGGTGGTGTTGCAGATTAAAGTTCAGGTCATTGCTGAAAAAGAAGCTTATGCACATTTTTTTTTTAAGGTAAGAAAACTAGGTTGATAGGGTAGGACCAACCTATCTCATCCTTTCGAATGAGGGAGGTAAGTTGAAGCCACCGGCTATCAAACCACCTCGAAAGAGTTGGACATGAATGTCCAACAGAAGCCATGAAGTCAGCAACCTGGTTGGCTTCACGAAAGCAATGTTTAATTATCACTTCATCAAAAAAATGAAGGTCTAATTTCACATCCTTGATAATACTAGGTGGTGGTAGCTTTAATTTATCAGATTTGGAGAATGAGGAATCAGTGTCGTGTGGAGGAAGTTGTATGTCATCCAAGGGTAATATTAAAACAGGTGCAGCAACAGGTCAAAGTGAGAGCAAGTATGAAAATTTGGTCTGTCCCTCATAGATTAGATACTGATTTGTGTATGCGATTTAAATGATATAGTAGCATGTTTTAATTTGTGAGGTGTCAGGTAGTGAGGTGGTTAGAATATTATGAAAGGTGGTGATACTACTTGTAATTGATATTTTGATTAATTAATGATATTAACATTCCACCAAAAAAAAATAATAATAATTGAATGCATAATTAAAATAAAAAAAAAATAAAAGAAAAACTTAGTCTTAAAATAAAGGGTTTTTTGATAATTGCTACCACGTATAATCCAAATTTTACCAACTGCTACCAACATAATTTTTCTTTAAAAACTGCTACCAAAGTATTTGGCTCGGATGACAAATCACTACCAACTTACAACGAACCTCTTTATTGTGCCTGGGTAGACAGGAATACCCCTATTTTTACACTCCCCTCACTTATTCCTTCACTTTACCCAAACATCACTCTTTAACCTAAAATTTACCTTTACTCACCAAATGTTCTTAAACCTAATTACTTCCAATTAAATTGGGGAAATCAGAGAATCATCCTAGTCTTTAACTTTCTTCCCCAAATTTAATACGGCCTTAGGGTTTGCATTTAATCTCAATCCCCAATGGTTTCCAATCCTAGGTAATTTAACTTACATCACTGGCTTGTTTTTATCCCTCCTTTTCATTTTCTCGTTTTTTATACCATTGTTTGCTAGATTCACATTGTTTATTAGATTGCATCCTTGTCTTATTGTTATATTCTTAGAACTTTTTTATTTCCTAAATAAGATTATTCTATTATCCTTCTTTCTAGGAACTTGATATATTAACTTTGTTTCAAAATTAACAAGTTTGAAATTAATGGTTAAATTTAATAGTGGGAGTTAAGAAAAGAGATAGAATGATTATCTGAACTTGAAAAATAAAGATGAAAGCAAAAATGGAAATAAGAATAATGGAGTAAGAGAATTGAAATTAATGATGAACTTGAAAATAAGTGGTGGAAATGAAGAAGTATTAATGGAGTAGTAAATGTAGTAGAAGAACATATAAGGGCGAGGGTAAGGGCAAATAAGGAAGTGAAAATATTACTTAAAATGAGAATTTGAAATGAATGGCACAGATCTGATCTTTCTGGCTTCGTCTATAAGTTGGTAGTGATTTGTCGTCCGAACCAAATACTTTGGTAGCAGTTTTTAAAGAAAAATTACTTTGGTAGCAGTTGGTAAAATTTGGATTATATGTGGTAGCAGTTATAAAAAAACCCTAAAATAAAATTGGAAGAACAGAATATAGACCGTAGGCCAAAGTCGCCCTAAAATAACTACCAGCCTAATTGTCCTCCAAAACCTACGTACCACACTTCCTAATTTAGTCTACGTCATAAAGCTCATAGAAATAAACGGCCCATATGGCCTACACTCCCAACACCAAATTGATTCAGTTGAGAAGCCCATAAAGCTCTCATCAAGTGGCCATAAATGATAAGGCTTGTATTCTTAAGAATTGTAGGCTTTGTCAGTATGGTTTTTAATTGATCGCCTCGTGTCGGGTAGAAGGGCCCAACCCACTGACGGACATGTTCAACTTCTTGGCAATATTGGTCCAAATATCTCCTTCGTGTAAATAATGATGCAAACTCGTAGTAAGGCGCAAAACAAATTAAGATGACACAAAGTATACTAAGAATGCGGAAACTTAGTGTAAAATTACGGGGAATAATTATATTAAATTTAGGTAGATTAGACACTTATCAAACACCCCCATGCTAGACCTTTACTCGTCCTCGAGTAAACTCAAGTGGAAAATCAAGAAAATACAAAACAAGGTCTAACTAGTGACAAAATACAAGAGAACCGAGCAATAATGCAATCAAGGTTTTCGAAAAGAAATTAAGCATAAGTTCAAAATCATTTTAATTTCAAAATAGAGTTAGATCATAATTTCGCAAGGAAGAACAATCACCCTAATAAATCCGTCAAAATATCAAGTAATGTGCACAAGTGACCATTCATTCTTACCACAAACCGTCTAGACAGGTGAAAAACCGGTGGACCCTCACTTTCGGGAATGTAAATGCGGAAAATCACTCACTCTCATGTGTCCAAGTGATGAGGACATGGGTCACACATATAACTAAGCCTAAACTTGCCTTCTAATACATGTCAAGAAGAGTTTTCAAGGTTGTAACAGGGCTAGGGGTTAAAGGGAATAAGGCGGATAGTTTTTGGGAATGTGGTGCTAAAGAGTAAGAGCTAGAGAAGAACAATTAATTCTCGGCCTAAGAATAAATGCAAAAACCTCCAAACTAATACTCCTCGTATGAAATATAGCACAGACACCGATTTTATTATCAAACTCCATTGTATAGGACATACACCTCCATCTGAAATGAAACTTAAACCCGATTTATTAACCAATACTTCTACATGTATGACTTTTTTCTTCTTCTTTTTTTTTCTATGTTTTCTGTCTTTTTTTTTATTCTGATTTTTTTTTCTATTTTTCTCTTCATATTCTGATTTTTCCATTTTTTTCTTTTCCGATTCTTTTCAAATAACATCAACCCCTTTTATATACCAAATGTTCACCAAACTGTCATCAATTACTCCCCCATGCCTCGCTTGTATCATACCTCTATCCAAACCAAGAAAAACAAACAGTTCACTAGCCCATACTGTTGGAGTTAGTGTCCTCCACAATAATGTGTTTACATAATAAATCTAATTAAAGGAATATCATTAAATATTTAATTATTTGATCCTCGTCAGTTGATTAACGTAAATCGATAACGGTTGGCTAACTAGAGTTTGACGTTATTGTCGTGAGATGGCGGTGATCAACTGACCCCTTTCGGTCACACCTAAAGGAACGAACCCCAATTGATAACTAATTGATTGTATGACATACAATTTATTTAGTCCCTTGATTTATAGACTAAAAGGTTAGTCGATTATTTTAGAGAGATTTCGAGTTGCGAATTCGAGGCACGACAGTTATTGTTTAATTATGCGATAATTGAATAATAAATTTTGGGAGACGGGTTTTCGTTAATTCACTAAAACTGTACTATTGATTAATGTGATTAATATTAGTACATAAATAATACGTGTAGTGGTACACGTATATTTACGGAGTATTTTAGACGAAATTAATCGGGTAACATTTAAACATAAAACGATGTTTAAATAAAATTTACACGTATTTGTGCGACAAATATAATAACCAAAATGGACGCGTAAATGGGACATTGGACTATCAGCTGGGGCGTATAGTCCAATGTCCCATTTACGCGTCCATTTTGGTAATACTTGTAAGATTATTTTGGGTGTTGTTCTTGGGTGCAACTTGAAGGAGACTTTCTTTTTAAAGGTTTTTCTAGGAGGATCATCCATCTTTATTTAGCTCAAGAACAAGCTAGATAGGTGATCTAATTTGTACCCATTTTTACCATAAATATCAATGTAAGGAAATTGTTTTTCCTTAATCTTTATTTTTATGCTTTTATATTTGCATGCATGTTACATAGATCACTAAATAAACATATTATGAGATAATTTATTTTTAATTAGAGAGTCTAATAAAAATATATGATCTTTCAAGTGGTATAAGAGCTTAGGCTTGTAATTTGCATGTTGATTTTGAGCATACATAATAAATTATGAAATAATTTAAAAAAACTCAAAAATTGTGTTAGAATCGGTTTTAGCATAAAAAGTTATGGGCATGCATACCTACTGATCTCAAAAGGTTTTTGGTAAAATTTGGTGATTTATGAAGTTATTTTGCTATTTTTAATGATTTTTGGTAGAAAACCGAGTCAAAAATGTCGTATTTTGGTTAAGAGTTAACTAAAAATAGTTAAAAGTTGATTCGGGTCATGAAATTTTTATGGTATTTCATGCATATTTTCTATAGATTGTATGTAAAAGTTTGAAGGTTGGTTTGTAGTTTTGCATGTATATTGATTTCTTGAGATAAAAGTCGATAAAAGTAAAATATATTAATCATATACTTGGAAAATTTGTTCCTGCCCATGATAAATTTATGTTCATTTAAAAATATTATTTAAAAGTTAAAAGTGAAATTTAAAATATGATTTCACCTTGTTTTGATGTTTATTGGTTTAGTAGTTAAAAACCGATAAATATCGATCTTTTTCTTCATAAAATTTATCCGGAATTTTTGGGCAATTTTTCTGACATTTTGGTGTGATATTGTCGTTAGTGTACCAAAAATAAACCTAAATATACTAACGGAAGCTAGCGATAAGTAGGGTCGATTCTCCACAGGGAGGTAAGATATCTGTCTAAAGGTCCGTCTATCTAAGTCACAAAATGGGGGGTTTTAATTTGATTTCTAAACTACTAAAGGTTTAAAGGGAAGAGAAATAAAGCAAGAGCAATAAAAATGAGAAAATACGATAAGAGTGATCAAATAAGAGAGGGTATGCCAGGATTTCGGTTTACCATGGCAGTCTATCGACTCAATTGCAAATAGCCTAGACAATCTACTGTAAGAAGGATAAGGGAAAGGTCCTTCTGGTCCACTTTCTATCCTAGATTTCCACTAACTTAACTTCCGTCCTCATTAGGGTAGTCTACTGTTCATAGCAGGTCTATTTATTCCAATCTTCCGATCCAGGAGTAAAGTTAACCAGATTAATGTAATTTAGAAGCGTGCACTCAACTAAATTGGTGTTACAATTAAATTGCTATAGGGACAAATTCTCACATGTAAATTACCTAACCTATTCGCTACATCGTCACAATCCTACCATGGATTCCCTAATCCTAACATATAAAGAATTAGCTACTCATGTTATTAATGGTGTCAACAATAATAATAATAAGCATGCTAATGAAAGACATAATGAAATAATAACAATCAAGCATAAACAAGATTAAGGCAAAAGTAATAATAGGAGAACAAGAATTAATAACAAATTATTAGGATTAAGGAGGAAAGAATGATTACAACCAATAAGAATCCGGCGTAAAGATCAATCCACAAAAGCAAAGCACGAGATTAAGAGTAAAGAGTAATTAAGAGAAGTGTTTTAAGTCTAAACCAAAAGTGTTTATTAACCTAATCTCGACTCCCTTATATAGGGGAGCGATAATTAACAAAACTAAACCTATCACGGATTAAGTCAACCCGTGTAAAACAGCATTCCCCTCGATCGAGCACTTTCAGTTCACTCGATCGAGGTCTTCCCCAGCTATTGTACTCGATCGAGCAATTAAAGCTCTCGATCGAGTAACTCCTATAAATGCCATTTCGATCGAGCTCTTGGAATCACTCGATTGACCTCTTGTTCCAGCAAAACCACTTGATCGACCCTTAATTCTTCTCGATCGAGTGCTTTTCCATCAAATCAGCCTCTAACTCGTCTTTGGCAGCTTCCTTGACCTTTCTTCACGCCCTCCAAGACATGACTCTCGCTCCAATATTCCCGTCTCATTATAATGCATGTTGAACAGGATGAATAGGGCGCGGTTTCCCTACTTTCAGGTTCATTTCTGCAAATTAGACAAAACAAACCAAAGTAGCCAATTCGGGGCATTTTGCAATACATTACGGTACAAAAGGCATAGAAATACGTGCAATAAAAGACAAAAAAGACTATATAAATTGCAAGTATCAAATCTCCCTAACCGAACCTTTACTCGTCCTCAAGTAAACTAAATGCAAACTAATGGAACGGAAAAGAAAACTCAGAGCTAGCTATAACTTGTCTACTTGAACCAATTTAATGCAAATGAAAACTAACGGTCATAGCTGAAGGAATAGTAGATCTATATACTCAACATATTCATATATGTTTTATTTTAATTTGTCATAAAATTAAATGGTGGATCTTATGCATGCAAACTAAAATAGATAAGTGAAGAAATCATTTTCTCACCAATTAAATTTCGGTCATATTGGGCACCAACAAGATCTCCTTCTTGTTAGTTCTTGAGCTTTCCATTAATGGATGAACATTCTTGACTTCAAATTAGAAGCCCTCCAATTAGTTGCACCCAAGACAATCCCTTAAACCCACAAATAAACATGTACTAGATGTTTGTAATGTAGTTTACCTTAAAATCTATTACTAATACTCATATACTACTTCTAGTATTATTAGTGTTTGATTTAAACAAATTAGATTCACAAAAATGTATTTTGTGAAGAACAAGAGAGAGAAAGGAGGTTTTTCATAAAAATGTAAGAATGAATAATTAGAGGAAAAATCCTCTCTTATTTTTCTCACCAAAAACCGGTGGCCTCATCATGTAGTGGACCATTTTCTTTTTCTTTTTGTCTTCACAAGACAAAAGGTGTAAGTCTTTTTGCATTGTCATGTCACTATCAAGCATTTTAGACAAATGCATAAGACAAATGGAAAAAGACAAAAACTTCTTATTGCCCATCCATTTTCGGTTTTTGAAGTGTAATATGGAGTCCATTTTATTTTTGTCAATTGTACAATTATATGTCATGTGACATGTGACATGTGACATGTCTTATGTCATGTTTTAATTTAAAATGCATATTTAACAAATTAAATATCATTTACAAATTAAATAAATCATATTTAACAAATTGACTAGTAATATAAAATTACTTTCTCATAAAATGGTCATTCAATTACTAGTTAGTATAATTCACAATATCTTGTAATTATAACTAACTTATCATTCTCATCTCGAGTGTTTCGCAAACACCGATTAATTTTAGTAATATAACTTCTTAAATTACTAAATAAAATCTCATTTAATCACATTATAACAAGATGTCATTTTCTCTCTTATAATAATAATTTGTTTAATTTTAAGAAATTAATTAATCTGTATCGGTATACAACTAATTAATCTTTTTCAATTAAGGGAATCGTCCTTTAGGTGTGACCTCAAGGGATCAACTGATCACCGTCGCACGACAGTAATGTCAAACTCTAGCCAGCCAATCATTACTGATATGTGTGGACCAGTTGACTATATATGTAATGTATCATCCCTTTCGTATTCTTGGTATGAGATTTAATAATGATATTTTAAATCATTTGATCGCACTATTGTTGAGGACACATTTCCCAACAATCTCCCACTTGTCCTCGACAAGTGTGCTTCACCAATTCTCTTGTCCTATTACTATCTCCCACTCAATGCAAGGTGTCTTTCGGGTCGTACTTGCAAGTGATCATATCGAGAGTGATTTCCTCGATCTGGAGAATAACTGATTGACCGGAATTTATCCACCATGGATACCTTCCGAGCGTGGCCACGCATTTCTAGTTCATTACTCCTCGAGTGGCCCTGAGATATTGTTTTAACCCTGACAAGGGGGTGGACAATTCCTATCGCACTCATTCCCTTCGACTAGCCACAGCCATCATAACCCAAAATATGCCCATTTGACCCCATTTACGAAGGTCGTAGTAACACAAATCAAAGTTAATCTGAAACTGTGCCATCTTAGGCGAACAGTCTTTAGTCAAAAGAATCGACTCAATAGAATACTATAGTAGCTCTCGCCACGACCAGGCTATATAAATTTGTCAGAACTTTATAAGCCGTCACTGCCCGACAAAGTGTTCTTAACAGTCTGCCTATGTGATCGACTAGTCATCTCACATGACTCTATGGCACTTGAACTTGCCATCAATCGCATCACACTCTAGTCACTTCGAGACGTCACCTCATACAAGTGACTATGGGCGAATACAATGTTAATCCGTGTTCACTTTAACGGGGTTCAATGTTGTCTCTACAACCCGTTTGGATGTAACAAAGTATAAAAGGAGTTTTTAAAGTAAAACTCGAACGACAAATGCGATTATCACATATGAATAGTCAATGCCTGATTACTATTTCATGTTCTATAATCTAATCTGTTCTTGTACGTAGTTGTTCATTTCAATTCAATTGAAATGACATGACTCATCATGTTTAGCCTTTGAGAAGGCTTTGGTTAGTAGGTTTTATCAACTTCTTGTACCTTACTCACCCTTACTACATACTTGTTTTCCTTTGTAATGTACACATTTGCATCACAAAACTTTAAGTACGTGTCGATATCCTATCAAGACATAGGTCCTCTAGCCTAAGAATAGCTCCCACTTTGTTTTTACGATTATGTGCGGGACTCATCCTCTTGCACATCTCATGATTGCAAGTGTACTCAATTTCCGTTATAAATATCTCTCATTGTTCTTTATTGTCTAGAACGATTCTAGAAAATCTACTTCTTAATTAACATAGCCACAATGGTATCTTAACCATCTTAATGTGTTTTGATTATGGTTTTGTCGGAAACCATGTGCAATCTCAATTGTCAATTGTCACTTGTGTAATACCCTTACACAAAATTGCATCATAAACACTTTGCTTTACTTCCTTAATGCTTCTGCAAGCACTTAAGGGTAATCTTTACGGCTTACTTGGTAAAGATTACTTAAATTCGATTTTGAAAACAATTCATCATACTCAAAGTATATGAAGTGTTATACATCATTACTCATTTAATTGATCCGGCAGCGGAAGCAAATGGAATCAATCAAATATGTTCAATTTAATTGAACTAATCATGAATCTTATCAACATAAGACTTCTTATTGACGCTAATATCATGTAGATTTATCTTCATAAATCTGGATATTAAAGATGTATTATATTTGTAACACCCGCGAATTTCTCATTTTAACATTTGAAATTTATTTAACCATTCGATTGCTTCATTTCATATTTTTAAATTATTTAATTTAATTAATCTCCTTTTGAACATAAATTTTATAAAAGTTACATTTTCACAAACTTGTTTATATAAAATAAATATTTTTGTCGGATAATATTAATAGCAACAATAATAAAGCTCCGTCTTAAATTATAGTAGGTTTAAGACGAATTTCTGTCTAGCCATAGACCGTCACATTTTCATATGTGAGACTATTTTTAAGCTCGACCAGTCAAAGATTGACAACACTCATACCTCCCTCTCACACTCTACATTTACTTAACCCTTTTATTATTATTATTATTATTATTATTATTATTATTATTATTATTATTATTATTATTATTATTATTATTATTATTATTATTATTATTATTATTATTATTATTATTATTATTATTATTATTATTATTATTATTATAATCCCTCGTCCCCACCACCCCCCTTCATTTCCTTGTTCCTGTCGAGAGAGCTGACAACAACAACAAAAAAGAAACAAAACCACAGCAAACCAGTCACCATTTTCGTCACCTCCAACCCCAGATCCCGCCTCCATTCTCAACCAAATTTGATAAATTTTACACCAATAGCTTCCCCATCTCGTCCTCCTTCTTTATATGTAAGAAAGAGCCAAGCTTTCATCCTATTTCAATTCGGCCGTCTTACAAAGGATTCGGATTTTGGGTTAATTTCTTCTATTTTTGGGTTTCGAGTCATCCTTGGGCGATTCCGTGGCGTTTAGGAGAGCAAAAAAAAGGTAACGGTGATAGGTTACTCGACAAAATTGTCGAAATTTCCGTCTTATGGGTCGTTTACATGTCCTTATTTGATAAAGTTTGGTTCTTTACATTTTCCTCATTTATATGGTAAGCTTCGTCTCATATTGGTGTTGGAGTTGGGCTGTTTTGAGCCCGAATCCCGTCTTGAACTCGGTTGCTTGAACTCTCTTTACACCTGTGAACTTTCTTCGTGATTTCTTCTATTATTGTGACATGGACAACTTAATATAATCCCTTTTCCATTTATCATGTGCGATTTTAAGTTCTGGATCATTAATTGATATTGGAATACTATGGTAGTGGAAAGAGTAGAAGTATTGTGAGACCCTCAGGAATGCTTTTCATTCATCCGGGTCATACATTAAAGCAAGGCTCTCTTATTTTTGTGTAGTATTTAGTTGAATAAGTTATGTTAATCTATGTCCAGATATAGTTTTTGCTCTAAGTTTCTTTTGGGTGGAGTTCATGGCTGTTGGACACGGGTTTTGGGCAAAATCAGGGGACTGTTTTGAGTACATTTGAGTTGAGGACTTGTAGTGTAGGAATTGGTTGTTGCTTGTATTACTTTGGTCTTGCTTGAAATAAGTAGACAATGTTGCGTTTGATTACGTAGGAAGACTTGGATACTAGGAAAAGATTGTCTAATAGCTTATTGGCTCTGTAAGGACACTAGGAAAAGACATGCCCATGGTATATCAGTAGATTAGGTCTTGATAGCGAATAGCAAACTAGTTATAGACGGTATAATGTTGTTTGGTGGGACTGAATTAGTGCTAATCCGGAATGCTATTTCAGGGTGTTGGTGGACTGATTTTGGACAGTCTGTACGGTTGCTTCTAGGCCGAAATGAGACCGTTTTTAGTATGTTTGAGCTGAGAAATTATAGGGCTAGAAATGTTGGTTGAATACGTAAACTATTGAACTTCCATCCCAAGTATGTGTTTGAATTTTTCCCGCTTTTACATTTTCTCTTTTCAATGGGTATGACTGGTTTAGGATGGTGAAAGGGTGGTCGAAGTGGGCTGTTTTTGGTCAGCTAAAGGGTACTCGAATAGGTTGCTTTTGTTGGCTAAAATGAATGCTTGGGACGGGTTTTTGAGAACCCGAAACTGGGCTGTGTTGCACTGTGGTTGTGGATGGTTGTCTGAGTTCGTGTAGGGGCTATCCAAATGGCCACTTTGAGTTGTGGGTCGAGTTTATTTTGGCGCAAATGTGATTCTTTTGAATGACTTAAATTCCGTCTCATGCCTTATATAACTTAATTTATTAAATATCGTTCATTCATATATTTTTCTCACATGAATCATAAAAGTGGAATTTATTATTTATCTCATTTACCTATAATATGAATTTTTTGTCCGTTCATTCTCATTTATTTATCTTCTCTCAAATATGAGCAAATTATTCTACTTGTTTAATTAAATTGAGTCGTTTATAATTGAATGCTTGTTTTGCTTATTATAAATGATTCATTTCCGTTTGTTTACATTTTTACTCAAGTGACAAGTATTAAAGAAATGGGTTACTTATTCACATTCATGAATATAATTTTGGCATGAAATGTCTCACTTTGATTATCATCGGTTCATTACACGTAGTAGTCTCTTTCCAAGTTGATTCGTATCGCTTGGTCGAGTCGTATTCTTGATAATGCCTTTATGCTATACCGTATTGCTTGACTTATTTTTACGCCTCTTTCGGACTGTCCTGCCGATTGTGGGTTTAGCTCATATTTTCCGCCTCTTTCGGACTGTCCTGCCGATTGTGGGTTCTCGATTTCCGATCTGTCTTCGAGTCTTGGATGCGGACTTTCTGCCGCATGTCGAATCGGGAACTGTCTCTTTGTCCCGAGAGTCGCGATTTAGACTAGGGACCGAGTCTTGGGAGTACCATTGTCGTCCTACCAGGGGAATTATATTTTGATATATGAGTAGTAAAGGTCTTGCTTGGTTTTAGATATTGGTATTTGTCTGTTGTTTGTCTTGGTCCTATCGGACACTAGGGGTGAGCTATAAGCCCTCTAGTTGCGATATGATCGTCGAGATTGATGTTCCCATCCGTTCTTATGGTGAGATGCAAGCCATAAGTATGAATGTGACATTAGTGGCCACGTCCCGTACAATGTTTGCTAAGTGGTTTTTCAAATAATGGCTGCAATTTCTATTCTTGTAAATTGCATTGGTTGATCCCTTACTTAACTGCTTCACTTGATTCGGACTCTAATCTCACATCTATGTCGAATTTCCTTGAAATGCGTGCTTTGGTATAGATCATCGTATTCTTGCCTTTCATATTATTTAATTGCCTCACATGAGTAGTTTAACCGTTATCATGCTAATGTTGATTTATCTTGTTCCATCTCATTTAATTACCATGTTTAAACATAAACTTGATATCCATATTTTTGTAAGAGTCTTACATGACTACCTGTTTTAGTTCTTTGTTATGTTCGTTTCGACATTTTGTGGCTGGGAGAACCTTGAGTTACTCCCCACTGACTGTGGCGTTCATGTTTACATGAATGACAGGTATTAGTGGTGCATCCGTGGGGTGAAGACATGTGTGAGCTAGCGAGCACTACGGCCTAGTAGTTGGTTTATTAGGATCGTTTTAGACCTACCTTTTTTTTGTATTGTCATTCGAGGGATATATTTTCCCTCACCTTGACTATCACGTTTGTATAATTTAAAATCTTTACTTCCGCACTCTCTATTTATGTTTTAGATTTTGGTGAACCCGCACTTTAAATTTTAAAAGTTTTTAAAAATTCCCTAAGTTTCAGCATTTTATTAGTTATGTTTTCCGCGTTATCGCGGGGTGTCACAATATTACTCCAAAAGTCTTAAATCATTCTCAATGATCAATATGTCATCCACATATCGGACTAAATAATATTTCCGTAACTCCCACTAAACTCCATGTATAAACACAACTTCTCAACTTATCGAGAAAAGTTTTATAACATGATCAAAACATTGATTCCAACTCATTGATGTCCTACTTAAGACCATCTCTTAAGTTGCACATTATCTTAGGATTGCAAGAATCTATAAAACTCATGACATGTATTGAATACATTCCTTCTTTTGAAGAAGTGGGTTTTAGATTCACATGCTGTATGCGTATCCTCATAATGAAACACAATCCCTAAGAAGATCCAAATAGACTTAAGCATTTCAATTAGTGCAAAACACTTTGCCACCAATCAAGCTTTGAAATCTCTCTTTCTTAGTGCAAAACCCTTTGTCACTAATCAAGCCTTTTTATTTCGGATTTTCATGGCTCTAAGCCTTGTATTGAGTTGTGACTTAAATACTCTCATCTCTTATGTAAGTCATATGTTCATTACTTTCCAGAAGTAATCAACTTGAATCAAACGATTTCTTTTGTAAGTTATAAGCTCTTTACTTTCTTAAAAGTAGCATGAATTCATCATCTTTAACAAGTGACGAATTTAACCTCCTAGGTTTTGAAGAAACAATGTCTTACACAAAACGTCTCATGTAGCCAAGAAAGACCAGTTTCTTGCGACATAACATTCTCTGTGGCATTCTTTGTGGCTCTTGAATAATTTCTCCCACTCTGTCTTCTAAAATAAACTTGTATTTTAGAAAGACAGCTTCACGAACCGGAAACCCGTCGTACTCGAAAAATGAGCATTTGTTTCTTGTGAAAACTTACAAACACGGTACCCTTACCATTTCATATCTCATATGATTCGATTTAGTGGAAAAATAATTTAGATAAAAATGATAAAATCCCCAAAAGGATCAAGTAACTCAAAGTAACTTGATTGAAGTCCAAACCATATCGAATAGCGTTTGATTTCTTATCCAACCACACATTATTCCATAATGCGTGCTAAGAGAGATTAACTTGTGATACTATATCACATTTCCTTTGGCTTATATCAAAGTCTTCACTATGATAATCCCATCACGACTAAATCGTGATTCCTTGAACTCTTTAAACTTCTTCAAAGATTTTTCTATTTACCTTATTAAGTGAACACATTAGCGTCAACTTAAATCGTTGGTAAAAGAAAATGATTAACCTATTTTGGATCAATGATTTAAAACCTCGATCTCATTTTCAATCAAAAGGCACGAGATATCTTGCTTTGAATACAAGATACGCATATACCATTAACAATCTAATGGTTTCAAGAGTACTCGATAACTCTTTGCGTTCATCATTCCAAAATTCAAGGTTTAATCTTGGGTTACCAATTTGAGTCTTGCATCATCTTCATGATATATCATTCTAGTTTGGTTTAGAATATAATCACCTTGATAATGGGCTAGCCATACATCAAATCGTGGTGTATAGGGTCACAAAAGTGAAAACCTCTTTTGTATCTTAACAAGTTTATATTCTTATTTAGAGTTTATGCACTTAATAGTCACAATTAAGTACAACTTTAAATCCAAAAACTAGATTGAGTACACAATTACTCTATCTCTCGGCATTATTGTTGCTAGTCGTCATATTTTAATCATCTTATGTGTCGAATACAATGATGAAAACCTCCACTGGTTTCTAATATTGACGAAGTGGTACTAGCAAAATTTATGTTTAATCAAATAAACATTTAAAGAAGAAGGTCCCATTAGATGTCCCAAAACTAACTTGTTGATTCTTAAATAATTTGGGGTAGTTTCCTTTCTTGTGTCCAACATTTAAGACAATGGAAACTTTATCGGTCGGGATTGATAGGTTTAGTATTGCTATTCTCAACAACTTTACTTTCAACATTACCTTGTATCAATTCCATTATAATCTTTACTTCTTGAACCTCATTCTCATCTTAACGGTTTAAGAGAATGCTCCAACTCATTTCAATGAGTCTTCGCTTTGAGAAGCAAAATTGAATTCATGAAGATTACTCTTCATTTGTTCGTTTTAGTCTTAAAACTTTCATTGAAGTGGTTGCGATATTTCGGTCAATTACGAATTCCAACAAATCTAATTACCAAAACAATTTATCATTTCAAGGTACTTAATTCAATTAAGTATATGAATAACAATCCATTGTAAGTAGATGTGTTAGTCAAGAATCAAAAACCAGTTTGATAATGAATAACTTTAATCTATACTCTATACAAGAGATCCTTAGCAATGGTTCATTTGAGGTTTTTAGAAGCAAATTCATATTTGTCTTAAGTTACGATGTTTTAATGGAGATTTGAATCAAAAATCGAAATGATATCGTATATGAATTGTGGTAAAGAAATAGAACAATATGATAACGGAATAGTGAAAAACTTAACATTTATCGTTTTATTAATACTTGTAAACAAGTATAGCATTTACATAGTGACCTCTACCCAACAATGATAAATGATTCCAAGATCCAAATTCATATTAACTTGGGCACGGTGTGGCCGATACATCCCTTATCAATATAACTCGGTGGATTAACTCTTTAATCGATTCTACTTTTAGAACTCTTGGTCGATAAAATTACATTAAGGGGCTGTTTGGTTCAAAATCTTGGAATGGAATGGATTGGGATGAGAATCCAGAGAGGAATGGAGTTAGAACCCCATACCTTTTAACACTTGTTTGGTTTGATTCTGTAATGGATTGTATATGTCATACATGGTGTTTGGTTCACATTTGGAATAGATTCAATATCCAATTTTTTCTCTCTTCATAATAGGTTGGTTTTTTAAATTATAAAAAGAGTTCCACATTTTTTTTCCATTAACTATAACTTACTATGACATAAATTAAATAACAAAAAATATTAGCCAATGAACAATCCAAATTATTCATATTAATATTAAGCGTCCAAAATAAAAATATTCTTAAACAAAAAAGTCATGGAAAATGTTTCATGAAAAAATACTGGTGAGTCTAAAAATCAAACATATTAAACGTTCCCATTTCGAGACAAGAGCGGATGAATGAGGTTCATAATAAACTCTCATTTCCATGCTTCATCGGGACTCTGGTAAAAAAGAGAGAGATCATTGGGATTAGATGCCAATTTTCTTATCTAGACAAAGGGGAGTAGTATTTAATCCGTTTTACTGTTAAGACGGATATACCCGTCTTAAGGGAGACCAATTGACAAACTTGTAACAATTAATTGCCCTTGTATAAAAGGCGTCGTACTATATTATCATTACTAGCATTGTCGTCTAAAACCAATGTGTATTTTTTATGAATGAAGAGGCTTAAACAATCTGATTTGACACATACACATCACAATCTACACTAAAGACGGAAGTAGTGTGCATTCTTATTAAAAAACACGTTCTCTATATATAAAAAAAAAAAAAAAAGCATGATGAATAGCGTCGATTCATATTCAAAAACAAAGTTCCCTTCAATGACGGTAATAGTGTAGAAATAGCGTAGATTTCTATTCAAATACACATAGTCCATATATAATATGAATCAAAAAGAACGTACGATAAAATTTCATGAATATAGAGCATATTATAGTTTTATAAAAGCAAAAAAATATGATGAAAGTAGAAGATGAAGACTTACGTAGAGTAGAACAACAACAATTTGGGGTTTTTTCTTCTTTCTTAACTTTAGGTTTTGTATCTAGGGGGGATTGGATTTAGAAACTTGGGGGATGAGTAAAGTATGGGATTCCAAAGGGTTGGGATGGATTGAGAATCCCTTGGGTTTCTAAATCCATTCCAAAAGTGGCCAACCAAACACTTGAATGGGTAATATCCATTACATTCCATTCCATACCCCTCAACCAAACACCCCCTAACATTTATCTTTAGCCCAAAACACATCCGACAAGGGCACGGTGTGGCCGATACATCTCTTATCAAAAAACTTTTGTTGAGTTCAACCCAAGTTTCGAATAAATGTGTCCATGATCCAAATCTACATCAACTTGGGCACGGTGTGGCCGATACATCCCTTATCAACATGAATTCGGTGGATAGACATTTATCACCCACTTCCCCTACGTAACAAGGTTTGTACCCCAGTGTGGCCGAGCGCACTCCCTCGCGAAATAGGTTTTCATGGTTTCTACTCTTTGGTAAGGCTAAGTCTCAATTGTTTATTTTAGCGAGAGGTCATGTCAATTTATTATCTATCACGTTTTAAGTGAACTAAAGCGGTGAACTACGATAATTTTAATTGACACGGTCGATAAACTCGATAAAATGATAATGCATGTTTTAGTTATGGCGATTTAGCGATGCATGCGACATATAAATAAAATGCAAAGCATAAATTTAAATCCTAGTATGGCCTTCCTAAAAATAGAAAATCTAATTAACTATTACATATTCGGAAACCAACTCCATTGGTCCCTTGAACTTTGGTTGTGGCACGCATCTCGAGACAACACCGTCTTTATGTATCGTCTTCCTTGAGTGACACCGTCTTCAAGAAACTCCGAAATAAATAAATTACATAACAAATTACATAATTTCCTATTATACATTTGTAATTAAAATAAAAATAAATCTATTAAATTACAAAACGGTGATACGAGATCACAATAAATTACAACCGAATCGATATTCCCATACATTTCGGGTAATACCAATTAAAAACTAAGGCCATACTAAGTAAAAATTACATAATTCAAAATTACATAAAATAAAATTATGACAATCATAAATAAAATGCAGCATTAAAATATGTATGAACATGCCCAATTTTATGCTAAATCGCCTTTAATTAGCCAATATCGTATATTACTCGGTTTTTACGAATTTGCGTGATTCAACATTTTATAATCACAAAAATTACATAAATTCATATTTATGCACAAGTTAATTACCCTAACTTCTTAGGACTCAAAATTAGTCTCCACTAACTATTTGACCATAATTAACTCATATTTCTTAATATTGTTCATAAAAGGACTCAAAATTACAATAAAATGCTATAAACTTCAAATAAATCACTAAAAATTTCAAATAAATTCAAAATTTGAAATTTAAACTCATGAACATTCTGGAAAATTACCATGACACTCATAATGTTCAAAAACTTAGGTTAAAAATTTCGAAAGTTATCGGAAAAACAATGTTGCGGTTTATCGGATTTATCAATAAAAATCATAAAAACATGAGAAAAATTATATTCATCAACTTTTCAATTTTATATCTGAAAAAGATAATAAAATTCAACATGTGACATTTTTCCTTAGTCATGAAGTATTTTTTAGCAATTTTTCACTAATTAAGTCACTATTTATGCTATTTTTCATCAAAAATCCATAAATCATGCATAAAGACTTCAATATAGCCTATTATTTTACACACATCTTGTAAAATTGCATGTGACAACATACTAAATTTCTATGACCAGATTCGAAATATTTCTCATATTAATCTATTTTTCATTTAAATTCGGTTTTTATCATGAAAAATCCATTTTTCGAGCATAAGAAGTCCAAAAATTATGAAAATTTCCAGATCAACTAAAAACAATATATGTGAAAACATATCCAAAAACCACTGGAAAATTCGAAGTTTAGCTAATTTTCGTCCAAAAATGACATTTTTATCATAAAAATCACATTTTAAATATAAAATGAACAATAAAATCCATAAATTAACCAAAATATCCTAAATACATTTTAGGATCAGAAATTTTAACATGCAAAAATTAATTTTGTGATATATCATAATAACACAAATTATACAAGTTTTATATGTTAATCTTTATAACTCGGAAAAACTTTTAACCGATTTGCATGCAAACAACCATGGCTCTTGATACCGATTGAAGGAATAGTAGATCTATATACTCAACATATTCATATATGTTTTATTTTAATTTGTCATAAAATTAAATGGTGGATCTTATGCATGCAAACTAAAATAGATAAGTGAAGAAATCATTTTCTCACCAATTAAATTTCGGTCATATTGGGCACCAACAAGATCTCCTTCTTGTTAGTTCTTGAGCTTTCCATTAATGGATGAACATTCTTAACTTCAAATTAGAAGCCCTCCAATTAGTTGCACCCAAGACAATCCCTTAAACCCACAAATAAACATGTACTAGATGTTTGTAATGTAGTTTACCTTAAAATCTATTACTAATACTCATATACTACTTCTAGTATTATTAGTGTTTGATTTAAACAAATTAGATTCACAAAAATGTATTTTGTGAAGAACAAGAGAGAGAAAGGAGGTTTTTCATAAAAATGTAAGAATGAATAATTAGAGGAAAAATCCTCTCTTATTTTTCTCACCAAAACCGGTGGCCTCATCATGTAGTGGACCATTTTATTTTTCTTTTTGTCTTCACAAGACAAAAGGTGTAAGTCTTTTTGCATTGTCATGTCACTATCAAGCATTTTAGACAAATGCATAAGACAAATGGAAAAAGACAAAAACTTCTTATTGCCCATCCATTTTCGGTTTTTGAAGTGTAATATGGAGTCCATTTTATTTTTGTCAATTGTCCAATTATATGTCATGTGACATGTGACATGTCTTATGTCATGTTTTAATTTAAAATGCATATTTAACAAATTAAATATCATTTACAAATTATATAAATCATATTTAACAAATTGACTAGTAATATAAAATTACTTTCTCATAAAATGGTCATTCAATTACTAGTTAGTATAATTCACAATATCTTGTAATTATAACTAACTTATCATTCTCATCTCGCGTGTTTCACAAACACCGATTAATTTTAGTAATATAACTTCTTAAATTACTAAATAAAATCTCATTTAATCACATTATAACAAGATGTCATTTTCTCTCTTATAATAATAATTTGTTCAATTTTAAGGAATTAATTAATCTGTATCGGTATACAACTAATTAATCTTTTTCAATTAAGGGAATCGTCCTTTAGATGTGACCTCAAGGGATCAACCTGATCACCACCGTCGCACGACAGTAATGTCAAACTCTAGCCAGCCAATCAATACTGATATGTGTGGACCAGTTGACTATATATGTAATGTATCATCCCTTTCGTATTCTTGGTATGAGATTTAATAATGATATTATAAATCATGTGATCGCACTATTGTTGAGGACACATTTCCCAACAATAGCTACAGCAGTTAATACGCAAACGAGTTATATGATGTCCATAAATAAAGCTGACCTATCGACCTTGCAAGACCAACAAAATCGGACTCTCACGGGGTCACTCTTCTCTCATGAAGCAAAGGGTGAAATATATGTGTAAGAGAGAAAGAGAAACAATCACTCACCTAAACTGCGACCTACATAACATGCATGCAACCAAAATGATAGACGATTCAAGTACTACGCATACATTCCAACCAACAATGTCCGTCACAGCCGAGGGCTTACAAATGATATGGGAAAGTGAGGCTACAGGTGAGAAGAGGCAAAACAGATTATGGAAATGTGGAGGTAAAGCGTCAAGCCAGTTCCTAAACAAGATCAAATGAGACTATCCGAATCTCAGCTGACTAGAAAATAAAGTGTAAGTACCCTTCATGGCACACAACTCACTAACCAAATACACTATCTCCTCAAAAAGATGTAAATAAGAACAGAGGAGTGAGATCGTCACAAACTTCCCTTTTTTAAAACGGTCTCGTTTATTCAAACAACTAACGTTTTCATTTTTTTTTCTTTCTTTCCTTTCTTCTTGCATCACGTCTGATTTCACATTTTTTTTTCACACGTTTTTTTTCTTTTTCTCTTTTCTTTTTCACGTTTTTTTTTTCTCATTCCTTCTCATTTTTCTACCAACTCCAATCAATGAAAACATGCCAAACTCGCACAGGGATGAACATACCACAAAAAGTCACACTAAACTAGCTTGACAAGGCAGGCTGAATTTTGGGTGTAGCTAATGTGTCAAAAAGGCTATATTTGGCTAAAGTGGAGCTAAATGGGTGAAAATGAAAGAAGGGGAAAAATTTGCAAGCACCTCCGTGCATGTGACACCGACCATAAACCCGAATGTATGCATTTGACAAGAAATCGAATTTCATAAATGTGCAAAAGTGATGAACATGTTATGCAAGGAGTACTACTCTCAATTTCTAATGAACTGGTCATGAATGTCACCAGTTATATGGCTCTAAATCTCAGAAATTGTAAAGTAGGTTGCCAATTTATTAGGTCAAGTCTACACAGTCAGCTATATTTTTGACATTAAATCGTAGATATGCGTAAGACTAAGCTAATAACTGTCAATAAAAGCAAGGCTCAAGCAAAAATGACAAGTTAAAGTGCAATTTCATCACGGAAATATACCGTTCCAACTCAACCTATATGCAAAATAAAACGTGAATATTTTTTTGATTTTTTTGAAATTTTTGATTCCCTGTGAAATTTTGATAGGGAATTTTGATTCCCTGTAAAAATGATAGGCAATTTTGATTCCCTGTGGAATTTTTGGATTTTTATGATTATTTTTATTAAAAAATAAATAAATACAATGCAAGCAGAAAAAGGAAACGTGATTGCAAAAACAAATGCAAATGCAGACTCAAAGGATGCATTACCCTCCCCAAACCAAAACGGACAGCGCCCTCGTTGTCCTCCAGCATACACCAGCAGATATATAATGGGAACGGGGTAAAAAAATCAATAAATGCATGAAAAACAATAAATAAAAAGGAGAAAAATAAATAAAAGAGCAAGAATATACATACAAAACTCGAATTTCCCCAAACCAGCCATAAAACTGGGGAAGTGAGTAGACCAGTAGCTACTCGTCATCGTCGTCCTCCTCGTCCACCATCGTGAAGTCCGGGTCCACCTCCTGCTCCCTCATCCTCGTCTCCTCAGCTCGTACTCTCTCCTCCTTCTCAGCGGTGTCTGCCTCGCTGGCTGGCTGTGGGTACCCCTCCGTCGGGTACCGGTAGAAAGACGGGTGTGGCCAGCCCTCAGGGACAGGACGTCCTCTCCTCATGTGATACTTGTATAGAGGGAACAAAGCAAGTGCAATTTCCCGCTCCATACGAGCCTGCCTAGTAAGAAGCTCAAGAAGAAAACCGTCACGGCGCCCTTGGTCTAGGACCGCAGACGCCTCAAAAGGTGGAGGTGGAAAAAAATTAGCTGGATAGACCGACTGTGTCTGCTCAGGAGTAGGAGTAGGAGTAGGGATCGGGGTAGGAATGGCCGTGGAAGTCTGGCCACCCGTAGAAGGTGTGGATCCCTCTCCGGTCTCTAGTCTCTTCTGCTTCTTAGAAGCCGACATGGTAGGAAGTGGGCCAAGTGGGAGGTGGAAATAGGGTAGTGGTGGAGGTATCCTACCCCTAACAGTAGGTAAAGAGACAAGACGGGGTAGGGTGGTGCAAGATAAGACCTCGAATAAGGAATCACATATCTTCCAAGTCCGTTGGTCATAAGCAAGCCAAGTCATAGACAGCATAGCTACCAGGTCAAGGTACCTATCAGTGTCTAGGTGCTGTAAGTCACGAGGAAAGGCGGGGAAGATAGAACGGGCAAGAAAATTGGCTATGCCACCGCAGACAATGGTGCCCGATGTCTTCTGCCCCACAGTATGAAAATACTGAGCAGTCAAATAAGCGATGTTAAGCACAAAGGGGCCCTAACTATGTTCAGATAAACCCCAAGATTAGACAACTCAATGTTGTTCACATTGTTCGGTTCCTTACGGCCAAAAATGGTCCCACCAATGAGACACAAGAAGTAACGGGCCGGGGGGAGGTGGATGTGAGCGAGCTTGCGCTCCTCTATAAGCTGTCTGTGCCAAGGTCCGCCACAAGATGCGTAGGACCTTCCTGGGAGGGTCCTAGTCACCGGTAGAAGACAAACCTAACTTACTGCCAAACTCCTCTAGGGTCCAAGTCGTGGTCTGGTTAAACAACCAGAAGGAAATACAAGAACTACCCTGTTCAGTGGCGTATGTGCAGGCAGAAAAGGTGAAGGAGCTGAAAAACTCGAGGGTCAACTCCCTGTAGGTCGTGGCACTCATGGTAATCAAGCCAGACATCCTCGTCCCGTTCAGTATCTCAACTACGGCCTCGTAAATACCCAACCTCTCAAGCGACTTACGACACAAAAACTTTGTTGAAGAAAAATCACAACCCTCTAAAGAAAAGAAACGAGTACGATGTATAGCGTTAACAAAACGTACCTCGGGGTAGTCGGGGTGCGAGTCAAGAGACTCATCGACACGGATCGTAACCCGGCCAGCAGCGGGTGTGGCTCATTCGCGGCCCCGTCCTCTAGTACCTGAAGAAGAAGCCCGTCCAATAACGGGACGAGGTACTAAAGCAGCCTGGTAGGCAGCTGTGACAGCTGGTGAAGACACAGCAGGGGTCGTCACCGGAGTAGACACGATACCAGCAATGAAAACAGAGGCTATACTAGTGGAGGCAGTGGAAACAGAGCTAGCAGCAGTGCTAGCTGAGGCAGTGGCAGCACTGACAGTGGCAGAAACAGCGGACACGGAGCTAGCCATAACAGAAAAGGAGCTAGCAACAGCAGTAGTAGTAGTAGTACCAGCAGTAACAGTAGCTGCATTAACAGTCGGAGTGACGGTGGTAACAGCAGGGACCACCATCTCAGTCAAGGATGGGGAAGCAGTCGAGCTAGTTGAGGGAAGGGAGATACTTTCCATCCTAATCAAGCAAGCAATGGGGGAATTCGATCAATTAAACAAATGAAACACAAAAACCCCAAAATCAGACGGATTTTCGAACTAAATCACAGAACCATAAGCCCTAATTATTCTATCAAGTCAAAATAAGCAATTAATCAACAAAAGAGTAAAAGGAATACTTACTTGGTGAATGCCCACAACAGTTAAGCAAGAAAAAACGACAAAAACAATTGCAAATGATGGATTTTAATTAAAAAAACTCGAAAAACCCTAATTCTCGAAATTAAACACAACCAAAACGAAATTTAAGGGGAAACGTGAGGGCTTTTGTCAATTTAATATCAAGGAAAATAATGTGGGTGTTGGATTTGGTAGAAAGGGAGGATTAATGGAGAATTTGGGAGATAATCGCACAAAATATCGCAAGGAAGTGAATGAAATTAGAAAGAAAATAAGAGGAAGAATAAGAAACTCCCTACGTGTTATAGACAACTTCACTTGATCGAGTGATTTAAAACCACTCGATCGAGAACTCTAGCTTTCATTCTACTCGATCGAACATAATTTCACTCGATCGAGTGATCGTTATTTTAGGCATTTCTATTGAGTGTCTGAAACCACTCGATCGAACAGTTTTCTTGAGCATTCCTCTCGATTGAATACAAATAGTACTCGATCGAGTTTTTTTCTCGTGTAACTCATCCCATTGCGATATAAATTCCCCAAACCTGCATAAAAACACGCAAAAACATATCCTGACAATACCAAATCACAAAGAAACAGTCTAAAGTTGATATTCGCTAAGCTAATTAAACTAATGTCTAAAAATTCTAAAAACGCAATAAAAAAATCCAACGGAAATTCAAATTTTACAAGTTATTACACGGGGCGTTCCCCACTTACTTCCCAAAACACTTCAGTAGCCCACAAGAGGGCTTCTGACTGGAGGAGGTCCCTTTAGCATCTCGAACCGACCTCTTCGATCGCCATGAGTTTGAATTTGAACTGGTGGAAGGAGAATAGTTGACATCTACGTATGCACGAACTTTCTTCTTCCTCTTGTCTTTCCCATCAACATTGGCTTCTTTCCCAGCACTTTGATTGACGTTGACTGCACTTTGACCGTCATCGACTCCAGCATCCACTTTATCTGTACCTGCATCAAGAAAAGCAGATGAATGTTCCTCCATTTTGCTCTGAGTCTGAGGCGGAGGTGTTATAATAGCAGCACAAAATTCAACATTCTCAGCTGAAGTCTCTTTATCTGAGTCAATAGAGGATAGGGCATTGCAAGGTTGAGCTTTCATGGGAGCCCTACGAGATTTAGACTGATGAAAAATCAATTCTTCATTTCCTACCTGAAATGTGAGTGTCTTCCCTCCGACCTCGATCACTGCACGAGTAGTGAATAAAAATGGTCTCCCTAAAATGATAGGGGTGTGAGTGTCTTTGGAGATGTCAAGCACTACAAAGTCTACGGGAATAAAGAATCTCCCGATCTTGACAGGTATGTCCTCTATAACTCCTAGTGGCCGTGATATACTATGGTCGGCCATCTGAACGGTCATATTAGTGCAATTAAATTTGGTCAAACCAAGCCTCCTAGAAAGAGATAAAGGTAAGACGCTTACGCTAGCACCTAGATCGCATAGCGCATTATCAATCAAATGGGTACCTATGTGACGAGGAATTGAAAAGCTACCCGGGTCAGTCTGTTTGGGTGGCAACTTATTCTGAACTAAGACAGTCCCTACTTCAGTTAAAGCTACCATCTCATGATCATTTATGTTCCTCTTACGTGTTAAAATTTCTTTCATGAATTTCATATAAGAGGGTACCTGAGTAAGCAGCTCGGCGAACGGAACATTAACATGTAGGCTTTTCAGGATCTCGGCAAATTTCCCGAACTGTTGATTAGCCTTGTTGTTCTGCAACCGCCTTGGGAAGGGCACAGTGATAGGAATTTCTAGCCCTTTATTCCGTTCTTCCAATGTCTCAGCGGGTTTAAAATCATCCTTGCTCGATCAAGCCTTTTTACCTCTCGATCGAGGCCTTTCAGGAGAGTTTTCACTCGATCGAGCATTATCAGCTTCTCGATTGAGTTCCTCAATATCAACAGTGTTCGATCGAGGCACAATTCCACTCGATCGAACAGTTTCTTCAGAATTTCCACTCGATCGATGGGTTTCAACCTCTCGATCGATTCTTTCAATATCCAGTTTGCTCGATCGACCCTCAGAACCATTCGATCGAGTAATATCAGCTGCATTTCTACTTGATCGACCACCAGAAATCAGTCGATCGAGTATTTTCTCCGTGCTAGGCATATTTTCAGCAATAGACGCCTGTTCATCATCCACCACAGCATTACTCGGGTCTGATATGTCCTCAACAGCTGACAATTTTGGTCCTTCATACGAACGACCACTTCGCAAGTTAATTAAATTTATCGTCTCATGAGGATTCTTCTCGGATAGAGACGGTAAATGACTTGGTTTCCTCGTGGATTGGCTCGCGGCCAACTGAGCAACTTGAGTTTCAAGTGATTTAATCGAAGCTTCCATTTGTTGGTCACTCATTTGTAGCTGCTTAGTCAATGATTGAATCATTGACTTCAATTCAGTTAACTCGCTTACCCCACTAGAAGATGAAGCTCCTTGATGCGGTGGAGGAAAAGAAGGAGGCTTTTGAAAGCCTTGTTGAGCTTTATGAGGAGGGACATATGGTTGTTGCTGCTGCGGTGGAGGAGTAGGATTAAGAACATTTTGACTGGTCCACCTCAAATTGGGATGGACTGTCCCTTGGTTATTGTAATAGGAACCTCCTCCTTGCCTATATTGCTAAAAGGCAAGGACTTGTTCCTTTTCTGTCAGACAGTCAACAGCAGTGTGACCGTCATTGCTCCCACATCTCTCACAAGTGACAGTTTCCTGTCTATTCAATAGATGAACCATCTGTTGATCACCAGCTTGCTGCAACTCCAACCTATCAAAATGAGCATTCATGGCTTCCAGCTGAGCCACAACTGCATTGTCGACCGAATGTACTGTCCGAATACCGTCTCTCGGGTTCCCATACTCAACACAATGGGTCGCCATCTCCTCGATAATGCCCCATCCCTTATCATCATCAATATTCTTTTGGAATCTCCCATTAGATGAGGCATCAAGTATAGCACGGTGGTCATCATACAACCCATTATAGAATTGGTTGCACAAAAACCACTGATCAAATCCATGGTGAGGAAGAGACCTTACTAGCTTCTTGAATCGACACCAAGCCTCATAAAAATTCTCATCATGTGCCTGTTTGAAACTCGTAATCTTTCCCCTCAGCTGATTAGTACGTTGTGGAGGAAAGTACCTTTTATAAAAGGCGAGAGCAAGAGTTTCTCAGTTGGTAATACCGGCTGCAGTGTGATCAAGATCAATGAGCCACTCCATGGCTCCGTCAGTCAATGAAAAAGGAAACATGACTTCCTTTATCTTGTCTTGGGTCACTCCCTTAGTGGCGGGAATGGTAGAGCAGTAGTTAGTAAAGACCTCCATATGTTTTTGCGGATCTTCACCCGCCACACCTCGATACAAGTTCCTTTCAACCAAATTTATATAAGACGGACGGATATCGAAATTGTTACCATCCTCTGTTGAGAGCTTGAAACTCTTAGGAATCGAGGCAGCTGTGGGCTCTGAGTGACTCGCAATGTTAGGCATCTTTACTGGCTTGATAGCAGAAATAGAATTGTCTTCTTCACAAGACTGGTCTTCTGTAAAAAGAAAGTGTTGAAGCTCGGGTTCGAAAGTACTCAAGTCTTCCTTTCGAATCTTTCTTTGCAGACGGAGTCTATGCCGAAAAGATCTCTCTGGCTCAGGATCTGCATGAACTAATTCTGACCTGTTTGATCTGGGCATACACAACACTGAAGGAAATAAGTGAGAACTGCCTCAAGGAATGAAAATTCCCTGAGACGGATAAAAATAAACGAAACAAAAGGCAGATAGGGCTATTGCCACCCCGGCAACGGCGCCAAAATTTGATACTATCGTTAGTGTTCCAAAAATAAACCTAAATATACTAACGGAAGCTAGCGACATGTAGGGTCGATTCTTCACAGGGAGACAAGATATCTGTCTAAAGGTCCGTCTATCTAAGTCACAAAATGGGGGGGGGGGGTTAATTTGATTTCTAAACTACTAAAGGTTTAAAGGGAAGAGAAATAAAGCAAGAGCAATAAAAATGAGAAAATACGATAAGAGTGATCAAATAAGAGAGGGTATGCAAGCATTTCGGTTCACCATGGTAGTCTATCGACTCAGTTGCAAATAGCCTAGACAATCTACTGTGAGAAGGATAAGGGAAAGGTCCTTCCGGTCCACTTTCTATCCTAGATTTCCACTAACTTAACTTCCGTCCTCATTAGGGTAGTCTACTGTTCATAGCAGGTCTATTTATTCCAATCTTTTAATCCAGGAGTAAAGTTAACCAGATTAATTTAATTTCGAAACGTGCACTCAACTAAATTACCTAGCCTATTCGCTACATCGTCACAATCCTACCATGGATTCCCTAGTCCTAACATATAAAGAATTAGCTACTCATGTTATTAATGGTGTCAACAATAATAATAATAATAAGCATGCTAATGAAAGACATAATGAAATAATAACAATCAAGCATAAACAAGATTAAGGCAAAAGTAATAATAGGAGAACAAGAATTAAAGCAAACAAATTATTATGATTAAGGAGGAAAGAATTATTACAATCAATAAGAATCCGGCGTAAAGATCAATCCACAAAAGCAAAGTACGAGATTAAGAGTAAAGAGTAATTAAGAGAAGTGTTTTAAGGCTAAAGCCGAAGTGTTTATTAGCCTAATCTCGAATCCCTTATATAGGGGAGCGATAATTAACAAAACTAAACCTATCATGGATTAAGTCAACCCGTGTAAAACAGCCTTCCCCTCGATCGAGCACTTTCAGTTAACTCGATCGAGGTCTTCTCCAGCCATTGTACTCGATCGAGCAATTAAAGCTCTCGATCGAGTAACTCGTATAAATGCCATTTCGATCGAGCTCTTGGAATCACTCGATCGACCTCTTGGTCCAGCCAAACCACTCGATCGACCCTTAATTCTTTCAATCGTTTGTTTTTCCATTAAATCAGCCTCTAACTCGTCTTTGGCAGCTTTCTTGACCTTCCTTCACGCACTCCAAGGCATGAATCTCGCTCCAATATTTCCGTCTCCTTATAATGCATGCTGAACAGGACGAATAGGGCGTGGTTTCACTACTTTCAGGTTCATTTCTGCAAATTAGACAAAACAAACCAAAGTAGCCAATTCGGGGCATTTTGCAATACATAACGGTACAAAAAGGCATAGAAATATGTGCAATAAAAGACTAAAAAGACTATATAAATTTCACGTATACTCAAAATTTTTGTTTCAATTTTTTGGGTAGTTTTTCAATTATTTTGGATTTATTACATAAAAGTTATGATTTTATCGAGTAAATTAGCAAAATATAACCAAATCAAACTAATTATTCATCATTAAATTTGTGAGGGACTAATTTTGAGGTTAAAAAAAGTTTGGACAATTAGTTTGGACTTAAATGAGATTTTAAGAATTGATTATTGATTTTACAAGTTAAAAATCGATTAAATCCAAAAAATCAAGATGGATACCAACGATTGATAGATATGGCGATTTTGGCATCATTTTACAGCATTTTTAAGCATATTTATTTAAGTTGAATGAATGATTGTCATTTATTTAAAGTATTTATCTTGTTGTACCTAGTATGGCCTAGTTTATTTTAATCGTTATTACCTGAAATGAATGGGAATCGCGATTTTTTTGTAATTAAATACGATCTCGTATCGCCGGTTTGTAATTAATTAATAGTTTTATTTATTTTATTAATTAATGTATAATAGGAATAGCTATGTAATTCAATTGTAATAGTTATTTTTACCGGCGTTTCCAAAAGACGGATTACATCGAGGCGGAGTCTATTTTTGGAAGGTGTTCCAAATCCCACAAGGAGAAGCCACTTTTGGAATGAAGAGGCAAGGGACCAAGGAGTTGGTTTCCGATATGTAATAGTCTAGTTTTTATTAACTAGGTGGCCATACTAGGATTATTCATATGCTTGCTTGTTTTATTTTTGCGCATGCCAAAATCGCCATTCACATGCATTTTATTTTCGCGTTTGTCAATTCACGTCATTTAAATTCACCGAATTAGTTCACTTATAGGGAATTTATGACTAAATTGATAAGATCTCTCACATAACTAAAATTGAGATTAGCCTTACCAATTAGTAACACCTATAAATCCCTTGTTCATTAGAGCCACGCTCGCCCAAGCGAGGTGTTTTCTTTTTACCTTGGGTAAGTAGGGTGGTACACGGTTATTGTTGGAGTTTGTGTCCTCCACAAATTAGTGTGATAACATTTGTAAATCTCTTACAAGTTCACAAGGGTATACTTCGTATATTTAATCAGTTGATTAACGATGACCTAATAACGGTTGGCTTGCTAGAAAGTTTGACGTTATTATCATACAGATGGCGGTGATCAACTGGTCCCTAAAGGTCACACCTATAGGATGTGTTTGAGAGATATGGTTATAGAAATATAATCACATTGATGCCTTATATGACTAAACAGTTAGTCAATGTGTTGATGAGACAATTATTTAATGAAGATTAAATAATATTAGTTGAGACAATTAATTAATCAATTAAATAAATTGAATATAATAAGTTATATTTAATTAAATGTATGTAATGTTAGCTTGGACGAATTAATCTGTTAATTCGTAATTGAATGTAATCGGTTATATTTAATATCAACAAGATGAATGTGTCATAGTGGTAATAGTGAGGGTACTCAAACCAAAAGGCCATGGGTTCGATCCTCACTAGATGACAATTTACACATTTTATACATTTTTGGAATAACCGAAAAAAAGAGAAATTAACTCTCTTAATTTCGGTATATGGGCCGAAAATTTGGAAGGAAAATATCTGCCCTATTACACCTTATACTCGGTTTTATAAGGGATGGTAGATCATTATTTTTCTAACCTAATTTTAACCTAATTTTGCTCATCATTTCTCTCATCATAAAATCACACAAAAACCCTAATATTTACAGAAAATTAGGGATCTCATTCTAGCAATTTTGAGGGGTATTTCTCGGAGCATCTTGGGTGCAACTGATAGGAGAATATCATTGTGATATTGTTCATAGGCCGAATTAGCTAGGACCGAAGGTTATTTCTAATTCTCTTTACCCTTTTGTTTATGTAATTTAATTTTATGACTAGCATTCATCATGATTAATTCGTTATAGTACTTATATTTAAAGGGATGCATACAGATAAATCCCACAAGTGGTATCAGAGCCAAAGTCACGAATTTTAATTTTGATGATTTTCATAAAATTGTTTGTAAACAATATTTAGGGTTTGCGAAAAAAAAGGTAATCGGCTGGATTTTTTTTGAGCCGTGGAATTTTTTTTTCGTTTCCGTACTGTTCACGGATGAACAGTACTTTTAAAAAAAAAAATTCTGTTTTTTCCTTTCGGTTTCTCCTGAAAAACCGATTAAAGTTTTTTACGGCTGTTTTTGTTTATGCCGATTTGAAAAGCATCCGAGAAAAGAAATTTTTATTTTCCTGTTACTGTTCACAGTGGCCAGAAAAAAAAAAAATTTGTTTTGTTATGGTTTTTACAGAAAAACCGCAAGAAGAAAGAAATAAAAACGGGCTGTTTTTGTTGTTTTGTCTGTCCAGCCGAGAGAAAAGTAAAAAAAAAAAAAAAAAATTTTGGTTTCATTCTTTTCACTGCTGACAGATTTTAAAAAAAAAAATTGTTTTTTTTTTTTTTTTCGGTTTTAGCTGTAAAATCGAGAAAAGTTTTCTTTGGGTTGTTTCGGTTTTTACCGAGATAAATTTTAAAGAAATTTTTTTTGGGTTTGTTGTGGCCAATTAATTATTGTGAAGCGGTTCATAATTCATGGATACCTAATCATTTTAAAGCAGTTTAAAATTTTGACGGATTAAATTCATATTACAAGTTTAATATGAATTAAGATTGAAATTAATGTGATGAATTGAGGAATTGTCACTTAATTTGATAATTTAAATGGGTGATTTGGATAAAATTAATCTACATAATTAAAGAATTATGTCTTGCATGTTTAATTTTTTTTAGTTGATGCATTTTATTTAGTTGAATGAATCGTTTGAATGGTTTAATTTACGTATTTTTGCAATCGGTTGTAATTTGTAATACTTAGTGTGGCCTTAGTCAAATTATGTTTTCGTAATGAAGGAAACATAATTTTTATGTAATTATGAGATCTCGAATCTCCTTTTTTTATTTCTTTAGTTTTGGGTTTTTGAAATTAGAATGTAATAAATAGGTTTATTAGGTAATTTTATTTATTGTAATTTCAAAGAAGACTAAAGATGGAGGTTGGAGCTCACTCCTGCTACATGGATCAAGATGGAACATCAAGACAAGCTTCTCAGGTCCAAGGATGGATTCCAAACTTGTATTTATGTTCATTTTGATAGGATAGGCCACACTAGGACTCTATTATTGTTTTTACATTTTACTATTCTTATTGTTTTTCATTCACATGCTAGTTAATGCATCATATTCCGCCTAAACCAAACCACCTACTACTAAAACGCATGAAAATTGACTCATATAGATTGTATGTTAGTTTTCATGGACATACAGATGTCACATACTTATTAAGCCATCACCTTAGTTTATTCATTCACGCATGCTAGATATTAGTTCACTTAAAATGAATTAAAATAAAGTTGATGGGATCTTCCTCTAAAACGGAAATTGAGATTAGTCTTTATAAGGACAAACAACTATGAATCCCTTCTTCGTCGGTAGGCATAATATGACCCCTTCTACGTTGGGTAAGTAGTTTGTGTTGACTTATTTTATCTCAACATTATAGTCCGAAGAGTTTCTCGTGATTATAATGGACTAAAGATAGAATTTACAGAAATTTATCGACCAAGAATTCTAAAGGTAGAATTAGCCAAGAGGTGGGCTTATCAATTTATAGAAATTGAGTCTTGGGATCATTTATATAATTCTTGAGGAAGGTCAATTGTATAAATGCATGAGTCTTCGCGTTATAACAGTATTGCATTAGACTTAAAAATCAAATCGATGCATAGGCTTATTATTCAATTTTCTTTTCGCAGTGTAGAACACGTTAATTTTACTGTTACAACAAATGGCTGGAAATAACGAAATCCCAATGCCAAGTGCCACACTTGATCGCGCGTCCTGGCTGAAAGTTTTTATGGACAACATGAATCAGTTCACACGTCTGAAAAATGACGGGTCCAACTTTGCGGACTGGGAGGCAGCACTACGGAATGCTGCCATTGCTGACGGTAAGCTCAGGTACTTAACTGAGCCAATACCGGTAAACCCAGGCCCCAATGCAGGAGTCAACGAGTCACTCGCTTATAGTGATTTCGTTATGGAAGCGGGTGCGATAAAGAACGTACTCATCTTTGCAATGGAAACCAATTTGCAGAGACGCTTCATTGCCCAAGGTGCAAACAAGATTTTCACCACGCTCACTAACGAGTCCTCTAAAGCACCGAGAATCGTTACATATGAGCATACCTGTCGCTTCTTTGATGCGAAACTCCAGAAAGGCCAACCGGTTAGCCCACACATTCTTCACATGATTGAGAATGTCGAGAAGCTGGAGGCACTTGATTGCAAAATCAGTGAGAGCATTGTCATTGACCGAATGCTTCATTCTCTTCACGATGGTTTTGCCCTTTTCAGGGCGAACTACTACATGAATGACTTGAAAATGAGTCCTCATGAGCTACACTCCCTTCTCGTACAGACCGAGAAAGATATGAAATTGAGTGGGAGCATGAAGCAGGATGTTCTCACAATTTCCAACAAGAGTAAAGGTAAGGGCAAGGCTCATGGCGACCTAGCTGTAGGTAAGCCAAAGTTTAAAAAGCCAGGAAACGGTAAGAGTGGGCCTGGTGAGACTAGTGGCTCACAGGGCAAGACAAAGAGCAAGGGCGGTGAAATTGAGTGCCACCATTGTCACAAGACTGGACATTAGAGGAGGAACTGTCCCGTGTACCGTGAGGACATCAAAGGAGGCCGCGTCGTTCCTGTTGGTATGTCGTCTTATATTCATATGATTGAGATAAACCATGCAAGTTTCGGAACTTGGGTACTTGATACTGGTTGTGGTTCTCATCTGTGTAATTATTTGCAGGACCTAAACAACATCATGCCTCTCGAAAAGGGTGATGTGGACCTGCGAGTCGGGAATGGAGCACGAGTTGCTGCAGTCTCGAAGGGAACATACGTAATCCAACTCCCTAGGGGTTTTGAGTTATTTTTATAACTGTTACTATGTACCCAGTTTATCTAAGAACATTTTTATTTCAGTTTCCGTTCTTGCTAAAGACGGTTTTGCATTTTCAATAAAGGATAATAGCTGCATTTTCTTTTTATGAAAAGATTTATGGCAAAGCAGTTTCCATGAATGGAATTTACATCTTAGATCAAACCACGGAAGAATTACACATGAATAATAAGAAATTAAAGGTTGGTGACAAAGATCAAACCTATATATGGCATTGTGGAATGGGACACATAAATGAGAAACGCGTAAAGAAACTCGTCGATAATGGGACTATTCCCGCATTCGAATTTTCTACATATGGCACGTGTGAATCATGTCTCATTGGCAATATGACTCGAATTTCCTTCAAAGGTGTTGGAATGCGCGCTAGTGACCTATTAGGACTCATACATACTGGTGTTTATGGACCTATGTCAATTACCGCTAGAGATGGCTATAGATATTTTATCACTTTCACGGACGATTTGAGTAGATACGGATATGTCTACTTAATGAAGCATAAAAGTGAGTCCTTTGAGAAATTCAAGGAATACCAGAACATGGTTCAGAACCAACTGGGTAGAAAGGTTAAAGCACTCCGTTCAGATCGGGGTGGCGAATATCTTTCAAATGAGTTTGATCAACACCTTAAATACTGTGGAATCGTACTACAGTTAACTCCACCTGGAACACCTCAATTAAATGGTGTGTCCGAACGGAGAAATAGAACCTTACTGGATATGGTTCGATCCATGATGAGTCACACGGTAGTGCCTGATTCATTATAGGGTTATGCTCTTTTGTCAGCTGCTCTTATACTTAACCGAAGTCCGACTAAAGCTGTCGACAAGACATCATATGAAATGTGGAGGGGAACGGTCCCTAACTTGTCCTTTATTCAGGTTTGGGGCTGCGAGGCTTATGTCAAGTGGAGACACGAGGATAAGCTTGGCCCGCGATCGGTCAAGACATACTTTATAGATTATCCAAAAGGAACATTTGGTCATTACTTCTATTCGCCTACCGAACATCGAGTTTTTGTTGCGACCAGTGCGACGTTCTTAGAGAAAGAATTTCTCGAGAACAAGACAAGTAATAGAACCTTCGAGCTGTCGGAGGTTCCAGAACCAACAACCGAGGAACAGATAGAGGAAGTTGTTCCTCCAACTGATGATACGGTTAATATTCCTGAGGAACTTAGGAGGTCGGGTAGATTCTCTAATCCTCCGGACAGATACATTGGTATGGTCGAGGAGAATGACGTTTTACTCCTGGAGAGTAATAAACCCGCTACCTATAAAGGTGCCATGACCTGTTCCGACTCGAAGCTATGGCTCAAAGCCATGCAATCCAAGATGGACTCCATGTATGAGAATAACGTATAGAATCTAGTTGATTTACCTAATAAGGTAAAACCTCTACAGTGCAAATGGCTTTACAAAATAAAGAGTTCTGTAGACGCGCAACCAGATACCTATAAGGCACGACTAGTGGCAAAATGTTTCACTCAAGTGCACGAATTGCATTATGATGAGATTTTTGCACCTATAGTCATGCTACGTTCCATTCGGACAATCTTAGCGATTGCCGCCTTTCATGACTATGAAATTTGGCAAATGGATGTAAAAACCACCTTCTTAAATGGTTATTTGGAGGAAGAGTTGTACATGGTGCAACCCGAAGGTTTCATAAATCCTGAACATCCTAAGAAAGTATGCAAGCTTAAGCGTTCCATTTATGGACTTAAGCAAGCTTCTCGGAGTTGGAATCATCGTTTCGACCAGGTGATAAAAGAGTATGGTTTTACTCGATCGGTCGAGGAACCATGCTTATATACCAAGTCGAGTGGGAGTAAGATTTTATTCTTGATATTGTATGTCGATGACATACTCTTGATCGGGAATGACATTCCTCTCCTATCTTCGGTTAAAGGATGGTTGAAGAACCATTTCCAGATGAAAGATCTGGGTGAGGCACAACGCATTTTGGGAATCCGTATCTACCGAGATCGATCACGACGGACGTTATCACTTAGTCAGGAGTCTTATTTGGATAAGATTCTTGAGAGGTTCAGCATGACCAACTCCAAGGAGGGGAACCTTCCAATGACGTCTGGGATGCAGTTGAGCAAGTCTTAGTCACCCACGACGCCTGAAGGGATTAAGCACATGAGTCGTGTTCCTTATGCATCTGCAATAGGATCAATCATGTATGCCATGATATGCACACGTCCAGACGTGGCATATGCATTGAGTATGACGAGTCGGTACCAAAAGAATCCAGGTGAAACACATTGGATAGCTGTTAAAAATATCCTCAAGTACCTACAGAGGAGTAAGGATAGGGTATTAACTTATGGAGGAGATACTAAGCTATGCGCAATCGGTTACGCAGATGCTAGCTTCCAAACGGATCGAGATGATTAGAAATCTCAGTCTAGATTCGTTGTTACTCTTAATGGTGTCTTTGCGTCACCGGAATAGTTCCAAACAGGAAGTTGTAGCAGATTCTACTACTGAGTCATTAAAATATGATAAGCATGGAGGGCACATTATTTCCATGAGAATTAAACGTGTACCTGAGTTATAGTAGTTGATTATGAATTCGATACGTTATCTTTTTCATAAACTATTTATAACTTCATCGTTTTTATAATATTTTGTTTTTCATGTGGATTGTACTGACAACATTGAATGCCACAAAGTGAACTGAATTACATTATATTTGTTTTGGTCCGTAATCGCCAATGTGAGCTGATAACTCCGGCTATTATATTGTGCAGTCGATTGATGGTGGGTTCAACGTGCCATAAGTCAAACGGTTGAATGATCGATCACAGATGCGAGATTATAACGATACCTCGTAGGACAACTTTTTGTGACAACGTAATGGAGTCCTAAATTTTTAAAACCATTCGGTGCCAGGTCGTGGATAGGACATCCATTGTGTTCCTAGAGTCGATTCTTTTGACTATCGTCTGTCTCTTGAGACTAAGGCAGTTTTTCGGTTACTTTGGTTTCTTTCTCACGGTGCCGTGAATCGGAGGCTAAGTAGATTTTTTCTGGTCATTTCATACTGTGCTTACATCTGCAGGATTCGAGTTGAGGAAAATATCCAACCTTTATCAAGTATAGTTATTTCTCAGGGCCACTCGAGAAGTTGTAACTGAAATGCATGGCCATGCTCGAATGTTGATTCGTTTATCAGTTAAGTTACTCTCTAGTTGGGGAAACCACTCTTGATGATGATCGCTTGTAAAATATGACCTTTGTGAATACGGATTTTCAAATTGTTTTACATTGAGTGGGAGAAATTTTAGGATATGAGAATCGGTTATCGCACATATACTTGTGAGGACAAGTGGGATTTTGTTGGAGCTTGTGTCCTCCACAAATTAGTGTGATAACATTTTTAAATCTCTTACAGGTTCACAAGGGTATACTTCTTATATTTAATCAGTTGATTAACGATTACCTAATAACGGTTGGCTTGCTAGAAAGTTTGACGTTATTATCATACAGATGGCGGTGATCAACTGGTCCCTAAAGGTCACACCTATAGGATGTGTTTGAGAGATGTGGTTATAGAAATATAATCACATTGATGCCTTATATGACTAAACAGTTAGTCAATGTGTTGATGAGACAATTATTTAATGAAGATTAAATAATATTAGTTGAGACGAATTAATTGTCAATTCGTAAATTGAATATAATAAGTTATATTTAATTAAATGTATGTAATGTTAGCTTGGACGAATTAATCTGTTAATTCGTAATTAAATGTAATCGGTTATATTTAATATCAACAAGATGAATGTGTCATAGTGGTTATGTTAAGAGGGTTTGGCAATCGTATGGTATTGATCGTATTTCTTTCTTACCAAACGGTATTTTCTTGGTGCGCTTTAAATCCAAAGCAAAACAGATAGAGGTTGTGAACAATGGTCACCTGATTTTTGATAACAAGCCAGTTATTGTTAAAGAGTGGAGTCCAGATTCTGAATTGATTAAACATGATGTGAAATTGATTCCTATTTGGATGAAACTGTATGGACTGGATATCAAATTCTGGGGGACTGATTGTCTGAGGAAGATAAGTGGTTTGGTTGGTAAGATGATGAGATGTGATGATGCTACCAGTAAGAGGGCTTTCCTTGGATATGCCAGAATCATGGTAGAGGTACAAATTGGTCAACAATTCCCTACCGAGCTTGAATTTGTGGATGAATTGGGAAAGATTCAAAGGGTAAAAGTTGTATATGATTGGTTACCTCTATCGTGTGACAAGTGCAAAGGGATGGGTCATGAAGCTATTCATTGTAGGAAGATTGAGGGAGCTCCAAAGAGGGTGTGGAAGCCCAAGGTGAAACCTCAGGCTCCTGTAAATGAAGCTGTCATTAAACCCAGACCTGTGGCTAAACCTGTTTCCCCAGTAGTGGCACCACCTCCAGTTACTCAGGTACCCTCTCCAGTGGTGCAGACCCCTGTAGTGGTTCCTTTGACTGGTGGTACTACTAGTGTGGGGCTAAAGGAGATTGAGGTGAATACCTCATTCCCTAGGAGGTTCATAAGTAAAATGATGAAACATGATAATGGGGAACCTAGGGTTTTTACTCCTAGAGGACTCAGTTTTATGGATGCTCTAACCCTATCTGTGCAGAAGGCAAGAACTGAGAGTAGGAAACTGCTTACTCCTGGAACTTACTCTGATAATGGGTAGGTTGGGTTTTTGGAACGTTCGTGGTCTAAATAGTCATCTAAAACAAAAAGAAATAAGGTGGTTTTTACACCAGAATAATGTAGGACTATTTGGATTATTAGAGACTAAAATAAAAGGTAGTAGATGGATTAATGCTAGGAATGTCATTTGTGAAGATTGGTCAATTTGTACTAATAATAGCACTCATGTTGGGGGGAGAGTGTGGTTACTATGGGACCCTCAGGTTTATCAGGTGGATGTTTTGGATGTTACGGTGATGTATCCATTCCAAAGTGTTTGATAAAGTTCAGAAGATTGTGTTCTGGCATACTCTTGTCTATGGCTTTAACAGAATTCAGGAGAGAGCCTCTTTATGGGATTCTTTAAGGGATTACTCTAGTGTGATTGATGGGCCATGGTTGCTGTGTGGGGACTTCAACAGTATAACTGAGGTAAATGATAGAGTTGGTGGAGCTGAGGTGTCTTGGGCTGAGATGGCTCCTATGAGGAAGATGATAGTTGACTGTCAGCTGCAAGACATGAAAAGCTCTGGTTCTTATTATACGTGGAATAACAAGCATGAGGCTACAACAAAAGTGTATAGCAGAATTGATAGGGTTTTGATCAATGAGCAGTGGTTTCAAACCTTCCCTGAGGCTGTGGCAAACTATCTCCCTGAAGGTCTCTATGATCACTGTCCGTGCCTTATAAACTCTACTGAGGAAATTAGTAAAAGGAAGACGGGGTTTAAGTACTTTAATATGTGGGCTCTCTCTGATGATTTTGAGTCCACTGTGAAGGATAGTTGGCAGCAGGAGCTGAGGGGTACCCCTATGTATAGAGTGGTACGAGAAATTGAAGAGGTTAAAACTCGTGCTTAAAAATTTGAACAAAGCTCAATTTAGTGACATTGAAAACCTTACCAATGTTACTGAATTGGCTTTGAAATACTTCCAGCAGCAGCTCATTCAGGATCCCATGAATGATACTCTATGCAATGCTGAAAAAGATTGTGCTAATGATCTCATTAAACTGGTCAAGGCTAGGAATAGCTATTTAGCTCAGAAAGCTAAAGAAGCCTGGATTAAAGATGGGGATGATAATACTTCTTTTTTTCATTCGAGCATCAAAAGAAGAAGAATGAAGAATAGGGTGTATTCCATTCATGACATGGAGGGGGTTTTGTGCTCTAAACCTGATGACATAAAAGCTGCATTTGAAGACTACTATCAGAAGTTGCTGGGCACCTCAAACCCGGTCAAACCTTTATGTAAAAGAGTGGTCAGGCATGGAAATATTTTGACTGCAGCTCACAGAGATCTCCTTCTCAAGCCTGTATCTGATGAAGAGATCAAAAGTGCTATGTTTTCTATACCTGGTGACAAGGCACCTGGGCACGACGCCAGTTTTCGAGCCAATTTTTTAAAGACTCCTGGCATATTGTGGGCAGGGAGGTGTGTAAGGCTATTAGAAATGTGTTTGATTCTGGCCAACTTTTGAAAGAATTGAACACCACTACCCTTACTCTGGTGCCAAAAGTTGATTTGCACGATAGTGTATTGCGATTCAGGCCTATTACTGTTGTTGCAATACAGATCTATAAATGCTTGACGAAAGTCTTTGTGTAATAGATTGAGCTTGATTCTGCCTGACATTATAAATCCTTCACAAGGGGCTTTTGTAAAAGACAGAGATATTGTGGGGAATATTCTCATATGTCAAGACCTCATCAAGCTCTATAAGAGGAAAGTCTGCTCCCCAAGGGTAATGTTGAAAATTGATTTACAGAAAGCATATGACTCCATTGAGTGGAGCTTTCTGAATGATATGTTGTGTGCTTTAGAGTTTCCCCCCAGCTTCATCACTCTGATTATGGCTTGTGTGACCTCCCCCACCTTTTCCTTGGCCCTGAATGGAGAGGTGTTTGGCTTTTTTCGAGGACAAAGGGGTTTAAGGCAAGGGGACCCCCTCTCCCCCTTGCTCTTTACAATATGTCTTGAGTATCTCAGTAGATTGTTGGGTGTGTTGGATAAATATCAGGGGTTTAGATATCATCCTTTATGCTCTAAGTTGAAGTTGACCCACTTATGTTTTCTTTGATGACCCGCTCATGTTCGGAGAGGTGACCTACATTCTGTTAGATTATTGCTCAGGGCTTTTGAGACCTTCTCTGCCTCTTCTGGACTTAAAATGAATAATGGCAAATCAAACATTTACAGCAATGGGGTGAAGGAGGAAATTATGAAGAGTATTGAGAAAGCTTCCGTGTGAAAAGAGGGGGATCCCTTTTAGATATTTGGGGTTAAAATTGCACCCAAACGTCTGGGTCCTTGACTTTGCCATGTTTGGTTGACAAGGTGACTGAGAGGATTGCTAGATTGGGGGCTAAACATCTTTCTTATGCGGGGAGACTCACCCTCATAAAATCTGTGTTAAGTACCCTTCATAATTATTGGGCCAGGATATTCATTCTACCCAAAACAGTTCTTAATAGTATTGATGCTATTTGCGGGGCCTTCTGTGGCATGGTCAAGAACAAAAGGAATCCCCTGCACTTGTATCATGGAATCGGGTTTTGCAAACCAAGGAGAAAGGGTGGTTTGGGTTTGAAACTCGTTACATCGGTGGAATATAGCTTTGATGGGCAAATATGTGTGGTGGGTTGAGAAGAAAACTGATCATCTATGGGTGAAGTGGGTGCATACTATTTATATAAAGAATACTACTTGGAAAGATTATGAACCTACTATCACTACTAGCTGGGCATGGAGAAGACTATGTCTTTGTCAAAACTCGATTGAAGCCGTGGTTGTATGATGAAGTCTGGAGAGACAGTGGGGCTGATTATACAGTCAAGCTTGGTTATCATTGGCTTGTTGATGCTGGCCCTGATGTTCTCTGGTATCCTTGGATACAGAATAGGATTATGCTGCCAAAGCACAATTTTTTCATTTGGCTTGTTGCTCAAAATCGCCTGCTTACTCAGGATAGATTGATGAGGATGCACATAACACAGAGTAACAGATGCTATCTTTGTGCTGCTGATGAGGAGGATGTACATCATCTGTTTTTTAGCTGTTCTTTTAGTAGGCAGTGTGTGCGGCTACTTGAGGACTGGCTGAGTATCTGTTTGCCTTACCAGGGGGTCATTGATTGGTGGATAGCAATTAGGGAGCGGTCATTCTTTGAAGAAACAGTGGTTCTTTAACTGCTTTGCGCACTTAATGTATTTGATTTGGCATGCACGTAATCGATGTAGGCTTGAGTCTGTCATGCCTTTACCTGTTATGCTTATAAAACAGGTGAAGGAATTATTACAGTGGAGACTGAGATATAGTCGTGTGAAATTTGGGTCTAGGAGAAGTCAGGATTGGGTCAATAGTTTGTGGCAAAGTGTAACTAATTAGAGGTGTATGTACCTCTAGTTATCAAATTGTTTGATGGGCTTTATTAATATATACTTAACTTTCCCCAAAAAAAAAAAAATGTGTCATAGTGGTAATAGTGAGGGTACTCAAACCAAGAGGTCATGGGTTCGATCCTCTCTAGATGACAATTTACACATTTTATACATTTTTGGAATAACCGAAAAAAAGAGAAATTAACTCTCTTAATTTCGGTATATGGGCCGAAAATTTGGAAGGAAAATATCTACCCTATTACACCTTATACTCGGTTTTAAAGGGATGGTAGATCATTATTTTTCTACCTAATTTTAACCTAGTTTTGCTCATCATTTCTCTCATCAGAAAATCACACAAAAACCCTAATATTTACAGAAAATTAGGGATCTTATTCTAGCAAATTTGAGGGGTATTTCTCGGAGCATCTTGGGTGCAACTGATAGGAGAATATCATTGTGATATTGTTCATAGGCCGAATTAGCTAGGACCGAAGGTTATTTCTAATTCTCTTTACCCTTTTGTTTATGTAATTTAATTTTATGACTAGCATTCATCATGATTAATTCGTTATAGTCCTTATATTTAAAGGGATGCATACAGATAAATCCCACAGTTATCACGCGCCAAAATTGGTTGGACTCGAAGGGGTATAAGACGGTCTTGTATTCCGGGGCTAGTATATGAATTTAAGGAAATTCGTCAACCAAGAGTTCTAGAGGTAGAATTAGTCAACCGTTGACTTACCGAATTTACACGATTATGGAATGTTTCGCCCAAGCGATGCTCATTTTTGTTTAAAATTTGGGTCTTGGAATCATTTATATAATTTAGTGGGAGATCATTATATAAATGTTAAAACTTGTTAAACATGTTTTCACAAGTAATTTTTAAAACAATGAATGTTAATATTTCCTTATTTTGTTGTAGCATTTTTATTCGCAATGGCAACTTCATCAACTCCATCGAATACTACACTAGGCAAAGATTCATGGCTAAGGTTCGTAATGGATAAATGTATCTTAAAAGATGACGGTAGTAACTTTCTTGAATGGGAATCCAACATAAAAAGTGCCGCGTTGTCCGACAATGTGCTCACTTACTTGACCGATGCTCCTCCAATCGAGCCCAGTTCAAGGGCTTCATCGGCGGTGCGGACCGCCTATGATTACCATGTGAGGATGTCGAATGATATCAAAAATATGCTGATATGGTCGATGTCCCCAAATCTCAAGCATTCTTGCATTTCTTTTAATGCGTGCGAGATATTCACTCGTATGAATACTATATTTTCACAAACACCAAAAGTCCGCCAATACGATGCGGCAGCACGCTTCTTTGAAGCAAAGCTTGAGAGGGACCAAAAGGTTGGTCCCCATGTGCTAAAAATGGTCGAATATGTCGACATCCTAGAGCGTCTAGGGTGTAATATTCCTAAGACTCTTGTGGTAGATCGTATCCTCCACTCACTTCCCACCAAGTTTTCCCACTTTAGGGTAAACTACAACATAAATGGCATGGATAAGAGTTATCATGAAATTCATGCACTCCTCACCCAAGTGGAGAGGGATATGGAAGCTAGTGGGAGTGAAAAAGGAGATGTTCTAACCATGAAGTTAAAGAACATGTCCCTTGGAGTCAGGAAGGGAAAGGGGAAGGAAAAGTCCCAATTCAAGAAATCGTCAAAGAAACAAGACAAGGGAAAGGGGAAAGCCGTTGAGAATGGCAAACCCAAGGCAGAAGGTGTCAAACTCTAGCTCCGAGGCCAAATGTTTCCATTGTAATGGGAAGGGGCGTTATAGGAGGAGTTATCCCAAATACTTGGAGGATCTCAAGGAAGGGCGTGTGACGCCTATTGGTATGATTTCCTCTCTCTATGTGATAGACGTTAATTATGCTTGCACTTCCACTTGGGTACTTGATACCGGATGTGGCTCTCACCTTTGTAATCATTTACAGGGTTTAAGGGACGTGCGAGCACTAGCGAAAGGTGATGTGGATCTCCGTATGGGCAATGGAGCTAGAGTAGCGGCCGTTTCCGGGGGGACCTATGTGCTCACTTTAGCTAGTGGCCTAGAGTTGTATTTAAATAAGTATTATTCTGTACCAACTTTAACCAAGAACATCATCTCCGTTTCCGCGTTAGACGCGGAAGGCTTTTGTTTTATGATTAAGGACAATAGTTGTACTTTTTCATTAAATGATGTGGTTTATGGCAAGGCCATTTCAATTAGAGGCATTTATGTTTTAAATGATGTTAATGACGTTTATCATTTGGAAACTAAAAAGCTCAAAGCGGGTGATCCAAATGAATCCTACCTTTGGCATTATCGTTTAGGCCACATAAACGAAAGACGCACTAAGAGACTTGCTTCATCAAAAGTGCTCAAACCATTTGGTTTCGAATCTTATGGTATATGCGAGTCTTGCCTTTTAGGCAAGATGACTCCTGCACCTTTTGCGGGAAAAGGGACACGAGCTAGTGAGGTTTTGGCTCTCATACATACGGATGTGTGTGGAACATTAACCATCACCACTAGAGGAGGTTTTCACTACTTCATTACTTTTACTGATGACTTAAGTAGATATGGGTATGTCTACTTAATGAAGAACAAGAGTGAAGCCTTTGACAAGTTCAGTGAATTTCAAAATGAAGTAGAGAACCAATTGGATAAAAAGATTAAGACCCTACGATCCGATCGTGGTGGTGAATATCTAAATACTGAATTTGATTCACACCTAAAAGATTGTGGTATAGTATCACAATGGACTCCTCCTGGCACACCACAATTAAATGGTGTGGCCGAAAGGAGAAACCGAACTTTATTAGACATGGTTCGGTCTATGATGAGTCTAACCGATCTTCCTAATTCGTTTTGGAGTTTTACCCTCTTGTCTGCAATATTTTCAATAAATCGAATCCCGACTAAAGCGGCCGATAAGACTCCATATGAGATATGGTCAGGGAAAGTCCCTCATTTGTCATTCATGAGCATTTGGGGTTGTGAAGCGTATGTCAAGATCAAGTCTGACAATAAGCTTGCACCCAGGTCTGACACATGTCTTTTCGTAGGATATCCAAGGGAAACACATGGCTATTACTTCTACAATAAACACGAGAACAAAGTGTTTGTGGCTCGTGATCCTGTCTTCCTAGAAAAGGAGTTTATTTCTAGGAGACAGAGTGGGAGAAAATTTGAACTTGACGAAGTTCGAGAGCCACAAACCGAGAATGAGGTAGAGGAGAACGTGGAGGATAACATTCCCTCTTCCTCTGAAACGGTAATTATTCCTAGAAAGTCAATTAGGATTTCTCATCCACCTGACCGCTACCTTGGTAACATCGAAGAGGATGGTGTTTTGTTACTTTTGGAAAGTTATGAACCCACTACCTACAAATCGGCGATGTCTAGTCCCAAGTCCTCGCATTGGCTAGAAGCCATGCGGTCTGAAATGGATTCCATGTATGAGAACCAAGTATGGGACTTGGTGGATTTACCTGAGGGAGTGCGACCCCTTCAGTGTAAATGGATATATAAAATTAAGCTCGGCGTGGATAAACATGTAGACGTTTACAAAGTTAGATTGGTAGCAAAAGGTTTCACCCAATTTCATGGTTTACACTATGACGAAACCTTCGCTCCAGTCGCTATGCTTTAGTCCATTAGGATAATCTTAGCGGTTGTCGCATTACATGATTATGAGATTTGGCAAATGGATGTCAAAACCGCTTTCTTGAATGGGATTCTAGAAGAAGAGGTGTACATGATACAACCTGAAGGTTTTGTGGATACATCTAACCTTAAGAAGGTGTGTAAGCTCAAGAAGTCCATCTATGGCCTCAAGCAAGCATCTCGGAGTTGGAACCATCGCTTTGATCAAGTTATTAAACAATACGGTTTCACTAGAAGTGTTGAAGAACCGTGTTTATACATGAAGTTTAGTAGGAGTAAGGTTGCATTCCTTGTCCTATATATGGATGACATATTGCTCATCGGGAATGATGTTCCATCGCTCACTTCCGTTAAGGAGTGGCTAGGGAAACACTTCCAAATGAGGGACTTGCGAAAGGCACAACAAATCTTGGGTATCCGGATCTATAGGGATAGGTCTAAGAGGATACTAGCATTGAATCAAGAAGCTTATATTGACAAAGTTCTTGACCGGTTCAATATGAAAGACTCCAAGAGAGGATTTCTACCTATGGGCCAAGGGATTACTTTGAGCAAGTCACAGTATCCCTCTACCCCTAACGATTGAACACATGAAGATCGTCCCTTATGCTTCCGTTGTTGGGTCTATCATGTATGTTATGATTTGCACTCGTCCCGACGTTGCGTATGCCTTGAGCATGACAAGTCGTTATCAAGCCAAGCCTGGTGAGAGTCATTGGATAGCCGTAAAGAACATCCTTAAGTACTTGAGAAGGACTAAGGATTCGTTCTTAGTGTTTGGAGGAGAAACTGAGTTGCGTGTAAGCGCAAGTTTCCAAACCGATCGGGATGATATGAAATCCCAATCCGGCTATGTGTTTATGCTAAATGGAGGAGCTGTTTGATGGAAGAGCTTCAAGAAAAGTGTTACTGCGGATTCTACAACAGAGGCTGAGTACCTTGCAGCGTCTGAGGCTGCAAAAGAAGCTGTTTGGATTAGGCAATTCATGGAGGGACTAGGAGTAGTCCATTCCGCCAAAGAACCGATCACTCTATATTGTGATAACAGTGGAGCTATTTTTCAAGCCATAGAGCCAAAGTCTAGTAACAAATCTAGACACATTGAAAGAAAATACCATGTAATTAGAGATTATGTGGAAAGGAAGGAAGTTGACATTTGTAAGGTTGGGACAAATGATAATATTGCTGATCCTTTAACCAAGCCTTTATCAAAGGTTAAGCATGATGGTCATGTCATCGCAATGGGATTGAGACGAGTACCAGATTTTCTTTAGATTAAGGATATGTAATAATTGGATAGTGTATCTCTTATTATATATATGATAATCGCATTCATTATTTTTGCATTCATTTTTGAATCTTTTATTTAGCGTGACTAAATTTTTAATACCTTGTTTATCTGAATAAGTTGTGGAGACAATGTTCAACACTATTCAAGTGAACAAGATGAACATTGTATTTTGTCCCTAGTCACTTAATGAGGTGACATCTCGGAGTGACTAGATTGTAAGTCGATTGATGGTTATTCAACACCATGAGGTCATACGTGATGACTAGTCGATTACATAGGCAGAGTGTGTGACACTTTGCCGGACAGTGACCATTTAGAGAGTCCCTAAGTTCTATTATAGACGCCTGGTCGTGGCAGGGATCTCTAAGATGTTCCTATAAGTCGATTCTATTGACAGGAGACTATTATCCAAGTCAATGCAGTTTCTAAGTGACTTTGGTTTTTGTTCTAGGTTGTGCCGTGAAAGGAGGCCAAAAAGACATATTCTGAGTCATGATGAGCTGTATTGGGCAAAGATAGATACGGCATAAAGGAATTGTCCACCCACGTTGGGTAATTATATCTCAAGGCCACTCGAGGAGTTAATGACTACAAATGCGTGGCCACACTCGGAAGCAATCTGTGGGAGATTTTTCTGGTCAGGTAGTCACACTCCTGATCAACAAAACAACCCGCGATATGTTCATGTGCAAGTGCGACCTGAAAGACACCTTGCATTGAGTGGGAGATTAAAACGGACAAGAGAATTGGTAGCGCGCACCTTGTGTCGGACAAGTGGGAGATTGTTGGGGTTAGTGTCCTCCACAATAGTGCGTTTACATAATAAATCTCATCAAAGGAATATCAACAGATATTTAACTATTTGATCCTCGTCAGTTTATTAACGTAAATCGATAACGGTTGGCTAACTAGAGCTTGACGTTATTTTTGTGAGACGGCGGTGATCAACTGACCCCTTTCGGTCACACCTAAAGGAACGAACCCCAATTGATAACTAATTGATTGTATGAGATACCATTTATTTATTCCCTTGATTTATAGACTAAAAGGTTAGTTGATTATTTTAGAGAGATTTCGAGTTGCGAATTCGAGGCACGACGGTTATTATTTAATTATGCGATAATTGAATAATAAATTTTGGGAGACGGGTTTTTGTTAATTAATTGTTAATTCACTAAAACTGTACTAATTGATTAATGTGATTAATATTAGTACGTAAATGATATGTGTAGTGGTACACGTATATTTACGGAGTATTTTAGACGAAATTAATTGGGTAACATTTAAACATAAAACGATGTTTAAATAAAATTTACACGTATTTGTGCAATAAATATCAGAACCAAAATGGACCCGTAAATGGGACATTGGACCATGTAAATGGAGTGTAGTGAATGATTATAATCATAATCATTTCACTCTACTTGTTTTTCTTCCATAAGTTGTCATATCATTATGCATGTCATAAAGATTGGACAAAAATTAAGCAAGTTCACTCCCTCACTCCACCCTCTTCCATACGGCCTACTCCCTCCTTTTATGCCAACTTTTGTTCATTTTTCTTACACACTTGAATTCACTTTTGCATGTGAAGTATTAAGTTGGTTCCTCTCTCTCTAAAATAATAAAAACCATCATCTACTAAGTTGTTAGTAACTAAAAATATTTACTAAGATTGTTAGTATTATTTACATATTATCAAAGGTTAAATTTTAAAAGTATCTAGTTATACTTGTAATATTATTTTGGGTGTTGTTCTTGGGTGCAACTTGAAGGAGGCTTTCTTTTTTAAGGTTTTTCTAGGAGGATCATCCATCTTTATTTAGCTCAAGAACAAGCTACATAGGTGATCTAGTTTGTGCCCATTTTTACCATAAATATCAATGTAAGGAAATTGTTTTTCCTTAATCTTTATTTTTATGCTTTTATATTTGCATGTATGTTACAAAGATCACTAAATAAACATATTATGAGATAATTTTTTTTTAATTAGAGAATCTAATAAGGATCTATGATCTTTAACATACTGGGTAGGATGATTTCCTGGAAAACGGGTTAAAATATCGGTTAGCAAATAAACAAGGCTAAGGCTCAAAGGGGTTGCAAATAGGAAATATGAATTCGAGACGGATTTTTGGCTAATGTGGTTCATAAACAAATGAATGCCTCTATCATTCATGTAAGCCTAATAGCAAGTACTAATCGTATGATACTGATGGAAGAATTAGATTGGCATGGATGTCCCAATCTTGTTTGGCTTATGTGATCTCGCGGATTTTTCGTCACACGGTTATGTGTCACAAGTCTAGTCAAACCATCTTACCACAAACAATGTCACAAGATAAGCACAAAACAATTATTCTGTTGGACTATCAAGGGCGAAAACATCTCACAGGCATCATCTGGTCAAAATAGAAAACAATTTGCAAGCAATTCATTTTCAGAATAATATTAACTCGATCAAATTATACTCAATTCCACAAGAATTTGCCACTAAATACATATTATGGCGACAATCAAAATTTCAAACTTTTAGCATATTCACCATTAAATTTTTAGCATATTCACCATACTAGAAACCAGCGAGAGGAACCTATACCTCCCCCATGCTTGAATAATGCAATGTCCTCATTGTATAACTTAACAAATGAAATGAGAGGACAACAAGAAAATAGGGAAGGAAATGAGTTCACCAAAAACAGCGAGTGCAGCAATCAGCGGTCACCAATTCAATATTGTGCCAAATCAAAAATTGACATAATAAGCTCTGAAATCGGCACCTATTGCATAGCAAATCCAATAAAAAACAACTGCATCAATGTCCGATCAAAAGAAGCTCAATCGGATCAATTCAACAATCTACGTGATAAGTCCATTTTATATATAATTTAACTCCCTATTTTAGCTCGGTTTATTTGATTATTACACTTCTATTAATGTGTTTGTGAGCTAATTCCGTGTTCTAGGTAATTTTGCTTGTATTCATTGCATTTTGTAGGAAATAAAGCAATCGGTAGTTTTTTCCCGTCAAATTAGCATTTACCTAAGTTCACGAGGCTAATGAGAGCAAGTCTTGACCATGCAAAGGTGTTTCGGGAAGCATATGGGCATTTTGGGAAGAAATTGAAAAACCCGAGCAAGAGGAAACAAATTTTGGATATGTAATAAAATGAAGTCCAAATGAAAGCCCATGATAAGAGCTTGCATTGGATACCAAATGATGCCTAAGATACCTTAGACAAACGCATAAAGAAACAAGCATTGGATTCCGCATCAACATTAAGTGCAAAGTTAAGATGGATTTAAGGCAAAAACGAGAAATGCCTGACCCCGATCGGGGTGTGGTGTCCCCGATCAGGGTTACCCCCTTATTGAATGTTTACGTTTCGTCTTGTGGTCCTATATAAAGGGTGTTGATCCAGGACATCAAACACACTTCTTACACACCTTCTACACCTCTTTCATACCCTTATTTCAGTTCTCAGTTTAGGTTAGATTAGATTTCCCTTAAGCATTTCCTTTATGTTATAAATAATTTACTTTAAGCATTTTAAATTCATTTACAATTTCCATTTCAAATATTTGTTCTTCTATATTCAAGTTCTATTTCCATTATAAAGGTAATCTCATATCTAGTACTATTTTGTTATTCCTTTGTCATCTCCATTTACTAATTATCATGTTTAGTTTATCATTTGAAATTAGTTTAGTTTACATTATGCAAGAGTAGTTTACTAGTCTAGGGATTAAGAGAAGCCATGCATAAATAGTTTTTGCAATTGTTGAATTGGGATGTTATTATATCGATTAAAAGTTTCTATCACATGTTTGCATTGTTTTGTTAATCTTTGATTGTTGGCCATTATCTTAGATTAAATTTGTTAATTCACTTTATAAGTCGAGTGGCACGAATTTGAATTAGACTAATCTTATTTTAGTAGACGACCTAGCCATAACGAGAGCTCGTTAGGACCCGTTCTATGGTTGACAATAAGGCCGAGAGTTGGTTGTCTTTAAGTCTAAACAATTAATGATATTATCAACTCCTATGTTTGACTTGAGCATTTAAATAATGTGCATGTGTGACCCGACCTCCCTAGACTCTTCCTTTACTATTATTGTTTCATAAACCCAACCAAACCAATCGATAACCGACCTTGATAGAATTCACCCCATAACAACTTGTATAGCAACTCCCGTCTCCTTGTGTTCGACCCCTATTAATACATTCTTTTGTGTCTAGGGTATTTATTTTTGATTAGGTTGCGACATCCTATAATATTTTGGCGCCGTTGCCGGGGAGCACTGTTTTGTTTGCAAATTAGTTGTTGAATTTTATCTTGTTTTATTTGTCCTAGGGAACACTTGTTCCTTGGGATTGTTTTCACGATTTCCTTATAGTTTTAGTGCCTATTTTGTAGGTAATAAAACGTGGCCTTCCATAATGATGAACGGATTCGTACTGCAACAAGAGAATGAGCCTTTTCATGAATATTTTGACCGATTTTATGCCTTTACCAATAGTCTCATCTCCATTGGACAAGTCATTGGTAAGGTTTACATAGCTTACGTCGTGCTTGATGGCATGAACTTCGGGACCCGATAAATGGCTCTAAACTTGAGTAATGTGAGTGTCTACTCCATGATTGGGGCGGAACTTTGGAATTTCTTGAGTTTCATGGCTAGCCAATGTCAATTGTGGGAGGTAGCACGCCAATTCAATTTATGGCGCATCAAAGAGGAGCTCAAAGTTGCTATAGCACGTTTGGATCAACATTCTCAAAACTAACCGATACCACGTGAGCCTATTTTCTCTCCTTTTGCCTTTTTACCTCCCCAATGTGAGTCTTATCCCCTTAATGATTTTGTTGGATGACGATGACGATGGTCCGACCTTTTCTATTAAAATTCCCCTTAATGTCATTTGAAATAAAAATTTAAAGACTCATGTTAAAGAAAATGACCTTGTAGTAGATGACACACTAGCCATGGGCGATCTTGAGCCCGACCATAGTGAAACGGATGAGGTTTTACCCGAGACATTTGAAACCTTTGAGAATCCTTTCGTGATGGATGTAGTTGACCCTTTTGAGGTTGATGAAGGACTTAGTGATGCATACATAGAAGCTAAGTGGGATGCACCCTCCATCTTTGATGAGTCCTACGATGTTGAGTTTTCATACCATCAATTTGACATCATTTATGATACCCGTCGTTGTGAGTACCAAAAATAAGATTTATAATTTCCTATTAAGACTAACCTAGGCTAGTGGTAACAGGGTCGAACCACAAGGAGGCAGATGTAAATTCTAGTTGTCTAAATTCAGTCTAAGGTAACAATAGTGGGGGTTGAGTTGATTTGGTCTAAAGCTAAGAATAAATAAAAAACAGTAAAAGATGGCTTAAACAGATAAAGAAGGGGTACTAGGATGATCGGTTTATTAAAGCTTCGGCGGCAGCATACTAAACAGGTCTAAATCGAACACAAGTGAGGCGGGAAACAAGAGGTCCTCTCGGTCCACTCTTAACAAATAGCATCTTTCGATCTCGCTATAGGTCCCTAATATCACTAATACTGACTCTCGTCCTGAAAAGTGACTAACGGTCTAAACTATACCTATCTTTCGATCTTAGCACAGTTTAGTCATTTTAATTGGTGGTCAAATAACTTTCCCTATCTTTCGATCTAATGGGTCATTCATAAAATAAGCATCTAACTGGTCGCATGCATTCGATTAGTTAAATACAACATTAAATTCAATTAAAACGAAGGGTAACCTCACGAGGTCAGTCGATCGACCGAGAATGTCAGTCGATCGACTGACATGCGAATCGTCCGTGTCAATACTTTGCCGCCTATGCTAAAACTCGCCTACATCCTAGCACAAACTATTTAGCTACTCATGCTAAGGGTAAAAACAATAACATTAACGATAAGAATTACTGAATTCATGCTTGAAACGATAAAGTAAACAATTAACATAAACGATAAAATTGGTTGCGGGAATCTAACTAGCAATTCTATACTAATGATAAAGCAAAGCAATAAACTGAAATTAGGGTAGATGAATACCGAATTTGCAGAGGAAAGATTGATAAGAACCAAAGATCCAATGCTCAACAATAATCCCAAACCCTAATTAACTATAAAGAACCGTATGTGAAACTAATGTAGAACTACTGAATAAAACTTGACTAAAAACTAGATGCTAACTGAATGTTTCTAGGTTACGTTATATAGCAATTAACGTAACTTCTTATTTCCTAAACCTAGCATCATGGGCTTGCGTTTCCTCAGTCTTTTAATTCTCATCTGGAATAGCATCGTGGTCGATCGACTGATGTGAGGGGTCGATCGACTGCTTGGCAGTGAACAATAGCTTCTGTAACCCGAGGGTTGGTCGATCGACTGAAGGTGATGGTCGATCGATCGCTTGAGCTATGCTACTTGACTTCTATGAACTCGTGGACTTGTCTTTTGGGCCTTGAATTGCGCACCAAGCTCGTTCCTCGGGTGAATACTTCACGTCAAAATGAAATGCAGGATACTCGGGGACGGATTTAGCTTGATTTCCGCTGGATTCTTCACATTTCTGCAATAATGTACAAAATACGGAAGTAGACGAAAATAGGGAGAAATGCAACATAAACTACATGAATGAGCTCTGAAATGCGTGTAAAATGGGATGTAAAACATCATATAAAAGACACGCATCAAACTTCCCCAAACCAAACCCTTGCTTGTCCCCAATCAAGAACTAGACTCGATCTAATGACCTAATGGAACGAGTTCAATATCAGAGCGAAATGCAACATGTAAAGCCTAAACCATTTTAATGCACAACCAACAAACAATTAGCAAATGAATCATGCAAACGAGTTATGGAGTCGTTAAAAACTGCTGAACCGTCAACTGTAGAGACTTATCAAATTGGACTCTCACGGGTCGCTCAAATCACTCAATAAGTACAGGTGAATATATGTAAGATAGAAAGAATTAATTTTGTAGTGACTCTCACCTAACTACGACCTATAAGAACATGCCTGCAATATAATATGAAAATGATCTCTACAACCGTACATACGCATTCCAACCAACAAAATGACCATGACACATGCCGAGGTATAAATATGGATATGTGAGGTATGGGTAAGAAGAGGCAAAACGTTTATGGTAAAGTGGAGGTACAGGTGATCAAGCTAGTACCAAAACGGAACCAAATGGCAACATCCAACTTCTTGCTCATAATCAAACGAAACGGTGCTATAGCAAGCACAAATCTCACAATTTCCAGAGATTCCAGTAATCAACTAACTCCCATACGATATAAATGAATCATGGGAGCAAAAATCGCCAAATAATAAAGACTGAATCATGCGAATTGATTTTTTTTCCTTCTTCTTTCTTTCGAACTCCAGTCGATCGACTATAAATGGCAGTCGATCGACTGCTTCTACAGTACAGAACTTTTTTTTCTTTCTTTTTCGAATCATTTTTTCATCCTTTTTTTTTTCTTTTTCTTTTTCTTTCCTCCTTCATTTCATCTTCCCAATATTCTCTCAAACATGAGCATATGCCACCAAAAACGAGTCACAACCCCAAGAACACAGACTACTAGCTTGACAAAGGACAGGCTAAATGTAGGATGTAGTAAATAGGACAAAAAGGGATATTTTTGGCAGTGTGGAGTTTATGGGTAAATTGAAAAAAAAGAAACCTCTACCACATGTGTCAACTAATCACAGACCGAATGCGTACAGGTATTAAGCAGATTAAGTTCATATTTATGCACATTTATGTGACATGCCTCATAAGGAGTACTACTCACATTCCTAGATGAACTGGTCATAGATGACACCAGTTATAGGCTCTAATTCTCAGAATATATGATGTAGTTTGCCAATTTTCTAAGTCAAGTCTCAAGTCCAACAAATAATTAACGAAAACTCGTAGGTATGCACTTATACGATTCTACTAATAACATGATGATAAGCAAGGCTCAGGCAAAACAGGTGCAAAATGCAATATCATCCTTGATATACTACCGTTCCGACTCGACCTATATGCTAAAATAAACGTGCATTTTATGGAATTTTTGAAATTTTTTTAATTTTTTTTTTTTTGAATTTTTGTATATATAAGAGAAATGAAATAAAACAATGCAAAACAAAATTAAACGTGAATGCAAGCAAATGATATGCGGCGCAAAACCCTTCCCCAAACCAAATCGCACAATGTCCCCATTGTGCAAAATCATGTAATGAAGAAAAGAGAAATGGGAATTTTCGTGTATGGAAATAAATAAACATGACGTGAAGTGGAAGTTGGGAACTTACAAGACTTTAAGCGCAGCGAAGGAAACCTCCCCAAACCAGCGTGAGCTAGGAGGTTTCAGTAGCCAGCAGTGCTACTAATAGGTACCTGAAAGACAGAAAATACCACGCATAAGACTGAGAAAAACAATTTCGAAGCGGTAAATATGTGCACAATTGAGAAAATAGAAGAAATAATCAATTAGACGGAAAATAAAGTGGAGTAGAAAACTCCCTTAAGTCCGCAAATCGACCAAACACAGCAGGGGAGTGGTCGTGAAAGGGTACAGCAGTGTCTTCGGTCGATCGACCAAAAGGGGCAGTCGATCGACCAGATGAACAGGAACAGAAGCTCCTGGAAAGCGCAACTCAGTCGATCGACCAAGATGGCTAGTCGATCGACTGAAAGTACTGCTGTACTCCCTATTTCTTCGTATTTGCTCAATAATTTGAGCAAATGAGGTCTAAAAACCTGCAAACGCACAATAATACGCACCCAAAATTGCGCAAAACCCAGAATAAAGTCTAAAGTACTTAAAAATCCTAAGCAAGCGAAATAAAATGCGAAGTTTTCGCGCACACAAAAGCAATAAAAAAAATGTCTTAACAAAAGCAAATAAAATGAAGTTTATAACGAGCTCGATCAACTAATAGTTGATCAAGAAGGACCACGGTATGGCCCACTTCGTCGGCTTCTGGCTACTAGAGGTAGCCTCAATGGTGCTTATCTTAGCAGCTGCACCCTTCTTAGCTTCCACGTCCGTATGGCTCAACGGATCAACATTCTCATCATCTCCCCAGTCAAGGATCTCTTCAGGCTTGTCGAATCCGGATCGGACTTTACGGCTTTGATCGCTCGTCATCAACTACCTCATCAATGCCATAGCTCAGGCAACCAAGACCTCCTCTTTGAATGATCGGCTTCTTTACAGCTGGCACAACTTGCAACACTTCCTTCCCCAAACCAGCCCCTGCATTATCTAAAACAACAGATTCTTCCTCCTTCTTGCCCCCAATCTGGGGCGGAGGGGTTAACACAGAAGTAGTAATAGAGACAGGCAATTCAGGAAGCACAAAGTACGATTTCTTTTCAGAAACCGTGTTACAAGTCACCGGCCACATGGGGTCCTTTTTCTTAGCCGGTTGGGCAAAGACAATAGAATTCTTGCCTACTTTGAAAGTCAAGGTACCTAGACCGACATCTATGACTGCACACGGCGGTGTGCGAAAATGGCCTACCCAAAATAATGGGAATATGAGCATCCTCAGGCATGTCAAGGACAACAAAGTCTACAGGAAAGAAAAACTTCCCTATTTGGACAGGGATGTCCTCTAGGACTCCTATGGGTTGGACCGCAGATCGGTCAGCCATCTGAACTGTCAGGTCTGTCACTGTGAACCTAGTCAATTTAAGCTTTCTAGCTAGACTCAAAGGCATGACGCTTATACTAGCTCCTAAGTCACATAATGCCTTCTCAATAGAGAAGGTACCTATTTTGCAAGGAACAGAAAAGCTACCCGGGTCCTCTAACTTATGGGGTGCAGTGTGAGACAAGTAGGAGCAAGACTCTTTTGTTAATGCAACAGTGTGAACATGTTCAAGCGACTTTTTCTTAGACAATAGCTGTTTCATGAACTTAGTGTATGCTGGCACTTGGTTAACTAACTCAAGGAAGGGTACCTGAACATTCAAGCTACGAATAACTTTCTCAAACCTACTGAAAGATACCTGTTCCTTTGTCGGCACTAGTCTCTCCGGATATGGGGCTGTAAGAAGTACCTTAGCCCTCTCCTCTAAGTTGCGCATGCCGGCATTCGTGGACTTAGGCTGGAAGTCCACTGCTTTCTCCTTATTGAAGCTTGAACCCTCCTCAGACCGTCTCAAATGTGAGCCATTGACCGTCATTGGGTCAAACTTTGGAACCGGGACGGACCCATCAAGACTCGGTCCTGCCCTAACATTTTCGAGTCGTCGTGCCCAAAAACAAATGGTCTCTCAAAATGTCGGGCATTGAAGGACGAAATTCCTCGCTATCGCAGTAACCTTGGTCGATCGACCACCGTCCTCGATCGATCGACCGTTGTGCCTGATTCGAAGCTCCCGTAACCCGTGTATCGGGCGATCGACAAGGTACATCGGTCGATCGACGATATACCCGTAGACGCTGTTTCTTTGATTTATTCGTTGAAGCTTTCTTTTGACTTGTTTCCGGCTCATCTTTTTCAACAGCGTCCTCGACCATGGCAGGACCATCAAGGGTGGACCCACTCCTCAAAGTGATGGCATTTAAGGTCTCCTTTTGGTCGGTTTGAGTCGGCAAGTGTCCGGGAACTCGAGTGTTACTTTTGCTAGCCAATTGAGCAATTTGGCTCTCTAGTAGCTTCACCCCGGCCTCTCTTGCTTGGGACTCCTTTAGCAACAAGTTCTTAAGCTCGGAAAATTCAGAATTCTGCGATTGTTGCTGCTGCGGCACATAGGGAGGTTTCTGATATTGTTGTTGCTTTTGATGAGGGGGCACATAGGGTTGCTGCTGCGGAGGAGCTTGAGTTGGGTTCAGGACATTTTGACTCCTCCAACTCAAGTTTGGATGGGTATTCGGCTCATAGTAGGTGTTTGTCTGCCTATAATGTTGGAAGGCAGCACAAGATTCAAAGGGACTAGGGCAGTTCTTCGAAACGTGTCCCTCAGCTCCACACCTTTCACAGACGAAAGGACCGTCTAACACAGCATTTACTTGGTACATCCCACCTTTAGAAGCTCCTCCTAGTTCATACTTGTCAAATCTCGCAGTGAGAGCCTCAAGCGCAGCAACAGAGGAAGATTCAGCAGCTCTCCTCTGGTTCCCTTTGGAATTACCATACTCGGCCTTGTGGGTGGCTAGATCGTCATGATCTTCCACCCCTTGGTTGTTCCCAAATTCTCAGCAAATCGGCCATTGGCTGCAGCATCCAAAATGGCCCTCTGATCGTCGTACAACCCATTATAGAAATGATTGCACAAGCTCCACTTTTCGAACCCATGGTGCGGTATGGTTCATACCAGCTTCTTAAATCGGACCCATGCCTCGTGGAAGTTCTCATCCGGCCCTTGTTTGAAACTTGTGATTTGGGCTCTAATAGCAATCGTCTTTGAAGCAGAAAAGTACTTCTTGTAGAATGCCAATGCCAAGGAATTCCAATCAGTAATCCCATGAACGGCTCGGTCCAGATCTCTATACCACTCCCTTGCAGCATCACGAAGGGAGAAGATGAACATGGTCTCCTTGATCTGGTCTTGAGTCACGCCAGCTGGTGGGGGTATGGAACAATGATGAGTCAATAAAGGTCTCCATATGCTTAGCCGCATCTTCATTTGAAGCTCCCCGAATCGGTTTCTCTCAACCATGTTGATGTATGAAGGCTTTGGTTCGAACTTCCTGGCATCTCCCGGTAATTCGAACCCCTTATATAAATTTTCTACTGTCGGCTCGTAATGACTAGCTATACTCGCTTCCTCGGCCATGACTGGAATTTCTCGGAGAAAGTAACTCGTCTCGGTGAAGAAGTGGAAACGGGTGAAGAATGTGGGTCTTCTTGAACAGTCGTTCTCGTAATAGCTTGACCAGTACTCAGCTCTTCCTCTGTCGGTAATACCCTTTGTGTTCGTCTCAACTCGCGCAAAGATTTCTCTATCTCAGGATCAAATGGTACTAGTTCACCACCCTGTGACCTGCGCATAAGAAGAAACTACAAAAAGAATATAAGAAAAGTTTAAGGAACAGAAGTCCCTTAAACTAAGAAAGACTAAAAATAAAACAACTAAAAATTAGAACTATTGCCTCCCCGGCAACGGCGCCAAAATTTGATACCCGTCGTTGTGAGTACCAAAAATAAGATTTATAATTTCCTATTAAGACTAACCTAGGCTAGTGGTAACAGGGTCGAACCACAAGGAGGCAGATGTAAATTCTAGTTGTCTAAATTCAGTCTAAGGTAACAATAGTGGGGGTTGAGTTGATTTGGTCTAAAGCTAAGAATAAATAAAAAAAACAGTAAAAGATGGCTTAAACAGATAAAGAAGGGGTACTAGGATGATCGGTTTATTAAAGCTTCAGCGGCAAAGATACTAAACAGTCTAAATCGAACACAAGTGAGGCGGGAAACAAGAGGTCCTCTCGGTCCACTCTTAACAAATAGCATCTTTCGATCTCGCTATAGGTCCCTAATATCACTAATACGACTCTCCCCTGAAAAGTGACTAACGGTCTAAACTATACCTATCTTTCGATCGTAGCACGGTTTAGTCATTTTAATTGGTGGTCAAATAACTTTCCCTATCTTTCGATCTAATGGGTCATTCATAAAATAAGCATCTAACTGGTCGCATGCATTCGATTAGTTAAATACAACATTAAATTCAATTAAAACGAAGGGTAACCTCACGAGGTCAGTCGATCGACCGAGAATGTCAGTCGATCGACTGACATGCGAATCAGTCCGTGTCCAATACTTTGCCGCCTATGCTAAAACTCGCCTACATCCTAGCACAAACTATTTAGCTACTCATGCTAAGGGTAAAAACAATAACATTAACGATAAGAATTACTGAATTCATGCTTGAAACGATAAAGTAAACAATTAACATAAACGATAAAATTGGTTGCGGGAATCTAACTAGCAATTCTATACTAATGATAAAGCAAAGCAATAAACTGAAATTAGGGTAGATGAATACCGAATTTGCAGAGGAAAGATTGATAAGATCCAATGCTCAACAATAATCCCAAACCCTAATTAACTATAAAGAACCGTATGTGAAACTAATGTAGAACTACTGAATAAAACTTGATTAAAAACTAGATGCTAACTGAATGTTTCTAGGTTACGTTATATAGCAATTAACGTAACTTCTTATTTCCTAAACCTAGCATCATGGGCTTGCGTTTCCTCAGTTTTTTAATTCTCGTCTGGAATAGCATCGTGGTCGATCGACTGATGTGAGGGGTCGATCGACTGCTTGGCAGTGAACAGTATCTTCTGTAACCCGAGGGTTGCACAAACGCTAATCATATGAGATATCGAGCTTATTAATAATTAAAACACTCAACATGACATGTTACATTAAGACAATGTACGTACATATATATTACCCTAATCAAAGGTTCTACGGGATCTATATTTAGGTTTACGGGTTGAAAATTGGATACTCACAACATTAAAATACCCGAGGGTATCTCTCGCTTTTGTGCTCCCCCAGTCATATGGACCAGACGAGTTGCCAAAACGCGACGTCATGTGGTGGAAAATATGTGTAAGGCAGAGCCGGTCGAATGGACCTTCTAAGTATACAACATACTTACCGAGGGTGAATTAGGGTAGCTTAGAATGACATAATATTGGCTTACGGAGAGCCTATGTCTTTCTTTATACATCCGAGACAAAATATCACAATAGATAAAAAGAAATACTACAAAATATGATATATTAAGAATGATGCAGAGTACTTAAAAATATGAGAAATTGAGAATTGGTTTAGCTTTTGCCCTCTGTATTCATGCATGATTGCATGTGAACATGTGGTCTGTTAACAAAGAACTGAAAGAAGTGACAAAGTAGATGCATATGAGATATCAACAATGGACCGACATGCATATATATTAGTGAGTTTCTTTGTAAATTTTAATCTTAGTCGCATGAACAATACGAGCAGGCCCCTTCGAAGGTAAAAAAAACAGTCAAATATATATCATTACAAATAAATTTCAAGTCTTACCCTCTTATAAGTCCCCAGCAGAGTCGCCACTGTGAGATCCCTGAAAAAATCTCTTTTTTCGAATATAAGTAAATAATTTGGAGTCGCCATTAGGTTTTATAAAAAACATACAAAAATAAGGTTAACGGATGATACGTGCATTTTATATAGTCTTTTTAGTCTATTCTTGCACGCATCTTTATGCTATTTTAGTAGTTATTTGCTACGAATATGCCCCGAATTGCATACTTTGGAAGTTCTTGTATTAATTGCAGGAATGAGCTTAGAGATGCGGAATCAAGCCTAAAACGTGTCCCTACGCATGCATTTAGGAGATGAGTTGAGTCGGAGCTTGGGAAGTACTATTTTGAGATGCGCATTGGAGTAAGGAAGTTAGGCGAGCCAAGAGAGTGCTTCAATTTGCTAGTTTCTGCTTGTAAGAGCCATATCTCGAGTTCTACAACAGTTATTAAGGTGATTCCAGTTGTAGGTGAAAGCTTATCCTCTTAGATTTCCAACGCCACCAACCACGCCCTATTTGTCCAAGTAACGAAGGAATGGCAGCCGTTTGAAGTTCAGTGCGCGAAGCAGGAATTACGCGCTGAGAAGTGCTCGATCGAGAACTATTTCTATTCGATCGAGAGCCCATTTGCTCGATCGAGAGCTACTTCTTCTCGATCGAGTGATTAAAGGGAAAGAAGTCCTCGATCGAGAGGAATTGTTCTCGATCGAGAGGAATGCTAAGGAATATTACTCGATCTAGAGCCTTAAGTGCTCGATCGAGCAACAATCTTTTACGGGCTTGGACTTTTTAGTTAATTTCCGTCAATTAGGTTTAGCTAATCCTATTTTCTTATAAATAGGAAGTCAGTATGTCATTGTAAACGCTCTCACACACTTTTACTTCGTTTCTTTTCTCTCTGGTTCGGATATACTGCTACTGTTACTTTGGTTCTTCATTTCCGGATCTTTTAAATTCAGTAATTCTTTCTTCCTTTCTCTCCTTTTAACTTAATGTTTATTATTCTTATTTCCTTTATGCTTGTTTCCCTTATTTCCATGTCTAGCTAAATCCCCTTAGTATGTTAGGATTAGGGAAGCCGTGGTAGCGATGTTTTAATTGACTTGATTAGATTAGTCTTGCGATAAGAATTGTATTAGGCAATATAATTGTTATCCGGTTGAATGAATGCATGCAGGAGACCATAAATTTAGTTAACCCCGACCTGGATCGAAAGATTGGAAGGGAAGGCTTGCTTAATTACAATAGGGTATCGTAGTGAGGGCGAAAGTTAAGCTATTTACGCTCTAGGGTGGTTTAAGGACCGAAAGGTGATGACCATAGCTCTTCTTATCAATAGTCTAATCGCCTCAGTATTTCCGATAGTGTAGCTGCCACGGTGGACCGACTCTTAGCATACTCCCTTCTCTTACTGTTAATTCTCTTATTCATTTCCCTCGCCTTAATCTCTAGTTTAGTTAAATCAATCAAAACCCCCATTGTGACATTAGACAGATAAATAGACAAATAGATAGTACACCGCCTCCCCGTGGAGATCGACCCTACTTACCGACTTACTTGTTGGTTGTACTTAGGTATTTTATTTTTGGTACGAAACGACAAAGTATCAAAATTTTGGCGCCGTTGTTTTAGGAGGCAATCTATTTATTTATTTGTTTCATTTTATCTGTTTTTAGCCTCAGGGGATTTTTTTCCTTGAGGCCGTTTTAATCTTTTTCCTTGAGTGCTGTTTTGATAGGCCTTACAGGTACTACCTAGACGGTTCTAGGTGAAAGACAGTCAAAGGGAAGGCTTGAGTACCTTTGACCCATCACCTATGTTCTATTATATGGAGAAGCCGGTGATTTATCATGGAGATGTGGTGTTCACTGGGCATGATGCGCTTTGTTGTCCGACGAGGGAATGACGAAGCTTACGCGTTCCAACAGCGTAGTCAAGCTAGTCAAGCAGCTGTAGTTGTGCCGCCACATCCACCTTATCAATGGCCACCGCAACAAGATCCTCCTGAGATACAGGAAGAAGACATGGCAGAGCTGAAATCTTTAATGGAGACAATTGCATCTCAATTGCAAGCTCAGCAAGATTATAATAGACAATTCTCCTCGCAAATTGATAAGCTCGGGTCTGTAGTTGCTCAGTTAGCAGCTGAAATGGAGATAGAAGAAATCGCGGAGTGGACATATTCAATGGTGACGCTTGTATCACAAATGCAAGAGAGCAATAAAAATATGGACGCTCGATTCCTTAAGCTCGAAATGGACGTTGCTCAGTTAGCAGCTAAGATGCAAGAAGAAGAGGTATACCTTGCTGAGAGCGGTTTTTCCCCTGAGGAAACCGTGTTGCCCAATGCTGAAGATGACCTCTATGACTCCGACGACGAGTTTCTATCATATTTCACTAGCTTACGCGAAGATTTCAGCCCTGTACAGGAGGAATCACTCGATCGAGTGACTAATATTGGTCGATCGAGTGATTTGCCAGGAGAAACTGCTCGATCGAGTGATATCACTGCTCGATCGAGTGGAATTCAGGAGGAAACTGGTCAATCGAGTGATTATTCTGCTCGATCGACTGAATTGGCCATTGGGAGCTTTGATTCGTCATATGGGTTTGATTTAGATGACGATTTTGATGATGATAACGGATACGGTGAATCCCCCTTATTCAGAGCCGAGTTAGATGCACTTGAGGCTGCGATTTATGGGATGAATTCCACTGAGGGCGACGAAAGGACAGCTGAGTCGGTATTTGCTCCTAGCACGGATGAGGTATTACATTCTTTTGTCAGTGATTCCATTGTTGAGAGCAACCAACCTGAGGTAGTAAACGATAATTTTATTATTGTTTGTTTTAATAGTATAATGCCTCGTTTGACTCGTGCTAATTCTTATAATGCTATACCCCCTCCTATGTGGACGAAGAAATTGACGAATTTTCACCGTACATGTCATCTCAAAATTGCTAATCTGAATCGGGACCCTAATATATCGTCTATTGCTCCCGCGCTCCTTTATTTTGTGGATAAATTTAGGAGCTCACATAGGAAATTTGTTAGACTTAAACGGTTGTTTAATCTTATTTCTTATTTTTGTATTCCACTCTGGTGCTACTTACTGTTTTGTGTAGCACATGCGCAGATGTATGATTTAATGCTGCGCGCTTTGAGCTGTTTTGATTGTGATTAATTATAGAGGCTCGAAGAAAAAGAAGGTCAAGCTGGGACCTGACTGAAGCTAGCGCTACCCGGTAACACGCTGAGAAGTACTCGAACGAGTAGTTTTTCTACTCGATCGAGCACTTTTGCTGATGAATTCACTCGATCGAGTGAAATATTTACTCGATCGACTACCTGCAAAAGGAGAACTGCTCGATCGACCACAACACCATTCGATCGAGCAGTTTTGAATGCCCATTTCACTCGATCGACTACTGTTCAACTGCCATCGAGTGTTTTTGACTTGGATTAGCTTACTGAGACGGTTTTCCGGGCCTTTAGCAACCTCCCATATTCATGGTCGGTTTGGGGAGGTCCCCTTATTCGCACATTTTGTGAGTTTTTCCGTATTTACTCTTTTCCTCCTTTAGTTTGCATTTCCTTTCCATGTTTTGGTACAATGGGGACATTGTACAGTTTGGTTTGGGGAGGTTATGCATCCATATCTACGTCTGCATCTTGTTTTTATTTGCATTTCTGTTATCACGTTTAATTTACGAATGCATTGTCGTTTATTTTTCATATAAAATTTAAAATTCCATAAAAATTGAAAATTTTCAAAAATTTCAAATTTCACGTTTATTTTAGCATGTAGGTTGAGTCGGAACGGTAGATTTCCATGATGATAATGCACTATAACTTGTCAATTTACTTGAGCCTTGCACTTCCGTTGATAGTTTTTAGCTTTGTCATACGCATAATCTACGAATTTCTGTTCAAATATAAGCTGACTGTTTAGACTTGACCTATAAATTGGCAAACTACTTAAAAATTCTGAGATTTAGAGCCCATAACTGGTGACATTCATGACCAGTTCATTAGGAATTTTGAGTAGTACTCCTTGCATAGCATGTTCGTCTCTTTTGCACATTTATGACATTCAATTTCTCGTCAAAATGCACATATTCGGGTTCGTGGTTGGTGTCACATGCAGGGAGGGCCATGCAAATTTCCCTTTCCTTATATTTTTCACCCATTTAGCTCCACATTAGCCAAACTTGCCTTTTGACCTATTAGCTACATCCCAAACTAAGCCTGCCTAGTCAAGCTAGTTAGTATGTTCTTTTGTGGTATGAGTTTTCGTCCGCAGTTTGGCCGTATCTCTTTTGTATGGAGTTGTTGGAAAATAAAGGAAGGAGGAAAGAAAAAAAAAAGAAAAAAAAAAGGAAGACGTGAAAGAAGAAGAAAAGAAAAGAAAAAAAATGAAAAAAAAAAGAATGTTGATGACGTGAACAGGAGAAAAAGAAAAGAAGTGTTGGAAAAAAGAGTGATTTATTTGATTTAGCTATTTCAGACGGTGTTTAAAAAAGGGAAGTTTGTGACCGTCTGACTCCTCCGTTTTATTCCATATTTTTTTGAGGAGATTGTGTTTGAGTTTAGTGAGTTGTGTGCCAAATGAAGGGCACTTGTACTCAGTTTTTCAGTCAGTTGAGATTCGGATGGTTTACTATGGTCCTGTTAGGAACTAGCTTGACGCTTTTACCTCCACATTTCCATAACATGTTTTGCCCTTTCTCACCTGAACCTCACTGTTCCCAAATTATTTGTAAGCCCTCGGCTGTGACGGACATTATTGGTTGGAGTATGTGCATTAGTACTTGAATTGTCTTTCATTTTTGTTGCATGCATGCTATGTAGGTCGCAGTTAGGTGAGCGACTGTCCTTTCTTCTCTCTTTTACATATAAATATTCACCCTTTGCTTCATGAAAGAAGAGTGACCACGAGAGAGTCCGATTTTGTTGGTCTTGCAAGGTCGATAGGTTGGCTATATTTCTGAACAGCTCATAATTCGTTTGCGTATTGACTGCTTAGCTTAAACTGTTAATCTTTGTTGCATTAAATTGGTTCAAGTAGATAAGTTAAGCTAGCTCTGAGTTATTTTTCCGTTCCATTAGCGTATAGTTTTGAGTTTACTCGAGGACGAGTAAAGGTTTGGTTTGGGGAGATTTGATACGTGCATTTTATATAGTCTTTTTAGTTTATTCTTGCACGCATCTTTATGCTATTTTAGTAGTTATTTGCTACGAATATGCCCCGAATTGCATACTTTGGAAGTTCTTGTATTAATTGCAGGAATGAGCTTAGAGATGCGGAATCAAGCCTAAAACGTGTCCCTACACATGCATTTAGGAGATGAGTTGAGTCGGAGCTTGGGAAGTACTATTTTGAGATGCGCATTGGAGTAAGGAAGTTAGGCGAGCCAAGAGAGTGCTTCAATTTGCTAATTTCTGCTTGTAAGAGCCATATCTCGAGTTCTACAACAGTTATTAAGGTGATTCCAGTTGTAGGTGAAAGCTTATCCTCTTAGCTTTCCAACGCCACCAACCACGCCCTATTTGTCCAAGTAACGAAGGAATGGCAGCCGTTTGAAGTTCAGTGCGCGAAGCAGGAATTACGCGCTGAGAAGTGCTCGATCGAGAACTATTTCTATTCGATCGAGAGCCCATTTGCTCGATCGAGAGCTACTTCTTCTCGATCGAGTGATTAAAGGGAAAGAAGTCCTCAATCGAGAGGAATTGTTCTCGATCGAGAGGAATGCTAAGGAATATTACTCGATCTAGAGCCTTAAGTGCTCGATCGAGCAACAATCTTTTACGGGCTTGGACTTTTTAGTTAATTTCCGTCAATTAGGTTTAGCTAATCCTATTTTCTTATAAATAGGAAGTCAAGATGTCATTGTAAACGCTCTCACACACTTTTACTTCGTTTCTTTTCACTCGTTCGGATATCTGCTCTCATCATTACTTTGGTTCTTCATTTACGGATCATTTAAATTCAGTAATTCTTTCTTCCTTTCTCTCCTTTTAACTTAATGTTTATTATTCTTATTTCCTTTATGCTTGTTTCCCTTATTTCCATGTCTAGCTAAATCCCCTTAGTATGTTAGGATTAGGGAAGCCGTGGTAGCGATGTTTTAATTGACTTGATTAGATTAGTCTTGCGATAAGAATTGTATTAGGCAATATAATTGTTATCCGGTTGAATGAATGCATGCAGGAGACCATAAATTTAGTTAACCTCGACCTGGATCGAAAGATTGGAAGGGAAGGCTTGCTTAATTACAATAGGGTATCGTAGTGAGGGCGAAAGTTAAGCTATTTACGCTCTAGGGTGGTTTAAGGACCGAAAGGTGACGACCATAGCTCTTCTTATCAATAGTCTAATCGCCTCGGTTTTAGATAGTGTAGCTGCCACGGTGGACCGACTCTTAGCATACTCCCTTCTCTTCTTGTTAATTCTCTTATTCATTTCCCTCGCCTTAATCTCTAGTTTAGTTAAATCAATCAAAACCCCCAATTGTGACATTTAGACAGGATAAATAGACAAATAGATAGTACACCGCCTCCCCGTGAGATCGACCTCTTTACTTACCGAAACTTTTGGTTGTACTTAGGTATTTTATTTTTGGTACGAAACGACAGTATCAACGGAAAAGGCCCCTTTTGATCCCTGGTATGGGGACTGATCCGTCACTCCGGCCTAAACCAAAGATTGCGGATTTGGGGGTAAAAGTACGATCAAGGAAGGTGTTAGGCACCCGGAACGCCCATCAAACTGACGACCTCTACTATTTATTTGTAATATTATATATTTGACGAAATTTATCGAAATAGTACAAATTATTTATAAAGAACAAATAAATTAGGTTATTTTATATACAATAAATAGAGAAAATAAATAAAAGACAATAAAAGAATTAGATAAAAAGAAAGAGTAAATAAAAAACTTATTTGAATCAAAATTGCACTTACGCCATGTGGATGTTGACCGACTATTAATGAATTTCACTTTGTCGTTAATTAATATTTCTTATGCACTTATATGGAACCCACAATTTATTGGTGAATGGTTTGATTTGAAACTGGGATAGTATATTTGAGACGGTGTATACATGAGAGTAGAGCTTTTTTGGAGGTTGGTTTTGTATTAGATCGGAGGTATTATATGAATCTCGTTATTTTCTGTCTGTGTGTTCCCCCCTTTTCCGTGTACTTGTAGACGGGTATTTATACTGACTGGTTAAGACTGCTCGTAGATTTGAACACTGGTAGAATTTGACCTTGCTCCTACGTCGTCATCAACAAATAAAATTTTATCTTTTCAATTTCCTATCCTTTTTTATCTCCACCGCCTGATGTCATGAATTTACATGTTGTATTTGGTTTCCTTATCTTCAATGCATTTTGGCTCTACATGAATTCTATCACTTAGCCAATAAGGAAACTCAAAGCCTTCTTAATTACTTGTTGTACTTCCTATATTGTCATGGGCTCATAAACTAATCGTACAACTTAAGAGTGAGATGCCCTTTGTCCAATTTGTTTTATCAAATGGGCCATAACTTATACTGCCAAACGACCCACTAATACTCAATTGCCATTGACGGCTAATTCCCTAATACGCCACTAGATTAAATTCCATGAATAACACTCCCGGCTTTTACCGAATGATTAATGATATAAAGTGGGCTAAGTAGGCACAAAGGGCCTTTTGATGATTTTACGCCATTTTAAGGAATTTCGGGAAATAAGTGTAAAGAGTCTTTAATTATAAACATTGTCAATTTTCATTTAGTCATTAAATTTGAGCCTCATCATCGGGTACCCGTAAGACTAGGTAGACATTTTGAGGTGTCTACAGGTATCTGTCAGAAAGTCCGTCTATCTAGGTCACAAATGGGGGTTTTAGTTTGGTTTTCTAAACTACTGAAGGTCAAAGGCAAGAGAAATAAAGTAAGAGCAGTGAAGCGAGAAAATGTGATAAAAGTGATCAGATAAAAGAGAGTATGTCAGGATTTCAGGCTCTCGATCGAGTAACTCCAATAAAGCACCTATCGATCGAGTAAAAGGAACCACTCGATTGACCTCCTGTTCCAGCCAAACCACTCGATCGACTCATAATTCCACTCGATCGAGTGGAAATCCATTGCATCAGCCTCAAACTCGTCATGATAGCTTCATTTAACCACTCTTCACGTATCCCGAGGTACGACTCTTGCTCCAAAATTCCAGTCTCCTTACAATGCATGCTAAATGGGACGAATAAGGGTCGATTCCGCTACTTTCGGGTCCATTTCTGCAATTAAGACAAAACAAAACCAAAGTAGCCAATTCGGGGCATTTTGCAATACAAAGCGATACAAAAAGGCATAGAAATGCGTGCAATAAGAGGCTAAAAAGTCTATATAAATTGCACGTATCAAATCTCCCCAATCCGAACCTTTACTTGTCCTCAAGTAAACTAAATGCAAATTAATAGAACGGATATGAAAACTCAGAGCTAGCTATAACTTGTCTACTTGAACCAATTTAATGCAAACAAAAATTAACACTCATAGCTACAGGAGTCAATACGCAAAAGAGTTGTAGGATGTCCATAGATAAAGCTGACCTATCGAGCTTGCAAGACCAACAAAATCAGACTCTCACGGGTCACTCTTCTCTCATGAAGCAAAGGGTGAATATAAATGTGAAAGAGAGAAAGAGAAAACCGTCACTCACCTAAACTGCGACCTACATAACATGCATGCAACAAAAATGATAGACGATTCAAGTACAATACACACATTCCTTCCAACAATCTCTGTCACAGCCGAGGGCTTACAAATAATATGGGAAAGTGAGGTTATAGGTAAGAAAAGCCAAAACAGATTATGGAAATGTTGAGGTAAAGCGTCAAGCTAGCTCCTAAATAGGATCATACGAAACCATCCGAATCTCAGCTGACTAGAAAATAAAGCACAAGTGCCCTTCATTGGCACACAATTAACTACCCAATACACTATCTCCTCAAAAAGATATAAATAAAACAGATGAGTAAGACCGCCACAAACTTCCCTTTTTTAATACGGTCTAATTTTTATTCAAAACAACTAACTTTTTTTTTTTCTTTCTTTTCTTCTTCTGTTCACGTTTCTCATCCTTTTTTTTCATTTCTTTTTCTTTTTCGTTTTTTTTCTTTTTTTCACGTCTCTTTTTTTGTTTTCCTCATTCTTTCTCATTTCTTACCAACTCCGTACAAATAACAAATGAGCCAAACTCGCAACAATGATAAAAATACAACAAGGATCACACTAAACTAGCTTGACTGGCAGGCTAAATTTTGGGTGTAGCTAATGGGTCAAAAAGGCTATATTTGGCTAAAGTGGAGGAGCTAAATGGGTGAAAATGAAAGAAAGGGAAATTTGCAAGCACCTCCCTGCATGTGACACCGACCACAAACCCGAATGTATGAAATTGACAAGAAATCGAATTTCATAAATGTGCAAAAGTGATAAACATGTTATGCAAGGAGTACTACTCTCAATTCCTACATGAACCGGTCATGAATGTCACCAGTTATATGGCTCTAAAACTCAGAAATTGTAAAGTAGGTTGCCAATTTTTCAGGTCAAGTCTACACAATCAGCTATATTTTCAACACTAACTCGTAGATATGCGCAAGACTAAACTAATAACTGTCAATTAGATGCAAGGCTCAAGTAAAGATAACAAGTTAAAGTGCAATTTCATTACGGAAATCTACCATTCCGACTCAACCTATATGCAAAATGAAACGTGAATATTTTTTGATTTTTGAAATTTTCTATTTTTTTTAGTTTTGATGATTTTTTGAAAATAAATACAATGCAAGCAGAAAAACTAAACGTGAATGCAAAAACAATGCAAAATGCAGACTCAAAGGATGCAATACCCTCCCCAAACCAAAACGGACAACGCCCCCGTTGTCCTCCATCACACACCAGCAGATATATAATGGGAAAAGGATATATACAACCAACAAATGAATGAAAAACAATAAATAAAAAAGGAGACGAAAATAAAGAAAAGAGCAAAAAGTGCATACAAAATGACGAACTTTCCCAAACCAGCCAGAAAACTGGGGAAGTGAGTATGCAATTAGCTACTCGTCGCCCTCCTCCTCCTCTACCACCAAGAAGTCGGGATCACACTCCTGCTCCCTCCTCCTCCCCTACTCAGCTCGTACTCTCTCCTCCTCCTCAGCGGTGTCTGCCTTCCTGGCTGGCTGTGGGTACCGAGGGGTACCAGTAGAAAGACGAGGGCGGCCAGCCCTCAGGAATAGGACGTCCTCTCCTCATATGGTACTCGTATATAGGAAACATAGCAAGAGCCATGTCCCGCTCCATACGAGCCTGGCTGGTAAGAAGCTCAAGAAGCAAACCATCACGGCGCCCTTGGTCAATGACCTCGGACGCCTCAAAAGGTGGAGGAGGAACAAAATTAGCCGGGTAGACTGGCTGTGTAGTATCAGGAGTGGGAATAGGGATCGTTGTAGGAGTGGTCGTGGAAGTCTGGCCACCCGTAGACGGTGTGGATCCCTCTCCGGTCTCATGTCTCTTCCGCTTCTTAGCTGCGGAAGTAGTGGTATGTGGAGCGAGTGGAAGGTGGTAGAAGGGCAAAAGTGGAGGTATCCTACCCCTAACAGTAGGCAAAGGGACAAGACGGGGTAGGGTGGTACAAGGTAAGGGCTCGGACAAGGAACCACAAATCTTCCAAGTCCACTGGTCAGAAGCAAACCAAAACATAGACAACATAGTAGAAATGTCGAGGTATCTATCCCTATCAAGATGTGCTAAGTCACGAGGGAAGTCGGGGAAGATAGAACGGGCAAGAAAGGTGGCTATGCCACCACAGATAATGGTGCCTGCCGTCTTCTGCCCCACAGTATGAAAATACTGAGCAGTGAGATAGGCAATGTTAAGCACAAAGGGGCCCTCGCTATCGATGTTCAGATAGCCCCCAAGAATAGACAACTTAGCTTTATTAATGTTGTTGGGTTCTTTACGGCCAAAGATCGTCCCACCAATGAGACGCAAAAAGTAATGGGTCGGGGGAAGGTGGACATGAGCGAGTCTGCGCTCCTCAAAACGAGTCTGTGCCAAGGTCCTCCAAAGAATACGTAGGACCTTCCTAGGAGGGTCCGAGTCACCGTGGGAGGAAAGACCTAACCTACTACCAAACTCAGCAAGGGTCCAGGTCGTAGTCCGGTTAAACAACTGGAAGGAAACACAAGAACTACCCTGGTCAGTAGCGTAGGCACCAGAAGAAAAAGTGAAGGAGCTGAAAAACTCGAGGGTCAGCTCCTTATAGGTCGGGGCACTCATAGTAATTAGTCCAGACATCCCCGTCACGTTCAATATCTCAACTACAGGCTCGTAAATACCCAACTTCTCAAGTGATTTTCGACACAAAAATTTAGTCGAAGCAAAGTCACGGCGCTCTAAAGCATAAAAATGGGTACGATGTATAGCATTAACGAAACGTACCTCGGGGTAGTCGGGATGCGGGTCGAGAGAGTCATCGGCACGGAACATAACACGACCAGCAGCGGGTGTGCCTCGTCCTCAACCCCGTCCACGCCCTCCAGTACCTGAAGAAGAAGCCCGTCCAGTAGCGGGGCGAGGTACTAGGGCAACCCGGAAAGCAGCTGTGACAGCTGGTGACAACGCAGCAGTGGTCGTCACCGTAGAAGACACGGTACCAGCAGTAACAAAAGTAGCAGCAGCTGTACTAGTAGAGGCAGAGCTGACAAGTGGCAATGGCGAACAGAGCTAACAAAGAATGAAATAGCAAGATCTAAAAAAACGGAAGGGCAGTAGTACTAACAGTCGAAGTGACGGTGGTAACAGCAGGGACCACCGTCTCAGTCGAGGATAGGGCAACAGTCGAACTAGTCGAAGGGAGAGTGCTATTATCCATCCTAATCAAGCAAGTAATGGGAAAAACTCAAAATCCCCTAATTAAACTCGGATTTTCGAAAAAATCGAAAAACTCTAAACCCTATTCCTTCAATTCAAGTTGAAACAAGCATTAAATCAACAAAAAAGAAGAGGGGAATTACTTACTTGATGATTAACCCACAATAATAAGCAAAGAAATCGACTAAAAGCACAAGAACAATTGGATTTTGAGTATAATCCGAATAAACCCTAATTCTTCAATTAATCACCGACAAAGACGAATTTGAGAGGGTAAAGTGAGGGATTTGGTCAATATACTAGCAAGGAAAATAATGTAGGTGATTGATTTGGTATTGGGGAAGATTAAGGGAGGAATTTGGGGGTTTTATCGCATGAATATTGCATAAAGAAGAGAGCAAGAAAATAGAATGATAATAGAAGAGAAATAGAAGGACTCCCTGCGTGTTATAGGCATAATCACTCGATCGAGTGATTTTAAACCACTCGATCGAGGATTCTAGCATCCTTTTTGATCGATCGAACAAAATTATCCTCGATCGAGAACTCCTCTGTTTTGATGTTTCAATCGAGTGTCTGAAACCACTCGATCGAGTTGTTTTGCTGGGCAATGCTCTCGATCGATTACAAAAAGTACTCGATCGAGTTGTTTTCTCGTGCAACACATACCAATGCGACATAATTTCCCCAACCTGCATAAAAACACGCAACAGCAATTCCCAAAAATACCAAATCACAAAAATAAGCAGTCTATAGTCGGTTTTCGCTAAACTAACTAAACTATTGTCTAATAGTCTAAAAACGCAATTAAAAAGTCTTAACAACAATTCAAATTACAGGTTGTTAAAACGAGGCATTCCCCACTTACTGTCCAAAACACTTTAGTAGCCCACAAGAGGGCTTCTTACTGGAGGAGGTCCCTTCGGCATCTCGGGCCGTCCTCTTTGATCGCCACGAGTTTGAATTTGAACTGACGGAAGGAGAGTAGTTGGCATCCACATACGCCCGAACTTTCTTCATCCTCTTGATGTTCCCATCGACATTGGTATCTCCATCACTTTGATTAACTTTAATTGTACATTGATCGTTATCATCTCAAGCATCCACTCTATCTGTACCTGCAGCAAGGAAAACAGAAAAATGGTCCTCCTTTTCGTTCTCAGTCTGAGGCGGAGGGATTACAATTGCAGCACAATATTCAATATCCTCGGCTGGAGTATCTGTATCTGAGTCAATAGAAGATAGGGCATTGCAAGGTTGAACTTGCATAGGAGCCCTAGAGATTTAGACTGATGAAAAATCAGCTCCTCATCTCCTACCTGAAATGTGAGGGTCTTTCCCCCGACGTCAATCACTGCACGAGCAGTGAATAAGAATGGTCTCCCTAAAATGATAGGGATGTGAGTGTCCTCGAGGATGTCAAGAACCACAAAGTCTACAGGAATAAAGAATCTCCCGATTTTGACAGGTATGTCCTCTATAACTCCTAGTGGCCGTGATATACTACGGTCGGCCATCCGAACGGTTATATTAGTGCAGTGAAACTTGGTCAAACCAAGTCTCTTAGCGAGAGACAGAGGTAAGACGCTCACGCTAGCACCTAGATCGCTTAGCGCGTTATCAATCAAATGGGTCCCTATATGACAAGGAATTGAAAAGCTACCCGGGTCTGACTGTTTAGGCGGTGTCTTATTCTGAACTAATGCAGTCCCTACTTCAGTTAAAGCTACCGTTTCATGGTCATTTATATGCCTCTTACGAGATAAGATTTCTATCATGAATTTCATATAAGAGATTACCTGAGTAAGCAATTCGGCGAACGGAACGTTGACGTGAAGGCTTTTCAGGAGCTCAACAAATTTCCCGAATTGTTGGTTAGCCTTGTTGTTCTGCAATCGCCTTGGAAAGGGTACTGTGATAGGAATTTCGAGCCCTTTATTCCTTTCTTCCAATGTCTCGACAGTTTCAAATTTATTCTTACTCGATCGATCTCTTTTACCTCTCGATCGAGGTATTTCAGCTACTTTTTCACTCGATCGAGCACTCTTAGCCTCTTGATCGAGTCCTTCATTATTAGCATTGTTCGATCGATGCACAATATTACTCGATCGAACACTTTTCCGATAATTTTCACTCGATCGAGTAGTTTTAGCCTCTCGATCGAATCCTTGGATATCCACTTTACTCGATCGATCAATAATTCCACTCGATCGAGTAATATCATCAGCATTTCTACTCGATAGACCTCCAGAAATCAATCGATCGAGTATCTTCTTCGGATTGAGCATATTTTTAGCAAGGGACGACTGTTCATCGTCAGCAACGACTTCTTCCGGGTCTGATATGTCCTCAACAGTCGACAATTTGGGACCTTCATAAGAAAGGCCACTGCGCAAGTTAATCAAATTTATCATCTCGTGTGGATTCTTCTCAGATTGAGACGGTAAATGACCCGGCTTTCTCGTGGACTGGCTAGTGGCGAAGTGGGCAACTTGGGTCTCGAGTGACTTAATCGATGCTTCTTTCTGTTGGTCACTCATTTGCATCTGCTTAGTCAAAGATTGGATCATCGACTTCAACTCAGCTAACTCACTAACTCCACTAGAGGAAGCTCCTTGATGTGGCGGTGAAAAGGATGGAGGCTTTTGAAAGCCTTGTTGAGCTTTATGAGGAGGGACATAACCTTGTTGCTGCTGCGGAGGAGTAGGATTGAGCACATTCTGACTAGTCCACCTCAAATTGGGATGGACTCCACTTTGATTATTATAATAGGAACCTCCTCCTTGCATGTATTGCTGAAAGACAAGGACTTGCTCCTTGTCTGTTAGACAGTCAACAGCAGTGTGACCATCATTACTCCCACATCTCTCACAAGTAACGGCTTCTTGTCTAGTCAAGAAGTGAACCGTTTGTTGATCATCAGCAGCTTGTAATTCTAACTTATCAAAACGGGCATTCAAGGCTTCTAGCTGAGCCACTACAGCATTATCAACTGAATGAACTATTCGAATACCATCTCTCAGGTTCCCACACTCAGCACAATGGGTAGCCATCTCCTCAATAATTCCCCATCCCTTATCATCATCATTGTTCTTCTGAAATCGCCCATTAGATGAGGCATACAATATAGCACGGTGGTCATCATACAACCCATTGTAGAACTGGTTGCATAAAAACCATTGATCAAAGCCATGGTGAGGAAGATACCGCACCAACTTCTTCAAATGACACCAAGCTTCATAAAAATTCTCATCCAGTGCCTGCTTGAAACTTGTAATTTTTCCTCTCAGCTGATTGGTACGTTGTGGAGGAAAGTACCTTTTATAAAAGGCAAGGGCAAAAGTCTCCTAGTTGGTGATACCGGCTGCAGTACCATCAAGATCAGTGAGCCACTCCCTAGCTCCGTCGATCAAAGAAAAAGGAAACAGGACTTCCTTTATCTTATCCTGGGTCACTCCCTTAGTAGCGGGAATGGTAGAGTAATAGTCAGTAAAGACCTCCATATGTTTTCGCAGATCTTCACCCGCCACACCCCGAAATAGATTTTGTTCAACCAAATTAATATAGGATGGTCGGATGTCGAAAGTATTACCATCCTCGATCGCAAGCTTGAACCCTTTAGGGATCGAGGCAGTTGTGGGCTCTGAGTGACTCACAATATTAGGCATCTTTACTGGCTTGATAGCAGAAATAGAGTTGTCTTCTTCACAAGATGAGTCTTCTGCGAAAAGAAAATGTTGTAGCTCGGGTTCAAAAGTACTCAAGTCTTCCTTTGGAATCTTTCTTTACAGTCGGAGTCTATGCCGAAATGATCTCTCTAGCTCAGGATCAACATGAACTAATTCTGACCTGTTAGACTTGGGCATACACAACACTGAAAAAAATAAGTGAGAACTGTCTCAAGGAATAAGAATTCCCTGAGATGAAAAAGAAAAACAAAACAAACAAGACAGACAGGGCTTTTGCCTCCCCGGCAACGGCGAAAATTTGATACTGTCGTTTCTGTACCAAAAATAAATACCTAAATATACTAACGGAAGCTAGTGATAAGTAGGGTCGATCTCCACAGGGAGGCAAGGTATCTGTCAGAAAGTCCGTCTATCTAGGTCACAAATGGAGGTTTAGTTTGGTTTTCTAAACTAATGAAGAAGGTCAAAGGCAAGAGAAATAAAGTAAGAGCAGTAAAGCGAGAAAATGTGATAAAAGTGATCAGATAAAAGAGAGTATGTCAGGATTTCGGTTCACCATGGCAGTCTATCGACTCAGTTGCTAATAGCCTAGACAATCTACTGTGAGAAGGGCAATGGAAAGGTCCTCTAGGTCCGCTATCCACCCTAGACTACTACTAACTTAACTTTCGCCCTCATTAGGTAGTCTACTGTTCATAGCAGGTCTGTTCTCCCCAATCTTTCGATCCAGGGGTGAATTTAACAAGATTAAAGTTATTTAGAGGCGTGCACTCGACTAAACATGTTACAGTTATATTGCTACGGTGACAGATTCCCACATGTAAATCGTCTAGTCTGTTCACTACATCGTCACAATTCTACCATGGATCCCCTAGTCCTAACATATAGAGAATTAGCTACTTATGTTTTTAGTGTAATCAACAGTAATAACAAAAGGCATGCTAATAAGAGACATAATGAAAAGATGACAATCAAGCATAAAATATAACAAGGACAAGAGTAATAATGAAAGAACAAGAAATTAATGTAAACAAAGTATTGAGATTAAGAGAAGAGGAATGATTACAATCTAAAAGAATCCGGCGTAGAGAACAACCCACCAAAGGGCAAAGGCAAGGGATTAAGTAGTAAAAGTGATTAAGGGAGATTAAGCAGAAAATTTAGGAGTAAAAGAAGTGATAAGAAGTCCCTAATGACCTAATTACGTCTCCTTTATATAGGGGAGCGATAATTAACATAAATAAATCTATCACGGATTACGAAAACCCGTGTAAACTAACAAACCCCTCGATCGAGTACTTTTAGACTACTCGATCGGGGTCTTCTCCAGCAATTGTACTCGATCGAGCACTTCAGGCTCTCGATCGAGTAACTCCAATAAAGCACATATCGATCGAGTAAAAGGAACCACTCGATCGACCTCCTGTTCCAGCCAAACCACTCGATCAACTCATAATTCCACTCAATCGAGTGGAAATCCATTGCATCAGCCTTAAACTCATCATGACAGCTTCATTTGACCACCCTTCACGTATCCCGAGGTATGACTGTTGCTCTAAAATTCCAGTCTCCTTACAATGCATGCTAAATGGGATGAATAAGGCTCGATTCCGCTACTTTCGGGTCCATTTCTGCAATTAAGACAAAACAAACCAAAGTAGCCAATTCGGGGCATTTTGCAATACAAAGCGATACAAAAAGGCATAGAAATGCGTGCAATAAGAGGCTAAAAAGTCTATATAAATTGCACGTATCAGTGTCAAGGATACTTTGGACTGGGAGGTGCAATGCCTGAAGAAAGATGTTGCGTCCCTGAAAACAGATTTGGAAGTGCTCAAAGTGGAGAATGAGTCTTTGAAGAAGGATAATGAGGCAGGGAAAGCACGGTTGGTTGTAGAGACATCAAAGCTGGGTTCTGCTCAGAATGCTATGAAATCTATTCAGGCCAAGCTTGACACCGTTCAGGAAGAGTTAAAGGCTGAGAAGCAGGCTATGCAGGAGTAGCTGAAGGTGAATGAGGAGCTGGCTGCTGAGAGGGATTTGGTGCAAGGTAGATACAAGAATGCTGCCATGTATTTCTTTGGTAAAGGTCGTGTGGATGTCATGAAAGAGCTTGTTGAAGTCAGGCCATACTGGAACCCTGATAAGGAGATGGCTGACCTAAACGTCACCTATCTTGACCTCTGCAAGTTACATGCTGATAATGAGGTTGATTCTCCGCCGTCCAAGGAAAAAAATGGTGAGCCTAATGATGAAGAGGATGAGGAGCCAACTGATAAGGATTCAGTTTTGCTACTGCTTCCAAGGCAGGTTAATAGCTTAGTTTTTTGGTTTAGCTGTTTTTTGGCCCATTCATGGGAGATGTTCCCTGGACAAACAATTTTTAGATTTATGTTGGTTTTTTATCCTACCCAGGAGGGATGTTCCCTGGGCGACTTTTTTTTTCTTGATACAATTTGAAGACGTTTTTCTTGTTCGTTTGAATATCTTGGTTTGAGTAATTGGTACCTGTAATAATGCAGGTCAAAGTTTTTTGTTAGGGAAATGCCTGTCAGGAGGGCTTATGGCCCTCAATCCTTTTTTAGGAGATCATGGCTTTTTGCCTGTTAGGAGGGCTTTTTATGGGTAAGAGGGGTGGTTGCCAGTCAGAAGGGCTTATGGCCCTCATCCTATCAGGAGGGCTTTAAGACCAGTGGTCTGGTCTTTTCCACCATCATACTTGTCTTTTATTTTTTGTGCTGAGCTCAATTTTTGTATGTGTTTTTTGGGTGAGGCAGGCAAGTGCCAAGTTTTATGAACCATTTCTGATATGCTGTTCAGGTTGGGTGAGGTGGCCCTTAATCCTGAACATTTGTTTAAGCCTGTGTGTAATGATAAATTATGGAAAAAAGGCGTAAAACAAGTTTTCAGGATTCAACATATCAAGGATATAATAGGCAGACATGGTAGAATTTGTACTTTAAATAATAACAAAGCAGGCAGATATTCAGGCAAGATGGCAGTTAGCAGAAAAACATAGCATGTTAAGGTCATATGATTTTATTCAGGGGTTATTCATATAAAACTTTAACCACGCAAGAGACAAAGTAAATGGCCTGACCTGATTTGGATCATAGGATATTTGGTTTATACATGGAATAGTTTTAGGTGGGAAATGTTCCAAGATCTGGGGATCATTTCTCCGTCCAGGGTTTGTAGCCTGTAGGCTCCCTGTCCTACTATTGAATCAATCAGGTAAGGTCCTTCCCATGTAGGAGCTAGCTTGCCAGCATTTACGTCCTTGGTATTTGGGAAAACTTTCCTTCTTTGAATACCCTGATTTTTACATTTTTGTTGTAGCTCCTGGCTACTATTTGCTGATAGGAAGCTTTTCTAATCTTGGTTGCATATCTTAATTCTTCAGCCAGGGTGAGGCTATCTTGCATTAGTGGTCTGTTTACTTCTATAGTGTTCAGGCTACTTCTGGTGGTTGGTGCATGGATTTCTGCTGGGATCACTGCTTCACAACCATAGACCAGGGAGTAAGGGGTCTGGCCTATGGATGTCGTCCTGTCGGCCCAGAGGACTAAAGGAAGTTCTTCAGCCCATCTGCCTTTTCTTCTCTTTAGTTTTTTCTTCAGGCAGCTGATTACTACTTTGTTGCTGGATTCTGCCTGGCCATTGGCTTTTGGGTAGCCTGGTGTGGAGGTTACCAGGTTGATATTCCATTGTGCATAGAAAGCCATTGTCCTCTTTCCCACGAATTGAGTACCATTGTCACAAACTATTTTTGAGGGGATGCTATACCTACATATGATATTGCGTTTGATGAATGATATGACATCCTTCTCTTTGACTTTCCTGTATGAGTCTGCCTCGATCTATTTTGAAAAGTAGTCGGTCATGGCTAGCATAAAAACTTTTTGTCCAGGAGCTTGAGGTAATTTGCCTATAATGTCCATTCCCCACTTCATAAATGGCCAGGAAGCTGAGATGGAGTGTAGTAGCTCTGATGGTTGATGGACGAATGGAGAATGGAGTTGGCAGGCTTCGCACTTGGAGCTGTAAGCTATGCAATCAGCTCTAAGGGTTGGCCAAAAGTAGCCTGTCCTTAGAACTTTGCTTGCCAGGCTTCTGCCACCTTTGTGATTTCCATAATATCCATCATGTATGTGCTTTATAACCTGTTTAGCTTCATGAGGTTCCAGGCATCGCAGATAAGGTCTAGCCTGAGGCTTTTTGAACAATGTGTTATTTATAATAGTATAGGTGGAAGCTTTAATTCTAAGGGCCCTTGCTTCATGCCTGTCTTTAGGTAGTGTCCCCTGTAAGAACCAATCATAGTATTGTTTGGTCCAAGAGTTTGTATCCTCATTGATGGGAGAAGTTTGGTCAGGCTTTTGAATGGTTGGTTCTAACAGGTGAATAATAGGTATTTTATCAAATACAGCAGGGTTGAAATTTGATCCCAGGCTGGCTAGGGCATCAACCTGAGTGTTTAGGTCTCTTGGTATTTGATCAATGTCAAATGAACTAAACTTTTTGCAAAGGTTTTTGACGTAGTCTAAATAAAGAATCATTTTGGAATCCTTTGCAGCATATGTTCCTTTGACTTGATTGGAAATTAAGAGGGAGTCGGTTTTTACCTTGAGATTTTTCACACCAAGATCTATACATACCTTGAGTCCAACTATCAGGGCTCGATTATTGAACGGTTTTGAGCACGAGTTTCAAGGTATAGCTTTAGTACATCCCATCCCCCATGGTCCCGGGTTCGAACCCCCATACCAGTGATACCACCATCCCTTCCCCCTCCTTTTTCTTCCCCAAACCCGACACCCAACCAACCCTCTCCCCTGTTTTTCGAGCCCAAACCCGACACCCAACCCAGCCTAGACCACACCAACACTTAGCCCACTAACCCAACATCTATTCCAAACCAAACCCACGCCAAAACCCGCACCCAAACCCGCAACCACAACACGCACCCATGGCCTTTTTTGCCGCGTCAAAACAGGGACTTCCCCTATCCCAACCAGCTCACACAATCTCCACAAAACCGAAACATAATCTCCTTCCATATCCTTTCCAAAACCGAAATATATACTTCCACCTTTCATATTTCGACCAAATTCTCTTACCCCTTCCACAAGCCAACTCCTAAGAAGCCAAATAACCTAACCCTAGTACCCCAATCCCGTTTCCTACATAAACAAACACCACACACACCGAAAAGAGGGAAGAAACAACACGGTTTTGAGAGCTCTCAAAACCCTAGCAATTGTCTTCCTTTCTCACGTTAAAAAGTAACCCTAAACTCCTCTCATACCCAGAAACAAACCAAAAAGTTCACACAAGAGATTAGACGAACATTAGAGCATCGATTTGCTCTCTTATTCGTGTTCCCTCGCGTTCTGGACAGCACATGTTCTCGTACATTTTGAGTCATGTTTTATCCATTTTTACCTCTGTTTTTTTCTAAAGTTTGAATCTTTGGAGTCTAATAATTCCAGAACATCTTTCAGATTTAAATTTGAGTAAGAAACGAAGTCACAATCTTCGTTTGAAAATCGCTGCAAGAAGTGCCTTTTACGCGAGAAATTGTTTTTGTTTTTCGAAATTGATTTTGTTAAATTGTTTTGATATTTGTTTTACAATCGTCGAAGACGGGCCTTCTAAGCAACACTTTCATATGGGATCCTGAGTGGTGTCCAAGTTTACATGTAAGTTGAGGGTGCACAAAATCCCGTCTCTTTCCTTCTTCTTTTGCTCGTGTTTGTCACGACCTTATGGCCTTTTCATTTTGTTTTTGCATCGTTCGTTAATTATCGTTTCATTAGTTAATGTTTTCTAATTATGATATTAATGATGGTTTAATTGCTGTTAGAACAATAGTATGTTAATCATGTTTGTTTTCAATTTATGACGATAACATATTAGTTAAAATAATTATCATGTTTAAATTATAAAATGAAATAATTAGTTAATTGTATGACGCTAACATGTTTTAAATTGATTAAAATGAAATTTTCGTTAGTTTATTTCTTTCTCACATGATTTGCATTTGTTTAAATTTTAATTACGAAATAATTAGTTTAATTCACATGTTTATTGATTTGTTCTAGTTTTAATTATGAAATAGTTAAGATTAGCTCACATGTTAGATTTGTTTCATTTCATTTATGATACATGTATTTTTATTTGTATCGTTTATCGTTGTTAAATCACAACTTGGCCTAATTAATATGTAGAAAGCATGTTAATTGAATTAGACATTCATAGGTCATATAAAACCCGACATAGGATATTAAATGGATTTCTTTAAAAGTTTAAATGAATTCATCTCATCTTATGACGATTTCTCGCTAGTTGAACCGCGCATGCTTAGCATCCGATTCATGACACTCGATGACTAGAATAGTCAACATTGACCACACGTTTTGGACGTGTGATGCCTCATCCTTTGTGCCCATTTATCTCGGCCTTCGTGTCACTTTGGTTCGGTTTGTTTGATTTTATTTAATTATTGCGGTTTTATTTCAATTGTTATTGTTATTTAATCGTTGTAATTATTATAGTTTATTTCAAGCAATGTAATTTGTACTTTAAATATGAGTCTAGTTAGTCCTTTATTTTGAGTTAAAATGATTTTACAAAACCTTTATTTTAGTTGGCTAAATTGAAGTATTTAATCAATTAAATCGAAGCGAGTGCGCAAAAAGATGATGAGGCCAAGGACGAAGTCCATGTGAGTCGTGGCCTCACCATATGGCATGAATTTCAAGGCCTAAGTAGGTTAGTTTGTGTCGTGTGTCAAGTATCATGTTTTAGCAATTGTATTTAGATCGAGTTGTATCTTTAATTCAATTGTTTTCAAATCGAGTCGACGAGAATCGCCTGGGTTGTAGTAGTTTAGCTCCCTTACGACTCCCCCACTCCCATCTAAGCCATGTTTGTGAATGCTTGTTTGTATAGTTCGAATCAACCTCACATGCTAAATCACTTGGACAAAGTAGATTAGATGCATTAAACGATTAAAAACCAAGATCACATGATAGGATTAAAATGGTGTTTTGTATTCTCATACAACAATCGTAGTCTTGTCCAATTAGCCATCATAGTCCCAAGTAGAGGCCGTTATTACAACGGGCGGGGTGGGTATTTTATTAACGAACATCCCACCACATACTTTCAACAACGAACTCAAATCTCGTTTTTCAAAATGGTTCCCAAATTTCCTTAAATTTGGTGGCGACTCCAAACGATTTTCAACCCGTGGATTACATTCAAATCCCTACATCCACATTTTGGCGACTCCGCTGGGGAGTTGTAACTTGAAAATAAAAATGATGGCTAATAGGACTAACCCTATGATTCGTTTTGCATACATGCAACACCCATTCGACACTTTAGGAGGACCACCTCACCCATTGGGTCGACCTCAATGGTTAGGAGGTGACGTCCACTATGCCGATTTAAATATCAAGATGTTACCGCCGAGATATTTAAGTACTTGCTCTTACCATATTGCACACTTCTGCTTATGGGAGGCTTGACTTTCTTTGATAAGGTGGATCATTGGCATAGACCCAATTAGAGGAACGACCGAGACTTAGGAGAGTCTAGGTTCATGCACAACTAATATGTGAATGCTTATGTGCTATGTGATCATCCTCCATGCTTTTTTCGAAAAACTCAAACTGTTTTGTCAAACCGTTTTTTTTTAAACCGTCTTCAAATCAAGCATGTTTTCAAACTCGGAATGCTTCCGAAATAGATATAGGTTTTTCAACCAAAATGAGCTTTTTATAGCCGGCATACTGCCTATTTAAAATCTCATTTTCAAATCATCCATTTTCAAGTCAATTCTGAAATGATTTCTCACCTTTCCCGAGCATAGAACATGTTTCGAGTCAAGTCTAGTCACATTAAGGGTTCAAGTGAACCGTGCCAAGTACACGACCCTAGTGGGTCACCAAAGTCACCTCTTGGGTCCAAGTCAAGCGTGTCTACCATTTGGTCAAAATCAAACCACCAAAACGTCCATCGTAGGCCACCTAGGACGTTTTCCTTGAGCCCATGAACCATGTTTGGTCCAGTCACGGGTTAGTCACACCAGGTCGATGTTAAGCCCAAATCAAGAAGTTAGTTGAGTTCAGTCATAGCCCTTGTTAGGTCTATACTCCTCTCCTATGTGACCTCTTATAATTGAGCCACTTAGCTCATTTTCTGGGTCTAGTTCTGTCTTTAAGTCAAAGGTCAAGTCTCTGAGTCAAGTCCTTATTTGTGTAGGGGATTTTGATTCAAGTATTGATTGGTTCGGGGTTTTCATTGTAGAAAGGCCGCCTCAAACCCGAAGAAAAGCAATGGAAGCCGCTGTCACTAAGCTGAGTGAAACCGTGGAGTTGATGATAGCTCGATTGGATGCTATTGCAGAAAACATGAATGGGAAGAAGCTATAACTGCCCCATCGGAAATATTTGAACTTGGGAAACGAATCGAGCTCATGCAAAGCCGGCTGAAACTCTCAGAAAATATCCACTATGACCCTCTGGCCCAGGACCACCATCGGTCCAAAAATCTCTTTGTAGGAAAAATACTTATGGGTTGCCTAAAGTACCTTCCAAGCCCGAAGAACGAAGATCGATTTGGGGATTTTGGTATCGACTGCACACCATACATTCTCCGGGGTGGGAATGAAATCCATGGAATCTGGGGCAATAATGAAGATGAATTTACCTTACCAAAGGAGCAATCGTCCCACAAACCCAAGATGAAATCTTGAAGCTAAGGAAAGATGTCCACGAGTCCAATCATTTGACTCGATCTTGGCGCCCTTACCCAGTTGAGAAGGCGAACCACACTGCTATTGCCAAGGATGTTCCAGATAAGGGATTCTCAAAAGAACCTAATTTAGTCGAGGCACTTAGTGAAGGGTCGAACTCAGAGGCTTCCCTCATTAAGCAGCTCCAAAAGACTAAGGCCGATGTCTCCATTTGGCAACTAATCTTAAGCTCATTTGAACACCGTCAAGCCTTGTTGCAAGCACTAATGAACATAACCTTATCCCCAAGTACTACTCCAGATGATATGGTCACCTACGTCACCCAAAGTCGACCACGACTCACTAATGTCGTGACCTTTTCGATGAAGACTTACCTCCATTTGAGCCAAAGCATTGTTTGGCCATGTATATTGCGGTGGTGTGCCTCCAAAAACACATCCCAATGACCCTTGTCGATGACAGGTTAGTTGTCAATGTCCTACCATTAAGAATTGCCCACGTGATGGGCCTGGACAAGAAAGATTTCACCTCGACTACCCAAACAGTTCTGGCATTCGTTGGGACGATCCGTCGGGTATCCGGAATCATCGACTTAGTAATTCAAACAGGATTCATTGAAAAGAAGGTGGGCTTCCAAGTTATCGATGTCGCCTCATCCTTCAATCTGTTATTAGGAAGGCCGTGGATCCATTTAGTAAGGGTCGTGTCCTCCAACCTACACCGAAAGATAAAGATCCCTTTCAAATATGGAAGCATCGCCATTGACACCACACATATCGTGGTGGCCGGATGAGATGTCACCTCCAAAGTAAGTCTCGAAACCACAGATAATACTTGTGGTTTTGAAGTCATAAGCATGATCGAATCACACCTTGATTTAGGAAACATGGACCTATACACGGGAAGTCACGTCTGTGAAACAATCCTCAAAACGGGAAAGTACTTCAGTTTTTCTATGTACCTCCGAAGGGAGGACACGTTTATGCTAAAACTGGCAGTCCCAAAAGGAATAACATTTGGGCTTTGATATGAGCCCGTTGAAAAAAATATTTTGACAAAGAAGAAGAAATCGGTCGAAGGCCGAGAAATCGAGATCGAGCCATACCTATTGACGCTAAATGGGTATTTTGTGAGGGCCAGAGAAAATGAACCATGTTTGGACTTTCCCGAACCCATTTATGATTGGAAGAATAAAAGGATGGTTCCTGGAATTGAAATATTCCAAGACTGTTACTACATCTCCGAAGACGTGCTAGCCGTAGTACATGAAAAGAATGATTCAACCCCTATCGAAGATGGGAGGGCATTTGGGCTCCTTTTCTGAGAAGAAAGAAAGAGGGTAACACCAAGCGAAGACTTGGTTAACTTGATCCTTCGAAGTGACAGGTTCGATCCATCTACCCTCACCACTTATGTAGATCCTAAGAGGACTATTTCTGGATGGCGGAAAATTGTTAAATGGACCGACAATAGAGGACTCCTCTTCAAGTTGACTATGGGAGAAGGAGAAATTTTTACGCTGGATGATTGTTCCGAGTCTGAGTCTGAGTCTGAGTCCGAGTCTGATAAGAGTCCTAGGTTTGAGTCTAAGGAGTCAAGTGTCGAAGCCACCCCCCTCCCAAGTCTTTCCTTTCAATGCACCTCTTTCTAATTCTGGTATCCCGGGGCCTGTCTCGGGTACCTCTGTTTTCTCACCACTGACCTCAGATCAGTTGGCTCAAATGTTAGCACATTTCGCGCAGTTTCAAATTAATAATAATATGATGAACCAATTTGTTTACGACTTATTTTATTTACATTGTAATTCAATTTTTGAAAATAATTATTTTAGTAATGACATTGAGAATGAGGCCGAAGGCGAGCAGGTTGAAGAAGAAGAAGAAGAAGAGGAGGAGGTAGAACCACTTCCACAATTGGTTAGAGGGTTAGAAGAATATGACCAAAGAAACTCGGTGATCAAAGATACCGAAACTATCAATGTGGGAACCACCCTAAAACCACAGGAGCTTAAGATAGGAACTACTTTAGATCCCGTAGAGAGACAAGGGTTCATTGACCTTCTGATTCAATTCAAAGATGTTTTCTCATGGTCTTACAAAGACATGCGGGGAATTGATAGGAAAATTGCAGAGCATAGGATTCCGATCAAACCAGGGTTCAAACCAATAAAGCAGAAGCTACGCAGAATACGTTCCGAGTGGTCTTTAAAGGTTAAGGAAGAAATTGATAAACAGCTCAAAGTTTGGTTCATCAAGGTGTCAGAATATCCGCATTGGGTCGCCAATGTAGTGCTAGTACCGAAAAAGGATGGTAAGGTTTGCGTGTGTGTGGACTTTCGGGACCTGAACAAAGCTAGTCCGAAGGACGACTTTCCATTACCTCACATCGATATCTTGCTTGACAACACCACAAATCATGCATTACTATCTTTCATGGATGGATATGCCGGTTACAATCAGATTAAGATGGCCGAGAAAGACATGAATAAGACAACATTTACATCACAATGGGGAACCTATTGTTACAAAGTAATGCCTTTCGGTTTGATAAATGCCAGGGCGATGTACCCGAGAATGACAACAACATTGCTACACGATATGATGCAGAACGAAGTTGAAGTTTATGTCGATGACATGATAGTCAAGTCAAAGGAACATAGTGGACATCTTGGGGTGCTATGAAAATTCTTTCAAAGATTGCGAAAGTACAACATGAGGCAAAATCCGCAGAAGTGTGCTTTCGGGGTCACCTCCGGCATACTGTTGGGTCATATCGCTAGCCACCATGCAATCAAAGTAGACCCATCAAAGATAAAAGCCATTATGGAAATGCCTCATCCAGAGACCGAGAAAGAAGTTCGAGGTTTCCTGGGAAGAGTTCAATACATAAGCCGTTTCGTCGCGAAGTTGATGATGATGTTAGGTTCATTAACCCCTAATTAGACTCCTCTAATTAGTTTCTAATTTACTAACTAATTTAGAATAATAGATCTAGTTACATGCAAAATGTAAATAAATGAAATAAGGAGAAAAACGGTTTTACCCTTATAATTGGTGGACCGAATTTTGGGCACAAGGTAGGACACCTTCCTAACCTTGTTCTTGAGCTCAATAACATTAGGATGATCCTCCAAAAACCAAAGTTCCATATTAGTAACTCTCCTCTTAGTTTCACCCAAGACTTACCCTTAACACTAACAATATTATTAACTTGATAATATTATTAGTAACCTTAAATGATGAATCTAATATCATTCTAATTTATTACACTAGTAAGAATATATAAATATTAGATTGTGGAACAATTTTGCACATAAAACTATTTTATGGAAGGGAGAGGGAGAGCTTTCTTAAGCATGAGCATAAAAAAATAGAAATAAGAGAAGTTTTACTCTTATTAGGGGAGAGGGGGCCGGGTAGGTGGTCATGGGGAAGGGAAAAAAAAGCTTTTTCTTTTTGCTTTTTGTCTTACCCAAATAATAGGCTAGGTTTAGGGCTAAAAATGTGATGATTATGTTTATCCCATAAAAATAATCAACTTCACATAGCCCTAACACACTACCCATAAAACCGGCTCCCTCACTTAAAATGGACTTCCATTTTATTTTTTATAATTTGTCATTTGTAATATGTTGTGACATGTGACATGTAACATGTCATTAGTAATATAAATGCATATTTAACTAATTAAATATCATTATATATTAAATAATTATATTAAACAAATTAACAAGTAATTCACAATTACATGTATATAAAATGGGTCACATTAAGTCTAGTTAATATAATCTATAACATTTTGCAATTATGATTAAAAAATTGCTCTTATCTCAAATGTTTCATAAACATTAATCAATTTTAGTAATATAACATATTAATTACCAAATTGAATCTTATTTAATTAAATTACAATAAGATATATATAACTCTCACTCATTGATAAAAATTTGTTCAATTTAAGGATTTTATTAATCTGTATCGACATACAATTAATTAACTTATCATTTAAGGGAATTGTCCTGTAGGTGTGACCTTAACGGATCAACTGATCACCACCGTCAAACGACAGTAACGTCAAACTCTAGTCGGCCAATCGTTACCAATTAATGTTGATCAGTTGACAATATATTAATTCATCCCTTTTGTATTCTTGTTATGAGATTTAATATGTGATCGCATTATTGTTGAGGACACATACTCCAACAATCTCCCATTTGTCCGAGACAAGTGTGCGTCACCAATTCACTTGTCCTATTACTATCTCCCACTCAATGCAAGGTGTATCGCAGGTCGTACTTGCATGTGATCATATGTTAATTTAGTCATAAAATTAAATGGTGATCTTATGCATGCAAACAATAAAAATAATAAGGAAGAAATCTTTATTCTTACATTGAGAATATCGGTTTATATGGGCACAAGAGAGTTCTGCTACTCTCTTGTTCTTGAGTTCTCCTTGATGGATGAACAAGGATTCAAGAAGAGAATCCCTCCCAAAAGTATTATACCCAAGACAACAACTTAATAAAATTAATACTATTATTACTAGAACAATATTAATTTTGTATAAAATTGACCCAAAATAATTTGATTTTGGTCTCTTAAAACCGGTTAAGAGAGAAGGAAGAGGAAGGTTTTTATCTTTCCAAAAGTTCTTATTTTTAGATGGATGATTGAATGAATTTTTAACTAGTTAACATTATAGTGAATATTAGGTAAATAATAGAGCAAAACTCTTGGCTTTGCTCCATCAAAAACCGGGTAAAGGGGGAAAAAGAAGGGACCAATGCATGCACTAGTTGTTCTTCACAATAATCACTATGGCTAGAAAATTAGGGAAATCATTATGCTTACCACTCACACAATAAACATAATATTTCCTTAATCCTCCCATTATTTTCGGCTAACATGGATAAAATGGACTCCATTTTATCTTTGTCAAAATGTCAATTTGTCATATGTCACATGTCACATGTCACATAAAATTGTCATGTATTTTTATCATATTAAAAATCAACGTATTAATAAAAATACGTCATATACAAAAATCGACTCAGTAATTCACAATTACTTGTACCAAAATAATTTACCAATTATAAATTACAACATCTTGTACTTATAATATTTTATTCATTCAAATTGCAATTGTTTTCTTAAACAATAAGTAATAAAACAATTCGATTACTTAACCGTATCTTATTTAATCAAATTTCAATAAGACACATAAATATTACTTCCAAAATCGTCAATTTTAAGTAATTTAATTGACCTGTATCGTCATACGATCAATTAAATGATCAATTAAGTGTGTTATCCTTTAGGTATGACCTAAGGGGATCAACTGATCACCACCGTCTCACGACAGTAATGTCAAACTCTAGTCAGCCAATCATTACCGATATGTGTGGACCAGTTGATCAGAAATATTACTTCCCAATTGTATTCTTTAAAATGAGACTTAAACATGTGATCATCATGATCAACAGTTGTGATCGCATTATTGTCGGAGGACACATATTCCAACAGAGAGTCCATTTTTAAAGGTCTTGCAAGGTCAACGGTTCAGCTTTATTATAAACATCTTATAACTCATTTTCATCTAACATTGTTGCTATAAGTGTTAGTCTGCTTGCATTAAACTGGTTTAGGTGGACGATTTGTAACTAGCTCTGAGTTTTTACTCCGTTCCATTAGTTAGTTGCCTATAGTTTGCTTGGGGACAACCAAAGGTTTGGTTTGGGGAGATTTGATGCATGTATTTTATATAGTCTTTTTAAGTCTTATTTGCACGTATTTCTATGCGATTCCCGTAGTTTTAGGCTACAAAATGCTCTGAATAGTCTACTTTGGTTCGTTTGGCATTAATTGTAGGAATGGACCTGAAAGAAGCAAAACTGAGCTTGGAACTGTCCATTTAGCGTGTATATAATAGATGAGTAGATTTGGAGCAGAAATACTTCTGCCTTGGGATGCGTGAAGACGTCTTGGAAGCTAAATCTACGAGCTATGTACTATTTTTAGTGGCAGTTAACTCGATCGATAGCTTTTGCTGGCTTGATAGCTCGATCGAGTACTTATTCATGTTGAAGACCACTCGATCGAACTCCTGCTATGTTCGATCGAGAAGGGAGTTTTTGGTGTTCCTCGATCGAGTAGTTTATATACTCGATCGAGAGGTTTCTGATGGAAGTTGTTCGATCGAGTAGATTCAAAGTGCTCGATCGATCAATCTGTGACCTGACGCGAGATTTTCTTGTGTAAACTTATTTACTTTATTTAAGTTATCGCATGAGGTTAATAAATATTTCCCCTATATAAAGGAGAGACTTAATTAGGTTTAGGTATCTTTTAATCTCTTCATTAATCACTTTAATCAGTCTATAGTTTTTAGACTCTTGTTCGACGTTTGCCGCGCTATTTCTTGGATCTTCAATTGTGTAATTCCTTTCTCTCTTTAATCCATAGTATTATTTCCTTTTGCAAACATTTAATTCTCTTGTCTGTTATTTCATATTCATACCATGTTTAGTATAGTTTTATCTATTGTTGTTAGTTTTATTGTCGTTATGCGTAGCTAAATTCCTTTGTACTAGGGCATATGGGAACCATGGTAATTAGGGAGATTAAGATTATGAGATTAGGCTAGGCTGAGTTAGGTTTATGTTGTTAATCACCGCATTTAATAGTAATTAGCTGCTTGAGTCGACACATTTAGCTAGTTGATTTGATACACCTTTACCTAGATCGGAAGATTGGAAGGAGTAAGACCTGCAGTGAACAATAGGACATTCTAATGAGGGCGGAAGCTAAGTTAGTAATGTTGTAGGGTAAATAGCGGATCGGAAGGACCTTTTCACTACCCTACAAACCGAGTTTATGCCAACCCTTGACCCTAGATTGGATACCTAGAAAACCATGGTGAACCGACAATCCTAGCATTTCTCTCTCTTATTTGAACACGTCTTACTTTTATAGCAATTTTAGTTTATCTATTGCTTTTACTTTTTGTTTTAGTTTAGTACTTCAAACAAACAAACAACCCAGTGACACCGACGGACCGGGTTAGACAAGTAGATTACAAGCAGCGTCCCTGTGGAATACGATACCCGACTTACCTCTGCTACATTAGTTAGAGCCAGTTAGGTTTATTTTTGATAGGGTTGAGACAGCCGTGTCAAATTTTGGCGCCGTTGCCGAGGAGGCAACCACTTTATTTACTTGTTCTATTTTAGTCTGTTTTAGTCTCAAGGGATTTTTAATTCCTTGAGGCAGTTCTTATCTTTTCTTCTAGTTTTGTTCTGATAGGTGCTATAGGTCCTACATAGACAGGATTTCTGGAGAAAAGCGTCAAAGGGAAGGCTTGAGTACCTTTGATTCTTTTACCAAGATGTCTAACGTCTCTAGAATTATAGCACAATTTGAAGCTCAGAATGCAGGATCTGACAACCTGGAGCGTAGACAATCTTGGGGTGTTCCACCTAAGTTCCATAATATGCACAACATGTGGTCTACTGTGAGAGATGTGGTGCTGCGGGGCACAATGCTGTTATTTGTATGGCGGCGAACGAGGAAGTCTATGCGTTTAAGTAGCGTAGACAAGGTAGTCATTCCTATGGCAACCACAGTGGGGCTTACCCAAACTTCACCCCATCTACGCAACAACCGACATATGTGCCGCCACATCCGTTTCAGCAACGAGGCTATCAAAAGCCTCCATTTATTTGGCCGCCGCAACAACAAACCCCTTCCCCTACTAAAAAGAATGAAGAGATTGCTGAATTGACATCTATAGTAAAGACACTTGCGCTGCAAGCGCAAGAGATTATTCAAGCTAAAGATGCCGTTATCGAGAGAGTTGGGACTCATTTGGCTCAAGTAATTACCGAGCGAACTTTTAGGCAACTTGAGACCGTATATGCTGTTCATACCGGGAGTGGTCCTCCCTATAAAGGACCTGAGTTGCCTATTAATGATGCTGTATTTCCAGATTCGGAGATTGAAGCTACTGTTCAGGGGAAGGCGTCTTTTGACGAAGGAGAAACTCATTCACATGTTGTACTCGATCGTCCGGTCTCTGATGGTCGATCGAGTAATTTTACTGAAGAAGTGCTCGATCGAGGGGATGAAAGTTCTCGATCAAGCAGTGAGGAAAATAGGCCTCTCGATCGAGCAACCCAAAACTGCTCGATCGAGCGAAATTCCTGAGAAAACCTCTTGATCGAGTAGTGAAGTTGCTCGATCGAGCAATATTGATGTTGAGAGTGATGATTGGTCGTCTAAATCCAATTTGGACGATAAATCTGCAAAGGAAGATAATCCCTATAGGCCCCAAGTTCCTTTTCCAGGGAGGCTACGGAGGACAAAGACGGAACAACAATTTGGCAGATTTGCCGATCTTTTGCGAAGTTTCAAAGTTAACGTGCCGTTTGCCGAGTTACTCCCCCAGGTACCCTCTTACTCAAAATTTATGAAAGAAATTCTTTTACGTAAGAGGAATATTGATGAATTTGAAACGGTGGCTTTGACTGAAGATTGCAGCGCACTTCTTCAGAATAGGACCTCTACTAAGCTTTCTGACCCGGGCAGTTTTTCTATACCATGTCATATAGGGACCTACCTGATTGAAAATGTTTTATGTGACTTAGGTGCTAGTGTCAGTGTCTTACCTTTATCTCTTGCTAAGAGATTAGGTTTGACCAAGTTTCAGTGTACTAGTTTGACCGTTCAGATGGCCGACCGTTCTTTATCAAGGCCTTTAGGAGTTTTAGAAGATGTACCTGTTAGGATCGGGAGGTTATTTATTCCCGCTGACTTTGTTGTCTTAGACATACCCGAGGACACCCGTACCCCTATTATCTTAGGGAGACCATTTTTGCACACTGTTGGTGCAATTGTAGATGTCGGGGCTAGGACACTTACCTTTCAGGTAGGGGGGAGGACTTGGTTTTTACCCAGTCTAGTATACGCAGGGCACCTATGCAAGTCATGCCCTGTAATGATATCCCTTCTGTAGAACCCGATAGGGTTCCTTCTAATCCTTTTGTTGCGTCACATATTGATGTTGACTTGACACCTTCGCCCCAGTTTGGGAGCAAATTGGAGGAATATCTCTTTGTTACTTCTTCTATAGGTCTTGACAGGTGGAAAGACCCAGAAGGCGGGCGTGGTACGTTGAATTTAGAGACTGGAACGGTAAGAGTTGATGACCCGGGTGGAGGTTTGGAAGAGGCTATGTCGTATAAGAAGAAAGCGCACGAGGAAGCAAAAAGTGGGGGCCATGTCACTGCGAAGAGTTGCTGTTCTTCAGTTGATGCGTTGGCGTGGAGGCCTAAAGTCAAGTTCATGGACGCCGAGGGGACTTCATTCAGTCAGAAGCCTTGTTGTGGAAAATTTAGCTGCTTTGGAAGATGATGAGGAGAAGGTCGAGCTGGGACCTATCTGAAACTAGCGTTGACCGGGAGGCAACCCGGAGTTTGAAACTTTTCAGTTGATTTTCGAACATTTCAGTTTTTGTTGCGTGTTCAATAATTTGTTTTCAAGACTATAGACTGCAAAACAATTTAGACTTGGTTTTTGGTCGTATTTGTGTCGCTATGCGTATCTGCAGGTGCTTCAAATGATGCCTAGGAATTCGTGTACAGGGGGGCTATCGATCGAGTACTTTAATCTCTCGATCAAGTACTTTCCTCCCTCGATCGAGTACTTCACCCACTCGATCGAGCACTTCCGCAGTCTCATTCTACTTGATCGAGTACTTTGTTCTCTCGATCGAGTTCGCTTGTTTTGATTCGCGTTCAGTGACGTTGTTATGTGGCTATTTACGACCTCCCTTGTTGCTGGCCGGTTTGGGGAGGTCCCTACTTCGTGTTATCTTGTAAGTTTTCCGAGGCTACACTCTTCCTTTCAGTTTGCATCCCCTTTCCCTATTTCTGGGTACAAAGAGGGCATTGTACGGTCTGGTTTTGGCAGGGTATATGCATCCATATCTGTGTCTGCATATTGTTTTTATTGCATTTCAGTTAGCACGTTTAATTTTTGCTTGCATTGCTTATTTTAATTTCAAAAATTAAAAATTTCAAAAAATTAGCAAAATTCGAAAATTCAAAAATTTCACGTTTATTTTTGCATTTAGGTTGAGTCGGAACGGTAGATTTCGATGATGAAATTTCACTACATTTAGTCTTTTTGCTTAAGCCTTGTAACGACTTTGTGTTGAAATTTAGCTGAACGAATAGACTTGACCTGAAATTTTGGCAATCTACTTACAATTTCTAAGATTTTAGAGCCTTCAAACCGGTGTCATCCATGACCAGTTGATGTAGGATTGTGAGTAGTTACTCCTTGAATAACATGTAACGTTAATTTGCATAAGTATGAAATTCAATTGCTTTTTGTCTTCATACATTCGGGTTAGTCGCCGGTGTCACATGTAGGAGAGGTGCTTACATACCCTTTATATTTCATTACTACCCATTAGCTCCACATTAGCCAAATTTGCCTATTGGCTCTTAACTACATTTCAAACAAAGCCTGCCTTGTTTATATTGGTCTTATTGATGAATTTTTATGAACTATAGAGTAAAACCTAGAAAATTGGGGAAAATAAAAAATCGCGGAAGAATGATGAACAGGTAAACAGAAACATGAACTAATCCTGCTCTGATACCATGTGACACAGTGGCAGAGTAAACAGAGTAATAACACATACTTGAGCTTGAGCTTCACAATTACTCAGAGAATTATGTAAGAGAATGTAAATAAAAGTTTGTTGTTGTATTAACTTAATGAATCTGTTTTAGAGTGTTTGCTTATATACAAGTGTAGACTAACTAAACCTACAGTGAAAGTTAGTTACAGAAGTCAAAGTTGGTTACAAGTCCAGCTGTCAAGTCTAGTAGCTTCCAGAATCTTCTTCCATAATATCTTGAGGACGGAAGCTTGCACATGAAGCTATTGATGTTTGATGAACACCACAAGCAGCAACCTCCTGATTCACAAGCATCACACTATATTATGACATACTCCCTAGATATAATGCACATAATTATGTCTACCTAAACATACAACGCTATTACTATGACGTAATACCGAGAACATCCGTCAGCGTTACCTTAGCAATGCTAATCCTCAATCGACTCCTCTAGGCAAAAGTAAACGGCCTCCGGATCATTCAAGTTTGTTTCTAGCAAAAACAATAAGACCAATATAAACAGCCGTCCCTTTTCAAGGCTAGGGCGAAAACTATTAGAAAAAAATACAATGTACCACTTACACTACTATGAAGATGGCAGAGAGAAGAAGAAAACGAAGTGAGAAACACTGAATTCCGTTAAGAAACGAAGCAGATATAAGGCTTTGAAGTTGGGTACCCAAGGAAGACTTGAATTCGCGAATGGAAAGAATAACTTGTTTTCGACTGATCAAATACACCTACTTTGATAAAAGACCACAAAAAGATGATTTTAGACATCAAGGGCTATCACCTGGAAGTGTCATTTTCAAAGTGGATCGATCAGAATGAAGAGAACTAGGCTGACGAAGAAGTTGTTGCGAATGTGAAACCAATACCGCATCAGCAGTTTTGTGCTAGGTGATATTGCGGCCTGTTTTTTGTTGAAATCAAGAAGCTAATAACGTAAATCAAAGGATATAAATGAAGTCGGAAGTGTAGGGAAGATATTGGTGTTGACAATTTGTCATTTATTAATGGCTGGAGCAAGGAGAACGGGAGTGATGAAGACAAGGCTTTTGAGGCTATGATCAAAGAGAAGAAGAGGCGTGCATTTTGGTTTTGATGAAGGGTTTAAGGCAATATATAACGGGTTAGGTTTAGATTTGGCCCAGTAATCCAATAAATTTGGTAACACGTCCATTTATTCGAACAATGAAACATTTTAAAATCAATCGAATTGAGTTATAAATACAGGATATTCAAGATAAAATTGAATAATGTAACTATTATTATAATAGATCAACTACAATTTATAAGCACACTTTATCGAATACAAAAATGTTCTTAGATAATAAAGAACACATAAAATTAATGAGTAAAAACTAAAATATTATACATTTTAAAATATTCTTTTTGAGCACTAAAAAATGGGGGTGTTACAAAGGACATTTGTACGATGTTTAGATGTTTGAACTTCTGGACCAAGTTCTCTTTTAGGGGGAGTGGATGTAATACCTTGAATGATTAAGGAGAGAGAGTGCGTAATAAGGAATGTGAGGAAGTGAACGGTTGAACAAAAGAACATTGGGATGCGTATGATGAGTATAAGAGAGTGTGTATGGATATAGTGATGAGAATGATGTTGACAAAATGAGAGTAATGATTACCCTAAGAACTTCGACGGACCTTGTAGAAGAGGAGATGACGAGAGAGTGTGCGAAAACGGGTAGCGATACTTCGGGATGAGTGGTTGCTAAAAGGAAAGAGTGAGGCGAACTTCGGGGACTAAGTTCATTTTAATGAGGGAAGTTATGAGTTCTAAAATTACTGCAAGTGCACGGTGTTGTTGTAGTACTTAGGGACCGATTCGCGAGGAGCTAATGTGCAATACTAGTCTATTATAATTATTGTATTTAGCTAAGTCGACAAGAAGTGGTTTGGCTTTTTATCTAACAAACTAAACTAATTAATATGGAATAAAAATTAACTAAATGTAAGCAATTGGAATAAGGTTGTGATTCAATAACTTAAAAGCCTAGGAACCGATCAAGCCTTTAACAACGGATTATGTTGGCAATTAGCCACTGGAAAAGCAATGGGTTCTTTGTGTAAAAAGGAGACAATGCTAACAAAACTACCACCCAAGTCTCCTGAGTGTAGGCAGCCTTTTATTCAACTAGGGTCTCACTCCCATGAATAACCCATAATCGAAAACAAAGAATCAAGATAAACAATAGGTCCCGACTAAGTCAATGGAATTCCTTAGCGACATGGTGGGGGTTTCCTAAGACAGGCCTCACTTCGGTGAATAACCCGCCTAGAGCCAATACCCAAATCCACTCATGTCTACTACCATAGGCCCAACTCCCATTGATAGCCTAGATAGCCCAAATTCGGCCCAACTTCCATTGATAGCCTCTTAAGGATGGGCATCGTCAAACAAGGGGGTCAATGCTAATTACCTAATCAAAATCAATTCTCCATTACTTCACTACTTGTCAAAGACAACTAATCACCTAAATAAATCATTTATTGGGCCTAATCGCACCCTAGAAAGGGGACTACTCACTAATCATGTTGATTAAGGTTAAGCGAATGATAAAAATTAAAACTTTAGCAATTGACATATTATAAAATTGATATCTACAATTAATCATGCAATTAATAACTAATAAGATGATATAAATTGACTAATTAAACTATAATTAAGGTGAAATTAAGCTAAAAGCTAAGGTGGTAACTTTAAATACAAGAAATGCAAATATTCAAAATTAAGACAAGAAGTAAAGAAATGAAATGGGTAAAAAAAAATAGGAAATAAAGAAAGCATTAGAAATATACCAATAAAAAGATGAAGAAAATAGAACTTGATTGATAAAATAACTTGAATAAATGAAGAACAAGAAGAGATCCAATTTCTACTACAATGTCCTCCAACTTCAAATTTTTGATCTATAATAATAAAGTGTGCCAAGTTTTTTCTCTATCTAAAATGTGGTTCAAATAAATTGTGTGCTACAATAATAGGGTTTAGCTATTTATAAAAAAGGCCTAAAACAACAATGGCAAGGGATAAAAATGATCCAAGCCCAAAACAAACAACAATTGGGAATATCAATACACCCAAGCTCGGGTCAATACGCCGGATAGGAGTGAGTTATACCCAGCTGCTGGAGATACGCCCACAAGAGTAATTTTTATGCGATACGAACCCAAGTTACACTGTGCCTGTTCTTTATACAGCCAAGCTTGAGTCAATACACACATAAGAGTAATATTTTACACCCTACGACCTTAAGATACACCTTAGTTGCTCTTGATACACCCAAAGGGCTTCAAAGAGGATTCAAAACTTCACTTCTTTTCCTGTAATCAATACCGGCCTTCACTCAACCTCCGATATTGCCTAGAAATGTGTGAAATACTACAAAATTCTAGCAAATCCGTGAGGGAATTCCATAAATGAAAATTAATCATAGAGCGAAGGTATTTTGCATAGAAATGCTTCAAAATTGGGGTCAAGCTAGGGGATTTTGGTCAAATTAATAGGTCCTAACGTAGTTATCAAATCTCCCCACACTAATCTCTTACTCGTCCTCGAGTAAGCTCAAGATCAAAGTGGATGGCAAGTAATGACTCCAATTCCAAAGTGAATGCACAATATAAGCATCTATTAGTTATTCTACTATAAAATACGATCGAGTATTAGCGCACTCAACGCCCTTTCAACTCACGTAATTTCGCTTATGAGGGAAAAGCAAAATTTACAAGGCAAGTAAGGTCTTACACAAAACTTAGACACATCCAACAAGTAGGCACAATGAGACAAGTAAGGATGCATCAACAAAAGGTTAGCTATTTTCGTCATCTAAATGACTCAATTTTATTTTAAGACAAAGAGTTTTGATCGGGGAAAAACCGTCTCCGAGTCTCAACAAGGTGCCTAGTCCCTAGAGTTAACTCAATAAACCGTTGCTAACAACACAATGTGCCTATGAAACGAATTCAAGGGAGAAAATGAGGAAATATAGCCTAGCTTGCAAGATTGACATGACAGATGCACAAGATTAGACAATGTGAATTTCGGGTGATTTCTTTTGCAAAATTAGTAACCAAGAATCAGCCTCCTACTACGACTTGTCGGGTACGCCGCATTCTAATGTGGCACTTCTTTCTCATAACCATATAAGAAATGCAAAAAGGAAAAATGCACATATAAAAAGGTGATCGGGTTGTAATAGGGTTAAGGGTTAGGTGAAAGAGGGTTGGCACATGCGCCGTTATAGGAATATGGGGCTAACATCGAGTAGTCATCATATGCTATCCGGCTCAACATGCCTTAGAATAACAAATGAGTTCTTTACAAAATGGTGAAGTTAATCACTTAAGTTAGATGATGCAATAATTATTTAACTCATTTGAACAAAAAAAAAATCAAAACCCTTTATTGATGTATGAAGGGGTGTTGCTTGGCCTCTTTTTTTTTTCAAATGACCGATTTCTACAAATTTTTTTTCTTTTCTTCTTTCACCTTTTTTTTCAGTTTTCTTTTCTAAAACCTCTTATTATACAATAATAGCCAAATTACAAGCTTGATGTCAACCTTTAACTCAAACACTTCAAAGTAGGTTCCGACCCATATTCTAATACTAAAATGACTACAATGAAAAACTACTCGAACAAGGTGAGTTGTTTATGGGATATAGTTGGTTATGTAGGCTAATGAATGAGAGAAATAAGGCTTATGCTCAAATAGGTTAATCAAAAGGGACCTAGTCTAAATGGTATAAACAAAGCTCATATGGTTATGCGAGGTTAATTTTTATGCTTCAAAATTGCTCTTTCTATGCACACAAAAAGTAAACATTTCCACTGTTCAAGGAATGAAGCCACACTTATGCGTTTTTATCTAACGTACCTCGAAAGGTGCCCTACTCTCATTTCTAATGGGGGCCGGTTATGGATGCGCCAGCCTATAAGGAGGCTCTATCCTCACAATATGAGTAGCTATATTGGCATCTAGTCAAGTCTAATGTTCGACAAAGTTTCCCAAGGCGGTCAAGACTTGCTTGTTTTAGCATAATTTCCAGGGGTATTTTTGCAAACACCCCTAAATAAGTCATATCATTAAGGTGCAAGCTACCAATGGGGGAAAAGCAAGGTCAAGACAATTTTTGTCATGGAAAGTTATTATTCCCCTTTATAAAAACTCTTTGACAATTATATACAAACAATATGGAAATGTCATGACTGCAACTTAAACAAATATATACAAACTATATGAATGCATCTATGATCTACCTGCCACATAATATGAGACTTAACTCCTAACAACACACAAGCACGCAATCCACAAAATTCTGCAAAATACATCATTGTTCTTGACATTACAAGCCCATCCTCCTCAATAATGAATGAAAGGAAAAGGGAGAAAGAGAGTAGAGATGAGCCGATTATACCTAGCGGTCTTCAAGCTTCTTTTTCGATGTCTCCAATGATGCCATGTATCTGTGTGAGAGGAGCAACAAACACAATGCAATATATACAATTCTACACTACCAACATTAAACCACTTGTTTTTTGTGTTTTTCAAAGCTATTTCATTTTTTTGTGTTTTTGAAATATACCAATTTTTTTGAAGTTTATTTCTTTTTTTTTTGTTGAAATCAAGAACACGTTTTTGTGATTTTTTTTGAAATTTTCAATTTTTTTATTTTGTATTTTTCAAAGATAAATCCCCTCTGTACACTTGAAATGTACATTGTCCTCAATTAACCAAGTTAGGAAAGGAGAGGAAATTAACAACATGTTTTTGGATTTTTGTATATTCAAATTGAGAACATAATTTTGGTGATTTTCAAATTTTTCATTTTTTTAAAGGTTTGGATTTCCGGAAACTTCAAAAATGGATTTGGATTTTTCTCAAAGTCTCTAGGTGTGATCAAGTCACCTAGAGAAAGGAGCAAGAAAGTCCATCTCCACAAGGGTGTAATCAAGTCACCTAGAGAATGGCCTAAATAATTAACAACCAACAACTTCTCAATTAAAATATCTTTTCAAAAATTCACTATTCTAGAAATTGAATGACAACGTTAATCCAACCGACCAACAACCAAATAAATAAAGTACAAGAGAACCCGACCCAAAAGCTGTCCACAACGAGCTATGCAAAACAAATTACCATCCCTACACTATGACCAAACTACCCTAGACACCTAAAGTAGCCTCCCCACATTTGAAAGCTTATCTTCGTTCTCAATATGTTGGGTGGTAAGGAGGTTGTTGGGAGGGGTCAAAAGGGTAGCTATATAAAGGCCCCTCGGGTGGTGGATAGCGAACCAGGTTGTAAGGATCCCAATCTCTCGGGGGCATGAAAGTCGGGTGGTAGGGGTCATAGTTCGGTGGTGCATAACCGATTATGTTGGTGAACATGGGTTAAGGTAGTTAATTTGAATATTCCTTATTTGAAGTTCAAGCAACTCCTGTCGTTGGGCACCTTGTTTAATCAACTCTTGGTTGGTCAAGGCAATGGTCTTACCTTCTAACGCGGCCACATAGGCTTGTTGTTCAAGTTGTTCGGTGTTGATGGATATTTGATACATTTTATTCCATTGTGTTTGGAAGGTAGGGTCATCAAAGAAAGAGTGTGGTGCTTGGGATGAGCTTCCAGCCTCGGGTTAGGCTTGTGATAGGGGTGGAAGTTGAGGTTTTGTGGTGTCCTCTTCCTCTTCGCCTTTTGAGCTGGTTTTATATTGCAAAGTGTTCTCAACAAGCTCATAGTGTGAATGATCCCAATACCCCTAAAACTCCTTCTCATGTCTCTTATACCTCTTATACTCCCCGGGACCCAAAGGCATACTCCAATTGTTACGGTTTAAGAGTGTGGTTCTTGGTGTGTTTTGGACAAAAATTGCCCGCTTGTGAGTGATTTGGCAAAGCAAAAAGTTGTGCTTCATTATCACCATTTTAAGATAAGAACCATTTAGCTTGTTTTGATCATCAAGAGCCTTCAAGTCCAAAACATCATGCTTTAACACCCTAGGAAGAATAGAAAGAATACCACCGCAAGCTATGTTGGTCGGGGGTTTGGTTACAATCTAGTCAAAATGATTTGCTAGGGCAAGAGGTATGTCAACTATGTGGGGGAATTCCAAGAGAGCCTTATATAAGAGCTCGAGTGCACAAGCAATCACATTTTAATGTGTTTCTTTGGAGGGAAGAAGGAAGTTGGATAGGATGCGTGCAAAGTATCTAATCGCGGGATTGCGAATACTACTATTATACTCCTTACCTGCCCAGAATTTGCCCTTACTTTGAGTAATTAACTTCCAAATGTCACCCCTCACATCTCTATAGGTACCCTTACTAGAGGTCTTAAAATTGCCCCCCCTCCCTTCACCGATCTTAGGCCCAAGTGTTGGTTCGGCAATTGTCATAATGTGACGAGTTCCCCGGAGTTGGAACTCATAAGTTGGCAGGTTGACCTCATAGTTAGTCCTCCAATTAGCAAGAAACTCACTAATCAAGGCTACACTAAGCCAAATCTGACCATCACTAAGGAGTGTATCACAATGGTTAAATGCATTTAATAACGACAGTTAGATTACCGTTTTCAAAATATTGGCGGAAACTTAGACCGCGCTAAAAAGAATAACGGTTTCCGTCGAAAACCGTTCTTATTATAATGTGACAACGGTTGTTTATCAAACTGTTTTAAAAAACGTTACAGTTTCCAAAAACTCGTTATAGAATTACCCTTATCAACGGTTGTTAGACAACTGTTACCAGTTTATCAAAACGACGTTTCGAAAACCGTTACTAAATTAACACCAGCAATGGTTTTTGGTACCCGTTGTTATGTTATAGCTACGGGTTTCTTGTAACCATTATCATTTTCTATTATGAAAGAACGGTTCTTATTTACCCGTTTTTATTTATCATTTACGGGTTAAAAATAACCGTTATATACTTTTTTTAATGTTTAATATTCAACCGATGCATGTATGATAAATAATGGACCGTTGCATGCATTGTTTTGTTTGACCATTATTACTATCCGTCCATTATTATATTCACACATGCATACATATTTTCCTATAAATATCACTTATAGTGATCAATTAACCATATTCACCAATTCAAAGTTCAATTTATCATAGCCTATAATTTAATTAAAAATATTACACTTCGATCACCATGCCGTCGTCGTCTTCTACACCCATCGAATCACAATCAAATACCCGCTATGTCCATCCTATTACCTGTATTATACACAACCTTCCAATCAAATATGATGACAATGGTAAGGCTTTTTCGAGAATTTTTAGTTGGATGAGAGATATGCTTCGTCAAGATGGTTATACGAATGTTAAAAAGGTCCACCCAGCTTGGACTAAAGTTCATGGTTTTCTTGGTGACGCAATGATCGAGTTTAAAGGTTTTGGGAAGAAGCTGGAATCTTTTCGTCTAGCGAGAAATCTACAGGCAAAATACGAGGATCATGATGCTGGGAAGAAAAATTATTATACGAATGATGTGTTAAAAGCACAATATTTATGGATTGCTACCGATTGTGACATTAATCTATTAAGAACATATCGGCACTATATTGACATTGTGTCTCGTTCATGGGAGGCGGAACAAGTGCCTCCTAATAATCCACATATTTAATTCCCAATATTTATCTCAATCGCAGGGGAATTACAAGATGATTATGTTGATTAATTATTATTATCATTCTGATTAATGTTGTTAAAACCACGCGCCTTTTAATTTCTTGTTATGTATGTGTTTTTCTTGAATATATGCGTGGTAGTGTATTTTATTTTCTAATTATTTATTACAAGTTACGTAGGTTTAAAATATTTGTTAATAAGTCAACTTTTACATTAAATTAATTAAGTAATTAATGTTGAGGAATTAATTACCAACGGTTTTGAAAAATATTATAAATGTGAGAATAAATATTAAAGCATCCATTACTAACATCCATTAATCAAATCACAATATTTCATCCCCATTACACAAATTTGAAACAACATGGCAATAAACCCTAATTTTATCAACAACGAAGAATGGCTTACACAAACGATTGCAGATGGTGGGAAGGTTCTCGTCGGGCTTCCCGCCGATCAACACCCATTAATCAAAGCATCCCTTGAACATCAACGGAATTATTGGATTAAGAGGCAAGAAGCAGTCCGGCTTGTTAACCAAGCATCATCATCATCATCATCATCTTCATACCCTCGTCGGCCTATTACTCGCAACTTGGCTACAGCCAGAGATATGTTGAGCTGTACTCTTCCAACCTTATCTCCACATGCAAGTCGTGTCCTTGCATATATTCAATCTGTTATTGCAAAATATGAAACCAATGACCCGGAAGTTAGCGGTATACCAGAGTGGCGAAATTGGTAGCAGGTTGAGAAGCGCTTTTTACTCTTAACCGGGGTTGTTTCGGCTTATTATACATCTTTTGATTTCTGATAAATGTTGTAATGTATTTGGTTTAAAATTAAATGAAATGATCATTTTTAAAGTGTTGAGTTATGCTTGTTTGATTTGCTTCCATTTTTTGAACTCCATAGATCAGTCAGTAATCAAGATCAAGATTGCTGCTACATAATACTTATCAACAACGGTTCACCTTTAACCGATGTAAATTTTGTTCATCAACAACGGTTCACCTACAACCGTTGTCAATTGGTTCATCAACAACGGTTCACCTACAACCGTTGTCAATCGTGACGTTCTAAGTTCAACGTGGACCGTTTATTAATTGTTTGACCATACGACTCTATATTAAAAAAATAAATACATGTAAGATATGACCATACGACTCAATATAATAAAAAAAAAATAATTGTTTGACCATACGGGATTTTTTAAGCCGTGGCTAATATTTCTCATTATTCTTGATTTGACCAATGCACGGACTGTTCAGTTATTTTTATTGAATCAACGTTGCATTATTTTTTTTTTGATAAGGTAAAGAAACTAGGTTATTGGTGGGTTTGAATCAACGTTGCATTATTGGTGGGTGATTCTATAATTTAATTTTGATCCAAAATTATGGTCGTTAACCAAGGTACAATATTGTGAGTCCTTGGGTGCAGAGGGATCGTATGTTGTCAGAAGAAGTAGAAAATAAAATATTAAGGGAATTGCGTCGTTAAACGAGCTATATTGAATGTGAGAAGAAAATGGATGCGTTACGAGAAAGGTTAAAGGAACAATGTTCTTCTGAGGATTTGATGGTGGGGTATATATTACCCAGATGTGATTGGTATGTATCTACCGTGAGTGAAGCAACAAAAGCTTGGCGTTAATGGTGGTTTAGGTCATCGAATGTGATGTCGGATTTGGAGGAAAAGACCAGAGTTGAAATAGACTCATACACCATCATTAATGGGAAGAGATATTGTCCATGACGTAGTGTATTTTGGGTCATTTGATTAATGTATGTTTATTAATTGCTCATTGGGTTGTATTTAGAAAACTAATTAAGGAAAGAAGTTTTTAATATATTCATTAATTACATTGGGTTGTGTATAATTTAGTCTTGAATTTCCATTTTCCCCCACTTGCTATCCCAGTTGCCTTATTGTGAGAGGAGCATGAAAGACATAGAAAAGAATGTCATCGCAGTGCTCTAATTAGCGGCCACAATTAGAAAGTTATAAATTTGCCAAAGAAAAAGCTAAAGTTGCTGTTTCCCAAACAAAAAGGGATTGGAAAATTTAGGAGCGTTCTGGAGCTATTTCTTGGGCCTTTTTCTTTTTAAATTCTTTCTTCTCTTCCCCACGAAGTCGCGAAGAATTTCGATTTAAAGAAAAGGAATATCCGTCACAAGCTTGTGGCGGATCACAAATTCTCATTTGTGACGGACATATCTGTCGCAAGCTTGTGACGGGTCAAATATTATCCACTTGAGTAGGTAAATACAAACACTTTGTGATTCCCTAGACTTTTCTTATCTACAGAAGTGGGAGATACTTGACCCGTCATAAGCTTGTGACGGATAATGTCCGTCACAATCAAGACGCTTTGTACTAACTTAATACGGAGTACCAAATATGGAGGATGCTTTTATTTTTGCGAGAAAAACTTGACACAATGAAAGATAAATGACAACGGTTACACACCAACCGATGTATTATAATGAAAACAATTACGGGTTTATAGCCAACCGTTGTCATATTGGAAAATACAGAAGACGGTTTTGCTTAACCCGTGTTTATTAGTTTCAATTAAATAATTCTTTAACCAACAAACATGAAAACCTTCTCCTCGCTCACTTAAAACTCTCGAATACTGAGTTTCCATAGAACCACTAATATTCTCCGTCGCCGTCGTTGCCGTCGCCATCCCCATTGCCTCTGTCGTCCCCTCCGTCATCGCCATACGGGGCCGGTTTCTCCTCTTTGAAGAAGTAATAATAAACCCTACTCCTTCGTCTCATTAACTTAATGCCTTTATTTTCTTTTTTAGTTGTGATATTATCCCCTAATTATCTTAGGTTTATTGTGTGTTAAACAACACCTATTATTTTAAGTATATTGTGTGTTAAACACCACCTATATTTTTAGGTACACCGTGTGATCATTTATTTAGGACGGTGCTCCTGCTATGTCGACTTAATGCTTAAAGTTAGTAGTTTATTAATTTCTAGTTTAGATATGGGTGGAAAGCGAAAAAGAAAAGATGGGAAAAAGTCAAACGAAGAAGATTAAGGAGATGAGAATAATTTGGAATCGGATACTGGGTGAAGGAGCCATAGGGTTTCCCTAGAAGCAATAGAGAGGGATGAAAGATTCATTTAGCTCTTATTAGACATCTCTAATAACTAAGTGATTTAGTTTAGTCATAAAACTAATATAAGATCTTATGCATGCAAAACAAATTTAATAAAAGAGAAGAATTAATCATTCATACAATGGTGGCCGAATGGGTTTATACTAATTGGCCTCCTACCAAATTAGTCTTCTTTAAGAAAAACCGAATGCCCCAAAAACCCTTAGATCCAATTGCAAGATCTACTCCTTAAGGATTGTACCAAGGTAATCCCTCTCAATACATTTACTAATTTTATTACTAGAAATTAGTAGATGTTCCTTTAAATTTTACTAATATGAATTATTACTACTACTAGTAATTAGATCTTAATATTAGTATTTTAGAATGATGTTTTTATTTTCTTTCTCACTCAAAAATAATTATAGAGAACTAAAATAATTAGAGCATTTGAATGAATGAATCAATAAGAAAACAAATCTCATTTTGTTTAGGGGCGAGAGGAGTGCCGTGGGGTTGAGGGGAAGAGTGCCCTATGGGTGCTCATATTTTCCCTCAATTTCTCTTCACAAGGAAAAACAAAGAGCCTATCACAAATAAGCATGCACACACATTGTCTCACAATTGTTCCCTCTTATTATGGAAAACCGGTTTCCATATAGATAAAATGGATCCATTTTAAGTTTGTAATATTTGTCAATTGTAATATGTGACATGTTACTAGACATGTGACAATGTAATGCAATTTTAACTTATTAAAATTCTTTACATAAAAATAAATAATACAAATAGCAATACATGATTACTTATACTTAAAATGGACCATATTATTATGTGGACAAGGCCCTCGGGAACTGCGTCCGCGGGATCCACACCCGGCATAATCGACTCGAGGTTCTTTCGAATCGAATTAAGACATATTAGAGTCGCCACCAAGTTTTTTGGGAACTTGGAACCGTTCAAGTCAACTTTACACCTTTCATCGAAAAGCATAAAGCCAATCGACTACGAGTGATTAAAGATAAAGACTTGTACCCTATATCACTCGATTTGAATGACTCTCGTAATCCAATGGTATTTAGACGGATCCACAAACCATAGATCTTGAGTAAGGGGTGAGGGTACGTGTTGGGAAGCCCATAAGGACACCCAACCCCGCCCGTCAATAACGGCCTCTACTAAGTCAAGTGTCGGATTTCAAACAAGGTCATAGCTACTACGATGTATGATGTGCAAACGTTGTTTTAACCCTATCATGTGACAACAATTTCTATGTCGTTTTAGATGCAACTAAACTATCTTTGTCAAAGTTGTAATTTAGCATGTGGGTTGATTGATCTAACAACATTCAAACGAAACAAACAAGGCTTGATGGGGAATGGGGAGCCGTTGGGATCTACCCTATTACAACCCAGGCATTTCATGCCGACACAACGAGAAATAAATTACAACTCGATCTAAATACAAATGCTACATACAAAACAATACACGACAACACACACGGCCGTTTGGCCTAGAAAACCGTGCACATGAGGGGTGGCCCACGGCTCACATGACCCACGGCCTTGGGTCACTCCTCGTAATGCGTGCTCGCGCTTAATCTCATCGAATTAGACATAGGGCTACGCACCAAAGCATGCATTAGCATAAACCGGGCCATGTTGCTTTAAACAACATGCGGTTTACTACGCTCCTACAAGCATTGGGGAACAACCGTCTAACCAAACAAGACTAAGGTTTTTAGAAATTATTTGACTCGATAAAAGAAAACAAACTTGAAAGATTACAACTCGATAAACAAACTATAAATTACAAGCTACAAAACAACAAAGAACAAATGGTAAAAAGAAAAGAAAAACGAAACGAGAAAGACGGGAGACACGACCCAACCACGGCCCAAACCAACGGCCCTAAACCAATGGCCAAGATAAGGTCAACCTAGTTCCTAAGTTAAGTTCATTGGTTAGATCGAATGTTTGCGAAAAGGGATAGGAAACAAGTTAGAAAACGAGTTAGAAACAAAGTTGATTGATTGTCGCGCAAAGGTGTATTCTACACGGCCTAAAGGGTCCAATTAGGTCAGATATCATAAGATTAACGCTTACTCGTCGAGTGTTAATAGGAAGGTGCTAATCACGCACTCCTATGCTAGCGAGAAATCAAGTGATAAGAAAGATGCGTTCAATTATTTACAGAATTGTTAGTCGATTTTTAAAGCTATGTCGATGCACCCTAATGTGTCTAATTAGGTTATTAAATTAATTTAATGTCATCTAAATACGTCATAGGTTAACAATCAGAGGTTAAACTAACATAAAACGGGTCCTAGGGTATGTCGATTTGGCCGAAACAATAAGGGGGTCGAAAGCGACGAAAGTTAGACAACTCGTTTTATTTATGCCCTACCTTGAACACGAGGATATGTAAATGAGACGGGGGTGTACGACCGACAGAAGTAGCGGTTTATTTTCCCATCTCAAGTCAACGCGGGTGTTCATGGTGGTACTTTAACTCATACTCGGACTAACTAGTTTCATAATTAATTTAAAACAATCGATAAACAAACGAAAAAACAAACAAAAAAGACAATAAAAAAGGCATAAAAAAACGAAATAAAAAGAGAAAAGAGAAGGGGATTTGATGCACCCTCAACCTACATGTATCGTTGACACCGTCTTGGGTCGTAATCGATGGTAGATTTTATCTCGAGAGGCCGTCGTCGACGAAGAACAAAGCAAACACGGGTTTTGGAAAGTTTCTGGACAGCGATTTTAAAACAGTGATATCTCCCTCGTTTCACGACGAAAATTCGATTCGAAAGATGTTTTGGAAACTAGAAAGAGAGGAGAACAAGGATCTTAAAGCAACCCTGGCTCGTTTTGGGTTATTGGGCACGAAAAACGAGCACAAACAGAACTGGACAGACAAGAGTCAACCGCGAAAACAGAGTGTTATTTCACTCTGTTTTTCGAGGGATCTCGTGTGCTCTCAAGGTCAATTTGGCTCGTAAATCTTTGTCTAATGTGTAGATGGATATTATGTGGTTAATTAGGAACAAGAAACTCGAATTTTTATGGAGTTTTGATGGAGGAACGAATGGGTTTTCGAAGAGGACACACAAACAGTTTCAGTTTGTGTGTCGGTTTTGTTTAGGGTTTTTGAAGGATGTTTAGGGTTTGTTTCTGAGGTTTAAAGCTTGTATGTGATGCTTGGATGTATGGAGGACTTAGAGGAATGAATGTATGGTGAAGGGGTGGTATTTATAAGGAGTTAAAGTAGGGTAAAAGAGAGGGAGAGGCAGTCGAGCCTGCTGAACATAGCTGCTGTCCAGCAGCTTTTGGGGGGGTTTCTAGGGTTCGTTTTGGGGGTTTTCTTGGTGATTAAGCTAGGATAATATGGGTAGGATACTAGGGTATGGGTTAGGGTTAATGGGTATGGGTCTTGGTAGTGTTTGGAGCGGGTTTGGGCTCGGGAATTGGCTCGCAAAAACAGGGGGCTCGGTTTATGCGTGGGCTGCTTGTGAGGGGTTTGGGACGAGAATTTGGGCTGCTTGTGAGGGGGTTCGAACATGGGTTGATGAGTATTGGTCTAGGTGGGTTAATGTACTCGATATTCGTGCCAATTCGCAAAGGAAACGGGCTTAAAAACCGAGCTAAAATCGAGCTCAAAACACACGGTTAAAAACGAGTTCTTCGCTTTTAAAATCGATTTTTCAAATCAATTAATAAATTAAAATAAATGACTTTTCAAATCAAATATACTCATAAAATGATTTTTCAAATCAAATATTTATTTTATTTTCAATAAAATAAACTTAAGAAAATAAATTCAAAATAAAGCTTTAATTTGAATATCATTTAAATTAAATGAATAATGAATTCACTTAAAAAACACATTAATTTTAAATATCATTTACAATAACAAAATGAACTTACTAAAAACTTTAATTTAAATATCATTTAAATTAACAGGAAGAATTCACTAAAAACATTAATTTAAATATCATTTAAATTAATAAAATACTTTATCGACGACGCCCATTCTACCTCGTAAAACGAGCTCCAAATAATGACAATGACAACTAAAGAATACATGTGTCCTATCATCATCGGGTGTTTGTCGGGTTCTCTATAAATTCCAATATCGATGGATATGGGTATCTACAGAGCCCCCACTTTGACTGAGGCTTGGACAAGGCGAAAGTCAAAGTATACCCCGTCCCTCTCGACCCGAGGATTCTCAAGGGTCGTTTATAGTCCATTAGACTTGCGTATATAAGCTCGCCAGACCATAAGAAGAGATCATACCGAAACTTCGTTGGGGGATTGACTCTTGCTTCATTGTGTCGAAATATCATCGTTGGTCATCGACCCATAAATTGCATAAATGGTGGGTTGAGCCTTATCCTTAGGCGCCTACGTATCCGTTTCTGACGGAATCAAACCCGCGTCGTAGTTCGGCCACTGCTGACACATGCCCAAAGTTTATCATCTGCTGGCGTATATCCAAAATTCATCATTTGCTGACATTTGCCCAAAATTTATCATCTGCTGGCGCTTGTCTAAATGGGACGGGACTTTCCGAGGAGGTTGCCGCCACTTTCATCATTTGCTTTCAGCTACGGAATTCTTCCATTTCATACTCTTGCATTGAATTGAATTCTTGGTGGATGTCATCCTTTACATCTTGATAATGGTCTCGAAGCCAACGGCGCTCGAGCCCCCCTGATTCAATGGCTCTAAAGTCGAAGACTTTAGAGCCCCCAGTTGAAGCATATCCTGCTATATTTGAAACATAGAAAATGTACGAGCAATAATCATCACATAAGCACATTTGGATCATCGATCTTGAAATTGGATCATTTTGAAGTACTGGGTCATCGACCCGAAAGTTGAATTTGAAAATTTTGAATAATTGGGCCATCGACCCTTCAAAAATTGAATTTGAAAATTTTGAATGATTGGGCCATCGACCCGAAAATTGAATTTGAAAATTTTGAATGATTGGGTCATCGACCCGAAAATTGAATTTGAAAGACTGGGTCATCGACCCCAAATTTTGAATTTGAAATGAATCACTTGGATCTTTGTCGGTCGTCGACCAAAAAGTTTTTGAAATTTTGAAAGTTTGAAAGTTTTTGAAATTTTGAAATTAAACCTTGAGTTTTTGAAATTTTGAAATTGAACCTTGATGGGTGAGCATGAATTGTGACTCAGACATTCTATACGACCGGTAAACAACGTGGGCGTAGCCCGCTACCGCAAAACAAAAAAGAAAATAAAACCGTAAGTGTGCACGGGCTTTAATTCAAATATGGACTTGTCGAGGGTAGAAAAAGTAAATCGGCCGTTCCGGCGCCAAAATATGGCAAATGGGAATCACAAGGTCGTCGAACTTGGGACGGAGATATCGTATGGCATGGGCGTGCTCCCGAGGGCATATGGGAATCAAGATCACTTGGCATTGACAAGGTGGATTAAACTCACAGAGGAACAACGTTGGCTTCGCCCAGACACTAAACACAGGTTAATTTTATGAGAACACTTAGACATCACGTGTCACTCTTGTTGGGAACATTCTGTCACTCTTCTCCTCGCCTCCTTTCTTTTCAAATGAGTATTCATCATTTCTTGCCACCGCCTTCTTTCTTTTCAGCGGGCTTTTCATATTTTTCTTCAGCGGGTTTTTACTATTTTTCTTCCACGCCTTCTTTCTTTTCAGCGGGTTTTTCATATTTTATGTTCCCAACACAAACCTACATCTATATGACTCGGCATCTTTGCCTAAACCGTTAGATAAAGCTCATTCCGAGACTTGACACTACTCATCTGAACCTATATCCTCATCCTAGCCTACGTCGAGTGCTAAGACTGAGAAGACTCCTAAGACTGACTCACAGGCGACAGGTGTGTGGAAACGGTTGGGTTCAAAGGCACACTCGGGCTCAGCCTTGGAAGGAAGACTTGGTCCTTGCTTGAGTGTAAAAGATAGGCTGGGCCCCCGGGAGGAAATGATGATCCCTCCTAAGAAGCGCGCTAGACAGAACACAACTACCCCTCCCCCACAGGAGCCTCGGTCACGTGACCCAAAAGGCAAAGGGAAAAAGAAGATGTAGGAGCCTTCGACTCCAGATATATTATTTGATACTACTACTTATTATTTGTTGCTAGCTGTTTTCTTTTTTTTCTTTTGAAGGATGTAATGGGCATCACCCGATCTTTAAAAGGACTTACTATCTATTAAAAGTTCCAGTTTCTGCATAAAATTTCATTTTATTTAAAGAAGGGTCGGTTGTACTCTTTCAAAGAGCTGCCTACGTATCTGTTATCAACAGAATCAAACCGAGCTCGTAGTTCCACAAACGCGCTACAATCATCAATTTATAACGCACGAAAAAAGCAGCGAAGCAAAAGTGTCGCGGCCTAGACTCGCTCACGAGCACTGCAATTCAAAATTTTATTTTACGACGTTGAGAATGAGTTCTACGGATAGTATTTCTTCAGTTGATCCAAATTCGTCGGATTCGCAAAGTCATTTCCATCTAGATCTGTCGATCATTGCGCCTCCCGATAATATCTTCTTTACCAGGTAAGGACCGGCCCAATTCGGCTTGAATTTTCCCCTCGGGTCGATCGGTAGTAAAGCGCGCACAGACTTTAGGACCAAATCCCCATCCTTTATTCCTCGAGGTTTCACCTTTTTGTTAAATGCCCTTTGTATCCTTTTCTGATAGAGTTGAACATGATGTAGTGCATTTAACCGTCGCTCGTCGAGCATGACCAAGGAATCGTACTGGCTTGTAGCCGATCGGCCTTCGGGACCCGACTTTCTAACAGATCCTTAAAGAAGGTACCTCTAATTCGATAGGCTGAACCGCTTCCATCCCATATGTTAAATAGAACGGAGTTGCTCCGGTGGCCGTGCGAATAGACGTTAGTATCCCCACAAAGGCGAACGGTATCTTTTCCGCCATTCGCGATAATTGTCAGTCATCTTTCTGAGAATCACGGTGATTGTCTTGTTGGCGGCTTCTACTACACCATTCGTTTGAGGTCGATACGGTGACGACTTGTGGTGTTTGATTTTATACTTTTCAAGTATTACGGCGAGTTTCACTGAAGTGAGTGCCATGGTCGCTAATGAGCTCATGTGGCACCCCATATCTGCAAATGATTTCATTCTGAATGAACTTTGCTACTTGCTTTGCTTGTAGAACTTTGTATGATTTCACTTCTACCCACTTCGTGAAGTAATCGATGTCGACCAAAAGATGAAGCAATGCCCACCTGTTCCGGATGGGTTGACCTTTCCGATAATGTCGATTCCCCATGTTGAGAAAGGCCATGGTGATGTCAAAGTGTATAACGATGATGGCGGCACATCTTTGTATGTTTGCGAAGATTTGGCAATTGTGGCAATGTTTGACATATTGGCGACAATCTGTCTCCATCGTTGTCCAAGAATACCCTAATCTCATGATTTTACGAACCAAAGATATGGGCGTTCATGTGTGGGCCACACTCTCCGTCATGGACTTCTTCCATGACTCTTTTCGCAGATTGGTGAGTCTATGCATCGCGAAAGGATGTTCTGCGGTCTTCTTGTACAATTGTCCGTCATTGGTTCTAACGAATTGAGCGGCTAGCATTCGAATAGCGCGCTTTCCGCGGTTATCCATGTCGGGTGGATACTCTCCCGATTCTTTAAATTTCAGAATAGCATGATACCAAGGTTCGGCCTCGGTTTCTTACGTGTCTCCGATTATATTAACATAGGCGGGTGATGATCTTCGTTCGACACATATCGGCATAGTATCCATATGATCGGTATGTTGATCGAGCGACTAGCTTTGATAGTGCATCCGCAAACTGGTTTTCATCTCTGGGGAGGTGCACGTACTTGACATCGGCGAACAACTTTTCTAGTTCTTCGATTTTTGCTTGGTACGGAGCCAAGCTATCACTTCGGGTTTTCCACGTCCCGGCCACTTGATTGATCACTAATGACGAGTCCCCATGTACTACAAGCTTTTTGATGCCTAACTCGAGAGCACTGTGCAAACCGAGTAGGCATGCTTCATATTCAGCCGCGTTATTAGTGACGTTAAAGTCCAACTTGATCGAAATAGGAACATGTTCACCTTCCGGTGAAATGAGTAGAACTCCTATCCCGTATCCCCTATAGTTCGATGCTCCATCGAAATAGAGGTCCCACGTATCATTGTCTATGTGAACGATATCTTCGTCGGGAAACGACCATGTATCCACAACCTCGCTTTCTTCTATCGGGTTATCCGCCAGAAGTCTCAATAACCGCCCTTCCCTTTATCACTTTTAGCGGTACATATTTCAGGTCGAACTCGGAAAGCATCAAAGTCCATCTTGACACCTGCCGTTCGTAACTGGTTTTTCAAACAAGTATTTGATCGGGTCCATCTTCGAGTGGATGCAGACACTATGACTGAGCATGTAGTGCCGTAACTTCTTCGTCGCCCATACTAAAGCCAAACATGTCTTTTCGAGTTGAGTATACTTGATTTCATACTCCAAGAACTTTTTACTAATGTAGTAAATTGCTCTTTCCTCTTTATCGACTGTCTGCGCCAAAGATTGCCCCCATTGCGATATCCGTGGATCGTAAGATACAACAAAAGTGGTAACCCAGCCGTTGGTGGGCTGAGCACGGGAGGGGAAGATAGTATTTCTTTGATCTTATCGAACGCAGCTTGGCAGTGATCATCCCATACGACGTGTTCCCCGACCTTCAATTTCTTGAAAATTGGCTCGCATATCATAGTTAGCTTCGCCACGAACCGACTTATATATTGGATTCTTCCCAGGAAACCTCGAATTTCCTTCTCGGTTTTCGGGTGAGGCATTTCCATTATGGCCTTTATTTTCGATGGGTCCACCTCGATGCCACGGTGGCTAACGATGTGACCCAACAGTTTGCCGGATGTGACTCCGAATGCGCATTTTTGTGGATTCAACCTCATGTTATACTTGCGCAATCTTTCGAAGAATTTGTGTAGTGTACCAAGGTGGCCATCACGCTCCTTTGACTTGACAATCATGTCATCGACATAAACCTCGACCTCCTTGTGCATCAAATCATGTAGCAATGTTGTCGCGGTCCTCTGGTATGTGGCCCCTGCGTTTATCAACCCAAAAGGCATTACTTGTGTAGCAATAGGTTCCCCATTGCGTTCGAACGCAAATCTTATGCATATCTTCTTTCGCCATCTTGATCTGATTATAACCGGCGTATCCATCCATAAAGGATAGTAACGCGTGTTTTGCCGTGTTGTCAACCAGGATGTCGATGTGAGGTAATGGGAAATCGTCCTTCGGACTTGCCTTGTTTAAATCCCGGTCAACACAAACCCGAACTTTACCATCTTTCTTAGGCAATCGAACGACGTTAGCCACCCAAATCAGTATTCTCGACACCTTGATGAACCCGACTTTGAGTTGCTTGTCGATTTCTTCTTTGACCTTCGAGACCAATCTGTATGCATTTTGCGTAGTTTACGCTTGACCGCTTATATCCCGGCTTGATTGGGATCCTGTGCTCTGCAATTTCCCTATCAATGCCTGGCATGTCTTTGTAGGACCATGCGAAAACATCTTTGAACTCATGCAACAAATCAATGAACCCCTGTCTTTCGGTGGGACTTAGAGTAGTTCCTATTTTAAGCTCCTGTGGTTCTAAGGTTGTACCTACATTGATAGTTTCGGTATCTTCGATGATCGAAGTTTTCTGTTCGTACTCTTCCAACCCTTTTATCAATTGTAGAGGTGGTTCCATTTCTTCTTCTTCTTCTTCTTCGACCAACTGTTCATCCTCGACCTCAGTCTCAATGTCATTATTAAAACAATCATTTTCAAAAATTGAATTGCAATGTAAGTAAGACGAGTCGTAAGCAAACTGGTTCATATTATTATTGATTTGAAATTGCGCGAAATGCGCTAACATTTGAGCCAACTGATCAGAACTCAGTGGCGAGATAGGGGTATTCGGGACAGGCCCCGGAATACCGCCATTAGGAAAAGGTGCATAGGAAGGGAAAGCTAGGGAGGGGTATTTTCAACACCGACTCCTTAGACTCGATCTTAGGACCTATCTCGGACTCGGACTCCGACTCGACTCGGACTCAGAATCGGTAACATCATCCGGCTTGAACATCTCTCCTTCTCCCGTTGTCAACTTGAAAAGAAGTCCTTTGTTGTCGGTCCACTTGATTGTTTTCCGCCATCCCGTGTTGGTCCTAAGAGGATCCACATCGGTGATGAGGGTAGATGGGTCGAACCGCTCGCTTCTCAGGATCATGCTTACCAAATCTTCGTTTGGTATTGGTGATTTCTTCTCTTCACCGAAAAGGAGACCCATGGCGTTCTCGTCATTCATTGATCCGGTTTGGTTTCTATTGGCATCACGGTCGAGAATGTCTTGAGGATGTAGTAGCGCCTTGGAATACTTCGATTCCTGGGACCATAAGGTTCTTCTTTGGGTCAAAGATAGGTTCGGGGAAGTCCATGCAAGGGAGTTCTTCCCCAGCTCTCACGAAGTGACCGTTTAGAGTTAGGTGATACGGTCCCATTTTAATATCTCGATCTTCGATCGTTCTTCCCCTCTTTTCCCGTAGATCTTTCTCAGTGGGCTCATATCCAAGCCCGAAGGTTACTCCTTTGGCTACGGGTGGTTTCAACTTGAAAACCTCCTCCTTTCTAGGATATAAAGAGAAACCGAAATACTTCCCGCTTTGAGAATCACCTCGCAGACACATGACTTCCGTATATAGATCCATATTTTCGAGTTCACTCGATCATGTTGACAATCTCGAAACCACATGCATCATTGGTAGCTTCGACCCTTACTTAAGTAATGTCTCCTCCTGCTACAGTAATTGGCGTGGCGTCAATGGTGACGGTTTTGCCATTGAGTGGGACCTTGATTTTTCGATGCAGCGTTGATGTTACGGCCTTCGCAGCGTGGATCCAAGGCCTTCCCAGCAGTAAGTTGAAGGATGAACATATGTCAATCACTTGGCAACTTATTTTCTTTTCCACTTGCCCAGTCTGTACTACTAGATCGACAAGTCCACTCACTCGACGCACAGTGCCATCGAATGCCCGAACTGTCTGCGTAGTGGGGATGAAGTCATTCTTCTCCAAGCCCAGAATATGCGCCGTTTTCAGAGGGAGTACGTTGACAGCCGATCCGTCGTCAACCAAGGTCATAGGGATATGCTTGTTGAGACACACGGTAGCAATATAGAGGGCCAGGTTATGTCGAGGCCCGAACGGCGGCAGATCTTCGTCGGAGAATGTCACACCGTTGGTAATCTGAGGCCGATTCTGGGCGATGTGGGTGACCATATCCGCAGGAGTAGTATTTGACGACACGGTCAGGTTCATCAAAGCTTGCAACAAAGCTTGACGATGCTCGAAAGAGCTCAAGATAAGTTGCCAGATAGATACGTCGGCCTTAGTCTTTTGGAGTTGCTTGATGAGGGAAGCCTCGGAGGTCGACCCTTCACCAAGAACTTCGACCACCGCTCCTCCTTTTGAGGTGCCTTACTCGGGGTATCTTTAGCTTTCTCCACACGATATGGGCGCCTGGATCTAGTCAAATGGTTTGACTCTAGGGCATCTTGCCTCACCTTTAAGATTTCTTCTTGGGTGTGAGGAATTGTCGCACCTTTGACGAGGTAAACATCATCCTCGTCATCGGCCCAAACGCCATTGATTTCATTGCCGCTTCGGAGTATGTAAGGAGTACAATCGACAACAAAATCCCCGAATGTAATCTCGTTTCTCGAGCTTGGTAGGAATTTGGAGCAATCCACGAATATTCTTCCGACGAAAACCCCTTTCAGACGACATGGGCGGATCAAGTGAGAGTAATCGACACTATCTTCGGTAGAGACAAAGTTAGTGTGGTCGCCAAACGGATTGGTGACGTTGTTAGGCTTTATGGCCGGGATTGGGAGCGTTCCGTTCTCAATCATATCTTGAATTTCGTGCTTTAGTCTAAAGCACCTCTCAGTATCGTGTCCCTTCCCTTGATGAAAGACACAGTAGGCATTCGGTTTATACCATTTGCCTTGTTGATCAGCAGGAGGGTCCGGAGTTGGACCAATGGGCTTCAATTTTCCTTGGGCCATAAGCCTTTGGAGAGCATAGGCGTAAGTGCACCCGATATCAGTGAATACCCTCGGAGCTTGGCGCGGAGGCCTTTTTGACTGTCCATCTAAGAGATTGACAGTTTCAACAAAGTGGGCCGCTGCGGGCGCTTTTGCTTTAGATGACGAAGCCCCTTGGTATCCCTTTGGCTTCTCAGCTTCAGCCATTCGGACATCGTCCTCTACCTTTATCCCGATCCTTATCAATTCTTTGAAAGAACCAAAATTTTGGTATTTCAGAGCATTACGGTAAACAGGTCGTAAATTCTTCACGAACTTATCTACCATTTCAACTTCATCAGGCTTCTTAGCTAACTTCACGCTTTCAACGCGCCATCTTGCGAGGAATTCCGTAAAACCCTCCTTCTCCTTTTGTGTCATAACCTCCAAAGTTCTTATGTTGGTTTGAATCTCAACATTGTCAGCATAGTGCTTACAGAACTCCACCGTAATATCTTCGAAAGTGGGGAAGTTCTTAAGGTCAAGATTATAGAACCAAGCCTTTGGATGTTCACCCAGAGATTGGGCGAAAATTTCAGAGAGCATATCAGCAGGTACTCCCTTCAGTGCTAAGTACCCTTTATAGGCCTTAACATGGTGGACTGGATCTTCAGTGCCCTTGAACTTTGGGATGTCAGTGAGTACCATGTTCGTGGGCAACTTGTCCTGAACTGGGGCATAGGCCCTAGCATTCTCATAGTGGATATTCTTCCCTTGGGAGAGCTTCAAACGGTCCTCGATGAACTTGAACCGTTTCTCCAAATCAGTCAGAGGTGGAGTAGATGAAGAGGAATCTTCAACCAACTTAGACTCGATCACATCCATTCGGGTCATCATGAGGTTCACGGCCTCCGTGAGCTTGTTGATAGCATCTTCTATTGCTTGACGTCGGGTTTTTGGCGGCCTTTCTACAAGAAAACCCCGTACTGAGTCAATATTTAAAGTAAGAGCCCCTGCACACTTAAGGACACGACCCTAACTTGACTTGAACAAAGACTCGACTTGAGATTGACTAACCAAAGGTTCAACTCACGGTTTGATTTAGACATCGGTTCATTTTAGACTCGACAAAACGACATGACTCAAACTGTCATAACTCAATTCTAAACTGGACTTGGTGTGACTAAACCCGTGATTGGGCTAACATAGCCCATGGGTTCGAGTGAAACGTCCATAAGGCCTAGCTTGGACGTTTTTTTGTGGACTATTCTAGACCAAAAGGTCGACCAACATGGCTCAAAGCCCAAGAGGTGAGTTTGGGTGACCCAACAAGGTTGTGTTCTAGACTCTTGAAACAAACCCGGCCTAACACGGCCATGACCCGGACACGACTTGACGCATTTCATGCTTGGTTGAGGTTCGAGAAACATTTTGGATCGGATTTGGAAAAAACGAAGGATTGATTTGAAAATGAGATTTGAAATGGGCAGCATGCCGGCTATAAAAGCTCATTTTTGGGCCGAAAATTCTAGTCCTATTTGGGCAGCATTCCGCGTTTTTAAAACCATGCTATTTTGAAAGTAAGTTGTTCAAAAGTTCGGTTTCGAAAAGGACATGGAAAATTTCGAAAAGACTCGGGAAAACAATTTGCACATTGTCATTCTCATGTTATAAGGATGTATGCTCCTAGACATCTCTAAGTCTCGGCAAGTCTTCTATAAGAAGGTCTATGCCCTCCATCCTTTTGCGGTCTTATAGAGCAAGGTGTCTTAAAGTAGAGTACCTAGAAGATCGTCCCCACCATCAAGAACCACGCGAGGTGAAGTGGAAGCGAGCAATGTGCAGCTTCCTAGCATAGTGGGACGTCGCCCCCCACGCATCACGAAGAAACGCTGGGACGGCCCGGGCAAGTCCTTAAGGGTTTATGCATGAATCGTAGCACTATGAGTAATGTTTTACTTTCCAACACTTTCATTTCAAGTTTCACCTCGGAGGAAAAGACCCTAGAAACAAAGTGTAACTAGTCCTCTTTTCTCCCAGTGGAGTCGCCAAACTGTGGACAAGGCCCTCGGGAACTGCGTCCGCGGGATCCACACTACGCATAATCGACTCGAGGTTCTTTCGAATCGAATTAAGACATATTAGAGTCGCCACCAAGTTTTTGGGAACTTGGAACCGTTCAAGTCAACTTTACACCTTTCATCGAAAAGCATAAAGCCAATCGACTACGAGTGATTAAAGATAAAGACTTGTACCCTATATCACTCGATTTGAATGACTCTCGTAATCCAATGGTATTTAGACGGATCCACAAACCATAGATCTTGAGTAAGGGGTGAGGGTACGTGTTGGGAAGCCCATAAGGACACCCAACCCCGCCCGTCAATAACGGCCTCTACTAAGTCAAGTGTCGGATTTCAAACAAGGTCATAGCTACTACGATGTATGATGTGCAAACGTTGTTTTAACCCTATCATGTGACAACAATTTCTATGTCGTTTTAGATGCAACTAAACTATCTTTGTCAAAGTTGTAATTTAGCATGTGGGTTGATTGATCTAACAACATTCAAACGAAACAAACAAGGCTTGATGGGGAATGGGGGAGCCGTTGGGATCTACCCTATTACAACCCAGGCATTTCATGCCGACACAACGAGAAATAAATTACAACTCGATCTAAATACAAATGCTACATACAAAACAATACACGACAACACACACGGCCGTTTGGCCTAGAAAACCGTGCACATGAGGGGTGGCCCACGGCTCACATGACCCACGGCCTTGGGTCACTCCTCGTAATGCGTGCTCGCGCTTAATCTCATCGAATTAGACATAGGGCTACGCACCAAAGCATGCATTAGCATAAACCGGGCCATGTTGCTTTAAACAACATGCGGTTTACTACGCTCCTACAAGCATTGGGGAACAACCGTCTAACCAAACAAGACTAAGGTTTTTAGAAATTATTTGACTCGATAAAAGAAAACAAACTTGAAAGATTACAACTCGATAAACAAACTATAAATTACAAGCTACAAAACAACAAAGAACAAATGGTAAAAAGAAAAGAAAAACGAAACGAGAAAGACGGGAGACACGACCCAACCACGGCCCAAACCAACGGCCCTAAACCAATGGCCAAGATAAGGTCAACCTAGTTCCTAAGTTAAGTTCATTGGTTAGATCGAATGTTTGCGAAAAGGGATAGGAAACAAGTTAGAAAACGAGTTAGAAACAAAGTTGATTGATTGTCGCGCAAAGGTGTATTCTACACGGCCTAAAGGGTCCAATTAGGTCAGATATCATAAGATTAACGCTTACTCGTCGAGTGTTAATAGGAAGGTGCTAATCACGCACTCCTATGCTAGCGAGAAATCAAGTGATAAGAAAGATGCGTTCAATTATTTACAGAATTGTTAGTCGATTTTTAAAGCTATGTCGATGCACCCTAATGTGTCTAATTAGGTTATTAAATTAATTTAATGTCATCTAAATACGTCATAGGTTAACAATCAGAGGTTAAACTAACATAAAACGGGTCCTAGGGTATGTCGATTTGGCCGAAACAATAAGGGGGTCGAAAGCGACGAAAGTTAGACAACTCGTTTTATTTATGCCCTACCTTGAACACGAGGATATGTAAATGAGACGGGGGTGTACGACCGACAGAAGTAGCGGTTTATTTTCCCATCTCAAGTCAACGCCGGTGTTCATGGTGGTACTTTAACTCATACTCGGACTAACTAGTTTCATAGTTAATTTAAAACAATCGATAAACAAGCGAAAAAACAAACAAAAAAGGACAATAAAAAGGCATAAAAAAACGAAATAAAAAGAGAAAAGAGAAGGGGATTTGATGCACCCTCAACCTACATGTATCGTTGACACCGTCTTGGGTCGTAATCGATGGTAGATTTTATCTCGAGAGGCCGTCGTCGACGAAGAACAAAGCAAACACGGGTTTTGGAAAGTTTCTGGACAGCGATTTTAAAACAGTGATATCTCCCTCGTTTCACGACGAAAATTCGATTCGAAAGATGTTTTGGAAACTAGAAAGAGAGGAGAACAAGGATCTTAAAGCAACCCTGGCTCGTTTTGGGTTATTGGGCACGAAAAACGAGCACAAACAGAACTGGACAGACAAGAGTAAACCGCGAAAACAGAGTGTTATTTCACTCTGTTTTTCGAGGGATCTCGTGTGCTCTCAAGGTCAATTTGGCTCGTAAATCTTTGTCTAATGTGTAGATGGATGTTATGTGGTTAATTAGGAACAAGAAACTCGAATTTTTATGGAGTTTTGATGGAGGAACGAATGGGTTTTCGAAGAGGACACCCAAACAGTTTCAGTTTGTGTGTCGGTTTTGTTTAGGGTTTTTGAAGGATGTTTAGGGTTTGTTTCTGAGGTTTAAAGCTTGTATGTGATGCTTGGATGTATGGAGGACTTAGAGGAATGAATGTATGGTGAAGGGGTGGTATTTATAAGGAGTTAAAGTAGGGTAAAAGAGAGGGAGAGGCAGTCGAGCCTGCTGAACATAGCTGCTGTCCAGCAGCTTTTGGGGGGGTTTCTAGGGTTCGTTTTGGGGGTTTTCTTGGTGATTAAGCTAGGATAATATGGGTAGGATACTAGGGTATGGGTTAGGGTTAATGGGTACGGGTCTTGGTAGTGTTTGGAGCGGGTTTGGGCTCGGGAATTGGCTCGCAAAAACAGGGGGCTCGGTTTATGCGTGGGCTGCTTGTGAGGGGTTTGGGACGAGAATTTGGGCTGCTTGTGAGGGGGTTCGAACATGGGTTGATGAGTATTGGTCTAGGTGGGTTAATGTACTCGAGATTCGTGCCAATTCGCAAAGGAAACGGGCTTAAAAACCGAGCTAAAATCGAGCTCAAAACACACGGTTAAAAACGAGTTCTTCGCTTTTAAAATCGATTTTTCAAATCAATTAATAAATTAAAATAAATGACTTTTCAAATCAAATATACTCATAAAATGATTTTTCAAATCAAATATTTATTTTATTTTCAATAAAATAAACTTAAGAAAATAAATTCAAAATAAAGCTTTAATTTGAATATCATTTAAATTAAATGAATAATGAATTCACTTAAAAAACACATTAATTTTAAATATCATTTACAATAACAAAATGAACTTACTAAAAACATTAATTTAAATATCATTTAAATTAACAGGAAGAATTCACTAAAAACATTAATTTAAATATCATTTAAATTAATAAAATACTTTATCGACGACGCCCATTCTACCTCGTAAAACGAGCTCCAAATAATGACAATGACAACTAAAGAATACATGTGTCCTATCATCATCGGGTGTTTGTCGGGTTCTCTATAAATTCCAATATCGACGGATATGGGTATCTACATATTATAATCCACAACTCCTTGTGATTATAATACATTATTCATTCTAATTATAATTGTTTCATAAACAATAACAAAAACATCATCTAATTTAAAGGATTAATTAACTTGTATCATCAGACGATTAATTAATTTATCAATTAAGAGTGTTACCCTATAGGTATGACCTTAAGGGATCAACTGATCACCACCGTCACACGACAGTAATGTCAAACTCTAGTAAGCCAACCATTACCGATAAATGTGAATTAGTTGACAATAAAGTATAACTTTCCCTCATGTATTCTTATCATGAGATTTAAACATGTGATCGCATTATTGTCAAGGACACATACACCAACATGGGATACACTTGTCCGAGACAAGTGTACGTCACCAATTCTCTTGTTCTATTACTATCTCCCACTTAATGCAAGGTGTCTTGCAGGTCGTACTTACATTTGATCATATCATAAGTGGTTTCCTCGATCTGGAGAATAACTGTCTGACCGAAATCATCTACCGTAGATTCCTTCCGAGCGCGGCCACGCATTTTCAGTTCATTACTCCTCGAGTGGCCTTGAGATATAAGTTAACCCTGACGGGGATGGACAATTCCTATTGCACTCTTTCCTTCGATTAGCCACAGCTCATCATGACCCAAAACATGCCCATTAGACCCCAATTACGAAGCTCGTCGGACATAAATCAAAGTCACTCTGATACTGTGCCATCTTAGGCAAACATTCATTAGTCAAAGAATCGACTCATAAGAATAACATAGTAGCTCTCGCCACGACCAGGCTATAAAAATTGCCAGAACTCTATAAGCGGTCATAAGCCCGACAGAGTGTCCCATACAGCCTGCCTATCTGATCGACTAGTAATCTCTTATGACTCTATGGCACTTGAAATTGCCATCAATCACATTACACTCTAGTTACTTCGAGATGTCACCTCATGTAAGTAACTATGGCGATTACTATGTCAATCTAGTTCACTTTAATGGGGTTCAAAATTGTCTTAACAACCCATTTGGATATGACAAAGTAATAAAAAAAATTATAATTTAAAAGACAAATGCGATTATTCTATATGAACAAATAAAACAACATTTTATTTCATATCAAATAGTCTAGTACAAACTGGGCATACGTTTAAGCCCCATGGATATAACATGTCCATTGTGTTTAGCCTGCGATAAAGGCTTGGTGAGCGGATCAGCTAAGTTATCATCCGTCCCAACCTTACAAATCACAATTTCCTTTCTTTCAATAAAATCTCTAATAATATGAAATTTTCTCAGTACATGTCTAGATCTATTACTAGACTTTGGCTCTCTAGCTTGGAAGATGGTTCCATTGTTGTCACAATAGAGAGTAATGGGATCTTTGGCGGTAGGAACTACTTTTAGTCCTTCCACGAATTGCCTAATCCACATAGCTTCCTTGGCAGCTTCTTATGCTGCAACGTACTCAGCCTCCGTAGTAGAATCCACAATTACAGTTTCCTTGAAGCTTCTCCAGCTGACGGCACCACCATTGACCATGTACACAAATCCACCTTGTGATTTCATGTCATCTCTATCTGTTTGAAAGCTAGAGTATGTGTAACCCTTAACACATAGCTCGGAATCTCCTCCAAACACTAAGATAGAATCCTTAGTCCTTCGCAAGTACTTGAGGATGTTTTTAACAGCTATCCAGTGACTCTCACCTGGATTCTCTTGATATCTACTTGTCATGCACAAGGCATATGAGACATCTAGACGAGTGCATATCATGGCATACATGATTGATCCAACAGTGGAAACATACGGAATCAACTTCATGCATTCAACATCTTCGGGTTTGGAGGGTGATTGAGACTTGCTCAAAAATATCCCACTACCCATAGGAATTAAGCCTCTCTTAGACTGGTCCATGTTGAAGCGTCGAAGAATCTTATCAATATAAGATTCTTGACTTAATGCCAATATCCTTTTGGGTCTATCTCTATTGATCCGGATACCTAATATGCATTGTGCTCTCCTAAATCATTCATTTGGAAATGATTTCCTAGCCACTCCTTGACGGAAGAAAACATAGGAATGTCATTTCCAATAAGTAGTATGTCATCCACATACAATATTAGGAACACAACATTGCTCCCACTGAACTTCATATATAAACATGGTTCCTCAACACTTCGAGTAAAGCCATTTTCTTTTATGACATGATTAAATCGATGGTTCCAACTTCTTGATACTTGCTTAAGACCATAAATGGATCTCTTAAGCTTGCATACTTTCTTAGGATTTTTAGGATCCACAAAACCTTCGGGTTGTATCATGTACACCTCCTCTTCTAAATGCCCATTTAGAAAAGCGATCTTGACATCCATTTGCCATATTTCATAGTCATGAAATGCGGCAATCGCTAGCAGTATCCGAATTGATCTTAGCATAACCACGGGGGCAAAGGTTTCGTCATAGTGAAGACCATGAACTTGAGTAAAACCTTTTGCCACTAGCCTAGCCTTGTAGACATCATCATGTCCTTATATGCCATTCTTTACTTTGAAGATCCATTTGCACTGAAGAGGTCTTGCCCCTTCAGGCAAATTCACCAAGTTCCAGACTTGATTTTCATGCATAGAACTCATTTCGGATTTCATGGCTTCAAGCCATGAAGCTGAATTGGGACTAGAGATTGCAGCTTTGTAGGTGGCAGGTTCGTCACTTTCTAGAAGCAACACATCAAGACTCCCATCCTCTTGGATAAGTCCAACATATCTATCGGGATGGCGAGAAACTCGACCCGACCTCCTCGGTTGAGGAACAATAATAGATCTAGACGACGAAGGAACATCTTCTTGCATCTCTACTTCGATTTGTGGCTCTTGAACTTTGTCAAGTTCAAAATTTCTCCCACTCTGTCTCTTAGAAATAAACTCACTTTCTAAGAAGACAGCCTTACTAGACACAAACACTTTGTTTTCATGAGGTTTGTAGAAGTAATATCCTCGGGAAGCAATGGGGTACAAAGATGCATTTTTCGTATCGTGGGGCTAGCTTGTTGTCAGTATTTGCCTTGGCGTAAACATTACATCCCCAAATCTTCATATAGGATATATTAGGAACCCTTCCTTTCCACATCTCATATGGAGTCTTTTCTGTTGCCTTTGTCGGACTATTATTCAATGATTTGATTGCGGTTTGGATTGCAAATCCCCAAAACGAGTCGGGTAACTCGGTTTGACTCATCATGGATCGAACCATATCTAGTAGGGTTCGATTTCTCCTTTCGGAAACAACATTAAGTTGTGGTGTACCAGGCGGAGTGAGTTGTGACATGATGCCACAACCTTTCAAGTGTGAATCAAACTCATTACTAAGATATTCTCCACCACGATCGGATCGTAGTGCCTTTTATCTTCTTGTTCAATTGGTTTTCTACTTCATTTTGAAATTTTTTAAATTTCACAAAAGCTTCACTCTTGTACTTCATTAAGTAGATATACCCATATCTACTTAAACCATCGGTGAAGGTTATGAAGTAGTCATAATTTCCCCCAGCGGTGTTGGTCATTGGTCTATATACATCGGTATGTATAAGTCCAAAAAGTTCACTAGCTCGAGTCCCTTTACCACTAAAAGGATTACGAGTCATTTTGCCGAGGAGGCAAGATTCGCATATACCATATGATTGAAAATCAAATGGTTTAGTGACATTAGTGGAAACTAATATTTTGATGCGATTCTCATTGATATGACCCAATCGACAATGCCAAATGTACGATTCAGTTGGATCACTTGATTTGAGTTTCTTCGATTGTATATTATAGATGTCTTTACTTGGATTAGAAGTTTCTAGAACATAAATGCCATTAATAGAAGAGCCTCGGCCTATGACCAAGTTATTTCTTGAAAAAATACAACAATTGTTTTTAATGGCAAAATTAAACCCTCTATGTCTAACATAGCAATTGAAATAATGTTCTTAGAAAGAGAAGGTACATAACAACAATTATGCAAATACAACTCAAATCCATTTGCTAAAACAAGCACATAAGTTCCCTTGGATGTGGCCGCTACCCTAGCTTTATTCCCAAGACGGAGATGAACATCGCCCTTGCTCAGCTTTTCCACATTTCTTAGCCCATGTAAATGATTACAAAGGTGAGAGCCGCAACCGGTATTTAATACCCACGTTGTGGTGGAAGTAAAATTTACATCAATAACATAAATTTCAAAAGGAATTTTACCGAGTGGAATAACAAGTCCATCCCTAATATTTCCCAAATATAAGGGGCAATTCCTCATCCAATGTCCCATGCCATGACAATAATGACATTCATCATCAACTTTGGCTCCTTTGGTAGTTCCACTAGCCATCTTGTTTCCATTGTTGAATCTTCTACCTTTCTGTCCCTTCCTTTTGAACCACTTTCCTTCAATTGCAAGAGCTTGCATGCTAGGACTCCCACTAGTATCGGCATCCCTTTCTTTCAAAGATAAGGCTCTCAAAGATTTAGTGAGATGGTCTTCCCGAGACACATTCACAAAAGATCTAGTCATAGTAGGAGGTATGGCGGAAGTAATGAAATTAAGGTTTCCATCGGAACCGATCCCAAAATGAAGCTCTCTAGTAGTATTTAGATTGTTGTTGGAGCATATATCGTCAAATAAGTTATGACAAGACTCAATGGTAATAGGTGTTGTTGCATTAGTAGGATCCATTGCGATATATAAACTACAAACATGGAGGTAAAGAAAATATTAACATTTGTCATTTAATCATACTTGCAAACATTTTTAAACAAGTTTTAAACATTTATATAGTGACCTCCACCCAACTATTATAAATAATACCGAGATCCAAATTCATATTAACTCGGGCACGGTGAGCCGATTCGTCCCTTATCAATATAACTCGGTGGATTAACTCTTTAATCGATTCTAGTTCTAGAACTCTCGGTCGATAAAATTACTCTAATATTTATCTTTAGCCCGGAACACATGAGACTACGGTCACAAATACTTCCGTTGAGCTCAATCCAAATTTCGATGTAATAACCTTTTACTACCCACTTACCCAACGTAAGAAGTTTAGCACCCCAGTGAGCCAAGCCTACTTCCATATGAAATTGGGATTCATGGTTTCTACTATTTGGTAAGGCTAATTCTCCATTATTATTTAGTGAGAGGTCTTGTCAATTTATTATCTATCACGTTTTAAGTGAACTAAAGCGATGAACTACGATAATTTTAATTGACACGGTCGATGACTCGATAAAAAGATATGCATGTGTAGTAATGGCGATTTGGCTATGCATGCAAACATATAAAACAAATGCAAAACATAAAGATAAAAATCCTAGTATGGCCTTCCTAAAATAGTAAATCAAATAAACTATTTACAAATTCGGAAACCAACTCCTTTGGTCCCTTGAACTTCATTTGGCACGCACTCCAAGGCAACACGGTCTTTGTTGGATCGCCTTCTCGAAAAGCACCGTCTTCAAGGAACTCCGGAATAAATAAATTACATAGCTTTTCTAATTTATAAAATATAAAATAAAAACAAAACTAAATAAAATAAAAGTGATACGAGATCACATTAATTACAACTGAATCGATATCCCCATTCATTTCGGGAAATACCAATTAAAACTAAGGCCATACTAAGTACAAATTACATAATTCAAAATTACATAAAATAAAATATGACAATCATACTAAAAATGTAGCATTAATATATGTATAAAACATGCCATGTTGTGTGCCAAATCGCCCTATTTAAACTAATATCGTATATATGGTCCGGTTTTATGGATTATTGTGACAATTAACTTATTAAAATCACAAAATATTACATAAATCACATTTATGTCCAAGTTAATTACCCCAACTATCTTAGAACTCAAACATTTAGTCTTCACTAAATATTTGACAATAATTTAACTTGATATTTTATTATTGCTGTTTAAACATCTATTATTCATAATAATAAAGAAATAATTCCCAACTAAGTCATAAAAATTCAAAATTTTCAAAATCATAATTTTGTATATTCTGGAAAATTTCCAACATCCCAAAACTTTAATTAAATTTGCCCTTAGATTATCTTAATTTATTTCACAAATATATCGTATTAAAACATCATTTTAACCCTTTAATTCAAAATTAAACGTAAAATCATGCAATAAATCAAAATTAAATTTTTTGAATATTTTAAATAAGTTTCTTGAACCTGTAAATGACAAATTTTAAGCCCAAAAGTCGATTTTTAATTTTAATGACTATTAAAGTTGTTATTTATCAATTTATATCCCATAAAAATCAATAACCATTAAAATCATACGAAAATTAACATGCAACTTTAGATCTGAAGTTCATATAATATATACAACATTGGGAAAAATTTCCATGCCATAAAATTTATTTTAGCTATTTTTGCCAAAATAGTCACTATTTATTCGATTTTTACATCTAAAAATCATAAATCATGAAAAATTAAATCATTTGATCTAAAAATTTACATACAGTGTGTAAATATTGCATGTGATAACATACTAAATTTTCATGGGCAGGAACAAAGTCTAACCATTTTTAACATAAATACCTCTATTTAATCGACTTTTAACATGTAAAAATCATAATATAAAACCATTTTATATGAAATTTTAAATACAACTTGTAAAATATGCATGTGAGGTCGTGTAAAAATTCCAAGGTCAGAATTATAATCTAACTTTTTTTAGCATTTTAATTGTGATTTTATTCTACAAAATGTAATAAAAATGCAAATAATCATTTTAAAGAGCTATAAATTACCATAAATCATCAAAATGACCTAAAATAAATTTAGGACCAAAATGTTTAGCATGAAAAATTTTCGTGGCATTTATCTTCATAAATCACAAATTTTTAGTTTTATATGTTAACTTATTAACTCGGAAAAACAAAGCCGATTTTGCATGCAACAACTCTTGCGCTAATACCAATTGAAAGATTCATTTAGCTCTTATTAGACATCTCTAATAACTAAGTGATTTAGTTTAGTCATAAAACTAATATAAGATCTTATGCATGCAAAACAAATTCAATAAAAGAGAAGAATTAATCATTCTTACAATGGTGGCCGAATGGGTTTATACTAATTTGTCTCCTACCAAATTAGTCTTCTTTAAGAAAAACCGAATGCCCCAAAAACCCTTAGATCCAAGTGCAAGATCTACTCCTTAAGGATTGTACCAAGGTAATCCCTCTCAATACATTTACTAATTTTATTACTAGAAATTAGTAGATGTTCCATTAAATTTTACTAATATGAATTATTACTACTACTAGTAATTAGATCTTAATATTAGTATTTTAGAATGATGTTTTTATTTTCTTTCTCACTCAAAAATAATTATAGAGAACTAAAATAATTAGAGCATTTGAATGAATGAATCAATAAGAAAACAAATCTCATTTTGTTTAGGGGCGAGAGGGGTGCCGTGGGGTTGAGGGGAAGAGTGCCCTATGGGTGCTCATATTTTCCCTCAATTTCTCTTCACAAGGAAAAACAAAGAGCCTATCACAAATAAGCATGCACACACATTGTCTCACAATTGTTCCCTCTTATTATGGAAAACCGGTTTCCATATAGATAAAATGGATCCATTTTAAGTTTGTAATATTTTTCAATTGTAATATGTGTCATGTTACTAGACATGTGACAATGTAATGCAATTTTAACTTATTAAAATTATCTACATAAAAATAAATAATACAAATAGCAATACATGATGACTTATACGTAAAATGGACCATATAATTGTTTCATAAACAATAACAAAAACATCATCTAATTTAAAGGATTAATTAACTTGTATCATCATACAATTAATTAATTTATCAATTAAGAGTGTTACCCTATAGGTATGACTTTAAGGGATCAACTGATCACCATCGTCACATGACAGTAATGTCAAACTCTAGTCAGCCAACCATTACAGATAAATGTGGATCAGTTGACAATAAAGTATAACTTTCCCTCATATATTCTTATCATGAGATTTAAACATGTGATCGCATTATTGTCGAGAATACATACTCCAACAAGGGATACCTAATAAACTTCAATGGGATGAATTAACGGGGCTGCCAGATGGTATCTTTGCTGCAAAATTCGCGAGTTGGATTGGTTGTTGTGTAAGAGAGTATGTGTCTCTCGGTTTGCCGCGTATTGATCAGTTGAGTAAAGACCATAAGGAAAAGCTATGGGGGAGAATAAAGGTATGTATATACAATAGTAAATGCAGTAAGATGAAATTATCTTAGTATTCGATATGTGCTATTAGCCAAAACTAACCAAATATGCTCACCATATATGGAGGCAGCTTACACTGTACCCCAAGTAGGGCAGAGTACGGATCGGGTATTTGATCCAAAGTGCTAGTTTGGATCGGATATCCATATTAAAAATCCTGAAGTTAGATATCCAATATCCAAACCAAATGTTTCGGATATCCAATGTTCGGGTATCCAAAACAATCGGATCGGATGCGGATATCCGTTGGATATTCATACTTTAGAATTTACTTTAAAATTAAGTTTGAAGCACGATTATATTCATAGTCTTACATGATGATTTTCTTTAGTATTCTTATTCCAATGTTCTCGACAGAAAATTTATGTACCACCTAGATATTTCTCTAATATTTTAAACATTAATTAACATCTTGTATCAAATAAAATTTTATTTTCTCGAAATTATACTAGAAAACTATAGTTTCGGATCGGATCGGATATCCAAATGTTTTAATTCTAATATCCATATCCAAACCAAAACCAAAGATTTCGGATCAGGTATCCAAACCAAACTTAACTTTCGGATCAGAAATCCAAACATTCGGATCGGATTCAGATCGGATATCGGATCAGTTTGGATAATCGGATTTTTTGCTCTGCCCTAACCCCAAGTACATAATGGTTACCTAAAAAAAAGATAGGGAAATCCTTTAAAGCATGGAAGCTAAAGGTTTCTCGGAACCACTTGTTCAACAAGAAGACCAGGGAGATAAACAAGAAACCACCAACGAAGAAGTATCGGTATGTCAGCCAGCAAGATTGGTATAACTTTATTGCTTATAGACAGTCTGATAAGTTTAAGGTAATTTATCTGCGAGTCAATGGGATCACTTTATTAGTAATCACTTAATAAGTAATGAAATATGCTTACATTACTCGATACAATTCATTTCATGAAGACTATGAGTAGGCAGAACCTAGAGAACATTTCAAAGAAAGAGAGCGTCTTTCATGGCTCCAGAAGTGGTTATAGATTGATTAAGAAGAAGCTTGTAAGTACTTAATTCTTATATTATTAGGTGTTTTATACCGATGTTATATATATATATATATATATATATATATATATATATATATATATATATATATATATATATATATATATATATATATATATATATATATATATATATATATATATATATGAGAGGATATCAATGTGATGAATGAATAGACTCCAAAGCTTGGAACTGTCAATCGTCACGGCGCTTGGATGGCCGGTCACACTCCTAAGAATGGAAAGTTAGAATCTCCATATGATAAGGCCATCAAAGAGAAAATTGTAAGTTTGAATAAATATGTCACTCCTACCACTGGTGGTCGGTTATATAATTGTGAGTTTAAATAAAATTTAGTTGTATGGTTTTTTCTGTATGTAGAGGATCTGTGAGAAGGAGGTAGAGGAAGGAAAATGGAAGCCTGAAGGACGTGATGACATTCTTGCTAGGGCAATCGGCAAAGCAGAGCATCCAAGTCGTGTGAGAGGGGTATCGACGTATGTTGGTATCACTAAGTATTTTAGGAGAACTACTTGAAGGACAATGAGTAGTGATGATAGGGTATATAAATACTGTATTTTATTCAACATAATTTATATATATAATTTATATATATAAATATATATATATATATATATATATATATATATATATATATATATATACATCTTATTTTAATCATATTCATTTCTAGTCCACAGCTATAAACAGTGGCCAGGTTGATACTCAGAATGGTGGAAACAGGGGATAAGGCATCTAAAGAAGAGTTGGTTATGGTTCGACAAGTCATAAAGGAAGCATGGGAGAAGAAGGAAAAAGCGGGCATGCGAACTGCGGATGACATGGCAAAGGAGAATGAGGTGGGAGCCAAAGACATGTCAAAGGATCAAGATCGGGTAGTTGAAGAGAGAGCCATGAAGGCCGTGAGAGAGGAGGTGGAGGTGGGAGCCGAAGACACGTTCTTATCATCTCCAAATCCGGCTTTTAACGAGGTATTAGCTACTATGACTAGTTTATAATTGCTGTATATATACTAATTAATTAAATTTATTAATTAGAGTAGTGCATGTATATATATACTAATTAATTAAAAATGTTAAGGGCGTTTGCAAGAAGCCTTGTGTTCTTTACTACAAAGCCCCTATAGTAGCATCGGGCAAAATTGTTGTTGTTAGGGGAGTAGTGTTCTATTACGACTAGATTCAAGAAGTTGAGGTTGAAGGCATTGCCCTCCGTGAGGAATGGAGGGAAGTGGAAGTGACCGACTTATATCTGGAGGAGTATGGTACTCTAATAGTATCACTTAGTGATAATTGGCGTTTGCAAGATGCCGTGGGTTCTATTGTGCAATGGCTTGAAGCATTCATTAGTGTTGACATCTCCGGGATAGTTATGCTAAAGCGAACACATTTTATATAATGAACGCCTTTAAATTTATTTGGGTAACCTTATCTAACATATAGTAAGTATTTAAATTTTTACATTTGCATGAGTTACACGTAGTCATTATGGCTGAAATTAGGACTACTACGTCAACACCCAAAGTCACTGATTCGACTGCCTCTCCACCCAAAATTCAAGAGGTAGTAATAATTTGAAAAATAGATTGTGAATTTTTCCTTTTTTAGTTGGTTATTTAAATTATATATGACGTCTCGTGTAATGTATATATTTTTTTTACTAAATTATAGACCGAGGTTAAATCAGACGACGTAAAATATAAGCCATCTACTTTTGATGCACATAATGTTGTTGTTCCTCTTAAACCTAGATATCACACCGATGATTATAAGCAAAAATTGAATACTCCAACGTTCTTAGCTTTGCACCAGCTGGCTGAAAGGAAGGCAGCTACCGAGTCTATACTCATTATTGAGATCGGAGAGGATGTTCTGGGCGAAGGTACAGTTTTTCTTATGGATGGGGAATCACTGTGTCAGTTTCTCGACCTTGACGAGTTAGATACTATGCACATTGTAATTTGAATGAAGTAAGTTCATTAATAAAACTTGGCATTTGGTTTTACGAATAGTGATGATTATTTAAATCATCAATGAAAATAACATTCTTCGTTCCATTTAACGTAATAGGTATCTGTGTACACACATCGCTGAGGAGAACTATGTTTCTCATGACTACGGATTCGTGTCACCTGAATTGTTATCTCAAAAGGTGCTTAGATACACATACAGAGATCACATCGATAATATTGCTGAACGGTTGAGGATGCCCAAAAGCATATGGTTTGCCCCATACAATGAGAATCGGTATGTATAGTACTTTATTATAATGAATCACGATTCTATTCATATATTAACACGCTTACATGCATGTATATGAACTAACAAATCAATTTTCAATATTTTATAGCAAGCATTGACTGCTAACGGTAATCAATGTGACAAAAAGTATAGTGTACTGGATTGACTCTTGCGGACATAGTCCCACTGAGAAATATGTAAAGATGATAACTGAGTAAGTTTACGACCTTACATTATAATGTCAATTGTTATTGTATGACCTTTGAAGACTAGGCTCCTTTTAATGTCCCATCAATATTACTGAGCCAAATGCTATTTATAATTTCCTGTATATATTTATGAAATAGTGTGTTTCAAGCAATTGGAGCATGAAGTCCAACTTTTGTCACGATAAAAGTAAGTGTATTCTTAATAATTACTCCTATAATTTAATTTATGTTTATGCGAGAGGTTGATCTAATTTAGCTTATTTGTATGTGATTTATATAATAGTCTTCTCTACAACAACCAGACGGCAAACAATGTGCCTTTTTCTGTTGTCGGTCCATGTGGGAGATTATCACCCGAAAGTATATCAACATAGAGTCACCAGTTAGTGTGTTTTAATAACTATTTCAAACGTAACTTGGGTTTAATTCTGTGTAATATTCCACTTACTCTGTCCATTTTGATTTAAGTATATTTTGATTTGTAATTCCTACCTTCAATCAATAATAAAGACCCAACCTATTCGAAGGAAGACATTGCCGACATGAGAAATAAGTGGGGCACTTATTTTCTTTCATTAACGGACGGTCAATAGTCTGCTCATTATGTATGTGTGTATATAGAGCCATGTGTAATTAGTTTTGGTCACCCTGTTTATAATATTTTGATGCTGGGTTAATAGATCAATCTGTGTAATATTCTGATGTTGTAGGATTGAATTTTTGCAATCGTTATTTCTTTGAAATGCTATTTTGCGATAGCATTTCAAATGAACTCTTCTGACAAAAATTAACATTTCAAAGAAATTTGTTGGAACCTGCTAAAACAATTTTTTTAAAAAAAATATATATAAATTCGATTACGGTTAAAAGTAAAACGGTGGTCAATAAATATATTGACAATGGTCGCATTAAAATAAAAACCCGTTGACATATTCATCCATAATATAATTGTTTAATAAGCATAAACCGTTGTCAAATTCATGACATTTAAAACGGTTTAATAAGCATAAACCGTTGTCATATTTACTATTTTACAACGGTTTTGTTTCAGTAAAATCGTTGTCATAAGTTTTCGTAGAGCATTCCAACTAATACTACCACGGTTTCAATATTATAGACAACGGTTTTTGAACCGTTTTTAATATTGTATTACGGTTATTTGAACCCGTTATTTATATTTCATAATAGCTCCGCCTTTTAACAACCGTGGTCACAAAATAACAATGGCCGATGTAATAACGGTTATGTGTTTTGTATTACAACGGTATATCACCTTATCTAACCGTTGTTGTACCTATTATTTGGTGGAGTGCTACATAAGTGAAATCTTTGGCATCAAAGAATGTACGGATACTAATACGGTCACAAAGTTCCCTCACATCATTTTCTACCCCTAGTGTATTCATAGTTGATTTATCGGCTCATTTAGTCAACTCCCACCCCTTTTTAACAAACAATTGGAAATCCTGAAGCTCTTGTTTGCTAGAAAATACCACTTTCCAAGCTTTATCAACAAATTTAAATGAATGAAAGGGATGGTGGGAAGAAAAGGGGAGGAAGAAGATGTGCTTACCATAGCAAGTGGCTCCGGTTGAGTTCTAGCTCATTTCGACATTGTTTTTGAAGAAAATAAGAATGAATCTTCCCCAAATAAGCTCCTTAACTGCTCTTTGTTGCTTGACAATAGTCTTTAAAGCTTGAAAAACCATTAATGGAGGAGGAATCTTCAAACTTAAACACAAAGGAGGAAGATGACAATAATCCACGAAATTCTTCAATAAAACACTAACAAGATGTAGATCCAGGCACTAGTAGCAATAATTTGTGGTTTTATTGAGTGAATGTTGCAATTAAATGAGGAAATAAGGGATTTATGGTTGGAAATTGGGGTGTTTTTGAGTTAGGATTTGAGTTTGGATGTAAGGAAATGAAGAAATGAGAAAGAAAGAGGGAAACACGGGTGAAAATCTTATTGTTTCTACACAATGCCTCCATCCGGTGTTTTGATACGCCGACCGCTATCATTATACGCTGAACGAGGCTGATTTATGCCCAAGGGCGGAGCTAGGAATTGAATCAATGTAGGGCTAAACTTAAAATGAAAAAAAAAAAAAAATAACTTTTTGTAAGCCTCAAAATGAAATGAAGACTTAATTATTATCATGTCTTTATATTCTCCAAAAATGACCCAAATCTCAATACTTTAACCAATTTGTTTTATATATTTGTTAAATATTTCCTTCATTCAAATCATTTTTTTATATATATTTTAAACCTGTGTGAGTTATATTTTAATTAAATGAATAGAATTTTTTGAGATAGATGTAGTATTTATATGCATGATAACGCACTTCGTATGTTTTACCAAATACATGAGAATGTAATAATATTTTGAACAATCAAAACGGATATAATAATTGTGTGTTTACAAAGAAACCCGAAATGCAATTAATTTAGGAGAATTACATACTCCTTTCTTCTAGGTCATTTCTTTATCTTTGGTTTCAACACAAAGATCTAAGAAAGAGGAGACCATTTGTGGTGGTTGTTAGTTTGTTACTTGTTAGTGGATTCTCGATGGACCATAATAGATGTCTATGATCAAGTTACACATAAAAAGTCTCCTAATACTGAAAAGGTAAAAAAAATAAACGAGACACTCTATAATATAAAAATCAACAAAGAAATACACCGTGGAACCCAAACCTCCATATTATAAATGGAGTGGATAAAAAATGAACAATTGAAGAATTGAACGCGGGTCACCAGCCTTATATGACATTACTTCACCATTGGCACAACTTAGAACAACTGGGTATTATCCTCAACCATAAAATTTTATTGCACAAAAGTACCCTGGGTTACAGCCCATACAGCCCAATGGGTAGCTCCGCGCTTTCTTATGCCTGACGCATTCAATACACCCATAGGAACAATACTTACGCCGGTTCAAGTCCTTTTACACCCTGCCTGAACTCGATACGCCGGACGTGCACTATTCGAGGTCCCTTTGCAATTTTTTCTTGATTTCGTCGGTGTATAGATAAACGGGATGATCCTGAGTTACATCTTGACTACCCTTGATACACGGGACGGCTATATTATTCCCCAAATCTTCAATAAAAGTGAAATTCGCTCCCAACACTCATTTACCCCAATTTCCTATTACAAATCTTCAACACGTCTCACTATCATGCCTTTCAAATCTTCACAAATCCGTATCCAAACATTCAAAATTTCCCTAAAATCCTTATTCACTTGGGTTGCCTCACAAGAAGCGCCATTATTTAATGTCCTAGGCTCTACTTAAGCACAAGGAGAAATCAATTATAGATTGGAACAAGGTTAATTACAACAGCCGCTTCGATTGGTTGCCCAACTATGTAGTGTTTGAGCTGTTGTCCATTCACCTTAATAATTCTCCAATCATAACTAGATATTTTTATGGAACCATAGGGAAACGATCTAACCACCTTAAACGGTCCTGACCATCTCGACATAAGCTTGCCTGGAAAGAAAGTCAACTTTGTATTGAAAAGCAACATTAGGTCGCCTTCCTTGAACTCTCTCCGCCTAATTTTCTTGTCATGCCATTTCTTGGATTTCTCTTTATAAACTCTTGATCTTTCATAAGCATTCAGGCAGAATGCTTACAATTCATTCAAGTCAAGAATCCTCTTCTTACCCGCCGCCTTGAAGTTATAGTTCAAATGTTTTACGGCCCAAAATTCGCGATGTTCCAACACAAAAGGGAGGTGATAAGGCTTACCATACACCAACCTAGAAGGTATAGTACCTATAGGAGTTTTATAGGCGGTGCGGTATGCCAAAAGAGCATTATCAAGCTTTGTTGACCAGTCCTTTCGTGACCGAGCCACAGTTTTCTAAAGTATAGACTTAATTTCCCAGTTAGAGATCTCAGCTTCCCCATTCGCTTAGGGATGGTAGGCAAGACTTTGCCGATGTTGAACCCTGTATTTCTTATGCATAGCCTCAAAAGTCTTCTCGTAGAAATACAAACCTCTATCACTTATGAGCACCCTTGGCACTTTTAGACATGGGCCCACCTACGCGCCGGTCTGCGAACGTGCAGTGGTCTGAAAGCCATGCTCGGCGGCGTAATAGATGCTTTCGACCTGATCATTTTAGATCGGTCGGTTTCGTCTCGGCAAGGGTCTCGAAACGATGCTAGAGATGTTCGCAGTCGCCACCAAGAAATTATGGGATGCCTGTAAACCGTTCGAGTCCACTTTATACCTAAGTCAATCAAGGTAAAAAGCGGTGCTTGACATAGGTACTAAAGATAAGGAATCGTCCCTCTTTAGCATGCTACCGCTAGAACGACTCTAGTTCGCCCTGGATAAGGTCGTCCTCTATCCAAAGTTTCAAAGTAAGAGATGAAGGTACGTATTGGGAAGCCCTTTAATAGGACAACAAATCCCTCCCGCGGTAGCGGCCTCTACTGATCTTGGTTGGTTAAATGCAAAAGTTGATAAAACAGGTAAATGCATGAATGCGCATCCACAAGTTTAAACCTTACATGTGAAATTTTGCTATGTCGGTTGTTTATCCAACTATCAAGTAATTAATGTCAAGTTGAATTTAATGTTGATTTGCATGCAAAACGGAATTAAACATCCATTTATCGAGTTAGGTTTATGGTGCATAACGTGATCCATTTGTCTTAGAACAGTGTTTTGCAAATACAAAGCGTAAAATAGGGACTCATAAATCTGATCCGTCCTGTATTCGGGTTAACCGATGTCGGGATCGTCCTAGACGAGTACTGAAAAGGAAACAGGAGCGTCTTCAAGCAGCCTATTGAGGCGCGAGCCATATGGCGATCCAAGGGAGCCTGCCCAGGTTTGAAAACTGGAAATAAGGAGACCTGTTTAGGCGTGAGTCAGGCGACGACCTAAAGGGTGTCTTCTGGTTGTTTAAAATGTTTATGAAATTATTTGTAAAATTGTTTGTAAAAAAAGGGTGCAAAACCTGCTTTGTTGAAAAGGTCGTTGGGACCGCTTTTGTGCTAATATGAAGAACGACACTTGAAAAGTTATCATTATGTTGATAATATTCGATGTCGGGTTCGGTTTTGCAAGCTTGACATGAATAGTTTTGTAAGAAAAGATGCAAAAATGTTTGATATGAACTAAATATGTTAAGTTCATTGCTTTGTAATTAGTTAAAGTTTATCATCGTACTGGGATTAAACAGACATGATATGTGAAACCAAGGATGATTATGTATATATGACTAATATGGTTGTTTTGAAAATGTAAATAAATGAATAAAAGGCTTTAAAATACCCTTCTAAATGTAATTAACCAAATATTATCACTGAAACACGGATTAAACCGTCATGGTATGAGGAACCAAGGGTGAATATAATTTATGGTTAAAAATATTTATCATAAAAATTATTGATTATAAATAAGAAAGGAAAATGAAAAGAATGAACTAAAACACATTTGAGTTCTGATCTGGGCAGCCACAATAGGCGTAAGCCACCTAGTCGTGACTTGGGGCTTCTCCTTCAGATCAAAACTCAGTTTTGGCTCATTCAATCCGTATTTTGGACCATTTTATGCATGTTTTAGCATGTTAAGGTCAGAAAAACAGATAAAAGAACATGAAAGAAGAGGATTAATTACAACCTCATACTTACATGCTAGGTTGCTTGACGAGAAATCGAAGAAAGTGTAAAAACTTATTGAGTCGGAAAACTCGATCTAAAACCGTTTTTGTAATGTAAGGAGTTTTGCTTTATTTGGTGATGGTGGAGTTGGTCAAAGTGATCAGTCAAGTGATTTAATGCACGATGACGGTACCAAACAATGTGTAAGGCTCGAAAATACGTGTCATATGTTGACTCGGGAAGTCGAGGTCTAGAATTTTAAGGGAGAAAAGAGGGGGCGGACGCTTGCGTACCTTCAAATGGTGGCATTTTAGGAGTATTTATAGAGGATTGTGTGGTTGTGTGCGTTTTGAGCGACGTGGCCGCATAGGCTACTCGAAGAGGCACAAGCATGTCCGCGGGTCTTCGAGCTGTCTTGTCATTATCACGCATTGGGAATCATAGTTTGTTCTATCCTAGGTTTTGGATGTCATGATTGTTGTACTTGATCATCAATTATACCGTGTATACTTAGCATGGAAGGCTTGTGATGTTTGTCTTTTGTGTTTGACCCGTTGTTGGAGTCGGGATTTGAATTTCGAGTCGATTTTTGATCCGGTGTCGATTTTGACTCTAGTTAGTGTCATTGCGACCCCGTCGTTATGCATAAAACACTCCAGGTACTTTTGAAATGTTTTGAAGATGTTTTGTTTTCAAAATCGTTTTGAGTTTTCCGACGCATAGTTATACAAACTGTCAATCAAACGTAGCGATTCCTAAGCATGTTGTAGTCCCATAATTATAGGGTGTTTATTGGGTATTTAATAGATACGGGGTAGCTATAGAGTTCCCACTTTGTCTGAGGCTTGGGCAGAGCGAAAGTCAAAGTAAAGCCCCAAGGTAAATCGAAGATTACAACCTGGAGACCGAAGCGACGTCGAGGCGGCTCGAAAGGATTCGGGCCAATGACCTGCCGTCGGGAAGGGCGACGTCAAGGTGACTCGGGGATTCGAGTTAAGGACCTGCCGTCGGGAATAGTTTAGAGTCTGTCGACTGCCAGTGCGGGTCATTTAAAGTCCGTTAGACTACGTATAAAGGCTCGCCAGCCATAGGAAGGAGTAATACCTGAGGCATCTTCGGGATATGTCCTTGAATTGTTTCTTGTTTGTGCGCAAAGGCTCGCCAGCCGTCGGGGGTCAAGTAATCGACTGCGGGAAATAGCCGGATTTTATCCGGCTTATTTCAAGAGGTTGTTGTGTGAGAAGTTCATCGTTGAAGGTCGAATAATCGACTGCGGGAAATAGCCGGATTTCATCGAGCCTATTTCAAGAGGTTGTTCTGTAGAGACTTGTTCGTCGTTGAAGGTCGAATAATCGACTGCGGGAAATAGCCAGATTTTATGGGGCTTATTTCAAGGTTGTTGTGTTAGTAGGCTCCGTGGGAAGGTCTCCGATATCCTGCTGGGGAATTTCGGTGTTTATGTTGGATGTTTGTGGTGCCGGAAAGAGATAGGCTTTTGTAGTTTGAGCCTGGCTGTGGCAGATGGCGGCCTTTATTGTCGTCATTCGTAATTTTGAATTTTGAAGAGAAATAACGGTTTTTATTGCCGTCGCTCGGAGTTTCTAGAAATAGCGAATGTGAATTTCGCCATTTGCTATTTTGTTTGGAAAATAACAGTTTTTAATTCCGTCATCCTGCGATTTGAAATTTGTGAGGAATAGTGAATTTGAATTTCACTTTTTTGTTTTTGTTAGAAAATGACGGTTTTTGATTCCGTCATTGAATTTTGTAAAAATAACGATTTTGAATTTCGCTATTTTGTTTTTGTGAGAAAAATGAAGGTTTTTAATTCCGTCGCTTGAATTTAGTGAAAATAACGAATTTGAATTTCGCTATTTTGTTTTTTGTTTAAAAATGATGGTTTTTAATTCTGTCGTTTGAAATTTGTGAAAATAACGAATTTGTGTTTCGCTATTTTTTTTTTGTTTGAAAATGACGGTTTTTAATTTCGTCATTGAGAAGAATAGCGAGTTTATGTTAGAATTGGGCTAAAGCCCAAAACTTCGTTGAAATTGCTTGGAGCACCCCAAAGAGGCTCGAGGCTTTGTGCGATGTAAGGAGCCTCTCCTTATTTATGTAAAAGACGCGAGGAACAACAACTCCTCATTCACTTCATCTTTGTCACACAAACACACGATAAACACCAAAAATTGCCATTTTCGGTCCTGTTTTCTCACTTGTATTTGTGCCCTTGTCCTTATGTCATTTCAAGGTATATAAGTCCTCTTGATTCCATTTGAATTTGTTTGCCTTTTTATTGATTGAATTAGGGCGAAACCCTAACCCTTTATAAATCGATTTGAGCGTTTTCGTTTTGCCCATTTTCGGGTGGAATTGATGCTTGCATTAGGTTAGAAACCTGTTTAGGAGTATATGGGTGCTTTTAGTTTGCAATTTGGTCCCCGTTCCCGCTACCTAGGCGCGAAAAACGTGAATGAGACAAAAGACCGTCTCATTTCACAATGTTATGCTTGTTTGGTCGAGTCGTGTGCCCCAATAGGTTGTGTTGTAGTCGGGGAAGGCTGTCTTTACTATGTTAAACCTTCGTTGGGAGCTAGGGGCAAAATTTTGTATTTTGCCTTTATCAGACGGTCTTATGCTGATGAAATATGTGACACCTCATGTTTTAAGTTTATTATGTGATACATTTTCGTGTTTTGAGTTAATTTTGGGATATATTTTGATAAGTATGATATGGTTTGATAATGATTAAGTAAGTTGATTGTGTTGCAATAATAATTAGTTGAAATGGCATTTAGATGTATTATAGTTTCAAAAGCCTTTTGTAGCATTTTTGGGTGAACTTCGGGACGAAGTTCATTTTAAGGGGGAAAGACTGTAATACCCCGTATTTTAATTATATTTTATAAATCATATTTTATAAATTATATTGATTAGTTATATTTATTAATTATAATAATTGCGGTTTATGTTGTTAGACGAAAATAATTAACAAGTTAATAGAATAATGAGTCGGGATGACAACCGAATAATAACAGTATATGATAATTCATAGAATAATAATAATAGTTGGTAAATATGCTATAATAATAATAATAGTGATACTAGTAATAATAATAATAATAATAATAATAATAATAATAATAATAATAATAATAATAATAATAATAATAATAATAATAATAATAATAATAATAATAATTGTATTTCATAATTATAATAGTAATAAGGTAAATTATAATAGTTTCCTAATTAGTGTATTACCCATCCTAAACCTAGCTATAAATACAAAGAAATCAAAAAAATAATTTATTAAGGAAGAAGGAAGAGATCTAACAAAGAAGAAGGAGATAATTAAAGAGCAATTAGCGATAAAAGGTGACGGGTTTGTGAGACGGGTTTACTGAAGAATATTTTAGTTGATTGCGTAAATTGGAGTATTGCTGAAAAAGTAGGATAACCTACTCAACTAATTGTGTAATTGGTGTTATTTATCATACGGTTATGATATATGGTTGATTGGCAATTTAATTTGTGATGTTATTTAATTGGATGGTTTATATACATGATTGTCGTGTTTAATTACGAGAATGGTTTATGAGAATTGGACTGCGCCCAGGCTTAGTCTCTGTGGATAACGTGAGTGGTTATTGGACCGCCCAGGCTTAGTCTCCGTGGATAACGTGTGTGAATATTTGGAAGGCCCCAGGCTTAGTCTCTGGTGGATAACGTGGATAGTTGATGTTGAGATGTGACATGTGAGCAGTTGAGATTGGAATATTGACAATTGTGGGAGATTGGTTGTTTTAATGTATTTTATCCTACTCAACCTCGTGGTTGACTGTGTATTCGTGAACACCTGTGATGAACCATAATGGGGAGCAGATTTGACAGGTACCAAAGATTATCTGACTTGGGAGCATTGGGATGTGAGCTCGACTTGGACCGTAGTTGCTGTCTAGATCACTTAGTTGATTTATACAACTTTATTTATGTAATTTCCGCTGCGTAGTAAATTGTAATGTTAAGGTTATATTTAATCGGTTGGCAATGTAATAAAACCATTATTTCAGTTAAAGTTATTAAAGTACTTTGGTTTGTTTTAAATCTGTATCATTTACCTCGGGCAACCGAGATGGTAACAGTCCAATTTATTGGGAATGTCTTGCTAAAGGCTCCTAAATAAATGGGGGTGTTACAAAATAAATGTATGTTTGGGCTCAAACTGAGCCATGTTGCTTTGAAAATGACCTAAATGTAGTTTAGGTCATTTTGGGATGTGATCAAGTCACGTCGCTTTGTTGTGGTCGGAATTTAAAGTTTTGACCTATCTGTGCTAAACTAGGTGCAAAATTGCCTTTTTTGAGCCGTGTAAAATGCCCAGTTATGTCGGGAATTTTTGTTGCTTATTTTTGCGGACCTTGTGTGGGCTCGAGGGTGTTGGGTTGTTTTTTTAGTTGTTTTGCTGTTGCTTTGACTTGTCTTTTGCTTGAAAAGAAGGGCGAGTCGTTTTTTTTTTGTGAGTTTTTGTTGTGCTGGATAGGATTGGGCGGGTTTGCCCTTGCTGCTATTTGCTTTTGTTTTATATTTGTAGGTGATTTTATTTTTGGATTTTACCCTTTTTGTGCCATCGTAATGCCGAAATTTTGGCTGAAGCTGCTTTTTGTTTTGATTTCAGGCGAGTGTTGTGGAGTTTTTAGTCCCGCTGGGTCCGTGGCTGAGGCGTTGAAGTCTTTGTTTGGGTCTGGACCGGTTAGTACTCCGGGGAGTGCTCTAGAGGTAGTGGTGGAGGACGCTTCCGAGGAGGAGCCTGCTGCTAGACTGCTAGAGCTGAGGGAGCCGTAGGGGCTCGGGCGGAGCCTATTCTGGAGGCTGCTGGTGTTGGGAGGACTCGGACGGAGTCTGAGGCTGACACCTCAAGGAGGAGGGTTACTACCAGGAGGACGAGAGCTCCTCGTGTTTCTAAGCATGAGCTTGAGAGGGTTGTGCAGGTTGTTGAGAGGGGTCCTCGTCGTCCCGTGCAGTTTCGTGGTGTGAAGAGGAGGAAAGTGGAGACGGAGGAGGACGACGCCTTTGTCCGCGGGGGCTAAACCTGCGGGCGGTGCCTGTCTGGGCTGAGGGTTTTGATGGCAGCCAGTTGTTGCTGCGGATTGACACTCACATCTCTTACCGTGCGCACGAGGGCCTGGTGAGTTTGCTGCTTTGCTGAGCATTTATTGTTTTGTTATTTCAGACCTAAATAGGTGTCCTGAGTTTATTTGATTCCCAATTTCAGGATATTTCTACCATGAGGACATTCTCGGACTTCTCGACTTGCATTGGTTTTTATGATGTTCTTCTGGCCGGTTTGAGGGCGTTGATAGAGTGGTCGGCTATGGGGCCGTTGGTTGCTGCATGACGCAAGATTCACGGGACTTCGATTAGATCGAACCTGTGTTTGATACGCGCTATGTTCGACCGATACTAGGACACGACGTCATCGTTCCACATGCAGTTTGGGGAGGTCGGCATTACCTTAGAGGATTTCACCATGGTGCCGGGTCTTCTTTGTGGCGAAACGCCTGTTCAGTTTTCGGAGATACCGAATAGAGTGTCTTCTGCCGTGATTACGGGTTTAATCGGTGATGTTCTGCCTGCGCCGCCCTACATCACTCCTTTCTTGATGGCGAACTCCTATATGAGGGACCACTTCAAGGTGAGGGTGACTGGTTTTATTCCGGAGCCGTTGGCGAGCCCAGGGGCTGACGCGCAGGAGGTGCGGTTGTAGTTATGGTATTTCTTGGGTACCACGTACTTTGGCGACAAGGGTGAGCGCTTGTTGACCAAGATACTTCCTTTGCTTGCTGACCTGGACGACTTGGGTCAGTACGACTGGGTGGCGTCTTCTCTAGGCCGGTTTACCCGTTACATAAACGCTGCTGTTTGTTTTTGATTTGTTTTTTGTTGTGTTCTAGCAATTTTTGAAAATTGGCTGATTTCTTGTTGTTGTGTTTTATGTTACCGGCCTGGTTATTTGCTTACTTTCCTCCTTTGCGCCCGAAGACGGTGGGTGACGTGCCTTTGGTTTACCCGGCCCTGATGTGTTGGACGGTGGCTCGAAAAAAGTCCACCAAGTCGACCTACATGGACTGCAGGCGTCAGGTGAACGCCCTTAGACTTGGCGATGTAAGTCTTCGTTCCTTGTCTCTTTTGTTTTGTAAAAAGGTAGAGATAGGATGAATAGGTAGCTAAAAAGCCCTAAGTTAGTTGACTTGCCTTGTCATGGGTGCAGTTTTTGGAAGGCCTTGGGAGCACTACACGGGTGTGTTGGCCTTTGTTAGGGAGTGTTTGCGGCCTCGTAGTTATCAGCGCTTGTACTTAGAGATGTCGATCGACCCGATTTGGTATCTTGGCGAGCGATTGGCTCGTCAGTGCTTTAGTGAGATCTTCGTGGTGCTTTTCGACCCGCTTAGGGTGCTGTTCCAGGAGTCGAAGCCTGACGAGGTTGAGGACACCTTCACGGCCGTGGAGGTGAGGAGTTGTTGCTGCGAGAGGTCGACTACGACACCTTTCATTTGTCGAGGCTCGCTTGGTACCCGATCGAGGTATGTTTCCCTCGGTTTTTTGGTTATTGCAACTCTTTGCTTTTTGGTGGAAGGGTTCGTTACTTTCGACACAGTTTCTTGTTGTAGGGTGTTGACGACCTCATGAGGACCCAACCCCCAGCCCCTAGCTTTCACGGCACATACCACTTTCCAGGGGCCGAGTGGTGAGGAGCTGCAGTTGCGTCTACCAGAGCTTGCGGTTCCTGAGGTGACCGACGCTGGCATGGAGTGAAGGTTGACGGTTCTGAGGGTGAGCTTCTAGTGTGAGCCCTCCCTCTTGTTTGTATTTTGTTTTGTGCGTTGTTGCTGTTTTGTTGAAAGGTTTTGCTTTGTTGTGTAGGTGTCGACTGTTATTCATCATGCTTTGTGGCAGATGGCTAACCGTTGGAGGGCGCTTGCTAGTGACCAGGCTACGAGGGAGTCTCGGCCTATGCAGAAGCTTTTTGTTGGTTGTTTTTGTGTTTTTTGTGTTACATTTCATGTTTAGATCTTACCGACCTCTGTTGTATTTTGAAGAGTACTGTGGATCCGGAGGAGCTTGCTCGGGTCCGTTCAGAGTTGGACGAGGCGATAGCGAAAATATAGGCACAGGAGCTTGGATTCACTGCTCGTGGTCAGGAGTTGAGGCGTCAGGAGGACGAGTTGCAGAGCCGAGATGATGAGATCGCTTCTCTTATGGCTCGGTTGGCCGAGGCGGACGAGCTTCGTGTCACGATGGTGCGGGAGACGCTAGAGAGTTCTCCCGAGAGGACGCCAGAGCAGGAGGTGGTGTATGGTTTGCCCGCGACTCCTCGTGAGATCGAGGCTGGCCCACCGTAAGGCGTTGAGTAGTTGTAGTTGTTTGTCCGTGTTTTGGACCTTGGTTTGTATATGTGTATATTTTGCTTGAGGCGGTTTGTATTTATGTGTTTTTGGTTTGTAGTTGGTTTGTGTTTGGCGTTTTTTTTGTGTTGTGTTTCGGAGAAGCACGGTCAACGGCTGATTCCCCATTTGCTTCGGCATTTGCTCCTACATCGTTAGTGTAGAAACCAGACAACAGGTAGGGCATACGCATACATGTAAACACGCAAAAATATTTGTTGAAAACAAAAATAAACACGATGACTCAAAGTCAAAATTCAAATTGTTTGTTTAAAAAGAGTTGAGAAAATTCCGTGACAAGATGCCACGTTTGGATTTTTCAAATGGAGTTGTTTTAAAATTTTGTGAAATTAATTCGTGTTTGAATTAAATCGCATCGAATTTTGCCAAAATTGATTTGCAACTCGAAAATTAAAACTCAAACCGCCATGGATGAATTTCAAAAAAGAGATTTTGTCAGCGTGTTAATTTTGATTTTTGCGAGATCAAGACTCGAATTTGCAAAAGAGAAAAATTGATGTTATGTTATCAATTTTGATTTTTGTGAATGTGTTAATTTTGATTTTTGCGAGATCAAGACTCGAATTTGCAAAAGTGAAAAAATGATTTTATGTTATCAATTTTGATTTTTGTGAAAGTGTTGATTTGATTTTTGCGAGATCAAGACTCGGATTTGCAAAAGCAATTTGCGAAAATGCGAAAAATTTTCAAAATTTTCGACTGGAATGGAATCGATCCATCGCGGATAGGGGCGACTAGCCCTTCCTCCTAAAAAAAGAAGAGAAAAAACCGTATGTTTAAAGCGGCGTTATGGAAACCGTGCCGGATTTTCGTAAAACGTGAATCCAACGAAATGTGAGTGTTTTTCGGAACTCCGAGCTTGTGGAGATTTTTGAGAGGTGGTGGGCAATTCAGCTGACTTGGGAGGTACCAAACCCCGCTTCAACGACATGGGTGACTCCCGCTTATGTCAAATGGTCAAGAGCTCAAACCTTGGAAGAAAGGTCCAAGTCCCGCAAAGATGAAGTCGTCGACTTGAAGTATAGGGAGGTTGGTAGGGCCAACCGTGCCTTCTTTGATGACTTTGCCGATAACGTTAGGCTGGATGTGGTGAGGCCACCAAAGAGGAGGAGCTTGGGTCCCAAAGAGATGGTGAGCCGGGTGTGGGCTCGACATGGGCCGAGCATGGGGTCTTGTAAGAGACCGGATGTCGTTGCCATTGTGGATTCGTTGAGGATCCGTTCCAAAGAGGAAGCCCATGCTAGGCGGGCTAGCAAGAAGAACAAGGGGAAGATGTACCCCGAAGGCAAAGGCAAAGGTAGAATGGAATAGTGAAGACCTCCATTACCCTTTTTATTATGTTGTATAAGCATTTGTGTGTGTTTTATTATGTTGTATTAGCTATGTATTGTGTGTTTTTGTGTTAGTATTACTATGTAATATGTCTTGGTCGACGTTCTAGCTTGGCAAGTTGTGGACTTGCTTAGCTTTATTTGTTGTCAAGTTTGGAATCCTTCTCATTATTAATTAAATAAGAGGATTGCTTGTGTTAAAAAAAAATGTTGTGAACATCCGTTGTTTCTTCCATCCATCTTTTAACGGAAATTCGGTTTGAATTGTCCTAAACATTGTTCATGTGAAGGGGATTTTTGTGGGAAGGAAGAAAGGCTCTCTTTTTGTTCTTTTCTTTTTTGTGGAAAAGGGAATGCTCTCCCTCTTTTGAAATTTGTATGAGTTATTTTTTTTTGTGGGGATGGTTGTATCCTTCTTGTGTGAGAAAGGATTGCCTACGTATCCACCTGAAGAGTTTAATCAAACCATGCTCGTAGTTCAGGTGTTTGATTAATTTTTTTTTAGGGTGTTGTGGTTGCATCCTTCATGTGCAAGAAAGAATTGCCGACTTATCCACCTAAAGAGGTAAAATCAAACCATGCTCGTAGTTCAGGTGTTTTGTTTGTTTGTGCAAATGGATAGGGCCTTTGATAGATCAAAAGCTGCTGGAAACATGGCAAGGTGCCATAACTTAGACTCGATTAAACGTGCAATTTCAAATCAGAACGTTTTGAGGAATTGACTTAAAAGGGAAATTGCGGTCACTAGTTGTAAAACTAGGGAAAGGTTTGTTGATTGGGATTGCGGTCACTATTCGTGAAACTAGGGAAAGGTTTGTTGGGTGGGATTGCGGTCACTAGTCGTGAAACTAGGGAAAGGTTGTTGGCTGGGATTGCGGTCACTAGTTGTGAAACTAGGGAAAGGTTGTTGGTTGCTAAGGTTCAAGGGTAGTATTTATTGAGTTGGTCTAGGTTGGTTGGGTTTGTGAAGTCTTCCCCGTCTAGGTCACTCAATCTCACTACGCCCTCTGAAAGTTTTCTTGACTAGGTATGGCCCAACCCAATTAAGTTTGAATTTCCCCCTCGGATCGACAGGTAACGGTGCTCGAATCGACTTGAGGACCAAGTCGCCTTCTTTGATGTTTCTGGGTTTGACTTTTTCGTTGAATGCCCGTTGTATACGTCGTTGGTATAGCTGGACGTTATGCAAGGCGTTGAGTCGCCGTTCATCTAAGAGTGTGAGTTGTTCGAACCTTCGGCATGTCCATTTCCCCTCAGGGACTTGACTTTCTAGTAGGATGCCTAGAGATGGAACTTCCAACTCTACTGGTTGTACTACCTCCATACCGTATGCTAGGTAGAAGGGTGTTGCTCCTGTTGGTGTTTGAATGGATTTTTGGTATCCCCAGAGTGCGAATGGGAGCTTGCTCGGCCAATCGCGGTAATTGTCTTGCATCTTCTTGATGATGGTGACGAGAGTTTTGTTTGCTGCCTCTACCGCTCCATTGGTTTGGGGACGATCGGTGTCGTTTGATTTTGTATTTGTCCAGCAGGGCATGTGTTTTAGCCGCTGATGATTTAATGGGGTACCCCATACCGTATGCTAGGTAGAAGTGGGAGCCTTGGCCGCTGATGATTTAATGGGGTACCCCATATCTGCAGATGATGTTGTGTTGGATGAACTTGGCCACTTGTTTGGTGGTCAAGACTGCATAGGATTGTGCTTCCCCCCATTTGGTGAAGTAGTCGATTGCGACGAGGAGAAAGCAATGTCCTTTGGTGCCTATCGGGTTAAGTTTTCCGATGATTTCGATGCCCAGGTCAAGAAAGGCGAGGGTGATGTCATGGTGTGATAAAAGGGACGGTGTTATGTATTGTATGTTGCCGAAGACTTGGCAATTGTGGCAATGCTTAATGTAGTTTCTGCAATCGGCTTCCATGGTGGTTCGGTAGTAGCCTAACCGCATGATTTTTCGGGCTAGCATCATTGTGCTCATGTGAGGGCCACATTTTCCATCGTGGACCTCTTCCATGACTTTCTTGGCTTTTTTGTGGTCAATGTAAAGGAGAAGGATCCCCTGGGGTGCTCTTTTGTATAGTTGCTCTTGGTTTATCACGAATTGTGAAGCAAGTAAACGGATGGCTCTTTGTCCTCTTGTATCAGAGATAGAAGGGAATTCACTTTTGGTTTTTTTAGTTGAGGATAGCTTGGTACCAAGGTTCGCCATGGTTTTCCTACTCGTTGTTGATAGCGCAGATGTGAGCTGGCTCGCTCCTTCTCTCGACATATAAGGGCATCGATGTTATGTCGTCGGGCATGTTGACGAGCGCGGCAAGTTTTCCTAGGGCATCGGCAGATTGATTTTCCTTCCGTGGCAAGTGGAAGTAGTCGATTTGGTCGAAGAATTCGGCTTCCTGATTAATTTTTGCTTCGTATGGTGCTAAGTTGTCGCTTCGGATTTTCCATGATCGGGACACCTAATTGATGATGAGTGAGGAATCACAGTGGACTGTCAACCTTTTGATGCCAAGTGTTATGGCTACTTATAGGCGGATGAGACATGCTTCGTATTCGGTGGCATTGTTGGTGACGGCAAAGTCCAGTTTGACTGAGATCGGAACGTGTTCCCCTTCAGGTGATATTAGAAGGATTCCTACCCCAAATCCTCTCAGGTTTGTCAGGGAGTGACCATGTGTTAGTCGTTGGATCCTCGTTGAGAAGATTTTTTGCTAGGAAATCGGCGACTGACCTTCCCTTGATAACCTTTAGGGGTACGAATTTGAGGTCAAATTCGGATAGCATGAGTGTCCACCTGGACAGCCTTTCGTTTAGCACGTGCTTTTCGAAGATGTATTTGACGGGGTCCATCTTGGAGTATATGTGAACCGTGTAGCCGAGCATATAATGTCGTAGCTTCTTTGTTGACCAAATCAGGGCAAGGCATGTCTTTTCCAGTTGGGTATACCTTATTTCGTATTCAATGAACTTTTTGGTGATGTAGTTGATAGCTCGTTCTTCGCCGTCGACTGTTTGTGCTAGCATTGCCCCTATGACCGTGTCGGTAACGGTTAGGTATAGGGATAAGGGAATTCCCTGCTGAGGTGGCATGAGGAAAGGAGGTTTGGAAAGGATTTACTTTATCCTGTCAAAGGCTTTTTAACAATCGTCGTCCTAATCGGTGTGATCAGAGGCGCGGAGTTTCTTGAAGATTGGTTCACAAATCATAGTGAGGTTGGCTATGAAGCGGCTGATGTATTGGACTTGACTGAGAAATCCCCGAATGTCCTTCTCGTTCTTAGGTCGAGGCATTTGTTGGAGAGCTTTGATTTTGGCAAGATCAATTTTGATGCCCCTTTTTCTGACGATGTGTCCCAGGAGTTTTACGGAGGTGACCCCGAAGGGCGTTGATGTGGCCGTCTCGCTATTTTGATTTGACGATCATGTCATCGACATATACCTCCACCTCCTTGTGTATCATGTCGTGTAGGAGAGTGGTGGTGGTTCTTTGATAAGTAGCTCCGGCGCAGATTAAACCGAAGGGCATAACAATGTAGCAATATGTACCCCACTGTGTAGTGAATACGGTTTTGTGCATGTCTTCCTTAGCCATCTTGATTTGGTTGTACCAAGCATACCTGTCCATGAATGATAATAGGGCATGCTCGGCGGTGTTGTCTACCAAGATGTCAACATGTGGTAGAGGGAAGTCCTCCTTTGGACTTGCTTTGTTTAGGTCTCTAAAGTCGACGCAAACCCGAATTATTCCATCTTTCTTAGGTACGGGGACTATGTTAGCCACCCAGTTAGAATATTCGAAAACTTTGATGAATCCGGCTTTGAATTGTTTGTCTACCTCCTCCTTGATTTTCAGGGCGCATGCGGCGTAACTTTTGTTTCACGGGTTTAGCTCCGGATTTAATGGGTATTCTGTGCTATGCAATCTCTCTGTCGATCCCAGGCTTGTCTTTGTAGGACCATGCGAATACGTCCTTGTATTCGTGCAAAAGGTTGATGAATTGCTGTCTTTCCGAGGGGTCAAGGGTGGTCCCTATCCTATGTTTCTTGAGGTGCATTATTGGTCCCTACGTTGATGGGTTCGGTCTCCTCAGTGATGGGTGTCCTATTTTCTCGTTTGTCGAGTTCTTTGGCTAGGTGAGGTGGGTAGTCACTCAAGTCAAATTCCTCATATTCGTTCAAAATTGCATTGCAGTTAAATTGAGACGAGTCGTAAGCAAACTTAACATTCATTAAGTCGACATGAGCGAAAAGCTCGGATAGGAGAGACATCTCATAGGCACTGAGAGGCGACGCAGTGGAGGAGGTGGCCTCTAGAACAAGCTTCAGGTTGCTACCTCCTGCGGGAGTAATGGTGACTTTAGTTGACTCAGCCTCTGAGATAGCCACAAGTTTGTCATTAAACAATGGAAAAAGGACTTTGACCGGGAAGTCGGGAGCGTTAGGACCTAAGACAGACTCTGACTCAGAACTGTCATCAGACTCAGACTCAGTCTCGTCTTCACTTCCCTCTTTGAACACGAGGCCTTCTCTAGTTGTGATCTTGAGAATGCGCCCTTGACGGTCGGTCCACTTCACAGTCTTCCTCCAGCCTTGGACAACTTTCTCTGGGTTAGCATCAGAGATTAAGGTAGTGGGATCGAACTAGTTGTCTTAGAGAGCAATGTTTATTATGTCCTCATATTTGAGGTGCTTGATGTTGTCTTTTCCAAAAAGGAGGCTTACGGCATGTCCGTCTAGGCAAGGGGTCGATTCGAACTTGGTCGATGCAGCTTTGGTATTGTTGTTAGGGATGAAGTAGCAGTATTGAAAAACTTCTGTGCCCGGGTGCTTGACCTTTGTCACGGGGTCGTAGATTGGCTCAGGGGACGAAGTAGCCGTTGAGAGTCAAGTGGTACGGGCGGAGGATAACTCCTTGCTTTTTGCGCTTTCGTACTAGGAGACCCATTTCCTAAATGTCTTCATCGGTCGGCTCGTAGCCCAGCCCAAAGAGGTTGTTGGGGACCTTGGCCGCCTTCAGGGGAGGCAAGGTGCTTTTCAGCGGGTTGAGAGGTAGGCCTGGGAAATAACCCTGGCGCATCAAGATGCGGTTGACTGTATCTCGTTGTCGTCCTCTTCAATTACTTGAGAGACTATCCCCTTTTTCATAACAACTTTAATTGGGGATACACGAATTGTTATTGTTTTCCTGTTAAAGGGGACTCTGATTTTCTGATGAAGGGTTGATGTGACGGCCTTGGCAGCATGGATCCGGGGGCCTCCTAGAAGCATGTTGAACGATGGGTCGATATCGACAACTTGGAAACTGGCTTGTCTCTCCAAGGGTCCCGTTGCAACGGTCAGGGTGACGAGGCCTGCGATCTTACGACGAGTGCCGTCGTATGCGCGAACTCCCTGATTGGTTGGGATTAGGTCAGCCTCCTTGATCCTCAATTTATGAGCCATTTTGAGGGGAATGACGTTGACTGCAGATCCATCATCCACCAGGACCATGGGTACATTCTTCTTCAGGCAATGCATGGTGATGTACATGGCCAAGTTATGGTTGGCTCTAAAAGGAAGGATATCTTCGTCGGAGAAGATCATTGGGTTGTTCAAGTCAGGCACGTCCCTGGTCATATGAGCTACCACTTCTTCGGGAGATGAGGTGGAAGGCACTGTCAACTTCCCCAAGGCTTGAAGCAAAGCATGCCGGCGCTCAAAGGATGTGACAATCAGTTTCCAAATGGATATTTTGGCCTTGCCCTTCTGCAGTTGCTGAAGGATCGAGTTCTCGGGGACCCTGGGTTGAACGTCCACGTCCGGGATGATTTGGTCATTTGTTGTTGTGGGATTATTTGTCGTGTTGTTTGGATTCTAGTAAGGGTGTCTGAATCGGGTACGGTGATCATTCTCTTTGGCCCGTTTGCCCTTTACTGAGACAATGTAGACATCATCTACGCCGTCTTTCCAGATACCGTTGATTTGGGAGTCGCGAGGGTACCTTGAAGAAGTATTCCTCGGAGGACAGTTTTTGTGGGGGAAGTTTTTGTGGGGGTAGTTTTTTTAAGGTTGATTATTGTGAGGTTGATTGTGGTGGTGGTGATTATTGTGGGTTGAATGCCAGAATGGTCGCGGGAGTAATCCCTTATGGAATTGGGGATTTTGGGTGCTTGGAGGACCCTCCCTTGGGCGTGGTGTAGGTGTTGGTGGGTTGAATATCAGCCGGTGGTAAGCATCCTCAAGTCGGGTGATCCTTTCCGAGAAACTGGCTATGTCTTCTTCAACTTGCTGAAACATGGTGCGCATGGTTGCAGCGCTAAATACGAACATCCCGTCTGGGGTATCCTTTTCCAAGGCATTCACCTCATCCTCAATAGGCAGGATGAGGTGTGAGCAATCTAGTGTTGGCTCGTCATCGGAGATGGCATGGATTCCCAAGGGGTTTGTCTTGTTATTTGGTTTTGCTGGTGGAGGTAAGGGTAATTCTCCTTTCTGAATCATATCTTGAATGGCGTGCTTCAGCTTGAAGCCAGTTTCTGTGTCATGGTCCTTGCCTTGGGGATACTAGCAATAGGCGTTAGGGTTCCAAAAGCGGGTTTTCCTTGTTTCAGGTGGGTCCGGAGTGGGCCCGATTGGCTGCAGTTTCCCTTGGTTCATGAGCCTTTTTAGGGCGCTAGCATAGGTTGATCCATAGTTGGTGAATGTCTTTTGAGGACGCTCATTGTTCTTTGCAGTTGGTTCGAGGAGGTTGACCTCTGTGGGAAATTATCTGTATACTTCCCTTATTATTAAAGGATTATAACGAATTTAATGAAGACGATCACTAGTCATAAAATAAAGTACATAAACAAAAGTAAAGGATTCAGAAATAACCTTCGGTCCTAGCAAAAATGGCCTAAGAACAATATCAAAATTGATATTCGCCTATTAGTTGCACCCAAGACGATATGAGATATGACCTTTTGATTAAGCTAGAATCGATCCAAATTTTCTGTAAAATTTAGGTTGTTTTTGTGTTTTTTTATTTATGAGAGGGAGAGATTAGGTTAAAAGAGAATTAGGGTTAGAAAATGATCTCCCTTTCTCCTCTTATGGAAATCGAAAATGGGAGTTGAATAAGGGAGATATTCTCTAAAATGTGTTAAATTGTCATCTAGTGAGGATCGAACCCATGATCTCTTGATTTGTGTACCCTCACTATTACCACTATGACACATTCATCTTGTTGATATTAAATATAACCGATTACATTTTATTACGAATTAACAGATTAATTCGTCCAAGCTAACATTACATACATTTAATTAAATATAATTTATTATATTCAATTTACTTAACCGATTAATTGTCTCAACTAATATTATTTAATCTTCATTAAATAATTGTCTCATCAACACACTGACTAACTGTTTAGTCATATTAGGCATCAATGTGATCATATTTCTATAATCACATCTCTCAAACACATCCTATAGGTGTGACCTTTAGGGACCAGTTGATCACCGCCATCTGTATGATAATAACGTCATACTTTCTCGCAAGCCAACCGTTATTAGGTAAACGTTAATCGACTGATTAAATATACGAAGTATACCCTTGTGAACCTGTAAGAGATTTACAAATGTTATCACACTAATTTGTGGAGGACACAAGCTCCAAAAAACTCCCACTTGTCCTCACAAGTGTATGTACGATAACCGATTCTCATATCCTAAAAATTTTTCCCACTCAATGTAAAACAATTTGCAAATCCATATTCACAAAGGTCGTATTTTACAAGTGATCAATATCAAGAGTGGTTTCCCCGACTAGAGAGTAACTTAACTGTTAAACGAATCAACATTCGAGCATATGGCTATGCATTTCAGTTACAACTCCTCGAGTGGCCCTGAGAAATAACTATACCTGATAAGGGTTGGATATTTTCTTCAACTCGAATCCTTCAGATGTAAGCACAGTATGAAATGACCCAGAAAAAATCTACTTAGCCTCAAGTTACGGCAGACCGTGAGAAAGAAACCAAAGTCACCCAAAAATGCCTTAATCTCAAGAGACAGTCGATAATCAAAAGAATCGACTCTAGGAACACAATGGATGTCCTATCCACGACCTGGCACCGAATGTTTTTAAACATTTAGGACTCCATTATGTTGTCAAAAAAAGTTGTCCTACGAGGTATCGTTATAATCTCGCATCTGTGATCGATCAGTCAACCGTTTGCCTTATGGCTCGTTGAACCCACCATCAATCGACTGCACAATATAATAGCCGGAGTTATCAGCTCACATTGGCGATTGCGGACCAAAACAAATATAATGTAATTCAGTTCACTTTGTGGCGTTCAATGTTGTCGGTACAATCCACATGAAAAACAAAATATTATATTAAAACGATAATGTTATAAATAGTATATATGAAAAAGATAAAGTATCAAATCCATAATCAAGTACTACAACTCAGGAACACGTTTAATTCCCATGGAATTAACGTGCCCTACATGCTTATCATAATTTAACGGTTTAGTGAGAGGATCCGCGATGTTATCATCCATCGAATCTTGTCTATCACTATCTCCTCTTGCTCCACGTAATCACGGATCAGGTGAGCTTTCCGATGTACATGTCTAGATTTGTTGCTAGACTTTGGCTCCTTAGCCTGGAAGATGGCACCTCTATTATCACAATAGACGGTGATCGGGTCATTCGAACTAGGAACTACCGAAAGTCCTTGTAAGAATTGACGCATCCATATCGCTTCCTTTGCTGCCTCCGAAGCGGCATAGTACTCGGATTCAGTAGTAGAATCTGCTACAACACTCTGTTTGGAACTCTTCCACTGTGACAAAGACCATTAAGAGTGAAGACGAATCCGGACTAAGATTTTGAATCATCTCGATCCGTTTGGAAGCTAGCAACTGCGTAACCGATTGCGCATAGCTTAGTATCGCCTCCATAAGGCAATACCCAATCCTTAGTCCTCCGTAGGTACTTGTGTAACACCCCCATTTATTTAGGAGCCTTTAGCAAGACATTCCCAATAAATTGGACTGTTACCATCTCGGTTGCCCGAGGTAAATGATACAGATTTAAAACAAACCAAAGTACTTTAATAACTTTAATTGAAATAATGGTTTTATTACATTGCCAACCGATTAAATATAACCTTAACATTATAATTTACTACGCAGCGGAAATTACATAAATAAAGTTGTATAAGTCAACTAAGTGATCTAGACAGCAACTACGGTCCAAGTCGAGCTCACATCCCAATGCTCCCAAGTCAGCTAATCTTTGGTACCTGTCAAATCTGCTCCCCATTATGGTTCATCACAGGTGTTCACGAATACACAGTCAACCACGAGGTTGAGTAGGATAAAATACATTAAAACAACCAATCTCCCACAATTGTCAATATTCCAATCTCAACTGCTCACATGTCACATCTCAACATCAACTATCCACGTTATCCACCAGAGACTAAGCCTGAGGCCTTCCAAATATTCACACACGTTATCCACCAGAGACTAAGCCTGGGGCAGTCCAATCACCACTCACGTTATCCACCAGAGACTAAGCCTGGGGCAGTCCAATTCTCATAAACCATTCTCGTAATTAAACACGACAATCATGTATATAAACCATCCAATTAAATAACATCACAAATTAAATTGCCAATCAACCATATATCATAACCGTATGATAAATAACACCAATTACACAATTAGTTGAGTAGGTTATCCTACCTTTTCAGCAATACTCCAATTTACGCAATAAACTAAAATATTCTTCAGTAAACCCGTCTCACAAACCCGTCACCTTTTATCGCTAATTGCTCTTTAATTATCTCCTTCTTGCTGTTAGATCTCTTCCTTCTTCCTTAATAAATTATTTTTCAGATTTCTTTGTATTTATAGCTAGGTTTAGGATGGGTAATACACTAATTAGGAAACTATTATAAATTACCTTATTACTATTATAATTATGAAATACAATTATTATTATTATTATTATTATTATTATTATTATTATTATTATTATTATTATTATTATTATTATTAGTATTACTAGTATCACTATTATTATTATTATTATAGCATATTTACCAACTATTATTATTATTCTATGAATTATCATATACTGTTATTATTCGGTTGTCATCCCGACTCATTATTCTATTAACTTGTTAATTATTTTCGTCTAACAACATAAACCGCAATTATTATAATTAATAAATATAACTAATCAATATAATTTATAAAATATGATTTATAAAATATAATTAAAATACGGGGTATTACAGTCTTTCCCCCTTAAAATGAACTTCGTCCCGAAGTTCACCCAAAAATGCTACAAAAGGCTTTTGAAACTATAATACATCTAAATGCCATTTCAACTAATTATTATTGCAACACAATCAACTTACTTAATCATTATCAAACCATATCATACTTATCAAAATATATCCCAAAATTAACTCAAAACACGAAAATGTATCACATAATAAACTTAAAACATGAGGTGTCACATTCTACCCCCTAAAAATAAACTTCGTCCCGAAGTTTCGGAACTACTACTACTTTATTGAAACTACAAACAACTTAATACTTATATAAATGAGAAGAGTCTAATCCTCTCAATTAAACTAGTTACCCTTCTCCTCATTCCTTTGTACTGTACTAGCTGTTCCAAATGTCTTCCCACCATTACTCTGACCACCTTCATTGCCCTGCCTATTGTTGTAGCTCCTCTGAGTACTCCATTGCCCTACATTTCTATTGCTGCCTATACTCTGTATTGGAGTTTGGTAGTTTCTTTGGTTTTCATTCCCATAACCTCCATTTCCATTGCCACCTCCTTGCTTGCCCAAATTTACTCTACAATCTATGATCTTATGTCCCAACTTACCACACCTGAAACAACTACCAACAAAATCTCTACTAGCCACCGACCGACTATCACTCCCACGGCTCACTCCTCCCATCGGTGCACTATTAGCAAAGTAAGAGTGATATTGGTTAAAATTTTGTTTCTTACTCCCAACATTCTCACTAGAAGACTCAACCTTTCTTTTCTCACTCGTTCCCTTCTTCTCCTCCTTCTCCCTCCTCTCTTCCTTTAACATATCTGCAATCCTCTCTGCATGCCCAGCTCGTTGATAAACATCATCCATGGTACTTGGTTGACCAGCTGCAAGCCTCTTCTTAATAGTGGTTGTTAATCCTTTTTCAAATCTGAGTGCCAACATCTCATCACTAAAATTCAAATCGGCTACATATTCGACAATTCCATAAACCCGTTATAATAAGTCTCTCTTCATCATCTCCTCGATCATCTTGAAAGAATCAAATTCAGCTCTCATCTTACTCCTAATATGTTCTGGTACAAATACAGCTCTCATATTCTCCTTGAAACCCTTCCAAGTGATAAAAGGTTCATCACTCTCCCTCCAAGCTTCCCTTAAGCCCTCCTTACTACGATTCCACCACAACCCAGCTTTTCCCCTCAAATAGTAAGCAGCTTGATCTACTTGCATCTCCGCAGGACAACCCAACAACTCAAAAAGGTTGTCAAACTCCCTATGCCAATCCCCAAGTAAAGATGGTTCACCTAATCCGTCATATTTTGTCGGGTTGTGCCTTGCGATACTAGCGCTCATCTTTGCTGGGTCCTGAACCGACCCCTTAGCCTTCAGTGCCGCAATCAAAGCCTCATTCATAGATATCAAACGGTCAATCTCCTCCTGGGACATGGGAGAGGGTGTAGGTGTAGATCTCTTTGGAGGCATGGTTCTATAAAAGTAAAACAAGACAACATAAGTTTCTATCCGAGTAAAGATGGCCCAACATTTTTAAATATTCTATACTTACAAAACAAGGTTTGGTCAATTATATCCTTTCTCACCCCTCTTTAGGTCCTCCTATCATCACTCCTACCTCCCAATTATCATAGGTTAGGAATCGACAAAACATTTATATTAAACTTTTGGTAAACTCGCGTTTTCGGAAATCAAAGTCAAGCTGTAAATTTCAAAAATCGTCATTAAATGACCGTTACGTTCTAAATTGAGTTTTTATACTTTCCAGAAAATATAAAGAGTTTTCAAAACATGGGAAAAAGAATGAAGTCCAAATCTCGAACAACTATTTTATAAAGATTTTTACAATTCAGTGGGTCGAAACAAAAACTGATCAGCAATTTGTCAAAATCTTGGGTCAACTTGTAAAAATCACTATTAATTGTCAACAATTTACCTTGCAACGTTCCTTATCAATTTAGAAACATATTTGAGTCTTTTAAACAGTGGAGTTGGAATTACACAAAAATATTAAGTACAAATAAAATGAGAATTTTTACAAAATCGTTTGTCGAAAACTTAACTGTACAGGAATATTCTGACCACTGTCCACTAAATTATTTATTTCTCCCAAACCCTATAATTTTTAAACATGATACCAATGGCATTGGTAAGCTAACTCACTTAGTTATCACTCATAAAAATTGCAACCTTGTATGATGAACGGAGGTCAAATGGCAACTAAATCAAATAGGGGTAAAATCTGACGGAATAAAGTTCAGCTCTAGGTTCCTTTCTACTAGGTCACAAGCCCTTATTAACACCCTCCTACTCCTATATCAACACAACTTGGTCGATAAACTTTCACACACGGCTAGTATATACTCTAAAGCATTCATATCACAAGCTTAATCATTTCATAATATATTTTAAATAACATGGCTTTGGGATTCACACAACCGCATATCACTAGACATGATTCGACTATCACACAACGTTCAACCATATAATCAATATCAATTTATAATTACTTTCATGCTCATGATCAAAACAATTCAACACCAACTCCTCATTTCATCCATTCCACATCCCTTAAAATCAAGGTTACGTCCCGTAAACTCAGTCATCAATGAAAACAATATTCAAACAAAGCAACCAAAACTCCTACGACAAAATAAACAATATCCATTTTAAATTACCCCACTCTGTAATATCTCTCAAGGAAACCGGTTCAAAACTGAAAGGGCCAGAAGTTTGGTGTGAGGGGGCCCCTAACTCATACCAAGCCTTAAGTGGGCTCCTAACAGTTTCTATCCGGGTTCATTTTATTAGACACATCCTATGTTCATTATTATGTTCATTGGTTAGGCCTGAGGATCGTTTTTTTTTTTTTTTTTGCTCTGATACCACTTTGTAACACCCCCATTTATTTAGGAGCCTTTAGCAAGACATTCCCAATAAATTGGACTGTTACCATCTCGGTTGCCCGAGGTAAATGATACAGATTTAAAACAAACCAAAGTACTTTAATAACTTTAACTGAAATAATGGTTTTATTACATTGCCAACCGATTAAATATAACCTTAACATTACAATTTACTACGCAGCGGAAATTACATAAATAAAGTTGTATAAGTCAACTAAGTGATCTAGACAGCAACTACGGTCCAAGTCGAGCTCACATCCCAATGCTCCCAAGTCAGCTAATCTTTGGTACCTGTCAAATCTGCTCCCCATTATGGTTCATCACAGGTGTTCACGAATACACAGTCAACCACGAGGTTGAGTAGGATAAAATACATTAAAACAACCAATCTCCCACAATTGTCAATATTCCAATCTCAACTGCTCACATGTCACATCTCAACATCAACTATCCACGTTATCCACCGAGACTAAGCCTGGGGCCTTCCAAATATTCACACACGTTATCCACCGGAGACTAAGCTTGGGGGCGGTCAATCACCACTCACGTTATCCACGGAGACTAAGCCTGGGGCAGTCCAATTCTCATAAACCATTCTCGTAATTAAACACGACAATCATGTATATAAACCATCCAATTAAATAACATCACAAATTAAATTGCCAATCAACCATATATCATAACCGTATGATAAATAACACCAATTACACAATTAGTTGAGTAGGTTATCCTACCTTTTTAGCAATACTCCAATTTACGCAATCAACTAAAATATTCTTCAGTAAACCCGTCTCACAAACCCGTCACCTTTTATCGCTAATTGCTCTTTAATTATCTCCTTCTTGCTGTTAGATCTCTTCCTTCTTCCTTAATAAATTATTTTTCAGATTTCTTTGTATTTATAGCTAGGTTTAGGATGGGTAATACACTAATTAGGAAACTATTATAAATTACCTTATTACTATTATAATTATGAAATACAATTATTATTATTATTATTATTATTATTATTAGTATTACTAGTATCACTATTATTATTATTATAGCATATTTACCAACTATTATTATTATTCTATGAATTATCATATACTGTTATTATTCGGTTGTCATCCCGACTCATTATTCTATTAACTTGTTAATTATTTTCGTCTAACAACATAAACCGCAATTATTATAATTAATAAATATAACTAATCAATATAATTTATAAAATATGATTTATAAAATATAATTAAAATACGGGGTATTACAACTTGAGGATGTTTTTAACAGCTATCCAGTGTGTTTCACCTGGAGTCTTTTGGTACCGACTCGTCATACTCATGTTGGGGCTGGTGTCCTCCACAGTTAGTGCAATGACATATAAATCTCTAAAAGGATCAAAGGGTATACTTTTGTATTATTATCAGTTGGTCCACGTTTATCAATAACGATTGGCTTGCTAGATAAGTTTGACGTTATTGTCATACTGATGGTGGTGATCAACTGGTCCCTAAAAGTCACACCTATAGGATACGTTTGAGAGATGTGACGGTATGAAAATACAGTCATGTTGATGCCTAATATGACTAAGCGGTTAGTCGGAGTTATTGACTAATAATTAGTCAAACGCGATGTTGAGATAATTATTTAATACGGATTAAATAATAATGGCTAAGGTGAATTAAGCAGTTAATTCGTCATTGAATATAAACGATTATATTTAATTAATGTATATTGAATTAATTAATTATACAATATTGTCATTGTCGGACAAGTATTAATATATCGACTGAGTCATGTTACTAGTTGATATTTTAATATCCGATGACGGATGACGATTTATAATTAAAACCCGTCATATACATTTTAGCGATTCGAGTCGGACCACGAGTTAAATAAGGAGAAAGTGGAAAGCCCACTCCCTTCTCTTGGAAACTCACAAATAGAACTAAAGAAGAACAAAAGGAGAGTCTTTCTCTCCTTTTGACCTAATTCATTTCATTTGCAAAAAAATTAGGTTTTTGGAGCATTTCTCTCTGAAAACCTAGATCTCACATCAGAAAAAACTCACAAAAACTCTCTCAATATTGCAAGGCAATTAGAGAGTAATTTCTAGCACAAGGGGCATAGTCTCGGACGGTCTTGGGTGCAACGATTAGGAGGAAATCAGTATTGATTTACATTCTTAGGCCGAATTCACAAAGGACCCGAGGTTGATTTCATTCTCTTATCGTTTTCTCTTGTTTTTTGTTTATGACAATTATTCACATGTTAAATTTGCGTTATAATCCTTAATTTTAAGGGAATTTTACGGATATTTCCCTACAAGTGGTATCAGAGCGAGGCCACGTAAATTTTTCATTGTGATTTTCATTAAACGATTTGAATCGATAATTTTTTTTTGCATAGAAAACCGTGCGGCCGAAAATTTTTTCTCTTTGTTTTTACGTTTTTTCTTCATTGAAAACCGTGACATGTATATACACGGTGATCTGCTTTTGTTTTTCGATTTGTTCTTTGCATTTTATTATTTTAAACGATAATTATAGCAATATGTTAAGGTCTTGTCAATTGTAGATTTATTTTAATACGGATTATGTTTAAATTGCAATTGGTTTTTGTCAAATCGATTTTGTTTGGTTTGTTAAAGCTCACGGCATGAGCTGAGAAAAAAAAAAATTTTGGTTAGCTCTCGGTCAGGCCGTGAAAGAAAAAAAAAATTTGTGTTTTATTTTTTTTCGGCCATAACATGTACATAATACGGATTTTGTGCACTCGCTTGATAGTGAAACAGTTCACTCACGTACCATTTAGTTATTTTAAAGCAATTTAAAGTAACGGATTATCATGAATTAAAATTAAGTTGATAGAAGCGGTTTTGTCACATAATTTTAATCGTTAAAAGGTGGTTTGGATAAATTTAACATAATTACGGAATTATGTCACGAATAATTCTATTTTAGTTGATGCATTTTTATTTATCGTTACTTTTGAATGCCATGAATGTTTTTTAATTACGTATTTAATTTTACAAACGGTTGTAACTTAGTGTGGCCTTAGTAGAACGTGTTACCGTAATGATGGAACACGGTCTTGGTTGTATTTTGAGATCTCGCATCTCCGTTTTGAATTTTTCTTTGTAATTACAGTTTTAATTTAGAATGTAAATAGGTTTATATTTTGTAAATTTTTAAATTGTAATTTTGAGAAGACCAAAGATGGAGATCGGATGCTCACTCCTGCTGCATGGACAAAGATGGAACATCAAGACAAGCTTCTCGGGTCCAACGGTGGATTCCAAAGTTGTATTATGTTCTTTTTACTAGGATAGGCCACACTAGGACTTTTATTTACGTTTTGCATTCTTTTATGTTTTTCATCGTAACGATAGTTTGCATCATATTCCGCCTAAAACCAAACCACCTAATATTTGCATGAAAACTGACTCATATAGAGGTTACGCGTTAGTTTTCTTTGATATCTGAATATCACACGTTTTTATAAGCCATCACCTAAATTAATTCATTCACGCAATGCTAGTTTTTCGTTCACTTAAAATGAATTAAAACTAAGTTGATGGGATCTTCCTCGTATAAACAAAAATTGAGAATAGTCTTTATAGGTCAAACTCCAATGAATCCCTTCTTCGTCGGTAGGCATAATATGACCCCTTCTACGTCGGGTAAGTTGGAACTGATTGACCTATTTTATCTCAACACTATGGTCACTCGTACGATCCTGTGATTATGGTGGACTATAGATAGGATTTACGGAAATCCATCGACCGAGAGTTCTAACGGTAGAACTAGCCAAACAGTTGGCTTATCAATTTACAGAAATTGAGTCTTGGGATCATTTGTATAGTTCTTGAGGTAGATTGATTATACAAGTGCAATGAGTCTACACGTTAACATGAACTTTAATTAGACTTAAATCACCTCGATGAGTTGCGTATTTCGTTTTGTTTTTCCTTTCTTTTTCAGTGTAGATCACGATCATTTAAACTGCGTATAACAAAATGGCTGGCCGTATGAACGACCCAATGCCAAGTGCCACATTGGACCGTGAGTCCGGCTTCTGGATCTTCATGAATCGAGATGAATCGGTCTACTCGATCAAGAATGATGGATCAAACTTCGCGGACTCGGAGGCGGCATTACGTAATGCTGCCATTGCTGACGGGAAGCTCAGATATCTGACTGAGCCTATCCCGCCAAACCCAGGCCCCACAGCTGGAGCTAACGAGATCGCCACGTATAGCGATTTCGTCATGGAAGCGGGTGCGATTAAAAACGTACTCATTTTTGCAATGGAATCCAATTTGCAGAAACGCTTCATAGCTCAAGGTGCGAACAAGATTTTCACCACACTCACTAAGGAATTCTCGAAAGCACCGAGAATCGTGACCTATGAGCATACCTGTCTCTTCTTTGAGGTGAAACTCCAGAAGGGCCAACCGGTTAGCCCACACATTCTCAGCATGATTGAGAATGTCGAGAAACTGGAGGCACTTGATTGTAAGATCAGTGAGAACATCGTGATTGACCGCATGCTTCATTCACTCCACGATGGTTTTGCGCTCTTTAGAGCCAATTACTATATGAATGATTTGAAGAAAAGTCCTCATGCACTACACTCCCTTCTCGTACAGACCGAGAAGGCCATGAAGTTTAGTGGGAGCCTAAAACAGTATGTTCTCGTTGTGTCAAACAAGGTCAAGGGTAAGGGCAAAGCTCAGGCAGACCTAGCAGTAGGTAAACCGAAGTTTAAGAAGTCGGGATCAGGTAAGAGTGGGCCTGGTGAGTCGAGCACCTCATCAGGCGCGACAAAGAGCAAGACCGGTAACATGGAATGCCATCATTGCCACAAGACTGGGCATTGGAGGCGTACATGTCCTGTATACCATGAGGACATAAAAGCAGGTCGCGTTAACCCTGTTGGTATATCTTCTTCTTCTTCTTCTTCTTCTTCTTTTATTCATATGATTGAGATAAACCACGCAAGTTACGGAACTTGGGTACTAGATACTGGTTGTGGTTCTCATCTGTGCAATCATGTGCAGGGCCTCCGAAACATCGAACCCCTCGTAAAGGGTGAGGTGGACCTGCGTGTCGGGAATGGAGCACGAGTGGCTGCCGTCTCGAGGGGAACATATGTGATCCAGCTTCCTAGCGGATTTGAGTTATTTTTATATTATGTACCCAGTCTATCCAAAAACATTATTTCAGTTTTTGCACTTGACAAACTTGGTTTTTCATTTGTAATAGAGAATAATAGCTGCATTTTCTCATTACACGATATGATTTATGGCAAAAATGGTCTCCATGAATGGAATTTATGTTTTAGATCGGACCAACGAAATATTGCGTAATGAATAAAAAGTTAAAGGTTGGTGACAAAGATCAAACTTATCTATGGCACTGCCGTATGGGACACATTAATGAGAAACGCGTTAAACAGCTCATAAAGAATGAAGCTATCTCGGCCTTTGATTTTCAATCATTTGGCACGTGTGAATCATGTCTCATTGGTAAGATGACTCGAATTTCCTTCAAAGGTGTTGGAATGCGCGCTGCTGACCTATTAGGACTCATACATACGGATGTGTGTGGACCTATGCCAATCACCGCACGAGAAGGCTATTGGTATTTCATCACTTTCACGGACGATTTAAGTAGATATGGCTATGTCTACTTGATGAAGCATAAAAGTGAGTCCTTTGAGAAATTCAAAGAATACCAGAATCGGGTACATAACCAACTGGGTAGAAAGATTAAAACACTACAATCAGACCGTGGTGGCGAGTATCTTTCTCACGAGTTTGATCAACACCTTAAGGACTGTGGGATTGCCTTACAGTTAACTCCACCTGGAACACCTCAGTTGAATGGTGTGTCCGAACGGAGAAATCGAACACTACTTGATATGGTTCGATCCATGATGAGTAACACCGTGTTGCCTGATTCATTGTGAGGTTATGCTCTTCTGTCAGCTGCTCTAATACTTAACCGAAGTCCGTCTAAAGCTGTTGACAAGACTCCATATGACTTATGGAAGGGAACGGTCCCTAACTTGTCCTTTATACGGGTTTGGGGCTGCGAGGCTTATGTCAAGTGGAGACACGAGGATAAGCTCAGCCCGCGATCGGTCAAGACATACTTTATAGGTTATCCTAAAGGAACATTTGGTCATTACTTCTATTCGCCAACCGAACAACGTGTATTTGTTGCGGCTAGTGCGACATTCTTAGAGAAGGAGTTTATCGAGAATGCGAAGAGTAATAGAACCTTTGAGCTGTCGGAGATTCTAGAACCAAATGCCGAGCAACCATTGGAGGAACCAGTTCCTTCAATCCCGGCTGCGGTTAATATTCCTGAGGAACCTAGGAGGTCGGGAAGAGTCTCTATTCCTCCGGACAGATACATTGGTATGGTCGAGGAACATGACATAGATGACATTCTGCTCTTAACGAGTAGTGAACCCGCAACCTATAAATGTGCCATGACTAGTTCCGACTCAAAGCTATGGCTTGAGGCCATGCAATCCGAGATGGACTCCATGTATGAGAACAACGTATGGGATCTTGTTGACTTGCCTGCTAAGGTTCGTCCCCTTCAATGCAAATGGCTTTACAAGATAAAGCATTCTGTGGAAGGTCAACAAGATATCTATAAAGCATGACTAGTTGCTAAAGGTTTCAACCAAGTGCCAGGTTTGCACTACGATGAAATTTTTGCACCCGTAGTCATGCTGCGTTCCATTCGGATTATCTTAGCGATTGCCGCTTTTCATGACTATGAAATTTGGCAGATGGATGTGAAAACCGCCTTCTTAAACGGTTATTTGGAGGAAGAGTTGTACATGGTACAACCCGAAGGTTTCATCGATCCTGAACATCCTAAGAAAGTGTGCAAGCTTAAGCGTTCCATTTATGGACTTAAGCAAGCTTCTCGGAGTTGGAATCATCGTTTCGACCAAGTGATAAAAGAAAATGGATTTACTCGATCGGTCGAGGAACCATGTCTATATATCAAGTCGAGTGGGAGTAAGATTGTCTTCCTAATATTGTATGTTGATGACATACTCCTGATTGGGAATGACATCCCTCTCTTAACTTCGGTAAAAGTATGGTTGAAGAACCATTTCCAGATGAAAGATCTGGGTGAGGCACAAAGAATTTTGGGCATCCGTATCTATCGAGATTGATCACGTCGGATGTTATCTCTCAGTCAGGAGTCTTATATAGACAAGATCCTAGAGAGATTCAGCATGACTAACTCCAAAAAGGGGTTTCTTCCTATGGCTCCAGGGGTGCATTTGAGCAATTCTCAGGCACCAGAGACACCGGAAGAGAAAGAGCGCATGACACGGATTCCTTTTGCCTCGGCTATAGGATCAATCATGTATGCCATGATATGCACACGTCCGGACGTGGCATATGAATTGAGTATGACAAGTCGATTCCAACAAAGATCCGGTGAATCACATTGGATGTCTGTCAAGAACATTCTTAAGTACCTACGGAGGACTAAAGATTGGGCATTGACTTATGGAGGCGATCAAAAGCTATGCGCAACCGATTCTGTGAGATGCTAGCTTCCAAACGGATCGAGATGACTCGAAATCTCGATGCCGGATTCGTTTTTACTCTTAATGGCGCTGCGATCACCGAAGAGTTCCAAACAAAGTGTTACAAAGAGATTCTACGATCGAGTCCGAGTACTATGCGCGTCGAAGGCCGCAAAGGAAGCGATATGGATGCGTCAGTTCTTATAAGGACTATCTATAGTGCCTAGTTCGAATGACCCGATCACCATCTATTGCGACAATAGAGGTGCCATCTTCCAAGCTAAGGAGCCTAAGTCTAGCAACAAGTCTAGACATGTACAACGGAAAGCTCATCTAATCCGAGATTACGTGGAGCAAAAGGAGGTAGTGATAGAAAAGATTGCTACGTATGATAATATAGCAGATCCTCTCACTAAACCATTACGACAAGATAAGAATGAAGGGCATGTTAATTCCATGGGAATTAAACGTGTTCCTGAGTTGTAGTACTCTTTTATGGATTAGATTCATTTTCTTGTGTACTCTATACGACATCATCGTTTTGATATTTATATATTTTGTTTTTCATGTGGAGTTGCACGATAATTTTTGAACACCACAAAGTGAACTGAACAAACATTATATTATGGTCCTTAATTGCCCACGTGAGCTGATAACTCTGGCAATTATTTTGTGACATTGGTTGATGGTGGGTTCAACGAGCCATAAGTCAAACGGTTGACTGACCAATCACAGAGGCGAGTTATACGGATATCTCTTAGGACACAATTGTGACAACAACGTGGAGTCCTAAATGTTTTATAACATTCGGTGCCAGGTCGTGGATAGGACCTCCATGGTGATCCTAAGAGTCGATTGTTTTGACTATCGACCGTCTCTTCGATTAAAGCGATTTTGGGTGACTTTGGTTTCTTTCTCACGGTCATCCGTAACGGGGGCCAAGTAGATTGTTCCCGGGTCATTTCATGCTTGTGCTTAGATTGGCGGGAGTCGAGTTGAAGGAAATATTCAGCCTTTATCAGTGCTCGATATTTCTCGGGGCCACTCGAGGAGTCAGAATCGAAATGCATGGCCATGCTCGAATACGAATCGTTTTATCGCTTAAGTTACTCTCTAGTCGGGGAAACCACTCTTGATACAGATCGATTGTAAAATACGACCTTTGCGGATACGGATCTGCAAATTGTTTTACATTAAGTGGGAGAAATTTTAAATGAATATGAGAATCGGTTATCGCACATACACTTGTACGGACAAGTGGGAGTTTGTTGGAGCCGGTGTCCTCCAGTTAGTGCGGATAACGTTATTGCACGTACACTTGTACGGACAAGTGGGAGTTTGTTGGGGCTGGTGTCCTCCACAGTTAGTGCAATGACATATAAATCTCTAAAAGGATCAAAGGGTATACTTTTGTATTATTATCAGTTGGTCCACGTTTATCAATAATGGTTGGCTTGCTAGATAAGTTTGACGTTATTGTCATACTGATGGCGGTGATCAACTGGTCCCTAAAAGTCACACCTATAGGATATGTTTGAGAGATGTGACGGTATGAAAATACAGTCATGTTGATGCCTAATATGACTAAGCGGTTAGTCGGAGTTATTGACTAATAATTAGTCAAACGCGATGTTGAGATAATTATTTAATACGGATTAAATAATAATGGCTAAGGTGAATTAAGCAGTTAATTCGTAATTGAATATAAACGATTATATTTATTTAATGTATATTGAATTAATTAATTATACAATATTGTCATTGTCGGACAAGTATTAATATATCGACTGAGTCATGTTACTAGTTGATATTTTAATATCCGATGACGGATGACGATTTATAATTAAAACCCGTCATATACATTTTAGCGATTCGAGTCGGACCACGAGTTAAATAAGGAGAAAGTGGAAAGCCCACTCCCTCCTCTTGGAAACTCACGACCGAACCAAGGAAGAACAAAAGGATAGTCTTTCTCTCCTTTTGACCTAATTCATTTCATTTGCAAAAAAATTAGGTTTTTGGAGCATTTCTCTCTGAAAACCTAGATCTCACATCAGAAAAACTCACAATAACTCTCTCAATATTGCAAGGCAATTAGAGAGTAATTTCTAGCACAAGGGGCATAGTCTCAGACGGTCTTGGGTGCAACGATTAGGAGGAAATCTATATTGATTTCTGTTCTTAGGCCGAATTCACAAAGGACCCGAGGTTGATTTCATTCTCTTATCGTTTTCTCTTGTTTTTCGTTTATCACAATTATTCACATGTTAAATTTGCGTTATAATCCTTAATTTTAAGGGAATTTTACGGATATTTCCCTACAACTCAATGCATATGCCACGTTTGGACCTGTGCATATCATGGCATACATGATCGATCCTATTGCAGATGCGTAAGGAACACGACTCATGCGCTCAATCCCTTCAGGCGTCGTGGGTGATTGAGACTTGCTCAATTGCATCCCAGTCGTCATTGGAAGGTTCCCCTTCTTGGAGTTGGTCATGCTGAACCTCTCAAGAATCTTATCCAAATGAGACTCCTGACTAAGTGATAACGTCCGTCGTGATCTATCTCGGTAGATACGGATTCCCAAAATGCGTTGTGTCTCACCCAGATCTTTCATCTGGAAATGGTTCTTCAACCATTCTTTAACCGAAGATAGGAGAGGAATGTCATTCCCAATCAAGAGTATGTCATCGACATATATTATCAAGAATACAATCTTGCTCCCACTCGACTTGATATATAAGCATGGTTCTTCGACCGATCGAGTAAAACCATACTCTTTTATCACCTGGTCGAAACGATGATTCCAACTCCGAGAAGCTTGCTTAAGCCCAAAAATGGAACGCTTAAGCTTGCATACTTTCTTAGGATGTTCAGGATCTATGAAACCTTCGGGTTGCACCATGTACAACTCTTCCTCCAAATAACCGTTTAAGAAGGCGGTTTTCACATCCATTTTCCAAATTTCATAATCATGAAATGCGGCAATCGCTAAGATTATCCGAATGGAACGTAGCATGACTACAGGTGCAAAAATCTCATCATAATGCAATCCGTGCACTTGAGTGAAACCTTTTGCCACAAGTCGTGCCTTATAGGTATCTGGTTGCGCGTCTACAGAACGCTATATTTTGTAAAGCCATTTGCACTGTAGAGGTTTTACCTTATTAGGTAAATCAACTAGATCCCACACGTCATTCTCATACATGGAGTCTATCTCAGATTGCATGGCTTCGAGCCATAGCTTTGAGTCGGAACAGGCCATATCACCTTTATAGGTAGTGGGTTCATTACTCTCTAGGAGTAAAACGTCATTCTCCTCGACCATACCAATGTATTTGTCCGGAAGATGAGAGACTCTACCCGACCTCCTAGGTTCCTCAGGAATATTAACCGTATCATTAGTTGGAGGAACAACTTCCTCCATCCGTTCCTCGATCGTTGGTTCTGGAATCTCCGACAGCTCGAAGGTTCTATTACTCGTCTTGTTCTCGAGAAATTCTTTCTCTAAGAACGTCGCACTAGCCGCAACAAAAACTCGATGTTCGGTAGGCGAATAGAAGTAATGACCAAATGTTCCTTTTGGATAACCTATAAAGTATATCTTGACTGATCGCGGGCCGAGCTTATCCTCGTGTCTCCACTTGACATAAGCCTCGCATCCCCAAACCCGAATAAAGGACAAGTTAGGGACCGTTCCCTTCCACATTTCATATGGAGTCTTGTCGACAGCTTTAGACGGACTTCGGTTAAGTATAAGAGCAGCTGACAAAAGAGCAAAACCTCATAATGAATCAGGAACTACCGTGTGACTCATCATGGATCGAACCATATCAAGTAAGGTTCGATTTCTCCGTTCGGACACACCATTTAATTGAGGTGTTCCAGGTGGAGTTAACTGTAGAGCGATTCCATAGTCTTTAAGGTGTTGATCAAACTCATTTGAAAGATATTCGCCACCTCGATCTGAACGGAGTGCTTTAACCTTTCTACCCCGTTGGTTCTGTACCCTATTTTGGTATTCCAAGAATTTCTCAAAGGACTCACTTTTATGCTTCATTAAGTAGACATATCCGTATGTAGTTAAATCGTCCGTGAAAGTGATAAAATATCTGTAGCCATCTCTAGCGGTAATTGACATAGGTCCACATAAGTCCGTATGTATGAGTCCCAATAGGTCACTAGCGTGCATTCCAACACCTTTGAAGGAAATTCGAGTCATCTTGCCAATGAGACATGATTCACACGTGCCATATGTAGAAAAATCGAATGTGGGAATAGTCCCATTATCGACGAGTTTCTTTACACGTTTCTCATTTATGTGTCCCATTCGACAATGCCATAGATAGGTTTGATCTTTGTCACCAACCTTTAATTTTTTATTATTCATGTGTAATACTTCCGTGGTTTGATCTAAGATGTAAATTCCATTCATGGAAACTGCTTTGCCATAAATAATTTCATTGAAAAAGAAAATACAGCTATTTTCCTTTATTGAAAATGCAAAACCGTCTTTAGCAAGTACGAAAACTGAAATAATGTTCTTAGACTAACTGGGTACATAGTAACAGTTATATAAAAATAACTCAAAACCACTAGGGAGTTGGATTACGTATGTTCCCTTCGAGACAACAGCAACTCGTGCTCCATTCCCGATCGCAGGTCCACATCACCTTTTTCGAGAGGTATGATGTTCTATAGGCCCTGCAAATGATTACACAGATGAGAACCACAACCAGTATCAAGTAACCAAGTTTCGAAACTTGCATGGTTAATCTCAATCATATGAATATAAGATGACATACCAACCGGAATGACGCGGCCTACTTTGATGTCCTCACGGTAGACGGGACAGTTCCTCCTCCAATGTCCAGTCTTGTGACAATGGTGGCACTCTATGTCACCGCCCTTGCTATTTGCCTTGCACTATGAGCCACTAGTCTCACCAGGTGCACTCTTACCGTTTCCTGGCTTCTTAAACTTTGGCTTACCTACAGCTAGGTCGCCATGAGCCTTGCCCTTACCTTTACCCTTGTTTGAAATCATGAGAACATCCTGCTTCATGCTCCCACTCAATTTCATATCCTTCTCGGTCTGTACGAGAAGGGAGTGTAGCTCATGAGGACTCTTTTTCAAGTCATTCATGTAGTAGTTCACCTTGAAAAGGGCAAAACCATCATGAAGAGAATGAAGCATTCGGTCAATGACAATGCTCTCACTGATTTTGCAATCAAGAGCCTCCAGCTTCTCGACATTCTCAATCATGTGAAGAATGTGTGGGCTAACTGGTTGGCCCTTCTAGAGTTTCGCATCAAAGAAGCGACAAGTATGCTCATATGTAACGATTCTCGGTGCCTGGGTTGACCGGTATTGGCTCAGTTAAGTACATGAGCTTACCGTCGGCAATGGCAGCATTCCGTAGTGCCGCCTCCCATTCCGCAAAGTTGGACCCATCATTCTTCAGTCGTGTGGACTGATTCATGTGGTCCATGAAAGCTTTCAGCCAGGACTCGCGTCTAAGTGTGGCACTAGGCATTGGGATTGCGTTATTTCCAGCCATTTCGTTGTAACAGTATTATGAAAATAAACGTGTTCTACACTACGAGAAGAAGAATAAAAATAATAAGCATGTGCATCGTTTATATTTTTAAGTCAAATGAACTATAGTCATAACGCGAAGACTCAAAACATTTATACAATTGACCTCCCTCAAGAATTATATAAATGATCCCAAGACTCAATTCTCTATAAATTGATAAGCTAACCTTTTAGCTAATTCTACTGTTAGAATTCTTGGTCGATAAATTTCTGTAAATTCTATCTTTAGTCCATCATAATCACGAGAAACTCTTCGGACCATGATGTTGAGGTAAACTAAGTCAACACAACTACTTACCCAACGTAGAAGGGGTCATATTATGCCTACCGACGAAGAAGGGATTCATAGTTGTTTGCCCTTATAAAGACTAGTTCTCAATTTCGGTTTTAGAGGAAGATCCCATCAACTTTATTTTAATTCATTTTAAGTGAACTAATTTCTAGCATGCGAGAATGAATAAACTAAGGTGATGGCTTAATAAGTGTGTGACATCTGTATGTCCATGAAAACTAACATACAACCTATATGAGTCAATTTTCATGCATTTTAGTAGTAGTTGGTTTGGTTTTAGGCGGAATATGATGCAAAAACTAACATGTGAATGAAAAGCAATAAGAATGAAAACGTAAAAACAGTAAAAGTCCTAATGTGGCCTATCCTATCAAAATGAACAATAAATACAAGTTTGGAATCCATCCTTGGACCCGAGAAGCTTGTCTTGATGTTCCATCTTGATCCATGTAGCGGGAGTGAGCTCCAATCTCCATCTTTAGTCTTCTTCGGAAAAATACAATAAATAAAATTTACATAATAAACCTATTTATTACATTCTAATTTCAAAACCCAAAAACTAAAGAAAAATAAAGGAGATTCGAGATCTCATAATTACATAAAAATCATGTTTCCTTCATTACGAAAACATAATTTGACTAAGGCCACACTATGTATTACAAATTACAACTGATTGCAAAAAAAAAATACGTAAATTAAATTCATTCAACCGATTCATTCAACAAAAATTAAAATGCGTCAACTAAAAATAAATTAAACATACATGACACAATTCCTTAATTATGTTAATTAATTTATCCAAACCACCTATTTTAAATCAAATTAAGTGACAATTTCTCAATTAATCACATTAATTTCATTCTTAATCCATATTAAACTTATAATATGAATTCAATCCGTCAAAATTTTAAACTGCTTTAAAATAATTCGGTATCTTTTAATTGTGAACCGTTTCACAATAACTAATTGGTCAAAATCAAAACAAAATTAAAAACCTTTTTTTTCTTTTGGGTCTCGGCAAAAAGAAAAAAACAGAATTTTTTTTTTTTAGCTCACGGCTGGAATAAAAACAGCCAAAAATATTTTTTTTTCAAATCGGCAATAAGGCAAAAACAAGAAAAACCTTTCCTTTTTTTTCTTTACGGCATAACAGAAAAAAACAAAAAAAAACAATTTTTTTTCTCACGGCAAACCCTAAAAAAAATAAGCCGTCATTTTTTTCTTTTGCGGCAAAAAGCCCTAAAACAAAAATCGATGAATAAAATGTTTACAGTTGCTATTTAGAACATGATTTAGCAAATGAAATAATGAACATGATTAATCTTATATGGTAAAACTATATAGCAAAAACAAGTTCTTGTATCATCGACATGACGATTCTATTTGTATTTTAACTTAATCTTCATTAAATCAAAATCTACCAATTCTTCATATGATAATTTTAACTTATTAAAACAATGATATGAAAGATGAAATTGGAAATAAATCATCAAGCAAAAAAAGAAAAAAAAAACGAGAAAAAAAACAGGCCGAAAAAAAAATATTCCTCTCGGCAAAAAAATTTTCAGCCGAAAACCCTAATTTTTTTTTTTCGAAATTCCTCATATGGTTTACATACAATTTTATGAAAATCATCAAAATTAAAATTCGTGGTCTTTGCTCTGATACCACTTGTGGGAAATTATCTGTATACTTCCCTTATTATTAAAGGATTATAACGAATTTAATGAAGACGATCACTAGTCATAAAAAAAAGTACATAAACAAAAGTAAAGGATTCAGAAATAACCTTCGGTCCTAGCAAAAATGGCCTAAGAACAATATCAAAATTGATATTCGCCTATTAGTTGCACCCAAGACGATTTGAGATATGCCCTTTTGATTATGCTAGAATCGATCCAAATTTTCTGTAAAATTTAGGTTGTTTTTGTGTTTTTTTTTTATAAGAGGGAGAGATTTGGTTAAAAGAGAATTAAGGTTAGAAAATGATCTCCCTTTCTCCTCTTATGGAAACCGAAAATGGGAGTTGAATAAGGGAGATATTCTCTACCCTAATTCGGCCCATGTAACCGAAATAAGGAGTATAATCTCCTTATTTTTGGTTATTCCAAAAATATATAAAATGTGTTAAATTGTCATCTAGTGAGGATCGAACCCATGACCTCTTGGTTTGTGTACCCTCACTATTACAACTATGACACATTCATCTTGTTGATATTAAATATAACCGATTACATTTAATTACGAATTAACAGATTAATTCGTCCAAGCTAACATTACATACATTTAATTGAATATAACTTATTATATTCAATTTACGAATTGACAGTTAATTCGTCTCAACTAATATTATTTAATCTTCATTAACTAATTGTCTCATCAACACACTGACTAACTGTTTAGTCATATTAGGCATCAATGTGATCATATTTCTATAATCACATCTCTCAAACACATCTAATAGGTGTGACCTTTAGGGACCAGTTGATCACCGCCATCTGTATGATAATAACGTCAAACTTTCTAGCAAGCCAACCGTTATTAGGTAAACGTTAATCGACTGATTAAATATACGAAGTATACCCTTGTGAAGCTGTAAGAGATTTACAAATGTTATCACACTAATTTGTGGAGGACACAAGCTCCAACAACCTCGTCAATTTTGTTTGTCTAACCGTAGGGACGAAATGCAGTTTATGTAGACCCTTGATAGCCTCAACCCGTGGTCTTGGCTAGAACGCCCTTGCGCAGGTCATCTTCATTACGGGTCCAGAGGATCTGTAGATCCTAGAAAGTTTTGATGTTCTGATATCTCGGGAGGTTGGCATGGACTGGGCGGAGATTGTTGACAAATTTCTTCACCAAGGTTGATTCACTCGGTTTCCTGACCAATTGGGTGCTCACCCTCCTCCAAAGGGTTAGTAATTTGGTGAATCCCACTTTGTCATTCCGAGTCAGGACCTCAAGAGTGCGGGTGTTGGCTTGGATTTCGACATTGTCGGCATATTATTTAGCGAATTCAATGGCAACTTCGTCCCAAGTGGTAATGCTCTTTGGGTCGAGCGAATAGTACCATTGGCAGGGAATCGGTTCCAAGGACGATGGAAAGATCCGGGTGAAGAGTTCCTGTTTGACCCCTTTGATGGACATGTAATCTTTGAAGGCCCGGATGTGATTGAGTGGGTCCTCCACTCTTTTGAACTTAGGTACATCAATTAAGGTGAAGTTGTCAAGCATTTGATCCTCGACGGGCTCGAACCTTCGAATGTTTTCGAGGTGAATGTTGTTTCCACAGGCCAAGAGCTGCTCTTCCAAGAGCTTAAGCCTTTTCTCAGTTTCGGTTAAAGGCATAGTGTTATGTTCTGCGGTTTCCTTGTTTTACCGGGTGTCGATACGGGTCTCGACACGGTTCAGAGTGACCTTAAGGGCTTTGACCAAGCTGGCTAGCTGACCAATTGTGAGATCTCTATTGTCGTCGTTGTTGTTGTTGGAGGAAGCTGAAGATGGGGCCATGGTTCTGAGGCAGGAAATGGCTCATGTTACACCCCAATCCGACACGGTTTAACGACTAAACGCAGATAACACAAAAGACGGAAAGACATTTTGGACTCAACGAGACGAGGGCAACCGTGTGTGGCGCCTCGGTGCTAACTCGATTGATGGTTTGACGGTGTTGACCAAACTTTGAGTCGCACTCAACGTAATGGCGTGACGCCGTTGAACGAGTCTTGGGGTGAGACGACTCATAAGTAAAGACCCATAAGTACGTTTGCTATGACTTTGTTGACACGAGGCGGAATTGGAGTGGTGGACTGAAATTTTCGAAAATATAAATTTTCAAAAAGATTCATTTGTTGCTTAATGGACGGCCTTCGAAGTTAAAAAGGGTTGTCTTAGGTTTGTTTTTAAAAGACAGTTTGACTTAAAGTTGCAGCGGCTTTGAAAACGACTTGTTGTTTCCGAAGACGAATTTTTGAGATTCAAAATCTTGCATTTTGAAAATCGAGATTTGCAAGGTTTGAAATTGTTGTGGTCTCGAGGACGGCGTGTTGTCCTCGGGATTTCAAAATCCTCAAAAAAGGTGTGTCATTTTCGGGTTTTGAAAGGGCCGTTATGTCGGCGCAACAAGTCCATTATGTTGGCGCGAAAACGGTTTAAAATCCGTGTTTTGAAAAGGCCATTACGATGACATAAAAAGGTGCTTTGTTGAAACGGTTTATGAAAAACCGGTTTGAAAATCGTCATTACGACGGTATAAAAAGGTTTCTTATCGGTTTGTAAAAACCGTTTTGAAAATTGTCATTACGACGGCATGAAAAAGGTTGCTTTTGTTGAAACGGTTGTAAAAACCGTTTGAAAATCGTCATTACAACGGCATAAAAAGGTTGCTTTTGTAATGGTTGTAGAAACCGGTTTGAAAATCATCATTACGACGGCATAAAAAGGTGCTTTGTTGAAACGGTTGTAAAAACCGGTTTGAAAATCGTCATTACGATGGCATAAAAAGGTGTGCAACGGTCGGCAAAAGACCGAGGTTTTAAATGGCCATTATAACGGCACGAAAAGGTATTTTAAAATTTTGGAAATGACACAGAAAGAATTATGATCACATAGCACATAAGCACTCACAGTTCATTATATTATGCATAATGTTGACACGGGTTTTGGCTTAATAAGGGTGGTTACACAATAAGCGATCAATCCCCGATTTTCGAGAGGGATACCAATCCAAACAAAATGTGTAAGGAGGGTGCCCTAGCCTCGTGCACGAAGAAAATGAATGCTCTTTGACGAAACATAAATGTGTAACGCCAATGGTATGATTGACTCAATCAGGATTCGATGCGCGGGGATGAGAAAACTCCCGCTGACGGGATGAGCCAATTGGTCGGTAAAGGTTAGGTTATGGGCCAAGACAAGGGACCCGACTTATGACCGTAATATCAATTAATCCATTTCAACCAAGACCTTTTTCGAGTCTCGCCATCTAAGGATCGCAAATACACAATTGCCTAGTTATCCCTAGCGGAGTAGCCAATCTGTGGACGTGGGCCCACCTACGCGCCGGTCTACGGACGTGCAGCGGTCTGAAAGCCATGCTCGGCGGCGTAATAGATCCTTTTGACCGGATCGTTTTATAACGATCGATTTTGTCTCGGCAAGGGTTTTGAAACGATGCTAGATATGTTCGGAGTCGGCACCAAGAAATTATGAGATACATGGAACCGTTCGAGTCCACTTTATACCTAGGTCAATCAAGGCAAAAAGCGGTGCTTGACATAGGTACTAAAGGTAAGGAATCGTTCCTCTTTAGCATCCTATTGCTAGAATGACTCTCGTTCGCCGTGGATAAGGTCGTCCACTATCCAAAGTTTCTAAGTAAGAGTTGAAGGTACTTATTTGGAAGCCCTTTAATCGGACACCCAATCCCGCCCACGGTAGCGGCCTCTACTGATTGATCTTGGTTGATTAAATGCAAAATTTAATAAAACGGATTAATGCATGAATGCGCATCCACAAGTTTAAATCTAACATGTGAAATTTTGCTATGTCGGTTGTTTATCCAATTATCAAGTAATTGATGTCAAGTTGGATTTAATGTTGATTTGCATGCAAGACGGAAATAAACATCCATTTACCGAGTTAGGTTTATGGTGCATAACGTGATCCATTTGTCTTAGAAAAGTGTTTTGTAAATATAAAGCGTAAAATGCGGACTCATTAATCTGATCCGTCCTGTATTCGGGTTAACCAAAGTCGGGATCATCCTAGATGAGTGCTGGAAAGGAAACAGGAGCGTCTCCAAGCAGCCTATTGAGGCGCTAGTCATAGGGCGATGCAAGGGATCCTGCCCAGGTTTGAAAACTGGAAATCAGGAGTCCTGTTTAGGCGCAAGTCACGCGACGACCTAAAGGGTGTCTTCTGGTTGTTTAAAATGTTTATGAAATTGTTTGTAAAATTGTTTGTAAAAAAAAGGGTGTCAAAACCCGCTTTGTTGAAACGGTCGTTGAGACCGCTTTTGTGCTAATATGAAAAACGGGACTTGAATAGTTATCATTATGTTAACAATATTCGATGTCGGGTTCGGTTATGCAAGCTTGACATAAATAGTTTTGTAAGAAAAGATTTAAAAATGTTTGATATGAACTAAATATGTTAAGTTCATTGCTTTGTAATTAGTCAAAGTTTATCATCGTACTCGGATTAAACCGACATGGTACGTGGAACCAAGGATGATTATGCATATATGACTAATATGGTTGTTTTGAAAATGTAAATAAATGAATAAAAGGCTTTAAAATACCCTTTAAAATATAATTAACCAAATATTATCACCGAAACACGAATTAAACGGTCTTGGTATAAGGAACCAAGGGTGAATATAATTTATGGTTAAAAGTATTTATCATAAAAATGATTTGAAACGGTAAAAGGGATTATAAATAATAAATGGAAATGGAAAGAATGAACTCAAACACATTTGAGTTCTGACCTGGGCAGCCACATTAGGCGCGAGCCACCTAGTTGTGACTAGGGGCTTCTACTTTAGGTCAAAACTCACTTTTGGCTCATTTAATCCGTATTTTGGACCATGTTATGCACGATTTAGCATGTTAAGGTCATAAAAACAAATAAAAGAACATGAAACAAAAGGATTAATTACACCCTCATACTTACATGCTAGGTTGCTTGACGAGAAATCGACAAAAGTGTAAAAACTTATTGAGTCGCAAAACTCGATTTAAAACCGTTTTTATAAAGAAAGGAGTGTTGCTACGTCTAGTGATGGTGGAGTTGGTCGGAGTGGTCGGTCAAGTGATTTAATACACGATGACGGTACCAAACAATGTGTAAGGCTCGTATTTTCGATCGGTAGGTCGAAAATATGTGTCGTTTGTTGACTCGGGAAGTCGAGGTCTAGAATTTTAAGGGAAAAAATAGGGGGCGGACGCTCGCGTACCTTCAAATGGTGGCATTTGAGGGGTATTTATAGAATATTGTGTGGTTGTGTGCATTTTGAGCGACGTGGCCGTATAGGCTACTCGAAGAGGCGTGAGCATGTCCGCGTTCCTCGAGTTGTCTTGTCACTATCACGCATTTGGAATCATGGTTTGTTCTATCTTAGGTTTTGGATGTCATGATTGTTGTACTTGACCATCAAGTATACCGTGTATACTTATCTTGGAAGGCTTGTGATGTTTGTTTTTTATGTTTTACTTAGTTTGACTAGTTGTTGTAGTCGGGATTTGAATTTCGAGTCGGTTTTTGGTCTGGTATCGGTTTCGACTCTAGTTAGTGTCACTGAGACCCCGTCGTCGTGTATAAAGCACTCCAGATACTTTTGGAATGTTTTAAAAATGTTTTGTTTTCGAAATCGTTTTGAGTTTTCTGATGCATAGTTAGACAAACTGTCGATCAAATGTAGCGATTCCAAAGCATGTTGTAGTCGGTTAATCATCGGGTGTTTGTTGGGGATTCAACAGATACTAGGTATCTACAAAACTCCAAATCGTGGAAAAATTACCGTCTTCAAGAACTTACAAACCGACTTGGCATCACATGTTTTCGTGAGAATAGCCTCCACCCACTTACTCACACAATCTACCGCTACCAAAATATACTCATATCCAAAAGAGGATGGGTGTGGGTCTTGATAGTCAATTCCCCAAACATCAAAGATTTCTACTTCAAGAACACAATTCATAGGCATTTCTTTCCTTTTAGAAATCATTCCCATTCTTTGGCATGTATCACACCCTTTCCCATAAAAAGCAACATCATGGAACAAAAAGGGCAAAAATAAACCGCATTGCAACACTTTAGCGGCGGTTTTCTTAGCACTAGCATGCCCTCCATAAGGCATATCATGGCAATGGGACATTATAGAATTCGTTTCTTCATTGGGAACACACCTGCTTATGATTCCATCCCCACACGACTTATAAAGACAAGGTTCCTCCCAAAAGTATTTTTTGATGTCATGGAAGAACCATTAGTTCTTGTGAGAGTCATAGTCATAGGGGATGATTCCCGACACCAAATAGTTCACATTATCCGTATACCAAGGTCTTTCCACAACTGCAAGAGAAAACAACTGGTCATCGGTGAAGGAATTATCTATTGGAGACGCATCACCCAAATTCTCATCCTCTAACCTTGATAAATGGTCCGCTACTAAATTCTATGAACCCTTTTTATCCTTGAGTTCAAGGTCGAATTCTTACAAAAAAACAATCCACCTAATTAACCTTGGTCTTGTATCCTTCTTCAATAAACGAAACTTGTTCATTGCAAAGACAACCGCTAGAAGCTATTTCTCGGTTGTAGTATAGTTAGCTTGTGCTTCATCCAATGTCTTGCTAGCATAATATATGGTATAGAGTTTGCCATGCTTTCTTTGTCCAAGCACCGTCCTTACCGTTACATAACTAGCATCACACATCAACTCAAAAGGCTCCCCCAAAATTGGAGGTTGCTTAATTGGAGCGGTGATAAGAGCTTCTTTTAACCTATTAATAGCATTTAAACATTGATTTGTTAATGTAAATGGCACATCCTTACCAAGGAAAATGGATAGAGGTTGGGTAATTAAGGAGAATTTCTTGATGAATCGCCGGTAAAAACCGGCATGCCCTAAAAAGGTTCTAATTCCCTTGACACTTGTGGGAGGTGGAAAGGTTTTTATGACCTTAATTTTGTCTTGATCAACTTTCAAGCCTTTACTTGACACTATATGACCCAAAACAACCTCGGATGTCACCATGATGTTCCGCTTCTCCCAATTTAAGACTAAGCTGGTTTCTTGACACCTCTTTAAGATGTTATTCAATAGCTAAACATCCCTCAAATGAGGTGCCTACGATGGAAAAATCATCCATGAACACCCCCATTACGTCCTCAACATATTCAGAGAAAATAGCTAGCATACATCTTTGGAATGTCGTCGGTGCATTGCATAGCCCAAAGGGCATGCGCCTATAGTCAAAGGTGCCAAAATGACATGTGAATTTAGTTTTTCTTGGTCATTAGTGTGAATTGGGATTTGGAAAAATCCCAAAAACCCGCACAAGTAGAAAAAGTGAGAATGTTGACAAGACACTCCAACATTTGATCAAGTAAAGGGAGGGGGAAGTAGTCTTTCCTAGTCACCTTATTAAGGGAGGGGGAAGTAGTCTTTCCTAGTCCCTTCTATTTCTTTCATATACAACAATCATCGCTTTCGCCTTTCACCACTACTACGCCTTAAGAAGAATCACTAACGCACCCTAATAATCCACCGTCGCTGAGTCTTCTCCTTAGTCGCTCCCTGCCACCGCCTCCGTCATCTTTTCCGACATAGCACGGTTTGGTTTTCCCCTTGCACGCTGTGATTTCCCTATACTTGTGTCATCCCCTTGTTGTCCTTGGTCGCTCGTACTTTTGGTTGTGCACTCCTTCATCGTCGCCAATCGTTCTTGCTGCCGATTCTACTAGTAAGACCATATTTCTTAACTCTTTAATCCGATAATTACTTAGTGGTCTGAATATTGTTATGGTATACAATTAATCGAATTGACCTAAAAAGGAAAATGTATAGAATTGAATGGAAATAAGGGGATAGGGTTTATATGATAAAAATCAAAATTGGACTAATGTTTTGTAATTGATCAATAATTCTTTCTTATGTTGAATATGATTGTGTTTGTGCCACACTCCTGCCCCATGATAATTAGTTAGAGAGATCAACAATGTAAAAAACTTATACTTCGTATTTCTACTAAATTAGTAATGTGTTAACAGGCTAGTATAGGACGAAGGACTCGTACTTGGGGTTGATTGACTTGATTCATGATTTTCCAATATCTTCTAATATACATTCACAATATTATACCGAGTTATTTTCTACTTTCACCATGAATCTTACATAGTTAGAGCTAGTAGACAGATCATTTGAATTAATATGAGTAAACTCAGTCAGTGCCCTCTCTTCTAGTCTGTTTGCATTCATGTAGGTCTATTTGGGGTTGGTCACTGTCGCCGTTATAATTCGCGTGTATTACTAGCAAGATATTTGCGGACACGTGTCAATTCAGACATGATAACTTAAGTATAATAGATGAATTCAGATTTCAGGTTATATTCTTGTATATTCTCTTGAGCGGGTCGGTTTGACAGCTCTACGAAATATACAATTTCCTTTCTTGTGACGGTACATGGTGGTAGCAGTATGTTAGAAAACGTACTTACCTTCAATGTAAGGGTAAGTGAAGCCACATAGGACTTCCTTTCAAGTTAAACCACCCAAATTGTTGTGGAACCCTTAGAGTTAGACAACTATAATTCATCACTTGCTGCTCCAACAACACTAGAGACACTCAAAAATCGATAATTTATTGCTTTAAGACTATACTACAATCGACATTCTATTTCTTAAAATTTTGGTGGTTACCTAAGTTGTTAAAATTTTGGTGATGAGTTAAGTTGAATTAAATCATTTTGAGACTAAATTGATGCATAATCCTAAACAATGAAATGCTCAGTGATTTAATTTCTGTAGTGTACATTAAAGAGCTTCTTGTTATTTTACTCCTTCAATATATCACTATAGCCTGATTTAAGAGGAGATGTTTTCGAGTTTGTTGGTGTTTAGTTGTTTACACCTGATTTCTAAACCTCTAAAGTTACAAATTTAATTATCATTTTGTGCATTGTTATTTCACTGAAAAATCCCCAACAAAACAGCCCCAAATTCGTTGTGCTAATTCTAATCGTGAAGCTCCTATAATCTGAACGGTGGGTGCGAGAGTTGAAGCTATCGGGCAGTTTATGAAGAATATATATAATTTAACAATATAAAGCAAAGGTTGATTTTGAAGTAGTTTCCGAACATCAAAAACCATATTTTCCCCCTGGGAATTTGTATAAGAACTGCTAATTTATTCATAACCATGTATTTGATCTTATTTGTGTATATACGGATACTCTATACAGTCATCTGAGCTAATAAAGCTAATAGTATTGTGACAGTAGTTATCACTGTGTCAAAAGAAGGTGTGAATTTCTTTACAAGAGGTGACATATTGGATCTGGAAACACTGCCTTCAGACAAAGCACTTCCACTGAATAGGTTCTTACCTTCTACTCTATATTATTGAATTTTAATTGGAATAGAGCTACTTGGACTCCTGAAAAATCTATAAAGAATATAAAAAAGCTAGACATAGTAGTAAGTTGACGTGGCATCATTACAATAGTCTTAACATGCTGCCTTTTCTAACTCTATGTCTCAAGCATAGCCAATAGGAAAGTAGATAAAATCATAAATACAACCAAACTACTATATAAAAAGTAATAAACCGTAGATTCTTCAATTGCACCGATACGTCACCAATTCAACTTCTCATCTTCATATTAAGACTATGCATTAAGAGCTCAGTTTCCATTAAATTACATTTGCTAAGTGTTTAGTATTCTCCGTCTATTGGATTTTCCCCTCCCTATATATACGTACATATATATATATATATATATGTATCCTTGACTTTTCAAAAATAACAGGGAGTATTATAGACACTAGACAACACACAAGTGCTTCATAATTCCTCACCACCTTATTCACAATTTTGGTGCTTATACAAACGGATTCTATATTGGCATATTGCTATTCTTCTTTTATTGCTATTAATGGTTTTTTTTCGGTAATCAACACGACTTTTTACTTCTCCTTATCAACCTTGGTTTTTTTTAGTGACCGCTCTTCTTTTGTTAGGTGTATTTTACTTGAACTTCAGAGTTACTTAATGGTCGCTTAAGTGGTGTTATTAGGAATTCATACTCTAATGAATATGATTTTTAGTTTGTTATTCTCTCTGTCTCAATAATTTGTTGACCATTTTTATTGTCGAATTTTAATCATGGCCAGGTATGAGGTATTGATGGTGTAAAAGTTCATGTTGGAAGTAATCCATACGGAGTCTTACTTTATTGAACTTAGTGAGCCATGTTGTTATCTTTGATATCTTTAACCGGTTGTATAGATTACAACATGGCAATAAGACATTAATGAAGTGAATAATATAACATAAAACACAACTGTTTTGTACATAAGCTACTTGGGTAGAGACCGCTGATCTTGGACTATGACAGTCTCATATCAGTTTTTTTCATGTATAATGTTTGTTGGAGATGTGGGAATCGTCATTGCTGTATTGACTGATGTTGTGATATTCACCTTTTTACGCATGGAAACAGGTCGTTGTTGACTTTTTCACTCACTGTACTAACTAGCTTTCAAGCTATACTTATTTGGAAATTAATTAAGGTATATCTTCTTTATTGTCAATACCTACTATTATTATATGGAGTAGTATATTTCAATAATTGTCTTTGTCACGGCCTTTTGGTAGTGTATTATGCAGAAATTATGTTTGTCGATATATGTTGGAGATTATCAAAGGAAGATATATTAATATTGTCCCAAATGTATGGGTTTTTCTTTACTTCAATCATTTGCATCTCTTTGTTTTAATTTTCTCATTTCCCTCGTAGGTAATTATTTTACTTCACACATCATATATAGTATATTAACTACATTTTTAGGTGCCGTGTGTATATAGTTCATGCTTAACTCCCCAAAGACATACGGTTGAGCAAATTGATGAGGTGCGGAATATTTGGGATACATTCACACTCAATTTAAGCCAACGAGCAATGTTGAATGAAGATGGTGATTATAGCTTTTTGAATTTCAATTTATTTGCACTTGGATGCGACTAAGTGATATTTGCACTTGCATTATGTTTTGCACGAGGTAGCATATTTTCAATATTGTAGGCTCTTAAAAACATGATAGGACTGTATATTTTTTCAAGGATTTGTCCTTTTGGATTCAAATTAAATGAGAAGGTTATTTGTTGCATAAACCTTGGTGGAGTTTGTGAATTGTAAAGGGTTTTATTCTTATATATGAGCTATACGATTTAATCGTGTAGAGGTTACGATAAAAACATAATTTTTTTTTTTAAATTGTGAGGTTCAAAGAGAACGGTTGTACATTATAACTGTTCTCTTTGAAAAGGTGAGCAAAGGCGCCAAAAAATTTGACATCCCCGTCAAAGAGAACTACCTTATCAAAGAGACCGGTTGCTATATGCAACCATTCTCTCTAATATATCAAAGAGCACAGTTATTTGGCGCAACCATTCTGGTTGTTATTACAAAGAGACCGGGTTGAATTTATTTCAACCGCGCTCTTAAGTAAAAGAGAACGCTTGGCCACAGGACGGTCCAAAATGGCTTTAAGAATCGTGTTTGACCGTTCTCTTTGATCAATATTGTTGTAGTGGTGATTCAGGTTGGGATCAATTCATTTTTGTCATTGGTCACCACCGTGACTCCTCCCTTCTTTGGGACTACTTGTATCGGGCTTATCCATGAACTATTCAAAATGGGGTATATGATACCAGCATCATAAAGTTTAAGCACCTCCTTCCTAACGACTTCCTTCATAGTTGGGTTTAATCTACGTTGTGGCTCAATAGATGATGCACTATTATCTTCCAAATGAATACAACGGGTACAAAATGAAGGACTAGTTCCCTTAATATCTTCAATCGAGCACCAATGACTTCCCTATATTTTTTCACAACCTCAAGCAATTTTACAAGCTCAGAGTCATTAAGTGCACTATTATTGACGATAATAGGGTATGTATCATTAGGTCCAAGAAAGGCATGTTTCAAGGTAGAAGGGAGAAGTTTCAACTCCACTTGAGGAGGTATAGTACTCTCCTCCTTTTTACCCTCTAGCTTCAAGCTCTCCGATTCCATCTTTGGATCCTCTATGATAGCAGATTCCAAAGCCATAGCATACTCCTTGTGTTCCTTACAATCGTTCACTCTACTCTCAAGAAAACCTTTTAGAGAAGCATCCTCTTCTTCTTGGTTTCTTTCTGTTGGGATTCATTAATCTCATTTGTTTACATATTTAATATGTGAATAATTAATTTAGTCATAAAATTAATTCAAGATCTTAAGCATGCAAAACAATTACAAGAGTAAAGAAAAATGGTTCCTTACATTTGATGTTTCGGCAATATGGGCACTAGTAAGGTCACCTACCTTGCCTAGTTCTTGAGCTTTCCTTATGGATGAACAAGATTTAATAGTAGAATCTCTCCCCAAGGATATGTACCAAGGAAACACTCTTTAATACAAATATTAATTTGGTTACTAGAAATCAATATTTGTCTCCTTATAATTACTAATATTATGTATATACTACTTCTAGTATGGATAGAATAATATTAGAGACTTTGTGAATTTATGAATTTTTGTTCAACAACAAAACTAGTGAGATGAGTTGTCATCAAGTGAATGATTTTCTTATAAGAATAAATTGTAAATTTTAAGAAGAGAAAACTTTCTCTTTTCCTCTAGGGTGGTCGGGTAGCTAGGAGGGGGAAGAGTGCCCAATAACTTTTGTTGTTGCTCTTCACAAGAGCAATAGGTATGCAACCATATGATTAGTAGGTAATCATGGTGCCTCCCACTAATTAAAACAATAAAACATAATTAAGCTCCATAAACCCATTTACACGGCTCACAAGGATAAAATGGCTCCATTTTAACTTTGTCAATTTGTTAACTTGTATTGTGTGACAAATTGTACATGTTACTATACATGTCATTTAAATAATGCATTTTTAACAAATAAAAAATCACTATATAAATGAAATAAATCAGATACAAAGTTAACTAGTAATTTACAATTACCATTACTTAAAATGGGTCATATAATTATAAATCACAACTACTTGTATTTATAATAAACAATTCAATTATATCATAAACAATAACTAACCTAAGTAATACAACAATTTAATTACTTAGTACGAATCTTATTTAATCGAATTACAATAAGATACGTAATATTTCTCACAAAATCATTTGTTCAATTATTAAGGAATTAATTAACTTGTATCGTCATACAATTAATTAATTATTCAATAAAGAATGTTTCCCTAGAGGTATGACCTTAAGGGATCAACTGATCACCACCATCATACGACAGTAATGTCAAACTCTAGCCAGCTAGAGATTCTAGAAGTTTGTAATCAGATAGATAGACTGAGAGATAGCTTGTTTTTTGTAAGTTGAGCAGTGGAGTGTTCTCTAAAAATCATGGTAGAAACGATTGTCCTTATATGCCTACTGGATTAGTCTTATGACTGACATTTTGTATATCTTTTCATATATATATATATATATATATATATATATATATATATATATATATATATATATATATACCTTTACATTTTACCAAAAAAAAAAAAAAACTCTAGTCAGCTAATCATTACCGATTAATGTGGATCAGTTGACAATAAAATGTTACAATCCCTTGTGTATTCTTAATATGAGATTTAAACATGTGATTGCATTATTGTCGAGGACACATATTCCAATAATCTCCCACTTGTCCGCGACAAGTGTGCGTCACCAATTCTCTTGTCCTCTTACTATCTCCCACTAAATGCAAGGTGACTTGCAGATCGTACTTGCATTTGATCATATCTTGAGTGGTTTACTCGATCTGGTGAATAACTGTCTGACTAGAATTATCTACCATATATACCTTCCGAGCGTGGCCACGCATTTCCAGTTCATTGCTCCTCGAGTGGCCTTGAGATATAAGATAACCCTGACGGGGATGGACAATTCCTATTGCACTCTTCCCTTCGATTAGCCACAGCTCATCATGACCCAAAACATGTCCATAACACCTCAGTTACGAAGGTCGCCGAACATAAATCAAATTCACTCTAAAACTGTGCCATCTTGGGTGAACAGTCATTAGTCAAAGAATCGACTCATAAGAATGCCATAGTAGCTCTCGCCACGACCAGGCTGTAAAAATTGCCAGAACTCTATTAGCGGTCATTAGCTCGACAGAGTGTCCCTCACAATCTGCCTATGTGATCGACTAGTCATCTCTCATGACTCTATGGCACTTGAACTTGCCATCAATCGCATCACACTCTAGTTGGTTCGAGATGTCACCTCATATAAGTAACTAGGGACGAATACTATGTTAATCCAGTTCACTTTAATGGGGTTCAATATTGTCCCAACAATCCCATTTGGATGTAACAAAGTACAAAATGAGTTAATAATAACTCAAACAATAAATGTGATTATGATACACGAGCAGTCAATACCATATTGCTACTCCATGTCTTATAATCATGAGTGCACTTATGCACTTGTTTAACCGATAAAAGTTTAGCTTGTGAACATACGATGTGTCCAAGTGTTCAAACTTTCTGTATTGCGATTTCCTTCAACTTCATGTTATCCCGTATAGCATGAATTTTACTAAGTACATGTCTAGACTTCATACTAGACATAGATTCTTTAGCTTAAAAGAAGCTCTTACTGTTATCTCATAACTTATGATGTGGGTTTCGTTGGAAAATACTACTTATAGTTTTAACGTACACCACTTAATCACAACGTACTTAGGTTCATTTTGTAGAATCTTGCAATGGTTGACAATAAAATACACTTTTATAGTCACTAAATCCTTATGTCAATAATTTGCCTAGGATTTTCATAAATCCATATGAGTTTGGAAACTTGAGTTTGTGTAACTTCTTAACACACAACTTGTTTCTCTTCCAAACTATAGAACAGATCATTAGTTCTCCTAGAGAATTCATGACGGTTCCTTATGGCTTACCAATGACTCTCATATGGGTAGACTTGTTATCGAATTATTATGCTCTAAGAATTTAATTCATCTAGGACATGTGCATAATGGTATACATGATTATACTTAATGGCGGAAACATTAATAATCAGATTCATGTAGACAACAGTTCTTATGTTCATGTGAATAATCATAGCTCTATGATAATTTAAATTTCATCAATATGAACAACCTACTTAACTGGTTGATTTCAGAAGGATCATTATCATCGTAAGATACCCATCTAAGTGACAATCCAACATCCCATGTTATAATAGATATGCATAATGTCTAATTGCATCCAGAATTAAAAACCTATTTACACGTTATTTTCAATGAGTAAGAAGTCATACAATTCATGAAGGATGATTGCTCCCGCTAAACTTCATGTCTAAACATGACAGTCACTTGCTCCCACTCAAGTCCATGTATCCACATGTTTCTCCATGGAAACATTACACGATTGGAATGTTCATTGCTTCTCTAAGTATTAATTAAAACCATATATGTCATTCACATATCACTTGCAAAATACTCATTTGTAAAGTGATCTTAATACTTTACTTATTTCATAATGAGGTATAGCAATGATTTGAATCCTTAGCTTAGTTAACAACTAACTTAGTTTTGTAGACATCGACATGCCACTCTAGGTAACTCTTAATCATAAACTTCTATTTACTTTGGAGTGGTCTCAACAATCCTAAATAAATCCATTTACTTGCATAGATACCATTTTAGTTTCATAAGGCTCTTAAGTAAAATGTCGAATTTTAAAATCTTTAGGTCTAATTACTTCATAGATCATAATCTAAATTTCAAAAGAACGCTTTCTTTTGGTGTCCTCACGTAGTTTCCTCAAGAACGTCTTCTTTTTGGTGTTCTTACGTAGTACTCTCAAGAACATCTTCTTTTTGTCTCTTCACATAGTTTACGTAGTTCCCTTAAGAACATCTTCTTTTGGTGTCCTCACGTAGTATCCTCAAGAACATCTTCTTTTGGTCTCCTCATATTGTTTCCACCTTCTCAAGGCTTGTGGCTAAATTTACTCCCACTCTATCTTTAGAAAAATACCCTTTTTCTCGAAAGATAGCATTTGAGCCACAATTAATGATTATTAAGGAGAAAATATAGCATATCTATTTAATAGTGATTTAATCGAGACATATTAAAAGGATAATATAGACTAGATGATTTAAGTTAGATAGGTGTATCAAATGAGGTTGGTAATGTTCCCTTATATGAGTTCAACAACTCAATCTTAACTTCATATTTGATCTTACATAAGTAAGTTGTGACATTTTGGTCACTTTGACATAAGGAGAATTGAATTCATAGCTTATGGACATATAATAACACGATCATTATAATTGTCTATATAAGCAATTTAAGTCGATAATCTTATGTTTCTAGATGCAAGTAATGTATGATGATAAATTTTAAAACAACTAATACGATAAAGTAAGTGACTTGGGTTGCAAACCAAGTCACCAAAATCCAAAATACAACCATTGTTTTAAGGAAATAACAAATTTCCAAGTCGAACGAGGAAATTGAAATTAGTTCTAAAATTCCAAAATATAACACAAAATAAAGACAAAATAAAGCCAAGCTTCCATCGATCTAGCACCATGGGCGGCTACATCTAGCTTCCCTCAAGATCTTCGAGGCTTGCTTTTCTTTGCACTTGTCCTTGCTAGGATGCCCTAATTACAATAAAAAGGGAATTATCACAACTTGTATCAAAATAGCAAAGTTGAGATCGAAACATAAAAAGATAGGGATAGTTATTTACCTACTGGAATAACTTTTCCAGCTTTGATGTCGCCTAGGTACTTAGGACAATTCCTCTTCCAATGCCCAATGCCATTACAATAGTGGCATTTGTCCCCAGACGGGGCACACTTCTTGGGCTTAGAGGAGCTAGCTTCAAAAGCCTTTCCCTTGTTCTTAAAGGGGGTTTGCTTCTTACCCTTGTTGCCACCTTTCTTGAAATTTCCCTTGCTGTTTTGATTAATGTTGAGCACATCCTTGGTGGTGCTAGCATTTAGCCCCATATCCCTCTTGGCTTTCACAAGCATTTTATGCAATTCATCGTGGGAAACTTTCAAGTTTTGCATATTAAAATTCACCCGCAATTGAACGTATGCTTTAACCTTGTTTAAGGAATGAAAAATTTGATCAATGATGAGTTCTTTGGGAATCTCTACCTTTTGCATTTTTAAGGTCTCAACATTCTCCATCAACTTGAGCACATGAGGGCTAACTTTTTGGCCCTCCTTAATGTCGAGATCGAAAAATGCGGATGCCGCTTCATATTGAATGATCCTCGGAGCTTGTGAAAACATGGTCACAAGTTTCGTATAGATCTCATAGGCGGTGCTAATCTTTATAGCACTCCTTTGGAGTTCGGAATCCATTGAAAAGATCCACACATTTTTTATCGTGGCCGACTCCTTTTCGTAAGTTTTATAGGCTTGCCTAGCGGCGGGAGTAGACCTAGCGGTTTGTGCGGCGGGAGAGGCCTCGGTGAGGTAACGAATCTTATAGTCACCCTCCGCAGCCAAGAGAAGTTGGGCATCCCAATCGGCAAAGTTTGACCCATTCTTTTCTAGTTTACAACGATCCATGAAGGATCGGAGCCATGAAACATTGGTAAGAGTGTTCGAGCTAGTGGATGCGTTTGAATTTGGAGTTGTCATTGCAATTGAGAAAACAAATTTGACTACAAAATAAAAAATGAAGGAATTAATAAACATCTATTGTTTTAATAATACTTGTTAACATTTTAAACAAGTTTTAAGCATTTATATAGTGACCTCTACCCAACTATTATAAATGATTCCGAGATCCAAATTCATATTAACTCGGGCACGGTGAGCCGATTCATCCCTTATAAATATAACTTTGTTGATTAACTCTTTAATCGATTCTACTTTTAGAACTCTCGGTCGATAAAATTACTCTAATAGTTATCTTTAGCCCGGAACACATACGACTACGATCACGAATACTTCCGTTGAGCTCAATCCAAATTTCGATGTAATAACATTTTACTACCCACTTACCCAACGTAACAAGGTTTGTATTATGGTGAAGCCGGATTAACTCCCTTATGAAATTGGGATTCATGGTTTCTACTATTTGGTAAGGTTAATTCTCAATTATTATTTAGTGAGAGGTCTTGTCAATTTATTATCTATCTCGTTTTAAGTAAACTAAAGCGGTGAACTACGATAATTATAATTAACACGGTCGATGACTCGATAAAATGATATGCATGTGTAGTTATGGCGATTTGGCTATGCATGCAAACATATAAAACAAATGCAAAGCATAAAGATAAAATCCTAGTATGGCCTTCCTAAAAAAGTAAATCAAATAAACTATTTACAAATTCGGAAACCAACTCCTTTGGTCCCTTGAACTTCATATGGCACGCACTCCAAAGCAACATCGTCTTTGACGGACCGCCTTCTCGAATGGCACCGTCTTCAAGGAACTTCGAAATAAATAAATTACATAGCTTTTCTACTTTATACAATATAAAATAAAAATAAACTAAATAAAATAAAAGTGATACGAGATCACATTAATTACAACCGAATCGATATCCCCATTCATTTCGGGAAATACCAATTAAAACTTAGACCATACTAAGTAAAAAATTACATAATTTAAAAATTATATAAAATAAAATATGACAATCATACTAAAATGCGGCATTAATATATGTATGAAACATGCCATGTGAAATGCCAAATCGCCTTATTTAAGCTAATATCGTATATTGTTCCGGTTTTATGGATTAGTGTGACATTTAACCTTTTAAAATGACACAATATTACATAAATCAAATCTATGTCCAAGTTAATTACCCTCACCTTCTTAGGACTCAAAATTTAGTATTCACTAAACATTTGACAATAATTCAACTTGATATTATACAATTGCTCTTTAATCACTATTATTCAAAATAATAAGGAAATAATTCTCAAAAAGTCATAAAATTTCGAAAAATCTAAATCATATTTTTGTATATTCTGGAAAATTCTCAACATCCCAAAATTTTTTAAAAAATTTGCCTTTAAGTTTATCTTAGCTTATGTCAAAAATAAATTGCATAAATCATAATTTTAACCCATTAATTCCAAATTAATTATAAAAATATGCAATAAATCAAAATTAAAATTTTGAAAATTTTTAACAAGTTTATAGAACCTGGAAATGGCAAAAGTTTAAGCTCAAAAATCGAATTTACACTTATGACTATTAAAGTTGGTATTCATCAATTTATATCCCATAAAAATTAATAACTATCCAAATTAAACGAAATTTGACATGCAACTTTAGATCTGATGTTCATATCGCATATACAACAAAAATTTCAAGCCATAAAATTTAATTTAGCTTTTTTTTGGCTAAAATAGTCACTATTTATTCGATTTTTACATCTAAAAATCATAAATTATGCAAAATTAAATCATTTGATCTAAAAATTTACGTACAGTGTGTAAATATTGCATGTGACAATATACTAAATTTTCGTGGGCAGGAACAAAGTCTAACCATTTTTAACATAAATACCTCTATTTAATCGACTTTTAACTTGTAAAAATCATAAATCATGCTATATAAAACCATTTAATATGAAAACTTACATACATCTTGTAAAATATGCATGTGAGGTCGTGTAAGAAATTCAAGGTCAGAATCATAGTCTTACTATTTATAGCATTTTAATTGTCATTTTACTAAATAAAATGTAATAAAAATACTAATAAATACTTCCTTTGGCTTTTAATTTTCTTCCCGTTTCTCGAATATATGTGAGGAGTATTATAATGAAATGAGAAGAAAACAACAAGCCGGAGGGAGTATATTAGAGAGCAATAAAATACCATAAATCATCAAAATGACCTAAAAACAATTTAGGACGAGAATGTTCATCATGCAAAATTTTCGTGGTATTTATCTTCATAAATCCTAAATAACAAGTTTTATTTGTTAACTAATTAACTCGGAAAAACAAACCCGATTTTGCATTCAACAACCGTGTTGCTCTGATACTAATTGTTGGGATTCATTAATCTCATTTGTTTGCATATTTAATATGTGAATAATTAGTTTAGTCATAAAATTAAATCAAGATCTTATGCATGCAAAACAATTATAAGAGTAAAGAAAAATGGTTCCTTACATTTGATGTTTCGGCAATATGAGCACTAGTAAGGTCACCTACCTTGCCTAGTTGTTAAGCTTTCCTTATGGATGAACAAGATTCAATAGTAAAATCTCTCCCCAAGGATTTGTACCAAGGAAATACTCTTTAATAGAAATATTAATTTGGTTACTAGAAATCAATATATGTGTCCTTAAAATTACTAATATTATGTGTATACTACTTCTAGTATGGATAGAATAATATTAGAGACTTTGTGAGTTTATGAATTTTTGTTCAACAACAAAACTAGTGAGATTAGTTGTTATCAAGTGAATGATTTTCTTATAAGAATAAATTGTAAATTTTAAGAAGAGAAAACTTTCTCTTTTCTTCTAGGGTGGTCGGGTAGCTAGGAGGGGGAAGAGTGCCCAATAACTTTTGTTGTTGCTCTTCACAAGAGCAATAGGTATGCAACCCTATGATTAGTAGCTAATCATGGTGCCTCCCACTAATTAAAACAACAAAACATAATTAAGCCCCATAAACCCTTTTACACGGCTCACAAGGATAAAATGGCTCCATTTTAACTTTGTCAATTTGTTAACTTGTATTGTGTGACAAATTGTACATGTTACTAGACATGTCATTTAAATAATGCATTTTTAACAAATTAAAAATCATTATATAAATGAAATAAATCACATATAAAATTAACTAGTAATTTACAATTACCATTACTTAAAATGGGTCATATAATTATAAATCACAACTACTTGTATTTATAATAAATAATTCAATTCTTATTTCAATTTTTTCATAAACAATAACTAACCTAAGTAATACAACAATTTAATTACTTAGTACGAATCTTATTTAATCGAATTACAATAAGATACGTAATATTTCTCACAAAATCATTTGTTCAATTTTTAAGGAATTAATTAACTTGTATCGTCATACAATTAATTACTTAGTCAATTAAGAATGTTTCCCTAGAGGTATGACCTTAAGGGATCAACTGATCACCACCGTCATACGACAGTAATGTCAAACTCTAGTCAGCCAATCATTACCGATTAATGTGGATCAGTTGACAATAAACTATTACAATCCCTTGTGTATTCTTAATATGAGATTTAAACATGTGATCGCATTATTGTCGAGGACACATATTCCAACACTTTCAACACAATATTCAAGTACATCAATCAAGTAACAAGCTTTTCTTTTCAAAGGCTCCTTTCATGGCCATACTCAAAGAGAATTCCATTTTATCATCTCTCACTTGAAGAGACAATTTACCATATTTGACATCTATCAAAGCACCCCCCGTAGCAAGGCAAGGGCAAGCTAAGATTATCGTAATGTTGGTATCTTTAGAGATGTCCATGACATAGAAATCAAATTGTATGACAAGTTTCCCAACATTAAGTGGCACATCATCCACAAGACCTATAGGATATCTAACCGGTCTATTCGCTAATTACAAGGAGACCCTAGTTGGGGAAAGCTCAAGATCATCCAACTTCTTAAAAATTTTAAGAGGCATGAGGCTAATACTAGCCCCCAAATCACATAAGCCTCCTTCAATTTGAACAGTCCCAATTGCACATGGAATTGAGAAACTCCCGGGGTCTTCAAATGTTGGTGGTAACTTGTTCTAACACTACATCCCTTAGAAAGTTTTACCGTAGTAGAAGGATCTAAACCCTTCTTAATAGAAATGAGTTCCTTCATAAACTTCTCATAAGTTAGGATCTCCTTAATAGCATCAATCAAAGAGATAGTGATATGCCTCCCCTTCATTAATTCCAAGAACTCCCAATAATTCTGTTCAAGTTTTTCCTTTGCCAACCTTTGAGGAAAAGGAATGGGTTGCAGATATGGTCTTACCACTTGTTATTTGGGCTCTTCAACCACTTTTTATTGTTCATCAACTACTTGATTCCCACACACCATTCACTTGTTCCATGCAATTCACATCACCGAGCACCAAGGGACATTTATTTGGTGAATGCCCATGATCACCACATAGCTCACAATAGACCATTTCTTGCTTTGATGAGGAATTGTTGGTAGATTTTAGCAAGGCGACTTGTTTCTTAAGTTCATAAACCATCCCCTTAACCTCCAAGTTGTTCATCGACTCGGCACTTGCCTTACCCTTTCTTTTATGGCGATCGTTACTCAAATGGAATGTTCTTGATGCCATTTCCTCAATGAGTTCACTAGCCTTCTTGTTATCAATCATATCAAGAGCTCCTTTCCCCAAACCGGAATCTAGGTTCATCTTTAAGTCATTAGTCAATCCTTCATAGAAATTGTTAATGAGTTCATCTTCCCCAATTCCATGGTGTGGACATAACCTTTGAAGGGCTTTGTATATTTTTCATGCTTCATAAAGGGTATCATCTTCTAGTTGGGTAAACCCTTGAAGCTCAGTCTTGATCCTAGCGATAAGTTGTGGTGGAAAATATTTGTTTAAGAATGTCGTTGACACGACATCCCAAGTCTTGAGCGAGTTGGGGGGCGCAACTTTTTAACCATTGCTTGGCATTCCCCCTCAAGGAGTGAGGAAACAACCTAAGACGAATTACATCTTCCAAAAACCCATTTACTTTATACATGTCACAATCATCCAAGAAATCATTGATGTGTTCATTTGGATTTTCGGAAGGTCCCCCTCCAAATTGGTTTCCTTAGACTAATTCCAACAATGTAGCCTTCAATTCAAAGTTATTGGCTAAGATTGGTGGCTTAACAATGCTTGGGTTAACCACCATTTTAGGACCTAGAAAGTCTCTCATGGGAACCAGATCTCCTATTGTGGCTTCCTCAAGTATACTGAAGGGATTCTCAAAAGTTTCTTGTTGTATGAGTACCTCTTATATCAAATCTTCCTCTACCCTAGAATTTTCAATCTCTTTTCTTTTTAATGCATTTAACCTTCTTGTTGTTGCTTCAATCTCGTCATCAATCTCAATAGATTTACCTCTACAGGATAGTCTACTCATGCAAGTTGGCATACACACTCATGTAAACAGTTAAAAAAAACAAATGGCACACCGAGGTGTGCAAAATAGGACAATAATCTAGTTTAGACACTACTAAAATGCTCTAATATGCAATGGCTCCCCGACAACGGCGCCAAAAACTTGGTGAGTTCTGAAATTACTACAAGTGCACGATGTTGTTGTAGCACTTATTGTTCGATTCACGGGAAGCTAATGTGCAATTCTATTTTTTCGTGAGAATAGCCTCCACCCACTTACTCACACAATCTACCGCTACCAAAATATACTCATATCCAAAAGAGGATGGGTGTGGGTCTTGATAGTCAATTCCCCAAACATCGAAGATTTCTACTTCAAGAACATAATTCATAGGCATTTCTTTCCTTTTAGAGATCATTCCCATTCTTTGGCTTCTATCACACCCTTTCCCATAAAGAGCAACATCATGGGACAAGAAGGGTAAAAAGAAACCGCATTGCAACACTTTAGCGGCGGTTTTCTTAGCACTAGCATGCCGTCCATAAGGCATATTATAGAAATAGGACATTATAGAATTCATTTCTTCATTGGAAACACAACTCCTTATGATTCTATCCCCACACGACTTATAAAGACAAGGTTCCTCCCAAAAGTATTTTTTGATGTCATGGAAGAACCGTTTCTTCTTGTGAGAGTCATAGTCATGGGGGATGATTCTATACACCAAATAGTTCACATTATCCGCATAACAAGGAGTTTCCACAATTGCAAGAGAATACAATTGGTCATCGGTGAAGGAATTATCTATTGGAGACGCATCACCCAAATTCTCATTCTCTAACCTTGATAAATGGTCAGCTACTAAATTCTCTGAGCCCTTTTTATCCTTGATTTCAATGTCGAATTCTTGCAAAAAAATAATCCACCTAATTAGCATTGGTCTTGTATCCTTCTTCAATAAGAGATGTTTGAGAGCGGCATGGTCCGTGTGCACAATTACCTTGGAACCCACTAAATATAAACGAAACTTGTTCATTGCAAAGACAACCGCTAGAAGCTCTTTCCCGGTTGTAGTATAGTTAGCTTGTGCTTCATCCAATGTCTTGCTAGCATAATATATGGTATAGAGTTTGCCATCCTTTGTTTGTCCAAGCACTATCCCTACCGCTACATAACTAGCATCACACATCAACTCAAAAGGCTCCTCCAAAATTAGAGGTTGCATAATTGGAGCGGTGATGAGAGCTTCTTTTAACCAATTAAAAGCATTCAAACACTGATTTGTGAATATAGATGGCACATCCTTTCCAAGGAAAATGGATAGAGGATGGGCAATTAAGGAGAATTCCTTGATGAATCGCCGGTAAAAACCGGCATGCCCTAAAAAGCTTCTAATTCCCTTGACACATGTGGGAGGTGGAAAGGTTTTAATGACCTCAATTTTTTCTTGATCAACTTTCAAGCCTTTACTTGACACTACATGACCCAAAACAACCCCGGATGTCACCATGATGTGCCGCTTCTACCAATTTAAGACTAAGCCGGTTTCTTGACACCTCTTTAAGACGTTGTTCAATAGCTAAATATCCCTAAAATGAGGTGCCTACGACTAAAAAATCATCCATGAACACCCCCATTATGTCCTCAACATATTCAGAGAAAATAGCTAGCATACATCTTTGGATTGTCGTCGGCGCATTCCATAGCCCAAAGGGCATGCACCTATAGGCAAAGGTGCCAAAAGGACATGTGAATTTAGTTTTTCTTGGTCATTAGAGTGAATTGGTATTTGGAAAAATCCCAAAAACCCGTACAAGTAACAAAAGTGAGAATGTTGACAAGACACTCTAACATTTGGTCAAGAAAAGGGAGGGGGAAGTGGTCTTTGCTAGTCACCTTATTAAGGCGCATATATTCTATACAGATCCTCCATCTGGTGGTGATTCAGGTTGGGATCAGTTCAAATTTGTCATTGGTCATCATCGTGACTCCTTCCTTCTTTGGGACTACTTGTATCAGGCTTATCCATGAACTATTCGAAATGGGGTATATGATACATCATTAAGTTTAAGCACCTCCTTCCTAACAACTTCCTTCATAGTTGGGTTTAATCTACGTTGTGGCTCAATAGATGATGCACTACCATCTTCCAAATTAATACAACGGGTATAAAATAAAGGACTAGTTCCCTTAATATCTTCAATCGAGCAGCCAATGACTTCCCTATATTTTTTCACAACCTAAGCGATTTTGCAAGCTCGGAGTCATTAAGTGCACTATTTATGCCGATAATAGGGTATGTATCATTAGGTCCTATAAAGGCATGTTTCAAGGTAGAAGGGAGAAGTTTCAACTCCACTTGAGGAGGCATAGTACTCTCCTCCTTTTTACCCTCTAGCTTCAAGCTCTCCGATTTCTTCTTTGGATCCTCTATGATAGCGGATTCCAAAGCCATAGCATATTCCTTGTGTTCCTTCCAATCGTTCACTATACTTTCAAGAAAACCTTGTAGAGAAGCATCATCTTCTTCTTGCTTTTTTTCCACACAATATTCAAGTACATCAACCATGTAACAAGCTTTTCTTTCAAATGGCACCTTTCATGGCCTTAGTCAAAGAGAATTCCATTTTATCATCTCCCACTTGAAGAGACAATTTACCATTTAGACATCTATCAAAGCACCCCCCGTAGCAAGGCAAGGGCAACCTAAGATTATCGTAATGTTGATATCTTTGGGGATGTCCATGACATAGAAATCACATTGTATGACAAGTTTCCCAACATTAAGTGGCACATCATCCATAAGACCTATAGGATATCTAACCAGTCTATTCGCTAATTGCAAGGAGACCCTAGTTGTAGAAAGCTCAACATCTTCCAACTTCTTGAAAATTTTAAGAGGCATGAGGCTAATACTAGCCCCCAAATCACATAAGCCTCCTTTAATTTGAACAGTCCCAATTGCACATGGAATTGAGAAACTCCTGGGGTCTTCAAATGTTTGTGGTACCTTGTTCGAGAGACTAACACTACATTCCTTATAAAGTTTTAGCGTATTAGAAGAATCTAAACTCTTCTTAATAGAAATGAGTTCCTTCATAAACTTCCCATAAGTTGGGATCTCCTTAATAACATCAATCAAAGGGATAGTGATATGCCTCCCCTTCATTATTTCCAAGAACTCCCAATAATTTTGTTCAAGTTTTTCCTTTGCCCATCTTTGAGGAAAAGGAATGGGTTGCACATATGGTCTTACCACTTGTTGGTTGGGCTCTTCAACCACTTTTGATGGTTCATCAACTACTTGATTCCCACACACCATTCACTTGTTCCATGCAATTCACATCGCCCACCATCAAGGGACATTTATTTGGTGAATGCCCATGATCACCACATAGCTCACAATAGACCATTTCTTTGTTTGATGAAGAATTGTTGGTAGAGTTTAGCAAGGCCACTTGTTTCTTAAGTTCATCAACCATCCCTTAACCTCCAAGTTATTCACCGACTCGGCACTTGCCTTACCCTTTCTCTTATGGCGATCGTTACTCAAATGGAATGTTCTTGATGCCATTTCTTCAATGAGTTCCCTAGCCTTCTTGTGATCAATCATATCAAGAGCTCCTATCCCCGAACCGGAATCTAGGTTTATCTTTAAGTCATTAGTCAACCCTTCATAGAAATTATTGATGAGTTCATCTTCCCCAATTCCATGGGGTGGACATAACCTTTGAAGGTCTTTGTATCTTTTTCATCCTTCATAAAGGGTATCATCTTCTAGTTGAGTAAACCCTTGAAGCTCACTCTTCATCCTAGCGATACGTTGTGGTGGAAAATATTTGTTTAAGAATGCCGCTGACACGTCATCCTAGGTCTTGAGAGACTCGGGGCGCAACTTTTTAACAATTCCTTGGCATTCCCCAAGGAGTGAGGAAACAACTTAAGATGAATTACATCTTCCGAAACCCCATTTGCTTTATACATGTCACAATTATCCAAGAAATAATTGATGTATTCATTTGGATTTTCGGAAGGTCCCCTTCCAAATTGGTTTCCTTAGACAAATTCCAACAATGTAGCCTTCAATTCAAGGTTATTGGCTAAGATGGGTGGCTTAACAATGCTTGGTTTAACCACCGTTTTGAGGACCTAGAAAGTCTCTCATGGGAACCGGATCTCCTATTGTGGCTTCCTCAAGTATACTGAAGGGATTCTCAAAAGTTTCTTGTTGTATGAGTACCTCTTCTATCAAATCTTCCTCTACCCTAGAATTTTGAATCTCTCTTCTTCTTAATGCATTTAAGCTTCTTGTTGTTTCTTCAATCTCGTGATCAATCTCAATAGATTTACCTCTACTGGATCGTCTACTCATGCAAGTTGGCCTACACACTCATTTAAAGAGTTAAAAATACAAACGGCACACCGAGGTGTGCAAAATAGGAAAATAATCTAGTTTAGACACTACTAAAATGCTCTAATATGCAATGGCTCCCCGACAACGGCGCCAAAAACTTGGTGAGTTCTGAAATTACTGCAAGTGCATGGTGTTGTTGTAGCACTTATGGTTCGATTCACGGGAAGCTAGTGTGCAATTCTATTTTTTTCTAGTTATTGTATTTAGCTAAGTCGACAAGAAATGGTTTAGGTTTTTATCTAACGAACTAAACTAATTAATATGGAATGCAAATTACCTAAATGTAAGTAATTAAAATAAGGTTTTGATTCAATAAGTTAAAAGCCTAGGAACCGAACAAGCCTTCAACAACGGATTATGTAGGAAATTAGTCACTCGACAAGCATTGGGTTCATTGGGTAAAAAGTAGACAATGCTAACAAAACTACCATGCAACTCTCCCGAGTGTAGGTGGCCTCTTGAGTCGACTAGGGTCCCACTCTCATGGATAACCCAAAATCGAACACATGGAATCAAGATCAACAATAGGTCCCGACTAAGTCCTTCACTACTTCCATGGATGGAATTTCTTAGACAATTGGTGGACGTTTCCTAAGACGGGTCTCACTTCCGTGAATAACCCGCCTAGAGCCAATACCCAAATCCACCCATGTCCACTACTGTAGGCCTAACTCCCATTGATAGCCAAAGTAGCCCAAATTCGACACAACTTCCATTGATAGCCTCATAAGGTTGGACATGGTCAATCAAGGGGTCAATGCTAATTACCCATCCAAAATCAATTCCCCATTACTCCGCTACTTGTCAAAGACAACTAATCACCTAAATTAACCATTTATTACATAACACCCCCACTTACCAAGGAGTCTTAACAAGACCTTACCTAATAAATAAGGGCGTTACCATCTTGATTGCCCGAGGTAAGTATATCAAATAGACCATGAAAGAACAATTAATAAACTCTTTAACACTTACAACGAGAATAAAAGAAGAACAACTTGACTACGACAACATAAGAAAATACAACTGGTGAAACTACTATCGTCCAACGACTGACTCTATGTCTTGAGACCTCTCCAACCCAGTAACTACATCGAGACATCAACCATAGCAACCTAAAAAGTCTCCCTACTCTCCATTTGCCGGAAATATCAAATGGATCACCACAGCTACAAACAAAAGAAGAAACACAATAAACACACCACACATGTAAGTAACAGGATGTACGAACGGTAAAACAAAGTGCTCCAATGAAACAGTACAACTCATGTCCATCGATTACCGAACCCCACCATACCAAATCCATAGTATCCAATGGTTCCCATCGCAACATGTAACCCACACCGCAGTGGGAGACCGCAGCCTTGCCACCTAAGTCGCGCTCATCGCAACGACCGAACCCGATCATTAATATGCACATCACCCTTGTGACGGGATCCACAAGGGGTGAACATAGGGCTGAAGACCATCTCTAGACAATGGCTCCACAATCCAATACCAATAATACCAAAAACACCATCATCACTATCTCAATACTGTAACTGAAGTAACATAACAAGATACTCAAAATAATGGTTATCACATAACACGATTAAACAAACAACCATAAACTGAAACCGAGAAGCGAAACCCTACCTTTTTGCTACTCCATAGAAATGCATCAATCACATCATGTGTAGCAAGAATCCACATTATACGCTACAATGAACAATCATGCCCTATCACTATGCTGTTTAAGATTGACTAAACGATAATCAAATATCTAGAAACTCACCATGAAGAATAATCAGATGCTGATGATAGTGACGACCCAACTCGATGACTCCATGCATAAGCTATCTCCCTCCCCGGATTAGGGTTCAAGGTTAACTCATGATTGGGTAGAGGTGGGAGAACTAAGAGAGAGGGAGAGATTTAGGTTTAGAAATGATAAAACAACCCGTGGAAATGATTTAAGTTGTAACCTCTGTGTTATATAATAACACGCTGTTAGACGCGTACTCGGTCGAGTATGTACACTGCACTCGGTCCAGTACCAAAGCTACTCGGCCGAGTGACCCTTACTAGGTTGAATATTTAGTCATGAATGTGATATAACTCCCTCTTCCATCTCTACCAAGGGTCTCACATGGTCAATAGATCAGTCAACGGGTCCCTAACAGGGCGGGTATTATAGTCTTCCCCTGAAAAGGAACTTCGTCCTAGAAGTTTGTCCCCTACGCTAACCGCAACGCGACAAGACAACTCGAACGATCACGTAGTACTCAACGCAATCATCATATCATGGCAACATGTATACCACAAAGTCATTATTCCATCACCAAAACAAATATAAAACTAATGTTTGCCAAACAACTGCATTACGAGTTAGTAAACAAAATTTGTAAGATTAATGGCAATTACCAGCTTAAAGAGATTTTTTTATTTCCGTGATGATATCTACCCCTCTTAAAAGGAACTTTGTCCCCAAAGTTCACTCCCAAGTTGTAACAAAGAAAAGCATAAACACGTGAACGCGACAAGTATGCCAAAGCAATCATCACACCTCATTGTCACATATAACTATGCATGAAATTGATCCAATACAACTATGCTTAAAGACTGAATGGAATTAACATGAATTCTAAAACACATGCATGTAAAGGCATATAACAAATCGAGGCATACAAAATAGTATTGCATTGCCACCATGTTTCTATCCAAACTAACTCGCATCCCACATCCGGCTCAACATCCAACCACGTTACTGAATTATTGCAATATTGTCATGCCAACCCCAGACCACCCGTGTCTCAGCCCATATAAATCATACGAAGAAAACAACCTCAAAGCTCAACCAAAATGGTATCTAGATGAATAACGAATTCACGAATATAATTCATGGACGCAAAACCAGAGTACTCGATCGAGTAACAACGAGCACTCGGCCAAGTATTGAGTACTCCGACGAGTAGTCAGTACTCGGTCGAGTACTCCGAAGGCAGGACACCGTTTCCCCCAATTGTCACTGTGAAAACTCTAATTTACCTGCAATATGAATTCTAACAATCAAAAATCATGGAAAATCATGTCTCAATCATAGCATAGTCTACGATAAAGTAATGTCTTGGCCTTATGGCCAGAACACACACACACACACAAAAGAAGTCCAAATGTCTAAGAGTAAATAAAATCCGCAAGAAGTACCAAGACTAAAACGAACAACAATAAAAACAACTCTCAAGGGTCCATGCCGAAATCATCATCCATGTCATCTTCACCATCTGCACCTGATGTTCCAGCTCCATGATATTCTCCAGCAACGGTGTCACCACACTTATATCTCCCATCCTCATCCAGATGGCTTCCATAGTTAGCTCCCCACATGACTACTAGACAACCATAATCATAGCTAGTCGGGGCTCCCTATGTAGCGTGGTTCACCCCATAGCTATCGAACACTCCACTGTCGTCCCCCACTCCTGTCCACCACACTGGCTGAGCAAGGTCAGTCCCCACATTCTGAAGATGTGTCATCTCGTGCATGTTCCTCAACACTAGAGTGGTGGAAAACCTTTCGGTGAACTCGCTAACCTGCATCCTAGGGTCATGAACCGTAGGATAAGACGAGTACTGGTACGGGTAGTAACTCCGCGAAATTTAAGGTGGCTCAGTCAACACTTCTTCAGTCACCCTCGCTCCACGAGTCTCACGAGGTGTTAGAGCGGCCTTCTCAAGACTAGAAGTTGTCACCGGCTTGGGTAAGTCCTCAAGGATCTCGGCAGGAATGAGGTAGAACTGCGGCTAAGGCCCGGGTTCCCTACTCTTCGGGCATACTCCCCCAAATGGTCAATAACGGGCAGGTTCACCTTATCGGGTAACCTAATCCACCTAGTACCCCACACCCTCCACGCTAAGGTCCCATCATCCAATCTCCTCAACCAGTTGGTATGCAACAAGTAGTCTTCGTCTATGGAAGGGGCTTTCTCAAACAAAGTAGAACACGACTCAGTAGAGGCTACAAAGTCGCTCAGTCTCTAGGTCAACCAGGTCACTATGGCCACACAACTAAGGTAACCAGTCTTGGAACGGGACATAAGTGTGTAGATACCTCATTTCTACACCTCCCACCAACAACCCAGTGATGATTGGGCCGCATGTTTGATACGCAGAACGATTTATGACAGTCCGTAAGTTCATCGTCAAGTGATAGCTCAAACACGCGAGTGAACCCCTTGGTCGTCATCTACATACCGATACGGTCGTTTTAACAGTAATAAGAGGTCATTTGGAGTCCGGGTAAAAACCGTTTCGTTTTTCTAAAAACCGTTTAAATGCCGAGTCGGAATATTCCGGAATGTTCTAAAATTCTCTGGATATTTATTTTTAAAATTAAAATTAATATTTTAAAGAAATATCTTCCGTATATTGTGTTTTATGGAATAAGGAAGTGTTAATCTACCGAAATTCCATAATAAAACGCGGAAATCTTTCTTGCTGAGCAGGAAACCTCTAGGAAATGACGCAACAGGTGCTGCGCCTCTTCGAAGGATCGCAGTGGCTGCTGCGCCTCTTCTCCAGCCCTTTTTTCATGTTTTCCAGAATATTTTCGTGATTTGTTTACAAATCCGTGTCATTCCTAAGCTCTTCCATATGTTTAGTATAAATAGAGGCCTTCGGCCTCCATATTTGGCACGCGAGTGTTCCAACCCTTCTCTTCTCTCTTTGCATTCTAGACTACGCTATTGCTTTCGACGCCTACGTGCTTGATCAATCGACCACGTAAGCTTAGATCATTCTGAGTCCCAATCACGTTGCATAGACCGACCAATTTGACCAACTCCACCTTTAGTCAACCTAATCAATCTACTAAATCCTCTAACGAGGGCAGTTTCCACGCGTATTCGAGTCGAGCAATCACTAAAACGATAACTTTAGTCAATATCGTTTCGTCAAACATGTAAGTCTGAGGGTGTAAATCCTATTTTATTATTGTACTTTTTATTTTGTATCAATTAATGTAGATCTATATCAAAAACACGTTCGAAAACCGATTTAAAATCCATCTTTTAAAACCGTTTTTAATGGAACATCAGAGGTCAGACGTCGAGAAGAAACGCAGTAGCAGCTGTGCCTCTTCGAAGGATCGTAGCTATGCTGCACCTCTTCCAGAGGCTGCTTGCTGCTCCTGCTCTTCTTCTTCTTCCTCGACTTCCTACAAGTTTCTCTTTTTCTTATTTCTTTCGTTTTTCTCTGTTCTCTTTTTTGTTTCAGTATATAAATTGTGTTTTTAACAAGTCCTTTTTAATTACAATGCTTAATTCGTCCATAATCCCGGGTAATTCAATACTTGCGGGTTTTCGCCGTTTTAACTCATATCGATTCTTCGAGTTTTGACTTGTCCATATCGAGGTTCTGGAATCCTAACTTGATACATAATTTTTCTTTCGAGTTTTATTTGTCTAATTCTGTCTTAATTTAACCTCAAGTTTCTCTTTTTTTTTGTATTTCCGACACGAGCTCATCATAATCATGTAAACCGCTGTAATTTCTCGTTTTAATTCGTTTTATGACCTGCCCAGATACATATAATCAGTTAAAATACTTCAATTTGAGTCTAATATCGATAAATTCATCCTAAATCTACCAACGAACGTTAACAGTGTTGCGGCTATGACTTCACAGCCAGAGTCCAGCGCTAGAACAGACGCAAGAAGTGTTGCGCCTCTTCTAGAGGACACAACAGATGCTGTGCCTGTTCTGGGTTGGTTTCTGTCGCTGAACTCTTTCTCGCCTTGAAGTAGCTCCTAATTATGGTTTAAATCAACTATTATTCGTATTATCACCTCTAATCTGACGTATTTTCGTATTTTAAATCCAATTTTATTTTCTTCTTTGAAATCCCGTCTTCGAGCGTGCTTTTGACGTAGATCAAATAAAGCTTGTAATTTTAGTTATCGTATTTATTATTATGCATGATTTAATTGTATGGCATTCACATGTATTGAATCTAACTTCCAGCTTCGAACAAATTGTTTGCTAAAACACGTGTTAACCGAATAGTCTAAATTCACATGCTAGGATTAATCTATGTTTGCTGCATTGCATGCATTACATCGATGACGTATCAAATATGAACAATTTCTGTAATCATTAGTAGAGACCGCTATCGAGGCGGGCGGGATTAGGTGTTCGAATTAAAGAGCTTCCTAATACGTACCCTCACCCCTTACTCTAGTTATTTCTGAACATCCGTATTCATTGGCATCACGAGAGTCATTCTAGACATAGAATGCTAAGGGTAACGAGTTCTTAGTGTTCATGTCACTACTTTGTGTCTTGACATGACGCGAAGTATTCGAACGGTTCCAATTTTCCATAAAAATAGGTGGCGACTCCACAAATGCAGGCTTATTCAACCTTTCACCGGTTTCAATGCCTCGCCAATCGGTAATGGCCCACGACGTGCTTTTCCAAACCAAGGTTCCGTGGGAGAAGTGTCGCCGCCTTGAAACCAACGCGCGGGTGATCCATGTCCACAGTTTGGCGACTCCACTGGGGATGATACACTTACGTGTTACCCAGGGTGAAACTTGAACAAGGTTAGGGAATAGTTTATACGAGACATTTATCGATTTTCATTACTCGACCTTCTTAGGTCGTTTTATTCAGTCTTCCTAGGCCCTAAACCAACCCATTCGACCAATCGTCCCGTCTAGACGGTCCAAATTCCTATCTAGGCCTAAAGATGGATAGTGATTGACGTCAACCATACTGCGGTACATACTCATGTTTGTATCAAGAGCTTTCACTACTCGAGGAAATGGACTAGGAACTGACCTTACTCATGTTTGTCACGGACCTCTCCATAGACCAGGGTTTGATTGCTTGGTATGGCAACCCACCCTTTAAATGCACTCAGCATACCGTTATAATGCCCATATGTATGTTTGTATCATATATGTGATCACCATTTGTAAACAAAACCATGACGAAATTTTGTAAAATAAAATCCATTTCAAAATTTAAACATTTTCAAAAAATGGCCCAAAACAGCGCAGAATAAGCCGAAACTCTGCCCAAATGTCGATTCAAACTTCGGGCCTCAAACCAATTTCAAAATCCACTTCAAGTCAGCACTCCTATAACTACACCACAGTTGTCTAGGACAAACATTTCAAAATTTGTCATTTTCAAATCCCACTTGACACAGTGGCACACACCCACTTCACGAGTCAAGTCTTTTTTTGAGTGAGTGTGCGAAAATGGTCGATCGTGTTTTGATTCGTTGTCGATTTATTATCCTCAGTAAAAAATGGTGGGAACTAGTCAGGGAAGCATTAATGGTGAGCCCGAACAGCCCATAAATGGTAATGATCAAATCCTAGCTGTACTCCTTCATCTCCAGACAAGCCAAGACCAAGCTTATGCTCGCCTCAACGCTATCGAAGGCCGTATTGTCGCTGTAGAAGCTAGACATCCTTCTACAGAGGGTCCTATTTCCGACGCGCTCATGCACGATAATTCTCCACTCTTTGAACAACCAGAAGTCAATCTTCCACCAGGTCCTACTGAAGATGAAAAGTGACTCCAGTATTTGGAGGAGCACCTAATGTATCTCAAGGGGGATGACATCGATAGGGAAAACAGTCGCAAATATGAGGCAGTAAATGCTCAACTGCCGACTAACTTCAATATGACTGACATCTCGAAGTTTAAGGGGCATGAAAACAATTTGAACCATATTCGTGCATTCAAAGATTATATGTCTATCAAAGACATTAAGCCACAGATGTTCTTAATGATCTTTCCTTCATCTCTTGATACTATTCCTAAGCAATGGTTCTACACCTTAGATCATAAGAAAATTGCTACTTGGGACGATGCTTCAATTGAGTTCACCAAATAGTACGCAGATAATGCTGAAATTCAAGTCAATATGCGCACTCTAGAGGTTCTTACCCAAAATGAGAAAGAAGGTTTCACCGACTTCCTAAGTAGGCAGAGAAAGACTAACACGCAACTCATCGAGCGCCCAGACGAAGCTACTCTTGTTGAAAAGTTCATGGACAACTTAAGGCCAATCTATGGGAACCATCTAAGGTACCAAAACATAAAGTCTTTCAAAGACTTAACTGTGCTAGGAACAAGAATTGAAGACGACATCCGTAAAGGACTCTTGTCCAAAACGGTAGGTCGCGGAAATAAAGGCACAACGAGTCGTTCTTATGGCTCCACTAGCAAGACCGACGAGGTTAACCTTGTCGAATCGTCCACTATGAAGAATAACCCACAGAGAAAGTTCACCAACGTTGGTGACTCGTACTCCAATGCTCTAAAAAGATTGATGAAACAAGGCAAACTCCAACCCATAGGACCTACACCTGACCCAGAGAAGAAGTCTAGGTTCTGGGATGAGAATGCCTACTACGACTACCATAGAGGCAAAGGGCATGATACAGAGAATTGCTTCAAATTGAAACATGCCATTCAAGATATGATTGAAGATGGGTGCTTGCCTATACCTCTTGCAAGCAAGCCTAACAATACTCAGAATCCCCTTGAAGTTCTGATGATCACAGATGAGAAATCCACCTTGGATTGTTCACATCTCATTTCCCCAGCTGAAGATGAGGTCAATGCACTAGAATATTCTAGCCTTCTATTTGGAGAGGATCGATTTGTCAAGGCAGCGCAGGATGAGATCATTACCATGATACTTCAAGATGACCATTTCAACCCCACAACACTAATCACTGACCCCAGCTCGAATCAGCAGAAAGGATGGAGAAAGTCGATCAAGTGGACTAAAAATCAAGGAAAAATCTTCAAGGTCACTACTGGAGAAGGAGAGATGCTCAAATGAGAACCTAAAGACGATGAATTGGAGTCAGAGTCGGAATCAGAGTCAGAGTCGGATTCTAAGTCTAGAGAAGTCACTAGAGAGTCTCCTCATGTCGTCACTCCCTACCCTTTTGTTTCTCTTAGCATAGCATCACCTAGTAACAGTACCTTGGGGAATGTCCCAACAACTGTCCCTTTGCCGCCACTGACTACTACACAGTTGGCTTCTTTGTTTCAGCTGTTTTCGAACATTAATATGAATAAATCTTATTCTGCTTACTCCTTGTGGTATTTTAAATGCAATTCTGTTTACGATGACAATGAGAATGATCCTGACCCAGTCTCAATCAAATTACCTCCCTATATAATTAAAGAAATACTAAAAGAGGGGGAACGTGCACCAGTCATAGAAAACACCAAACCTATCAACGTAGGAATGGAATTAGAATTCCAAGAACTTAGGATAGGAACGACCCTAGACCTAACTGAAAGGGTCAGTTTTATCGACATCCTACACGAGTTCAAAGTCGTCTTCACTTGGTCTTACAAGGACATGCCAGGGATCAACAAGGATATTGCAGAACATCGCATTCTAATCAAGCCAGGTTTCAAGCCTGTGAAATAGAAGCTTCATCGGATGTGGACAGAGTGGGCTCTAAAGATTAAAGAAGAAGTCGATAAGTAATTCAAAGCCGGATTCATCAAAGTTTTCGAGTATTCAGACTGGGTGGCTAACATAGTCCCCGTGCCCAAAAAGGATGGGCGAATCCGGGTTTGTGTTGATTTCAGAGACTTGAACAAAGCGAGTCCTAAAGACGACTTCCCTCTACCACACATCGATATATTGGTAGATAATACAGCGGATCACGCGTTGTTATCCTTCATGGACGGGTATGCAGGGTATAACCAAATCAAAATGGCCATAGAAGATATGCACAAGACAGCCTTCGTCACTCACTGGGGCACATACTGCTATACTGTTATGCCATTTGGGCTAATCAATGCTGGGGCTATGTATCAACGCACTGCGACTACTTTGCTACATGACATGATGCATAAAGAAGTGGAGGTGTACGTGGACGATATGATCGTCAAATCTAAGGATAGAAAAGGGCACATCGCCAACCTTCGCAAATTCTTCCTCAGATTGCGCAAATACAACATGCGGCTAAATACTCAGAAATGTGCATTCGGAGTAACGTTAGGCAAGCTTCAGGGATATGTTGTCAGCCATAGCGGGATAGAAATTGATCCATCCAAGATCAAGGCCTTAATCAAGATGCCACAACCCCAAACAGAAAAGGAGGTTAGAGGATTCCTGGGCAAAGTACAATACATAAGTCGATTCATATCGAAACTCACTACAATCTGCGAACCTATCTTCAAAAAGCTCAAGAAAATGGACCATGCCATATGGGACGAAGGCTGTCAAAAGACATTTTACAGGATAAAGAAGATATTGGCCAAACCCCTAGTGCTAATGCCTCCCCAACAAGATCAACCTCTTGGTTTATATCTCATAGTTACCGAAACAGCCATGGGGGCTATGCTCGCACAGACTATTGAAAAAGAAGAAAGGGCTATCTACTACCTTAGTAATAAGTTTTTGGAGTATGAAAGTAAGTATACACCTCTCGAGAAGACATGCCTCGCTCTTGTGTGGGCAACAAAGAAGTTACACCATTACATGCTTAGCTACTCGGTCAAAGTGTATTCTAAAATGGATCCCGTCAAATACCTCTTTGAGAAACCCGTCCTCAATGGACGCTTGGCAAGATTGACCTTAATGCTCTCAGAGTTTGATCTCAAATATGTACCTTTGAAAGTCATAAAGAGACGTGTCGTGGCTGAATTCTTCGCAGATAATCCTATCAACGATACACAAGCAATAGATGTGTGGTCGTTTCCAGATGAGGATATTTTGCAAACCAGTATGGATTTTTAGGATCTTTACTTTGATGGGGCTTCCAATTTGAGAGCATTTGGAATAAGAGTGTTGTTCATTTCTTCTGAAGGCGAGCATACACCACTTTCTGTCAAACTCGACTTCGAGGTGACAAATAATGCAGCAGAGTATGAAGCTTGCCTAATTGGTCTACAAGCAGTAGTGAGTTTAGGCATCAAGAACCTTCGAGTTCACGGGGACTCATCTTTAATCATTAACCAAATCACTAGATCCTGTAAAATTCGAAGTGAAAGTCTAGCACCTTATTACGCTAGGATCTATATCAGATTGCTCAATTCTTCGATCAGGTTACTTATTTACACCTACCTCACGAAGAAAATCAGTTTGCGGACGCTCTTGCAAAACTCGCATCCTTGATTAATATGCCAGACAACATGTTTGAAATGCCTTTGTGCATCGAACGGCGGTCAGAACCAGCCTATGTACACTTCCTTACAGATGAAGAAGAAAACCCAGAGGAACCTTGAATCCAGGCCATTCTAAATTTCAAGCTCAATGGTACATATCCACCAGATATGGATAAGAGGGGACAACGTGCCATATGCCTACTTGCCTCTTAATACCTCCTCATGTAGGGAGAGTTGTACAAAAGAACACCACTTGGTGTCCTCTTGCATTGCCTTGATCATTCACAGGCACAGAAAGTAATGGAAGAAGTTCACAATGGAGAATGCCGTCCTCACATGAGTGGACCTATGATGGCAAAGAAAATTATTCGTCTAGGGTATTATTGGAGACAATGGGGTCAGATTGCATCAAATACGTCAGGCGTTGTCATAATTGCCAGATCTCCGGGAATGTGCAACATGTTCCTCCCTCAATTCTATATACCATGACATCTCCTTGGGCATTTTCTGCTTGGGGAATAGACATCATCGGGAAAATCACTCCAACTAGGACAGGAGGTCACTGTTACATTCAAGTAGCTATCGACTATTTTACTATATGGGTCGAGGCAACATCTTACACTAGCCTTACAACCAAACATATGGCCAAGTTCATACAAACCAATATCATCTGTCGATATGGTAGCCCACATGAAATCATCAGTGACAACGGGTCACAATTTCAGGCTGAAATTGAACAGTTGCTAGCCAAATATAAGATCAAGCATCATCATTCCTCGCCATATAGACCTCAAACTAATGGCGCCGTAGAGGCAGCTAACAAAAATGTCATCACACTCCTCAAGAAAGTGATCGACAATTATCGCGATTGGCCCAGCAAAATACCCTTTGCGTTATGGGGATATCGCACGTCAGTTAGGACACCCACTAGGGCTACTCCTTTCTATTTGACTTACGGCATGGAAGCTGTACAACGATTAGAGCTAGAGATCCCATCTCTACGCATTTTACTCAAAAGTCAAATCCTAGAAACTGAATGGAATAGAGATAGGTATGATGAACTCGTCCTCATGGACGAACGGAGGCTACATGTATTACATAATGTGCAGACATATCAGGCACGTATCAAACGAGCCTTTAATAAATGGGTCAAACCCAGAAATATCAAAGAAGGAGATTTAGTGCTCAAGTCAGTCAGAGCTCTCTTACCTGTCGATCCACGGGGAAAATTTAAACCTAATTGGCAGGACCATTTTTGGTCAAGTCCATAATTTCAGGGGGTGCGGTCAAGATCACAGACCTAGACGGGAATGAGTTTTCTAATCCGACTAACCTAGACAAATTGAAACGGTACTATCCTTAGAATAGAATAAAACGCGCCTCGCATGACACACGTGCCGCTCTTGCGACAAAAAATAAAAACGGCCCCTGGCCCGCTAAAAAGCTTATGACATTTCGCTCTTGCGTTTTGACATTTTAACATCCTCATATCATCAAATTGAATTGCATGTCCTTAGAAGTCAGTAAAGCACACGCTTATTTTTCTAAGTTCATTACAAGCTCTTGCTTCGAACATTTATTCTTTTACATTTTTTCGAACTACGCATAGGGTTTGATTTTATTTTTTCTAATGAATACGTAGACAATCCTTTGTTGGGAAATGTGTCCTCAACAATAGTGCGATCACATGATTTAAATATCATTATTAAATCTCATATTAAGAATACGTGATGGATGATTCTTTATACAGTCGACTGACCGTCATTAATCGGTAATGATTGGCTAACTAGAGTTTGACATTACTGTCGTGTGACGGTGGTGGTCAGTTAATCCCTTTAGGTCACACCTATAGGATGAGGTCCAAATAGATATTTAATTAATTGTATGCGATACGAATTAATTAATTCCTTAATTATGGGAGTGCAATTTTGCGTCTTATTTTAATGTGATTAAATAAGATTAAATTTAGTAATTAAGTGTTATATTACTAAATTAGTTGAGGTTTTAATATAAGTTTTGAGGTAGAGGTAATTAGTTATTTAAAGTTACAAGAAGTTGTAATTTTAACTAACTAGTAATTATGGGACCCATTATATGTTGATATAATGGTAGTATACTACTCAAAAGTGGAGTATATATTATATTATTAATTGTAATATTTAAGTGTTAAATGATTACATTGATAATTAATTATGTAAGATAGTCAACATATGACTTATAAGCATTTGTGGGACAAATGACAAAAGGCAAAAATGGACCAAATCAAGTCCAATATTTCGGTCATATTAAGAGCACAAGAGATGCTCTTTTGTCTTTTTGTAGGTGTTGGTTATTGTGTGATAGTGACATATCACACAAGGCTTTTCATACTACTTCTTACACCATTGCTCCCTACACTCTACATAAACTTTACAAGTGAGTAAAACAAAAGAAAAAAGATTCCTACCAAGTGTGAGGCCACCGGTTTTGGTCTTATAAAGAGAGCATTTGTTGCTCAAAATTTGGCTAATGCCTTTGCTTGTTTTTCCTCTAGTTGTTCCCTCATATGCAATTGATAAAAACTCTCTACAATACTAATACTCATTATATATATTACTAGAGGTAGTAATACAAGTTAATTAGTATTTTTAAGGATATATTTCTACTACATATGTAGTTAATATTAGTAGGAATTTTGGGATTAATCTTGGGTGCAATTTATTGGAGTGGCTTCTATACATGGAGTCTTAGGAGGATTATCCATCATATTTAGCTCAAGAACAAGTGAAGGAAGGTGACCTTACTTGTGCCCATTATTTCGAAACACCTAACAATGTAAGAAACATTGTTTTTCTAATAAATCTTTCATTTTGTTATGCATGCACTAGATCTAAAGAACAAATAATTAACAAGTTAATTAGTTCACTATTAGAGGAGTCTAATAATAGGTATATGAACCTAACAAGTGGTATCAGAGCATAAGGATGTTGCATGTATAATCGGTTATTGTTTTTCCGAGTTAAAAGGTTAACATATAAAACTTAAAAATTTGTGATTTATTAGCATAAGCCACGAAATCACCATGCATGTTATATATTATGGTCCTAATATATTTTTAGGTCATTTTTATGATTTATGGAAATTTATTGCTCATTTTAAGGATTTTTGGTCATTTTATTACATTTTTATGACTAAAATGGGAATTAAAATGCTAAAAATAGTTAAACTTCGTTTCTGACCTTGGAAATTTTATATGACCTCACATGAATATTGTAAAAGTTTTTTGTAAAAGGACGTGTTAATTTGATTAATATTGCATGATTTATGATTTTTATGAGATAAAAATGGATTAAAGGAGGTAAAATGGTTAGAAATAGTTAAACCTCGAATTAAGCCATGATCTTTTAATATGATGTCACATGCAAGATTTACAGAGTTTAAGTAAATTTCTAGATTAAAATATCTTCTTTAGCATGATTTATGGATTTTTGAGTAAAAATGGCATAAATAGTGACTATTTTAGCAAAAATTAGCTAAAACGTATTGCATGGCTTGAGAAAATTATTTTAAGTTGCATTAATATCCCAATAATTAGATCTAAAGTTATAAAAATTATTGGATTAACTTTCGTATACTTTATATATTTTATGAGAGAAAACCGATAAAAATGCGACTATATTTTCTCAAAATTAGTTCGAAAATTTTAACCATGATTTTTGACATTATGAGGGTCATGGAATTATTCCAGAATGTTCAAAAATTTAAAATTCAAATTTTGAAACTTTTATGATTTAATTTGGATTTATTTCATAAATATTGTGTTTTTAAGGTAAAAAACGAGCATAAAATTAAATCAAGTTGAATTATTGTCAAAAATTTAGTGATGACTGATTTTTGAGTCCTAAAATGTGTTAGGATAATTAACTTGAGCTTATATGTGATTTAAGTGTTAATTAGTGATTTTAAAAGGTTATTATCACGCATTTCCATAAAACCGGGTTATATGTACGACATAAGTTAAATAGGGCGATTTGGCACATGATTTTGCATGATAGGTACATATTATAATGCTGCATATTTCAATTGTTGAATGTCTTTTATTTATATAATTTTGAATTATGTAATTTTATCTTAGTATGGCCTTAGTTTTAATCAATATTACCCGTAATGAAAGGGAATATTGATTCGATTGTAATTTAATGTGATGTCGTATCACTTTTATTTTTATTTCATTAGTTTTTCCATTTTACAAATGTATAATAGGAATAGCTTTGTATTTTTATTATTATTTGTAATTATGGAGCATCTTCAAAGACGGTGCCATTCGGAAAGGTGATCCGACAAAGACGGTGTCTTGGAAGGCGTGCCATTTGAAGAATCAAGGGACCAAAGGAGTTGGTTTCCGAATATGTAATAGATTATTTGATTTTCTATTTTAGGAAGGCCATACTAGGAATTTTATTTATTGCTTTGCATTTCTTATAATATGTTGCATGCATTGCCAAATCGCCATAACAACACATGCATATCATATCGAGTCTTCGACCGTGTCAATTAAAATTATCGTAGTTCACCGCTTTAGTTCACTTAAAAACGTGATAGATAATAAATTGACAAGACCTCTCACATATAATAATTGAGATAAAGACTTACCTAATAGTAGAAACCATGAAGTACCAATTTCATGAGGGAGTTAATCCGGCTTCACCGTAATACAAACCTTGTTACGTTGGCGAAGTGGGGTAGTAAAATGTTATTACATCGAAATTTGGATTGAGCTCAACGGAAGTATTGTTGACCGTATTCGCATGTGTTCCGGGCTAAAAATGAAAATTAGAGTAATTTTTATCGACCGAGAGTTCTAAAAGTAGAATCGATTAAAGAGTTAATCCACCGAGTTATATTAATAAGGGATGAATCGGCTCACCGTGCCCGAGTTGATATGAATTTGGATCTCGGAATCATTTATGTAGTTGGGTGGAGGTCACTATATAAATGCAATGCTTGTAGTTAAATTTACGAGTATTATTAAAACGATAGATGATAATTATTTCCTTCATTTCCGTTTTTGTAGTTAATTATACGCAATGAATTCATCTAATACTCCTACACCAATCACCGTTGAAACATGGCTCCAATCATACGATGAAAAATGCTCTGATTATGACAATGATACGATTAGAGAATTACGCGTTGGCTTTAGTGAGGATGGAAATCTTGGTCTTTTTACTACTTCTTCATCTCCCACTCACATACTCATGCCTACCTCTCAGGTAAGAGGATCATATGAGGGGAATCTCACAGATTCTAAGATATCCTTGTTTGATGAAACAAGAAGAAATATCAAATTAAGTGGGAGTTCTAGCAAGAGTATCCTTACAAATAAAAGGAGTATTGGTATTAATAAAGGAAAAGCAAAGAAAGGTAAGAAACCCAAATCAAATTGTGAATTGGAAGTTGATAGTGAGACTACCACAAAGCCAAGATGGGTATCCAATCCTACCATGAATATCATTATTTTAATGTCATGGGCCAATGGAAGCATAAATTGCCCCAAGTATTTGGAAGATATCAAAGTTGGGCTTGTTACTCCAAGCGGGACTTGAAAATGTGGAAAAGCTAAAACAAGAGTGATATGAATCTCCGACAATGAAATGGAGCTCGGGTAGCCGCCACTTCAAGAGAAATTTATATATATGTTTTTGCTAATAGCTTTGAGTTATGATTTACATAATTGTTATTAAGTTCCCACTTAGTCTAAAACATTATTTCCATTTCTATGTGAGACATGAAAGGATTTATATTTTGTCTTCAAAGACAATTGTTGTATTTTGTTAAAAATAGACATGGATGTGAGCCATGTCACTTATCGATACACAAGTTTTAGACAGTTCCAACTCATGTAAAGATATCTACATAATACGTTCCAAAAGACTCATAACTTGTAATTCAAATGATTTGTACATTTGATTTTCAATTAGGTTACGTAAAAGAGAAACGCATTAAACGCTAGTGTCGACTAGATTTATTGGACCATTTGATTTTCAATCATATGGAATATGCGCATCTTGTCTCCTTTGCAATACAATTTGTACTTCCTTTAGTGGTAAAGGGACACAAGGAAGTGATTTGTTAAGACTAATACATGCCGATGTATGTGTTCTAATGAGCATCACCGTAAGGGGAATTTATGACTACTTCGTCACTTTTACCAATGATTCAAGTAGATAAGGGTATATTTACTTAATCAAATAAAAGATGAAGCATTTGAGAGATTTGAGAAATTTCTAAAAAGACGTAGAGAACCAATTGAATAAAGTTCTAAGCATTACGACCCAATCGTAGTGGCAAAGATCTAAGTAATAAATTTGATTTATTAAAGATGTATTATGACCTAGCGTCACTACCCATAAGATTAAACTAATATGAGTTGGTTTGAGTTGTTGAACTCAATTTTGGGAATTTTCAATCCAAAACGGACAAGTAATTCTAAACGGATGGTCAACCATGAGATACCTAGAATAGAGAGTCTGTAGAGTTTATGGATTCAAGTACCTAAGAGGGGGAGGGGGTGAATTAGGTACTATTTAAAAATTTATAGCTTCAACTTTATTGAATTAAAGTGAGTTACGAGGGCAAAAGAGATGAGAAGATACTTAGAATAATATTGAAAGACTAAACAAGTATCACGATGAATGTTTGCTGAAGTATGAAAGTAACAATTGAACACGAGATTTTTGAATTGGTTCGGCAAATACTCAAGTGCCTACGTCCAATCTACCTTTTTATTTCTTTCTTTTAGTGATCTACTCCGACAACTAAAAGACCCTTACAATAAAAGACACCAACCTACTCCGGTTGTAAAGCTAGTACAAGAACTACTCCGTTCTTATGACAAGCTAACTCGCAACCTACTCCGGTTGCCAAGAGTTAAAGACTACTCCGTCCTAAACTCTACTAACACACTTAGAATGTTATAGGATCAAGTTTCCACTAACATATTCTTAGCAAAGAATAGAGATGGACAACTTTTACAAGATCAACAATTCTTAAGCAAGAGAGTTTAGTATAAAAGTAATGATAGCACGATCGTAACAACTTGAAGACTCTTTGAAGGTTTTGCAAATGACACGGTTTTAAAACTTTGAAAAACAAATTTGCAAACTTGAAAATAAATTCAGAAAGAAGTCTTAAGGATTTATGAAGGAGGGGCTCGCCTTTTATAGAGGAAATGGGTGAGGAGGTTGCTAGGGTTTTGAAGGGTCAAAGACCTCACATGTGAAGGGTATTTGCAACCACCCAAAACTTGCACCAAAGAGGGCTCTTTTGCAAAGGCAAGAATAGGGAAAGATGGTTTGAAAGATATCCTTAAAAGCTCATGCAAATTCAGAAAACAAAGAGAGAAAAGACAAGTCACATTATGACAAGTTAACACTAAAATGGCAAAAAGCATTCTTTGTTTTCTTATAGAACCAAAGGGTTGAATTTGCATAAAGAGGAAACATTTTGAAAATAATAATAATTCAAACCACTCTTTATTGAAGACCATCTCCTTGATAAAAATCTGATTTTTATCTTTGAAAAATAAGAGTCACGTGAAAGCTTTTGAAAGATAAAAGGGACTTCAAGTTTTACGAGTTGTGGCAATAATCCAAGCAGCTGTTTACTCGTGAAAGCAACAGTCGTCTGCACTGTTTCTATTACTCTAATATACTCTACTTTCTCACTTGAACATTAGATGACACTTGACTTAATACAATGGGATGATTAACAACTTCAACACTTCTTAATCCATGCTTGATATGATCATATATCCCTAAAAGGTAAACTAAGATAACACAAATCAAATGGGCATGTTATCATCAACATAAGGAACCCAACAAATTCCCCCTTTGATGATGACAAGCCCCAAACGAATGTATAAGCAATGTAAACACCTTGATTCAAGATTTTAAGCAAGCAAGATCAAATGAGAGAAGGGACAATATTACCTTACCTAAGGCAAAAGGTAGAATCAAACTACTATGACAATTTTACATTGGCCCAAAACAAGATTCAAAACTAAGAAGGTTAGACAAGGCATTAGTTTAATTAATATGCAAAGAGATTAAGAGCATGAGTTTACCTTTTCCCCCTCTTGACATCATCAAACGGATAGGGATGTCAAAACATTAGAGTGCAGATATTTCACAAGAAAACACAAAAGACACATGTAATCGTGACAAGGTAACAAGGTCAACATAAACAAGGATTAATCATAAGTTAATCAAAGTTCAACATGGCTAAATAAAGTTTAAAATACACCACCAAATGTCAAAATAACAAGCAAAGAAAATATTGTCTTAGAAGGGCACAACCAAGGTGGGACAAAACGAAAAGGCACGGGTAAAAGTCAAGTAGGCCGAGAGGAAAGGATAGGCTAAGGGGAGGACGCTTGTTCACCATCCGAGCCACTACCCAAAGGATCATCATCCACAAGAGCATCATCACCAATTTCTTTTGTTGACACGAGGGTGGAAATGATATCCACCTCACCACGGATGAGGTCCACAGTAGAAGCAAGGGCCGAGATTGCCAAATCCTTTTGACGTGCATCTTCCTTAAGCCACGCACTCAACTCAGCCACGACATTAAGAACTTCCCGCATACCACCCGTATTCACTTGACTGGATGACCCAACTTCCAGGTCCTTCTTAATTTTCACCGAAATTAATTCATCATTTTCAATTTTGATAAGCATCTTCCCCATTTGACCATCACTCATAACATCACACATATCCAAAGAACCCAAGCTAGTACTCACTAAAACCTCTTGTGCCTTGAGCACAACCGACAACCACATTCCATAGGATAAGTGAATCATGCTAGAAGAGGGTCTACGAAGTTTGGTCGAAATACGATGAAAACGCTTAAACATTAACCCGACTAGGTTCACCTTCTTATGAGTTGCAATGTGATAAATAAGGTATTGTTGGGCTATGGTGAGTTTTCCCCTATCACCCGAGGGATAAATTGAGCGAGAAAGCATGTTAAAAATGATGCGAAGAGGAGGGGGTATTTGGGTGTTGCTTATAGGACCAGGAGAGACAGTTTTAGGACACACTACTTGGGCGACATTAAGTGGTAAGGCATAAGGTAAAGCAACCCATGTTTCGGAGGGGAGTTTGTCATAACCTCCGACTGGAATATCAAGGGCGGTAGCAAAATCAGATTAAGACAGTTTAAAAGGCTTACCATTCACCTTAGCCGTAAGAGATTCACCCGATTTATCAACACGTACAGTTGCAAAGAACTGAATCACCTCGCTCACAAAGACCGGTTCACGCATTTCCAACAATTTTTCCCAACCTTGAGCCAATAACATGTCACGGACTGAGTGAAAAGCAGGCGGCTCGAACCATGTTTGGTTGTAAACCCGGGGAGAGTGGATTGCTTTGGTATTCATCAACCTCTCACAATTTTTGTAAATGGAGGTAGGGAGGTCTATGCTTTCAAGGTGATCCCAAACAATCGCCAAATCCCATTTAGAGGTTAGGGAAACCGGATCTGAGGGAGAAAGGTACACAAGTTTCTTTTTCAAGGGTTTCAATTTTTTCTGGGGAGGTTCACTGGGAGTTTCAGTTGGAGGATCAACAATGGGGTTTTCGATGTTACTCTGCTCGACATTCTCTGAAATTGGGGGTAATTGTGATGAGGAAGCTTTGTCTTTTCTTTTGTTGTTTTTCTTCGCCGGAGTCGGGTCAGACTCGGCGGACTTGGTTGGATTCTCATTTAAATCAAACTCGGTTTCTTCAACATCTTCAACATTTACCAATACCGGTTCAGTGGAAGAGCTTGGAACAGTAGAGCTTTTCTTCCGACCTCCTCGTGTGCGCCGTCCTACCATAGTGGAGATGGGGATGTCGTCGGATGATGGTGGGATAGTGGAAGGAGGATTGGGAAGAGGGTTAGGCTGTTCTGGGTTTGGTTGAGGTGATGGAGATGGAGTCGAGGTTGAGGTTTGTGGAGGGAAGGCGTAGGAGATTTTTTGTGAGGGCATGGTTTGAGTTGTCGTCGGTGGGTTGGATGTGACAGGTGGGGATGTCATGTTTGTTGGTTTGATGGGTATGTGGGTATTGAAAGAGGTCTTGACCATGGTGGGTTAAGAGGTAGGTGAGATGAGGGAGTTTTGTGGATTTGGGAGATGAAGGGTTTAGTGGATTAGGAGGTTTGGACGGGTAGGCATAGATGGTGGGTTGAGGTAGTTAATGGCCCAATAAATGTGGTAAGTGAGGTGGTTGGCCCAACTAAACATATTTAATCACTCGAAATAAAAACGCAAGGTAGCATATAATAAACGTAAATTTAGATATGAGGTTGAGTGATTACCGACTCACAAATACGGTGTCAATTTTTGGTCTAAACATGATGTCAATGCACTTAGAACACTTAATAACATATATCCAAATTTAATTTAATCAATTAAGGAAATTTGTAGAACTGACACTAACAATCACAAGCAATTGATTAACCCAATTTCTAATCTAAATTTCTCAAAATGTTCTCTTGCAAGTGGCTTAGTGAAAATATCGGCAATTTGATTTTCGGTTTTGCAAAAGATAAGTTTAATATGTCCTTTTTCCACATGATCACGAATAAAGTGGTGACGAATATCAATATGTTTGGTTTTAGAATGTTGAATAGGATTTTTGGAAATATTTATTGCACTCGTATTATCACACATTAAGGGAATGGAGTCAAAAATAATACCAAAATCCAAGAGTTGTTGTTTTACCCAAAGGAGTTGAGAACAACAATGTGCCGCACTAACATACTCACTTTCGGCCGTAGAAAGAGCTACCGTGTTTTGTTTCTTTGAGGCCCAAGAAGTCAAGCAAGGACCCAAGAACGTTGCAATTCCGGAGGTACTCTTTCTATCCACCGTGCACCCCGCATCGTCCGCATCCGAAAAGCCTATAAGATCAAAAGGACAATGTAAAGGGTACCATAAGTAAAGATTTTGTGTTCCAATCAAATACCGAAGAATTCGTTTAACGGCTTTGAAATGTGATTCTTTCGGATTTGCTTGGAACCTAGCACATAAACAAACACTAAAGAGAATGTTGGGACGACTTGCGGTTAAGTAAAGAAGTGAGCCTATCATACCTCTATACACCTTATCACTAACATTCTTACCGAGTTCATCTTTGTCCAATTTGGACCCGGCTACCATAGGTGTATCATGAGGCTTACCATTAGTCATCCCAAATTTCTTAAGCATTTCCTTAATATACTTTTGTTGATGGATCATGATTCCATCCTTTGATTGCTTAATTTGGAGCCCAAGGAAGAATCCTAGCTCACCCATCATGCTCATTTCAAACTCCGATTTCATTAGTTCCGAAAAATATAAGTAAAGGAGTTCATTTGTTGCACCAAATATAATGTCATCAACATATACTTGTACAACCAACAGTTCACTGGACTGTTGCTTTAAGAATAATGTTTTGTCAACGGAGCCTCTTTTAAAACCATTTTCAATAAGAAATTTAGACAATCTATCATACCAACATCTTGGTGCTTGTTTTAAACCATAAAGAGCTTTGTCTAATTTGAAAACATGGTTAGGCAAGTCATTGTTCTCAAAACCCGGTGGTTGCTCTACAAAGACATCTTCTTCCAAATATCCATTTAAGAAAGCGGGTTTGACATCCATTTGGAAGAGTTTAATGCCTTTGTGAGCCGCAAAAGCTATAAGCAATCGTATGGCCTCAAGTCTAGCTACCGGTGCATAGGTTTCATCGTAATCAATACCCTCTTGTTGGTTATAACATTGCACCACTAGTCTAGCCTTGTTCCTTACGATTTCTCCCGAGTCGTCAAGCTTGTTGCGAAAGACCCACCTAGTACCAATGACGGTACGATTAGGCGGTCTAGGGACTAAGTGCCATACCTCGTTTCTTTTGAATTGATTGAGCTCTTCTTGCATTGCAAGCAACTAGTCCGCATCGGTCAATGCGATCACATTTGAAGGTTCAATTTGAGAAAGGAAGGCATTGTGGGCACAATACTCATTGAGATGAGCGAGATTGTTGACGGATGATCTTGTTCGAATTCCCGAGTTGAGATCACTTGTGAGATTAGTGAGTGGATGAGAGCTTTGATGTTTCCACTTCTTTGGAACAATGGTTTCTTGTTCCCCCTCAACAAAGATCGATCACAAAGATGACGGTTTCTATTGGCCCGGAAGGTTCTTCATCCTCACTGTTTTGGGTTACTTCGATTACGGAGGTGGATGCAACAGATCGTTGGTCTGTTGCTTCCAGAGAAGAATCGAGCAGAGGTGCTACGTGTTCCCCCGAGTTGCTTCGATCTCCTTTGAAGGTGACAGATCTACGTGTCTGTGCAATTCAAAGGCTCTTTGGGAGTTTCTTCATCCGTGAACACGAAGTCCTTTCGAACAAGACCAATCTCAAACTCATCATCCTCATCCTCATCATCATCATCCATGTTTTGTACCTGTCCAAGCACACTAGATTCATCAAAAATGACATGGATGCTTTCTTCAATTAACAAGGTTCGTTTATTGTAAACTTTATAGGCCTTGCTATGATCGGAGTACCCAATAAATACCCCTTCATCACTACGTGGATCGAACTTGCCCAAATTGTTTTTACCATTGTTATAAACAAAACATTTGCTTCCAAAACATCTAAAATATGAAATGTTGGGTTTTCTTCCACGTAGCGATTCATAGGGAGTTTTATTCAATATACTCCTTATCATGACACGATTATGAATGTAGCAAGCGGTATTTACCGCTTCGGCCCAAAAGTTCTTAGGCAACTTACTAGTTAATAACATTGTTCTAGCCATTCCTTCAAGGGTTCTATTCATCCTTTCAACCACACCATTTTGTTGTGGTGTTCTAGGAGCCGAGAAGTTATGGTCTACACCATTGTCATCACAATAAGCACCAAATGATGAGTTTTCGAATTCAGTTCCGTGATCGGTTCTCATTGAAACAAGTTTTAAACCAAGTTTATTTTGAATCTTTCTTAACCAAATTAGAAACTCATCAAATGTCTCATCCTTAGAGCTTAGGAAGAGTGCCCAAACAAACCTAGAGTAATCATCAACAATGACACACACATAACGACTACCACCTCTACTCCTAGTTCTCATTGGTCCACACAAGTCGATATGTAAAAGTTGCAAAGGTTGAGATGTACTCATAATTCTTTTGGATTTAAAGGAACTTCTAACATGTTTACCTCTAGCACATTCATCACATACTTTATCAAAATCAAACTTTATATTAGGAATGCCTTCAACTAAGTCAAGTCTTTTAAGGGTATTAAGAGTTTTTGTACTAACATGACCAAACCTTTTATGCCATAACCAAGGATCATTGTTTATTACACTCATGCAAGACATGGTGTGACCGGATAGAGAGTTTAAATTAGTTAAGTAAACATCTTTGACACGTCTTCCTTCGAGTATTAGTTCATTAGTAGTGGCATCAAAAATTCGACACATATTGGCACGAAATTCAACAAAATTACCCTTATCACAAAGTTGAGAAATGCTAAGAAGATTATCTTTCAAACCTTTGACAAGCCGCACATTGTCGACACAAAGTAAGGATGACTTACCAACCTTTCCAATACCAATTACTTCACCATTCTTGTTGTCACCAAACCTTACCGTGCCACCATCATATGCTTTAAGTGAGAGGAATTGGCTTCTATCACCCGTCATGTGACGAGAGCATCCACTATCCAAGTACCTATTGCGGCCGCCTCTCACCAAGCCCTACACAAGATTAGTTTTTGAGTTTAGGAACCCAAATGAATTTGGGTCCCTTTTTGTGATCAACATAACTTGTGGTGTCTTTCTTAATGCTCATTTGCTTTAAAGTTTTGGTATTCTTGTCAATGTCATCAAACGGTTTTGTACATCCATTAAAAACATGACCATTGTCACCACAATAATTGCAAATGATGTATTCGGGAAGACCTACATACTTCCTTCCTCTAAAATCGTTTTTAGGCTTCTGGATGCAACAATCCGATCTGTTCCATTTGAAGCCCAAACCAAAGAACTTTATCACATTTCTCGGTTTGATTCATGAGGAAATTTAACACGGTTTGACTCCCTTCCCATTTTTCAGTGATGTTCTTAGCATTAACAAGTTCATTGGTCAAGTCATTGACACGTGAAAGGAGATGCAAATTCTTTTCTTTTTCTCTTTTGAGTTCATCATTGTTAACACTTTCTATGGACAATCTTTTCTCAACAATGAAGTCATGGGTGTGGTTGTTGAGCTTAGACACGAGATATATGATTCTTTCTTTGGACTCTTCATATTTAGATGTCATCTCGTCAAGTGTTTTGTTTAGATCAACGACTTCATCGGATCTATGGTGAGGAGAAGAGCTAGAAGTGCTACATTCGAGTATACCTTTTTGAAAGAAGGTAAGCCTATCATGGAGATCTTCTATTTCATTCTTGAGACAAACAACCTCACTCTTAAGACACTCGTTTTCATTTTTCAACCATTCACTCTTTCTTTTAGACTTGTCTAAACCGTGGTCAGAAGCAACAGTCTTGGACACTGTTTCTCTTAAGTCTACAACTTCAACTACAAGGTCATAGATCTCATTTTCAAGAGCATCTTTGTCCTTCAAAAGATCATCACGTTCCTTGGTTAGAGAGGAAACTTCCATCACCAAGGTAGTGTTGACATTTTCAAGGTCAGAGACGTAAGTGGGTGTCAACCTAAGACGCTCTAGTTCTTTAGTCAAATGTTTGTTTAACTTGTTGACTCTTTTAACTTCATTATATGCCTCAGAGGTGATGGTGACGCAGTCTGTTGCTTTTAGTTCATTTTTCAGATTAAAGTTCTCTTGAGCAATTTCCTCAATCTCATTTTGCATTACCTCGAGTTTATCATTTTGAAACCGACACTTATCAAAAAGTTGGTCAAGAAGCTTACATACTTTCTCTTTGGAGTAAGTTCTAGCCTTGGCCTTTAGATGATTTACCTCGTTGTCGGAATCGGAGTCGGAATCGTCGGGGTTAGCCATGAGGCATCTTAAGTGTTCAAGTTTTGAGGTTTTTGAGACTTTTTCTTTACTATGATTTGCAAGACACATTTTAGCCTCAAGTTCCTCCTCGATGAGTTCCTCATCTTCCTCGGAGTCGGATATTCCCCAAATAGCACTCATGACTCTATGTTTATAGTCCTTTTTAACTTTTTCTCTTCTTTCCTTAGATTTGATTTCTTCCCACTTGGGACATTCTTTAATTTGGTGAGTTTTATCACCACATTTAAAGCATCTCACGGTGGAGTTAGGTCGTTTCTTAGGAAAGCGTTTTTTCGAGTAATTATTAGTGAACCTTTTGTTACCTTGTCCATTGACCAACCTAGCTAGGTTCCTTGTGAACATAGCAAACTCGTCTTCCTCCTCATCTTCTTCATCACTTGGAGAAGATGTGAGGGCGAGACTCTTTCCCTTTGATGACTCACTAGAATGCTTATCGAGGTTAAACTCGTGAGCCATTAGTGATCCCATTAGTTCATGAAGAGATAGGGTTGACAAGTCTTTAGCTTCCTCTATGGTGGTGACCTTAGGTTGCCATTTAGGAGTTAGACTACGAAGGATTTTTCGAATGATGTCCTCGGACTCGAAATTCCTTCCTAGACTTTTAAGCTCATTAATAATACAAGAAAAACGTGAAGAGAAACTATTTAAAGACTCGTCCTTTGACATTCTAAACATCTCATATTGTTGCATGAGAAGGTCAATACGGTGTTTTCTTACTTGGGACGTCCCTTCATATGCAAGTACAAGGGAATCCCAAATAGATTTTGCCGTAGGACACCCGGAGATTCGACTAACTTCCCCCTCACCAACACAACGTTGAAGAATCGACATTGCTTTGGAATTCTTTTCGGCAAGCTTGAAGTCGTTCTCATTGTAATTTCTTTCCTCTTTTGTCTTGGTGAAACCGTTTAGAATATCGGTTTCCTCAATGGCAAGAGGTCCATTTTGGATGATGTTCCAACATTGATAATCGATACTTTTGATGTAATGTTCCATTTTGAGTTTCCACCATCCAAAATTCGAACCGGTAAAGACCGGGATCTTGGAGTGTTTCTCGGAATCCATTACCCACGAATCAAGCTCTCAGGCGGTTAGACTCGATCAAGAGCACGAGGCTCTGATACCAATTGTAGAGTTTATGGATTCAAGTACCTAAGAGGGGGAGGGGGTGAATTAGGTACTATTTAAAAATTTATATTTTCAACTTTATTGAATTAAAGTGAGTTACGAGGGCAAAAGAGATGAGAAGATACTTAGAATAATATTGAAAGACTAAACAAGTATCACGATGAATGTTTGCTGAAGTATGAAAGTAACAATCGTTAATCAGTAGCTATTTGTCTCGGTTTGTGGAATACGACTGCAGACCAAATGTGACAAAGATGATGAACTCACACTTCTAAGGTTAAGCAAAGCAAGACAAACAAACAAAGTAAATTGCAAATAAATAAAGTAAAACAATTGAACACGAGATTTTTGAATTGGTTCGGCAAATACTCAAGTGCCTACGTCCAATCTACCTTTTTATTGCTTTCTTTTAGTGATCTACTCCGACAACTAAAAGACCCTTACAATAAAAGACACCAACCTACTCCGGTTGTAAAGCTAGTACAAGAACTACTCCGTTCTTATGACAAGCTAACTCGCAACCTACTCCGGTTGCTAAGAGTTAAAGACTACTCCGTCCTAAACTCTACTAACACACTTAGAATGTTATAGGATCAAGTTTCCACTAACATATTCTTAGCAAAGAATAGAGATGGACAACTTTTACAAGATCAACAATTCTTAAGCAAGAGAGTTTAGTATAAAAGTAACAGTAGCCACGACTGTAACAACTTGAAGACTCTTTGAAGGTTTTGAAAATGACACGGTTTTAAAACTTTGAAAAACAAATTTGCAAACTTGAAAATAAATTCAGAAAGAAGCCTTAAGGATTTATGAAGGAGGGGCTCGCCTTTTATAGAGGAAATGGGTGAGGAGGTTGCTAGGGTTTTGAAGGGTCAAAGACCTCACATGTGAAGGGTATTTGCAACCACCCAAAACTTGCACCAAAGAGGGCTCTTTTGCAAAAGCAAGAATAGGGAAAGATGGTTTGAAAGATATCCTTAAAAGCTCATGCAAATTCAGAAAACAAAGAGAGAAAAGACAAGTCACATGATGACAAGTTAACACTAAAATGGCAAAAAGCGTTCTTTGTTTTCTTAAAGAACCAAAGGGTTGAATTTGCATAAAGAGGAAACATTTTGAAAATAATAATAATTCAAACCACTCTTTATTGAAGACCATCTCCTTAATAAAAATCTGATTTTTATCTTTGAAAAATAAGAGTCACGTGAAAGCTTTTGAAAGATAAAAGGGACTTCAAGTTTTACGAGTTGTGGCAATAATCCAAGCAAATTGTTTACTTACGTGAAAGCAACAAATCGTCTGGATCTGTTTTCTATTACTCTAATATACTCTACTTTCTCACTTGTACATTAGATGACACTTGACTTAATACAATGGGATGATTAACAACTTCAACACTTCTTAATCCATGCTTGATATGATCATATATCCTGAAAAGGTAAACTAAGATAGCACAAATCAAATGGGCATGTTATCATCAACATAAGGAACCCAACAGAGTCTATTAAACAAATGACATGGATAAGACTCGTATATAATCAAGCTGCCATGTTAGGATGGCCTTTTGAAAGCTAATATTTAGTCTAAGTTAAACTTCTACTACTCCGTTAAATATATAAGTTTGTGACTCACAAAGCTATCTCTCATGAATATTGATATATTTCTGAGAGATAGAGTGGGAGTAGATTGAATCGTCACAAACATCTCTTATAGTTGAAATGTTACTTTGTGAAAGTAATTGAATTATAGAGTGGGAGTTGGTATTGAACTATTATCTATGAAGATAGTATGAAAGCATAGTTCAGTGGGAGTTTATCGCACATGTCTTATTGTTCAAAAATATTACTTTGTGAAAGTAATAGTATCATGACCTTGTTACATACGAGCCGAAGCATTACAATCCGAAAATTGTTACTCAAGAGTAGATTTACTTTAAGGCGCGGGTCTCCTAAAAAGTAGATAGAGCTCCAGAGTACACAAATGCATAAGATTTACATGAAGATGTTGATCAAGATAAATTGTGTTAGGTATTGCCGCATTTCATTTTAATGATAAAATGGCAAATAGAATTCGCTTTTCTAAAATGGGAATTTAGAGAAGGAAGTGTTTGAAACACAAAACCTTAGATGAAGATCTAAGAATCCTAACATATTATGCGTAGCTATCTTAAGTGATCACAAGATGGTCTTAAGCTAGCATTAAAGGATTATACTTTTCGTTCATGTGATAATAGTGGATGGGTTCATTCACATGATTGAAGAATCAAAATTATACATGAAGTTAAGTGGGAGCTAGAATTGTTTCTCCATGTCTTATATGTTGATAACATATTACTTATTGAGAATAATGTACCAAATCTCTCTTCTAGCAAAAGTGATTGGGAGACTAGGAAAAGGTGCAATATACTTTAGATTACCGAATCTATATGAGAGTATATAGGCATAGAGTTGAGAGTCTTATGAGGATAAGATATTTCGTATCTGTTTAAAATCAACAAGGATGAATGGGTTATTCATGTTGATGAAAATGGAATTACTATGATAGAGTCATAGTTGTTCACTGAACCTATTAAGTTGTTGATCACATGAAATCGATTGCTAACGTTTCCGCCATTAGAATGATCATGTATGCCAACAGACGCACATGCCATGGTGTGACATATGTTGAGAGCATAATAAGTCAATAAAAGGGATAATTCCCATGATATGGCTTGTGAAAGCCTTAAAGAGATTCTTGAGAAGAATTAAGGATTCGTTCAAATGTTTGGATGATAAACTAAGTAATGTGTTGAAGGGTTGCACAGACTTTAGTTTCCAAACCTTAAGGGATTTGTTGAAATCCTTTGATATTTTATTGACAAAGGAGTAAGAGACTAAGAAAGGTGTTTTAGTTTCGCGCATTGCAAATTCTCCAAAAGGATTCTAAGTAAATTATGATAAAATGGTCAACAAAGGGATTAAGGGTGAATCCTTCAACAAATGACTTTATCACAAGTTATACGATAACAGTGAGAGCTTCTTTCTAGTTAAAGAGCTCAGGTCTAGTAAGCAGTCTAGACACATACTTTGAAAAATTCATGTCATTAGAGATGACATTGAAGGGAAGAAAATAGCAATTAATAAAGTTGGAATATATGGATATCGGGTATATCCGCTTGCCAAGCTTGTATTGCATTTTAACTAGTGTTATCAATACACAAAGGATTATAAGATATGAAGTAGTAATAGTGTATTGACTATTCATATGTGATAATCACATTTATCGTTTGAGTTTTATTAAACTCACCCATTACTTTGTCGTATCCCAATGGGTTGTTGAGAACAAATTGAACCCCATTAAAGTGAACTGGATTGACATGGTATTCGCCCCTAGTTACTTATATGAGGTGACGTCTCGAAGTGACTAGAGTGTGATGCGATTGATGGCAAGTTCAAGTGCCATAGAGTCATATGGGATGACTAGTCGATCACATAGGCAGACTGTATGGGACACTTTGTCGAACAGTGACCGCTTATAGAGTTCTGGTAATTCATAAAGCCTGGTCGTGGCAAGAGCTACTATAGTATTCTTATGAGTCAATTCTTTTGACTAAAGACTATTCGCCCAAGTTGGCACAACTTCTAATTAGCTTTGATTTATACTCTATGATTTCGTAAATGAGGTTAAACTGGGTATATTTTAGGTTATGATGGACTGTGGCTGAACGAAGGGAATAGGGCGATAGGAATTGTCCACCCCTTGTCAGGGTTGTTTGAAATCTCAAGGCCACTCGAGGAGTAGTTAACTGGAAATGCGTGGCCACGCTCGAAAGGTATCTCTGATAGATAATTCCGGTCAGATAGTTAATCTCCAGATCGAGAAAACCACTCAAGATATGATCAAATGTAAGTATGACCTGCAAGACACCTTGCATTAAGTGGGAGATTGTAATAGGACAAGAGAATTGGTGACGCACACTTGTCGAGGACAAGTGGGAGAGACACCTTGCATTGAGTGGGAGATTGTAATAGGACAAGAGAATTGGTGACGCACACTTGTCGAGGACAAGTGGGAGATTGTTGGGAAATGTGTCCTCAACAATAGTGCGATCACATGATTTAAATATCATTATTAAATCTCATATTAAGAATACGTGAGGGATGATTCTTTATACAGTCGACTGACCGTCATTAATCGGTAATGATTGGCTAACTAGAGTTTGACATTACTGTCGTGTGACGGTGGTGGTCAGTTGATCCCATTAGGTCACACCTATAGGATGAGGCCCAAATAGATATTTAATTAATTGTATGCGATACGAATTAATTAATTCCTTAATTATGGGAGTGCAATTTTGCGTCTTATTTTAATGTGATTAAATAAGATTAAATTTAGTAATTAAGTGTTATATTACTAAATTAGTTGAAGTTTTAATATAAGTTTTAAGGTAGAGGTAATTAGTTATTTAAAGTTACAAGAAGTTGTAATTTTAACTAACTAGTAATTATGGGACCCATTATATGTTGATATAATGGTAGTATACTACTCAAAAGTGGAGTATATATTATATTATTAATTGTAATATTTAAGTGTTAAATGATTACATTAATAATTAATTATGTAAGATAGTCAACATATGACTTATAAGCATTTGTGGGACAAATGACAAAAGGCAAAAATGGACCAAATCAAGTCCAATATTTCGGTCATATTAAGAGCACAAGAGATGCTCTTTTGTCTTTTTGTAGGTATTGGTTATTGTGTGATAGTGACATATCACACAAGGCTTTTCATACTACTTCTTACACCATTGCTCCCTACACTCTACATAGACTTTACAAGTGAGTAAAACAAAAGAAAAAAGATTCCTACCAAGTGTGAGGCCACCGATTTTGGTCTTATAAAGAGAGCATTTGTTGCTCAAAATTTGGTTAATGCTTTTGCTTGTTTTTCCTCTTGTTTTTCCCTCACATGCAATTGATAAAAACTCTCTACAATACTAATACTCATCATATATATTACTTGAGGTAGTAATACAAGTTAATTAGTATTTTTTAGGATATATTTCTACTACATATCTAGTTAATATTAGTAGGAATTTTGGGATTAATCAAGGGTGCAATTTATTGGAGTGGCTTCTATACTTGGAGTCTTAGGAGGATCATCCATCATATTTAGCTCAAGAACAAGTGAAGGAAGATGACCTTACTTGTGCCCATTATTTCGAAACATTTAACAATGTAAGGAACATTGTTTTTCTAATAAATCTTTCATTTTGTTATGCATGCACTAGATCTAAAGAACAAATAATTAACAAGTTAATTAGTTCACTATTAGAGGAGTCTAATAATAGGTATATGAACCTAACATCCTTTACAGGATACAACCCGTCATTTCAAAATGTAAATAGAAGGACATTTGCATGTTGCATTTGAAATTCGACAATAATAAATAAACAAAATTTGTGAAAGTTTCTAAACTAATAAATCTTTTATTCATTATTCCTTAAATAATAGTAATACGCCAAATACATATAAATTTATAATGCTGAAAATTAAAATGCTAGGCTAGGATTCTAAAAACCCCCGCCATTTATTACAACTCATAATAATAAATAATACTATAAAATGACTAAGGCTAGTCTTCCATTTTCCCCTTGCCTTTGTCACCCTTGTCACATTTCTTGTCTCGACCACGAGCGAGACGCTCTTGCATTATTTCCGACCTAATCACTAACGGTCGTTCTCGTGGTCTCGCATTTCCATTTTGATCCACCATCATCTTCTCGGCAGAAACATTCTTTGGTTTCTTCGACGGACGGACGACCCGATATCCAGCCTCTTCTTCCTCCTCAGTTAAGTACTTTTGGTTCTCCTTCGCCACTTCGTGGATCTTATAGTCTACGGGCTCGTGCTTCCTCAGCTTTTCACTCTCCTTAGGGGTGCTAGCTTTCCTCCACTGCAGATATGGGTCAGATACCCATAACGAGCCAACCGGAACGGGTATGAACCATATATTCCTTTGGGCCCAGCGAACTGCCCACTCTCGACAAGACTCCAAAGTATACGCCAAGGCAGTATGAGGGACGGTGTCTAGCTTCGGGATTTTCTGTCTTAGGCCCACTTGCGTTATCTATCTCTCCGGAAAAGTATGGACCATGAATTCCAAGTCAGGAATGCGACTCGACCGTGTCGGATCCAAGGACGATACTCCAGTCACTGATGCTACCAAGGAACTATCCACCTGATCATGGGCCCACCTTCACTCTTCAATTTATTTTCCCAATAATCGCATACTCGAGTGAAGTCCACCGTGTATAGCCTCGTTCTCATCGCAATTGATCGGGAGCGATATCCTGTCACGTCAACTGGGGGCTCGATCAACCGCAGCCTTTCCATAAGACAGATCTTCAAAAAGGGGACGAGAGACAGTATCAAAACTGGCCGAAAGAAAAAAAAAAAGAAAAACGTTAATTAAAAAAAAAAACAAAAAACAAAAAACGGCCAAAAAAAAAGAAAACGGGTTCTTACTTGTAAAGTAATAGGACTCCCAAGTAAGGATTCTCACGGTTCGCCTTCCTGTTTTCCAATCCTAGAATGGTCTCCCCTAGAACTAAGCATGCTGAGCTGCTGCGCAGTTCCATTTGCTCTACTATCCCTAAAAATCGAGGGTTACCCCTCATCTCCTTGTCCACATGGCCACGCAAGACATAGCAATGAAGAAGGCAAAATCCATAAGCTTTGCGCCTCGCCACATGAGAGATAGTAGGCTCCTCCCTATTTATAAATTGATCGACAAATTCAAACATACGGACACCTTTTGAGGTCACAAGATGGTCTACCTCAGCCTTGGTCAATCCAAGCAAATTTCTAAATTTATTTTTATAGTCTTGAGAGTTAGGGGGTATCTCTGGAACATTTTCTGCATCCCATCCTCCAACCGCAGTAATTTCTTCAGGAAAGGGAGAAATTTTGCCTCCCGGAAAGGCAAATACATGAAAATACGGGTCCCAATATTCAAGACAAGCATCAAAAAAGGGTCTAATTACCTTCACTAGCTTCAAACTTATGATTGATCCTAAGTTAAAAGCACCCATGTCGTGTTTCTCCACATTCGTAAAATTCATTCGTCCACTCCTTAATGCGATTTTCAAAGGCATCCATATTTTTGTTGGAAAAATTAGAAAGGATATATAAGGTTTTATTGAAAAGAAGAAGTCGAGGAAGGGAGAATTGTGAGAATAGAAGCTCAACTGAGGTCCCTATTTATACTATTCGACGTTTCCTAATTTCTGTCGAGAACAGACTAGCTGAAGAAAAGAGGCAGCAGCTGCTGCGGCTCTTCGAAGAGTCGCAGCTCCTGATGCGCCTCTTCCTCAGGCTCGTTTCCTCGTTTGACAGTCGTGGGATCTTTCCTAATCTGTTTTAGTTAAAGTTTCCTATTCATATATGGACTTAATTCGGTAATTTCGATTAATTACCAAATTTATGTTTCCTAATCTTTTACGGGTTCGCTTTTCGAGGCAAAATCGACATTTTCGCCAAATACGCACACTTACTCGTTTTTATTTTCCTTTTTTTTCGGAGAATTATTTCACTCCATCTTTTTAAAAATGTTTCTGATAAACTTAGACATTTATTTTAAATTCTTTTTTAGGGGTTAGCCCTCCCTACCGTCCGGTCCCCTCATTTTGTCCATTTTCGGGACCTTTTTTTCATTTTCGTCATTTTGTCCATTTTCGTTTCTTCATTTTCGGGCACTTTTCATTTTGCGTCATTTTGTCCATTTTCGGCCACTTTTTTATTTTCGTTTCTTTTTTGCGCTTATTTCGGGCATTTTAATTTTCTACGTTAATTCTTTTCGCTATATGTTTTTGTTGCGATTTCCTACGTGAATTTCGGCAGCATGACGGCGCAAACCGTCACATGCCAAACCTGTTTTTTCAAAGCTAACCTGCAGATACAACAAACACCCAGAAGAAAAGGCATGCATGCCGTTATATATATAACCAAAATGCAAAAATATACACAAGGTACGGGCTCCTGCACAAAATGACATCTAAAATGTACAAATGTACAAGCATACAGTCAGCAAACTAGTCCTGACGACCCCTCAACTCAGCCACTGTTGCCTCAATGGCAGCGATATCAGCATCTCTGACCTCGGGCTCTCTCAGCAAACGGGCCGTCTCCTTCTGGGACTGCGCCAACTCACGCTCCAAGCCACGCTCCAAGCCACGCTCCCTCTACACAGAAAAATGGAGTGATACTTTACTTTACTTCACTTCACAAAAATTGGAGATAATAGAAATAAAGACGGGTAGAAAAGGTTCATACCTGTAGCCCCGAGCCACCTATGAGGGCCTGAATAGCTGTAGCTCATAGCCGATTGGCCATCCTCCACAACTCCACATGCCTGGACGGTGCCACCTTCATTCAAATACGGAGAAGGTTCAAGCAAATGCATTCCTATTTAATAAAGCATAAAATACAAAAGATAGCCAAAGTTGCGGGCTTCTCCTCTTCACAACATGCTGCCACTCATCCAAGCCGGTGTCAGTCACCGCCTCGCTGAAATCCCGGATCTCCGAGATCATTGTCATGCCTACCGAGTTAGTGTACTCCAACGTCTCTGGAAAAGCTGGGGGCTCGACGCCCGCCACCTCGATCTCCTACAAAACTCAAATGGTTCATTATTTTGCTGATCATTCATCATCTATCAGATTTATCAAAGACAAGTAAACGGTAATTTGCTTACCACGATCGACCAGTACGCTAGCTTCCGGCGAACAAACTCAGCGTACTCCTCACCAGGGAGAAGGAGAGCGTCACCACTCGCACCAGCCAGGTCAGCTATCCTCTTAGCCTCTGAAGGCTCCCTAAACATCGTCCGTGGAGGGTTGACGAGAACTGTAAAAGTGTCACGAGAGCACTGCCGAGTCAAACGTACATCCAAGTACCACACAGGCCCCATTGGCGTCGTCAACAGCAACCTACTCAAACTCCGGGGACGGAGAACCTCAGCCACAAAGGCTGGAGTCCCAGAGTAGCTCTCCCAAGGCCGGGACACCCACTAAAGCAAGAACGCGAGGGTCATTCCTATGATCATCTCTAAATAAAGGAAAGATAAAATGAAGATCAAAGACACTTACGCTGTCTAAACTCAAAGCATTTACGCCCCTCCGAAAAACGTCGTAAGAAGACCGCTGGCTCTTCTGACGACACACTATCCAGTCCATCACGATAGGGTACACTCTCGGTACGTCTGCCGCCCTCGTGGGCCTGAAACCAGGAAAGTAAGAGGAAACCCACGCCTGGAGGAAAAATAATAATGATTACAAATCATTCTTTACAAATATGATCTTTCATATTTTCAAAAATGATCTTTCATTTTTTCAAGAAAGGTTCATACCTCAAAGAGAAGTCCACGACTAACAATGGCAGGAGAAGTCCCCTTCTCCATCAGCTCCGGATGTACCATGGCCGTCATATAGCGCGTGAGGACCGCAAAGCTATGAGTAACCCAGTCCCAGCGACCTAGGCTACTCAAGTCAGAAAGAAATAGAAGAAGCTTCGTCGATAGCCTCTCCCCCTTGTCTCCGAGGTAAATCGAAGACAAGAACCACCACAACCACAAATAGGCCCTCTGCTCGGCAGTACAAGGTGGTGGAGGCACCATGCGTCCATCTATCCTCACTCTCACCGGAACCCTGCTGCCGAAGTAGTCTCTGACGTAGGTACTCGGCACCAAACCAAGAACCTGGGCCGCACCCTTAGCCAGGTTCCAGCCAATCAGACTCCTCGCCTCGGCTGAGTCTACTCTGATGGCCGTCAACGGCCACAACAACGATTCCTCTCCACACGACAGACCCGAGATCATTCCGTAGTCCTCCAAGGTGACCCCGATCTCTCCAAAAGGCATCTGGAAAGTCGAGGTCATGTCCCAGAACCGATCAAGAAAGGCTCGAATCAGGCTGAGGTTAGCCCGAATCTTCCTCTCCTTGATTTCCCTCCAGCCTCGTACCAAGGCACCAAAGGTTTCCCGCTCGATGATAGCCTTCTCCTCCTCCAACAGCTTCCCGAAGGCGTCCATCATCGTCGTGTAACCAGAAAAGGACCTCATGTTCCCAGCCTCCTGCGTCAATTCAAAAGAAAGCTTTCTTAAGCATATAAATGTGCAAGAAGTAAATAAATAAAGGAATGACAGGTTGAAGACTTACCATGCTCCTTGCCGCCCTGTATGACAGGTGGCTCTCCGCCGCCCAATTGAGATGTCTACCATCCCATTTCTCTGCCCACTAAGGCGCTTCTGCGAGCTGACGGCCGCCTCGTCCTACATTGGCCCTCCGCGCAGCCTCCTCCTCTATATCCTCCTCCGTCTCCTGGTCGCTCCTAGAGCGGTAGAAGGGTCAACATCAGTGCCCATGAGGTCTCTCCCCCGACGTAGAAGGAATGTCCTCTGCAAATCGAAATAAACAAAGCAACGTTAAGCAATTTTTTAAGCATTTTTAAGCCTTTCAAGCTTCTAAAAACGGCATCTCTAGCCATCTCTGGCCATATTTTCCAAGCTTGACCACACATGTGGTAGGTTAAGTCAAGACGAGTCTAAGTTCAAGCGTAGTTACGGGTTTGAGTCGAAAATTCGGCAGCCTTTCGCTACAATAGCAATTATACCACACGAAAGTGTCCCGGAGGAGCTATCACAAATTGAAAATCCGGCATGATAGCAAGTTTACCCATTACTCAAGGGTTCCAAAACATCAAGTTTTTTAAAATATGGACTATTATAGGGCCATTTTCGAAGGGTTTTACGGTTTAGCAAGAAACCGTCACATTTCTCGCTCAAATCCTTAATACTTGACGAAAATTCGAAAGGGATACATGGTTGTGTTCCTAACATGATCATTTACTCATTTCTAATGTCAATTTCATGAGACAAATTCATTTGGGACGAAAGCCCCAGATTTTCAAAAAAAAAGGGGTGTATAAACCCTAATTTTCGACCCCAAAATCAAAGCTCAAATGCAAAATAAAGCAAGTACAAGACACATACCTCGATTAGTCATCATTTATGGCAATTTTTGATCATGTTTTGACGGAATTTGGTTGGAATTTGGTTGAGAAGTGAAATAGTTTTGTGTTTTTGAAATGAAACAAAACCCGGCTTAAGTCGGGTTTTTACCCAGGCAAGGGTGAGCTCGGGAGAAGACGCAGCACTTGCTGCGCCTCTTCTAAAGGTCGCAGCTTTTGCTGCACCTTTTCCTCAGCGAGTTTCCTCAGAATTTTGTTAAAGTTCGTTACAAGTTTGATATTTTTGGGCCCGGGCTTCATGCGCCTCTTCCCCAACATATGGCTCTTTTTTAGGTGTTCTCTTCGTCCGAATCGGCATTTTCTCTTCAGCAGACTATAGACAACCACAACATTTTGTTCCCCGACCATAATTCATGGTCACTAAATATAGTTCATGGGCTTCTCCTCTTTATCGGAAATTCGCTTACGACGACCCGAGCGGATTTTATCCTCGGAGGTGCCAAGGGCGTGCCGTTGTCGATGAAACACCTTTATTTCCTCAGCGATGCCAAGGGCGCGTCGTTGCCTATCTATTATTTTCTTCTCAGCAGTGCCAAGGGCACACCGTTGTCGACTCAACATATGATTCTTCTCCACGGAGTTTAAGATAAAATTCTCCGGAGAGCAAGAGTACCTTCGAATCCGTCACCCAAGAGTGTCTCAGGTATGGTTTCTTCTTATGGCAGGCGAGCTTCCTTACCTAGTCTAATGGACTTTAAACGACCCTCCCCGATAGTCAACAGACTCTAAAATGTTCCCGACGACAGGTCCTTGGTTCAGACCCCTTGAGCCGCCTCGCGTCGCCATAGTCGTTAAGTTGTAATCTTCGATTGACCTGATGTCTATACTTTGACTTTCGCCTTATCCAAGCCTCAGTCAAAGTGGGGTCTCGGTAGATACCTCATTTCTACACCTCCCGCCAACCACCCAGTGATGATTGGGCCGCATGTTTGATATGCGGAACAATTTATGACAATCCGTAAGTTCATCGTCAAGTGATAGCTCAAACACTCGAGTCAACCCCTTGGTCGTCATCTACGCACTGATATGGCCGTTTTGACAGTAATTAGAGTTCATTTGGAGTCCGGGTAAAAAGTCGGTTCATTTTTCTAAAAACCGTTTAAATGTCGAATCGGAATATTTCGGATATTCTAGAATTCTCTGGATATTTATTCCTAAAATTAAAATTAATATTTTGAAGTAAATATATTTTGTATATTGTGTTTTATGGAATAAGGAAGTGTAAATCTACCGAAATTCCATAATAAAAAGCGGAAATCTTTCTTGCTGAGGAGGAAACCTCTGGGGAAATGACGCAGAAGGTGCTATGCCTCTTCGATGGATCGCAGTGGCTGCTACGCCTCTTCTCCAGCCCTCTTTTCACGTTTTCCAGAATATTTTCTTGATTTGTTTCCAACTCCGTGTCATTCCTAAACTCTTCCATATGTTTAGTATAAATAGAGGCCTTCGGCCTCCATATTTGGCACGCGAGTGTGTTGGAGTATGTGTCCTCAACAATAGTGCGATCACATATTTAAATCTCATATTAAGAATACACAAGGGATGATTCAATATATTGTCAATTGATCAACATTAATCGGTAACGATTGGCTGACTAGAGTTTGACGTTACTATCGTTTGATGGTGGTGATCAGTTGATCCCTTAAGGTCACACCTATAGGACAATTCCCTTAACTGATAAGTTAATTAATTGTATGTCGATACAGATTAATTAAATCCTTAAATTGAACAAATTTTTATCAATGAGTGAGAGTTATATATCTTATTATAATGTGATTAAATAAGATTCAATTTAGTAATTAATATGTTATATTATTAAAATTGATTAATGTTTATGAAACATTTGAGATAAGAGTAATTAGTTAATCATAATTGCAAAATGTTGTAGATTATATTAACTAGACTTAATGTGACCTATTTTATATACATGTGATTGTGAATTACCTGTTAATTTGTTAAAAGTAATTTATTTGATTTAAAATGATATTTAATTAGTTAAATATGCATTTATATTTCTAATGACATGTTACATGTTACATGTCACACATTACAATTGACAAAATACAAATTGTAAAGTAGAAGTCCATTTTAAGTGTGGGAGCCGGTTTTATGGGTAGTGTGTTAGGACTTTATGAAGTTGATTATTTTTATGGGATAAACATATTCATCACATCTTTAACCCAAAACATAACCTATTATTTTGGTTAGACAAAAACCAAAAAGGAAAAGCATTTTTCTCTTCCCCATGGACCAAAAACCGGTCACCCCCCTTCTCCCATAAAAGAGAATATGTTCTCTTATACATTTTACTTATGCTTATGTAAAAAACTCTTAACCTCTCTCTACATAAATAGTTTATGATCATAAAATTTGTTCTAAATGTTCTAATATCACAAAACATTACTAGTGTAGTAATAATAATATTATTAGAATAAATTTAAGGTTACTAGTAATATTATCTAGTTAATAAAATTATTAGTGTTAAGGGTAAGTCTTGGGTGCAACTAAGAGGAGAGTTTCTAATATGGAACTTTGGTTTTTTTTTTTTGGAGGATTATCCTAATGTTATTAAGCTCAAGAACAAGGTAAGGAAGGTGTCCTACCTTGTGCCCAAAATTCGGTCCACCATTTTGTAAGGGTAAAACCATTTTTCTCCTTATTTCATTTATTTACATATTGCATGTAACTAGATCTATTATTCTAAATTAGTGAGTAATTTAGAAACTAATTAGAGGAGTCTAATTAGGGGTTAATGAACCCAACAATTGGTATCAGAGCTTTGTTGTTGTATGCAAATCGTTTTTGAGTTTTTTACGAGTTATTAGATGACTAAAATAAAAACCGGAAAATTTGTGTTTATATAGTTTATGCATGAAATTTTTCTATGCATATATACATTCTTGTCCTAAAATGTTTTAGTTCATTTTAGATGATTTATGGAATTTTAGTGCCCGCTTTTATAATTTTATTGTGATCTCGCATCACCGTTTTGAAATTTAATAGATTTAAATTTTATTACAAATGTATAATAGGATATGATATATACTTTATTATTATTTTGTAATTTCGGAGTTTCCTATAGACGGAGCCATTCGGAAAGGAGTTCCAATCAAGACGGTGTTTCATTGGGAGGCGTGTGACATGAAGTTCAAGGGACCAAAGGAGTTGGTTTTCAAATATGTAATAGATTATTAGATTTTCTATTTTAGAAAATGCCATACTAGGAAATTGCTTTTCTTTATATATTCTATTTTATTTGTTTACATGCATGCCAAATCGCCATAACATCACATGCATATTTTTTTATATCGAATCATCGACCTTGTCAATTATAATTATCGATAGATCACTAATTTTTTTCACTTAAAAGAGATAGATAATAAATTGACAAGACCTTCAAATTTCTAAAAATTGAGACTTAGCCTTACCAAATAGTAGGAACTCATGAATCCCAATTTCATTAGGGGTACAATACGGTATTGAAATATTATACCGGGGTGCTTTCTTTTAATTTTGGGTAAGTGGGGTAATAAGATGTTATTACATTTCGAAATTTGGTTGATCTCAACGAAATTATTAGAGGAACCGTTGTCCCAATAGGTTCGGGCTAAAGATGAACTTAATGTAATTTCATCGACCGAGAGTTCTAAGTGTAGAATCGGTTAAACGAGTTAACCCACCAAATTGTATTAGTAAAGGTTGTAGAGGGACCGTTGTCCCACAATCGAGCTAGTATGAATTTGGGTCTTGGAATCGTTTATATAATTTGGTGGAGGTCATTATATAAATGCTAAAACTTGCTAAAAGTTTTCATATATTACGATGAATGTTAGTTTTCCCACTATTTCGTTGTTTAAATTTGTTCTATCGTGCCCTTACATACTACGATTAGCAAGAATATATACAAGAATAGCAAGAATATTGTAGTGTACTCATTTTAGTTTTGTGTTGAGAGATGTACCTCAATAATTGTTATGATGTACAATAAGTCTAAATAAGAATATAATTCAAGTTTTTGTATAAAACGTAAAGGGTTTCTCTATTCTGTAAATAAAACAAATATTGTGCCCTTACATACTACGATTAAGTTTATGGTGAGACCATACAAATCAAGGTAATTATTTTCAAACTAGAAATAAATGTCATATATACAAGACTCAAGTTGGTGACCCCAATCATTTCTCAATTCTCGATTGAAAATCACATTTAAAAACTAGTTTTAACTAGTCTCCCAAACCATTTGATTGGGAATCTTTTGGTGTGTGCGAATCTTGTATTCAAAGCAAGAAAAGGATTATGAATAGAGCAAGATATTCACTCTATTTACATTTTGAAGTGTATGGTCGAATACAATTTCAATCAGAAAAGGTTATTACTTCTTCATCTCTTTTACCAACGAACTAGGTAGATACTTTGTATCAACTTAATGAGGTAAGAAGAGAAATTTTTTGAATAAGTTCAATGAATGTTTAAAAAGTATCGAAACCTAGAGATTATAAAACCAAAGTATTAGTACTTTCTTAAAATGGGGAACAATAAAGTGAAGACTTTTATCTGCACCAAAAAGAGTGTGATATGGTATCACAAGTTCAATTTCATTACGATATGATTGAATCTTTACAATATAGTTGGAGGTTGTTTCTGTTATAAAATTTGTCTGGCATTTAAATTTTCCACTAAAACAATACTTGGTTAAAGTAATCATCTACTTTTCATATGAGATATGGTTAGGCATGATACCTAAATTGTAGCTTGTTTCGATAGTATATATGTGCTCTCTCTTCCTACATGATCACGAGAACAAAGGGTTTGTGGCTCGTGATGCTGTTTATTAAAGAAAAGAGGATTATTTCTTAAAGACACAATGGGAGAAAATGTTCAAGAGCCACAAACTGAAGATAAGACGTAGAAAAGTGGTCTTTCTACGTCAAAATCAGTAAATATTGATTTGAAACCTAAGTGGACAGGAGTCATGTTATTTTTTGGAAGTGACAAACCTGTAACTTATTAAGATGCTTTATCAAGTTTAAACTCCGCAAAAGTCCGAACGGAACATAAACATTAAGATGTGTCCATAACTTGCTTGATTGGTGGTAACTGGTTTGCACCGATTGAAACGCTTCGTTAAATTCGGATTTCATAATATTATTTGACTGTTGGATTTTAAAATCATCTTGCGTGAGTTTTGTAAATTGCAACTATCCTAAGGTAGGATACGAACTTAAGCGAAATCTTAAGTAGAAATCAAGGAGTTGAATGGTATGTTTCAGTCATGTAATAAACCTTTCTCGATTTGTCGAGTAGTTTTGTTTATACATGAAATTTAGTGGGAGTAGGGTGGTATTATTAGTCTTATATGTGAGTAACATATTGATCACTATGAGTGATGAAAGACTTAGGAGAAGAATAATACATCTCTAAGATATCCAGTTCGATGGATATTAGCATAAAGTTAATATTATTATGTTAATAAGAATCTTGACAAGTTCAAAAGTATTGAACATGTAGAAATTGAATCCATTTGCTTCCGTTGATGTAATAATTCATTATGCTAAGATGTATCACTATTCTTATACTTCGTATACTTAGAAAGTCAATATATAGCCATATAGTCTATCCCTTAGTACTCAAGAAGCACTAATGATATGTCTTCTATGTCTCATATGTAGATAACATATTATTCATTGAGAATGATGGACCAATGCTCTCCTCCGTAAAGGAGGTATTGGGAGACTAGGAAGAGATGCAAAGCATCTTTATTATCCGAATTTATAAGTGATATATACGAGAGGATAAGTGTTTAGAAGTAATTATTGGATATATGTGCAAGAGTTACACAAAAAACATATTCTAAACACATAAGGATGGTTGGAGAACCATCTTGGCTATAATATTTGAGAAGTAAATCTGAGTAATATACAACGGAAATTATATAGTCAACTGATCATCATTTATCAGTAACGATTGGCTTACTAGAGTTTGACAATACTGTCATTTGGCGGTAGTGATCGGTTGATCCCTTGAGTGCACTTGCAACTATGAGATATGGAAAAAAGGATGAATCCCACACACTGTGAGGACAGTGCGAGCTATCCTAAGGCAAGAGAGCCTATGTTTAGATTGGATCTAGACACGTGCTTAAAAGGTTTTATAATACAAGATTATAGATAATGAAGGGAAATAGTATATTGATACCGTCGTCAGGTACCAAAAATAAATACCTAGATACAACTAACAGAAGTTAGCAACAAGTATGGTCGATCTCCACAGGGAGATGGGAAAATGTTAGCCTTAATTAAGTCCGTCTAGGTAACCAATTCTGGGGGGTTGAAAGGGTTGTTCTAATCTAATGAGATCAAGAAAGAGAGAAAAGACAAAGGAGTAAAGATTAAGCAAACGGAGAGAGAACAACTAAGAATGTCGGTTCACCATGATTTTTCAGTTATGCAATCTAGATCTCAGGTCAATGCAAGTATGGTCTATGGGGCAGTGAATATCTCCTTCCGGTCTCAATTCGCCCTAAAGCACAGATAGCTTAGCTTCGGCCCTCACTACGTGCCCTAAGGTTCGCTACAGGTCTCACCCTTTCCAATCTTCCGATCTAGGTCAAGGTTTACTACGGTTTAATTACTAATTGCGTTGACTCAAATAGGCAGAAACAATTAAATGTAGCAATTAACAACATAAACTAAACTAGCATTAAACCTAATAATTCGATTTACACTTCCCTTAGAATCATGGCTCCCCTTTGTCTTAGCAAGGGAATTTAGCTATGCATTATCATTGAATTGGTACTAATCATACATAAACAAGAGAAATTAAGCATCATAACAAGCAATAAGAGATTAATGATAACAAATGCACATAAAGTGAGAAAGAATTAAAGAGAAGCAAAAGATTAAGATTAAAATTAAAGGAAGAAATACCGATTACAAGTTTCAATCCAAGCAATAGTTCTAAAGTAAGAGTCTGAGAGAGTAGAGAGGAAGAGGAGAGAGATGTCGTAGTCTAACTGCTCAAGAAGAAGTGGGATCACGTACTACTTAACCTAATTAAATCCTAATTACAAAGCCCACTCGAAATAAGCCAAAAACACGTATATAATGTAAAACACCTCGATCGAGTAGAATAAAACCACTCGATCGAGGACACAAAATAGCAATTCCTCTCGATCGAACAGAATTGGGGTTCGATCGAGTACTTCTCGTATCAGCCCTCTCGATCGAGTATCAAAACAACTCGATCGAGTGAATCTTCAAAGGATTAAGCATTCGATCGACTAATAAGTGGTCGATCGAGCTATATTAGCACGTAGGACTTCTCGACACCTATCGAGGTCAGCTCACGCGTTTTTTAAGTGATAGATTCCAAGCTCCGATTCCTTATTCCCCACAAATGCATGCAAATGAGACAAGTTTAGGCTCAGTTTATCTTCTTTCTGGTCTATACCTGTAATTTACACAAGACAAACCAAAGTAGACTATTCGGGGGTATTTGTAGCTAGATTCTACATAAATAGTACAGAAATACGTGTAAAAATGAGGTAAAAACCTTATATAAAATACACGCATCAAATTCCCCAAACCAAACATTTGCTTGTACCTAAGCAAACTATGAATGTAACTAAGAACAACTAGTGGAACGAGACCAACTCATCGGCTATAAATCATCCACCCAAACCAGTTTAATGCAACGACTAACAAAGTGGCAAATCATAAGTGCTAACGAATTAAATCAATGTCTCAAACTTACTGAACCGTCAACCTTGCGAGACTCATAGATATCGGACTCTCACGGGCCGCTCATCACTCAAATTAGGCACAGGGTGAGTATATAAGTGAAAGATAGAAAGAAGTAAAGACACTCACCTAACTCGACCTATAAGGGCATGCATGCAGTTTAACATGAACAAAATCTCTACAACCGTACATATGCATTCCCACCAATAAATGACCAAGACACATCCCGAGGACTTATATTTGGGTAAGTGAGGTACTGGGAAAGAAGGGGATAAGATGAATTTGGATTTGTGGAGTTAGCAGCCAAGCTAGCAACAACGGGTCCAAACTGGAGATATATCCCAACTTCAAACTCAATAAATCAATATAAACCAGTGCAAAATGGATGCACTTAACTCACCAAACACCGTAAATTTATAAATCCCCATAAGATATCCATGGAACATGGGAGGAAAATCACAACATATTAAACTTCAGCTAAATGATTTTTCATAATTTTTCCTTTCTTTTTTTTTTTCATTTTCAATTCTTTTCCACACAATTTTTCCTTTTGTATTTTTCTTCCTTCCATTCCCTTCAACATTTCCACCAACTTCTCAAATCGGATATATAACCAAACTGGAATGAAACATTCCCAATAGCTATTCATTACTAGCTCAGCCAGGGTAGGCATAATTATAGATTGTAGCTAAACAGGACAAAGAAGGCAAATTGGCTATGTGAGGCTCATGGGTAGAATGAAATAAAGGGAACTGCCTCTCCTAACATGTGTCACCATCCACAGACTGAATGCATACAGGTATTAAGAAGACTAAATTCACGCTTATGCAAATTGATGTTACATGCCTTATAGAGTGTACTACTCACATCCTACATGAAATCGGTCATGAATGTCACCAGTTTATTAAGCTCTAACCTCAGAATGTAATGTAGTTTGCCAATAAATGAGTCAAGTCTATTCGTTCAGATAAAAGAGAAACAAAAACTCGTAGATTATGCACATTACCATGCCAATAAAATGTTAAGAATATGCAAGGCAAGGGTAAAGACTCAATGTAGCGTCGAAGCTCAAACGTTCCAACTCTAAATAAACATGAAATTTTTTTGAATTTTGTTGCGATTTTGAAATAAAAACAACGATGCATGCGAAAAATGGATAAACGTGCAAACGGAAATGCAAGTAAACATGCAGACACAGATATGGATGCATACCTCCCCAAACCAAATCGTACAATGCCCTCATTGTACCAAAAATAGGGAAAGAAATGCAAACTAAGGAGAAAAGGATAGAAGGAGTCGAAAAACTTACAAGACAGCGTAGGGAGGGACCTCCCCAAACTGACCATGAACATGGGAGGTCATGGGTAGCCATGCAGCAGCTCAACGGACGTAAAATAGCAGCTGGACCACGTAACTGCTTGATCGAACAGATCAGAGTAGTTCGATCGAGAAGATATGGTGTCAAAAGGACTCGATCGAGATGATAGGTTACTCGATCGAGAGAAACGGTTTTGCAGCATATCGATCGAGGAAAGCATTGGCTCGATCGAGTAAAATTTTTAGCAAAAGTAATCGATGGAGTAGAAAAACTACTCGATCGAGCTACATCACCTGCAAAATGTACAAAAGAAATATAGGAAATACGAGAGACGCATAGTTCAGTGTTCGAAGTTCATCACACAGCTAAAAAAGAAAGAAAAAGTGTTTAAACTAAAGTACAACAAAATAGTCCGGATAGCCTCCCGGAAAGCGCAGGTTTAAGAGGTCCTGCACGATCTTTCTGGCTTCAACTAACTGGCTCATTAAGCTCGTCGAAGTACAAGACTTCAACACGGTTGTCTGCATCATTTGCTTCGTGTTAATGTTTCACATATTGCCCATTCACCTTGAACCTATTTCCCTCAGAACCTTCTAGCTCAACAGACCGAAATTTAGTGACGGCTGTCACTGTATAAGGGCCACTCCACCTGGACTTCAGCTTACCAGGAAATAATCGCAGTTGGGCATTAAACAACAACACCTTCTGCCCGACATGAAATTCTCGAGGTAAGATCCTTTTGTCATGCCATCTTTTCGTCTTTTGTTTGTAAAAGTGGGAGCTATCATAGGTATTGAGCCTAAACTCCTCCAGTTCATCTAGCTGCAAGAGATGGTTCTGACCACACAACTTAGGGTCAAAGTTAATTTCACGAATTGCCCACCAAGCTTTACATTCTAACTCAACTAGTAAATGACATGACTTCCCATAAACTAACCGATAAGGTGATGCACCAATCGACATCTTAAAGGCAGTCCTATAAGCCCATAATGTGTCCTCCAGTTTAAGAGTCTAGTCCTTCCGTGATTTAGAAACTACTTTAGCTAAGATATCTTTAATCTCGCGATTAGAGACCTCAACTTGACCACTAGTTTGGGGATGATACCCCAAACCACGCCGATGCTGAACACCAACCTTAGACAAAATGGAAGTTAGTTTCTTTTCCTTAAAGTGCATTCCCCCATCACTAATGATGACCCTAGGGACACCAAATCGGGGAAATATAATCTTTTTAAACATTTTAATCACGGTATTGGCATCACAATGGGGTGAAGCAATTGCCTCCCATAGTCAACAGCTACTAAGATATACCTGTTACCTTTACTAGATGGGAATGATCCTTGGAAATCGATGCCCCAGACATAAAAAACCTAGACCTCTAGGATACCATTCTGCGGCATCTCATGTCTCTTTGAAATGTTCCCAGAGCGTTGGCAAGCATCACAAGCTGAAACAAAAGCTTTAGCATCAGCAAACAAAGTGGGCCAGTAGAAACCAGACTGAAGTACCTTAGCCACGGTACGTGATGGACCGTGGTGACCACCATAGGAGGATGAGTGACAGCCTTCCAAGATCATTTTGGTCTCCCACTGCGGAAAACACCGTCTGTAGAGACCGTCTGCACACTCCTTAAATAAATAAGGGTCATCCCATAAGTACTGCTTAGCGTTATATAGAAAACGTTTCCTCTACTGATGAGAAAGCTCAGGCGGCAGCGTGACACTGACAATTTATTTAGTTAAATCTGCATACCAAGGATCTTGGTTAATAATAAAAGACAAAACAGCAAACAAAGAGTCATCAGGAAAAGAATCATCAATAGGTAAAGAATCTTCTCCCTCTTGCTGTGACAGTCTTGGTAGATGATCAGCTACAACGTTCTCAGCACCTTTCTTATCTTTTATCTACAAATCAACCTCCTGAAGAAGGAGTATCCATCTCAACAGCCGTGGTTTAGCTTCCTTCTTAGCAAGAAGGTGTCTCAGCGCTGTATGGTCAGTAAAAACAGTAACTTCTGACCCTATCAAATAAGAACGAAATTTTTCTAGCGCATATACCACAGCTAGCAGTTCTTTCTCAGTGCTGGTGTACTTCACTTGAGCCTCATCCAGAGTTCGGCTCGCATAGTAAATTGCATTCAAAGCTTTGTCTTTCCTTTGGCCTAGCACCGCTTCTAGTGCATAGTCACTAGCGTCACACATGATCTCAAACGGCAAATCCCAGTCGGGAGGTTGTACAATCGGCGCCGAAATCAAGGCCTGCTTTAACCTGTTAAAAGCAGAATGACACTCATCAGTAAATACAAAAGGGGCGTCCTTAAGCAGCAGCTGTGTAAGTGGTTTAGCAATTTTTGAAAAGTCTTTGATAAACCGGCGATAAAAGCCAGCATGACTAAGGAAACTCCTCACTCCCTTGATATTAACAAGAGGAGGTAATTGCTGAATCACTTCAACTTTTGCTTTGTCAACTTCTATACCCCTGTCAGAAACTAAGTGCCCTAAGACAACTCCCTCGTTGACCATAAAGTGGCACTTCTCCCAATTTAGCACAAGATTAACCTCAATGCAGCGCTGCAACACTTTATCAAGGTTAGATAAACAGTTAGAAAAATCGCTTCCATAGACACTGAAATCATCCATAAAGACTTCCATAATAGACTCAATGTACTCAGAAAATATCCCCATCATGCACCTTTGAAAGGTAGCAGAGGCATTACACAAACAAAAAGGCGTCCTACGATAAGCAAAAACCCCCTGAGGACAAGTAAAAGTAGTCTTAGCCTGATCATCTGGATGAATAGGGATCTGAAAGAACCCTGAGTACCCATCCAGATAACAGAAAAACTTATGAGAAGCTAACCTTTCCACCATCTGATCAATGAAAGGAAGGGGAAGGTGATCTTTCTTTGTGGCGGCGTTTAGCTGTCTGTAATCTATACACATCCGCCAGCCAGTTACTACTCTAGTAGGTATTAACTCGTTTTTGTCATTCGTGACCACAATAGTCCCTTGTTTCTTAGGAACTACCTGAACTGGACTCACCCACTTAGAATGACCAACAGAATAGATTATACCTGTGTCAAGCAGCTTCATTACCTCAACCATCACAACATCTTGCATCTTTTGGTTCAGCCGGCGCTGACCCTGTCTACAAGGTTTGTGATCTTCCTCCAGCTCAATCCTGTGCATACAAATATCGGGACTAATCCCCTTGATGTCATCCAACGAATAACCCATGGCCTTCCTGTTTTTCTTAAGCACAGCTAATAAAGCACTCAGCTGATCATCATACTGTTTAGCAATAACAATGACTGGATATTGCTCGGTATCATCTAAGAAAGCATATTTAAGATGAGAAGGGAGAAGCTTATGCTCAGGTACCTTTACCTCTATGGCGCAGAGAGTACTAATCATTTGTTCCACTCTCTCTCCTTCGGCGTCGGTGAGTTCACGCTCTTCTAAAGCAGCTTCAAGGAATTCCAACATGGCGTCATTATTATCAGGGTTATCTGCACACTCATCCAAAAGCATTAGGGCTTCTAGTGGATCGTTTATAAAAGAACCCGACCAGAAGTCATAGACAGACTCGTCAACAATATCAACAGAATAACATGTATCCTCTATCATTAGCCGAGCCAAAGTACTAGGCAGACTGAAAGTAATCGCATCGTCCCCTACTGCAAGAGTCAAACGCCCTTGTTTGACATCAATAATGGCCCCACCTGTACATAAGAATGGTCTTCCTAGTACAATTGGGGTCCGGGTATCCTCAACTATGTCTAAAACGATAAATTCCACTGGTATAAAGAACTTGCCTACTTTCACAGGCACAACCTCAAAGATACCCAAGGGTCGTCTTACAGATGTATTAGCCATCTGTAATGTAATGTTGGTCATTTTAAGGTGACCCTTATTAAGCTTTTTGCAGATAGAAAAGGGCATGACACTGACGTTGGCTCCTAAATCACAAAGAGCCTTGTCTATTACTTCATTGCCTATGATACAGGTAATAGAGAAACTACCCGGGTCTTTCATTTTAGGCGGAGCCTTATTTAAAAGTAAAATACTAAACTCTTCCAAAAAAGCAACAGTCTCAAATTCACTTAGCTCTCTCTTACGTGTCACAATATCTTTCATAAATTTAGCGTAAGTAGGTACCTGGGTAATAAGTTCGGTAAAAGGGACAGTTACCTGGAGGTTTTTGACAACGTCCACAAACTTATCGTACTGTCGCTCAACTTTAGCGTCCTTCCGACGTCCTGCATAGGGCACTCTGGTAGCAATGAGTGGGCCTACGACTTTCTCTTTACCTTTATCAGCATGTGACGTCTTCACAGTAGGGGAAGATGACACGGTAGTGGAATTAGATATTAAAATTGAACCTCCGCTGGTTCTGGCATTCGATCAAGCAGTTTCTTCACTCGATCGAATGGTTTTGCCATGGGAATCACTCGATCGAGGTGTTTGAACCTCTCGATCGAGTTCTTGAATTTCTGGTTCTATCGATCGAGTCCCAGAATCACTCGATCGAGTAACTTTTTCTACCAAAGTGTTCGATCGAGAGGAATAAACTCCTCGATCGAAATCTGTTAATTGGGCACCTCTCGATCGAGTTGGAATTATACTCGATCGAGTAATGGGATAGGCTAGTTCACTCGATCGAATAAGAATTTCACTCGATCGAGTAGCAGGACGGTATTCAGCAGGGATATCGTCAATTAGCTCTTCCAACACGTCGTCCGGGGTATCATCAGCTATCACAACCCCGTCTTCCAATATTTGGCCCATCATAAGTGAGACCACTTCAGAGATTAATAGCATTGGTTGGGTCGCACGAGGGTGGTTGGTTCGCTTGGTTTTGCGCGAGTGTTAAATGCGCAACTTGCTCTCTTAGCTCCACAATAGCGGTATTATCCTTATTGCATTTCTCCCCAAGCTGTTGCGTTAGGTATAATACCAAGGATTTCAATTCATCAAATTCCCCATTTGTAGAGGGAGAATCCGGTTGCGGCGTTAATGTAGAAGAAGTAGAAGCACTCGTTGAGGTCAATTCTTCATATAATTTGGAAAAAGGAACCCCTTGCTTGAATTTTTGATAAGCAAGAACACGCTCTAGATTTGCCATACAACCGATAGGGTCATGCCCCTCCATACCGCATCTACCACATATTATCTCATGCTCAGTAATAGCACACAGTTGTTCGTGCTCACCCATGGTCTGTATAGTCTCCGGACTACCTAGACTTCTGCTAGGACTTTCCACCTCAGCTACTACAAATTCGTTCACATGCCTACCTCCTTGGGGGTTTCCATATTCAGCAACATGGGTGGCCATCTCCTCAATAAGATGCCACCCTTTATCATCCTCTACATTCTTCTGAAATCTTCCCTTAGCTGCATTATCAAGGATGGCCCTCTGGTCCGGATACAACCCATTGTAGAATTGGGTACATAAGAACCAGCGCTTGAAACCATGATGAGGCACAGAACGGACGAGCTTCTTGAACCTAGCCCAAGCCCCGTTCAAGTCTTCAGTAGGTAGTTGCTTAAATGCAGTAATTTGAGCCCTCAACACATTAGTGCGCTGTGGTGGGAAATATTGCCTGTAAAAGGATAAGGCAAGGGAATTACAGTCAGTTACACCTGCAGCTTCCCTGTCTAAATATCTCAACCATTCCCGTGCATCATCAGTCAAGGAAAAAGGGAAAAGAACTCCCTTTACTCTGTCTTGCGTCACCCCAGCAGCAGGAGGAATGGTAGAACAATATTCTGTAAATAATTCTATGTGCTTGCACGGATCTTCTCCAGGTACCCCCCTGAAGAGATTTATCTTGACCAATTGTATGTAAGATGGGTGGATTCCAAAGGTCCCCGAATCTGTAGTGGGTAATAGCAAACCTTTTGGATGGGAATCCACCGTAGGCTCTGAATGACTGGCTATATTCGGCATCCTAACAGATAGAATTTACAGTGAAGCAGGTACGACAATGATCTCTTCTAGAACGGATGGCCTGCAAAACTTATCAAGAACTAACAAAAAAATATGAGATCAATCTAAAGAAATAAATTCCTTGAGATGAGAGACAAACTTAATACAAGCAACAAAATTGAGCCACCTCCCCGGCAACGGCGCCAAAATTTGATACCGTCGTTAGGTACCAAAAATAAATACCTAGATACAACTAATAGAAGTTAGCAGCAACTAGGGTCGATCTCCACAGGGAGATGGAAAAATGTCAGCCTTAATTAAGTCCGTCTAGGTAACCAATTCTGGGGGGTTGAAAGGGTTGTTCTAATCTAGTGAGATCAAGAAAGAGATAAAAGACAAAGGAGTAAAGATTAAGCAAACAGAGAGAGAACAGCTAAGACAGTCGGTTCACCATGATTTTTCAGTCATGCAACCTAGATCTCAGGTCAATGCAAGTATGGTCTATGGGGCAGTGAATATCTCCTTCCGATCTCAATTCGCCCTAAAGCACAGATTGCTTAGATTCCGCCCACACTACGTACCCTAATGTTCCTAATAGGTCTCACCCTTTCCAATCTTCTGATCTAGGTCAAGGTTTACTACGGTTTAATGACTAACTGTGTCGACTCAATTAGGCAGAAACAATTAAATGTAGCGATTAACAACATAAACTAAACTAGCATTAAACCTAATAATTCGATTTACACTTCCCTTAGAATCATGGCTCCCCTATCTCTTAGCAAGGGAAATTAGCTATGCATTATCATTGAATTGGCAATAATCATACATAAACAAGAGAAATTAAGCATCATAACAAGCAATGAGAGATTAATGATAACAAATGCAAATAAAGAGAGAAAGAATTAAAGAGAAGCCAAAGCTTAATATTAAAATTAAAAGAAGAGATATCGATTACAAGTTTCGATCCAAGAAATAGTTCTAAAGTAAGAGTCTGAGAGAGTAGAGAGGAAGAGGATAGAGATGTCGTAGTCTAACTGCTCAAGAAGAAGTGGGATCACGTACTACTTAACCTAATTAAATCCTGATTACAAATCCCACTCGAAATAAGGCAAAAACACGTATACAATGTAAAACACCTCGATCGAGTAGAATAAAACCACTCGATCGATGACACAAATAGCAATTCCTCTCGATCGAACAAAATTGGGGTTCGATCGAGTACTTCTCGTATCAGCCTTCTCGATCGAGTATCAAAACAACTCGATTGAGTGAATCTTCAAAGGATTAAGCATTCGATCGACTAATAAGTGGTCGATCGAGCTATATTAGCACGTAGGACTTCTCGACACCTTTTGAGGTCAGCTCACGCGTCTTTTAAGTGATAGATTCCAAGCTCCGATTCCTTATTCCCCACAAATGCATGCAAATGAGACAAGTTTAGGATCGGTTTATCTTCTTTCTTATCTGTACCTGCAATTTACACAAGACAAACCAAAGTAGACTATTCGCGGCTATTTGTAGCTAGATGCTACATAAATAGTACATAAATACGTGTAAAAATGAGGTAAAAACCTTATATAAAATACGCACATCATATATAATAACGTTAAGTAAAGTGCAAGATGTTTCTAAGACTTGTTAACCAAGGCCTTATCATAGGCTTAACATGATAAGTCATGCCATTTCAATTTAATTGAAATGTACGATTATATACAAAATTAAAAATGGATTATAGATTATGTAGTAATTGACATTGTATTAATTTTACATATGTGATAATACATTCATCGTTTGAGTTTTATTCTAAACTCTTTTACTTTGTTATATCCAAATAGGTTGTAAAGACAACGTTGAACCCTATTAAAGTGAACTGGATTAACATAGTATTGGCCCCTAGTCACTTATATGCGGTGACGTCTCCTAGTGACTAGAGTGTAAGTCGATTGATGGCAAGTTCAAGTGCCATAGGGTCATGAGAGATGACTAGTCGATCACATAGGCTTATAGAGTTCAAATGCCATAGGGTCGATTGATGGCAAGTTCAAGTGCCATAGTAACCGCTTATGGAGTTCTGGTAATTTTTATATAGCCTGGTCGTGGCGAGAGCTACTATAGTATTATTTTTGAGTTGATTCTTTGACTAGAGACTGTTCGCCCAAGGTGGCACAGTTTCTGATTGACTTTGATTTTTGCTCCACGACATACGAATATGGAGTGCAAATGGGCATCTTTTGGGTCATGATGAGTTGTGGTATTCGAAGGGAACAGTGCGATAGGAATTGTCCACCCCCTTGTCAGCGTTATATAAATCACAGGGCCACTCGAGGAGTAGTGAACAAAAAATGCGTGGCCATGGTCAGAAGGTATCTACGGCAGATAATTCCGATCAAACAGTTACTCTCCAGATCGAGGAAACCACTCTCGATATGATCAAATGCAAGTACGACCTACAAGACACCTTGCATTGAGTGGGAGATAGTAATAGGACAAGAAAATTGGTGACGCACACTTGTCTCGGACAAGTGGGAGATTGTTAGAGTATGTGTCCTCAACAATAGTGCGATCACATATTTAAATCTCATATTAAGAATACACAAGGGATGATTCAATATATTGTCAACTGATCAACATTAATCGGTAACGATTGGCTGACTAGAGTTTGACGTTACTGTCGTTTGACGGTAGTGATCAGTTGATCCCTTAAGGTCACACCTATATGACAATTCCCTTAACTGATAAGTTAATTAATTGTATGTCGATACAGATTAATTAAATCCTTAAATTGAAAAAAAAAATTATCAATGAGTGAGAGTTATATATCTTATTGTAATGTGATTAAATAAGATTCAATTTAGTAATTAATATGTTATATTACTAAAATTGATTAATGTTTATGAAACATTTTAGATAAGAGTAATTAGTTAATCATAATTGCAAAATATTGTAGATTATATTAATTAGACTTAATGTGACCCATTTTATATACATGTAGTTGTGAATTACTGTGACACCCCCATACTCCAAGTGCCTTACCAGGACCACTTAAGGTATGAGAACGTCACCATCTTGGTTACCCAAGGCAATGATACTCAAATAGACAATAACGAAACGTATTTAAGTGATAATAAAGTTTTAGTGATACAAGCCAAACTCCCAAAACTGTTAAAAGGAAATACAAGGTTCTCAAAACTGAGAACTACTAAACAACTACAAAATGTTCGACACAGCGGAAGACTTCTAAAACTGCAACGTCATGACTCACCCCAGCTATCCCATGCGCATCATCTCATACCTGCTCATTAACTACTCACCACCTCCGAATGGATCACCACAGTTTTTAAAACATTTAAACGGGGTCACTACTGATTACACAAAAACAATAGCCACAATGAAACAGGAACACAAATAGCTCAAACAGCTCAAACCAATCTCCAGCCTCCATCTCCAATCTCCACACAACTGACTACACACTAAACTGTGTAGCTCTGCCAGAGTACCCATCGCAACAAGTACTCCACGCCGCCAGTGGGGGACCGCAGCCGTACCCACCAAATCCCCGCTCATCTTCATCGAGCGATAAACCCGAGTTTCCTTAATGTAAACATCCCCTCCTGTGGCGAGTTCCATAGAGGGCGAACCAAGGTCGTGAAGGCACTCTCGCAAGTGACTCTACTGAGCTAGGGACGCGCCCTGAATATCACAGACAGTTATACAACAACAATCAATAATATAAACCAACAACCATCACAATCACCAGCATTATAATTAATCAATAACCACAATACAACCACCACACACAGCATGTAACTAATACGGAGTAGGGAAACCCTACCTGGAACATCAATCACCAAGATCGTCACAATCAGCTAATCAACATTGTCCTTCAATGAAATTACCTCCTATCAATCATACAATCACAATCTAACATCAACAATACTCCCCAAAACCCCCAAATTACCCAATTAGGGTTTCAACTAAAATCAATGAAACGATATAAAAACTATACTAGAATCTTACCCACAATGCGACGGTCTCAACGGCGTAAAGAACTCAACGATCCGACGACTCTAGCTCTTAGAATTTGCCAATAACGCGAAGAATGAGAACGACGTAACTCTTTTCCTCTCCTGAAAGGTTTTTAGAAAAGTGAAAACTGGTTAAGAAGGATGACAGAATCCTTTTACACTATTCATGCGTTATTAACAAAACCCGGCTAAAATCACCCGTAAAACACACTTAATCGATCGAGTAAGTGACATACTCGATCGAGTGCTACACGTACTCGATCGAGTACCCATCAGGCAGACTAATGTTTTGCGTAAAAACATACTTACTTGACAGAGTGAGCCCCACTCGATAGAGTACCCATAGACATAGAAAACCGTAGTATTACAGTCTTCCCTCCTTAAAAGGAACTTCGTCCCCGAAGCTCAACCCATAAATAAAAACAAACATACTAACTCGATTAAGACACAGCAACGCAACTACGAACTCAAAATAAAACCCCAACCTATAACACATGAACTCTTAACACCAACTCCACCAACTATTCTTACCTCCACAACATGGCTCACGATATCGTATCAAGTACATCATAGCCTCTCTTGACACTAACTCCATACACTACCAACTACCATCCAGAAACGCTGATAGCTCCGTTTCATTAACGTATTATCCACTAGAAAATCCAATATCAAGACACTCATAAACATCAAACGGAATGTTACATTCTACCACCCTTAAAAGGAACTTCGTCCTCGAAGTTTACTCACTCTCATAAACATCATCATCCCACTGTCAACACTCTCGAACTCCTAAACATCACACTACTACAAGCACGGTCATGACCTTTAATAAAATCAATCACAACAAAATCCATCCTTTATGCTGCGCCAACACTCTACTTCCAAATATACTACAACATGCACAACCATGAAACTCTCTTTTATCGCATCCTACTCCTCTTAAGACAAATGTTACGTCCTCGTAACTCACTAATACTAAATCCTTAGCTATATCTTCTCATTATTCTCATCACCATCACATGTCATAGATAACTGCCTATAATCTAAACACTCACCATTCCTATATCCAAGGCTCTCTTACATAAACAGTTCTGATACCTCAATTCACTCGGCACACCACCTAACCTATACCACAAAATCTTTAGCTTAACCAAAACTTCAATTGTTCCCTATTACCGCCAAAACGACATAGTCCTTTATACATGCACCTATCTCCATACTCAGAACTCATGATCCACAATTATTACACACACTCATACTAGGTCCTAAAGTTCTCCCTTTTATTACCACAAACTCATCCACAACTTACCATGATACTAATGTCCAACACCCTATACTCACTGTCTCAATAAAACATTATGAACCACCTGCAGCTTTTAGATCTGTACAACATATGTTCCACGAATCACTTGCCATTACTAAGTCAACCAATGCTTCCTCTAAAAGAACATCACAAGTACTCCAACAACCTCTCACAACTGTGTCCCATCAACAGGATATCACTATACCAAGACAACAAAGAAAACATACACAACTCTCTTTCATATCATACTCTACCCTTACTCCCAAACTGAAACTGGTAAGAAACATCAATAAACAAAACAACCGTATATCTGTCCAAACTGAAACTCACAGGAAATAGCAGCAAACAAATGTATAACTGGTATGTACATTCGAAACACGAATCGTAATCATCCCGCCTACTCCACCATAACCAGTGACGGCATCGCAACACCGCCACCAACAGCGGCACCACAGCGCGAAAATACCTGTATCACAACACGAAGTATCGTGCCCGGATCACCACCCGAGGCACAACAACCACATCGATAGACATCACAACCACATATAATTCCCATAAACACTGACTCAGTATAACTTTCCGGAAAAGAAAACTTAGTCAAAACTGCTTTACTAGATCACAACATAACATATTATACTGAATAAACAGACAAGGATCTCATGAATAAAATCCATAACTTTTCGTGGAATAAACATATATCACGAATATACATACAAGTATAACTAGCCATGCCAGATCACCCAAACTATCACTTTTGAACATCATTCCATTAGTTTACCGTACCCAACATATATCACAAAATATTCACATAACAACTTTATAACTATCACACCATACCACTTATCGTGAGGTCAGAACCTCAGACCAACGTTTATACACATCATAGACCCGTAATCACATCCAACTAGTCAATCCTGATCACGTAAGTTACCACTTGATAAAGGTTATCTCTCACCCGAGCTTAACTCCTATGCCCTTCATAACATATTCTCCCATTTGTATACCATCACCTCCTGCCAAGTATAACCATACCATTAATATTCAACTACTAGAACCCGCCTCATATCACCACATCTTATACTTCCTCCCAAACGTACATATCACTCCGGCCTCTACAAAGTCAACCTCTTCAGAATTGTTATCCTTCTTATCTATCATCACCCTTAACCACTAGTGACAACACCACAATACCCCCACTGCTCGTATAACAAACCTTTTACACCCATCTCTAAACATCACGGTTTCTTTCCTATTTTTGGTTAACCTCCCAAATAACGAACATCAAATCCATCAACAAAATTTATCTCAACACTAGTCCCAATTCCATCCTTAATTGCATCCTCACCCAACTCACCAACAAGATCTCATATCATGTAAGTTCTTTACCCGGCTTCTTACTTTCCTTAATTCCCCAAAATTCATGACGAACCATATTGTCCTGAAACTCCTGTATAACCATTAACTAACATCCTCATGATAGTATCTACATCTGGACCATTCCTGACTTCTATATTACATAACTCCGATCGACATCTTTCTCGGCTTGCTTTTATCCTTCTTATATGTTTACACTCAACAATACCAATTAATGATTCAACTTCTTATTCCTTTTACCTAACTCTTTAGTGCTCTGGTTACCTTCTCATTGCTCCAAAACTCAAATCCCATTATTTCATATTAGTATCATCTCACTCTTTCTTACTATAGATCTTCTCTTATCATGTTATTACTCACACTTATCAACAATCAGTCCAGAACACCTCATGCTATTACTCACACTGATCTCCAATTACCTTTTTTTTTTTAGAATCCCCGAAACTCATTTTATAACGTTACTTGCCCAAGGAAATCACACAGTTTCACCTCTTGATAATGCAAATTCCCAAACTCACTCATTATCTGCAAATCCACGTCGCGACATGTCTCCATGAAGTTCGCTATATACCACTCTTCTCAATCCCTCTAGAACAACCTTTCACTACATATATTCTTAACCCACACGATTCCTAACCATATCCCTTCATAATTCCTTACCCATGTCAAGTTGCCACTATCCACATCCTTCCTTTTAATCTTTTCATTCTCACATTCTTTAGACTCATATCATCCCTTGCCCATATTTACTTACTTTTACATTATTCAACACATAATCATATCACTCATCTCATCTCACAAAACATGCTCCATGCCTTAATAAGCTTTACCAACCTTCCTTTTCTTTTCCACTACCTATCACAACCACATATAACTCATGTCCTCCCCACCGAACTCATAGTCATCACAGGTGCCACTCCTTATATCACAATATTTGGTAACTTACGCATTAGGACCAACACATACGTAAAAAAATGCATAAGGAAGCAAAAGAACACCTTTGAATTAAACATAATAGGCAATGAAGTCAAAAGATAAGCATATGACCCAAAACAGGGGTCACTAGATCGAGTACAGGTCACTCGATCGAGTGAGTGACTTACTCGATCGAGTAGGTGAAGGCCAGAGACACGTAAAACAAATTACCAGGGCTAATCAATCGATTAAGGGTTACTCGATCGAGTAACAAGAGGTGCACTCGATCGAGTGAGGGCCACTCGATCGACTACCCTACGCATTTCTCAGCACTGTTCAATTTTCGTAAAACGGTCATATATCACTCCTTTCTTGGTCATTTTGAGCGTGTGACCTATCGTTAGAATCCTAAAAGAACAAGATATCACCTCAAATTAGAATCACATTAAAATCATATATAAATCTCAAGTTATAACAGTTTAAAGACAACCTCTCTATAATCGAAAAACACAACTACTTGATTTCTACTTCCAAACAACTTAAACGACAACAAGGTAAACAAAAGCAACTCCATACTCATAAAACCAATATTCCTAATCACATGTTACTATCTTCAAAAGCCAAGCAACAACATTCATCATGCACATATATTATTTAACTTGTCAATCATGATTTACCCACATGCTTTTATTCTATAACTTTACGTACAACAATAACATAATATGCGACATAAAATCCCCTATTCACATGTTGCTAACATAGCAACATTATAAAATCCACTACCCACATAAACATGTTCCACACATGAATTTCATATTCCTATGCAATTACTTACTTAATCTTTTCCAACTAATTCATCCATTACAACACTACACACTTCTTACAACATATACATATGAACAATAGTGGACAAGTACATAAACTTATCATACAACTTTACGCAAATAAAGTATACATATACGACATAACATTCCTATTCACATTTTACTATTATGCCACATTATAAATCATCCATCCTACAACATCATTATTCATCACATATTCTCATACATGAACTACTCCCCTTTTTATACCACATCATTCATCATTCTCATATACCTTTCCAACAATTCCAAAAAACATTGTAAACCAGCTATCATGCAACATGGTTATTCATAACACTTTATCATATAACCACTTCATCATTTACCAACATTTCTATACAACACATCATCCAACATACGCAATAGAACATTAGTAAACACATAGCGATCCCATGACACCCTCTAGTGACCGGTTCAAAATTTTAGAGCGTGTTCACAACTTTAGGACGTCTCCCAAGTCTTTACATTAGCTCCTACAAATTCTACCCGGGTTCATTTTAGTTTGACTCCCTATGTTCATTAGGTTCATTGGTTACAGGTTTCAAGATCGTCGCTCTGATACCACTTTGTGACACCCCCATACTCCAAGTGCCTTACCAGGACCACTTAAGGTATGAGAACGTCACCATCTCGGTTACTCGAGGCAATGATACTCAAATAGATAATAACGAAACTTATTTAAGTGATAATAAAGTTTAAGTGATACAAGCCAAACTCCAAAAACTGTTAAAAGGAAATACGAGGTTCTCAAAACTGACAACTACTAAACAACTACAAAATGTTCGACACAGCGGAAGATTTCTAAAACTTAAACATGATGACTCATCCCAGCTAACCCATGCGCATCGTCTCATACCTGCTCAATAACTGCTCACCACCCCCGAATAGATCACCACAGTTTTTAAAACATTTAAACGGGGTCAGTACTGATTACACAAAAACAATAGCCATAATGAAACAGGAACACAAACAGCTCAAACCAATCTTTAGTCTCCATCTTAAATCTCCACACAACTGACTACACACTAAAGTGTGTAACCCTGCCAGAGTACCCATCGTAACAAGTACTCCACGCCGTCAGTGGGGGACCGCAGCCGTACCCACCAAATCCCCGCTTATCTCCATCGAGCGATAAACCCAAGTTTCCTTAATGGCACATCCCCTCATGTGGCGGGTTCCACAAAGGGCGAACCAAGGGCGTGAAGCCACTCCCACAAGTGACTCCACTCAGCCAGGGACGCGCCCCGAATATCACAGACGTTATACAACAACAATCAATAATATAAACCAACAACCGTCACAATCACCAGCAATATAATTAATCAATAACCACAATACAACCACCACAAACATCATGTAACTAATACTGAGTAGGGAAACCCTACATGGAATAAAAATCACCAAGATCGTCACAATCAGCTAATCAACATCGTCCTTCACTGAAATTACTTCCTATCAAACATACAATCATACAGTCACAATCTAACATCAACAATACTCCCCAAAACCCCTAAATTACCAAATTAGGGTTTCAACTAAAATCAATAAAACGATATAAAAACTATACTAGAATCTTACCCACAATGCGGCGGTCTCAATGGCGTAAAGAACTCAACGATCCGACGACTCTAGTCCTTAGCATTTGCCAATTACCCGAAGAATGAGAACGACGTAAATCTTTTTCTCTCTTGAAAGGTTTTTAGAAAAGTGAAAACTAATTAAGAAGGATGACGAAATCCTTTTATACTATTCACGTGTTATTAACAAAACCCGGCTAAAATCACCCGTAAAACACACTTACTCGATCGAGTAAGTGACATACTCAATCGAGTGCCCCTTACTCGATCGAGTGCCACACGTACTCGATCGTGTACCCATCAGGCAGACTACTATTTTGCATAAAAACATACTTACTCGACAGAGTGAGCCCCACTCGACAGCGTACCCATAGACATAGAAAACCGTAGTATTACAATTACTTGTTAATTTGTTAAAAGTAATTTATTTGATTTAAAATGATATTTAATTAGTTAAAGATGCATTTATATTTCTAATGACATGTTACATGTCACATGTCACACATTACAATTGATAAAATACAAATTGTAAAATGAAAGTCCATTTTAAGTGTGGGAGCCGGTTTTATGGGTAGTGTGTTAGGGCTTTGTGAAGTTGATTATTTTTATGGGATAAACATAATCATCACATCTTTAGCCCTAAACCTAGCCTATTATTTTGGTAAGACAAAAAGCAAAAAGGAAAAGCTTCTCCATGGACCAAAAACCGGTCACCCCTCTTCTCCCATAAAAGAGAATATGTTCTCTTATACATTTTACTCATGCTTATGTAAAAAACTCTCAACCACTCTCTACATAAATAGTTTATGATCATAAAATTTGTTCTAAATATTCTAATATCACAAAACATTACTAGTGTAGTAATAATAATATTATTAGAATAAATTTAAGGTTACCAGTAATTATCTAGTTAATAATATTATTCGTGTTAAGGGTAAGTCTTGGGTGGAACTAAGAGCAGAGTTTCTAATATAGAACTTTGGGTTTATTTTAAAGGATCATCCTAATGTTATTAAGCTCAATAACAAGGTAAGGAAGGTGTCCTACCTTGTGCCCAAAATTCGGTCCACCATTTTGTAAGGGTAAAACCGTTTTTCTGCTTATTTCATTTATTTACATATTGCATGTAACTAGATCTATTATTCTAAATTAGTGAGTAATTTAGAAACTAATTAGAGGAGTCTAATTAGGGGTTAATGAACCCAACAGAGTATTCCACCCCTTCTCTTCTCTCTTTGCATTCAAGACTACGCTATTGCTTTCGACGCCTACGTGCTTGATCAATCGACCACGTAAGCTCAGATCATTATGACTCCCAGTCACGTTGCATAGACCGACCAATTTGACCAACTCCACCATTAATCAACCTAATCAACCTACTAAATCCTCTAATGAGGGCACTTTCCACGCATATTTGAGTCGAGCAATCACTAAAACGATAACTTTAGTCAATCTCGTTTCGTCAAACATGTAAGTCTAAGGGTGTAAATCCCATTTTATTATTGTACTTTTTATTTTGTATCAATTAATGTAGATCTATATTAAAAGCACGTTCGAAAACCGATTTAAAATCCATCTTCTAAAACCGTTTTTAACGGAACAACAGAGGTCAGACGTCGAGAAGAAACACAGAAGCAGTTGCGTCTCTTCGATGGATCACAGCTTTGCTGCGCCTCTTCCAGAGGCTGCTTGCTGCTCCTGCTCTTCTTCTTCTTCCTCAACTTCCTACAAGTTTCTTTTTTTCTTATTTCTTTCGTTTTTCTCTGTTCTCTTTGTTGTTTCAGTATATAAATTGTGTTTTTAACAAGTCCTTTTTAATTACAATGCTTAATTCGTCCTACATCCCGAGTAATTCAATACTTGCGGGTTTTTGCCGTTTTAATTGAAATCGATTTTTCGAGTTTCGACTTGTCCATATAGAGGTTCTAGAATCCTAACGTGATACATAAGTTTTCTTTCGAGTTTTATGTTGGAGTAGTGTCCTCCTCAATAGTGCGTCTACATAATAAATCTCGTAAAATGAATATCAGGAAAATAATATTTTATTTGTCAACTGATTAACGTAAATCGGTAACACTCGGCGGACTAGAGTTTGACGTTACTGTCGTGTGACGGCGGTGACCAGTTGACTCTCGAGGTCACACCTATAGGATGGAGCCCAAATGGAAATCTAATTATTTGGATAATTAGTTCCTTGAAATATATATATTGACTAATGGTTAGTCAAGTGAGTTTTAAAGTATATTTATTATCATATTATGTGATAATTGAGTAATAAATATTATATCTTATTATTGTGATTAAATGAGATAAAAATTTAGTAATTAATAGTTAATTGACTAAATTAGTATTATTTACTGATAAAGTATTAGTTTTAATACGATGAGTTTATTAAGTTTGAGGCGGAGGTAATTAGCTAATTAAATTTACAAGAGGTTGTAAAATTAGCTAATAGAGTTTTATGGGACACATTTTATATTGATAAAATGGTCTAATTATACTTAAAAGCTGGGTGAACATTATTTGTTAATTTATTTTATTTAAGTGTTAAATAATTAAATTAATATTTAATTATATAAGATGATTAAATATAGGACTTATAAGCATTTGTGGGAGAAATGTCGAAAGTCGAAATGGACCCGATAATTACTAAGTGCCGCCGCTTGTTGATGATGATAGTCATCACATGTGGTTTGTAATTTTCCACTAACAAATGTTCCTCATTTGTTTACATTTGAGGACTATATATACCCCCCCTCCCCCCCAACTTTATCATTTAGATGGTTAAAATAAGAAGAAAAATTGCTCTAGTTTTATTAGCATAAGAACAATAGTTGTTCTTCATTTTCTCTTCTTATTTTTACACATATAACTCATCCAAAGCTCACATAAATATTAAAATATCAATTATTATTATAGTAATAACAATTTGTAATATTATTTCAAGGTAATATTCTACTTTATATCTAGTTAATATAAGTTGGATTTTGGGTGATATCTTGGGTGCCATCAAGAGGAGATCACCTACTTTGGTGATTTGAAGATTGGAGGTTCATCCTTGAGTTTTTAGCACAAGAACAATACAAAGCAGGAGTCCTTGTGTTGTGCCCAATTTTTTCTTAAGCATTGTAAGGATTACTTACTCTTATCATCTTATGTCATTTTATAAGTTTGCATGTAACTAGCTCATTAAGACTAAATTAACAAGTAATTTAGTAACTAATCAGAGGCGTCTAATTAGGGGTCTAGTACCTTCAAGTGGTATCAGAGCTTTGTTGTTGCATGCATGTCGATATTTGACATTTTATCGAGTTATAAGATGACTTTATAAAACCGGAATTTTTTTGTGTAAAATAGTTTGGCACGAAAATTTTGGTTCCATGTATATGTTATGACCTAAAAATGGTTTTGGTAAAATTTGGTTAATTTTGGAATTTTATTGCTAATTAAGTGATAAAATTGGTTAATTGTTATCTAAAATGAGTTGCATGTTAATTATGGCTATAAAGTTTTTTTTGTATAATCAGACATGCATGATTTACTTAGAATAAGTGAAATTTAGAAAATTAATTTGATTAATTTTGCATTGTTATTGATTTTAATAGTTAAAAGTCAATAAAATGTGATTATATTAGTCAAAAATCATAAAAATGAATTTTATGGAATGATAAATTTATCTAGGATTACTTTCATGTTATATACATTGGATATAAATTTAGAAAATTGATTTGATTAATTTTTGCATGTATTTTGATTTTTATGTAATAAAACCGATAAAATGTAACCATATTTTCTCAAATTTAATCGAATTTTTTGGGTAAATTTTTTTACATTTTTAGGTTCCGGAAAATGTTCCAGAATATTAAAAATTTTATTTGATGTTTTTTCGAAATTTTTGTATTTAATTTGGAATTAATACGTTAAAAATTGCGAAAACAAGATTTAATTGTGTATTTGATACAAAATATTTTTTGGACAAAAATTTTTGAAGTTTTGTGTTCCTGGAAAGATTCCAAAATAAACAAAAATTTTATTTCAAAATTTTTCATAATTTTGTTTATTTATTTGGATTTATTTCATAAAGGTTATGATTAAACAAGTTTCAATTAGCAATAATTCATAAAAGGTTATGAGATCATCATGAAATTAGTGAAGAATAATTTTTGAGTCCCAAAACAGGTTGGGAAGTTATTTAGTGCATAAACTTGATTTAAGTACTAATGTGTGTTTTTAATGGTTAAAAACCGCTTAGTTAACCAAAGTTACGAGCTTTATATCAAACCGATGGTTTATAGGGCGATTTGGCATTTTAGAGCATGTTTAAATATGATTTATATTCTGCATTTTTTAGATGAATGTCATTTAAATTTATGTAATTTATTTATGTAATTTGTCTAGTATGACCTTGTTAGTTAAATTGGTATTACCCATAGTGTAAAGGAATATCAATTTGTTTTGTAATTAATTGCGATCTCGTATCGCCGTTTTGTAATATTAATAGATTTATTTTAATTTTAATTTTACAAATGTATAATAGGGATTGCTATGTAATTCATTTTATACTTGTAATTTTTTTTATTACGAAGACCGGCGTAACCTTAAAGACGAAGCCTTTCGGAAAGGAGTTCCGATGAAGACCAGAGTTTCCAAAAGACCAAGCTATATTGGAAAATGTTCCAATGAAGTTCAAGGGACCAAAGGAGTTGGTTTCCGAAGCTGTAATAGTTAATTAGATTAACTAGTTTAGGAGGCCATACTAGAAATTGTCTTTATTTTATATGTATTCATGCCAAATCGCCATTACATGCATTTATTCGCTTTTACGACTGTTGTCAATTAAAGTTATCGAGAATTCGCCGATTTAGTTCACTTAAAGGGAATTGATAATAAATTGACAAGATCTCTCACATTGTTTAAATATTGAGGCTAGCCCTTCCAATTAGTAACACCTATGAATACCTTCTTCATTAGGGGGCAGGTACGGCTCACCGTGGTGTTCCCTTTTTACGTCGGGTAAGTAGGGTAATAAATGTTATTACACGTAAAAGTTGGTTGGACTCAACGGAATTGCAAGATTGGTATGTCTGGCGTCACATGGCCTAGTTTTATTTTTCGGGGATAGGAGACGGATTTACTAGAAATTTGTCGACCGAGTGTTCTAAATGTAGAATCAGTCAAAGGGTTGACTCACCGAATTTATTTAGATCTCGTATGTCTGGCGTCACCTGGTCAAGGTTTATTTAAAGATGGATCTCGGGATCATTTATATAATTTAGGTGAGAGATCATTATAAAAATGCGTATTCAAACTTGATAAAATTGTTTTTCTAGTATTTATTTACGATTAGAGTTAAGTTTCCCTATTATTCCGTTTTTTACTATTTTATATCCCGCAATGGCTAGCATTCAGTTCGATCCTCAATCTATAGAATCGATAATCCGTTATGCATGAAAATAGTTTTCTAAGAGTATAAGGTAACTTAAATTTTCGATTATTCAATTTTTCTCCGTTTTACCACCATAGCTAATGACAAATTTGCATTTCTTTTTATCCTCATATTGTCCGTTGTAAGGGTCTCTTATGAAGAGTATAGACGAGATATTACCTTAGTCAAAAGTGTTTTGATTTATTTTATTTACAACAACGATGCTACCATCTTATTGCTCATAAGATAAATGTTTTCACATACTTAAATTGTTTGAGTATGTAAAAATGTTGGAATGAATTGGTAATATGATTTTTTTGAAATCATGATTAACCAATTACCACATTCACTTCATAAAATTTCTTAGAAGTTAGTGGAGCTCTAAGAGGGATGTATATATCTCAATAGTTAAGATTAGGATGAGGTTCAAGAAAGAATTTGGTTTGGTTAAAGAATTGGCTCAAAGCAAAGGTTAATGCTAAGCTATTGTGAACAGCAGCACCTAACCTTAGTCAGATGCCAATCCTGAGCAAACTTGTTGTTTTTAAATATGTATGACATTAGTAGATATAATACCCCTAGTTTTTTTTTTTTTTTTGGAGAATAATAAAGTTGGGTGTGTGACACCTAAAAGGTTCCTTCTTCTCTAGATATCTAAATGATTGACATTATTTATACTTGTACCACTTCATCAATATTTAATATCGATAGTGGTTATTATTATTATTATTTTTGGTACATGGGATGATAATCGTGTGACGATTACCCTTAAACTAATGTCAACCTTCTCATAGAAAATGGAACTAGGGTAGTTGTCATTTCATTATGAGACATATAAATGTTATTATGTACTTAATCTAGTTTTTTGTTTAGAATTGTGCTTTAATAAAGGTTTTATGTAAGACACATAGGGTTTCACTCATGTGATATAAACAAATGTGCCCTAATTTGCCATGATTTGATCTATGGCTATACCAATCCAATCATTGGTTATTCTTGACCTAAACTAGATAAATTAATATATCATATAGAATATAAAAGGTTCAAATTATTTTGGTGACCCCGATTAAATCTTAGTTATATTTACTTCTTTTCTTTTACCATCGTATTAAGTGGATACTGGTGTATCTACTAAACGAGGTATAAAGATAAATCTTTGATGAGTTCAAAGAGTTTTACAGTAAATAAGATAACCAATAAGATTATAAGATCATAGATTAACGATTCGATCGTGAAAAGAAACATCAAAGTAATGACTTTTGATTTTCACCAAAAGAAGTGTGATAAAGTATCACAAGTTTACTTCTCCTAAAACACATTATTAGATAATGTGCGGTTGGAAGAAGATATCGAACCTATACGATATGGTTTGATCTTTGTCAAATTTTATTGAGCCACTTGAATTTTACAATTGGGTTTTTTCTATTTTGTCTGCTAATTTCTTCCTCCCACTAAATCAAAGTACCATTTAAACAATCGCATTCTCTCCATGTTAGATATGGAGAGGTAGAGTACCTAATTTGTAAGTCGTCTGAAAGAAAACATGTGGTCATTTAACCTACATAATCATGAGAACAAAGTGTTTGGGATTATGATGCTGTCTTTATAGAAAAAAAGTTTATTTCTAAAAGACAAAGTGGGAGAAAATGTTGAAGAGCCACAAACTGAGCCTATAACGCGGGAAATTTCCTCCTGATCAGATTAAGTGTTTGTTTCTTCGGAATCTACGAGATCAGGTTAAATTCATCACTCATCAGGGGTGATGATATAGTATTACTTTTAGAAAGTGACGAAACCTGTAACTTACAAGAGGATTGTTTCTTGTTTCAACTCTATGCAAAGGCCTGAAGCCATCTTAATCCGAATTGGACTCCAAGTGTAATTGTCAGTAAATGAACTAGTATATTTACATGAAGAATTTAGACATCCTCAGTGTAATTGACTTGGATAAAACATAAAGATATTTTCAATGCTTGATTGGTGACAAAGGGTTTGCACTAGTTGCAATACTTCGATGAATTCAGATTATGATGGCAATTGTTTCATTTCATAATTGTATGATTTGACAGTAGGATCACAAAACCATCTTCTTTAATTAGATTCTAGAAGAGGAAGTGTATTTGACACGTCTTGTGGGTTTTACAATCATAAGATTGTAGCTAACTTCAGAAGAATTCTTAAGAGAGCATCATGGAGTTGGAATATGTGTTTGATCATGTTATAAAACATTTCTCGAGATGTCGAGGAATTATGTATATACATGAAGTTTAGTGGGAGTATGGTGGTATTATGAGTCTTTTATGTTGTTGACATATTAATCATTTGGAATGATGAAAGACTTAGGAGAATATTAATACGTCTTAAGTATCCAGATTTATAGAGATAAATGAAGGAGGGATATAGGCGTTTTTATCGAGGGTCTTATATATATGAGATTCTTGACTGGTTCAAGCAAGTTGAACTCAATAGAATTGATTCTAATTGCTTCCGCTGCTGGATCAACTTAATATTCTATGATGTATTATTGTTATAACAATTCATATGCTTTGAGTATTAGGAGTTGTTATTAATCGAATTTAGGTGAAGGTCATATTATAGTCAGATACATTATCTTTTAGTACTTGAGAAGGACTAAAGATGTGAAACTAAGTGTTTTAAATTTATTTGTTTTGTGTAAGGAGTTACACGAATGCTAATTGAAGTTTGTGTAAATAGTTACACATATACCATTTTTTTTAAAACATATATGGATTGTATGGAATCTCGTACTGGCTATGAGGAGTTGATCAGCTGGAAGAGTTCCAGGCAGTTATACATTGCGGATTTTACAACGAAAATTGAGTACATTGTAACACTTGATGTTGGAAAAAGGAAGTAGCTTGGATTCGGCAGTAATGCAGGGACTAGAAGTAGTTCCTGCAGCCGCATATCATATCCTATCCTAACACACTGTGATGACAGTGGGAGCTATTTTTGAGGCAAGGGTGTCTTAGTCTAGAGCCAAGTCTAGATATGTACTCAATTTTGTTACATGTAATATAAGTCATGTGGAACAAAGGGAAATAGCAATTTGTTGGTTTGATCAGACGAGGTGTCATTGATTTTAAACCTGGCCTTGTTGAAGGCCAAACATGATAGTCATGTCATTTCAATGTGATTGAAACATGGTAATTCAATTGTTGTATGATTTGTAATAATCTGATAGTGTATCAATTTTACATATATGATAATCGCATTTATCGTTTGAGTTTTTCTAAACACTTATATATTCAGTACTTACTGGATATTATTTAATACTTTGTTAAATCTGAAAAGGTTGTGGAACAATGTTGAACCTTTTAAGTGAACTGGATTAACATTGTATTTTGTCCCTAGTTGCTTAATGAGGTGACATCTTGGAGTGACTAGATAGTAAGTCGATCGATGGTGAGTTCAACCACCATAGAGTCATAGAGATGACTGGTCGATTACATAGGCAGAATGTAGACACATTTTGTCGGATAGTGACCATTTATAGAATCCTTATGTTGCCTGGTCGTGGAAAGGATTTCTATTTATTCCTCCGAGTCAATTCTTTAGACTTGCGACTATTTGTCTAATTTGGTACAGTTTTCTGGTGGCTTTGGTTTTTGCTTTAGGTCGTACCGTAAAAGGAGGCCAATGGGCATCTACTAGGTCATTGTGATCTGTATCGAACGAAGAAAATAGGTCAATAGGATTGTCCACCCATGTCATTTTTATCTCAAGGCCACTCGAGGAGAGGTGACTGGAAATGCGTGGCCACGCTCGGATGAGATCTATAGTAGATTATCCGGACAGACAGTCATTCTTCTGATCGAGAAAACCACTTTATGATATGATCACGTGCAAGAACGACCTGAAAGACATCTTTCATTGAGTGGGAGATAATTTAGGACAAGAGAATTTGTAGCGCACACTTGTGTCGGACAAGTGGGATATTGTTGGAGTAGTGTCCTCCTCAATAGTGCGTCTACATAATAAAACTCGTAAAAGGAATATCAGGGAAATAATATTTTGTTTTTCAACTGATTAACGTAAATCGGTAACGCTCAGATGACTAGAGTTTGACGTTACTGTCGTATGACGGCGGTGATCAGTTGATCCCTCGAGGTCACACCTTGAAGATGGAGCCCAAACGGAAATATAATTATTTGGATAATTAGTTCCTTGAAATATATGTATATATATATATATATATTGACTAATGGTTAGTCAAGTGAGATTTAAAGTATATTTATTATCATATTATGTGATAATTGAGTAATAAATATTATATCTTATTAATGTGATTAAATGAGATAAAAATTTAGTAATTAATAGTTAATTGACTAAATTAGTATTATTTACTGATAAAGTATTAGTTTTAATACGATGAGTTTATTAAGTTTGAGGCGGAGGTAATTAGCTAATTAAATTTACAAGAGCTTGTAAAATTAGCTAATAGAGTTTTATGGGACACATTTTATATTGATAAAATGGTCTAATTATACTTAAAAGTTGGGTAAATATTATTCGTTAATTTATATTATTTAAGTGTTAAATAATTAAATTAATATTTAAATATATAAGATAATTAAATATAGGACTTATAAGCATTTGTGGGACAAATGTCGAAAGTCAAAATGGACCCGATAATTACTAAGTGCCGCCACTTGTTGATGATGATAGTCATCACATGTGGTTTGGTATTTTCCACTAACAAATGTTTCTCATTTGTTTACATTTGAGGACTATATATACCACCCGAACTTTATCAATTAGATGGTTAGAAAATAAGAAGAAAAATTGCTCTAATTTTATTAGCATAAGAACAATAGTTGTTCTTCATGTTCTATTCTTATTTTTGCACATATAACTCATCCAAAACTCACATAAATAATAAAACATCAATTATTATTATTATAGTAATAATAATTTATAATATTATTTCAAGGTAATATTCTACTTTATATCTAGTTAATATAAGTAGGATTTTGGGTGATATCTTGGGTGCCATGAAGAGGAGATCACCTACTTTGGTGATTTGATGATTGGAGGTTCATCATTGAGTTTTTTGCACAAGAACAATACAAGGAAGGAGTCCTTGTCTTGTGCCCAATTTTTCCTTAAGCATTGTAAGGATTACTTACTCTTATCATCTTATGTCATTTTATAACTTTGCATGTAAATAGATCATTAAGACTAAATTAACAAGTAATTTAGTAACTAATTAGAGGTGTCTAATTAGGGGTCTAGTACCTTCATCTTATTTGTCTAATTTCGTCTTAATTTAACCTCAAGTTTCTCTTTTTTTTTGTATTTCCGACACGAGTTCATCATAATCATGTAAACCGCTATTATTTCTCGTTTTAATTTGTTTTATAACCTGCCCAGATACATATAATCGGTTAAAACACTTCAATTCGAGTCTAATATCGATAAATTCATCCTAAATCTACCAGAGAACGATAACAATGTTGCGGCTCTGACTTCACAGCTAGAGCCCAGCTCTAGAACAGATGCAGGAAGTGTGGCGCCTCTTCCAGAGGACGCAGCAGATGCTGCGCCTGTTCTGGGTTGGTTTATGTCCCTGAACCCTTTCTCGCCTTAACGTAGCTCCTAATTACGGTTTAAATCAAATATTATTCGTATTTTCACCCTAATCTGACGTATTTTCGTATTTTAATTCCAATTTAATTTTCTTTTTATTTTCTTCTTTGAAATCCCGTCTTCGAGCGTGCTTTTGACGTAGATCAAATAAAGCTTGTAATTTTAATTATCGTATTTATTATTATGTATGATTTAATTGTATAGTATTCACATGTTTGAATCTAACTTCCAACTTCGACCAAAGTTTTTGCTAAAACACGTGTTAATCGACATAGTCGAAATTCACATGCTAGGATTAATCTATGTTTGTTGCATTGCATGCATTACATCGACGACATATCAAATATGAACAATTTCCCTAATCACTAGTAGAGGCCACTATCGAGGCGGGCAGGATTAGGTGTTCGAATTAAAGAGTTTCCTAATACGTACCCTCACCACTTAGTCAAGTTATCTCTGAACATCCGTGTTCATTGGCATCACGAGAGTCATTCTAGACATAGAATACTATGGGTAACGAATTCTTAGTGTTCATGTCACTACTTTGTGTCTAGACATGACGCGAAGTATTCGAACGGTTCCAATTTACCATAAAAATTGGTGGCGACTCCACAAATGCAGGCTTATTTAACCTTTTCCCGGTTTTAATACCTCACCAATCGGTAACGGCCCATGACGTGCTTTGGCAAACCAAGGTTCCGTGGGAGAAGTGCCGCCTGTAACACCCCCATACTCCAAGTGCCTTACTAGGACCACTCAGTTATAAGGATGCTACCATCTCGGTTGCCCGAGGCAATGAATATCATAAGACAATAAAGAAACGTACTTTAAAAGTAATTATAGTTTAAGTGATTACATGTTCAAAACCAAAACTGATAAAAGGAAATACAAGTTCTCAAAACTATCTACTTTCAAAATACTATCAAGCGTCGACACACGATGGAAGACTTCTAAACCGCAACGTGGTGACTCATCCCAGCTATCCCATACGCATCGTCTCATACCTGCTCAATAACTGCTCACTACCCCCGAATGGATCACCACAGTGTTTAAAACATTTAAACGGGGTCACTACTAATCACACAATTTATATGATCCAACAACACAACAAACAACATAGCTCAAACAGTCACACACACAATCACACCCACTCCAACAAATCTCCGTCACCGACTGTCCACTGGACCAGCCCTGCCAGTGGGGGACCGCAGCCGTTCCCACCTAAGCCCCGCTCATCATACCGAGCGATAACCCTGTCCCATTAATGTGCACATCCCCTTCCGTGGCGGGTTCCACGAAGGGCGAAACTAAGGCGTGAAGCCACTCCCGCAAGTGACTCCACTCAGCCGAGAACGCATCTCGAGAATCAGAGACAAACAATCAGCAATCACAATACAACATCAATAACCGTCTGAAACAATCAACAATATACAATCACAACCGTCTGAATCAATCAACAATCACTAATTACAGCACAATCACCACACATTATGTAATTAATACGAGTAGGAAACCCTACCGAATGCAACACAAACATCGACGATCTAGCAAATTGCCTCAAAACCTTTCCTCTACGAACCCTTCTCCTATACACATAATCATACAATTATCACCTAATCAACATAAGCCTCTCAAAACCCCCAAATGTACCCAATTAGGGTTTTAAACAAACTCAAAGAAACAGTATAAAATTGGTATGTAGATCTTACCCTTGACGCAAGGAACACTATGATGCAAAGAACAAGATGATCCGACACTCCTAGCCTTGGGGATTTGCCAACAACGCGACGAGAAAGAACTATGTAACTCCTTTTTCTTTTGAAGAGTTTAGAAAGGTTAAAAGTGATTAAATAAACTGACGGAAACCTTTTATATCAAACTCGCGTTATTAGCAAAACCCGTCAAATCATTCCCCGTAAACCGGCTACTCGATCGAGTAGCTAAGGTACTCGATCGAGTGCCCCCTTACTCGATCGAGTATCTACGTTACTCGATCGAGTACCCAACAGTCGAAACTATTTTAAAACGCAACACACCCTTACTCGACAGAGTAAGGCCTACTCGATAGAGTACCCAGAGACTCATAAAACCGTAGTATTACAGTCTTCCCTCCTTAAAAAGAACTTCGTCTCCGAAGTTCAACCCATACATAAAAAAAAAATACTAACTCGGTCAAGACGCAACAAAGCTACTAAGAACTCAAAACAAAACCCCAACTTACAAAACATGAAACCATGAACTCTTAACACCAACTCTACCAACTATTCCTAGCTCCACATCTCGCTCACGATGTCGTATCAACTACATCATAAACTCTCCCGACACTAACTCCATACATAACCAACTACATAAACATTAAACGGAATGTTACATTCTACCACCCTTAAAAGGAACATCGTCCTCGAAGTTTACTCACACTCATAACCTCATCATCCAACTGTCAACACTATCGAAGTATTCTCGCATTCCTAACATTGAACTACTACAAGCACGTCCATGACCTTTTAACACTATCAACCACAACAAATACAAATCCATACCTTATGCTACACCAACACTCTACTTCCAAATATACTACCATATGTACAACCATCAAAATCTCTTTTATCGCATTCTACTCCTCTTAAGATAAATGTTACGTCCTCGTAACTCGCTAATACTAAATCCTAGATATATCTTTTCATTATCCTCATCACCACCGCATGTCAAAGATAACCACCTAGAACCTAAACACTCGCCATGCACATATCCAAGGCTCTCTTACTTAAACAACTCTCATACTTCACTTCACTCGTCACACCACCTAACCTATACCACAAAATCCTTAACTTAACCCAAAACTTCACTTGTTCCCTATTACCGCCACATGACACACCTCTCTATATAAACTACATAAAACTCTTATCGCCAAAAGCATAACTCACGATCCAAACTTGTTACGTACACTCACACTAGATCCTCAAGTTCGTTTCTTTCATTACCGCAAGACTCATACATAACTTAACACGACACTAATTACTCAACACCCTACACTCACTGTCTCAACAAAGGATTATGAACCACCTGCATATATCAGATCATGACTATGACTACGATGCCTCAACTTAAAACAAGATCAAAATTATCAGAACAACTTCTCACAAAATTGTGTCCCATCAACAAAATCTCACTATACCATGACAACAACGAAAACATATACAACTCTCTTTCATATCATACTCTACCCTCATACCAAAACTTAACCGGTAAGAAACATCAATAAACAAAACAACTGTCTATCTGTACAAATCCGAAACTCACAGAGGCAACATCAAACAAAACAACAATCTATGTATGACTGGTATGTACTTTTGAAAACTCGTATCATAATCATCCCGCCTACTCCACCACAACCGGTGACGGCATCGCAACACCGCCACCAACATCCACACCGCAGTGCGAAAATACCCGCATCACAACACTATGTACCGTGCCCGGATCACCACCCGAGGCACAACAACCACATCGATAGACATCACAACTACATACAATCCCCATACACACTGACTCAGAATAACCTCTCAGACAAGAAAAACTTACTCAAATCCACATTACTAAATCACAACTCAACATATTTTATGAATTAAACAGATAATGACCTCATGAATATCATCCCCTTACCATATCACGGAATAACGTATATCATGAATTCATACAAGTATAACAAGTCATGCCAAATCCATCAAATTATTACCTTCTTGAATATCATTCAATTAAATTACCGTGTCCAACATATATTACGGAACATTCAGATCACAGCTTTATAACTATCACACCGTACCACTTCCCGTGAGGTCAGAACCTCACACAAACATTTATACACATCATATACCCGTAATCACATCCACCTACTCAATCCTGATCACGTAAGTTACCACTCAACAAAGGTTACCTGTCGCTCGAGCTTAACTCATATGCCCCTCATAACATATTCTCCCATTCACATATCCATCACCCCCTGCCAAATGTAACCATACTATTAATACTCAACTACTAACAACCGCCTCATATAACCACATCTTACACTCTCTCACAACCATACATATCAACCTGGTCTCTGCAAAATCAACCGCTTCAGAATTGTTACCTTTCTAATATACCATTACCCTTAACCACTAGTCACAAACCATAACACTACCGTTGTCCGGGCTTCAAACCTCTTACAGTCATCTCTAAATATCACGATTTCTTTCCTATCTTTGGTTAACATCCCAAATAATGAACATCAAATCCATCAACAAAATTACTTCAACATTCTTCCCAATACCATTCTTAATTGTATCATCATCTAAATCTCCACCAAAATCTCATATCATGCAGATATTCTACCAACTTCTTACTTTCCTGAATTCCTCAAAACTCAAGACTAATCATGTTGTCCCTAAACTCCTCTATAACCATTAACTAACATCCTCATGGTTGGTAGCACCCATCACGACGACTCCTTACCTCTATATCACATAACTCCAGTCAACATTTTCTTAGTTTTATTCCCCTCATTCTTTCCTTTTACACTCTACAAAATCAATTAACCATTCAACTCCTTATCACTTCTACCTAACTCTTTAGTGTTTCTGTTACTTTCTCACCGCTTGCTCAAAACTCACATCTAATTATTTCATATCGATATCATCTCACTCTTTCTTACCACAAATATTCTCTTATTATGTCATCAATCACCCTTGCCACTAATCCATCCATAGAATCAATGTTTACTGTTCAACAATTGCATCTCCCTCCTATCATACCGCTAATTGCCCAAGGAAATCACACAGTAGTTTCATCTCTTAATAAACCAAATCTCCCAAACCCACTCACTGTCTACAAATCCACCTCGCGACATGTCTCCACAAGGTTCACTATATACTACTCTTCTCAACCCCTTTAAAACGAACTTTCACTATGTATTTTCTTAACCCACACGACTCCTAACCATCCCCCTCCATGATTCTTTACACATCTCAAGATGCCACCATTTGCGTCCCTCATTTCAATCTTTTCATTCTCACGTTCCATAAACTCACATCATCCCTTGCCCACATTCAATTACTCTTGCATTACTCAACATACAAACATATCGCTCATCTCATCTCACAAAACATGCTCTATGTCTCAATAAACCATACCAATCTGTCTTTTCTTTTTCCACTATCTATCACAACACATATAAATCATGTCCTCCCACCGAACTCCTACTCACCACAGGTGCAACTCACTTCACCATAAGATTGGGTAACTTACGTATCAAGACCAACATACATGTAAAACAATGCATAAAGAAGTAAAATAACATCTTTGAATTAAACATAATATGCAACGTGTAACACCCCGTAATTTCGGACCGTTAATATATTGCGAAAGTAATTTATTAATCAAGTAAAATTGATATTAATGTATTTGAAGTAATAATAATTCAAAGAAATATAATTTTATTATATTTTGAAGTAAAATATTTATTTTGATAGTTTCGAAATGTTTAAAAGTAGTTTAAACCGTGTAAAAACTTTTTATTTCGAAATAAGGGCATATCGGGAAAAATGACAACTCTTCTGAAAATTGGGCAAATGATTTTGGTAATGGGTCATATGAGTACTCAATTTTCTTGTAATCTCGTGTTTAAGAACTTTGTTCTTGTCGGAATTTGCATTTGACAAACGGTTCTAATTATTATCGAAACGAGCCAAAACCGACTCGTGAAAATCCCGACTTAAACCCGCTCCCTTCCTCCTTTCCTTTCCTTTCCCGCGGCACCTCCCTTTCCCCTTCCTTTTTTCTGATTTTTCTTACCAAACACATCTCCTCTTACATTCTTTATCATTCCCAAATCAAAAACACCATTTTCTTACCTTTCTAAGCCAAATTTCACCATAACTCACTCGTTTCTTGTCGGATTTTCGCAAAATTTATATTTTCGGAATCCTCTCTTCGAGATCTACATCCTAGTATGTTTTAATTTCAGTTTTCTTGATGTTGATTTAAGACGAATTTGGGCATATTTCGGTTTTTGTACTTATTATTGTGTTTTTATTGTTTATTTAGGTGAAGATTTGGAAGACGAGGTTGGGGACTCGTATATTGTTGAAGATAGTGGCTAGTTGTATGTTAGGGTTTGGTATTCAAGGTGCTAATTGCTCATTTTCTAGCTTAAGGTAACATATTTCGAGTTACTCGACGAATAATCGTCACATTCTTTGCTTTTTGTATGTTTTTGTGATTTTTGTTTGAGTAGTTAATTTTCACATGATAAAATGGGTTGCATGCATGTCTCTTATTAGTTTAAGTTAACATATTGGTATTGGGAACGATTAATTGATGTTTCGAGACGATGTTAAACCGAACAAAAAATGGAGAAATGGAGGGATGGGGGTGGCGGCAAGAGTTCGGATGCCTAGGCAGGCCCACGGCTGCCTTGGGGTTGGCGCGGGTTGGCCCGTTGCTTGTTTCGCGGATTTTCATGCATTACTTGTAGTTTCGGGTTTATTAATGATATGTTTAGTAAAAGTAACATGTGGGTTGTCTTAGGAAATGAATTATATTAGTAGTAAAAAAAAATTATGTTGATGGTAAAAATTATGTTTATATTGGTAGTTGCACATGTTAGGATAGATTATAAAATGAAATTGTAATGAATAGGCTCAAAATGAATTTTATAGCAGTAATTGCAATGTTTTGATGATTGTGCCGAAAACTGAGCCTTAGTCCCTTTGACTGATTCGATGTTAGTCAATTGTGTGATTGGTCAGCCGCAATTTAACCCGCACTGCCGCAGATCGGGTTGCGGGTAAAAATTCGGTTGGATGAAATTTTGTATGAATTGGATAATCGGCCTTTTTCTTGTTTTAAGCCATTTATTAAGTTTTTAGTTCACATGTAATAGTTTCTTATATTGTAAAAACGGCCTTAGATTCCCTGAAACCTTTAATATTGTTAAAATTGCTAGAATTGGAATGGGTATTGAATATTTCTTGCAGGTTGTTGTGTTTGTCATAGATAGGTCTTTATAGTCTTTGACGAGTATATGTTCACTGCTTAATAGCCTTTGTGTTCCTGACTTGGTGGGATTATATCCAAGTTGGGGCATGACCTCGTTACTTATTTTGATAGTAAGTGGTCAGCTTAAGTACTAGCCAACCCTTTGGTGGACTCCTTAGGGTACTCACTTTGTTTTAGAAAAATTGTGGGTCTTGGGTGCGGTGGTGTATATCCGCATGTCTAGGTCTCATGATTTTAGGCTAGGGTTGTGTTGTGTCTTGGCCATGTTTTGATAGAACCTCCGAGCCAAGATACCGGTTCGATTACCTTCCCTACCTCGTGGTATAGACTCGAGTTCTGAGTGACTATTGACGGTGCTAAGAACTTATGCCTGTCTTTGATATATTGCCCTTTCTTGTATGGTAATTTTATGAATTGTAATAGGTGAGATGTAAGCCGGTTACAATTGATAAAGTTTGGATTACTATTTGTTATATGTTTCACATGATAGTTTAATTTGGTCAGTTTAGGGGTCATAGGTTAGAATACTTGATAACTAAATTGTTTATCATATTGTTTACATGTTACACTACATGTTACATTAAATATGACTTTTCGTGGCTGGGAGGACTCGAAGTTACTCCCCACTGAATTGTGGCTTTCGTGTTTGTATAAAATGCGATTGACAGGTTGATGATGCTTAGTTGGGGTACACGGACGAGCTAGTGAGCAAGAGAACCTTGGACTTAGTTTGGTTATATGTTGTTGAAACCCTTAACTTTTGGTTGTGTATATATTTTGAAGGGACATATGTCTCCCTCTTCTATTTTGGGTTGTATCTCTATATTTTCTGCCTTTAGTTATGTTATGTAAATTAGTTTGTTAGCATTTGCAGGTTTTGGGCACTCTTAAGTTGAAAATGTTTGTGAATGGTTTAGGAAAGTTTTAAAAATTACAGGTTTTATCTAGTTGAACCAATTACAAACATATCCTGTCAGTTTTTCTGTAGAATTTATGTGTTTATTTAACGCTAAAATTGAGGGTGTCACAGTTGGTATCAGAGCTTGTTGCTCCCGACGCACGTTTGTGCACCCCACTTAAAATCACTTGACCTTTAAATAATAAACTTGAGAGATGGGTAGGATGGGTAGATTTAGGATTTTATGTGGTAGTCTGTTTGTGATTGCTATTTGTTAGGTTCTAACCAATGTTCTATTTTGCAAGATGGCTCTCCAAGAAACGTAGATAATGCAATCTTACCAGCTGGGTTTGTTAATTGTTAGTTATTAATTTTCGTGCCGTTGAAGCTATGACCGTGATCTTACTCGTTGGTGACCAAGACTGAGTGGCCGTTCCCGAATGTTGAAGATTGGTTATGCCAAATGAAGAATGCTTCCACTTTTTCGATACTTCTTTTCGTATTCAGTGTATCTTACCTTAATCTTCCAATCTCGTTGTTTATTCGTCTTTTTAATTCCTCTTCTCTCGCCTTGGTAACTACTCTTCTATTCTTTCTCCCGATTTATCCTTGGTTCGTTTTCTTCTTATAATAAGAGTCCTTGTGGACACCTTCCTTTTATTCCGCAGGATAGTTCCCTTGTTCAAGAGAACCCAGTTTTGAGAGAATACATTCTCTCAAAACTGGGTTCTCTTGAACAAGGGAACTATCCTGCGGAATAAAAGGAAGGTGTCCACAAGGACTCTTATTATAAGAAGAAAACGAACCAAGGATAAATCGGGAGAAAGAATAGAAGAGTAGTTACCAAGGCGAGAGAAGAGGAATTAAAAAGACGAATAAACAACGAGATTGAAGATTAAGGTAAGATACACTCAATACAATGTTCAAGAGAACCCGGTTTTGAGAGAATGTATCATTGGAGGGCGTGAACGAGTTGAGAAATTGATTGTTTAGGGTTTGAGTTGTATAGGAGAATATAACTTGGGATCCTTTGGTTAGTCTTGTTAGTTGTGCTTGATATGAGAACATAGTGAAATGAGAAACACCTTGGGATTTATGTCTATTGAGAGCTTGTTTGTTATAGATGATTGAGCATGGGTACTACCATAGCACATAAGATGGAATGAACTTGAGCTACTTCATTTGAGAGTCTCGATGTTTCCTGTGGAGAATTAAAGGAATGATAGTTAGCACTAATCCTTGTAGGCCTTGAAAGGAATACAATAGGACATTGATGTTGCTTAATGGATTGGTATCGTACTTTGGAATTAGTTAGTTTGTTAAACCTTTTGAGTTGACCAAATCTAGTATAGAGTAGCCCTTGTTGACCTTTCGAAATTTGAGAACATGTGGTTGACCTTATTAATCATATCTGGATTTGGGAATTTTGGTGGAATGTTGTTCGATGTAGTTCGTGAGTTCAAGGATGTGATTCTAATTTATGGTATCGGAGACTAGAAGTATTAAGTGGTGAGATGATGGGGTAGACAAGCCATGGTACTTGGGGATGACATAGTAAGTGAAGTTCAATGACGAGAATTGTAAAGGAGATACTTTGGGACATGGGTGGTAACAAATGAATTTGTGTGGTGAATTTATTTTGGCTCTTAGAACCAATTGAGTTGAGGAATACCTACCCTCGTGGAGTCCTTGTTAGTCCTATGATTTGGTGGACTTTTGAGGCTTTGTTGAGCACCTTAGTGATGTAACCTTACCATATCGATCATAAGCTTTGATGAGTGTTTGGTAAGCAGTAACCCTTTCATTATGCCGCTTCTGTTCTCCTTTCCTTCTCTTTAACGATCTTTGAACCCTGTTTTTATGCCAAAGTTTACGTGTCTTCTTCTTGCCCGAGATATCTTCTTAACTCGAATACCTCTTATTTTTGCCAACCGTTATCTTTACGGTCCGACTCCTTAGTTTCCTAACTTGTCAGGCTCATGCACCCTTCAAAAATATTTTACCATTTCTCTATCCCGTTATCACTCCTTATCTCCTTAGTATAGTTGGTACCTTGTTGACCATGTTTACAGAGTTAGTGAGATGTGACTTGAGGATATAGGATTGACTAAGTAGTCGAGTTTGTGATTGGTTTCCATAATCACTTTGGAGATGAGGGTTTGATAATGTATATGTTACCGTGTGAGAAATGTTAAATGTGGGATTATTAGTTGGTTTTAGTGAGTGATATTGATTACTACTTGAGGTGTGGTATGAGAGTGAGAGTAAGCTATATTATTGGGAGGTTTTAGCACTTGTTTTGGTAACTAGAAAGGGTAATGGTATGGTTGACACCAATTGTTAGGCTAAGGAACATAATTTCAATTTATGGTTTTAGGAACTCTGAGGTGATAAAGTGTTGTTACAATTATGACCTTGTTCCTTGAGAATTTGATGGTAAGTAAGTTTAGGATATCAAATTTGAAAAAAATACTCCTTGGGAATGTTGACGACCAGAATGGATTGGTGATGTGATTTGGTATTAGTTGGCTCTTGAGAGTTCTTGAGTTGAGAGAGACTTAGTATTGAGAAGAATTTGTTAATCCTATAGTTTTATAGACCTTGAGGTCGCATTGAGTACTTGAGATGATGGGACGGTGTTGTAGCTGAGTGTAGCTGAGTGTAGTTCTGCTTTTGGCAATCCTTAATAAGTAAAAGGATAGAGGAACTTGAGATCCTATTGATTTTTCGGATTTTGAGGTTGGTATGTTACTACCTTGTTTTGAAATGAGAACCTTGTAGAATATTTGAGGAAACCCTTGGGAGTGATGTGGTTATGAGTTTTGTTGTTAGGAAGTTTTCGGAACCGTTTTGAGTGATGTTGTTGTTTGAGATAAGAGTGTCCGGCGTTTCCTTGTTGTCTAATCTCCTTCTTCCTTGATCATGAGCGTTACCGCTCATACCTCTCTTCCTTACTTCATCATACTCCTCTCATAAGTTTGATGTTGGTAACCTATGAAACTCCATCTTTGACACCCTGTTAGGTTCGACTTCAATTCTTACCCCATGAAATTCTTTATAGCTCTCTTGTTGATTAAGTTTGAACTCTCTTAACATACTTTGTTTTTATGCTATCTAAGTTACTTTTTTTTTGTACGACTTCTAAACTTTCAAGCTACCAGTTTCGATTCATTCATAAAAGTTTATGTCACTTCTGCAAACCTAACCTATTTTTAAAGATTTGAAAATGAAATTTTGATTTATTTCCGTAAGGTATTCCTTTTTCTTACTCTTTTTCCGAGTTACTAAGCCGTATTTAATCATAATTAGTAAAGATATTATTCTTATTATAGAATTTTAAACTAAAATTTTGAAAATGCTTTTATGATTTTTAATGGTTTTAACATTAATGAGTGTTAAATTTCGTTATTGGAGACGTCCCAATAATGGGTTTTCTCATTTATTGGTGTAGAAATATTTTTATATATCTTGATATGAATGTGGATGTTCTTGTCTGATCAACAAGAGTATCACCGTTTCTTTGAAAAGATACCTATATTTTTCTTAAGATTATATTATTAAGATGTTGTATACTATAATTTCTCCTTCTAAGTTTCGAGGGCGAAACTTTTTAAAAGGAGGGGTGATTGTAACACCCCGTAATTTCGGACCGTTAATATATTGCGAAAGTAATTTATTAATCAAGTAAAATTGATATTAATGTATTTGAAGTAATAATAATTAAAAGAAATATAATTTTATTATATTTTGAAGTAAAATATTTATTTTGATAGTTTCGAAATGTTTAAAAGTAGTTTAAACCGTGTAAAAACTTTTTATTTCGAAATAAGGGCATATCGGGAAAAATGACAACTCTTCTGAAAATTGGGCAAATGATTTTGGAAATGGGTCATATGAGTACTCAATTTTCTTGTAATCTCGTGTTTAAGAACTTTGTTCTTGTCGGAATTTGCATTTGACAAACGGTTCTAATTATTATCGAAACGAGCCAAAACCGACTCGTGAAAATCCCGACTTAAACCCGCTCCCTTCCTCCTTTCCTTTCCTTTCCCCATGGCACCTCCCTTTCCCCTTCCTTTTTTCTGATTTTTCTTACCAAACACATCTCCTCTTACATTCTTTATCATTTCCAAATCAAAAACACCATTTTCTTACCTTTCTAAGCCAAATTTCACCATAACTCACTCGTTTCTTGTCGGATTTTCGCAAAATTTATATTTTCGGAATCCTCTCTTCGAGATCTACATCCTAGTATGTTTTAATTTCAGTTTTCTTGATGTTGATTTAAGACGAATTTGGGCATATTTCGGTTTTTGTACTTATTATTGTGTTTTTATTGTTTATTTAGGTGAAGATTTGGAAGACGAGGTTGGGGACTCGTATATTGTTGAAGATAGTGGCTAGTTGTATGTTAGGGTTTGGTATTCAAGGTGCTAATTGCTCATTTTCTAGCTTAAGGTAACATATTTCGAGTTACTCGACGAATAATCGTCACATTCTTTGCTTTTTGTATGTTTTTGTGATTTTTGTTTGAGTAGTTAATTTTCACATGATAAAATGGGTTGCATGCATGTCTCTTATTAGTTTAAGTTAACATATTGGTATTGGGAACGATTAATTGATGTTTCAGACGATGTTAAACTGAACAAAAATGGAGAAATGGAGGGATGGGGGTGGCGGCCGCAGAGCCGTGCAGCCCACTTGTCCTTTGGGGTTGGCCCGGGTTGGCCCGTTGCTTGTTTCGCGGATTTTCATGCATTACTTGTAGTTTCGGGTTTATTAATGATATGTTTAGTAAAAGTAACATGTGGGTTGTCTTAGGAAATGAATTATATTAGTAGTAAAAAAAATTATGTTGATGGTAAAAATTATGTTTATATTGGTAGTTACACATGTTAGGATAGATTATCAAATGAAATTGTAATGAATAGGCTCAAAATGAATTTTATAGCAGTAATTGCAATGTTTTGATGATTGTCAAGAAAATCGAGCCTTAGTCCCTTTGACGATTCGATGTCGATCAATTGTGTGATTGGTCACCGCAATTTAACCCGCACTGTCCGCAGATCAAGGGGGTAAAAAATTCGGTTGGATGAAATTTTGTATGAATTGGATAATCGGCCTTTTTCTTGTTTTAGGCCATTTATTAAGTTTTTAGTTCACATGTAATAGTTTCTTATATTGTAAAAACGGCCTTAGATTCCCTGAAACCTTTAATATTGTTAAAATTGCTAGAATTGGAATGGGTATTGAATATTTCTTACAGGTTGTTGTGTTTGTCATAGATAGGTCTTTATAGTCTTTGACGAGTATAAGTTCACTGCTTAATAGCCTTTGTGTTCCTGACTTGGTGGGATTATATTCAAGTTGGGGCATGACCTCGTTACTTATTTTGATAGTAAGTGGTCAGCTTAAGTACTAGCCAACCCTTTGGTGGACTCCTTAGGGTACTCACTTTGTTTTAGAAAAATTGTGGGTCTTGGGTGCGGTGGTGTGTCCGCATGTCTAGGTCTCCATGCGATTTTAGGCTAGGGTTGTGTTGTGTCTTGGCCATGTTTTGATAGAACCTCTGAGCCAAGATACCGGTTCGATTACCTTCCCTACCTCGTGGTATAGACTCGAGTTAAAGAGTGACTATTGACGGTGCTAAGAACTTATGCCTGTCTTTGATATATTGCCCTTTCTTGTATGGTAATTTTATGAATTGTAATAGGTGAGATGTAAGCCGGTTACAATTGATAAAGTTTGGATTACTATTTGTTATATGTTTCACATGATAGTTTAATTTGGTCAGTTTAGGGGTCATAGGTTAGAATACTTGATAACTAAATTGTTTATCATATTGTTTACATGTTACACTACATGTTACATTAAATATGACTTTTCGTGGCTGGGAGGACTCGAAGTTACTCCCCACTGAATTGTGGCTATCGTGTTTGTATAAAATGCGATTGACAGGTTGATGATGCTTAGTTGGGGTACACGGACGAGCTAGTGAGCAAGAGAACCTTGGACTTAGTTTGGTTATATTTTGTTGAAACCCTTAACTTTTGGTTGTGTATATATTTTGAAGGGACATATGTCTCCCTCTTCTATTTTGGGTTGTATCTCTATATTTTCTGCCTTTAGTTATGTTATGTAAATTAGTTTGTTAGCATTTGCAGGTTTTGGGCACTCTTAAGTTGAAAATGTTTGTGAATGGTTTAGGAAAGTTTTAAAAATTACAGGTTTTATCTAGTTGAACCAATTACAAACATATCCTGTCGATTTTTCTCGTAGAATTTATGTGTTTATTTAACGCTAAAATTGAGGGTGTCACAGTTGGTATCAGAGCTTGTTGCTCCCGACGCACGTTTGTGCACCCCACTTAAAATCACTTGACCTTTAAATAATAAACTTGAGAGATGGGTAGGATGGGTAGATTTAGGATTTTATGTGGTAGTCTGTTTGTGATTGCTATTTGTTAGGTTCTAACCAATGTTCTATTTTGCAAGATGGCTCTCCAAGAAACGTAGATAATGCAATCTTACCACCGGGTTTGTTAATTGTTAGTTATTAATTTTCGTGCCGTTGAAGCTATGACCGTGATCTTACTCGTTGGTGACCAAGACTGAGTGGCCGTTGCCGAATGTTGAAGATTGGTTATGCCAAATGAAGAATGCTTCCACTTTCTTGATACTTCTTTTCGTATTCAGTGTATCTTACCTTAATCTTCCAATCTCGTTGTTTATTCGTCTTTTTAATTCCTCTTCTCTCGCCTTGGTAACTACTCTTCTATTCTTTCTCCCGATTCATCCTTGGTTCGTTTTCTTCTTATAATAAGAGTCCTTGTGGACACCTTCCTTTTATTCCGCAGGATAGTTCCCTTGTTCAAGAGAACCCAGTTTTGAGAGAATGTTATACATTATCTCAAAACTGGGTTCTCTTGAACAAGGGAACTATCCTGCGGAATAAAAGGAAGGTGTCCACAAGGACTCTTATTATAAGAAGAAAACGAACCAAGGATGAATCGGGAGAAAGAATAGAAGAGTAGTTACCAAGGCGAGAGAAGAGGAATTAAAAAGACGAATAAACAACGAGATTGGAAGATTAAGGTAAGATACACTGAATACAATGTTCAAGAGAACCCAGTTTTGAGAGAATGTATCATTGGAGGGCGTGAACGAGTTGAGAAATTGATTGTTTAGGGTTTGAGTTGTATAGGAGAATATAACTTGGGATCCTTTGGTTAGTCTTGTTAGTTGTGCTTGATATGAGAACATAGTGAAATGAGAAACACCTTGGGATTTATGTCTATTGAGAGCTTGTTTGTTATAGATGATTGAGCATGGGTACTACCATAGCACATAAGATGGAATGAACTTGAGCTACTTCATTTGAGAGTCTCGATGTTTCCTGTGGAGAATTAAAGGAATGATAGTTAGCACTAATCCTTGTAGGCCTTGAAAGGAATACAATAGGACATTGATGTTGCTTAATGGATTGGTATCGTACTTTGGAATTAGTTAGTTTGTTAAACCTTTTGAGTTGACCAAATCTAGTATAGAGTAGCCCTTGTTGACCTTTCGAAATTTGAGAACATGTGGTTGACCTTATTAATCATATCTGGATTTGGGAATTTTGGTGGAATGTTGTTCGATGTAGTTCGTGAGTTCAAGGATGTGATTCTAATTTATGGTATCGGAGACTAGAAGTATTAAGTGGTGAGATGATGGGGTAGACAAGCCATGGTACTTGGGGATGACATAGTAAGTGAAGTTCAATGACGAGAATTGTAAAGGAGATACTTTGGGACATGGGTGGTAACAAATGAATTTGTGTGGTGAATTTATTTTGGCTCTTAGAACCAATTGAGTTGAGGAATACCTACCCTCGTGGAGTCCTTGTTAGTCCTATGATTTGGTGGACTTTTGAGGCTTTGTTGAGCACCTTAGTGATGTAACCTTACCATATCGATCATAAGCTTTGATGAGTGTTTGGTAAGCAGAACCCTTTCATTATGCCGCTCGCTTCTCCTTTCCTTCTCTTTAACGATCTTTGAACCCTGTTTTTATGCCAAAGTTTACGTGTCTTCTTCTTGCCCGAGATATCTTCTTAACTCGAATACCTCTTATTTTTGCCAACCGTTATCTTTACGGTCCGACTCCTTAGTTTCCTAACTTGTCAGGCTCATGCACCCTTCAAAAATATTTTACCATTTCTCTATCCCGTTATCACTCCTTATCTCCTTAGTATAGTTGGTACCTTGTTGACCATGTTTACAGAGTTAGTGAGATGTGACTTGAGGATATAGGATTGACTAAGTAGTCGAGTTTGTGATTGGTTTCCATAATCACTTTGGAGATGAGGGTTTGATAATGTATATGTTACCGTGTGAGAAATGTTAAATGTGGGATTATTAGTTGGTTTTAGTGAGTGATATTGATTACTACTTGAGGTGTGGTATGAGAGTGAGAGTAAGCTATATTATTGGGAGGTTTTAGCACTTGTTTTGGTAACTAGAAAGGGTAATGGTATGGTTGACACCAATTGTTAGGCTAAGGAACATAATTTCAATTTATGGTTTTAGGAACTCTGAGGTGATAAAGTGTTGTTACAATTATGACCTTGTTCCTTGAGAATTTGATGGTAAGTAAGTTTAGGATATCAAATTTGAAAAAAATACTCCTTGGGAATGTTGATGACCAGAATGGATTGGTGATGTGATTTGGTATTAGTTGGCTCTTGAGAGTTCTTGAGTTGAGAGAGACTTAGTATTGAGAAGAATTTGTTAATCCTATAGTTTTATAGACCTTGAGGTCGCATTGAGTACTTGAGATGATGGGACGGTGTTGTAGCTGAGTGTAGCTGAGTGTAGTTCCGCTTTTGGCAATCCTTAATAAGTAAAAGGATAGAGGAACTTGAGATCCTATTGATTTTTCGGATTTTGGGGTTGGTATGTTACTACCTTGTTTTGAAATGAGAACCTTGTAGAATATTTGAGGAAACCCTTGGGAGTGATGTGGTTATGAGTTTTGTTGTTAGGAAGTTTTCGGAACCGTTTTGAGTGATGTTGTTGTTTGAGATAAGAGTGTCTGGCGTTTCCTTGTTGTCTAATCTCCCTTCTTCCTTGATCATGAGCGTTACCGCTCATACCTCTCTTCCTTACTTCATCATACTCCTCTCATAAGTTTGATGTTGGTAACCTATGAAACTCCATCTTTGACACCCTGTTAGGTTCGACTTCAATTCTTACCCCATGAAATTCTTTATAGCTCTCTTGTTGATTAAGTTTGAACTCTCTTAACATACTTTGTTTTTATGCTATCTAAGTTACTTTTTTTTTTGTACGACTTCTAAACATTCAAGCTACCAGTTTCGATTCATTCATAAAAGTTTATGTCACTTCTGCAAACCTAACCTATTTTTAAAGATTTGAAAATGAAATTTTGATTTATTTCCGTAAGGTATTCCTTTTTCTTACTCTTTTTCCGAGTTACTAAGCCGTATTTAATCATAATTAGTAAAGATATTATTCTTATTATAGAATTTTAAACTAAAATTTTGAAAATGCTTTTATGATTTTTAATGGTTTTAACATTAATGAGTGTTAAATCTCGTTATTGGAGACGTCCCAATAATGGGTTTTCTCATTTATTGGTGTAGAAATATTTTTATATATCTTGATATGAATGTGGATGTTCTTGTCTGATCAACAAGAGTATCACCGTTTCTTTGAAAAGATTCCTATATTTTTCTTAAGATTATATTATTAAGATGTTGTATACTATAATTTCTCCTTCTAAGTTTCGAGGGCGAAACTTTTTAAAAGGAGGGGTGATTGTAACACCCCGTAATTTCGGACCGTTAATATATTGCGAAAGTAATTTATTAATCAAGTAAAATTGATATTAATGTATTTGAAGTAATAATAATTCAAAGAAATATAATTTTCTTATATTTTGAAGTAAAATATTTATTTTGATAGTTTCGAAATGTTTAAAAGTAGTTTAAACCGTGTAAAAACTTTTTATTTCGAAATAAGGGCATATCGGGAAAAATGACAACTCTTCTGAAAATTGGGCAAATGATTTTGGAAATGGGTCATATGAGTACTCAATTTTCTTGTAATCTCGTGTTTAAGAACTTTGTTCTTGTCGGAATTTGCATTTGACAAACGGTTCTAATTATTATCGAAATGAGCCAAAACCGACTCGTGAAAATCCCGACTTAAACCCGCTCCCTTCCTCCTTTCCTTTCCTTTCCCGCGGCACCTCCCTTTCCCCTTCCTTTTTTCTGATTTTTCTTACCAAACACATCTCCTCTTACATTCTTTATCATTCCCAAATCAAAAACACCATTTTCTTACCTTTCTAAGCCAAATTTCACCATAACTCACTCGTTTCTTGTCGGATTTTCGCAAAATTTATATTTTCGGAAATCCTCACTTCGAGATCTACATCCTAGTATGTTTTAATTTCAGTTTTCTTGATGTTGATTTAAGACGAATTTGGGCATATTTCGGTTTTTGTACTTATTATTGTGTTTTTATTGTTTATTTAGGTGAAGATTTGGAAGACGAGGTTGGGGACTCGTATATTGTTGAAGATAGTGGCTAGTTGTATGTTAGGGTTTGGTATTCAAGGTGCTAATTGCTCATTTTCTAGCTTAAGGTAACATATTTCGAGTTACTCGACGAATAATCGTCACATTCTTTGCTTTTTGTATGTTTTTGTGATTTTTGTTTGAGTAGTTAATTTTCACATGATAAAATGGGTTGCATGCATGTCTCTTATTAGTTTAAGTTAACATATTGGTATTGGGAACGATTAATTGATGTTTCAGACGATGTTAAACTGAACAAAAATGGAGAAATGGAGGGATGGGGGTGGCGGCCAGCGGCCAGAGCAGCCCACACGGCTGCCTTGGGGTTGGCCCGGGTTGGCCCGTTGCTTGTTTCGCGGATTTTCATGCATTACTTGTAGTTTCGGGTTTATTAATGATATGTTTAGTAAAAGTAACATGTGGGTTGTCTTAGGAAATGAATTATATTAGTAGTAAAAAAAATTATGTTGATGGTAAAAATTATGTTTATATTGGTAGTTACACATGTTAGGATAGATTATAAAATGAAATTGTAATGAATAGGCTCAAAATGAATTTTATAGCAGTAATTGCAATATTTTGATGATTGTGCCGAAAACTGAGCCTTAGTCCCTTTGACTGATTCGATGTCAGTCAATTGTGTGATTGGTCAGCCGCAATTTAACCCGTACCTGTCGCAGGACTGGGGTTGCGGGTAAAAATTCGGTTGGATGAAATTTTGTATGAATTGGATAATCGGCCTTTTTCTTGTTTTAGGCCATTTATTAAGTTTTTAGTTCACATGTAATAGTTTCTTATATTGTAAAAACGGCCTTAGATTCCCTGAAACCTTTAATATTGTTAAAATTGCTAGAATTGGAATGGGTATTGAATATTTCTTACAGGTTGTTGTGTTTGTCATAGATAGGTCTTTATAGTCTTTGACGAGTATAAGTTCACTGCTTAATAGCATTTGTGTTCCTGACTTGGTGGGATTATATCCAAGTTGGGGCATGACCTCGTTACTTATTTTGATAGTAAGTGGTCAGCTTAAGTACTAGCCAACCCTTTGGTGGACTCCTTAGGGTACTCACTTTGTTTTAGAAAAATTGTGGGTCTTGGGTGCGGTGGTGTGTATCCGCATGTCTAGGTCTCTTGCGCATTTTAGGCTAGGGTTGTGTTGTGTCTTGGCCATGTTTTGATAGAACCTCTGAGCCAAGATACCGGTTCGATTACCTTCCCTACCTCGTGGTATAGACTCGAGTTACAGAGTGACTATTGACGGTGCTAAGAACTTATGCCTGTCTTTGATATATTGTCCTTTCTTGTATGGTAATTTTATGAATTGTAATAGGTGAGATGTAAGCCGGATACAATTGATAAAGTTTGGATTACTATTTGTTATATGTTTCACATGATAGTTTAATTTGGTCAGTTTAGGGGTCATAGGTTAGAATACTTGATTACTAAATTGTTTATCATATTGTTTACATGTTACACTACATGTTACATTAAATATGACTTTTCGTGGCTGGGAGGACTCGGGTTACTCCCCACTGAATTGTGGCTTTCGTGTTTGTATAAAATGCGATTGACAGGTTGATGATGCTTAGTTGGGGTACGCGGACGAGCTAGTGAGCAAGAGAACCTTGGACTTAGTTTGGTTATATTTTGTTGAAACCCTTAACTTTTGGTTGTGTATATATTTTGAAGGGACATATGTCTCCCTCTTCTATTTTGGGTTGTATCTCTATATTTTCTGCCTTTAGTTATGTTATGTAAATTAGTTTGTTAGCATTTGCAGGTTTTGGGCACTCTTAAGTTGAAAATGTTTGTGAATGGTTTAGGAAAGTTTTAAAAATTACAGGTTTTATCTAGTTGAACCAATTACAAACATATCCTGTCAGTTTTTCTGTAGAATTTATGTGTTTATTTAACGCTAAAATTGAGGGTGTCACACAACGAATTCAAAAGATAAGCATATGACCCAAAACAGGGGTCACTAGATCGAGTACAGGCCACTCGATCGAGTAAGTGACTTACTAGATCGAGTAGGTGAAGATTAGAAGCACGTAAAACAAATTACCAGGGCCACTCGATCGAGTAACTGACGTACTCGATCGAGTCCCCCCTACTCGATCGAGTACCAAGGCTACTCGATCGTATACCTACGCATTTCTCAGCACTGTCCAGTTTTCGTAAAACAGTCATAACTCACTCATTTCTTGGTCGTTTTGGGCGTTCGACCTATCGTTAGAATCGTAAAAGAACAAGCTATCACCTCTAATTGGAATCACATTAAAATAATTTATGAATCTCAAGTTATAACAGTTTAAAGACAACCTCCCTATAATCGAAAACACAACTACTTGATTTTACTTCCCAACAACTTAAACGACAACATGGTAAACAAAAACAACTCGATGCTCATAAAACAAGTATCCCTAACCACACGTACAACACTACCAACAACATATATGTATACATAACTCTATGTATAACTCAAATCAAACAAATTTTCTTTCCGTATTTCTATAATGCCATATCGTAAAACAACTATCATGCTTTCAATCAATAACTTACGAAATCACAGCATCACCATCTTTTCTACACAATCCCCATTCTCAACATACATACATCCACTGATTCATGCCACACATCACTACATAGGTACACAATACACAAGGTAAACACATAGCGATCCCGACTCATATCCCATAGTGACCGGTTCAAAATTGTAGGGCGAGTTCGCGACTTTAGGACGTCTCCCAAGTCTTTGCATTAGCTCCTACAACTTTTACCCCAGGTTCATTTTATTTGAATCCCTATGTTTATTGGGTTCATTGGTTACAGGTTTCAGGATCGTCGCTCTGATACCATTTGTAACACCCCCATACTCCAAGTGCCTTACCAGGACCACTCAGTTATAAGGATGCTACCATCTCGGTTGCCCGAGGCAATGAATATCATAAGACAATAAAGAAACGTACTTTAAAAGTAATTATAGTTTAAGTGATTACATGTTCAAAACCAAAACTGATAAAAGGAAATACAAGTTCTCAAAACTATCTACTTTCAAAATACTATCAAGCGTCAGACACAGCGGAAGACTTCTAAACTGCAACCTTGTAACTCATCCCAGCTATCCCATACGCATCGTCTCATACCTGCTCAATAACTGCTCACCACCCCCGAATGGATCGCCACAGTGTTTAAAACATTTAAACGGGGTCAGTACTAATCACACAATTTATATGATCCAACAACACAACAAACAATATAGCTCAAACAGTCACACACACAATCACACCCACTCCAACCAATCTCCGTCACCGACTGTCCACTGGACCAGCCCTGCCAGTGGGGGACCGCAACCGTTCCCACCTAAGCCCCGCTCATCCTACCGAGCGATAACCCTGACCCATTAATGTGCACATCCCCTTCCGTGGCGGGTTCCACGAAGGGCGAAACTAAGGCGTGAAGCCACTCCCGCAAGTGACTCCACTCAGCCGAGAACGCATCTCGAGAACCAGAGACAAACAATCAGTAAATCACAATACAACATCAACAACCGTCTGAATCAATCAACAATATACAATCACAACCGTCTGAATCAATCAACAATCACTAATTACAGCACAATCACCACACATTATGTAATTAATACTGAGTAGGGAAACCCTACCTGGAATGCAACACAAACATCAGACGATCTAGCAGTTGTCTCAAAACCTTTCCTCTACGAACCGTTCTCCTATACACATAATCATACAATTATCACCTAATCAACATAACCCTCCCAGAACCTCCAAATCTACCCAATTAGGGTTTTAAACAAACTCAAAGAAACAGTATAAAATTGGTATGTAGATCTTACCCTTGACGCAAGGAACACTATGATGTAAAGAACAAGATGATCCGACACTCCTAGCCTTAGGGATTTGCCAACAACGCGACGAGAGAGAACTACGTAACTCCTTTTTCTTTTGAAGGGTTTAGAAAGGTTAAAAGTGATTAAATAAACTGACGGAAACCTTTTATATCAAACTCCCGTTATTAGCAAAACCCGTCAAATCATTCACCGTAAACCGGCTACTCGATCGAGTAGCTAAGGTACTCGATCGAGTATCAACGTTACTCGATCGAGTACCCAACAGGTCAGAAACTATTTTAAAACGCAACACACCCTTACTCAACAGAGTAAGGCCTACTCGATAGAGTACCCAGAGACTCATAAAACCGTAGTATTACACCGCCACCTCGAAACCAACGCGCGGGTGCGCGCGGCACGGTTGGCCCATGCCTATAAAGTGCTAAACTAGCACACACTACCCCGGGAGCACTGTAGTAAAAACGGTCCCTCTGGAGGGGGTTAAGGTACGACATATGAAGCATGACCTCATGAGTGTTTAGTTTGCTCACATCACTCCAACCATAAAGTAGACAAGTCATCATCCTCAAGAAGATGCGAAGAGACACATGTTGAACATCATTAATCAACATGACACTTGCACTAGGTGTGGGTCGGCCTGTAATGTAGGGAAGGCAGCTAGGAGCCAATACCTAAATCCACCCATGTCCACTACCATAGGCCCAACTCCCATTGATAGCCCAGGTAGCCTAAATTCGGCCTAACTTCCATTGATAGCCTCATAAGGTTGGACATGGTCAAACAAGGGGGTCAATCCTAATTACCCAACCAAAATCAATTCCCCATTACTCCGCTACTTGTCAAACACACTAATCACCTAAATAACTAAGATGATGAAATTTGACTAATTAAACTTTAATTAAGGTGAAATTTAGCTTAAAGGTGGTAATTTTACCTACAAAAAATGCAAATATTCAAAATTAAGACAACAACAACTTTAGAAATGAAATGGGTAAAACAAAACTAGGAAATAAAGATAGGAATAGAAATATACCAACAAGAAGATGAATAAAAATAGAACTTAAATAATAAAATAAAATAGCTTGAATAAATGAAGACTAAGATGAGATCCAATTTCTAGTACAATGTCCTTCAACTTCCAATTTTTGATCTAAAATAAAGTGTGGCAAGTTGTTTCTCTATCTAAAATGTGGCTTTAATAAATTGTGTGCTACAATAATAATAAGGTTTAGCTATTTATACAAAAGACCCAAAACAACATTTACAAGGGATAAAATTGATCCAAGCACAAAACACAGGACAGACGTGTGTATCAATGCACCCAAGCTTGGGTCAATCATCCTGATGGGGGTGAGATACACCCAGCTACTGGAGATACGCCCACAAGAGTAATTTTTACGCGGTATGAACCCAAGTTACACCTTGCCTGATTTGATACATGATGAAGGCTGTCGCAACCCTATCAAAGATAAACCCGAGGGGTCTCTTGTTGGAGCTTGTGTCCTCCACAAATTAGTGTGATAACATTTGTAAATCTCTTACAAGTTCACAAGGGTATATTTCGTATTTTATTAGTTGATTAACGATTACCTAATAACGGTTGGCTTGCTAGAAAGTTTGACGTTATTATCATAAAGATGGCGGTGATCAAGTGGTCCCTAAAGGTCACACCTAAAGGATGTGTTTGGGAGATGTGGTTATGGAAATGTAATCACATTGATGCCTTATATGACTAAACAGTTAGTCAATGTGTTGATGAGATGATTATTTATTGCCGATTAAATAATATTAGCTGAGACGAATTAACTGTCAATTCGTAAATTGAATATAATATGTTATATTTAATTAATGTATATAATGTTAAGCTTGGACGAATTAATATGTTAATTCGTAATTAAATGTAATCGTTTATATTTAATCAACAAGATGAATGTGTCATAGTGGTAATAGTAAGGGTACTCAAACCAAGAGGTTGTGGGATCGATCCTCACTAAATGACAATTTATAAATAATACATTTTATACATTTTTCATACTACCAAAAATCAGAGGATTTTATCCTAATTTTGGTAAGTACAAAAAATCGAAAAAAAGAGATTTTATTCTCTTAATTTCGGTAATATGGGCCGGAAAAAGAAAAAGAAAAATCTACCCTATTTCCTCCATATACCCAGTTTTATAAGGGGAGAGTAGGTGATTTTTCTTAACCTAATTCTTGCTTCTCATCTAAAAACACAAAAAAACAAAAACCCTAATTCATTTTACTTAAATTTGGGGATCGTTTCTAGCAACAAGTTAAGGGCATATCTCATATCGTCTTGGGTGCAACTGATAGGCGAATATCAACTTTATTATTGTTCTTAGGCCGTTTTTGCTAGGACCGAAGGTTATTTCTTAATCCTTTATGCTTTTGTTTATGCAATTTAGTTTTATGACTCGTAATCATCACTTTATAATTCGTTATAATCCTTAAGTATAAAGGGATGCATACAGATAAATCTCACAAGTGGTATCAGAGCCAAGGCCACGAATTTTATTTTGATGATTTTCATAAAATTGTATGTAAACAATACAAGGATTTTCGAATAAAAAAGGGGCTTTCGGCTGAAATTTTTTTGCCGAGAGGTATTTTTTTCTTTCGGTCTGTTTTTCGTTTTTTTCTTTTGGTTGATGATTTATTTCCATTTTTATTTTTCATATTGTTGTTTTAATCAGTTAAAATTATCATATGAAGAATTGGTAGATTTTGATTTAATGAAGATTAAGTTAAAATGCAAATAGAATCGTCATGTTGATGATATAAAAATTGTTTTTGCTATATAGTTTTTGGCATATACGGTTAATCTTGTTTCATTAATTCATATGCTAATCATGTTCTAAATAGCAACTATAAACGATTTTCTTCATCGATTTTGTTTTAAGGGCATTTTTGCCGCAAAAGAAAAAAAAAAAGGAGGCATTAGGGTTCTTGTTTTTTTTAGCCATAATTTTTTTTTCCTTGTTTCTGTTACTGTTCACGTCAGAATATATAAAAAAAAAAATTATTCGGTTTTTGCTGAAAAACCGAGATAAGTTTATGGGCTGATTCGTTTTTGTAGAGTTACCGTATGAAAAGAAGGAAATTTTTTTTTGTTTTCTGTTTTTTTTTTCAGCCGTGCTGAATTAAAAAAAAAAAAAAATTGGGTTTCTCTTTTGGGTTTTTGCCGAGACCATAAAAAAAAAAAGGGGAGTTTTTTTGTTTTGTTTTGGCAAATTTTTTATTGTGAAGCAGTTCATAATTAAAGGATACCTAATTATTTTAAAGCAGTTTAAAATATTGATGGATTAAATTCATATTACAAGTTTAATATGAATTAAGATTAAAATTAATATGATTAATTGAGGAATTGTCACTTAATTTAATCAATTAAATATGTGGTTTGGATGAAATTAATCTACATAATTAATGAATTATGTCTTGTATGTTTAATTTTTTTTTAGTTGATGCATTTTATTTTTGTTGAATGAATCGTTGACTGAATTTATTTACGTATTTTTTTGCAATCGGTTGTAATTTGTAATACTTAGTGTGGGCTTAGTCAAATTATGTTTTCGTAATGAAGGAAACATAATTTTTATGTAATTATGAGATCTCGAATCTCCTTTATTTTTCTTTAGTTTTTGGGTTTTGAAATTAGAATGTAATAAATAGGTTTATCATGTAAATTTATTTATTGTAATTTTCAAAGAAGACTACAGATGGAGATTGGAGCTCACTCCCACTACATGGATCAAGATGGAACATCGAAACAAGCTTCTCGGGTCCAAGGATGGATTCCAAATTTGTATTTAATGTTCATTTTGATAGGATAGGCCACACTAGGACTTTTTATTGCTTTTACGTTTTTCATTCCTATTGCTTTTCATTCACATGATAGTTTATGCATCATTTTCCGCCTAAAACCAAACCACCTACTACTAATATGCATGAAAATTGACACATATAGGTTGTATATTAGTTTTCATAGACATACTGATGTCACATGTTTATTAAGCCATCACCTTAGTTTATTCATTCATGCATGCTAGATATTAGTTCACTTAAAATGAATTAAAACGAAGTTGATGGGATCTTCCTCTAAATTGGAAATTGAGATTAGTCTTTATAAGGGCAAACAACTATGAATCCCTTCTTCGTCGGTAGGCATAATATGACCCCTTCTACGTTGGGTAAGTAGTTTGTGTTGACTTAGTTTATCTCAACATTATAGTCCGAAGAGTTTCTCGTGATTATGATGGACTAAAGATAGAATTTACAGAAATTTATCGACCAAGAATTCTAACGGTAGAATTAGCTAAAAGGTTAGCTTATCAATTTACAGATAATTGAGTCTTGGGATCATTTATATTATTCTTGAGGATGGTCAATTGTATAAATGTTTGAGTCTTCGCATTATGACACTAGTTCATTAGACTTAAATTAAAATCAATGCACATGCTTATTATTTATTCTTCTTTTCACAGTGTAGAACATGTTTACATTACTGTTACAACAAATGGCTGGAAATAACGAAATTCCAATGCCTAGTGCCACACTTGGATGCTAGTCCTGGCTGAAAGTTTTTATGGACAACATGAATCAGTACACGCGACTGAAGAATGATGGGTCCAACTTTGCGGACTGGGAGGCAACACTACGGAATGCTGCCATTGCTGACGGTATGCTCAAGTACTTAACTGAGCCAATACCGGTAAACCCAGGCCCCAATGCGAGAGTTAACGAGTCACTTGATTATAGTGATTTCGTTATGGAAGCGGGTGCGATAAAGAACGTACTCACCTTTGCAATGGATACCAATTTGTAGAGACGCTTCATTGCCCAAGGTGCGAACAAGATTTTCACCACACTCACTTACGAGTTCTCAAAAGCACCGAGGATCGTTACTTATGAGCACACCTGTCGCTTCTTTGATGCGAAACTCCAAAAGGGCCAACCGGTTAGCCCACACATTCTTAACATGATTGAGAATGTCGAGAAGTTGGAGGCACTTGATTGTAAAATCAGTGAGAGCATTGTCATTGACCGAATGCTTCATTCTCTTCACGATGGTTTTGCCCTTTTCAGGGCGAACTACTACATGAATGACTTGAAAAAGAGTCCTCATGAGCTACACTCCCTTCTCGTACAGACCGAGAAGGATATGAAATTGAGTGGGAGCATGAAGCAGGATGTTCTCACGATTTCCAACAAGGGTAAAGGTAAGGGCAAAGCTCCAAGCGATCTAACTGTAGGTAAGCCAAAATTCAAGAAGCCAGGAAACGGTAAGAGTGGGCCCGGTGAGACTAGTGGCTCACAGGGCAAGGCAAAGAGTAAGGCGGTGACATTGAGTGCCACCATTGTCACAAGACTGGACATTAGAGGAGGAACTGTCCCGTCTACCGTGAGGACATCAAAGCAGGCCGCGTCGTTCCTGTTGGTATGTCATCTTATATTCATATGATTAAGATTAACCATGCAAGTTTCGGAACTTGGGTACTTGATACTGGTTGTGGTTCTCATCTGTGTAATCATTTGCAGGGCCTAAGAAACATCACACCTCTCGGAAAGGGTGATGTGGACTGCGAGTCGGGAATGGAGCCGAGTTCCCGTGTCTCGAAGGGAACATATGTAATCCAACTCCCTAGTGGTTTTGAGTTATTTTTAAATAATCACTATGTACCCAGTTTGTCTAAGAACATTATTTCAGTTTCCGTACTTGATAAAGACGGATTTTCATTTTTAATAAAGGATAATAGCTGTATTTTCTCTTTCAATGAAATGATTTATGGTAAAGCGGTTTCCATGAATGGAATTTACATCTTAGATCAAACCACGGAAGTATTACAATAATAAGAAATTAATGGTTGGTGACAAAGATCAAACCTATCTATGGCATTGTCGAATGGGACACATAAATGAGAAATGCGTAAAGAAACTCGTCGATAATGGGACTATTCCCGCATTCGAATTTTCTACATATGGCACGTGTGAATCATGTCTCATTAGCAAAATGACTCGAATTTTCTTCAAAGGTGTTGGAATGCGCGCTAGTGACCTATTAGGACTCATACATACTGATGTTTGTGGACCTATGTCAATTACCGCTAGAGATGGCTATAGATATTTTATCACTTTCACGGACGATTTGAGTAGATACGGATATGTCTACTTAATGAAGCATAAAAGTGAGTCCTTTGAGAAATTCAAGGAATACCAGAACAGGGTCGAGAACCAACTGGGTAGAAAGGTTAAAGCACTCCGTTCAGATCGGGGTGGTGAATATCTTTCAAATGAGTTTGATCAACACCTTAAAGACGTGGAATCGTTTTGCGATTAATCGCACCGAACACCTCAATTAAATGGTGTGTCCGAACGGAGATATCGAACCTTACTTGATATGGTTTGATCCATGATGAGTCACATGGTAGTGCCTGATTTATTATGGGGTTTTGCTCTTTTGTCAGCCGCTCTTATACTTAACCGAAGTCCGACTAAAGCCGTTGACAAGACTCCATATGAAATGTGGAAGGGAACGGTACCTAACTTGTCCTTTATTCGGGTTTGGGGCTGCGAGGCTTATGTCAAGTGGAGACACGAGGATAAGCTCGGCCCGCGATCGGTCAAGACATACTTTATAGGTTATCCAAAAGGAACATTTGGTCATTACTTCTATTCGCCTACCGAACATCGAGTTTTTGTTGCGGCTAGTGCGACGTTCTTAGAGAAAGAATTTCTCGAGAACAAGACGAGTAATAGAACCTTCGAGCTGTCGGAGATTCCAGAACCAACAACCGAGGAACGGATGGAGGAAGTGGTTCCTCCTACTGATGACACGGTTAATATTCCTGAGGAACCTAGGAGGTTGGGTAGAGTCTCTCATCCTCCGGACAGATACATTGGTATGGTCGAGGAGAATGACGTTTTACTCCTAGAGAGTAATGAACCCGCTACCTATAAAGGTGCTATGGCCTGTTCCGACTCAAAGCTATGGCTCGAAGCCATGCAATCCGAGATGGACTCCATGTATGAGAATAACGTATGTGATCTAGTTGATTTACCTAATAAGGTAAAACCTCTACAGTGCAAATGGCTTTACAAAATAAAGCGTTCTGTAGACGCGCAACCAGATACCTATAAGGCACGACTAGTGGCAAAAGGTTTCACTCAAGTGCACGGATTGCATTATGAAGAGATTTTTGCACCTGTAGTCATGCTACGTTCCATTCGGATAATCTTAGCGATTGCCGCATTTCATGACTATGAATTTTGGCAAATGGATGTGAAAACCGCCTTCTTAAACGGTTATTTGGAGGAATATTTGTACATGGTTCAACCCGAAGGTTTCATAGATCCTGAACATCCTAAGAAAGTATGCAAGCTTAAGCGTTCCATTTATGGCCTTAAGCAAGCTTCTCGGAGTTGGAATCATCATTTCGACCAGGTGATAAAAGAGTATGGTTTTACTCGATCGGTCGAAGAACCATGCTTATATATCAAGTAGAGTGGGAGCAAGATTGTATTATTGATATTGTATGTCGATGACATACTCATGATTGGGAATGACATTCCTCTCCTATCTTCGGTTAAAGAATGGTTGAAGAACCATTTCCAGATGAAAGATCTGGGTGAGGCACAACGCATTTTGGGAATCCGTATCTACCGAGATAGATCACGACGGATGTTATCACTTAGTTAGGAGTCTTATTTGGATAAGATTCTTGAGAAGTTCAGCATGACCAACTCCAAGAAGGGGAACCTTCCAATGACGTCTGGGATGCGGTTGAGCAAGTCTCATTCACCCACGACGCCTGAAGGGATTGAGCGCATGAGTCGTGTTCCTTATGCATCTGCAATAGGATCAATCATGTATGCCATGATATGCACACGTCCAGACGTGGCATATGCATTGACTATGACGAGTCGGTACCAAAAGAATCCAGGTGAAACACAATGGATAGCTATTAAAAATATCCTCAAGTACCTTCGGAGGACTTAGGATAGGGTATTAACTTATGGAGGCGATACTAAGCTATGCGCAATCGGTTACGCAGATGCTAGCTTCCAAACGGATCGAGATGATTCAAAATCTCAGTCCGGGTTCGTCTGCACTCTTAATGGTGCTGCGGTCAGCTGGAAGAGTTCCAAACAGAGTGTTGTAGCAGATTCTACCACTGAATCCGAGTACTATGCCGCTTCGGAAGCAGCTAAGGAAGAGATATGGATGCGTGAATTCTTACAAGGACATACGATAGTTCCTAGTTCGAATGACCCGATCACCATCTATTGTGATAATAGAGGTGCCATCTTCCAGGCTAAGGAGCCTAAGTCTAGCAACAAATCTAGACATGTACATCGGAAAGCTCACCTGATCCGTGATTACGTGGAGCAAGAAGAGATAGTGATTGACAAGATTGCGACGGATGATAACATCGCGGACCCTCTCACTAAACCGTTGAATTTTGATAAGCATGAAGGGCACGCTATTTCCATGGGAAATAAAAGTGTTCCTGAGTTGTAGTAGTTGATTATGAATTTGATACATTATCTTTTTCATATACTATTTATAACTTCATCGTTTTTTTATAATATTTTGTTTTTCATGTGGATTGTACTGACAACTTTGAACGCTACAAAGTGAACTGAATTACATTATATTTTGTTTTGGTCCGTAATCACCTATAAGAGCTGATAACTCTGGCTATTATATTGTGCAGTCGATTGATGGTGGGTTCAACGAGCAATAAGTCAAACTATTGACTGATCGATCACAAATGCAAGATTATAACGATACCTCGTAGGACAAATTTTTGTGACAACTTAATGGAGTCCTAAATGTTTAAAAATATTCGGTGCCAGGTCGTGGATAGGACATCCATTGTGTTCCTAGAGTCAATTCTTTTGACTATTAACTGTCTCTTGAGATTAAGGCAGTTTTTGGGTGACTTTGGTTTCTTTCTCACGGTCTGCCGTAACTGGAGGCTAAGTAGATTTTTTACTGGGTCATTTCATACTGTGCTTACATCGGCAGGATTCGTGTTGAGGAAAATTTCCAACCTTTATCAGGTATAGTTATTTCTCAGGGCCACTCGAGGAGTTGTAACTGAAATGCATGGCCATGCTCGAATGATGATTCGTTTATCAGTTAAGTTACTCTCTAGTCGGGGAAACCACTATTGATACAGATCACTTGTAAAATACGACCTTTGTGAATACAGATTTTGCAAATTGTTTTACATTGAGTGGGAGAAATTTTAGGATATGAGAATCGGTTATCGCACATACACTTGTGAGGATAAGTGGAAGTTTGTTGGAGCTTGTGTCCTCCACAAATTAGTGTGATAATATTTGTAAATCTCTTACAGGTTCACAAGGGTATATTTCGTATTTTATCAGTTGATTAACGATTACCTAATAACGGTTGGCTTGCTTAAAAGTTTTACGTTATTATCATACAGATGGCGGTGATCAACTGGTCCCTAAAGGTCACACCTAAAGGATGTGTTTGGGAGATGTGGTTATGGAAATGTAATCACATTGATGCCTTATATGACTAAACAGTTAGTCAATGTGTTGATGAGACAATTATTTAATGCCGATTAAATAATATTAGCTAAGACGAATTAACTGTTAATTCGTAAATTGAATATAATATGTTATATTTAATTAATGTATATAAAGTTAAGCTTGGACGAATTAATATGTTAATTCGTAATTAAATATAATCGGTTATATTTAATCAACAAGATGAATGTATCATAGTGGTAATAATAAGGGTACTCAAACCAAGAGGTTGTGGGATCGATCCTCACTAAATGACAATTTATAAATAATACATTTTATACATTTTGCATACTACCAAAAATAAGAGGATTTTATCCTAATTTGGGTAAGTACAAAAAACAGATAAAAAGAGATTTTATTCTCTTAATTTCGGTAATATGGGCCGGAAAAAGAAAAAGAAAAATCTACCCTATTTCCTCCATATACCCGGTTTTATAAGGGGAGAGTAGGTGATTTTTCTTAACCTAATTCTTTTTCCCATTCTTGCCTCTCATCTAAAAACACAAAAAAAACAAAAACCCTAATTCATTTTACTGAAATTTGGGGATCGTTTATAGCAAAAAGTTAAGGGCATATCTCATATCGTCTTGGGTGCAACTGATAGACGAATATCAACTTTGATATTAATCTTAGGCCGTTTTTGCTAGGACCGAAGGTTATTTCTTAATCCTTTATGCTTTTGTTTATGCAATTTAGTTTTAGGACTCGTAATCATCACTTTATAATTCGTTATATTCCTTAAATATAAAGGGATGCATACAAATAAATCCCACATCTCTAACTAATTCAGCTAGGGAAGTTGATGTCAAATCTACGGGGAGGCTATGTTTATATGTACTTGCTAATCTAAGTCTGTCGGTGTCACAAATGGGGGTTTAGATATGATAACTAAACTAAACAGCGAAAATTAAAAGAGTCTAACAGAAAAGAGAAATGGACTAGGATGTCGGTTCATCAATGAATGCCAGATAATTGCAGCTAAGGTCACATATCAATCACATGTATCAGTCTAAGGGGCAGTGAATACGTCCTTTTGATCCTCTATTCGCCCTAAAATACTACTAACTTAACTTTCACCCTCATTAGAGTATCCTAAAGAATGTAGCGGGTCTCATTCCTTCCAATCTTTCGATCTAGGTCAGGGTTTGCCAAAAACAACTTGTACAATTATGCGCATTAACCGTCTAATCGTCATTAAATTCTACTTATAACAACAAAGACATGATACTGACAATAGATCTGCAAACCTAATTAGCAGCTATCATCAATTCATCGATTCCCCTAAATCCTAGCGAGGGAATTAGCTATGCATAATGAAATTAACGAAACTAAAAACAACTAAAGCAATAATCAATAATAACATAATAATAAGTGGAAAGAAACGAAATAACATAAACTAAATTGACAAAGAGATTAAAGGAAGAGACATTAAGAGAATAAGAGAATTAGATATGCAAAGGGATAAAGAATTAATACTAGAATTAAGAGAAGGGAAGATAAATTATAGAGTTTAAGATCTGGAAAATAGGAGAAGAGAACTACGCAATACTAATCTACTTTAATCTACTGCCAATCGTGGAAATAAGAATGAATGCCTAAACCTAATTAGGTCTCTCCTTTTTATAAGAGAGATATTTATTCCTTAAATAAGATAACTAATATAATAAGTAAATAAGTTTACGCAATAAAATCTTGCATCAGATCACAAGCTATTCGATCGAGCATATTGAAACTACTCGATCGAATAACTCCAGCAAAAATCCTCTCGATCGAGCAAAAAACCTACTCGATCGAGGAACACCATAATCCCTCTTCTCGATCGAACATAGCAGGAGTTCGATCGAGGAATATTCAGCATAAAAAAGCGTTCGATCAAGCAATTAAGTCAGCAACGAGCTCGATCGAGTTAACTACCACTGAGTCAGCACATGGGATGTTGGTTAGCTTCCAAAACGACTTTACGCTTTCCAAGGCAGAAGTATTCTCACTCCACTTCCATCCATCTCCTAAATGCAAGCTATAAGGGCAGTTCCAAGCTTAGTTTTGCTCCTTCCGGGTCCATTCCTGCAATTAAAGCCAAACAAACCAAAGTAGACTAGTCGGGGCATTTCGTAGCCTAAAACTACGGGAATCTCACAGAAATACGTGCAAAATAAGCAAAAAGAGACTATATAAATAGCACGCATCAAACTTCCCCAAACCAAACCTTTGCTTGTCCCCAAGCAAACTATATGCAACTAAGGACCTAATGGAATGAAGTTAAGCTCAGAACTAGCTACAAATCGTCTACTTAAACTATTTTAATGCAAATAAACTAACACTTGTAGCAACAATGTCAAATGCAAATGAGTTATGACGATGTTTATGAAAATAGCTGAATCGTTGACCTTGCAAGACCTTCAAAATTGGACTCTCACGGGTCACTCTCTCTCAATGAAGCAAAGGGTAAGCGTATAAATGTAAGAGAGAAAGAAAAATATAGTCGTTCACCTAAACTAAGACCTACATAAACATGCATGCAATCTAATATGATAAACAATTCTAGCTACCGTACACATACATTCCATCCAATCAAGGTCTTGTCACATGCTTACAAAAGTTTGGAAAAGTGAGGCAATGGGTAAGAAGGGGCAAAACATTTTGGATGTGTGGAGGTATAAGCCAAGCTAGTAACCTAAACAAAACCAATAATACAACATCCCGCTTCAAAACCATAAAAATTAAGCACAAATGCCTTTATTTGGCAAACAACTCACTGAACCAAAATATTAAACTCCTCATATAATAGAATTAGTAACCAAATTTGACACAATAAATGATATACCCGTAAAACAAACGCTAAACTAGCTTGACAAAGCAGGCTAAGTTTGGATGTAGTTAATGGTCAAAAGGCAAATTTGGCTAATGTGGAGTTAATGGGTAACAATGAAATAAAGGGGTATGTAAGCACCGCTCTTACATGTGACACCGGCCACTAACCTGAATGTATGCAGACAAAAAGCAATTGAATTTCATACTTATAAAATTTGATGTTACATGTTATGCAAGGAGTAACTACTCACAATCCTACATGAACTGGTCATGGATGACACCAGTTTATTAAGCTCTAATTCTTTAGGATTTATAAGTAGGTTGCCAAGATATTAGTTTATGCAAGGCTTTAGCAAAATGACTAAGTGTAGTGCAATTTCATCATCGGAAACTACCATTCCGACTCAACCTATATGCAAAAATAAACGTGAAATTTTTTTGATATTTCCGAATTTTTTAATTTTTATGTTTGGGTTTTGAAATTAAAATAAATAATGCATGCAAAAATAAAACGTGCAAACTGGAATGCAATAAAAAAAATATGCAGACGCAGATATGGATGCATATACCCTCCCCAAACCAAACTGTACAATGCCCTCATTGTACTCAACAGCTGACAGCAGCAGAATAAAGGGGAAAAGAAAATGCAAACTAAATGAAATGAATTAAGAGGAGAAAAAAAACTAGGAAGACTCACAAGATAGCGCGATAGAAGGACCTCCCCAAACTAGCCAGCAACATGGGGGGGGGGGCGTAGTCATCTGATCTACTTAATTTGCAAATAACATGCAGGAATAGTCGATTGACAACAAGAAGCTCTCGATCGAATAAAGTAAGCTTTTGATCAAGAGAGTAAATAACTCGATCGAATCGCACTGAAGTGCAAAATGATCGATCGACTATATATAAGTGATCGATCGAATAAATGCCATGGAAAACCGTTCGATCGAATTTTCTCTTGTACGCAGCCCAAGGCGCCTCCCTATGCCTGCAAATACGCAAATAGCGACCACAAATACTACCAAAACCAAGTCTAAATTATTTCGCAGTCTATAGTCGTGAAAAAAAATTATTAAACACGCAACAAAAACTGAAATGTTTGAAAAAAAATCCAACTGAAAAATTTTAAACTCCGGGTTGCCTCCCGGTCAGCGCTAGTTTCAGATAGGTCCCAGCTCGACCTTCTCCTCATTATCTTCCAAAGCAGCTAAATTTTCCACATCAAGGCTTCTAACTGAATGAAGTCCCCTCGGCATCCATGAGCTTGACTTTAGGCCTTCACACCATCGCATCAACTGAAGAGCAGCAACTCTTCGCAGCGTCATGGCCTCCACCTTTGGCTTCCTCGCGCGCTTTCTTCTTATACGGCATAGCCTCATCCAAACCTCCACCCGAGTCATCAATTCTTACCGTTCCAGTCTCCAAATTCAACGTACCATGCCCACCTCCTGGGTCTTCCAACCTGTCAAGACCTGTAGAAGAAGTAACAAAGAGCTATTCCTCCAACTTGCTCCCAAACTGGGGCGGAGCTGTCAAATCAACAGCAATATGTGACGCAATAGAAGAATTGGAAGGAACCCCATCGGGTTCTATAGAAGGGACAGCATTACAGGGGATGACTTGTATAGGTGCCTTGTGTATACTAGACTGGGTAAAAACCAAGTCCTCCTCTCCTACTTGAAAGGTAAGTGTCCTAGCCCCGACATCTACAATTGCACCAGCAGTGTGCAAAAATGGTCTCCCTAAGATAATAGGGGTACGGGTGTCCTTGGGTATGTCTAAAACAACAAATTCGACGGGAATAAAGAACCTCCCGATCCTAACAAGTACATCTTCTAAAACTCCTAAAGGCTGTGATAAAGAACGGTCGGCCATCTGAACTGTCATGCTAGTACACTGAAACTTGGTCAAACCTAATCTCTTAGCAAGAGATAAAGGTAAGACACACACATTAGCACCTAAGTCACATAAAGCATTGTCGATCAGGTGGGTCCCTATATCATATAGACAGAAAAACTACCCGGGTCAGAAAGCTTAGGAGGGGTCCTATTCTGAAGAAGTGCGCTGCACTCTTCAGTCAAGGCCACCATCTCAATATTATTAATATCTCTCTTACGCCATAAAATTTTCTTCATAAAAGAAGCGTAATAAGGTACCTGGGCAATTAGCTTATCGAAAGGCTTAGCGATGTCGAGACTCCGCAAAAGGTCTTTTAACGTGCTAAGCGGCGGCAAGCGACCAGGAAAAGGAACTCTAATCGGATAGGATTGGTTCTTAAGTTCCTCCTTATCGTCATCCGGAATAGGCGTAGAAGGCGTAACACCATGTTGCGTAGAACATAAATTTGATCGATTAAGTAAATCACTCGATTGAATTTTTTCATCAAACAAAACGTTCGATCGAACACTAAAGTCTGTTCGATCGAGTTGTTCTTCTCCAGCAATATTTGATCGAACAACAACATCTGGTCGATCGAGTAAGTCTTCCTCCATATTGCTCGATCGAACACCAATATATGCTCGATCGAATTTCTCTGTCGTGACAGCACTTGAATTGACAAAAGACGCTTCTCTTTAAACAGTAACTTTAGTCTCTGAGTCATAATATCAGCATCATCAATAGGTAACTCAGGTCCTTCATAGGGTGGACCTCTGCCGGTATGAACAACATATACCATCTCAGGCTGCCTAAGAGTTCGCTCGGCAGTTACTTTAGCCAACTGAGTCTCAAGTCTCTTGATAATGGCATCTTTAGCTTGCATAATCTTTTGCGCTTGCAGTGTAAGTGTCATCACTATATATGTCAATTCAGCAATCTCTTCATTCTTTTTAGCAGGGGGAGGGGTTTGTTGTGCGGTGGTGTAGATACCTCATTTCTGCACCTCCCGCCAACCACCCAGTAATGATTGGGCCGCATGTTTGGTACACGTAACAATTTTATGACAGATCGTAAGTTCAACAACAACTGATAGCTCAAACACTCAAGTCAAACTCGTGGTCGTCATCTACGCGCCGATATGGTCGTTTTGACAGTAATTATAGTTCATTTGGAGTCCGGGTCAAAAATCGCTTCGTTTTCTAAAAAGACCGTTTAAATGCCGATTCGGAATGTTCTGGAATGTTCTAGAATTCTCTGAATATTTATTCCTAATTAAATTAATATTTTTATGGAAATATCTTCCGTGTATTGTGTTTCATGGAATAAGGAAGTGTAAATCTACCGAAATTCCATAAAAAAACGCGGAAATCTTTCTTGCTGAGGAGGAAACCTCTAGAAAAATGACGCAGCAAGTGCTGCGCCTCTTCCCCAGCCCTCTTTTCATGCTTTCCAGAATATTTTCGTGATTTGTTTTCGTATCCGTGTCATTCCTAAACTCCTTCGTGTGTTTAGTATAAATAGAGACCTTCGGTCTCCAGATTTGGCACGCGAGTGTCCGCCCTTCTCTTCTCTCTTTGCATTCTATACCACGCTTTTGCTTTCGACGCCTACGTGCTTGATCAATCGCCACGTAAGGTCAGATCATTCTGAGTCCGAGTCACGTTGCATAGACCGACCAATTTGACCAACTCCACTTAATCAATCTAATCAATCCTTTAAATCCTCTAACAAGGGCACTTTCCACGCATATTCGAGTCGAGCAATCACTAAACGATAACTTTAGTTAATCTCGTTTTGTCAAACATGTAAGTCTGAGGGTGTAAAATCCCATTTTATTATTGTACTTTTATTTTGTATCACTAATGTAAGGTCTATATCAAAATCACGTTCAAAACCGTCTTAAAAACCATCCTTTAAAACTGTATTTACAAAACAGCAAATGTCTGACGTCGAGAAAAACGCAGCAGAAGATGCGCCTCTTCGAATAGTCGATGCGCCTCTTCCTGAGGCTGCCGCTGCTCCTGCTCTTCTTCTTCTTATTCCTCGACCTTCTACAACTTTCTTATTTCACTTTTTCCTTCGTTTCTTTTGTCCATATCAGTATATAATCATGTCTTAATAAATCCTTTTCAAATTATAATGCATAATTCGACTTAAATCCCATATAATTCAATAATTGCGGGTTTTCGTCATCTATTTCAAACCCGGATTTTAGAGGTTCGATTTTCTCATATCGATTCTCTGAAATCCGTTTTTCGTACATAATTTTCTTTATTTGAGTCCAATTTATCAAATTCTATTCAATTTTTGAGTTCAAAGTTCGTCCTTTTGTACTTCCGACACAAGTTCATATAGTCATGTAAATCGCTGTAAATTCTCATCTTTAATTTGTTTTTTGACGGTTCCAGATGTATGTAATCTGTTAAATCACCTCAACTTGAGTTCTAATATAAACACTCGACCTTTTACCAATGAACGATAACAATCCGCGATTCTAACTTCACATCCAGAATCCAACTCAAGAACAGACGCAGGAAGTGCTGCGCCTTGATACTATCGTTGCTGTACCAAAAATAAAACCTAAATATACTAACGGAAGCTAGTGATAAGTAGGGTCGATCTCCACAGGGAAGCATGGTATCTATCTATAATTCGTCTATCTAGGTCACAAATGGGGTTATATTTGATTTTTTAAACTACTAAAGGTTTAAAGGCAAGAGAAATAAAGTAAGAGCAGTAAAGTGAGAAAATATGATAAAAGTGATCAGATAAGAGAGTATGTCAGGATTTCGGTTCACTATGGTAGTCTATCGACTCAGTTGCAAATATCCTAGACAATCTACTTTGAGAAGGGCATGGGAAAGGTCCTTCCGGTCAACTATCCACCCTAGAATTCCACTAACTTAACTTCCATCCTCATTAGGGTAGTCTACTGTTCATAGCAGATCTGTTTATTTCAATCTTCCGATCTAGAAACAAGGTTAACCAGATTAATGTAATTTAGAAGCGTGCACTCAACTAAATTAGTGTTACAGTTATATTGCTATGGGGACAGATTCTCACATGTAAATTATCTAGTCTATTCGCTACATCGTCAGAATTCTACCATGGATCCCCTAGTACTAACATAAAAGAAATTAGCTACTCATGTTCTTGGAATTAACAATAATAACAATAGTCATGATGATGCTAATAAGAGACATAATTAAAGAATAACAATAAAGCAAACATTAAACAAGAGTAATAATAAAGGAACAAGAAATTAATGTAAATAAAGTATTGAGATTAAGAAGGAAGGAATGATTACAATCTAAAAGAATCCGGCGTAAAGATCAATCTACAAAGCAAACTATGAGATTAAGCAGTAAAGAGTGTTTTGAGATACAAAGAGAGATAAAGAGTTGTAAAGCAGAAGTGTTTGTTAACCTAATGACGACTTCCTTATATAGGAAAGTGTAAAATTAACAAAACAAACCTATCACATATTAAGTTAACCCGTGTAAACTAGCAAACCCCTCGATCGAGTACTTTCAGACTACTCGATCGAGGAGTTCTCCAGCAATTGTACTCGATCGAGCACTTCAGGCTCTCGATCGAGTAACTCCAATAAATCACATATCGATCGAGTAAAAGGAACCACTCGATCGACCTCCTGTTCCAGCAAAACCACTCGATCGACTCATAATTCCACTCGATCGAGTGAAAATCCTTTGCAACAGCCACAAATACGTCTTGACAGCTTCATATGACCTCCCTTCTCGCACTCCAAGGTACAACTCTTGCTCCAATATTTTCGTCTCCTTACAATGCATGCTAAATGGGACGAATAAGGGTCGATTCCGCTACTTTCGGGTCCATTTCTGCAATTAACACAAAACAAACCAAAGTAGCCAATTCGGGGCATTTTGCAGTACAAAGCGATACAAAAAGGCATAGAAATAAATTGCATGTATCACGCCTCTTCCAGAGGACGCAGTAGATGCTCCGCCTGTTCTAGGTTGGCTTCTGTCCCTGAACTCTTTCTCGCTTTAACGTAGCTTCTAATTACGTATTAAATCAACTATTGATCGTATTATCACTTCTAATCTGACGTATTTTCGTACTTTTATTTCCAACTAGATTTCATGGCCGTGCGTTGCACGGTTACTAAATTATTTTTTTTGCTTTAAGTAAGCATGTGTAAAATGTAAGTTTTTCTTCGCAAAATAACCCGTGACTTCATAATAGTTAGACAATATTTTCTTAAATAAATAAAAATCCTAATAGAATCAAAATTACGTAGTAACCAATATTACTCCAACTGACAACATACGCCCGTTTGACCTTAAAACTCGAAATCCTTATATGTAGTCATTAACTGTCGAAAGAACAGTTTCCTTTTCCTAATCAAATGGTGTCAATCTAATTTATGTTCATCTTCATCAAATATTTAAATGTAGCAACAGAAACCTCTTTAGAGAAGAAAATATCATTAGGATTAGGATACAATTGTTAATTATGTATCAAAATTTACTCAGTAGTCCGTATATGTCAGTGGTTGAATAAACTCTTGTTTTTGACGTAGGAATGTGCGGTTTTTATCAAATCTTTTTCAGATACATCTAATCAATTTCAAATTATCTTTTTTTTTCCATTTTATTGTTTTTTTTACGATTCTTTTATTTTCTTTATTAACGCATTGAATTATTTTTAAATGAGTTAATTATTTAAAAGAATAAATAGTGTTTTAAAAAAAATTAAGTCTACCGAGGTGCGGAGATAAAATCAAAGTATAAGATAACTAATTCAATAATCCTATTGACCGGTTTCAAAGCAAAACCTTAGTTTTTTGGTTTTTACAACCAAATCAAATCTAATTATTTCACCTTTTAATATATTTCTTTTACCTTGTATTGTGAAAATCCAATTTTAGAAATAACAGCACTTTTAAATTGTCAATATATTTCTTTGTAATCATAATGTTTACTGATCTTCGGTATTGAGAATGAACTGATCTGAAATGTCTTGATTGGTTTTAGTAATTTATCGGTGTCTTCTAACCACTCGTGGTCTTCTCTAATCGCTTTTACTCGCGTGTTGTTTCTTGTTCTTAATTTATTATGCATCATCAAACATGGAAGTATTTGATTAAGTAGGTATTATTCATTATTAAGTTATGATGAAATACAATAAAATGACTCGTAAATTTAAAACGGATATTACCGTCTTAAATAAGAATTTGCGCTTCTAACTTCAAATCTTAAGTGCAAGTAATTCAAAAGAATTGGTTAAAAAGTACTCCGTACTTAATATAAGGTACTTTAGAAACATAATTTCAAAATCAAAAGAGACCAACTTTCACATTCGTTGATGAAACAAAGCCATAAAAAACGGCATAGTTCAAATAAGGAAAAGGCTACTCTATACACATTGCATCGATTTTACACAAGAGAGCCAATGAAATATAGGAAATAACCTTGAAGCCTGCAATATCTCGCGTAACTCCGGGTAAAGGTCCCATTATAGCCCATTTTATCTTGTCCTCCCCTAACAAAGATATGCATATGATAATTATATGATTGAAGCTTGGTTAGTTTAAAGCTACATTGTCTTCAGAACTGAATTAAAAATCCAAAAAATGTATCCATTGGTAAATGCAAGAGAACACTCCCCATGATGTATTTAGTTTAGGAAGCGGAATAAAATACAAAAATTGATAAGAATAAAAAACACGGCCAGCCTGCATTTACATGGGAAGTGCTTAATTGGAACAGAAATTCTTATTTAAGACAGAACAAGTATATGGAATAAAATAAGAGCATAATACATGAGAATAATCTGGTTGAAAACATCGCAAACTGCCGTTTTTTCGCGATGAATATTTAGACCTTCTGAAATTATATATTTAAGCTTGCAAATATACGAAAAAGAGACTTGCTTTCTTCTGCATCCTCTCCTCGGAATCAATTGCAACTCGTTCTCCTATAAATCACATTGAATAAATTCCATTCGTCATTATCAATATAATATAATTGTACACAATTATTAACCAACACAACTTACTTGAATACATAAAAACAATAAATTGAATCACACAACAATTAGAAACACATCAATTAGAGAAAAAAAACGAACATGAAGCAGAGAGAAAAAATGGGGGACGGAAATAACAATAGGTCTTCCAATAAAAAATCGAGATATATATAGTGCAAATAGGGTATATACGTATGCTTCTTGCTAATGTCAAACTCTTATTAAATAATGTAGTTGTAGTCTAGTAGAGTTGTAAATACTACATGTATTCTCGGGCAAATATATGAGATTATTAGTGACGTAGTATATCAATAATCAACAATATTATCATAATAATATCAACAAACAACAATATTTTATCTTTTTATAATATTTTTCTTTTATCCTATGAAATTTTAATTTTATTTTAATCTTAAGTATTTTTAAATATTTGGAGTCTCCGAGAATGCCTGAAAAAAGGCTCTTACTAATTTTATATATATATATATATATATATATATATATATATATATATATATATATATATATATAGAGTCAAGATCCGGTGAGAACTCCTAAATATTTGAGGATTGGGGATTTGTGAATACAATATCACAAGTTCTTCAATAAAATATCACGAAAAATCAGACCTTTGTCAAAAAAAAAAATTTTTGCACAGGTTTTTTGTGTGTGTGATATTTTATCGAATAACCTGTGATATTGTATTGAAGAACCTTTGATATTGTAACGAAATCCTCAATCCTCAAAAAGATAGTGTATCCTCACATGATCTCATTCCTATATATATATATATATATATATATATATATATATATATATATATATATATATATATATATATATATATATATATTGATTTTGTTTTCCTTTTTATTTTCTTCTTTGAAATCCCGTTTCGAGCGTTCTTTTGACGTAGATCAAATAAACCTTGTAATTCTTGTAATTTAAATTATTTTATTTTATTTATCGTACTTATTATGTATGATTTATTTAATTGGCCTTCACATGTAATTTAATCTAACATCCTACTTCGACCAATTGTTTGCTAAATTACGTGTTAACCGACATAGTCTAAATTCACATGCTAGGATCAATCTATGTTTGTTGCATTGCATGCATTACATCGACGGCATATCGAATATGAACGATTTCCCTAATCATTAGTAGAGGCCGCTATCGAGGCGGGCGGGATTAGGTGTTCGATTAAAAAGCTTGTGGACATGGGCCACAAGCCGGTCTGTGGATTTGGGCCACCTACCGATCTGCGGTTACGGGCCACCTGCACACCAAGCCAATCTGTGGACATGCAGCGGTCTTTTGAAAGCCACGCTCGGTGACGTAAAAATGATTTCGACCGGATCGTTTTAGATCAGTCGGTTTCGTCTCGGCAAAGGTCTCAAAACGATGTTAAGATGTTCGGAGTCGCCACCAAGCATTTGTGGGATGCTTGGAACCCGTTCGAATCCACTTTATACCTAGGTCAATCAAGGCAAAAAGCGGTGTTTGACATAGGTACTAAAGATAAGGACTCGTCCCCCTTTTAGCATTCTATGCCTAAAATGACTCTCTTAAGCCCTGGATACGGCCATCCACTATCCAAAGGTTCTGAGTAAGGGGTGAGGGTACGTATTGGGAAGCCCATTAATCGGACACCCAATCCGGCCCGCGTTAGCGGCCTCTACTGATCGATCGTGGTTATTTAAGTGCAAGAGTTGATAAAACGGTTTAAATTCATGAATGCGCATCCAAAAGTTTAACCTAACATGTGAAAGTTTTCTAAGTCGGTGTGTTTATCCACATAGCATGAAATTGATGTCCAAGTTGGATTTAGATTGATTTGCATGTGAAAACGGAAACTAAACATCCATTTACCAAATTCGGGTCATGATGCTTAAGACGATCCATTTATTTGAAAAAAAGTGTGTTTAAAGGATAAAGTGTAAAATGCGTAAGCTTGTCAATCTGATCCGTCATGTGTTCAGATTAACCGTAATCGGGATCGTCCTAGACAAGTGCTAAAAACGAGGCAGAATAGTGTCAGGCAGCGTCATAAGGGAGCGAGCCTATTGGCGAGGGAAGGGCTCTGCCCAGGTTTTGAAAGATCGAAATAGGCAGGCTCTTGGTGCGCGAGCCAAGAGGTGCCTCCTGGTTTTTAAAAAGGTTGTTTAAAACCATTTTTGTGATTAATGATTTGTAAGTATGATTTGCATGACTCGGAATATTTACTATTATGTTAGTAATATTCGTTGTCGGATTTGCAAGTTTGAAAAGCATAGTGAAATGTGTAAAAGGAAAATGTTTGATTTGAACTAATTATGTTAAGTTCAATTATTTATGATTAGTAAAGTTTGTCATCGTACTCGGATTAAACCGACATGGTATACAGAACCAAGGATGATTATGAATTATGACTAGTATGTTTGCAAATGTAAATAAATGAGAAAGATGCTATGTAAAATAAAAGGGGGTTAAAATACCCTTTAATTTGTAATTAACCAATAATATCATCGAGTCACGGAATAAACCGTCATGGTATAAAAAACCAAGGATGATTTTTGTAATGGTCAAAACATGTTTATCATAAAAATTAATTAAAATGGCAAATAAAAGAAAAGGATTTCTTTTAAAATGTAATTAACCAATTAATATCACCGAATCACGGATTAAACCGTCATGGTATATGGAACCAAGGGTAATTATAATTTATGGCTAAAAGGTTTGTCCTAAAAATGATTTGAAACATTTGAAATGGTAAAAACCGATTGCAAATAAGAAATGAAATAAAGAGAAAAGACGAGAACGAACACGGATGAGTCTGACCCGAGAATCCACAAGAGGCGCGAGCCTCTTTGCATAGCAAAGGACTTCTGTCTCGGGCCAAAACTCGGTTTTGGCTCGTCTAACCTATATTTGAATCGTGTTATGCATTGTTCATGCATATAAACTCATAAAAACAGTAAAGACATGAAATAAATGAGATATTTACACCCTCAAACTTACGTGTATTGATGTTTGTGACGTTGACGACTTTAGAGACGGTTTTCTCGTAGCGACTACTCACGATCAGGAAGTTTAAAAGAGTGCCTTAAAAAAGGATTTTGTTTTGAAAATGAGTTGAAAATATGTTGTTGAAAAACATGTTGATTAATTTTGAGATGGTCGAATGGGTCGGTCAAATGCACGGCGACGGTACCAAACAAAATGTGTAAGGCTTGTGTTTACGATTGGTAGGTCGTAAACACGTGTCGATTTTGTGACTTAGGAAGTCGGGTCTAGAAGTTTAAGGGAGAAGGAGGGGGCGGACTCTCACTTAACCTTCAAATGGTTGCATTTGAGGGGTATTTATAGGAAAATGAGTGGTTGTATGAGTTTTGAGCGACGTGGCCACCTGGGCTGCTCAAAGAGGCGCGAGCCATGTAGCACGTCTTCGAGGTGTCTTGTCGCTTTCACACAAGTGCAATCATGATTTGTTCTATCCTAGGATTTGGATGAACATGTTTGGTACTTACCTATGTAAGATTCCGGGAAATCTTAACATAGAAGCATTTGAATGGTTTTGTTTTTTGTGTTTGACTAGGTTTGACTCGTTGTTTGAGTCGGGATTTGAATCTTGAGTCGGTTTTTAGTCCGGTGTTGGTTTTGACTCTAGTTAGGGTCATTTTAATGCAAATGGCAAGATAAAACCATTAATTGCATTATTTTCGACATTCGAGATTTGGGTTGACTCGGGTTGACTCAGGTTGACTCGAGTTGCGGGTTTCTGAGTCGGTTTTAACTCTAAATAGTTTTATTTTAATGCAAATGAAGGTAGAAAACCATTTTTGAAATCATTTTTCATATTCGAGTAGTGCATTAAACTGTCTCATGTATAGCCAATCCACGCACGCATATCAAAAACCCGTTACAGTTCGATCATCATCGGGTGGTTTTTGGAAGGTGCAGATACTGGGTATCTACAAAGCTTCCTAATACGTACCCTCACCCCTTACTCCAGTTATCTCTGGACATCCGTGTCCATTGGCATCTTCGAGAGTCATTCAAGACATAGAATGCTAAGGATAACAAGTTCTTAGTGTTCATGTCATTACTTTGTGTCTTGACATGACACGAAGTATTCGAACGGTTTCCATTTTTTCCACAATAAATTGGTGGTGACTCCACAAATGCAGGCTTATTTAACCTTTCACCGGTTTCAATGCCTCACCAATCAGTAATGGCCCATGACGTACTTTGGCAAACCAAGGTTCCAGGAGAGAAGTGTCGCCGCCTCGAAACCAACGCTCGGGTGCGCGCGGCGCTGGTGGCCCATGTCCACAGTTTGGCGACTCCACTGGGGATGATACACTTACGTGTTACCCAGGGTGAAACTTGAATGAGGTTAGGGAATAGTTTATACGAGACAGTTGTCGGTTCTCATTACTCGACCTTCTTAAGTCGTTTTATTCGTCCTTCCTAGGCTTAACCCAACCCATTCGACCAATCGTCCCGTGTGGACTGTCCAATTTCTTATCTGGCCTAAGGATGGATAGCGATTGACGTCAACCATACCATGGTACATACTCATGTTTGTATCAAGGGCTTTCAATACTCAAGGAAATGGACTAGGAACCGACCTTACTCATGTTTGGCCCGAACATCTCCACAGACTAGGGTTTTATTGCTTGGTATGGCAACCCACCTTTTTAAACCAAAACCCTTTAAATGCACGCAGCATACCGTTATAATGCCCATATGTATGTTTGTATCATATACGAGATCACCATTTTGTAGACAAAACCATGACGAAATTTTGTAAAATAAAATCCTTTTCAAAATGTAAATATTTTCGAAATGGCCTAAAATAGCACAAAATAAGCCGAAACTCTGTCGAGTCAAAATTCGGGCCTCAAACCCATTTCAAACCTCACTTCGAGTCAGCACTCCTATAACTATACTACAGTTGTCTAGGACAAACATGTCAAAAATTTGTCATTTTTAAACCTCACTTGACACAGTGGAACACACCCACTTCACGAATCGAGTCTCTTTTGTGTAAGTGTGCTAAAATGGTCTATCGTGTTTTGATTCCTCGTTGATCTCATATCCTCAATTCCAAAATGGTGGGAACTAGTCACGAAAGCGTTAATAGTCAACCCCAGCCGTCCGTAAATGGTAATGATCAAATCCTAACTGCACTCATTTGTCTCAAGACAAGCCAAGACCAAGCTTATGCCCGCCTTAATGCCATCGAAGGCCGAATTATCGCTGTAGAAGCTAGACTTCCTCCTGCAGAGGATGCCATTCCCGACATGGTTATACACGATAATATCCTACCTTTTGTTGGGCAACCAGAAGTCAATCTTCCACCAGGTTCTACTGAAGCTGAAAAACGACTCCAATATTTGGAGGAACAACTAATGTACCTCAAAGGAGATGACATCTATAGGGAAAACAACCGCAAATATGAGGCATTAAACGCTCAATTGCCAACCAAATTCAACATGACTGACATCCTGAAGTTTAAGAGGCATGAAAACCTGTTGAACCATATTCGTGCCTTCAAAGATTATATGTCTATCAAAGGCATCGAGCCAGAGATGTTCCTAAGGATCTTTCCTTCATCTCTCGATACTATTCCTAAGCAATGGTTCTACTCTTTGGAGCACAAGAAAATTGCTACTTTGGATGATGCTGCAATCGAGTTCACCAAAAAGTATCCAGATAATGCTGAAATTCAACTCAATATCCGCACTCTAGAGGTTCTTACCCAAAATGAGAAAGAAGGATTCACCGACTTCCTAAGTAGGAGGAGAAAGACTAGCACACAACTCGTCGAACGCCCAGACGAGGCTACTCTTGTTGAAAAGTTCGTAGACAACTTAAGGCCAATCTATGAGAATCACCTAAGATACCAAAACATAAAGTCTTTCAAAGACTTAACTGTATTAGGAACAATAATCGAAGACGACATCCGTAAAGGACTCTTGTCCAAAACGGTAGGTCGCGGATATCAAGGCACAACGAGTCGTTCTTATGGCTTCACTAGTATGACCGACGAGGTCAACCTTGTCGAATCATCTACTAAGAAGAATGGCCCACAGAGGAAGTTCGCCAACGTTGGTGACTTGTACTCCAATGCTCTGAAAATACTAATGAAACAGGGTAAGCTCCAACCTATAGGACCTACACCTGACCCAGAGAAGAAGTCTAAATTCTGGGATGAGAATGCCTACTATGAGTACAATAGAGGCAAAGGGCATGATACAAAGAAATGTTTCAAATTAAAACATATCATTCATGACATGATTGAGGATGGGCGCCTACCTATACCTCCTGCAGAGCAAGCCTAACAATACTCAGAATCCTCTTGGAATTCTGATGATCACGGATGAGAAATCCACCTTTGATTGCTCACACCTCATTTCTCCAGTTGAAAATGAGGTCAATGCACTAGAAAATGAGGAGAGTTATTCCACCATCTCCCTTACTATCGCTGATTTTTTCGCATGGGCAAAAAATGTAAGTAGACAAGTTTCAGAGCTAGAAGCTGTAGTGGCATCCCTATGCAGTCCAAGCACTATACCTAGGGAAAACAGTTCAGTGGTTCCAATCTTATCTCAAGAAACCACAATGCAAGAAGTGATCGTAGTGACCGACGATCTATTCGAGCAAATAATCAGCCTAGAAGCTGAAATCATAAGTCTTAGAGAGCTCAGTATCGTTAATGGAGTTTGGGAGGATGACGACGATGATGTTTACCTCACAGAACATCCTCTAGTCAAGGCTAGTGAAGATCAAGATGTGGACCACCTTACTCGCTTAGGACGTCCATATCAAAATGTCACTCAGACAAATGGTCCAGTTACTACTAACACAAATGTCATCACACCAAACGATGGCGAATATACTTCTCCTGACCATTTATTGAAGCAACTTCAAAAGACAAAGGCTAATGTTTCAGTCTGGCAACTAATTGCAAGTTCATTTCCTCATCGTCAGGCTTTACTGCAAGCATTGGCTAAATTGAATGCAGCACATAACTCCAAACCTGACGATGTCGTCAACCTAGTCTTCCAAGACTCAGTCAAGCTAAGTAACCCAGTTACTTTCTCAAATGAGGACTTGCCTCCTTTTAGTGTCACTCATAACCTTGCTCTATACATCACAATCACATGCTTGAAGAAAAATGTACCCAAGACTTTGGTGGATGATGGCTCCGCAGTCAATGTCATACCAATAAAAACAGCATACAAGTTAGGCATGAAAGAATCAGACTGGACTCCTACTAACCAAGGCGTTCGGGCGTACGATGGAACGTGACGTAAAGCAGTGGGGCTAGTTAACCTTACTGTGGCTACTGGGCCAATCGAGCGAAAGGTTAATTTTCAGATAGTAGAGATGGAGGCATCTTTCAATATACTTTTGGGTAGGCCCTGGATTGACCCTTCCAAAGCGGTAACATCCACCTTACACCAGAAGATCAAGATCCCTCTAGATGGCAAGGTAGTGACGATCACTTCGTCACCTATCAAGGCCGTGATAGAGAAAATGTCAAGCAATCAAGTAATTGCAGATCCGTTGTATGAACTTGGAGGATTTCAAATCATAAACCTTATAGAGAGCGAGCTGACTCCCTTATATTTCGACCCATACTCCAACTTAGTGGTCAACCACATGCTCAAATCCAAGGGATACTTCCCACGAATGCCGTTAAACCCTATTAGAGAGAGTACCTTTACACCTATTAAGGAATGTGACTCCCAAAAGATACCACTAGGCTTGGGGTACAAAGCCACAAAAGCCAAAACTCTTGAAATGCTTGCTCAAGTTAGGAAGCGCAAGAATAAGGGAATCCAAATGCAACCCTATCTCCCTACACTAAATGGTTACTTCGTCACAGAAGGGGATTGTGAACATTTTTATGCATTTCCCGAACCTTAGAGGTACAAAGGCATTCAACTAGCTAGAATCGAGGTCTTCCACGATTGCTACTTCATTCCTCCGGAAACGGGATCTAACGTCAAAACTCGTCAGACACCATATCTCGACGAACAGGCTGTTAGCCTCCTGTTTTGAGAAGATCGATTCGTTAGGGCAGCGCAGGATGAGATCATTACCATGATACTTCAAGACGACCATTTCAACCCTATAGCCCTGATCACTGACACCAACTCAAATCAGTAGAAAGGATAGAGAAAGTTGATCAAATGGACCAACAATCAAGGAAAGCTCTTCAAGGTCACTACTGGAGAAGGAGAGATGTTCAAAGGAGAACCCGAAGACGATGAGTTCGAGTCAGAGTCGGAATCAGAGTCGGAGTCGGAACCCAAGTCTAGGGAAGTCGCTATAAAGTCTTCTCATGTCGTCACTCCGCACCCCCGGTTTCTCCTAGCATAGCGTCGCCTAGTAACAGTAACTTGGGGAATGTCCATGCAACTATCCCTTTACCGCCACTGACTACTGCGCATATGGCTTCTTTGTTTCAGCTATTTTCAAATATTAATATGAATAAATCTGATTCTGCTTACTCCTTGAGTTATTCTGAATATACTTCTATTTACGATGATAATGAGGATGATCCTGACCTAGACTCAATCAAACTACCTCCCTATATAATCAAATAAATACTAGAAGAAGGGGAAGGGGCACCAGTTATAGAAAACACCGAACCTATCAACGTAGGAACGGAATTAGAACCCCAAGAACTTAAGATAGAGACGACCCTAGACTCAACAGAAAGGGCCAATTTCATCGACCTCCTACATGAATTCAAAGACATCTTCGCTTGGTCTTACAAAGACATGATAGGGATCGACATGGTTATTGCAGAACATCGCATTCAAATCAAGCCAGATTTCAAGCCTGTAAAACAGAAGTTTCGTCGGATGAGGACAGAGTAGGCTCTTAAAATTAAAGAAGAAGTCGATAAGCAATTCAAAACTGGATTAATCAAAGTTTCTGAGTATTCAGACAGGGTGGCTAACATAGTCCCCGTAACCAAAAAGGGTGGGCGAATCCGGGTTTGTCTTTATTTCAGAGACTTGAACAAGGCGAGTCCTAAAGACGACTTCCCTCTACCTCACATCGATATATTGGTAGACAATACAACCGATCACGCGTTGTTATCCTTCATGGACGGGTATGCAGGGTATAACCAAATCAAAATGGCCGTGGAAGATATGCACAAGACAGCTTTCGTCACTCAGTTGGGCACATACTGTTATACTATTATGCCATTCGGGTTAATCAATGTTGGGGCTACATACCAATGCACTGCGACCACATTGCTACATGACATGATGCATAAAGAAGTGGAGGTGTACGTGGATGATATGATTGTCAAATCTAAAGATAGGAAAAGACACATATATAACGTTTGCAAATTCTTCCTCAGATTGGGTAAGTACAACATGAGACTCAATCCTCAGAAATGTGCATTCGGAGTAACGTCGGGCAAGCTTCTGGGATATGTCGTCATCAAAAGGGGGATAGAAATTGATCCATCCAAGATCAAGGCCCTAATCGAAATGCCACAACCCCAGACAGAAAAGGAGGTTAGAGGATTCTTGGGCAAAGTGCAATACATAAGTCGATTCATATCGAAACTCACTATGATCTGCGAACCTTTCTTCAAAAACCTCAAGAAATTGGACCATACCATATGGGACGAAGACTGTCAAAAGGCTTCAACTAACTGGCTCATTAAGCTCGTCGAAGTACAAGACTTCAACACGGTTGTCTGCATCATTTGCTTCGTGGTAATGTTTCACATATTGCCCATTCACCTTGAACCTATTTCCCTCGGAACCTTCTAGCTCAACAGACCCAAATTTAGTGACGGCTGTCACTGTATAAGGGCCACTCCACCTGGATTTCCGCTTACCAGAAAATAATCGCAGTTGGGCATTAAACAGCAACACCTTCTGCCCGACATGAAATTCTCGAGGTAAGATCCTTTTGTCATGCCATCTTTTCGTCTTTTCTTTATAAAAGTGGGAGCTATCATAGGCATTGAGCCTAAACTCCTCCAGTTCATCTAGCTGCAAGAGATGGTTCTGACCACACAACTTAGGTTCAAAGTTAATTTCACGAATTGCCCACCAAGCTTTATATTATAACTCAACTAGTAAATGACATGACTTCCCATAAACTAACCGATAAGGTGATGCACCAATCGGCATCTTAAAGGCAGTCCAATAAGCCCATAATGTGTCCTCCAGTTTAAGAGTCTAGTCCTTCCGTGATTTAGAAACTACTTTAGCTAAGATATCTTTAATCTCGCGATTAGAGACCTCAACTTGACCACTAGTTTGGGGATGATACCCCAAACCACGCCGGTGGTGAACACCAACCTTAGACAAGAATGGAAGTTAGTTTCTTTTCCTTAAAGTGCATTCCCCCATCACTAATGATGACCCTAGGGACACCAAATCGGGGAAATATAATCTTTTTAAACATTTTAATCACGGTATTGGCATCACAATGGGGTGAAGCAAATGCCTCCACCCACTTAGACACATAGTCAACAGCTACTAAGATATACCTGTTACCTTTACTAGATGGGAATGATCCTTGGAAATTGATGCCCCAGACATAAAAAACCTAGACCTCTAGGATACCATTCTGCGGCATCTCATGTCTCTTTGAAATGTTCCCAAAGCGTTGGCAAGCATCACAAGCTGAAACAAAAGCTTTAGCATCAGCAAACAAAGTGGGCCAGTTGAAACCAGACTGAAGTACCTTAGCCACGGTACGTGATAGACCGTGGTGACCACCATAGGAGGACGAGTGACAGCCTTCCAAGATCATTTTGGTCTCCCACTGTGGAAAACACCGTCTGTAGAGACCGTCTGCACACTCCTTAAATAAATAAGGGTCATCCCATAAGTACTGCTTAGCGTTATATAGAAAACGTTTCCTCTACTGATGAGAAAGCTCAGGCGGCAGCGTGCCACTGACAATATAGTTAGCTAAATCTGCATACCAAGGATCTTGGTTAATAATAAAAGACAAAACAGCAAACAAAGAGTCATCAGGAAAAGAATCATCAATAGGTAAAGAATCTTCTCCCTCTTGCTGTGACAGTCTTGGTAGATGATCAGCTATAACGTTCTCAGCACCTTTCTTATCTTTTATCTACAAATCAAACTCCTGAAGAAGGAGTATCCATCTCAACAGCCGTGGTTTAGCTTCCTTCTTAGCAAGAAGGTGTCTAAGCGCTGCATGGTCAGTAAAAACAGTAACTTCTGACCCCATCAAATAAGAACGAAATTTTTCTAGCGCATATACCACATCTAGCAGCTCTTTCTCAGTGCTGGTGTACTTCACTTGAGCCTCATCCAGAGTTCGGCTCGCATAGTAAATTGCATTCAAAGCTTTGTCTTTCCTTTGGCCTAGCACCGCTTATAGTGCATAGTCACTAGCGTCAAACATGATCTCAAACGGCAAATCCCAGTCGGGAGGCTGTACAATTGGCGCCAAAATCAAGGCCTGCTTTAACCTGTTAAAAGCAGAAAGACACTCATCAGTAAATACAAAAGGGGTGTCCTTAAGCAGCAGTTGTGTAAGTGGTTTAGCAATTTTTGAAAAGTCCTTGATAAACCGGCGATAAAAGCCAGCATGACTAAGGAAACTCCTCACTCCCTTGATATTAACAAGAGGAGGTAATTGTTGAATCACTTCAACTTTTGCTTTGTCAACTTCTATACCCCTGTCAGAAACTAAGTGCCCTAAGACAACTCCCTCGTTGACCATAAAGTGGCACTTCTCCCAATTTAGCACAAGATTAACCTCAATGCAGCGCTGTAACACTTTATCAAGGTTAGATAAACAGTTAGAAAAATCGCTTCCATAGACACTGAAATCATCCATAAAGACTTCCATAATAGACTCAATGTACTCAGAAAATATCCCCATCATGCACCTTTGAAAGGTAGCAGGGGCATTACACAAACAAAAAGGCATCCTACGATAAGCAAAAACCCCCTGAGGACAAGTAAAAGTAGTCTTAGCCTGATCATCTGGATGAATAGGGATCTGAAAGAACCCTGAGTACCCATCCAGATAACAGAAAAACTTATGAGAAGCTAACCTTTCCACCATCTGATCAATGAAAGAAAGGGGAAAGTGATCTTTCTTTGTGGCGGCGTTCAGCTGTCTGTAATCTATACACATCCGCCAGCCAGTTACTACTATAGTAGGTATTAACTCGTTTTTGTCATTCGTGACCACAGTAGTCCCTCGTTTCTTAGGAACTACCTGAACTGGACTCACCCACTTAGAATGACCAACAGAATAGATTATACCTGTGTCAAGCAGCTTCATTACCTCAACCATCACAACATCTTGCATCTTTTGGTTCAGCCGGCGCTGACCCTGTCTACAAGGTTTGTGATCTTCCTCCAGCTCAATCCTGTGCATACAAATATCGGGACTAATCCCCTTGATGTCATCCAACGAATAACCCATGGCCTTCCTGTTTTTCTTAAGCACAACTAATAAAGCAGTCAGCTGATCATCATCAAGTTTAGCACTAACAATGACTGGATATTGTTCGGTATCATCTAAGAAAGCATATTTAAGATGAGAAGGGAGAGGCTTACGCTCAGGTACCTTTATCTCTATGGCGCAGAGATTACTAATCATTTGTTCCACTCTCTCTCCTTCGGCGTCGGTGAGTTCACGCTCATCTAAAGCAGCTTCAAGGAATTCTAACACGGCGTCATTGTTATCTGGGTTATCTGCACACTCATCCAAAAGCATTAGGGCTTCTAGTGGATCATTTATAAAAGAACCCGACCAGAAGTCATAGACAGACTCGTCAACAATATCAACAGAATAACATGTATCCTCTATCATTGGCCGAGCCAAAGTACTAGGCAGACTGAAAGTAATAGCGTCGTCCCCTACTGCAAGAGTCAAACGCCCTTGTTTGACATCAATAATGGCCCCAGCTGTACATAAGAATGGTCTTCCTAGTACAATTGGGGTCCGGGTATCCTCAATTATGTCTAAAACGATAAATTCCACTGGTATAAAGAACTTGCCTACTTTCACAGGCACGACCTCAAAGATACCCAAGGGTCGTCTTACAGATGTATCAGCCATCTGTAATGTAATGTTGGTCATTTTAAGGTGACCCTTATTAAGCTTTTTGCAGATAGAAAAGGGCATGACACTGACGTTTGCTCATAAATCACAAAGAGCCTTGTCTATTACTTCATTGCCTATGATACAGGTAATAGAGAAACTACCCGGGTCTTTCATTTTAGGCGGAGCCTTATTTAAAAGTAAAATACTAAACTCTTCCATAAAAGCAACAGTCTCAAATTCACTTAGCTCTCTTTTACGTGTCACAATATCTTTCATAACTTTAGCGTAAGTAGGTATCTGGGTAATAAGTTCGGTAAAAGGGACAGTTACCTGGAGGTTCTTCACAACGTCCATAAACTTACCGTACTGTCGCTCAACTTTAGCATCCTTCCGACGTCCTGCATAGGGCACTCTGGTAGCAATGAGTGGGCCTACGACTTTCTCTTTACCTTTATCAGCATGTGACGTCTTCACAGTAGGGGAAGATGACGCGGTAGTGGAATTAGATTTTAAAATTGAACCTCCGCTGGTTCTGGCATTCGATCGAGCAGTTTCTTCACTCGATCGAATGGTTTTACCATGGGAATAACTCGATCGAGGTGTTTGAACCTCTCGATCGAGTTCTTGAATTTCTGGTTATGTCGATCGAGTCCCAGAATCACTCGATCGAGTAACTTTTTCTGCCAAAGTGTTCGATCGAGAGGAATAAACTCCTCGATCGAAATCTGTTAATTGGGCACCTCTCGATCGAGTTGGAATTATACTCGATCGAGTAATGGGAGAGGCTAGTTCACTCGATCGAACAAGAATTTCACTCGATCGAGTAGCAGGACGGTATTCAGCAGGGATATCGTCAATTATCTCTTCCAACACGTCGTCCGAGGTATCATCAGCTATCACAACCCCGTCTTCCGGCATTTGGCCCATCATAAGTGAGACCACTTCGGAGATTAAAAGCATTGGTTGGGTCGCACGAGGGTGGTTGGTTCGCTTGGTTTTGCGCGAGTGTTAAATGCGCAACTTGCTCTCTTAGCTCCACAATAGCGGTATTATCCTTATTGCATTTCTCCCCAAGCTGTTGCGTTAGGTATAATACCAAGGATTTCAATTCATCTAATTCCCCATTTGTAGAGGGAGAATCCGGTTGCGGCGTTAATGTAGAAGAAGTAGAAGCACTTGTTGAGGTCAAGTCTTCATATAATTTGGAAAAAGGAACCCCTTGCTTGAATTTTTGATAAGCAAGAACACGCTCTACATTTGCCATACAACCGATAGGGTCATGCCCCTCCATACCGCATCTACCACATATTATCTCATGCTCAGTAATAGCACACAGTTGTTCGTGCTCACCCATGGTCTGTATAGTCTCCGGACTACCTAGGCTTCTGTTAGGACTTTCCACCTCAGCTACTACCAATTCGTTCATATGCCTACCTCCTCGGGGGTTTCCATATTCAGCAACATGGGTGGCCATCTCCTCAATAAGATGCCACCCTTGATCATCCTCTACATTCTTCTGAAATCTTCCCTTAGCTGCATTATCAAGGATGGCCCTCTGGTCCGGATACAACCCATTGTAGAATTGGGTACATAAGAACCAGCGCTTGAAACCATGATGAGCCACAGAACGGACGAGCTTCTTGAACCTAGCCCAAGCCCCATTCAAGTCTTCAGTAAGTAGTTGCTTAAATGCAGTAATTTGAGCTCTCAACGCATTAGTGCGCTGTGGTGGGAAATATCGCCTGTAAAAGGCTAAGGCAAGGGAATTACAGTCAGTTACACCGGTAACTTCCCTGTCTAAATCTCTCAACCATTCCCGGGCATCATCAGTCAAGGAAAAAGGGAAAAGAACTCCCTTTACTCTGTCTTGCGTCACCCCAGCAGCAGGAGGAATGGTAGAAGAATATTCTGTAAATAATTCTATGTGCTTGCACGGATCTTCTCCAGGTACCCCCCTGAAGAGATTTATCTTGACCAGCTGTATGTAAGATGGGTGGATTCCAAAGGTCCCCGAATCAGTAGTGGGTAATAGGAAACCTTTTGGAAGGGAATCCACCGTAGGCTCTGAATGACTGGCTATATTCGGCATCCTAACAGATAGAATTTACAGTGAAGCAGGTACGACAATGATCTCTTCTAGAACGGATGGCTTGCAAAACTTATCAAGAACTAACAAAAAAAGATGAGATCAATCTAAAGGAATAAATTCCTTGAGATGAGAGACAAACTTAATACAAGTAACAAAATTGAGCCACCTCCCTGGCAACGGCGCCAAAATTTGATACCGTCGTTAGGTACCAAAAATAAATACCTAGATACAACTAATAGAAGTTAGCAGCAACTAGGGTCGATCTCCACAGGGAGATGGAAAAATGTCAGCCTTAATTAAGTCCGTCTAGGTAACCAATTCAGGGGGGTTGAAAGGGTTGTTCTAATCTAATGAGATCAAGAAAGAGATAAAAGACAAAGGAGTAAATATTAAGCAAATAGAGAGAGAACAGCTAAGACAGTCGGTTCACCATGATTTTTCAGTCATGTAATCTAGATCTCAGGTCAATGCAAGTATGGTTAATGGGGCAGTGAATATCTCCTTCCGGTCTCAATTCGCCCTAAAGCACAGATTGCTTAGCTTCCGCCGACACTACGTACCCTAATGTTCCTAACAGGTCTCACCCTTTCCAATCTTCTGATCTAGGTCAAGGTTTACTACGGTTTAATGACTAACTGCGTCGACTCAATTAGGCAGAAACAATTAAATGTAGCGATTAACAACATAAACTAAACTAGCATTAAACCTAATAATTCGATTTACACTTCCCTTAGAATCATGGCTCCCCTATCTCTTAGCAAGGGAAATTAGCTATACATTATCATTGAATTGGCAATAATCATACATAAACAAGAGAAATTAAGCATCATAACAAGCAATAAGAGATTAATGATAACAAATGCAAATAAAGAGAGAAAGAATTAAAGAGAAGCCAAAGCTTAAGATTAAAATTAAAAGAAGAGATATCGATTACAAGTTTCGATCCAAGAAATAGTTCTAAAGTAAGAGTCTGAGAGAGTAGAGAGGAAGAGGATAGAGATGTCGTAGTCTAACTGCTCAAGAAGAAGTGGGATCACGTACTACTTAACCTAATTAAATACTGATTACAAAGCCCACTCGAAATAAGGCAAAAACACGTATACAATGTAAAACACCTCGATCGAGTAGAATAAAACCACTCGATCGAGGGCACAAATAGCAATTCCTCTCGATCGAACAGAATTGGGGTTCGATCGAGTACTTCTCGTATCAGCCCTCTTGATCGAGTATCAAAACAACTCGATTGAGTGAATCTTCAAAGGATTAAGCATTCGATCGACTAATAAGGTCGATCGAGCTATATTAGCACGTAGGACTTGTCGACACCTTTTGAGGTCAGCTCACGCGTCTTTTAAGTGATAGATTCCAAGCTCCGATTCCTTATTCCCCACAAATGCATGCAAATGAGACAAGTTTAGGATCGGTTTATCTTCTTTCTTGTCTGTACCTGCAATTTACTCAAGACAAACCAAAGTAGACTATTCGCGGCTATTTGTAGCTAGATGCTACATAAATAGTACAAAAATACGTGTAAAAATGAGGTAAAAACCTTACATAAAATACACACATCATATATAATAATGTTAAGTAAAGTGCAAGATATTTCTAAGACTTGTTAACCAAGGCCTTATCATAGGCTTAACATGATAAGTCATACCATTTCAATTGAATTGAAATGTACGATTATATACAAAATTAAAAATGGATTATAGATTATGTAGTAATTGACATTGTATTAATTTTACATATGTGATAATACATTCATCGTTTGAGTTTTATTCTAAACTCTTTTACTTTGTTATATCCAAATAGGTTGTAAAGACAACGTTGAACCCTATTAAAGTGAACTGGATTAACATAGTATTAGCCCCTAGTCACTTATATGAGGTGACGTCTCCTAGTGACTAGAGTGTAAGTCGATTGATGGCAAGTTCAAGTGCCATAGGGTCATGAGAGATGACTAGTCGATCACATAGGCTTATAGAGTTCAAGTGCCATAGGGTCGATTGATGGCAAGTTCAAGTGCCATAGTAACCGCTTATGGAGTTCTGGTAATTTTTATATAGCCTGGTCGTGGCGAGAGCTACTATAGTATTATTTTTGAGTTGATTCTTTGACTAGAGACTGTTCGCCCAAGGTGGCACAGTTTCTGATTGACTTTGATTTTTGCTCCACGACATACGAATATGGAGTGCAAATGGGCATCTTTTGGGTCATGATGAGTTGTGGTATTCGAAGGGAACAGTGTGATAGGAATTGTCCACCCCCTTGTCAGCGTTATATAAATCTCAGGGCCACTCGAGGAGTAGTGAACAAAAAATGCGTGGCCATGCTCAGAAGGTATCTACGGCAGAAAATTCCGATCAAACACTTACTCTCCAGATCGAGGAAACCACTCTCGATATGATCAAATGCAAGTACGACCTGCAAGACACCTTGCATTGAGTAGGAGATAGTAATAGGACAAGAAAATTGGTGACGCACACTTGTCTCGGACAAGTGGGAGATTGTTGGAGTATGTGTCTTCAACAATAGTGCGATCACATATTTAAATCTCATATTAAGAATACAAAAGGGATGATTCAATATATTGTCAACTGATCAACAATAATCGGTAACAATTGGCTGACTTGAGTTTGACGTTACTGTCGTTTGACGGTAGTGATCAGTTGATCCCTTAAGGTCACACCTATATGACAATTCCCTTAACTGATAAGTTAATTAATTGTATGTCGATACAGATTAATTAAATCCTTAAATTGAAAAAAAAATTATCAATGAGTGAGAGTTATATATCTTATTGTAATGTGATTAAATAAGATTCAATTTAGTAAGTAATATGTTATATTACTAAAATTGATTAATGTTTATGAAATATTTGAGATAAGAGTAATTAGTTAATCATAATTGAAAAATATTGTAGATTATATTAACTAGACTTAATGTGACCCGTTTTATATACATGTAATTGTGAATTACTGTGACACCCCCATACTCCAAGTGCCTTACCAGGACCACTTAAGGTATGAGAACGTCACCATCTCGGTTGCCCGAGGCAATGATACTCAAATAGACAATAACGAAACGTATTTAAGTGATAATAAAGTTTTAGTGATACAAACCAAACTCCAAAAACTGTTAAAAGGAAATACAGGGTTCTCAAAACTGAGAACTACTAAACAACTACAAAATGTTCGACACAGCGGAAGACTTCTAAAACTGCAACGTCATGACTCATCCCAGCTATCCCATGCGCATCGTCTCATACCTACTCATTAACTACTCACCACCTCCGAATGGATCACCACAGTTTTTAAAACATTTAAACGGGGTCACTACTGATTACACAAAAACAATAGCCACAATGAAACAGGAACACAAATAGCTCAAAGAGCTCAAACCAATCTCCAGCATCCATCTCCAATCTCCACACAACTGACTACACACTAAACTGTGTAGCCCAGCCAGAGTACCCATCGCAACAAGTACTCCACGCCGCCAGTGGGGGACCGCAGCCGTACCCACCAAATCCCCGCTCATCTTCATCGAGCGATAAACCCAAGTTTCCTTAATATAAACATCCCCTCCTGTGGCGAGTTCCATAGAGGGCGAACCAAGGTCGTGAAGGCACTCTCGCAAGTGACTCCACTGAGCTAGGGACGCACCCTGAATATCACAGACAGTTATACAACAACAATCAACAATATAAACCAACAACCATCACAATCACCAGCAATATAATTAATCAATAACCACAATACAACCACCACACACATTATGTAACTAATACTGAGTAGGGAAACCCTACCTGGAACAGCAATCACTAAGATCGTCACAATCAGCTAATCAACATTGTCCTTCAATGAAATTACTTCCTATCAATCATACAATCACAATCTAACATCAACAATACTCCCCAAAACCCCCAAATTACCCAATTAGGGTTTCAACTAAAATCAATGAAACGATATAAAAACTATACTAGAATCTTACCCACAATGCGACGGTCTCAACGGCGTAAAGAACTCAACGATCCGACGACTCTAGCTCTTAGAATTTGCCAATAACGCGAAGAATGAGAACGACGTAACTCTTTTCCTCTCCTGAAAGGTTTTTAGAAAAGTGAAAACTGATTAAGAAGGATGACGGAATCCTTTTACACTATTCACGCGTTATTAACAAAACCCGGCTAAAATCACCCGTAAAACACACTTACTCGATCGAGTAAGTGACATACTCGATCGGGTTCCCCTTATTCGATCGAGTGCTACACGTACTCGATCGAGTACCCATCAGGCAGACTACTGTTTTGCGTAAAAACATACTTACTTGACATAGTGAGCCCCACTCAATATAGTACCCATAGACATAGAAAACCGTAGTATTACAGTCTTCCCTCCTTAAAAGGAATTTCGTCCCCGAAGTTTAACCCATAAATAAAAACAAACATAATAACTCGATTAAGACACAGCAACGCAACTACGAACTCAAAACAAAACCCCAACCTATAACACATGAACTCTTAACACCAACTCCACCAACTATTCTTACCTCCACAACATGGCTCACGATATCGTATAACCTACATCATAGCCTCTCTCGACACTAACTCCATACACTACCAACTACCATCCAGAAACGCTGCTAGCTCCGTTTCATTAACGTATTATCCACTAGAAAATCCAATATCAAGACACTCATAAACATCAAACGGAATGTTACATTCTACCACCCTTAAAAGGAACTTCGTCCTCGAAGTTTACTCACTCTCATAAACATCATCGCACTGTCAACACTCTCGAACTCCTAAACATCACACTACTACAAGCACGGTCATGACCTTTAATAAAATCAATCACAACAAAATCCATCCTTTATGCTGCGCCAACACTCGACTTCCAAATATACTATAACATGCACAACCATGAAACTCTCTTTTATCGCATCCTACTCCTCTTAAGACAAATGTTATGTCCTCGTAACTCACTAATACTAAATCCTTAGCTATATCTTCTCATTATCCTCATCACCATCACATGTCATAGATAACCGCCTATAATCTAAACACTCACCATTCCTATATCCAAGGCTCTCTTACATAAACTGTTCTCATACCCCAATTCACTCGGCACACCACCTAACCTATACCACAAAATCTTTAGCTTAACCAAAACTTCAATTGTTCCCTATTACCGCCAAAACGACATAGTCCTTTATACATGCACCTATCTCCATACTCAGAACTCATGATCCACAATTATTACACACACTCACACTAGGTCCTAAAGTTCTCCCTTTTATTACCACAAAGTCATCCACAACTTACCATGATACTAATGTCCAACACCCTATACTCACTGTCTCAATAAAAGATTATGAACCACCTGCAGCTTTCAGATCTGTACAACATTTGTTCCACGAATCGCTTGCCATTACTATGTCAACCAATTCTTCCTCTAAAAGAACATCACAAGTACTCCAACAACCTCTCACAACTGTGTCCCGTCAACAGGATATCACTATACCAAGACAACAAAGAAAACATACACAACACTCTTCCATATCATACTCTACCCTTACTCCCAAACTGAAACTGGTAAGAAACATCAATAAACAAAACAACAGTATATCTGACCAAACTGAAACTCACAGGAAACAGCAGCAAACAAATGTATAACTGGTATGTACTTTCGAAACACGAATCGTAATCATCCCGCCTACTACACCATAACCAGTGACGGCATCGCAACACCGCCACCAACAGCGGCACCACAGCGCGAAAATACCTGTATCACAACACGAAGTATCGTGCCCGGATCACCACCCGAGGCACAACAACCACATCGATAGACATCACAACCACATATAATTCCCATAAACACCGACTCAATATAACTTTTCGGAAAAGAAAACTTAGTCAAAACTGCTTTACTAGATCACAACATAACATATTATACTGAATAAACAGACAAGGATCTCATGAATATCATCCATAACTTTTCGCTGAATAAACATATATCACGAATATACATACAAGTATAACTAGCCATGCCAGATCACCCAAACTATCACTTTTGAACATCATTCCATTAGTTTACCGTACCCAACATATATCACAAAATATTCACATAAAAACTTTATAACTATCACACCATACCACTTATCATGAGGTCAGAACCTCAGACCAACGTTTATACACATCATAGACCCATAATCACATCCAACTAGTCAATCCTGATCACGTAAGTTACCACTTGATAAAGGTTATCTCTCACCCGAGCTTAACTCGTATGCCCTTCATAACATATTCTCCCATTTGTATACCATCACCTCCTGCCAAGTATAACCATACCATTAATATTCAACTACTAGCACCCGCCTCATATCACCACATCTTACACTTCCTCCCAAACGTACATATCACTCCGGCCTCTACAAAGTCAACCTCTTCAGAATTGTTATCCTTCTTATCTATCATCACCCTTAACCACTAGTGACAACACCACAATACCTCCACTGCTCGTATAACAAACCTTTTACACCCATCTCTAAACATCACGGTTTCTTTCCTATCTTTGGTTAACCTCCCAAATAACGAACATCAAATCCATAAACAAAATTTATCTCAACACTATTCCCAATTCCATCCTTAATTGCATCCTCACCCAACTCACCAACAAGATCTCATATCATGTAAGTTCTTTACCTCGCTTCTTACTTTCCTTAATTCCCCAAAACTCATGACTAATCATATTGTCCTAAAACTCCTGTATAACCATTAACTAACATCCTCATGATAGTATCATACATCTGGATGATTCCTGACTTCTATATTACATAACTCTGATCGACATCTTTCTCGGCTTGCTTTTATCCTTCTTATATCTTTACACTCAACAATACCAATTAATGATTCAACTCCGTATTCCTTTTACCTAACTCTTTAGTGCTCCGGTTACCTTCTCATTGCTCCAAAACTCAAATCCCATTATTTCATATCAGTATCATCTCACTCTTTCTTACTATAGATCTTCTCTTATCATGTTATTACTCACACTTATCAACAATCAGTCCAGAACACCTCATGCTATCACTCACACTGATCTCCAATCACCTTTTTTTTTAGAATCCCCGAAACTCATTTTATAACGTTACTTGCCCAAGGAAATCACACACTAGTTTCACCTCTTGATAATGCAAATTCCCAAACTCACTCATTATCTGCAAATCCACGTCGCGACATGTCTCCATGAAGTTCGCTATATACCACTCTTCTCAATCCCTCTAGAACAACCTTTCACTACATATATTCTTAACCCACACGATTCCTAACCATCTCCCTTCATAATTCCTTACCCATGTCAAGTTGCCACTATCCACATCCTTCCTTTTAATCTTTTCATTCTCACGTTCCTTAGACTCACATCATCCCTTGCCCATATTCACTTACTTTTACATTATTCAACACACAATCATATCACTCATCTTATCTCACAAAACATGCTCCATGCCTTAATAAGCTTTACCAACCTTCCTTTTCTTTTCCACTACCTATCACAAACACATATAACTCATGTCCTTCCCACCAAACTCATAGTCACCACAGGTGCCACTCCTTATATCAAAATATTTGGTAACATACGCATTAGGACCAACACATACGTAAAAAAATGCATAAGGAAGCAAAAGAACACCTTTGAATTAAACATAATAGGCAATAAAGTCAAAAGATAAGCATATGACCCAAAACAGGGGTCACTAGATCGAGTACAGGTCACTCGATCGAGTGAGTGACTTACTCGATCGAGTAGGTGAAAGCCAGAGACACGTAAAACAAATTACCAGGCCTACTCAATCAATTAAGGGTTACTCGATCGAGTAACAAGAGGTGCACTCGATCGAGTGAGGGCCACTCGATCGACTACCCTACGCATTTCTCAGCACTGTCCAATTTTCGTAAAACGGTAATATATCACTCCTTTCTTGGTCATTTTGGGCGTGTGACCTATCGTTAGAATCCTAAAAGAACAAGCTATCACCTCCAATTGGAATCACATTAAAATAATATATAAATCTCGAGTTATAACAGTTTAAATACAACCTCTCTATAATCGAAAAACACAACTACTTGATTTCTACTTCCAAACAACTTAAACGACAACAAGGTAAACAAAAGCAACTCCATACTCATAAAACCAATATTCCTAATCACATGTTACTATCTTCAAAAGCCAAGCAACAATATTCATCATGCACATAGATTATTTAACTTGTCAATCATGATTTACCCACATGCTTTTATTCTATAACTTTACGTACAACAATAACATAATATGCGACATAAAATTCCCTATTCACATGTTGCTAACATAGCAACATTATAAAATCCACTACCCACATAAACATGTTTCACACATGAATTTCATATTCCTATGCAATTACTTACTTAATCTTTTCCAACTAATTCATCCATTACAACACTACACACTTCTTACAACATATACATATGAACAATAGTGGACAAGTACATAAACTTATCATATAACTTTACGCAAATAAAGTATACATATACGACATAACATTCCTATTCACATTTTACTATTATGCCACATTATAAATCATCCATCCTACAACATCATTATTCATCACATATTCTCATACATGAACTACTCCCCTTTTTACACCACATCATTCATCATTCTCATATACCTTTCCAACAATTCCAAAAAACATTGTAAACCAGCTATCATGCAACATGGTTATTCATAACACTTTATCATATAACCACTTCATCATTTACCAACATTTCTATACAACACATCATCCAACATACGCAATAGAACATTAGTAAACACATAGCGATCCCATGACACCCTCTAGTGACCGGTTCAAAATTTTAGAGCGAGTTCACAACTTTAGGACGTCTCCCAAGTCTTTACATTAGCTCCTACAAATTCTACCCGGGTTCATTTTAGTTTGACTCCCTATGTTCATTAGGTTCATTGGTTACATGTTTCAAGATCGTCGCTCTGATACCACTTTGTGACACCCCCATACTCCAAGTGCCTTACCAGGACCACTTAAGGTATGAGAACGTCACCATCTCGGTTACCCGAGACAATGATACTCAAATAGATAATAACGAAACTTATTTAAGTGATAATAAAGTTTAAGTGATACAAGCCAAACTCCAAAAACTGTTAAAAGGAAATACGAGGTTCTCAAAACTGACAACTACTAAACAACTACAAAATGTTCGACACAGCGGAAGACTTCTAAAACTGAAACATGATGACTCATCCCAGCTATCCCATGCGCATCGTCTCATACCTGCTCAATAACTGCTCACCACCCCCGAATGGATCATCACAGTTTTTAAAACATTTAAACGGGGTCAGTACTGATTACACAAAAACAATAGCCATAATGAAACAGGAACACAAACAGCGCAAACCAATCTCCAGTCACCATTTTAAATCTCCACACAACTGACTACACACTAAAGTGTGTAACCCTGCTAGAGTACCCATCGCAACAAGTACTCCACGCCGCCAGTGGGGGACCGCAGCCGTACCCACCAAATCCCCGCTCATCTCCATCGAGCGATAAACCCAAGTTTCCTTAATGGCACATCTCCTCCAGTGGCGGGTTCCACAGAGGGCGAACCAAGGGCGTGAAGCCACTCCCACAAGTGACTCCACTCAGCCAGGGACGCGCCCCGAATATCATAGACGTTATACAACAACAATCAACAATATAAACCAACAACCGTCACAATCACCGGCAATATAATTAATCAATAACCACAATACAACCACCACAAACATCATGTAACTAATACTGAGTAGGGAAACCCTACATGGAATAAAAATCACCAAGATCGTCACAATCAGCTAATCAACATCGTCCTTCACTGAAATTACTTCCAATCAAACATACAATCATACAATCACAATCTAACATCAACAATACTCCCCAAAACCCCCAAATTACCCAATTAGGGTTTCAACTAAAATCAATGAAACGATATAAAAACTATACTAGAATCTTACTCACAATGCGACGGTCTCAATGGCGTAAAGAACTCAACGATCCGACGACTCTAGCCCTTAGCATTTGCCAATAACCCGAAGAATGAGAACGACGTAAATATTTTCCTCTCTTGAAAGGTTTTTAGAAAAGTGAAAACTGATTAAGAAGGATGACAGAATCCTTTTATACTATTCACGCGTTATTAACAAAACCCGACTAAAATCACCCGTAAAACACACTTACTCGATCGAGTAAGTGACATACTCAATCGAGTGCCCCTTACTCGATCGAGTGCCACACGTACTCGATCGAGTACCCATCAGGCAGACTACTATTTTGCGTAAAAAGATACTTACTCGACAGAGTGAGCCCCACTCGACAGTGTACCCATAGACATAGAAAACCGTAGTATTACAATTACTTGTTAATTTGTTAAAAGTAATTTATTTGATTTAAAATGATATTTAATTAGTTAAAGATGCATTTATATTTCTAATGACATGTTACATGTCACATGTCACACATTACAATTGATAAAATACAAATTGTAAAATGAAAGTCCATTTTAAGTGTGGGAGCCGGTTTTATGGGTAGTGTGTTAGGGCTTTGTGAAGTTGATTATTTTTATGGGATAAACATAATCATCACATCTTTAGCCCTAAACCTAGCCTATTATTTTGGTAAGACAAAAAGCAAAAAGGAAAAGTTTCCCCATGGACCAAAAACCGGTCACCCCCCTTCTCCCATAAAAGAGAATATGTTCTCTTATACATTTTACTCATGCTTATGTAAAAAACTCTCAACCACTCTCTACATAAATAGTTTATGATCATAAAATTTGTTCGAAATATTCTAATATCACAAAACATTACTAGTGTAGTAATAATAATATTATTAGAATAAATTTAAGGTTACTAGTATTTATCTAGTTAATAATATTATTAGTGTTAAGGGTAAGTCTTGGGTGGAACTAAGAGCAAAGTTTCTAATATAGAACTTTGGTTTTTTTTAAAGGATCATCCTAATGTTATTAAGCTCAATAACAAGGTAAGAAAGGTGTCCTTCCTTGTGCCCAAAATTCGGTCCACCATTTTGTAAGGGTAAAACCGTTTTTCTCCTTATTTCATTTATTTACATATTGCAAGTAACTAGATCTATTATTCTAAATTAGTGAGTAATTTAGAAACTAATTAGAGGTGTCTAATTAGGGGTTAATGAACCCAACAGAGTATTCCACCCCTTCTCTTCTCTCTTTGCATTCAAGACTACGCTATTGCTTTCGACGCCTACGTGCTTGATTAATCGACCACGTAAGCTCAGATCATTATGACTCCCAGTCACGTTGCATAGACCGACCAATTTGACCAACTCCACCATTAATCAACCTAATCAACCTACTAAATCCTCTAACGAGGGCACTTTCTACGCATATTTGAGTCGAGCAATCACTAAAACGATAACTTTAGTCAATCTCGTTTCGTCAAACATGTAAGTCTAAGAGTGTAAATCCCATTTTATTATTGTACTTTTTATTTTGTATCAATTAATGAAGATCTATATTAAAAGCTCATTCGAAAACCGATTTAAAATCAATCTTCTAAAACCGTTTTTAACGGAACAGCAGAGGTCAGACGTCGAGAAGAAACACAGAAGCAGTTGCGTCTCTTCGATGGATCGCAGCTTTGCTGCGCCTCTTCCAGAGGCTGCTTGCTGCTCCTGCTCTTCTTCTTCTTCCTCAATTTCTTTCGTTTTTCTCTGTTCTCTTTGTTGTTTCAGTATATAAATTGTGTTTTTAACAAGTCCTTTTTAATTACAATGCTTAATTCGTCCTTCATCCCGAGTAATTCAAAACTAGCGGGTTTTTGCCGTTTTAATTGAAATCGATTTTTCGAGTTTCGACTTGTCCATATAGAGGTTCTAGAATCCTAACGTGATACATAAGTTTTCTTTCGAGTTTTATGTTGGAGTAGTGTCCTCTTCAATAGTGCGTCTACATAATAAATCTCGTAAAATGAATATCAGGAAAATAATATTTTATTTGTCAACTGATTAACGTAAATCGGTAACACTCGGCTGACTAGAGTTTAACGTTACTGTCGTGTGACGGCGGTGATCAGTTGACTCTCGAGGTCACACATATAGGATGGAGCCCAAATGGAAATCTAATTATTTGGATAATTAGTTCCTTGAAATATATATATTGACAAATGGTTAGTCAAGTGAGTTTTAAAGTATATTTATTATCATATTATGTGATAATTGAGTAATAAATATTATATCTTATTATTGTGATTAAATGAGATAAAAATTTAGTAATTAATAGTTAATTGACTAAATTAGTATTATTTACTGATAAAGTATTAGTTTTAATACGATGAGTTTATTAAGTTTGAGGCGGAGGTAATTAGCTACTTAAATTTACAAGAGGTTGTAAAATTAGCTAATAGCGTTTTATGGGACACATTTTATATTGATAAAATGGTCTAATTATACTTAAAAGCTGGGTGAACATTATTTGTTAATTTATATTAGGAATAATTGACAATAATAATCCCACCTTTAGCCTCTCTTCCTAAAACAATCCCACCTTTTATTAATTTCAGAATAGTCCCACCTTTATACCCTATCTTCTTTAAACAAACCATATGACTGGTTACCTGATTAACCGGTTACTTTTGTTTTTTTTTACTTTTTCTTTTAATTTAAATCATTCTTTTAGGCATTTCTGTCATCATGTTTGCTGCCATGAGCCTTTGTTTCTTCTGATTTTAACTCTTCCATTATCATCTCCGTTATGCTAATTCTTACCATCTTATTGCTTCTCCCACATTCTCCATTGACACTGCCATTACTCATGTGCAGTACTTGATTATCTCCCTTAGGTTAATTATTACCATCGGCATTTCCCCTCCTTCACCTCTTATTATTTTCTCTCCCTCTTATCTATCTTTTGAGCAGAAACTGAAAGATCATAGAGGATTGTAACAATTAGACAATTGGACCGTTGCTCTTCAATCTCTTATGTTTAGCAAGTTACTATTTAGTACTCCGTAGTAAATAGCTGTCAGAAATATACTCTTGTAATCTTTGCCTTAATATGTTAGCAAGTTAATTACCCAATGGAATAAATCATCAAGCTTTCCCATATACTTTAGTTCGTCCTTCTCCTCTGTCCAATACAAAGTTTATGTATACATTCAAGCTCGTTTTCGATTCTAACAGAAGGGATATTACCATTCATTTCCAGAGTGATAATCCCATCTTCTGCTGTCGGGAAATCGAAACTGCTGAATTCAATGGATAAAGATTGTTTTGTTTGAGAGGTGGCGGAGTTGAGGAAGGAATTGTCGGGAAAGAAGGTTCCACAACATAATCGTTGCAGGACGCAATACACATATAATTGAAATTGAAGATTGATGTTAAGAGAGGAATTAATTAAGTTATATGAGTTGTTCTTGCTTTATGATAAATCGTAGCTACTTACCGGTAGAATGATTAGTGCAGGGTTTATCTCACGAGCTTGATTCTATGCCGCGTCAATCAGTGGTGGGCAGGAAGGTTTAATGGTGACGATGGAGGTGAGTGAACATGGTGGATTAGTTGTGTAGGATGATTAATGCAGGGAGAAGGGTATTAAAATTGGGCCGAGAGAAAGAAAACACCCACTTAACCTGATATTATAGGTAACATTTAAATACAGCTCATTTTGAGAAGATGGAGTATAAAGGTGGACTTATTTTGAGAATAACAAAAGGTGAGATTATTCTAGGAAGAAAGGTAAAAGGTGGGATTATTCTTTTCAATTTTTCCTTTATATTATTTAAGTGTTAAATAATTAAATTAATATTTAATTATATAAGATAATTAAATATAGGACTTATAAGCATTTGTGGGACAAATGTCGAAAGTCGAAATGGACCCGATAATTACTAAGTGTCGCCGCTTGTTGATGATGATAGTCATCACATGTGGTTTGGAATTTTCCACTAACAAATGTTCCTCATTTGTTTACATTTGAGGTCTATATATACCCCCCCCCCCCCCCCCCCCCAACTTTATCATTTAGATGGTTAGAAAATAAGAAGAAAAATTGCTCTAGTTTTATTAGCATAAGAACAATAGTTGTTCTTCATTTTCTCTTCTTATTTTTACACATATAACTCATCCAAAGCTCACATAAATATTAAAATATCAATTATTATTATAGTAATAATAATTTGTAATATTATTTCAAGGTAATATTCTACTTTATATCTAGTTAATATAAGTTGGATTTTGGGTGATATCTTGGGTGCCATCAAGAGGAGATCACCTACTTTGGTGATTTGAAGATTGGAGGTTCATCCTTGAGTTTTTAGCACAAGAACAATACAAAGCAGGAGTCCTTGTGTTGTGCCCAATTTTTTCCTTAAGCATTGTAAGGATTACTTACTCTTATCATCTTATGTCATTTTATAAGTTTGCATGTAACTAGATCATTAAGACTAAATTAACAAGTAATTTAGTAACTAATTAGAGGTGTCTAATTAGGGGTCTAGTACCTTCAAGTGGTATCAGAGCTTTGTTGTTGCATGCATGTCGATATTTGACATTTTATCGAGTTATAAGATGACTTTATAAAACCGGAATTTTTTGTGTAAAATAGTTTGGCACGGAAATTTTGGTTCCATGTATATGTTATGACCTAAAAATGGTTTTGGTCAAATTTGGTTAATTTTGGAATTTTATTGCTAATTAAGTGATAAAATTGGTTAATTGTTATCTAAAATGAGTTGCATGTTAATTATGGCTATAAAGTTTTTTTTGTATAATCAGACATCCATGATTTACTTAGAGTAAGTGAAATTTGGAAAATTAATTTGATTAATTTTGCATGGTTATTGATTTTAATAGTTAAAAGTCAATAAAATGTGATTATATTAGTCAAAAATCATAAAAATGAATTTTACGGAATGATAAATTTATCTATGATTACTTTCATGTTATATACATTGGATATAAATTTAGAAAATTGATTTGATTAATTTTTGCATGTATTTTGGTTTTTATGTAATAAAACGATAAAATGTAACCATATTTTCTCAAATTTAATCGAATTTTTTGGGTAACTTTTTTTACATTTTTAGGTTCCGGAAAATGTTCCAGAATATTAAAAATTTTATTTGATGTTTTTTCGAAATTTTTGTATTTAATTTGGAATTAATACATTAAAAATTGCGAAAACAAGATTTAATTGTGTATTTGATACAAAGTATTTTTTGGACAAAAATTTTTGAAGTTTTGAGTTCCTGGAAAGATTCCAAAATAAACAAAAATTTTATTTCAAAATTTTTCATAATTTTGTTTATTTATTTGGATTTATTTCATAATGGTTATGATTAAACAAGTTTCAATTAGCAATAATTCATAAAAGGTTATGAGATCATCATGAAATTAGTGAAGAATAATTTTTGAGTCCCAAAACAGGTTGGGAAGTTATTTAGTGCATAAACATGATTTAAGTACTAATGTGTGTTTTTAATGGTTAAAAACCGCTTAGTTAACCAAAGTTACGAGCTTTATATCAAACCGATGGTTTATAGGGCGATTTGGCATTTTAGAGCATGTTTAAATATGATTTATATTCTGCATTTTTAAGATGAATGTCATTTAAATTTATGTAATTTATTTATGTAATTTGTCTAGTATGACCTTGTTAGTTAAATTGGTATTACCCATAATGTAAGGGAATATCAACTAGTTTTGTAACTAATTGCGATCTCGTATCGCCGTTTTGTAATATTAATAGATTTATTTTAATTTTAATTTTACAAATGTATAATAGGGATTGCTATGTAATTCATTTTATACTTGTAATTTTTTTTATTACGAAGACCGGCGTAATCTTAAAGACGAAGCCTTTCGGAAAGGAGTTCCGATGAAGACCAGAGTTTCCAAAAGACCAAGCTATATTGGAAAATGTTCCAATTAAGTTCAAGGGACCAAAGGAGTTGGTTTCCGATGTTGTAATAGTTAATTAGATTAACTAGTTTAGGAGGCCATACTAGAAATTGTCTTTTATTTTATATGTATTCATGCCAAATCGCCATTACATGCATTTATTCGCTTTTACGACTGTTGTCAATTAAAGTTATCGAGAATTCACCGATTTAGTTCACTTAAAGGGAATTGATAATAAATTGACAAGATCTCTCACATTGTTTAAATATTGAGGCTAGCCCTTTCAATTAGTAACACCTATGAATACCTTCTTCATTAGGGGGGCAGGTACGGCTCACCGTGGTGTTCCCTTTTTACGTCGGGTAAGTAGGGTAATAAATGTTATTACACGTAAAAGTTGGTTGGACTCAACGGAATTGGAAGATTGGTATGTCTGGTGTCACCAGGCCTAGTTTTATTTTTCGGGGATAGGAGACGGATTTACTAGAAATTTGTCGATCGAGAGTTCTAAATGTAGAATCAGTCAAAGGGTTAACTCGCCGAATTTATTTAGATCTCGTATGTCCGGCGTCACCTGGTCAAGGTTTATTTAGAGATGGATCTCGGGATCATTTATATAATTTAGGTGAGAGATCATTATATAAATGCGTATTCAAACTTGATAAAATTATTTTTCTAGTATTTATTTACGATGAGAGTTAAGTTTCCCTATTATTCCGTTTTTTACTATTTTATATCCCGCAATGGCTAGCATTCAATTCGATCCTCAATCTATAGAATCGATAATCCGTTATGCATGAAAATAGTTTTCTAAGAGTATAAGGTAACTTAAATTTTCGATTATTCAATTTTTATCCGTTTTACCACCATAGCTAATGACAAATTTGCATTTCTTTTTATCCTCATACTGTCCGTTGTAAGGGTCTCTTATGAAGAGTATAGACGAGATATTACCTTAGTCAAAAGTGTTTTGATTTATTTTATTTACAACAACGATGCTACCATCTTATTGCTCATAAGATAAATGTTTTCACATACTTAAATTGTTTGAGCATGTAAAAATGTTGGAATGAATTGGTAATATGATTTTTTTGAAATCATGATTAACCAATTACCACATTCACTTCATAAAATTTCTTAGAAGTTAGTGGAGCTCTAAGAGAGTTGTATATATCTCAATAGTTAAGATTAGGATGAGGTTCAAGAAATAATTTGGTTTGGTTAAATAATTGGCTCAAAGCAAGGTTAATGCTAAGCTATTGTGAATAGCAGCACCTAACCTTAGTCAGATGCCAATCCTGAGCAAACTTGTTGTTTTTAAATATCTATGACATTAGTAGATATTATACCCCTAGTTTTTTTTTGGAGAATAAGAAAGTTGGGTGTGTGACACCTAAAAGGTTCCTTTTTCTCTAGATATCTATATGATTGACATTATTTATACTTGTACCACTTCATCAATATTTGATATCGATAGTGGTTATTATTATTGTTTTTGGTACATGGGATAATAATCGTGTGACGATTACCCTTAAACTAATGTCAACCTTCTCATAGAAAATGGAATTAGGGTAGTTGTCATTTCATTATGGGACATATAAATGTTATTATGTACTTAATCTAGTTTTTGGTTTACAATTGTGCTTTAATAAAGGTTTTATGTAAGACACATAGGGTTTCACTCATGTGATATAAACAAATGTGCCCTAATTTGCCATGATTTGATCTATGGCTATACCAATCCAATCATTGGTTTTTCTTGACCTAAACTAGATAAATTAATATATCATATAGAATATAAAAGGTTCAAATTATTTTGGTGATCCCGATTAAATCTTAGTTATATTTACTTCTTTTCTTTTACCATCGTATTAAGTGGATACTGGTGTATCTACTAAACGAGGTATAAAGATAAATCTTTGATGAGTTCAAAGAGTTTTACAGTAAATAAGATAACCAATAAGATTATAAGATCATAGATTAACGATCCGATCGTGAAAAGAAACATCAAAGTAATGACTTTTGATTTTCACCAAAAGAAGTGTGATAAAGTATCACAAGTTTACTTCTCCTAAAACACATTATTAGATAATGTGCGGTTGGAAGAAGATATCGAACCTATACGATATGGTTTGATCTTTGTCAAATTTTATTGAGCCACTTGATTTTTACAATTGGGTTTTTTCTATTTTGTCTGCTAATTTCTTCCTCCCACTAAATCAAAGTACCATTTAAACAATCGCATTCTCTCCATGTTAGATATGGAGAGGTAGAGTACCTAATTTGTAAGTTGTCCAAAAGAAAACATGTGGTCATTTAACTTACATAATCATGAGAATAAAGTGTTTGGGCTTATGATGCTGTCTTTATAGAAAAAAAGTTTATTTCTAAAAGACAAAGTGGGAGAAAATGTTGAAGAGCCACAAATTGAGCCTATAACGCGGGAAATTTCCTCCTGATCAGATTAAGTGTTTGTTTCTTCGGAATCTACGAGATTAGGTTAAATTCATCACTCATCAGGGGTGATGATATAGTATTACTTTTAGAAAGTGACGAAACCTGTAACTTACAAGAGGATTGTTTCTTGTTTCAATTCTATGCAAAGGCCTGAAGCCATCTTAATCCGAATTGGACTCCAAGTGTAATTGTCAGTAAATGAACTGGTATATTTACATGAAGAATTTAGACATCCTCAGTGTAATTGACTTGGATAAAACATAAAGATATTTTCAAAGCTTGATTGGTGACAAAGGGTTTGCACCAGTTGCAATACTTCGATGAATTCAGATTATGTTGGCAATTGTTTCATTTCATAATTGTATGATTCGACAGTAGGATGACAAAACCATCTTCTTTAATTAGATTCTAGAAGAGGAAGTGTATTTGACACGTCTTGTGGGTTTTACAATCATAAGATTGTAGCTAACTTCAGAAGAATTCTTAAGAGAGCATCATGGAGTTGGAATATGTGTTTGATCATGTTACAAAACATTTCTCGAGATGTCGAGGAATTATGTATATACATGAAGTTTAGTGGGAGTATTGTGGTATTATGAGTCTTTTATGTTCTTGACATATTAATCATTTGGAATGATGAAAGACTTAGGAGAATATTAATACGTCTTAAGTATCCAGATAAATGAAGGAGGGATATAGGCGTTTTTATCGAGGGTCTTATATATATGAGATTCTTGACTGGTTCAAGCAAGTTGAACTCAATAGAATTGATTCTAATTGCTTCCGCTGCTGGATCAACTTAATATTCTATGATGTATTATTGTTATAACAATTCATATGCTTTGAGTATTACGAGTTGTTATTAATCGAATTTAGGTGAAGGTCATATTATAGTCAGATACATTATCTTTTAGTACTTGAGAAGGACTAAAGATGTGAAACTAAGTGTTTTAAATTTATTTGATTTGTGTAAGGAGTTACACGAATGCTAATTGAAGTTTGTGTAAATAGTTACACATATACCATTTTTTTTAAAACATATATGGATTGTATGGAATCTCGTACTGGCTATGAGGAGTTGATCAGCTGGAAGAGTTCCAAGCAGTTATACATTGCGGATTTTACAACGAAAATTGAGTACATTGTAACACTTGATGTTGGAAAAAGGAAGTAGCTTGGATTCGGCAGTAATGCAGGGACTAGAAGTAGTTCCTGCAGCCGCATATCATATCCTATCCTAACACACTGTGATGACAGTGGGAGCTATTTTTGAGGCAAGGGTGTCTTAGTCTAGAGCCAAGTCTAGATATGTACTCAATTTTATTACATGTAATATAAGTCATGTGGAACAAAGGGAAATAGCAATTTGTTGGTTTGATCAGACGAGGTGTCATTGATTTTAAATCTGGCCTTGTTGAAGGCCAAACATGATAGTCATGTCATTTCAATGTGATTGAAACATGGTAATTCAATTGTTGTATGATGTGTAATAATCTGATAGTGTATCAATTTTACATATATGATAATCGCATTTATCGTTTGAGTTTTTCTAAACACTTATTTATTCAGTACTTACTGGATATTATTTAATACTTTGTTAAATCTGAAAAGGTTGTGGGACAATGTTGAACCTTTCAAGTGAACTGGCTTAACATTGTATTTTGTCCCTAGTTGCTTAATGAGGTGACATCTCGGAGTGACTAGATAGTAAGTCGATCGATGGTGAGTTCGACCACCATAGAGTCATAGAGATGACTGGTCGATTACATAGGCAGAATGTAGAGTCATTTTGTCGGATAGTGCGCATTTATAGAATCCTTATGTTTCCTGGTCGTGGAAAGGATTTCTATTTATTCCTCCGAGTCAATTCTTTAGACTTGCGACTATTTGTCTAATTTGGTACAGTTTTCTGGTGGCTTTGGTTTTTGCTTTAGGTCGTACCGTAAAAGGAGGCCAATGGGCATCTACTAGGTCATTGTGATCTGTATCGAACGAAGAAAATAGGTCAATAGGATTGTCCACCCATTACATTTTTATCTCAAGGCCACACGAGGAGAGGTGACTGGAAATGCGTGGCCACGCTCGGATGAGATCTATAGTAGATTATCCGGTCAGACAGTCATTCTTCTGATCGAGAAAACCACTTTATGATATGATCACGTGCAAGAACGACCTGAAAGAAATCTTTCATTGAGTGGGAGATAATTTAGGACAAGAGAATTTGTAGCGCACACTTGTGTCGGGCAAGTGGGATATTGTTGGAGTAGTGTCCTCCTCAATAGTGCGTCTACATAATAAAACTCGTAAAAGGAATATCAGGAAAATAATATTTTGTTTGTCAACTGATTAACGTAAATCGTAACGCTCGATGACTAGAGTTTGACGTTATCGTCGTATGATGGTGATCGATTGATCCTCGAGGTCACACCTATAGGATGGAGCCCAAATGGAAATCTAATTATTTGGATAATTAGTTCCTTGAAATATATATATATATATATATATATATATATATATATATATATATATATATATATATATATATATATATATATATATATATATATATATATATATATTGACTAATGGTTAGTCAAGTGAGATTTAAAGTATATTTATTATCATATTATGTGATAATTGAGTAATAAATATTATATCTTATTAATGTGATTAAATGAGATAAAAATTTAGTAATTAATAGTTATTTGACTAAATTAGTATTATTTACTGATAAAGTATTAGTTTTAATACGATGAGTTTATTAAGTTTGAGGCGGAGGTAATTAGCTAATTAAATTTACAAGAGCTTGTAAAATTAGCTAATAGAGTTTTATGGGACACATTTTATATTAATAAAATGGTCTAATTATAGCTAAAAGTTGGGTAAATATTATTCGTTAATTTATATTATTTAAGTGTTAAATAATTAAATTAATATTTAAATATATAAGATAATTAAATATAGGACTTATAAGCATTTGTGGGACAAATGTCAAAAGTCAAAATGGACCCGATAATTACTAAGTGTCGCCGCTTGTTGATGATGATAGTCATCACATGTGGTTTGGTATTTTCCACTAACAAATGTTTCTCATTTGTTTACATTTGAGGACTATATATACCACCCGAACTTTATCAATTAGATGGTTAGAAAATAAGAAGAAAAATTACTCTAATTTTATTAGCATAAGAACAATAGTTGTTCTTCATCTTCTATTCTTATTTTTACACATATAACTCATCCAAAACTCACATAAATAATAAAACATAAATTATTATTATTATAGTAATAATAATTTATAATATTATTTCAAGGTAATATTCTACTTTATATCTAGTTAATATAAGTAGGATTTTGGGTGATATCTTGGGTGCCATGAAGAGGAGATCACCTACTTTGGTGATTTGAAGATTGGAGGTTCATCATTGAGTTTTTTGCACAAGAACAATACAAGGAAGGAGTCCTTGTGTTGTGCCCAATTTTTCCTTAAGCATTGTAAGGATTACTTACTCTTATCATCTTATGTCAGTTTATAACTTTGCATGTAAATAGATCATTAAGACTAAATTAACAAGTAATTTAGTAAATAATTAGAGGTGTCTAATTAGGGGTCTAGTACCTTCATCTTATTTGTCTAATTTCGTCTTAATTTAACCTCAAGTTTCTCTTTTTTTTGTATTTCCGACACGAGTTCATCATAATCATGTAAATCGCTACTATTTCTCGTTTTAATTCGCTTTATAACCTGCCCAGATACATATAATCGGTTAAAACACTTCAATTCGAGTCTAATATCGATAAATTCATCCTAAATCTACCAGAGAACGATAACAATGTTGCGGCTTTGACTTCACAGCTAGAGCCCAGCTCTAGAACGGACGCAGGAAGTGTGGCGCCTCTTCCAGAGGACGCAGCAGATGCTGCGCCTGTTCTGGGTTGGTTTCTGTCCCTGAACTCTTTCTCGCCTTAACGTAGTTCCTAATTACGGTTTAAATCAAATATTATTCGTATTTTCACCCCTAATCTGACGTATTTTCGTATTTTAATTCCAATTTTATTTTCTTTTTATTTTCTTCTTTGAAATCCCGTCTTCGAGCGTGCTTTTGACGTAGATCAAATAAAGCTTGTAATTTTAATTATCGTATTTATTATTATGTATGATTTAATTGTATAGTATTCACATGTTTGAATCTAACTTCCAACTTCGACCGAAGTTTTTGCTAAAACACGTGTTAATCGACATAGTCGAAATTCACATGCTAGGATTAATGTATGTTTGTTGCATTGCATGCATTACATCGACGACATATCAAATATGAACAATTTCCCTAATCACTAGTAGAGGCCGCTATCGAGGCGGGCAGGATTAGGTGTTCGAATTAAATAGCTTCCTTATACGTACCCTCACCACTTACTCCAGTTATCTCTGAACATCCGTGTTCATTGGCACCACGAGAGTCATTCTAGACATAGAATACTATGGGTAACGAATTCTTAGTGTTCATGTCACTACTTTGTGTCTTGACATGACGCGAAGTATTCGAACGGTTCCAATTTTCTATAAAAATTGGTGGCGACTCCACAAATGCAGGCTTATTTAACCTTTTCCCGGTTTCAATACCTCACCAATCGGTAACGGCCCATGACGTGCTTTGGCAAACCAAGGTTCAGTGGGAGAAGTGCCGCCACCTCGAAACCAACGCGCGAGTGCGCGCGGCGCGGGTGGCCCATGCCCACAAAGTGCTAAACTAGCACACACTACCCCGGGAGCACTGTAGTAAAAACGCTCCTTCTGGAGGGGGTTAAGGTACGACATATGAAGCATGACCTCATGAGTGTTTAGTTTGCTCACATCACTCCAACCATAAAGTAGACAAGTCATCATCCTCAAGAAGATGCGAAGAGACACATGTTGAACATCATTAATCAACATGGCACTTGCACTAGGTGTGGGTCGGCCTGTAATGTAGGGAAGGCAGCTAGGAGCCAATACCTAAATCCACCCATGTCCACTACCATAGGCCCAACTCCCATTGATAGCCCAGGTAGCCTAAATTCGGCCTAACTTCCATTGATAGCCTCATAAGGTTGGACATGGTCAAACAAGGGGGTCAATCCTAATTACCCAACCAAAATCAATTCACCATTACTCCGCTACTTGTCAAACACACTAATCACCTAAATAACTAAGATGATGAAAATTAACTAATTAAACTTTAATTAAGGTGAAATTTAGCTTAAAGGTGGTAATTTTACCTACAAAAAATGCAAATATTCAAAATTAAGACAACAACAACTTTAGAAATGAAATGGGTAAAACAAAACTAGGAAATAAAGATAGGAATAGAAATATACCAACAAGAAGATGAATAAAAATAGAACTTAATTAATAAAATAGCTTGAATAAATGAAGAACAAGATGAGATCCAATTTCTAGTACAATGTCCTTCAACTTCCAATTTTTGATCTAAAATAAAGTGTGGCAAGTTGTTTCTCTGTCTAAAATGTGGCTTTAATAAATTGTGTGCTACAATAATAATAGGGTTTAGCTATTTATACAAAAGACCCAAAACAACATTTACAAAGGATAAAATTGATCCAAGCACAAAACACAGGACAGTCGTGTGTATCAATGCACCCAAGCTTGGGTCAATCATCCTGAAGGGGGTGAGATACACCCAGCTACTGGAGATACGCCCAGAAAAGTAATTTTTACGCGGTATGAACCCAAGTTACACCTTGCCTGATTTGATACATGATGAAGGCTGTCGCAACCCTATCAAAGATAAAGCCGAGGGGTCTCTTGTTGGAGCTTGTGTCCTCCACAAATTAGTGTGATAACATTTTTAAATCTTTTACAGGTTCACAAGGGTATACTTCGTATTTTATCAGTTGATTAACGATTACCTAATAACGGTTGGCTTGCTAGAAAGTTTGACGTTATTATCATACAGATGGCGGTGATCAACTGGTTCCTAAAGGTCACACCTAAAGGATGTGTTTGGGAGATGTGGTTATGGAAATGTAATCACATTGATGCCTTATATGACTAAACAGTTAGTCAATGTGTTGACGAGACGATTATTTAATGCCGATTAAATAATATTAGCTGAGACGAATTAACTGTCAATTCGTAAATTGAATATAATATGTTATATTTAATTAATGTATATAATGTTAAGCTTGGACGAATTAATATGTTACTTCGTAATTAAATGTAATCGTTTATATTTAATCAACAAGATGAATGTGTCATAGTGGTAATAGTAAGGGTACTCAAACCAAGAGGTTGTGGGAACGATCCTCACTAAATGACAATTTATAAATAATACATTTTATACATTTTGCATACTACCAAAAATCAGAGGATTTTATCCTAATTTTGGTAAGTACAAAAAATCGAAAAAATGAGGTTTTATTCTCTTAATTTAGGTAATATGGGCCGGAAAAAGAAAAAGAAAAATCTACCCTATTTCCTCCATTTACCCGGTTTTATAAGGGGAGAGTATGTGATTTTTCTTAACCTGGTTCTTGCTTCTCATCTAAAAACACAAAAAAAAAAACAAAAACCTTAATTCATTTTACTGAAATTTGGGGATCGTTTCTAGCAACAAGTAAAGGGCATATCTCATATCGTCTTGGATGCAAATGATAGGCGAATATCAACTTTGATATTGTTCTTAGGCCGTTTTTCCTAGGACCGAAAGTTATTTCTTAATCCTTTATGCTTTTGTTTATGCAATTTAGTTTTATGACTCGTAATCATCACTTTATAATTCGTTATAATCCTTAAATATAAAGGGATGTATACAGATAAATCCCACAAGTGGTATCAGAGCCAAGGCCACGAATTTTATTTTGATGATTTTCATAAAATTGTATGTAAACAATACAAGGATTTTCGAAAAAAAAGGGGCTTTCGGCTGAAATTTTTTTCCCGAGAGGTATTTTTTTCTTTCGGTCTGTTTTTCGTTTTTTTTCTTTTGTTTGATGATTTATTTCCATTTTTATTTTTCATATTGTTGTTTTAATCAGTTAAAATTATCATATGAAGAATTGGTAGATTTTGATTTAATGAAGATTAAGTTAAAATGCAAATAGAATCGTCATGTTGATGATATAAAAATTGGTTTTGCTATATAGTTTTTGGCATATACGGTTAATCTTGTTTCATTAATTCATATGCTAATCATGTTCTAAATAGCAACTATAAACGATTTTCTTCATCGATTTTGTTTTAAGGGCATTTTTACCGCAAAAGAAACAAAAAAAAGAGGCATTAGGGTTCTTGTTTTTTTTAGCCATAAATTTTTTTTTCCTTGTTTCTGTTACTGTTCACGGCAGAATATAAAAAAAATAAATTATTCGATTTCTGCTGAAAAACCGAGATAAGTTTATGGGCTGATTCGTTTTTGTAGAGTTACCGTATGAAAAGAAGGAAAAAAAAATTTTGTTTTCTGTTTTTCTTTTTCAGCCGTGCTGAATTATAAAAAAATAAAAAAAATCTTGGGTTTCTCTTTTGGGTTTTTGCCGAGACCATAAAAAAAAGGGGAGTTTTTTTGTTTTGTTTTGGCAAATTTTTTATTGTGAAGCGGTTCATAATTAAAAGATACCTAATTATTTTAAAGCAGTTTAAAATATTGATGGATTAAATTCATATTACAAGTTTAATATGAATTAAGATTAAAATTAATGTGATTAATTGAGGAATTGTCACTTAATTTAATCAATTAAATAGGTGGTTTGGATAAAATTAATCTACATAATTAAAGAATTATGTCTTGTATGTTTAATTTTTTTTTTAGTTGATGCATTTTATTTTTGTTGAATGAATCGCTGACTGAATTTATTTACGTATTTTTTTGCAATCGGTTGTAATTTGTAATACTTATTGTGGCCTTAGTCAAATTATGTTTTCGTAATGAAGGAAACATAATTTTTATGAAATTATGAGATCTCGAATCTCCTTTATTTTTCTTTAGTTTTTGGGTTTTGAAATTAGAATGTAATAAATAGGTTTATCATGTAAATTCATTTATTGTAATTTTCAAAGAAGACTAAAGATGGAGATTGGAGCTCACTCCCGCTACATGGATCAAGATGGAACATCGAGACAAGCTTCTCGGGTCCAAGGATGGATTCCACATTTGTATTTAATGTTTATTTTGATAGGATAGGTCACACTAGGACTTTTTATTGTTTTTACGTTTTTCATTCCTATTGCTTTTCATTCACATGATAGTTTATGCATCATTTTCCGCCTAAAACCAAACCACCTACTACTAATATGCATGAAAACTGACACATATAGGTTGTATGTTAGTTTTCATAGACATACTGATGTCACATGTTTATTAAGCCATCACCTTAGTTTATTCATTCACGCATGCTAGATATTAGTTCACTTCAAATGAATTAAAACGAAGTTGATGGGATCTTCCTCTAAATTGGAAATTGAGATTAGTCTTTATAAGGGCAAACAACTATGAATCCCTTCTTCGTCGGTAGGCATAATATGACCCCTTCTACGTTGGATAAGTAGTTTGTGTTGACTTAGTTTATCTCAACATTATAGTCCGAAGAGTTTCTCGTGATTATGACGGACTAAAGATAGAATTTACAGAAATTTATCGACCAAGAATTCTAACGGTAGAATTAGCTAAAAGGTTAGCTTATCAATTTACAGATAATTGAGTCTTGGGATCATTTATATAATTCTTGAGGAAGGTCAATTGTATAAATGTTTTGAGTCTTCGCGTTATGACACTAGTTCATTAGACTTCAATTAAAATCGATGCACATGCTTATTATTTATTCTTCTTTTCGCAGTGTAGAACACGTTCACATTACTGTTACAACAAATGGCTGGAAATAACGAAATTCCAATGCCTAGTGCCACACTTGGACGCTAGTCCTGGCTGAAAGTTTTTATGGACAACATGAATCAGTACACGCGACTAAAGAATGATGGGTCCAACTTTGCGGACTTGGAGGCAGCACTACGGAATGCTGCCATTGCTGACGGTAAGCTCAAGTACTTAACTGAGCCAATACCGGTAAACCCAGGCCCCAATGCGGGAGTTAACGAGTCACTTGCTTATAGTGATTTCGTTATGGAAGCGGGTGCGATAAAGAACGTACTCATCTTTGCAATGGAAACCAATTTGTAGAGACGCTTCATTGCCCAAGGTGCGAACAAGATTTTCACCACGCTCACTAACGAGTTCTCAAAAGCACCGAGGATCGTTACTTATGAGCACACCTGTCGCTTCTTTGATGCGAAACTCCAAAAGGGCCAACCGGTTAGCCCACACATTCTTAACATGATTGAGAATGTCGAGAAGTTGGAGGCACTTGATTGTAAAATCAGTGAGAGCATTGTCATTGACCGAATGCTTCATTCTCTTCACGATGGTTTTGCCCTTTTCAGGGCGAACTACTACATGAATGACTTGAAAAAGAGTCCTCATGAGTTACACTCCCTTCTCGTACAGACCGAGAAGGATATGAAATTGAGTGGGAGCATGAAGCAGGATGTTCTCATGATTTCCAACAAGGGTAAAGGTAAAGGCAAAGCTCCAAGCGACCTAACTGTAGGTAAGCCAAAATTCAAGAAGCCAGGAAACGGTAAGAGTGGGACCGGTGAGACTAGTGGCTCACAGGGCAAGGCAAAGAGTAAGGGCGGTGACATTGAGTGCCACCATTGTCACAAGACTGGACATTAGAGGAGGAACTGTCCCGTTTACCATGAGGACATCAAAGCAGGCCGCGTCGTTCCTGTTGGTATGTCATCTTATATTCATATGATTAAGATTAACCATGCAAGTTTCAGAACCTGGGTACTTGATACTGGTTGTGGTTCTCATCTATGTAATCATTTGCAGGGCCTAAGAAACATCACACCTCTCGGAAAGGGTGATGTGGACCTGCGAGTCGGGAATGGAGCCAGAGTTACTGCTGTCTCGAAGGGAACATATGTAATCCAACTCCCTAGTGGTTTTGAGTTATTTTTAAATAACTGTTACTATGTACCCAGTTTGTCTAAGAACATTATTTCAGTTTCCGTACTTGATAAAGACGGATTTTCATTTTTAATAAAGGATAATAGCAAGGGTGATAGCGCCTTGGGGTTATAAGCTTTGGTACACGGGTAAAGACAAAAGTCGTAATGGAGTGGGTATTGTCATTGATAAAGATTACATTGATGATGTGGTAGAAGTATCGAGAAAGAGTGATAGAATTATGAGTATTAAGCTTGTAGTCGGGGATGAGGTGGTGACGGTTATAAGTGCTTACGCACCTCAAGTAGGTTTGGATGCTTCTTTTCGACGAGCCTTCTGGGAAGATTTGGAAGAGGTTGTAGAATGAGTCCCTATTGGAGAGAAATTGATCATTGGTGGTGACCTCAATGGGCATGTGGGTACTAGTCGAGTTGGCTTTGGGAACATTCATGGGGGTTTTGGGTTCGGGGAGAGAAATGAAGCAGGAAGTGACATATTGGATTTTGCTTTGGCATATGACTTGGGTATAATGAACACTTGGTTCGAGAAAAGACACTCTCATTTGGTGACTTATAGAAGTGGAGGTAATGCTAGTCAAATTGACTTCCTTTTGGTAAGGAATGTGTGGAGGAAAGAGTACACCGATTGCAAGGTCATACCCGGGGAAAGTGCCGCAACACAACATAGACTAGTGGTTCTTGATTTTCGGGGTAAGAGAGACTTGAGGAAGAGAAATATAATCGGTGAGGCACGGATCAAGTGGTGGAAGCTACAAGGGGGAAACCAACAAGCGTTTTTGGATAAGGTTGGAAGTAGCGATATTTGGTCGGATTGCGAGGAGAAAGATATTGATGCAACGTGGGATAAATTGGAGCATGTTGTAAAGGATTTGGCGAGGGAGGTATTAGGGGAATCTAAAGGGAATAGACCGTCAAGTAAGGACACATCTTGGTGGAACGATGTGGTGAGACAAGCGATAAAGACTAAACGTGAATGCTATAAGGTTCTGGGGAAATGCATGAGTGATGAGAACTTTCAAAAGTACAAGGAGGCTAGACGAGCCGCTAAAAAGGCCGTACGGGATGCGAGGGCAAAAGTTAACCAAGAAGTGTATGCCAGGTTGGACACGAGGGAAGGATAGAAGGATATCTATAAACTGGCTCGCATAAGAGACCGAAAGACGAGAGATATTGGGAGAGTTAGGTGTGTGAAAGATATGGACGACAAGGTTCCGGTTCGGGATAACGAGATAAAGGCTAGATGGAGTTCTTACTTTGATAATTTATTCAATGGACATCGGGAACAAGGTTTTGGGGATGTAGAGGTAACACCAAGCATGGTTAATCGGGAATTTGTGCGTAGAATACAAAAGAGTGAAGTTAGAAAGGCGTTAAGGAAGATGGGGTCAAAGAAAGCGGAGGGACCGGATGGTATACCCATAGAAGTTTGGAGGTGCTTCAGGGAGAAAGGGATTGAATGGGTAACCATGCTCTTCAACAAGATTTGGAGGAGCAACAAGATGCCATCGGCTTGGAGGAAAAGCACTCTTGTCCCTTTGTACAAGAACAAAGGTGATGTCCAAGAGTGTTCCAATTATCGGGGAATTAAACTTATGAGCCATACAATGAAGTTATGGGAGCGGGTAATCGAGCAAAGGCTTAGGAGATATGTAGACATCTCGGAAAACCAATTTGGATTTATGCCCGGGAGATCGACTATGGATGCGATTTTTATCATGAGACAGTTGATGGAATACCATCGGGACAAGAAGAAGGATTTGCATATGGTTTTTATTGACTTGGAAAAGGCATATGATAGGGTACCAAGAGAAGTACTTTGGTGGCCTTTGGCGAGAAAGGGTGTGTCGCGAAAATATATTGACCTCATAAAGGACATGTATGAGGGGGCTAGTGCAAGTGTTCGCACTAATGTTGGGAGAACGGAAGAGTTTCCTATTACCATCGGGGTGCATCAAGGTTCCGCACTTAGTCCTTTTCTCTTTGCTATAGTTATGGATGAGTTGACAAGGGATATTCAGGACGACATCCCTTGGTGTATGATGTTTGCTGATGATATTGTGTTGATTGATGAGACAAAAGAGGGGGTGGAGAGAAAGTTGGAATTGTGGAGCGGACTTTAGAGACTCGTGGGTTCAGCCGAGCGGGAGTAAGACCGAGTATTTGAGGTGTCCGTTCACTAAGGTGGCGGGGTTGAGATCGACAGAGGCGGGGAGTATTATTTTCGATGGGAATGTTGTTGAGGTTGATTTCTTGGATATCTAGGATCTATTATTCAAAAAGATGAGGAGTTAGACGGAGATGTGGCTCATAGAATTAAAGCGGGATGGTTGAAATGGAAGAGTGCTTCAGGGTTTCTATGCGATAAATATATGCCCCAAAGATTAAAGGGAAAATTTTATCGCACGGCAATTAGGCACTGCCCTACTTTACTGACTCCGAGTGTTGGGCGTGAAACATTGTCACATTCAAAAGATGAGTGTGGCGGAGATGCGCATGTTGAGGTGGATGTGCGGACATATAAGGAAAGATCGGTTAAGGAATGAGGTGATTAGGGAAAAGGTAAAAGTGCGCCAATAGAGGACAAGATGATGGAAAACCGACTAAGATGGTTTGGCCATGTGAGAAGGAGACCTATGGACGCACTTTTGATTAGGAGGCCGGAGACTTGGAAAACAGAAAAGGTCCCTAGAGGCAGAGGAAGACCGAGACAGACATGGTTGAGAGTGATAGAGCACGATATGAGAGTTCTGGGGCTTGAGGAGAGTATGGTGACGGAGAGGGCACAATGGAGGGAAAGGATACATGTGGATTTTTAGTATTTGATGTTTTTTGACAGATTTAGTGTTTTTTATTTATTTAATTTAAAGAAATTAATTTATTTGTTTTTCTCTCCTTTATTACACACTTTTTCAACAACCACTTTCTTATAGATTTTACCTGATTCATTCCGGATCCTTAACTCTATTTCAGTTTTTAAAAATCGTTTTAACCTTTTCTCTCGATTTAAATTTTAAGTTTTTATAAAAGAAAGACGGAATTCGTTTTTAAAACCCCTAAGTTCACCCCAACTTTCCATTACATTTTCGTTCTCCCTTTTGTTTTTTTATCTTCCCTTTTTTATTCGCATTTTGAGGCGTGCGTTCACCCATGGACGGTTCGAAAGGACAATTCATGTCAGCCGACCCCAAATCATTTTGGGATTAAGGCTCTGATGTTGTTGTTGTAATAAAGGATAATAGCTGTATTTTCTCTTTCAATGAAATGATTTATGGTAAAGCGGTTTCCATGAATGGAATTTACATCTTAGATCAAACCACGGAAGTATTACAATAATAAGAAATTAAAGGTTGGTGACAAAGATCAAACCTATCTATGGCATTGTCGAATGGGACACATAAATGAGAAACGCGTAAAGAAACTCGTCGATAATGGGACTATTCCCGCATTCGAATTTTCTACATATGGCACGTGTGAATCATGTCTCATTGGCAAAATGAATCGAATTTTCTTCAAAGGTGTTGGAATGCGCGCTAGTGACCTATTAGGACTCATACATACTGATGTTTGTGGACCTATGTCAATTACTGCTAGAGATGGCTATAGATATTTTATCACTTTCACGGACGATTTGAGTAGATACGGATATGTCTACTTAATGAAGCATAAAAGTGAGTCCATTGAGAAATTCAAGGAATACCAGAACAGGGTTGAGAACCAACTGGGTAGAAAGGTTAAAGCACTCCGTTCATATCGGGGTGGTGAATATCTTTCAAATGAGTTTGATCAACACCTTAAAGACTGTGGAATCGTTTTGCAGTTAACTCCACCTGGAACACCTCAATTAAATGGTGTGTCCGAACGGAGATATCGAACCTTACTTGATATGGTTCGATCCATGATGAGTCACACGGTAGTGCCTGATTCATTATGGCATTTTGCTCTTTTGTCAGCCGCTCTTATACTTAACCGAAGTCCAACTAAAGCTGTTGACAAGACTCCATATGAAATGTGGAAGGTAACGGTACCTAACTTGTATTTTATTCGGGTTTGGGGCTGCGAGGCTTATGTCAAGTGGAGACACGAGGATAAGCTCGGCCCGCGATCGGTCAAGACATACTTTATAGTTTATCCAAAAGGAACATTTGGTCATTACTTCTATTCGCCTACCGAACATCGAGTTTTTGTTGCGGCTAGTGCGACGTTCTTAGAGAAAGAATTTCTCGAGAACAAGACGAGTAATAGAACCTTCGAGCTGTCGGAGATTCCAGAACCAACAACCGAGGAACGGATGGAGGAAGTGGTTCCTCCTACTGATGACACGGTTAATATTCCTGAGGAACCTCGGAGGTCGGGTAGAGTCTCTCATCCTCCGGACAGATACGTTGGTATGGTCGAGGAGAATGACGTTTTACTCCTAGAGAGTAATGAACCCGCTACCTATAAAGGTGCTATGGCCTGTTCTGACTCAAAGCTATGGCTCGAAGCCATGCAATCCGAGATAGACTCCATGTATGAGAATGACGTATGGGATCTAGTTGATTTACCTAATAAGGTAAAACCTCTACAAAGGTCAAATGGTCAGTACAAAATAAAGCATTCTCAGAGACGCGCAAACTGAGATACCTATAAGGCACGACTAGTGGCAAAAGGTTTCACTCAAGTGCACGGATTGCATTATGATGAGATTTTTGCACCTGTAGTCATGCTACGTTCCATTCGGATAATCTTAGCGATTGCCGCATTTCATGACTATGAAATTTGGCAAATGGATATGAAAACCGCCTTCTTAAACGGTTATTTGGAGGAAGAGTTGTACATGGTTCAACCCGAAGGTTTCATAGATCCTGAACATCCTAAGAAAGTATGCAAGCTTAAGCGTTCCATTTATGGACTTAAGCAAGCTTCTCGGAGTTGGACTCATCGTTTCGACCAGGTGATAAAAGAGTATGGTTTCACTCGATCGGTCGAAGAACCATGCTTATATATCAAGTCGAGTGGGAGCAAGATTGTATTCTTGATATTGTATGTCGATGACATACTCCTGATTGGGAATGACATTCGTCTCCTATCTTTGGTTAAAGAATGGTTGAAGAACCATTTCCAGATGAAAGATCTGGGTGAGGCACAACGCATTTTGGAAATCCGTATCTACCGAGATAAATCACGACGGATGTTATCACTTAGTCAGGAGTCTTATTTAGATAAGATTCTTGAGAAGTTCAGCATGACCAACTCCAAGAAGGGGAACCTTCCAATGACGTCTGGGATGCAGTTGAGCAAGTCTCAGTCACCCACGACGCCTGAAGGGATTGAGCGCATGAGTCGTGTTCCTTATGCATCTACAATAGGATCAATCATGTATGCCATGATATTCACACGTCCAGACGTGGCATATGCATTGAGTATGACGAGTCGGTACCAAAAGAATCCAGGTGAAACACACTGGATAGCTATTAAAAATATCCTCAAGTACCTTCGGAGGACTTAGGATAGGGTATTAACTTATGGAGGCGATACTGAGCTATACGCAATCGGTTACGCAGATGCTAGCTTCCAAACGGATCGAGATGATTCAAAATCTCAGTCCGGGTTCGTCTTCACTCTTAATGGTGTTGCGGTCAGCTGGAAGAGTTCCAAACAGAGTGTTGTAGCAGATTCTACCACTCAATCCGAGTACTATGCCGCTTTGGAAGCAGTTAAGGAAGCGATATGGATGCGTCAATTCTTACAAGGACTTACGATAGTTCCTAGTTCGAATGACCGATCACCATCTATTGTAATAATAGAGGTGCCATCTTCCAGACTAAGGAGCCTAAGTCTAGCAACAAATCTAGACATGTACATCGGAAAGCTCACCTGATCCGTGATTACGTGGAGCAAGAAGAGATAGTGATTGACAAGATTGCGACGGATGATAACATCACGGACCCTCTCACTAAACCGTTGAATTTTGATAAGCATGAAGGGCACGCTATTTCCATGTAAATTAAACGTGTTCCTGAGTTGTAGTAGTTGATTATGAATTTGATACATTATCTTTTTCATACACTATTTATAACTTCATCGTTTTATTATAATATTTTGTTTTTCATATGGATTGTACTGACAACTTTGAACGCCAAAAAGTGAACTGAATTACATTATATTTTTTTTTGGTCCGTAATCGCCTACAAGAGCTGATAACTCTGGCTATTATATTGTGCAGTCGATTGATGGCGGGTTCAACGAGCCATAAGTCAAACTGTTGACTGATCGATCACAAATGCAAGATTATAACGATACCTCGTAGGACAAATTTTTGTGACAACGTAATGGAGTCCTAAATGTTTAAAAACATTCGGTGCCAGGTCGTGGATAGGACATCCATTGTGTTCCTAGAGTCGATTTTTTTGACTATTGACTGTCTCTTGAGATTAAAGCAGTTTTTGGGTGACTTTGGTTTCTTTCTCACTGTCTGCCGTAACTGGAGGCTAAGTAGATTTTTTCTGGGTCATTTCATATTGTGCTTACATCGGCAGGATTCGTGTTGAGGAAAATATCCAACCTTTATCAGGTATAGTTATTTCTCAGGGCCACTCGAGGAGTTGTAACTGAAATGCATGGCCATGCTCGAATGATGATTCGTTTATCAGTTAAGGTACTCTCTAGTCGGGGAAACCACTCTTGATACAGATCACTTGTAAAATACAGTTAGTCAATGTGTTGATGAGACAATTATTTAATGCCGATTAAATATATTAGCGGAGACGAATTAACTGTCAATTCGTAAATTGAATATAATATGTTATATTTAATTAATGTAAATAATGTTAAGCTTGGACGAATTAATATGTTAATTCGTAATTAAATGTAATCGGTTATATTTAATCAACAAGATGAATGTGTCATAGTGGTAATAATAAGGGTACTCAAACCAAGAGGTTGTGGGATCGATCCTTACTAAATGACAATTTATAAATAATAAATTTTATACATTTTGCATACTACCAAAAATAAGAGGATTTAATCCTAATTTGGGTAAGTACAAAAAACCGAAAAAAAGAGATTTTATTCTCTTAATTTCGGTAATATGGGCCGGAAAAAGAAAAAGAAAAATCTACCCTATTTCCTCCATATACCCGGTTTTATAAGGGGAGAGTAGGTGATTTTTCTTAACCTAATTCTTTTTCCCATTCTTGCCTCTCATCTAAAAACACAAAAAAACAAAAACCCTAATTCATTTTACTGAAATTTGGGGATCGTTTCTAGCAAAAAGTTAAGGGCATATCTCATATCGTCTTGGGTGCAACTGATAGGCGAATATCAACTTTGATATTAATCTTAGGCCGTTTTTGCTAGGACCGAAGGTTATTTCTTAATCATTTATGCTTTTGTTTATGCAATTTAGTTTTATGACTCGTAATCATCACTTTATAATTCGTTATATTCCTCAAATATAAAGGGATGCATACAGATAAATCCCACATCTCTAACTAATTCAGCTAGGGAAGTCGGGGTCGAATCTACGGGGAGGCTATGTTTATATGTACTTGTTAATCTAAGTCTGTCGGTGTCACAAATGGGGGTTTAGATATGATAACTAAACTAAACAGCGAAAACTAAAAGAGTCTAACAGAAAAGAGAAATAGACTAGGATGTCGGTTTATCAATGAATGCCAGATAATTGCGGCTTAGGTCACAGATCAATCACATGTATCAGTCTAAGGGGCAATGAATATGTCCTTTTGATCCTCTATTCGCCCTAAAATACTACTAACTTAACTTTCACCCTCATTAGAGTATCCTAAAGAATGTAGCGGGTCTCATTCCTTCCAATCTTTTGATCTAGGTCAGGGTTTGCCAAAAACAACTAGAACAATTATGCGCATTAACCGTCTAATCGTCATTAAATGCTACTTATAACAACAAAGACATGATACTGACAACAGATCTGCAAACCTAATTAGCAGCTATCATCAATTCATCGATTCCCCTAAATCCTAACGAGGGAATTAGCTATGCATAATGAAATTAACGAAACTAATAACAACTAAAGCAATAATCAATAATAACATAATAATAAGAGGGAAGAAACGAAATAACATAAACTAAATTGAAAAAGAGATTAAAGGAAGAGACATTAAGAGAATAAGAGAATTAGATATGCAAAGGGATAAAGAATTAATACTAGAATTAAGAGAAGGGAAAATAAATTACAGAGTTTAAGATCCGGAAAATAGGAGAAGAGAACTACGCAATACTAATCTACTCTAATCTACTGCCAATCGTGGAAATAGTAATGAATGCCTAAACCTAATTAGGTCTCTCCTTTTTATAAGAGAGATATTTATTCCTTAAATAAGATAACTAATATAATAAGTAAATAAGTTTACGCAATAAAATCTTGCATCAGATCACAAACTATTCGATCGAGCATATTGAAACTACTCGATCGAATAACTCCAGCAAAAATCCTCTCGATCGAGCATAAAACCTACTCGATTGAGGAACACCATAATCCCTCTTCTCGATCGAACATAGCAGGAGTTCGATCGAGGAATATTCAGCATAAAAAGGGTTCGATCATGCAATTAAGTCAGCAACGAGCTCGATCGAGTTAACTACCACTGAGTCAGCACATGGGATGTTGGTTAGCTTCCAAAACGACTTTACGCTTTCCAAGGAAGAAGTATTCTCACTCCAATTCCATCCATCTCCTAAATGCACGCTATAAGGGCAGTTCCAAGCTCAGTTTTGCTCCTTCCGGGTCCATTTCTGCAATTAGAGCCAAACAAACCAAAGTAGACTAGTCGGGGCATTTCGTAGCCTAAAACTACGGGAATCTCACAGAAATGCGTGCAAAATAAGCAAAAAGAGACTATATAAATAGCACACATCAAACATCCCCAAACCAAACCTTTGCTTGTCCCCAAGCAAACTATATGCAACTAAGGACCTAATGGAATGAAGTTAAGCTCAGAACTAGCTACAAATCGTCTACTTAAACCAATTTAATGCAAATAAACTAACACTTGTAGCAACAATGACAAATGCAAATGAGTTATGACGATGTTTATGAAAATAGCTGAACCGTTGACCTTGCAAGACCTTCAAAATTGGACTCTCACGGGTCACTCTCTCTCAATGAATCAAAGGGTAAGCGTATAAATGTAAAAGAGAGAGAAAAATATAGTCGTTCACCTAAACTAAGACCTACATAAACATGCATGCAATCTAATATGATAAACAATTCTAGCTACCGTACACATACATTCCATCCAATCAAGGTCTTGTCACATGCTTACAAAAGTTTGGAAAAGTGAGGCAATGGGTAAGAAGGGGCAAAACATTTTGGATGTGTGGAGGTATAAGCCAAGCTAGTAACCTAAACAAAACCAATAATACAACATCCCGCTTCAAAACCATAAAAATTAAGCACAAATGCCTTTATTTGGCAAACAACTCACTAAACCAAAATATTAAACTCCTCATATAATAGAATTAGCAACCAAATTTGACACAATAAATGATATACCCGTAAAACAAACGCTAAACTAGCTTGACAAGGCAGGCTAAGTTTGGATGTAGTTAATGGTCAAAAGGCAAATTTGGCTAATGTGGAGTTAATAGGTAACAATGAAATAAAGAGGTATGTAAGCACCTCTCTTACATGTGACACCGGCCACTAACCTGAATGTATGAAGACAAAAAGCAATTGAATTTCATACTTATGCAATTTGATGTTACATGTTATGCAAGGAGTAACTACTCACAATCCTACATGAACTGGTCATGGATGACACCAGTTTATTAAGCTCTAATTCTTTAGGATTTATAAGCAGGTTGCCAAGATATTAGTTTATGCAAGGCTTTAGCAAAATGACTAAGTGTAGTGCAATTTCATCATCGGAAACTACCATTCCGACTCAACCTGTATGCAAAAATAAACGTGAAATTTTTTTTGATTTTTCCGAATTTTTTAATTTTTATGTTTGGGTTTTGAAATTAAAATAAATAATGCATGCAAAAATAAAACGTGCAAACTGGAATGCAATAAAAAAATATGCAGACGCAGATATGGATGCATATACCCTCCCCAAACCAAACTTTACAATGCCCTCATTGTACTCAACAGCTAACAGCAGCAGAATAAAGGGGAAAAGAAAATGCAAACTAAATGAAATGAATTAAGAGAAGAAAAAAAACTAGGAAGACTCACAAGATAGCGCGATAGAGGGACCTTCCCAAACTAGCCAGCAACATGGGGGGGGGCGTAGTCATCTGATCTACTTAATTTGCAAATAACATGTAGGAATAGTCGATTGACAACAAGAAGCTCTCGATCGAATAAAGTAAGCTTTTGATCGAGAGGGTAAATAACTCGATCGAATCGCCCTGAAGTGCAGAATGATCGATCGACTATATATAAGTGATCGATCGAATAAATGCCATGGAAAACCGTTCGATCGAATTTTCTCTTGCACGCAGCCCAAGGCGCCTCCCTATACCTGCAAATACGCAAATAGCGACCACAAATACTACCAAAACCAAGTCTAAATTATTTCACAGTCTATAGTCGTGAAAAAAAATTATTAAACACGCAACAAAAACTGAAATGTTTGAAAAAAAATCCAACTAAAAAATATTAAACTCCGGGTTACCTCCCGGTCAGCGCTAGTTTCAGATAGGTCCCAGCTCGACCTTCTCCTCATTATCTTCCAAAGCAGCTAAATTTTCCACATCAAGGCTTCTGACTGAATGAAGTCCCCTCGGCATCCATGAGCTTGACTTTAGGCCTCCACACCATCGCATCAACTGAAGAACAACAACTCTTCGCAGCGTCATGGCCTCCATCTTTGGCTTCCTCGCGCGCTTTCTTCTTATACGGCATAGCCTCGTCCAAACCTCCACCCGGGTCATCAATTCTTACCGTTCCAGACTCCAAATTCAACGTACCATGCCCACCTCCTGGGTCTTCCAACCTGTCAAGACCTGTAGAAGAAGTAACAAAGAGTTATTCCTCCAACTTGCTCCCAAACTGGGGCAGAGCTGTCAAATCAACAGCAATATGTGACGCAACAGAAGAATTGGAAGGAACCCCATAGGGTTCTATAGAAGGGACAACATTACAGGGCATGACTTGTATAGGTGCCTTGTGTATACTAGACTGGGTAAAAACCAAGTCCTCCCCTCCTACTTGAAAGGTAAGTGTCCTAGCCCCGACATCTAAAATTGCACCAGCAGTGTGCAAAAATGGTCTCCCTAAGATAATAGGGGTACGGGTGTCCTTGGGTATGTCTAAAATAACAAAGTCGACGGGAATAAAGAACCTCCCGATCCTAACAAGTACATCTTCTACAACTCCTAAAGGCTGTGATAAAGAACGGTCGGCCATCTGAACTGTCATGCTAGTACACTGAAACTTGGTCAAACCTAATCTCTTAGCAAGAGATAAAGGTAAGACACACACATTATCACCTAAGTCACATAAAGCATTGTCGATCAGGTGGGTCCCTATATCATATGGACAGAAAAACTACCCGGGTCAGAAAGCTTAGGAGGGGTCCTATTCTGAAGAAGTGCGCTGCACTCTTCAGTCAAGGCCACCATCTCAATATTATTAATATCTCTCTTACGCCATAAAATTTTCTTCGTAAAAGAAGCGTAATAAGGTACCTGGGCAATTAGCTTATCGAAAGGCTTAGCGATGTCGAGACTCCGCAAAAGGTCTTTTAACGTGCTAAGCGGCGGCAAGCGACCAGGAAAAGGAACTCTAATCGGATAGGATTGGTTCTTAAGTTCCTCCTTATCGTCACACGGAATAGGCGTAGAAGGCGTAACAACATGTTGCGTAGAACATAAATTTGATCGATTAAGTAAATCACTCGATTGAATTTTTTCATCACACAAAACGTTCGATCAAACACTAAAGTCTGTTCGATCGAGTTGTTCATCTCCAGCAATGTTTGATCGAACAGCAACATCTGGTCGATCGAGTAAGTCTTCCTCCATATTTCTCGATCGAACACCAATATATGCTCGATCGAATTTCTCTGTCGTGACAGCACTTGAATTGACAAAAGACGCTTCTCTTTGAACAATAACTTTAGTCTTCGAGTCATAACATCAGCATCATCAATAGGTAACTCAGGTCCTTCATAGGGTGGACCTCTGCCAGTATGAACAACATATACCATCTCAGGCTGCCTAAGAGTTCGCTCGGCAGTTACTTGAGCCAACTGAGTCTCAAGTCTCTTGATAATGGCATCTTTAACTTGCATAATCTCTTGCGCTTGCAGTGTAAGTGTCATCACTATATATGTCAATTCAGCAATCTCTTCATTCTTTTTAGCAGGGGGAGGGGTATGTTGTGCGGTGGTGTAAATACCTCATTTCTGCATCTCCCGCCAACCACCCAGTAATGATTGGGCCGCATGTTTGGTACACGGAACGATTTTATGACAGATCGTAAGTTCAATAACAAGTGATAGCTCAAACACTCAAGTCAAACTCGTGGTCGTCATCTATGCGCCGATACGGTCATTTTGACAGTAATTAGAGTTCATTTGGAGTCCGGGTCAAAAATCGCTTCGTTTTCTAAAAGGACCGTTTAAATGCCGATTCGGAATGTTCCGGAATGTTCTAGAATTCTCGGAATATTTATTCCTTATTAAATTAATATTTTTATGGAAATATCTTCCGTATATTGTGTTTCATGGAATAAGGAAGTGTAAATCTACCGAAATTCCATAAAAAAACGCGGAAATCTTTCTTGCTGAGGAGGAAACCTCTAGAAAAATGATGCAGCAAGTGCTGCGCCTCTTCCCCAGCCCTCTTTTCATGCTTTCCAAAATATTTTCGTGATTTGTTTCCGTATCCGTGTCATTCCTAAACTCCTTCGTGTGTTTAGTATAAATAGAGACCTTCGGTCTCCAGATTTGGCACGCGAGTGTCCGCCCTTCTCTTCTCTCTTTGCATTCTATACCACGCTTTTGCTTTCGACGCCTACGTGCTTGATCAATTGCCACGTAAGGTCAGATCATTCTGAGTCCGAGTCACGTTGCATAGACCGACCAATTTGACCAACTCCACTTAATCAATCTAATCAATCCTTTAAATCCTCTAACAAGGGCATCTTCCACGCATATTCGAGTCGAGCAATCACTAAACGATAACTTTAATTAATCTCGTTTCGTCAAACATGTAAGTTTGAGGGTGTAAAATCCCATTTTATTATTGTACTTTTATTTTGTATCACTAATGTAAGGTCTATATCAAAAGCACATTCAAAACCGTCTTAAAAACCATCCTTTAAAACTGTATTTACAAAACAGCAAATGTCTGACGTCGAGAAAAACGCAGCAGGAGCTGCGCCTCTTCGAATAGGCGATGCGCCTCTTCCTGAGGCTGCCGCTGCTCCTGCTCTTCTTCTTCTTCTTCCTCGACCTTCTACAACTTTCTTATTTCACTTTTTCCTTCGTTTCTTTTGTCCATATCAGTATATAATCATGTCTTAATAAATCCTTTTCAAATTATAACGCATAATTCGACTTAAATCCCATATAATTCAATAATTGCGGGTTTTCGTCATCTATTTCAAACCCGGATTTTAGAGGTTCGATTTTCTCATATCGATTTCTGAAATCCGTCTTTCGTACATAATTTTCTTTATTTGATTCCAATTTATCAAATTCTATTCAATTTTTGAGTTCAAAGTTCGTCGTTTTGTACTTCCGACACGAGTTCATATAGTCATGTAAATCGCTGTAAATTCTCATCTTTAATTTGTTTTTTGACGGTTCCAGATGTATGTAATCTGTTAAATCACCTCAACTTGAGTTCTAATATAAACACTCGACCTTTTACCAATGAACGATAACAATCCGCGATTCTAACTTCCCATCCAGAATCCAACTCAAGAACAGACGCAGGAAGTGCTGCGCCTTGATACTATCGTTTCTGTACCAAAAATAAAACCTAAATATACTAACGGAAGCTAGTGATAAGTAGGGTCGATCTCCACAGGGAGGCATGGTATCTATCTATAATTCGTCTATCTAGGTCACAAATGGGGTTATATTTGATTTTTTAAAATACTAAAGGTTTAAAGGCAAGAGAAATAAAGTAAGAGCAGTAAAGTGAGAAAATATGATAAAAGTGATCATATAAGAGAGTATGTCAGGATTTCGGTTCACCATGGTAGTCTATCGACTCAGTTGCAAATATCCTGGACAATCTACTTTGAGAAGGGCATGGGAAAGGTCCTTCCGGTCAACTATCCACCCTAGAATTCCACTAACTTAACTTCCATCCTCATTAGGGTAGTCTACTGTTCATAGCAGATATGTTTATTTCAATCTTCCGATCTAGAAACAAGGTTAACCAGATTAATGTAATTTAGAAGCGTGCACTCAACTAAATTGGTGTTACAGTTATATTGCTATGGGGACAGATTCTCACATGTAAATTATCTAGTCTATTCACTACATCGTCACAATTCTACCATGGATCCCCTAGTACTAACATAAAAGAAATTAGCTACTCATGTTCTTGGAATTAACAGTAATAACAATAGTCATGATGATGCTAATAAGAGACATAATTAAAGAATAACAATAAAGCAAAAATTAAACAAGAGTAATAATAAAGGAACAAGAAATTAATGTAAATAAAGTATTGAGATTAAGAAGGAAGGAATGATTACAATCTAAAAGAATTCGGCGTAAAGATCAATCCACAAAGCAAACTATGAGATTAAGCAGTAAAGAGTGTTTTGAGATACAAAGAGAGATAAAGATTTGTAAAGCAGAAGTGTTTGTTAACCTAATGACGACTTCCTTATATAGGAAAGTGTAGAATTAACAAAACAAACCTATCACGTATTAAGTTAACCCGTGTAAACTAGCAAACCCCTCGATCGAGTACTTTCAGACTACTCGGTCAAGGAGTTCTCCAGCAATTGTACTCGATTGAGCACTTCAGGCTCTCGATCGAGTAACTCCAAAAAATCACATATCGATCGAGTAAAAGGAACCACTCGATCGACCTCCTGTTCCAGCCAAACCACTCGATCGACTCATAATTCCACTCGATCGAGTGAAAATCCTTTGCAACAGCCACAAATACGTCTTGACAGCTTCATATGACCTCCCTTCTCGCACTCGAAGGTACAACTCTTGCTCCAATATTTCCGTCTCCTTACAATGCATGCTAAATGGGACAAATAAGGGTCGATTCCGCTACTTTCGGGTCCATTTCTGCAATTAACACAAAACAAACCAAAGTAGCCAATTCGGGCATTTTGCAATACAAAGCGATACAAAAAGGCATAGAAATAAATTGCATGTATCACGCCTCTTCCAGAGGACGCAGTAGATGCTCCGCATGTTCTAGGTTGGCTTCTGTTCCTGAACTCTTTCTCGCTTTAACGTAGCTTCTAATTACGTATTAAATCAACTATTGATCGTATTATCACTTCTAATCTGACGTATTTTCGTACTTTTATTTCCAACTAGATTTCATGGCCGTGCGTTGCACGGTTACTAAATTATTTTTTTTGCTTTAAGTAAGCATGTGTAAAATGTAAGTTTTTCGTCGCAAAATAACCCGTGACTTCATAATAGTTAAACAATATTTTCTTAAATAAATAAAAATCCTAATAGAATCAAAATTACGTAGTAACCAATATTACTCCAACTCACAACATATGCCTGTTTGACCTTAAAACTCGAAATCCTTATATGTAGTCATTAACTGTCGAAAGAACAGTTTCCTTTTCCTAATCAAATGGTGTCAATCTAATTTATGTTCATCTTCATCAAATATTTAAATGTAGCAACAGAAACCTCTTTAGAGAAGAAAATATCATTAGGATTAGGATACAATTGCTAATTATGTATCAAAATTTACTCAGTAGTCCGTATGTGTCAGTGGTTGAATAAACTTTTGTTTTTGACGTAGGAATGTGCGGTTTTTATCAAATCTTTTTCAGATACATCTAATCAATTTCAAATTATCTTTTTTTTCCATTTTATTCTTTTTTTTTACGATTCTTTTATTTTCTTTATTAACGCATTGAATTATTTTTAAATGAGTTAATTGTTTAAAAGAATAAATAGTGTTTTAAAAAAAAATAAGTCTACCGAGGTGCGGAGATAAAATCAAAGTATAAGATAAGTAATTCAATAATCCTATTGACCGGTTTCAAAGCAAAACCTTAGTTTTTTGGTTTTTACAACCAAATCAAATCTAATTATTTCACCTTTTAATATATTTCTTTTACCTTGTATTGTGAAAATCCAATTTTAGAAATAACAGCACTTTTAAATTGTCAATATATTTCTTTGTAATCATAATGTTTACTGATCTTCGGTATTGAGAATGAACTGATCTGAAATGTTTTGATTGGTTTTAGTAATTTATCGGTGTCTTCTAACCACTCGTGGTCTTCTCTAATCGCTTTTACTCGCGTGTTGTTTCTTGTTCTTAATTAATTATGCATCATCAAATATGGAAGTATTTGATTAAGTAGGTATTATTCATTATTAAGTTATGATGAAATACAATAAAATGACTCGTAAATTTAAAACGGATATTACCGTCTTAAATAAGAATTTGCGCTTCTAACTTCAAATCTTAAGTACAAGTAATTCAAAAGAATTGGCTAAAAAGTACTCCGTACTTAATATAAGGTACTTTAGAAACATAATTTCAAAATCAAAAGAGACCAACTTTCACATTCGTTGATGAAACAAAGCCATAAAAAATGGCATTGTTCAAATAAGGAAAAGGCTACTCTATACACATTGCATCGATTTTACACAAGAGACCCAATGAAATATAGGAAATAACCTTGAAGCCTGCAATATCTCGTGTAACTCCGGGTAAAGGTCCCATTATAGCCCATTTCATCTTGTCCTCCCCTAACAAAGATATGCATATGATAATTATATGATTGAATCTTGGTTAGTTTAAAGCTACATTGTCTTTAGAACTGAATTAAAAACCCAAAAAATGTATCCATTGGTAAATGCAAGAGAACACTCCCCATGATGTATTTAGTTTAGGAAGCGGAATAAAATACAAAAATTGATAAGAATAAAAAACACGGCCAACCTGCATTTACATGGGAAGTGCTTAATTGGAACAGAAATTCTTATTTAAGACAGAACAAGTATATGGAATAAAATAAGAGCATAATACATGAGAATAATCTGGTTGAAAACATCGCAAACTGCCGTTTTTTCACGATGAATATTTAAACCTTCTGAAATTATATATTTAAGCTTGCACATATACGAAAAAGAGACTTGTTTCTTCTGCATCCTCTCCTCGGAATCAATTGCAACTCGTTCTCCTATAAATCACATTGAATAAATTCCATTAGTCATTATCAATATAATATAATTGTACACAATTATTAACCAATACAACTTACTTGAATACATAAAAACAATAAATTGAATCACACAACAATTAGAAACACATCAATTAGAGGAAAAAAACGAACATGAAGCAGAGAGAAAAAATGGGGGACGGAAATAACAATAGGTCTTCCAATAAAAAATCGAGATATATATAGTGCAAATAGGGTATATACGTATGCTTCTTGCTAATGTCAAACTCTTATTAAATAATGTAGTTGTAGTCTAGTAGAGTTGTAAATACTACATGTATTCTCGGGCAAATATATGAGATTATTAGTGACGTAGTACATCAATAATCAACAATATTATCATAATAATATCAACAAACAACAATATTTTATCTTTTTATAATATTTTTCTTTTATCCTATGAAATTTGAGGGAGAGAGAGAGAGAGAGAGAGTCAAGATCCTGTGAGAACTCCTAAATATTTGAGGATTGGGGATTTTTGAATACAATATCACAAGTTCTTCAATAAAATATCACGAAAAATCAGACCTTTGTCAAAAAAAAAAAATTTAAAAAAAAAAAAAAAAAAAAAAAATTTGCACAGGTTTTTTTTGTGTGTGATATTTTATCGATAACCTGTGATATTGTATTGAAGAACATTTGATATTGTAACGTAATCCTCAATCCTCAAAAAGATAGTGTATCCTCACATGATCTCATTCCAATATATATATATATATATATATATATATATATATATATATATATATATATATATATATATATATATATATATATATATATATATATATATATATATATATATATATATATAGTGTGAAGTTCTCCTAAGTCCCTTACATCTATTGAGTCCTTAAGTCCTTATAAGGGCTCTTGGATGAAGGGAATGAAGGTATGAGATTACATCTCAATGGATGGCCACAAATCAATCTAGTCTAATTAGTTCCTCATTGCAATTAAGTTACCCACTAATCCATTCATCCCTCATTATCACAAACTCCTTCCCTCTCTCTAAATCTCACAATCTCTCATTTTTCTCTCTTCCTCTCATCACCAAACAACAATAAAAAAACCCAAAAAAAACTCAAAACCAAAAAAACCAAAACAAAAATTTCAGAAAAACAAATTCATCATCCCTCCTTCCCTCCCTCCCTCCCGTACCCTCAAACAACCACCCCGCACCCGACCACCGTCACCTTTCCCAGCACCGCACTAACATACCATCACCCTACTCGCCTCCTCCACCACCGCACCATTCACGACCTCCCACCAGTCACCACCACCTCCGACATGTTTTCAGATCTGGCCAAAAGCAAGATATCGCCAATAAAGTGATATTTCCGTTTTGGTGCAGTACTCTTATGGTACTCTTATGGTGCAATACTCTTACCCAGCCAAAGAAGAAAATGCCAAAAGAAGAAAATCTCATTTTGAATCTCATTTTGATTGAGTTGACCGGAAAGAAGAAAATGGCAAAAGAAAATCTCATTTTGAAAATGCCAAAAGAAGAAAATGCTCTTACCCAAAAAATGCCAATACTCTTACCCAGCAAAAGAAGAAAATGCCAAAATGCCATACATCCGTTTTGATTGAGTTGACCGAAATATGAATCTCGTTTCTTTTAATTTTGGATCTCGTTTTTATTTTTTTAATTTTGAATCTCGTTTCTTTTAATTTCATTTGTTCATTTGTTCATTTTTTGATTTTGTTTTTTTTGATTTCATTTGTTTATTTCGTTTTTTGATTTCGTTTATTTCATTGTTATTATTAAAATCTCATTGCATATTATTTCGGTTTTTTTAATTGTTATTATTAAAACCGTTTAGATCTTGTTTATTTCATTGTTTATTTCATTGTTATTATTAAAACCTCATCCACCATTGAAATCTTGTTTATTTCGGTTTTTTTCTTTTTGTTTTTTTTTTAAATTTCGGTTTTTTATTATTTTAGATCTAGTATGGTTGGTATTTATTTTGGTTTTTTATTTTTTTAATTACATATTATTTTGTGCTAAAATTATAGATCTTGTTAAAAAAAAATGCACAACCTTCAAACATTAAAGGTACAATTTTTTCTGTTAAAATTACACTTTTTCTGTTAAAATTACACTTATTTCTGTTATAATTACACTTTTTTTTGTTAAAATTACACTTTTTTTTTTAAATTACACTTTTTCTGTTAAAATTATACTTTCTTCTGTTAAAATTACACTTTTTGTTGTTAAAATTACACTTTTTTGGGTTGAAATTACACTTTTTTTGATTGAAATTACACTTTTTCCTGTTAAAATTACACTTTTTCTTGTTGGAATTACACTTTTTCTTGTTACAATTACACTTTTTCTTGTTGGAATTACACTTTTTCTTGTTACAATTACACTTTTTCTGTCACAATTACACTTTTTCTTCTTACAATTACACTTTTTTTGTTACAATTACACTTTTTATGTTAAAATTACACTCAATTCTGTTACAATTACACTTTTTTTTGGTTAAAATTACACTTTTTTTGGTTAAAATTACCCTTATTTATGTTATAATTACACTTTTTCCTGTTAAAATTACACTTTTTTCTATTACAATTACACTTTTTCTTGTTGGAATTACACTTTTTCTTGTTACAATTACACTTTTTCCTGTTAAAATTACACTTTTTCTTGTTGGAATTACACTTTTTCTTGTCACAATTACACTTTTTCTTCTTACAATTACACTTTTTTTTGTTACAATTACACTTTTTATGTTAAAATTACACTCAATTCTGTTACAATAACACTTTTTCTTGTTAAAATTACACTTTTTCTTGTTGGAATTACATTTTTTCTTGTCACAATTACACTTTTTCTGTCACAATTACACCTTTTCTTCTTACAATTACACTCTTTTTTTGTTACAATTACACTTTTTATGTTAAAATTACACTCAATTCTGTTACAATTTGGACTATTTGGACTATTTGGACAATTTGGACAATATGGACTAACTAATTTGCACTATTTGGACGATTTGGACTAACTAATTTGGACAATTTGGACAATATGGACTAACTAATTTGGACTATTTGGACTATTTGGACGAACTAATGGAGTTTACGACTAAATTGAATACAATATTTACAACTAAATTTGGACTTAAATTATACAATTTTGGACTAAAAATACATTTTTGGACTGAAAATACACTATTTACGAATAATTTTGAACTAATAATACACTATTTACGACTAAATTTAGAGTAAAATTACACAATTAGAACTAAAGTTACACAATTCATTTATTTTGAGTCATTTAGATTGTGCAATTCCAATCATTGTCCACTAAAGTGTAACTTAGTAAATTGATATTGTGTGTATCTTTTATCGTTTTATGAGTGTAATTTTAGTCCACAAAAGTGTAATTTTAGTCCAAAAAAGTGTAATTTTAGTCTACAAATGTGTAACTTTAATCCACAAATGTATAAATTTAGTCTACAAAAGTGTAATTTTAGTCCACGGAAGTGTAATTTTAGTCCATAAAAGAGTAATTTTAATCCAAATGTATAACTATAGTCCAAATTTGTGTATCTTTAGTCCAAATTGTGTAATTTTAGTCCAAATTTATGTAACTTCAGTCCAAATTGTTCTAACTTTAGTCCAAATTGTTCTAACTTTAGTCCAAAAGCGTAACTTTAGTCATTGAGAAGATAACTTTAGTAGAGATAAATGTAACTTTAATGAAGACAAGTGTAATTTTAAAGGAAAAAAGTGTAATTTTAACAGAAAAAAGTGTAATTTTAACGGAAAAGTGTAATTTTAACCCGAAAAAAAGTGTAATTTTAACTGAAAAAAGTGTAATTTTAACGGAAAAAAGTGTACTTTTAACAAGGAAAAAACTCTGATTTAAACCAAAAAAAAGTGTAATTTTAACGGAAAAAAAGTGTAATTTTAACGGAAAAAAGTGTAATTTTAACCGATAAAGTAATTTTAATAGATCCTAAATCACACAATACCAAAAGAAAATTTTAAATACGAAATTTGGCAAATATATATAACAAGACGGATATTAACAAAGTGATATCAACAAGAAAAAAGTAAAAAATGAGATTTCATAACTAATAGTTTTAGTACTATAATTTTAACCGGAAAAAAAGTGTAATTTTAACACAAAAAAGTGTAATTTTAACGGAAAAAAGTGTATTTTTAACAAGGAAAAAACAGTGATTTTAACCCAAAAAAAGTGTAATTTTAACGGAAAAAAGTGTAATTTTAACGGAAAAAAGCGTAATTTTAACGAAAAAAAGTGTAATTTTAACCGATAAAGTAATTTTAATAGATCATAAATCACACAATACGAAAAGAAAATTTTAAATACGAAATTTGGCAAATATATATAACAAGACGAATATTAACAAAGTGATATCAACAAGAAAAAAGTAAAAAATGAAATTTCATAACTAATAGATTTAGTACTAAAATCAAACTATAATTTGTAAGAATGTCAATAACCGGGAAAAAAAAAAAGACCAAAACATCAAAATTGAAAAAAAAAAACGGAAATGAAAAAAAACGGGTCAATGAAATTTGATCTAATTTAGTAGATCTAAGATTAAAATAAAAAAACTCACAAATTTGAAACAATATTATATAGCAAGACGATATAAGGAGAAAAAAACAAAAAAAAATAAAAAGAACACCCAAACATCAAGTTTAAAAAAAAAAAAAAAAAAAATTAAGAAATGACGTCGGGACGACGGCGGCGACGGCGGTGGTGGCGGCGGCGGCTGGCGACTGTGGTGGTTTCCGGTGGGTGGTGGTAGGTGGATGGTGAATGAGGAAAAGATGAGTAAATGATTTTTTTGGATTTTTTTGGGTTTTTTATTTGTTTGGTTTTTTGGGTTTTTTTTCTTGGTTTTTTTGGAGAGAATATGAAGAAGTGAGATATAGAGAGAGAATAAGGAGATGTGATAATGAGTTGATAAATGAAAGATGAGGAGGATTAATGTAGTTAATGAGAAAATTAGAGGAAGATGGCAAAATTAGAGCATTAACCTTAATTTTTGGGTTCTCATCTTAGCCCTCCATTTCCAAGATCCAATGGCCCATAATGGGACTTATGGACTCAAATGTAAGAGGAGGACTCATTTGATCTTATTACTATATAGTGTGAAGTTCTCCTAAGTCCCTTACATCTATTGAGTCCTTAAGTCCTTATAAGGGCTCTTGGATGAAGGGAATGAAGGTATGTGATTACATCTCAATGGATGGCCACAAATCAATCTAGTCTAATTAGCTCCTCATTGCAATTAAGTTACCCACTAATCCATTCATCCCTCATTATCACAAACTCCTTCCCTCTCTCTAAATCTCACAATCTCTCATTTTTCTCTCTTCCTCTCATCACCAAACAACAATAAAAAAACCCAAAAAAAAACCCAAAACCAAAAAAACCAAAACAAAAATTTCAGAAAAACAAATTCATCATCCCTCCTTCCCTCCCTCCCTCCCGTACCCTCAAAAAACCACCCCGTACCCGACCACCGTCACCTTTCCCAGCACCGCACTAACATACCATCACCCTACTCGCCTCCTCCACCACCGCACCATTCACGACCTCCCACCAGTCACCACCACCTCCGACATGTTTTCAGATCTGGCCAAAAGCAAGATATCGCCAATAAAGTGATATTTCCGTTTTGGTGCAGTACTCTTATGGTACTCTTATGGTGCAATACTCTTACACAGCAAAAGTAGAAAATGCCAAAAGAAGAAAATCTCATTTTGAATCTCGTTAATGGGACTTATGGACTCAAATGTAAGAGGAGGACTCATTTGATCTTATTACTATATATATATATATATATATATATATATATATATATAGAGGAAGGATCAACTAAGGTCCTCTATATATTTGAGTCCATAAGTCCTATTGTGGGCCATTGGATGGAGGGAGATGGATGGCCAAGATCAACCTCCAAAAGTGTGTTTATGTACTAATATCACTCATTCTCTCCTCCTTCACTAATCCTTCTAATTAATCACTAATTCACTATAACTTCTTTTCCTCTCATCCACTTCTCTCATATATCACACAACTCATCTTCTCTCTAAAACCCCAAAAAATAAAAACCCAAAAACTCCAAATAAATAAAAAACCCAAAACCCAAATAAATAAATAAAACCCAAAAAATCCAATTAAATCAAAAAACCCAAAAAATCCAATTAAATCAAAAAACCCAAATAAATCATTCATTCTTCTCTTCCTCATTCACCACCACCCACCACTATCCCACCCGACACCAACTCACCGCCCACCACCGCCGCCACCGCACCGCCGCCAACTTTTTTTTTTTTTTTTTTTTTTTTTTTTTTTTTTTTTTTTTTTCGTTTGGTCTTTATTTTCATGTTTTGAGTTGTTTTTTCCATTCATTTTTTGTTGTTGTCTTTTATTTTCTTTTATTTTGTTACTTCTCCTTTTTTATTCATTTTCTCAAATCTCTTCTTGTTATACTTTTTTTAAGATTTCGGGTTTTAAATCTTGTTATTTGGTTTATTTTAGATTTCGGGTTTGGTTGGGTTGTTGGTTTTTTGGTTTTATTATTGTTATTTGGTTTTTTGTTTTTGTTATTATGAGTTTTTTTGGTTTTTGTTATTATTTTTTTTTTTCATATTTTTCATATTTATTGTTTGATTTTTTAACTATTTACGACTAAAGTTATACATTTTATGACCAAAGTTATACAAAAATGCACCAAAGTTATACAAAAAATTGGACTAAAGTTATACAAAAATGAACCAGAGTTATACAAAAATGAACCAAAGTTATACAAAAATGAACCAAAGTTATACAAGAATGGACCAAAGTTATACAAATATGGACTAAAGTTATACAAATATGGACTAAAGTTATACAAAAAAGATCAAGTTATACAAAAATAGACCAAAGTTATACAAAAAAAGACTGAAGTTATACAAAAATGGACCAAAGTTATACAAAAATGGATTAAAGTTATACAAATATGGATTAAAGTTATACAAAAATGGACCAAAGTTATACAAAAATGAACCAGAGTTATACAAAAATGCACTGTTTATACAAAAAATGCACCAAAGTTATACAAAAAATGGACTAAAGTTATACAAAAATGCACCAGAGTTATACAAAAATGCACCAGAGTTATAAAAAAATGGATCAAAGTTATACAAAAAATGGACTAAAGTTATACAAAAATGGACTTTGGTGCATGTTTGTATAACTCTGGTGCATTTTTGTACAACTTTGGTGCATGTTTGTATAACTCTGGTGCATTTTTGTATAACTTTAGTCCAATTTTTGTAGAACTTTAGTCCAATTTTTTGTATAACTTTAGTCCATTTTTTGTATAACTTTGGTGCATTTTTGTATAACTCTGGTCTATTTTTGTATAACTTTGGTTCATTTTTGTATAACTTTAGTCCAATTTTTGTATAACTTTAGTCAAATTTTTTTTATAGCTTTAGTCCATTTTTTGTATAACTTTGGTTCATTTGTGTATAACTTTGGTTCATTTTTGTATAACTTTAGTCCAATTTTGTATAACTCTAGTCAATTTTTGTATAACTCTAGTCCTTATTTGTATAACTTTAGTCATTCATATGTATAACTTTTGTCCATTTCTGTATAACTTTAGTCCATATTTGTATAACTTTAGTCAATTTTTGTATAACTCTAGTCCTTATTTGTATAACTTTAGTCATTCATATGTATAACTTTAGTCCAAAATCCAACTTTAATCCAACAAACTTATAACTGTTGTCCAAATGTATAACTTTAGTCTAAAATTGTATAACTTTAGTCCAAAAATTGTATAACTTTAGTCCAAAAATAAAAAACCAACAAAACTGAAAAAATAAAAACCAAATCTCGCCAATACTAGATCTAAAATAAAAAAACCCGCCAATCTAACAAAAAAAACCCGTCTAAGAAAAAAACCAAATAACTAAAAAAACCAAATAACTAAAAAAACCAAATAACAATAACAATAACAAAATAAAAAACCAAATAACAATGTATAACTTTGGTCATAAAATGTATAACTTTAGTCATAAAATGTATAACTTTAGTCATAAAATGTACAACTTTAGTCGTATAGCCCAATTAAATCAACAAATTATATATATAACAAAAAAAATGTCATTAAAATTTAACAAAAAATCACCAATAGATATGAATAAAATTAATACCAAATCTAAAATAATAAAAAAATATCTAAACCAAAAAAACTATTAGAGGTAAAAATCAAAAAAAAACAAAAAAAAAAGAAATCAGGAAAAAAAAACAATAACAAGAACCAATAATAACAATAACAAAACAAAAAAACAAATAACAATCACAAAAAACATAAAACATAAAACCAAAGGAAAAAACAAAAAACAATCTAACAAAAAACATAAAACCAAAGGAAAAAAAAAAAAAAAAAAAGACGCAAAAAAAGAACGCATAAAAGGAGAAAGGAAGAGCGGGAGGAGAAACAAAAAAATCGACCAACAAAAAAATCCGGCCAAAAGCAAAAACAACACACACAAAATTCGAAAAAATCGACCAACAACCAATACTCGGATCCGGAAAAACGATAAAAAATTGAGAGAAATAAGAGGTGCGGGAGGTGCGTTGGTGACGGATCAAAATCAACAATGGAGCGATTGTTGTGGGTTGTTGGCGGGTTTCGTGGTTGGTGGGTGGTGGATCTAAGGTTTGGATCACGGTGGAGGAAGAAGAAAGGGAAAGAGGAGGTCGTCGGTTTCGTGGGTGGAGGACGATCGGGTTTGGCGATGGTTTCGTGGGTTGTGGGTGGCGGCGTCGGTCCGTGGGTGGGCGCAGTTGTTGTGGGTTGTTGGCGGGTTGTTGTTGTTGTTGGTTGTTGTTGTTGTTGGCGGGTTGTTGTTGTTGTTGGTTGTTGTTGCTGATGTCGGTGGTGTTGGCGGTTTTTGGGTCGGGTGTGGTGTGTGGTGGGGTGGTGGTGGGCAGCAGGTGGGTCGGGTGTGGTGTTTGGAGGAGGGGTTGTGTTTGGGTTTTTTTTTTTTTTTTTTTTTAGTTTGGGTTTTTTTGTATAGCTTGGTTTTTTTTTTGTTTAGAGAGGGTGGGAGAAAATGAGAGAGAAAGTGAATGTGAGAAATGAGAAAGGATGAGTGAATGAGGAAGTGAGTTGGGAGATTAGAATGGTGGAAGAGTTGTACACAATTAGGTAGAGTTATACACAATTAGGGAAGAAGATTAGGGAGGGAGAATTGTAGCCCTCCATTGAGATGTAATCTCATCCCTCCATCCCTTCCATCCAAAGGCCCTTATAAGGACTTAGGGCCTTATATGATAGGAGGACCTTATAAGAACCCTTCTCTATATATATATATATATATATATATATATATATATATATATATATATATATATATATATATATATATATATATTGATTTTGTTTTCCTTTTTATTTTCTTCTTTGAAATCCCGTTTCGAACGTTCTTTTGACGTAGATCAAATAAACCTTGTAATTCTTGTAATTTAAATTATTTTATTTTATTTATCGTAGTTATTATTATGTATGATTTATTTAATTGGCCTTCACATGTAATTTAATCTAACATCCTACTTCGACCAATTTTTTGCTAAATTACGTGTTAACCGACATAGTCTAAATTCACATGCTAGGATCAATCTATGTTTGTTGCATTGCATGCATTACATCGACGACATATCGAATATGAACGATTTCCCTAATCATTAGTAGAGGCCGCTATCGAGGCGGGCGGGATTAGGTGTTCGATTAAAAAGCTTGTGGACATGGGCCACAAGCCGGTCTGTGGATTTGGGCCACCTACCGATCTGCGGTTACGGGCCACCTGCACACCAAGCCAATCTATGGACATGCAGCGGTCTTTTGAAAGCCACGCTCGGTGACGTAAAAATGATTTCGACCAGATCGTTTTAGATCAGTCGGCTTCGTCTCGGCAAAGGTCTCAAAACGATGTTGAGATGTTCGGAGTCGCCACCAAGCATTTTTGGGATGCTTGGAACCCGTTCGAATCCACTTTACACCTATGTCAATCAAGGCAAAAAGCGGTGTTTGACATAGGTACAAAAGATAAGGACTCGTCCCCCTTTTAGCATTCTATGCCTAAAATGACTCTCGTACGCCCTGGATACGGCCATCCACTATCCAAAGGTTCTGAGTAAGGGGTGAGGGTACGTATTAGGAAGCCCATTAATCGGACACCCAATCCGACCCGCGTTAGCGGCCTCTACTGATCGATCGTGGTTATTTAAGTGCAAGAGTTGATAAAACGGTTTAAATGCATGAATGCGCATCCAAAAGTTTAACCTAACATGTGAAAGTTTTCTAAGTCGGTGTGTTTATCCACATAGCATGAAATTGATGTCCAAGTTGGATTTAGATTGATTTGCATGTGAAAACGGAAACTAAACATCCATTTACCAAATTCGGGTCATGATGCTTAAGACGATCCATTTATTTGAAAAAAAGTGTGTTTAAAGGATAAAGTGTAAAATGCGTAAGCTTGTCAATCTGATCCGTCATGTGTTCAGATTAACCGTAATCGGGATCGTCCTAGGCAATTGCTAAAAACGAGGCAGAATATTGTCAGGCAACGTCATAAGGGAGCGAGCCTATTGGCGAGGGAAGGGCTCTGCCCAGGTTTTGAAAGATGGAAATAGGCAGGCTCTTGGGGCGCGAGCCAAGAGGTGCCTCCTGGTTTTTAAAAAGGTTGTTTAAAACCATTTTTGTCATTAATGATTTGCAAGTATGATTTGCATGACTCGGAATATTTACTATTATGTTAATAATATTCGTTGTCGGATTTGCAAGTTTGAAAAGCATAGTGAAATGTGTAAAAGGAAAATGTTTGATTTGAACTAATTATGTTAAGTTCAATTATTTGTGATTAGTCAAGTTTGTCATCGTACTCGGATTAAACCGACATGGTATAAAGAACCAAGGATGATTATGAATTATGACTAATATGTTTGCAAATGTAAATAAATGAGAAAGATGCTAAGTAAAATAAAAGGGGGTTAAAATACCCTTTAATTTGTAATTAACCAATAATATCATCGAGTCACAGAATAAACCGTCATGGTATAAAGAACCAAGGATGATTTTTGTAATGGTCAAAACATGTTTATCATAAAAATTAATTAAAATGGCAAATAAAAGAAAAGGATTTCTTTTAAAATGTAATTAACCAATTAATATCACCGAGTCACGGATTAAACCGTCATGGTATATGGAACCAAGGGTGATTATAATTTATGGCTAAAAAGTTTGTCATAAAAATGATTTGAAACATTTGAAATGGTAAAAACCGATTGCAAATAAGAAATGAAATAAAGAGAAAAGACGAGAACGAACACGGATGAGTCTGACACGAGAACCCACAAGAGGCGCGAGCCTCTTTGCATAGCAAAGGGCTTCTGTCTCGGGCCGAAACTCGGTTTTGGCTCGTCTAACCTATATTTGAATAGTGTTATGCATTGTTCATGCATATAAACTCATAAAAACAGTAAAGACATGAAATAAATGAGATATTTACACCCTCAAACTTACGTGTATTGATGTTTGTGACGTTGACAACTTTAGAGACGGTTTTCTCGTAGCGACTACTCACGATCACGAAGTTTAAAAGAGTGCCTTAAAAAAGGATTTTGTTTTGAAAATGAGTTGAAAATATGTTGTTGAAAAACATGTTGATTAATTTTGAGTTGGTCGAATGGGTCGGTCAAATGCACGGCGACGGTACCAAACAAAATGTGTAAGGCTTGTGTTTACGATTGGTAGGTCGTAAACACGTGTCGATTTTGTGACTTAGGAAGTCCGGTCTAGAAGTTTAAGGGAGAAAGAGGGGGCAGACTCTCGCGTAACCTTCAAATGGTTGCAACAAGGGGTATTTATAGAAAAATGAGTGGTTGTATGAGTTTTGAGCGACCTGGCTACCTGGGCTGCTCAAAGAGGCGCGAGCCATGTAGCACGTCTTCGAGGTGTCTTGTCGCTTTCACACAAGTGCAATCATGATTTGTTCTATCCTAGGATTTGGATGAACATGTTTGGTACTTGCCTATGTAAGATTCCGGGAAATCTTAACATAGAAGCATTTGAATGGTTTTGTTTTTTGTGTTTGACTCGGTTTGACTCGTTGTTAGAGTCGGGATTTGAATCTTGAGTCGGTTTTTAGTCCGGTGTCGGTTTTGACTCTAGTTAGGGTCATTTTAATGCAAATGGCAAGATAAAACCATTCATTGCATTATTTTCGACATTCGAGATTTGGGTTGACTCGAGTTGACTCAGGATGACTCGAGTTGCGGGTTTCTGAGTCGGTTTTAACTCTAAATAGTGTTATTTTAATGCAAATGAAGGTAGAAAACAATTTTTGAAATCATTTTTCATATTCGAGTGTGCATTAAACCGTCTCATGTATAGCCAATCCACGCACGCATATCAAAAACACGTTACAGTTCGATCATCATCGGGTGGTTTTTGGAAGGTGCAGATACTGGGTATCTACAAAGCTTCTTAATACGTACCCTCATCCCTTACTCCAGTTATCTCTGGACATCCGTGTCCATTGGCATCTTCGAGAGTCATTCTAGACATAGAATGTTAAGGATAACGAGTTCTTAGTGTTCATGTCATTACTTTGTGTCTTGACATGACACGAAGTATTCGAACGGTTTCCAATTTTTCCACAATAAATTGGTGGTGACTCAACAAATGCAGCCTTATTTAACCTTTCACCGGTTTGAATGCCTCACCAATCAGTAATGGCCCATGACGTACTTTGGCAAACCAAGGTTCCAGGGGAGAAGTGTCGCCGCCTCGAAACCAACGCGCTGGTGCGCGCGGCGTTGGTGGCCCATGTCCACAGTTTGGTGACTCCACTGGGGATGATACACTTACGTGTTACCCAGGGTGAAACTTGAATGAGGTTAGGGAATAGTTTATACGAGATAGTTGTCGGTTCTCATTACTCGACCTTCTTAAGTCGTTTTATTCGGCCTTCCTAGGCTTAACCCAACCCATTCGACCAATCGTCCCGTGTGGACTGTCCAATTTCTTATCTGGCCTAAGGATGGATAGCGATTGACGTCAACCATACCGTGGTACATACTCATGTTTGTATTAAGGGCTTTCACTACTCAAGGAAATGGACTAGGAACCGACCTTACTCATGTTTGGCGCGAACTCTCCACAGACCAGAGTTTGATTACTTGGTATGGCAACCCACCTTTTTAAACCAAAACCCTTTAAATGCACGCAGCATACCGTTATAATGCCCATATGTATGTTTGTATCATATACGAGATCACCATTTTGTAAACAAAACCATGACGAAATTTTGTAAAATAAAATCCTTTTCAAAATGTAAATATTTTCGAAATGGCTAAAATAGCACAAAATAAGCCGAAACTCCGTCGAGTCAAAATTCGGGCCTCAAACCCATTTCAAACCTCACTTCGAGTCAGCACTCCTATAACTATACTACAGTTGTCTAGGACAAACATGTCAAAAATTTGTCATTTTTAAACCTGACTTGACACAGTGGAACACACCCACTTCACGAGTCGAGTCTCTTTTGTGTAAGTGTGCTAAAATGGTCTATCGTGTTTTGATTCCTCATCGATCTCATATCCTCAATTCCAAAATGGTGGGAACTAGTCGCGGAAGTGTTAATAGTCAACCCCAGCCGTCCGTAAATGGTAATGATCAAATCCTAACTGCACTCATTCGTCTCAAGACAAGCCAAGACCAAGCTTATGCCCGCCTTAATGCCATCGAAGGCCGAATTGTCGCTGTAGAAGCTAGACTTCCTCCTGCAGAGGATGCCATTCCCGACATGGTTATACACGATAATATCCTACCTTTTGTTGGGCAACCAGAAGTCAATCTTCCACCAGGTTCTACTGAAGCTGAAAAACGACTCCAATATTTGGAGGAACAACTAATGTACCTCAAATGAGATGACATCTATAGGGAAAAAAACCGCAAATATGAGGCATTAAACGCTCAATTGCCAACCAACTTCAACATGACTGACATCCTGAAGTTTAAGAGGCATGAAAACCCGTTGAACCATATTCGTGCCTTTAAAGATTATATGTCTATCAAAGGCATCGAGCCAAAGATGTTCCTAAGGATCTTTCCTTCATCTCTCGATACTATTCCTAAGCAATGGTTCTACTCTTTGGAGCACAAGAAAATTGGTACTTTGGATGATGCTGCAATCGAGTTCACCAAAAAGTATGCAGATAATGCTGAAATTCAACTCAATATCCGCACTCTAGAGGTTCTTACCCAAAATGAGAAAGAAGGATTCACCGACTTCCTAAGTAGGAGGAGAAAGACTAGCACACAACTCGTCGAACGCCCAGAAGAGGCTACTCTTGTTGAAAAGTTCGTAGACAACTTAAGGCCAATCTATGAGAATCACCTAAGATACCAAAACATAAAGTCTTTCAAAGACTTAACTGTATTAGGAACAAGAATCGAAGACGACATCCGTAAAGGACTCTTGTCCAAAACGGTAGGTCGCGGATATCAAGGCACAACGAGTCATTCTTATGGCTCCACTAGTAAGACCGACGAGGTCAACCTTGTCGAATAATCTACTAAGAAGAATGGCCCACAGAGGAAGTTCACCAACGTTGGTGACTTGTACTCCAATGCTCTGAAAATACTAATGAAGCAGGGTAAGCTCCAACCTATAGGACCTACACCTGACCCAGAGAAGAAGTCTAAATTCTGGGATGAGAATGCCTACTATGAGTACAATAGAGGCAAAGGACATGATACAGAGAAATGTTTCAAATTAAAATATATCATTCATGACATGATTGAGGATGGGCGCCTACCTATACCTCCTGCAGAGCAAGCCTAACAATACTCAGAATCCTCTTGGAATTCTGATGATCACGGATGAGAAATCCACCTTTAATTGCTCACACCTCATTTCTCCAGTTGAAAATGAGGTCAATGCACTAGAAAATGAGGAGAGTTATTCCACCATCTCCCTTACTATCGCTGATTTTTTCGCATGGGCAAAAAATGTAAGTAGACAAGTTTCAGAGCTAGAAGCTGTAGTGGCATCCCTACACAGTCCAAGCACTATACCTAGGGAAAACAGGTCAGTGGTTCTAATCTTATCTCAAGAAACCACAATGCAAGAAGTGATCGTAGTAACCGACGATCTAGTCGAGCAAATAATCAGCCTAGAAGCTGAAATCATAAGTCTTAGAGAGCTCAGTATCGTTAATGGAGTTTGGGAGGATGACGACGAAGTTGTTTACCTCACAGAACATCCTCTAGTCAAGGCTAGTGAAGATCAAGATGTGGACCACCTTACTCGCTTAGGACGTCCATATCAAAATGTCACTCAGACAAATGGTCCAGTTACTACTAACACAAATGTCATCACACCAAACGATGGCGAAGATACTTCTCCTGACCATTTATTGAAGCAACTTCAAAAGACAAAGGCTAATCTTTCAGTCTGGAAACTAATTGCAAGTTCATTTCCTCATCGTCAGGCTTTACTGCAAGCATTGGCTAAATTGAATATAGCACATAACTCCAAACCTGACGACGTCGTCAACCTAGTCTTCCAAGACTCAGTCAAGCTAAGTAACCCAGTTACTTTCTCAGATGAGGACTTGCCTCCCTTTAGTGTCACTCATAACCTTGCACTATACATCACAATCACATGCTTGAAGAAAAATGTACCCATGATTTTGGTGGATGATGGCTCCGCAGTCAATGTCATACCAATAAAAACAGCATACAAGTTAGGCATGAAAGAATCAGACTGGACTCCTACTAACCAAGGCGTTCGGGCGTACGATGGAACGTGACGTAAAGCAGTGGGGCTAGTTAACCTTACTGTGGCTACTGGGCCAATCGAGCGAAAGGTTAATTTTCAGATAGTGGATATCGAGGCATATTTCAATATACTTTTAGGTAGGCCCTGGATTGACGCTTCCAAAGCGGTAACATCCACCTTACACCAGAAGATCAAGATCCCTCTAGATGGCAAGGTAGTGACGATCACTTCGTCACCTATCAAGGCCGTGATAGAGAAAATGTCAAGCAATCAAGTAATTGCAGATCCATTGTATGAACTTGGAGGATTTCAAATCATAAACCTTATAGAGAGCGAGCTGCCTCCCGTATATTTCGACCCATACTCCAACTTAGTGGTCAACCACATGCTCAAATCCAAGGGATACTTCCCACAAATGCCGTTAAACCTTATTAGAGAGATTACCTTTACACCTATTAAGGAATGTGACTCCCAAAAGATACCACTAGGCTTGGGGTACAAACCCACAAAAGCCGAAACTCTTGAAATGCTTGCTCAAGTTAGGAAGCGCAAGAATAAGGGAATCCAAATGCAACCTTATCTCCCTACACTAAATGGTTACTTCGTCAGAGAAGGGGATTGTGAACATTTTTATGCATTTCCCGAACCTTAGAGGTACAAAGGCATTCAACTAGCTAGAATCGAGGTCTTCCACGATTGCTACTTCATTCCTCCGGAAACGGGATCTACCGTCAAAACTCGTCAGACACCATGTCTCGGCGAACAAGCTGTTAGCCTCCTGTTTTGAGAAGATCGATTCGTCAGGGCAGTGCAGGATGAGATCATTACCATGATACTTCAAGACGACCATTTCAACCCTATAGCCCTGATCACTGACACCAACTCAAATCAGCAGAAAGGATGGAGAAAGTTGATCAAATGGACCAACAATCAAGGAAAGCTCTTCAAGGTCACTACTGGAGAAGGAGAGATGTTCAAAGGAGAACCCGAAGACGATGAGTTCGAGTCAGAGTCGGAATCAGAGTCGGAGTCGGAACCCAAGTCTAGGGAAGTCGCTATAAAGTCCTCTCCTGTCATCACTCCCCACCCCCTGTTTCTCCTAGCATAACGTCGCCTAGTAACAGTAACTTGGGGAATGTCCATGCAACTGTCCCTTTACCTCCACTGACTACTGCGCAGATGGCTTCTTTGTTTCAGCTATTTTCAAATATTAATATGAATAAATCTGATTCTGCTTACTCCTTGAGTTATTCTGAATATACTTCTATTTACGATGATAATGAGGATGATCCTGACCTATACTCAATCAAACTACCTCCCTATATAATCAAATAAATACTAGAAGAAGGGGAAGGGGCACCAGTTATAGAAAACACCGAACCTATCAACGTAGGAACGGAATTAGAACCCCAAGAACTTAAGATAGAGACGACCCTAGACCCAACAGAAAGGGCCAATTTCATCGACCTCCTACATGAATTCAAAGACGTTTTCGCTTGGTCTTACAAAGACATGCCAGGGATCGACATGGTTATTGCAGAACATCGCATTCAAATCAAGCCAGATTTCAAGCCTGTAAAACAGAAGTTTCGTCGGATGAGGACAGAGTAGGCTCTTAAAATTAAAGAAGAAGTCGATAAGCAATTCAAAACCGGATTAATCAAAGTTTCCGAGTATTCAGACTGGGTGGCTAAAATAGTCCCCGTACCCAAAAAGGGTGGGCGAATCCGGGTTTGTCTTTATTTCAGAGACTTGAACAAGGCGAGTCCTAAAGACGACTTCCCTCTACCTCACATCGATATATTGGTAGACAATACAACCGATCACGCGTTGTTATCCTTCATGGACGGGTATGCAGGGTATAAATAAATCAAAATGGCCGTGGAAGATATGCACAAGACAGCTTTCGTCACTCAGTTTGGCACATACTGTTATACTATTATACCATTCGGGTTAATCAACGTTGGGGCTACATACCAACGCACTGCGACCACTTTGCTACATGACATGATGCATAAAGAAGTGGAGGTGTACGTGGATGATATGATTGTCAAATCTAAAGATAGGAAAAGACACATAGATAACCTTTGCAAATTCTTCCTCAGATTGCGCAAGTAAAACATGAGACTCAATCCTCAGAAATGTGCATACGAAGTAACGTCGGGGAAGCTTCTGGGATATGTCGTCATCAAAAGGGGGATAGAAATTGATCCATCCATGATCAAGGCCTTAATCGAAATGCCACAACCCCAGACAGAAAAGGAGGTTAGAGGATTCTTGGGCAAAGTGCAATACATAAGTCGATTCATATCGAAACTCACTATGATCTGCGAACCTATCTTCAAAAACCTCAAGAAATTGGACCATACCGTATGGGACGAAGACTGTCAAAAGGCATTTGACAGGATAAAGGAGATACTGGCTAAGCCACCCGTGCTAATGCCTCCCCTTCGAGATCAACATTTTGGTTTATATCTCACAGTCAACGAAACAGCCATGGGGGCTATGCTTGCGCAGACTGTTGGAAAGGAAGAAAGAGCTATCAACTACCTTAGTAATAAGTTCTTAGAGTACGAGGGTAAATATGCACCTCTCGAGAAGACATGTCTCGCTCTTGTGTGGGCAACAAAGAAGCTATGCCATTACATGCTTAGCTACTCTGTCAAGGTGTATTCTAAAATGGATCCCATCAAATACCTCTTAGAGTAACCCGTTCTCAACGGACGCTTAGCAAGATGGACCTTAATGCTCTCAGAGTTCGATCTCAAATACGTACCTTTGAAAGTCATAAAGGGACGTGATGTGCCTGAATTCTTCGCAGACAATCCCATCAACGATACGCAAGCAATAGACACGTGGTCGTTTCCAGATGAGGATATTCTACAAACCAGTATGGATTCTTGGGATTTTTACTTTGATGGGGCATCCAACTTGAGAGGATTCGAAATAGGAGTGTTGCTCATTTCTCTTGAAGGCGAGCATACACCACTTTCTGTCAAGCTCGACTTCGAGGTGACAAATAAAACAGCAGAGTATGAGGCTTGCCTCATTGGTCTACAAGCAGTAGTGAGTTTAGGCATCAAGCATCTTCGAGTTCACGGCGACTCATCCTTGATCATTAACCAGATAACTGGATCCTGGAAAATCCAAAGTGAAAGTCTAGCACCCTATCAGGCTAGGATAGATCAGGTTGCTCAATTCTTCGATCAGGTTACTTATTTACACCTGCCTCGCGAAGAAAATCAGTTTGCAGACGCTCTTGAAAAACTTGCATCCTTGATTAATATGCCAGACGACATGGTTCAAATGCCCTTGTGCATCGAACAGCGATCAGAGCCAACCTATGTACCACTACAAGAAAAAAAATCAATAGCGACGGATGCAAATTCCGTCGCAAACAAGAACTTGCGACGGAGATTTTTGACTTGCTACGGAAATATCATTTTTGCGACGGAATTTTTTTATTTTGCGAACGAAAATTCCGTTGAAAGTTTTGCGACGGAAATTCCGTTGCAAATTTTTTTAGGATTTCGAGGGTGTTTTTCACATGCGCGGGAAAAATGTTGCAACGGAAGAGTTAAATTTGCGACGGAAATTCCGTCGTAAAGAAACACAGATTTCTTATGTTTATAAAAGGTTTTTTCACTTGCTTGTTTGATTGTATTTATGACTTAAGAATTGACGAAATTCAAGAAAAAGACAAAAAAAAAAAAAACCGTCAAAAATTTTTTGCGACGGAAATTCCGTTGTAAATTCCGTAGCAAGTTTTTTGTGACGCATTTTCCATCGCAAGATCGCATTTTGAGAGGAAAATTTGCGACGGACCATTTGTGACGGAAAATCCATCGCAAATCCCTTTTAGCAACGGATAAGGCCATTTTTGCAACGGATCCATCCGTCGCTATTGACCTTTTTTTTTGTAGTGATGTCACTTCCTTACAGATGAAGAGGAAAACCCAGAGGAGTCTTGGTTCCAGGCCATTCTCAATTTCAAGCTCAACAGTACATACCCACCAGATATGGATAAGAGGGGACAACGCGCCATACGCCTACTTGCCTCTCAATACCTCCTCGTGCAGGGAGAGTTGTACAAAAGAACACCTCTTGGTGTTGTCTTGCGTTGCCTTGATCATTCACAGGCACAAAAAGTAATGGAAGAAGTTCATGATGGAGAATGCGGTCCTCACATGAGTGGACCTATGATGGCAAAGAAGATTACACGTCTAGGGTATTATTGAACGACAATGGAGTCAGACTGCATCAAATATGTTAGGCATTATCATAACTGTCAGATCTTTGGTAATGTACAACATGTTCCTCCCTCAATGCTATATACCATTACATCTCCTTAACCGTTTTCTGCTTGGGGAATAGACATCATCGGGAAAATCACTCTGGCTAGGACAGGAGGTCACTGTTTCATTCTAGTAGCCATCGACTATTTTACTAAATGGGTCAAAGCAGCATCTTACACCAGCCTCACAGCCAAAAATGTGGCAAAGTCCATACAAACCAACCTCATCTGTCGATATGGTTGTCCACATGAAATCATCAGTGACAATGGATCACATTTTCAGGCCGAAGCTGAGCAATTTCTAGCCAAATATAAGATCAAGCATCACCATTCCTCGCCATACAGACCTCCAACTAATGGCTCGGTGGAGGCAGCTAACAAGAATGTTGTCACAATCCTCAAGAAAATGATCGACAATTATCGCGATTGGCCTAGCAAAATACCCTTTGCATTTTGGGGATATCGCACGTGTGTTAGGATGCCTACTAGGGCTACTCCTTTCTATTTGACTTACGGCATGGAAGCTGTACAACCGGTGGAGCTAGAGATCCCATCTCTACATATTCTACTCAAAAGTCAAATCCCAGAAGCTGATTGGAACAGGGATAGGTATGACGAACTCGTCCTCTTGGACGAACGAAGGCTACGCGCATTACATAATGTGCAGACATATCAGGCACGTATCAAACGAGCTTTTAACAAATGGGTCAAACCAAGAAATATCAAGGAAGGAGATTTAGTACTCAAGTCAGTCAGAGCTCTCTTACCTGTTGATTTACGGGGTAAATTTAAGCCTAATTGGGCGGGACCATTTTTGGCCAAGTCCATACTTCCAGGGGGGTGCGGTCATGATCACATACCTAGACGGGAATGAGTTTTCTAACCCTACCAATCTAGACCAATTGAAACGGTACTACCCTTAGAAATAGGATAGAACGCGCCTCGCGTGACCCACGTACCGCATAAAACCGGCCCCTGGCCCGCTAAAAGATCATGACATTTCGCTCTTGCGTTTTGACATTTTGACGTCCTCATATCATCAAATAAATTAAATTGCACTTCCTTAGGAGTAAGTAAAGCACATGCTTATTTTCTAAGTTCATTAAAAGCTTTTGCTTCGACCATTTATTCTTTTACATTTTTTCGAACTACGTACAGGGTTTGGTTTCATTTTTCTAATGAGCACGTAGGCAATCCTTCACATGATATAACCCGTCATTTCAAAATGTAAATAGAAGAACATTTGCATGATGCATTTGAAATTCGACAAGAATAAATAAAGAAAATTCATGAAAGTTTCTTAACTAATAAATATTTTATTCATTGTTCCATCAATAATAATAATAATAATAATAATAATAATAATAATAATAATAATAATAATAATAATAATAATAATAATAATAATAATAATAATAATAATAATAATAATAATAATAATAATAATAATAATAATAATACGCCAAATACATATAAATTTAAATGCTGAAAATTTTAAAGTGCTAGGTTAGGATTCTAAAAACCCCGCCATTTATTACAACCCAAATAATAATAAATAGTACTATCATAAAATGACTAAGGCTATTCTTCCATTTTCCCCTTGCCTTCGTCACCCTTGTCATATTTCTTGTCTCGACCACGACCGGGGCGCTCTTGCGTTATTTCCGACCTAATCACCAACGGCTGTTCGCGCGGTCTAGCATTCCCATTTCGATCCACCACCATCTTCTCGGCAGGAGCATTCTTTGGTTTCTTCGACGGATGAACAACCCGATATCCGGCCTCTTCTTCCTCCTCAGTCATGTACCTTTGGTTCTCCTTCTCCACTTCACGGATTTTGTCATCCACAGGCTCATGTTTCCTTAGCTTCTCATGCTCCTCGGGGGTGCTAGCTTTCCTCTATTGCAGATATGAATCAGATACCCATAATGAGCCAACCGGGACGGGTATGAACCACATATTCCTTTGGGCCCAACGAATTGCCCAATCCCGACAAGACTCCGTAGTATGTGTCAAGGCAATTTGCGGGACAGTGTCTAGCTTTGGGATTTTCTGTCTTAATCCCACTTGCCTCATCAATCTCTCCGGAAAGATATGGACCATGAATTCTATGCCAGGAACGCGAATGGACCGCATCGGATCCAAGGATGATACTCCAGTCACTAATCTGAGATGCCACCATGGCACTATCCACCTGATCAAGGGCCCGCCTTCACACTTTAGTTTCTTTTCCCAATAATCACATACTCGAGTGAAGTCCACCATATACAGCCTCGTTCTCATCGTGATCAATCGGGAGCGGTATCCTACCACATCAACTGGGGGCTCGATCAACCTCAGTCTTTCCATCAGCTAAATCTGCAAAGAAAAAGAGACGAGAGTCAGTCCCATGTTCGGCAAAAAAAAAAAAATCGACGGAAATAATAAAACGGCCAAATAGGACAATAGACGGGTTTTTACCTGTAAAATGATAGGACTCCCAAGATAAGGATTCTCGCGGTTCGCCTTCCTGTTGCCCAAGCCAAGGATGGTCTCCCCTAGAATCAAGCATGCTGGTCTCCTGCGCAGTTCCATTTGCTCCACTATGCTTAGAAATTGAGGATCACCCCTCATCTCTTGGTCCACATGCCCTCAAAGGATATAGCAATGAAGAAGGCAGAATCCATAAGCTCGGCGCCTCGCCACATAAGAAATAGTGGGGTCCTCCCTATCTATAAATCGATCAAGAAATTCAAACATGTGGACTCCTTTTAATGTCACAAGACAATCCACCTCAGCCTTGGTTAATCCAAGCAAGTCCCTAAATTTGTTTTTTATACCCTTGAGAGTTAGGGGGTATAACCGGAACACTTTCTGCGTCCCATCCTCCAACCGTAGCAATTTCTTCAGGAAAAGGACAAATTTCGCCTCCCGGGAAGGCCAATACATGGAAATTCGGGTCCCAATATTCAAGACATGCATCCAAAAAGGGCCTCACGACCTTCACTAGTTTCAAACTTATGATTGATCCCAAATTGAAAGCACCCATGTCGTGTTTCTCCACATTTGTGAATTCATTCGTCCACTCCTTAATGCGATTTTCAAAGGCATCCTTATTTTGTTGGAATTTTTGAGAAATTTATAAGAGATGTTATAGACGAAGTCGAGAAAGAGAGAATTGTGAGAACAGAAGCTCAACCGAGGTCTCTATTTATACTATTCACTGTTTCCTAATTTTAGCTGAAGACGGACTAGCTGGGGAAATGACGCAGCAGGTGCTACGCCTCTTCGAAGGATCGCAGCTCCTGCTGCGCCTCTTCCCCAGGTCCTTTACCTCATTTGACGACCGTGGATCTTTCCTAATTTCGTTTTAATTAAAATTTCATATTCCTATAAGGATTAAATTCGGTAATTCCTTGTAATGGCCAAATTTGTGTTTTCAAATTGCTACGGGTTCGCTTTTTGAGGCAACATCAACATTTTCGCCATATACCCACACTTACTCATTTTTATTTTCTTTTTCTTTTCGGGGAATCATTTCACTCCCTTTTTTCAAAATATTTCTAATACACTTAGACATTTCTTTTAAATTCTTTTTTTAGGGGGTAGTCCTCCCTACCGACCGGTCGTGTCATTTTTGTCCATTTTCGGACACTTCTTTTCATTTTTGTCCATTTTCGGACACTTTTTTTTCATTTTCGCGCTTGTTTAGGCCATTTATTTAAGTTAATTCATTTTATTTGCTATCTGATTTTCTACGTGAATTTCGGCAGCATGATGGCATAAACCGTCACATGCCAAACCTGTTTTCTAAGCTAACCTGCAGATACAACAAACACCCAGCAGCAATGGCACAAAGGCCATCATATATACAACCAAAAAGCAAAGTGTACATCAAAATACGGGCTCCTGCCAAGCCAAAGTGACACTAAAAGAAAGTCCTGACAACCCCTCATCTCAGCTATTGTCGCCTCAAGAGCAGAAATCTCAGCATCTCTAGCCTCAAGCTCTCTCAACAAGCGGGCCGTCTCCTCCTGGGACTGCGCTAGCTCAAGTTCCAAGACACGCTCCCTCTACACAAAAGAAAATGGACCAATATTTCACTTTACTCCCCTTCACGAGGATGGAAGTAGTAAGAATAAGAAATAAGAAGCGGGAGTGGAGGGTTCATACCTACCTCCCGGAGCCACCTGCAAGGGCCTCAATGGCTGTAGCTCACACCCGGTTGGCAATTGTCCACAGCTCCATGTGCCTAGACGGTGCCACCTTCATTCAAATACATAGATAGAAGGTTCAATCAAATGCATTCATACGTAATAAGGCATAAAAAGTACAAAAGACAGTCAAAGTTGGGGTCTTACCCTCCTCACGATGTGTTGCCACTCGTCCAAACCAGCATCGGTAACCGCCTAACTGAAGTCACGGATCTCCGAGATCGTCGATGTGCCCGTCGAGTCGGTGTACTCTAGTGTCTCTGGAAAAGCTGGGGGCTCGACGACCGCCACCTAGATCTCTTGCAAAACTCAAATGATTCATTATTTGATGATCATTCATCGTTCATCAGTTTTATCAAATAAAAAGTAAGTATGCTTACCACGATCGACCAGTACGCCAACCTCTGGCGAACAAACTCGGCGTACTCCTCGCCAAGAAGGAGCCTCGATCTCCTCCGAAGGCTTCCTAAACATCGTTCGTGGAGGATCGTTGGGAACCGTAAAAGCGTCCCGAGAGCACTGCCGAGCCAAATGCTCACCCAAGTATCACACAGGACCATGGGCGTCGTCAACAGCAACTGACTCGAACTCCGAGCACGGAGAACATCAGCCACGAAAGCTGGAGCTCCAGTGTAGCTCTCCCAAGCCCTAGGCACCCACTAAAGCAAGAGAACGAGGGGTCATTCCTATGATTGTCTCTAGGCAATGAATAGAGATAAAATAAAAATCAAAGATACTTACGCTGTCTAAGCTCAAGGAGTTCACCCCCCTCCGGCAAGCGTCATAAAAAGACCGCTGACTCTTCTGATTGCACACGATCCAATCCCTAATGACGGGGTACTCTCTCGGTACGTCCGCCGCCCTCTTAGGCGCGAAACTGGGAAAGTAGGAGTACACCCACGCCTGTAGACAAATAATGGTGATTACAGCTCATTCTCTACAAAAAATGATCTTTCATATTTCCAAAAATATAGAAGAATAATGACAAAATGATCTTTCATAGTTGAAAGAAAGGTTCATACCTCCAACAAAAGACCTGGACCGACAGTGGCAGGAGAAGTCCCCTTCTCCATCAACTCCGGATGAACCATGGCCCTCATGCCACGTGTGAGGACCTCAAAGCTAGGAGTAACCCTGTCCCAATGACCTAGGCTACTCAAGTCGACAAGAAACGGAAGAAGCTTCGTCGACAGCCTCTCCCCCTTGTCTCCGAGTTAAATCGAAGACAAGAACTACCACAGCCACAAGCGAGCCCGCTGCTCAGCAGTGCAAGGAGGTGGAGGCACCATGCGCCCATTCATCCTCACCCCCGCCGGAACCCTATCGCCGAAATAGTCTCTCACGTAGAAACTCGGCACTAAACCAGGAACCTGGGCCACACTCGTAGCCAGGTGCCAGCCAATTAGACTCCTTGCCTCAGCCGAGTCAACTCTCATGGCCGTCGACGGCCACACCACCGGCTCCTCTGCACACGGCAGAACCGAGATCATGTCGTAGTCTTCCAGGGTAACCCCGATCTCTTCAAAAGGCATATGAAAAGTCGAGGTCGTGTCCCATAACTGATCAAGAAAGGCCCGAATCAGGCAAAGGTTGGCCCGAATCTTCCTTTCCATGATCTCTCTCCAAAGTCGCACCAGGGCACCGAAAGCTCCTAGCTCGATGATGGCTTGCTCCTCCCCCGTCAGCTTCACGAAGGCATCCATCATCATCGTGTAACTCGAGAAGGACCTCATATTTCTGGCCTCCTACGTCAATTTAAAAGAAATTTTTCTTAGGCATAGAAAATGACAAGGAATGAATAAACAAAGGAATGATCAGAAGTGAATAAACAAGGAAATGCCAACAATAAGTAAATAAATCAAATGACAAGTGGAAGGCTGACCATGCTCCTTATCGTCTTGTACGACAAGTGGCTCTTTGCTGCCCAAATGAGATCTCTACCATCACATTTCACGGCCCACTCAAGCGCTCCTGCGAGCTGGTGGCCGCCTCGTCCTACGTTGGCCCTCCGTGGGGCCTCCTCCTCCTCCTCTAGGTCCTCCTTCATCACCTAAACGGTAGAAGGCTCAACGTCAACGTCGGTCTCCATGAAGTCTCTCCCCGACGTAGAAGGAATATCCTCTGCAATCAAAGCAAATAAGGCAATGCTAAGCGTATTTTTAATCATTTTCGAGCATAAAAGCATAAAAGTGGCATTTCTGGCCATCTTTGGCCACGCTTTCCAAAGTCAAACCACTCATGTAGTAGGATGGGTCAAGAAGAGTCTAAGTTCAAGCCTAGTTGCAGGTTTGAGCCGAACATTCGGCAGCATTTCGTTACAATGTCAATCATGCCATATAAAAGTGTCCCGGAGGAGCCGTCATAAATCAAAAATCTGGCATGATAGCAAGTTTACCTATTACTCAAGGCTTTCAAAACACCAAGTTTCATAAAAAAATGGGCTAGTATAAGGCCATTTTCGAAGGCTTTTACGGTTTATAGAGAAACCGTCACATTTCGCCCTCAAATCCTTAATACTCGACGAAAATTCAAAAGGGATATATGGTTTTGTTCCTAACATGGCTAATTACTTATTTCTAATGTCAATTTCAAGAGGCAAATTCATTTGGGATGAAAGCCTCAAATTTTAAACATAAATGGGTATAAAAACCCTAATTTTCGACCCAAAATCAACCTCAAATGCAAATTAAAGCAAGTACAAGACACATACCTTGATTAGTCATGACTTATGGCGAGATTTGATCAAGTTTTTGGCAGAATTTGCTTGGCTTTTGATAAAGAAACATAATATTTGTGTTTTGAAATGAAAAATAAAACACGACTTAAGTCGCGTTTTTACCCAGACATGGACGAGCTTGGGAAAGGACGCAGCACTAGCTGCGCCTCTTCCATAGGTTGCAGCTTTTACTGCGCCTTTTCCTCAACAAACTTCCCCAAAATTCGTTGAAATTCGTTCTAAGTTCGTTATTTTGTTGGCCTAAGCTTCATGCGCCTCTTTCTCAACATGTGGCTCCATTTTGGCGTTTTCTTCGTCCGGATCGGCGTTTTCTCTACAACAGACTACAAGGCAACCACGACGTTTTGTTTCCAGCAAGAGTCCATCATCACTAAATACCGTTCATTAGCATCTCCTCTTTATCGGAATTTCGCTTACAAAGGCCCAAGCGGATTTTCTCCTCAACGGTGCTAAGGACGCGTCGTTGATACCTTTATTTTCCTCAGTGATGCTAAGGACGCGTCATTGTCGATTTTCTCCTTAGTGGTGCCAAGGACACGCCGTTGTCGATTTATTATCTTTCTTCCCAGTGGTGCCAAGGGCGCGCCATTGTCGACCCACCGTATGATTCGACCCCGACAGAGTCATCGATATGTTCCAATGTATGATTCAACCCCGACAGAGTCATCGATATGTTCCAACGTATGATTCAACTCTGACAGAGGCATCGATATGTTCCAATGTATGATTCAACCCCGACAGAGTCATCGATATGTTCCAACGTATGATTTGACCCCGACAGAGTCATCGTTATGTTCCCCCAGCGAGAGTTCAATACCGCTCATAGCCCATGTACTCCTCAAAAACAGAGTTTGCTTAAGGACCGACACAAGCAGATTCCACAAGTATGATTTCTTAATATGGCTGGCGAGCTTCCTTACGTAGTCTAATGGACATTAAATGAGTCTCCCCGATAGTCGACAGTCTCTAAAAGGTTCTCAACGACAAGTCCTTCGCTCAGACCCCTTGAGCCGCCTCCCGTCGCCATAGTCGTCAGGTTGTAATCTTCGATTAACCTGATGGCTATACTTTGACTTTCGCCTTGTTCAAGCCTCACTCAAAGTGGGGGATCTGTAGATACCTTATTTCTGCACCTCCTGCCAACCATCCAGTGATGATTGGGCTGCATGTTTGGTACGCGGAACGATTTTATGGCAGTTCGTAAGTTCATAGACAAGTGATAGCTCAAACAGTCGAGTCAAACTCATGGTTGTCATCAATGCGCCAATACGGTCGTTTTGACAGTAATTAGAGTTCATTTGGAGTACCGCTTCATTTTCTAAAAGACCATTTAAATGCCGAGTCCGAATGTTCCGGAATGTTCTAGAATTCTCTGGATATTTATTCCTAACTAAATTAATATTTTTAAGTAAATATCTTCCGTATATTGTGTTTCATGGAATAAGGAAGTGTAAATCTACCGAAATTCCATAAAAAAACGCGGAAATCTTTCTTACTGAGGAGGAAACCTCTAGGGAAATGATGCAGCAGGTGTTGCGCCTCTTCCCCAGCCCTCTTTTCATGCTTTCCAGAATATTTTCGTGATTTGTTTCTGTATCCGTGTCATTCCTAAACTCCTTCGTGTGTTTAGTATAAATAGAGACCTTCGGTCTCCATATTTGGCACGCGAGTGTCCGCCCTTATCTTCTCTCTTTGCACTATAGACCACACTTTTGCTTTCGACGCCTACTTGCTCGATCAATCGACCACGTAAGCTCAGATCATTCTGAGTCACAGTCACATTCCATAGACCGACCAATTTGACCAACTACACTTAATCATTCTAATCAATCCCTTAAATCCTTTAACAAGGACACTTTCCATGCATATTCGAGTCGAGCAGTCACTAAACGATAACTTTAGTCAATCTCGTTTCGTCAAACATGTAAGTCTGAGGGTGTAAAATCCCATTTTATTATTGTACCTTTATTTTGTATCACTAATGTAAGGTCTATATCAAAATCACGTTCAAAACCGTCTTAAAAACCATCCTTTAAAACCGTATTTACAAAACAGCAAAGGTCTGAGGTCGAGAAGAAACGCAACAGCAGCTGCGCCTCTTCGAAGGGTCACAGCACCTGCTGCGCCTCTTCCTGAGGCTGCCGCTGCTCCTGCTCTTCTTCTTCTTCCTCGACCTTCTGCAACTTTCTTATTTCTCTTTTTCCTTCGATTCTTTTGTCCATATCAGTATATAATCATGTCTTAATAAATCCTTTTCAAATTATAACGCATAATTCGACTTAAATCCCTTATAATTCAATATTTGCGGGTTTTCGTCATCTATATAAAACCCGGATTTTAGATCGATTTTCTCATATCGATTCTCTGGAATCCATCTTTCGTACATAATTTTCTTTATTTGATTCCAATTTATCAAATTCAATTCAATTTTCGAGTTTAAAGTTCGTTCTTTTTGTACTTCCGACACTAGTTGATATAGTCATGTAAATCGTTGTAAATTCTCATCTTTAATTTGTTTTATGACGGTTCCAGATGTATATAATCTATTAAATCACCTCAACTTGAGTTCTAATATCAACACTCGACCTTAAATTTACCAATGATTCTAACTTCACAGCCAGAATCCAACTCAAGAACAGACGCAGAAAGTGTTGCGCCTCTTCCAGAGGACGCAGCAGATGTTGCGCCTGTTCTGGGTTAGCTTGTGTCCCCGAACTCTCTCTCTCTCTCTCGCTTTGATGTAGCTTCTAATTACGTATTAAATCAACTATTAATCGTATTATCACTTCTAATCTGACGTATTTTCGGACTTTTATTTCCAATTTTATTTTCCTTTTTATTTTCTTCTTTGAAATCCCGTTTCGAGCGTGCTTTTGACGTAGATCAAATAAACCTTGAAATTCGTGTAATTTTAAATATTGTATTTTATTTGTCGTAATTCTTATTATGTATGATTTATTTACTTGGCCTTCACATGTAATTTAATATAACATCCTACTTCGACCAATTGTTTGCTAAATTACGTGTTAACCGACATAGTCTAAATTCACATGCTAGGATCAATCTATGTTTGTTGCATTGCATGCATTACATCGACGACATATCAAATATAAACGATTACCCTCACCCCTTACTCCAGTTATCTCTTGACATCCGTGTCCATTGGCATCTTCAAGAGTCATTATAGACATAGAATGCTAAGGGTAATGAGTTCTTAGTGTTCATGTCATTACTTTGTATCTTGACATGACACGAAGTATTCGAACGGTTTCCAATTTTTCCACAATAAATTGGTGGCGACTCCACAAATGCAGGCTTATTCAACCTTTCACCGGTTTCAATTCCTCACCAATCGGTAACGGCCCATGACGTGCTTTGGCAAACCAAGGTTCCGTGGGAGAAGTGCCGCCGCCTCGAAACCAACGTGAGGGTGCGCGCAGCGTGGGCGGCCCATGTCCACAGGCCGCCAAACAAATGGAGGCTTTTGATAGCCTTGTTGCTAAAATAGATGTGGTGGCACATATGTCAGTTGTTGCGAAGGTGGGGTAAAGTTTGGGTAAGCCCCACCGTGGTTGCCATATGAATGACTACCTCGTCTACATTGCTTAAACGCATAGACTTCGTCATTCTCCACCATACAAACAATAGCATTGTGCCCCGCAGCACCACATCTCTCACAGTACACCACCTATTGCGCCATAGTATGTAACTGAGGTGGACCACCCCAAGATTATCTACTCTCTAGCTTGTCAGAATCTTGTATTCTGAGATTCAAATTGTGCTATAATTTTAGAGACGTTAGACATCTTGGTAGAAGAATCAAAGGTACTCAAGCCTTTCCTTTGACGCTTTTCTCCAAAAATCATGTCTAAGTAGGACCTGTAGGACCTATCAGAACAAAACTAGAAGAAAACATAAGAACTGCCTCAAGGAATAAATTCCTTTAGGCTAAAGACAAACAAAAATAAAGCAAGTAAAAAGCGTCGCCTCCCCGGAAACGGCGCCAAAATTTGATGAGGGCTGTCGCAACCCTATCAAAGATAAACCTGAGGGGTCTCTAACTAATGCAGCTAGGGAAGTCGGGGTCGAATCCACAGGGAGGCTATGTTGCTACATACTTGCTAATCTAAGTCTGTCGGTGTCACAAATGGGGGTTTAGATATGATAACTAAACTAAACAGCGAGAATTAAAAGAGTCTAACAGAAAAGAGAAAGGGACTAGGATGTCAGTTCATCAATGAATGTTAGATAATTGCACCTAAGGTCACAGATCAATCACATGTATCAGTCTAAGGGCCAGTAAATACGTCCTTTCGGTCCTCTATTCGCCCTAAAATACTACTAACTTAACTTTCGCCCTCATTAGAGTATCCTAAAGAATGTAGCGGGTCTCACTCCTTCCAATATTTCGATCTAGTTCGGGGTTTGCCAAAAATAACTAGAACAATTATGCGTATTACCCATCTAATCGTCATTAAATGCTACTTATAACAACAAAGACATGATACTGACAACAGATCTGCAAACCTAATTAGCAACTATCATCAATTCATCGATTCCCCTAAATCCTAGCAAGGGAATTAGATATGCATAACGAAATTAACGAAACTAATAACAACTTAAGCAATAATCAATAATAACATAATAATAAGAGGAAAGAAACGAAATAACATAAACTAAATTAACAAAGAGATTAAAGGAAGAGAATGTAAGGGAATAAGAGAAATAGAGATGCAAAGGGATAAAGAATTAATACTAGAATTAAGAGAAGGAAATATAAATTACAGAGTTTAAGATCCGGAAAATAGGAGAAGAGAACTACGCTATACTAATCTACTCTAATCTACTGCCAATTGTGGAAATAAGAATGAGTGCCCTCAATCGTGGAAATAAGAATGAATGCCTATACCTAATTAGGTATCTCTTATTTATAAGAGAGATACGTCCTTTCGGTCCTCTATTCGCCGTAAAATACTACTAACTTAACTTTCGCCCATATTAGAGTATCCTAAAGAATGTAGCAGGTCTCACTCCTTCTAATCTTTCGATCTAGGTCGGGGTTTGCCAAAAACAACTAGAACAATTATGCGCATTAACCATCTAATCGTCATTAAATGCTACTTATAACAACAAAGACATGATACTGAGAACAGATCTGCAAACCAAATTAGCAGCTGTTGGGCCCAGAATTATTTTGCCTGATCAGACAATAATCAGGCAATAACCAAGACGAGCCTGAACAGTTGAGGAGGCACCAGCCAGGAGGGAAAGACAGATCAAACATCTATTAGGCTAGGCCTAAAGAGATATCTCACCAAGTCACATGCTAAGCACTACAAGAATGCATTAGGCAGCTACTAATGTCCAGAAATATAGTTCCTACTTACATGGGAGACTCATTCAACAAAACCCACAACAAAGTATGGAGCAGTCAACCTAGCAGGGATAAAGACGACCAGTCTTAGGAGCCAACCAACCACTCCCGAGTAAATATGGCATGATGCCTAATTACTAGGAAGGTCAAAAACAACTTTGAAAGGACCGTTGCAAAGAAAGGAAGACCACTATAAATAGCAAGGAGAAGAAATAAGAAAGGATCACTTATTCACTGACACTTACTTTCATTTTTTGTAATCATAAACTACCATAGCATTATTAAAAAAGATCATACTCTATTCCTAGCCTGACATACACATTCCCTGTCAGGATACTCAAAATCATAGAAACAATCCCTCCTGGTGGGTGCCCGTGGTTTTTTCCCTTATTCCCAGGGTTTTTCCACCTATAAATATTTGTGTCTCACTCTATTATTTGTTCTTTACTTGATCATTCATACTAGTCAGGCTTAGTTATTTCGAGTTAGATTGCCCTGCAAATACATCACTGGCAGGACTTTACACTTGTGAGAAATCCTGTTAAAATAATTGGCGCCCACCGTGGGGCATCTAGCTCAAAAATAATCAAAACCTAATTCCAAACAACATAAAACCTTTCCAAAAAATTACTAGAGACAGCATAGAACAACAACTGGCTGCCGCCAAACAACAACTACTGGAAATGGAGCAACTGAAGTCCGGAAACTAAAAGAATCAGAGTCCAGTCTGAAGCAAAAGCTAGCAGATAAGGCTTCAGGCTCAAAATTGAAGATTCGGCCTGGAACACCATTCTCTTCAATTACCAGAAACATTGATTTCTCTATCTTTGGAACTCCTACTCCAGCAAAATCCAAAGTAGGGGACCTTGATTCAGACTCAGAAGATTCCTAGATCAAACTAACGCAGCCATAATGATGGCTATGCTCCAGGAGATCCAGAAACTCCATGAGAAATTTGAGAAGATTCCTAGAGTGCCTCCAACCATTGAGGAAGCCAACCCTGAAAGTTATGCTGACTCTCCCTTCGTGGATGAGATAGGTAAGATAGATCTGCCTAAAAAGTTTGTGGTACCATCAATGAGAATTTATGATGGAACTACAGATCCTCAGAACCATGTAGCCTACTACAAACAAATAATGTTGGCAGCCTCCACACCCAGTGAGCTCCGAGAAGTATGTATGTGCAAGGGTTTTGGAACAACCCTGACCGAACCTGCCCTTCAATGGTACATAAACCTGCCAAATGGAAGCATCAAGTCCTTTGAAAATCTGATAAACTCATTCAACCATCAATTCACCAGCAACAGGGAACTCGAAAAGAGATCCAGTGACCTATTTAGAATCAAGCAAAAGCCTGGCGAGACAATCAGAGCATTCCTGACCAGATTCAACAAAGAGAAAGTATCAATCCCCAGATGTGATGTTGGAACAGCCGTGGAAGCTTTCAGGAAGGGACTACCATTGGATAGCAATTTCTATGACGAGCTGACCATGAAACCTTGCCTGACTTTTGAAGACGTTCAGGCAATGGGTATTGGCTACATCAGACTGGAAGAAGACAAAAGCTTCAAGGTTGAAACCACTGACAGCGTTCTAGGATACGAAAGATCCAACAAAAATAGTTCCAATCATAGAGGAAGCAGTTCCAGGCCATCCCCCTACACTAGGCCTGATAGATGAGAAGTCAACTATGCTCATGAGCAACAAGGTAACGCTTATACTTACCTGCCTATTCAGGAATATAACTTCTTTGTTGATACTGCAGGATTGATCAAAAGGCTTGAGAACATGGGAGACATTGTAAAGTGGCCTAAAAAGACAAACAATCCCAACTCAAGGAAAGACACAACAAGATGGTGTGAATTTCACATGGACATAGGACATGCCACAGAAGAATATCTGGGTCTACGCAGACAAGTGTCTTACCTATTAAAGAAAGGCTACCTGAAAGATTTGATGCCATCAAAGAACCGGGAAGACAACAAATCAGGAAAGGATCAGGAAAGACCACAACGTGACCTGCCCCCAGCACCACCCATCTAAGAAGTCAAATTCATCAATGGAGGATCTGAGATCTACGGCCTGACCAGCTTAGTAGCAAAGAAAATAGCCAGGGAGTCAAAAATGAAATCTCCTTTTAAACCTAGAAATTTACCTCAAATTACTATTGATGATACTAATATGCAGGGAATCTCGGACATCCATCATGATGGCCTAGTCATTACTATGCAAATTGGGACTGCACGTGTCCTGAGAATCCTAGTAGATGGTGGCAGCTCAGTCAAAATAATTATGCTTGACGTCCTGAAAGCCATGAAGATTGATGAGAACCATATCATAAAGAAGTCAAATGTCTTGGTAGTATTCAGTGGTGAAACCAAGAACACTCTGGGAGAGATCTACCTGCCAACCTACCTTGAAGGAGTCTCATCATATGAAAGATTTGGAGTCCTGGATTCCCTTTCATCCTATAATGCAATCCTAGGCAGGCCCTGGATCCATAATGTTAGAGCCATTCCTTCAAACTATCACCAATGTGTCAAAATACCAACAGAATGGGGGATAGCAACCATCAAAGGTGAACAAAAGATTGACCAGGAATGTTACACTGAATAATTAAAACCTTCCAAGGCGGGTAAGTCTCTCGCTTAGCAATTACAGTACCCTGTCAGGAGTACATACGTGGCTGAAACCTAAATGGAAACAGATCAAGTAGTATTAGACCCTGAGTACCCTGACAGGTATGTACTGGTAGAATCTGATGTCCCTGACAATATCAGACCAGAACTAGTAAGTTTTCTTAAGAATAAATCTTCATGTTTCGCCTGGTCCCATTTTGATATGACTGGAATAGATGCAAATATTATTACCCATAAACTTAGTATTGACACTTCTTTCAAGCCTGTACAGCAGAAAAGAAGAAAGTTTGCCCCTGAACACAACACTATCATTAACGAAGAGGTGGACAAAATCTTAGACATAGGAATGATCAGGGAAGTAATGTACCCTGAATGGCTGGCTAACGTGGTCGTGGTACAAAAGAAGAATGGCAAGTTGAGAGTCTGTGTAGACTATACAGATCTTAGCAAAGCCTGCCCAAAAGACCCATTCCCACTCCCTCACATTGATGCATTGGTAGATGCTACAGCTGGGCATGAACTACTAACATTTATGGATGCCTCAAGTGGATTCAACCAGATCAAAATGCACCCTGCTGACCAGGAAAATACTGCATTCATCACGGAAAGGGGAATATATTGCTACACAGCAATGCCCTTTTGCCTGAAAAATACATGAGCAACCTACCAACGCCTGGTCAATATGATGTTCAAAGACCAAATTGGTGACATAATGGAGGTCTACATTGATGACATGGTGGTCAAGTCAAAGAAGGCAGGAGATTATGTAAAGGACCTGGAAGTAGCCTTCAAAATTTTGGAAGAATTCAACATGAAGCTCAACATATCCAAATGCCACTTTGGAGTATCTTCAGGCAAATTCCTAGGATATACGGCGACAAAAAGAGGGATTGAGGCCAGCCCAGAACAAATAAAAGCCATCTTGGAATTAGAATCTCCAAATTCAGTCAAAGATATCCAGAGGCTAACGCGAAGAGTCGCAGCTATGAACAGATTCATATCCAGATCATCTGAAAGATGCAGATCCTTCTATGACCTCCTCAGGAAGAACAAGTCATTCAGGTGGATGCCTGAACATGAAACAACCTTCCAAGAATTAAAAACTTACCTGGCTACTCTTCCACTAATGGCCAAATCTAACAAAGGAGAACCCTTGACGGTTTAAATATCGGTCACTGAAACTGCAATAAGTGGAGTCCTGACCAAGGAAGTTGAAGGCCAACAGCACATTGTCTATTATGTAAGTAAAAGTCTCCTGGATGCAGAAACAAGGTATGGACTACTTGAAAAATATGTACTTGCTTTAATTGTATCCTGCACAAAACTTAGACCTTACTCTGAGAGTCACCCTATAATTGTCAGGACCAATCTGCCTATCAAATCTATCCTGAAAACCAGAACTTTCAGGCAGAATGGCAAAATGGTCAGTACAAGTAAGTACTTATGACATAACCTTTGAACCTAGGACAACAATTAAATCCCAGGCCTTATCAGACTTTGTGGCTGAATTTAGTCCCAGCCTAGAACCAGACCTCATAAAAGAGGTCAATCATCTAGACACCCAAAAATTAGGCCAGGAATGGACCCTACACGTAGATGGAGCAACAAATATGAGAGGAACTGGCCTAGGATTAGTACTAAAATCACCACAAGGAGATTTAATAGCTCAGGCTATTAGTTGTGAACTTAAAGCAACAAACAATGAAGCTGAATATGAAGCCCTGATAGCTGGACTCAAGGTATGTATAGATCTTGGGTGTGAAAAATCTTAAGGTAAAAACTGATTCACTTTTAATTTCCAATCAAGTCAAAGGAACTTATGCTGCAAAGGACTCCAAAATATTTCTTTACTTAGACTATGTTAAAAACCTTTGCAAAAAATTTAGTTCATTTGACATTAACCAAATACCAAGAGACTTAAACACCCAGACTGATGCCCTAGCCAGCCTGGGATGAAATTTCAGCCGTGCTGTATTTGATAAGATACCTATTATTCACCTGCTATAACCAACCATTACAAAGCCTGGCCAAATATGCCTTATCAATGAGGACACGAACTCCTAGACCAAACCATACTATGACTGGTTCTTGCAGAGGATCTTACCCAAAGACAGGCATAAAGCAAGGGCCCTTAGAATTAAAGCTTCTACCTATACTATCATAAATGACATCTTGTTCAAAAAGTCTCAGGCTAGACCTTATCTGCGATGTCTGGAACCTCATGAAGCCAAACAAGTTATTGAGGACATACATGATGGACACTGTGGAAATCACAAGGGCGGCAGAAGCCTGGAAAGCAAGGTTCTAAGGATAGGCTACTTTTGGCCAATACTAAGGGCTGACTGCCTAGCCTACAGCTCAAAATGTAAAGCCTGCCAACTTCATTCTCCATTCATCCATCAACCATCAGAGCTACTACATTCCATTTCAGCTCCCTGGCCATTCATGAAGTGGGGAATGGACATTGTAGGCAAGCTACCCCAAGCTCCTGGATAAAAAGTCTACATGTTAGCCATGACTGATTACTTTTCAAATTGGATAGAGGCCGACTCATACAGGCAAGTCAAGGAGAAGGATGTCATATCATTCATCAAACGCAACATCATATGTAGATATGACATCCCCTCATAAATAGTTTGTGACAATGGCACTCAGTTTGTGGGAAAAAGGACAATGGCTTTCTGTACACAATGGAATGTCAATTTGGTAACCTCTAAACCAGGCTATCAAAAAGCCAACGGCCAGGCTGAATCCAGCAACAAAGTGGTGATCAGCTGCCTGAAGAAAAAACTAAAGAGAAGAAAAGGCAGATGGGCTGAAGAACTCTCTTTAGTCCTCTCTTTAGTCCTCAAAGTTAACAGAACTACACCTAAGACATCCACAGGCTAGACCCCTTACTCCATGATCTATGGCTGTGAAGAAGTGATCCCAGCGGAAATCCATGCACCAACTACTAGAAGCAGCCTGAACACCATAGAGGAAAACAAGCCACTACTGCAAGATAGCCTGACCCTGGCTGAAGAATTAAGAGACGCAGCCAAGATTAGAATAGCTTCCTACCAGCAAACAGTATCTAGAAGCTACAATAAAAATATAAACATCAGGGTATTCAAGGAAGGAGACCTAGTCCTACGTAAAGTCTTCCCAAATACAAAAGAAAAGAATGCTGGCAAACTAGCTCCTGCATGGGAAGGACCTTACCTGATTGATTTAATAGTAGGGCAGGGAGCTTACAGGCTACAGACCCTGGACGGAGAAATGATCCCCAGATCCTGGAACATCTCCCACTTAAAGTCATTCCATGTATAAACTTATTATCTTATGCTTCAACCAGGTAAGACTATTAACTTTATTTTTTACCTGGAAAAATTCCATGTGATACCCCTCTGAATGCAATAATCCACGACCTTTCTATGCTCTTAATATGTGATTTCCTGCTAATTGCAATTTTGCCTGAATGCTTGCCTGCTACATTCTTACTTTACTCCTTGCCTAATATAAATAAAATTTTACCATATTACCAGGCTAAATCCTGAAAACATGTTTTACGCCTTCTCTATAATTATCTTGGTCATTATCATTACAGGCTTAAACAAATATTCAGGATTGAGGGCCACTCCACCCAACCTAAACAGCATCTCATAAATGCTCCACAAACTTTGGCATTTTTGCCACATCTAAAAAACACACAAAAACTGAGCTCAATATAAAAAGACAGGTATTATGGTGAAATGAGACCATATCACTTGTCTTAAAGCCCTCCTGACAGGCTGAGGTCCATAAGCCCTCCTGACTGGTAACCAACCCTCTTACGCAAAAGCCCTCCAGACAGGCAAAAAACCCACGATTTCCTAAAACGGATTGAGGGCCATAAGCCCTCCTGACAGGCATTATATTATCAAAATGGCTCAAATTGCATTGTTACAGGAACTATCAGACCAAGACACACAATGAAACAAGAAGACAACTTCAAATTATATCAAAGAAAAAGCAAAAAATTCAAAGTTTGCCCAGGGAACATCCCCCCCTGGGTAGGACAAATACCAACCAGCAAAAAAGAAATCAAAGATAGTTTGTCCAGGGAACATGCCCCCCTGGATGGGCCAAAAAATATTACCCTAAACTTAAATATCAGCATGCCTTGGAAGCAGTAGCAGAACCAATGTCCTCTTCAGATGCCTCCTCCCCTTCATCATCTTCATCCGCGTCAGCCACACCACTTTTTTCTTTTGACGGGGGAGAATCAACCACATCATCGGCATGCTGCTTGCAAAGATCAGGATAGGCGGCATTAAGATCAGCCATTTCTTGCTCTGGGTTCCAATATGGCCTGACTTCAACAGGCTCCTTCATGGCATCTACACGACCTTTGCCAAAGAAGTATAAGGCAGCATCCTTGTACCTACCCTGCACCATATCCCTCTTAGCATCTAGCTCCTCATTTACCTTCAACTGATCCTGCATAGCCTGCTTCTCAGCCTTCAATTCTTCCTGGACTGTAACAAGCTTAGCGTGGATGGACTTTACAACATTCTGAGCAGACCACAATTTTGACATCTCAACAACCAGCCTTGCCTTGCTAGCCTCATTCTCTTTCTTCAAAGACTCAATCTCCTTTTTCAACTGTTCCCAATCCATCTTCAAAGACTCAGTATCCTTCTTCAGGCATTGCACCTCCCAGTCTAGAGTCTCTTTTTTGGCATTTGAAGATTCCAGCTCACAAGCACTCCTCAACATGTCATTTAAATTCTGCAAAGAAAATTACGAATCAGGCAAACTAGAACAAAAATATACAACCAAAATAAAACTATGGAAAAAAGAACCATACTTCCGGCAGCATCGCAACCAGGTTAGCAGCATCGTCCCTGGAACGATACATAGCAGCCAGTGCCTGGACATACATTTCCTCAGCCTGGTACTTGTAGTAGGGATCATCAACTAGAAAAGAGTGAGCCTTGATTTGTTCCTTAGCAAATTGAACATCAGCAAGCCTAGACCTAACCTCCCTGACTTCACTCACACCACCAACTCCCTCAGAAGCCTCATCCGACCTTTTCCTCTTTCCGGCCTGACTAGGCTCATCAACGTCAACCACAACCTGAGGAGGAGACACCAATTGAGCCTGATGAGCAGAAACCTAGACTTGCAACGTGATGTCACTCCATGTAGCCTCACTCCTCCGAGACTCTACCCCTGTGATCTGAGAAACGCTTGCCTTAACTAAGGACAAGAGAAAACTGGCAATCCTTGCAGAAGCCCTGGTAGCTACACGAGGAAATCCTACATCAGTAATACTAACATATGTTCAGGTATCAAAATCTACAATGAGAAGACAAAAACTTACTGCCTGATGATTAGGCCCCTGAAGCCTTAGCACCTCTTGCAGCCTTGTAAGTGCTCAGTTTAGCCTTCTTGAAACGAGGCAAGGGCTCTTGTCCAAGGCAGGCAGGCCACGTCCTTTCCTCATCTGGCAGGGCCATAAAAGCTACAGTCCGGTCAGACGACCCCTCGTCATCAGGATTACAAGCCCATTCAGCCACTACAGCATAACACAAGTAAGTCTATCATTAAAATTTAATCTACATACTATTTTAACCCAAATTGAATGCAGGGAAAAAGAACTTACCATCCTCCACAGCCGGGGCAACAGAATCTTTCCTGATGAACATATAGGTTGTGGCTCAACCCTTGTCGTCGCCTGAATCAAAATTGGTAATCAGATGAGTCATCTTTGCGCTGAATCGAAGATTGAAGCGTCCAGTAGTATTACTTTTTAAATGGTAGACATTCTTGAAATCTTCAAGAGTAATAACCAAGTTATGCTTAGCACATAGGTGTTCAACAGATTGAACAATCTTCCAAACCATCGGCATAAGTTGGAAAGGGGCAACTCGATGGCCTTGATGACCTCAACCATAAACGGAGAAAAGGGAAGCTTGCAACCTCCTTTTAACGCCCATTCGAAGATACAGAACCATCCAGGACTGCACCAATTAGCCCTGACTAGACCACTCTCAGGGACCCAGACTTCAGCACCAGAAGGAAGAATACCCCTACCTTTAAAGTAATACTCGAAAGAAGGCTTCAATTGATTAGCCTCAGGGAAAGAAGCATACAACTATTTCACAGAGGCAAAAGTGATACCCCTGTGTGTGATGGACAGGATTTTTGCAGGGGCAGAAATTTCTATAACTTCATCTTCAGGAATAATTTCTAGAACATCTACCACTACCGGAGCCTGTTCAGCCCCAACAACAGTCTTTGATGCAGCAGCCCTTCTCCTTCCACCAACCATTTTTTGATTGGAATATAAGGTTGATTTTCAAAGAAATATTTATTTTCACAAAGGAATTAGAGAGAAGGGAAAGAAAATTTAGAGAGTTGAAGAATGGAAATGTGGAAGAAAACAAATGGTTTAGAGCATTTTATAGCCGCAAAAATCCAACGGATAAAACAAGTGGATGAATCCAATCATGATTCTCCTAGGATTTGATGAACTTACCTCATTTATGGTCACTAGCCATTATAAAAGTTGAAAGGAACTCAAACTCTTTTTCATTAAATACTCTAATACTTTTTGCCTGGCCCGAATTTTTATCTCCTTATCCCTGGCCAGATCCACTGGGAATAAGAAGATAAGGTGCAATTGTTGGGCCCAGAATTATTCTGCTTTATTAGACAATAATCAGGCAATAACCAAGACGAGCCTGAACATAAGACATCTAACACAAGGCATACAACAGCTGAGCAGGCACCAGCCGGGAGGGAAAGACAGGTCATGCATCTATTAGGCCAGGCCTGAAGAGATATCTCACCAAGTCACATGCTAAGCACTACAAGAACGCATCAGGCAACTACTAATGTCCAGAAATATAGTTCCTACTTACACGGAAGACTCATTCAACAAAACCCACAGCAAAGTATGGAGCAGTCAACCTAGCAGAGATAAAGACGGCCAGTCTTAGGAGCCAACCAACCACTCCCGGGTAAATAGGGCACGAGGTCTATTTACTAGGAAGGTCAAAAACAACTTTGAAAGGATAGTTGCAAAGATAGGAAAGCTACTATAAATAGCAAGGAGAAGAAAGAAGAAAGGATCACTTATTCAGTGGCACTTACTCTCATTTTTTGTAATCATAAACTACCATAGCATTATTAAAAACGATCATACTCTATTCCTAGCCTGACATACACATTCCCTATCAGGATACTCAAAATCATAGTAACAATCCCTCGTGGCTTGGTACCCGTGGTTTGATCCCTTATTCCCAGGGTTTTTCCACGTATAAATCTTTGTATCTCACTTTATTATTTGTTCTTCACTTAATCAGTCGTACTAGTCAGGCTTAGTTATTTCGAGTTACATTCCCCTGCAAATACATCCCTGGCAAGACTTTACACTTGTGAGAAATCCTGCTAAAACAACAGCTATCATCAATTCATCGATCCCCCTAAATCTTAGCCAGGGAATTTGCTATGCATAATGAAATTAACGAAACTAATAACAACTAAATAAATAATCAATAATAACATAATAATAAGAGGGAAGAAACGAAATAACATAAACTAAATTAACAAAAAGATTAAAGGAAGAGAAATTAAGGGAATAAGAGAATTAGAGATGCAAAGGGATAAAGAAATAATACTAGAATTAAGAGAAGGGAAGAGAAATTACAGAGTTTATGTTGGAGTATGTGTCCTCGGCGATAATGCGATCACATGTTTAAATATCATATTAAGAATGCTGAGGGAAAGTAATATTTTATTGTCAACTGATCCACATTAATCGGTAATGATTGGTTGACTAGAGTTTGACATTGCTGTCGTATGACGGTGGTGATCAGTTGATCCCTTAAGGTCATACCTCTAGGGTAACACTCTTAATTGATTAATTAATTAATTGTATGTTGATACAAGTTGATTAATTCCTTAAAATTGAACAAATGATTTTGTGAGTAAAGAATACGTGTCTTATTGTAATTCGATTAAATAAGATTCCTACTAAGTAATTAAATTGTTTTATTATTTGGGTTTATTTATTGTTTATGAAACAATTGAAATAAGAATGAATGGTTTATTATAAATACAAGTTGTTGTGATTTATAATACTATGACCCATTTTAAGTACTTGTAATTGCGAATTACTAGTAAATTTGTATGTGATTTATTTTGTTTATATATAATGATTTTTAATAAGTTAAAAATGCATTATTTAAACAACATGTCTAGTAACATGTCTAATATGTCACACCACACAAATTGACAATTGACAAACTTAAAATGGTACCCCTTAATGTTGTGTGTGCCGTGAAAGTGGAGGGGGTTGGGTAGTTTTAGGACTTAATTGTTGCTCTAATTGAGAATTAGACACAATAATTATGTTTCTAAAATAGACCTAAACCTAGCTCTACACTATGTATCTTGAGGAGAACAAATATGTGCAAGTATTGGGCACCCTTCCCCTTGGACCATCCGGCCACCCTAGTAGAATAAGGAGAGTTTTTCTCTTCTTATTTGATTTATAATTCATTCATATAAAAATTATCATTTTTGATAATTTGTATTCTCTCTCTAATTGTCGTTGGAAAACGTAAGAAGAAAACTCACAAAATCTCAAATATTATTATATTATTACTAGTAGTAGTAATCTAATAATGTTAGTTATATTTTAAAGGATTCTTATACTAATTCTAGTACAAAATTAGTATAGGATTTAAGAGTGATTTCCTTGGTACAAATCCTTGAGGAGTAGAATCTACTATTGAATCTAAGGGTTTTGTTGGAGTACTTCATTTTTCTTAAAGAAGACTAACTTGGTAGGAGACTAATTAGTTTAAACCATTTCGGTCTTTAATGTAAGATTAATCGATTTCTTCTTACTTTGTATCATTTTTGTTATGCATGCATAAGATCTTGTTAGTCTATGAGTAAACTAAACTTATAAAGTTATTAGAAGTATCTAATAAGAGGTTAATAAATCTTACAATTGGTATCAGAGCAAGAGTTATTGCATGCATAATCGGTTGTTTTTCCGAGTTAGAATGTTAACATATAAAACTTGTATTTTGTGATTTATGATGATAAAGACCACGAAATTTTTGCATGTTAAACATTCTAGTCCTAAATTGATTTTAGGTCATTTTTTATGATTTATGGTATTTTATTGCTCTTTAATATGATTTTAGTATTTTTATTACATTTTATAGAATAAAATGTCACTTAAATTACTAAAATTAGTTAGACTTTGTCTCTGCCCATAAAATTTTAATATGTTGTCCCATGCAATATTTACACACTGTATGAAAATTTTGAAATAAAATGGTTTTATTTTGCACGATTTATGATTTTTAGATGTAAAAATCACATAAATAGTGACTATTTTAGCATAAATTAGCTAAAATGACTTTTATGGCATAAATTTTTTTTTCCAAGGTTTTATATATGATATGATCATCAGATCTAAAGTTGCATGTCAAATTTTTTTTGATTTGGATGTTTATTGATTTTTAAATTGTCAAATTGATAAATAGTAACTTTAAATAGTCATAATTGTAAATTCGATTTTTGGACCTAAAAATTTGTCTTTTCCAGGTTATAGAAACTTATTTAGAATATTCAAAATTTTAATTTTGAATTATAGCATAATTTTATGTTTAATTTGGAATTAAAGAGTTAAAATTATGCATTATGCGATTTATTTGTGAAATAAATTAAAATATTCTATGGGCAAGTTTTATTTAAATTTTGGAATGTTGGGAATTTTCCAGAATATAAAAAATTATGATTTTGAAATTTTTCGAATTTCTATGACTTTTTGGGAATTATTTCTTTATTATTATGAATAATAGTGTTTAAAGAGCAATAATAAAATATCAAGTTGAATTATTGGCAAATATTTAGTGAAGACTATATATTTTTGAGTTCTAAGTAGGTTAGGGTAATTAACTTGGACATAGATTTGATTTATGTAATATTGTGTGATTTTAATAAGTTAATAGTCACAATTATCCATAAAACCAGACCGAATATACGATATTAGCTTAAATAGGGCGATTTGGTACATCACATGGCATGTTTCATACATAGATTAATGCTGCATTTTTATTCTGATTGTCATATTTTAATTTTATATTATTTTGAATTATGTAATTTGTACTTAGTATGGCCTTAGTTTTTAATTGATATTTCCCGAAATGAATGGGGATATCGATACAGTTGTAATTTATGTGATCTCGTATCACTTTTATTTTATATTATTTTTCTTTTTATAATGTATAAAGTAGAAAAGCTATGTAATTTATTTATTCCGGAGTTCCTTGAAGACGGTGCCATTCGAGAAGGCGTTCCGACAAAGACGGTGTTGCCTTGGAGTGCATGCCAAATGAAGTTCAAGGGACCAATGGAGTTGATTTCCGAGTTTGTAAATAGTTTATTAGATTTACTATTTTAGGAAGGCCATACTAGGATTTTATTATTTTGCTTTGCATTTGTTTTATATGTTTGCATGCATAGCCAAATCGCCATAACTACACATGCATATCATATCTTATCGAATCATCGACCGTGTCAATTATAATTATCGCTAGTTCACCGCTTTAGTTCACTTAAAATGAGATAGATAATAAATTGACAAGACCTCTCACTAAATAATAATTGAGAATTAGCCTTACCAAATAGTAGAACCATGAGTCCCAATTTCATAAGGAAGTAGGCTCGGCTTACCGGGGTGCTAAACTTGTTACGTTGGGTAAGTGGGTGGTAAATTGTTACAACATCGAAATTTGGATTGAGATCAACGGAAGTATTCGCGACCGTAGCCACATGTGTTCCGGGCTTAAGATAAATATTAAAGTAATTTTATCGACCGAGAGTTCTAGAAGTAGAATCGATTAAAGAGTTAATCCACCGAGTTATATTGATTAGGGATGAATCGGCTCACTGTGCCCGAGTTGATATGAATTTGGATCTCGGGATCATTTATAATAGTTGGGTAGAGGTCACTATATAAATGCTAAAACATTCTTAAATGTTTTATATATAACGATGAATGTTTAATTTTCCCTCTATTTCGTTGTTTTATGTTATTCTTTTTATCGCTCCTACTCATATATAATATCAATTCGATTGTAACACAAGTCTCCGCTAACCCACTATTACTTACGACAAATAGAATCTCTTTCTAGAATGAACCGTAACATAGGTTGTGGACTAGATCCATAGGAATCGTTCTATTCCATAGAACTCGATAGGAATCGTCCTATGCAACTATAAGATTAACATCTTAAAATTCCTTACATGCCTATATTCTCTTGTGAAGAATATGAATAGAAGTTGTACTTGATCAAAATATGTTTTGATAATATCTTCTATTTATCCATGGTTCAAAAGTCTTATTACTCAAACCAATCACTTGTCATCAAACACTTAAGTCGTTAAGCACATGACGATATAAAATTGGTAAATTAGTTGGTTAGAAATTTTGATTAACTAATTACCACAATAGAGTTCATCCTTGTGAAGGATTAACTGGGAATTTATATGAAGATAAGTTTTCATCAAGTATAAATTCTTGAAATACGTGGGAGGAATAAGAAGTAAAGTATCTATCTTAATTGTTAAGGATAGAACTAGGCTCAAAAGAGAAAGTGTTAGACACTAAAATAGAAACAAATCCCTAATAAGTAAAGATCAAGGAAGTTGGTCGTGTGACACCAACATATTCCTTCTTGAATATGTATGACATTGACATAGCCTTCTTACGAATTATCACGTTATGAGTATTTGATACAAATTTGTGAACAATGTTAGAAAATCCCACATTTCATGATTATGAAATATGGCAAAAGATGTCAAAACCACCTTTCTAAATGGGTATTTAGAGGAGGATGTGTTCATAACACAATCTGAGTGTTTTTTAAATCCTTACAATACTAACATTGAATAATCGTACGACGACTAGCAAGAATAAATTCAGAAATTTACATGAATGGAACTAGGGTAGTTGTCATTTCATCCATGGACATATAAGTGTTATAGTGTATTCATTTTAGTTATGTATTTAGAATTGTACTTCAATAAATGTTATGAGGTACACTAAGTCTAAATAAGAATATAATTTTAAGTTTTTGTAGAAAAACGCAAAGGGTTTCACTATTGTGCAATTAAAATAAGTCTTGTGCCCTTACATATCACGATTAAGGTTATGGTGAAACCATACAAATCTAAGGTAATTATATTCAAACTAAAATAAATGTCTTATATATTGTATAAGACTCAAATTGGTGAACCCCATTATTTCTCGATTCTCGATTAAAATTGCTCATAGAGACTGTTAGGCCTGGAAATCCGCAGACCTTCCTGATCAGTATCTCATCTAAATCTGACTGTCAGGGTGCCAGGCTATCAGGGCACATGAAGATAGGCGCCAGGCCATGGAGAGGACAACGGTCAAAATATCAAGACGATATTAGACCATATACGCGTGTTATAAAGGAATTATATACGCATCATTAAGTGTGAAGATTTCGCAGTAAATGCAGTGATTAAGGGAGGAATAATTAGCAATTATTACTGGTAATAATGGAGAATAATCAGCATTCAATACCGTATCAAGCAGCCGTTCAGGGAAGAAGTCTATATAAAGAATACTTTGAAATATATTAGAAGCATCTCATTCACACACAAGAAGAAGCATACGCAATACATAGAGAAATACAAACATTGTTATTGTCATACAATTATTCTCCCAAAATTACATAGTGAAATCCTCTCTTGACTTGGTGCCCGTGGTTTTTTCCCATTTAAGGGTTTTCCACGTACAAAATTCTTTGTCTTATTATTATTGTCGTTATTTCATTTATAGCTTATTATTATACCCTGACGACCTGACCAATAGACTATCTAGAGCTAGTTAACCTTACACAACTCTACCCTGACCTGATTTCGCCTTGCGCAAAATCCACACAAAATAATTGGCGCCCACCGTGGGGCATATAGCTCTTTAAAACCTTTTTTCTTACCTTACAAAAATTCAAAAATCCGATAAAAATGGCCCAACCCACCATTTAAGAACAATTGAATGCAGCTCTCCAACAAGTCGCTGAATTGGAAAGCCTAAAAGAAAAAGTAGCCCAAACTGAGGCAGAAATCCTGCAACTGAAAGAATCTGAGTCAGCTCTAAAACAAAAATTATAAAAAACCCAAGGGACAGGCTCTAGATTCCAACCAGGAACCCCATTTTCATCAATCATTAAAAATATTAATTTTTCCAGTTTTGGGAGCCCAAGTATTCCTAAATCTATTAATGTTGATGGTGATGATGAGCTAAAAGATGATAAGGAGAAACCTGATGAATCCGCAGCAGCCATCATGATGGCAGTGGTTCAGGAGATCAAGAAACTCAATGAAAAATTCGATAAGATACCCGGAGTACCTGCCAGCATTGAAGAAGTTGCCCCTGACAGCTATGCTGATTCGCCTTTCATAGACGAAATAGCAAAGGTAGACCTACCCAAGAAGTTCACAATTCCATCCATGAGGGTCTATGATGGAACCACGGATCCACAAAATCAAGTGGCTCTTTACAAGAAGAAAATGCTAGCTGCATCTATTCCCAGCGAGTTCAGACAAATTTACATGTGCAAGGGATTTGGAACGACCCTGACTAGCCCTGCTCTGCAATGGTACATCAACCTGCCAACTGGGAGCATCCATTCCTTTGCCAACCTGGTCAACAGCTTCAACCAGCAGTTCGCGAGTAGCAGGGAGTTGGAGAAACGATTCAGTGACCTTTACCGAGTTACACAGAAGCCTGATGAAACTCTTAGGACATTTCTTGCAAGATTTAACAAGGAGAAAGTATCCATACCAAGGTGCGACGTTGGAACAGCAGTGGAAGCATTCAGACAGGGGTTACTACCATATAGTGACTTATACAGTGAACTCACTAAGTATCCCTGCCACACCTTCGAAGATGTTCAGGCCAAGACTCTTGCTTTCATCAGGCTGGAAGAAGATATAAGCTATAAACTTGGATCACCCAGTAGACCAAAGGATAATGAAAGGAGCAATAGGAAGAGCAACAAAGGAAACAACTATAGACCTACTCCATATACCAGGCCAAATCAGTCAGAAGTCAACCTGGATCATGAGTATCAAGGTAAGGTTAAAGTTTATCCACCTATCTCCGAACATAACTTCAGTGTTCATATTGCAGGATTGATCCAGAGACTTGACAACTTGGGATCAGCGGTTAGATGGCCCAGGAAGTTAGAAAATCCAAATCCCAGAAGAGGTAATTCAAAATGGTGCGAATTTCACATGGATATTGGACACACCACGGATGATTGTTTCACCCTGAGGAAGGAAGTGGCCTACCTGCTAAAATCAAGATACTTGAAAGACCTGATCAAGACGAAAGGCAGGAATGCAAACCAGGATAAAGAGAATCAGGAGCATAAGTAGGATCGTAGCCTCCCTCCACCACCACCAATCTATGAAGTAAAATTCATATCTGGCGGTTCGGAGATTTTCGGCCTGACAAGTTCAGCAGCAAAGAAGATAGCCAGGACGCCAAGGACTGCGTCACCTTGCAAGCCGGATCATGTTCCAACAATCACTTTCAATGATTGTGACCTAGTGGGCATCCCTGATATTCATCATGATGGCCTGGTAATTTCTATGCAGATTGGAACAGCCACAGTAAAAAGGATCCTGGTAGACGGAGGCAGCTCAGTGAACCTGATCATGCTTGACGTACTAAAAGCCATGAAGATCAACGAGGACCAAATCATCAAGAAATCCAGCGTCCTAGTAGGATTCAGTGGTGAAACCAGGAGCACTCTAGGAGAAATCCACCTCCCAACCTACGTGGAAGGAGTCTCATCTTATGAGAAATTTGGAGTCCTTGACTGCCTGTCATCCTACAATGCTATCCTGGGCAGACCCTGGATTCACAATGTCAAGGCCGTACCATCAACCTATCACCAGTCTATCAAGATACCAACAGACTGGGGCATAGCCACAATCAAAGGGGATCACAAGACAGCCCAGGAATGCTACACAGCAGCCTTGAAGCCTTCCAAGGCAGGTAAGTCCCTAGCATAGCAATTACAGTACCCTGTCAGGAGCACCTATGTGGCACCTCCCAGAATGGAAACAGATCAGGGAATCCTAGACCCTGAGTACCCTGACAGGTATGTTTTAATAGGATCTGACGCACTAGATAGTGTCAGGCCTGAACTGGTAAAATTCCTTAAGAATAAATCATCTTGGTTTGCTTGGTCACATTTTGATATGACTGGAATTAGCGCAGATATAGTTACTCATAAGCTCAATATTGACCCATCTTTTAAGCCTATACAGCAGAAAAGGCACAAATTTGCAGCTGAAAGAAATACCATAATAAACGAGGAAGTAGAGAAACTCTTGGATATGGGGATGATCAGGGAAGTAATGTACCATGAGTGGCTGGCTAACGTAGTTGTTGTCCAGAAAAAGAATGGGAAGTGGAGAGTCTGTGTAGACTATACTGACCTGAACAAAGCATGTCCTATAGATCCATTCCCCCTGCCTCATATTGATGCCATGGTAGACGCCACAGCAGGCCACGAAATGCGGACATTCATGGATGCTTCCAGTGGATTCAATCAAATAAAGATGCACCCTGCTGACCAAGAGAGTACTGCATTCATTACAGACCGAGGCATATATTGTTACACTGCCATGCCTTTTGGCCTGAAGAATGCAGGGGCAACGTACCAGCGCCTGGTCAACATGATGTTTAAAGACCAGATAGGTGACATCATGGAAGTATACATAGACGACATGGTGGTGAAATCCAAGAATGCAGAAGATCATGTGAAGCATCTAGAAATAGCATTTGAGATATTAGAAAAATTCAACATGAAGCTGAACCCTGCAAAATGCCACTTTGGAGTCTCTGCAGGCAAATTTCTTGGATATATGGTCACAAAGAGAGGCATAGAAGCTAGCCCTGAACAGATAAAGGCTATCCTGGAACTACAGTCACCCAAGTCTGTCAAGGATATCCAAAAATTGACAGGCTAGGTAGCTGCCCTGAACCGTTTCATATCAAGATCCTCTGAGAGATGCAAAACATTATATAACCTCCTTAGAAAAAATAAACAGTTCCAGTGGACGGATGAACATGAGACAGCTTTTCAAGATCTAAAATCCTATTTATCATCTCCACCCTTACTGGCTAAGCCAGAAAAGGGAGAGCCTTTGTCGAGATACCTATCATCGACACAAGACTCAGATGTGATCCTGGTGAAAGAACAGGACGGACAACAACATCCAGTCTACTATGTAAGTAAAAGCCTGCTAGATGCTGAGTTGAGGTATGGACTACTTGAAAAATATGTCTTAGCTTTAACTATGTCATGTACTAAATTGCGACCCTATTTTGAAAGTCACCCCATTATAGTCAGGACCAATCTTCCCATAAAATCTGTCCTGCGTAAACTTGAACTTTCAGGCAGGATGGCCAAATGGTCAGTACAGATTAGCACATACGACATCTCCTTTGAACCCAGGGCAGTGATCAAATCACAGGCCCTAGCAGACTTTGTGGCTGACTTCAGCCCTAACCTGGAACCAGGCCTGATAAAAGAGGTCAACCAACTAGAAAATAAAATCCCAGACCAAGAATGGACCCTTTTCCTAGATAGGGCATCCAATGCCAGGGGAACAGGGTTAGGGTTAGTACTTAAATCACCACAGGGAGATGTGATAGCTCAGGCCATAAGCTGTGAGTTCAAAGGTACCAACAATAAAGCAGAATATGAAGCTCGAATAGCAGGCTTAAAGGCTGGACCCTACCTGAGATGTTTGGAGCCTGACAAAGCTAAACTAGTACTTCAAGAAATACACGATGGACACTGTGGCAACCACAAAGGAGGAAAGAGCCTGGCAGGCAAAGTTCTCAAGACAGGCTACTATTGGCCCACACTGAGGGCTGACTGCCTGGAATACTCTTCAAAATGTGAAGCCTGCCAAATTCATGCACCAATCATACATCAACCATCTGAACTCCTCCATTCAATTTCCGCACCCTGGCCATTCATAAAGTGGGCCATGGTTATTGTGGGAAAACTGCCCGTAGCTCCAGGACAAAAAGTATTCATGTTAGCTATGACTGATTACTTCTCCAAATGGATTGGGGCTGACTCTTTCAGGCAACTAACTGAAAAAGAAGTAATATCCTTCATCATGACAAATATCATTTTCAGATATGGAGTCCCATCAGAAAGAGTATGCGATAATGGAACTCAATTTGTGGGGAAAAGGACCCAAGCATTTTGCCAAGAATGGAATATCAACCTGGTAACATCAACCCCTGGATATCCAAAAGCTAATGGCCAGGCTGAATCTAGCAATAAGGTAGTCATAAGCTGCCTAAAACAGAAGCTAAAAAGAAGACGAGGCAGATGGGCTGAAGAACTTCCATTAATACTATGGGTAGACAGAACAACCCCAAAAACTGCAACAGGCCAAACACCTTACTCCCTGGTGTATAGCTGTGAAGCTGTCATTCCTGCAGAAATACGGGTACCAATATCCAGATGCAGCCTGAACAATGTTGAAGCAAACAAAGATCTAATGCAAGACAACTTGGTCCTAACAGAAGAATTAAGAGACGCTGCCAAAATCAGGATGGCATCATATCAACAAGCGGTCGCCAGGACTTACAATAAAAACGTCACGGTCAAGGTATTTAAAGAAGGAGACTTTTTCCTACGCAAAGTATTTCCAAATAAAAAAGAAAAATCAGCAGGCAAACTGGTTCCCATATGGGAAGGCCCTTACTTAATTGATTCAATTGTTGGACAAGGAGCATACAGGCTCCAAACGCTAGAAGGGGAAATGATCCCAAAATCCTGGAATGTAACTCATTTAAAATTATTCCATATGTAAAGACCAGGCTACAATCAGGTATAAATTCAATCACTACTCAACCTAACATGCTATGTGATGAACTACATGTTTTGCATGCCTTATCTGTATTTTATATCTGCTCAACTAACCCATCTATTTACTTCTTGAATCCTGAACAATTATACATGATAAAAGATTATATGCATAAATATTCAGGATTGAGGGCTACTCTACTATACATTCTTGAAACAAAAATTTTGCACTTAACTGTGCCTGACGAGTTGGTAACCGCCACCAGATACAGTAAAGAGTGAGGACCAATCAGGCATGATGTAACACCCCGGTTTATGAAGGAGCCTTTAGCGAGACATTCCCTAATAAACCGGACTGTTACCATCTCGGTTTCCCGAGGTAGTGAATAACAAATTAAACACCAAGGCAATTTATTTAACATTTTAACTTAATTATTACAACTTCTTTTACAACAACTATAAAGAACTACAAAAAAAGAAGTGGAAGTCTTCTAAATAATGATCTAACTACTATGTCTTCTGATCCAGTGTCTCACGCCCATCAAGCTCCCGTCCTATCTTTTAAACCTGTCAAGTCTCGCTCCCCATAAAACGGTTCATCACAAAATTCACGAATACACAGGGTCAACCACGAGGTTGAGTAGGGAAAACAATAAAACAATGAAATATGATATGCATGATACTCCGTCACCTCCATCTCCATCTCAACTCATCACACACAACCCCGACGCCCACCATACCGATCCCCCTAGACTATATATATCGACCGTAGTCGATCCGCCGCTCGCAAGCGGAGGACACCAGGGCAAGTCCTACAGAACCAGCCTGGGCCTTATCACAACATCACATCATATCTCATCATCGTCACCACCACACCATCCTCCAACTCCAATGCATATGCAATGCTCAACAGTAATCAATGCAACATGATATGTATATCAATGAATGAAATCATGACAACCAAAATAATGAAATAACATAATCAATACGAACAGTTCATCAACCACACTCCAAAGATATGAATCATAACATAAATTACAACCACGCACAAGTCATCGATCACAAATCGGTCACACGTAACACAACAACTCAACACAATTTAACAACACCTAGGTAAGTCAAGTGTATTTCCCTACCTCGATCCGCAGACAAATAGTCGGGTGCTCGGAATATTTCCACAACAATTCGCCCTCTGAAAGGTAAATAAATGATAATTGATTACTTAACTATTCTCGTTCCCAAAATAGAAATTTACCAAAAATAGAAACTTTCCCGATATAGTAACTTTTCCATTTTAACAAACCCGACTCGAAACCCGTCCCCAACTACTCAATTATTATTAATTATTTTATTCTAAACAACTTGGAACTTAAACCAAAACGATAATTAAAGAATTAAACGAATAATATGATAAAACGAATCAAACATTGGTAAAAGTAATTTAGCGACGACAACTAATTTGTTCACTAATAAACATACTAACACTTTATTTTGTAAATAACTAAACCCGACTTATGCATTAATATAAACACGTTACAACTATCCCAAAGGTTATCGTCCCGACTCAAATTACGAACTCGAAACACGGCTTTGTAACCCGTTTCAAACCGGCCCCCAACTCCCCAACCCCTGACCGGATGCCGCCACCAACAGTGGCTGCCGCCACTGCCACCGTGGTCCCCCATCTGCCCTGGACCCTACTGACCCCCACCACCGTGGTCGACTCAGGCAGGCGAGTCTGACCACGGTCACCAACATCCCCGGACGCAGACAACAACCCCACAAAACCCCTTTGACTACCCCTGTCGACAACCACCCCTGCCGCCATTTCCACCGCCCAAAACCCGCCTAACCACCACCAATAGGAGCGACTCCAACCACCCATTACCAACACCCCGACACCAACCACCCTCATCGCCTCCCTAAGACACGCAACAACCGCCAAAAGCCCGACAGGAAAACAAAAACAGAAGGGGAGGTTGTACTCACCTTTCTTACCGCCACCACTGCCACCAGGGCCGCTCACAGATGTCGACAACCACCGTAGGGCCTTCCTTGCTGCGCCGTCAACCACCCACACGCACTCTCCCTCTCTCGATTTGTGTGAAGGTTGAGAAAGGTGTTGAAGAAGGAGGGTGGCGGGTTGAGGGAGTAGGTTGTGTAGAATTAGGGTAGATAGGTTAAAGTTTAGGTTAGATTATAAATGGGTCATGGGTAATCGTGCCCGGGTAAATGGGTAAATGTCATGGGTCAGCGTGGTTGGTAAAAGGACTAACTATCGTGACTTCGTCCAGCTAAACCCGTCTCGACAAGCTTACGAATAACTCACTCCTACGATATTAATACGACCAAACAATTACTCGACTCAACTATTATCCCGACATAATAGTAACGTAAAATACATAATAATAATATATATATAATAATATCCGTTTACACGATTATATAAAATACGGGGTATTACAGTCTTCCCCCCTTAAAATGAACTTCGTCCCGAAGTTCGCTCAACTACCAAACAGATTTTCTAGTACAAGGATTCATGGACTCAAGCGGTTGAAACGGAATGTTACACATGAAATAATTGCCTGACCTGACTAGGTTTACTGCCACAGATTACAACCGGCTGGACGCAGCAAGACAGGTGTAAGGGTGTTCTCTCCTAAACACTTAGTCTAAAATGCCCTCTTGACAGGCCGAATACCAAGCCCTCCAGCTAGGCAGGGGACATAAGCCCTCCTGACAGGCCTGTTTTCCCATCCCTTCAACCATTATAGCAAAAAACTCCATATTGTCCACCCTGGCTCTCACTTCCCTAACCGGGGCAGAAATGTCAACATCTTCAGTTTTCCTTTTTTGGCCTGCTGAACTTGTCTCAGCAGGGGCAGCAGGTATAGCAGTGACCTTGGCAGCATCAGACTGTTCAGTCAAGTCAATAACAGACTCAGCATCCCCGCTTCCCTGGGAACCTTCCTCCTTAATCTTAGCCAGCCTGGCTGAAAGGTCAGCCATACCAAACCTGGCAAGGCGAATAGATGACCTAGTGGCTGCAACATGAAATACTATATTAGCAATATAAACCAAACATTACCAGGAAGCCAAGGCAAAAATAAGAGAAAGACTAAGATAGACTTACTGCCTGAGGTAGTAGCACTAGCAGCCCCTGAAGGTTTAGCCGCCCTGGCAGCACCATCAGCCTTCAAACAGCGAGGAAGGTGACCAAACCCATAACAAAGATGCCAAGACCTCTCCAAAGGAGGAATAGCAAGGAAAGCAGAAATATTGGGAGTGGGATACTCAGTTTCAGTAACCCAATCATCAACTGCACACATAAGAGGTATGACTCATTATAAGTACTGCACACACCAGTACTTCTTATTCCCTCAATCTTAATGGGGCAAGTTTTGGATATTTTAAAGGAAGAAGAGGGTTGAGACAAGGGGACCCTATATCTCCTCTTGTTTTTTGTATTTGCATGGAATATCTCTCTAGGGTTCTGATGTATGTAACTGATAAGTGGTTTTTCAGATACCACCCACTTTGTAAGAGCCTCAAGCTAACCTATTTGCTATTTGCTGATGATTTATTGATGTTTTGCAAAGGAGAGACTCAATCTATTATGTTGTTGCTAAGGGCTTTGGCTACTTTTTCTGCTACTTCAGGACTTAGGGTTAATGCAGCTAAGTCTGAGGTAGTGTTTAATGGGGTTACACCAGGTCTGAAGCATGATATTACTGAGATATCTGGTTTCACTGAAGGTAAGCTCCCCTTTAAATACTTGGGTGTTCCTATCCAGGCTGGGAGACTAACTAGGAAAGACTGCAATGTGTTGATTGAGAAGATTGTTTCAAGGGTCACGAGTATTGGTGCCAAGAAATTGAGTTATGCAGGGAGGTTGGTTTTGATTAACTCAGTTTTCAATACTCTACATAACTACTGGTGTTCTATTTTTTTTATCCCTAAAGGAGTGATTAAGATAATTGAGGCAATCTGTAGGAATTATTTATCGAATGGGGACACTGAGTACCACAGATCCCCTCTTGTGGCCTGGCATGATGTGTGTTGCAGCAAGAAGGAGGGGGGACTGGGAATCAAAGAAGCTGGGGTGTGGAATGTGGCCATGGTTGGCAAGTTAGTTAATTGGATATACACAAAAGCAGATAGACTTTTGGTGTTATGGATAGACCATGTGTATATGAAAGGCCTTGATTGGGATACTTATCACCCTCCTCAAGATTCCAACTGGAATTGGAGGAATATTTGCAAGGTTCATGGACTTCTCTCTGGTGGTTTTCATGGTAATAAATGGGTAGCTGACCCTAAGGGCTACTCTATAAGCTCTGGGTACTAATGGTTGCAGGGTTCACACCCCTATGTACCATGGTACAAGGATGTTTGGAATGATTGGAATGTTCCCAAGCAGGCTTTCATTGCTTGGTTGATTTGCAGACAAGCTCTGAATACAAGAGTTAAATTGTCTCAGTTTGGAGTGGTTGATACTGATAATTGTGTCCTATGTGAAGGGGGGCCTGAAACTCTTTCTCATTTGTTTGCTGACTGTGCCTATAGTCAACAAATTCTTGCAGGCTTAGAAAATTGGCTCTAGAAGAAGCTGCTAATCAGGACAGGTAATTGTTCAAAAGTGCAGACTCAGGTGGTCAGTCTTACCAGAACTATTTATTGGTATACTATTTGGATGGAAAGGAATCAATGCAGACTGGAACTCAAGCTCAGGTGTCCTACTCAGGTTATCAGACTAATACAGCAGCAGGTCCAGAATAGAGTCAAGCAGAAGCTTAAGGAGATTGTGCAATCAAGGGACAGACAATGATTAAGTAGCATTGACATTAATGTTTAGTGTAGGTGCTATGTAATGGTCTTCTTGATGCGGAAATCTGGACAATGTTGTAATGTTCTTCTGATTAATTAATATATCAAAAGCTCACATTTCACCAAAAAAAAATATAAATTTCATTTAATTTTTCACTAACAAGTAAAATATGCAAGGCAAAGAGAGAAACCAAAAGACTCACCAGTAACGCAAGCCTCATGATTCAAATACGCCAAGTCAGGACCCACAGAATTGGTCCTGATAAACATGTACCCAGCAGCCCAGCCTTTATCATGGCCGTTGTCCAAGTTACTCAAAAGAGGAGTAGTAGACGCGCTGAACTTAAAACTTATACGGCCAGGATTGTTTGTTTTAACAGCATAACAAGTCTTCAAATCATCAAGAGAAAAAGAAATATTGTGTTTTTTTACATAGATTCTCAATGGAACATACAATCTTCCACACCATTGGCATTAACTGATAAGATGGAACACCAATCTCCTTAATAACCTCAACCATAAGAGGAGAAAAATGAAGCTTACAGCCTGCCCTGAAAGCCCAGTCATGAATACAGAACCAACCAGGACAAGTCTAGTCGGCCCTGATGGGAGAATTCTCAGGGATCCAGACTTCAGCATCAGCAGGGATGATCCCCTTATCCTTTAAAATCTTCTCAAACTCAGGCTTCAAACGGTTTGCAGGAGACTGATCCTCATTTAAAGCCTTCGTAGGCTTGAATTAAAAATCACCATGGAATATTGAGATCATCTCCAATGGAGAATCACTCGGCTTATTGACTGTGGGAGATGGAGCAGCAGAAGAAGTAGGCAAAGTTTCAGAAGAAGTTTCCTCAGGATTCTGAGGAGGAGGAGTTGCAGGAACCGCTGCCCTGGTAGACTTCTTCTTTGCAGCCATTATTTGAAAGATTGTGAAGAATTTATTAAAGATTGAAGAAGTTGGAAATTAAGAGAACTGAAGAGAAAGATTATTAAAGAGAGAAAATGAGAAGAAATTGCTTTGGTGACTTTAACTTAATGAAGCACGCAGGTATTTATAATGAAGAAGATTAGGGTTTCAGCCGCAAAAGAAGTGGTTAATCATTAAGGAAGTTGCAGTAAATATCACATGCGTCATCAACTGCAGTAAAATAGCCGTTACAGGAAACTGACTAGGCAAAACTTAACCGTTGGGTAATCTTCCTAAAAATAAAGTTATCTCCTCATTTTTTCGTCCTGGCACACTGCAAATAAGGAGATAAAGGGCAATTGTTAGGCCTGGAAATCCGCAGACCTTCCTGATCAGTATCTCATCTAAACTTGACTGTCAGGCTGTCAGGCTGTCAGGCTATCAGGGCACATGAAGATAGGCGCCAGGCCATGGAGAGGACAACGGTCAAAATATCAGGACGATATTAGACCATATAGGCGTGTTATAAAGGAATTATATACGCAGCATTAAGTGTGAAGATTTTGCAGTAAATGCAGTGATTAAGGGAGGAATAATTACCAATTATTACTGGTAATAATGGAGAATAATCTGCATTTAATACCGTATAAAGCAGCCGTTCAGTGAAGAAGTCTATATAAAGAATCCTTTGAAGATATTAGAAGCATCTCATTCACACACAAGAAGAAGCATACGCAATACATAGAGAAATACAAACATTGTTATTGTCATACAATTATTCTCCCAAAATTACATAGTGAAATCCTCTCCTGGCTTGGTGCCCGTGGTTTTTTCCCATTCAAGGGTTTTCCACGTACAAAATTCTTTGTCGTATTATTATTGTCCTTATTTCATTTACAGCTTATTATTATACCCTGACGACCTGACCAACAGACTATCTAGAGCTAGTTAACCTTACACAACTCTACCCTGACCTGATTTCGCCTTGCGCAAAATCCACACAAAACAGAGACTAGTTTTGACTAGTGTCCCATACCATTTGATAGGGAATCTCTTGGTATGTGTGAATCTTGTATTCAAAACAAGATTAATTCATGACTTATATCTAGAAAAGAATTATGAATATAGCAAGGATTATTACTTCTTCATCTTTTTTACCAACGAACTAGGTAGATACTTGGTATCCACTTGATGAGGTAAGAAGATAAATTCTTTGAATAAGTTCAATGAATGTTTGAAAGTATCAAAACCTAGAGATTATGACCAAAGTATAAGTACTTTGTTTATATAGGGAACAATAAAGCGAAAACTTTCAAATGCACCAAAAGGAGTGTGATATGGTATCATAAGTTCACCTTCATAATATTAGAAAGTGACAAAGAATCCTATACGATATGATTGAATCTTTACTATAAAGTTGGAAGTAGTTTCTATCACAATTTGTCTAGTATTTACTTATTCCACTAAAACAAAACATAATTAAAGCAATCATCTATATTTTATATGTGATATGGTTAGGCATGGTACCTAAATTGTAGCTTGTTTCGATAATGAACGTGTGGTCTCTCTTCCTACATGATCACGAAAACAAAGGGTTTGTGGCTCGTGATGCTGTCTATTAGAGAAAAGAGGATTATTTCTTATAGACGGAGTGGGAGAAAATGTTCAAGAGCCACAAACTGAGAATAAGACGTAGGAAGACGTTCCTTCCTGGTCAAAATCAGTAAATATTTCTTCGAAATCTAAGTGGACAGGAGTTATGTTATTTTAGAAAATAAAAAACCTGTAACTTATTATGATGCTTTATCTAGTTCCAACTCCGCAAAAGTCGGAAGCAAGCATAAACATGAAAATGTTTATTTAGCTTGGTTGGTTGGTGGCAAGGGTTTTGTTTGCAACAACAATGCTTCATTGTATTCGGATATGATTTGATATAGTTAGATTTTAAAATCATCTTGCATGTGTTTTGTAAATCGCAACTATCCTAAAGTAGGATGCGAACTTAAGAGGAAGTCTTAAGTAGATGTCAAAGAGTTGAATTGTATGTTTTGATCATGTGATAAACATTTTTCGAATTGTCGAGTAGTTATGTTTATACATGAAGTTTAGTGGGAGTAATGTGGTGTTATTAGTCTTATATGTAAGGGACATATTGATCATTGTAAATGATGGAAGACTTAGGGGAAGAATAATACATCTCTAAGGTATCCAGACCTATAAAGATAGTTCTGAGAGGATATTAGCGTTAAATTAATATTCTTATATTGTTAAGAGTCTAGTCAAGTTCAAAGGTATTGAACATGTAGAAATTGAATCCACTTACTTCCGTTGCGGGATTAATTCATTAGGCTTAGATGTATCACCATTCCTAAATTTCGTATACTTGGAGTATGACGAAAAGTTACAAATCAAATTTTTGAGAAAAAGTCTCTATATAGCCATATAGTTCATTGGTTAGTACTTTTGGAGCACTAAACATATGATGCTAAGCATTTAGAGTTTAGATGGATTTATGTCCAAGGAGTTACACAAAAACCATGTTCTAAACACATAAGGATGGTTAGAGAACCATCTTGGCTATATTATTTAAGAAGAAAATCTGCTAGAAGTGTTCTAGGCAGTAGAATAATGAGGGATTAACAACAAAAATTGAGTACACTTGCAATAATGCATGAGATATGCAAGAAGGAAGGGATGATATTAGGATTCAGTTTTATAAATTGGAGGAACTATGGTAGTTCGTTCCAGTACCCAAAGGTCCTATCCCATACAATGTGAGGACAGTGGGAGCTATCCTAAGGCCAGAGAGCGTATGTCTAGATTAGATTTAGACACGTTGTGGACAGCGGGGGTCACGGGGGCGCTTGGGAAACAAGCGTTTGCATTTTGTATGGAGTCGCCACCAATTTTTATGGGAAATTGGAACCGTTCGAGTACCTCGTGTCATGTCAAGACACAAAGTAAAGACATGAACACTAGGCAATCGTTACCCTTAGCATTCTATGTCTAGAATGACTCTCGTGGATGCCAATGAACACGGGTGTTCACAGATATCTGGAGTAAGGGGTGAGGGTACGTATTAGGAAGCTCTTTTGATCGAACACCTAATCCCGCTCGCCTCGATAGCGGCCTCTACTAATGATTAGGGAAGTTATTCGTACTTGATATATCGTCGGCTATATGCATGCAATGCAACATCCATAGATTAATCCTAACATGTGAAAATTAACTAAGTCGGTTGACACGTAATTAGCATACAATTTGGTCGAAGTAGGATTTAATGCTCATTTACATGTGAAACATACAAGCAATAAAAGAAATACAATAATTATAAATTACAATAATGAAAATTACAATAATTACATTGGGATAGGCGATTTATGTCGAAAATACCTTTAAAACGGATAATTGGAGAAAAAAAAGATAAAAGAATAAATTAACGAACAGGAATTAGCGATATTACGGTTAATAGTTAATTAATACGTACGTTAATTAAACTACGTCAAGGCAGAAACGGAGTTCGAGACGAACTCGGCCAGAACAGCGCAGCAGCGAGCTGCGTCTTTTGAAAATAGGCGCGACGCCGCGTCTGTTCCTTGGCTCGATTAAGGGTCGTGAAGCCGTAATTGCAAGCCGTTAATGTCAATTGGTGATTTTAATGATCAATTAAATTATTTACTCGGATGAAAGTGATTAACATGTTATTCAACATATGAATGGGTCATGAAAACAGTAAAACATGAATGAGACGGATGCAAACGGATTATTTACATGGTGGGATAATGACAGAAGTGAAAAATATTAATGAGTCCTACGAATTAAATCAGTTAACTACGTTAGATACGATGGATTGATGACAAATATGCGACGAACACATGAATAAGCAGATGAAAACTATATCAAAGACGAATTCCAGAAACTCAATATGAACAAATTGAATCTCTACAACCCGGAATTGAATTTAATGACGAAAACCCGCAAATATTGGATTACTCGAGATTTAAGTCGGATTTGTGATGATTAAAGCATGTTAATGATGATGATTAATGATATACATGTGAATTACTATGCTATTGTAATGAAGAATCAACGAAATAAACAAAGGGAAACAAACAAGCACGAATTACCGAGGACGGAGGAAGAAGAAAAGAAGCAGGAACCGCGGCAGCCTCACGAAGGGGCGCAGCAGGTACTACGCTCCTTCGAATAGGCGCAGCGGTTGCTGCGTCTTTTCTCGACGTCTATCTACTGGAAATCCGTAAAAAAGAGTTTTAAAGCACGGTTTTAGAAATCGGTTTTAATGGTGTTTTCGACATAAATCTTACAATTGATTATACAATAATTAAAATACAATAAATAAAAGAGAGATTACACCCTCAGACTTACATGTTGACGAAACGAGAAGGACTAAGATATCGATTAGTGATGCTCGACCCGAATGCAAAGAAAGTGCCCTCGTAAGAGGAAAACGATTAAGTAATTAAGTTTATTGAGTGTAGTTGGTCAAATTGGTCGGTCATGCAACGGGGAGGCTGGTACTCAGAAGGATCCGAGCTTACGTGGTCGAAAGTTCAAGCACGTAGACGCCAAAAAGTAAGAATAAAGTCTAGAATGCAAAGGGAGAAGAGAAGGGCGGACACTCGCGTGAAAAATATGAGGAGCGAAGGCTCCTATTTATACTAATCACGTGACGGAATTAGGGTTTCGGAGACTCTTTGGAAGTGAATCTCGGAAAGATATGAAAAAAGATACGAGAAACATGCGAGAAAGGGCACAGGGAAGAGGCGCAGCGAGCCCTGCGTCTCTTGGAAGAGGCGCAAAGACTGCTGCGTCTATTCCCAAGTGGTTTCCTCCTGCAGAAGAAAGATTTCCGTGTTTGAGTTATGGTAGGACGGAAATAATTCGATTTCCTTAATATCTTATATGAATATTACGGGAATTTACTTACTAAAAGATAAAATTTGTGAAATATGGAATAGAAATATCCGGAACATTCCAGAACATTCTGACTCGGGTTTTAACGGTTATCAGAAAATGGAGACGGTTTTAGGCCCGGACTCCGAATGTACTCTAATTACTGTCAAAACGACCGTATCGGGACGTAGATGACAACTAAGAGGTAGACATTAATATTTGAGCAATCACTTGACGATAATCTTACGAACTATCACCAATCGTCCCGCGTACCAAACATGCGGCCCAATCATCACCGGGTGGTTTGCGGGAGGTGCAGAAATGAGGTATCTACAGAGCCCCCACTTTGACTGAGGCTTGGACAAGGCGAAAGTCAAAGTATAGCCATTAGGTCAATCGAAGATTACAACCTGACGACTATGGCGACGCGAGGCGGCCAAGGGGTCTGAGCCAAGGACCTGTCGTCGGGAACATTTTAGAGTCTGTCGACTATCGTGGAGGGTGGTTTAAAGTCCATTAGACTACGTAAGAAGGCTCGCCAGCCATAAGAAGAGACCATACATGGGACTTCTTCACGAGATGCTTCCGGAGGTGCATAGGAGCTAAGGTTAAGACCTAGAGGATATATAAGGATTGTGCTAGGGTGTGGGACCCTAAAGGAAAGCATTGACGGGAAGGAGGCCTAAAGTAAGTTCAACTTAAGGGGTAAACCGAAGGTTGGGTATAGGAACTCTATTGGTTTGGGGAACTTGAAGGCTTATGAACCTAAAAGGATTGGGATCCTAGAGTTAAAAAGTCCTAATTTCGGGTTTACGAACCTAAGAAAGAAGGCTTTGGGTTTGGGAACTTCTGGAGAACGACACCCTGTCGAACTCCGCGGGAAACGAGAAATATTGAGAGTAGCGGGACACGGGCGGAACTGCCGAGAGAAAAATCGCTTTGGGTAGTCTTCGGAAATAATTGCGAATAGCGGGACACAAAGGGAACTGCTGGGAGGAAATATGCTTAGGTAGATCGTCAATCCTTACGTCTTGAGAGAGACAGAACGTCCGCTTACTCTCGCTAGAGACACGATTGGGAATTATTCTTCTCGTCATGAGAGGGAAAGTATATCCGCTTACTCTCGCTGAAGACATAATGAAGGTGTGTCGAAGTTTGTGAAGGAACCAATGCTCGTTGCGACAAGCAGAAGGTCTTGAAAGGAATAAATAGTACGCAACAGTCCGCTGTGGGCTTGGAAATGCGGGCCAGAACGAAAGAAAAATCGCCAAACGGACCAAAAGAATGAAATAGCATCGGGGAAGAGGCGCACCAAAGATGGGCCCATAAATAACGAACTCATAACGAATTTTTGAAAATCCGTATGGAGGGAACAAAAGGAAGAGGTGCAGCAAGAGCTGCGTCTCTTGGAAGAGGCGCAGCGCCTGCTGCGTCTATTCCTCAAATTGTCTTTCCTGCGTAAAAACGCGAAAATCAGGAGGTTTATGTTCATTCTTATTCGAAACACAAATCTCTCATTTCTCTCTCAAATCTTCACCATTTCCGCCAAGGTTTGATTCAAAAGCTTGCATTAAAGATGACTAATCGAGGTATGTGTCTCAATCTTGCGTTAATCTTCTACATTTGTCCAATTTTGAGCCGAAAAATTAGGGTTTATGACCCTTTTGATCAAAAATTAGGGGCTTTTCCCCCAAACGCATTTGCCTTGTCAAATTGACATTAGAAACGGATAGTAGGTAATATTAGGAGCATAACCATGTATTTGTTTCGAATTTTCATCAAGTTTTGAGCCTTTGAGTGAATTTTGAGACGGTTTTACAGCTAAACCCTAAATTGCTTCGAAAATAGCCTTAGGATTGCCCATTTGTAATGAAACTTGATATTTGGGATCCTTGAATGATGGGTAAAATTTCTACCATCCCGGAATTTTGGTTTGTGACAGCTTTTCCAGGACACTTTTTTAGGGCATAATCGCCATTATAGCGAAATGCTGCCGAAATTTCGACTCGAACCCGGGACTAGGCTTCGAACCAGACTTGACTTGACCCAAATTGCCATATGAGTGGTCGGGTTGGTGGGAATATGGCCAAAGATGGCGAAAAAAGAGCGGCTTCAGGGCTTTGAAGGCTCGAAAATCCATTAACCAAGGCTTGTCATCGCGTGACGCGGCCTGAATTTGCTTTAATGTTGCAGGTGATGAGGCTTCTACTCTAATTACTGTCAAAACGACCGTATCGGGACGTAGATGACAACTAAGAGGTAGACATTAATATTTGAGCAATCACTTGACGATAAATCTTACAATTGATTATACAATAATTAAAATACAATAAATAAAAGAGAGATTACACCCTCAGACTTACATGTTGACGAAACGAGAAGGACTAAGATATCGATTAGTGATGCTCGACCCGAATGCAAAGAAAGTGCCCTCGTAAGAGGAAAACGATTAAGTAATTAAGTTGATTGAGTGTAGTTGGTCAAATTGGTCGGTCATGCAACGGGGAGGCTGGTACTCAGAAGGATCCGAGCTTACATGGTCGAAAGTTCAAGCACGTAGACGCCAAAAAGTAAGAATAAAGTCTAGAATGCAAAGGGAGAAGAGAAGGGCGGACACTCGCGTGAGAAATATGAGGAGCGAAGGCTCCTATTTATACTAATCACGTGACGGAATTAGGGTTTCGGAGACTCTTTGGAAGTGAATCTCGGAAAGATATGAAAAAAGATACGAGAAACATGCGAGAAAGGGCACGGGAAGAGGCGCGGCAAGACCACTGCGTCTCTTGGAAGAGGCGCAGCACCTGCTGCGTCTATTCCCAGTGGTTTCCTCCCGCCAGAAGAAAGATTTCCGTGTTTGAGTTATGGTAGGACGGAAATAATTCGATTTCCTTAATATCTTATATGAATATTACGGGAATTTACTTACTAAAAGATAAAATTTGTGAAATATGGAATAGAAATATCCGGAACATTCCAGAACATTCTGACTCGGGTTTTAACGGTTATCAGAAAATGGAGACGGTTTTAGGCCCGGACTCCGAATGTACTCTAATTACTGTCAAAACGACCGTATCGGGACGTAGATGACAACTAAGAGGTAGACATTAATATTTGAGCAATCACTTGACGATAATCTTACGAACTGTCACCAATCGTCCCGCATACCAAACATGCGGCCCAACCATCACCGGGTGGTTTGCGGGAGGTGCAGAAATGAGGTATCTACAGAGCCCCCACTTTGACTGAGGCTTGGACAAGGCGAAAGTCAAAGTATAGCCATTAGGTCAATCGAAGATTACAACCTGACGACTATGGCGACGCGAGGCGGCTCAAGGGGTCTGAGCCAAGGACCTGTCGTCGGGAACATTTTAGAGTCTGTCGACTATCGTGGAGGGTGGTTTAAAGTCCATTAGACTACGTAAGGAGGCTCGCCAGCCATAAGAAGAGACCATACCTGGGACTTCTTCACGAGATGCTTCCGGAGGTGCATAGGAGCTAAGGTTAAGACCTAGAGGATATATAAGGATTGTGCTAGGGTGTGGGACCCTAAAGGAAATCATTGACGGGAAGGAGGCCTAAAGTAAGTTCAACTTAAGGGGTAAACCGAAGGTTGGGTATAGGAACTCTATTGGTTTGGGGAACTTGAAGGCTTATGAACCTAAAAGGATTGGGATCCTAGAGTTAAAAAGTCCTAATTTAGGGTTTACGAACCTAAGAAAGAAGGCTTTGGGTTTGGGAACTTCTGGAGAACGACACCCTGTCGAACTCCGCGGGGAAACGAGAAATATTGAGAGTAGCAGGACACATGCGGGAACTGCTGAGAGAAAACTGCTTTGGGTAGTCTTCGGGAAATAATTGCGAATAGCAGGACACAGGCGGGAACTGCTGGGAGGAAATCTGCTTAGGTAGATCGTCAATCCTTACGTCTTGAGAGAGACAGAACGTCCGCTTACTCTCGCTAGAGACACGATTGGGAATTATTCTTCTCGTCATGAGAGGGAAAGTATATCCGCTTACTCTCGCTGAAGACATAATGAAGGTGTGTCGAAGTTTGTGAAGGAACCAATGCTCGTTGCGACAAGCAGAAGGTCTTGAAAGGAATAAATAGTACGCAACAGTCCGCTGCGGGCTTGGAAATGCGGGCCGGAACGAAAGAAAAATCGCCAAACGGACCAAAAGAATGAAATAGCATCGGGGAAGAGGCGCACCAAAGATGGGCCCATAAATAACGAACTCATAACGAATTTTTGAAAATCCGTATGGAGGGAACAAAAGGAAGAGGCGCAGCAAGAGCTGCGTCTCTTGGAAGAGGCGCAGCGTCTGCTGCGTCTATTCCCCAAATTGTCTTTCCTGCGTAAAAACGCGAAAATCAGGAGGTTTATGTTCATTCTTATTCGAAACACAAATCTCTCATTTCTCTCTCAAATCTTCACCATTTCCGCCAAGGTTTGATTCAAAAGCTTGCATTAAAGATGACTAATCGAGGTATGTGTCTCAATCTTGCGTTAATCTTCTACATTTGTCCAATTTTGAGCCGAAAAATTAGGGTTTATGACCCTTTTGATCGAAAATTTGGGGCTTTTCCCCCAAACGCATTTGCCTTGTCAAATTGACATTAGAAACGGATAGTAGGTAATATTAGGAGCATAACCATGTATTTGTTTCGAATTTTCATCAAGTTTTGAGCCTTTGAGTGAATTTTGAGACGGTTTTACAGCTAAACCCTAAATTGCTTCGAAAATAGCCTTAGGATTGCCCATTTGTAATGAAACTTGATATTTGGGATCCTTGAATGATGGGTAAACTTTCTACCATCCCGGAATTTTGGTTTGTGATAGCTTTTCCAGGACACTTTTTTAGGCCATAATCGCCATTATAGCGAAATGCTGCCGAAATTTCGACTCGAACCCGGGACTAGGCTTCGAACCAGACTTGACTTGACCCAAATTGCCATATGAGTGGTCGGGTTGGTGGGAATATGGCCAAAGATGGCGAAAAAAGAGCGGCTTCAGGGCTTTGAAGGCTCGAAAATCCCTTAACCAAGGCTTGTCGTCGCGTGACGCGACCTGAATTTGCTTTAATGTTGCAGGTGATGAGGCTTCTACTTCCGGGAGAGCTCCCATCGAGATAGACGCTGCTACTGTCGAGGAGGCTTTAGAGCAGGCCTTCACCGCTGCGGTGATGGCTACTGGGGACGAGTTTCACGAGGAGGAGGCCGTTGAGGAGGAGGAGGCCCCGAGACGGGCCAACGTCGGACGAGGAGGTCGCCAGCTGAGAGAGGCTCCCGCATGGGCTGAGACTTGGGAGAGTAAGCACCTGGTGTGGGCTGCAGAGGGTCACCTGTGACCTGTCCTACAGGACGGTGAAGAGTTTGGTAAATAGGAATTCACTGCTCATTACTCATCTCCTTTCATTCTTTTATTCAAATTTCTTTCAAACTTCGTTCAAAACTAAAGATAGCTTTGTTTCAAATCATAATAGGAGGCCGGGAACATCATGTCGTTCTCGGGTTATACGACAGCGATGGAGCACTATGAACGGCTGTCGACGGAGGAGAGGGCCATGATCGAGCGCGGAGCGTTCGGTCCTTTGGTTCAGGTTTGGAGGGATATCGCGAATATGAAGTTGCGGGCTAACCTTAGCCTGGTCCGCGCTTTCTTGGACCAATTCTGGGACACGACTTCCACGTTTCACATGCCTTTTGGTGAGGTGGGAGTCACTTTGGAGGATTACGGCATGATTTCTAGTCTGCCGTGTGGGACCGAGGAGGTGGTGTGGCCGGAGACTGCCATGAGGGCGGACTCGGCCGAGGCGAGGAGATTTATCGGCTGGAACTTGTCGCCGAAGGCTGTTACAGTGCCGGGTTTGATACCCAGTTCTTACGTTCGAGACTACTTTGCGGGGAAGACCCCGGCGCTGGTGACGATCGATGGGAGGGAGACGGCTCCTCCTCCTCCCCGTCTGGTGAGCGGGGGGCTCGTCTCGTGGCTTTGGTGGTTTCTGTCTTTGATTTACCTCGGAGACAAGGGCGAGAGGTCAAGTCGACGAAGCTTCTTCCCTTCCTTTCGACCCGAGTTCCCTAGGACGTTGGGGCCGGTCACTTGCTGGTTTTGTGGTCCTCATCCGCTTCATGAGGGCCATGGTTCGTCCGGAGTTGATGGAGAAGGGGACTTCTCCTGGTGCTGTCGGACCTGGACTACTGCTAGAGGTATGAACCTACCTTTAGACTAAAGTAAATTCCTTTCTTTATCAAATCACGAAAGATTGTCATTGACTATTTTGCTTTACAGGCGTGGGTGTACTCCTACTTCCCGAGCCTCGCGCCCAAGAGGATGGAGCCGCTGGAGAGGGCCTATCCCGTGATGAGGGATTGGGTGATGTGTCGGACGAAGAGCAAGCGTTCTTCTCCCAATGTCTACCGGCGGGACGTGAACGCTCTTCAGCTGAGTAGCGTGAGTATCTCACTTATATTCACTTGCTTCTTATATTTGCTTTTAATTGATCGTAGGAATGATCCTTTTTATCTTGTCTCAGTGGGTGCCCCGACCTTGGCGGAGTACGCTGGAGCGCCTCCTTTTGTGGCGAGGTCCTTCGTCCTAGGAGCTCGGGCCGATAGCTGTTGAGGACGTTGATGGGTCTGTGTGGTACACGGTGAGCGCTTGGCTCGTCGGTGCTCGCGGGCGTGTTGACGGTTCTGTCGATCCTCCCGGACGATGTTTAGGGAGCCTTCGAGGCCGAGAGGGAGGCGGACTTGGTTGGTGCCAGTGGTGACGACCTTCTTCTTCCTGGCGAGGACTACTCGGCGTTCCTCTACGGGAGACTGGCGTACTGGCCAGTGGTGGTGAGTATCTTTTATTTTTCCTTTTGATTTGATTTTTGAGAACCATGATGAAAGATCGATTGATGAGAACCATTTGTCTTTGTAGGAGGTCGAGGCGGCGGGCATCGAGCCCCCAGAGTACCCCGAGACCCTCGAGTACACTGACGTGACCGGGAGGATGACGATCTCCGAGCTCCGTGACTTTGACGTAGCCGTGACGGATGCTGGCCTGGACGATTGGCAGCATCTGATTCGGAGGGTGAGCCTCTAATCTGTATATCCTTTGTATAAGAACACACTTGATTAAATTTGTTCAATTGTTGAGCACTTCTTTTTGAAAATGCAGGTTGCGCCGTCTCGGTTTGTGGCGTTGTGGAGGGTGGCCAACCGGCTGCGAGCTACTGCCGTCGAGGCACTTGTCGGCGGTCGAGGTCGTCAGGTATGAACCTTACGCCTGTTTCCATTTTTTGATTTTTGATTTTCTAATTTTGCTTGAATTGATTGACATGAGCCAATTTTCTTATTTACAGGGTGACCGCGAGCTGGAGCGAGAGTTGACCCAGTCTCGGGAGGAGACAGCTCGCGTGTTGAGGGAGCTCGAGGTTCGGGATGCCGAGATCGCTGCTCTTGTGGCGAGAGTTGCAGAGTTGGAGGGCGCCCAGCAGTAGTTTTCTGTAGCTTTTTTGTCGTATGTTGGCTGTGTCTTGTACATTTGTTCATTGGGACTATCATTTTGAACATTTTTTGGACTTTGTTTGGGGCTCGAGCCCCCAGTTTGTACATTTCCTCCGTTTGGTATATATACGATGGCCTGAGTGCCTTTGCTGCTGGGTTGTGTTGCTTGTATCTGCAGGTTAGTTTCGAACAGGTTTGGTAGATGACGGTTTATGCCGTCATGCTGCCGAAATTTACATAGAAAAAACACGCAAAGCATACATTTTTATATACATATGGCCTTAATTAGCGCAAAATGAGAGACTCAAAAGAACGCGAAAAATGCAAAAATGCAAAAATTTTGCCGGAAATGACCGGACGGTAGGGAGGGTTACCCCCTAAAAGAAAGAAAGAAATAGAAATCTATAAGTTTAGAAATGAAATTAAAGAAATTAATATTTATAAGTTGAAATTAAAATGAAAATTATTTCCTAAAATGAAAATATACAAGCGTAATATAATGGCAGAAATGTCGATGTCGCCTTGAAATGCGTGCCCGCGAATTTAGGAAACCTGAAACATGGTAATTTCCATTATTTACCAAAATAATAACCTGTAGGAATAGGAAATTATTCGTTATGGAATTAGGAAAGATCCAACGCGAAAATCACGAAGTGAAGCTCGGGAAGAGGCGCGGCATGAGTCGCGTCCCTTTGAAGAGGCGCGGCAGTCTTGCGCCTGTTCCCAGGTTGTTCCGTTCTGACGGATTTTTGGAAACAGCAATTAGTATAAATAGAAGCGTCGATGGAGCTTTTATTCACACAAATCTTCCGTCTATTCTTCGTCTAATTACACAAAATTCTTCAAAATAAATTTTCTCATCATGAATACTTTAGAGATCCGCTTGAAGGAATGGACCAATGAATTTTCAAATATGGAGAAGCACGATATGGGCTCTTATAACTTTGGATCGTTGTTGAGTTTGAAACTCATCAAGGTTGTGAAACCGTTCTTGGATGCTTGCCTTGACTATTGGGACCCGAACTACCATGTTTTTGCGTTTCCTGGGGGTGATATTTGTCCTTCTCCTGAAGAAATTACTGCCATTGGTGGATGGGACCCGAACATTTGCCTGCCATCCCTTCTACTTCTCAAGGGTACAAAAGCAAATTTAGGGACTTGCTCGGATTGACTAGGCTTGAGGTGGACCGTCTAGTTACCTCAAAAGGTGTGAGAATGTTGGACTTCATAGATCGATTCATCAATAGGGCCGACCCCACCGTTTCTCATGTTGCTAGGCGGAGGGCATTTGGCTTTTGCTTGTTGCATGTGTATGTCTTCCAAGGGCATGTTGATGAAGACTTGAGAGGTGATCCCCGTCTTTTGGGCCTTGTTGAGCGGATGGAGTCGCGCAGAGCCCACTTGCTTATGCTTAGGAGAGATTATATTGGGTTTGGATAATAGAAAATCCAACCGTGATCTGCCGTTCTTGGGGAGTCCCGTCATCTTGCAGGTAAAAGACACTTTTTTTTTGTTTTTTCTTTTTTTCGTTTTTTTTTTCTTTTTTTTTTCGTTTTTTTTTCGTTTTTTTTTTTTTTTTTTTTTTTTTGATGTCTAATACCTACTTTTGGTAGGTTTGGCTTATGGAACGGCTCCGATTGATCGAGCCCCCAGTTCATGCGCTTTCCTATCATGCTCATTCGATTGCGATGAGGACACGGTTGTACATGGTGGACTTCACCCGGGTCTGTGATTATTGGAAGAATAAGCTGAAGAGTGATGATGGCCCGTTGATCCGGTGGGTCGTTCCGTGGTGGCACCTCAAGTCCGTCACTGGAGTGTCTTCTTTGGATCCCACTAGGTCGGTGCGCATTCCCGGACTGGAGTTTATGGTATGCATCTTTCCGGAAAGGCCGATGAGGCAAGTTAGGTCAAGGACGATTCCCGAGGCTTGATACCGTCCCGCAGACTGCTATGGCGCTTTCTACAGAGAGCCGAAGAGAGTGGGCTATCAAATGGGCCCAAAGAAACATGTGGTTCATGAATTTCGCCGCCGATGCTTTATGGGTGTCGGATTCTTATCTGGGGTGGAGAAAGGCTGCAACTCCGGAAGAGCGCGAGAAGTTGAGGAAGCGCGAGCCCATTGACTACAAGGTGCGCGAGGGAGAGAAAGAGAAAGAGAAGCATCTGACGGAGGGAGAAGAAGAAGCCGGGTTTCAAGTCATTCATCCTTCTAAGAAATCCAAGACTACTCCTGTCGCAGAGATGGTGATTGGCAAAAATGGAAAAGCTAGACCTCGAGAAAGACCGTTGGTGATTAGGTCTGAAGTGGCGCAAGAGCGTCCGGCTCGAGGTCGTGATAAGAAATATGATAGGAATGACAAGGGCAAGGGGAAGATGGAGGAATAGCCCGAGTCTCTTTATTATTATTTGGTTATTATTATTATTGTTGTTGTAATAAAAAGGAGGGATTTTTAGAATCCTAGCCTATTCTATTTTTTATTATGTAGCGTACTATTATTATTAGAAAATGAATGAAATAAAAAAGGTTAAATGATTATGAAACCGTTGTGATTTTCTATTTATTATTCTTGTCGAATTTCAAATGCAATGCAAATGTCCTTCTATTTACATTTTAGATATGATGGGTTGAATCCCGTGAAGGATTGCCTACGTATTCACTTAAAAAGCGAAATCAAACCCTTGCGCGTAGTTCGAGTAAATGTAAAAGAATAATTGTTCTAAGCAAGAGCTTGTAATGAACTTAGAAAAGAAGCATGAGCTTTTGCTTACTCTGAAGGTGCGAATTTAGTTTATTTGATGATATGAGGATGACAAGTTTGTCAAAATGCAAGAGCATAGTGACATTTAGCTTATTTCAGCTTGGCCAGGGGCCGTTTACTTAGTGCCACAAGAGCGACACTTGGGGTTACGCGAGGCGCGTGTTTGGTTCTATTCTAGGCATAGTATCGTTTCAGTTGGTTAAGGTTCGTTGGGTTTGAAAACTCATTCCCATTTAGGTCTGTGATCCTAACCGCACCCCCTGGGAGTATGGATTTGACTAGAAATGGTCCGGCCCAATTAGGTTTGAATTTTCCTCGTGGGTCAACAGGTAGAAGAGCTCTAACCGATTTAAGCACTAAGTCTCCTTCTTTGATGTTCCTTGGCCTAACCCTTTTGTTGAAAGCCCGTTTGATACGTGCTTGATATGTTTGGAAATTATGCAAGGCGCGTAGCCTACGTTCATCCAGGAGGATGAGTTCTTCATATCTATCCCTTTTCCAATCGGCTTCCGGGATTTGACTTTCGAGTAGAATACGCAAGGATGGTATTTCTAGCTCGACTGGTTGTACAGCTTCCATACCGTAGGTCAAATAGAAAGGAGTAGCCCCAGTGGGCGTCCTGACAGATGTACGATACCCCCATAAAGCAAAGGGTATCTTGCTTGGCCAATCTCTATAGTTGTCAATCATTTTCTTGAGAATTGTGACAACATTTTTGTTTGCCGCCTCTACCGCGCCGTTAGTCTGCGGCCTATAGGGCGAAGAGTGATGATGCTTAATCTTGTACTTGGCTAGCAATTGCTCGGTTTCAGCTTGGAAATGTGATCCGTTATCGCTAATGATCTCATGTGGGCAACCATATCGACAGATGATGTTGTTTTGTATGAATTTTGCCACATTTTTAGCCGTAAGACCAGTGTAGGAAGCCGCCTCTACCCATTTGGTGAAATAGTCAATCGTTACTAGAATGAAACAAGTGACCTCTGTTCGCCTGGGGTTATCTTCCCGATTATGTCAATTCCCCATGCAAAAATGGCCAAGGGGATGTCATTGTAGATAGAAAGCAATGAAGGAGGGACATGTTGTACATTCCCGAAGATTTGGCAGTTGTGGCAATGTCTTACGTATTTGATGCAATCAGATTCCATTGTGGTCCAATAATATCCCAAACGTGTGATTTTCTTTGCCATCATGGGCCCACTCATGTGAGGACCGCATTCTCCGTCATGGACTTCTTCCATCACCTTTCGTGCCTGTGAATGATCAAGGCAACGTAGGACTACACCAAGAGGTGTTGTTTTGTATAATTCTCCTTGCATCAGAATGTATTGGGAAGCCGAGGCGTATAGCACGTTGTCCCCTCTTGTCCATATCCGGTGGATAGGTGCCATTAAGCTTGAAATTCAGGATCGCTTGGAACCGGGGTTCTGCGCGATTTCCTCTTCGTCGGTGATTTGGTGGACATAAGCGGCTCGACCGCGTTCGATGCACAAAGGCATTTCCACCATGTGATCTGGCATATTAATCAAAGATGCAAGTTTCGCAAGAGCGTCTGCAAATTGATTTTCCTCCCGAGGTAGGTGTAGGTAGGTTACGTGATCAAAGAATTGAGCGACTTGGTCTATTCTAGCCTGATAAGGTGCGAGGCTTTCGCTTCGGATTTTCCAAGATCCTGTAACTTGGTTGATGATTAGTGATGAATCCCCATGTACTCGGAGGTTTTTGATGCCTAAGCTTACTGCCGCTTGTAGCCCAATGAGACAGGCTTCATATTCTGCAGCATTGTTTGTCACCTCGAAGTCGAGTTTGACAGCAATTGGTGTATGCTCACCTTCAGGATAAATGAGCAACACTCCTATTCCGAATCCTCTTAGGTTTGATGCTCCATCAAAATACAGGTCCCAGGAGTCTACATCAGTTTGGAGTATATCCTCGTCTGGAAATGACCAAGTATCTATTGTTTGTGCGTCATTGATAGGATTTTCTGCGAAGAATTCGGCGATGGCGCGACCTTTTATAACTTTCAGTGGCACGTATTTGAGGTCGAATTCTGAGAGCATCAAGGTACATCTTGCTAGACGTCCGTTGAGGACGGGTTTTTCGAAGAGATATTTGACTGGATCCATTTTGGAGTATATTTTGACGGAGTAGCTAAGCATGTAATGGCGTAGCTTCTTTGTTGCCCACACAAGAGCGAGGCATGTCTTTTCGAGTTGTGAGTATTTGCACTCATATTCCAAGAACTTCTTACTAAGGTAGTAGATAACTCTTTCTTTACTTCCTACAGTTTGAGCCAACATGGCACCCATGGTTGTTTCGGTTACTGTGAGATATAAACCAAGAGGTTGATCTCGTTGTGGTGGCATGAGCACTGGTGGTTTAACCAATATCTCCTTGATTCGATCGAATGCCTTTTGACAATCGTCATCCCACATGGTGTGGTCTGTTTTCTTGAGTTTCTTGAAGATAGGCTCGCAAATCATTGTAAGTTTCAATATGAATCGACTTATGTACTGCACCTTTCCTAGGAATCCTCTGACTTCTTTTTCTATTTGAGGTTACGGCATTTCGATCAGAGCTTTGATTTTGGAAGGATCTATTTCTATACCTCGTTGACTAACGACGTATCCCAGGAGCTTACCAGATGTTACCCCGAATGTGCATTTCTGAGGATTGAGCCTCATGTTGTACTTTCGTAGCCTTGTGAAGAACTTGCGAAGGTTCGCAATATGCCCTTCTCTTTCCTTGGATTTGACAATCATGTCGTCTACATATACCTCAACCTCTTTGTGCATCATGTCATGTAGGAGTGTAGTTGCGGTGCGTTGATACGTAGCTCCGGTGTTGATTAATCCGAACGGCATTACCGTATAGCAATAGGTTCCCCATTGGGTGACGAATGTGGTTTTATGCATATCTTCCATGGCCATCTTGATTTGGTTATAGCCCGCATATCCATCCATGAAGGATAGTAACGCGTGATCTGCAGTATTGTCCACCAATATGTCGATGTGAGGTAGAGGGAAGTCATCTTTTGGACTTGCTTTGTTTAAGTCCCTAAAATCAACACAAACACGGATTCTCCCATCCTTTTTGGGCACGGGTACTATGTTAGCTACCCAGTCAGAATACTCGGAAACTTTGATGAACCCGGCTTTGAATTGCTTGTCAACTTCTTCCTTAATATTTAGAGCCCATTCTGTTCTCATTCGTCGAAGCTTCTGTTTCACAGGTTTGAAACCTGGCTTAATCGGAATCCTATGTTCGGCGATATACCTGTCGATCCCTGGCATATCTTTGTAGGACCAAGCGAAACGTCTTTGAATTCATTTAGGAGGTCTATGAAATCGGCCCTTTCGGTAGAGCTCAAGGTAGTCCCTATCCTAAGTTCTTGGGGTTCTAGTTCGGTTCCTACGTTGATGGGTTCGGTGTCCTCTATTACTCGGTCCCCCTTCCCCTTCCCCTTCCTGTAGTATTTCATTGGCTACGTGAGGAGGTATTTCGATTGAGTCCGGGTCTTGGTCATCCTCCATATCATCATAAACAGAATTGCACTCAAGATAACACAAAGAGTAAGCAGAACCCGATTTATTCATATTAAAATTTGAGTAAAGTTGGAACAAAGAAGCCAACCGATCCATAGTCGATGGCGGCAAAGGGACAAATGGTTGGGGCATTTCCCGAACTACCGTGACTACTCGAGGCTAAGCTAGGAGAAACGAAGGGAGTGGGGATGACAACAGGAGTAGACTTTCTAATGACCTCTCTGACTCGACTGACTCCGACTCCGACTCGAACTCATCGTCTTCTGGTTCTCCTTTGAACATCTCTCCTTCTCTAGTGGTGAGCTTGAAGAGTCTTCCTTGATTGTTGGTCCATTTGATTGATTTTCTCCATCCTTTCTGCTGTCTTGCGTCGGTTTCTGTGATTAACGCGGTGGGGTTGAAGCGATCGTCTTGAAGTATTATAGTAATGATCTCATCTGCGCCCTAACGAATCGATCTTCTCCAAACAATAGGCTAACACTTGTTCGTCTAAGCAAGGTGCCGATGGGTTTTGACGGTAGGAACCGTTTTCGGAGGAATGAAGTAGCAATCGTGAAAGATCTCGATTCCGCTAACTTCCTCTCGAGAGAATGCCAAGGTTCGGAAATCTGGAAGAGTTCTAGACTTCCTTCTTGAACAAAGTACCCATTTAAAGTGGGGAGATAGGGCCTCATTTGGACTCCTACGTGCTTGCGGTTTTGGACTTGGGCGAGCATCTCGAGAACCTCTTCTTTTGTGGGTTTATACCCTAGTCCTAGTGGTATCCTCGTTGAGTTGCCTTCCTTGTATGGTGCGAAGGTATTCTTCCGAAAAGGGTTCAAAGGCATTCCAGGGAAGTATCCCTGGGATTTGAGTATGTGGTTGACCACCAAGTTAGAGTAGGGATTATAGTATAAGGGTGCCAACTCACTTTCTATGGCGCTTATACTTTGGAAGCCCCCAAGTTCGTATACAGGATCCGCAAGGATTTGATTGTTCGACTGTTTTTCGATCATTGCCTTGATGGGTGACGAAGTGATCGTCACTACTTTGCCGTTTAGTGGGATCTTGATCTTTTGACGAAGGGTGGATGTTACTGCTTTGGAAGCATGAATCCAAGGCCTTCCCAGAAGTATGTTGAATGAAGCTTCAATGTCCACAATTTGGAAGTTAACCTTTCGTTCAATTGGCCCAGTGGCTATGGTTAAGCTAGCAAGTCCTACTACTTTTCGTCGTGTACCGTCATATGAACGCACGCCTTGATTGGTAGGGGTCCAATCCGACTCTTTCATGCCTAGCTTGTATGCCGTTTTGAGGGGTATGACGGTGACCGCGGAGCCATCATCCACCAAGGTCATTGGCACATTCTTCTTTAGACAAATGACAGTGATGTATAGAGCAAGGTTGTGACTAGCGCCAAAAAGTGGCAAGTCTTCGTCTGAGAAAGTAATAGGATTACTTAGCTTAGGTGATTCTTGGAAGACCAAGTTGACTACAACTTCAGGAGTGGAGTTATGTGCTACATTTAGCTTGGCCAAAGCTTGCAGTAAAGCTTGGCGATGTGGGAATGAGCTTGCTATTAGTTGCCAGACTGAAAGATCAGCCTTTGTTTTTTGTAATTGCTTGAGCAAATGATCAGTGGGGTCATCTTCGTTGTCATTTGGTGTGATGACGTTGGTTGGACCGTTTTGAGTAGTGCTTTGATATGGGCGACCCGAACGAGTTAGGTGATCCACATCTTGGTCTTCACCATTTTGGACTATTTCCTTGACTAAAGAGTTTTCAATGAGATATTCGTCCTCATCATCATCGGCCCAAACCCCATTGATCAAATAGTTCCCTCATTCTCATGATATCACCTTCTAGTCGTATGATTTTATCGACTAGTTTATCAACCACGGTGATTATTTCTTGCATAGTGGCATTTTGAGAGAAGATCAATGGTACACGTTCTTCGGGTATTGCGTTGGGATTGCGTAAGGTTGTTACCATGCTTTCTAGTTCCCAAACTTGTCTATCTACACTCCTTGCCCATGTGATGAAGTCGGAAATGGTACTGGAGATAGTAGAGTAGAGCCCTTCATTCTCGATTGCATGAATTTCATTTTCGGTGGGAGAAATGAGGTGTGAGCAATCTAAGGTAGATTCATCACTTGTGATCACTAGAACTCCAAGAGGATTCTGAGTGTTGTTGGGCATACCTCCCGGGGGTATTGGGAGTCGACCATCTTCAATCATGTCTTGAAGCACGTTTTTCAACTTGTAGCATTTTTCCGTGTCGTGCCCCTTGCCCCTATGGTATTCACAGTACGAATTTTCATCCCAAAACTTGGACTTCCTCTCGGGTTCGGGAGTAGGTCCAATGGGTTGGAGTTTACCTTGCTTCATTAGCCTTTTTAGAGCATTGGAGTAAGTGTCCCCAAGGTTTGTGAATTTCCTTGGTGGGGTAGTTTTCTTGGATGGCTCGAGAAGGTTAACTTCATCGGTCTTGCTAGTAGAGCCGTATGAACGACTTGTGGACCCTTGATATCCTCGGCCTACCGTTTTGGACAAGAGTCCTTTACGGATGTCGTCTTCGATCCTTGTTCCTAGTACGGTCAAGTCTTTGAAGGTTTTGATGGTTTGGTATCTCAAATGGTTGGCATATATGGGCTTGAGATTATCCACAAACTTCTCCACAAGAGTAGCCTCATCCGGGCGTTCAACTAGTTGAGTGCTAGTCTTCCTCCACCTACTTAGGAAGTCGGTGAATCCTTCTTTGTCATTTTGGGTAAGAACCTCTAGAGTACGCATGTTGACTTGGATCTCGGCATTATCCGCATATTGTTTAGAGAACTCGATTGCGGCGTCTTCCCAAGTGGCAACCTTCTTATGATCTAAAGTGTAGAACCATTGCTTCGGGATGGTGTCAAGAGATGAAGGAAAGATCCTTAAGAACATCTCGGGTTTGATGCCTTTGATAGACATGTAATCCTTGAAGGCACGGATGTGGTTTAACGGGTTCTCGTGTCCCTTGAACTTAGGGATATCCGTCATGTTAAAGTTAGTTGGCAATTTGGAATTGACGGCTTCATACTTGCGATTGTTCTCCCTATAAATGTCATCCCCCTTAAGGTACATCAATTGCTCCTCTAGGTATTGGAGTCTTTTCTCAGCTGCAGTCGTCCCCATGAGAGGATTCTCATCCCTAGATTCATCATCGGAGTTACGTAGTACTTCACTTTCAAGAGGAGGCAACCTTCCCTCTACGGCATAGATACGGCCTTCGATGAGCTCAAGGCGGTCATAGGTTTGTTCTTGAGTAGATTGCATTTGGGCTAGCGCGGCTAGGATTCGATCATTACTATTCTGAAGTTGGTTGAAGTTTGCTTCATCACTTGATCCGGGCATCTTGGAAACTGGATAAGAGATCGGCGACGAATCAAAACACGATCGACCATTCTATCACACTTGCTAAAAGAGGAAAAGTTTTGACTCGTGAAGTGGGTGTGTGCCACTTGTGTTGAGTGAGTTTTGAAGAAAGACAAGGTCTTTGAAAATGTGTGTCCTAGTCAACTGTAGTGTAGTTGTAGGAGTGGACTCGAAGTGAGGTTTTGAAATGGGCTTGTGGCCCGAATTTTGACGCGACAAACGGACAGAGTTTTGACCGGGTTTTGCGCTAATTAAGAGCCTATTTCGAAATTCTTGTTTGAAAAGGGGTTTTGATCTTTTGAAAAATCGTCATGGTTTTGTTTAGAAGTTGTGATCACGTAAGGTATACATATTTATACAAGCATTATAACGGGATGCTGAGTGCATTTAAAAGGGATTTGGTTTAAAAGGTGGGTTGCCATACCGAACCATCAAACCCGAAGTCTGTGGAGAGGCTCGTGCCAAACAAGAGTAAGGCCGATTCCTAGTCCATTTCCTCAAGTAGTGAAGGCCCTTGATACAAACAAGAGTAAGCATCATGGTATGGATGACGTCAATCGCTATCCATCCTTAGGCCCAAATAAGAATTAGGACCGTTTAGACGGGACGATTGGTCGAATGGGTTGGGTTGGGCCTAGGAAGGCCAAATAAAACGGTCTAGGAAGACCGAGTTATGAAAACCGACAATTGTCTTGTACAAACTATTCCCTAACCTTGTTCAAGTTTCACCCTTTTGGCTACACGTAAGTGTATTATCCCCAGCGGAGTCGCCAAACTGTGGACAGCGGGGGCCACGGGGTCGCTTGGGAAACAAGCGTTTGCATTTTGTATGGAGTCGCCACCAATTTTTATGGGAAATTGGAACCGTTCGAGTACCTCGTGTCATGTCAAGACACAAAGTAAAGACATGAACACTAGGCAATCGTTACCCTTAGCATTCTATGTCTAGAATGACTCTCGTGGATGCCAATGAACACGGGTGTTCACAGATATCTGGAGTAAGGGGTGAGGGTACGTATTAGGAAGCTCTTTTGATCGAACACCTAATCCCGCCCGCCTCGATAGCGGCCTCTACTAATGATTAGGGAAGTTATTCGTACTTGATATATCGTCGGCTATATGCATGCAATGCAACATCCATAGATTAATCCTAACATGTGAAAATTAACTAAGTCGGTTGACACGTAATTAGCATACAATTTGGTCGAAGTAGGATTTAATGCTCATTTACATGTGAAACATACAAGCAATAAAAGAAATACAATAATTATAAATTACAATAATGAAAATTACAATAATTACATTGGGATAGGCGATTTATGTCGAAAATACCTTTAAAACGGATAATTGGAGAAAAAAAGATAAAAGAATAAATTAACGAACATGAATTAGCGATATTACGGTTAATAGTTAATTAATACGTACGTTAATTAAACTACGTCAAGGCGAATTGAGGTCGAGAGACGAACTCGGCCAGAACAGCGCAAAGAGAGCTGCGTCTTTTTGAATAGCGCAGCAGACGCCTGCGTCTGCTCCTTGGCTCGATTAAAGGTCGTGAAGCCGTAATTGCAAGCCGTTAATGTCAATTGGTGATTTTAATGATCAATTAAATTATTTACTCGGATGAAAGTGATTAACATGTTATTCAACATATGAATGGGTCATGAAAACAGTAAAACATGAATGAGACGGATGCAAACGGATTATTTACATGGTGGGATAATGACAGAAGTGAAAAATATTAATGAGTCCTACGAATTAAATCAGTTAACTACGTTAGATACGATGGATTGATGACAAATATGCGACGAACACATGAATAAGCAGATGAAAACTATATCAAAGACGAATTCCAGAAACTCAATATGAACAAATTGAATCTCTACAACCCGGAATTGAATTTAATGACGAAAACCCGCAAATATTGGATTACTCGGGATTTAAGTCGGATTTGTGATGATTAAAGCATGTTAATGATGATGATTAATGATATACATGTGAATTATTATGCTATTGTAATGAAGAATCAACGAAATAAACAAGGGAAACAAACAAGCACGAATTACAGAGGACGGAGGAAGAAGAAAAGAAGCAGGAACCGCGGCAGCCTCACGAAGGGGCGCAGCAGGTACTGCGCTCCTTCGAATAGGCGCAGCAGTTGCTGCGTCTTTTCTCGACGTCTATCTACTGGAAATCCGTAAAAAAGAGTTTTAAAGCACGGTTTTAGAAATCGGTTTTAATGGTGTTTTCGACATAAATCTTACAATTGATTATACAATAATTAAAATACAATAAATAAAAGAGAGATTACACCCTCAGACTTACATGTTGACGAAACGAGAAGGACTAAGATATCGATTAGTGATGCTCGACGCGAATGCAAAGAAAGTGCCCTCGTAAGAGGAAAACGATTAAGTAATTAAGTTGATTGAGTGTAGTTGGTCAAATTGGTCGGTCATGCAACGGGGAGGCTGGTACTCAGAAGGATCCGAGCTTACGTGGTCGAAAGTTCAAGCACGTAGACGCCAAAAAGTAAGAACAAAGTCTAGAATGCAAAGGGAGAAGAGAAGGGCGGACACTCGCGTGAGAAATATGAGGAGCGAAGGCTCCTATTTATACTAATCACGTGACGGAATTAGGGTTTCGGAGACTCTTTGGAAGTGAATCTCGGAAAGATATGAAAAAAAATACGAGAAACATGCAGAAAAGGGCCTGGGAAGAGGCGCATCAGCCACTGCGTCTCTTGGAAGAGGCGCAGCACCTGCTGCGTCTATTCCCAAGTGGTTTCCTCCTGCAGAAGAAAGATTTTCGTGTTTGAGTTATGGTATGACGGAAATAATTCGATTTCCTTAATATCTTATATGAATATTACGAGAATTTACTTACTAAAAGATAAAATTTGTGAAATATGGAATAGAAATATCCTAACATTCCAAACATTCGACTCGGGTTTTAACGGTTATCAGAAAATGGAGACGGTTTTAGGCCCGGACTCCGAATGTACTCTAATTACTGTCAAAACGACCGTATCGGGACGTAGATGACAACTAAGAGGTAGACATTAATATTTGAGAAATCACTTGACGATAATCTTACGAACTGTCACCAATCGTCCCGCGTACCAAACATGCGGCCCAATCATCACCGGGTGGTTTGCGGGAGGTGCATAAATGAGGTATCTACACACGTACTCAAAAGTTTTATAATAAAGATTATACATAACAAAGGGAAAAAGCATATAACAAGGTTAGAGAAAGTGAAATGTGTTGCTGAGACTTACTAACCAAAAGCCTTTTCACAGGTTTAACATGATAAATCATGTCATTTCAATTGAGTTGAAATGAGCGACATATACAAAATGGAATATGGATTATAGATTATGTAGTAATTGATATAGTATTCGCCCCTAGTTTTATATTAAACTCTATTATTACTTTGTTACATCCAAATGGGTTGTTGAGACAATATTGAACCCCATTAAACTGAGCTGAATTAATATAGTATTCGCCCCTAGTTACTTATAAGAGGTGACATCTCGAAGTAACTAGAGTGTGATGCGATTGAAGGCAAGTTCAAGTGCCATAGACTCATAAGAGATGACTAATTGATCATATAGGCATACTGTATGGGACACTCTGTCGGGCTAATGACCGCTTATAGAGTTCTGGAAATTTTTTATAGCCTGGTCGTGGCGAGAGCAACTATAGTATTCTTATGAGTCGATTCTTTGACTAAAGACTGTTCGCCTAAGATGGCACAGTTTCATAGTGACTTTGATTCATGTTCTATGACCTTCGTAATTGGGGTCAAATGAGAAAGTTTTGGGTCGTGATGAGCTGTGGCTATTCGAAGAGAAGAGTGCAATAAGAATTTTCCATCCCCGTCAGGGTTATCTTATATCTCAAGGCCACTCGAGGAGTAATGAACTGGAAATGCGTGGCCACGCTCGGAAGGTATCTATGGTAGATAATTCCGGTCAGACAGTTATTCTCCAGATCGACGAAACCACTCATGATATGATCAAATGCAAGTACGACCTGCAAGACACCTTGCATTGAGTGGGAGATAGTAATAGGACAGAGAATTGGTGACGCACACTTGTCGCGGACAAGTGGGAGATTGTTGGAGTATGTGTCCTCGATAATAATGCGATCACATGTTTAAATCTCATATTAAGAATGCTTAGGGAAAGTAATATTTTATTGTCAACTGATCCACATTAATCGGTAATGATTGGCTGACTAGAGTTTGACATTACTGTCGTATGACGGTGGTGATCAGTTGATCCCTTAAGGTCATACCTCTAGGGTAACACTTTTAATTGATTAATTAATTAATTGTATGTTGATACAAGTTAATTAATTCCTTAAAATTGAACAAATGATTTTGTGAGTAAAGAATAGGTATCTTATTGTAATTCGATTAAATAAGATTCGTACTAAGTAATTAAATTGTTTTATTACTTGGGTTTATTTATTGTTTATGAAACAATTGAAATAAGAATGAATGGTTTATTTTAAATACAAGTTGTTGTGATTTATAATACTATGACCTATTTTAAGTACTTGTAATTGTGAACTACTAGTTAATTTTGTATGTGATTTATTTTGTTTATATATAATGGATTTTAATAAGTTAAAAATACATTATTTAAACAACATGTCTAGTAACATATCTAATATGTCACACCACACAAATTGACAATTGAAAAACTTAAAATGGTACCCCTTAATGTTGTGTGTGCCGTGAAAATGGAGGGGGTTGGGTAGTTTTAGGACTTAATTGTTGCTCTAATTGAGAGTTAGACACAATAATTATGTTTCTAAAATAGACCTAAACCTAGCCCTACACTATGTATCTTGAGAATTAGACACAATAATTGTTGCTCTAATTGAGTATCGGGCACCCTTCCCCTTGGACCATCCGGCCACCCTAGTAGAATAAGGAGAGTTTTTCTCTTCTTATTTGATTTACAATTCATTCATATAAAAATTATCATTTTTGATAATTTGTATTCTCTCTCTCATTGTTGTTGGAAAACTTAAGAAGAAAACTCACAAAATCTCAAATATTATTATATCATTACTAGTAGTAGTAATCTAATAATATTATTTATATTTTAAAGGATTCTTATACTAATTCTGGTACAAAACTAGTATAGGATTTAAGAGTGATTTCCTTGGTACAAATCCTTGAGGAGTAGATTCTACTATTGAATCTAAGGGTTTTGTTGGAGCACTTGGTTTTTCTTAAAGAAGACTAACTTGGTAGGAGACCAATTAGTATAAACCATTTCGGCCTTCAATGTAAGATTAATCGATTTCTTCTTACTTTGTATCATTTTTGTTATGCATGCATAAGATCTTGTTAGTTTATGACTAAACAAAACTTATAAAGTTATTAGAAGTATCTAATAAGAGGTTAATGAATCTTACAGTTTAAGATCCGAAAAATAGGAGAAGAGAACTTACGCAATACTAATCTACTCTAATCTACTGCCAATCGTGGAAATAAGAATGAATGCCTAAACCTAATTAGGTCTCTCATTTTTATAAGAGAGATATTTATTCCCTAAATAAGATAACTAATATAATAAGTAAATAAGTTTACGCAATAAAATCTTGCGTCAGATCACAAGCTATTCGATCGAGCATATTGAAACTACTCGATCGAATAACTCCAGCAAAAATCCTCTCGATCGAGCATAAAACTTACTCGATCTAGGAACACCATAATCCCTCTTCTCGATCGAACATAGCAGGAGTTCGATCGAGGAATCTTCAGCATCAAAAAGGGTTTGATCGAGCAATTAAGTCAGCAACGAGCTCGATCGAGTTAACTACCACTGAGTCAGCACATAGGATGTTGGTTAGCTTCCAAAATGACTTCACGCTTCCCAAGGCAGAAGTATTCTCGCTCCAATTCCATCTATCTCCTAAATGCAAGCTATAAGGGCAGTTCCAAGCTCAGTTTTGCTCCTTCCGGGTCCATTTCTGCAATTAAAGCCAAACAAACCAAAGTAGACTATTTGGAGCATTTCGTAGCCTAAAACTATGGAAATCGCATAGAAATGCGTGCAAAATAAGCACAAAGAGTCTATATAAATAGCAAGCAATAATACACCCGAGCTTGAGTCAATACACCCATAAGAGTAATATTTTACTGTAACACCCCCAAACACCGGGAAGCCTTTAGCTAGGCTTTCCTAGCACTTGAGAGCGTCACATGTCTTGGTTGCCCAAGGAAATGGAAACAAGACAACATATTGGTAACACATTTATTGCATAGATAAGTTTAGAGTTAAAGAAGCATAATTAAGTTATACAAACCAAGTGTAATGCCTTAGGGCCCAATAATTACACAACCAAATATAAAGTGCTAAAAGTAAATGTATCAAGACTCGACTGAAGCTAAGTGATGACACGCTAAGTGATGACGTTCCCCATGCCTCTATATCAAGTGAGATTATCCAACCTATCAATCAAATTGTTCCCCATATCACCAGAAATATCATATTGCTCACCACAAATATTTTTAAAATCTAAAACGTCAGTTCCAATACTACAATTGGTCATATAAAACTCAAATGGCATGCAATGCTCAACAATCTACAACAATACTCATCATATGCCAACCTCGCTCAACTACCTCCGCAATCCACTCCCCCATTCCTAAAGTCTCGATTACGGCATCGCAACACCGTCACCAACCGCCGGATCGCAACCCAAGGTACCCACATCGCAACAGGGAATACCAATTTTGCATCGCAACACGAACTATTAACCCGGACCATAAATATGCACATCTTCCTTGGGGGTCGGTCCCTCCAAGGAGCGATTTGAAGGAGCAAGGTCGATGTCCCACAAACACCTCCTTCCTAAACAACACCACTCCACCACATCCAACCTTACCCAATCCATCAATACACAACCAACATAAATAACCTCACAATCATAATGAGCCATTAAGTAAACTCTAATCATGCCATAAACTCTAATCATGCCATAATCACCATTATTACCATAATTTTCCTTAATCATACCTTAATTATCATTAGTGTCAAGAACACCCAATTAATGTAACATCCACCAAAATACATGTAACCAATTATAATATTGAAACCGAGTAGGAAAATCCTACCTTTTAGCAATTCTTCACAAAAACAAGCAACAACAAGCAAGGACTCAAAACTCCTCCTCTATGAAGTCTCCACCTATAATTAATAGAGTATATTCTATCTGTAACACCCCCTCATACCAAGGTGCCTTACCAGGACCACCCTACCATGAAAGTGCGTTACCATCTCGGTTTCCCGAGGTTAGTATATACCAAAGCGTCTGAATTAAGCATCATTGTTAAAGTAATGTAAAATGCAAAGTTTACAATATCCAAAACCAAATACTGTCTAACGGAATACAACTTCAAAGTCTTAACATTAAAAGAAAACTCGCTAAAACTCAGACGGTGATGCTATGACTCGTAGTGGCGAATCTCCCAAGAAAATCCCCAAGCTCTCACTAGCAAAACCTGTCAAGCCTGCTCCCCATCCCCGAATGGATCACCGCAGATTCCACAAACAACAACGGGGTCAGTATTATGCAAATAACAAGACAAACAAATGCAATATTCGTCTGATTATCATCAACTCCCAATCACCCAAGCTCACATAGTAACCGACTACACACTAAAGTGTGTAGCCCTGCCAGATTACCCATCGCAACAGGTAATCCTCGCCGCCAGTGGGTGACCGCAGCCGATCCCACCTAGTCCAGCTCCTCAACGAGCGACAACGATCCCTGTCCCTTAATGTGCACATCCCCTCCCGTGGCGGGTTCCACGGAGGGCGAACTAGGGTGTGAAGCCACTCCCGCAAGTGACTCCACCACAATCACAATCACATGACATTACCGTCATCTCAATCCCCTCACACCAACACTATCACAAAAACCTTCATTCTACGATGATCAATAGACGACGATAATCACAACAACAAGTCATGTAAAGCACAGTAAACTGAGTAGGGAAACCCTACCTTAGCAACAACAGCAGTATGAAACACGAACAATCAAAAAGGCTCCTCTACGAAGTCTTCTCCTATACAATGATCATGCAACACGATTACACTTTGTACAATTCTCAAAACCTTCTTCTCATATAAATGTACAGTAACTCACAACAATACAAATAATCATGAAGATAGAACTTACCAACAGTGCAACGCGAACTTAAACGCAAGAACCACGACGATTATCCACACAAGAACGCTACGAAATGCTCGAGAGGAGGATTAGGGAATGATTTGGGTGTAATTAGGTTAACGTAGAAATGATAACGCTTATGAAATGATATTAGAAACTGACGCGGTTGTATAAAATACCCTAAACATTCCCTAATCAAACCGTCGAAATAACACTCCGCCAAACCGGACACTCGGTCGAGTAAGTGCATACTCGGCCGAGTGTCCAATACTCGGTCGAGTATTCACTATACTCGGCCGAGTATTCCTCGGCAGAACCGAAATAACACGCACCCAGAGCACTACTCGGCCGAGTAAGCTCTACTCGGTCGAGTAGGCTCCAAAGAGAATCCGTAGTGTTACACTATCACAAACATGTTCTAATATATGTGTTCATTAATTACCACTAACATTAAACGACAATAACTAACATTAATTACTCATAAATCTACCTAGCTAATTACCAAAACCCCCAAATTCTAGGTTTTTAGTGTCTTAAATGAAAGTATAGAAAATACAAAATTAAAGGTATGAGGTTACTCACAAAATGATGAGGAATAAGAATATGTAAACAATCTTCCCAAATTCCCTCAAACAAAGTGTAGATCTAGATTCTTGTGGAAAGGGGTTGTAGAGAGAAGTGAGAGTGGATTAGAGAGAGGTTTTAGGGTTTATGAAATGAAAGATCACAGTTTATAGGCCTTTTTATATCAAGCCCAACACGAAAATTAGGCCCGCGTAGAAAACTGGGTTGAACCCGGTTCACTCGGTCAAGTGGCATGGGCACTCAATCGAGTGGACCGCACTCGGTCGAGTGTACCTCTTACTTGGCCGAGTGTGACCACTCCAGACCTAGATGACATAATCTCGCTCGGTCATCTCACTCAATTGAGTATAGGGGCACTTGGCCCAGTGTTCCCTAGCACTCGATCGAGTGGATCACTTTGAAGGGAAGGGTATTACAATCTTCCCCCCTTAGAACTAACTTCGTCCTTGAAGTTCACATCCACTCAGCGTACATCACTTCTTGCCCAACTCTCCACAACAATCACACCCCTACCGGTTTTGCTCGACTTATAGTGCTCCAAAGACAACAAAGGACAATTAGTGATAAAATCCCCAATCATGAGATGAAATAAAAGACTCAACTAGGCGAAAGGACTCGTACTTGTGCTCGATGCTCTACCCTACTAAAAATAAGGTTATGACCTCGTAACCGGACTCATACATATTCAAAGATATGAGGATAGCACTCTTTCATGGTTTCCTCGGCCTCCCACGTTGCCTCAACCTTGTGATTTGACCAAAGAACTTTTACTAGCACTGTTTCTCCGTGCCTTGTCTTCCTTACTTTGTGATCAAAGATTTCCTTAAGAATCTCGACATATGATAGCGCATCATCCAACTCGATGTGTTCCACTTCTAGTACATAAGTCGGGTCGCTCACAAATTCCCTTAGTTGTGATACATGGAAAACATTGTGCACTCTCTCAAGTATCGGTGGTAGTGCCAACCGATATGCCGCCTATCCGACTCTATGAAAGATTTTATAGGGACTTATGTACATTTGGCTTAGCTTTCCCTTCTTGCCAAATCTCATTACTTGTCTCATGGGTGATACATTCAATAACAATTTGTCTCCCACCTCAAAAGAAATGTCTCGACGATATAGATCTGCATAGCTCTTTTGTCGGTCTTGTGCGGCTCTCATCATTTGTCAGATCATGTTCACTTGTTCAATGGTGCCTTAGATCATTTGTGGTTCTAAGACCACCACTTCAGCACCGTCATCCAACCAAACCAGACTCCTACACTTCCTTTCATATAGACCTTCAAATGGTGCCATGTCGATGCTTGCATGGTAGCTATTGTTATATGAAAACTCGATTAAATCTAGCTTCTTTTCCCAAGTGCGTCCAAAGTCCATAACGCAAGCTCTCAACATGTCTTCTAGAGTTTGTATCGTCCTTTCCGTTTGTCTATCCCTGGCCAGATGGAACGTGATACTCAACTTTAAGCAAGTTCTCATCGACTTTTGCCACTCTTACAAAAACCTTGAAAAGAATATAGAATCTTTATCGGCCACAATGTCCTTTGGCACTCCATGAATCCTCACTACGTTCTTCCGATAGGCATTTGCTAACTCGGCCTTGTTCCAAGTGTCCTTCATTGGGATGAAGTGAGCGGACTTGGTAAGTCGGTCAAAGGTGACCCATATCATATTGTTCCCTTTTAGGGTCCTTGGTAAGCCTACAATAATGTTTAAAGAGATAGACTCCCACTTCCATTCCGGTATCTCCAAAGGTTTCACTTTGCCTTGTGGTCTTTTGTGCTCCCCCTTTACTCGTTGACAAATCAAGCATCTAGAGACAAACTCCGCTACTTCTTTTTTCATGCCTTGCCACCAAAACGTCTTCTTGAGGTCTTTGTACAACTTGTCACCACCTGGATGCAAGGTGTATTATGAGCCTCTTCGATGATCCTCCTCTTAAGGTCGTCGTTATTAGGAGTACATCATCTTCCCTCGAATCGAAGACTACCATCCTCATGCGCACTAAACATTGAATTCCCACTTGTTGCATATGCTTCCATGTACTCCTGTATCTTTAGATCTTCTAGTTGTTTTTCTCGGATCTCATTGTACAATTCCGGCTCTAAGGGGGAGTAACTTAGATCATCCCCATTTTATATCACATGAATTCCCATCTTGCCCACTTCTTCCTTCAATTTCATCATTGATAGGTGGTACTAATGAAATGCACCAACTTCCTACTCAAGGCATAGGCCACCACGTTGGCCTTTCCTTCATGGTACACTATTTCCATGTTATAATCGCTGATCAACTCGAACCATCTTCATTGTTTCATATTCAATTACTTTCGGGTGAAGATGTACTTTAAACTCTTGTGGTCGGAAAACACTTTGAAGGTATCCCCATATAGGTAATGTTAGGTTCATTAACCCTCTTATTAGACATCTCTAATAATATCTAAGTTACTCATTAATTAGATGTGGTGGATCTAATTACATGCAAACAAAAATAAGAGTAAAAGGAGAAAACGGTTTTCCTTACATTATAATGAAACGGAAATGGGCACAAGGTTGAACTCCTTCCAAACTTGTTCTTGAGCTATTAAGAAAAGGATGATCCTCCAAAGTTTCAAAATAGAAACACTCCTATCGATTGCACCCAAGATTTTACCCAAATAATTTCTAGTAATATTAACTAGATAGTATAAGAAATATTAATCTCTTAATATTAATTTTATTACTACTCTAGTAATTAGGAGATAATATTAATGTGGTTGTGTGTTTTAGAGAGAGAGGCATACAAAATTAGAACAAGAAAAAAGAGCTACAAATTGCTCTTTTTAAGCTCCCAAAACCGGCACCCTTGGGGCCATAGTGGGCTATTTCTTTTTCTTATTTTATTTGCATGCAAAAGTAGGTAATGAGTTCATTAGGCTAGGTAGTGTCATAAGCATGCAATTAGGAAAATGATAACATGCAACAAGTTGATTAAATAAAAGAAAAAAATAAAATGTTGTCCAACAAGATATTATTTTCGGCCAACATAAGATAAAATGGACCATTTTGATTTTGTAATGTTTGTCACACAAACATAAGAATCATTTAGTTATTTACCTTACATAAATATACATTAGTTTGATCATATAACAATTATATAATATAAACTAATAATTAATATACACCTAACTCTTAAGTGATAATTATGTCATTATATGAAAATATAATGAGTATTATAATGTCCAATTTAATTAATTTACAACCCTTGTAAAATATAATCAACAAATAACCTCTACCTCTAAAAATAAAATACCTCGATTAATTTAATGAATTAATGCTTAATCATTAAATTAAATTTTATTTAATCACATTACAATAAGATATAAATTTCATTAGTCAATCATCGCATAATTGAATAATAAACTTACGTTGAATCGAGTTCTAAACTCGACCTCAACAAACTCGCACGACTAAATATAATATATATATATATATATATATATATATATATATATATATATATATAACAAGGATTGATCAACCAGTATCAAATACATTTGATCAGAATTATTTGGGTTCCATCATATAGGTGTGACCTCACGGGATCAACTGATCACCGTCGTCAAATGACAGTAACGTCAAACTCTATTCAGCCAATCGTTACCGATAAATGTTGATCAGTTGACTATATAATGTATCATCCCTTATGTATTCTTATCATGAGATTTAAGTACGTGATCGCACTATTATTGAGGACACATACTCCAACAATCTCCCACTTGTTCGAGACAAGTGTGCGTCACCAATTCTCTTGTCCTATTACTATCTCCCACTCAATGCAAGGTGTCCCGCAGGTCGTACTTGCACGTGATCATATCTAGAGTGATTTCCTCGATCTGGAAAGTAACTGTTTGACCGGAATTATCTACCGTAGATACTTTCCGAGCGTGGCCACGCATTTCCAGTTCACTACTCCTCGAGTGGACATGAGATTTAGATAACCCTGACAAGGGGGTGGACAATTCCTATCGCACTATTCCCTTCGAATAGCTGCAGCTCATCATGACCCAAAAGATGCCCATTTGCACTCCATATCCGGAAGTCGTGGAGCAAAAATCAAAGTCAATCAGAAACTGTGCCACCTTAGGCGAACAGTGTCTAGTTAAAGAATCAACTCAAAAAGAATACTATAGTAGCTCTCGCCACGACCAGGCTATATAAAAATTACCAGAACTCTATAAGCGGTCATTGCCCGACAGAGTGTCTTATACAGTCTGCCTATGTGATCGACTAGTCATCTCTTATGACCCTATGGCACTTGAACTTGCCATCAATCGACTCACACTCTAGTCACTAGGAGACGTCACCTCATATAAGTGACTAGGGGCCAATACTATGTTAATCGAGTTCACTTTAATAAGGTTCAATGTTGTCCTTACAACCTATTTGGATATAACAAAGTAATAAAAGAGTTTAACTAAAACTCAAACGATAAATGCGATTATCATATATGAACAATCAATACAATATTATTGCTTCATATCTCATAATTTCAAGATTATAAAATCCATGTTACTTTATGGTGGTTTGGTCATACCTGCAATAAAAGCTTGGTTAGAGGATATACTATATAATCCTCTCATCCGAACTTCATTAACTGGAACTTCCTTCCTTCAATGTAATCTTTTAAGGATGGCGATAGGGTGCCACCAGGTGGTACCGAATTTCGGCGCCACCATAATTAAAGAAAAAGAAAAAGTAAAAAGTAAAATGTTAGTTTTCATTTTTGCGCCAAAATAAAAGGGTACGTATGTAATTTTATACTTACTAAACTAAGTTTTTTTTAAAATATTTTACTCCAAAATAAAATTATTTAACACTAATATAATTTAGACTAAGTTATCTTCTTCAATAGTTACATTTCTTCATCATTATATTATGTTCTTCATCATCATCATATTATATCTTCATCATTCATAATGTTTCTTCAACATGTTTATAAATTATAATTATAATTATATCATCAATATAAATTATACTCCATAATGAAGTATCAAGTCGTCAAAATAATTACTCGTACATAAAACACTGGAGATAAGTTTCTAATTCTAAATATACTCCGTTACACACTACACACTCATGAATCAAATACTACTAAACCAAATTCTCATGTGCTACATATTTGCATCGTTTATTTGATTGGATATTTGTACATAGTTCTTAAACAATCAAACTGTAGCCTTTGTTGTGTCATCTTTAAGTTGTAACTTGTTTCCACAAAAAGTGGCAAAATTCTAGGAGTAGTTTACGGATTTCTTCTGGCTTAACTATTAAATATAATTAGTAATATAATATTAAGTTCCTAAACTACCTTTTTTAACAAAATGGAAATATAATTAGTAATATAACAAAATAGTTCCTAAATTCGTTTATTTGAGTGTCACCTGGTGGCGCCATCTCATTATTCATCTTTTAATTACATGAATCTTCTAAGTACATGTCTAGACTTAAATCTAGGCTTGGGCTCTTTTGCTTGAAAGATGTTCCCACTGTTATCAAATAACATGTGATATGATCCATGGTTTAAAGGATTTATTTTTAGTTCCTTTACAATCCATCTTATCGTTACCACAAAGTACTCAGACTCTATTTGTAGATTTCACAATGGCTGACTTTTCAAGGTAGTTATCGCTATTCGCACCTTTGACAATTGACAACAAGATCAGGCTAAGAAACTCAAGCTTTTGTAACCCTCTATACAAAATTCCATGTTCTTATCTATCATAAGAACGAATCCTTTAATCCTTCTCAAGAATTCAAGGATGTATCTAGCGGCTATCCATTGACTCTCACATGGATTGACTTGTCTTGCTTAAAGCATACAATTTATCAGTACTTACACATATCTTGGGACATTAGGTCGATCCAATGGCGGAAACATTGGGAATCGATTTCATTCGTTCAATAATTTCAGATTCAGTGGGTAACTGTGAATCGTACAAAGTAATCCCACAACCCATTGGAATAGAATGCCTCTTGGATTTATCCATGCTGAAAGGACGAAGGATCTTATCAACATAAGACGAAGAGTCTTATCAACATAAGACTTTTGACTTAATGCCAATATCCCTTTTAGGTCTATCTCCATAGATCCGGATATCAAATATGCGATGTGCCTCGCCTTAATCTTTTATCTGGAAATGATTTCCCAACGTTACGGAGGTAAGCATCGGTACATCATTCCCAATGAAAAATATGTGAAGACAATTTTGGCTCCCACTAAACTTCATGTATAAACATGGTTCTTTAACAAATTGAGTGAAACCATTCTCTATTATCACATGAACTAAAAAAAGCTCCCACTAAACTTCATGTATAATTATGGTTCTTTTGGAAAATTCAAATGCAACCATTCTCTATTATCACATGATTGGGAAAAATGATTTTTACAATCTCTTAATGCTTTGCTTAAAGCTACATATGGATCCCTTAAGTTTACTTAGCATTTTAGACTTAAACCAAATATTAGTGTCACACACCCATCCTCTTCTAAATACCTATTTAGAAAAGCGGTTTAACATCACTTGCCATATTTCGTGAAAATGAAATGCGGCAATTACTAACATGATTTGATTCAATTAACATCTTCATGTATCTAGGCTATTCTATACTTGAAGGCCTTACTTCAAAGAAACTCTTAAGGTAATTATCCTTAGCTTTGCGTATAGAATCTATCATGGATTGTAAAACTATGACTTCTTTGCAACAAATTCCGATTTGGATCACTAGCAATAATTCACTTGATCAATGATGATTCTATTACTTTCAAAAAGTAACTCTATTTATAACACGTGTATGACTTTTAGAACATCTTCTTATGTTATTATTCTACAAAATAAGTTTGTATCATTCTACAAAATAAGTTTGTAGAGATTTTTCTCCCACTCTATCTTTTTAGAAGTACACCTAATTTCCAAGAAGATAGCTTTAAGAGCGACAAACAATTTTGTTCTTTTGAATGCAAAAGAGCATTAGACACATGTTATCGTTGAGTCATCTATTAAGATATGTTGCCATTTATAGAGACTAATTCCTTCCATATCTTGTATGGAGTCTCGTTTATGATTCATATTGCGTGTTTTCACTTTAAACAATTCATGCTAATATATGTCATCAAATCCCCAAATATGAGTTCAAGAACTCATTTTAACTTTCAAACGATCGATCTTACATTACATAAGAAATGTCATGTTTCCGTGAATCTTATAATTGGGAATAAAATTCACAACTTAAGTCTTAACCATATTGAATAAATCATCATCTTTCAATATTATCGATTGAGTTGAGTTGATCTATGTTATAGATATAAATAGAGAAAGAAGAAAGATGTCTTAGAACTTAAAATGCCATAAACCGAAATGACTTGGGTTGAAAGCCAAGTAATTTGAAACAAAATACAATACTTGTTCGGAGATGCAAAATAAAGAAATTTCCATATCTAACATGTAAACAAAATAAAGTTCTTAGACAATGTCTAAACATAAGACTATTATGAAGACATATTCAAAATGAAACGCCAAGCCAAGTCCATAGGTCTCCATCTCTGCGGCGGCTACTCTAGCTTCCTTTGGACATCCTCCTCATGCTTGCTTAGCCTTTCCTTTCTTCTCATGCCCTAAATTCAATAAGAAGGGTGAGAAACACTAGTATCTTAATACAAAGTTGAGTTGAAAAATTAATATCAATACCATAAACTTTTGGAAGAAATATTACCTACTGGAATCACACGTCCAACTTTGATGTCTTCTAAATATTTGGGGCAATTGTGCTTCTAATGGCCTACGCCATTACAATAATGGCACTTGACATCGGATTTGACTCCCCTTTTGGGTTTGGAAGAGCTATTCTCAATAGCTTTCTCCTTAGCTTTGTAGGAAGTGGGTTTCTTACCCTTGTTAGAACTTTTCTTAAACTTTCCCTTACTCTTTGCATTGATGTTGAGCATATCCTTCCTAGTGCTTGTATCAAACCCCATGTCCCTTTCGGCTTGCACAAGCATTTTGTGCAACTCATGGAGATCGATTTTCAAGTTTTGCATGTTGTAGTTTACTCTAAACTGAACATAGCCCTTTATTCGACTTAAGGAGTGAAGCACTCGGTCAATCACGAGTTGCTCGGAGATGTCAACCCCTTGCAACTTGAGGGTCTCAACATACTCAATCATTTTGAGCACATGAGGACTCACTTTTTGTCCTTCTTTGATATTGAGGTCAAAAAATTGGGAAGCCGCTTCATATTGAATAATCCTAGGAGCTCGTGAAAACATGGTCACAAGTCTAGTATATATCTCATAGGCGGTGCTCATCTTTATGGCACTCCTTTGAAGATCGGGTTCCATGGAGAAAATCAAGACATTATTGACCGCGGCGGATTCTTTTTGGTAGGTCTCAAAGGCCTCCCTAACCGCGGGTGTTAACCTAGCAATAGGAGTAGCGGGAGAAGCCTCAGTAAGGTATTTGAGCTTGTCATCACCTTCCGCGGCTAAGCGAAGTTGCGCATCCCAATCGGTGAAATTCGAACCATTCTTTTCGACTTTGCAACGATCCATAAAGGATCGAAGCTATGAAACGGTAGTGAGAGGTGGTGCGGACGAGCTAATGGTTGCCATTGTGATATTTCAATAGACTAAAAAATATGAGAAGAAGGAAAAATTAATATTTATCGTAAATTAGACTTGTTAATATTTTAGACAAGTTTTAGCATTTATATAATGACCTCCACCCAATTATATAAACGATTCCAAGACCCAAATTCATACTAGCTCAATTGTGGGACAACGGTCCCTCTACAACCTTTACTAATACAATTTGGTGGGTTAACTCATTTAACCGATTCTACACTTAGAACTCTTGGTCGATGAATTTACACTAAGTTCATCTTTAGCCCGAACCTATTCGGACAACGGTCCCTCTAATGCTTTCGTTGAGATCAACCAAATTTCGAAGTGTAATAACATCTTATTACCCCACTTACCCAACGTTAAAAGAAAGCACCCCGGTATAATATTTCAACACCGTATTGTACCCCTAATTAAATTGGGATTCATGAGTTCCTACTATTTGGTAAGGCTAAGTCTCAATTTTATAAAATGTGAAGGTCTTGTCAATTTATTATCTATCTCTTTTAAGTAAACTAAATTAGTGATCTATCGATAATTATAATTAACAAGGTTGATTAAACGATATAAAAAGATATGCATGTGATGTTATGGCGATTTGTCATGCATGCAAACATATAAGGAAAGAAAATGTAAAGAAAAACAATTTCCTAGTATGGCCTTCCTAAAATAGAAAATCTAATAATCTATTACATATTCAGAAATCAACTCCTTTGGTCCCTTGAACTTCATGTGACATACCTCCCAAGGAAACACCATCTTGATCGGAACTCCTTTCCGAATGGCCCCGTCTTTAGGAAACTCCGGAACTACAAAATAATAATGAAATACATAGCTATTCCTATTATACATTTGTAATAAAAATAAATCTATTAAATTACAAAACGGTGATGCGAAATCACATTAAAATTACAACCAAATCGATATTCCCTTTCATTACCGGAAATACCAATTAAAACTAATGCCATACTAAGACAAATTACATTATTCAAAAAATTACATAAATTTAAATGACATTCATCCCTAAAATTATGCAACAAAATATATGTATTCAAACATGCAAAATGAATGTGCTAAATCGCCTTACTAGATTATATCGTATATAGCTCGGTTTTTTATGGAAATGCGTGATCTGTAACTTATTAAAATCACTAATCAATAATTAAATCAAATTTAAGGCCAAGTTAACTGACCCAACTGATTTAGGACTCAAAAATTAGTCTCCACTAAAATTTGATAATAATCTAACTTGATTTTATATTGCTGCTCATATTTAACCCCATATATCATAACAATTATGAAATAATTTCAAATTTCATTACAATAATCTAAAAATTTGAAATTTAAATTTTGAACATTCTGGAATATTACCATGACCCTCATAATGTCAAAAATATGGGTTAAAAAATTCGAATTAATTTAGAGAAAAATATAGTTGTGATTTATCAGTTTTATCAAATAAAATTCCTAAATTATACGAAAATTAATCTAATCAATTTTACAATATTACATCTGACATGCAAGACATAAATGCAACCTTAATTAATTTTCTAATCCCATGAAATTCGTTTTAACTATTTTTAGCTCATATAATCTCGATTTATTCCATTTTAACCATTAAAATCATAAATCATATAATCTCAAATTTTACATACAATAAGTAAAATATGCATGTGAGATTATATTAAAATTTCATGGTCATAATCGAAGTTTAGTTATTTTTAGTCAATAAACCATCATTTTACTCACTAAAATGTAATTATTATACTAAAAATCATAAAAAATGAGCAATAAACTTCCATAAACCATCTAAAATGACCTAAAACATTTTAGGACCAGAATGTATACATGCATCAAAAATTTCGTGCATTTACCATACTTACACAAAAATTTCGGTTTTTATTTTAGTTATCAAATAACTCGTAAAAAACATAAAACGATTTGCATGCAACAATCAAAGCTCTTGATACCAATTATTAGGTTCATTAACCCTCTTATTAGACATCTCTAATAAAGATCTAAGTTACTCATTAATTAGATGTGGTGGATACTATTTTCTCATAAAGTCTCATCTTCTCGTAAAATAAAATTTTGTCAGTTTCAAAATCAATAAAAAAAAATTCAGCTTATCGTTTTGCGAAATAAAATTTTGTAATTCTCCAGCCCTTTTCGTGAAATAAAATTTTGCGATCTAGCTTTTTTTTTTTAAATAAAATTTTCAAATCAATTTGTCGGCAGGCCCTAAGATGCATTTGAGTTCTTAAAATAAAATTTTTTGAACTTCTCTTTTTGCAAAATAAAATTTTGCATTTTTCAAATCAATTGGTCGGCAAGCCCTGACCTGCATCTGAGTTCCTAAAATAAAATTTTCTGAACTTCCATTTTTGCAAAATAAAATTTTGCAATTTTCAAATCAATTGGTCGGCAGGCCCTGACATGCATTTGAGTTCTTAAAATCAACTTTTCTGAACTAATCTTTTTGCGAAATAAAATTTTACAAATCCTAGTTTGTAAAATTAGATTTTAAATTCTAATCCCTTTTCAAAATAAAATTTTGAATTCCTCGGTCAGCGGCCCCTAACACGTATTTGAGCTTGTGAAATTAGATTTTGCAGGTTCACTCTTAAGTGAAACAAAGTTTTGATTAACCAGATTACCAGCAGCAAAACAAAGTTTTGTTTTACCAGATTTAAGGACAACTAAACAAAGTTTGGCTATTCCAGATTCCAGACCAGCTTAACAATGTTTAGCTATTCCAGATTTTTGTTTTGCTTTACAAGATTCCAGACCGGCGAAATAAAGTTTTGTCATACCAATTTCCATATTGGTGAGACAAAGTTTTACCAGCTTCATTCCAGATTAGTGAAACAAAGTTTTGCTAAGTTAGTCTCAGATTTCAGCTACTCCAGACAGGTAATATAAGAGGCTCAGGTACGTTTCTTATCCTTTATCTGTCCCGACCGGACTACTTTGACCTTCGTCTTACTCAAACTCGGTGAAAGTGGGGGCTTCTCTAGACACCTCAAAGTTGTCTACTTGCCTTACGGATATCCGATGATTAGGCTAAAATTTAATGACTAAATGAAAATTAACATATTAAAATTAATGGTTCTTTACGGTTATTTCCTAGTAAATCTTTCAAAATGGCCTAAAACCACCTATCCGCCTTCACTTATACAACCCATGTCTATTAGTCTTTGGAATAGATTACGTAAGTTAAAGCAATTTGGATGACAACGTATTCCATCGAAACCCATGTAAGAATATGCATATTTGGGCCTAACACCCTTGCTTAGTTTGATGTACCAAAATATGATTAGGAAAGAAAGCCATCTCAGATTCTCAGGTACAAGAACTCGACGAAGTATGTCCCCAACGTGGTCCGGGTGTGAGTAAGAGACTTAGATTAGAATTCTATAATTAGTGTACGTCTAAGCAACTACACTATGAAAAGATAAGAAACAATAAAAAAGATAGAAAAAAAACATGTGAAACGAGAAGGACGTTTTGTACACCATAAAATCTCATTGAAGACGGGCGATATCCGTCACAAGCTTATTCCCTTTCTCTTTTTGTAAGAGGTTACAAGCTTGTGACAGAATTAGTCCGTTATAAGCAAGACTAGCCGTACGCCTGTACAACACAATCAATGGGATTAGAGCATGTTTTGTTTTCATTATTATAATCAGAGTTTTCATTGTCCAACTAAACTTCCACCACCAGACTATAATTTTTTTTTTTTTTTTTTTTTTTTTTTTTTTTTTTGGCAGCAATACATAAAGGTAGACAAATTACAAACCTCTCATGGCCTTTTGAGCAAGGTCATGAGCGATCATGTTAAAATACCTAGGAATAAAAGAAAAGCTCAAACAATGAAATAACGGAAATAAAGCACCCATATCCTCCAGTAATCCTTGCGTAAGATGATGACTCATTTCTCCCCCAGATATTTGAAGCAATAACTTCAAACAATCCGTGGAAATGTCAAGATGCCGAATCCCTTGAGCCGATGCCCAAATCATCACATCTCTAAGTCCAATAGCCTCTGCGTGCATTGCCGACTGAGCTTTGACCATGTTCCCTCTTCTGCAAATCATAGAGCCATCAGCCGCATAAGCAACCCATCCAATTGCAGCTTCCTTAACTGACTTCCATCCTGCATCGACCTTGACCTTGACAGGAGTACACGAGTGAGTCGCCCCAACCACATACCAAGGATTACCCTCCCGTAATTCATTAGGCATACATAGCACGCCCCCTCCTCCCTCTTTACTCTCGACCCGCGACTTCTCACCCACCTCCTTCTCCCTAGCCTTCACCACCGTATCTACCATAGTTCTCCAAATACCATAAAACATCTGTGGATGAAAACATTCTCCTCTGAAAATCACCCTATTTCGGACCACCCATAAGCACCACAAAGTACCAACAAATTTAATCAATTTAACCTCGGATCTTCCAACTTACTCATGTACGAAACCCAGTTGATAATCCAAGTCGCCACATCCATAGTGGGATCACAGTTCACCCGAATACCCAAATCTAAGCATGCCCAAACACGTTTCGCAACATTACAATCGCGAAAAAGGTGCGCTCGTGTTTCCACAAGCTCCGGTTCATCCATACAAACCCTACAGGAAGAATTAACGTGAATCCCCGGCTTTCAAGACTTGACCCCATAGGAAGAGAATCGAGATGAGCCGCCATAAGAACACCTTCCGCTTTTGGGGAACATGAAGCTTCCACAAAATCTTTCGACAAAACCTTATCCCCTTCTCACTCATCCGTGTCCTATCTTTCACACTTGCATGTTTCACCATAAACTGATGAAAAGCAACCCCATATCCACTCTTCACCGAATAATCACCATTTGACGTATGCTTCCAATAAATGCGATCATGAAACTGGGAAGCACAGACTGGAATTGCTAGGACATGATCCACAGTTCCCTTATCAAAAATATACCTGACCCGCGGCTCATCCCACCCGCCACTCGCCCTATAAAGGCTTCCAATTCTCAAGTCTTTGAGCACCAGACTATAATTCTATAAATACAAGCCATATGATACCTTTGCAAGGGGAACACACAGAGAGGACGTGAAGCGTAAATAACCCGAGAGATCTAATACCAAATCCAGGTATTCTATACTCACACAAATCAAGCGTCTCAAATATTCTATCCTAGTTTCAAATCAAACCATACACATAAATTCAAATATTCTATCTTAGTTTCAAATTAAACCATACACATAAATTGTCCCAGTTCATATAAGTGTATAAGAGCCGTGAATTTACGATAAAGTGAAAATTCATTAATAATCAACATCCAAATAGGCCTGAGGGTACCAAAATTGAATAAATTTTCTTTACTCTCTTTATTTCGTTCTTTTATTTATTTTCTTTATTTATAGTACAATTTGTATATAATCTAACTATTTAACTTGCGTTGAATATAATTATATCGTCTTGTAAATAAAATTGTATAACTTATCTTTTCATCGTTAAATTTTGTCAAATATATAATATTACAAATAAATAGTAGAGACCGTCAGTTTGATGGGTGGTCCCCGTGCCTAACACCTTTCCTGACCGTACCTTTACCCCCAAATCCGCAATCTTTGGTTCAGATCGGAGTGACGGATCAGTCCCCATACAAGGGATCAAAAGGGGTCTTTTCCGCTTAACTTGTTTTTGTATTTTTTTTATATATAAAACCTACGGATGACTCCATACTATTATTTATTTTAAAAAAGGAGTTTTTCAAGGATCACACAAAAAAAAAATGGTAATTTTTATGTAAGTTTCAATAGGTTGGTGAGAGATTCCGCTTTTTTATATCCGACTTGGACCTCTTGGACTACGTAGGAGTCGAGGGAGTGTGTTTGATCAAGTGCGATTGTGGGAGAGCAAATACAGGTGACGCATCTCCTATAATAGTGAAATTCATTGATCTACGCTAAAGGATTTAAAGAGGCGTTTGATTAGGGGTATTCAGAGCATCCGCAACAATGGGGCTCTCCATATTTTCTCTTTCCTTCTCTTATTCGTCCACCTCATTTTCCACCAACTTTTTCATTTACCCTCCCCATTTTATAATTACATTTATGCAATAATGAAGCTCCCCAATCCACACACAAACATTTGGGAACCTCCCCAAAAGTAACACAAATTGTCTTACTTTTTTTTGGGGACCTTCCCTAAAAACAGTGGAGCCTCAAATAATGGGGAGGTTGATGCAACAATGAGGATGCCCATATGAGGAGAGAGGGTGCATATAGGGAGCTATTTTCCCACCTTTGCGGATGCTCTCAAGAAAGAAAAAGGGAATCAAAATCCCTCTTTTCCTTTGATGGTGTTTGTTTCATCATTTTTCTCATTCTCTTACCCCCTCAATTCCCCTCCATAACCCCTGCCACCGCAACCGTCGTCGCCATGAACCCACCCTAAAACCGTCGTCACCACGAACCCACCACGCATACCCCACCCTATTGTTCCTCTCCGGTGACCCGCCCTAGTCCTACGAACCCATCCTAAAACCACCAGATCTGGTGCTTTGATTGGTGGGGAAGGGTTTTTTGTGTTTTGGGGACTCATTTGATGGTGTTTTAAGGGGTGATTATGGTGGTGAATGGAGATTTTGTATGGTAAGCAAAGGAGAAGAACTAGTGATGCGTGAGGGAGGGCTGTCTTTCTAGTGGCAGGTTCGGCTCGCCGGCGGGCGACGACCTTATTCTTGCTGGCGCGGGTCAATTTGGTGGTGGGTGGTGGTTTGTGGGTGTTTATAGTTCTTTTTTTTTGGGCTTTTTTTAATTAATTTCCTTTTATTTTAACCAAACAAGAAAGTAAATCAAATGGATCTATTTCTTTACCTTTCCTTTCCTTTATTTCTCTTTCTTGATTTCATTCTTTTTTCCTTGTATTTTAGATGCATTCGGTGAAATAACCGAATTTACGAGTACTGGCCCCTTAAAGCGATTAACTTCTGTTGCAAAATACACTTATTATCATATGTGTGTGTTTAAATTGTTTTGCTCTATTTCTATTCTTTTTGTTCTTGGTTGATCGGACTCAGGATCAACAAGTCAACGGATTGCTGTCCCCCTGCCTAGAATGTTATATGCCTATGATTAACTCGTTGTTTGCTTGCTTAATTGTATGGCTATTAAAATAATTGATCAATTTTGTATTGTCGTTGTCTAAGGCGCTAAGTGAGGTAAATGAAGGTCATAAAGGGGCAAGTTGGAATGATTTATCTCCAATGGATGATCTTAAGTATAGAATTATAAATTATTATCCTTTTTATATGGTTGGTCAGAAATCGTCATGCTCTATCGTTCTCGCATTAAGGTGGATACTAGCTGGTATACTAGTTTGGAGGCGTCGACTGAATGGATTGTGTATTGTAATGTGGGAAGTGTCATGTTTGAAGGAGGGAGCAAATTCAAGGCTGAATCGTCTGGACAAGCTGAAGCTCTTGGTATTAGGAAAGTTTTAGAGTGGGCTCATTATAATGGGCTTTTAAATCCAGAAGTTTCATCTGACTGTCTCCAAGTACTTTGTCAAATTGCAGGCTGTCTCCAAGTACTTTGTCAAATTGCAGGGATTGAGAGGGATCATCACCTTTCTAAAGGAGTGCTTGCAGACATTGCCGTTTTGTTGCCGTCCTTTCATTGTCTAAGTTTGAATTTTGTACCTAGGAACCTAAATAAAAGAGCTCATAGCTTAGCTAAGAGAGCTATTAGAGTATAACTCCGTTCTTTACGGCTGCGAAAAAAAAAAAAAAAAAAATTGTATCTCATCCATGTCGCGCGGGATTTCTTTGTTTATGGCCAGTTATGGGTAGTTTATAGCACTGATTCGGCCCGATAACATTCAATTTTGTTTGTGATTATACAATATTGTTTTTCATTAGTTTTTGGGGTTTTTTGTTAGAAAGTACATAGTACTTAGGTCACTTTGCACGTAGATACCTAATATTATTTTTTTCCCCAAAAGTACCTAAAATTTATTTGTTGTTTGTTAACAAGTCTAATTAATCACATAATTTAACTCTTTCCTTCTCTTCACCTATAATACCTTATATATCAATTCTTATTAGTAGATTTTAATTATGTGATTCATCAATATTAAGAAAAGGATTAGGGAGGGAGTATAATAAATCACATTTTCCAGTGAAGTCAAACCCTAAAATTAACTTTTTTTGAGGGAAAACGTTAATTGGTACTTGTTAACAAATGAAATTTAAACTATAGGGTACTTTTGGGGAAAAAAATATTTTTAGGTACCTTCTGACAAAAAACCCTTAGTTTTTCTCTAATCTTTAATTTAATTTCTTCGCTTTGGCGGATTCATTACCCGTACATAAGGCCGTAAATGATCTGAACCGACTCGTCGAGCCCTCTGAATCAGTTCGGTCAAAGCTCGACTCGTGCTCGGTCAAACCTAGCTCGAGTCGAGCTTGGCTAAATACGAGCCAAGCGCAAGCTCAGCAAAGCTTGGCTCGGAAGTTCGTTTGAGCTCGTTTATAAATTTTTTTTGCTTAACTTTTGTACTGTGATATTTATTTTATTTAAAATTATATGTTATCTAGGCATTTATAAGTATATTATAATATAGTATTTTTTGTATTTCATAATCTTCTTTTTTTAAAATATATTTATATCTAGTTCGATTTAAAAGGCGAGAAAGTGAAAATAATATAATGACAAAATAAGCAATTCATGGACTATACAACCAGTTGTATATGTTGTACGGTGTAGAATATTAGCTTTTGTGATAAAGTATCCGAGCTTTGTGTTAAAAACTATGAGCTTTATTAGAAAGTATTGAGTTCATCCATTTACACATTAAAAACATAAACTTTAAATTAGCTCAGAAAGAATACACATAAGCTCGTATTCTTATACCTTGGTTATACCATGCTTATGGTAAAACTGGATGTATAATCCTATTTGTGCAAAATAAGCTCGATTCGAATTCAAGCTCAAATTTTTTAGGCTAGACGACCTTCGATCAGAGCGCCTGGGCTCGAGCTAAAAATTTTGAGCGGAGCCCGAGCCCACCTGAGCACGAGCTCAAATCAGCTCATTTACACCTGTGCCCGTACATATTACTAATTTGGATGACATGGACTTATGATGTTATCGGGATTATTCAAGGGTCCTGCTATACGTCGTCGACAAATTACTAAATATCGTCGACAATTAACGTAAATTTCCAAGTTTGCCCTCCATATCATAACTCCATATCCGTCTCACCAAAATGCAATTTCCGTCTCAAAACAGAAATGCAATTTCCGTCTCACTAAAACACAAGTCACCGTCTCACTAAAATATTTCAAACAAAAAAAAAGTCGGGTTTTGTAATTAACAACATGAACGGGAACGATTTTAACAACGATTCCAACAATGAAGCTAGTAACGAGGTTAGTTTACGATTTAGTTTTGTTAAAAATTTATGTTTTATTATCGTTTGAATCCCGAATTAGGATAGATGCCATGAATGTAGACGGAATTATGATAGAATTTGTGACGGATTTATTTGAAAAAGCAATAAAAAAAAAAAAAAAAAAAATTACACGAACTGGGCCTGGACGAAGAGAATTTTCGTCCAGACCTGGTTTTGGACGAAAAATTCTTTCGTCCAACATGGGCCTTGGACGAAAGAATTTTTCGTCAAAACCAGCCTGGACGAAAAATTCTTTCGTCAAGGCCCATGTTGGACGAAAGAATTTTTCGTCCAAATCCGGCTTTTTTTTTGACGAAAAATTCTTTCGTCCCAAGGCCCAATCGTGTTTTTTTTTTTTTTTTTTGTATAAAACAATTAAAATAATTAATTCCCGTCTTTGTATTATATTATTTTAATTTTTTATTTTTTCCGACAATTCAAATAATTAACGACCGTCTCGTCTTTGTATACTATTATTTTAATTTTTTATTTTTTCCGACAATTCAAATAATTAACGACCGTCTTTATATTATATTTTTTTCATTAATATTTCTGACTCATTTTTTTCATTAATATTTTTTATTTACTCCGACTCTTTCCGAAGCAAATAATTAATTAATAACTAATTTATTGAAATGCGTGCGCAGTGATTAACGATGGAGACGGTATTGATTACTCGAGATCATTTTACGACAAACCAGATTTTTGCATCTAGTATTGAAGCGTTTAATTGGGCATATGAGATCGGGCTCCGACTCGGGTTTGGTATAAAAAAGCAAGCAACAAGAAAGTTGGTCGTAACACGAATTTGAGACAACGTTATTTTGTTTGTCGGATGAGTGGAAAAGGTCCCGTAAATAAGGATGCCGATTCTTTAATGAGGGTAACACGCTACCGCGTGGTGCAATTGCAAATTTTCAATGAAAGTTGTTGAATTAGAAGAGAATAAGTGGCGGCTTGTGATGAGATCCGGGTTTCATAATCATGGTTTAACGTTGTATTGTGACGGCGACAGATACTTTGCAAAGCTTGATGACGAGGAGTTGGCTTTTATCGATGCCCAAGTTAGAGCTCACGTTAGGCCGGCAATTATTAGTGCGGGTTTGCATCGGCGAATCCGGAAAAGTCAAGACCTAATCGGCGACAAATCTACAATCGTTCTCAGAAAGTAAGGGCCGAGGAAAGAGATGGGAGAAACCCGACAAACTGTGAGATGTTAGCACTTGCGGTTCAAAGATAAGTACGTTCATTATTGGGTCACCGATCGGGGAGACCGATGAGCTAACCCACGTGTTCATGGCTCATCCGGAAGCCGTTAAGATGTTTCGATCATACTATTATATGGTACAGATCGATTCCACGTACAAGACAAATGAATACCGTCTTCCGCTTGTTGAGATGGTTGGAGTCACACCCGTCGGGAAGAGCTTTGTCATCGCGTATGCTCTTGTGACGCATGAGTCCGAGGAGAAATATCTGTGGGTACTACGGAAACTGAAGGCCCTGCTCAATGATGCCGTTCAACCTATTGCTATTGTTACTGATTGCGAGGGAGGTTTGTTGAACGCGATCCCCATTGTTTTTCCCGATTCGTCTCACTTGCTATGTCTTTGGCATATATATTCTAACGTGGAGACGAAAGCACTTGATATCACGGATCGGGATAGTTGGGCTAAGCACGTAACTTATACCTTGTTTATCATGGTTGTCGAGGCGGAGACCGAAGATAAGTTTAATGTTGCGTGGGGCAAATTGGCAAGGGAATGGGTGGGAGTGGCGGCTTATATTGAGAGGCAATGGTTCCCGCACTTGGAAAAATGGGCCAAGTATAGAACGAACAAGATAACTCATTTTGGGAATACTTCTACATCCCGGGTTGAGTCGGCTCATGCGAATTTGAAGAGATGGTGAATAGCGAAACGGCGCGATTGATAGCATCTGGATTCGGTTTCATTCTTTGATGGAAACGCAAAATGTTGAGATCCGACACTTGTTGGAGTTATCTAGAACGAAGCGGTTGACGGGGATTCAGAGATTATTTTCCAGACTTTCCTATAAAATATCAAAGAATGCCATCATTGAATTGCGTGAAGAATTCGAAAGGGGTGCCAAGATGACGGAAGATGCCTTGACGATCGATTGCGGTTGTGTAAAGGCTACTACACTTGGTTTGTTATGTGCTTGTTCACTTCATCGCATTGCTAGAAACGGATCTCGGGTCCCTGTTGATGTGTTACATGCATTTTGGAGGAAGTTGGAGTACGATGGTTCGGAGGCAATGCCGACTTGTGACGATGATCGATTGGAGGAGTTGTTCGATGAAATTCGAATGCGATCCGAGTATGAGATCATCCATGTTCGATGCCCTTTACTCTCAGATACATCCGGAACAGGAGGATGTAAACGAGCCTCGGGTGAACGAGAACCCTAGAGGACGTCCGAGTAGGGGAACTCGTAGAGATCCGTCTGCCGTTGAGCATGCACGGGTTCGTGTTCGAGTAGGTACTCCGTCTTCCCAACGTACTCCGTCTAGTACCCCCGTTCTACTCCGACGGTTCTGTTACTCGTCGTCTACTCCCGTTCTACTCCGTCGGTTCGTTTTACTCCGTATAGAACCCCCCGGTCCACTCAAACGGGCCCCGGTACACCGTCTACCACTGCTACCACGACTACGGGGAGTTTCGGCACAACGTATTGCGCACCTCTTGAGGTCGACTACACCATTGGTGATTTGAGGTATTTTCCTTATCGTGACTTCCTGCCTTCATTTTTTCACGAGTATGTAGAAGCATGGTTTAATCCTTACGGAGACGGTCATTGTGGTTTTCGAGTTATCTCACATGCTGTTCGGGGTGACCAATCTCATTTCACGATGGCTAGAACAGATTTACTTAGGGAAATTCGTAGTCCCGATTACCGTGATCATATCTATGGCCCAGTGAGATTTGATGCGGAGGTAGCTAGAATTACATTTATGGATCAGATACCGTGTGGCTCGGGTAATTGGATGGACGGTTTCGATCTATATGGTTATGCTACGATGTACAATTGGGTGATATGTTGTATTTCTGCATTTGACGATCGAGAAGGTCAGCGACATTGGAATGGTAGTTTTACTTATTTGCCTTTACGAGCCCCCTCCCCGGAGTACGTACCCCATATGGTGTCTTATGGGTATTACATGCGGGAAACCACTATTTGCGGCTCCGGGTACGCCCCTTGTCACCTATGCCTCCATTAGCCCCTTGTTGGGTACATGATGCAAGCGTAGATCATTATAATAGCCTGTATCGACATCAGTTTCGTGTATGGCGCGAATTTGCGAGTTCATCTTAGCTTTTATTGTATCTTTTATATTATATATCCGAATATTGTACCTTATATTTTATTTTATTTATCCGATTATTGTAGTTTATTATCTTCTGCATCCGATTAAATGACTTAAAACGTAATTTAATTAAAACAATCCTTAAAACACAATTTGACATATTTTAATTAAAACATTCCTTAAAACGCGTTTTGACATAATTAAAACATAAACCAATAAAAACATAATTAAAACATACCATACCCTAAATACCAAACCCTAAATAGCAAACCCTAAACCCTAAACCCCAAACCCCAAACCCCAAATCCCAAACCCTAAACCCTAAACCCTAAACCCCAAACCCTAAACCCTAAACCCCAAACCCTAAACCCAAACCCCGAACTTAATTATTTTCCGATGATGAAGATGACGATTCCTTATCTTCTTCATGATCTTGAATCTCAATTTCTTCAGGTTGGGTAGACATATATTGAGTCAACAAATCATTCAAGTAGAGATAAGGAATTCCTTGCCCCTAAGACTCTACCAAAGACATAAGTCTGATAGTCTTGGGTAATCGATCACGGTGAGAATGCGCTCAAAATATGTAAAGATATCACTTTTCAACCTACGAAACTCCCACATCTTCTCGTTTAGTACTTCATCAGAAACAACCTCATCTCTAACTGCTGGAGTTAGAACATGATCCGGATTTCCTTGTAAAATTATATAGAGGGTCCCAATTGGAGGTTCTTCAAGCATGTGCCATACAGTGTCACTGGGAACCACTGATTCAAGACGCTCAATTAGAATTGGTAAATTTTGAACAATTAAATCGATTCTTATTTGATAAACTCTGATTTTTTGAGCATTTGTGAGAACCATTTTAGGATTGGATGTTGTGAGTGAATAATTAGTATTGTAGTGAGTGAAGATGATTTGGATGTTCTGATTGAAATTGACATAGAATGGCCTATTTATAACCTATTAATTGTAACGGTTATTTTTGAATTACAACGGTTATTTTGAATTATAACGGCTATTTTGAATTATAACGGTAAAATTTGAATTATAACGGTAAAATTTGAATTATAACGGCTATTTTTGAATTATAACGGTAAAATTTGAATTATAACGGTAAAATTTGAATTATAACGGCTATTTTTGAATTATAACGGTAAAATTTGAATTATAACGGTAACATTTGAATTATAACGGCTATTTTTGAATTATAACGGTAAAATTTGAATTATAACGGTCACATTTTTCCCTATATAAACATCTACATAATGTTGTAATTTTGCACTCATCTTCAACCTTTTCTATTTTCCAATCATCTTCATCATCTTCCATTTTCTTCTTCAAATCTTTACTTATGTCAACATCATCCTCAATGTGGGGAACCCGACCAATTGAAGGCCTTGATTTTAAGAATCAAATTTGCAATCGTTGTCAAAGAAACGCTATCATCATGATTTCCGGGACAACTACTAATCCGAAGAAAGCATTTTTTAAGTGCGTACCTTGCAATCGTTTTGTGTCGTGGTTGACTGAAGATCATTTAACAATAACAAAAAAGTTGAATATAGCATGTCAAGATGAAGGTGATGATGCATCAAGTGGAAATGTCATGAAAGAGCAAGTGATAGGTATAAAAAAGGAGATTTCGGAAATGACAAGGATGATGAAGTTTTATTTCAAGTGTATCTTGTATTTGTTTGTTTTCATTATGTTGGCCATTGTCATGAAGTAGTTACTATTTCCAAAATGTATGAATTTGCATCGATTTGCTATGTATTCAAGAAATTTAAGAAATTTAAGAAATTTCAGAATTTAAAACCGTCATGTTTTTTGAAATAAACAACGTTCAAATAGTCAACTAACATAATCATCCAACATAAAAAATGTCTTCAAAACCGTACAACATAAATGAAAACAAACACAAACTAGTCTCCCGACTACTTATCATCCTCTTCATCGCTATCAGTGTACACACCATCTGATCTACGCTGAACAACATCACCGGGTGTTTGACGAGGTCCTCGCGACGTATGATATCCCCGACCCTCTCAATCAATGGGTCGACGTTCTTCATCATCTTGCGGAGGAAGGCAAGCTGTTTCTTGTCATCCTTAATTTTTTTGGCCTCGTAAAAAATCGAAACATTACAAAGACGTGCGGTCTAAATTGACAAAAACAACTAAAACATTATAAACATTATCGAGGAACAGTAAGAAAGTTAAACAATAATTACAAGAACTGTAAGTAATATTATTACCTCAGCAGGGATATCAAAATCCTCATGTGGCGTGGGGGCATCACGGTGGTCGGGATCAATGATCAACGGGTGAGAATTCCCATTATACCAAGTCACATAATCTGCTCCGTCTCACCCGGAAACTAACGGTCTCGATTTACGAGAAAGTCGAACCACGTGATCCTCCCAAAGAATCCCAAAGATGATCGGTCTCCGCAACCCCGCCCCCAACCTCGTACCCTATCCCCGGGCTGGACGATGCGCTGTCAATCTCATAATGGGATTGGGTATGATCTGCACATACCCAAACCGTCGTAAACACCGATCAGGTGGGTACGGCTCCGCTATGTCCATGAAACGAATACAACCGGTATACAAAGTACGAGGATGATATCTTTGCTCTGACGCGGCCCGTACGGATCCCACCTAATGGAAGCACAAGTAAGCCCATCTAACAACCTCCGATACTCCAACAATTTCTCCGCATTTTGAGCGAAGGGACCAACGGATCTCCAAGAACACGACCGAGGCTGAGTAGGGTCAATTGCCAAAGGTGGACCGGGTCTGAACATAGGAAAATACTCATAGATCCACGATTGCAACAAAGTCAAGCAACCACCAATAGTCTTCACACAAGCACGTGAAGCCACCCCCAACTGTCGGTACATGAAGGCAAGTACACCGGCTCCCCAAGCGTAGTCGTGTACAGCATCAGCATCATACAGTAAAGAAAACAACTGAGGACGTAACCTATCACCTGATTTGTCGACAAAAAGTGTCGACCCCAACACCACAGCCAAAAACCCCTGAGCAAAAACAACATCACAATTAGCTCTCGCCGTTTCACAAACTGCATCTACCAATATACCCCCACTCTTGTAAATAGGGACCTTCTTCTTAGAGTTTAACGGCAACCTCAATCGCTCCGATGAAATCCCAAAAAGCCACAAACATACATAAGGGGATCCGCCAACGTCCCGTCATTATTCTCCACCTTACAACAGTTACCATCAACCCGAACGCCTAAGATCTGCGCAACATCGTGAAGGAGTATGGACATCTCCCCAAAAGGCATGTGAAAACTGTTGGTGTCGGGTTGCCATCTCTCAACAAAAGCAGAAATAAGGGGCATGTTATAATTCTCGGCCATGGAATCTAATAGGTGAGAAAGACCAGTACCGTCATAAATAGTCTTAACGGCCGGAGGGAGTTGCCAACAACTCAACAACCTCGTCTTACCAAACCGGTGGTAACCCGTCAAAACTGGTCGACCGACCTCATTAGGAGTCGACCATAAGGTGTTGGCAATGTGGCCCCCAAAGCTAGGAATCACGTGGGGAAAGTCAGGACCACCAGGAACACGATGATCGATCAACCAAGAGACATCCTTACCCGACTTCTTCTTCGGAGCCACCACACTACTAGAACTACCATCCGACCTCCGCAGGAAACGCCCCTCCTCATTCCGTCTACGTGGCACCCTACGCACTCGCTCAATACCCGCCTCCTCCTCACCTATCACATCACCAGACCGAACCAGCTCCTCCTCCACCCGCTCATCAGTCCACGAATCGGTACTACCATCTCCAACCTCAGACTCAAACTGGAGCCCCTTTCGAGCTCGAACGTGACGGTCATTTCCTCCACCGGCCATCTATTCCAAAAAATAAGTTTAAGTAAGTAAATTAAAAATTAAAAAAAAAAAACAAAATAACCCGGAACGGGGTTTATTAATAATAATTAATTAATATTTTACGTAAACTAAACGAGACGCAACAAAATTATATTTACAACAACTTGATTACTTAAATTAATAAAACAAAGAATTTATAAATATAAGTTTATGTACATTAAAAAATAAATAAAAAAACAAAATATCCCCAAAAGAAGTTTATTAGTAATAATTAATTTATATTTTACATCGACAAAACGAGACGAAAAAAATATATATTTACAACGACTTCGCCACGAACGACAATTATTATAAAAAAATTATATTTTACATCGACAAAACAAGACGGAAAAAAAATTTATTTTTTTAAAAAAAAAAAAAAAAAAGTAACGAGAAATTCTAAAACAAAAAGAAATAAAAAAAAAAAAAAAAACAGGAATGGGCCAGACGAAGAATTCCTTCGTCCAACACCAAGCCCAGACGAAGGAATCCTTCATCCATGGGCCATATGAGACGAATGGGCTGTTCGTCTGGCCTGGGTCTGGGACGAAGAACCCCCACGTCTCAGCCCAGTTTTCGTGTTCTTTTTTTTTTTTCGATTAATTGTTTCGATTATTCCGTTTGATTATCGCGTAACACGACTACATCCGATTGAATTCAAAGCATCTATCCTAATTCCGTGACTAATTTGGCATCTATCCTAATTCCGTCACACATTTACAAACTAAGCAAAATACTACAAAAAAAATTTAATCTCGAATCACATACCTTGTTGAATGTTTGAATTCGTGACGGAAATGATGCGGTCGATACGTTTGTGTCGGGTTTTTTTCTTCAAAATCTGACTCGGGTTGTTTTTTTTCAAAAATTGGAATGTGATAGGTAGTTTTTGAATAAAAAGGAAAATATTAGGGGGAGTGTGAGGGAGGGGCAAATTAGGAAGTTCATTAAAATTGTCGACGATATTTAGTAATTTGTCGACGACCTTTAGCAGCCAGGTTATTCAAATGTGCAATGACATAGGGCCAGGGAAGAAAAGATTTTAACGTCCTAAAAGCGAGCCCAAAACATAATGCCTTTGTGACATTCGGCATTAAAATAAGTACAGTAACTGTCTTATAAGACCGTCTTATAACATAGGACGGGTTCAATAGAAGAGATTAGCCCAACAAAAGGATGAAATTAAAAAAAAATATATAAAACCATCCACTAGTCCACTGCCTTTTCAAGCCGCGTCCTCTCCTTCTCTGTTCATGTCCTCAACTCCTCACTACCCCAACTTCTCCATCTCCGTCGCAGAGTTGCAGCCCACGTCCTAACCACCACCACCTCCTCCTCCACGGCCACGAAAAGTCCCGTCCTCATCTCTCCATCAATCAATCAAAACTCAAAGCTTAAGATCTCGATAAGCATCGCTGATGGCTCCTCGACGCCAACAATTGACAACTAGGTTTCGTATTTGATTTCCATGTTCCAGTTTTTAAAGTTGAATACTTGTGTTTTTAAATGGAAAACTTTGTGTTTTAAGTTGAAAATTATGGTCTATGATTTTTGATTAATTGAATTTCTTTAGTTTCCGCTTATATTTAACTTCAAAACTCACCATTTTAATTTGAAAACCTCTTAGATTAGATGAAGACTCAAGGCTTTCAATTTTGCCAAAAAAATTCTTAGTACTGCTTTATTATTGTTGAGTGAGATTTTAGTTTAATAACTTCTAAATTTAGTTTGAAAACTTTTTGTTGTAAGTTGAAAATTTATGTGTTTGACTGTTTGAGTTAAGTATTGGTGTAGAAGTGTATAGTCGGTTGTGTATCGTCGCATCTGAGTCGGGGTGGAGGTAGCCGTTGCTGGCATAGGTTACTTGGCTTAGAAAATTTGGTTTTCAATCAGGAAAGAAGACATACGGAGATACCATTCGGTTGGGCTTGTATTTGTGATAAATATTTGATTTATTAGGGCTTTTAAATAATGGGCCGGTCTTATACTATAAGACCGTCTTATTTAACAATTTGTGAAATAAGTAATACCTAAAAATAATTAGAGAAAGTTTCTAAAATAAAATCCTTAGTTATATCGTAAAAAATACACATTTTATAACTTTACCCAATTTAAAATTTTACCCAATTGTCTTTGAATAAAATTCCAATTCAATTATTTGGTTTAAATCAAAATATAATGAGATGGAATACTAAAAACTAATGACGTGTTGATTTAAAATTTATAAGTAATACCTGAAAAATAAAAACTCTATTTATACCGCGCACGGCTTGCGCGGATCTACTCTAGTTTTCAAATAACAAATAAAGGTGCTAGTCCTACCCATTACCCAAACCACGAGTCGAGCCGATCGAGCTTACCCGAGCTTGAAAAAATGTGCTCGCTATTATGCTTGCGAGCTTTAACGCGAGCTCGAGCCAAACTCGAGCCTATATATAAGTGTTAAATTTTTACTTTTATTCCTTTCGATATTTTCAATAATAAGGCCCGAAGGTTATATATAAAAATACTTGGCAAATCAGTAGACGTTTAATATGTGTGATACAAAGATATAATCATGATAAAATATATTTTTTTAAAATATGAGCAATATCTTATCTAATTACACAATAAATTTGACCCGCTCGCGAGCTTTTCGAGTTGAGCCAGCGTTTGCTCCGCTTGAATGGTTAAGCTCTCGAGCCGAACCCGAGCCCGAGCCGAGCTTTGACCGAGCTGATCTTGAGTTTCTCGCGAGCTATCTCGTCTTATTAACACCCCTAGTTTGGATAGGAAAAGTGGAGGGAAAGGGAGGAGAGGGAGAAGGAGGGAAGGGAGTAGGAGAGACCAGAAGAGGAGGGGGAATGTGGTGTGGGTATTTGGATACAATTTCCCTCCAAATCTTGCCGATTGTGGAGAGATTTTGATTAAGCTTGGAGGAGGGAAATTAGATCTCTCCAAATCTCTCCTCCTCTATTTTCCTCCAACCTCATTTGCTATCCAAACAAGGGATTTTAAATCCTATACTTTTCCTCCCCTTCTTTTCCCTCAACATCTCTCAATCTACACACCCTTAATGGGCATATCCATTTACTCAACCCATATAATATTCTTATCTTAAAAATAAATAAAAAATAGCATTGGGACTAGTTGGTAGACTCTGAGGGATCGGAGGAACCATCTATGAGTGCCTCTAGGGAAGCAAACCTTGCTGAGAGTTTGTTGTGGGCTGTACCAGATTGAGTAGGGTGTACTTGGACGAGTACATGGATTACTCGACCGAGTGGCCCAGTCTGATATGTTAAATACGAGGTTTGATTTCGGGACTTAATGAGGAAGTATATATAGGCTATGAACATTAATCTTTCGTCTTTGACCTCCTATCTCTCTCTAAACCCTCTAATCATCTACCTTAGAGATGAAGCATGAAATTTGGGAAGAGTACATCGTCTTTGACTTTTTCTTTGCCGATTTTTGATTATATGTCACTATCTAAGTTTTTAATTCAATTTATTGTTGTCCTAACCCTAGAATATTTGGAAAAGTAGGAGGATTGTTAATTAGAGTATTACAATTAAGGATTTGAGTAATTTGATGACTATAATAGTGAATTCTATCTATTAAGTTCTTATAGGACCTTGTTGTGATAGTATTTGTTTAATTAATATAGGAAGTGATGTTGTAGAAGGCGGATTCTAGCGTTTCTTGTATCGCTTGCAGATTTGCTTTGAGGTAGGGTTTCCCTGCTCGGTTTTTGGTAGTATGAATGTTTGCATATGTGTTTATTGTTGTCATTCTTGTGATATTGTTGAAGATAACATCATATTAACAGTATGGGTATTTGAGACATGACAATGGTGATAATTATTGTCGCATGGAGTACATTTGTGATAGACAATGATCACGATGTAATATCCCCGTTTAAGCAGGAGCCTTTAGCAAGATATTCCCTATTAAATAAAGCTTTTACCATCTCGGTAACCCGAGACAATGATAATCAAACTAAACAATACAAGGTACTTTATTAAAAATTACTTCAATACATAAAACGATCTCAAACTGAATGAAATACAAATCTTAAAACCGACTATCAAATGCCAAATGTTTACAACTCAATATACTAAATGATGATGTCTAATTACTAAAATAAAACTCGTGATATCTAGACTCCATGAGCTCCGTGTCACTCGTCCCAGACTTCCCAGCACCGCATCACATCAGCTACTAACCTGAACCTGCTTCATTAACTGCTCCCCTTTCAATCGAAAATTATTGAATAGATCAACAAAGGCCACCCCAGAAATAGGTGACCGTTAGGCACAAGACAAACGCACGTCAAGCACAGGTTGAGTAGGGACAAAACAGAACAGTAAACAATATATAAATAGACATAGCACAACTATAAGCCAACAATATTAATACCATTCTCATCATACTTGAGTGCTCGGTCTCCCGTGTCATACGGGCTAACCGCCACCCCTGTCAACAAGTATGAAACAACTCCCTTAACACCGTGCACATAATAAAACATAGCATAACTTCCTTAACACCATGCTCATAACAATAAGGTACAACTCCCTTAACACCGTACCATCTCATCACACGCTGGCACAACTCCCTTAATACCGTGCCCATCATCACAACAAATAAATATATATATATATATATATATATATATATATATATATATATATATATATATATATATATAGAGAGAGAGAGAGAGAGAGAGAGAGTATCCGGTGAGTCCAACATCTTAGGTGAGTCCGTCCCGTAAATGAGGACCATTGGATCTAAAGATCCAAGGACCTTTATTTAGCCACGTCGCCCCTAATATTTGACGCGCCTAATATAAGCTACCAACTGATTGTTATGTCTCATTATAATCACATTTTTTTCTCTCTCTACAAACTCCCCATCTCTCTCTAGTTAGTTTAAACATTAATTCCTCAACAAGAAAAAAAAAACAACGTACATCAATATGTTGGCAGTAAATATTCAAAGTTTCTTCAATCGCCATTCTTTTTAAAAAAAATATTCCATAATCTAGTTAATTTTCACTAAAATCAAGCATAGATCTACAAAAACATATACTCAAGATCTCTAAAAACATTCAGAAAACAACCGTTTCTCACATAATGAAGAGGTATAGATCGCTCTCTAATTCATTATTTCTTTAAAAAAATTGTCGCGATTATATGATGTTGCATGTTGTTATTGTTGTTGTTGTTGTTGTTGTTGTTGTTGTTGTTGTTGTTGTTGTTGTTGTTGTTGTTGTTGTTGATTATATTGATTGATATGAAGAAATTATTAATTGATTTAGGGTTAATGTTTTGTTCGAACTAAGTAATTGATTTTTGGGCAAAAAATTAGGTTTAGTTTGCATGCCGTTGTTGTTGATCTTGAATTATATAACTAAACTGTCAATTGATTGTATGTTCGCCTTTTCGAACTCATAAATTGAGAAATTAATTTTCATTTTTGTTTTCAAAGCTATTAAATTTTGTGTTATTTCATATTCTCCTTTTCGCCTAAAAATTAGGGTTAATAATTTGTAAAAACTGAGTAATTAATGTTCGTTTTTGTTTTGCGTAGTATTGATTCTATATATTCATAGTGTTTGTTAAAAAGTTAGAGTCGTGACACTGTGAAATTCATAATTGGATTTGTTTTCATGAAAATTGGGGGAAAACTGTGACGATTAAATTAACTTTCGTAAAATACTCGACATCTTTTACTGTAACATTATTACAGTAACATTATTACTGTAACATTATTACTGTAACACTGTAAAATTATTAATGTAACATTGGTAGTGTTACATTATTACTGCATGCTATAATGTAGTTATTATTGAGGAATCGTTAGTTACTGTTGAACTGAACTTGGAATATTATTACAACATTGTTTATTTGATATTGTGTGATTTGACCTAATTAATTAAATCTGTTGGTATAACATTGTTATTAACTCACAAGAGATGTTGATCAATAATCATGGACCATCGATTTTCACATATATTTTAATTATTAATACTATAATGTTTTGTTTTCAATGTCAGAAAATTTGAAGAAGGTTTGAGAAATGAACCAACATAAAACAAGTCGCGTAACGAGACGGTGTATACAAAGAAGAGAAACACCGATAAATCAGTCATGAAGATAGGAGTGAAAAAGGCAACGTTATTGAAGTTGGAATGTTAGTAAAGACTTTTAACATTATGTGTGATTATGATATATATTTGTTGTAAACTTGAATCAATGTTGTTATAGTAACATAATTACTATATTTGTTGTAAACTTGAATCAATGTTATTATAGTAACATAATTACTGTATCATTGTTACATTAATGAGCAAATGATGTTACAGTAACACCGTTACTTTAAATATATTTAATATTAATCTTTACCATTATATTTCAGAACTACATTATACACCACCGTCTTATATAATTAAAGAAATAAATAATACTCGCTCCAATAACATTAATAAATCAATGTTTTTATAGTAACACTGTTACAGTAATATTGATGCACCTTTGATGAATTAATAATGAAACAAAGATATTACAGTAATACTATATTACTCTGATAAATGACTGATGTTACTGTAACACTATTACTGCAACGTGACAATATAAAGATGATTATATCTGAAATAGGAGAAACACAATAACTAAAGTAAGAAAATGGTGTTCACCATACAATAAACCACGTTAGACTATATGGCCTGTTTGAAAAGATGACAATACAATCTTAAAGTTACTAGAAAGGCTATATGGGATTCGAACCCATACCTTTGTGCAAACTTTGCACATTGCTCTCCCAATTGAGCTAATAGCCTTTAAACTTACAATTGGATTCTAGGGGAACTGAAACAATAATATAAACATACAAAACAAGAATACTTGGAGAAAACATGATAAACATTGACAATACCAACTACATTATGTCATCTAGTAACAATAATACAGTAACATTGTTACAGTAACAATAATACAGTAACATTGGTATAGTAACATTTGCCGAGAATTTTACAAAAGCTAATTTAATCATCTTAGTATATCCCCAATTTTCATGAAAACAAATCAAGTTATGAATTTCACAATATCATAACCCTAAATTTTTGACAAATAATATAAGTACATAAGATCAACAACGAACAGTATAAAAATGATATTATAACACAATTTAGCAACTCATAAAATTGCACTATGAACACCAACAACATGCAAATTAAATATAATTTTTTGACGAAAAATCAATTACTCAGTTTGAGCAAAACATTAACCCTAATTTTTTTGTTGAAAACGAAAACCTAAACTAAACAAAAATTAATTAACAAGAACAAGAACATGCGATAACATCAATCACAACTAAAATTAAAAGAATGACATGAATGCAAAAACTAATTAGGCGCATCAAATCTGAGATTCTCGCTTAACAACAGCAGACAAAAAATACCTCAAAGTATGCGCTAGAAATTGTAAATTAATATCAATTGAGTAAGAAATTCGAAGGACTAGAATTGAATAACAAATTCGAGAAGCAAACGAAAATCACCTGGAAAATCGACATAAAGTATGCGATGAATTGAATCTGACGAAATTAAAAAAGCAACTAAAAATCGACTGAAAGTTAGCGATTAATTGAATAATATGACACGACTTTGATTGAATTGTTCAATTAATTGATTCCTGAATTGATAGGTTTGTATAAATGCAAATTGAAATTAGGTTTTGTGACGGGAGGAGAATGAATAGATGTAGCAGAGTGAAATTAATCTAGAGAGAGTGATTGAAGAGAGAGAAAGTCAACGCAAATTATGAACGTGATTGTGAATGACATAGCTTATATACTTAATTCTACATTTAATCTCAGCCGTGTATCAATCACAAGATCTAATGGTTGAGATTCGCAGGACGGACTCACCTAAGATACCTAGACTCACCGGATGCAATTTACGTATATGTATATATATATATATATATATATATATATATATATATATATATATATATATATATATATATATATATATATATATATAGAGAGAGAGAGAGAGAGAGAGAGAGAGAGAGCGAGAGAGAGAAGAGATCAACTAAGGCCATGTATATGTATTGAGTCCATAAGTTCTATTAAGGTCCATTGGATGGTGAAAATGGATGGCCAAGATCAACCCCAAAAAAGTGTGTTTAATAGCTAATCTCACCATCTCTCTCTTCCTTCACTAATCCACTCTAATTAATCACTAATTTACTATATATTTGTTTTCCACTCATCCATTTCTCTCTCATGTTATACATTTCATTTCTCTCTTCTCTCAAACTCTAAAAAAAAAACCAAATAAATAAAAAAACCCAAAAAATCCAAATAAATAAAAAAACCCAAAACACACAAAAAAATCAAAAACCCAAAAAATCAAAAATCCAAACAAATAAAAAAGTTCTCTTCCTATACACCACCACCCCACCCGACACCACCACTCACCACCACCACCGCGAGTAAGTTAACGTTTTTTTTTCTTCTTCAGATTGTGTGTCTATTTTTTTACCGTTTTTTTCTTTTTTTTCTTTTTTTTTTGTTTTTTTGTTTTTTTGTTTTTTTTCAGATTTTGTATTAAATTTGTTGTTTGGAGTTGTTTTATTTCTATTTGTTAATATTGATCTAAAATATATTAAAGTTACCATAATTCATATTTTGACATTTCAAAAATCGTCTTGTTTTTTTTTTTTCAAATCTCATCTCGTTAAAATTCGTTGTGTTATATAAATTTTTCAGTTTAGTATTTAAATTTTAATTTACATTATGTAAAACTTTAATGATATTGTGTGCAACTTCAACGATATTATGTATAACTTCAATCAACATTAAGTATAACTTCACTGTTATTATGTATAACTCCACTGACATTATGTATAACTCCACTGAGATTATGTATAACTTCACTGATATTATGTATAACTTTAACTTACATTATGTACAACAATGACATTGTGTTAGTTTCAAATCTGAATTACATTTGGACAAAAGTTATACTATTATGGATTAAAGTTATACGGTTTTGGACTAAAGTTATACAAAAAAGGACTAAAGTTATACTATTATGGACTAAAGTTACACAATTTTGGACTAAAGTTATACAAAAAAGGACTAAAGTTATACTATTATGGACCAAAATTATACAAAAAAGGATTAAAGTTATACTATTATTGACTAAAGTTACACAATTTTGGACTAAAGTTATAGAGAAAAGGACTAAAGTTATACTATACGTAAATTTACATGACAAGTTTTACATAATAACAAATAAAACCAACACTACAAATTTGAATTTATATAAATAATGTTTGTATGAATTTAGTCCATATTTGTATAACTTTAGTCCATATTTGTATAATTTTAGTCCATTTTTGTATAACTTTAGTCCATTTTGTATAACTTTAGTCCATATTTGTATAATTTTAGTCCATTTTTGTATAACTCTAGTCCATTTTTATATAACTTTAGTCCATAGAGATATAACTTTTATCTTAAATATTGTAACTTTAATATTTAAAGGGTACAACTTTAGTCCAATAATAGTAAAACTTTAGTCATTTTTTGTATAACTTTAGTCGAAATTTGTATAACTACAGTCTATATTTGTATAACTTTTAGTCCAAATAACTCTAGTCCATAAAGTTACCCTATTTAGTCCAAAATTATATAATTTTATCCATTTTTGTATAACTTTAGTCCTTATTTGTATAACTTTAGTCCATATTTGTCCATTTTTGTATAAATTTAGTCCATTTTTGTATAACTTTAATCATTTTTGTATAATTTTAGTCCAATTTTTTTTTACAAGTGTAAATTTAGTCCAAAATTATGTAACTTTAGTAGAAAATCGTATAACTTTGGTCCAAGATTGTATAACTTTAGTCCAAAACCATATAACTTTAGTCCAACAAACTTATAACTTTAGTCCAATATATAACCGAAATCCTAAATACCAGTAATACTAACTTTAAACCAACAATACTAAATCCGGAAAAAAAAGCCATTATTTAATTATCAATATATAAAATAAGACACATTTGAATTAAAAGAAATATATAAAACTAGACAAGATTTTAAATCACAAGTAATCAGATTCGGATTACCAACTCATTTTTTCGTCTAGTTCAAAGGTACAACTTTAGTCGTAAATAGTATAACTTTAGTCGTAAATAATGTAACTTTAATGTTTTAAGGGTATAACTTTAATCGTATATAGTATAACTTTAATGTTATAAGGGTATAACTTTAGTCGTAACTGGTAACTTTTATAAATACCAAATTAAAAAACCGTATAACTTTAGTCGTAAAGAGTATAACTTTAACATGTCAAGGGTATAACTTCAGTTGTAAATAATGTAACTTTTCTTTTTCACATATAGATCTCAAAAATTTCAAATATCATTACGAAAGTTAACAAATAAAAATAAAGAAATAATCTGAAAAATGAGAAAAGGAGCTAAATCTGAAAAATAAAAAATGGTGCTTAATGAATAATAAAAATATGTGATAAACTGTCACAATTAAGAATGAGAAAATTGTAAATTAAAAATTCTAAAATAAAGAAAAAACCCAGATTTAAGAACAATAAAAAATGTAAATCAAAAATTTTAAAAAACTGCCACAAATCAACCACCACCAACGGATAAAAACTAAAAACCAACAAATCTAATATGAAAACATTAGAAAATACAATAACAATATAAAACAAATAACAATAACAACCTACCATACCCAGATCTGAAAATACAATAACAATATAAAACAAATAACAATGAAAACATTTGAAAAACTCGAAAAACCGGCCAAAACCAAAAATAACACACAAAAAAGCATGTACTCAGTAATGGAAATTGCATCAATTGACTACGATAAGGGCATAGAGAGTTCTATGATTCAGTTTGCTTCATCTACTACAAAAATTAACAAGCACCCACCTTATACACAACAGTACTATTTGAAGAAAAAAGGAAAAAAAACCAGAAAAACGCATGGCCCAGATCTGTGAAGAAAAAAGAAAAAAAAATTGAATGGAGGAGAAGAACGAGGTGGCGGCAGTGAGGCATGAAGGATGGAGGAGGTGGCGGTGGATTTGTGAAGAAAAAAGAAACAAAAAATTGAATGGAGGAGAAGAAGACGGCGGCGGCAGTGAGTCATGAAGGAGGGAGGAGGTGGCGACGTATCTGTGAAGGAGGGAGGAGGTGGCGGCATGTGTGCGGGGTGGTTGAGGGAGGGTCGTGGTGGAGGGATGTGGGAGTTGTTTTGGTTTTTTTTTTTATTTGTTTTTGTTTTGAGAGGATGAGAGAAAAAAAAATGAGAGAAAATAAGGGAGGAGAGAAGTGTGAGAAAATGAATGATGAGGAAGTGAGTAGGGAGGATAGAATAAGGAAGGAGTTATACAAGATTAGAAGGAGTTATACAAGGATTAGGGAGGGAGATTAGGGAGGGAGATTTGTGACCCTTCAATGAGATGTAATCTCATCCCTTCATCCCTTCCATCCAAAGGCCCATATAAGGACTTAGGGACTCATATGATATGAGGGACTCATGAGAACCCTTCTCTCTCTCTCTCTCTCTCTCTCTCTATATATATATATATATATATATATATATATATATAGAAGAGATCAAGTGAGTCATTGTATATGTATAGAGTTCATAAGTCTTATTATGAGCCATTGGATGGAGGTAGATGGAGGGATGAGATGAAGCCACCCAAAGTCATTATAAAGGCTAATTAACACACCTTACTAATCCACCCCAATTAATCACTAATTTACTATATATTTGTTTTTCACTCACCCATTTCTCTCTCATCTCACACAATTCACTCTTCTATTCTCTCAAAATCTCAATAAAAAAAACCCAAAAAATCCAAATAAATAAAAAACCCAAAAAATCCAAATAAATAAATAAAAACCAAAAAATCCAAAAAAATCAAAAAATCCAAAAAAAATCCAAAAACCCAAATAAATCATTCATTCCTCTCTTCCTCATTCACCACCACCCACCACTATCCCACCCGACACCACCCACCGCCCACCTCCACCGCCACCCACCACCAACCTCCACCACCGCCGTCGGTAAATTCTATAAACTCGTTTTTTTTTTCCAGATATTGCGTCTCGGTTTTTTTCGTCACTTTTTTTTCCAGATTTTGGTGATATACTTTTTTTCATCTAATATCTACTAAAATATTTTTCATAAAATTTGTTATTTTAATCTTTACTATATAAAAATTCTTATAATTTGTTGATTTTTACTCTTATATTTCACATTTTTATATAAAAATGATATAAAATGACTAAAGTATACAGAGTTATGGAGAAAAGTTATACAAATAAGGACTAAAGTTATACAAAAATTGATTAAAGTTATACAAATATGGACTAAAGTTATACAAATAAGGACTAAAGTTATATAAGAATTGATTAAAGTTATACAAATATGGACTAAAGTTATACAAATAAGGACTAAAGTTATACAAGAATTGACTAAAGTTATACAAATATGGACTAAAGTTATACAAATAAGGACTAAAGAAACACTAAAGTTATACAAAAATGGACTAAAGTTATACAAATAAGGACTAAAGTTATACAAAAATGGACTAAAGTTATACAAAAATGGACTAAAGTTATACAAATAAGGACTAAAGTTATACAATTATGGACTAAAGTTATACAAATAAGGACTAAAGAAACACTAAAGTTATACAAAAATAAGGACTAAAGTTATACAAATAAGGACTAAAGTTATACAAAAATGAACTAAAGTTATACAAAAATGGAGTAAAGTTATACAAAAATGGACTAAAGTTATACAAATAAGGACTAAAGTTATACAAAAATGGACTAAAGTTATACATATTTAGTCCATATTTGTATAACTTTAGTCCATATTTGTATAACTTTAGTCCTAGTTTCTATAACTTTAGTCCATATTTGTATAACTTTAAGCAATTTTTGTATAACTCTAGTCTTATTTGTATAACTTTAGTCAATTTTTGTATAACTTTAGTCTTTTTTTTGTATAATTTTAGTCCTTATTTGTATAACTTTAGTCCATTTTTGGATAACTTTAGTCCAGTTTTGTATAACTTTACTCCATATTTGTATAACTTTTGACCATTTTTGTATAACTTTAGTCCTTATTTGTATAACTTTAGGCCATTTTTGTATAACTTTAGTCTTTATTTGTATAACTTTAGTCCATAATTCCATATTGGTATAACTTTAGTCCAGTTTTGTATAACTTTACTCCATATTTATATAACTTTAGTCCATTTTTGTATAACTTTAGTCCAAAATCGTATAACTTTAGTCCAATATATAACCGAAATCCTAAAAACCACCAATACTAACTTTAAACCAACAATAATAGATCTGAAAAAAAAAGAGAAATAAAAAACCCAAAATAGTATAGCTTTAGTCATTTTTTGTACAACTTTAGTCCAAATTTGTATAACTTTAGTCCAAAATTGTATAACTTTAGGAATATCAATTCAGATTTAAAACCAACACAATATAACTTTAGTCATAATTAGTGCAACTTTCATCACAAGTAGAAACAAAACTCTAACAAAAACCAAAAAAACCCATAATAACAAAAACCCGTTAATCTAACAAAAAAACCCGTAAATCTAACAAAAAAACCAAATATAAACAAAAAACCAAATAACAGTAACAAAAAAAAAAAAAACAAAAAACAAAATCATGATTCATCAAAAAAAAATAACAAGGAAATATAATACAATAACAATAATTGAAATAAAAAACGTCAGATCTAAACTGATGGGGCATATTCTGCACCCGCTGACCAAGTCAACACATTGAGCAAGGTCAAAGATATCCACAGCAAGTCAACGGCAGAACGACCCTAGCAAGCGAGGCTGTCGGCTGTCGGATGGGTCCCGGCCGGGCAACCCGGCCAGTAGGGGCACACATCCGCGAACTCATATCCAAGACCCCTCGGCGGTGGGTCAACAGGGCCCGCCGGCCTGCCCTAGGTCCCTCGGCCGAGGGGTAGATCAGTCTTTCCACCTGCTAGCCACTTGGCCACTTGGACACTACGTGACAAAAGGTGAAAGTCTATAAATACTCCTCAACTATCATTGAGGAAAGGATCCACAACTTAACCTAAGAATCACTATTCATCTGGCAATATCTTCCTTATCTCTCTACAATACGTACTTTGCCAAGTAACAATCACTTACCTCTCTAAGTTACTGACTTGAGCGTCGGAGTGAGTTCGCTCGGCCCAAAGCCGAGCCCTCAGTTTGTTCATCGTTTCAGTCGACCGCAAGGAGGATTCAACTAAAGACGTCATTCTACAAGCACGGGTGGTAACATATAACTGCTCTGGAATTACACCCGGAACAATTGGCGCCGTCTGTGGGAATAGATACTAGAAGCTAGTCACATTCATTCCCAAAAAAAAAAAAAAAAAAAAAAAAAAAACCCACCCAAAAAGCTAAGAAGATGTCGAAACAACCAGAGAAGGTGTTGGTGGAAAACAAATTCTACCAAGACGACACATTCCACAACTCGAAATCGGGCGGTCCCCCACCGCCGTATCACGATACGACGAACGGGACGCCCAAGGAACAAGATATGCCGCTGCCCGCCGACCAAGTCACCGTCCCGGGACATGTGGTTGATGCGAAAAACCCGAAGCTACTCCCCGGACATAATTGCTAGTACGCCGCTCACACTTGTCACACCGACAAGAGCGGCGGAACTCCCGGAGACCAGGGCCTAAAATGTGACTCCAAGAGACTTGAATGGAGCACTGGAAGAAGCCGGCCCTGTCAAGACGCCGGGGGAGCCCAGAGCGCTAGTGGTAGACCTTAGTCCTTCCCGCACTCACGGGAGGATGGCGTCGCCGCAGCGCCGACGAGGCACCCCCCAGAGGAGTGAAAGAAGTCCGACTCACCAGAGTCGGAGAAGAAGCCCGACTCACCAGAGTCGGAGAAGAAGCCCTTCCCGCCACGGGGAGAGGAGCCGGACTAGGGATGCGAGGAGCCGATCGCCGCGTGGCATTCGACACGTGGTCAGACAACCCCTCAGCGCCTACGTCCTAGATACCCCGGTGCCGACTAAGCTGAAGTTGCCACCTATAGCATACAAAGGAGAAGGCGACCCAACTGACCACGTCGAGGCTTACGAGTCTCACATGTCAGTATGGGAGCAACCCGATGAAGTTTGGTGCCGAATCTTCCCAACGACACTGCATGGGATGGCACAAAGTTGGTACAAGGGGCTACCCGACGGGTCGGTATCTTTACGCCGACCGAAGGACGCGTTCCTAGCCCGTATTCTGCGCAACAAGAGGAGGGCCGTGGAGACCTCGGACCTCCTGACTATCAGACAGGAAGGAGGCGAATCTCTCCGAAGTTATGTGAAGAGGTTCGACGCCAAGGTTCAGCAGATTCGTGAGCTGAACAGCGAACTGGCAGCCTTCGCGCTGATGAAAGGCCTCCCGAGAGGAGACCTAAAGAATGAGCTCATCAAGTGCGGCGGCCAAAGATTAGACTCCGCCAGGAAAATGGCCGATCAAGCCATTAAGGTGGAGGACTACCACAAAACCTGGGCAGGCCCCAGCGAGGCCGAGCACTCAGAAAGAAAAAGCCGCCGGGAGGACAACTCGGATGAAAGACGCCGTGACGATAATAGGTCACGGTCTGACAGGTCCACCAGGAAGCAGAACTCGGCGGACGCCGGGGGTGTTCGGGAACGAATCGCCAGAGGCGGTACAATGATCACACCCCCCTGGCCATGTCTGACGCCGAGGTTTTCGCCCTGAGCAAGAGCGAGGGTCAGAAGTGGGAGAGGCCTCCCAGGCCGAGGAGTGACGGTGACACGAGCCGTCGCGTGAGTACCACGGCCACACCGGTCACCTTGCGACAACGTCGGCATCGAAGAATGCCATTGAAGAACTGATCCGGAAAGGGAGCCTCGGCAAATATGTTGCCAAGGGCCAAAAGACTGATGCCGGCGGTTCAGATAAGAAATCCGTCTTCCAACGGATAGGAGTAATCCATGTCGTCATCGGGGGCAACAAGAGCGGTGGGTCCGCTCATGGGCACAAACGGCACCTGAACGAGCTGTATCAGGCCATCAACTTTGTGCCCAACACAGCGACTCCCGCTTCCAACATCCCCGATATAACTATTGGGAAGAAGGATTACGAGGGAGTCATCGCCCCTCAGAGCGACCCACTCGTAGTCCACTTGGACATAGCCAACCACCTGGTGAAGAGGTGCCTGATTGACACAGGCGCCTACACAAACGTTATGTACAGCGAATGCTTTCTCAACCTCGTTCTGAAAATTGAAGACTTGAGCCCCTGCACCAACCCGTTGTACAACTTTTATGGAGCCGGCCTGGTACCCCTTGGGTCAATCAGGCTGTCGGTGAGGTTCGGCGAGGGAAGTGCGGCCTAAAACGTTATGTCTGAGTTCGTGGTCATTGACGGCTCGTCTGCCTACAACGTTCTCATAGGCCGAGTCACCCTGAGCGAGGCCGATGCGGTAATGTCCATCCGGGCTCTGACATTGATGTATGTCTCGGACCGGGGGGAAGTGCATAAGCTCGTCTCAAAGAACGAAAAGAACGAAGTGGTCAATGTCCAAGTGTCCGCCAGAGGGTGCAACATGCAATCCCTCAAAGTGGCGAAGAAGTCGGAGAAGGGGAAGAGCCCATCCTTGCAACAGGAGGGCGAGCACAGGAATACCACCGTCGGCATGGTAGAAGGAGCGGAGACCGAAGAGGTGGAGATTGACCCAGGCCGCACCGTGACTATCGGTGTTAACCTGGAGCCAGAGTTCAGAGCCGCCCTCCTAGATCTGCTGAGGAAAAACAAAGACGTCTTCGCCTACTCGGCGGCCGAGATGCCGGCGTGAGCGGGAGGTGATTGTTCACGAGGCTAAACGTACTCCCCACCGCTCGCCCGTCAAGCAAAGGATGAGGAACTCCTCGGTAGAGAAAGATGAGGCCATCAAAGCCGAGGTAGATAAATTCACGGCGGCGAGGCTTCATCATGCCTTGTACCTATCCTGAATGGTTAGCTAATGTTGTAATGGTGAGGAAATCATCAGGGGCATGGAGGATGTGTGTAGATTTTACCAATCTTAATAAAGCGTGCCCCAAAGATTGCTATCCCTTGCCTCGAATAGATAGCTTAATCGACGCGACGGCAATGAGCTACACTATCTTTGAGCTGCTTGCCGGACGCCTTCTCGGGTATCATCGGATATTCATGGCCGAGGAAGACATGCCCAAATGCGCATTCATCACTGCTAACGGCACATACATGTATAAAATGATGCCGTTTGGTTTAAAGAACGCCGGCGCAACTTACACAAGACTAGTGGACAAGGTGTTCCAAGATCAGAAAGGGCGAAACATTGAGGCTTACGTCGACGATGCTATTGTAAAAAGCAAGTCCGACAGCGAGCACTTGGCCGATTTACACGAGACATTTTGTTCACTAAGAAAATACAAGATGAAGCTCAACCCAATGAAATTCAACTTCGGTGTTCGGGCAGGTAAGTTCCTCGGCGTACTTGTCAGTGCCAGGGGAATTGACGCCAATCCAGACAAAGTCCAGGCGATCCTAGACCTACCGGAGCGAGAAATCGAAAGGAGGTCATGATGTTGACCGGGAGGATGGCGGCTCTAGCCCGTTTCATCTCTCGGTCGGTAAACGAAGCACCCCATTCTTCAAGGTGTTGAAGGGGAATAAAGACTTCGGCTGGGGGAGGAGCAGCACGGCTTTCAAACAACTGAAAGCTCATCTCCGGACTCTCCCAACCCCGTCCGGCCGATCTTTGGGGAAACACTTGTGCACAGACATAGCAGTTTACCTCGGCCACGGTCGGTCCGTGATCGTCGAGAAGAGGACAAGCAACAGCACCCAATCTACTTTGTCGACCATACACTGTTGCCCGCCGAGAGAAATTACCCGCGATTGAAAAAGACCTTTGCCGTCGTCGTCGCTTCAAGGAAATCGAAACCCTACTTCGACGCACATCCCGTGACGGTCCTAACCGACCAGCCGTTGGAGAAAGCATTGGAAAAATTTGAGCAATCCGGAGCTCATCAAATGGGCGAAGAGCTATCCGGCTTCGGCATTCGTTCAAAGACAAGCCGAGGCCCTCAATAAAAGGACAGACCGCGATTTCTGGCCGAATGCACATACCAAGAAGAGCAAAACCCCGGAGTATGGGAGGTATATACCGACGGGTCCTCCATGACGAACAGACTCGGGAGCCGACATACTTATCATCAACCCAAACGGGGACGAGTTCGAGTACGCCTTGAAATTTACCTTCTCGGCCTCAAACAACGAATCCGAATACGAGGCGGTGATAACCGGAGTCGAGCTAGCTAGGGCGCAGGGCGGAGCACATAGTTGTAAAAAGATTCACTTTTGGTGGCTAATCGGATCGGAGGAGAGTACGAGACTCGAGACGACGGAATGGTAAGATACCCGGAAAGGGTAAAAGGCGACACCTCGAAGTTGAAATCTTTTTCGGATACAATGCATTCCAGTGTCGAGAACAACCGAGCCGACGCTCTCTCAAAACTCGCCGTTCAACCATCAAGAATGTCGGCCAACCGTCTTTGGTGGACATCAGGAATGCCAAGAGCATTACTGAGGCCGTCGGCATGGTGGGTAACATAGAGACCGAGACAACGTGGATGACTCCGATATTGAAATACAAATTGACAAATGAACTACCTAAGACGCAGTCTCTCGCGAAAAATAAAGAGGATCGCAAAAGGTACTTGGTGTTTGAAGGGGAATTGTACCGGAGGTCCGTGACGAGGCCACTCTTAAAGTGCGTCGGTCCGGTAGACGCGGAGCTATCTTGTGAGAGATCCACGAAGGCATCTGCGGCCATCACATGGGGGCAAGAACACTAGCCCACAAAGCTCTCCGAGCCGGCTACTTCTGGCCCACCATGCTTGCGGATTCCAGAGCCAAGACCAAAAAATGCAACAACTGTCAAATGCATGCTCCGGTGATACATGCGCCGTCCCGAGATCTGCAGCCGGTACTTAATCCCCTTCCTTTCGCACAGTGGGGGATGGATCTACTAGGGCCATTTCCAACGGCATCCGGCGGAAGAAAGTTCTTGATTGTCGCCGTTAACTACTTCACCAAATGGGTTGAAGTCTGTAGCATGACTGCAAAGACGACGGTAAGTAAGAAAGGTAATCTGGGAAAATGTCATAACTCGTTTTGGGTTACCCCAAGTCATGGTATTCGACCACGGCCGAGAGTTTTGGAGTGACACAATAATGAGCTGGCTGGAAGAACTCGGTATCAAATTTGCATACTCCTCCGTCTGCCACCCACAGAGCAACGGACAGGCGGAGGCAGCCAATAAAACAATCCTCAATGGTTTGAAGAAGACAGTTGAAGACCTAAAGGGAAGATGGGCCGATGAACTACCCGGCGTCCTATGGTCCCTGCGAACCACGGAGAAGGAAGCAACGGGGTACAGTCCGTTCCACTTAGTCTACGGGTCCGAAGCAGTCCTGCCAATTGAAGCAACGGTGCCGACATTCAGAACGGCCACCTTTAACCCGGTTGAAAATGAGGAAGGCTTAAGAACCTCTCTAGACCTAGTTGAAGAAAGCCGAGATACAGCACGCCTCAACTTGGCGGTATACCAAAACCGAATGAGAAGAGCTTACAACCGAAGAGTCCACAAAAGGGACTTGAAAGTAGGGGATCTAGTCCTAAGAAAGTCGGCCGCCACCAACAAGGGAAACGTTCATGGTAAACTAACGGCCAACTGGGAGGGAACCTACAAAGTGGTTGAAGAGATGAGGCCGGGTACATACCGGCTGACCGACATGGAGGGTATGCCTCTGATGAGCCATTGGAACACTGACAATCTCAGGAAATACTTTGTGTAGCGGCGGAGGTGTCCAAAACAATTGTTGGCACCCCAACGCATGTTTACATCTAATGAAGAATCACCCAATCTTTCCATCAAAGTGTTTACCCCCCCCCCATGGTCATATCGAGGTAGACGCCCCCCCAAGCCGGCAAATCCCCAAGAATGCTGTCGCGTCGTAACCCCTAGTCACCTCGGTCCGCCGAAGGCCTGGCAGGGGACACAACGATCGATACGCCAACTCATGCTGTCGCGTCGTAACCCCTAATCACCTCGGTCCGCCGAAGGCCTGGCAGGGGACACAACGATCGATACGCCAACTCATGCTCGTCGCGTCGAACCCCTAGTCGCCTCGGCCAACCGAAGGACAGGCGGGGGACACAACGATCGATACGCCAACTCATGCTTTGTCGCGTCAGAACCCCTAGTCGCCTCGGCCAACCGAAGGGCGGGCGGGGGACACAACGATCGATACGCCAACTTACGCTGTCGCGCCGTAACCCCCGGGTCGCCTCGGTCCGCCGATGGCCAGGCGTGGGACACAACGGTCGATACGCTAACATGTTCACAACGGCGGTTGGGAAATGCAAATCCGACGCCTCGGCCAGACCGAGAGTGAAAGAGGAAGCGACCAACATGCTAACATGTCAAAAAAAAAAGACGTTAAACGCAGTTGAGATACACATTCTAGCTACCTCGGCTGAGCTGAAGGTAAAGATGAAAGAGCGCTCAATTAATAACGCAAGAAGACAAGAAAGGACCTCGGCCAAGCCGGAGGCAAAACAAGCGAACTTTCATTAATAACGGGATTACAAACAAGAAGAGTGCAGACGACGACCGTCCCCATAGGGATAAGCCAAAACGCAACCTACCAGAGTTTTACATAAACAAGGAAAGGAAAAGCAAAAGATTACGGACATGATATTTGAAGCGTCAAAAGATGGCGGGAGGAAAGGCTCGATGGTGGCCCCGAACAGCTAAAGCTATCTGAGATGCCGGGTGAGTCCGGTGACGACCGCCCGTCTCCCTACGCTTGATGCCGCCCACCATCGGCGGCGGCGGCGTCAACTTCGGTGGCCTGCCCAGGAAAGCTTGTCATCTCCACATGCCTTGACCTTTCGACCTCCTCTTCGGCCTCCTTCACCTTTGCATCATAGGCCGCCTTGGCCTCGGCTATCTGAGCCGCCTTCGCCGCCTCCTCTTTTTCCGCAACCGCCTTTTCCGCGGATCCGCCATCTCGTCCGTAAGGCTGTTCAAATTTCTCCCACGGAAAGGAGTCTTCGAGAATGAGCCTCTTGATTGCCTCCCCGGTCGCTTCCTCGGCTTGATCCCGAATTGAGCGCACGGTCGGGGAGGATCTTATCTTGAAGCACCTCAATGTCCTTCTCCCTTTGGGCAAGAACAGCCCTAGTGTCCGCGAGAGCCTCCGACTGAGCCTCATACATCCCCCTCCATTCTTCCCTTTTGGCAACAACGGCGTCGTAGCCACCCTTATACCTGTCCCGCGCCTCCAGCAACCGGGCAGAGGTGGTATCAGCAGCCTCAACTTTGGCCTTCTCGGCCGATGGCGCTTCTCAACTTCCTCCGCGCTTCCGAGCAGCCAGGAGGTCAAGCTTAGACTTCCCGGCTTCTCCCTTTGCAGCGGAGAGATCAAGCTTGAGCCGTTGGATCAGTGGCCTAGCCTGAGCCATGGCCTGTTCTTGCTCCATAATGTAGGAGCCGGCCAGTTGAGTCCACTTCGCCAGCCTCTTGGATATTTTTGTACCCTCCGCCACAAGCTCGGCGGGGGGAACCTTCTGGAGTGCGGAGTCAACGGTGACACTCCTATCACCCGCCTTCTCAGGCTGCTTCTCTAATTGCCGCTCAGTAAGAACGGCGGATCTACAAAAAATTTACACAGCGCATCCATGTCAACATTCATCGACACATCAGAGAGTCTGTCATCGGGAATGCATAATGAACCAGCTAAGTCGAACCACGGGTTAGGTCCGTACCGGTCTGGACCCTCTTAGTTGGAGGACCGGGTGAATCGATCTTTTCCCCGGCGGCGGCGGCCGGCAATGGCTCTTTTCTCTTCTTGGGAGAAGGAGGGCCCTTCGCAACGGTCACCATCTCCTCGGAGACATCGATGACCTCCACATGCTCCTTCTGAACCGTTGGGGTTGAAGAGGGAGCTGGGATCGACAACGTCGCAGACCTGGACCTTGCCTTTGATGTTCTCTTCAGCACACCCCCGAGAACCCGTGCTTGAGCCGCCGCTTGATCCAGCGCCTTCAGCTGCTTGTCCATAAGTTCGTTGGGAGCCAACCTACGATCACGCGTGTCAGCCTAAGGGTGCTGCTCAACGACGTTCCCGTCCTTATCAAGCCCCAACCTCTTCAAGGTCTCCTCGAGACGGATCCTGGCCAAACCGTCCGCAAGAAACCGGACAAGAGTTACATAAAAGAAGTAAAACAAAGCTCTAAAAATGGGAGCGTAATAGGCAAAGATGGGCCTCACACCGACCCTACTCACCCCGGTTGAGGGCCGGTATGAGGCCGACGCGGCAAAGCAGCTCATCCTGAAGAATAATCTGAGTCGGGGCACCCATCCCTTCTCGACATCAAACAAACAGCATCGCCGCTCCTCGTCGGCACTAAGAGCAACCCTGCCGGCATCCATCTTGTGCTTACTCGGGAGACCCATTTTCACGCTCCCTTTTACTCTCGCACCGTAAGTTGACTTGGTCTTTGGAAGGACCGGGGCAACGGATAGTCATCCGGCACTTTGACATACACCCACCGCCCCTTCCAGTCCTTGCAAGAAGAAAGCTTATCAACGGAGAGGACGCCCGCTCCATCTCGCACGCCGTACCACCCCACCTTACCAGGGGTCGATGCCCGAAGATGATGAAGCCGGCGGAATAAATTAATGTAGGTACCTCCCCTTAAAAAGACAGAGCCACACGAAGCCAACTATCGTCCTAACAGCCAACGGATGCAGCCGAGCCACGACAACGTTCATAGCTTTGACGATGGCCGCGACATATTTATTCAAAGGAAACCGGAGGCCATACTCCGGATGCACGATATATACGCCGATATGCCCCGGAGGAGGGCAACAGACCGACCGACCCTTCCCGGGGATAACAATTTTGTACCCCTCACCGAAGTAGAAATGACCCTCGAAAAAGAGTTCCACCGGAACAATCGGCGAATTTATTGGTCCGAGGCACGGTCGGACCCGATCCGCACGCCTCGCCGTGGCCCAGGATAGGCGGCCTCTCCTCACCAGAAGGAATCCCTTCCTCACAGTCATCATCAACATCATCATCCTCCCCACCCTCCGGAGCTTTTGGATCGACTTCAGGAGACGGAGACCTAGGGCCCCCAAACCTTATCGGGATGGCGTTTAGTATCTCCTCCTCACAAAGACGCGACGGGGAACCCCCGGCGCATTGCAGCTTACTAGGTCCAAGCACCAGCAGAAAGACATGTTACAACAAAACTTACGAGTTAAAAAGAGAATTTATTTGTTTACCTTGAAGAAAAACTGCCACGCCGGAGTAATAATTCCCGAAAGCTAGAGAGAGGTTTCGTCACAAGGGCTAGAAAGAAGGAAATTTTTGAGGAAATGAAATTGGTGGCCAATTTCAGGGACTAAGTACCCTATTTATAGAGGAAAGCCCATGAAGAGGGAGCAATCGGGCGCGACCATGAAACGTCGACCAATCGGCAATCGGACACGTGTCGGACATGCAGACACGGAATGTCAATCGTTGCTGCATTGAATGTCAATCAATGCAACAGTGACCAAGCGTCTTCAACACGCCCCTTCATATCTCTCTGCCTGTTCATCTTCCTCAGCAAAATCCTAAGTATCCGTTTCTCCGCCGGCCACATGATCAACCAAGCCGAAAAGCACCGCCGGGGGCAATCGAAACAACCGCACTCTCCACCCTGGTCTCAGCCAGCGTCATTGCCTTTTCCACATCGGATGTCCATTACACAACCATGTGGAGGGGGGATATGGTACGGCCTAAGCAGAGTCACGCCGAGGTAGAAGAAGCCGGGAAGGAAAATTTTCACTTGCGCAGAATATACGCTCAGCATACATCGGAGCCCATACCACGACATAGACTACGCTGAGGGCAAATTGATGGGGCATATTCTGCACCCGCTGACCAAGTCAACACATTGAGCAAGGTCAAAGATATCCACAGCAAGTCAACGGCTTAGACAGCCCTAACACGAGGCTGTCGGCCTATCGGATGGGTCCCGGCCGGGCAACCGACCGGCCGGGCACACATCCGGGAACTCATATCCAAGACCCCTCGGCGGTGGGTCAACAGGGCCCGCCGGCCTGCCCTAGGTCCCTCGGCCGAGGGGTAGATCAGTCTTTCCACCTGCTAGCCACTTGGCCACTACGTGACAAAAGGTGAAAGTCTATAAATACTCCTCAACTATCATTGAGGAAAGGATCCACAATTTAACCTAAGAATCACTATTCATCTGGTAATATCTTCCTTATCTCTCTACAATACGTACTTTGCCAAGTAACAATCACTTACCTCTCTAAGTTACTGACTTGAGCGTCGGAGTGAGTTCGCTCGGCCCAAAGCCGAGCCCTCAGTTTGTTCATCGTTTCAGGAGACCGCAAGGAGGATTCAACTAAAGACGTCATTCTACAAGCACGGGTGGTAACATATAACTGCTCTGGAATTACACCCGGAACATAAACATTTAAATTTGAAAAATTTATATACCGTGTGTATAACTTTAATGCATGCAGTGTATAACTTTAATAGACAAGATGTATAACTTTAGTCTAAAATTTGTGTAACTTCAATTTATACAATGTATAAGACATTAACAGTATAACTCTATTTTGATTATTGTATAACTTTAGCCAAAAACATGAAACTTAAAAAAAAAATTAATTTCCTATATAGATCTGAAAATTAAAAAGAAGAAAAACCGTAAAACTAACCAAAACTAGATCTACAATAAAAAAACCAAACAACAATGACAAAAACCAAATAACAATAATAAAAAACCAAATAACAATAACAATAACAAAAAACCAAATAACAATAATAAAACCAAATAACCAAATAACAATAATAAAAAACAATAAACAAAACAAAAACAATAAAAAATCAAAAAAACAAACACTGCATGAAAACATAAAACAAACAGAGAAAATGACAAAAAAAAGACCGACTTTCAGATCTCGAAAAAACAACAAAAAAAAACGTGAGGAGAAGAGCGACGACGACTGGTGGTAGAAGATAGGCGTCAAAGCACCACCACGACATTTCCATACCACCACACGACGAGATGGGAAAATTTCAGATCTTTAAAAAAAAAAGGAGGTGTGGATGGTGCCGAGAGGGAGTCACGGCTGATGAGGATATGCGGAGGGAGACGACAAAGGGAGAGCAGGGCAGTGAGGGGATCAGGCGGCGGTGGTTCGCAGTGGAGGCGGGAGGTAAGGTGTGAGGAGGTGGAGGCGAAAAAACGTCAACCAGCAACCAGATCTAAAAAAAAAAAGAAAAAAAGGAGAGGAAGGAGAAGAGGCCGGCGAGGGCTATTGTCGGCTGAAATGGTGGAGGTCGAAGGGTAGAGGGGCGGCTGAAATGGTGGAGGTCGAAGCGTAGATCTGAGACGAGGAGGGTGGTCGTGGAGAGGAAGTTGGCGGTTCTGGAGGTGTTGACGTCGTAGGGAGGAGGTGTGGGGCTGGAGTTGGCGGCGGTGGGGCTGGAAGTTGGCGGTGGTGGGTGGCGTCGTGGGGGCTGGAAGATGGTGGTGGTGGGTTGGGCTAAATGGAGGGCTGGAAGATGGTTGTTTTTTTTTAGTTTAGTTTTTTTTTTTTTTTTTTTTTTTTTTTTTTTGTTTTGTTTAGAGAGGGTGGGAGGAAAATGAGAGAGAAAGAGTGAATGAGAGAAGTGAGAGAGGATGAGTGAATGAGGAATTGAGTTGGAAGATTAGAATGGCGGAAGAGTTATACAAAATTAGGAGGAGTTATACAGAATTAGTGAGGGAGATTAGTGAGGTTCATTTGTGACCCTTGAATGAGATGTAATCTCATCCCTCCATCCCTTCCATCCTAAGGTCCTTATAAGGACTTAGGGACTCATAAGATGTAAGGGACTTATGAGAACCCTTCTTTCTTTCTCTCTCTCTCTCTCTCTCTCTCTATATATATATATATATATATATATATATATATATATATATATATATATATATATATATATATATATATATATATATATATATTTCGGAGGCTATAACGCCCTTTTCACCTTTTAGTGGGAAATACCTCTTGAGGCGGCATGTGTCCTTGTTAAAGAAGGGGCAGGTTAGCGCCCTTACTTCCTTCTGGTCATTCTGTAAGAAAGGGTTCTAGTGGGGCCCCTGGTTTCAAATCCTTAGCGGCACTTTTATGAGATTAGGGAAAATGATGTTTTCTGTGTGCCCTGCTTAGGTAGAGACCTCAATAAGAATTGTTTAAAAGAAGCTTTCCTTTAAGTTCCTCTGTGTCCTGTCCAAACGAAGATTCCCGAGATCCTGGGCAGCGGGATCTTCCCATCATGATCGACTAAAGGGAAAGAGAGAGGCGCGAGAGGAGAGCAAATGAACTGGTTTTGATCTCGTTGGCGGTTCCAAAAGAAGTCGTTTACTTGCTTGCTGAAAATCAAAGAAAGAAGATCCGTTTTCCCACGTAGTTTGTCGGTCAAACCAACGATTTTCTTCTAAATATAAATAAAACATACCTGGCCTTGGTTGCTGTGTCACTAGGTCGGTAAGGGAATCCTATAGCTTCTAGCTAGTTCAGTGGATAAGATGGCTGCGGGTTCCCCTCGGGCTAAAACGTCAGCTGAAGCCAATATATATATATATATATAGTAAGGTTCAAATGAGTCCCTTACATCTATTGAGTTCCTAAGTCCTCTTATAGGCCTTTCGATGGAGTGGATGAAGGGTTGAGATTAGATCTAAATGGAAGGTCACAAATGAGTTTCCTCTAATTATTTCCTTAACTCAATCACTTTCCCTTAATCATCCCCTCCTTTCATTATCACACCCTCATCATCTCTCTCTATTTCTCACCCCTCTCTCTCTCTCTCTCTCTCATCCCCCCAGATTTCTCAAAAACCCAATTAAATAACAAATCAAAATATAAAAAAAACCCAAACTTCACATTTCATTTCTCGACCACCACCACCCAACCGACACAAAAACCCACCCACCACGACCCCAAACCACCGCACCAAATTCATCACCGCAACCCCTCCTTCCTCCGGCCGCCCTCGACACACCACGACCAGCCACCTCCCCTCCCGTCTTTCCGTCTTCGCCTATCCTGCCACCACCTCAACCTCCTCCTCCCTCTCCAACACCGTTTAAATACCACCACACCACAACCGTCCCAGATCCTCGCCGGTCAGCCCACCCACCGCACCTCCTCAACTCCTCTCCTCATCTCAAATCTCCACCACCACCATCACCTTCTCAGATTTCCACCACCACACTTTTTTTTCTCTCCACTTTCCAACCACCATAACAAAAACACTGTCCCACTGCACCAACTCGACCGCAACAACAAAAACGAGATCTTAACCACCCTCGATCTCCCTTTCCATCCCGGCCGCACCACCTCGCCGACAACCAACAACACTCTCCCTTACTCAAACAACCCGCCAATATCAACAAAAAGTAAGGGTGCTTGCGGTGGTGGCTGGTGGCTTGGGAAGAGGTGTGATGGTTGTGGTGGTGGCCACGACCTCTTTTGAGATCTTAGTTTTTTTTTTCAGTTTTCGTATTTTTTTTTCTTCAATTGGTTTTTTCAGATTTTGATTTTATTTTTATATTTCGTTTTTTTTTCCAGATTTGAGTTGGTTATTTTCAAATTTTGTAAAAAATCATTTTTTTATATATTTTTTTTTCAGATTTTGTATCAAATCTCGTCTTGTAAAAAATCGTTTTTGTTATATATTTTTATATAGAAATATGAATTAGTGCAACTTCTATACTAATATGGTCATTTTTTTTAAAAGTTAAGTTCTTGTTTTTTTTTTTTTTGAAAAAAATTTAGATCTTGGTTTGGACTAAAGTTACACATGTTGTTAATTCATATTTTTATATAATAAAGATTTAAAATGACTAAAGTTACACTGTCATAAACTAAAGTTACATTGCTATGGAGTGAAGTTACACCGATAAGGACTAAAGTTACTAGGACTAAAACTACATAAACTTGTTTTAAAATTACAAAAATTTAGACTAAAGTTATATAAACTTGGACTAAAGAACAAAGAATTGTCTTAAAATTGGATTATTTTAAATTAATATACTAGATATTTAATATGACATTTTATAATTTTTACTAGTTTAACTTTTGTCGCTAGAGGTATAACTAGTGTAAATTACTCGTGCTAGAACTACGTAAATTCAAGTTAATATATTGAAAAATTACCATATTAGTATAATTTTACACCAATAACATTTGAAGTAATACTCATAAAGAGCTAAAGTTGCATAAACTTGGACTAAAGTTACAGTTGTAAGACTCTAAAGTTACATCAAATTGACTTAAAAGTATCTAAATTCACTAGTCTTTAAAGTTATACTCATAAAGAACTAAAGTTGCATAAACTTGGACAAAAGTTACAGTTGTAAGACTCTAAAGTTACCTCAAATTGACTTAAAATAATCTAAAGTCACTAGTCATTTGATATATTAAAATTTTTACACTATTTTTTGAATTTATGTAATTTGAGTACAAATTTCATATAACTTCACTGCTTTAATAGTGTAACTTTAATCATTAATACTATAACTTCAGTCGTATAGTCTATTTTACACATTATTTTGAGTGTAACTGTGTAAGTAACTCTAGTTTTTTCTAAGTATAACTTTAGTCCACTGACAGTGTAAGTTTAGTCCTTTTTGATAAATTAATTGAAATTATGTAAATTTAACAGAAAGTTAATCTAATTTTAGTCAAAGTGTAACTTTTGTCCATGACGGCGTAACTTTAGTTCATGACGGTGTAACTTCAGTCAATTTAAGTCATTTTTATATAAAAATTTGAATTATAATAACATTTCAAATTTTCATGAGTGACCTATGGTAAGATTCCTCCTTTCAAATGTTCATAACTTTAATTTTTATCTAGTAGATCTAACATTAAAATCAACAAATTAAATGAGATATATTTTAGTATATCTAAAATTAAAATATAAGGATCTCACAAAACAATAGTGAGATTTTAAAACCCGAAATTTGAAAAAGATAAAAATGAATAACAAGACGATATTTGAGGGAAAAAAAACTATAGTACATATATAAATAAACTAAAACCAACAAAAACCAGCAAATAGAAAAAAAAAACGACACCAGCTATCAAAGTTCACACCCAAAAAAAAAAACCGAAAACTTAAAAAAAAAAAACGAGATCATGGTAATGTCGTGGTGGTTGAGTTAGCGATGGTGGGTGGTGGTGTCGGGTGGATGGTGGTTCGTGGTGAATGAAGAAGAGAAGAGTAGATGAATTATTTGGGTTTTTGATTATTTGGGTTTTTTTATTTTTTTTTGGGAGGTGTTGGGTGGTGGTGGTTGGTGAAGAAAAGAACAGTGGATGAATTATTTAGGTTTTTTTTTTATTTTTTAGGTTTTTTATTTATTTGGATTTTTGTTAGAATGGTAGAGAAATGAGAGAAGAGCGGAGAGTATTTCTTTGTTAGGATGAGAGAGAAGTAAGCTTGAGAAAAATAAGGTAAGAGAGAGAGAGGGAGAGGGGAGGGTATATGTAGTGGGTTTCGTGTTTAATTAGGGAGTAGATGAGGGGGAGTCTTAATCACCCCCCATAATCATCATTTTGCCTTTCAATATAAGTCCTCCATTTCTCAAGATCCAAGGGCCTCTAAGAGGACTTATGGACTCAATATGGATAGGAGGACTTGCTTGATCCTTATACTATATATATATATATATATATATATATATATATATATATATATATATATATATATATATATATATATGTCGTAATACAAAATATCTTTATTCTGACTTTATTTATCTTGCGATAATCAAATACAAAACAAATTTTTATATTGCGATAACTGAAATACAAAACAAGGAAACAAATAAATATAAAAAATTTACGTGTACAATCTCTAATGTATCCTCTGATTCTAATATGCCTAAGGGATACGTGTACGAGTACACGTAAGGGGTGCGTTGTAGACAACTTTAATTATTCTACGAGCGATGTTAATTTGATTTCTTGAGAGGGTCGCGATGACTTGAATCTCTCTTGAAGGTTTGAATTTGTGATTGAATCTTAAACGCAGGCAGCACGATTTGATGTGCTTGTTGACTGCTTGTTCTTTCTAACTCCTTTGCAATTATGAATTTTCAACCCTTTGAATGAATGAGGAGAGATCTATTTATAGTTTTTGATTCTCCTTGTTGGACTTTGGTGGTAACAGGCCCATTTGTGAATTTATTAGCAACCTTGGCCCAAGTTTGATTCTTTCTGGGTTTAGTGATCCGAATAACTCCTTTTGTAATCCGAATCGACCCATATTTTATTTAATCGGGACAAAATTATTAAATTAAGTTAAAATTTGGTATTAACTCAAAATAATTAATTTATTTTATTTATTCGGCACATTAATAAATTTTCCATGCCTACAAATTGCCCCATCGGGACCTTGTCACGTGCACCTCCTGGAATCTTGACGTGGCAGGGTCTCGATTCATTTTGCTTTGACTTGGGAGTCGATGATGGGCACCCTAACTTGTCGCGAAGGCAACTCCAATAAAATTGACTTGACTTGGAAATAGATAGTGAACACCCTAACTTGTCGCAAGAATGATCCATTTTTTTGTCACTCCGTCATTATCTAACTTGGCGGGTGAATTTGTATTTGACTTGGAAGTCGAGCTCACCTCAACTTGTCGTTGAGAGAATCCATTTTTCTTGTAATGTCACTCTATCATTATTTGATTTGGCGAGCGTCTTTTTTTCTTTGACTTGGAAGTCGAGTAGCATACCCGAACTTTGTGGGAATAATCTGTATGCTTCCCTTTAATGTTAAGGATTATAACGAATTTATAAAGATGATTACGAGTCATAAAATAAATTGCATAAACAAAAGTAGAGAATGAAGAAATAACCTTCGGTCCTAGCAAAATCGGCCTAAGAACAATATCGCAATGATATTCACCTATTAGTTGCACCCAAGATGATATGAGATATGCCCTTTTCTTCTTGCTAGAATCGATCCCCAATTTTCTGTAAATTGTTAAGGTTTTTGTGTTTTTCTTTGATGAGAAGAGGCTAGGTCAAATTAGGTTAAAGAAAAATAAGTCCCCTTACTCCCTCTTAAACCGTGAAAGAGGAAGAGAAATAGGGTAGATTTTTCTTCCTATTTTTCGTCCCATATTCCGAAATAATAAGAGGAATATCCTCCTTATTTCGGTTTTTCTACCTACCCAAAATGAGGAGATTAAATCTACTTATTTTGGTAGTATACAATATGTATATAAAGTGTATAATTATATTGTCATTTATTTATTCCGTATTAATCAGTCTACACACAACAGCTTGCAGTCAACTTATTATTGCCGAGCCGTAATAGTTTATTATGACAATATCGTATAATATATACTTTAATTATAAATATCGCATATTTATAATTAGCTAATTAAATATAACCGGTTACATTTAATTACGAATTAACATATTAATTCGTCCAAGCTTAACATTATATACATTAATTAAATATAACATATTATATTCAATTTACGAATTGACAGTTAATTCGTCTCAGCTAATATTATTTAATCGACATTAAATAATCGTCTCATCAACACGTTGACTAACTGTTTTGTCATATAAGGCATCAATGTGATTACATTTTCATAACCACATCTCTCAAACACATCCTTTAGGTGTGACTTTTAGGGACCAGTTGATCACCGCCATCTGTATGATAATAACGTCAAACTTTCTAGCAAGCCAACCGTTATTAGGTAATCGTTAATCAACTGATAAAATACGAAGTATACCTTTGTGAACCTATAAGAGATTTATAAATGTTATCACACTAATTTGTGGAGGACACAAGCTCCAACAAACTTGTCGTAAGGGTAGTAGCTTGCGGAATTTTTTTGACGTCACCCTGTCATTTTTTGTAGACTTGGCGGGGAACGCATTTTTTTTTACTTGTCTGACTTGAAAGTCATCAGGTACCCGAACTTATCGTGAGGATGACCAATTTTTTTAACGTCTTCGTTAGTATCTAACTTGACGAGTGACACACAGACGGATCCCTTAATCCAAATTGTGTACACATTAACCATACCATCTAATTCCCAATATAATTACCCAATACAATTTTTTAGGAAAGTCCCGTGCCCTTCTAAAACTCTCCACTTAGGTAGGATTTAGGGAACCCAAAACTTATATATATACCCTAATATTCCGTCTGCCCCAACATAAATGAGTGCAAGCCTCTTTTTTAAGGTATTTCCTTTCTTCTGCAACTTCTTGCGTGCTTTCTTCTATTTTTTTTGTCAATATCTTTGTAGCACACACCATCATACTCTTAATTCTTTCTTTATTTTTTTTGTGCAAGTAGAATTATATTTCTATAACCACATCTCTCAAACACATCCTATAGGTGTGACCTTTAGGGACCAGTTGATCACCGCCATCTGTATGATAATAACGTCAAACTTTCTAGCAAGCCAACCGTTATTAGGTAATCATTAATCTACTGATAAAATACGAACTATACCCTTGTGAACCTATAAGAGATTTATAAATGTTATCACACTAATTTGTGGAGGACACAAGCTCCAACAAACTCCCACTTGTCCTCACAAGTGTATGTGCGATAACCGATTCTCATATCCTAAAATTTCTCCCACTCAATGTAAAACAATTTGCAAAATCCGTATTCACAAAGGTCGTATTTTACAAGCGATCATTATCAAGAGTGGTTTCCCCGACTAGAGAGTAACTTAACTGATAAACGAATCATCATTCGAGCATGGCCATGCATTTCAGTTACAACTCCTCGAGTGGCCTTGAGAAATAACTAAACCTGATAAGGGTTTGATATTTTCCTCAACTCGAATCCTGCAGATGTAAGCACAGTATGAAATGACCCATAAAAAATCTACTTAGTCTCCAGTTACGGCAGACCATGAGAAAGAAACCAAAGTCACCCAAAAACTGCCTTAATCTCAAGAGACAGTCGATAGTCAAAAGAATCGACTCTAGGAACACAATGGACGTCCTATCCACGACCTGGCACCGAATGTTTTTAAACATATAGGACTCCATTACGTTGTCACAAAAATAATTGTCCTACGAGGTATCGTTATAACCCGTATTTGTGATCGATCAGCCAACTGATTGACTTATGGCTCGTTGAACCCACCATCAATCGACTGCACAATATAATAGCCAGAGTTATCAGCTCATATGGGCGATTACGGACCAAATAAAATATAATGTAATTCAGTTCACTTTGTGGCATTCAATGTTGTTAGTACAATCCACATGAAAAACAAAATATTATATTAAAACGATGAAGTTATAAATAGTATATGAAAAAGATAAAGTATCAAATCCATAATCAACTACTACAACTCAGGAACACGTTTAATTCCCATGGAAATAACGTGCCCTTCATGTTTATCAAAAGTCAACGGTTTAGTGAGAGGGTCCGCGATGTTATCATCCGAAGCTATCTTGTCAATCACTATCTCTTCTTGCTCCACGTAATCACGGATCAGGTGAGCTTTCCGATGTACATGTCTAGATTTGTTGCTAGACTTAGGCTCCTTAGCCTGGAAGATGACACCTCTATTGTCACAATAGATGGTGATCGGGTCATTCGAACTAGGAACTATCGTAAGTCCTTGTAAGAATTGACGCATCCATATCGCTTGCTTAGATGCTTCCGAAACGGCATAGTACTCGAATTCAGTGGTAGAATCTGCTACAACACTCTGTTTGGAACTCTTCCAGCTGACCGCAGCACCATTAAGAGTGAAGACGAACCCGGACTGAGATTTTGAATCATCTCGATCCGTTTAGAAGCTAGAATCTGCGTAACCGATTGCGCATAGCTTAGTGTCGCCTCCATAAGTCAATACCCTATCTTTAGTCCTCCGTAGGTACTTGAGGATATTTTTAACAGCTATCCAGTGTGTTTCACCTGGATTCTTTTGGTACCGACTCGTCATACTCAATGCATATGCCACGTCTGGACGTGTGCATATCATGGCATACATGATTGATCCTATTGCAGATGCATAAGGAACACGACTCATGCGCTCAATTCCTTCTGGCGTCGTGGGTGACTGAGACTTGCTCAACTGCATCCCAGACGTCATTGGAAGGTTCCCCTTCTTGGAGTTGGTCATGCTGAACCTCTCAAGAATCTTATCCAAATAAGACTCATAACTAAGTGATAACGTCCGTCGTGATCTATCTCAGTAGATACAGATTCCCAAAATGCGTTGTGCCTCACCCAGATCTTTCATCTGGAAATGGTTCTTCAACCATCCTTTAACCGAAGATAACAGAGGAATGTCATTCCCAATCAAGAGTATGTCATCGACATACAATATCAAGAAAACAGTTTTGCTCCCACTCGACTTGATATATAAGCATGGTATCTCGACCGATCGAGTGAAACCATACTCTTTTATCACCTGGTCGAAACGATGATTCCAACTCCGAGAAGCTTGCTTAAGTCCATAAATGGAACGCTTAAGCTTGCATACTTTCTTAGGATGTTCAGGATCTATGAAACCTTCGGGTTGCACCATGTACAACTCTTCCTCCAAATAACCGTTTAAGAAGGCGGTTTTCACATCCATTTCCCAAATTTCATAGTCATGAAATGCGGCAATCGCTAAGATTATCCGAATGGAACGTAGCATAACTACAGGTGCAAAAATCTCATCATAATGCAATCCGTGCACTTGAGTGAAACCTTTTGCCACTAGTCGTGCCTTATAGGTATCTGGTTGCGCGTCTACAGAATGCTTTATTTTGTAAAGTCATTTGCACTGTAGAGGTTTTACCTTATTAGGTAAATCAACTAGATCCCATACGTCATTCTCATACATAGAGTCCATCTCGGATTGCATGGCTTCTAGCCATAACTTTGAGTCGGAACAGGCCATAGCACCTTTATAGGTAGCGGGTTCATTACTCTCTAGGAGCAAAACTTCATTCTCCTCGACCATACCAATGTATCTGTCCGGAGGATTAGAGACTCTACCCGACCTCCTAGGTTCCTCAGGAATATTAACCATGTCATCAGTTGGAGGAACTACTTCCTCCATCTGTTCCTCGGTTGTTGGTTCTTAAATCTCTGACAGCTCGAAGGTTCTATTACTTGTCTTGTTCTCGATAAATTCTTTCTCTAAGAGCGTCGCACTAGCAACAACAAAAACTCGATGTTCGGTAGGCGAATAGAAGTAATGACCAAACGTTCCTTTTGGATAACCAATAAAGTATGTCTTGACCGATCGCGAGCCGAGCTTATCCTCGTGTCTCCACTTGACATAAGCCTCGCAGCCCCAAACCCGAATAAAGGTCAAGTTAGGGACCGTTCCCTTCCAAATTTTATATGGAGTCTTGTCGACAGCTTTAGTCGGACTTCGGTTAAGTATAAGAGCAACTGACAAAAGAGCAAAACCCCATAATGAATCAGGTACTACCGTGTGACTCATCATGGATCGAACCATATCAAGTAAGGTTCGATTTCTCCGTTCGGACACACCATTCAATTGAGGTGTTCCAGGTGGAGTTAACTGTAAAATGATTCCACAGTCTTTAAGGTGTTGATCAAACTCATTTGAAAGATATTCGCCACCCCGATCTGAACGGAGTGCTTTAACCTTTTTACCCAGTTGGTTCTCAACCCTGTTCTTGTATTCCTTGAATTTCTCAAAGGACTCACTTTTATGCTTCATTAAGTAAACATATCCGTATCTACTCAAATCGTCCGTGAAAGTGATAAAATATCTATAGCCATCTCTAGCGGTAATTGACATAGGTCCACAAACATCTGTATGTATGAGTCCTAATAGGTCACTAGCGCGCATTCCAACACTTTTGAAGGAAATTCAAGTCATTTTGCCAATGAGACATGATTCACACGTGCCATATGTAGAAAAATCGAATGCGGAAATAGTCCCATTATCGACGAGTTTCTTTACACGTTTCTCATTTATGTGTCCCATTCGACAATGCCATAGATAGGTTTGATCTTTTTCACCAACCTTTAATTTCTTATTATTCACGTGTAATACTTCCGTGGTTTGATCTAAGATGTAAATTCCATTCATGGAAACTGCTTTGCCATAAATCATTTCATTTAAAGAGAAAATATAGCTATTATCCTTTATTAAAAATGAAAAACCGTCCTTATCAAGTACGGAAACTGAAATAATGTTCTTAGACAAACTGGGTACATAGTAACAGTTATTTAAAAATAACTCAAAACCACTAGGGAGTTGGATTACATATGTTCCCTTCGAGACAGCAGCAACTCTAGCTCCATTCCCGACTCGTAGGTCCACATCACCCTTTCCGAGAGGTGTGATGTTTCTTAGGCCCTGCAAATGATTACACAGATGAGAACCAAAACCAGTATCAAGTACCCAAGTTCCGAAACTTGCATGGTTAATCTCAATCATATGAATATTAGATGACATACCAACAGGAACGACGCGGCCTGCTTTAATGTCCTCACGGTACACGGGACACTTCCTCCTCCAATTTCTAGTCTTGTGACAATGGTGGCACTCAATGTCAACGCCCTTACTCTTTGCCTTGCCCTGTGAGCCACTAGTCTCACCAGGCCCACTCTTACCGTTTCCTGGCTTTTTAAACTTCGTCTTACCTACAGTTAGGTCGCCTGGAGCTTTGCCCTTACCTTTACTCTTGTTGGAAATCGTGAGAACATCCTGCTTCATGCTCCCACTCAATTTCATATCCTTCTCGGTCTGTACGAGAAGTGAGTGTAGCTCATGAGGACTTTTCATTAAGTCATTCATGTAGTAGTTCGCCCTGAAAAGGGCAAAACCATCATGAAGAGAATCAAGCATTCGGTTAATTACTATGCGCTCACTGATTTTGCAATCAAGTGCCTCCAATTTCTTGACATTCTCAATCATGTTAAGAATGTGTGAGCTAACCGGTTGGCCCTTTTGGAGTTTCGCATCAAATAAGCGACAGGTATGCTCATAAGTAACGATTCTCGGTGCTTTTGAGAACTCGTTAGTGAGCGTGGTGAAATTCTTGTTTGCACCTTGGGCAATGAAGCGTCTCTGCAAATTGGTTTCCATTGCAAAGATGAGTACGTTCTTTATCGCACCCACTTCCATGACGAAATCACTATAAGCAAGTGACTCGTTAACTCCCGCATTGGGGCCTGGGTTTACCGGTATTGGCTCAGTTAAGTACTTGAGCTTACCGTCAGCAATGGCAGCATTCCGTAGTGCTGCCTCCAAGTCCGCAAAGTTGGACCCATCATTCTTCAGTCGTGTGAACTGATTCATGTTGTCCATAAAAACTTTAAGCCAGGACTTGCGTCCAAGTGTGGCACTCGGCCTTGGGATTTCGTTATTTCCAGCCATTTGTTGTAACAGTAATATAAACGTGTTCTACACTGCGAAAAGAAGAATAAATAATAAGCATATGCATCGATTTGATTTTAAGTCTAATGCAATACTGTTATAACGCGAAGACTCATGCATTTATATAATTGACCTTCCTCAAGAATTATATAAATGATCCCAAGACTCAATTATCTGTAAATTGATAAGCCAACCTTTTGGCTAATTCTACTGTTAGAATTCTTGGTCGATAAATTTTTATAAATTCTATCTTTAGTCCATCATAATCACGAGAAACTCTTCGGACTATAATGTTGAGATAAACTAAGTCAACACAAACTACTTACCCAACGTAGAAGGGGTCATATTATGCCTACCGTTGAAGAAGGGATTCATAGTTGTTTGTTTTAATTCATTTTAAGTGAACTAATATCTAGCATGCGTGAATGAATAAACTAAGGTGATGGCTTAAACTGAGTGACATCTGTATGTCTATGAAAACTAACATACAATCTATATGAGTCAATTTTCATGCATTTAGTAGGTGGTTTGGTTTTAGGCGGAAAAATGATGGACTAACTAGCATGTGAATGAAAAGCAATAAGAACGGTAAAACGTAAAACAAAATAAAGTCTTAGTGTGGCCTATCCTATCAAAATGAACATAAATACAACTTTGGAATCCATCCATGGACCCGAGAAGCTTGTCTTGATGTTCCATCTTGATCCATGTAGCGGGAGTGAGCTCCAATGTCCATCTTTAGTCTTCTCAAAAAATACAATTTAAAATTACATAATAAACCTATTTACATTCTAATTTCAAAACCGTAATAATTAAAGAAAACCAAACGGAGATACGAGATCTCAAATAACATTAAAAATTATGTTTCCATCATTACGAAAACATAATTTGACTAAGGCCACACTAGGTATTACAAATTACAACCGATTGCAAAAATACGTAAATAAATCCATTCAACGATTCATTCAACAAAAGAAAAGCATCAACTAAAAAAAATTAAACATGCAAGACATAATTCTTTAATTATGTAGATTAATTTTACCCAAATCACCTATTTAAATGATCAAATTAAGTGACAATTCCTCAATTAATCCCATTAATTTTAATCTTAATTCACATTAAACTTGTAATATGAATTTAATCCAATCATTATTTTAAACCTCTTTAAAATAATTAGGTATCTATGAATTATGAACCGCTTCACAATAATTTATCATACATTGTAAATTTAATGTATAATCATTCTAGGCCAAAACAAACAAAACAAAACCGAAAAAACATCCTTTTTTTTTTTCCTCTTTTGGTCTCGGCAAAATGCAAGAATAAAAACAGCCCTCTTTTTTTTTTTCTTTTTGCTTGCGGCTTAGGCCAAAAAAAAACAAATTTTTTTTTTATTTTATTTCGGCAACAAACAGCAAAACCGAAAAATAACAGAATTTTTTTTTTCTTTTTGGCTCCGCAAACCCTAAAAACCAGAATTTTATTTTTCTTTTTGCGGCTGAAAAAAAAATTAAAACAGCCCTAAAATATTTTTTTTATATCGGCAAAATGCCCTAACAACAACAAAAACAGTTTTTTTATTGTACTCGGCTGAATCAAGAACAAAACAGCCCAAATAAAATTTAAGATGAACAAAATCGTTTATAGTTGCTATTAGAACAAGATTAACATATTAATTAATGAAACATGATTAACCGTATATGCCAAAAACTATAAAGCAAAAACAATTTTAACATCAACAAGACGATTTCCATTTACATTACAATTTAATCCTCATTAAATCAAACATCTACAAATTCATCATATGATTATTTTAACTGATTAAAACAACAATATGGAAAAATCAAAATGGAAATAAATCATTAAACAAAGAAAAAAAAGGCTGGAAAAAAAAATTCTTCTCGGCCAAAAAAAAATTTCAGCCGAACCCTTTATTTTTTTTTCGAAACCCTAATTTTGTTTACATCCAATTTTATGAAAATCATCAAAATAAATTTCGGGGCCTTGGCTCTGATACCACTTGTGGGAATAATCTGTATGCTTCCCTTTAATGTTAAGGATTATAACGAATTTATAAAGATGATTACGAGTCATAAAATAAATTGCATAAACAAAAGTAGAGAATGAAGAAACAACCTTCGGTCCTAGCAAAATCGGCCTAAGAACAATATCGCAATGATATTCACCTATTAGTTGCACCCAAGATGATATGAGATATGCCCTTTTCTTCTTGCTAGAATCGATCCCCAATTTTCTGTAAATTGTTAAGGTTTTTGTGTTTTTCTTTGATGAGAAGAGGCTAGGTCAAATTAGATTAAAGAAAAATAAGTCCCCTTACTCCCTATTAAACCGTTAAAGAGGAAGAGAAATAGGGTAGATTTTTCTTCCTATTTTTCGGCCCATATTCCGAAATAATAAGAGGAATATCCTCCTTATTTCGGTTTTTCTACCTACCCAAAATGAGGAGATTAAATCTACTTATTTTGGTAGTATACAATATGTATATAAAGTGTATAATTATATTGTCATTTATTTATTCCGTATTAATCAGTCTACACACAACAGCTTGCAGTCAACTTATTAATGCCGGTCCGTAATAGTTTATTATGACAATATCGTATAATATATACTTTAATTATAAATATCGCATATTTATAATTAGCTAATTAAATATAACCGATTACATTTAATTACGAATTAACATATTAATTCGTCCAAGCTTAACATTATATACATTAATTAAATATAACATATTATATTCAATTTACGAATTGACAGTTAATTCGTCTCAGCTAATATTATTTAATCGGCATTAAATAATCGTCTCATCAACACGTTGACTAACTGTTTAGTCATTTAAGGCATCAATGTGATTACATTTTCATAACCACATCTCTCAAACACATCCTTTAGGTGTGACTTTTAGGGACCAGTTGATCACCGCCATCTGTATGATAATAACGTCAAACTTTCTAGCAAGCCAACCGTTATTAGGTAATCGTTAATCAACTGATAAAATACGAAGTATACCTTTGTGAACCTATAAGAGATTTATAAATGTTATCACACTAATTTGTGGAGGACACAAGCTCCAACAAACTTGTCGTAAGGGTAGTAGCTTGCGGAATTTTTTTGACGTCACCCTGTCATTTTTTGTAGACTTGGCGGGTAACGCATTTTTTTTTACTTGTCTGACTTGAAAGTCATCAGGTACCCGAACTTATCGTGAGGATGACCAATTTTTTTAACGTCTTCGTTAGTATCTAACTTGACGAGTGACACACAGACGGATCCCTTAATCCAAATTGTGTACACATTAACCATACCATCTAATTCCCAATATAATTACCCAATACAATTTTTTAGGAAAGTCCCGTGCCCTTCTAAAACTCTCCACTTAGGTAGGATTTAGGGAACCCAAAACTTATATATATACCCTAATATTCCGTCTGCCCCAACATAAATGAGTGCAAGCCTCTTTTTTAAGGTATTTCCTTTCTTCTGCAACTTCTTGCGTGCTTTCTTCTATTTTTTTTGTCAATATCTTTGTAGCACACACCATCATACTCTTAATTCTTTCTTTATTTTTTTTGTGCAAGTAGAATTTCGTTGCCATCGAACATCGCTTCGTCTTGATTTCTCACGTTCATCTTCATTGTGCGACGGATCCGATTGATTACAGGTAAATTTTAATTACCTTTCTTTTTCCTTGCTCTTGGTTTTGACGTATAGTCTTGTGATGGCTTCCTCTCTGTAGTTCTTTGATATGCCTCCGTTTTTTTTTAACTATACACATGTCCATGGTATCTCCTTATAAGGCTTCATGGTAATGCTAACAAGTAACATGATAAACCGGGGCATGTGCTGTCAATGGCTCGCTTAACCTCGACCATGTTTCCTGTGTAAAATTAGCTTATTCTTGACTTAGATTGACCCGAATCTTTCCGACTCGCATTGATCCAAATGTGCCTCGAAATTCTGACCCGAATCTGGATTCAGCCTATATCAATTCTGTTTAGAAAACCCCAATTTCGCCCGAAGATGTCGCTGAGTACTAGCATGAGCTCTTATTTTTTATTCTCAATACGCTGTTTGTGACTATCTCGGACTCTCGCCTCGACGAAATTCTGGCCGCGTATGTTTACTTGCTTGCTCAATCAATGCTTTGGTGTAACTTTGAAACATTGGCCTGATTCCGAGGGACACTCACCAAAGCTTTGCCCAAATTTAGACTTGATGATGGAATAGTGTTGGCGATCACATCCATGAACCCCATTATTTATACGTAATTGACAAATATCCGTAGTAATTTTAAGGTAACTTGACTGATTTTGTTAGCAACTGTAATGACACTACGCCCCTTCTTTCTTGTTTACACAGCCAGTTTCTACGTGGTCAAAGTTGTGCGGTACAGCCTGAAAATCGAACCATAAGGTATTATCTCACTTCATCGATATCAGCTTATCGCTAATTCAGACGATATTGGCTGTTCAATTTTAATAAAAGATGATTGGTTTTAATAAAGAATGGTAATAATTCACGTAATGGCCAATGGGTATTAGCTTTTCTTAATACCATTTGCTTTGGTAATGACGATTAAACTATGCTGACAAGAAAGTGATTATCTTTCTTTTCCTTAAATATCTATTGCCGTTTCTCGTTTTCCGAAAGTCCACGTTTGACACCAACTCTCCTTGCATTCTTCACGCAAAAGTAAGTGGAAGCTCCTTTTTTTTTGTTTATTAATATCTCTATTCCTGTGTTGGAAGCATGGAAACGAGTATACCACATATCCTTTGTATTCGGTATGTCTTGTTTGTTGGCAATATGTAGGGACTTTGCTCCATTTATTCGACCAACTTCGATTTTGTCAGTATTTCATGCTTCACCTTATTTCTTCATCATCGAAGATTTATTATTTCAGACAAGTTACTCCAATCTTCAATGAACTTGTCAGGGTGAACCCACTTTGGGTCATCGCGACAGGATAAAAACTTATTACTTGTCAGGGTGAACCCATTTTGGGTCATCGCGACAGGATGAAGCCTTATTACTTGTCAGGGTGAACCCATTTTGGGTCATCGCGACGGGATGAAGACTTGTTACTTGTCAGGGTGAACCCATTTTGGGTCATTGCGACAAGAGGAAGACTTATTATTTTCCAGAGTGAACCCATTTTGGGTCATCGCGATAGGGTGAAGACTTGTTACTTGTCAGGGTGAACCCGTTTTGGGTCACCGCGACAGGGTGTGTCAGGATGAATCCGTTTGGGTCATCGCGACACACTTTTGAAGAACCATGCAATGAACCTATTTATGAAGAACTATAATTCCATCACACCTCCAACTTACCCTCTCCCCATGAGACCTGCTGGATGAATACACTTCTTGATTTTATGTCCCTCCTACTTGTAAAAGATTTCCTCATATTCTTTATATTTACTTGTATTTGTCCTTTCTGCATTGCTGCAATGGTGTACCAAAAGGAGTTTCGCAAGGAAAACGACATATATCTCTCTGTAGTTGATCGCAAGTTGACCGCAAGGATTAAGATGCTGCATCTGGAACTTACTTTCTCACAAGTAAATCACTTCGTACGCTGGAAGGTGGAGCAGCCAGTCTTACGAGAGATTATTTTCTAAAAGAAATATCCATGAAGCTTGAAACTCGGGAAACATATGCTTCCTCACGTTACCTCTTAAGAAACAACCTTAAATGAAGCCTGGTACAAATTATACTTATGAGTTACTTGGACGTAGAATCATTTCAGGAGAAGTTAGATGGGGATCCTTTAACCTAAAAATTTACGGGGAATCGTTGTACATGCCAAAGTATTGGGAGTGGACTGAAGACATACTTGCTCGCTCCAGTGATATCCTTTCGACTGTTTCTATCCGTTTAGCAATATATGCTTCCATATATTCTTATGATAAGGATGCACATATCATGCGTGCTTTCTTCGAAGGATGGTGCCCTGGTATCAATACTTTTCATACTGTAGAAGGCGAATTTTCTATCTCCCTGTGGGATCTAAAAAAACTTGGAAGTCTGCTTGTTGTGGGAGAGATTTACGATGAAATAGTGTCTCAACTTAGCATGCTAAAGCCAACAGCTGAAGAAAAGAACTCGATTGTCCCTGCTACGTGGACTTTCTTATTTACTTCGTTTCACTACCTTGCGAAGTAATCAAAGGACAAGGGTGAAGTTTCTGCCCAGTAATGGATTGACTTATGGTGCAAAAGACAGGTTGTATATCCTCCTCCTGTCAAAGGGCGAAGGACCACCAAAAATCCTCCAGCTTCAATCCAAAATCCAAGTGGTGAGATTGAGCCCCGAACATCTGATGAATCGATAGAGGAAGAACACTCCCTATTTGCAAGGCTTGGTTGTGATGATTCTCGGCGGACAAACGTTTCTTTAACTGCGCATTTATCATGATGGCTTTGTATATTTGTTTTGCCGGAAGATAGAGACAGATTAATTAGATCAGCTACCTTGAGATTGCAAGTATGATGGCAGAAGGTCGAGTTTTTAGTCTGGCGATTCCCGTATTATCTAGCATTTACAAAGATTTGAATGGGTTAGCCACATCTACGAACCTCGGTTACTTCAGGTCATTCTTCACGGCACATTACTTATACGAGTGGATTGCAAATTACTTTGACACTTATCATGCTATAAATCCATCACCGCCAGGTCCCTATATGACAAAGTATTCAAGTCCTGTTGGAGCGAGAATGGAAAACCCGTAGAGGCTCGAAAACTTTTGCATGAGGGAAGAGAATTTGATGTAAAGCGTTTTATGTTGAATAAACACAAATTAGAGGTCTTGTTAGACAATGGTGACTTTGATACCCTGGGGCTTGACTATCTTGTATCTCTGCGTTCCTCCTATTTGTGTTTGCGCCTGAATAATGGGTTTCACCTTGAGCCTTATAATCCACATCGGTTTAGTCGACAATTTTGTTTTTGTCAAGACGTTCCCGGTGTATTGAGTCGTGGTTTTGACAAACCTGACGTCACATGCTTTGAGGCGCTGAGATATTGGCAAGTGTATGTTTTTTTTTACAGGTAGTCTGTCTCGCGTTTACCTTCCCAGTCCTTCGTTCAGATGGAATGAGAATGTAACTCGTGGTTTTACTAAATGGTTGAAGGAATTCTACCCGAAGGATCTAAGAAAGAATGTCGACATTCTTGTGCATAGTACCGGAAGTGACCACAAGACTAAGAAGCGTGATCATCATGGGGCTACTAGAAATCAGCCTCGAGAGCGAGCAGTCCCCCTGAAATCCAAAGTTGTTGTCCTGAAGGCGAAAGGCCATGTTGAGGACAACCAGCACAGCGATGCTGATTCCGAGATTGAAACTAAACATGATCGTCGTGGTAAGAGAAAAGTGTCTGTCTTAGATGCAGATGATATCAGACTAGACACCCAGATTTTTGAGGGGGTGTCGAGTACATCAAGAATGTCTTCGCAAACACTGGGTAGCTTCTTTTCTTTTGTGACCATCGTCGTTTATTTATTTATTTTCTACTTGATCATTTTTTTTCTAGGAAGGTGAATGTTCCTTGGAGACAGCCTCCCTTGCTCCGGAATATCATCTTCCGCATCGTCCACTAAATATGAATCTCGGAAAAGGGAAGGGGCTTATGATTCTTAATAAATCAACACTTGTAGGAGACTCTTCTAGTCATGCATCTTAGGGGAGCCAGACTGGCAGTTCGTTTGCCAATGGTAGTCAGACTGCTGTGGATAGTCCAACCTCAACTCATATGTCTCCTCCTCACAAGCCTGACGATCGAAGGAAGGCGTTTAAGCCTCTAACAATACCATTTAAACCAACAATGCTCCCTACGTGTTCCAGAGTCTCATTTCGTCCACCTACTTCACTTAAGGGGATTTTTGACAAAGCACTAGAAGCGTTCCGCTTGCAGCTCTTGGGAGAATTAAAAAATGCAAGTTTCTCTGATGTAGGGGAAGTGGTAATGAAGCCTAACGGGTGTTATGAGAGCATTCGAATTCTTAAGGTGACTGTTCTTCACTACAGGCGCGAGTGGATTCTTCCGTGGGTGTGGTCCATGCTTACCTTGCACTCGAGAAGCAGGCAGCAAAGTGTCATCACCCTGGATTGTTAGAGGACAAAAGGCTGGAGTTGCATCAATAGATTGAGCATACCAAATCACTTCATGATAAGGCGGAAGAAAAGCATAAAGAGCAAGCTGTGGAACTTTCTGTTACTCTGGAAGAAATAAACGTCCTTGAAGCAAAACTCAAGCAAGTGCGAGAGAAGGAAAAGACATTGCGAAGCAATTTAGAAGCTGGAGATACTTCTTTGATCTCCTTGCAAGATGATCTTCAGAAGTCAGAGAGAGAATTAACCGAGCTTGACAATATCCCTATTTTGAGTCCTGAAGAGGAAGCCTTACTTCAAGAGCGAAGGGTTGAATTAGAAGAGATGCGTACTTTTCTTGATGTTGATCCATATGCACTTAGATTTTTCAGATTATCTAGATCTCATCCTTGATTCATTTTCTGTTTTTGTTTTTGTAGCTTAATGGACCAATTGCTTCCTAGTTGTTTGTTTGTCTTAATCGTTTCTTTGCAATAACATCCTTTCAGCGTGTTATATTCCATCATATTTGACTTATGCAAGCAAATACTCACAATACAATTTATTTAGCCGTTCACAGTTTAAACTCTTGCGGGCCAGGAGTAATAATTTTTTTTGGTGTGTGTTGTTTTTTTAAATTTTTTTGTGTGGCTGCACTTGAACAAAGTATTTGCTCAAACTGCCTACGTACTCGCAAAGCTACAAGGGGTGACAACTTACAAGATCAAGCCAACGTAGTTCAAATGGGGGTTTGGAGGTGTGGCTACACTTGAGCTACATGTTCACCCAAGCTGCCTACGTACCTGTGAAGCACAAAATGTATTTCACAAGATCAAGCCGATGCAGTTCACACAAGATGGAAGAATTTTTTTTTTTTTTGAGATTTTGTTTTTCTGTATGCAGTTTAACCTCTTGCTTAGGAGCTTTTATTACTGTTGGGGTTTAAAAATAGTAGTGCTTCAAAAACTTCCCATTGATTGGGCCTACCTGAATGCCGTCTTCATCCACGATTTTGTAAGCACCATTTGTGTAAACCTCCTGCACCATGTATGGACCATCCCACTTAGAGGTGAATTTACCAACTGGTTTGTCAGAGGTGATAATTGGCCTTCGTACCGCAAGGACAAGGTCTCCTACTTGGAAAGAAAGAGGGCGCACCTTTTTGTTGAATGCGCGTGACAACCTTGCTTGATAGTACTGGAGCTTTTGTTGAGCCTCTAACTCTGCTAACCGCAATTTGTCATTTTCATCTTCCATGAGCCCTTCCTGAATAGCGACGCGCAAAGAAGGGATCTGCAATTCTAATGGCAACACAGCCTCCACTTCATACACCAACGCATACGGGGTTGCCTGAGTAGGTGTTTTGTATGTGGTACGATACGCCAACAATGCCTCACCAATTCTTTCATGCAAGTCTCGCTTTGATTTTGCTACTACTTTCTTCAGCAAGTTGCAGAGGGTTTTGTTGATGGCTTCAGCCAAACCATTTGCAGAAGCGTAGTACATTGATGATTTGTATTGCATGAACTTGAACCTTTCTCCCAGACTTGTCATGAGGTGGTTGAAGAACTGTTTCCCATTGTCAGTTGTGATGCGCTGAGGTACACCATATCTATAAATGATATGGGTTCAAATGAAGTCCACAACATTTTCTTTCTTCACTTCCCGTAGTGTGAATGCTTCTGCCCATTTTGAGAAGTAGTTAGTGGCCGCGAGAATATACTCGTGTCCATTTGTGGCCTTTGGAGTAAAGGGTCCCACAACATCAAGTCCCCAAGCTTCAAAGGGCCATGAAGAAATCGTAGGGTGTAGTGGCTCTGGTGGTTGGTGTATGAAGTTTTCGTAGAACTGACCATGTTCACACTTTTTCGCGAAGTCCATACAATCTTGCACCATGGTCGACCAGTAATACCCCATTCTCTTTACACGATCATACAGTTTAGGCCCAGATTGGTGAGCGCCACAAATGCCAGAATGAGCTTCATGCATTGCTTCAGCAGCTTCGTCCTTGCTTAGACACCTCAACCATTGGCCTGAGAAAGAACGTCTGTAAAGTGTACCTTTATAGTGAATGAACTTTGGAGAACGTCGACGTATCTCTACCTTGTGTCTAGAATCATCAGGTAGTTTTTGGTGGTCCAAAAAATCAACGATAGGTTGGCGCTAGTCATCCTCATCAGCTGTATAGACACATATCATTTTAGTTGAATCTACGTTTTCTTCCCCTTCAAGCAAAGATACTACCCAGCGGTTGCAGACTGGGACTTGCATAGACTCTTCTGCCCCCAGTGCCAAAGTGGCTGCAAGTTTAGCAAGCGCGTCAGCCAACTTATTGGCACTCCTTGGCACATGACCAACATGGATGTCGTCAAGTTGATTCAACAGTTGTAATGCCCGTTGATGGTGGGGAATCAAGTCTTCCTTTTTCACTTCATATTCACCAAGGACTTGGTTGACCACCAGCGTCGAGTCACCGTAGATGTTTATATCTCTAACGCCTATTTCGATCGCCATTTGGAGGCCGAGTATGAGAGCTTGGTATTCTGCCATATTATTTGAGCACAACTGAGTGAGCGTAAAGGAGTATGGCATGAGATGATCTTGTGGAGTTACGAATACAACTCCGGCTCCAGCTCCGTCTTTCCTCGCATCACCATCAAAGTACATCTGCCATGGAGGTAGAACGTCCACGTAGAAGATTTCTTCTCCTGGAAGGTCATCTGAAACTTCCCACTCTGCTGGTAATGGATGATAAGCAAAGAAGTCGACGATAGCTTGACCTTTCACAGCCTTTCGAGGCACGAACACCAAGTCGTATTGCTTAAGTAACATTGCCCATTTTGCAAGTCTTCCAGATAAGATAGGTCTTGAGAGTATATACTTGATTGGGTCGACTTTTGAGACCATGTGTATAGTTTGCGCCTGCATGTAGTGCCTCAACTTTTGGATGGCAAACACTAGTGCAAGACATATCTTCTCTATAGGAGAGTAATTCAACTCAGCTCTAACCAAGGTACGACTCAAGTAGTAGAGTGCTCTCTCCTTGAGGTCTTCAATTTCTTGAGCACACATTACTCCCAGCGAGCGTTCTTGTGCTGCGATGTAGAGGACAAGTGGCTTTCCTGGAATTGGTGCCCCCAGCACTGGTGCACTGGCCAAGTACTACTTGATGCTATCAAAAGCATTTTTGCATTTTTCATCCCATTGAAATGGAGCATCAATACAAAATAGGAAACAAATGAATTTTTTTTAATAAATATCAAAAGTACGTGTACAATCTCTAATATATCCTCTGATTCTAATATGCCGTAAGGGGTACGTGTACGAGGTACACGTGAGGGGTGCGCGTGTAGACAACTTTAGTTACTCTACGAGCAATGTTTATTTGATTTCTTGAGAGGGTCGCGATGACTTGAAAATCTCTTGAAGGATTGAATTTATGATTGAATCTTCAACGCAGGTGTGGACAAGGCCCGCGGGAACTGCGTCCGAGGGATCCACACTAGGCATTATCGACTCGAGGTTCTTTCGAATCGAATTAAGACAAATTAGAGTCGCCACCAAGTTTTATGGGAACTTGGAACCGTTCAAGTCAACTTTACACCTTTCATCGAAAAGCATAAAGCCAATCGACTACGAGTGATTAAAGATAAAGACTTGTACCCTATATCACTCGATTTGAATGACTCTCGTAATCCAATGGTATTTAGACGGATCCACAAACCATAGATCTTGAGTAAGGGGTGAGGGTACGTGTTAGGAAGCCCATAAGGACACCTAACCCCGCCCGTCAATAACGGCCTCTACTAAGTCAAGTATCGGATTTCAAACAAGGTCATAGCTACTACGATATATGATATGCAAACATCGTTTTAAAACCCTAACATGTGAAGTTTCTATGTCGATTTAGATGCAACTAAATTAACTTTGTCAAAGTTTTAATTTAGCATGTGGGTTGATTGATCTAACAACATATAAGCGAAACAAACAAGGCTTGATGGGAATGGGGGAGCCGTTGGGATCTACCCTATTACAACCCAGGCATTTCATGCCGACACAACGATAAATTAAAGATACAACTCGATCTAAAATACAACGCTATACACAAAACCATACACGACACATTACACGGCCAATTCGGCCTAGGGAAATGTGCACAAGGGGGGTGGCCCACGGCTTACATGACTCACGGCCTTGGGTCACTCCTCGTGATGTGTGCTTTCACTTAATCTTATCGAATTAGACATAGGGCCACACACCAAAGCACGCATTAGAATAAATCGGGCCATGTTGCTTTAAACAACATGCGATTTACTACGCTCTTACTTGAATTGGGGCATAACCATCTAACCAACCAAGACTAAGGTTTTTGAAGAATTCTTGACTCGATAAAAGTAAAACAAACTTGAAAATTACAACTCGATGAACAAATTATAAATTACAAGCTACGAAACGACAAAGAACAAATGATATAAAACAAACGAAACAAGAAAGGGCACGGCCACCCTCACGGCCTAAGGCCACGTCTACCCTAGTTCCTAGGTTAAATTCATTAGTTTGATAGATTTGTGAAGCGATGCGGGACGCACATTAGAAAACGACAATAAGAGAGGTCAGAAAGCTTTGCTTAAAACCGGGTGCTCTACACGGCCTAAAGGGTCGAATTAGGTCAAGTTCGCTAATTAATTTAACTCATAGAGTGTTAATAAGAGGGTGCTAATCACGCACTCTTATACTAGCGAGAAATTAGGTGAAAGAGAGAGATGCATTCAATTAAGTTACAGAATCGTTAGTTGATTTTAATGCTTGTGTCGAAGCCACCTAACGTGTCTAATTAGGTTATTAAATTGATCTAATGTCATGTAATTGAGTCATATGTTAACAATCAGAGGTCAAACTAACATGTGAATGGTCCTAGGGTAGGTCGAATTAAACGAAACAAGAGAGGGGTCAAAAGCGAAGAGCGAAGTTAGAATTCGTTTTATTAATGCCCTACCTTGAACACGAGGATATGTAAATGAGACGGGGGATACGACCGACTGATGTAGCGGATTTCTTTCCCATCTCAAGTCAACGCGGGTGTTCGTGGTGGTACTTTAACTCATACTCGTACTAAACTAGTTTCATAGTTAATGAAAACAAACGATAAACAAAGTAAAAACGAACTATAAAAAAACAAACATAAAATAACGAAATAAAAGGGAGAAGAGGAGGATTTGATGCACCCTCAACCTACATGTATCGTTGACACCGTCTTGGGTCGTAATCGATGGTAGATTTTATCTCGAGAGGCCGTCGTCGACGAAGAAACAAAGCAAACAACACGTTTTTTGCAAATCTGGACAGCAACTTTCAAACTGCGATTTCTCTCTCGTTTCACGGTGAAAATTCGATTTAAAAGATGTTTTGAAAACTAGAAAGAGAGGAGAACAGAGATCTTAAAACAATCCCTGCTAGTTTTGAGTTATTGGGCACGAAAAATGAGCACAAACATAACTGGACAGACAGGAAAAGCCGCGAAAACAGAGTGTATAACACTCTGTTTTTCGAGGGAATTTGTGTACTCTCAAGGGCAATTTGGCTCGTAAATCTTTGTCTAATGTGTATATGGATGTTGTATGGTTAATTTGGAACAAGAAACTCGAATTTTGATGGAGGTTTGAAGGGAGAACGAAGGGTTTCAAAGAGGACACACAAACTGATTCTCAGTTTGTAAGTCGGTTTTGTCGAGGGTTTTTGAGAGGCAATTAGGGATTGTTTCTAGAGTTTAAAGCTTGTGAATGACGGTTGTATGTATGGAGAACTTAGAGGAATGAATGTATGGTGAAGGGGGGGTATTTATAAGGAGTTTCGAAGGTTAGAAGTAGGGCAACAAGCAGTCAGGCCTGTTTCGCATAGCTGCTGTCCATCAGTTATTTCGTGGGGCTTGTAGGGTTTGTATGGGGGGTTTTCTTGGTGGTTAAGCTAAGGTAATATGGTATGGATGTCGGTTAAGAGTCTTAGTTCATGGGCACGGGTTTTGGTGGTATTTGGAGCGGGTTTTGGGCTCGGGATTTGGCACGCAAAACAGGGGGGCTGCTCGTGTTTTATGCGGGCTGTTGGGGAGTGTTTGGGACGGGATTTGGGCCGTGTTTAAGGGGGTTCGAACTGGGGTTGGATGGGTAGAGGCTTAGGTTGGTTAGTGTACTCGAGATTCGTGCCAACTCGTAAAGAAAACGGGCTAAAAAACCGAGCTATAATCGAGCTCCAAAACGCGTGTTTAAAACGAGTTTTTTTCGATTTTTAAATCGATTTTTCAAATCGATTAACACATTAAAATAAATGATTTTTCAAATCAAATATACTCATAAAATGATTTTTCAAATCAAATATTTATTTTATTTTCAATAAAATAAACTTGAGAAAAATAAATTCAAAATAAAGCAATAAAATGAATTCACTTAAAAAAACATTTAATTTAAATATCATTTAAATTAATAAAATACTCCGTCGACAATGCTAATTCTACATCGTAAAACGAAGCCAAATAATGAGAATGACAACTAATAAATACATGTGTCCCATCATCATCGGGTGTTTGTCGGGTTCTCTATAAATTCCAATATCGACGGATACGGGTATCTACAGAGCCCCCACTTTGACTGAGGCTTGGACAAGGCGAAAGTCAAAGTATACCCCAGTCCCTTTCGACTGAGGATTCTAAGGTCGTTTATAGTCCATTAGACTTGCGTATATAAGCTCGCTTGACCATAAGAAGAGATCATACCAAACTTCGTTGGGGATTGACTCTTGCTTCTGTTGTGTCAAGTTGTCGTCGTTGGTCATCGACCCATAAAATTGCATGTATGGTGGATTGAGCCTTATCCTTAGGCGCCTACGTATCCGTTTCTGACGGAATCAAACCCGCGTCGTAGTTCGGCAACTGCTGACACATGCCCAAAGTTTATCATCCGCTGGCGTTTGTCTAAAATTCGTCATCTACTGACATTTGCCCAAAATTTATCATCTGCTAGCACTTGTCCGAAATTCATCATCTGTTGACACTTGCCCAAAGCTTATCATCTGCTGGCAGGTGCCTAAATGGGGCGGGACTTTCCGATGAGGTTTCCGCCGCTTTCATCATTTGCTTTCAGCTGCGGAATTCTTCCATTTCGTACTCTTGTATTGAATTGAATTCTTGGTGGATGTCATCCCTTACATCTTGATAATGGTCTCTGAAGCCAACGGCTTCAGAGCCCTCAGTTTGCAATGGCTCTAAAGTCGAAGACTTTAGAGCCCCCAGTTGAAGCATATCCTGCTACATTTGAAACATAGAAAATGTACTAGCAATAATCATCACATAAGCACATTTGGATCATCGATCTTGAAATTGGATCATTTGAAATACTGGGTCATCGACCCGAAAATTGAATTTGAAAATTTTGAAAAATTGGGCCATCGACCCTTCAAAAATTGAATTTGAAAATTTTGAATGATTGGGCCATCAACCCGAATTTTGAATTTGACATCACTTGGAATGTTGGGTCATCGACCAGAAATTTGAGTTTGAAAGACTGGGTCATCGACCCGAAATTTGAACATGTTGAAAATTTTGAATAATTGGGCTATCGACCCAAATTTTGAATTTGAAATGAATCACTTGGATGTTGGGTCGTCGACCCAAAATTTGATTTTGAACTTTGAGATTTGAACCTCGGCTTGAAATGTACCACTACTTGGATCATCTATCCCATAATTCGCAAAAAGTTTTTGAAATTTCGGAATTCTGAAATCTTTGGCATTTTGAAATCGAACCTTGACGGGTGAGCAGGAAATACGACTCAGACACTCTGTATGACCCGTAAATAACGTGGGCGTAGCCCGCTACCGTAAAACAAAAAAGGAAAATAAAACCCTAAGTGTGCACGGGTTTTAATTCAATTATTGACTTGTTGGGGGTAGAAATATAAATTGGCCGTTCCGGCGCCAAAAGATGGCAAATGGGAATCACAAGGTCATCGAACTTAGGACGGAGATATCGTATGGCATGGGCGTGCTCCCGAGGGCACATGGGAATCAAGATCACTTGGCATTGACAAGGTGGATTAAACTCACAGAGCAACAACGTTGGCTTCGCCCAGACACTAAACACAGACTGATTTTATGAGAACACTTAGACATCACATATCACTCTTGTTGGGAACATTCTGTCACTCTTCTCCTCGCCTCCTTTCTTTTCAGCGAGTGTTCATCATTTCTTGCCACCGCCTTCTTTCTTTTCAGCGGGCTTTTACTATTTTTCTTCCACGCCTTCTTTCTTTTCAAATGGGTTTTTCATATTTTCTGTTCCCAACACAAACTCACATCTATATGACTCAGCATCTTTGCCTAAACCGTTAGATAAAGCTCATTCCGAGACTTGACACTACTCATCTGAACCTATATCCTTATCCTAGCTTACATCGAGCGCTAAGACCGACTCAAACAAAGGTGGCTTCATTTGGACTTGGTTAAGACCCGTAAGAAACCGACAAGATGACAACTTGGTTGATGAGTGGATTGAACCCCTTATTCTAAAGGACTGCCTACGTATTCGCGTGGAGCGAAATCAAATCCGACGTAGTTCGATCAAGGTGCATAAACTTGGCATTTTGATTGTGTGTACACACTCAAAGGTTTCACCTAAGGTATCATGTCATATCCTATTCTAGCCTGTAAGGTACCGTTGTATCCCGTGTCTAGGGTTGGTACAAAAGGTTTTGATTCTTTGGGATGTGGAGCTTGGTAAAAATAGGTTCGTAAGGTAAACCATCATTCTGAAGGTTCATTTTGTGGTGCTAAGGCTAACGGGTTATGGCTTACATCGTGGTTGGAAAAGGTGTCTCGGTTTTGACGAAATCCGAGTGCAAATGGGTTGGAAAACAAAGTGGGTTCAAATTTCCATGTCTGGACCCTAAAGGCTTGGGTTTACTAACACAAGCTAACTGATTCTCAAAATCCCTAACTATTCCCTCATAAATGCCTCGGGAAGGACTCGGGGGTAAAGAGGTTACTACTTAAGCTTTTGGGCTTCGCCCATTGAACTTCAACTATGGGTACTTGACTTGACTTCTGGCTTCTGTAACTTCGACATTCAACCAAAAGCATTCTGCAATAAATTCAACATTTTTTTTCTTTTTTCCTTTTTCTTTCATCACTTTTCTTTTTTCATTTTTTCATTTTTTTCATTTTTCCAATTTTTCTCTTTTTCTCATTTTTTTTCATCATTTTTCATCTTTTTTCTCTCTTTGAAAATGATCTTCTATTCATTCTCTTAGTCATAAATGGATACACCTCGAAAACTGGGCTTCGCCAACTAATTTGGGTAAGAACTAACAATTCCTTGTTAGAACGGGTTGATATCTTCTCTCTTCGAGATGGGATGATTTTGTTGGGGAAAAGGCTTGCCTTCCATCATCGATAGGGGAAACAAGGAGCTAGTCCGGGTTCGTCATAGATTCATCTAAAAGCTTGTCATAAGCACTTGTTCTGATGGAGGTTTCCTACCGCCAGACATGGAATAGGTAAAGGAATCAAACACGGGATCCTATTGTACCTTACATTTTGAAACGGGACATATTTCTACCCAGGGATGCCTTTGAGTGTGTTGTGCATTTTATCATGCTTTCAGAATGATTGAGGATTGAAAACAAGACAAATTGGGAAACGAAACTGCAACCTTTATTGGAATGACAAATGCTTAAAAGACTCGAAGGAACGATTCCTAGGACACACCCTAGATCATCGCGGAACGAACGACTCTACTTCAAGAAAAGAAAGTCCTAGACTCGACTCGACTAAAATAAGAAAACAGATCCCGACTCATAATTTCAAATCTGGTCATGAGCTTTCTCTTGGTCAGCTGTCAGCTTAGATGCTCGGCTCTGATCCTTGATCCCTTTGATGGTCTGCCTCCATCCCGAGGTAGTCCTCTGAGGATCTACGCCAGTGATGAAGGTTGGTGAATCGAATTGTCTTTTATTAACTTCGTTAATGAGAGGAGTACATTCTAGAGCAAGACTCCCGACTTGAATTTCATTCTTCGGGTTTGGCAAGAATTCAGAGCAATCCAAAAATATTTTATGGATAAGATGGGAATAATCGACATTTTCTTCGACAGAAACAAAGTTGGCGTGATCGCCAAATGGATTGGTGATGTTATTGGGTTTAACAGTTGGGATCGGGAGTGTTCCATTCTCAATCATGTCTTGGATTTCGTGCTTCAGTCGATAGCACCTTTCAGTATCATGGCCTTTCCCTTGATGAAAGGCACAGTAGGCATTTGGTTTATACCGTTTACCTTGTTGATCAGCAGGAGGGTCCGGAGTTGGACCAATAGGCTTCAGCTTTCCTTGGGCTATGAGCCTTTGGAGAGCGTATGTATAAGTGCATCCGATATCAGTGAATGCCCTAGGTGTTTGGTGCTGCGACTTCTTCGTTTGCCTTTCTAATAGATTGATGACTTCATCAATATGGGTCGTTGCTGGGGCCTTGGCCTTAGACGATGAGGCCCCTTGGTACCCTTTCGGCTTTTCAGCCTCTGCCCTTATGACATCATCTTCTACCTTTATCCCGATTCTTATCAATTCTTTGAAAGAGCCAAAATTCTGGTATTTCAGAGCATTAGGGTAGACAGGTCGTAGATTCTTTACGAACTTATCTACCATTTCAACTTCATCAGGCTTCTTGGCTAGTTTCACGCTTTCAGCGCGCCATCTTACAAGGAATTCAGTAAAGCCTTCTTTGTCTTTCTGTGTCATCACCTCCAACGTTCTTATGTTGGTTTGAATCTCGACATTATCAGCATAGTTCTTGCAGAACTCCACCGTAATATCTTCGAAAGTGGGGAAGTTCTTAAGGTCAAGATTGTAGAACCACGCCTTCGGGTGTTCATCCAGAGATTGAGCGAAAATTTCGAGAGAGCATGTCGGCAGCACTCCCTTCATGCTAAGTACCCCTTATAGACCTTAACATGGTGGACTGGATCTTCTGTGCCCTTAAACTTTGGGATATCAGTGAGTACCATGTTTGTGGGCAACTTATCCTGAACTGGGGCATAGGTCCTAGCATTTTCGTAGTGGATGTTCTTCCCCTGGGAGAGTTTCAGACGGTCTTCAATGAATTTGAACCGTTTCTCCAGATCAGTCAGAGGTGTGGTAGATGAAGAGGAATCTTCACACAGCTTGGATTCGATCGCATCCATTATGGTCATCATGAGGTTCACGGCCTCAGTGAGTTTGTTAACAGCATCTTCCATTGCTTGAAGTCGGGTTTTTGGCGGCCTTTCTACAAGAAAACCCCGAACCGAGTCAATATTCAAATGTAAGAGCCCCTGCACACTTAAGTACACGACACCAACTTGACTCAAAAAAAGACTCGACTTATAACCGACTAACCAAAAGGTTCGACTCACGGTTGGATTATGACCTCGATTCATTTTAGACTCGACAAGACGACATGACTCAAGTTGTCATAGCTCGATGCTAAACTGGACTCGGTGTGACTAAACCCGTGATTGGACTAACATAGCCCATAGGTTCGGGTGAAACGCCCTAAATGGCCTAGCTTGGGCGTTTCTGTGGACTATCCTAGACCAATTGGTCGACCAACATGACTCAAAGCCCAAGAGGTGAGCTTGGGTGACCCAACAGGGTCGTGTTCTAGACTCTTGGAACGAAAAACGCCTGGCCTAACACAGCCATGACCTTGACACGACTTGACGCATTTCATGCTTGGTGGAGGTTCGAGAAACATTTTGGATTGAATTTGAAAAAAACGAATAATTGATTTGAAAATGAGATTTGAAATGGACAAAGATCTCAAGCTTATAAAAAGCTTATTTTTGGCCGAAAATTCTAGTCCTATTTGGGCAGCATTCCGCGTTTTTAAAACCATGCTATTTTGAAAGTAAGTTGTTCAAAAGTTCGGTTTTGAAATCGATACGGAAAATTTGAAAAGACTCGGGAAATTTATTTCGCACATTGTCATTCTCATGTTAGAAGGATGTATGCTCCTAGACATCTCTAAGTCTCGGCAAGTCTTCTACGAGAAGGTCTATGCCCTCCATCCTTTTTGGGTCTTATAGAGCAAGGGCCTTTAGGTAGAGTACCTAGAAGAGCATCCCCACCATCAAGAACCACGACGAGGCGGAGTGGAAGCAAGCAATGTGCGAGTTCCTGGCATAGTGGGACGTCGCCCCCCACGCATCACAAAGAAACGCTGGGACGGCCCGGGAAAGTCCTTAAGGATTTATGCATGAATCGTAGCACTATGAGTAATGTTTTACTTTCCAATACTTTCTTTTCAAGTTTCACCTCGGAGGAAAAGACCCTAGAAACAAAGTGTAACTAGTCCTCTTTTCCCCAGCGGAGTCGCCAAACTGTGGACAAGGCCCGCGGGAACTGCGTCCGAGGGATCCACACTAGGCAATATCGACTCGAGGTTCTTTCGAATCGAATTAAGACAAATTAGAGTCGCCACCAAGTTTTATGGGAACTTGGAACCATTCAAGTCAACTTTACACCTTTCATCGAAAAGCATAAAGCCAATCGACTACGAGTGATTAAAGATAAAGACTTGTACCCTATATCACTCGATTTGAATGACTCTCGTAATCCAATGGTATTTAGACGGATCCACAAACCATAGATCTTGAGTAAGGGGTGAGGGTACGTGTTAGGAAGCCCATAAGGACACCTAACCCCGCCCGTCAATAACGGCCTCTACTAAGTCAAGTGTCAGATTTCAAACAAGGTCATAGCTACTACGATATATGATATGCAAACATCGTTTTAAAACCCTAACATGTGAAGTTTCTATGTCGATTTAGATGCAACTAAACTAACTTTGTCAAAGTTGTAATTTAGCATATGGGTTGATTGATCTAACAACATATAAGCGAAACAAACAAGGCTTGATGGGAATGGGGGAGCCGTTGGGATCTACCCTATTACAACCCAGGCATTTCATGCCGACACAACGATAAATTAAAGATACAACTCGATCTAAAATACAACGCTATACACAAAACCATACATGACACATTACACGGCAAATTCGGCCTAGAGAAACGTGCACAAGGGGGGTAGCCCACGGCTTACATGACTCACGGCCTTGGGTCACTCCTCGTGATGCGTGATTTCACTTAATCATATCGAATTAGACATAGGGCCACACACCAAAGCATGCATTAGCATAAATCGGGCCATGTTGCTTTAAACAACATGCGATTTACTACGCTCTTACTTGCATTGGGGCATACCCATCTAACCAACCAAGACTAAGGTTTTTGAAGAAGTTTTGACTCGATAAAAGTAAAACAAACTTGAAAATTACAACTCGATGAACAAACTATAAATTACAAGCTACGAAACGACAAAGAACAAATGATATAAAACAAACGAAACAAGAAAGGGCACGGCCTAAGGCCACGTCTACCCTATTTCCTAGGTTAAATTCATTAGTTAGATAGATTTGCGAAGGGATGCGGGACGCATCTTAGAAAACGACGATAAGAGAGGTCAGAAAGCTTTGCTTAAAACCGGGTGCTCTACACGGCCTAAAGGGTCGAATTAGGTCAAGTTCGTTAATTAATTTAACTCATCGAGTGTTAATAAGACGGTGCTAATCACGCACTCTTATACTAGCGAGAAATTAGGTGAAAGAGAGAGAAGCATTCAATTAAGTTACAGAATCGTTAGTAGATTTTAATGCTTGTGTCGAAGCCACCTAACTTGTCTAATTAGGTTATTAAATTGATCTAATATCATCTAATTGAGTCATATGTTAACAATCAGAGGTCAAACTAACATGTGAATGGTCCTAGGGTAGGTCGAATTAAACGAAACAAGAGAGGGGTCAAAAGCGAAGAGCGAAGTTAGAATTCGTTTTATTAATGCCCTACCTTGAACACGAGGATATGTAAATGAGACGGGGGATACGACTGACTGATGTAGCGGATTTGTTTCCCATCTCAAGTCAACGCGGGTGTTCGTGGTGGTAATTTAACTCATACTCGGACTAAACTAGTTTCATAGTTAATGAAAACAAACGATAAACAAACGATAAACAAAGTAAAAACGAACTATAAAAAAACAAACATAAAATAACGAAATAAAAGGGAGAAGAGGAGGATTTTATGCACCCTCAACCTACATGTATTGTTGACACCGTCTTGGGTCATAATCGATGGTAGATTTTATCTCGAGGGGCCGTCGTCGACGAAGAAACAAAGCAAACAACACGTTTTTTGCAAATCTGGACAGCAACTTTCAAACTGCGATTTCTCTCTCGTTTCACGGTGAAAATTCGATTTAAAAGATGTTTTGAAAACTAGAAAGAGAGGAGAACAGAGATATTAAAACAATGCCTGCTCATTTTGAGTTATTGGGCACGAAAAACGAGCACAAACAGAACTGGACAGACAAGAAAAGCCGCGAAAACAGAGTGTATAACACTCTGTTTTTCGAGGGAATTCGTGTACTCTCAAGGGCAATTTGGCTCGTAAATCTTTGTCTAATGTGTATATGGATGTTGTATGGTTAATTTGGAACAAGAAACGCGAATTTTGATGGAGGTTTGAAGGGAGAACGAAGGGTTTCAAAGAGGACACACAAATTGATTCTCAGTTTGTAAGTCGGTTTTGTCGAGGATTTTTGAGAGGCAATTAGGGTTTGTTTCTGGAGTTTAAAGCTTGTGAATGACGGTTGTATGTATGGAGAACTTAGAGGAATGAATGTATGGTGAAGGGGGGGGGGGGGTATTTATAAGGAGTTTCGAAGGGTAGAAGTAGCTGCTGTCCATCAGTTATTTCGTGGGGTTTTTAGGGTTTGTATGGGGGGTTTTCTTGGTGGTTAAGCTAAGGTAATATGGTATGGATGTCGGGTAAGAGTCTTAGTTCATGGGCACGGGTTTTGGTGGTATTTGGAGCGGGTTTTGGGCTCGGGATTTGGCACGCAAAACAGGGGGGCTGCTCGTGTTTTATGCGGGCTGTTGGGGAGTGTTTGGGACGGGATTTGGGCCGTGGTTAAGGGGGTTCGAACTGGGGTTGGATGGGTAGAGACTTAGGTTGGTTAGTGTACTCGAGATTCGTGCCAACTCGTAAAGAAAACGGGCTAAAAAACCGAGCTATAATCGAGCTCCAAAACGCGTGTTTAAAACGAGTTTTTTTCGATTTTTAAATCGATTTTTCAAATCGATTAACACATTAAAATAAATGATTTTTCAAATCAAATATACTCATAAAATGATTTTTCAAATCAAATATTTATTTTATTTTCAATAAAATAAACTTGAGAAAAATAAATTCAAAATAAAGCAATAAAATGAATTCACTTAAAAAAACATTTAATTTAAATATCATTTAAATTAATAAAATACTCCGTCGACAATGCTCATTCTACATCGTAAAACGAACCCAAATAATGACAATGACAACTAATAAATACATGTGTCCCATCATCATCGGGTGTTTGTCGGGTTCTCTATAAATTCCAATATCGACGGATACGGGTATCTACAGCAGGCGACACGACTTGATGTGCTTGTTGACTGCTTGCAATGATTTTGACAGAGAGAATTTGTTGGAATTTGTACCTTGTTCTCTCTAGCTCCTTTGCAATTATGAATTTTTAACCCTTTGAATGAATGTCAAACGTCCTTGCAATCCACGTATTTCCTTCAGTGTCTTCGGCTCTGGCATTTCGTTGATGGCATTGATTTTTGTTTGGTCAGTTTCAATGCCTCTGTGCCTGACCACAAACCCTAAGAACTTCCCAGATGTGACACCAAATGCACACTTGAGTGGATTCATCTTGAGTTGACATTTTCTAAGTCTCTCAAAGACGGTTCGAAGGTCTTTGATATGGTCTTCTCTTTTCTTTGATTTGATAACCACGTCATCAACACAACACTCTATTGTTTTATGCAGCATGTCATCAAAGATATTTTGCATTGCGCGTTGGTATGCAGTGCCAACATTCTTCAATCCAAACAGCATGACCATGTAGTAGAAGATCCGTTTTGGGGTTTGAAAACACGTTGCTTCCTGATCTTCAGGTGCCATATGTATCTGATTATAACCAGCCGTACAGTCCATAAATGAGAGTGCTTCGTGACCAGTGGTTGCGTCAATCATCAACTCTGTGACCGGCAAAGGGAAGTCATCTTTCGGCCATGCATCATTAAGATCTCTAAACTCGACGCATATGCGTAATTCTCCATTCTTCTTTCTGACTGGGACAATGTTCGCTATCCTGATTGGATATTTGGCTTCGCGAATGAAACCTGCTTCTAAGAGTTTGTTGACTTCCTTTTCAATTTCAGGTACAAGCTCCGGCCTGAAATGATATTGAGGCTGCTTTTTTTGGATTGATGCCCTTCTTGATTGCCAGACGATGAACTGCAACTTTTGGGCTGAGTCCATGCATCTCTTTATAGCTCCAAGCGAAGATTTCTTTGCACTCAACCAACAACTTGTAGTACTCCTCATCTTCTTCTTAAGTCAGCAGAGCACTAATATAAATGGGGCAAGGATCTTCAGTAGTTCCCAAGTTGAGCTCCTTGAGTTCATCCACAGTCGATTGCCCCCCGTCTTCAAGTGTTTTAGTGGCCTCGTCGGCCTCAACTTCTTTATTCTCGTCAGGTATCTCTTCTAATGTGATGTGAAATGACGACGTTGTAACTTCTAAATCTCTTAGCTTGTTGGCACCATAGGGATGTGAAGATGAAGGAATATACTCTTCAACATTTTTTGACTGGCCTGTGAGAACTAGTACGCGCCCCCTTGCTTTGAGTGGCTCATGCTGGATGATATCCACTACTTGCATACGCTTCATGCGAGATGGTATCACACTTCTTAAGTCATCACTTACACTTATTTCTTCTTCATTTTGTTTTGCAGAAGTTGAGAGAGGATGATCCTCATCATTATTCTTCTTGGGAGCCCCTAGTCCACTGAAGACCGTTTTTGATGGACCGCCCAAGTGATCATGGATTGTGCATTTCTTGCTTGTGCGCAATGAGGACGTTGATGTTTTGACTTCTCTTTCACCTTTATTGCCAAGCCTAGCAAAGACAGAAGTGTATTTGGTTGAAGCACTGGGCCTCACCGAGCCTTGTAGATATAGAAGGAAGAGACTTCTCTGCAGGTGGACTTATTCGATCGAAGACTGAAGATGAATGCATCTTTTCTTCTTCTTCTTCTTCTTCTTCATTTTCTTCGACCTCTTCCACTGTGATGTGCTGAGAAGACGTAGTAGCCCCTTTTTTAAGAGCACCAATCTTCACAGGAGCATAAGACTCATATCCAAGCCCGGGCTTAGTCACTATGAAGCTCCCTTCTTGCTTGAATAGCTCGTGCTGCGCCTTGTTGAGACCGTACGGCTCAACTTCTATAACTTTGCCAAGACGAGTCGGATTTGTAAAGTTATATATAGCCTTCGCCAGTATCTTGTAAGAATTGGAATCAAATATCCCCTTGTTTTCCTCACTTGATGATTGACTGGACGAACAAACGAAACCAGTAGGAGGAGGTGTCACAATCTTCGTTTGAGATGAACTTGGCAGAGGTGCAATAATTTTGGCCACCCATTCCTGCTTGATCACATGACTTGACTTTTTGTCCTTAGGCTCTGTCTTTGGCGTTAGACACTCTGCAAAAGGACTCTCTCCATCTTTGCGGCGAGAATTTGGGATGTAGCACAGTACTGGCGGTGTAGTTTTCTGTGTCGTCTCTTGCTTCTTGGGTGATGCAACATGAGTAGTTGTTTTGCTGGCCTTGTCTACATCTTTCTTAACAACATTTTCTTTAGCAGGACTTGCAGCTGCATCTTCTTTGACGGTGTTCTTTTCCCGCTTACCTCCTTTTCCTGTTGAAGCGATGGTGGTTGGCATGAACTCACTAAAAGTACCATTCTCTTCAAAGAATTTTGCATCAGCGAAGAAAGAGTCGACCTTAGAGAAGGGGTTGGCGTCTCCGTTTATTTTCCTTTAGCCACCACGATAATATTTCAAGCATTGATGGAGGGTTGGGCGACAACTCCGTTATCGTGCTTCCAAGGCCGTCCCCGCAATAGTTAGAACAATGTCTTGGTATCCATGACATAGAACAATGTGTCGAAAGAAAGATCACCTATGGTAAGGTTCACGTGGATCATGCCAACTGCGCGCTCCCCATTCAAGTTGAAACCATAAATCATTGTTCGACTACTGGAGAGTTTATCCATCGTGATCCCTAATTCGTTCATGGTGATGCAACACGCAAAATTGAATTGGCTAAAAGATGCATGGAGATGCTTGCACCAAGTTTTTCTTTAATTCAGTTCGAGAGAGATATAAGAAAAACTTCATTTTTGGGATCAAACAGGAGGACGGTGTGTGGTTGTAACACCCCCTTCTTACCCGGACAAGGTAATCGGGAGATGTCACCATCTCGGTTTCCCGAGACAGTAAAATTTTATATAAATAACATATTTAATGAATTACAAAATGAATAAATGAATAATAAATGTGAATTATATATTATACAACTCAACTATGGTCTAGGTCATATACCAAATAACTATGTGACTCGACTCCAAGTGTCCACATCGTGGCCTGAAACTCGATCACGTCACTAAGCTCAACGTGTACTCAAACTGCTCCCCATATGACCGAAAATATCATATGGTTGATCATAAGCTACCACAATTAAAGCAGGCCACAATTACACACAACGAACACACGTTAGGTCGATAATACAAATACATATGCGATAACACATGAATACAAATATGCAAGACAATGATGAACACATGAGGCACAATCACCATATCCTTATATCCCAGTGTTGGCACCGCAGCACCGCCCACCAAACAACCGGACCTCAGCCTGTAAAACTGGTACTCGGGACACCCCCGTTGTACGGAGCCAGAGCGCTAACTGGACCCCTGCAAGGTGTCGTGATTTCAAACGAGCCCCTTCGTACTCAAGTCATAAACGTGCACGTAACTCTTGGAATGGGAAGCTCCAAGAGGTGACCCAAGCGTAAGATGGTCTCCTGAACCACCTTACGTCTCCCTAACAACCGTGTCTCACAATCACAACTCCACCACATCCTCCAACATCCACAATAATCACATGTATGCTATATGCAACATAACAAGTCAAATATGTTACTCCTCATGAGAAATAATCCCAAATAAGCCATGAACAACAATTCCACAAGTATTCCGACTCTTTAAGTCGACAAATCTCATTATCATGCTACAATGCGACTCCGACAACAACATGAGACTCACAACAGTTCCCAATATTGCAATATGATGCAATACTACCTCAACCATGAAAAACAATGACAATGGACACTTAATTAAGCATTCATATTACCAAAACCGAGAAAGGAAACCCTACCTTTTAGCATACTCCATAAGCTACTCGAAACAAGCAAGATCCCGTCTCATAAAACCATCACATCCTATATAAACCATCACGTCATATTATTACCCTTTAATTACCCATATTTGTTTTATACCTGGTCGATCCATCAGTGACAACATCTTAATTTTCCATGAATTATTTAACCATATTACGAGAAGGACTTCGGGCAAAAAGGAATTATGGCACTTAAAGTGGACATGAATAAGGCATATGATCGGCTGAGTTGGAATTTCATTAAAGCTACACCTATTCATATGGGCTTTCCTCATAATATTATTGATTTACTCATGAATTGTATCAAAACAGTTTCCTATGAAGTTATTATCAATGGGTCAGCCGGAAAAGCTTTTACACCTCGCGTAGGCATTAGACAAGGAGATGCATTGTCTCCTTATTTATTTGCTCTATGCACGAAGGTGCTTTCTCAACTCTTGCTTGATGCACAATGTAACAACCAACTGAAGGGGATTAAAATATGCAGAAGTGCTCCTTCAATTTATCATCTACGCTTTGCTAATGCATCTTGTTAGGCCTGGAAATTTGCAGATACCTCAGGATGACATTTTAGCCCGACCTGACCATCAGGGTATCAGAACGTCAAGCTACCAGGGTACAAGAAGACAGGCGCCAAGTCATGGAGAGGACAACGGTTGAAATATCACGATGATATTTGACCAGATGTCTATATTACTAACGAATATATGAATGATAATTGGAGCATTAATGGAGAAGATTTGGTAATAAAGCATAGTAATTAAAGGAGCAATAATGCGCATTAAATCAAGCAATTAAGACAGAATATTCAGCATTGATGAGGTAGATCCAGCAGCCATTCAGCATCGACTATATACGGAAGCACTTGAAGATTATTTGAACATACAAGGCAATACAACACATACTCTAACATATAATTCTCTCATACAATACTTGAGCTATTTTACAGTCAATTGTGCTTATTACTCAATAACATAGTGAAATCCTCTCCTGGCTTGGTGCCCGTGGTTTTTTCCCATTTAAGGGTTTTCCACATACAAATTCCTTGTCTTATTTTTACTTATTTATTTTGCTTTACTTTTCTTATTTCGTACCCTGACCTGCATATTCACAGATAAGTTCGAGCTAGGTAACCCTGCCTAGACCTACCCTGACCTGATTTCGCTTTGCGCAAAATCCATACAAAATAATTGGCGCCCACTGTGGGGCATCTAGCTCTTTAAAACCTTTTTTCCTTATCTTACAAAAATCCAAATAAACTACAAAAAATGGCCCATCCTACCATCAAAGAACAACTGAATGCAGCCCTCGAACAATTAGCTGAGTTGGAAAGCTTGAAAGACAAGGTAGCCCAAACAGAGGCTGAAATCCTTCAGTTAAGAGAATTTGAGTCGGCTCTGAAACAAAAATTGGAAAAAACCCAAGGAGCAGGCTCTAGATTCCAGCTAGGAACACCATTTGCATCAATTATCAAAAACATTGATTTCTCGAGCTTTGGGAGTCCAAGTGGCTCTAAATTTATAAATATTGATGGCGATGGTGAGCCAAATAATAACAATGAAAAACATGATGAATCTGCAGCAGCTATCATGATGGTAGTACTCCATGAAATCAAGAAGCTGAATGAAAAATTCGAAAAGATACCTAGAGTTCCTGCCAGTTTGGAGGAGGCTGCCCCTGACAGTTATGCTGATTCACCTTTTATAGACGAAATAGCAAAAGTGGATCTGCCTAAAAAATTTGTGATTCCGTCTATGAAAATTTATGATGGAACCACATATCCACAGAATCAAGTAGCTCTCTATAAACAGAAAATGTTAGTTGCATGTGCAAGGGTTTGGAATAACCCTAACTGGACCTGTTCTACAATGTTACATCAACCTGCCAACCGGGAGCATCCATTCTTTTGCGAACCTGATCAACAACTTCAACCAGCAGTTTGCAAGCAGCAGGGAGTTGGAGAAGTGATCCAGTGATCTTTACAGGATTACATAGAAGCCAGAGGAGACTCTCAGGGTATTCCTCGCCAGGTTCAACAAGGAAAAAGTGTCTATTCCCAAATATGACGTTGAAACAGCATTGGAGGCATTCAAGCAGGGGTTACTACCTCATAGTGACCGATACAATGAACTCACTAAGTATCCCTGCCATACCTTCGAAGATGTCCAGGCCAAGACCCTTGCGTATATCAGGCTGGAAGAAGACAAAAGCTACAAAGTCGGATCACCCAATGGATCAAAGGATAATAAAAAGAGCAATAGGAAGAGCAACAAAGGAAACAATTACAGACCTACTCCATATTCCAGGCCAGACCATTCAGAAGTCAACATGGCACATGAATATCAAGGTAAGGCTAAAGTTTTCCCGCCTATTTCTGAGCATAACTTCAGTGTTGATATTGCAGGATTGATCCAAAGGCTTGACAACACGGGATCAGTAGTCAGATGGCCAAGAAGGTGGGAAATCCCAACCCTAGGAGAGACAACCCAAAATGGTGCGAATTCCACATGGACATTGGACATATAACGGATGATTGCTTCACCCTGAGAAAAGAAGTGGCCTACCTGTTGAAATCCGGATATATAAAGGACCTGATCAGGACGAAAGGAATAAACGCACACCAGGGCAAAGAGAACCAAGAGCATAAACAAGATCGCAACCTTTCTCCACCACCCCCAATCTATGAAGTAAAATTCATATTCGGTGGATCAGAAATTTGTGGCCTGACCAGTTCAGCAGCAAAAAAGATAGCCAGGACGCCAAGGACTACATAACCCTGCAAACCGGATCATGTCCCGACAATCACTTTCAGTGATTGTGACCTGGTAGGAATTCCTGATGTTCATCATGATGGCCTGGTAATTTCTATGCAGATTGGAACCGCTGCAGTGAGGAGGATCCTAGTGGATGGAGGCAGCTCAGTGAACTTGATCATGCTTGATGTACTAAAAGCCATGAATATTGGTGAAGATCAAATCACCAAGAAATCCAGCATCTTGGTAGGGCTTAGTGGAGAAACCAGAAGCACATTAGGAGCAATTCATCTTCCAACTTATGTTGAAGGAGTCTCATCCTATGAGAAATTTGGAGTCCTGGATTGCTTGTCATCCTACAATGTGATTCTGGGCAGACCCTAGATCCATAATGTTAAGGCTGTACCATCAACCTATCATCAGTGCATCAAGGTTCGAGCAGACTAGGGCATAGCCACAATCAAAGGAGAACACAAAGTAGCCCAATAATGCTATACAACAGCCTTGAAGCCTTCCAAGGGGGGTAAGTCTCTTGCATAGCAATTACCGTACCCTGTCAGGAGCACTTATGTGGCACCATCCAGGATGGAAACAGATCAGGTAATCCTAGACCCTGAGTATCCTGACAAGTATGTTCTAATAGGGTCCGATGCCCCAAACTGTGTCAGGCCAGAACTGGTAAAATTTCTTAAAAATAAGTCATCTTGGTTTGCTTGGTCTCATTTTGATATGACTGGAATTAACGCTAATGTAATTACACATAAACTTAACATTGATCAATCTTTTAAGCCCGTGCAACAGAAAAGACGAAAATTTGCACCTGAAAGAAATGCGATAATTAACGAGGAAGTGGAAAAATTTCTGGATACGGAAATGATCAGGGAAGTAATATACCCTGATTGGTTAACTAACGTGGTTGTTGTGCAGAAAAAGAATGGTAAATGGAGAGTTGGTGTAGATTACAGTGACCTGAATAAAGCTTGCCATAAGGATCCATCTCCCCTATCACATATTGATGCCATGGTAGATGCCACAGCAGGGCATGGGATGCTGACTTTCATGGATGCCTCAAGGGATTCAATCAAATAAAAATGCACCCTGCTGACCAGGAAAGTACTGCATTCATTACAGAACGAGGCATATACTTACATTACACCCCATGCCTTTCGGCTCAAGAATGCAGGGGCAATGTACCAAATACCGGTCAACATGATGTTCAAGGATTAAATAGGTGATATCATGGAAGTCTATATAGACGACATGGTAGTAAAATCTAAAAATGCTGAAGATCATGTGAAGCATTTGGAAATAGCATTCCAAATATTGGAAAAATACAACAAGAAGTTCAACCCTGCAAAGTGTCACTTCGAGTCTCTACAGGTAAGTTCCTTTGGATACATGGTGACAAAAAGAGGCATAGAGGCCAGCCCTGAACAGATAAAAGCCATCCTGGAACTTCAATCACCCAAGTCTGTCAAAGATATTCAGAAATTGACAGGTCGGGTAGCTGCCCTGAATCAGTTCATATCAAGATCCTCTGAAAGGTGTAAAACATTTCACAACCTGCTCCGAAAAAATAAACAATTCCATTGGACACCTGAGCATGAAGCAGCCTTTCAGGACTTGAAATCGTACCTGTCATCTCCACGACTCCACCTTTACTGCCTAAACCAGAGAAAGGAGAACCTCTGTCAGTATATCTATCTGTCACTGACACAGCAGTAAGTGCAGTTCTGGTAAAGGAACAAGAAGGTCAGCAACACCTTGTCTATTATGTAAGTAAAAGCCTGCTAGATGGTGAAATGAGGTATGGATTACTTGAAAAATATGTTTTAGCCTTAATTATGTCATGTGCTAAATTATGCCTTATTTTAAGCGTCGCCCCATCATAGTCAGGACCAACTTACCCATAAAATCTGTCCTATGCAAGCCTAAATTGTCAGGTAGGATGGCCAAGTGGTCAGTTCAGCTCAGTATATATGATATTACCTTTGAACCCAGGACAACGATGAAATCGCAGGCCTTAGCAGACTTTGTGGCTGATTTTAGCCCTAACCTGAAAAAAGAAGTTAACCAATTAGAAAATAAAACCCTAGACCAAGAATGGACTCTGTACATAGATGGGGCATCCAATGCCAGGGGGACAGGGTTAGGATTAATGCTTAAATCGCCATAGGGAGACGTGATAGCTCAGGCTGTAAGCTGTGAGTTCAAAGCTACCAATGATGAAGCAGAATATGAAGCCCTGATAGCAGGCTTAAAGGTTCGTCTAGACCTCGGTGTTCAAAACCTAAAGGTAATAACTGATTCACTTTTAATTTCTAATCAAATAAAGGGAATTTATACGGCTAAGGATGCAAAAATGATTTCGTATTTAGAACATGCAAAAAGCCTTACCGCTAATTTTGCTTTATTTGATATAGAGCAAATACCAAGAGACCTGAACACCCAGGCTGATGCTTTGGCCAGCCTAGGTTCAAATTTTACTCCTGCAATTTTTGATAAAATACCAATTGTTCATTTATTAGAGCCGGCTATCAGTAAAAATGAACAACTCAATCCTGTCAATCAAGATAATAATTTTTGGACCAAACATTATTATGATTGGTTCCTCCAAGGAATATTACCTCAGGGCAGTCGTATACCTATCAAGAATAACTAACTAAACTAACTATATAGCTAGGGAAGTCAGGTCGATCTCCTCAGGGAGGCAAAATATCTGTAAAGAGTCCGTCTATTTGGTCACAAAATGGGGGGTTTGTAAATTAATTTTCTAAACTATAGGTGTAAAAGAAAGAGAAGCAAGGAAAGAGCAGTAAAGGCAGAAAGTAGAGATAAACTATCAATAAAGAAGGGACATGTCAGGATTTCGGTTCACTACGGTAGTCCGGTGACTCAACTGCGAATAGTCTAGATAAATTACTGAGAGACGGATATGGAAAGGTCCTTCCGGTCCACTTTCAATCCTCGATTTCCACTAACTTAACTTTCGTCCTCGTCAGGGTAGTCTACTGTTCATAGCGGGTCTATTTAGTCCAATCTTCCGATCCAGGATTAAATTTAACCAGAATAAAAGGTGACTCAGAAGCGTGTACTCAACTAAGTCGGTAAATACAGTTAATTTGCCATGGGGACAGAATCTCACAAATAATTCATCTAACCTACTCACTACATCGTCACATTTCTACCGTAGATCCCCTAATCCTAACATGAAATAATTTAGCTACTCATGCTATTAATATTATCAAAACTAATAACAATGAAATAACTAACATTAAACATGATGAAATAATAATGAAATTGCATAAATAAAGATTAGGGCAGGAATTAAAAAGGAACGAAATAAGTAATTAAAGCAAATGATTGAAAGATTAGGATTAAAATAGAGTAAGAGATTACAATCGCAAGAATCCGGCGTAAAGAACAACTAAATCCGAGCGAGAAAATCCGGAAGGAAAAGTTACAGTAGAGAGGAAAAAGCAACGTAGTCTTTTTGCAGTGAAAGTTGGAAAATAAAAGATAATCTGATTATTAGATGCCTAATGACCTAATTAATGTACGTTTAAATAGAAAAATGCTAAGTCCAATAACTAAAAACAAGTTCACGGACTAATTAAAGCCCATGGAAGACAAAACCACTCGATCGAGTAGTCTGAAACAGCTCGATCGAGTACTTCTCCAGGCAATCTACTCGATCGAGTAGAAATATTACTCGAACGAGTAACACCCAATTCCAGCTTTGTCGATCGAGTAAAAGAAAGCACTCGATCGACCAACACAGCGACAAAAACCACTCGATCGACCAATAAAAGGGCTCGATCGAGTGTTCTTCCTCTGAAATAGCTTCAACTCGTAGCCGACTGCTTCGTACACCGTTCCTTCACGCATCCCAATGCAAGATTTCGCTCCGAAAAATCCCGTCTCCTCAAAATGCATGCAAAGTGGGACGAAAATGGTACGATTCCACTACTTTCACGTTCATTTCCACAAAACGGACAACACGAACCAAAATAGCCAATTCGGGGCATAATGCGATATAAAAAGTACAAAAGTACATGGAAATACATGCTAAAATAGGCTAAAAAGACTATACAAAATGCACGTATCAAATCTCCCCAAACCGAACCTTTACTCGTCCTCGAGTAAACTAAAATGCAACTAATGGAATGGAAATTAAAACTCAGAGCTAGCTTAACTTGTCTACTTGAACCAGTTTAATGCAACAAAAATTAACGATTCTGACTATGCGAAATCAATACGCAAACGAGTTATAAGTTGTTTAGAAATATAGCCGACCTATCGACCTTGCAAGACCAACAAAATCGGACTCCCACGTGGTCACTCTTCTCTCATGAAGCAAAGGGTGAATAATACATGTGAAAGAGAGACAGAAAAACAGTCACTCACCTAACTGCGACCTACATAGCATGCATGCAACAAAAATGAAAGACAATTCAAGTACCAATGCACACACTCCAACCAATAATGTCCGTCACAGCCGAGGGCTTACAAATGATATGGGAATAGTGACGTTCAGGTGAGAAAAGGCAAAACAAGTTATGGAAATGTGGAGGTAAAAGCACCAAGCTAGTTCCTAAACATGAGCATATAAGACAGTCCGAATCTCAACTGACTGAAAAATAAAGTACAAGTGCCCTTCATTTGGCACACAACTCACTAATCACATACACTATCTCCTCAAAAATATGGAATAAGAACGGAGGAGTTAGACGGCCACAAACTACCCTTTTTTTAATACCGTCTAAATGAATCAACTGATACATATCAAATATTATTTTCAACCATTTTTTTTCATTTTTCTGACATACGTGAATCATACATTTTTTTCATATTTTTTTCTTTTTTTCTTCTTCACGTTTTTTCCTTCCCCCTTTTTTCTTCTTCTTTTCAATTCTTTTTTTTTTTCTATTCTCCGTCTTTTATTTACACCAACTCCAATCAAAATGATACGGGCCAAACTGCAGACGGAAAATCATACCACAAAAGACATACTAAACTAGCTTGACTAGGCAGGCTCAGTTTGGGATGTAGCTAATGGGTCAAAAAGACAAGTTTTGGCTTAAGTGGAGCTAAATGGGTGAAAAATATAAGAAAAGAGGAAAATTTGCAAGCACCTCCCTGCATGTGACACCGACCACAAACCCGAATGTGTGCATTCGACAAGAAATCGAATGTCATAAAAGTGAAAAAATGATGGACATGCTATGAAATGAGTACTACTCTCAATTCCTAATAAACTGCTCATGAATGTCACCAGTTATGGGCTCTAAATCTCAGAAATTATAAAGTAGGTTGCCAATTTATCAGGTCAAGTCTAAACAATCAGCAATATTTGAAGAAAAACTCGTAGACTATCCGTATGACAAAGCTATTGACTGTCAATGAAAGTGCAAGGCTCAAGTAAAATAACAAGTTATAGTGCAATATCATCACGGAAATCACCCGTTCCGACTCAACCTATATCCAAAAATAAACGTGAATATTTTTTTGATTTTTGAAATATTCTAATTTTTTTGGTTTTTTTTTATTTAAATTTTTTGAAATGAATAAACAATGCAAGCTGAAAATATAAACGTGAATGCAAAACAAATGCAAATGCAGGCTCAAAAGGATGCAATACCCTCCCCAAACCAAAACGGACAACGCCCTGGTTGTCCTTCAGCATACACCAGCAGGTATAGACAGGGGAACGGGAATATAATACCAATAATGAATAAAAAACAATAAAATAAAAAGGAGACAAAAGAAATAAAAGAGCGAGAATAAACATACAAAACACGAACTTCCCCAAACCAGCCTGAAAAATGAGGAAGTGAGTAGACCAGCAGCAACTCGTCAGCCTCCTTCGTCACGTCCTCCACCGTCACGGTGTAGTCCGAGTCCACCTCCTTCTCTCTCCTCCTGCTCTGCTCAGCTCGAGCTCTCTCCGCTGCCGCCGCCGGGTCCTCGTCGTCCTCCTCCTCCTCCTCACTAGCAGGCTCCGGATACCCCTCAGCTGGGTACCGGTAAAAGGAAGGGTGTGGCTAACCCTATGGGATCCGACGGTGTCGCCGTATGTGATACTTGTATAGAGGGAACAAAGTCAAAGCTATGTCTCTCTCCATACGAGCCTGTCTCTCTGCAATCTCGATCAACAAACCATCACGACGCCCTTGGTCCATGACCGAGGACGCCTCAAAGGGTGGAGGAGGTACAAAATTAGCCGGTAGGATCGGCTGTGTCTGTGTCTGGTCAGCAGGCGCGGGAGTAGGAGTAAGAGTAGGGATCGGGGTAGGTATAGCCGTGGAAGTCTGGCCACCCGTGGAAGGTGAGGATCCCTCTCCGGTCTCAAGTCTACGCCGCTTCTTAGCAGTGGGTAAGGTAGTAGGTGGTCGGATCGGTAGGTGGTACTCGGGTAGAGGTGGTGGTCGGGCCCCCCCCTGCAACAGTAGGCAAAGGGGCTAGACGAGGGAGAGTGGTGCAAGGTAGGTCTACGGACAAGGAACCATCTATCTTCCAGGTCCGGTAGTCAGAAGTCAGTCAGGTCTGAGAGTGCATAGACGCTAGGCTCAGGTACCTATCTCCCTCAATGTACGGTAGGTCACGAGGCAAGGCCTGGAGGAGAGAGCGGGCAAGAATGGTGGCTATGCCACGACAGACGATTTCGCCCGCGATCTTCTTTCCCCGAGCTTGGAAGTACTGGGCGGTCAAGTATGCGATATTGAGGGTAAAGGGACCCTCGCAGTCGATGTTCAGGTAACCGTCTAAAATGGAGAGCTCGTTGTTGCTGATGTTGTTTGGCTCCTTTCGGCCAAAAATAGTACTCCCTATCAGCCTAAGGAAGTAACGGGCAGGGGGGAGGTGGACCTGAGCGAACTTTCGCTCGGGAAAGGTGGTCTGGGCCAAAGTCCGCCAAAGCTGACGGATGACCTTCCTAGAGGCAATAGTGGCGCCAATAAAGGAAAGTCCAAGTCGAGTACCAAACTCCTCCAATGTCATCGAAAAAGTCCGGTTGAACAACCGGAAGGACACAGAAAGACTAGTGGGGGCAGCATCGTGTGCCCCGTTGGAGAAGGTGAAGGAGCTGAAGAACTTAAGGCTCAGCTCCCGAAAGGTATGGCCACTCATAGTGATGAGTCCGGCCATCCCCGTGCCCCATAAAAGCTCACAATCTGGCTCATAGAAATCGAGTGTCTCAAGTGACGTACGACAAAGAAAACGTGTAGGGAGAAACTCGCAGTCAACTAAGTTATAAAATCTAGTACAATGTACACCATTAAAAAAAATTACCAGCGGGTACTCAGGGTGGGAGTCAAGATTGTCGTCCACTCGAATCGTGACCGTGCCAGCAGAGACGCTAGGAGCAGGTGTAGCACGACCGCGACCCCGGCCTCTAGAACCTGAAGTAGAAGACCGTCCAGTGATGGTACGAGGTATTAGGGCCGCTCTGAAGGCAGCTGCGGCTGCAGGTGAAAGTGAAGCTGCAGCAGTGGACGCGGCAGAGACCGCCACTGAGGAAAAAAGGCTAGCAGCAGTGCTAGCAGCTGTGGCTGAAATGGAGCTAGCAGCAGTGCTAGTAGTAGTAAAAACGGTACCAAGAGCAGAAACTAGGAACACATGGGCTGCGGTACTAACGGAAGTGGAGGCAGTGGTGACAGCAGGGACCACCGCCTTAGACAAGGACGGACTGGCAGCGGAGCTCGTAGAAGGCATAGAGCTAGAATCCATCCTAGTCAAATAGGGCAGGGGAAACTGATAAGAAACAACATGAAAACAGAAGAGAATTTCCCTAAATAGTCGAAATTTTCGACTGGCAGCCCTAATTCTCGAATTTTTCCTCAATAAATCGAATGAAGTAGGTAATCAGCGATAGGGGAAGGGTAGCAGATGACAAATGCAACAAATTAAGCAACAATTGAAGCATATTAGGCATATGGCAGCAGGGAAAACCCAATTCACAGTCGAAAATTTCAACTGACAAGAACCCTAATCACAAATTTCCCATAAAATTCGAAGTAAACATGTGAAAATCAATGAGGTAAGGGAATTAATCATCAAGTAAAGCAAAATAAGCACTGAATCACAATAATAGTCGAAAAATTCGACCCAAAATGAATTTCGAAACCCTAATTCCTAATTTACTTCAAGAAAGGCAAAATTAAAGAAATTAAAATGCAAAGAAGTATTGGAATTACTTACTTGATGATGAGGAACCTACACATTGAGCAATTAATCGACAAAACAAGCAAGAATGGCGATTTTTAATCGAAAAACCACAAACCCTAATTCCTCTAATTGACCGTGTAAAACAGCAAGTATCAAGAGGAAAGCAGAGGGCAATGGACGATTAAATAGCAATGAATAAAATGTAGGTGGTGGATTTGGTATAAGGGCAATAAAAATGGAGATATTGGGGATTTTTGGTCGCAAATAAGGTGAAGGGGGGGCGAAATAATGAAAGAGGAAAGGAAGTAATAAGAAAAAGAAGGAAGTTAAAGAGACTCCCTGTGTGTTCTTTGCAAAATCACTCGATCGAGTGATTTAAAACCACTCGATCGAGAGTTCCTGTATATATTTCACTCGATCAAGTAAAAATTTACTCGATCGAGTACTCCCCTTTTTAGCTTTTGTCGATCGAGCAATAAGAAACCATTCGATCGATCAACTTTCACTCGATCGAGTACAAAAAGTACTCGATCGAGCTCTTTTCCTCGTGCAAGCCTTTGAATTTGCGTATTATTCCCCAAGCCTGCATAAAAACACTCGCAAAAATATCCCAAAATACCAAATATGAATAGTAATAGTCTATAGTCTTCTAAACTACGCTAAAAATGTCTAAATTCTAATTGTCCTAATTAAATGCAATAAATAAATCCGACGGGAAATTAAAAATTGTTTTTACAATTTGTTACACGGGGCATTTCCCCGCTCACTTCTCAAAGCAATTCAGCAGCCCCTCGGAAGGCTCCTGACTGGAGGACGTCACCTCAGCAACATTAACCGTCCTCTTCATTCTCCACGAGCTTATATTTGAATCATTAGGAGGAGAATAGTTGACGTCCACATACGTGCAAACTTTCCTCGTCCTTACTCCTTTCTTACCAGCTTTAGCGTCATCACTCCCACTTTGACTGACATTAATTGCACAATAATCATTTATAGCTCCTTCAATATTTTCATCTGTACCTACAGCAAGGAAAACAGACGAACTTTCCTCCTTTTTGCTCTCAATCTGAGGCGAAGGGGTCACGATAGCAGCACAATATTCCAAATCTTCATTTGGAGTGTCAATAAGAGGATCAGTAGAAGAGAGGGCATTGCAAGGCTGCGCTTGCATGGGAGCCCTTCGGAATTTAGACTTATGGAAAATCAATTCCTCGTCCCCAACCTGAAAAGTCAATGTCTTGCCCCCGACGTCTATCACTGCACGGGCAGTGAATAAAAATGGCCTCCCTAAAATGATAGGGGTATGTGTGTCCTCGGGGATGTCAAGTAAAACGAAGTCAACGGGAATAAAGAATCTTCTGATCTTAACAGGTATGTCTTCTATGACACCTAACGGCCGTGATATACTACGGTCGACCATCTGAACAGTCATATTTGTGCAATTAAACTTGGTCAAACCAAGTCTCTTAGCAAGAGACAGCGGTAAGACACTCACGCTAGCATCAAGATTGCATAACGCGTTATCAATTAAGTAGGTACCAATGTGACACGGAATTGAGAAACTACCCGGGTCTGACTGTTTGGGAGGTAACTTATTCTGAACTAGGGCCGTCCCTACCTCGGTCAAAGCTACTGTCTCATGATCATTAATGTGCCTCTTACGCGATAAAATTTCTTTCATAAATTTAAGGTAAAAGGGTACCTGTGTCAGCAATTCGGCGAATGGCACAGTGATGTGCAAGCTTTTCAGGAGTTCGGCAAATTTGCCGAATTTTTGATTAGCCTTTATGTTCTAGAGACGCCTCGGGAAGGGTACCGTGATGGGTATCTCGAGCCCCTTGTTCCTCTCCTCCAACGTATCAGCTGGATCAAGCTCTACATCCTTCGATCGAGACTTCTTACCTCTCGAACGAGGTCTTTCAGGCGATATTTCACTCGATAGACCACTAGCAGGCTCTCGATCGAGGTCTTCTTTATCAGCATCACTCGATCGAGCAAAAATATCACTTGATCGAGCAGAATGCTCAATAAAATCACTCGATCGAGCTGTTCTTTTTCCTGGTCACTCGATCGAGTAAAAATTCCACTCGATCAAGTCTTTTCTTCAGCTTTTTCACTCGATCGACCACCTGAAACCAGTCGATCGAGTATCTTCTTTGTCGTCAGCTCTTTTTCTTCAACCGTGCACTGTTCATCAGCATTAATTACCTTCCTCGGGTCTGATTTCAACAATTCCGGTCCCTCATATGAATGACTGCTTCTCAGATTTATTAAATTCACCGTCTCGTGTGGATTCTTATCAGCTTGTGACGGTAAATGACCCTGCTTCCTCGTGGATCGGTTCTCGGCTAACTGGGCAACTTGAGTTTCAAGTGACTTGATGGATGCATCTTTTTGTTGGTCACTTAGTTGCCATTGCTTTGTCAAAGACTGCAACATCGTCTTCAACTCAGATAACTCGCTCACCCCACCTCAGGATGATGCACCGTGATTAGGTGTAGGAAAGGAAGGAGGCTTCTGAAAGCCTTGTTGAGCCTTATAAGGAGAGACATATGGCTGCTGCTGCTGCGGAGGAGGGGTAGGATTGAGCACATTTTGACCTGTCCACCTCAAATTGGGATGGACCGTCCCTTGGTTATTATAATAGGAACCCCCTCTTTGCCTGTATTGTTGAAAAGCAAGGACCTGTTCCTTCTTTGTAAGACAGCCAACAGCAGTATAATCGTCGTTGCTCCCACACCTCTCACATGTGACGGTCTCCCCTCTAGTAAGCAAATGGACCGTCTGAGGCTCTCCAGCAAAATGCAGCTCCAATTTATCAAAACGAGCATTCACGGCTTCCAGCTGGGCCACGACTGCCTTATCAACCGCGTGAACTGTTCGAATACCATCCCTTGGGTTCCCATACTTGGCACAATGGGTCGCCATCTCCTCAATAATCGCCCATCCCTTATCATCATCAGTATTCTTTTGAAATCTTCGTTGGATGATGCGTCAAATATGGCTATGTGATCATCGTACAACCCATTGTAGAACCGATTGGACATAAACCACGGATCAAAACCATGGTGAGGAAGAGACCTCACCAACCTCTTGAACCGGCACCAAGCTTCATAGAACGTTTCATCTGGTGCCTACTTGAAACTAGTGATCTTGGCCCTCAGCTGATTGGTGCACTGCCGAAGGAAATATCTCTTATAAAAAGGAAGAGCAAGGGTCTCCCAGTCTGTGATCCCTTGCGGTCGTACGGTCCAAGTCAGTCAGCCACTCCCTGGCTGAGTCAGTCAATGAGAAAGGAAACAGCACCTCCTTAATCTTATCTTGAGTTACCCCCTTTGTGGCGGGGATAGTACAACAGTAGTCCGTAAAGACCTCCATATGCTTTCTCGGGTCTTCACCTGCCACACCTCTAAAGAGATTTCTCTCCACCAGATTGATATAGGATGGACGGATGTCAAAAGTATTCCCATCCTCGGTCTAGAGATTGAAACCTTTAGAAATAGATGATGCTTTAGGTTCCGAATGAGTTGCAATATTCGGCATCTTTACTAGTTGGTTTACAGAACTGAGACTATCTTCTACTAAAGATTGATCTTCTGTAAATAGGAAATGCTGAAGTTCGGTTTCGAAAGTACTCAAGTCTTCTTTTCGTGATTCTCTTTGTAGACGGAGTCTATGCCTGAACAGTCTCTCTGGCTCAGAATCAGGTGAAACTAACTCCAACCTGTTTGACATGGGCATGCACAACACTGAAAGAAAATAAATAAGAACTATCTCAAGGAATAAGAATTCCCTGAGATGGATAAAATAAATGAAACAAAAACAGATAGGGCAATTGCCTCCCCGGTAACGGCGCCAAAATTTGATAGGGCAGTCGTATACCTATCAAAAATAACTAACTAAACTAACTATATAGCTAGGGAAGTCAGGTCGATCTCCTCAGGGAGGCAAGATATCTGTAAAGAGTCCGTCTATTTGGTCACAAAATGGGGGGTTTGTAAATTGATTTTCTAAACTAAAGGTGTAAAAGAAAGAGAAGCAAGGAAAGAGCAGTAAAGGCAAAAAGTAGAGATAAACTATCAATAAAGAAGGGACATGTCAGGATTTCGGTTCACTATGGTAGTCCGGTTACTCAACTGCGAATAGTCTATATAAATTACCGTGAGACGGATATGGAAAGGTCCTTCCGGTCCACTTTCTATCCTAGATTTCCACTAACTTAACTTCCGTCCTCGTCAGGGTAGTCTACTATTCATAGCAGGTCTATTTAGTCCAATCTTCCGATCCAGGATTAAATTTAACCAGATTAAAAGGTGACTCAGAAGCGTGCACTCAACTAAATCGGTAAATACAATTATATTGCCATGGGGAGAGAATCTCACAAATAATTCATCTAACCTACTCACTTCATCGTCACATTTCTACCGTAGATCTCCTAATCCCAACATGAAATGATTTAGCTACTCATGCTATTAATATTATCAAAACTAATAACAATGAAATAACTAACATTAGACATGATGAAATAATAATGAAATTGCATAGATAAAGATTAGGGCAGGAATTAAAAAGGAACGAAACAAGTAATTAAAGCAAATGATTGAAAGATTAGGATTAAAATAGAGTAAGAGATTACAATCGCAAGAATCCGGCGTAAAGAACAACTAAATCCGAGCGAGAAAATCCAGAAGCAAAAGTTACAGTAGAGAGGAAAAAGCAACGTAGTCTTTTTGCAGTGAAAGATGGAAAATAACAGATAATCAGATTATTAGATGCCTAATGACCTAATTAATGTACGTTTAAATAGAAAAATGCTAAGTCCAATAACTAAAAACAAGTTCACGGACTACTTAAAGCCCATGGAAGACAAAACCACTCGATCGAGCAATCTGAAACAGCTCGATCGAGTACTTCTCTAGGCAATCTACTCGATCGAGTAGAAATAGTACTCGAACGAGTAACACCCAATTCCATCTTTGTCGATCGCGTAAAACAAAGCACTCGATCGACCAACTCAGCCACAAAAACCACTCGATCGACCAATAAAAGGGCTTCATCGAGTGTTCTTCCTCTGAAACAGCTTCAACTTGTAGCCGAATGCTTCGTAGACCATTTCTTCACGCATCCCAATGCAAGATCTCGCTCCGAAAAATCCCATCTCCTCAAAATGCATGCAAAGTGGGACGAAAATGGTACGATTACACTACTTTCACGTTTATTTCTACAAAACGGACAAAACGAACCAAAGTAGCCAATTCGGGGCAGAATGCGATATAAATAGTACAAAAGTACATGGAAATACATGCTAAAATAGGCTAAAAAGACTATACAAAATGCACGTATCAGCAGACATGAAGCAAGGGCTTTTAAAATCAAAAGCTTCAACCTATTCTATCATCAATAACATTTTATTCAGTAGATCGCAGGCTGGACCATACCTGAGATGCTTAGAGCCCGATGAAGCTAAACAAGTACTCCAAGAAATTCACGATGGACACTGTGGCAACCATAAGGGAGGAAAAAGCCTGGCAAGTGAAGTACTCAGGACAGGTTACTACTGTCCGACACTGAGGGCTGATTGCTTGGAATATTGTTCAAAATGCGAAGCATGTCAAGTTCATGCACCAATAATAGATCAGCCATCCGAACTTCTTCACTCAATTTATGCACCCTGGCCATTCATGAAGTGGGGCATGGATATTGTGGGGAAACTACCTGTAGCTCCAGGACAGAAATTATTTATGTTTGCCATGACCGACTACTTTTCTAAATGGATCGAAGCTGACTCTTTTAGGTAGGTAACTGAGAAATAAGTAATATCCTTCATCAAGACGAATATCATTTGAAGATATGGAGTCCTATCAGAAATAATATGTGACAACGGAACCCAATTTCTGGGGAAAAAGACTAAAGCATTTTGCCAAGAGTGGAACATTAACCTGGTCACATCGACCCCTTGATATCCAAAAGCTAATGATCAGGCTGAATCTAGCAACAAGGTAGTCATAAGCTGCTTGAAGAAGAAACTAAAGAGAAGACGAGGCAGATGGGCTGAAGAACTTCCATTTGTGCTATGGGCAGACAGGATAACTCCGAAAACATCAACAGGCCAAACACCCTATTCTTTGGTGTATGGCTGTGAGACTGTCATCCCTGCAGAGGTCCAGGTACCAACATCAAGATATAGCCTGAACAATGTCGAAGCAAACAGCATCCTAATCCAAGATAACCTGGTCCTAGCAAAAGAACTAAGAGACGCTGCCAAAATCAGGATGTCATCATATCAACAAGCAGTAGCCAGAACTTACAACAAAAACGTCAGGATTAGAGTCTTCAGGGAAGGAGACCTTGTCCTAAGAAAAGTTTTTCCAAATAAGAAGGAAAAATCAGCTGGCAAGCTAGCCCCTACGTGGGAAGGCTCTTACTTAATTGACTCAATCGTCGGACAAGGAGCATACAAGCTCCAAACATTAGAAGGAGAAATGATACCAAGATCTTGGATTGTAACACACTTGAAACTATTCCATGTATAAATTCTATGTCAAGCTTGAACCAGGTAAAAACTATATCTTTGCTATCAGTGATTCAATCTGACGTGCTATCTGAAAAATTACGTGTTTCACATGTCCTATGTGCAATCCATGTCTATATTTGCAACTAGCCCAATTTATCTTATTTTTGAATCCTGAATAATTATACATGATAAATATTTATATGCATAAATATTCAGGATTGAGGGCTACTCTATTGTATATTAGACCTCTCATTTACGTACATTTTAAAACTTTTTCACTTCACTGTGCCTAACGAGTCGGTAACCATCACCGGATACGGTAAATAGCAGGACTAATCAGGCATGAAATAATTGCCTGACCTGACTAATTTGCTGCACACATCTACAACCGGCCGGAGGCAGCAAGAAGGTGCAAGGGTGTTTTATTCTGACCATCAGTCTAAATGCCCTCCTGACAGGTCGAATACCAAGCCCTCCAGTTAGGCAGAGGACATATGCCCTCCTGACAGGCCAGTTTTCCCACCCCTTCGACCACTATGGCAAAAAATATATGTGGTTGAACAACTAACGACGGCTTTAATCACTAGACGGGTTAAAAGGGTCAAAAATTTAACAGGCTGACAGGACTGGAGGAACAAGGCTCAAAGAAAATCAAAAGCAACAAAGCATCAGGAAATAAGCAAAATAAGCTAATAAAGGCCATTACCATCATAAAGCCCTTACCCCCTGGGGCAAAGGCACCAAAATATTTGTCAAGGCCAGGGATAACCTCCATGACCCACCCAAAAACAAGAAAATAAAATTGTTTGTCCAGGGACATCCCCCCTGGATGGGCCAAATATCATCAAAGAAATTTAAAATTACTGCTCCCCTTTGGAGACAGTACCAACACTTCCACTCTTGGCCGGATCAGCCTCAACATCAACATCCCGCTCCCCTGGAGAATCGACCTCCTGTTCATTGCCCATATTATGCAGGTCAGGATACTTAGAAGCAGCGAAGGCTATCTCAGCTTCAGGGTTCCAGTTTGCCTTGGCCTCCACAGGCTCTAACATAGCAGCCACTTTCGACTTGATATAGAAATACAGGGAAGAATCATCAAGCTTGAACTCCAAATCTTCCCTCTTCAGGGCAAGCTCCTCATTCCTGTCCAGTGCCTCCTGCAGAAGTTGTTTGCTAGAGCTTGCCTCAGCCTTGGCAGCATCCCTCTCAGCCTGCACCTTCGCCAAATTAGCAGTCCCTGTAGCCAGATCAGCCCGAGCAAAATCCAGTTCAGACTTCAGCTTATCATAATCAGATCTCATAAGATCAATCCTGGCCACCAAAGAAGTAGCCTGATAAGCATTATGGAGACAAGCTGCAGCACCCTGAACAGAAACAGAAATAGTATAAATATTATGTTATAAAAATAAAAAAACTATAAATAAAAGATGTATACATATTACAAAAAAATATACATAATAATAACAATAACAATAATAATAATAATAATAATAATAATAATAATAATAATAATAATAATAATAATAATAATAATAATAATAATAATAACAAAAACTATATAACTCTCCCACAACAACCAAGGCACTTGCCAAAAGACTGACAGAATGATCTACTGAAGCAACTGCCTGGGTAGCAGTCTTAATAGGATCAAGGGTGAGCATAACATCAGATTTGGAAGTAGCATATTCCCTAATTTTTACCCTGGCAGCCTTCACATTATCTACCCTGGCTTGCACTTCCCTGGCTGGGGCAGACGGATCAATTTCTGCCACTTTCCTCTTCCGGGCTGCTGAACTTGTTTCAGTAGGGGCAACAAGAGTAGTAAAGACCTTGGGAGTAGCAGACAACTCAGTTAAATCAATGACAGGCCCAGTATCGCCACCTCCCTGGGAACTCTCCGCCTTGACCTTGGCTAGCTTGGTAGAAAGGTCAGCCATACCAAATCTGGCAAGGCGAGTGGATGACCTAGTGGCTATAACACGAGATACTATATTAACAATAAAGACAGGCTGTCATGAAAAAGCCAAAATAGAAAGAAAACTAAAATAAAAAAGAGAACAAAATAGACACACTGCCCGAAGTAGAAGCACTGTCAACTTTTGAAGGCTTGGGCACTCTAGCAGTACCTTCAGTCTTCAGGCAACGAGGGAGGTGACCAGCCCCACAACAAAGAGGCCAAGTCCTCTCTATTTGAGGAATGGCAAGAAAGGCAGAGATATTTGTAGTAGGGTACTCAATTTCAGAAACCCAATCATCAACTGCAAGCAAGGGAGGTATGACTCGTTTTAATTTATTTATTTTCTTTAAAACTAACAAATAAACATGCAGGATAAAGGGAAAAGTCAGAGTACTCACCAACAACACAAGCATCATAGTTCAAATACGCCAGATCAGGGCCCACAGAATTGGTCCTGATAAACATGTATCCAGCAGCCCAATTCTTGTCATGACCGCTGTCCAAATTGCTGAGAAGATGAGTAGTAGAAGGCCTGAACTTGAAACTAATGCGGCCAGGACTGTTGGTCTTGACAGCATAACAAGCCTTCAAGTCCTCCAAGGAGAAGGAAATATTGTGTCTCTTGCATAGATACTCAACGGAATAGACTACCTTCCATACCATGGGCATCAGTTGGTAAGAAGGCATACCGATTTCTTTAATAACATCCACCATAAGTGGAGATAAAGGAAGCTTGCAACCATCCCTAAAGGCCCAGTCATGAATACGGAACCAACCAGGACATGCCCAGTCAGCCCTGACAGGAGAATTCTCAGGGATCCAGACTTTGGAATCAGCAAGAATGATTCCCTTATCCTTCAGCACTTTTTCAAATTCAGGTTTCAGACGGTTTGGAAGAGACTGATAATCTTTTAGAGCTTTTGTGGGTTTAAATTCGAATTCACCGTGAAAAATTGAAATCATCTCAAGAGGAAGATCAATTGGTTTTTCAACCACAAGAGGTTGAGCAACAGAAGACGCAGGGAGATTTTCAGGTGGTTTCTTCAGGGTTTGGAACAAATGGAGTTCCAGGAGACATCACTCCCCTGAAAGATTTCTTTTTTGCAGCCATTATCAAAAGTTTGATTTATTGAAGATTAAATTCTGGAAATTAAGGGAACTTGAAGATGGAGATTTTTAGAGAAAATGATCGGATTTCTGGTGGAGTTAAAATCAATAAAGTGAAGGCTATTAATACTCGGTGAATTTAGGGTTTTCAACCACAAGTTGCAAAAGTAATTATGAAGAGTTTTAGTAATTAAACACGCGTCACACCAAACCGCTAATTGCCGTTATAGGATCCAATCAGTCATAATCCAACCGTTAGAAGCAGTTTTCCAAAATTAGAGGTTATCTCCTTATTTCGGGCCTGACCCAGCGATAATAAGGATATAAGGGGCAATTGTTAGGCATGAAAATTCGCAGATACCTCAGGATGACATTTTACCCCGACCTGACCATTAGGGTATCAGGACGTCAAGCTACCAGGGTACAAGAAGACAGGCGCCAAGTCATGGAGAGGATAATGGTTGAAATATCAGGACGATATTTGACCAGATGACTATATTATTAACGAATATATGAATGATAATTGGAGCATTAATGGAAAAGATTTGGTAATAAAGCGAAGTAATTAAAGGAGCAATAATGCACATTAAATCAAGCAATTAAGACAGAATATTCAGCATTGATGAGGTAGATCCAGCAGCCGTTTAGCATGGATTATATAAGGAAGCACTTGAAAATTATTTGAACATACAAGGTAATACAACACATACTCTAACATACAATTCTCTCATATAATACTTGAGCTATTTTACAGTCAATTGTGCTTATTACTCAATAATATATTGAAATCATCTCCTAGCTTGGTGCCCGTGGTTTTTTTCCAATTTAAGGGTTTTCAACCTACAAATTCCTTGTCTTATTTTTACTTATTTATTTTGCTTTACTTTTCTTATTTCGTACCCCGCCCTGCATATTCAAAAATAAGTTCGAGCTAGTTAACCCTGCCTAGACCTACCCTGACCTGATTTCGCTTTGTGCAAAATCTATACAAAACGCATCTGTATTCTTTATGGAAGCTAATTTCGCATACTATTGCAAATTAAGAGATATTTTGAGTATCTATTGTAGGAGCTATGGTCATAGGATTAATGATAACAAATCAGCGGTGTAACACCCCGGTCGAAACCCTGGATCGGGAGAGGTCACTCACGGTAGCTCGTTAGGCTGTGTACATGGCCCACAGATCAACACAGGTCCTTTCCAGCACAAGTTTTCCTCACTCATGCGCATCCCGGGAATCTTCCCATGAGGTCACCCATCCTAAGACTTCTCCCAGCCAAGAACACTTAATTGTGGAGTTCTTTTGCATGGATAACCAGAAAAGAAAGTGCACTTTGTTAATATGAGTAGTAATTTCAATGCCTGTAAGCACTAGTCAGATTTTGAGCCTATCAATGGACCTCTCCAAGGGGGTACCCTACCCGAATAACGTCTTCTGTTCCGTGGAGTATTACAAGCGGTCATATTCAGCCCAAACTGTACTCTTCGTATCATCAGAGGTTGCATCAAGTTTTTAATGTGTCGGGTAATAAAGGTATGGGTTTGTATTTAGGGCTTCCAACTGATTTTGGCTCTAGTAAGAAGGAGGTTTTTGCCCTAATAGTCGATAAAGTTTGAAAACGAATTCTTAGTTGGAGTAATATAAATCTATCTGCTGCTGGTAGGTTAACTCTCATGAACTCTGTTCTATTCTGACTTTCTAGTTACTCTCTATCTACATTTAAAATGCCATAAGTGTGAGCTCAAAGATTGATTCCTTGATCTCATAATTTTGGTGGGGTGGTTATAGTCCAAAAAGGAGTATCCATTGGAGTAGTAAGCTTTTTATTAATTCCCCTAAGACCAAGGGAGGACTGGGTATTAGAAATATTGGGTGCCTTAATCAAAGTTTATTACCCAAAATTGGGTGAAAATTAATCAGGGACCCGAAGTGTTTGATTAGTCGTGTGGTGGGTAATTAACAAATATAACATTACTAAAGACAATGTGTTTTGTATAGATTTTGCGCAAGGCGAAATCAGGTCAGGGTAGGTCTAGGTAGGGTTAACTAGCTCGAATTAATCTGTGAGTTAGTATGACAGGGTATAAAACTAGAAGAATAAAGTACGGTAAATGAACAATAGCAAGACAAAAGATTTTGTACGTGGAAAACCCTTAAATGTGAAAAAACTATGGGCACCAAGCCAGGAGAGGTTTTTACTATATTATTAGATAAATTGCACGAATATCTATAACTCAAATTGTATACAAGTATTGCTAATATGTCGTAGAGATCTTGTCTTGTGTGATGATGATGTCTTGTGCAAATGATCTTAGTGCTCTTTATATAGACAAATGCTGAACGGCTGCTAAATCTTCCTCCATTAATGCTGAATATCCTGCCTTAATTACCTGAAATAATGCTCATTATTTTGCCCTTAATTGTCGTCTTTAATTGCTTACTCTTTCCAATTAATGCTCTAATTATCGCGCATATATTCTTCTATAATATGACTTCTTGGTCAAATATCGTCCTGATATTTTGATCGTTGTCCTCTCCATGGCCTGGCGCCTATCTTCGTGTGTCCTGGTAGCTTGACATCCTGACACCGTGATGGTCAGGTCGAGGTGAGATATTGTTCAGGGATATCCGCGGATTTCCAGGCCCAACAATTGCCCCTTATCTCCTTATTTTCGCTGGGTCAGGCCAGAAATAAGGAGATAACCTCTAATTTATAAAAAACTGCTCAACGGTTGGATTATGGCTGATTGGCTTCTATGACGGCTAGTTGACGGTTTGAAGACGCGTGTTGCAATTACTGCTACTTCCTCAATAATTATCTTTGCAAGTTGCGGTTGAAACCCTAATTTCAGCGAGTATAAATACTCTTTCACTTCATTGAATTGATCTTGACCAAAATCTACTCCCTTCTAATTTAATCTTCTTCTTCAAGTTCTCTTAATTCCTCGATTTTTTAATTTTTAATAATTCTTCAATAATCTTCCAACAATGGCCGCAAAAAAAGAAATCTTCCAGGGGAGTGATGTCTCCTGGAACTTCATTCGTTTAGAACCCTGAAGAAACCACCTCTGAAAATCTCCCTTCATCTTCTGCTGCTCAACCTCCTGTGGTTGAAAAATCGATTGATTCTCCTCTCGAGATGATTTTAATTTTCCATGGTGAATTTGAATTCAAACCCACAAAAGCTCTGAAATATGACCAGTCTCATTCAAATCGTCTGAAACCTGAATTTGAAAAGGTGTTGAAGGATAAGGGAATTATTCTTGCCGATTCTGAAGTCTGGATCCCTGAAAACTCCCCTGTTAGGGCTGACTGGGCATGCCCTGGTTGATTATGTATTCATGACTGGGCCTTCAGGGCTGGTTGCAAGCTTCCTTTCTTTCCACTTATGGTGGATATCATAAAAAAAAAAGGTGTGCCTTCTTATCAGCTGATGCCTATGATGTGGAAAGTAGTCTGCTCTGTCGAGGATCTCTGCAAAAAACATAATATCTCTTTTTCCCTTGAAGACTTGAAAGCCTGCTACGCTGTCAAGACCAATAGTCCTGGCCGCATAAGTTTCAAGGTCAGGCCTTCTACTACTCCTCTTCTCAGCAATCTGGTTAGCGGCCACAAGAACTGAGTTGTTCGGTATATGTTTATCAGGACCAATTCTGTGGGCCCTGATCTGGCGTATTTAAACTATGATGTTTGTGTTTGTGATGAGTACCCTGGTTTTTCTTTTTATCCTGCATGTTTATTAGTTAGTTTTTTTAAATAAATAAATTAAATTGAGTTATACCTCCTTTGTCCGCAGTTGATGATTGGGTTACTGAAATTGAGTACCCTACTGCAAATATTTCTGCTTTTCTTGCTATTCCTCAGTTGGAGAGGGCTTGGCCTCTTTGTTATGGAGCTGGTCATCTCCTTCGTTGCCTGAAGACTGAAGGCGTTGCCAGAGTGCCAAAGCCTTCAAAAGCTGCCAGTGCTTCTACTTCAGGCAGTAAGTCTATTTTGTTTTCTTTTTCCTTTTCCTTTTGGCTTTTTCATGATAGCCTATCTTTATTGCTAATATAGTGTCTCGTGTTGTAGCTACTAGATCATCCGCTCGCCTTTCCAGGTTTGGTATGGTTGACCTTTCTGCCAGGCTGGCCAAGGTCAAGGAGGAGAGTTCCCAGGGAGGCGGTGATGCTGAGCTTGTTATTGATTTAACCGAGTTGCCTGATGCTTCCAAGGTTTCTACTGCTCCTGCTACCTCTGCTGAAACAAGTTCAGCAACTCAGAAGAGAAGAATAGAGGAGGTTAATTTGTTTGCCCAAGTTAGGGAAGTGCGAGCCAGGGTAGATAATGTGGAGGCTGCCAAGGTGAAGATCAGGGACTATGCTGCTTCCAAGTCAGATGTTATGCTCACCCTTGATCCTATTGAGACTGCTACCCAGGCAGTTGCTTCAGTAGATCACTCTGCTAGCCTTTTGGCAAGTGCCTTGGCTGCTGTAAGGGAGGTATGCTATTTTTATTATTATGTATATTTCGTAATATGTGTATTTTATTTAGAGGTTTTTATTAGTATGACATAATATTTATGCTATTCTTGTTTTTGTTCAGGGTGCTGCAACTTGTCTCCACAATGCTTATTAGGCTACTTCTCTGGTAGCCAGGATTGACCTTGTGAGATCTGACTATGATAAGCTGAAGTCTGAACTGGATTTTGTTGGCTGATCTGACTGCAAGGGCTGCTGATTGGGCGAAGGTGCAGGCTGAGAGGGATGCTGTCAAGGCTGAGGCAGGCTCAAAAAAACAACTTTTGCAGGAGGCGCTGGACAGGAACGAGGAGCTTATCCTGGAGAGGGATGATTTGGAGTTCAAGCTTGATGATGCCTCCCTATACTTTTATATCAAGGGGAAAGTGACTGCTATGTCGGAGCCTGTGGAGGCCAGGGCAAATTGGAACCCTGAAGCTGAGATGTTCTTCGCTGCTTCTAAGTATCCTGACCTGCATAACATGGGAGCAGGATGTTGATGCTGAGGCTGATCAAGCCAAAAATGGAAGTGCTGATGCTGTCTCCAAAGAGGAGCAGTAATTTTAAAATTTCTTTGATGGTATTGGCCTCCAGGGGGGATGTCCCTGGACAAACAATTTTATTTTCTTTGTTTCTGCGTAGGTCAGAGAGGCTATCCCTGGCCTTAATGAATATTTTTTTGCCTTTGCCCCAGGGGGTAAGGGCTTTATTAATATGATAGTAATGGCCTTCCTTGGCTTATTTTGCTTATTTTCTGATGTTTTGTTTGCTTTTGAGTTTCTTTTGAACCTGTGGACTTTGTTTTCCAATCCTGCAAACCTGTCAAAATCTTCACTTTGTTAACCTGTAAAACATTTTTGAACCTGTCTTGCGATTCAAGCCATCGTAAGTAATTCAACCATGTATGGTTTTTGCCATAGTGGTTGAAGGGGTGGGAAAACCGGCCTGACATGAGGGCTTATGTCCCATGCCTGACTGGAGGGCTTGGTGATGCGTATAGAGGGGGGGGGGGTAAAAATTCTAATAAATTTTAGCGGGAACCACGAATAAATTCAGTCCAAATAAGCCCAAAAAATATATGACGGATAATCAAGTTACGGGTGACAAATAAGAGCAAGCACGCAAAACTAGGGGAGACGGAATTGAAACCCACGGTGGCTGCCGTGTGGAAGCTCCTTGGCGGGAATTCAAGATAATTTATTATTTGACTTGCATTGTAATTTCATTTTAAAAATTAAAAAGGCTAGTTTGTATTTCATTTTAGATCGTTGTTGAAGAAATTAAAAATTGTTTTCGAGAAGCTTTTCTCTAAAACCATCAAAGCATTAGTGTGGTTTACACGAGTGTAGAGACAAAATTGAGATCGACGCGTTTCGAATCTCGACTTAAGCCGCGGACGCGCTCCAACGTTTAAGGGGAACTTCCTTGTCGCGTTACGAGGATTCCAACCATTATCAAGTTATAGGTCTAACTTGATGAATATCTCCAAATTTCACTCAAAAACTCAAAAAAAATATTCATTCGTTCAAATTTCACGAAAATGTCATTCAATCACGAACAAGCCCAAAACACGAACCAAGACGCTTCCGCCATCCTACCCCACACGTTGCAAATGGTATCAGAGTTTTGGCTCTCGATTTTTCAAAATCGCGACGATCCTATCACAGCAAACCCCGAACCAGAAGACTCGTTTTTTAAATACGAGTGGCTGACCTCCTCTTGCTTAAACGACGGGAATGATCCATTCCTCGATTTGAATAGCCCGCCTCGTTTTGATATGGAACAAGGAGAAATTGACTCTCCTCTATTTATACAACCAGAAAACCCTACTTCCTATCAAAATTCCTCACAAAATATCAATCCCAACATTGCACCCATAACCACCCAATTTCCACACTTCACGGTTCAGCGACGGACCACCGGGAAACAAATTGGTCCTGCAAAACCCACGCCACCAGGGTCTCGCCTCCTCGTTCCAACGACCACAGTGGTTGGCTCGATTCATCCTCAGAATCAACGGGTTTCTCTAAGTCATTGGACTAAACTGACACCAGCAGCGGCGGGGATAGCAGCGGCAGCAGCAGTGAGGAATCCGAGGAGAGCAGTTCCGAGAAAGAAGGAGAGAAAAGCGACACCAACAATAGCAGCGGCACCAGCGGTTTCGACGCCAGTGACGGGTTTGAGACCGAAACAGAGGAAGAAGACCAAGGGAATTCCGCAAACCAATTCATTGATATCGAAAAAATGGATTCCGCATCTAAACTGTCACCGGTCACCATGTTGAGGGCCGCAGCGAAGGAGACAAAACCGAGCTTGAACAACGCAGTGAAGTCCGAGGAAAATCCCGACCCATGGCCGAAAGACTGGATTCGGTTAACACCCTACTCGAAGTGGAACCGTCCAAATACGGGAGTTATTTTTCATGAGTCGATTAGAAGCAATGGACCGATTGACTCCGACGAGGAGGAAAGCACAGCCACTTCCCGCCCCCCAAAACGTTTCAAAAGAATGGCCCGACGCATAAAACGAAGGTACAAGAATCGGGACGATTCTTTTTAAAGAAAAGGAGTGTTGATGCGTATAGATGGGGGGGGGGGTAAAAATTCTAATAAATTTTAGCGGGAATCACGAATAAATTCAGTCCAAATAAGCCAAAAAAATATATGACGGATAATCAAGTTACGGGTGACAAATAAGAGCAAGCAAGCAAAACTAGGGGAGACGGAATTGAAGCCCACGGTGGCTGCCGTGTGGAAGCTCCTTGGCGGGAATTCAAGATAATTTATTATTTGACTTGCATTGTAATCTATGTTGTCAACTTATTTTTTCTACATAAAATTAAATTAGTAGACTATGCTAAGAACTAGGTAGAATCGTATTTATTACGGGTCAAATGTGGTCATCCCCATCCCCCTTAGGTCGGTCTAAGGCCTTATAAAAGGCTAGTTTGTATTTCATTTTAGATTGTTGTTGAAGAAATTAAAAATTATTTTCGAGAAACTTTTCTCTAAAACCGTCAAAGCAGTAGTGTGGTTTACACGAGTGTAGAGACAAAATTGAGATCGACGCGTTTCGAATCTTGACTTAAGCCGCGGACGCGCTCCAACGTTTAAGGGGAACTTCCTTGTCGCGTTACGAGGATTCCAACCATTATCAAGTTATAGGTCTAACTTGATAAATATCTCCAAATTTCACACAAAAACTCAAAAAAAATATTCATCAGTTCAAATTTCACGAAAATGTCATTCAATCACGAACAAGCCCAAAACACGAACCAAGACGCTTCCGCCATCCTACTTCACACGTTGCACTTGGTACTGGGCCTGACAGGAGGGCTTTTAGACTGATGGCCGGGATAAAACACCCGTGCACCGTCTTGCTGCGTCCAGCCGGTTGTAGATGTGTGTAGTAAATTTAGTTAGGTCAGGCAATTATTTCATGCCTGATTGGTCCTGACATTTACTGTATCCGGTGATGGTTACCAACTCGTTAGGCACAGTTAAGTGCAAAAATTTGTTTTAAAAACTGATGTACATTAGAGTAGCCCTCAATCCTGAATATTTATGCATATAAACATTTATCATGTATAATTGTTCAGGATTCAAGAAATAAGAGAAATTGGGTTAGTTACATATATAGTCATGGATTGCACATAGAGCATATGAAACACGTAATTTTTCAGATCGCACGTCAGGTTAAATTATTGATATTAAAGGTATAGTGTTTTACCTGATTTAGGCCTGACATATATTTTTTACATGGAATAATTTCAAATGTGTTAGATTCCAAGATCTTGGGATCATTTCTCCTTCTAATGTTTTGGGCCTGTATGCTCCTTGTCCGACGATTGAGTCAATTAAGTAAGGGCCTTCCCATGTAGGGGTAAGCTTTCCTGCTGATTTTTCTTTTTTGTTTGGAAAAACTTTTCGTAGGATAAGGTCTCCTTCCCTGAAGACTCTAATCCTGACATTTTTGTTGTAAGTTCTGGCTACTGCTTGTTGGTATGATGCCATCCTGATTTTGGCAGCGTATCTCAGTTCTTCAGTTAGGACCAGGTTATCTTGCATCAGGTCTCTGTTTGCTTCAACGTTGTTCCGGCTGTATCTTGATGTTGGTACCCGAACTTCTGCAGGGATGACAGCTTCACAGCCATACACCAAAGAATAGGGTGTTTGACCTGTCGATGTGTTTGGAGTTGTCCTGTCTGCCCATAGCATTAATGGAAGTTCTTCAGCCCATCTGCCTCGTCTTCTCTTCAGTTTCTTCTTTAAGCAGCTTATGATTACCTTGTTACTAGATTCAGCCTGGCCATTAGCTTTTGGATATCCAGGGGTTGATGTGACCAGGTTAATATTCCATTCTTGGCAAAATGCTTTAGTCTTTTTCCCCACAAACTGGGTTCCGTTGCCACATACTATCTCTGATGGAAATCCATATCTGCAAATAATATTCGACTGATGAAGGATATTACTACTTTTTCGGTTACCTGCCTGAAAGAGTCAGCTTCGATCCATTTGGAGAATTTATCAGTCATAGCCAACATGAATACTTTCTGTCCTGGAGCCACAGGCAAGTTCCCTACAATATCAATGCCCCACTTCATGAATGGCCAGGGTGCAGAAATTGAGTGAAGAATCTCAGACGGCTGATGTATTATTGGTGCATAAACTTGACAGGCTTCGCATTTTGAACAGTATTCCAAGCAGTCAGCCCTCAGTGTTGGCCAGTAGTAGCCTGTCCTGAGTATTTTACTTGCCAGGCTCTTTCCTCCTTTGTGGTTGCCACAGTGTCCATCGTGTATTTCTTGGCGTACTTGTTTACCTTCGTTAGGCTCCAAGCATCTCAAGTATGGTCCAGCCTGTGATCTCTTGAATAAAGTGTTATTGATAATGGTATAGGTTGAAGCTCTAATCTTAAAAGCCCTTGCTTCATGCCTTCCCTGAGGTAATATTCATTAGAGGAACCAATCATAATAAGGTTTGGTCCAAGAATTATTATCTCTATTGATAGGGTTAACCTGTTTGGTTTTACTGATAGCTGGCTCTAATAAATGAACAATTGGTATTTTATCGAAAACTGCAGGGGTAAAATTTGAACCTAGGTTGGCCAAAGCATCAGCATGTGTATTCAGGTCTCTTGGTGTTTGATCTATAGCAAATAAAGCAAATTTAGCGGTAAGGTTTTTTGCATACTCTAAATACGAAATTATTTTTGCATCCTTAGCCGTATAAATTCCCTTTATTTGATTAGCAATTAAAAGTGAGCCAGTTTTTACCTTTAGGTTTTGAACACCGAGGTCTAGACATACCTTTAAGCCTGCTATCAGGGCTTCATATTCTGCTTTATTTTTGGTAGCTTTGAACTCATAGCTTATAGTCTGAGCTATCACGTCTCCCTGTGGCGATTTAAGCACTAATCCTACCCATGTCCCCCTGGCATTGGATGCCCCATCTATGAACAAAGTCCATTCTTGGTATGGGGTCTTATTTTCTAATTGGTTAACTTCTTTTTTCAGGTCGGGTTCTAGGTTAGAGCTGAAATCAGCCACGAAGTCTGCTAGGGCCTGCGATCGTTGTCCTGGGTTCAAAGGAAATATCATATGTACTAAGCTGAACCGACCACTTGGCCATCCTACCTGACAATTCAGGCTTGCGTAGGACAGATTTTATGGGTAAGTTGGTCCTGACTATGATGGGGTGACATTCAAAGTATGGACGTAACTTAGCATATGACATAATTAAAGCTAAGACATATTTTTTCAAGTAATCCATACCTCATTTCAGCATCCAACAGGCTTTTACTTACATAATAGACAAGATGTTATTGGCCTTCTTGTTCTTTTACCAGGACCGCGCTGACTGCAGTGTCAGTGACGGATAAGTACACTGACAGAGGTTCCCCCTTCTCTGGTTTAGCCAGTAAGGATAGAGATGATAGATACGATTTTAGGTCTTGAAAGGCTGCTTCATGCTTATCTATCCAATGGAACTGCTTATTTTTTCTGAGTAGGTTTTAAAATATTTTACATCTTTCAGAGGATCTTGATATGAATCAGTTCAGGGCAGCTACCCGGCCTGTCAATTTCTGAATATCCTTTGACAGACTTTTGTGACTGGAGTTCCAGGATAGCTTTTATCTGTTCCGGACTGGCTTCTATGCCTCTTTTTGTCACGATATAACCAAGAAACTTACATGCAGAGACTCCAAAGTGGCATTTTGCAGGGTTGAGCTTCATGTTGTATTCTTCCAATATTTGGAATGCTACTTCCAAATGCTTCACATGATCTTTTGCGTTCTTGGACTTTACTACCATGTCGTCTATGTAGACTTCCATGATATCACCTATTTGATCCTTGAACATCATGTTGACCAGGCGCTAGTACGTTGCCCCTGCATTCTTCAGACCGAAAGGCATGGCTGTGTAACGCTATATGCCTTGTTCTGTAATGAATGCAGTACTTTCCTGGTCAGCAGGGTGCATTTTTATTTGATTGAATCCACTGGAGGCATCCATGAATGTCAGCATCTCATGCTCTACTGTGGCATCTACCATGGCATCAATATGTGGTAGGGGAAATGGATCCTTAGGGCAAGCTTTATTCAGGTCAGTGTAATCTACACAAACTCTCCATTTACCATTCTTTTTCTGCACAACAACCACGTTAGTTAACCAATCAGGGTATATTACTTCCCTGATCATTCCCATATCCAGGAGTTTTTTCACTTCCTCGTTGATTATTGTATTTCTTTCAGGCGTAAATTTTCGTCTCTTCTGTTGCACATGCTTAAAAGATTGATCAATATTAAGTTTGTGTGTAATTATATCAGCACTAATTCCAGTCATATCAAAATGAGACCAAGCAAACCAAGATGATTTAGTTTTAAGGAATTTTACCAGTTCTGGCCTGATACAGTTTGGGGCGTCAGATCCTACTAAAACATACCTGTCAGGGTACTCAGTGTGGGATTTATCTGTATGCATCCCTTTAAATATAACGACTATAACGAATTAATCATGATGAAAGCATGTCATAAAATAAATTGCATAAACAAAAAGGGTAAAGAGATGACGAAATAACCTTCGGTCCTAGCTAATTCGGCCTATGAACAATATCGCAATGATATTCTCCTATCAGTTGCACCCAAGATGCTCCGACAAAAGCACTTTGATTTTGCTAGAATCGATTCCTAAATTTTCTGAAAAATTTTAGGTTATTTTTGTGTTTTTTCTGATGAGAGGAGGTAAGAAGCAGTGAAAAATTAGGTTAGGATGATTAGGGTAGAACAATGAGCTCCCTGTTCCTCTTATTCTAACCGAAAAAGAGGAGTGAATGGGGAGATATTTTTACCCTCCTAATTTTCGGCCCAATGCTAACCGAAATAAGAGAGATCCATTTTTCTTTTTTCGGTTTTTCCAAAAATGTATAAAATGTGTTAAATTGTCATCTAGTGAGGATCGAACCCATGACCTCTTGGTTTGAGTACCCTCACTATTACCACTATGACACATTCATCTTGTTGATATTAAATATAACCGATTACATTTAATTACGAATTAACAGATTAATTCGTCCAAGCTAACATTACATACATTTAATTAAATATAAATTATTATATTCAATTTACGAATTGACAATTAATTCGTCTCAACTAATATTATTTAATCTTCATTAAATAATTGTCTCAACAACACATTGACTAACTGTTTAGTCATACAAGGCATCAATGTGATTATATTTCTATAACCACATCTCTCAAACACATCCTATAGGTGTGACCTTTAGGGACCAGTTGATCACCGCCATCTATATGATAACAACGTCAAACTTTCTAGCAAGCCAACCGTTATTAGGTAATCGTTAATCAACTGATTAAAATACGAAGTATACCCTTGTGAACCTTTAAGAGATTTATTAATGTTATCACACTAATTTGTGGAGGACACAAGCTCCAACAAACTCCCACTTGTCCTCACAAGTGTATGTGCAATAACCGATTCTCATATCCTAAAATTTCTCCCACTCAATGTAAAACAATTTGCAAATCCGTATTCACAAAGGTCGTATTTTACAAGCGATCATCATCAAGAGTGGTTTCCCCGACTAGAGAGTAACTTAACTGATAAACGAATCATCATTCAAGCATGTCCATGCATTTCAGTTACAACTCCTCGAGTGGCCCTGAGAAATAACTTGTAGATACCCGTATCCGTCGATATTGGAATTTATAGAAAACCCGACAAACACCCGATGATGATAGGACGCATGTATTTATTAGTTGTCGTTGTCGTTATTTGGGTTCGTTTTACGATGTGGAATGAGCGTTGTCGACGGAGTATTTTATTAATTTAAATGATATTTAAATTAAAGCTTTTTTTAAGTGAATTCATTTTTATTGTTTTAATTTGAATTTATTTCCTTAAATTTATTTTATTGAAAACAAAATATACTTTTTTGATTTGAAAAATCATTCATCTTAATGTGCTATTTGATTTAGAAAAATCGAATTTGAAAATTTAAAACTCGTTTCAACCACGCGTTTTAAAGCTCGATTTTAGCTCGGTTTTTGAGCCCGTTTTCTTTAAGAGTTGGCACGAATATCGAGTACACTAACCAACCTAGGCCTCTACCCATTCCAACCCAGTTCTAAACCCCATGTCCACACCCAAATCTCGTCCTAAACACTCCCCAACACAGCCCAATTCCTTCCTTTACCCGTGTTTGTATAGTCCATCGAAAGCCCTTCTAAATCGACTCAAACTTGGTCCAAACCTGCAACTCATCACCACCAACCCGAGCTCCACATTACCCCCAACAACCCAGCACCTAGAACACCACAAAACCCATCCAATTCCCGTCCCAAATACTCCACAAACAGCCCGCAACACAAGCAGCCCCCCCTGTTTTGCGTGCTCAATCCCGAGCCCAAAACCCGCTCCAAACAGCTACCAAACCCGTGCCCATTAACCCTACAATACCCTAGTATCCTACCCATATTACCTTAGCTTAACCACCAAGAAAACCCCCCATACAAACCCTAAAAACCCCACGATTTAGCTGATGGACAACAGCTATGCGAAACAGGCCCGACTGCTTGTTGCCCTACTTCTACCCTTCGAAACTCCTTATAAATACCCCCTCTCCACCATACATTCATTCCTCTAAGTTCTCCCCACATCATACTGCAAGTAACAACCATAAATCGTCCAAAAAACCCTAAACTAAAGCCGTGACAGCCGCTCGAAAACAGGGACACAAATCGTGTTTTTGAGTTTCTGTCGTGGTCTTTGGCCTTGCTTCTCGTGTACAAATCCTATTAAAACTTCTGGTTTGTTTCCATATTCACAAAATTCAGTCTTTCTAGTTTCCAAAACATCTTTTGGCTTGAAAAATTGTTGAGAAACGAAGTCGTGGTGAGCGATTGAAAATCGCTGCTCAAGTCTGCCTTTTGAACGTGTTTGTTTCTTGATTTCAAAATTCAATTTCAATTGTCTTCGTCGACGACGGCCCCTCGAGATAAAATCTACGATCGATTACGACCCAAGACGGTGTCAACGATACATGTAGGTTGAGGGTGCATTAAAACTCCCTTATCTCCTTTTTATTTCGTTTTTTTATTGTTTATTTACTAACCATTGTCTAACATCGTCTAACTAATATCGAAACTAGAAAAGTTTGAGTATGAGTTAAAGTACCATTCCGGCACCCGCGTTGACTTGAGATGGGAAAGAAATCCGCCATATCGGTCGGTCGTACACCCCGTCTCATTTACATATCCTCGTGTTGGAATAGGGCAATTTAATAAATCGAGTTTATTTAATTTATGTGTATTTATTTTTAACCATATAAAAATTGATTTTTAATGATTTTCCAGACCTATAATTTGTAATTTTAATTTAGGTAGATTTTCGTAATTTATTGCATTGATTTAGTATTTATTTCGTCATTAGCAATGTATTAATTCAAAACCCGCGCAGTGCATGGGTCAATTCTGACATATTTCGAAAATTTCAGATCGGTGCAGTGCACGGGTTTGTCCAGGTTTTGTGTTTTAATTTGCTTCCTTGTTTGACTTTGTTTGATTAATCCTTAGTTTAACTAGTTTATGTTTTAGATTTTAATTTACATTATTTATAATTTATATTGTATGTATGAGCTAACCACTAATGTTTGTTAATACATCTTATGCAAAGCGTAAGCCTTCCTATCCCTCTCTTTGGATGTGTTTTTCTAATTTAATCAATGAACCTCACATGCTAAACCACTTCGACGAAGTTAAATGCATTTTAAACGACTTAGAATGAAATTCGCATGATAGGATTTAAATTCAATGGTTGCATACGCATGTGATATCTTTCCGAAATAGCCATCTTTCACCTAGTAGAGACTGTTATTGCAACGGGCGGGGTTGGGTGTTGTTTTAATGAAATTAAATTAACTTCCTAACACGTAAAGTCACACGAATTCAAATCTCTAAAATTGGTTTCTAAATTCCATTTAAAAATTTAGTGGCGACTCTTTTAAAATTAAAAATGTTTTGAAAAAGCATTTGAGTGGAGCGTTTTTCCATGGTCCACAATTTGGCGACTCCGCTGGGGACAGTGGAACTTGAAAAGTTTAAGATGGCTATTAGGATTGTTGTCACATTCTTTTTTTTATGTTAATCATGCATAAACCCCCGAGACTTTAGGCGGGCCAAAGAATCTCTTGGGTTAATTCCAAGGGAGGATATTGATGTCCACTATGTCCGATTTAAGTATCAAGGTGATTCCGTGGAGGTAGGCAGCTGCATACGAGGCATATTGCTACGGGCATATGACGGTATGTGGACTCCCCGACAAAGCGGTTTCACTAGCATAGACCCATTTTAGAGGACTGACCGAGACTTAGAAGAGTCTAGTTCATGCATTGCATCCCTAAAATGCGAATGATTACATGCTATGTGAATCCCGGGTCATGTTTTCAAAAAAGCATTTTTAAATCCATCTTCTTTTTCTTTCGAAAATTTGATTCTTTTTCAAGTCCATTTATTTCCGAAAATTTCGGCCCTCTATTTCGAAATTTTGAACCTTCATTCAAGCCGAAGTGCTGCCCATTTTAAAAATCAATTCAATCCTTCTCGATTTCAAATTTCGACGAACTGTATCCTAGGTCCAACCCAAACCTAGAATAGAGTTTGAGTCAGTGGGGTCGGGTTAGTCGAGTTGGGCTTTTGCTTGCTCGATATAGGCGAGCTAGTCCACCCTTAGGCTCGAGTGAGCCTTTGTTTGGTTAGAACACTTGTCAAGTGAGTCACCTAAACCGATCTTTGGGTCTGAGTCATGAAAGTTAACCATTTGGTCCAAGTCAGTCCACCAAAACGTCCCCACTAGGCCACCTAGGGCGTTTGTCACAAAGCCCAAGAGCCATGTCTGGTTTGAACACGGGTTTGTCATGTCGGATTCATGATCACGTTGAGTCTAAAACCCAAGCCACGTGTGTATCACGGTTAGGACCCGTTCCAACGAGCCAGAATAGTTCGTCCGTAGGATCCATGTCAAGTTATAGCCAGTTTTTAGGTTTGAAAAACCGTCCCTAGTCGTGTATGACCCAAACCGAGGGGGCCCAATTGCTCGCTCTCCGGGTCTAAGCCCAATATCGAGTCGCATGGAGTCCGTCATGTTGTTATGAGTCGAGTCCTGTTTGTGCAGGGGATTTTGATTCGATAACTGATACTCGCTCGGGATTTTATTGTAGAAAGGCCGCTACAAAGAAAAAGTATGACTACCGCAGAGGCACTGAAGCAGATTAACGACACTTTGGTCGCAATGATGGAATGCTTGACGGCTGTGGAAGCCAAGATCGCGGTGGAAGCTCCCATACCACCGCCCCCGGAAACCGAATTCGAAAAGAGGTTCCGACTAATAGAGAAACAGTTGAAGCTATCCCGAGGGGAAAATGTGCATTATGAGAATGCCAGAGGGTACATGCCGGTCCAGGACAAGCTACCAACCAATTTTGTCCTAACTGATATCCCAAAGTTCAAAGGGACGGAAGATCCATTGCAACATATCCGTTCCTACAAGGAGTACCTTGCGTTGAAAGGGGTTTTCTTTGAGATGTTGGCCCACATTTTTGCTCAATCCCTAGGAGAACACCCGAAGGCGTGGTTCTCCGCCTTGAGCTTAAGAATTTCCCCACTTTCGAAGATATAGCGGTGGAGTTCTCCAAACACTTTGCGATAATGCTTTGAGATTCGGACTACGTGCGCACACTCGAAGTGATGACACGAAGGATAAGGAGGGATTTCTTGAATTCCTCAACGGCGCGCGCTATTTGAAAGCGTGAAGTTGGCCAAAAGGCCAGAGGAAACTGAAATGGTAGATAAGTTCATCAAAAATCTTCGACCTGTCTACCGTGACGCTATCAAATATCAACATTTCGGCTCATTCAAGGACCTTATTCGAGTCGGAAGAAAAACTGAGGACGACGTTCGTTCTGATGAGGCTAAAAAGCCAAAAGGGTATCAGGGTGCCTCCTCTTCCAAAACTAAGGCATCCTGTTCTGCCAATCATATCCAAGCCATCGGTCTTTTGGGAGGAGCTCCTAAGGGATCGTAACGCCATGGGCCAAGAGCATTCACTGACATCGGGTGTACCTATGCATACGCCATCCAAAGGCTCTCGGCCCAAGGGAAACTGAACCCAATTGGTCCAACTCCGGACCCGCCTGCGGATCGACAGGGTAAATGGTATAAGCCCAATGCCTACTGTGCTTATCATCAAGGAAAAGGTCATGATACCGAAAATTGTTACCATCTTAAACATGAAATCCAAGACATGATCGAGAATGGGTCGCTCCCCATCCCCATCGTCCGACCTAACAACCTGAACAATCCTTTTGGCGACCATGCCAATGCAGTATTCGTCGAAGACAACACCGATGTATCTCACTTAATCCAACCCATCTGCCGTCTCACTGGGTTTTTCGTGGGGAAGGTCTATGTAAGCTGCTCTGAGTATATCCCTCAAGCTAAAAACGATGTTCGAATTGGGGATTTTGCTATCGATTGCACACCATACATTCTCCGAAGCGAGAAGGAAATTAATGGGGTCTGGGCTGACAATGAAGACGATATCTATCTCACCGAAGGTGCGATTATTCCCCGAACTCAGGAAGAAATTTCTAAATTGAGGAAAGATGTCCTCGAATCTAATCATTTGATTCGATCGGGACGTCCCTATCGTGTCGAGAAGGCAAACCATGTCTCTATCTTTGGAGACAGTCCAAGTAAGACACCCACCAAGGAGGCCACCTCAGTCCGGGCTCTTGGTGAAGGGTCGACCTCAGAGGCCTCCCTCATCAAGCGATTCAAAGACTAAGGCGGATGTCTCCATCTGGGAGTTAATGTTGAGCTCGTTTGAACACCGACAAGCTCTGCTTCAAGCCTTAATGAATATGACCGTGTCACCGCACACTACTCCAGATGACGTGGTCTCATTTGTTGCTCAAAACCAACCTCGGCTCACTAATGCCGTAACTTTTTCTGATGAAGACCTGCCCTCATTTGGGCCACAACATTGTCTCGCTATGTACATCACGGTAGAATGCCGTCATAAGCGACTCCCAATGACCCTTGCGACGACGGTTCTGCAGTTAATGTTCTCCCACTACGGACCGCTTTAATTTTGGGACTCGAGAAAAGCGACTTCGCACCCACTACGCAAACGGTTCGGGCTTTCGATGGCACAGTGCGTCGAGTGTCCGGACTCGTCACTTTAAGCGGGAATGTGGGAAAGGTGGAGCGCAAGGTCAATTTCCAAGTGATAGATATTGCCTCATCTTTCAACATTTTGCTCGGGAGACCATGGATTCACACAGCTGGAGCCGTGTCTTCTACCTTCCATCGCAAGATTAAAATCCCTCTCAAGGGAGAGGTAGTGACCATCGATGCTACTCCTATAATTGTGACGGGAGGAGATGTTACTTCCGAAGTGCAAACTGATAATACCGCCTTGGAGTCTTGTGGTTTCGAGGTAGTAAACGCAATTGAGTCCACTTTCGAGGCACCGAATATGGACTTATATACGGAAAGCCGTGTTTGTAAAACAATCTTCAAGACCGGAAAGTACTTCGGGTACTCCATGTACCCCAGAAGGAAAACGCATTCAATTGAAGTCGCCGATGCCTAAGGGGACAAGATACGGGGCTTGGGTATGAGCCAACCGAAAAGACTCCTGAGAAAGAGAGTCTCGATCGAAGACCGAGACATCAAGATGGGGCCGTACTTGCTAACTCTAAACGGCCACTTTGTGAAAGCCGGGGAGGAAATGCCGAGTTTAGACTTCCCCGAACCACAGTTCAACTCAAAGGCCAACAAGCTGGTCCCCGGAATCGAAGTATTCCGTGATTGTTTCTATATTCCCGAAGACATTATGGCAGTAGCTACAATAAAGAAGGAGTCCGTTCCGATCGAAGACGGGAAAGCTATGGGTCTCTTCTTTGGAGAGGAAAAGAAGCCGGAAATACCAAACGAAGTCTTGGTAAACATGATCGTAAGGAATGATCGTTTCGATCCATCTACCCTCATTACTGATGTAGATCCTCAGAGGAATACATCTGGATGGCGGAAAACCATGAAATGGACCGACAACAAGGGTTCACTTTTCAAGATGACCATTGGAGAAGGGCAAATGTTCAAGCCTGATGACGATTCTGAGTCTGAGTCTGAGTCCAAGTCTGAGTCTGACATAAGTCATAAGGCTAAGTCTAGGGTTTTAGGTGTCGAAGATACCCCTTCCCCAGTCTTTCCTTTTCCCGTACCTCCCCCTAGTACTGGTATTCCGGGGCCTGTCCCGAATACTGCTCCTATCTCGCCACTGACCTCTGATCAGTTGGCCCAAATGTTAACGCAATTTGCGCAGTTTCAAATCAATAATAAGATGAATCAGTTTGCTTACGACTTGTCTCATTTATATTGCAATTCAATTGATTGTTTTAATAACGTTGAGAATGAGGTCGAGGATAGACAGGTAGAAGAAGAAGAGGAGGAGGTGGAACCGCCTCCCCAGTTAGTAAAAGGGTTGGAAGAATACGACCAAAGAAGCTCGTGTCGAAGATACCGAAGTTGTTAATGTGGGGACTACCTTAGAGCCTCAGGAGCTTAAGATAGGAACAACCTTAGATCCCGCAGAAAAGAAGGGGTTTGTTGAATTGTTGAATGAATTCAAAGATGTATTTGCTTGGTCCTACAAAGATATGCCGGGTATTGATAGGGAAATTGCAGAGCACAAGATTCCGATCAAGCCAGGGTTCAAACAAGTAAAACAGAAGCCACGTAGAATGCGTACCGAGTGGTCTTTGAAAGTCAAAGAAGAGATTGATAAACAGTTCAAGGCCGGGTTCATCAAAGTATCGGAATACTCAGATTGGATAGCTAATGTGGTGCCAGTGCCAAAGAAAGACGGAAAGGTTCGGGTCTGTGTTGATTTTCGTGATCTAAATAAGGCTAGTCCAAAGGACGACTTTCCGTTACCTCAAACTGACATCTTGGTTGACAATACCGCTAACCATGCATTATTATCCTTTATGGATGGGTACGCCGGTTACAACCAGATAAAAATGGCCGAGGAAGATATGCACAAGACTGCTTTCACAACACCATGGGGCACTTATTGCTACACAGTGATGCCATTTGGATTAATAAATGCAGGTGCGACTTACCAGAGAACATCAACGACGTTGTTGCATGATATGATTCATAAGGAAGTAGAGGTCTACGTCGATGACATGATCGTAAAATCGAAGGAACGTAATAACCATTTGATGGCATTACGAAAATTCTTCGAGAGGTTGAGAAAGTATAATATGAGATTAAACCCACAGAAGTGCGCGTTCGGGGTCACCTTTGGCAAGCTTTTGGGTCATATCGTTAGCCACCGTGGCATCGAAATCGACCCATCAAAGATTAAAGCCATTATGGAAATGCCCCATCCTAAAACCGAGAAAGAAATTCGAGGTTTCTTAGGCCGAGTGCAATACATAAGCCGTTTCGTCTCAAAATTAACTATGATCTGCGAACCAATTTTTAAGAAATTGAAAGTTGGGGAGCATATTATGTGGGTTGACCAATGCCAAGCCGCGTTTGATAAGATAAAGGAAGTGTTATCTTCTCCGCCAGTTCTCAGTCCGTCTGTAGCCGGCTCGCCTCTATCACTGTATTTAACAGTTACAAATACCGCGATGGGAGCAATGCTGGCACAAACCGTTGATAAAGAAGAAAGAGCAATTTACTACCTTAGTAAAAAGTTCTTGGAGTATGAATTAAAGTATACAGCATTAGAAAAGACATGCCTAGCTTTAGTCTGGGCAACGAAGAAGCTACGTCACTATATGCTCAGCTACAGTGTGAGTATATATTCCAGAATGGACCCCATCATGTACTTGTTTGAAAAGCCGGTGCTAAACGGCATAATGTTAAGATGGACCCTCATGCTATCGGAATTCGATCTCAAAAATGTGCCGCTGAAAGCGATAAAAGGAAAGGTCGTTGCCGATTTCCTGGCCGATAATCCAGTCGAAGAAACTGACATTGTTGACACTTGGTCGTTCCCAGATGAGGATATTGTCCATGTCGAAGATGATGTATGGGATCTATATTTCGATGGGGCTTCGAATAACATGGGATGCGGAATAGGTGTCCTTATCATTTCCCCAAGAGGAGAGCACGTACCAGTTTCGATCAAATTGGACTTCGCCGTCACAAATAACGCCGCGGAATACGAAGCATGCCTACTTGGTTTGCAGAGCGCTAACAAGTTAGGAGTCATGAAGTTGACAGTACACGGGGATTCCTCCTTGGTCATTAATCAAGTGACGGGGTCATGGAAGATCAAAAGTAGCAGCCTGGCACCCTACCAGGCTAAGATAGAAGAGCTAGAAAAACTCTTCGAAGAGGTGCGATACGTGTACCTCCCAAGGGAGGAAAATGAGTTCGGGCGACGCACTTTATCAAACGCGCGTTGATAAACATTCCTGATCATATGGATAGCATGCCATTGTGTGTCGAACGAAGGTCTTCACCAGCTTATATAAACGCTGTCGATGATGCCTGGGAAAGCGAAGCCGAACCTTGGTATGCATCCATTGTGAGATTAAAAGAAGCAGGAGAATACCCTGCAGACCTCGATACACGTGGAAAGCGTGCATTGCGAATGTTATCCGCCCAATTCGTTAAAACTAACGATGGACAATTGTATAAGAAGACAAAGACAAGGTGTCCCGTTGCGATGCGTCGACAAGACAACGTCGAAAAAGGTCATGGAAGAAGTCCACGACGGGGAATGTTGGTCGCATATGAACTCCCACATGCTAGTTCGGAAGATCATGAGGTTAGGATACTATTGGACAACAATGGAAAGCAGTTGTCGCAGATATGTCCGGCATTGTCACAATTGCCAAATATTTGCGAATATTCAACATGTACCACCTTCTATGCTATACACCATGACGTCACCTTGGCCTTTCTCAACCTGGGGAATCGACATCATCGAAAAAGTAAACCCTTCTGGAACAGGAGGGCATTGTTATATCCTAGTCGCTATTGATTACTTTACCAAGTGGGTAGAGGCCAAGTCTTACAAAGTGCTAAATGCGAAGCAAGTAGCCAAGTTTATTCGAATGACATCATCCGTCGATGCAGTGCCGCACGAGTTCATCGATGATCATAGAACTCACTTTCAAGCTGAGACAGCCGTTATACTTGAAAAGTATAGAATCAAGCATCATAAGTCATCTCTATATCGACCTCAGACAAATGGAGCAGTGGAAGCCGCTAACAAAACGGTGGCTACTATATTGAGAAAGATGTCTGACAATTACAAGGAGTGGCCGGAGAAGATACCCTTCGCGTTGTGGGGATATAGAACATCCATCGAATGACCACGGGGCAACCCCGTACTATCTAGTTTACGGGATGGAAGCAGTACAACCAATCGAACCGAAGTATCCTCCCCGCGCATCTTGCTCGAAAGCCAGGTCCCTGCGGATTGGGTCCAAGCCAGATATGATTCGTTGGTGTTACTTGATGAGCGTCGTTTGAATGCGTTGTATCATGTTCAGCTCTATCAGAAAAGGATAGAGCGGGCTTTTAACAAGAAGGTGAAGCCCAGGGGAATTAATGAAGGTGATTTAGTTCTCAAATCAGTAAGGGCTCTATTACCGGTCGATCCAAGAGGGAGGTTTAAGCCTAATTGGGCGGTCCTTATCTCGTGAAGAAGATACTCACAGGAGGCGCGGTACGTTTGACAGATTTGGATGGAAATGATTTCTCGAATCCAACGAATCTGGATCAGTTGAAGAAGTACTATCCTTAAGACCTCACTCTCAAAGTTATGAAATAACACTTGAATTATGATATATTTGAATAAGTTTTAAGTTTGGCATTTGTTGCCATTGCACGAAATGTTTTATGAGAGAACTACGACCTCGGTTTGATTCTCGTTGAAAAGCGAGATCGTAGGCAACCCTTGAAAAGGGTACAACCACAATAAAAATGAAATATTCAATGCAGAAACTGAGGATTTCTAATAAATAATACGTGTCTTTTATTTTGATAAATCCGGGCGACGCCCATTACAAATCAAACTAACAGGAAAGCAAATAAAAGCATAATAGTAATACTAAATAATAGAGCCGTAACTACCACCTATCTTTAGTTGGGTCGCGTGTCCCGTCATTACGAGACGATGTCTCACCCATCATCATTCTTGCCCGTTTCTTTGGGGGACCACGCTGTCTTCTCGCGGGCCCAATCTCTCTTTTACGTTTGGTCGAGGGCCAAGTCTCTCTGCAAGTGTCGGAACGTCACCACTTGTAGTACCCAGTCGGTCCCACACGCTAGGAGCACCAGGTTTAGCCCTAGGGTTCTCGTCAGGCCTAGTCTCGGTCTCAGTCGGGCCCGGAATCGGCCCAGTAAAGAATTGTCGATTTTTTAACCCCCTGTCATGCTTCTCCCGATCAATGGCATCATCTTTCTGTAGTTTCTTCCTTGCTTTAAGGCCCGGTTCTGTAGTCCATTTGAGATATGAAGGGGAAACCCAAGTAGACTCACGTGGCTCGGGAATGCGCCACACGGTCCTTCGGCGCCACGCATGGAGCCAAGTATGACATCTACCCTGAGAAATAACAAAAGCAGGACCTCGCGAAGCCTCCGTCGCAGGGACAATTTGTTGACGACCGAATTGGCGAAGCACTCGGTCCGGGTAAAAATAGACAGGGTGATCCAAGCCCAACAAAGTGACATACCGTGTATGATCAGTATCTGCGAGCCCAGTAAGTGAGCTCAAATGAAGCCATGGTAAGGACCAGCGAATGTGAGACCCCCCGCTAATCGATATTTCGCCGATGAATCGGATCCTTGCTCAAAACTGTAGCGCCGTCGCCGATTAGTGAGACTTCTGACATGATAATCTTCTGGTTTCAACGGCGGATCAATCAAACCAAGACGCTCGCTGAGACATATCTGTTAGACAGCCAGAAAAAGGCAGGTCAAAAAAAAAAAAGAAAGAAAAGGACGAAAAAAAAAGAGACGGAAAAAAAAAAAAACGAAAAAAAAAAAAGACGAAGCCCTGGAGCGAAGCACACGGCACGAGCTCCCTTGGCGGTGAAGGTGGGGGCTGCAGCCTCCCTTGGTTTTTGAAGAAAAAAAAACGAAAAAAAAGAAAAAAGACGGAAGAAAAAAGAAACGAAAAAAAAAAGAAAAAAAAAAGACGAAAAAAAAAAAGAAAAAAGAGACGAAAAAAGAGAAAAAGAGGAAAAAAGAGAAGAAAGACAAACTTGCAGTAGGCGGGTTGATCCCATGAATACAGCATCCGGATTGGCTTTTTGTGCATCCAAGCTTTTAATAGTCTCAGCTAGTATAGTCCATGCAGGATTAGCACCATTTTCTATTTGCTCCACGACTCGGATTAGTCTAGCTTGGCCGCGATAAGATGGAATTTCTATCGCCCCCTCGAAACAATAAAGATGCAATAGAATGAGGCCAAAGGCGCGGCGTCGATAAATGATCGGTATATCTGGGTCATTTGCACGCCGGAATCTATGCACTAGCGCAAGAAGGTCCACCTTTCCACCATCGACGATGGTACGGGCTTCATCACGCGACAAGTTTAGATATTCGCGGTATTTTTGGGTCCAGTTGGACACAAAGTCGGGAACCACAGGCTCTTGCGTGGTCCTCCAACCTCCTAAGACGGTAAATTCTTCAGGAAGGGGACAGATTTCTCCCTCCGGAAAAGCAAAGACATGATGCTCGGGATCCCACACTCTCAAGCACTCTTTAAGAAATGCGGGTTGAATCATGACTTGCCTCAGGAAAATAATTTTTTGAATTCCCGCCACATTCAGATTTTGGATTTCTAAACCCCTGAATTCTGTCGCCCATCCCTTCATGGTCCCAAACAGGGAATTCATTGACTAGTTTTTTTTCAAAGAAAGATATTCTTTTAAGCAGAGAGATTTCTGTTTGAGAAATTGTGAGAAATCTCAACCCTTAGCCCTTCCTTATATATGAAAAGAGATGAGGAATTTTGGAAGTATAATTCCTTTAGGTTTTGGAAACCTAAATCTTCTAGGAAATTTGGAAACTTGGAAGCCTACTAGCTTTAGGAATTTTGGTAGCTTTTTGAAATAAGAAAGCAAGTCCCATACTTCCTCTATTTCGGCCGTGTAGGGCCCGTGTGGCGCGCCAAGTGGGCCCCATCCGTCCCGGGTTTGGTTCGCTCATTTCTCTTGCGGAATTTGTCATAGTTCGTGCACCGAAGTGACTAATTTACAATTTCATCCCCTGCGCGTGCCATGTTGAATTAACATCCCGTACACACTTACGGATTTTATTGGGTTACGCCCACATTGGTTACGGGTCAGAAAGTCCGAGTCTTTTCGTCAAAAGGTCGTGTCTACCCATCTCTTTCACTCCGGAAATTTGAAATAAACTTCTGCAATTATTTTTTTGAAAATAAAATTGTGTTTTGATTTGAAAAATCATTTAACTCCAGAAATTTGAAATAATTTTTCGCAATTAATTTTATTGAAAATAAAATTATGTGTTAATTCGAAAAATCATTTGGATCCAGAAAACTGAGATAAATTCTCGCCTCGAAGAGGCCAATCATTTTCGAGATATTCAAAGTTCGGGTCAATGACCAACCTTTTCTAAGCAATGTTCATGTCTGCGGGTCGATAACCCATTTTCCTTTTCTTTCAACTGGGGGCTCTGTCGCCGTCGGCTCCAGAGACCCATCAAAATTCGGTCGATGACCATTTCAAGTATCGAAATGTCGCTACGTGAATCGCCTGCTATATATTATGATTAAATTTGCATAATATGCTCCAACTGGGGGCTCTGTCGCCGTCGGCTCCAGAGACCACCACAAAACAGAGAGGATGACATCCTCCTAACAAAGATCGACAGCAGAATGCTACGGAAATGACATTTCCCCAACAGAAACGTCAGTTTCAGTGAATCGTTCTCCCTAGCAGAACAGCGAAATTGATAAGCAAAGCGCAAGTTTTGTCTTTACTCACATGAACAATGGGATATTGGCATCCGAGCCGAAGCAGCAGAAAGCTACAGGCCATCAAGCCGAACTACGACGCGGGTTTGATTCCGTCAGAAACGGATACGTAGGCGACCGAGGATAAGGCTCAACCCACCATATATGCAATTTATGGGTCGATGACTAACGATGATAATTCGACGCAACAGAAGCAAGAGTTGATCCCCGACGAAGTTTCAGGTATGATCTCTTCTTATGGCTGGCGAGCTTACATACGCAAGTCTAATGGACTATAAACGACCCGCAGAATCCTCAGGTCGAGAGGGACCTGGGGTATACATTGACTTTCGCCTTGTCCAAGCCTCAGTCAAAGTGGGGGCTCTGTAGATACCCGTATCCGTCGATATTGGAATTTATAGAAAACCCGACAAACACCCGATGATGATAGGACGCATGTATTTATTAGTTGTCATTGTCATTATTTGGGTTCGTTTTACGATGTGGAATTAGCGTTGCCGACGGAGTATTTTATTAATTTAAATGATATTTAAATTAAAGCTTTTTTTTAAGTGAATTCATTTTTATTGTTTTAATTTGAATTTATTTCCTTAAATTTATTTTATTGAAAATAAAATATACTTTTTTGATTTGAAAAATCATTCATCTTAATGTGCTATTTGATTTAGAAAACTCGTATTTGAAAATTTAAAACTCGTTTCAACCACGCGTTTTGGAGCTCAATTTTAGCTCGGTTTTTGAGCCCGTTTTCGTTACGAGTTGGCACGAATCTCGAGTACACTAACCAACCTAGGCCTCTACCCATTCCAAACCAGTTCGGACCCCCATGTCCACACCCAAATCTCGTCCTTAACACTCCCCAACACAGCCCAATTCCTTCCTTTACCCATGTTTGTATAGTCCATCGAAAGCCCTTCTAAATCGACTCAAACTTGGTCCAAACCTGCAACCCATCACCACCAACCTGAGCTCCACATTACCCATAACAACCCAGCACCTAGAACACCACAAAACCCATCCAATTCCCGTCCCAAATACTCCACAAACAACCCGCAACACAAGCAGCCCCCCCTGTTTTGCGTGCTCAATCCCGAGCCCAAAACCCGCTTCAAACAGCTACCAAACCCGTGCCCATTAACCCTACACCATACCCTAGTATCCTACCTATATTACCTTAGCTTAACCACCAAGAAAACCCCCCATACAAACCCTAAAAACCCCACGATTTAGCTGATGGACAACAACTATGCGAAACAGGCCCGACTGCTTGTTGCCCTACTTCTACCCTTCGAAACTCCTTATAAATACCCCCTCTCCACCATACATTCATTCCTATAAGTTCTCCCCACATCATACTGCAAGGAACAACCATAAATCGTCCAAAAAAACCCTAAACTAAAGCCGTGACAGCCGCTCGAAAACAGGGACACAAATCGTGTTTTTGAGTTTCTGTCATGGTCTTTGGCCTTGATTCTCGTGTACAAATCCTATTAAAACTTCTGGTTTGTTTCCATATTCACAAAATTCAGTCTTTCTGGTTTCCAAAACATCTTTCGGCTTGAAAAATTGTTGAGAAACGAAGTCGTGGTGAGCGATTGAAAATCGCTGCTCAAGTCTGCCTTTTGAACGTGTTTGTTTCGTGATTTCAAAATTCAATTTCAATTGTCTTCGTCGACGACGGCCCCTCGAGATAAAATCTACGATCGATTACGACCCAAGACGGTGTCAACGATACATGTAGGTTGAGGGTGCATTAAAACTCCCTTCTCTCCTTTTTATTTCGTTTTTTTATTGTTTATTTACTAACCATTGTCTAACATCGTCTAACTAATATCGAAACTAGAATAGTTTGAGTATGAGTTAAAGTACCATTCCGGCACCCGCGTTGACTTGAGATGGGAAAGAAATCCGCCATATCGGTCGGTCGTACACCCCATCTCATTTACATATCCTCGTGTTGGAATAGGGCAATTTAATAAATCGAGTTTATTTAATTTATGTGTATTTATTTTTAACCATATAAAAATTGATTTTTAATGATTTTCCAGACCTATAATTTGTAATTTTAATTTAGGTAGATTTTCGTAATTTATTGCATTGATTTAGTATTTATTTCGTAATTAGCAATGTATTAATTCAAAACCCGCGCAGTGCACGGGTCAATTCTGACATATTTCGAAAATTTCAGATCCGTGCAGTGCACGGGTTTGTCCAGGTTTTGTGTTTTAATTTGCTTCCTTGTTTGACTTTGTTTGATTAATCCTTAGTTTAACTAGTTTATGTTTTAGATTTTAATTTACATTATTTATAATTTATATTGTATGTATGAGCTAACCACTAATATTTGTTAATACATCTTATGCAAAGCGTAAGCCTTCCTATCCCTCTCTTTGGATGTGTTTTTCTAGTTTAATCAATGAACCTCAGATGCTAAACCACTTCGACGAAGTTAAATGCATTTTAAACGACTTAGAATGAAATTCGCATGATAGGATTTAAATTCAATGGTTGCATACGTATGTGATATCTTTCCGAAATAACCATCTTTCACCTAGTAGAGACCGTTATTGCAACGGGCGGGGTTGGGTGTTGTTTTAATGAAATTAAATTAACTTCCTAACACGTAAAGTCACACGAATTCAAATCTCTAAAATTGGTTTCTAAATTCCATTTAAAAATTTAGTGGCGACTCTTTTAAAATTATAAATGTTTTGAAAAAGCATTTGAGTGGAGCGTTTTTCCATGGTCCACATAACTATACCTGATAAGGGTTGGATATTTTCCTCAACTCGAATCCTGCAGATCTAAGCACAGAATGAAATGACCCAGGAAAAAATCTACTTAGCCTCCAGTTACGGCAGACCGTGAGAAAGAAACCAAAGTCACCCAAAAACTGCCTTAATCTCAAGAGACAGTCGATAGTCAAAAGAATCGACTCTAGGAACACAATGGATGTCCTATCCACGACCTGGCACGGAATGTTTTTAAACATTTAGGACTCAATTACGTTGTCACAAAAAGTTGTCCTACGAGGTATCGTTATAATCTCGCATCTGTGATCGATTAGTCAACCGTTTGACTAATGGCTCGTTGAACCCACCATCAATCGACTGCACAATATAATAGCCGGAGTTATCAGCTCACATTGGTGATTACGGACCAAAACAAATATAATGTAATTCAGTTCACTTAGTGGCGTTCAATGTTGTCAGTATAATCCACATGAAAAACAAAATATTATAAAAACGATGAAGTTATAAATAGTTTATGAAAAAGATAACGTATCGAATTCATAATCAACTACTATAACTCAGGTACACGTTTAATTCTCATGGAAATAACGTGCCCTCCATGCTTATCATATTTCAATGGCTCAGTAGTAGAATCTGCTACAACTTCCTGTTTGGAACTATTCCACCGACCGACAAAGACCATTAAGAGTAACAACGAATCTAGACTGAGATTTCTAATCATCTCGATCCGTTTGAAAGCTAGCATCTGCGTAACCGATTGCGCATAGCTTAGTATCTCCTCCATAAGTCAATACCCTATCCTTACTCCTCCGTAGGTACTTGAGGATATTTTTAACAGCTATCCAATGTGTTTCACCTGGTTTCTTTTGGTACCGACTCGTCATACTCAATGCATATGCTACGTCTAGACGTGTGCATATCATGGCATACATGATTGATCCTATTGCAGATGCATAAGGAACACGACTCATGCGCTCAATCCCTTCAGGCGTCGTGGGTGACTGAGACTTGCTCAACTGCATCCCAGACGTCATTGGAAGGTTCCCCTTCTTGGAGTTGGTCATGCTGAACCTCTCAAGAATCTTATCCAAATAAGACTCCTGACTAAGTGATAACGTCCGTCGTGATCTGTCTCGGTAGATATGGATTCCCAAAATGCGTTGTGCCTCACCCAGATCTATCATCTGGAAATGGTTCTTCAACCATCCTTTAACCGAAGATAGGAGAGGAATGTCATTCCCAATCAAGAGTCTGTCATCGACATACAATATTAAGAATACAATCTTACTTCCACTCGACTTGGTATATAAGCATGGTTCCTCGACCGATCGAGTAAAACCATACTCTTGTATCACCTGGTCGAAACGATGATTCCAACTCCGAGAAGCTTGCTTAAGTCCATAAATGGAACGCTTAAGCTTGCATACTTTCTTAGGATGTTCAGGATCTATGAAACCTTTGGGTTGCACCATGTACAACTCTTCCTCCAAATAACCGTTTAAGAAGGAGGTTTTTACATCCATTTGCCAAATTTCATAGTCATGAAAGGTGGCAATCGCTAAGATTGTCCGAATGGAACGTAGCATGACTACATGTGCAAAAATCTCATCATAATGCAATCCGTGCACTTGAGTGAAACCTTTTGCCACTAGTCGTGCCTTATAGGTATCTGGTTACGCGGCTACAGAACGCTTTATATTGTAAAACCATTTGCACTGTAGAGGTTTTACCTTATTAGGTAAATCAACTAGATTCCATACGTTATTCTCATACATGGAGTCCATCTCGGATTGCATGGCTTCGAGCCATATCTTTGAGTCAGAACAGGTCATGGCACCTTTATAGGTAGCGGGTTTATTACTCTCCAGGAGTAAAACGTCATTCTCCTCGACCATACCAATGTATCTGTCCGGAGGATTAGAAATTCTACCCGACCTCCTAGGTTCCTCAGGAATATTAACCGTATCATCCATTGGAGGAACAACTTCCTCTATCTGGTCCTCGGTTGTTGGTTCTGGAACCTCCGACAGCTCGAAGGTTCTATTACTTGTCTTGTTTTCGAGAAATTCTTTCTCTAAGAACGTCGCACTAGCCGCAACAAAAACTCGATGTTTGGTAGGCGAATAGAAGTAATGACCAAATGTTCCTTTTGGATAACCTATAAAGTATGTCTTGACCGATCGCGGGCCGAGCTTATCCTCGTGTCTCCACTTAACATAAGCCTCGCAGCCCCAAACCCGAATAAAGGACAAGTTAGGGACCGTTCCCCTCCACATTTCATATGGAGTCTTGTCGACAGCTTTAGTCGGACTTCGGTTAAGTATAAGAGCAGCTGACAAAAGAGCATAACCCCATAATGAATCAGGCACTACCGTGTGACTCATCATGGATCGAACCATATCCGATGGTTCGATTTCTCCGTTCGGACACACCATTTAATTGAGGTGTTCCAGGTGGAGTTAACTGTAGTACGATTCCACAGTCTTTAAGGTGTTGATCAAACTCATTTGAAAGATATTCGCCACCCCGATCTGAACGGAGTGCTTTAACCTTTCTACCCAGTTGGTTCTGAACCCTGTTCTGGTATTCCTTGAATTTCTCAAAGGACTCACTTTTATTCTTCATTAAGTAGATATATCCGTATCTACTCAAATCGTCCGTGAAAGTGATAAAATATCTATAGCCATCTCTAGCGGTAATTGACATAGGTCCACAAACATCAGTATGTATGAGTCCTATTAGGTCACTAGCGCGCATTCCAACACCTTTGAAGGAAATTCGAGTCATATTGCCAATGAGACATGATTCACACGTGCCATATGTAGAAAATTCGAATGCGGGAATAGTCCCATTATCGACGAGTTTCTTTACGCGTTTCTCATTTATGTGTCCCATTCGACAATGCCATAGATAGGTTTGATATTTGTCACCAGCCTTTAATTTCTTATTATTCATGTGTAATTCTTCCGTGGTTTGATCTAAGATGTAAATTCCATTCATGGAAACTGCTTTGCCATAAATCATTTCATAAAAAGAAAATACAGCTATTATCCTTTATTGAAAATAAAAAACCGTCTTTAGCAAGTACGGAAACTGAAATAATGTTCTTAGATAAACTGGGTACATAGTAACAGTTATAAAAATAACTCAAAACCACTACGGAGTTGGATTACGTATGTTCCCTTCGAGACTGCAGCAACTCGTGCTCCATTCCCGACTCGCAGGTCCACATCACCCTTTTCGAGAGGCATGATGTTCTTTAGGTCCTGCAAATAATTACACAGATAAGAACCACAACCAGTATCAAGTACCCAAGTTCCGAAACTTGCATGGTTTATCTCAATCATATGAATATAAGATGACATACCAACAGGAACGACGCGGCCTGCTTTTATGTGCTCACGGTACATGGGACAGTTCCTCCTCCAATGTCCAGTCTTGTGACAATGGTGGCACTCAATGTCACCGCCCTTGCTCTTTGTCTTGCCCTGTGAGCCACTAGTCTCACCAGGCCCACTCTTACCGTTTCCTGGCTTCTTGAACTTTGGCTTACCTACAGCTAGGTTGCCATGAGCCTTGCCCTTACCTTTACTTTTATTGGAAATCATGAGAACATCCTGCTTCATGCTTCCACTCAATTTCATATCCTTCCCGGTCTGTACAAGAAGGGAGTGTAGCTCATGAGGACTCTTTTTCAAGTCATTCATGTAGTAGTTCGCCCTGAAAAGGGCAAAACCATCATGAAGAGAATGAAGCATTCGGTTAATGACAATGCTCTCACTGATTTTGCAATTAAGTGCCTCCAATTTCTCGATATTCTCAATCATGTTAAGAATGTGTGGGCTAACCGGTTGGCCCTTTTGGAGTTTCGCATCAAAGAAGCGACATGTATGCTCATAAGTAACGATTCTCGGTGCCTTTGAGAATTCGTTAGTGACCGTGGTGAAAATCTTGTTTGCACCTTGGGCAATGAAACGTCTCTGCAAATTGGTTTCCATTGTAAAGATGAGTACGTTCTTTATCGCACCCGCTTCCATAACGAAATCACTATAAGCGAGTGACTCGTTGACTCCTGCATTGGGGCCTGGGTTTACCGGTATTGGCTCAGTTAAGTACCTGAGCTTACCGTCGCAATGGCAACATTCCGTAGTCTTTGCCTCCCGATCCGCAAAGTTGGACCCGTCATTTTTCAGACGTGTGAACTGATTCATGTTGTCCATAAAAACTTTCAGCCAGGACGCGCGATCAAGTGTGGCACTTGGCATTGGGATTTCGTTATTTTCAGCCATTTGTTGTAACAGTAAAATTAACGTGTTCTACACTGCGAAAAGAAAACTGAATAATAAGCCTATGCATCGATTTGATTTTTAAGTCTAATGCAATACTGTTATAACGCGAAGACTCATGCATTTATACAATTGACCTTCCTCAAGAATTATATAAATGATCCCAAGACTCAATTTCACAATTGATAAGCCCACCTCTTGGCTAATTCTACCTTTATAATTCTTGGTCGATAAATTTACTCAAATTCTATCTTTAGTCCATTATAATCACGAGAAACTCTTCAGACTATAATGTTGAGATAAACTAAGTCAACACAAACTACTTACCCAACGTAGAAGGGGTCATATTATGCCTACCGACGAAGAAGGGATTCATAGTTGTTTGCCCTTATAAAGACTAATCTCAATTTCCATTTTAGAGGAAGATCCCATCAACTTTATTTTAATTCATTTTAAGTGAACTAATATCTAGCATGCGTGAATGAATAAACTAAGGTGATGGCTTAATAAGTATGTGACATCTGTATGTCCATGAAAACTAACATACAATCTATATGAGTCAATTTTCATGCATTTTAGTAGTAGGTGGTTTGGTTTAGGCGGAATATGATGCATTAACTAGCATGTGAATGAAAAACAATAAGAATAGTAAAATGTAAAAACAATAATAGAGTCCTAGTGTGGCCTATCCTATCAAAATGAACATAAATACAAGTTTGGAATCCATCCTTGGACCCGAGAAGCTTGTCTTGATGTTCCATCTTGATCCATGTAGCGGGAGTGAGCTTCAACCTCCATCTTTAGTCTTCTTTGAAATTACAATAAATAAAATTACATAATAAACCTACTTACTACATTCTAATTTCAAAAACCCAAAACTAAAGAAAAAAAAAAGGAGATTCGAGATCTCATAATTACATAAAAATTATGTTTCCTTCATTACGAAAACATAATTTGACTAAGGCCACACTAAGTATTACAAATTACAACCGATTGCAAAAATACGTAAATTAAACCATTCAAACGAATCATTCAACTAAATAAAATGCATCAACTAAAAAAAAATTAAACATGCAAGACATAATTCTTTAATTATGTAGATTAATTTTATCCAAACCACCCATTTAAATTATCAAATTAAGTGACAATTCCTCAATTAATCACATTAATTTCAATCTTAATTTATATTAAACTTGTAATATGAATTTAATTCGTCAAAATTTTAAACTGCTTTAAAATGATTAGGTATCCATGAATTATGAACCGCTTCACAATAATTAATTGGCCACAACAAACCCAAAAAAAAATTTTCTTTAAAATTTATCTCGGTAAAAACCGAAACAACCCAAAGAAAACTTTTCTCGATTTTACAGCTAAAACCGAAAAAAACAACATTTTTTTAAATCATCGAAAGATGTGAACGATGAATAAACCATTTTTTTTTTTTTTTACTTTTCTCTCTACGGATAGACAAAACAACAAAAACAGCCCGTTTTTATTTCTTTCTTCTTGCGGTTTTTCTGTAAAAACCATAACAAAACAATTTTTTTTTTTTAAAAAAAAATTACTGTTCATCCGTGAACAGTAACGGAAACGGAAAAAAAAATTCCACGGCTCAAAAAAAAAAATCCAGCCGGTTACCTTTTTTTTTCGCAAACCCTAATTATTGTTTACAAACAATTTTATGAAAATCATCAAAATTAAAATTCGTGGCCTTGGCTCTGATACCACTTGTGGGATTTATCTGTATGCATCCCTTTAAATATAAGGACTATAACAATATAATCATGATGAAAGCATGTCATAAAATAAATTGCATAAACAAAAAGGGTAAAGAGATGACGAAATAACCTTCGGTCCTAGCTAATTCGGCCTATGAACAATATCGCAATGATATTCTCCTATCAGTTGCACCCAAGATGCTCCGAGAAAAGCCTTTTGATTTTGCTAGAATCGATTCCTAAATTTTTTGAAAAATTTTAGGTTATTTTTGTGTTTTTTCTGATGAGAGGAGGCAAGAAGCAGTGAAAAATTAGGTTAGGATTATTAAGGTAGAACAATGAGCTCCCTCTTCCTCTTATTCTAACCGAAAAAGAGGAGTGAATGGGGAGATATTTTTACCCTCCTAATTTTCGGCCCAATGCTAACCGAAATAAGAGAGATCCATTTCTCTTTTTTCGGTTTTTCCAAAAATGTATAAAATGTGTTAAATTGTCATCTAGTGAGGATCGAACCCATGACCTCTTGGTTTGAATACCCTCACTATTACCACAATGACACATTCATCTTGTTGATATTAAATATAACCGATTACATTTAATTACGAATTAACAGATTAATTCGTCCAAGCTAACATTACATACATTTAATTAAATATAACTTATTATATTCAATTTACGAATTGACAGTTAATTCGTCTCAACTAATATTATTTAATCTTCATTAAATAATTGTCTCATCAATACATTGACTAACTGTTTAGTCATATAAGGCATCAATGTGATTATATTTCTATAACCACATCTCTCAAACACATCCTATAGGTGTGACCTTTAGGGACCAGTTGATCACCGCCATCTGTATGATAATAACGTCAAACTTTCAAGCAAGCCAATCGTTATTAGGTAATCGTTAATCAACTGATTAAAATACGAAGTATACCCTTGTGAACCTTTAAGAGATTTATTAATGTTATCACACTAATTTATGGAGGACACAAGCTCCAACACTCAGGGTTTAGGATTACCTGATCTATTTCCATTCTGGGAGGTGCTACATAAGTACTCCTGACTGGGTATGGTAATTGCTATACGAGGGACTTACCTGCCTTGGAAGGTTTCAGGGCTACTGTATAGCATTCATAGGCTGTCTTGTGATCTCCTTTGATTGTGGCTATGCCCCAATCCGCTGGTATCTTGATACACTGGTGATAGGTTGATGGCACATCCTTGACATTATGAATCCAGGGTCTGCCCAGAATTGCGTTGTAGGATGATAAGCAATCCAGGACTACAAATTTCTCATAAGATGAAACTCCTTCAACGTAGGTTGGAAGATGGATTTCTCCTAGTGTACTCCTGGTTTCTCCACTGAAGCCTACCAAAACGCTGGATTTCTTGGTGATTTGATCTTCACCAATATTCATGGCTTTCAGTACGTCAAGCATGATTAGGTTCACTGAGCTGCCTCCATCTACTAGGATCCTCCTTACTGTAGCGGTTCCAATCTGCATGGAAATTACCAGGCCATCATGATGAACTTCAGGAATCCCTACCAGGTCGCAATCGCTGAAACTGATTATCGTGACATGATCCGGTTTGCAAGGTGATGTGGTCCTTAGCGTCCTGGCTATCTTCTTTGCTGCTGAACTGGTCAGGCCACAAATTTCTGATCCACCAGATATGAATTTTACTTCATAATTTGGTGGTGGTGGAGGAAGGCTACGGTCCTGCTTTTGTTCCTGGTTCTCCTTGCCCTGGTTTGCATTTCTGACTTTCGTCTTGATCAAGTCTTTTAGATATCTGGATTTCAACAGATAAGCTACTTCTTTCCTGAGGGTGAAGCAATCATCCGTCGTATTTCCAATGTCCATATGGAATTCGCACCATTTGGAGTTGTCCCTCCTAGGGTTGGGATTTTCCACCTTCCTGGGCCATCTGACTACTGATCCCACATTGTCAAGTCTCTGGATCAATCCTGCAATATCAACACTGAAGTTATGTTCACAAATAGGTGGGAAAACTTTAGCCTTGCCTTGATACTCATGTGTCAGGTTGACTTCTGAATGGTTTGGCCTGGAATATGGAGTAGGTCTGTAATTGTTTCCTTTGTTGCTCTTCCTACTTCTCTTTTCATATTCTTTTGGTCCACTGGATGATCCGACTTTATAGCTCTTGTCTTCTTCCAGCCTGATATATGCAAGAGTCTTGGCCTGGACATCTTCAAAGGTGTGGGGACACTTAGTGAGTTCATTATACAGGTCACTATGAGGAAGTAACCCCTGCCTGAATGCCTCCACTGCTGTTCCAATGTCACACATGGGAATGGACACTTTCTCTTTGTTGAACCTGGCGAGGAACACCCTGAGAGTCTCCTCTGGCTTCTGTGTAATCCTGTAAAGATCACTAGACCGCTTCTCCAACTCCCTGCTGCTTGCAAACTATTGGTTGAAGTTGTTGATCAGGTTGGCAAATGATTGGATGCTTCCAGTTGGCAGGTTGATGTACCATTGTAAAGCAGGTCCGGTCAGGGTTGTTCCAAATCTCTTACACATGCAAACTTGCCTGAACTCGCTGGGGATGGATGCAGCTAACATTTCCTGTTTATAGAGTGCCACATGATTCTGTGGATCCGTAGTTCCATCATATATCTTCATAGATGGAATCAAAAACTTTTTTGGCAAGTCCACTTTTGCTATTTCGTCTATAAAAGGTGAATCAGCATAACTATCAGGGGCAGCTTCTTCTAAACTGGCAGGAACTCCAAGTATCTTCTCGAATTTTTCATTTAGCTTCTTGATTTCCTGGACCACTGCTGTTTTTGCAGGATTTACCCTGAATAGGTCCGGCTTGATTAAAGAATAATTTGGGTATCTAGCTCTATAAGTTTGGAATATTGTAAATGAATAACAGGGAAAGATTAAGTATAAAGAATAATGCTTATCTTATTTAGATAAGCTGGATACATATTTGTTTAAGTAACTGTGTGCTCGTAAAATAATGAAAAATAAGTAGTGAAGTGGTTTAACACTGATGAATGATGAATCAAATTACAAATGCCAGATTACAATATTTATAGTTATACAAATATAAACGTTACATTGATCTTCAACGTCTTCCTCTTTTGTTGGAGCTGTTACCGGATTAATAGGGCACATTCCCTATTAGTTCGGTTGACTCATTCTCCTTTGATTATTTCTTCAACTCATTCTCCTCTTGTATGTCTAGGTTCATTGGTGATACAGCTTCATGGTTAGACTTGGTCTTCCTTGAGAATAGGACATGAACATTCATCTTCATATAATACTTTTGTTGCTCTTCAGCTTAATCCAGCCTGTTTAGGTGTACTGCTAGGCTATTCCGTGCTTACCTTCAGGCCTTTCTTCTGGGACTAAGTAGCCTATTCATCTTGTAATATTCTTCATCTGCCTGACAGTGGTTAGAACTATCCGGTCTCCGTTTGCCCCAATCAGCCTTGTAAGGTCAGGCCAGGTTACAGTCAGACCAGGCTAAATTGGGCCTAACAATTGCCCCTTGACATTTTACCCGTGCTGGATCAGGCCAGGGGTGAGATGTCAACTTTACCGGGTTAAACAATAAAAAGAATTATATTTACTCAATGACTCTTAGACTCCTAGTTACCATTAAACACTTGCAACGGCTAATTTGTGTGATGTCATGCTGACAGTTTTGCAATTCCTAGGGTTTTTACACCGTTAAACTCCTTCAATAAATACGATTCTTGTGATGAGTTTGTTTTACATCAATTTTCTTCCACTTTCTTTGCTAAATTTTTCTCTAAAATTCTTCCCTATTTCTCCTGAGTTCTTATTCTGCTAACTTATAAAATAAAATTCATCATAATAAACTAAAGTAGAAAAGGATATGGGAGGCAAAAAACGTCCTGCGCCCCCCGAAAGTCATTGATGAACCCGAACCTAAAGACGTCCGGGAGGAGGAGATTGTTGAAATTGATGCTCTGCTCGTGCTATAGCTTTTAAATATCGAGGATTCTATCTTTTCGCTCTTGATCTTTGGATCCTTACTTTCCTGAAGAGAACTTATTGAAAACAAATTATGATAGGGTTTTAAGGGAGAAAAATATTATTCCCGATTCGACCGAGGTATGGATCCTGAATCTTGTCCATCGAGCTAACTGGTGTCACCTGGTTGGTTCGTATTTTTGAATGGGCGTTCAAAGTAGGTCATAAGTTACTTTTCACCCCTTTAATGATCGATACCATTCGTGCTATGGAAGTATCACCTTTTCGATTATGCCATGGTTTGGAAACTTATCCATTCTGTTGAAAATTTATGTGCTAAGCAGAATCTCACAATTACCATTAACGATATCAAGGCAATTTATCATATGAAAAATCCTTCTCCTGGTCGTTTTAATTTGAGAATCAAGTCGAAGATGTCTCCATTAATCACTAACCTGGATTACGGAGATGATAAAAGGCTGGGCAAAGACTTTCATGTTTGTCCGGACCGAGAGCCTGGGGTCGCTTTGATTACCCGAGATATCCCTCTCTCGGAAAGTGGTAGGTTTCTGTCTTGTTAATTTGCAATATATATTATACGAAATTAGGATGTTCGAGTTTTCACCTTTGTATTTGATGATTTTTGCGCTCTGATTGGAACTCTGATCCCCTCGATGAGGAAGCTATTTCCAGGGTAAAGGCTTTCCTCGCTATTCTGAGGAAGAGAGGGCATGGCCTACTAGTCCGGGCGGGAATTATTGCCCTGGTATATGAAGACTAAGTGAGCGCCGTCGTGTGCCTAAAGGCAAGCCTAGTTCCACTTTGCTCTTTCTGTATGTTTTTACTCGCATGTTTCGTGTTTGATTATTGTCTTGTTATGTCTTCTCTTCTCATATTTATGTGCATTATTTATATATTCGGTGTTCGGTCTTACGCTAGGTTGGCGACTTTACTGCAAAAGATTTAAAAGTCGGGGTGGCTAGAATTGCTTTGAAAAGTCCAAGAGCCGGGGAGGCTAGTGGGAGCGATAAGACGCTTGATATTTTGGTTTCTGATGTCCAGCCTCCCCAAGAACCACCCAGGCTAGTATCACCGGAGGTTGTTCAAGCTTTTAAAAGGAGAAGGGAAGGCGTTATTCCTAAAGAGGAAGGGGGAGAGAGAGAGCCTATTCAGGCTCAACCCATCAGGAGTGTCTGGCAAGTGCCTACCGGGATTGATGATATGGATCTTTGCCCGGCACGGATAGATGAATTTTCTGCAAAGATGGGCGGCCACTTTTGTCCGCCAATACCCTTGAGTCGTCTACTAGAGTGGTTTTTATTCGACTTCTCTTGTGACGAAGGTCTGAACTCATTGCTCGGGGCTAAGGAGGTTAGTTGTAAAGGGATGTTTCGATTGTTCATGTGCTTTTTGTGTTGCTTTGTATCGAGCTGATTAATTTTGCTTCTTGTAGGGATTGGATGTCGGGTTGGCTACTGCTTGTCAGTTCAGGGATGCCCAGGCCTGGATTCTTACCTTGGAAGAAAAACTGGATAAGGTTAACCGTGAGCTGCACACATCCAGGGGTAATGAAGTAGTGCTTCAATCTCGGTGGCGACACTAGAGAGACATCCAGGGGTCGCTATAGTTTGTGAGGTGGTCGCAAAGAATGCCGAGAAGGTTGTCGAGGCGGGAGTTGGAGGTTAAGGGAGAGTTGGGCTGCCGAGAAGCGAGCAATGCGGGATCATCGAGGAAGAATGAGGAGCTTGGTCTTTGAGAAGGAATTAGTGGAGGCGCGGCTTCTTTGATCTTTCGGTACTTTTTTTTGGGAAAGGCCGGGTTGATGCTTTGAGGATTCGGAATCGGCCGGGCTAATGGGATCCGGACCGGATGAGACAAAGAATGGACACTCGGTATCCTGATTTGGCCAACATGGGTCAGGAAGAAGAAGTTGACTCTCCTCCTTCCAAAGAAAAATCTGGTGACCAGGAAATGGTGGATGGTTGTGAGTCGGTTACTGGTGAGAAACCTACTTAGTTTGGAGTTTTTATTTTTTTCCTTCTTTTTGTTTTGGCCCATCCAGAGGGGGGGGGGGGTGTTCCTGGAATGAATATTTAGGTATTTTTTGGCTCATCCAGGAGGGATGTCCCTGGAATGGATAATTAACTTTGTGGCAAGGCCAGCTATTTTGGGTAAATAAATATTTGGTCTTTGTTGGTTCCTTTTTGTGTTTTGATAAGGCATTTGTAGTATTGAATGTCTTACTTTGGATCTGCTTGATTATTCGGCTGGATCGGGCGATTTTATCTTTGGATCTGCCGATTTATTGTGTTATGGGTGGGGTTATTGCACATGTCGGAGGGCTTACGTCCCTGCCTGTCTGGAGGGCTTATGACCCATCTATGTTATACAATCCAGGAATAGATTTTCCAGGTTTGTATGTTAAGTTGAGCTCGATATTTTAAGGCTGTTTTGCAACCGAAAATAGGGTATCGCTTGGATATTGGTGGGGTGGCCCCCAATCTTTAAGATTTGTTTTAAATAAAATGCGAGATGTAAAACAAGTATTGAAGATTCTACTTGGTAAAAATAAGTATACGAATATTGACAAGTATTTGGGCACATAATAGAAGAAATTATATAAGGCATTTATTCATATAATGGCAAGTATCATACATTTAGTTTCACGTCAGGTCCGGCAAGAAATGTGAACATGAAAATTATACCTGGACCGGGAGATATATTCTATATGTGAAACAGTTTTAAGTGTGCAATATTCCAAGCTCTTGGGATCATTTCTCCGTCCAGGGTTTGTAATCTATGAGTTCCCTGGCCGACTATCGAGTCAATTAGGTAGGGACCTTCCTAGGTTGGGGCCAATTTGCCAGCATTCTTTTCTTTTGTGTTTTGGAAGACTTTCCTGAGGACAAGGTCTCCTACCCAGAATACCCTGGCTTTGACAGTCTTGTTGTAGCTTTTTGCGACTCTTTGCTTTGATATCTTTCGCCAATCTAATCTTGTTGCGCATCTCTTAACTCTTCCGTTAAGTCCAGACTGTCCTCCATTAGAGGTATATTGCTTGTTATTGTGTTCAGCCGCATCTCGGCTGATGGAATGTCGACCTCGGTAGGGATTACTTGCTTCACATCCATAGACCAAGGAGTAGGGGTTTGGCCTTGTGGATGTTTTAGGCGTGGTTCTATCGACCCGGAGGACCAGGGGGAGCTCTTCAGCCCATCTGCCTTTCCTTCTTTCAAGCTTCTTTTTAATGCAGCTGATTACTACTTTGTTACTGGATTTTGCCTGACCGTTAGCTTTTGGATATCCTGGCGTGGATGTTACCAGGTTAATGTTCCATTGAGCACAGAAGGCTGCTGTTCTTTTTCCCTTGAATTGCGTGCCATTATCACATACTATTTCAGAGGGGATGCCATATCTACATATGATGTTGTGTTTGATGAATGATATGACATCCTTTTCCTTGACTTGATTGTATGAATCAGCTTCTATCCACTTGGAGAAGTAATCAGTCATTGCTAGCATGAACACTTTTTGTCCGGGTGCTTGAGGTAGTTTCCCTACTATATCCATGCCCCACTTCATAAATGGCCAGGGCGCAGATATGGAATGTAGTTCCTCAGATGGCTGATGGATATATGGTCCGTGAATCTGACAAGCTTTACATTTAGAGCTAAATTCCAGGCAATCGGCCCTCAAGGTGGGCCAATAATAACCTGTTCTGAGTACTTTGCTTGCCAGGCTTCTTCCACGTTTATGATTTCCACAATATCCTTCATGGATTTCTGATAATATCTGCTCAGCTTCTTGTGGCTTCAGGCATCTGAGGTATGACCCAGCCTGCGATTTCTTAAAAAGCACGTTGTTAATAATAGTATATGAATCAGCTTTTATTTTTAGTGCTCTGGCTTCTTGTTTATTTAGGGGAAGGATTCCCTGTTGTAGCCAGTCATAGTAGGGTTTTGTCCAAGAATTAGCAACATAAATTGGAAAACTTTCATCTTGTTTATTTATTGCAGGTTCCAATAAATGTACGATGGGTATTTTGTCGAAGTCAAGTGGACTGAAGTTGGATCCTAGGCCTAAGGCATCGGCCAGGTATTCAAGTCCCCAGGAATTTGGTCAATATAAAAATTGCGGAATTTTGCTTTTAAAATTTGAACAATTTCCAAATAGAGTATCATTTTTTAGTCTTTTGCGGATATATTCCGTTTACTTGGTTGGAAATAAGAAGGGAATCGAAGTCGTACCTTTAGGTTTTGCACACCAAGGTCAATACATACCTTTAATCCAAATATTAGGGCTTCATATTCTCGCCTCATTGTTGGTAGCCTCAAATGCACGACTTATGGCCTGTACTATCTTATCCCCCCGTGGCGATTTTAGTACTACCCCCTGGCTGTGCCTCTCATATTGGCTGCACCATCGACAAATGGGGTCCATTCTAGGTCTTTTGGTCGCATTTGGTCGGTTTATTTACCTCTTTTATCGGAGTCGGGTTCTAGGGTTGGACTAAAATTAGCCACAAAGTCTGCTATTGCACGTGACTTAATTGTTGTCCTTGGTTCAAATGTTATGTTGTATGTGCTTAGCTTGGGTGACCATTTGCACATTCGTCCAGGACAATTACGGCTTCCTAAGTACAGACTTATAGGAAGATTGGTTCTGACTATTATAGGGTGGCTTTTAAAGTATGGTCTTAATTTTGTGCAACACATAATTAAAGCTAAAACATATTTTTCAAGTAGGCCATACGATCTCTGCATCCGAGACTTTTACTTACGTAGTAGACGGGATGTTGTTGTCCGTCCGCTTCTTTGACCAAGACCGCACCGACAAGGTTTACGTGTGATCGAATTATCTTGTCGGGGTTCATCTTTGATTTGGTTTTGCCAGGGGAGGAGAGAGGATAGATATGTTTTCGGTCTTCAAAGGTGCACGATGATCGAGGGTCCATTGAAAGTCCTTGTTCTTCCTTAGCGAGGTTATAGAATGATTTGCACCTCTCGATGATCTTGAAATGAATCTGTTCAGGGCCGCTATTCTTTCGATCGACTTTTGTATGTCTTTGACCGTCTTTTGTGGTTCTAGCTCCAGGATAGCTTTGATCTTCGGGCTGGCTTCTATTCCTCTTTTTGTCACCATATAGCCCAAGAATTTGCCTGCTGAGACTCCAAAGTGGCATTTTTGTGGGTTGAGCTTCATATTGAATTTCTCCAGTATTTGAAAGGCTACATCCAAGTCTTTGACGTGGTCTTCTGCCTTTTTTGACTTGACTACCATATCATCTATGTAGACTTCCATGGTATCTCCTATTTGGTCTTTGAACATCATGTTGACTAGCCTTTGATAGGTTGCACCTGCATTCTTTATTCCAAAGGGCATCTTTATTTGATTGAATCCGCTAGAGGCATCCATGAATGTTAACATCTCGTGGCCTGCAGTGGCATCCACCATTGCATCGATGTGTGGCAGGGGAAATGGATCTTTTGGGCAGGCTTTGTTTAGGTCAGTGTAGTCTACACAGACTCTCCATTTGCCGTTTTTCTTTTGGACGACTACTACATTTGCAAGCCAGTCGGGGTACATTACTTCCCTGATCATTCCCATGTCCAGTAGCTTGTCAGCCTCTTGGTTGATGATTTCATGCCTCTCTGCAGCAAATTTTCTCCTCTTTTGTTGTACAGGCTTAAATGATTTGTCAATATTCAACTTATGAGTTATAATATCAGCATCTATGCCAGTCATATCAAAATGCGACCAAGCAAAACAGGACATTTTGGTTTTAAGAAAGCTGACCAGATCGGGTCTGACCAAGTCCGGTGAATCAGACCCTACAAGTACCTTCCTGTCAGGGAACTTTGAATCAAAAATGACCTCTCCTGTTTCCATCTGTGTTTGTGCAATATATTCTTCCCTGACAGGTGACTTTAATTGCTATGCAAGGGACTTTCCTGACTTTGAAGGTTTCAAAGCCTGGGTGTAGCATTCCTGAGCCGTCCTCTATTCTCCCCTGATGGTGGTTATCCCCCATTCTGTTGGAATTTTCACACATTGATGGTATGTTGATGGGATTGCTTTGACATTGTGGATCCATGGTCTGCCCAAGATTACGTTATATGAGGATAGGCAATCCATTACTCCAAATCTTTCATATGAAGCCACGCCTTCCACATAGGTTGGCAGGCTGATTTCTCCCAAGGTGTTCTTTGTTTCTCCGCTGGATTTCTTGATGATCTTTCCTTCATCTATCTTCATAGCTTTTTGGACGTCAAGCATCACCAGGTTGATTGAGCTGCCTCCGTCTATCAGGATTCTTGATACCTTAGCTGTGCCAATTTGCATGGTGATTACCAAGTCATGTCATGGTGTAGATCGATATTCCTGCGGTCCGAGTCATCAAAAGTAATAGCGGGCAATGACTTAGACCTGGAAGGGGGCTGAAGTCTAGACTCCCTGGATATTCTTTTGGCAGCCGAGCTGGTTAGACCACAGATCTCTTATCCTCCATTTATGAACTTGACTTCATAGATGGGGGGAGGAGGAGGTGGGTCTCTGGCGTTCCCTGAATCTCTTTTGTTTTGTCCTTCATCTTTGTTCTTTGGCTGCTGGATTAAGTCCTTCAGATAGCCTTTCTTTAGAAGATATGCCACTTGTTTTCTAAGTTGGATGCATTCTTCTGTAGTGTGCCCAATGTCCTGGTGGAAGTCACACAATCTCGTTGGATCTTTCCTGGGGTTGTCGGTTTCTGGGCCATCCGACCGTATCTCCCCAGGCTTTCCGGGCGTTTGATTAATCCTGCAGATTAATAGAGAAGTTATATTCAGGAATAGTTGGTAGGCTAGAAAGGTTACCTTTGTGTTCTTGTGCCATGTTGACTTCAGATCGTTCAGGCCTGGAATAGGGTGCTGATCTGAGGTTGCCTCCTTTCTGGTAGGAGCTTTTCCTGTTAGTGTGTCCATAGCCTTGCTTTCCTCCGGATGAGTTTGTCCTGAAGTTGAGATCTTCCTCCAATCTGACATGCTCTAGGGCGATGGATTGAATAGTGGCAAAGGTTGGGCATGACTTCTTGGTCAAGTCTGCATAGATGTCACTATCAAGCAGGACTCCTTGCCTGAAAGCTTCAACCGCTGTTTCTTCATCACACTTGGGAATGGCCACCTTCTCTTTGACAAATCTGGCCAGGAATTCTTTGAGAGATTCTTCAGGAAGTTGCTTTACCCTGAACAGGTTACTCGGTCTCTTGGCCATATCTCTGCTGCTTGCGAATTGTTGATTGAAGGCATTGATCAATTCTGCAAAATCCTTGATACCTCCATTTGGGAGATTAATGAACCATTGTAATCTTTGCTCCGGTCGGGTTGTATCAAAGCCTTTGCACATGCGGACCGCCCGAGTTCACTGGGTATTGAGGCGACCAACATCTTCTCTGTTTGAATATAGCAACGTGATTTTGTGAATCAGAGGTTCCATCATAGGTTCGCATGGATGGGACGGTGAATTTCTTGGGAGATCGATCTTTGCAATTTCATCCGCAAAGGGCAAGTCGACAAAGCTATCAATTTCCACTTGACCCACGAGTGGTCCGTACTCCGGGTATATTTTCTATTTTGTTGTGGAGTTTTGGATTTCTGAAGCATAGCCATCATTATCATTTGCTTGATTTTGTTTGTTTCATCATTGGAAATGGTTGGGGTACCGGATAATGTATCCTTCTCCGGGGTTCCAAAATTGGAGAAGTCAATGTTTTTGATAATGGATGAGAATGGGGTTCCTGGCTCGAATCTAGTCATGGAGCCTGAGGCCTGATTTTCCAATTTTTTCCTCAGGCTAGACTCAGATTCCTTCAGCCTATTGACTTCTGCTTTTGCTTGGACTGCCTTCTCTTGAATTGCCTCTAATTCTTTGATTTTAGCCACGGCAGCCGCTAATTGTTGTTCTGGGGTAAATTCCACCATTTTTGTGTGTGAATATTAAACGAAAAAATGATAAAGGGAATTTTATTGGTTGAAGAACTAGATGCCCCACGGTGGGCGCCAATTGTTTTAGCAGGATTTTCCCTGAATAGGTCCGACTTGATTAAAGAATAATTTGGGTATCTAGCTCTATAAGTTTGGAATATTGTAAATGAATAACAGGGAAAGATTAAGTATAAAGAATAATGTTTATCTTATTTTGATAAGCTGGATACAAATTTGTTTAAGTAACTGTGTGCTCGTAAAATAATGAAAAATAAGTAGTGAAGTGGTTTAACACTGATGAATGAAGAATCAAATTACAAATGCCAGATTACAATATTTATAGTTATACAAATATAAACGTTACATTGATCTTCAACGTCTTCCTCTTTTGTTGGAGCTGTTACCGGATTAATAGGGCACATTCCCTATTAGTTCGGTTGACTCGTTCTCCTTTGATTATTTCTTCAACTCATTCTCCTCTTGTATGTCCAGGTTCATTGCTGATATAGCTTCATTGTTAGACTTGGTCTTCCTGGAGAATAGGACATGAACATTCATCTTCATATAATCGTTTTGTTGCTCTTCAGCTTAATCCAGCGTGTTTAGGTGTACTGCCAGGCTATTCCGTGCTTACCTTCAGGCCTTTCTTTTGGGACTAAGTAGCCTATTCATCCTAGAATATTCTTCATCTGCCTGACAGTGGTTAGAACTGTCCGGTCTCCGTTTGCCCCAATCAGCCTTGTAAGGTCAGGCCAGGTTACAGTCAGACCAGGCTAAATTGGGCCTAACAACTGCCATCATGATGGCTGCTGCAGATTTATCAGGTTTTTCATTGTTATTGTTTGGCTCACCATCGCCATCCACACTGATGAATTTAGAGCCACTCGGGCTCCCAAAGCGGCAGAAATCAATACTTTTAATAATTGATGCAAATGGCGTTCCCGGCTGGAATCTAGAGCCTGCTCCCTGGGTTTTTTTCCAATTTTTGTTTCAGAGCTGACTCAGATTCCCTTAACTGAAGGATTTCAGCCTCAGTTTGGGCTATTTTTTCTTTCAAGCGTTCCAACTCGGCTATTTGTTCGAGGGCTGCATTCAATTGTTCTTCGATGGTAGGCTGGGCCATTGTAGGTTATTTGGATTTTTGTGAAATAAGGAAAAAAGATTTTAAAGAGCTAGATACCCCGCGGTGGGCGCCAATTGTTTTCTATGGATTTTGTGCAAGGCGAAATCAGGTCAGGGTAGGTCTAGGCAGGGTTAACTAGCTCGAATTAATCTGTGAGTAAGTATGACAGGGCATAAAACTAGAAAAATAAAGTACGGTAAATGAACAATAGCAAGACAAAAGATTTTGTACGTGGAAAACCCTTAAATGGGAAAAAACCACGGGCACAAAGCCATGAGAGGATTTTACTATATTATTGGATAAATTGCACGAATATCTATAACTAAATTTGTATACGAGTATTGCTAATAGGTCGTAGAGATCTTGTCTTGTGTGATGATGATGTCTTGTGCAAATGATCTTTTTTTTTATAGACAAATGCTGAACGGCTGCTTAATCTTCCTCCATTAATGCAGAATATCCTGCCTTAATTACCCGGAATAATGCTCATTATTTCGCCCTTAATTGCCGTCTTTAATTGCCTAATCTTTCCAATTAATGCTCTAATTATCGCGCATATATTCTTCTATAATATGACTTCTTGGTCAAATATCGTCCTGATATTTTGACCGTTGTCCTCTACATGGCCTGGCGCCTATCTTCGTGTGTCCTGGTAGCTTGACATCCTAACACCCTGATGGTCAGGTCGAGGTGAGATATTGTTCAGGGATATCCGCGCATTTCCAGGCCCAACACAATGTTATGAGTATGGGTGATTGTAATATTGGATAAATTTCATGGGGTGGTAGAGGTATTCGTTGGGGAAATCGAGCTGCTCGTGAAACATCTTTCATGGCAGGTAGGTCTCCCAACTCTTCTTCATGTATGGAAAGATAAATGGATCTATTAGAATATGAATATATCTATATTCATTCACATATCTTTTATATTATTAGCAAATATTTTGTAGTACCTAATTTAGAGATTATGTAGCTAATTAGCTGTTGACTTCCAGTATCTTAGCCTCAATCAGTGGGATTATAATCCCTTAACTTAGGAAGCTTAGAATGTATATATTGTACGTAATATTCACTTATACAAATCAAGGAATAAACTCTTTTATGGTATCAGAATCAAGTCTTTGTCTATTTGTCATTCTTGTCAATTGGGCAAACATGTTAAACATCCGTTTCATGCTTCTTTATCTAGTAATTTACATGCTTTTGACATTATGCATACGGATTTATGGACATCTCCGGTTTTAAGTACCATAGTTCACCGATATTATATTCTTTTGTTAGACAATTACACTAATTTCCTATGGACTTATCTCCTGGCAAATAAATCTCAAGTATGTGATGTGTTTACTGTTTTTCATAAAATGATTAATACTCAATTCAATTGTCTCATTAAAACCCTTCAATGTGATAATGGTAGTGAATTTAATAACTCTCCTCTTCACAAATTTTTTGCTAATAAAGGTATGTTATTTCGGTTTTCAAATCCTCATACATCGCCCCAAAATGGTAAGACCGAGCGTAAAATTCGAACCATCAATAACACCATCCGTACCCTTCTTATTCATGCTCACATGCCTCCATCTATGTGGCACCACGCCTTAGCTATGGCCACTTACCTACATAATATCATACCTAGCAAAGCCAATCACAATGAGTCTCCCACCTCGAGTCTATACCACCGAGTCCCGTCATATAACCATCTTTGAAATTTCGGGTGTCTATGCTATCCTCATGCCCCTCCATCAACCATTCATAATCTTGCACCTCGTGCTACTCCTTGTGTCTTCTTAAGCTACCCGTCTACCCATCGCGGTTATAAGTGTTATGACCTTGCCACTCGGAAAATTATCATTGCTCGACACGTGACATTCGATGAATCGGTATTTCCCTTTGCCTCCCAAAAACCCATCCCCAACTCATCCTATGATTTTTTTGCGACTGACCCATCTCCCTATGTGTCATATCACCTTCACCAGAACCCCCCACCTACGGCTGACCCGGTTGCCCCACGTACCCCCGTCACTGCCTCCACGGTCCGTTCATCACCCCCTCCCTCTCCCGAGGTCCCCTCTCCCACGGTACCCTCTCCCGAGGTCCCCTCCCCTATACCTCAATCGTCCCCTGACCTCAACCAAGGCACCAACCTCGACAACCAAGCTCAACCATCACCTCAAATGACTACCCGTGCACAACACGGTATTTTTAAACCTAAACATATTTTCGAGCTATGTGCCACGACGTCTCTTTCTCCCATCCCAAAGTGCCCCAAAACTGCCCTTAATGACCCCAATTGGAATCGTGCCATGAAAGACGAATTTGATGCCCTCATTAAGAATGAGACTTGGGTGCTCGTACCACGACCTCCTGACATCAATATTACACGTTGTTTATCTTTGTTTAAACATAAATTTAAAGCTAATGGTGATTTGGAGCGATTCAAAGCTCGCCTTTTTATCAACGGCAGGTCTCAACAAGTGGGCATAGATTGTGATAAAACTTTCAGTCCCGTGGTTAAGCTGGCCACAATTCAAACCGTTCTCAGTTTAGTGGTCTCTAAAAATTGGTCTATTCATCAATTCGATGTGAAAAATGATTTCCTACATGGCCATCTTGCCGAGACTAATTATATGCACCAACCGCCAGGTTTTCGAGACCGTACCAATCCGGGTCATGTTTGCCATCTTAAAAAATCCCTTTACGGCCTTAAACAAGCTCCGAGAGCATGGTATCAACGGTTCGCCACATATGTTTCCAAAATTGGATTTATTCATAGCAAATGTGATAATTCTCTATTTATTTTCCGTGATGGTGACAATATGGCATATCTATTATTGTATGTCGACGATATAATACTTGCTACCTCCACTGAAGCACTTCGGGTACAGATCACGGCTTATCTACGGTCTGAGTTTGCCATGACCGATCTCGGGTCTTTAAATTTCTTCCTCGGTATCTCTGCTCATCGTGATTCATCCGGGCTATTTCTTCATCAATCTAAATATGCTCAGAAAATTATTGCTCGAGCTAACATGTCCTCCTGTAAACCAGCTCAAACACCGGTCGATACTAAGTCCAAGCTCCACGCCAACTCCGGTCCACCCGTTTCCAATCCATCATTATATCGGAGCCTTGCTGGAGCTCTCCAGTACTTGACGTTTACTCGACCCGATATATCATATGCGGTTCAACAAATATGTTTATTCATGCATGATCCGCGCGAGGCCCATTTCCATGCTCTTAAACGAATTATTCGATACATACAGGGAACCTCGTCCTTTGGTCTCCACCTTCATTCCTCCTCGGTTTCATCCTTAGTAGCCTATACTGACGCCGACTGGGGTGGCTATCCCAATACCAGACGCTTCACTTCCGGTTACTGTGTCTACCTTGGTGACAACTTGATCTCCTGGTCTTCCAAACGTCAAGCTACAGTTTCTCGATCAAGCGCCGAATCTGAATATCGTGGAGTAGCCAATGTAGTGGCCGAATCATGATGGCTGCAAAATTTGCTCCTTGAGCTTCATTGCCCTATCCGTAAAGCCACCATGGTCTACTGTGACAATGTTTCGGCCATTTACTTATCTGGAAATCCCGTCAATCACCAACACACAAAACATATCGAAATCGATATACATTTTGTACGGGAACAGGTAGCCCTCGGTAAAGTCCAAGTCCGACATGTCCCCACGCGCTACCAATTTGCGGACATCTTCACCAAAGGCCTGCCCAAAAATCTTTTCGATGATTTTCGAGCCAGTCTAAGCATCCGACCACCTCCCGCTTCGACTGCGGGGGCGTATTAAAATATGAATATGTCTATATTCATTCACATATCTTTTATATTATTAGCAAATATTTGTAGTAACTAATTTAGAGATTATGTGGCTAATTAGGTGTTGACTTCCTGTATCTTAGCCTCAATCAGTGGGATTGTAATCCCTTAACTTAGGAAGCTTAGAATGTATATATTGTACGTAATATTCACTTATACAAATCAAGGAATAAACTCTTTTAGGATCCATGGACGATCACTTGCCCAGTTGTATTCGCTTTTTGATGCGGATCTTATGTCGTATCTGCATGCATCAGTTTCCTTACTACAAAACCCTAATGGTGTATGGAATTATGACAAAGTTGAGTCCTTTTGTGGTGTAGAGGCAATACCTTTTGTTCTTTCAATCCCTATCCCTTGTGAGGATGATTCCGATTCCGTATATTGGAATTTAACTACCAATGGCAGTTATTCTATAGAAACTGGTTATGCTATTGCATTCTCCAAATTATGCGATTCTAAGGCCTCTTCTATGGACAAGACTCGCGTGTATATTTCAACTATAGATTTCTGTAAAAAGGGGCAGTGGTGTATACCAGTACTGCCTAATGGTGAACAAGAACAGATTAGTGGTCTTCAATGGAACTATTTCTGTCAGGTTTGCAAATCTCAAGCTTCTTGTGTTTAGAGCTTATGTCATATCTTTCGAGATTAACCATCTTCATCTCGTATATGGGCTGCTTCTCCTTTGGGTATTCAGAGCCATGTTGGAGATAATATCTCAATACAGAAATGGATTATAAATTGGCTCACTTTGTTGAAAAAATCTGGCAATCCTACTTTAGCCATCTCTTTCTTCGTCGGGACGCTTTGGCACATCTGGTGGTTAAGGAATAAGCCTGTGTTTTAAGATGCTCCAATGGAATATTATGGTTTATTCAAACATTCGGAGTTGGATGCCAATAATAATACTATTTGGGTCGAGGATAAAAAAAGGTAAGAAGAGTCATACTATGGATATGTTCCGTCATGAAGATGTAGAGGGTGGAATTAAAATTAGAAATCATTACCCGTATATACTAATTGGCTCGAATCTATGTTCGTCCACTGTTCGAATTAAATGCGATGCTACTTGGAAATCTAACTACAAGGCAACTGCTGGTTTGGTCTTTTAGTGCTCGTTTGGTTCATACAAGAATTGAACTCCTGTGTTAGTTTACAATTCACCGGATTTCAATTCCATATGCAATTCACATGAAATAGCAAAAACGTGTTTGGTTGCCTTGGAGGAGTTTGTTTTTCACATGAATTAAACTTCAATGGTTTGTTTGGTTAAACTATGTAATTCACCCGATTTTAATTTCTAAATACCAATATATCCCTCAATAATATTACTAGCCTCAAATTTGTATTAAGGGTAAATGGGTAAATAGAGGGATAAGATGGAGGAGTTTGCAATTACCTAGGAGGGGCTAGGTAATTAAACTCCTACATCATGTAGGAGTTATAAATTCCTACATTTTGCCATATATAGGACAACCAAACAAGTTTGAAAAAACTCAATTCATGGGATTTTAGAACTCTCATGAATTGAGTGAGTAACCAAACAAGCACTTAATATAGTAACGGTACTAATTTCCATTTTGGACGCACTTGTTTTCGGACAAAATTGGCATTTCAAGCTAAAGCTATGACACTTAAAGACACATTAAAGAAGGCTATATCTCAATGGTTTTGGCACATCGATGCAAGTTTAGACTGTTTGAACTTGGTTCTCCAGATCAACGGGTTTGCGGATGTCAACCAGGATGCACGATACATCATCCGTTTTATTTCTTCTTTAGTTTCTAATTGTCATTGCTTTTCTCTTAGTCATTGTCCTAGAAATCTTAATAGGATTGCCCATGCTATAACAAAATCTATAACTTAAGGCGGTCTCTTTCACTCAGACCAAAAAAACAAAAGAACTTTTATCATTAATTGTTCACAGAAGGAGGCTGATATTCCTACCCCTGTCAGGGAGGTTAAGGCCAGTGTTGACAATCTAGATGCTGCTTGGGAGAAGATTCAGAGCTTTGCCAATTCTAACTCTCCTTCAATGCTGTCAATGGACCCTATTGAGACTTCCACCAAGGCTATTGCTGTGGTGGATCATGTTGTCAAACTTTTGACTAATGTTGTTGGATCTTTGTAAGAGGTACTTCATACTTCTTCTTTATTTGGTTGCTAAGCTTCTTGGTTTATCTTTTCTTACACTTTTCATTTTTCTGATCAGGGTGCAACAGCTTGTCGCATTAATGCTTATCAGGCTACCTCTCTGGTGGCCAGGATTGACATTCTGAATGCTGACTTTGATAAGCTAAAGTATGAGCTTTCCTTTGCTCAAGATGGTCTGGTTGCTGCCAAAGCTGATCTGTGGAGAGTACAGGTTGAGCATGATGCTGCCAAGGTTGAGGCTTGGTGCAGTAAGCAGTTGTTGTAGGAGGCGCTGAATAGGAATGAGGAGCTCTACTTTGAGAATGATGATTTGGAGGGCAAACTTGATAATGTTGCCTTCTATTTTTTTAATCAAGGGTAAGGCTGCTGCCATGTCTGAGCCTATGGAAGCCAGGGCAAAGTGAAACCATGAAACTGAGATGGATATCGCTGCTGCAAGGTATCCTGATCTGCAAAACTTTGGTGAAGATCAGGAGGCAGGCTCTCGATGAGAGCAAGATGCTGATGCTGAGGATGTCGAAGGAGCAAAAGATGTCGCTGCTGATGCTGCTTCCAAGGGAGAGCAGTAGTTTTTAATAATAAATTTTATCTGGTTTGGCCCATCTAGGGGGAATGTCCCTGGAAAAACAATTTGATATTTTGGTGCTCCTGGTCAGAGAGGTTATCCCTGACAGTATAGATATATTTTGCTGCCTTTGCCCCGGGGGTAAGGGTTTTAATTGTATAAAGTTCGCCTTTCAAGCTTGCTTGTTCAATCCTGTCTGGAATATTTTCAAATTGATTCATCCTGTTAAACCTGTTTTCTTCAAACCTATTAACCTGTTTTCCTCAAACCTGTTAACCTAGTTTTTTCAAACCTGTAACATGTTTTCTTTAAACCTGTTAACCTATTTTCTTCAAGCCTGTTAAACCTGTTTGATTTTTCAATCCTGTGTAGATCTTCAACCATGTACAGTTTCTATCCCGTCATGGTTGAAGTGGGTGGGAAGCCGGCCTGTCTATTGGGTTTATATCCCCAGCCTGTCTGGAGGGCTTGGTATTCGGCCTGTCTAGAGGACATTGTATGTGTAGTCAGGATCTTTCACCTTATTACGCATCATATTGCTGCGTCCAGCCGTTGTAGAGGTGTGCGAAAAATAATAGACTAGCCTTCAATGCCGAAGACTTATTCATGAAATAACAAATCATGTATAATTTTTCAGAATTCAAATATTATTTTTAGAGATGCATATATCATGAACTGGGTTAAATATTTCAAGTTTCACATATAGTGTGCACATAGAGTTTGTACGTTGAACACATAAGACATGCAAACAAGCAAAGCATACAGGGTAAAATATGTCAGAAGTGCTATTGGATCTTTACCTGATTAGAACAGGGTATATCTATATTATTCTGAGAATTTATAAATGCAATAATTTCAAATGACTTACATTTCAAGACCTTGAAATCATTTCTCCTTCCAAAGTTTGGAGCCTGTATGCTCCTTGTCCAATGATTGAGTCAATTAAAAATGGGCCTTCCCATAAAGGGGCTAACTTTCCTGCTGATTTTTCTTTTTTATTTGGGAATACTTTTCGTAGGACAAGGTCTCATTTCCTGAAAACTCTAATCTTAACATTTTTATTATAGCTCCTTGCTACTGCTTGTTGATTCGATGCTATCCTGATTTTGGCAGCATCTTTCAATTCTTCTGTCCGGACTAGGCTGTCTTGTATCAGGCTGTCGTTTGCTTGTATGTTGTTCAGGCTATATCTTGAGGTTGGAACATGTACTTCTATCTATAAAGATGACTGCTTCACAGCCATACACCAAAGAATAAGATGACTTGCCAGTTGAAGTTTTTGGAGTTGTCATGTCTGCCTAGATCACTAATAGAAGTTCTTCTGCCCATTTGCCCCGTCTTCTTTTCAGCTTCTTCTTCAAGCAATTGATGACTACTTTGTTACTTGACTCAGCCTGGCCGTTTGCTTTCGGATAGCCAGGGGTTGACGTTACAAGGTTGATATTCCATTCAGCACAGTAAGCCATGATTCTTTTTCCAACAAATTATGTGCCATTATCACATACTATTTCTGAAGGGACTCCATATCTACAAATGATATTCTTCCTGATATAGGATATTACTTCTTTCTCAGTTACTTGCTTGAAAGAATCAGCTTCTATCCATTTGGAGAAGTAGGCAGTTATTGCTAACATGAATACTTTTTGTCCTGGAGCTATATTTAGCTTCTCTACTATGTTCATGCCCCACTTTATGAATGGCCAGGGTGCGAAAATTGGATCACTACAACAGAATGTATCTATAGTGGCGTTTAATTTATATTCTGGCGACATAAGTAAATGTCGCATAAATTTATAGCAGCATTTGATTAAATGCCACCAAATCCAATGTTGCTAAAAGTCCTAGTGGCTTTTCGTTTATTTGTATTTTATAAAATAAAATAAGAATAACTACATGAAAAAGACAAAAACATACTGTATAAAATTAAATATCATATATAATATTGAAAATAAAATTTCCCATTACAAAAGGCTTATATAAGTATCATTCATTTACCACTTAATCAAAAGATAACCTCAGCCTAACTTATATCATCCAAAAGTCCAAATTGCTAGAGTTTATAGATTCACAGAAGCTTCCCGCCTGGATCTCGTTTGCAGCACAACGGGTCATTTAACAGTGCCTTATCAAAACAAAAATGCCATACATCCTTCTATTATAATCAATCTGACCTGGCCAGCAAAGGAAACCAAACCAAATACTCCTATGTACTGTGACCAAGGATATCTCTACCAAATAAGGCCATCTTTAGCATGGTTATATCCTCTTGCATTTTTCTTTGCACTCCGATATTGTCCTCTTGAATCTTGACATATTTATCAGTCACCTTCTTGAGTTCACACTCCAAAAGTTGGATTTTTTCGTTACATAAAATGTGATCACCATGAAATTCCTCTTGGTTAGCATTGCAAGTCGTAGATGGAAGAGACGATGGGCCTTTACCTAGGCCACGAACTCGACCTTTTCTCTCTGGGCCTATAATTTCATTGATCACTTGAGAGTATATATCTCCATCCCAAGCAACAGCTCCATTTGTGACCTCTTTATTATTTGGCATATCATTTAGTTTCTCATTGATCATTTCCTAAAAACAACAAAAAAAAAAAAGTTTACAACTTTGTTTGAGGAGGTTCAACTTCAATGATCAGACCAAAATTTTCTCATTGATCAGAGCAAAATTCTTATCTAGTCAAACATATTCATAAATTAAATTAAGAGTTCAACATGGTTCTCACCGCCTCTTGCTTTGATTTTTCATCCATCGGAGAAGGTTCAGTCTTTCGGTCCTTATGAGTCTCCAAGAACACATGAGCTCGGGATGGAGGTACTCCATCAACAGTCTGGTAAAAAATAATTCAAGTGACAAATAACCTCTATTTTTTTTTTTGATGAAAGGTTAGAAATTCTCATTAAGCACAAAACAAGCTATTACTCCCTCCGTACCATACAAATGATAACGTGGTAAAAAATGGGGTTTTTAAGAAAAGAGGGTAAAAGAAGGGGTAAAGATGGAAGAAAATAGATGGGGTATGTAATTGTGGGTTTAATTATGAGTTGGTAGGTGGGGTATGTAGTGGCATTTTATGTATATATTAAATGGGTATAAGGATAATTTGGTAATATTGTGGGCCAAATAAGGAATGTTACCATTGGTGTGGTACGGCCGTATTAGGTAAGTGTTACCATTGGTCTGGTGATGTGACCATTATTTGCGCACATTTAGTCCCCTAATTGAGCCTATTTTGCATACTATTATAGTATTCTATGGCCATTTTATCCGTCAAAACCTTCCTATTTGCTTTTCTATCGCATTTCATATGTTTTGTAGAAAAGGAGATAATAAGGCGGAAATTCTCGTCTTTCGTGCATATTTGGAAGCTTATTGATGATATTAGATGGACTAGTATGAAGAGGAGACAAGAATGATGACCAAAGATGTGGGAATAAAGAGTATATAGAAGGGTCATAAGGTTTAAAGCAAGGAGGAAAAGCAAGGAAGCCATTCATGAAGAAAATTACTCGGAACGCAAATCAAGGGCTGCTCCTTTGGCTCTGAAAGTATGCTAGTTGGAACGGCGTCGAAAAAACAAGTGATCTAGGCTTTTGAATCACTCCAATAGGAGTCCGGATGAGAAAATGACGTCCGTTTTACAATCCGAGGTCAAACAAAGAAGCTGTTCGGGAATCCGCGCGTCCCGAGAAGAAGACGCCCGTCTTTCCCAAGACGCCCATCTTCCCCACAAGACGCCCGTCTTCTGGCTGGGAAAAACATGAAAATTCACTGGAGGAGAATCCGCCCGTCTTCTCCCAAATCCGCCCGGATTGCATCTTTAGAATCCTCCCGTCTTCTCCCAAATCCGCCCGGATTGCATCTTCAGAATCCGCCCGTCCCGACTCCAATACGCACGGATTCCTGCACAGCACAATTTCGTCTTCTCCAAGCTACAAAGAAAGAAGCCCTTCCTCCGAAAAATACCGGCTCCTCCCTGCTCTAAACTCAAAAGTGTAATTACTAGTTTAGCCCTTAGTTAACCCTAAATGCATCCACCTAATTTCCACTATAAATATCCCATTTTGTAAATCAATAAGGGTGTGTGGTTTTTAGGAGGAAAGTCTCTTAGATTAGATTAGGAGTAGATTAGAATAAATTATCATTTAATCTTTCCACAATTTATACATTAATCTCTCCTTAATTGTTGTTCAAGTTTATTATTCAAGTTTATTTTTGGGTAATTGAAGATTATTGGGTTTTTTTTGGGAGATTGACAACCTTCCATCAATCATCAAGTTCTTCTATTATTCTTTGCCTTATCATTTGGATCATCTTAAGTTGGTATAATTCCTTTACTCTTTAATCTTTATTGTTCATTTCTTCATTCTATTATCATGTTTATACTTGTTGTGATGATTGACACCATTATTGACATGTTTCCCATGATAATGAGTGAGTAGTCTCTTAGCTAGGATTAGTGGGTAATTAAGGGAAACCAACATGGGGAATGATTCATGCTTAAATTAATATGTTCACATGATTAAATTGCTTGCTTGTTGTGATGTCAACTTTATGCACATGTTATGTTTGATGAAATGCTAAGCCTATGAATCCTTGCATTTTTACCATCTCTTATCTACTCAACTTGACTCGTAAGATATAAACCAACTCGAGTCTTGTTAGACCATGCATAGAAGTTGAATAGGAGGAAAGTAAGTCGACTTGTAGGTGTTGTACAATCTAATCGATTCGGCTCCGGGACCCAACCCTTCCTATGAACCGTAAGACATAAACCAACTCGGTTCCTCCACAACATTAATTGCTTGCATATAATTGTAAACATGTTTGTATGATCAAAACCATGAATCCCCTATGACCCCATGACGTCCTAGCACTTTTAATCATTTGTTTAAATCTTTCCTTCTTTTATTACTTGTTTTACCTTGTTGCTTGCATTAGTCTAGACACAACTACAAACCCAAACAAATCATGACACTAGCATAAATTGAGATAGATAGACTTAGAACCCAAAGCACACCGTCCCATGGATCGACCTCGACTTACCGCTAACTAGTTGTATGTTGAGTATTATAAATGTGTTTGATTGGATGAGTGACGACATCAACCGGATCAAAATGGCGCCGTTGCCGGGGACGGAGCTATGTGATTAAGTTCTTACTTGTTTGTCTATTTTGATTTTGCTTTCACCTTGAGGAACTTGTTCCCCAAGGTTTGTTTTTACCGTTTTCTTGTAGGATCCATGTTTGTAGTTGTATCTCTATCTTGACCAATGATGATGACCCAAGACTTGACATATGGAGTATGTGGTGGATCTTTTGAGTATGGCTATGGGTATGGGGAGTTTGAGGAGCAAGTCAACACAAACCTACCTTATTATTCGTACAATGAAAATCCTAACTATTACCCCAATTTTTCCCACCAAAATCACCACACCCAATATCAACAACAACCACCCACCCAATACCCAATACCCATTTCACAATGAACTTCAATTGCCAAAATACAACCACTTTCACACCTACCCACAACAAGAAGATGAACCCATTGAAAATGTGATTCTCCAAATGATGGGAGATCAACAAAACTTCTTCAAACAAATGCTAGAGGAGAGCCAAAAGAGGGACAATGTTCTTCAAGGCATTGTTGCCCAAGGTGAGGAGTTGGAGATTCAAATTGCCCAAACGAGAGAATCCCAAGAAACCACCCCCCACCACTCCTTGGACATTGACCATGAATGTAAGTTTGAAGGAGTTACCTTTGATGAGAAGTGGGAAGAGCCAACCTCTTTGGGCTCTTGTGAGTATGAAAGTGTGGTATTTGATGATGAAGACATGAGGTTGAGTAAGCCAAATACTCTTAGCCTTTGTGAGTATGAGGGTGTGTCATTTCAAGTAGATGTTGAGGTGTTGGAGAATGAGTTGGTGAAGAAGAGTGAAGCCCCTATTTATGATTCATATGGAGAAAGCGATGATGATGCATCTATGGAAGAAGATGATGAGGGAAATATGGACTCAAATGATGAAGGGAGTTATGGGATTAGCTTTCTTGAGTAACCCATCCTTGAGAAGTTTGAAGATTGCTTCGATGAAGAGGAGGAATGCCTTCACGATAACCTTTTCGCACCCACTATGGAGCCCATGATAGTTGGAGATGACATTATGGACCTTCTCACGAAAGTCAAATCGTCATACAAGAATTACTTAGTGGGGAAGCTCAAAGAAAAGGTTAAGAAGGAGTCTATATGTGGAAATTTGGCATCCACTATCCCAACTCCTAAGACATCCCATCATCAATGCCATTAAAGTTTGCCTTTTATCCTTGGAGAATTGACTAGTCCAAGCATTCGCATCATCAACTTTGGAAGAAATAGGAGCAACCGGAAAAGCCCCCATGACAAGAATCTCAAGTTTGCTAGTTTTAAGAGCCGGGAAGGCCATCATCACAAAGCAAAAGAGAAGGGGAAGGAGTTCAAAGGGAGGTCCCTCATGGATTGGCCCTACTTCATTTTGAAATGGTTCAAGACTTATTCATGCTTACTTGAGGACCATTCACAAACCTTTGATCAACTATTGAGAGCATTGAGCTCCATGGATAATGGAATTCGAACGAGTTTGGTGGAGTCCTATCTCAAACCACCATTTGTAAGATATCATTTCCTTTCACTTTGCATTACATTTACACTTGCATTTAGTTATATCTATATACATTTAGCTTGCATTTGTTAAATATTTCATATTGCATTTGCATTAGTTAGTTCATATAGTACAGTTTGCATTGTATTATATCTCACATGATTCATGTAGATAGTTGCATATAGACTAGAATTCATGCATAGTCACTAATGACCAATCCTATTCTTTTCTACACTAGAAATAGTGTTTAAATCGGTTTGGGGAGGTTTGATCATAAGTGACTTAAGCATCTAGCATGCATCATATAGTATAGTTTAGATTGCATTCATTTGTTATATATGTCATATAGAATTGCATTTAGTTAGAGCATGCATTCATCCATACCATATCATTGCATTTGTACTTTATTTCAAAAAAATCAAAAATCCAAAAACATGTATTTATTTTTCATTCCTACTCCTACATGTACATTGAGGACAATGTCCAAAATAAAGTGGGGGATGGGAATTTATATTCCAAAAATGCATAAAAATTGAAAAATTTCGAAAAATCTCAAAAATATGTCTTTCAATTTCATAAAAACAAAAACCATTAAAATTTGAAAAATTGAAAAATCCAAAAACAAGTTCATTTCCTTTGTAGTGTAGACTTGTATATATTATTTTGTATATATTGTGTTTGTTCATCCTTTTTCACATTGATTCACTACGCCACATCCGAGACATGAGGATATTGAAGACCGCATGGTATGATCTTTCCAATCTCCTTTTTCCTCTTTATGTTAATGACTATGTGGCTTTATTTTGATTGATGCGGTAAAAACAATGTGAACTTAGGACTTGCATTTAGTTTATATGGCATATTAGTTGGTAGAATCATTTCCATTAGGATGTATATATGTTAGTTGCATCATGGCATGTAGTTGCATGTTAGAAAAATTTTGTGAAACCATCTACTTGGGAAGCTTGACAAGTGTATATCGGCCCTAGTAGATGCTTTTTCTTCTTAAGACTTTGCTTGTTAGAATGCTTGTAAAACACCCTAGGATGTGTCATGCTAGTATCCATTGACCCATGGATTAAGGCCTAGTCAAGAGTACCTTGTGGTGTGATAACTCCTTGGCTACCGTTTATTCCAAGGTGACCCTTGAAACCATGCATCCATCCATCCATCATCCATGTTCTACCACATTTTTGTCATCAAAGGGAATGGGCACAAAAAGAAGTCAATTTGAATTCAATGAAATGAAAAGTGAAAGAAAGTTTGCAAAAATGCATCTAATGAAAAGAGGAGCAAAAAATAGAACTCCTAAAGCTTCAAATATAAGCCACCCTCACTACATATGGGGTGACTTTGAAAATGTTCAAAAAGAAATGCAAAGAAAAGTTGAAAGTTGTCAAGTGTTGAAATGCCAAAAATCAAAAAGAAATGGCAAAAATAAAGTTTTCTCAAATGTTATATGCCACAAGAAATTGGGGGGAAAAACAACAATGAAAGCAAACTCCCAAAATGAAACTCAAATACTATCGATCCCTTTTCCATCTTATCCATTTTTGTGCATGGTAGAGAGGGGACGACCCTTCTTCTTGTCTAGGCAAGAGGGGGAATTCCGCGATCCTCCAGTGTTTCTAACACCATAGGGAGTCTACTCTTGACAAAAACATTTAACGATTGAGGACAAAGGTACCCTAGCTTGACTCAACTTGGAGGTGATTTATTGGTATCCTTCTAGGCTTAGTAGTTTGAAGAAATTGTATCTATGAAGGAGTGTGTACCCTTGAATTGCTTCCATTATAGATAATTTCCGCCACTTAGATGAGGAAAGTGGCTATTCTTTTGTAGATGCATCCATTATGTGATTTTGAGTGCTTAATGTTTGCATGTGTCGCCATTTTGGCAAGACCCACCTTGCCTTGCAAGAAGGCATCCTACCTCATGGTTGTCTTGTTGTGAGTTGAAGGGGCGGAGTGAGACCCGCTAATTGTCTCATATCGGTTATATTAGTAGGATAGTTTAAATAAAGGTCTAGTTTTAGTCACCTCTTTACTCGGGACGAGTAAAGGTTCGGTTTGGACATATTTGATGTGACCATTATTTGCGCACATTTAGTCCCCTAATTGAGCCTATTTTGCATACTATTATAGCATTCTATGGCCATTTTATCCGTCAAAACCTTCCTATTTGCTTTTCTATCGCATTTCATATGTTTTGTAGAAAAGGAGATAATAAGGCGGAAATTCCCGTCTTTCGTGCATATTTGGAAGCTTATTGATGATATTAGATGGACTAGTATGAAGAGGAGGCAAGAATGATGACCAAAGATGTAGGAATAAAAAGTATAGAGAAGGGTCATAAGGTTTAAAGCAAGGAGGAAAAGCAAGGAAGCCATTCATGAAGAAAATTGCTCGGAACGCAAATCAAGGGCTGCTCCTTTGGCTCTGAAAGTATGCTAGTTGGAACGGCGTCGAAAAAACAAGTGATCTAAGCTTTTGAATCACTCCAATAGGAGTCCGGATGAGAAAATGACGTCCGTTTTACAATCCGAGGTCAAACAAAGAAGCTGTTCGGGAATCCGCGCGTCCCGAGAAGAAGACGCCCGTCTTCCCCACAAGACGCCCGTCTTCTGGCTGGGAAAAACAAGAAAATTCACTGGAGAAGAATCCGCCCGTCTTCTCCCAAATCCACCCGGATTGCATCTTTAGAATCCGCCCGTCCCGACTCCAATACGCACGGATTCCTGCACAGCACAATTTCGTCTTCTCCAAGCTACAAAGAAATAAGCCCTTCCTCCGAAAAATACCGGCTCCTCCCTGCTCTAAACTCAAAAGTGTAATTACTAGTTTAGCCCTTAGTTAACCCTAAATGCATCCACCTAATTTCCACTATAAATATCCCATTTTGTAAATCAATAAGGGTGTGTCGTTTTTAGGAGGAAATTCTCTTAGATTAGATTAGGAGTAGATTAGAATAAATTATCATTTAATCTTTCCACAATTTATACATTAATCTCTCCTTAATTGTTGTTCAAGTTTATTATTCAAGTTTATTTTTGGGTAATTGAAGATTATTGGGTTATTATTGAGAGATTGACAACCTTCCATCAATCATCAAGTTCTTCTATTATTCTTTGCCTTATCATTTGGATCATCTTAAGTTGGTATAATTCCTTTACTCTTTAATCTTTATTGTTCATTTCTTCATTCTATTATCATGTTTATACTTGTTGTGATGATTGACACCATTAATGACATGTTTCCCATGATAATGAGTGAGTAGTCTCTTAGCTAGGATTAGTGGGTAATTAAGGGAAACCAACATGGAGAATGATTCATGCTTAAATTAATATGTTCACATGATTAAATTGCTTGCTTGTTGTGATGTCAACTTTATGCACATGTTATGTTTGATGAAAGGCTAAGCCTATGAATCCTTGCATTTTTACCATCTCTTATCTACTCAACTTGACTCGTAAGATATAAACCAACTCGAGTCTTGTTAGACCATGCATAGAAGTTGAATAGGAGGAAAGTAAGTCGACTTTTAGGTGTTGTACAATCTAATCGATTCGGCTCCGGGACCCAACCCTTCCTATGAACCGTAAGACATAAACCAACTCGGTTCCTCCACAACATTAATTGCTTGCATATAATTGTAAACATGTTTGTATGATCAAAACCATGAATCCCCTATGACCCCATGACGTCCTAGCACTTTTAATCATTTGTTTAAATCTTTCCTTCTTTTATTACTTGTTTTACCTTATTGCTTGCATTAGTCTAGACACAACTACAAACCCAAACAAATCGTGACACTAGCATAAATTGAGATAGATAGACTTAGAACCCAAAGCACACCGTCCCATGGATCGACCTCGACTTACCGCTAACTAGTTGTATGTTGAGTATTATAAATGTGTTTGATTGGATGAGTGACGACAGCAATCGGATCATCTGGTATGGAGGGAGTACAAACTACAACCATGGATTAATTTTGACAGTTTTAAATTAGTCTAAGTAAATATAGACTTAATCCAAAACTCATCTCTACTAATCATACAGTTTTTCATCCAGTACATAGATTGCATTCTCATGAGACTAAGGATTTCTTTTAGCACAATTTCAGGACGAACAAGGGCATGCTCCATCCTAACTCTATTCCTTTGTAACCAAACAACATAAAACAAAGCTTGAACCATAGCATTTGTAACCTTCTTACGAGTTTTAGACCATGGTTTTCTGTGAATCCAGTGGAGAACATTGGTCTGAGTCAATTTCATTTGCAATTTAATCTCCAGCCTTGCAAGTATCAGTTGAGTATACTGGCAGTGCTGGAACAAATGCTGGTGAGTTTCAGGAGCAGTCCCACAGAGTAGACAAAAAGAATCAGGACTGATGCCAAAAGAAAAGAGTTTATCTTTTAACATTAAGGCTTCACGAACAATAAACCAGTTAATGAACTGATGCTTGGGGATGCACCAGGAGTTCCAAATATATAAGTGCCAAGGGACAAGAGGCTATATCTTCCTAATCCAATGATAGCCACTGGACATAGTATACCCAATGGGATGAGCAAGCCACTGACCATTAATGTAACCAGTGCTATATTTTTCTTTCACCTTGGAGATGGTCCTCCAAGACCAGCTAGTATCAGACTTAGGAGTATATTGGTCCCAAGGAGTCCCTTTTATGTTTATGTTATTAACCCATTTCACCCATAAGCTATCAGGTTTGGTGTAAATCCGCCAAACAAGCTTTCCAATAGCAGCTTGATTCCAAGAAAGACCATCTCTTATTCCTAAACCTCCTTCACTTTTAGGGGAACAAACTTTCTCCCAGCTAACTTTAAGGGTTCTGAGGTATTCAGATGACCCATCCCATAAATAGTTCCTACAAATTGAATCAATTTTCCTTAGAACACATTTAGGGATAATGAAAATAGCTGCCCAGTAGGAATAAAGGGAAGTCAACACAGAATTCACTAGAATGAGCCTTCCTGCATAAGAAAGCTGTTTAGCACCAAAAGTCCTAATTCTGGTGATGACTTTCTCTATCAACACAGTGTAATGTTTGACAGGAAGCTTGCCAGCTGATATAGGGATACCAAGATACTTTAAAGGAATGCTTCCCTCAATGAAACCTAAAACTTCCAGGATATCAGCTCTGACTGACTGTGCCACTCCATTAAAGTAAATATTAGATTTCAGAGTATTCATGTGCAATCCAGTAGCTGCAGAGAAAGTTGCAAAACCTCTGAGAAGAATCATAATAGAGGTGATGTCACCCTTAGAGAATAAGAGTAGATCATCAGCAAACATGAGATGATTAAGTTTCATAGGACCACAAAGAGGATGATGTTTAAAATTCATGGTACTTGTGACATAAGATTGAATTCTGCTGAGATATTCAATGGTTCTGGTGAACAAAAGAGGGAAATAGGGTCTCCCTGCCTCAAACCAGCAGCTCCTTTGAAGTATCCAAAGTTCTTGCCATGTAACACCAGGGAATAGGAAGATGTTCTTACACAAACCATAACCAGGTGGATAAACTTAGGAGGGAAATTCAATGCAGTTAACATTTGTTCAATAAATTCCCAATTAACAGAATCATAGGCCTTTTTTAGGTCAACTTTCATTAGGCACCTAGGAGATACAGATTTCCTATTATAAAGTCTCACAATATCCTGGCAGATCAGGATATTTTCAATGATATTTCTACCCTTAATAAAACCACCCTGTGTATCACTAATAATGTCAGGTAGAATAGTTGCCAGTCTGGTGCTTAAAATTTTGGAAATAACTTTGTATAAGACATTGCAGCAAGCAATTGGACGAAATTGAGTGACATTATGAGGCATCTCACATTTAGGTAGTAAAGTTATGAATGTGTGATTGACCTACTGCAACAACTTTCCTGAGTTAAAAAAGTCAAGAATGGCAGAGGTGACTTCAACTCCTACTACTGCCCAAGCATCTTTAAACAAAGAGCTAGAGAAACCATCAGGGCCAGGTGCCTTGTGGTTAGGAATAGAGAATATGGTAGTCTTGACTTCTGCTCTTGTGACTGGGGTAAGCAGGATATCCCAGTGATCAGATGTGCATAACTTCCCCATCTGAAATACTGTAGAATTAACTATTGTAGTAGCTTTAGGAGTACCCAGAAGTTGTTTGTAGTAGCATAAAAAAGCATTCTGAATTTGTTCTCCACTATCATGAATATTTCCATCGGTGTCTGCAATCCTACAAATATGTGCCTTGGAATACTTCCCTTTCATGATACTATGAAAATATTTAGTATTATTATCACCTTCATGTACCTAGGTAGCTTTGGATTTTTGCAATAAGAAACTGTCACAAGCTTTCTGCAAGTCTCTATAGATCCTTAAAGCCACAATTTCCTGCAATATCAGTCCCTCATCAGTAGGAGATTGATTCAGTTGAGATTGAATAGAGTCCAAAGTTTTCCAAGCATGGACAATGCTATTCTCTATATCAGCAAACATTTTGCTATTCAGATCCTTTAGACGCTTTTTCAAACTTTTAAGTTTCATAACCACTCTGAACATCTTTTGTCCATACCAATGTTGATCCCAAACTTGAATACAAGGAATAAAATCATCAACACTGCTCCACATTCTAAAGTATTTAAAACTTTTTCTCCCCACCATAGAATTATCTCTGAGCTGTATTATGCATGGAGTATGATCAAACAAACCCTCATTGAGAAAATGTGCACAAGTATCCATTCGAGCTTTTAACCATTCATGATTCACTAGGACTCTATCAAGCCTTGAGTATACTCTAGTAGATAGGTCCTATTTGTTGTTCCATATATAAAAGGAACCAATAGCAAGACAATCTAGAAAGCCACAGAAATTAATACAAGCCTGAAAGTCATTCATTTCCACTTCTGTGGTATGTCCTCCCAGTCTTTCAGAGGGGGATAATACACAGTTAAAATCACCACAGACAACCCAAGGAGTATCTATATGCTGAGAGAACTGCTGTAAGTCCTCCCACAAAGGTTTTCTTTCATTTATTCCATTAAAAGCATAAACAAAAGTGCAATAAAATCTGAAATTAGAAGTAAGATCAAGGACTTCCATATGGATGAGCTGAGCACTATAGTGTAAAAATTTGACTTGAAAAATGTTAGGGTTCCACAAGACCCAAATTCTACCACCATTGTGCCAAGATGCATTTGTAGAGACTGACCATCCATTACAAACATTTTTTTTGACTAAATTTAGAGACCAAGGCTTTACCATAGTCTCAAGGAGACCAAATAATCCCACATGATTAGTATGTTGGAACCATTTGACATGTTTCTGTTTAGATGGGTTATTTAGCCCCCTAATATTCCAAAAGCCAAAACTATGCATTACTCCCACGAGGGAGTAACACACTACCTTTCGTACCTATCCCAACTTTTGATGTAACATTGTTCATAGCATCCACAAAAGTGTATTGACTAAAATTTGCAGTAGACTTGCTAGCCTGAATGATTTCCTTCCTACTAAGGGACACAGTAGGCCTGGCAGGAGTATTGATTTGTCTTGACCCATTGTTGTAAGAGACCTGCTGATTCTGTTGCACCTCAGCAAGAGTCTTAGCAGGGGTTTCCAACACAACAACAGTTTCCTCTTTTGTGATGGGAGTTGTTACAGGTTTAGAAATTGGCTGCAGAGTAGGGATGACTGTAGTGGCTATTACAGGTGTAGGGTTTATCTGCACATTAGGAATCACTGTACTAGCAACTGCAGATTTTTTTGGAGTCCATTTTTGTTTAGGGAGGGTAGTAGGGTTAGGCTTGACTTGCATTGATTTCCTGCAAATCTCACTCTCATGCCCAGTGCTGCCACACACAGTACACAATATTGGTTTCCATTCACATTCAATTTCAATTTTCACAACATTACCTTCCTCATCCAAAAATTTAACAAATCCTGGTAAGGGCTTACCAAAAGGAACCTCTAACAGCACCCTGGCAAAACCTAACTGAGTTTTATCCTCTGTGGATGCATCACTTCTAATGTATTTGCCCACTAAGCCCGCAATTCGTGGTAAACATTTACCCTAAATTTTGAGAGGCAAGTTCAATAATTTGATCCATACAGGCACATTCATGACGCTTTTGTTAATTCAACTTGGTCAGACCATTCACGCACAATAAGTGGTTTGTTATCAAATTAAAAATGTCCATGTCTAAGAAATGCCAACTTACTTGCTTCATTTTAAAACCGGACCAAAAATATACCATAAGGTAAGAAGGAGACTTTATCAATAGGATAGTTAGCCCAGATTCTGCGAACAAAACCCTCCACAATATCCCATGGTGGATTTGCACCCAGAATGAAACAGTAAACATAGTTTTTCCAGTAGTTTACCTCATCCTGTATATCCTCTGTTGTGAACTTAATCAAATCCGCCGGTTCCTCCATAATTGTGGCCAAATATGACTTCTTTTTACCTTGAACAACCCATTGTTCACCATTCTCATCAACTGCAACGCTGTCAAGGTCAAAAGGAGCGATTTCTGCAATTTCGTTAATATTACGTGTTTTCCCTGTTGCAAAAGAAGACGGACCAGAGACTACAGATTGTGTGTTAGTAGCAACTACAGTAGTATTTTTGGTTTTTCCATGAGTAGAAAAAGAAGATTTATTATGGGGTGATGGATTTCTCGCCATTATTACCATGAAGACGGCGCTCAGATCCCCAAGGAATTTTGGTTATTTTTGTGGTTTTCAGGAGTTTTTTGGTGTTTCTCTCTCTTCTTTCTCTCTCATCTCTCAATAATTAAAAATATCGTAATATAAGCTCTAAGCTAATAAACTATGACCGTAGCAAAAAAACCACAAACCTGTTCTTCAATGACACACGCAAAACTTTTTGATCCAGCAGTGTCTGCCATAACCTGGAACTTACGACTTTGTCTATTCTTAATACTGCGTTTCTGTCCATTTTAACCAAGGTTTTAAGCTGAATAAATTAGATGACTAACTATAAACTATAAACCAATTATTGAATTTATGCCCCTTTAATAATAATAGTTAAGGCAAAAAGATGAGAAACTTAACACATTCCTTTCGCTACTTGGTATGCAATGTCAGTACCGAAAAAGACAAAAAATGGCAGTACCATAACTCATTAATGTTGGAGTACCTCTATAACCTTCTTACAAAAAATAACAAAGGGACGTTTAAATCATACCTTCCCTTTAGTTGAACTCCAATAGGTAACTAATGAAATCCACTGGTCTTGTGGTATATCACGAGGTTTAGCATTCAACACATTGCTTACATTTCCACGATTTGGTTCGTAGAAGTCATTTTTAAGTTCGGCCTTGAAATTACTCCATTTTCTTCCCATTGATTGCATCACATACTTTTCAGCTTGAGGATTTGGGTTAATAAACTTTGATTGTACTAATGGTAATAATAAAACCAATATAACAAGGCAAAATATATTTCATAAACATAATAAGCATTTTTACTTATTCATAAAAGTCACCTTCACTATTCGAAGAAGTTCATTCTTTTGAACTTGTGGAACTAGTCTCCAATCAGGAGGATAACTCAAAGAGCATAAGGCAGGGTTCCGCGCCATTGTACCAATGAAATGAGCAAGCTTAGATCGTTCACCCCCCACTGGTTGCCAATATCTATTCCAGTCAACCGTTATGATCCTTTTGTTCTTCAGTAAATTCCAGATATGGGCCATCATAATTGGCCCCCTACGCTTAGTAGTGACAGATTGAGAATGATCTATAAAGATAAAAAATAATTCAAGTGACAAAGAGTTTGATATTCCTGCACTTCAATGTTAAAACAATAATTATCTAACATTATAGACGGTTCAATATGATATCATTTACACTCACTTGAAAATGAAGTGATTTGTTTATATCTCAAATTGAACAGCCAAAAAAAAAAAAAGGAATACTGAATTGTTACCTTTACTAACTTTGAGTTTCATGCATTAAATGATGAAGCGATTTTTCTGTTAATTTATGCTTCTGCATTCATACCCTTTTCTTTTTTATATCAATGTGTTCAATAAATGCTAAACAATAGTCACTTGCCATTTTCTTTGGCTAGGTTGTTATCCTACTTACATCTATTGTTATCACTGCACAATTTTTTAGTACTTAAAGATATTCAAACTTTAAAGTAGTAATATCTAGAGGTTGATAACTACTGTTTTATCCAGTGCAAAATTGTTGATTTCCGTTCCTCTAGTTTTACATTGTATGGCAAATTAACTAGCAACAGATCTTGCTCAAGACCGTCTTAAGTTAAGGCATCTAAAGCTACTTAAGACCGTCTTAATTTAAGATGTCATAGGTTACTCAAGTCTGACTTAAATTTAGACGTCTTAAATAAATTAATAAAAAAATAAGTGCCAACACACTCAGAACTTCTAACATTCAAACCAGTAAAAAAACTAAATTGGTAATGAAGAAAGGGTCCTCATACCTTCAACGTTCACACCTTCAAGAGTCGTGTCTACAAAAATCCCTTTACTATTATAACCGACGTGAGGCTGGGAAGCATCATTTTCAGAAACTTGAAGAGAGTCGAGTGGTGGTCGTGGGGTCTGAACAGGTGTAATATCATCACCAACAATTTGAACATTTACGGTACGAGGTCGTTTTCTCACCATTGACCTAAATCAAATAAGATAGTAACATACACAAACCATCAGCTTATGCGCAGAGAAAGGTCAAGACTGTCCAATACCATCAAGAGAGGAAACCCACTGATGCAAGGTTTTATGAGTATCACTGATTGTTGGAGCAACAATGCAAAACAGTTAACAAATGAATGATAAATTACTCCATTTGTCCCAACCATTTGTATGATTTTTTTATTTTTTGTGAGGGACATATTAATCAAAGGTAAACAAATGATTGAGTTGGAGAGGGTATTTTCCAATGGATGTAAATTTTGTTTAGCAGAATCTGATGTGAATTGTATATAAAGTCCCCTATAATAATGTGCTAATTAATGAACATGAGGAAAGCAATATCATTAAACCCTATGTATATCGGTTCACTTGCGAGAATTGTGACGAACGGGGGATATTTCAGTAGTAATACAAAATGCAGGTGTTCGATAGTGATAGAAAATGCAGATTAAGAGCATAAGGAGTAAAAAATTGACAGGGGATCTAACATGACAAAATCACAGCAAAGATACATTAACTTAACACTAACTAATGTTCCTATGAATTAATGTTACTAAACTAAGGGTACATCCTAAGTGAAACAACACTACAACCAATAATTTCTTATACAGATAAATATTTTGCCTCCCTATATACAGCAACATTTTTCGAAACCAAGTTCAATTTGATCAAATCTTACCATGCATGCTCTTAATCCTCTTTCATTACCAAGCAAATTCACAAATTATGTAAAATCCAAACCCCTATACATGCTTAACCCACCAAAAATTCTTGTAGCATAAAATCTCATTTTTTTAAAATCAATTGCAATAAATTCAATCAAATGCTTAGTCATGGCTACCTTTGATCAGAATTAGAATATGACAAAAAAAAAATTAACAAGTGTAGTAAAACAACAAAAAATAGTTCAGATCAATTAGTAAATTAGATGGCATATGATTGATGATTAAGAAAAAAGAAGAGAAGAGCTAACCTGTAGGGTGAAAGCACCAATCGAGAATATGACGTTAGGGTTTAGGTGTGTTGAAGAGTGATAAAATTAATTTAAGAGTTTTTGTTTTTGTTGGAAGGAGTAATGACTAAAGAGAACGGCAAAGATTTAGTGTCTAGGCGCCAAGCGAAAATTAGGTTATAGCGACGTTTATTTCATTTGTCAGATTAAATGCCATTATAAGTATAATAAAGGTGGCATTTCTACTTTTTGCCCTTAGATAAATGCCGCTAAAGGTGTGTAATGTTGTAGTGGATGAAGTAACTCTGATGGTTGGTGAATTATTGGAGTATGTATCTGGCACGCTTCACATTTTGTACAGTACTCTAAGCAGTCTGTAATACTACGGTTTTCTATATTGTTGGGTACTCTATCGAGTAAGGCTTACTCTGTCGAGTAAGTGAGTTTTGTTTTCGAAACAGTGTTGTGCTGATGAGTACTCGATCGAGTAAGTGGGTTACTCGATCAAGTAAGGGGCACTCGATCGAGTAAGTGACATACTCGATCGAGTAATCGGTTCTACTGGTTATTTTTGCCGGGTTTTGTAAACAATACGAAAAAGGTATATAAACACTTCCGTCAGTTCCTTTGTCACATTTTATCTTTTTCTAAAACCTCACAAGAGAAAAACAAGTTACGTTGCTTACTTCTTCGCATTGCTATCAAATCCCAAAAGCTAGGGTCGTCGGATCGTTGTGTTCTTTACGCCGTTGAGTCCGTTGTATCGTGGGTAAGATCCTTGTATAGTTTTTATGTCTTTTCGTTGACTTTGTTTAAAACCCTAATTGGGTATTTTGGGCGATTTGGGAGATTGGTGATTGTTAGATAGTGTAATGTTATGATTATGTGCTTATAGGAGGTGGTTTCGTAGAGGAGCAGTATTGATTAGCTGATTTGTGACGATCTTGGTGAATTGCCTTTCCAGGTACGGTTTTCCTACTCGGTTATTGATTACATGGTTTTGATGGTGGATTATTGTGGTTGTTTACTGTTGTTGATCTTTATCGTATTGGTAGTTGTTGTTGTATAATTTGGTTGGTTGTGTTTGTCTGTGGTTTGCGAGGCGCGTCCTCGGCTGAGTGGAGTCACTTGCGGGAGTGGCTTCACGCCCTTGATTCGCCCTCTCTGGAACCCGCCACAGGAGGGGATGTGCACATTAATGAACATGGGTTTTTGCTCGGAATAGATGAGCGGAGAATTGGTGGGTACGGTTGCGGTCCCCCACTGGCGGTGTGGAATATCTGTTGCGATGGGTATTCTGGCAGGACTACATTGTGTAGTCAGGTGTGTGGAGATGTGACGGAGTTGGGTGATATGTGTGTTGTATCTTGTATATCTTGTTTTGTGTAATCAGTAACTGACCCCGTTTAAATGTTTTGAAAACTGTTGTGATCCATTCGGGGATGGTGAGCAGTTATTGAGCAGGTATGAGATGGCTTGCACGAGGGATAGCTGGGATGGAGTCATCAAGTGTCACTAGAATCTTCCGATGTGTCTTTAACTTAGTTTCTTTTCAGTTGGTTTGATATTTTGGAATAGTTGTATTTCACTTTACAGTTTTAGGGTTTTGAACATGTAATCAGTTAAACTTATTTAGTTAAGTATGTTTCTTTATGGTAAATTTGATATACATTGCCTCGGGTAACCGAGAGTGTAGCATTTTCATGCATTAGGTGGTTTTGGTAAGGCACCTTGGTGTATGGGGGTATTACAAAGTGGTATCAGAGCGACGATTTTGGAACCTGTAACTAATGAACCTAATGAATCTAGGGAGTCAAACTAAAATGAATCCGGGTACGAGTTGTTAGGAGCTAATGCAAAGACTTGGAGACGTCCTACAGTCGCGATCTCACCCTACAACTTTGAACCAGTCACTATGGGGTGTCATTGGATCTCTATGTGATTATTAAAGTTCTATTGCAATATATATATATATATATATATATATATATATATATATATATATATATATATATATATTGAATGACATGTTGTATGGATTAGTGGATAAATGAGTGTGGAGGAATGGATGATGTGGTGGCGAAAGGTGAAGTAGTTTATATGATCATATGTTGTTATGAATAATGAACTCATTTATAAATCACCATCATGCAACTTCATTATTCATAAGAACATATGATCATATAAACTACTTCACCTTTCGCCACCACATCATCCATTCCTCCACACTCATTTATCCACCAATCTATACAACATGTCATTCAATATATATATATATATATATATATATATATATATATATATATATATATATATATATATATATATATATATATATATATATATATACATATATATATATACACACACACACACACACACACACACACACACACACATAGAGAGAGAGAGAGAGAGAGAGTTGTGAAAGAGTAGTTGAATTAAGCATGCGGGTAGCTAACGAGTCAGCATGACTTGATCGAGTGGGGGCTACTCGATCGATTATGTTTGGGGCTTGATCGAGTGGGTTATGTGTTACGTTCTGGTCAGGTTCTGGAGTTGAGGTACTCGATCGAGTAGGTGGACAACTCGATCGAGTGACCTCAACTCGATCGAGTGGGAGTAGTTACTCGATCGAGCGTCATCTATTTAGGTTGTATATGCTTTGAGCCTTAGGCTATGTGTTTATGTTTGCCTCTTCTCTTATATAGTTCCAAGATGCCACCAAAGAGATCCGCTTTGTATGCTAGGGCTGAGTTGATGAGCGTAGATGAAGTTGCCAAGATGCTTAAGCATCAAGAGGCGCTTACTGAGGCTCTTAAGAGGTTTGGGAAGGACAAGGAGGCTGGGGTTGACTTTGCTAAGATGAGAACTACCATAGCCCATTTCAACCCAAAGTAATATATGGGTACCGATGCGCCAATTTTGCTCGACAATTGGCATAGGGAGATGGATAACATCTTGAATGTGGTTCATTGTCCTGAGGACTTCAAAGTGGAACAAGCTGCGTTCTACTTGAGAGATGCTGCGGGAGAGTGCCCTCGATTTGTATTTGAAGCATGGGAAGTCAGCTATACCTTGGAGTGAGATTAAGAGAGCTATGCGCGGAGAGTTTGTACCTGAACATGTTCGTAGTAAGCTTAGGGATGAGTTTGATGATTTCAAGATGACTTCGGATATGATAGTGGCTGAGTATTATCATAAGTTTAATGAGAAGTCGAGGTATGAAGAGGATATGGGGCTGAGTCAGGAGACTTGGCATTGAGGTTTGAGAAGGGCTTGACTTACAAGATAATGGAGAAGCTACCTGTTGGGGTCCTTACAGATGTTAAGGAAGTTTATGAGAGAGCAGGGAGAGCTGAGAGATTGGTCGAAATGGCCAAGGAGAATAAGAAAATGGGTCCTGAAAAGAGAAAGCCTGAGAGTAAGGGTGGTGGTAAGTCCAGTTACAAGAGGGGTAACCATAACCAGGCGAGAGCTTACTCATCAACATCGGGTTTTAGTAGTGGGGCTTCCTATGGGCGTGGTCGTGGTGGTGGTAGTAGCAGCTGGGGTATATCTTGCTACAACTGTGGCGGTATGGCGACAAGAGGTATGAGTGTACTAGTGCAGTGGGGAGAGGTTTTCAGAGGCTGTCGCAGGGGAGTCTCTCGCAGGGTCCGTCTCAAAGTTTTGCTAGCAACATGCCGGCTAGGTCATGGAAAAATCAAGGAGGTCAGAGTAACAACAACGGTGGATCTAACCGTAATGGCGGTAACTCTTATCAGAAACCGGTAGCTAACAACAACCAGGGGTGGGCTGGCAAGCCATCTTCTTCAGCTAGTACGGTCCAGGGAGGTGGACGAAAGACCAGTGGCAAGTTATTAATGATGGACAAGAAAGCTGAAGAGAATGATGCTCACGTGATCACGGGTACCTTTCTTGTTAATGGTGTTTTTAGCTTTGTTTTGTTTGATTCGGGGGTGTCACACTCTTTTGTATCTCTAAGTCATGCTAAGCTTTTGGGTTTGAGAAAGTTTGAGTCTGTAAAAGATGTGGTTTTTATACCGTCGGGTGAGCCAGTATCTTGTGGGAGGTTGTATAAGGGTGTAACTATGATAGTTGGGCAGGTTGACCTTCCAGTGGATTTGTTAGAGTTTCCTATGGATGGTTTTAAGATGATAGTTGGTATGGATTGGTTGGGTAAGTACAAGGCTAGAATAGATTATCACTAAAAGAGAGTCACTTTGAGAGGTCCTAAGGGAGTTAGTGTGTCTTATCGTGGGTTTGTTGTCAAACCCAAAGTCAAAGTGATTGCAGCGGTGACATTGAAGTCTTTTCTGAGGAAGGGGTGTCCTTTGATTCTATGCCATGTGAAAGACCATAGTAAGGTGAGTTCGACAGCTGATCAGATACCAATAGTGAGAGAGTTTCCAGATGTCTTTCCGAAGAAGATACCGAGTTTGCCACCGGAGAGGGATATATATTTTAGTGTGGAGCTAAAACCAGGGACGGGACCAATCGCTAAGGCCTTGTACCGCATGTGACCTAAGGAGTTGGAGCAGCTGAAGAAGCAGTTGGATGATTTGATAGATAAGGGATACATTAGATCTAGTGCATCGCCGTGGGGAGCACCAGTCCTGTTAGTGAAGAAGGAAGATGGGAGCTTGAGGTTATGCATCGACTATAGGGAGCTGAATAGAGTCACAGTGAAGAACAAGTATCCTTTGCCAAGGATATATGATCTATTTGACTAGTTCAGTGGTGCAGGAGTATTCTCCAAGATTGATTTGAGATCAGGTTATCATTAGATGAGGATTTGGGAAGAGGACGTACCGAAGACAGCTTTTCAAACGAGGTATGGACACTATGAGTATGTGGTGATGCCGTTGGGGTTGTCTAATGCTCCGGCAGTGTTCATGGATTTAATGAACCGAGTCTTCAGTCAGTTTTTGGATCGGTTTGTGGTGGTGTTCATAGATGACATCTTAGCCTATTCCAAGACTAAGGAGGAGCATGAGGAGCACTTGAGGTTGGTGTTACAGACTTTGCGTGATAATCAGCTGTATGCTAAGTTGTCTAAGTATGTGTTCAGGCTTGAGGAAGTTGCCTTTCTGGGGCATGTGATTTCCAAGGATGGTTTATCTGTGGATCCAATAAAGATAGAGGCAGTGTCTAAATGGGAAACACCGAATAATGTGGCAGAGATCAGGAGTTTTTTGGGTTTGGCAGGGTACTATCGTCGGTTCGTGAAAGACTTTTCAAAGATCGCCAGACCTATGACAGCGTTGATGAGGAAAGAGAACTGGTTTTGTTGGAATGAAATTTGTGAGACGGTGTTCCAATCATTAAAGGAGCGTTTGACCACAGCTCCAGTCTTAGCTTTACCTGAAGGGTGTGATAACTTTGAGGTGTATACAGATGCTTCAAAGAATGGGTTGGGATGTGTGTTGATATAGAATGGGAAAGTAATTACCTATGCTTCTAGGCAATTGAAGCCTTATGAGGAGAACTATCCGACACATGATCTAAAGTTGGGTGCAGTTGTGTTTGCTCTCAGGATTTGGAGACACTATCTTTATGGGGCGACCTTTAAGATGTTTTCAGATCACAAGAGTCTCAAGTACATCTTTACTCAAAAGGAGATGAACATGAGATAGAGAAGGTGGATGGAGCTGATATGGGACTATGACATGGATATCATATACCATGAAGGGAAGGCAAATGTTGTTGCTGATGCGTTGTGCAGGAAGAGTGTGCATTCTCTATGCACAGCTATGTCCTTAATGAGGTTGAGAGATGAGGTGGGAAAGATGGGGATACATGTGATACAAAAAGGGGATGCTAGAGGGGACTTGATAGTGGAGCCAGACCTTCATGAAAATATTCGCCAGAAGCAAGCTCTTGATCCTAAGATTCAGGAGTGGAGAGCTGGGGTAGAGAATGGGGCAGTGTCTCGGTTCTCTATTCATATAGATGAGAGTGTTGAATTTGATTGGAGATGGTGTGTTCCTAGTGATGAGGAGTTGAAAAAGATAATCATGATAGAGGCTCATTGCACACCTAATTCGGTACATCCAGGTGGTGACGAGTTGTATAGTGATCTAAAGAAGACTTTTTGGTGGCCTGGGATGAAAAGTGAAACAGCTGAGTTCGTGGCTCGATGTTTGACATGTCAGAGGTTTAAGGGGGAGCAACGATGACCACAAGGTAAGATACAGTCTCTTAAGGTACCTCAGTGGAAATGGGAATCTATCTCTATTGACTTTATAGTGGGTTTACCGAGGAGCCAGCAGGGTAATAACATGATATGGGTGATAGTTGATCGTTTAACAAAGTTAGCTCACTTTATTCCAATGAAAGATACATAGAGTAAGGTTCAGCTGGCTAATGGGTACACGAAACATGTGGTGAGGTTCCATGGAGTCCCTAAGGACCTTGTGTCAGATCGGGATGCGGTTTATTTCTCGGTTTTGGCAAGAGTTGAAGGGGATGATGGGAACTACCTTGAAGGTGAGTACTGCTTTTTATCCTGCAACAGATGGACAGACAGAGAGAACTATCAAGACCTTAGAGGATATGTTAAGAGCTTGTGTAATGGAGTTTGGTGGTAGCTAGGAAGATAGATTGGATTTGATGGAGTTTTCTTATAACAACAGCTACCATACGAGTATTGGGATCGCACCGTTTGAGACTTTATATGGGAGGAGATGTAGGAGTCCGATTTGCTGGGATGATAGAGCTAAGGCAGTGGTTTTAGGACCACAGATGGTACAGGAGATGATAGAACAGGTAAACGTGATTAGACAAAAGATGAAAGTGGCCCAGGATCGATAAAAGAGTTATACAAAACTACATCACCGTGACATAGAGTTTCAGGTTGGGGATAAGGTTCTTCTGAAAGTATCTCCTATGCGTGGGGTTATGAGGTTTGGTAAGAAAGAAGAGTTGCGCCAGAAGTTCATATGACCATATGAGATTTTGGATCGTGTGGGAGAGGTTGCTTACTAGTTAGCTTTACCACCAGCTTTGGATCTGGTACATAATATGTTCCATGTGTCTCAGTTACGGAAGTATGTGAGTGACCCTTCCCATGTGCTAGAGGTAGAGACCATAGAGTTGGATGAATCCTTGTCTTATCTTGAGGTGCCAAAACAGATTCTTGATCGCACGGTTCGGAAAACTAGGTCCGGGGAAACGGTGTTGTTAAAGGTTCTATGGTCTAATGATGAGGTTGAGGAAGCTACTTGGGCGGCGGAAGAGGCTATGAGGGAGCGGTATCCGTCTCTTTTTGATCAGGTATGTGTGGTTACGGTGACGTGACCATGTTTCTTGTAGGGGGTAGGAGATTGTCGCATAAGGTTTTGGTGTGGTTTTATGTTAGTTTGTGTACAGTTAGTAGTTGTTTGGAGTCGGTTTGTGTTGGGGTTGGGGTTTCGTTTTGAGTTTTTGTTACGTTGTTGTGTTGTGGTTTAGTTAGTATGTTTGTTTTTGAGTATAAGTTTGAACTTCGGGGACGAAGTTCATTTTTAAGGAGGGAAGACTGTAATACTACGGTTTTCTATACTATTGGCTACATTATCGAGTAAGGCTTACTCTGTCGAGTAAGTGAGTTTTGTTTTCGAAACAGTGTTCTGCTGATGAGTACTCGATCGAGTAAGTGGGTTACTCGATCAAGTAAGGGGCACTCGATCGAGTAAGTGACATACTCGATCGAGTAAGTCGGTTCTACGGGTTATTTTTGCCTGGTTTTGTTAACAATACGAAAAAGGTATATAAACACTTCCGTCAGTTCCTTTGTCACATTTTATCTTTTTCTAAAACCTCACAAGAGAAAAACAAGTTACGTTGCTTTCTTCTTCGCATTGCTATCATATCCCAAAAGCTAGGGTCGTCGGATCGTTGTGTTCTCTACGCCGTTGAGTCCGTTGTATCGTGGGTAAGATCCTTGTACAGTTTTTATGTCTTTTCGTTGACTTTGTTTAAAACCCTAATTGGGTATTATGGGGGATTTTGGGAGATTGGTGATTGTTAGATAGTGTAATGTTATGATTATGTGATTATAGGAGGTGGTTTCGTAGAGGAGCAGTATTGATTAGCTGATTTGTGACGATCTTGGTGAATTGCCTTTCCAGGTAGGGTTTCCCTACTCGGTTATTGATTACATCGTTTTGATGGTGGATTGTTGTGGTTGTTTACTGTTGTTGATCTTTATCGTATTGGTAGTTGTTGTTGTATAATTTGGTTGGTTGTGTTTGTCTGTGGTTTGCGAGGCGCATCCTTGGCTGAGTGGAGTCACTTGCGGGAGTGGCTTCACGCCCTTGATTCGCCCTCTGTGGAACCCGCCACAGGAGGGGATGTGCACATTAAAAAACATGGGTGTTTGCTCGGAATAGATGAGCGGGGATTTGGTGGGTACGGCTGCGATCCCCCATTGGCGGCATGGAATATCTGTGGCAATGGGTATTCTGGCAGTACTACATTGTGTAGTCAGGTGTGTGGAGATGTGACGGAGTTGGGTGATATGTATGTTGTATCTTGTATATTTTGTTTTGTGTAATCGGTAACTGACCCCGTTTAATTGTTTTGAAAACTGTGGTGATCCATTCGGGGATGGTGAGCAGTTATTGAGCAGGTATGAGATGGCTTGTGTGAGGGATAGCTGGGATGGAGTCATCACGTGTCACTAGAGTCTTCCGCTGTGTCTTGAACTTAGTTTCTTTTCAGTTGGTTTGATATTTTGGAACAATTGTATTTCACTTTACAGTTTTGAGGTTTTGAACATGTAATCAGTTAAACTTATTTAATTAAGTATGTTTCTTTATGGTCAATTTGATATGCATCGCCTCGGGTAACCGAGATGGTAGCATTTCCATGCATTAGGTGTTCTTGGTAAGGCACCTTGGTATATGGGGGTGTTACACAGTCAGCCCTCAGGGTTGGCGAATAATAACCAGTCGTGAGTATCTTGCTTGCCAGGCTTCTACCGCCTTTATGGTTGCCACAATATCCATCATTTATCTCTTGGAGCACTTGTTTGACTTCATGTGGTTCAAGGCATCTCAAGTATGATTCAACCTGAGATCTTTTAAATAAAGTGTTATTGATGATAGAATAAGTAGAAGCTCTAATTTTAAATGCTCTAGACTAATGCCAATCCTGGGGTAATATACCTCACAGGAACAATCATAATAAGGCTTAGTCCATGAATCATTTTCAGTATTAACAGGGTTCACCTGTTCAGGCTTGCTGATGGTAGGTTCAAGTAAATGCATAATTGGTACTTTGTCAAAAATTGCAGGGGTGAAATTTGAACCAAGGCTGGCCAGAGCATTAGCCTGGGTATTTAGGTCTCTTGGTATTTGTTCAATATCAAATGAATGGAACTTGGCGTAATGTTTTTTTAGCATACTCCAGATATAAAATCATTTTTTCATCTTTTGCTGTTTAAATTCCTATTATTTGATTGGCAATTAGAAGTGAATCAGTTTTTACCTTTAAGTTCTGAACACCAAGGTCTGGACTTACCTTGAGTCCTACTATGAGGGCTTCATACCCAGCTTCATTATTGGTAGCTTTGAACTCACAGCTCACAGCCTGGGCTATTATGTCCCCTTGTGGCGATCTCAACACTAATCCAAACCCTACACCCCGCACATTGGATACCCCGTCTGTGAACAGGATCCATTCCTGGTCTAATGTCTTATTTTCCTATTGGTTAACCTCTTTGGCTAGGTCTGATTCTAGGTTAGGGCTGAAACCAGCCACAAAGTCTGCTAAGGCCTGTGTGTAATACCCGCCCTGTTTAAGGACTTGTTGATTGACCATTTGACCAAGGGATACCCGTAGCAAGGGATATGGGAAAGGATAGGTGAACTACGCTACTGTTTACTCGACCTAGTAGGAGGTACTCGGCCGAGTAGTGGTAACACTCGACCAAGTATGGCTTACTCGGCCGAGTATGAAAATACTCGACCGACTATCACGTCTGTAACGCGTTATTATAAAACGCGAGATCGTAAACCTTATTTCATTTTCGACGGTTCCTTTATCTTCCGAACCCTAATCTCTCTCTCTCTCTCTCTCTCTCTCTCTCTCTCCTCCCTATCACCCACCTCTCTACTCCTTCACCTAGCCTAGACACTAACCCAAGAAGCGGGAATGGTTCATGCTTGGAGTGATACCGTCGTAGAGTATCAAAAATAAAATTTATAATCCAAACTACTACTATAGATAGTGGCAGTCAGGGTCGAACTACAAGGAGGCAAGCAATTTATAGTTGTCTAATTTAAGTCTGAAATAACAGTTTCGGGGGGTTTGATTTGAATAATTCTATAACTAAAGGCAAAAAAGTTAAAACTAAACTAAAGCAATTAAATGCGCAATTAAAGAAAATAGATGAAATCAAATATTAAAAGGATGCTAAGATGGTCGGTTCACTGTAGTTTCGACGGCATTATCCTAGGTAAGTCTGAAATAATCACGTAAGACGGGAAAATAAGAAGTCCTCTCGGTCCATTCTTAACAGGTAGCATCTTCAATCTAGCTACGGGTCCTTAAGTATCACTAGTACTGACTCTCGCCCTGAAAAGTGATTTTTAAATGCCTAAATAATACCTATCTTTCGATCTCAGTATAATTTAGTCGTTTCAATTGGTAGTCTAATTCACTCCCCTATCTTTCGATCTAATGGGTCGGTCAATTATTATGTATTCAACTAGTCGTCAGAAATGTTAAATTGGATGGCAGGAGATCCAATAGCTTTAAATACTTTAATATGTGGAGTGATGCTCCAAATTTTCTTGATACAGTAAAGAGCTATTGGAGTCAGCAGATTGATGGTACTAAGATGTTTAGGGTGGTTAAGAAACTGAAGGCTCTAAAGAGAGGCCTTAAGAATCTTAACAAAGAGTGTTTTTCAGATGTAGAACTCAAAGCAAGCAAAGCCAGTCATACACTTGCAGATATTCAGTTGCAAATTCAGGATAATTATGATAACCCTGATCTTGTTGCTCTTGAGTTGCAGGCTCTTGATGAGGTAAGATTCTGGTCTAAAGCTACGGACAGTTTTTTACAACAGAAAGCTAAGACTCAATGGATAGATGAGGGGGATAGCAATACAACTTATTTTCACAATGTCATTAAGAGAAGATGCCTGAGAAACAAGATAGTGCAGATTGAAGTTCAGAATGGTACACTTTGTACTGATACACCCAGTATTCAGGATGCCTTCCTGAAGTTTTATCAGGGTTTGTTAGGTAGCAAGAAGGTGACTAAACATGTGAGAATGGAGGTACTGCAGACTGGTTCCTTTTGTAGTGATCAACATTGTACTTCACTATTATCTCCTGTCACTAAAGAAGAAGTTAAAGGTGCAGTGTTCTCTATTCCTAAGGATAAGGCTCCAGGGCCTGATGGATATACCAGTGGATTCTTCAGGGATTCATGGGACATTGTTGGGGATGAGGTTTGCAGTGCTGTGATGGACTTCTTTTCTACTGGTTGTTTGCTCACCCAGATAAATGCAACTAATATCACCTTAATCCCTAAGTGTGACAGACCAACTGCTGTTAGCCACTTCAGACCTATAGCTTGTTGTAACATGATTTACAAGGTGATATCTAAACTGCTGTGTAATAGGTTGGCTACAGTGTTGCCTGACATCATACATGAGAACCAAGGAGCCTTTATCAAAGGTTGGTCTATCATTGAAAATGTCCTTATCTGTCAGGACATCATTCATCTATATTCCAGGAAAGCTGTCACTCCAAGATGTTTATTCAAAATTGATTTGCAAAAAGCTTATGATACAGTTGAGTGGGATTTTGTTGAGCAGATGCTTCATGGTCTCAAATTTCCCTCTCACTTTATCCAGCTAGTTATGCAATGTGTGAGGTCTACCTCTTTTACTTTGTCCTTAAATGGGAATAATTTTGGTTATTTTAAAGGACAAAGGGGTCTGAGGCAGGGAGACCCAATTTCTCCTCTTCTTTTTACCATATGCATGGAGTACTTAACAAGATTGATTAAATTTGCAACTGATAGATGGCCATTTCAATATCACCCCCTATGCAAGAACTTGAAGCTCACACACCTCATATTTGCTGATGATTTACTTCTTTTCTGCAAGGGTAAGCCACAGTCCATTTGGCTTCTCATGAGAGCCTTTTCTTCTTTTTTAAGGCATATGGTTTGGCCATGAACAATTCCAAGTCTGAAATATTCTTCAATGGAGTTTCTGAGGACATTAGAGAGGGTATTAAACAGGTGACAGGTTTCAGGGAAGGTACCATGCCCTTCAGGTACCTGGGAGTGCCTATTAAAGCAGGTAGGCTCACCAAGAAGGAATGCTCTGCCTTAACTGAAAAGATGGTGGCAAGGATCAGAGGCCTAGGAGCCAAGAAACTTTCCTATGCTGGCAGGGTGACTCTCATCAATGCAGTTCTCAACACTATACAGAACTATTGGGCTCCAATGTTCATTATTCCTAAATGCATCATTAACCATATTATGGCCATTTGCAGGAATTTCCTGTGGGATGGCTCCCCTGACTACCACAGAGTTCACCTTGTAGCTTGGGACAAAGTTACTTTGCCTAAGAAGGAGGGAGGATTGGGGATAAAGAAAGCTGATGTCTGGAATATTGCCACTGTGGGAAAACTGGTTAATTGGATCTATTACAAAGCTGATAGGCTATGGATTAAGTGGATCAGTGATGTGTATATTAAAAATCAAGACTGGCATACTTACTCTCCCCCTGCTGATGCAACCTGGGTTTGGAAAAATGTCTGTAAAGTAAAAGAGAAGCTCAAGGATGGTTATCAAGATAACAAATGGATCATTAGTAATAAAGGTTACTCTATTAAAGAAGGCTATGCTTGGCTTACACCTTCTCACCCCTCTCTGAACTGGACTACTATTGTGTGGAATAGCTGGAATATCCCTAAACACTCTTTGACTACCTGGCTGAGAATGAATGAAGGAATGAATGTGAAGAGTAAATTGTTCGTGTTTGGCTTTGCCGAGATGACTGGTGTATACTGTGCCAGAGACAACCTGAAACAGTGGAGCATCTATTTAAGAACTGTGTGTATGCTGTCAAAGTTCAGAACTGTCTGTTGCATTGGTTTGGAGGCACATTCCCATCAATAGACAGATTGAGTGCAGAAAACAGGAATACTTTGCAATGGAAGTTTAAGGTGGCCATGTTCAATGCTTACCACTACTTCATCTGGTTCCAAAGAAACAATGCCAGGATCAATGACTGGCTATCTAGACCTGAAGCTGTTGCTGCTCGTATAGAGGATGACATTAAGAGGAGGGTTAAAATGAAATGTAGAGTTATTGTAGATCAGTCTGATCTCCTTTGGCTGCAAAATATGATGTTGGTTTGATATGCTTGTAGTAGGATTTGATCCTAGAACCTCATGTAATTATTTTTTGATTTGATATATAATATACTCACGTTACACCAAAAAAAAAAGTATTCAACTAGTCGCGTGCACTCGATTTGTCAAATTAAGCAATCTAATCAATTAAAACAGATCGAGCAGATCTTACGTGAGCCGGTCGATCGACCAATGGGCTCAGTCGATCGACCAAGACCCGAATCAGGTTTGTGAATTCTACGCCGCCTACACTACATGTCCCCTACATCAGCACTAATGGTTTAGCTGCTCATACTGAAATTAACAACAATAACGAAACTAAAGATGAAAACAACAGAATTCATAACTAAATTAAATGAACAAGAAAACCGCATAAAATAAGGAATTAGGGTTAAGGATTCGAACTAATCAATTCTGATCTAATAAGAAGGAATAAAAGTAAACGAAAATTAGAACAAGAATTACCAGAAACGGAGAAAGCAAGAAAATGAATACGGATGCAAAAGAAGAACTTTATTGAAAACTAATGAAAAATGTAGAACAAACTAGGTATGTGTATCTGAATCTCTCCCAAACATCCCTATATCTAAAGCAGTAGGAAGGAGTTACGTTATATAGAAGTGTCACGTAAAATCCTTCTCCAAACCTAATTACAAATGGGCTTAGGTAAAATTCTTTTAATTCTCGTTTAGGTTGCATAAGCGGTCGATCGACCATATCAACCAGTCGATCGACCAAAGGCCGAGAGTATCAGAAGCTTCTGACTTAAAATAAAACTTGCACGTCATCTCATGTGGTCGATCGACCATGGACCTCAGTCGATCGACTGACTGCTCTTCCCGAGAACTGCGCCAAGATTCGACGGTCTATAGACCATGTAGGTTAGTCTATAGACCAAGTCAGCTGGTAATCCACTTCTGAAACTCTCGCAAATCTATCTTTCAAGCCTTGATACGCGCACCAAGTTCGCTTCCCGAGTCTTTACTTCACGTCAGGTCCTATGCCTAGTACTCGGGGACGGATTCGGCTCGTTTTCCGCTGCATTCTTCCTATTTCTGCAGTGTTACACAAAAACACATAAGTAGACGGAAATAGGGAAAATAGTAGCATAAACTACATAATTGAGCTCTGAAATGCGTGTAAAATAGGGTGTAAAACATCATATTTAGGACACGCATCTTGGAGTCATCGAGAAAGGATGTCATCGTTGCCGACTTCGGTTCGCGTCTCATGGGTTCACCTTGAAAATAATCTCTACAACCGTATATATGCATTTCAACCATTAAAGACCATTGACACATGCCGAGGATACAATTTGGATATGTGAGGCTATGGGTAAGAAGGGGCTAAGACGAATTTGGTAAAAACAGAGTTATAAGCCAAGCTAGTAACTATGGGAACTAAATTAATAAATCATTCCAACTTCTTGCTCAAGATTAAACGATAAAGTGGTGCTAATAGTAAGCACAAATCTCACATTCTCGATACAAACTTAATTCCCCAAATAATGTTAATCACAACATGGGAATACAAAATCACCAACTAATGAAGATTCAATCATGTGATTTTTTCCTTTTTTTTTCTTTTCTTTTTCTCATTCTTTTTTTTTTCATCTTTTTTCATTTTTTTTTTCTTTTCTCATATTTCCAATATCATCTCAATAAGAGCATATGCAACCAAACATGAAGTAACAATCCCAAAAACTAAAACTACTAGCTTGACAAGGGCAGGCTAAATATAGGATGTAGTTAATAGGACATAAAAGGCTATTTCTGGTAGTGTGAAGCTTATGGGAAAAATGAATAAAGGGGTGACCTCTTCCACATGTGTCAACTGACCACAAACCCAAATGCCTACAGGTATTAAGCAGATTAAGTTCATATTTATGCATATTGATATAACATGTCTCATAAGGAGTAACTACTCACATTCCTAAATGAACTAGTCATAGATGTCACCAGTTATAAAGCTCTAAAACTCAGAATATAATGTAGTTTGCCAAAAATCTAAGTCAAGTCTCAAGATTCAGCGAATAAATTAACGAAAACACTTAGATATGCAATAAAACTCTACTAATAACATGTTAATGATCACGACTTAGGCATAAACAGATGAAAATGCAATGTCATCACTGAACTACTACCGTTCCGACTCAACCTATATGCTAAAATAAACGTGCAATTTTTTGAATTTTTGAAATTTTTCAATTTTTTTGGATTTTCTGTATATAAAAGGAAAATAAACAACAATGCAAGACAAAAATGTAAACGTGCGTGCAAAACAGAATGGATGCAACGCAAAACCCTTCTCCAAACCAAATCACACAATGCCCTCATTGTGCAAAATCATATGAGAAAATAATCAAGGAAAATGGGAATTTGCGATAATATTAACTAAATAAGACATAAAGGTGACTCGGAAACTCACAAGATTTTAAGCGCAGCAAAAGGAAACCTCCCCAAACCAGCGTGAGCTAGGAGGTTTCAGTAGCCAGCAGTGCTACCATAAGTACCTGAAAGGACAGAAAATACCGTGCATTATCCGAGAAAACAAAGTTGAAGCGGTAATTATGTGCAAAGAATTAAGCTGAAGAAAGCGATAGATGAATGAAAAGAAAATAAAATAAGGATAAAACTCCCTAAAACTCCCTTTTGTGCTCCTCAAAATGACCAAACATAGCAGGGGAGTGATCGAAAACAGGTACAACAGCGGGAAGCGGTCGATCGACCACACAGGCTAGTCGATCGACCAGGGCATCTAAAACAGAAGCTCCTGTAGCTGCAGTGGTCAGTCGATCGACCACACAAGCCAGTCGATCGACTGATATACCTGACGAGGACAGTGCTTTCTTGGAATGAACTCAAATAGCGTGAGCCAATATGGTCTAACAACCTGCAAATGCACATAATACACCGCCCAAAATTGCGCTAAACCCAAATGTAAAGTCTATAGCCTAAATAAATCCTAAGCAAACCAAATTAAAGCGAAGTTTCGCGCATACCAAAACAACAAATAGTCTAACAAAAAATAATAAATAAATTGTTTTAAAAGAATTTGATCAACTAATAGTTGATCAAGAATGGCCACGGAATGGCCCACTTGCTCGGATTCTGGCTGCAATAAGTAGCCTCTACAGTGCTCATCCTCTCAGCTGCACTTCTAACAACTCCAATATCCGCAGAACTCAACTGATCAACATCTCTAACATCTTCCCAATCACGGACCTCGTCTGGCTCATCAAAATCCAAATCGGACTCCGTCACTTTGACTGGCTCCTCATCCGACTCCTGACCAGTTGCATAGCTCAGACACCCTAGACCGCCTCTCTACACAATGGGCTCTCTCACAACTGGAGCAACATGCGGCTCTAACTTCCCCAAACCAGCTTCTACAATAGTCAAAACAGAAGGATCTTCCTCCAATTTGCTCCCAATCTGGGGCGGAGGTGTTATAGCAGGATTAGGCATAGGGGCAGGCATATCATGCAACACAACATAAGATTTAACTACATTGCAAGTTACTGGGTACATAGCATCCTTCTTCTTATAGGTCTGGGCGAAAACAATGGACTGTTTTCCTACCTTAAAGGTCAATGTCCCTGAGCCAACATCTATAACTGCACCAGCAGTGTGCAGAAATGGTATACCCAAAATGATAGGAATGTGAGCATCCTCGGGTATATCTAGCACAATGAAGTCAACTGGGAAAAAGAACTTTCCTATTTGCACAGGTATGTTCTCTAAGACTCCTATAGGCTGGACCGTAGAACGATCAGCCATCTGCACTGTCATGTTTGTAATTGCAAACCTAGTTAATCTCAATTTCTTAGCAAGACGTAAAGGCATAACACTAATACTCGCCCCTAGGTCACATAATGCCTTCTCAATCGAAAAAGGTGCCAATATTACATGGGACTGAAAAACTACCTAGGTCTTCTAGCTTATGAGGTGCGGTATGAGTCAAATAGGAAGATGACTCCTCTCGATCGACAGTTACAAGATATCAAGTGACTTCTTTTTAGACAACAGCTGCTTCATAAATTTCATATAGGCAGGCACTTGATTAACTAATTCTAGGAAAGGAACTTGCACATTTAAACTACGAATAACATTTTCAAGCTTGTTAAACGATACCTGTTCCTTTGTCGGCACCAATCTCTATGGATAAGGGGTTGTAAGAAGCAACTTAGCCCTCTACTCTAGGTCTCTCATACCGGCATTAGTGGACTTAGGCTGAAAATCCACTACTTTGTCCTTGTTGTAGCTCGAACCTTCTTCAGACCGTCACAGGAATAAACCATTAACCGTAGTAGGGTCATACTTTTGAACCAGAACTGACCCATCAGCATTTGGATCTTGCCTCGATAATTTCGGAGTCGTCGTACCCCGAATTAAGTAGTCCCTCAAGTTATCTGGCATTGGAGGACGAAAAGGTTCACGATCAGACGTATCTTCAGTCGATCGACCATATAGGTCATTGGATCGACTGGCTTCCACCGGACCAGAAACTTCATCACATTGAGTGGTCGATCGACCAGTGTGTCGATCGATCGATGATGTACATTGATCGTCTTTTTTCTTCTCTTGTTCATTCCAAATTTTTCTTACTCGGTTCCGCCTCATCTTTTTCAGTAGCATCTTCGACCATAGTGGGCCCATCAAGGGTAGACCCACTCCTCAAAGTCATCGCATTTAAAGTCTCATTTTGATCCGGCTGCGACGGAGCTCTAGTTGCACTTTTGCTTGCCAATTGGGCAATTTGACTCTCCAACATTTTTGTAGAAGTCTCTCTAGCTATAGACTCATTTTGTAGCAAACCCGACAAATTCTGAACCATTTTTTTCAATTCAGAAATATCAGAATCTTGAAATTGATGCTGCTGAGGCACATAGGGAGGCTTTTGATACTGCTGCTGCTTATGAGGGGGCACATAGTTTTGCTGCTGCTGCAGTGGTGGACCCGGATTAAGGACATTCTGGTTAGTCCACCTTAAATTGGGGTGGACATTAGAGGGATCGGGATAAGCACCAGTCTGCCTAAAATGTTGAAAGGCAGCACATGTTTCATTCGAACTAGTATAAAACTCCGAAACATGTCCCTCTCCTCCATATCTTTTGCATGTAAAGGGACCGTTTGAAACTGCATTAACTTTATATATCCCACCTTTTTGGGATCCCCTAAAATCTAGCTTGTCGAATCTCACAGTAAGGGCCTCTATTGCAGCAGTAGTAGGAGATTCAGCTGCTCTTCTCTGATTTCCTCTAGAATTCCCATGCTTAGCTTTATGGGTGGCCATATATTTAATAATCTTCCACCCCTTAGTCTCTCCACTATTCTTCTGGAATCTGCCATTAGCTGCAGCATCCAGGATAGCCCTCTGATCATCATAAAGCCCATTATAGAATTGGTTACACAGGAACCATTGCTCGAACCCATGGTGCGGAATAGATCGCACCAGTCTCTTGAAACGGACCCATGCCTCATGAAAATCCTCATCAGAACCCTGTCTAAAGCTTGTGATCTGAGCTCTAATCGCATTGGTCTTCGATGCAGAGAAATATTGTTTATAAAATGCTAGGGCCAGCGAATTCCAATCAGTAATCCCATTAGCAGCTCGATCCAGATCTCGGTACCACTCCCTAGCAGCATCACGGAGCGAGAATATGAACATCGTCTCTTTTATCTGGTCCTGGGTCACACCTGCTGGTGGGGGTATGGAACAACAGTAGTCAATGAATATCTCCCTATGCTTGGCTGAATCTTCATTTGCAGCTCCCCCAAATTGGTTTCTCTCAACCAAGTTAATGTAGGACGGTTTCGCTTCGAATTTTCTATCCGTCCCAGCTAGCAACGCGAATCCCTTATAGAGATTCTCAGCTTTTGGCTTGGAGTGACTGGCTATACTTGCTTCTTCAGCCATATCTAGATATGTAACGGTCTCAGCTGAAGAAGTAGAAATAGGAGACAAAGGTGGATCCTCCTCAAATAACTCGTTCTCGTAATAACTGGACAGAGTACTCAATTCTTCCTCTGTCGGCAATACTCTAGATGATCGTCTCAACTCACGCAAGGTCCTCTCGATCTCAGGATCTAACGGTCGTAATTCACCACCCTGTGACCTGCGCATAAGAGGAAACTACAAGTAGAATATGAGAATAGTTTAAGGAACAATTGTCCCTTAAACCAAGAAAAAGACTAAAATAAAAACAACTAAAAATTAATCAATTGCCTCCCCGGCAACGGCGCCAAAATTTGATACCGTCGTAGAGTATCAAAAATAAAATTTATAATCCAAACAACTACTATAGATAGTGGCAGTCAGGGTCGAACCACAAGGAGGCAAGCAATTTATAGTTGTCTAATTTAATTCTAAAATAACAGTTTCGAGGGGTTTGATTTGAGTAATTCTATAACTAAAGGCAAAAAAGTTAAAACTAAACTAAAGCAATTAAATGAGCAATTAAAGAAAATAGATGAAATCAAATATTAAAAGGATGCTAAGATGGTCGGTTCACTGTAGTTTCGACGGCAGTATCCTAGGTAAGTCTGAAATAATCACGTAAGACGGGAAAATAAGAAGTCCTCTCGGTCCATTCTTAACAGGTAGCATCTTTCGATCTAGCTACGAGTCCCTAAGTATCACTAGTACTGACTCTCGCCCTGAAAAGTGATTCTTAAATGCCTAAATAGTACCTATCTTTCGATCTCGGTATAATTTAGTCGTTTCAATTGGTAGTCTAATTCCCTCCCCTATCTTTCGATCTAATGGGTCGGTCAATTAAGCAATCTAATCAATTAGAACAGAGCAGATCTTACGTGAGTCGGTCGATCGACCAATGGGCTCAGTCGATCGACCAAGACCCGAATCAGGTTTGCGAATTCTACGCCGCATACACTACAGATCCCCTACATCTTAGCACGAAGGGTTTAGCTGCTCATACTGAAATTAACAACAATAACGAAACTAAAGATGAAAACAACAGAATTCGTAACTAAATTAAATGAACAAGAAAACCGCATAAAACAAGAAATTAGGGGTTAAGGATTCTAACTAATCAATTTTAATCTAATAAGAAGGAATAAAACTAAACTAAAATTAGAACAAGAATTACCAGAAACGGAGAAAGCAAGAAAATGAATCCGGATGCAAAAGAAGAACTTTATTGAAAACTAATGAAAACTGTAGAACAAACTATGTATGTGTATCTGAATCTCTCCCAAAAATCCCTATATCTAAAGCAGTAGGAAGGAGTTACGTTATATAGAAGTGTCACGTAAAACCCTTCTCCAAACCTAATTACAAATGGGCTTAGGTAAAATTCTTTTAATTCTCGTTTAGGTTGCATAAGCGGTCGATCGACCATATCAACCAGTCGATCGACCAACGGCCGAGAATATAAGAAGCTTCTGACTTAAAATAAAACTTGCACGTCAGCTCATGTGGTCGATCGACCATGGACCTCAGTTGATTGACTGACTGCTCTTCCTGCAGTAAACTGTTCAGCATTCTGACTGTCTATAGACCATGTAGGTCAGTCTATTGACTAAGTCAGCTGGTAATCCGCTTCTGAAACTCTCGCAAATCTATATTTTAAGCCTTGATACGCGCACCAAGTTCTGTTCCCGAGTCTTTACATCACGTCAGGTCCTATGCCTAGTACTCGGGGACGGATTCGGCTCATTTTCCGCTGCATTCTTCCTATTTTTGTAGTGTTACACAAAAACACGAAAGTAGACGGAAATAGGGAAAATAGTAGCATAAACTACATAATTGAGCTCTGAAATGCGTGTAAAATAGGGTGTAAAACATCATATTTAGGACACGCATCATGGAGTCGTCGAGAAAGGATGTCATCGTTGCCGACTTCGGTCCGCGTCTCATGGGTTCACCTTGAAGTCTTGCGTGACTAATTGTTAGATGCACTTTCATGGATTAGCGATAAGGTAGGGTTTCCTTACTCGGTTTATTATTTATTGTTTAATTGATTTAAGATGTGTGTTGTGATTTAATTGAGACGGCTGATATTGTTGATTAACTGTTGTTGGTGGATTGGAGCGTTCAAGTTGAGATGGTAGGTGATGTTTGCGAGGTGCGTTCTCGGCTGAGTGGAGTCACTTGTGGGAGTGGCTTCACACCCTTAATTTGCCCTCTATGGAACCTGCCACAGGAGGGGATGCGCACATTAATGAACATGGGTTATCGCTCGTGTGATGAGCGGGGCTTAGGTGGCAGGGCTGCGGTCCCCCACTTGCAGGGCTAGACACGTTAGTGTGTATTCAGTTATGAGGTGTGGTTGGGAGTTGGAGTTGTATGGGAGAACAGTTGGTTTATCTTTGTTGCATTTGCTTATCTTGATTGTTCATTAAACTGACCCCGTGTTCTGTTTTCAAAACTGTGGTGATCTATTCGGGGATAGTGAGCAGTTGGTTTAGTAGGTACAACTAGTCTTGATGCTTCCGGGGCTTGGAAGGGAATCGAGTCATCATGCTACCGAAGTAGATATCGCTGACATTCATATTTAGCAGTTCTTCTAGTTGGTTATGTTATATCTTCATCACACTGTTCTATGATGTAATGTATAAAGCTATTTAATAAATGTTCTACTATTGTTTATTTGATCTACTTACCTCGGGAAAACAAGATGGTAGCACCTTCATACATTGGGGTGGTCCTTGGTAAGGCACCTTGGTATATGGGGGTGTTACACAGTGGTATCAGAGCGACGATTTTGGAACCTGAACCAATGAACCAAATGAATGTAGTGTGTCAAATTAAAATGAACCTGGTGTATGTGTGTTGGGAGCTCCTTATGTTGGTTTTGGGTGAGAAGGCTCCATCATCTCAGAATCCCAGCCTCAATCATGCTTAAGCCAGCCACCGTGAAAGGGTTGATGTGTGGGAATGTCCCTGTGCCAGTGTGTGTCAAGTATGTATGCATGTAGTAGTCTATGTGGTAATCTGACGAGTATGGAATCGGTGGAGTTTTGTATATGCGTATGCGATGTTTTCAATGAAGTGCTAGTAAGATTAGATGCGCGTGCCGTATGGATGAATTGACTGATGAGTCTAAAGCCTTATGCATAGTGTTACATGATGGAGGAGATAACAAGCGATGGTAGTGGTGTAACATGATAAGAAGGACGAGAATATGAACGTGTGCTTAATGGTATATGTATGTGTACTTGTAACGATGGTGTGGATGTATGCTCGTAAATAGACTTAGAGATATATGTTATGTTCTACCTGCAATATAGTCAAGTTGGTTGCGGTACATGTGTTGTAGCATTGATTGTTTTATTCTCGGTGATGTGCATAATGACATGTGTTACATAAGAATATCGTAATGAATTTTATGACTCATGACGTGCCTTTTCGTGTTAAAAATAGGGTATAATGGTGACGAGCCCGATTAAGTAGAACTCCGAACGATGTTTATTGTTTTGCAGGAAAAACTCTTAGTATCATCTTGTTCCGTCACTGATCTGTTGAACGCGGCCGAGTAAAACTGACCCTCGATCGAGTAAGGCATACCCGGCCGAGTATTCAGAATGGCAGATTACATTCGCTACTGACCTCTGAATACTCGACCGAGCAGACCAAATACTCGAACGAGTAACTCCATCACTCGACCGAGTACCCAAAAATCGCGGTCCAGCTGGGTTAATTCCGGAAACCCTATAACCCTTCTTCCTTTCTTATTTCCTCCTCCTATCACTCATTCTACTCTAATTCTTCAAACTTTTCTTCTCTCTCAAAACACTTGGGTGATTCTTTGTTGTGGTTGCTCTTAGATTTCCACTTGCTTGTTCAAATCTCCAATCAAGGTAATGTATCTAATCGATTTTCTTAAATTTTCATTCAATCAATGGAAGAACTTGCCCTAAAGTTTGAATTTTACTCTTGTAATCCAAATTTTTTTATACTTCCATATTGATCTTTTAGTCATAATTACTCCTAAACATCGCCTATGTATGCTCTAAAACTGTTTTCATGCTTGAAATCATCCATCTTATGTTAGAAATTTTCTAGGATTTGCTTTCAAGTTTTGATTTTTAGTTACCTAGATTCCCTCTAGGATGTTCCTTGGGGTTAATTGCTGATAGTAATGCTCTTCTTGGTTAGTATGACACGTCTTTTGCGAGAAAAATCCGTATTAAAACTTCGTCTTAAAAAGTATATAACTCAAAAAATGTCCTTACTATGGCAAAATTTCTAGAAAATCCTTGTTGAATTCATCTTTTTGCAGTATGCCGAAAGCAAAAGCCTCAGCAAAGAAGCAGACTCGCGCGAATGTCCACTTGGAAACTGGCCAATCTAGCCAGGGACCCATTGTTCCTCCGGTGGACGAATATATATCGGTAATTTTCTCTGACTTCACGCAGCGGGCTGCTTTTTTGGCCTTAATGGGTCGGACCATGAGGCCGAATCGTTGTGTAGACCCCGACATCTTGGAAACCTTGGAAGTTCAAGGGGATATCATTCATATTTTTGAGATCTTCGGGATGGAGGGACTCTACCATCTTCGAAAGAAGTCCTACCCATACCTAACCTTGGAGTTTCTGAGCTCCTTTAAGTATGATGTAGAGGGGAAGACAGTTTCTTTCTGCCTCATGAACGCTGACCATAGCTTGACACTTGATGAGTTTGCCAACCACCTTGGGTTAGAGATTGAGAAAAAGAGGTATATGAGCGATGTGGCAAATAATAGTGGGCCACCTCACTACCTACCTTACCTGACCGGGAGATCCATTCCGAGTGCGAGTGCCACGTTGATTAACGATGTTCAACATATGTTACTCCGTATGTTCCTTAGGATGATGACTTGTCTACTATTTGGGAGGGAGGATGTGAGGAAGATGACACTCATGAGGTTATGTTGTTGATGTCTTATCTTAACCTTCGCCGGGGGAAGCCGTTTTACTATAGTGCTCCCGGAGTCGTATGCTCTAGGTTGGAAATTATGGCACGGTCTTCGAGCCGTCACCTTTCTTGTGGTGCTATAGTGACCTGTTTAGCCTAGAGGTTGACTGACTTTAAGGCCCCACCTGCGTCGGGTACTGGGTTGTTCGAGTCTGTCCCTACGATGGATGAGAGGTACTGGTGTCATAATAGGTGGCTTAGGAAGCTAGAGGATGGGTCTTTTGCTTGGAGGGTGAAGGGGTGTCTGTGGATGGTTCTTCCCGATCCCGAGCATCTTTCCGTGGTGGACCATCTGGTAGAGTATGACCCTGAGAGTGAGGAACCAGAACCTGAGCCTCAGTTTTACCTGATCGATCCCACAATCCTCCAAGACCTACCTGAGCCTATCTCCGTGACGGAGAAGCAGCCGATCGCTCCCTTGCCTCGCGAGCGCTATGGAGAGAGAGTAGCTAGGGTGGATGAGACTGAGACTGAGCCTTCCTTTTCTACACCTAGCTTTTACCCATAGCAGTACTCGCCTATCCCACCGTCCACGACCTTAGGATGCAGGTTAGTGACCTGACTGAGCGGATCACCACTACCTTGGTGCTCTGGAACATGCATGAGATGGCCTACAACAAGGGTATAGGTATGGACTTAGCGCAGCCGATCTGGTGGAGAGGACCTGAGCTTGATTCTGGAGTGTTCCACAGCTATGGGGTTAATCCCAACTTTTGGAGACCACCGAGAGAGACCAAGTTTGGCTGCCTCGCGGGACCATGGGGAGCCAACTGCGGTAGTCAGCTGGAGGGATTCTTTGCTAAAATAAATGTCCATGAAGCTTGACACTCGGGAAACAGATGCTTTCTCACGTTACCTCTTAAGAAACAAACTTAAAGTGAAGCCTGGTACAAATAATACTTATGAGTTACTTGGACGTAGAATCATTTCAGGAGAAGTTAGATGGGGATCCTTTAACCTGAAAATTTACGGGGAATCGTTCTACATGCCAAAGTATTGGGAGTGGACTGAAGACATACTTGCTCGCTTCAGTGATATCCTTTTGACTGCTTCTATCCGTTTAGCAATCTATGCTTCCTTATATTCTTATGATAAGGACGCACATATCATGCGTGCTTTCTTCGAAGGATGGTGCCCTGGTATCAATACTTTTCATACTGTAGAAGGCGAATTTTCTATCTCCCTGTAGGATCTAAAAAAACTTAGAAGTCTGCTTGTTGTGGGAGAGATTTACGATGAAACAGTGTCTCAACTTAGCATGCTAAAGCCAATAGCTGAAGAAAAGAACTCGATTATCCCTGCTACGTGCACTTTATTGTTTACTGCGTTTCACTACCTTGCGAAGCAATTAAAGGACAAGGGTGAAGTTTCTGCCCAGCAATGGATTGACTTGTGGTGCAAAAGACAGGTTGTATATCCTCCTCCTGTCAAAGGGCGAAGGACCACCAAAAATCCTCCAGTTTCAACCTAAAATCCAAGTGGTGAGATTAAGCCCCGAACATCTGATGAATTGACAGAGGAAGAACACTCCCTATTTGCAAGGCTTGGTTGCGATGATTCTCGGCAGACAAAGGTTTATTTAGCTGCGCATTTATCATGCTGGCTTTGCGTATTTGTTTTGCCGGAAGATAGCAACAGATTAATTAGACCAGCTACCTTCGAGATTGCAAGTATGATGGCGGAAGGTCGAGTTTTTAGTCTGGCGATTCCCGTATTAGCTAGCATTTACAAAGATTTGAATGGGTTAGCCACATCTACGAACCTCGGTTACTCCAGGTCATTCTTCACGGCATATTACTTATATGGGTGGATTGCAAATTACTTTGACACTTATCATGCTATAAATCCATCACCACCAGGTCCCCATATGACAAAGTATTCAGGTCCTGTTGGAGCGAGGAATGGAAAACCCGAAGAGGCTCGAAAACTTTTGCATAAGGGAAGAGAATTTGATACAAAGTGTTTTATGTTGAATAAACACAAATTAGAGGTCTTGTTAGACAATGCTGACTTTGATACCCTAGGGCTTGACTATCTTGCATCTATGCGTTCCTCCTATTTATGTTTGCGCCTGAATAATGGGTTTCACCTTGAGCCTTATAATCCACATCGGTTTTGTCAACAATTTGTTTTTTGTCAAGACGTTCCCGGTGTATTGAGTCGTGGTTCTGACAAACCTGATGTCACATGCTTTGAGGCGCTGAGATATTGGCAAGTGTTTTTGTTTACAGGTAGCATCTCTCGCGTTTACCTTCCCAGTCCTTCGTTCAGATGGAATGAGAATGTGTCACTCGTAGTTTTACTAAATGGTGGAAGGAATTCTACCCGAAGGATCTATGAAAGAATGTCGATATCCTTGTGCATAGTACCGGAAGTGACCACAAGACTAAGAAGCGTGATCATCATGGGGATACTAGAAATCAGCCTCGAGAGCGAGCATTCCCCCTGAAATCCAAAGTTGTTGTCCCGCAGGCGAAAGGCCATGTTGAGGACAACCACCACAGCGATGCAGATTCTGAGATTGACCCTAAACATGATCGTCGTGGTAAGAGAAAAGTGTCTGTCTTAGATGCAGATGTTATCAGACTCATACTAGACACCCAGATTTTTTTTTTGTGGGGGTGTCGAGTGAATCAGGAATGCCTTCGCAAACACTGGTTAGCTTCTTTCCTTTTGTGACCATCGTCGTTTATTTATTTTTATTTTTTCTACTTGATCATTTTTTTTTCCAGGAAGGTGAATGTCCCTTGGAGACAGCCTCCCTTGCTCCGGAATATCGTCTTCCGCATCGTCCACCAAAGATGGAGCCTGGAAAAGTGAAGGGGCTTATGATTCTTAACAAATCAACACCCATAGGAGACTCTTCTAGTCCAGCATCTCAAGGGTGACAGACTGGCAGTTTGTTAGCCAATGGTAGTCAGACTGCTATAGATAGTCCAGCCTCAACTCATATGTCTCCTCCTCACAAGCCTGACGATCGAAGGAAGGCGTTTAAGCCTCTAACTATACCATTTAAACCTACCATGCTCCCTACGTGCTTCAGAGTCTCATTTTGTCCACCTCCTTCACTTAAGGGGATTTTTGACAGAGCACTAGAAGCGATCCGCTTGCAGCTCTTGGGAGAATTAAAAAATGCAAGTTTCTCTGATGTTGGGGAAGTGGCAATGAAGGCTAACGGGTGTTATGAGAGCATTTGATAACTTAAAGGTGACTGTTCTTCACTACAGGTGCGAGTGGATTCTTACGTGGGTGTGGTCCATGCTTACCTTGCACTCGAGAAGCAGGCAGCACAGTGTCATCACCCTGCATTGTTAGAGGACAAAAGGCTAGAGTTGCATCAAAAGATTGAGCATACCAAATCACTTCATGATAAGGCGCAAGAAAAGCATAAAGAGAAAGCTATGGAACTCTGTTACTATGGAAGAAATAAACGTCCTTGAAGCTAAACTCAAGCAAGCGTGAGAGAAGGAAAAGACATTGCGAAGCAATTTAGAAGCTGGGGATACATCTTTGATCTCCTTGCAAGATGATCTTCAGAAGTCAGAGAGAGAATTAACCGAGCTTGACAATATCCCTATTTTGAGTCCTGAAGAGGAAGCCTTACTTCAAGAGTGATGGGTTGAATTGGAAGAGATGCGTACTTCTCATGATGTTTATCCATAGGCACTTAGATTTTTTCAGATTATCTAGATCTCATCCTTGATTCATTTTTTTTTTGTAGCTTAATGGACCAATTGCTTCCAAGATGTTTGTTTGTCTTAATCGTTTCTTTGCAATAACATCCTTTCAGCATGTTATATTCCATCATATTTGACTTATGCAAGCAAATACTCACAGTTTAAACTCTTGCGGGCCAAGAGTAATAGTTTTTTTTGTGTGTGTTGTTTTTTTGATTGTTTTTGTGTGGCTGCACTTGACCAAAGTGTTTGCTCAAACTGCCTACATACTCGCAAAGCTACCAGAGGTGACAACTTGCAAGATCAAGCCAACGTAGTTCAAAGGGGGGATTTTGATTTTTTTTTTTTTTTTTGGGAGGTGTGGCTGCACCTTAAGCTACATTTTTACCTAAGCTGCCTACGTACCTGTAAAGCACAAAGTGTATTTCACAAGATCAAGCCGACGTAGTTCACAAAAGATGGAAGGCTTTTCTTTTTTTTTTGAGATTTTTTTTTCTGTATGCAGTTTAACCTCTTGCTTAGGAGCTTTTATTACTGTTGGGGTTTAAGAATAGTAGCGCTTCAAAAACTTCCCATTGCTTGGGCCTGTCCGAACGCCGTCTTCATCCACGATTTTGTAAGCACCATTTGTGTAGACCTCCTGCACCACGTATGGACCATCCCACTTAGAGGTGAATTTACCAACTGGTTTGTGAGAGGTGATAATTGGCCTTCGTACCGCAAGGACAAGTCTCCTACTTGGAAAGAACGAGGGCGCACCTTTTTGTTGAATGCGCGTGACAACCTTGCTTGATAGCACTGGAGCTTTTGTTGAGTCTCTAATATTTATTCATCGAGAGCCTCTAAGTGATCTAACCGTAATTTGTCATTTTCATCTTCCGTGAGCCCTTCCCGAATAGCGATGCGCAAGGAAGGGATCTGCAATTCTAATGGCAACACGGCCTCCACTCCATACACCAACGCATACGGGGTTGCCTGAGTAGGTGTTTTGTATGTGGTACGATACGCCCACAATGCCTCACCAATTCTTTCATGCAAGTCTCGCTTTGACTTTGCTACTACTTTTTCAGCAAGTTGCAGAGGGTTTTGTTGATGGCTTCAGCCAAACCATTTGCAGAAGCGTAGTACATTGATGATTTGTATTCCTTGAACTTGAACCTTTCTCCTAGACTTGTCATGAGGTGGTTGAAGAACTGTTTCCCGTTGTCAGTTGTGATGCGCTGAGGTACACCATATCTGTAAATGATATGGTTTCGAATGAAGTCCACAACATTTTCTTTCTTCACTTCTCGTAGTGTGATGGCTTCTGCCTATTTTGAGAAGTAGTTAGTGGCCGCGCGAATATACTCGTGTCCATTTGAGGCCTTTGGAGTAAAGGGTCCCACAACATAAAGTCCCCAAGCTTCAAAGGGCCATGAAGAAACCGTAGGGTGTAGTGGCTCTGGCGGTTGGTGTATGAAGTTTACGTAGAACTGACAAGGTTCACACTTTTTCGCGAAGTCCATACAATCTTACACCATGGTCGGCCAGTAAAACCCCATTCTCTTTACATGATCATGCAGTTTAGGCCCAGATTGGTGAGCGCCACAAATGCCAGAATGAGCTTCATGCATTGCTTCAGCAGCTTCGTCCTTGCTTAGACACCTCAACCATTGGCTTGAGAAAGAATGTCTGTAAAGTGTCCCTTTATAGTGAATGAACTTTGGAGCACGTCGACGTATCTCTACCTTTTGTCTAGGATCATCAGGTACTTTTTGGTGGTCCAAAAAATCAATGATAGGTTGGCGCCAGTCATCCTCATCAGCTGTATAGACACATATCATGTTAGTTGAATCTACGTTTTCTTCCCCTTCAAGCAAAGATACTACCTAGCGGATGCAGACTGGGACTTGCATAGACTCTTCTGCCCCCAGTGCCAAAGTGGCTTCTAGATTAGCAAGCGCGTCAGCCAACTTATTGGAACTCCTTGGCACATGACCAACATGGATGTCGTCAACTTGATTCAACAGTTGTAATGCCCGTTGATGGTAGGGAATCAAGTCTTCCTTTTTCACTTCATATTCACCAAGGACTTGGTTGACCACCAGTGTCAAGTCACCGTAGATGATTTTGTGGAGTTACGAATACAACTCCGGCTCCAGCTCCGTCTTTCCTCGCATCACCGTTAAAGTACATCTGCCATGGAGGTAGAACGCCCACGTAGAAGATTTCTTCTCCTGGAAGGTCATCTGAAATTTCCCACTCTGCTAGTATTGGATGATCAGCAAAGAAGTTGGTGATAGCTTGTCCTTTCACAGTCTTTTGAGGCACGAACACCAATTTCTTCTCCTGGAAGGTGATCTGAAATTTCCCACCCTGCTAGTAACACTGCCCATTTTGCAAGTCTTCCAGATAAGACTGTTCTTGAGAGTATATACTTGATTGGGTCGGCTTTTGAGACCATGTGTATAGTATGCGCCTGAATGTAGTGCCTCAACTTTTGGATGGCAAACACTAATGCAAGACATATCTTCTCTATAAGAGAGTAAGTCAACTCAGCTCCAACCAAGGTACGACTCAAGTGGTAGAGTGCTCTCTCCTTGAGGTCTTCAATTTCTTGAGCACACATTCCCCCAGCGAGTGTTCTTATGCTGCGATGTAGAGGACAAGTGGCTTTACTGGAATTGGTGCCCCCAGCACTGGTGCATTGGCCAAGTATTTCTTGATGCTATCAAAAGCATTTTTGCATTTTCATCCCATTGAAATGGAGCATCAATACAAAATAGGAAACAAATGAATTTTTATTAATAAATATCAAAAGTACGTGTACAATCTCTAATGTATCCTCTGATCCTAATATGCCGTAATGGGTACATGTACGGGGTACACGTGAGGGTGCGCGTGTAGACAACTTTAGTTACTCTACGAGCAATGTTAATTTGATTTCTTGAGAGGGTCGCGATGACTTGAATCTCTCTTGACTGATTGAATTTGTGATTGAATCTTCAACGCAGGCGGCACGATTTGATGTGCTTGTTGACTTCTTGCAATGATTTTGACGGAGAGAATTTGTAGGAATTTGTACCTTGTTCTCTCTAGCTTCTTTGCAATTATGAATTTTCAACCCTTTGAATGAATGCCAAACGTCCTTGCAATCCACGTAATTCCTTCAGTGTCTTCTGCTCTGGCATTTCGTTGATGGCTTTGATTTTTGTTTGGTAAATTTCAATGCCTCTGTGCCTGACCACAAACCCTAAGAACTTCCCAGATGTGACACCAAATGCACACTTGAGTGGATTCATCTTGAGTTGACATTTGCTAAGTCTCTCAAAGACGGTTCGATGGTCTTTGATTTGGTCTTCTCTTTTCTTTGATTTGATAACCACGTCATCAACATAACACTCTATTGTTTTATGCAACATGTCATCAAAGATATTTTGCATTGCGCGTTGGTACGCAGCGCCAACATTCTTCAATCCAAACAGCATGACCGTGTAGTAGAAGATCCCTTTTGGGGTTTGAAAACCCATTGCTTCCTTATCTTCAGGTGCCATATGTATCTGATTATAACTAGCCGTACAATCCTTAAATGAGAGTGCTTCGTGACCAGTGGTTGCATCAATCATCAACTCTGTGACCGGCAAAGGGAAGTCATCTTTTGGGCATGCATCATTAAGATCACTAAAGTCGACGCATATGCGCAATTCTCTATTCTTCTTTCTGACTGGGACAATGTTCGCTATCCAGGTAGGATATTTGGCTTCGCGAATGAAACCTGCTTCTAAGAGTTTGTTGACTTCCTTTTCAATTTCAGGTACAAGCTCCGGCCTGAAACGACGTTGAGGCTGCTATTTTGGATTGATGCCGTTCTTGATTGCCAGATGATGAACTACAACTTTTGGGCTGAGTCCAGGCATCTCTTTATAGCTCCAAGCGAAGACATCGTTGTACTTGACCAACAACTTGTAGTACTCCTCCTCTTCTTCTTTAGTGAGCAGAGCACTAATATAAATGGGGCGAGGATCTTCAGTAGTTCCCAAGTTGAGCTCCTTGAGTTCATCCACAGTCGATTGCCCCCCGTCTTCAAGTGTTTTAGGGGCCTCGTCGGCCTCAACTTTTTCATTCTCGTCAGTTATCTCTTCTACTTCTGATGTGATATGACGACGTTGTAACTTCTAAATATCTTGGCTTGTTTGCACCATACGGACGTGAAGATGAAGAAACATGCTCTTCAACATTTTTTGACTGGCCTGTGAGAACTAGTACGCGCCTCCTTGCTTTGAGTGGCTCATGCTGGATGATATCCACTACTTGCATACGCTTCACGCGAGATGGTATCACACTTCTTAAGTCATCACTTACTCTTACTTCTTCTTCATTTTGTTTTGCAGAAGTTGAGAGAGGATTGTTAGAAATCTATATCTCATTATACTCAACATATTCATATATGTTTCAATTTTAATTTAGTCATAAAATTAATTAGATCTTATGCATGCAAACATAAGTAAATATAGAGAAGAAATCATCATTCTTACATTGGAAATTTCGGATTATTGGGCACAAGTGAGTTCTCCTACTCACTTGTTCTTGAGCTCTCCAAATATTGGATGAACAAAGGATTCAAGTTTAGAATCCCTCCCAAGGAATAATACCCAAGATAACCTCCTAAAAGACTAATATTATTTATACTAGAACAATATTAATCTTAATAAAATTGACCCAAAACTAATGTTTTTTTTATCTCTTGTATTTCGGCCAAGAGAGGAAGATATTTGGAGTTTTTATTTCTCTATTTTTTCTTAGAGAGTTTTTGATTTCTTACACTAGAAATCATATGAATTGTGAATGAATAAAAATGATAGAGAAAAACTTTCTATTTAGTCTTCCAAAAACCGGTGGAAGGGGGATTGGGGAGCCAATGCATGGGCTTAATTCTCTAATCAAGAAATAGGCATGCAAGGCTAGGTGTTGGTAGTGAAATCATGTTGTTTCCACTTAATTAATTAAACATAATTTAAACACCATACTACCTCCATATTTCGGTCCATATGGGATAATATGGATTCCATTTTATCTTTGTCAATTTGTCAATTTGTCACATGTCACAAGTCATGTAAAATTGTCATGTATTTTTAACATATTAAAAATCAACGTATTAATAAAATACGTCATGTACAAAATCGACTTAGTAATTCACAATTACTTGTACCAAAACATTTTACCAATTATAAATTACAACATCTTGTATTTATAATAAATTATTCATTCAGTTCAATTGTTTCCGTAAACGATAATTTCATCTAAGCAATAAAACAATTCGATTACTTAGACCGTATCTTATTTAATCAAATTACAATGAGACACGTAAATATTACTTCCAAAATCGTCCGCCAATTTTAAGCAATTTAATTAACCCGTATCGTCATACGATCAATTAAATAATCAATTAAGAGTGTTACCCTTTAGGTATGACCTAAGGGGATCAACTGATCACCACCACTGCCGTTGCGACAAAGAATGTAAAACTCTAATCAGCTAATCATTACCGATATGTGTGGACCAGTTGACAGTAAAATATTACTTCCCAATTGTATTCTTAAAATGAGACTTAAACATGTGATCATCATGATCGACAGTTGTGATCGCATTATTGTCGGAGGACACATATTCCAACAATCTCCCACTTGTCCTCGACAAGTGTGCGTCACCAATTCTATTGTCCTATTACTATCTCCCACTCAATGCAAGGTGTCTTTCAGGTCGTACTTGCAAGTGATCATATCGAAAGTGGTTTCCTCGATCTAGAGAATAACTGACTGACCGGATTTATCTACCATTGATATCTTCCGAGCGTGGCCACGCATTTCCAGTTCATTACTCCTCGAGTGGCCCTCAGATATTTTTATAACCCTGACTAGAGGTGGACAATTCCTATCGCACTTATTCCCTTCGACTTGCCACAGCCATCATAACCCAAAATATGCCCATTTGACCTCATTTACGAAGGTCGTAGTAACACAAATCAAAGTTAATCTGAAACTGTGCCATTTTAGGCGAACAGTCTTTAATCAAAAGAATCGACTCATTAGAATACTATAGTAGCTCTCGCCACTACCAGGCTATATAAATTTGCCATAACTCTATAAGCGGTCATAAGGCCCGACAAAGTGTTCCTAACAGTCTGCCTATGTGACCGACTAGTCATCACACATGACTCCATGGCACTTGAACTTGCCATCAATCGCATCACACTCTAGTTACTTCGAGATGTCACCTCATGTAAGTAACTATGGGCGAATACAATGCTAATCCGCGTTCACTTCAACGGGGTTCAATTGTCTCTACAACCCGTTTGGATGTAACAAAGTATAAGGTGAGTTAACAATAACTCAAACGACAAATGTCGACATCACATTCGGGTAGTCAATACCATATTGCAACCTTGTGATGCATATTGTAAGTGTATAAACACTAGTCGATTGCAATAGAAGTCTAACATACCATGTACCCATGTGTTCAGACTTCTTATATTGCATTATCCTTTGTATTCATGTTATCTTTCATAGCATGAACCTTACCAAGTACACATATAGGTTCTCAACCTAGGTTTGGGTTCTTTATCTTGAAAGAACTTTCTTGTTGTTTATCACATAACCAACGAATATGTGGTGGATGATATGATGCCCGTCGTTGTGTGCACCAAAGATAAAATTTATAATACCTATTAAAACTAACAGAAGCTAGTGGTAACAGAGTCGAACCACAGGGAGGCGATGCAATTATTAGTTGTCTAATTTTAAGTCCAAGGTAACAAATGTGGGGTTTGATTTGATTTGGTCTATAGCTAAAGCAATAAAAGACAATGAACTAAATAAACGGATAAAACAAATATTAAAAGGGTGCTAAGATGGTCGGTTCACTGTAGTTTCGGCGCCAGTGTACTAGGTAGGTCTAAAACAAACACGTGAGACGGGAAAATAAGAAGTCCTCTCGGTCCATTATTACAGGTAGCATCTTTCGATCTCGCTAATGGTCCCTAAAATCACTAATACTAACTTTCGTTTTGAATAGTGACTAAAAAGGCTAAATTAACTCATCTTTCGACCCCATTAATCTAGTCGTCTTAATTAGGTAGGCTATTTCCCTTCCCTATCTTTCGATCTTTATTGGGTCAGTCAATTCCTAAACATTCAACTAGTCGCGTGCACTCGATTCGTCAAACATAGCAATTAAACTAATTAAAACGAAGTAAAGCTCATGTGGCCAGTCGATAGACCAGGGAACCCAGTCAATCGACCACGACGCGATTTAGGTCGTACTATTCTAATGCCACCTACACTACAGATTCCCTACATCCTAGCACAAGGCATTTAGCTACTCATACTCATGATAAAAACAGCAATAAACTTAACAATTAAAACATTCGAATTCATACTTAAATTGATTAAACGAACGATTAACATGAAACAATAAATTGGCTTCGGGAGATCTAACCTAACAATCCTATACTACGAATGAAAGCAACAAACTGAATAATAAAACAGAAGAATACCGTGTAGAGGAATTGCAGAAGAAAGATCAAAAACCGAATGCGAAAACCAAACTTTTTTACGGAAATAATCTAAACTAATGTATATGTAGAATTTGATAATAAAACTGAATTAAAACTTGATAGAAAACTCGATGATTGTATCAATGTGAGCAGGTTACGTTAAATAGAAATATCACGTAACTTTATTCCAAAACCTAAAACACAATGGGCTTCTAAATTCTCGATCTTCGTATTCACGTCAGAATTAGCGGCTTGGTCGATCGACCATGAAAGGCAGTCGATCGACTGCTCTTCACTAAACAGTAGCTACTGGAACTCGTGATCTGGTCGATCGACTAAGGGCAGCGGTCGATCGACTGAAGTAGCTGATACTTGACTTCTAAATTTTTGTGGATTTGTCTTTCGGGCCTCGAAATGCGCACCAAGCTCGTTCCTTGAGTAAATACTTCATGTCAAATGCAATGCAATGTTCCCGGGGACGGATTTAGCTTGATTTTCGCCGGTTTCTTCACATTTCTGCAATAATGTACAAAAACACGAAAGTAGACGGAAATAGGTCGAATAGTAGCATAAACTACATGAATGAGCTCTGAAATGCGTGTAAAATGAGGTGTAAAACATCATATAAATGACACGCATCAAACTTCCCCAAACCAAACCCTTGCTTGTCCCCAAGCAAGGACTAGACTCGATCCTAAAACCTAATGGAACGAGTTCAATCTCAGAGCGAAATGCAAACTGTAAGGCCTAAACCAGTTTAATGCAACAACTAACAATCAATTAGCAATGCAAATGAGTTACGAAGTCATTAAAAACTGCTGAACCGTCAACTGTAGGGACTTATCAAATTGGACTCTCACGGGTCGCTCAGATCACTCAATAAATACAGGTGAGTATATGTGAAGTTAGAAAGAATTCACTTTGTAGTGACTCTCACCTAACTACGACCTATAAGAATATGCCTGCAATTTAATATGAAAGTAATCTCTACAACCGTACATATGCATTCTAACCAAGCAAATGATCATGACACATGCCGAGGTAAATTTGGATATGTGAGGTAATGGGTAAGAAGAGGCAAAACATTTATGGAAGTGTGGAGGTATAGATGATCAAGCTAGTACCTAAACAATACCATATGACAATATCCAACTTCTTGCTCAAGATCTTCAGCCGACACGGTGCTAAAAGTAAGCACAAAACTCACAATCTCCGTAATTAATCAACTCCCCATAAGATATGAACGAAACATGGGAGCAAAAATCGCCGTTTAATAAAGACTTTGAATTATGCGAATTGATTTTTTTTTTCGAGCTTCAGTCGATCGACCTAGATGGCCAGTCGATCGACCACATCTACAGTACAACACTCTTTTTTTCTCTTTTTCGAAATATTTTTCTTCCTTTTTTTTTCTTTCTTTGTTTCCTTTCTTCCCTTTTTATTCATCTTCCCAACAACATCTCAAAATGAGCATATGCCACCAAAAATATAGTAACAATCCCAAAAACTAAACTACTAGCTTGACAAGGGCAGGCTAAATATAGGATGTAGTTAACGGGACAAAAAGGCTATTTTTGGCAGTGTGGAGCTTATGGACAAAATTTGAACAAAGGAAACCTCTTCCACATGTGTCAACGAACCACAAACCGAATGCATACAGGTATTAAGCAGATTAAGTTCATATTTATGCAAATTGATGTAACATGTCTTATAAGGAGTAACCACTCACAATCCTAGATAAACTGGTCATAGATGACACCAGTTATAGGCTCTAAATCTCAGAATATTTAAGTAGGTTGCCAAAAATCTAAGTCAAGTCTCAAGTTCAACAAGAAATTTAACGAAAACTCGTAGACTATGCATATACGATTCTTCTAATAACATGTCAATTTAAGCAAGGCTTAGGCAAAAACAGATGCAAATGCAATGTCATCATTGAAATACTACCGTTCCGACTCAACCTACATGCTAAAATAAACATGCAATTTTTTGAAATTTTGAAATTTTCAATTTTTTTTGGAATTTTGTGTATATAAAAGGGAAATAAAATAAACAATGCAAACTGAAATGTAAACGTGAATGCATGCAAATGAATTGCAACGCAAAACCCTTCCCCAAACCAAATTACACAATGTCCCCATTGTGCAAAATCATGTAATGAAATAAAAAGAAAATGGGAATTTGCGTGAAATTAACTACATAAGACATGAAGTAAGAACTCGGAAACTCACAAGACTTTAAGCGCAGCAAAAGGAAACCTCCCCAAACCAGCGTGAGCTAGGAGGTTTCAGTAGCCAGCAGTGCTACTAATAAGTACCTGAAAAGACAAACAATACCACGCGTAATTCCGAGAAAGCAAAAATTGGGACGGTAAAATTATGTGCGAAAATGAGAAAATGGAAGAAAACAGAAATTAAGCGGAGAATAACGCGGAGAAAAGACTCCCTCGATTCCGCAAATCGACCAAACTCTGCAGGGGAATGATCGAAAATAAGTACAGCATCAAAAGCGATCGATCGACTACATCACCCAGTCGATCGACCAGAGTGAACAGGAACATAAGCTCCTGGAAATTGCAGCTCAGTCGATCGACCATACTGGCCATTCGATCGAGTGCAATACCTGCTGTAAGTTCTGAATTCTTCTAATTAACTCAGTAAATTGAGCTATCAAGGTCTATAAACCTGCAATTACACACAATAACGCGCCCAAAATTGCGCACAACCCAAAGCAAAAGTCTAAAGTGTATAAAATCCTAAGCAAACTTATTAAAATGCGAAGTCTCACGCACACAAAAGCAATAAAAAGAGTTCAACGAAAGCAATAAAATGTTTGTAAAGTCTTTGATCAACTAATAGTTGATCAAGAACGGCCACGGAATGGCCCACTTGCTCGACTTCTGGCTACAAGAGGTAGCCTCTACAGTGCTCTTCTCCTCAGCTGCACTCTTTTCAACTCCAACATCCGCTAAACTCAACGGATCAACGGCTTCATCATCTCCCCAATCAATGACCTCTTCTGTCTCATCAGAATCCAAGTCGGACTTTGTCGCGTTGACTGGCTCATCATCGGGCTCCTCATCAGTGCCATAGCTAAGACATCCTAGACCGCCTCTTTGAACGATTGGCTCCTTCACAGCTGGAGCAACATGCGGCTCTTCCTTCCCCAAACCAGCTCATGCAATATCCAAAACAGAAGAATCTTCCTCCAATTTGCTCCCAATCTGGGGCGGAGGTTTTATAGCAGAAATAGGCATAGAAACAGGCATGTCAGGAAGCACAAAATAAGATTTCTTCTCAGAAACCGTATTACAAGTGACTGGCCACATGGGGTCTTTCTTCTTAGCTGTCTGGGCAAAGACAATGGAATGCTTCCCTAATTTAAAAGTCAGAGTACCTGAGCCGACATCTATAACTGCACCAGCAGTGTGCAGAAATGGTCTACCCAATATGATAGGAATGTGGGCATCCTCGGGCATATCTAGTACAACGAAGTCAACAGGGAAAAAGAACTTTCCTATTTGCACAGGAATGTCTTCTAAGACTCCTATAGACTGGACCGCAGATCGATCAGCCATCTGTACTGTCATGTTGGTGACTGCAAACTTAGTCAATTTCAACTTCCTAGCAAGACTCAAGGGCATTACACTAATACTGGCTCCTAGGTCACACAAGGCCTTCTCAATAGAAAAGGTGCCAATACTACACGGGACGGAAAAGCTACCTGGGTCTTCTAGCTTATGGGGTGCAGTGTGGGTCAAATAAGACCATGACTTCTCAGTTAGTGCGACACTATGCACAGTTTTAAGTGACTTCTTCTTAGACAAAAGTTGCTTCATAAATTTCATGTAAGCAGGCACTTGATTAACTAACTCAAGAAAAGGAACTTGTACGTTTAAGCTACGAATAACATTTTCAAATTTCTTAAACGATACGTGTTCCTTCGTCGGCACCAATCTCTCCGGATAGGGGGCTGAAAGAAGTAACTGTAGGGTAATATCCGTATAAAACCCCTTAAAATTAAGGACTATAACGTAATTTACCATGTGATTAATTGTCATAAACGAAAAAAAACAAGGGCAACGATAAAAGAATAAGAATCAACCTCGGGTCCTATGCAAATCGGCCTAAGAACAGAAATCAACGTAGATTTCCTCCTAATTGTTGCACCCAAGATCGTCTGAGACTATGCCCCTTGTGCTAGAAATTGCTCTCTGATTGCCTTGCAATATTGAGAGAGCTTTTGTGAGGTTTTTGATGTGAGATCTAGAATTTCAGAGAAAAATACTCCAAAACCCTAATTTTTCTTCTAATGAAAAATGATTAGGTCAAAAGGAGAGAAGGACTCTCCTTTTGTTCTTCTCGGCCAACCGTGAGCTCAAGGGGGGAGTGGGCTGTCCACTTTCTCCTTATTTAAATCGTGGTCCGACTCGTTTTGCTAAAATGTATATAACGGGTTTTAATTATAAATCGTCATCCTATATCGGATATTAAAAAATCGACTAGTAACATGAATCAGTCGACATATTATTATTTGTCCGACAATGACAATATTGTATAATTAATCAATTCAATATACATTAATTAAATATAACCGTTTATATTCAATTTACGAATTAACCGCTTAATTCACCTTAGCAAGTATTATTTAATCCGTATTAAATAAATATCTCAACATCGCGTTTGACTAATTATTAGTCAATAACTGTGACTAACCGCTTAGTCATATTAGGCATCAACATGACTGTATTTTCATACCGTCACATCTCTCAAACGTATCCTATAGGTGTGACTTTTAGGGACCAGTTGATCACCGCCATCTGTATGACAATAACGTCAAACTTATCTAGCAAGCCAACCGTTATTGATAAACGTGGACCAACTGATAATAATACAAAAGTATACCCTTTGATCCTTTTAGAGATTTATATGTCATTGCACTAACTGTGGAGGACACCAGCCCCAACAAGCTCCCACTTGTCCGTACAATTGTACGTGCAATAACGTTATCCGCACTAACTGGAGGACACCGGCTCCAACAAACTCCCACTTGTCCGTACAAGTGTATGTGCGATAACCGATTTTCATATCCATTTAAAATTTCTCCCACTAAATGTAAAACAATTTGCAGATCCGTATCCGCAAAGGTCGTATTTTACAATCGATCTGTATCAAGAGTGGTTTCCCCGACTAGAGAGTAACTTAACTGATAAAACGAATCCGTATTCGAGCATGGCCATGCATTTCGATTCTGACTCCTTGAGTGGCCCCGAGAAATATCGAGTACCGATAAAGGCTGAATATTTTCTTCAACTCGACTTCGCCGATTTAAGCACAAAGATGAAATGACCCGAAAAAATCTACTTGGCCCCCTATTACGGAAGACCGTGAGAAAGAAACCAAAGTCACCCAAAATCGCTTTAGTCTCAAGAGACAATCGATAGTCAAAAGAATCGACTCTTAGGATCACCATGGAGGTCCTATCCACGACCTGGCACCGAATGTTATAAAACATTTAGGACTCCACGTCGTTGTCACAATTGTGTCCTACGAGATATCCGTATAACTCGCCTCGTGATTGGTCACCAACCGTTTGACTTATGGCTCGTTGAACCCAAAGATCAACCAACTAGCGTCACAAAATAATTGCCAGAGTTATCAACTCACTTGGGCAATTAAGGACCAAAAATATAATGTTTGTTCAGTTCACTTTGTGGTGTTCAAGATAGTCGTACAACTCCACATGAAAAACAAAATATATAAATATCAAAACGATGATGTCGTATAGAGTACACGAGAAAAAGAATCTAATCCATAAAAGAGTACTACAACTCAGGAACACGTTCAATTCCCATGGAAATAACATGCCCTTCATGCTTATCTTGTCGTAATGGTTTAGTGAGAGGATCTGCTATATTATCATCTGTAGCAATCTTTTCTATCACTACCTCCTTTTGCTCCACGTAATCTCGGATTAGATGAGCTTTCCGCTGTACGTGTCTAGACTTGTTGCTAGACTTAGGAACCTTAGCTTGGAAGATGGCACCTCTATTGTCGCAATAGATGGTGATCGGGTCATTCGAACTAGGCACTACAGATAGTCCTTGTAGGAATTGACGCATCCATATCGCATCCTTTGCAGCTTCAGACGCGGCATAGTACTCGGACTCAGTCGTAGAATCTGCTGTAACACTTTGTTTGGAACTCTTCCAGCTGACTGCAGCGCCATTAAGAGTAAAAACGAATCCAGACTGAGATTTCGAGTCATCTCGATCCGTTTGGAAGCTAGCATCTCACAGAATCGGTTGCGCATAGCTTTTAATCGCCTCCATAAGTCAATGCCCAATCTTTAGTCCTCCGTAGGTACTTAAGAATGTTCTTGATAGCCATCCAATGTGATTCACCTGGATGCTGTTGGAATCGACTTGTCATACTCAATGCATATGCCACGTCCGGACGTGTGCATATCATGGCATACATGATTGATCCTATTGCCGAAGCATAAGGAATCCAGGTCATGCGCTCTATCTCTTCCGGTGTCTTTGGTGCCTGAGACTTGCTCAAATGCACCCCTGAAGCCATGGGAAGAAACTCCTTTTTGGAGTTAGTCATGCTGAATCTCTCTAGAATCTTGTCTATATAAGACTCCTGACAGAGAGATAACATCCGACGTGATCTATCTCGATAGATACGGATGCCCAAAATTCTTTGTGCCTCACCCAGATCTTTCATCTGGAAATGGTTCTTCAACCATACTTTTACCGAAGTTAAGAGAGGTATGTCATTCCCAATCAGGAGTATGTCATCAACATACAATATTAGGAAGACAATCTTGCTCCCACTTGACTTGATATATAGACATGGTTCCTCGACCGATCGAGTAAATCCATTCTCTTTTATCACTTGGTCGAAACGATGATTCCAACTCCGAGAAGCTTGCTTAAGTCCATAAATGGAACGCTTAAGCTTGCATACTTTCTTAGGATGTTTAGGATCGATGAAACCTTCGGGTTGTACCATGTACAACTCTTCCTCCAAATAACCGTTTAAGAAGGCGGTTTTCACATCCATTTGCCGAATTTCATAGTCATGAAAAGCGGCAATCGCTAAGATAATCCGAATGGAACGCAAAGATGACTACGGGTGCAAAATTTCATCGTAGTGCAAACCTGGCACTTGGGTGAAACCTTTAGCAACTAATCGTACTTTATAGATATCTTGTTGACCTTCCACAGAATGCTTTATCTTGTAAAGCCATTTGCATTGAAGGGGACGAACATTAGCAGGCAAGTCAACAAGATCCCATACGTTGTTCTCATACATGGAGTCCATCTCGGATTGCATGGCCTCAAGCCATAGCTTTGAGTCAGAACTAGTCATGGCACCTTTATAGGTTGCGGGTTCACTACTCGTTAAGAGCAGAATGTCATCTATGTCATGTTCCTCGACCATACCTATGTATCTGTCCGGAGGAATAGGGACTCTTCCCGACCTCCTAGGTTCCTCGGAATACTAATCATGCAAGCGGGATTGAAGGAACTGGTTCCTCCAATGGTTGCTCGGCATTTGGTCCCGGAATCTCCGATGCACTCGAAGGTTCTATTACTCTTTGCGTTCTCGAGAAACTCCTTCTCTAAGAACGTCGCACTAGCCGCAACAAATACACGTTGTTCGGTTGGCGAATAGAAGTAATGACCAAATGTTCCTTTAGGATAACCTATAATGTATGTCTTGACCGATCGCGGGCCGAGCTTATCCTCGTGTCTCCACTTGACATAAGCCTCGCAGCCCCAAACCCGTATAAAGGACAAGTTGGGGACCGTTCCCTTCCATAGTTCATATGGTGTCTTGTCAACAGACTTTAGACGGACTTCTTTAAGTATTAGAGCAAAATGCAGAAGAGCATAACCCCATAATGAATCAGGCAATACGGTGTGACTCATCATGGATCGAACCATATCAAGTAGTGTCCGATTTCACCGTTCGGACACACCATTCAACTGAGGTGTTCCAGGTGGAGTTAACTGTAAGGCAATCCCACAGTCCTTAAGGTGTTGATCAAACTCGTGTGAAAGATACTCGCCACCACGGTCTAATCGTAGTGTTTTAATCTTTCTACCCAGTTGGTTCTATACCCGATTCTGGTATTCTTTGAATTTCTCAAAGGACTCACTTTTATGCTTCATTAAGTAGACATAGCCATATCTACTTAAATTGTCCGTGAAAGTGATAAAATACCTATAGCCTTCTCGTGCGGTGATTGACATAGGTCCACACACATCCGTATGTATGAGTCCTAATAGGTCAGCAGCGCGCATTCCAACACCTTTGAAGGAAATTCGAGTCATCTTACCAATGAGACATGATTCACACGTGCCAAATGATTGAAAATCAAAGGCCAAGATAGCTCCATTTTTTTATGAGCTGTTTAACGCGTTTCTCATTAATGTGTCCCATACGGCAGTGCCATAGATAAGTTTGATCTTTGTCACCAACCTTTAACTTTTTATTCATTACGTGCAATATTTCAGTGGTCTGATCTAAAACATAAATTCCATTCATGGAGACTGCCTTGCCATAAATCATATCGTGTAATGAGAAAATGCAGCTATTATTCTCTATTATAAATGAAAAACCAAATTTGTCAAGCGCAGAAACTGAAATAATGTTTTTGGATAGACTGGGTACATAATAGCAGTTATATAAAAATAACTCAAATCCGCTAGGAAGCTGGATCACATATGTTCCCCTCGAGACGGCAGCCACTCGTGCTCCATTACCGACACGCATGTCCACCTCACCCTTTACGAGGGGTTCGATGTTTCGGAGCCCCTGCACATGATTGCACAGATGAGAACCACAACCAGTATCTAGTACCCAAGTTCCGTAACTTGCGTGGTTAATCTCAATCATATGAATAAAAGAAGAAGAAGTAGACATACCAACAGGAGTAACGCAACCTGCTTTTATGTCCTCATGGTATACAGGACATGTACTCCTCCAATGCCCAATCTTGTGGCAATGATGGCATTTCATGTTACCGGTCTTAATCTTTGTCGCGCCTAGTGAGGTGCTCGACTCACCAGGCCCACTCTTACCCGATCCCGACTTCTTAAACTTCGGTTTACCTACTGCTAGGTCTGCCTGAGCTTTGCCCTTACCCTTGCCCTTGTTTGACACAACGAGAACATCCTGTTTCAGGCTCCCACTAAACTTCATGTCCTTCTCGGTCTGTACGAGAAGGGAGTGTAGTGCATGAGGAATTTTCATCAAATCATTCATATAGTAATTGGCTCTAAAGAGCGCAAAACCATCGTGGAGTGAATGAAGCATGCGGTCAATCACGATGTTCTCACTGATCTTACAATCAAGTGCCTCCAGTTTCTCGACATTCTCAATCATGCTGAGAATGTGTGGGATAACCGGTTGGCCCTTCTGGAGTTTAGCCTCAAAGAAACGACATGTATGCTCATAGGTCACGATTCTCGGTGCTTTCGAGAATTCCTTAGTGAGCGTGGTGAAAATCTTGTTTGCACCTTGGGCTATGAAGCGTTTCTGCAAATTGGATTCCATTGCAAAAATGAGTACGTTTTTTATCGCACCCGCTTCCATGACAAAATCGCTATACGTGGCGATCTCGTTAGCTCCAGCCGTGGAGCCTGGGTTTGGCGGGATGGGCTCTATCAGATATTTGAGCTTCCCGTCAGCGATGGCAGCATTCCGTAATGCCGCCTCCCAGTCCGCGAAGTGTGATCCATCATTCTTCGCCGAGTAGACCGATTCATCCGATTCATGAAGATCCGGCCAGACTCACGGTCCAATGTGGCACTTGGCATTGGGTCGTTCATACGGCCAGCCATTTTGTTATTAGCAGTTTAAATGATCGTGTTCTACACTGAAAAAGAAAGAAAAACAAAACGAAATAAGCAACTCATCGAGGTGATTTAAGTCTAATAAAAATTAATTTTAACGTGTAGACTCATTGCACTTGTATAATCGATCTACCTCAAGAATTATACAAATGATCCCAAGACTCAATTTCTGTAAATTGATAAGCCAACTGTTTGGCTAGTTCTACCGTTAGAACTCTCGGTCGATAGATTTTCGTAAATCCTATCTCGTAGTCCACCATAATCACAGGATCGTATTTAGTGACCATAGTGTTGAGATAAAATAGGTCAATCAGTTCCAACTTACCCGACGTAAAAGGGGTCATTTTATGCCTACCGACGAATAAGGGATTCATTAGAGTTTGACCTATAAAGACTGTTCTCAATTTTTTGGTTATACGAGGAAGATCCCATCAACTTAGTTTTAATTCATTTAAAGTGAACGAAAGTCTAGCATTACGTGAATGAATTAACTTAGGTGATGGCTTATTAATTCCGTGTGACATCTGTATGTCATAGAAAACTAACGCGTAACCTCTATATGAGTCAGTTTTCATGCAAATATTAGGTGGTTTGGTTTTAGGCGGAATATGATGCAAACTATCCTTACGATGAAAAACATAAAAAATGCAAAACGTAAATAAAAGTCCTAGTGTGGCCTATCCTAGCAAAAAAACATAATACAACTTTGAAATCCACCGTTGACCCGCGAAGCTTGTCTTGATGTTCCATCTTGATCCATGCTGCGGGAGTGAGCATCTGATCTCCATCTTTGGTCTTCTCAAAATTACAATTTAAAATTTACAAAATATAAACCAATTTACATTCTAAATTAAAACTGTAATTACAATGAAAAATCCAAAACGGAGATGCGAGATCTCAAAATACAACCAAGACCGTGTTCCATCATTACGGTAACACGTTCTACTAAGGCCACACTAAGTTACAACCGTTTGTAAAATTAAATACGTAACAAAAACATTCATGGCATTCAAAAGTAACGATAAATAAAAGATGCATCAACTAAAACAAAAATCTATTCGTGACATAATTCCGTAATTATGTTAAATTTATCCAAACCACCTTTTAACGCTTAAAATTATATGACAAAACCGCTTTTATCAACTTAATTTTAATTCATTACAATCCGTTACTTTAAACCGCTTTAAAATAACTAAATGGTACGTGTGTGAACCGTTTCACAATCAAGCGAGTGCACAAAATCCGTATTATGTACATATTAGGCCGAGAAAAAAAATAAAACACAAATTTTTTTTTTTTTTCAGTGCCAGCGAACAAAAAGGGCTCGATCGATCGACACACGCCATCGATCGAGTGGTTTGCCAAACAGAAAGTGCTCGATCGACTGAACTCGAGGTCGATCGAGTACTTTTATTAGCAACGCTTTTCGATCGAGTACGAGGACTTCTCGATCGAACAGTTAGGGTTTTAAAAAAAACGAAACAAAAAAACCCTCGTTGAAATCGATTTGTCAAATCAAAAACCAATTGTAATTTAGACCTAATTCGTATAAAATTAAATCTACAATTGACAAAACCTTAACATATTGCTATAATTATCGTTTAAATAACAATATGCAAAGAACAAATCGAAAAATAAAACCAATTGATCGAGACACTAAAGTCCTCGATCGACTGATCAGCCGTGAGCATACATGGCACGGTTTTCAAGACAAAAAAATATCGATTCAAATCGTTTTATGAAAATCACAATGAAAAATATACGTGGCCTCGCTCTGATACCACTTGTAGGGTAATATCCGTATAAAACCCCTTAAAATTAAGGACTATAACGTAATTTACCATGTGATTAATTGTCATAAACGAAAAAAAACAAGAGAAATGATTAAAGAATAAGAATCAACCTCGGGTCCTATGCAAATCGGCCTAAGAATAGAAATCAACGTAGATTTCCTCCTAATTGTTGCACCCAAGATCGTCTGAGACTATGCCCCTTGTGCTAGAAATTGCTCTCTGATTGCCTTGCAATATTAAGAGAGCTTTTGTGAGGTTTTTGATCTGAGATCTAGAATTTCAGAGAAAAATACTCCAAAACCCTATTTTTTCTTCAAATGAAAAATGATTAGGTCAAAAGGAGAGAAGGACTCTCCTTTTGTTCTTCTCGGCCAACCGTGAGCTCAAGGGGGGAGTGGGCTTTCCACTTTCTCCTTATTTTACTCGTGGTCCGACTCGTTTTGCTAAAATGTATATGACGGGTTTTAATTATAAATCGTCATCCTATATCCGATATTAAAATATCGACTAGTAACATGAATCAGTCGACATATTATTATTTGTCCGACAATGAAAATATTGTATAATTAATCAATTCAATATACATTAATTAAATATAACCGTTTATATTCAATTTACGAATTAACCGCTTTATTCACCTTAGCCAGTATTATTTAATCCGTATTAAATAAATATCTCAACATCGCGTTTGACTAATTATTAGTCAATAACTCTAACTAACCGCTTAGTCATATTAGGCATCAACATGACTGTATTTTCATACCGTCACATCTCTCAAACGTATCCTATAGGTGTGACTTTTAGGGACCAGTTGATCACCGCCATCTGTATGACAATAACGTCAAACTTATCTAGCAAGCCAACCGTTATTGATAAACGTGGACCAACTGATAATAATACAAAAGTATACCCTTTGATCCTTTTAGAGATTTATATGTCATTGCACTAACTGTGGAGGACACCAGCTCCAACAAGCTCCCACTTGTCCGTACAAGTGTACGTGCAATAACGTTATCCGCACTAACTGGAGGACACCGGCTCCAACAGTAACTTAGCCCTCTCCTCTAGGTCTCTCATGCCGGCATCGATGGACTTAGGCTGAAAATCCACTACCTTCTCTTTGTTTTATCTTGACCCCTCTTCAGACCATCTCAAAAATGATCCATTAGTCGTCATCGGGTCATATTTCGGAACCAGGACTGACCCATCAGCATTTGGGTCTTGCCTCAATATTTTCGGAGTCGTCGTACCCCGAAACAAGTGGTCCCTCAAGTTGTCTGGCATTGGAGGACGAAAAGACTCACCATCAGCAGCGTTGTCAGTCGATCGACCATTTAGGTCAGTCGATCGACTGACATCTACAGGACCAGAAGCTACTGTATCTCGCGGACTGGTCGATCGACTGGGTAGATCAGTCGATCGACCGATATACCTGGTAATCGTCTTTTTCTTTCCACTGTTCGTTCCAGCCTTCTTCTTGCTCGGTTCCGCCTCATCTTTTTCAGCGACTTCCTCAACCATAGCGGGTCCATCAAGGGTAGACTCACTCCTCAAAGTAATGGCATTAAGGGTCTCCTTTTGATCCGTCTGCGTCGGTAAATGTCCCGGAGCTCGAGTTGTATTCTTGCTTGCCAATTGAGCAATTTGGCTCTCTAACATCTTCATTCCGGCCTCTCTAGCTTGAGACTCTTTCAGCAACAAATTTTTCAATTCGGCAAATTTGGAGCCTTGGGATTGCTGCTGCTGTTGAGGAACATACGGGTGCTTTTGATATGGCCGTTGCTGCTTATGAGGGGGCACATAATTCTGCTGCTGCTGCTGCTGTGGAGGTGGAGTTGGATTTAGGACATTTTGGCTACTCCACCTCAAGTTGGGATGGGTATTCGGCTCAAAATAAGTGTTTGTCTGCCTATAATGTTGAAAGGCAGCACAAGACTCAAAGGGATTAGGACAATTATCTGAAATATGTCCCTTAGCTCCACATCTTTTGCAGACGAAAGGACTGTCTTAAACAACATTCACATGATAGATCCCTCCTTTTGAAGCTCCTCCCAACTCGTACTTATCAAACCTCGTCGTGAGAGCCTCTAGTGCAGCTATAGAAGGGGATTCAGCACTCCTCCTTTGATTTCCCCTCGAATTCCCATACTCAGCTTTATGGGTGGCCAAATCATCAATAATTTTCCAACCCTTAGTCTCTCCAACATTGTCCTAGAATCTACCATTAGCTGCCGCATCCAGGATAGCCCTTTGATCGTCATAAAGCCCATTATAAAACTGATTGCATAGGCTCCATTTCTCAAACCCATGGTGCGGAATGGTTCGCACCAACTTCTTGAAATGGACCCACGCCTCAAGAAAGTTCTCATCAGGACCCTGTTTAAAGCTCGTGATCTGAGCTCTAATGGCATTAGTCTTCGAGGCAGAGAAATACTTCTTGTAGAATGCTAGGGCCAAAGAATTCCAGTCAATGATCCCATTAGCAGCTCGATCCAGGTCTCTATACCACTTCCTTGCAGCATCACGAAGAGAGAATATAAACATAGTTTCCTTCACCTGGTCCTGGGTCACGCCGGTTGGTGGGGGTATGGAACAGCAATAATCAATGAATGTCTCCATATGCTTGGCTGCATCTTCATTTGCCGCTCCCCCGAATTGGTTTCTCTCAACCAAGTTAATATAAGAAGGCTTCGACTCGAATTTTCTGTCTTCCCCTGGTAATGCGAATCCTTTATAAAGATTCGCATCTGTTGGCTCCGAGTGACTGTCTATACTTGCTTCTTCGGCCATGATTGGAAAATCTGGAGATGTGACGGTCTCAGCCGAAGAAGTGGAGACAGGAGATGAATGTGGATCCTCCTCAAATAGCTCGTTCTCGTAGTAACTAGACAGAGTACGCAGCTCTTCCTCTGTCGGCAATACTCTAGATGATCGTCTCCACTCACGCAAAGTCTTCTCAATCTCAGGATTGAACGGTAGTAATTCACCACCCTGTGACCTGCGCATAAGAAGAAACTACAAATAAAATATGAGAAAATTTTAAGGAACAGATGTCCCTTAAACTAAGAAAAAGACTAAAAATAAAACAACTAAAAATTTTAAACAATTGCCTCCCCGGTAACGGCGCCAAAATTTGATGCCCGTCGTTGTGTGCACCAAAGATAAAATTTATAATAACTATTAAAACTAACAGAAACTAGTGGTAACAGGGTCGAACCACAGGGAGGCGATGCAATTATTAGTTGTCTAATTTTAGTCTTTAAAGTAACAAAAGTGGGGGTTTGATTTGATTTGGTCTATAGCTAAAGCTATAAAAGACAATGAACTAAATAAATGGATAAAAGAAATATTAAAAGGGTGCTAAGATGGTTGGTTCACTGTAGTTTCGGCGGCAGTGTACTAGGTAGGTAAAAAACAAACACGTGAGACGGGAAAATATGAAGTCCTCTCGGTCCATTCTTACAGGTAGCATCTTTCGATCTCGCTACAGGTCCCTATAATCACTAATACTAACTTTCGTTCTGAATAGTGACTAAAAAGGCTAAATTAACTCATCTTTCGATCCTATTAATCTAGTCGTCTTAAATAGGTAGGCTATTTCCCTTCCCTATCTTTCGATCTTTATTGGGTCGGTCAATTCCTAAACATTCAACTAGTCGCGTGCACTCGATTCGTCAAACATAGAAATTAAATTAATTAAAACCAAGTAAAGCTCATGTGGCCAGTCGATCGACCAAGGAACCCAGTCGATCGACCACGGCGCGATTTTGGTCGTGCTATTCTAATGCCGCTTACACTACAGATTCCCTACATCCTAGCACAAGGCATTTAGCTACTCATACTCATGATAAAAACAGCAATAAACTTAACAATTCAAACATTTGAATTCATACTTAAATTGATTAAACGAACGATTAACATGAAACAATAAATTGGCTTCGGGAGATCTAACCTAGCAATCCTATACTACGAATGAAAGCAACCAACTGAATAATAAAACAGAAGAATACCGTGTAAAGGAATTGCAAAAGAAAGATCAAAAACCGAATGCGAAAACCAAACTTTTTTACGGAAATAATCTAAACTAATGTATATGTAGAATTGGATAATAAAACTGAATTAAAACTTGATAGAAAACTCGATGATTGTATCAATGTGAGCAGGTTACGTTATATAGAAATATCACGTAACTTTATTCCAAAACCTAAAACACAATGGGCTTCTAAATTCTCGATCTTCTTATTCACGTCAGAATTAGCGGCTTGGTCGATCGACCATGAAATGCAGTTGATCGACTGCTCTTCGCTAAACAGTAGCTACTGGAACTCGTGATCTGGTCAATCGACTAAGGGCAGCGGTCGATCGACAGAAGTAGCTGATACTTGACTTCTAAATTTTCGTGGATTTGTCTTTCGAGCCTCGAAATGCGCACCAAGCTCGTTCCTTGAGTAAATACTTCATTTCAAATGCAATGCAATGTTCTCGGGGACGGATTTAGCTTGATTTCCGCCGGATTCTTCACATTTCTGCAATAATGTCCAAAAACACGAAAGTAGACGGAAATAGGGCGAATAGTAGCATAAACTACATGAATGAGCTCTGAAATGCGTGTAAAATGAGGTGTAAAACATCATATAAATGACACGCATCATGATATAACTTGCACTGGTCAAGTGTTCTACCAACTCAAAATTCACTAGGTATACGTTTTGTAGAGTCTTGCAACAATTGTCAAGATGATTAGCCTAGCACTTCTCATAAGTCCTAGTATATTAGAAAATATTAGTTTTGAGTAACTTCTTACTTTAACTAGATATCTTTCCAAACTTCTTATTTCTCCTTTTAGCTTGAATAGCTTAGGATTTTCATAAATCCTTACGCGTGTTCGAACTTCAATATGTGCAACCTCTTGATACATAACAAAGTGTTCTGTCCAACACTGAAATCGCTCATTGGTTCTCCTCGAGAATTCATGACGATTCTTCTATGGCTTGCCAATGATTCATCAAGCTCTTATGCATATGATTCATTATTGGACATGTGCATGATTATTCTAATGGCGGAAACATTAGTAACTTTTAATCATATAATCAACCATTCTTAGGTGTAATGAATGACCATGACTGCTAATGGTATTTCCATTTTCATCGATATGAATAACCTACGTTTCTCGTTGATTTGATGTCTATATCTCAATACTTATCCAACATCTCATGATGTGATTGGATTCATCATAGTCCATTTTCATCCAAAATTGAAAACTCAAATACTTCTTTGTGAAAGATAGTATTAGCTCGTCATTATCAATGAGCAATGAGTTATAAATTTTTACAAGATGATTGCTCCCACTAAATTCCATGTCTTCACATGATAATTTCCAACTCCCACTTAATTCTACATGTTTTGCAATTGACTACTCAATCGAAACATTTCAAGAATTGAAATATATTTTGCTTTGCCAAGTTATTAAGATAAAACCATATATGTTCTCAGCATATCCTTTCAAAATACCTATTTTGAAAAGGTTTCAATCTTAAACTTATGGAAAGAGATTTTAATCTCTAACTCATTCATTTTATAATGATGCGTAGCAATGTCATTATTTAAATGTGAATTTCATTTAATATACGTCCTTCTCAAAATACCTTTTTCTAGAAGGAGGTTTAACCATTTCATTTTCATAATGAGGTTAAGTAATGACACTAGCGTGGTTAATTCTTAACTTAGCTCTTGTGGATATCGGCATATCATTCTTTGCAACTTTTTGTCATAAATCTCATTTATTTTCTAGGATGCAACTTTGTTTCATTTAGGCTTAAGTAAATATCAATATTGAAACTATTGGTCAAAAGTCGCTCATAAACTAGCCAAATCTCTTGTTAAGACTTTACATTAGTCATTCTTCTTCCAAAACTTTCTTTTAGTCTCCTCGTTTAGTTATCTTGAGAACATATTCTTTTGATTACTTCAGTTGGTCTCTTTTGTCATGTAGATTTCATCTATTCGAGACCATAGATCCCATCTTTTCGTGTACACTATCTATATAGGTATACAAATCATTCTTTCTTGCGTAGATCTCATTTACACAAGTACACAAATTTTGCTTGGTGTTCTTTGTGTCTTCATTTTTCTCCCACTCTATCTTTAGAAGGAATACACTAGAGATTCAAAGATAGCATATGAGACACAAATAATGATTTTTGAATTATAAGGAGGACTATCTCATAGGTTGACTAATAGTTTTAGATTTGATAAGTGTACTTGGTGATTGACATTCCTTTAAGATAGTTCATCAACTCAATCATCACTTTTTAATTGATCATACACAAGCCTTAAGCTTCTGGACATATAATGAATCCATCATTATAGTTGTCTATTAGATCACTTTAAGTGGATGATCATATGTTTCTATGAGCAAGCATATAAATATGAATTTTTAGAACACGGAAAAATACGATAAAACGGGTGACTTGGCTTGCAAACCAAGCCACCATAATGCAAAATACAACAATTGTATAGAAAGGATTAAACATTTCCATGTCGAACACGGAAATCAATAGGTTCTAAAAATCCGAAACATAAATTAAAATAAGACAATAAAAAGCCAAGCTTCATGGAAGCTACTCCTAGCTTCTTGATGATTTTCTCAAGCTTGCTTTTCCTTTCCCTTGTCCTTGCTTGGTAGAGGCCCTATTTACAATAAAAAGGGATACATTATCACAACTTTGTATCACAATACCATAGTTGAATTAGAAACATAAAAGAAAGGATAGTCATTTACCTACTGGAGTGATCTTTCCAGCTTTGATGTCACCAAGATACTTGGAACAATTTCTTTTCCAATGTCCAACACCATTACAATAATGGCATTTATCAAGAGGACCCTTCTTGATCTTGGAAGTGCTAGCTTCAAAATTCTTAGCCTTGGTGAAAGTGGGAGCTTGCTTCTTACCCTTCTTCTCATTCTTCTTGAATTTCCCCTTGCTCTTGGTGCTTATGTTAAGCACATCCTTAGGTGGGTTAACATTTAACCCCATGTCTCTTTCGGCTTGCACAAGTAACTTGTGCAACTCTTCAAGACACACGTCCTTGTCTTGCATGTTAAAATTCACCCGGAATTGAACATACGCCTTGACTTTGGATAAGGAGTGTAGAATCCTATCTACAATGAGCTCTTTGGGGATTTCAACCTTTTGAATCTTCAAAGTCTCGACTAGCTCCATTAATTTGAGCACGTGAGGGCTAACCTTTTGGCCCTCCTTAAAGTTGAGATCAAAGAATGCCGCGCCCGCCTCATATTGGACGATCCGCAGAGTTTGTGAAAACATTGTCACAAGCTTGGAATAGATTTCATTAGCGGTGCCCATTTTAAAGGCTCTCCTTTGGAGATCCGCCTCCATCGCAAAGATCAACACATTTTTCATTGCGGCGGACTCCTTGTGGTAAGCCTCATATGCTTCCCTAGTAGCGGCACTCGACCTAGCATTAGGTTCGGGTGGAGAGGCCTCAGTGAGGTAACGAAGCTTGTCGTCACCTTGGGCGGCTAATTTGAGTTGGACATCCCAATCGGAGAAATTTGACCCATTCTTTTCAAGTTTACAACGATCGATGAAGGATCGGAGCCATAAAGTATTAGTGAGAGGTGTGGCGTTGGTGTTTGGAGCGGCCATTGGTTATGAGAAATAAGAGTGGTCTACAAAAAAAAAATAGTAGGAATAAACCATATGTCGTTTTCAAAATAATAACACTCGTAAAAATTCAATTTAAACAAGTTTTATTGCATTTATCTAGTGACCTCTACCCAACTTGATAAATGATTCCAAGACCCAAATTCATATCAACTTAGGGCACGGTGTGCCGAAATACCCTTTATTAACGTAACTTGGTGGATTAACCTTTTAATCGATTCTACTTTTAGAACTCTTGGTCGATAAAATTACATTAATATTTATCTCTAGCCCGAAACACATCCGGAAATCGTCGTGAATACTTTCGTTGAGTTCAACCCAAATTTCGAATAAATGTGTCCATGATCCAAACTCATATAAACTTAGGGCACGGTGTGCCGAAATACCCCTCATTAATATAAATTCGGTGGATAGACATTTATCACCCACTTCCCCTACGTAACATGGTTTGTACCCCGGTGTGGCCGAGTGCACTCCCTCACGAAATAGGTTTTCATGGTTTCTACTTTTTGGTAAGGCTATATCTCAATTGTTTATTTTAAGCGAGAGGTCATGTCAATTTATTATCTATCACGTTTTAAGTGAACTAAAGCGGTGAACTACGATAATTGTAATTGACACGGTCGAAATACTCGATTAAATGAAAATGCATGTTTTAGTTATGGCGATTTAGCGATGCATGCAACATATAAATAAAATGTAAAGCATAAATTAAATCCTAGTATGGCCTTCCTAAAATAGAAAATCTAATTAACTATTACATATTCGGAAACCAACTCCATTGGTCCCTTGAACTTCGGTTTTTGGCACGCAACTCGAGGTAACACCGTCTTTAATGGATCGCCTTCTTAAGTGGCATCGTCTTCAAGGATCTCCGGAATAAATAAATTACATAACAAATTACATAATTTCCTATTATACATTTGTAATTAAAATAAAAATAAATCTATTAAATTACAAAACGGTGATACGAGATCACAATAAATTACAACCGAATCGATATTCCCATACATTTCGGGTAATACCAATTAAAAACTAAGGCCATACTAAGTAAAAATTACATAAAATAAAATTATGACAATCATAAATAAAATGCAGCATTATAATATGTATGAATATGCCCAATTTTATGCTAAATCGCCTTTAATGAGCCAACATCGTATATTAAACGGTTTTTACGGATTTGCGTGATTCAACCTTTTAAAAATCACAAAAATTACATAAAATCACATTTATGTATTAGTTAATTATCCTAACCATCTTAGGACTCAAAATTAGTCTCCACTAACATATTGACTATAATTAACTTTATATCTCTTAATATTGTTCATAAAAGGACTTAAAATTACAATAAAAGCCATAAACTTCAAATAAATCATTAAAATTTCAAATAAATTTGAAATTTGAAATTTAAACTCATGAACATTCTGGAAAAATACCATGACACTCATAATGTTCAAAAAACATAGGTTAAAAATTTCGAAATTCATCGAGGAAAAACAATCTTGCGGTTTATCGGATTTATCAAATATTATCATAAAAATATGAGAAAAATTATATTTATCAACTTTTCAATTTTAGATCTGAAATAGGCAGTAAAATGCAACATGTGACATTTTTCCTTAGTCATAAAATATGTTTTAGCAATTTGTATTAATTAAAGTCACTATTTATGTTATTTTTCATCAAAAATTCATAAATCATCCATAAAGACTTCATTATAGCCTATTATTTTACACACATTTTGTAAAATTTCATGTGACAACATACTAAATTTCTATGACCAGATTCGAAATATTTCTCATATTAACCTATTTTATCATTTAAATTCGATTTTATCATGAAAAATCCATATTTCGAGCATAAAAACTCATAAAATTTGAAAATTTACAGGTCATCTAAATATAATATATGTGAAAACATATCCAAAAGCCACTGGAAAAAACGAAGTTTGGCTAATTTTAGTCCAAAAATGACATTTTTATCATAAAATCACATTTTAATGCCATTATCATATAAAATGAACAATAAAAATCCATAAATTAACCAAAATATCCTAAATACATTTTAGGACCAGAAACTATAACATGCATAATTGATTTAGTGATATATCATAATAAACACAAATTTATAAGTTTTATGTGTTAATCGTATAACTCGGAAAAACTATAACCGATTTGCATGCAAACAACCTAAGGCTCTAGATACCACTTGTTAGAAATCTATATCTCATTATACTCAACATATTCATATATGTTTCAATTTTAATTTAGTCATAAAATTAATTAGATCTTATGCATGCAAACATAAGTAAATATAGAGAAGAAATCATCATTCTTACATTGGAAATTTCGGATTATTGGGCACAAGTGAGTTCTACTACTCACTTGTTCTTGAGCTCTCCAAATATTGGATGAACAAAGGATTCATTCAGTTCAATTGTTTCCGTAAACGATAATTTCATCTAAGCAATAAAACAATTCGATTACTTAGACCGTATCTTATTTAATCAAATTACAATGAGACACGTAAATATTACTTCTTAAATCGTCCGTCAATTTTAAGCAATTTAATTAACCCGTATCGTCATACGATCAATTAAATAATCAATTAAGAGTGTTACCCTTTAGGTATGACCTAAGGGGATCAACTGATCACCACCGTCGCGCACGACAAAGAATGTAAAACTCTAGTCAGCCAATCATTACCGATATGTGTGGACCAGTTGACAGTAAAATATTACTTCCCAATTGTATTCTTAAAATGAGACTTAAACATGTGATCATCATGATCGACAGTTGTGATCGCATTATTGTCGGAGGACACATATTCCAACAAGGATGACCCTCATCATTATTCTTCTTGGGAGCCCCTAGTCCACTGAAGACCGTTTTTGATGGACCGCCCAAGCGACCATGGATTGTGCATTACTTGCTTGTGCATAACGAGGACGTTGATGTTTTGACTTCTCTTTCATCTTGATTACCAAGCCTAGCAAAGACAGAAGTGTGTTTGGTTGAAGCACCTGGCGTCACCCAGCCTTGTAGATATAGAAGGAAGAGACTTCTCTGCAGGTGGACTTATTCGATCGAAGGCTGAAGATGAATGCATCTTTTCTTCTTCTTCTTCTTCTTCTTCTTCATTTTCTTCGACCTCTTCCACTGTGATGTGCTAAGAAGATGTAGTAGCCCCTTTTATACGAGCACCAATCTTCACAGGAGCAGACGACTCATATCCAAGCCCGGACTTAGTCACTATGAAGCTCCCTTCTTGCTTGAATGGCTCTTGCTGCGCCTTGTTGAGATCGTACGGCTCAACTTCTATAACTTTGCCAAGAGGAGTTGGATTTGTAAAGTCATATCCAGCCTTCGCCAGTATCTTGTAAGCATTGGAATCAAATATCCCCTTGTTTTCCTCACTTGATGATTGACTGGATGAATAAACGAAACCAGTAGGAGGAGGTCTCATAATCTTCGTTTGAGATGAACTTGGCAGAGGTACAATGATTTTGGCCACCCATTCCTGCTTGATTACTTGACTTGAATTTTTGTCCTTAGGCTCTGTCTTTGGGGTTGAACATACTGCAAAAGGACTCTCTCCATCTTTGCGGCGGGAATTTGGGATGTAGCGCAGTACTGGCAGTGTAGTTTTCTGTGTCGTCTCTTGCTTCTTGGGTGATGCAACAGGAGTAGTTGTTTTGCTGGCCTTGTCTACATCTTTCTTAACAACATTTTCTTTAGCAGGACTTGCAGCTGCAACTTCTTTGATGATGTTCTTTTCCCGCTTACCTCCTTTTCCTGTTGAAGCGATGGTGGTTGGCATGAACTCACTAGAAGTACCATTTTCTTCAAAGAAATTTGAATCAGCGAAGAAAGAGTCGACCTTAGAGAAGGGTATGGCGTATCCCTTTATTTTCCTTTAGGCACCACGATAATATTTCAAGCATTGATGAAGGGTTGAGGCGACAACTCCGTTATCGTGCTTCCAAGGTCGTCCCAGCAATAGTTTGAACAATGTCTTGCGATCCATGACATGGAACAATGTGTTGAAAGAAAGATCACCCATGGTAAGGTTCACGCGGATCATGCCAACTGTGCGCTCCCCATTCAAATTGAAACACAGAATCATTGTTCGACTACTGGAGAGTTTATCCATCGTGATCCCTAATTCGTTCATGGTGATGGAACACGCAAAATTGAATTGGCTAAAAGATGCATGGAGATGCTTGCACCAAGTTTTTTTTTAATTCAGTTCGAGAGATATATAAGAAAAACTTCATTTTTGGGATCAAACAGGAGGACGGTGTGTGGTTGTAATACCCCCTTCACACCCGGCCAAGGTAATCGGGAGATGTCACCATCTCGGTTTTCCGAGACAGTAAATCGGAACTACAATTAAGTAACATTTTATATAAATACCATATTTAATGAATTACAAAATGAATAAATGAATAATAAATGTGAATTATATATTATACAACTCAACTATGGTCTAGGTCAATACCAAATAACTATGCGACTCGACTCCAAGTTTCCACATCGCGGCCCGAAACCCGATCAGGTCACTAAACTCAACCAGTACTCAAACTGCTCCCCATATGACCGAAAATATCATATGGTTCATCATAGGCCACCACAATTAAAGCAGGGGCCAATTACACACAACCAACACACGTCAGTTCGATAATACAAATACATATGCGATAACACATGAATACAAATATGCAAGACAATGATGAACACATGAGGCACAATCACCATATCCATATATGCAACAGGAGTTGAAGCATAGGTTTATCATGGTATTTCCAAAGAAAACAATTTAAGAAATAGTCCACATTTGAGTACGTTTCAATGGAAGAAAGCAAGCTTCTATATAGCTTTGGGAAATATCATTCCAGCAGGCCTAATTTCGAAGCTCTATATCTCAATTTTTGCTCATGCAAAGCTTCTGATTCTTATGTCATTGGAAAGCTTGGGATCTTAGCTGAATAATGGATTTTGAATCACCACCATATCAGGTCCATAGCTTGAGTTATAGCCGTTGCAAACAGACTATGCATTACTGGACAACCCATGACCTATGTGCACTAAAAGTTCAATAACTCAAGATTTACTCAACGTTTAAGGTTGATTGTTTTTGGATATGAAAGCTAACTTTATTAGCTTTGATTTGAATCATATTGGGCATCTTGACTCAGCCTCAGCTTGGAAATATGAGGTTTCAAATTGACTGCTTTTCCAGGGGAAGAATGCTGAACATCCAGAATTGACCTATTGTCACTCAAACTTAGATATCTGGAGTTCTATGTTACGTCTATAGATGATTCAAATTGTATTGCAAAGCTAACTCCTTTAGCTTTCATATGGTACCTGGAAGGCGTCATCTCTCAATAGGAGCTAAGAGTTATGGCTTCTATAATATAGAGCTAAATCCTGAAATGTCATTGATAAGGCTGTTTTATACCTGTGTGCAACAAGGGCTTGCAAGTCCACTTTCCTTGTCTTAAAGGGCACGTCCAAGTTATTATATGATCCTCAAAGAGTCCTAATGTCATAGAGTGGAGGAAAAGAAGTCTTGTTCAGAAGAAGAAGACCTTTTTCATATGAAAAACAAACAACAATTTCTGAACATTGAAAGTGACTTCTTGTGGTCCTCCTTTTGGGTTATTGTTTCTTTCATTTGATTTAAAGTTGCACCTGCCCCAAGCCACGACACTTCCATGATCTTAGAGCCCTTGTGTTGCAAAGGACCTCACCTACTCACATCCAAAAACAACAAGAACAACCAGCCACCTTTATTACTTTATGCTTTATTGTTTTCAAGTTAGTTTGCTTGTCTTGTATTCAACTTTGTGTAAGATACTTTAGCTGTTTTTTGTAGTATTTTGTAGGCCTTTTGTGGCCCTTAGATGTAGCTTGTAATCAAGGGTCAAGATTGTAAGGCTTGGTCTATATAAACCAAGCAAACCTAATGAGAATTTCATATTTGAGTTGATTTAAAATTATGAGTTTGAAAACTGAGTTTTCTACTTAGAATTCTTCTTGCTTAGTGCGAAAAACCCTCCATTTGCTTAGTGCTTTAGGGCGAAATTTAGTCCTTGCTTCGTGATCTTGGACGAGATTCCTAGGCTTAGGCTTGCTTCGTGATCTCGCCTAAGTCATATCCTTGTTTAGTTCATTGTTTTTTGTGTCCATTTCAGTCACAAACACAACCTGTTTTCGAGTCCAATTCTCTCCAGAAATTGAGTCCTTGACGTTTTACTTCAAATTGGTTATCAGAGCTTTGGTTGAGTGTTCATCTTTCCTAACTACATCTAAAACTACAAAAACAACCCAATGAGTGAAGAGAGGTTTTCAAAGCTTTGGTTTGTTTCTTGAAAAATCAGTTTTACTTAAGTAGTTGTGATTCTGATTTTTCATGGGAAAATCAGTAGCTATTGGTGTTGTACCCTATGTTCCATGCTCAAAGATGAAGCCTTGTGATCTTGGTTCCATTTCCAAGTCATTAGAAGTAGCTATGGTGAAGTTGCAAGCTCTAACAAAAGGGTATGAAGGTGATGTGCATACAAGGTGTGCAACAAGCATCCATGGGGTTCCAAGGGAACCAAAACCTCCTGATTTGTATCAAGGAGAACACCTCTTGCCCTATGAGTGTTCTAATTCATCTCTTACCCTTAGAAGCAAAGGTAACACATCATTACTTCCTTCCTTTAATGGTGAAAGCAGTAGAGCATTTGTGTCTTGGTTGTTTGATGTTGAATGCTATTTCGAGAATAAGTGTTTTTCTGATAAAGAGAAGTGTAAACTGGTTGTGTCTTCTTTAAAGGGTGTTGCTTTGTTGTGGTATAATACTCTTACATTTTCAAGGAGGATGGAAGGGAAGGGTAGAATATGTTCTTGGTTTAAACTTGAAAGGAACATGAAATTAAAGTTTCTACCTTCTTCTACCATGGATAATTTGTTGGCTGAACTTAAGACCCTTAAACAAAATTCCTTGAGTGTTCATGAGTATGCTAGATTATTTGAGGAATTAAACTTTGTGTATGATAATGAAGTAAGTTCTTTTCTAAAGGGAATCAGATTTTACAATGGCTTGAAATCTGAAATTTCTAGGAGGATTAAATTAGAAATGATGCATTCATATGGTGAATTGCTTGAGTTGGCTTTGTGTGTGGAGAAGAGCTTAGCAAGGCCTGAAAACCATGAGGTTTTAGCTAAAAGGGAATGTTTAGGAGTAACCAAAACAGTTGGGATAGAGGAGAGTTTAGACCAAGGAATTGTCATGCCATGCTTAAACATTGCTTGTCCTAAGTCTAAGTCCCTTGAGCCAAAGGTCATGAAAACTTATGCTAAAATGAATAGCTCATGTAGTGCTATCTTTGAGAACCCATGTCTTGAAACAAAAACCCCCTTCAACTCATTACATGAGCCTACTAGTAAGGAAGAGAGTAGCCATACTCTTACCCATGGAGCCATCAATGACCAAGCTACTGATTTGGGGCCTAGAGAAGTGATTTTTGACCAAGGACTACTTAGCCTTCAAACCATGGAGTTTGGACAGTCCATGGTCATGTTCAATGGTGGAAATTGTTGGGATTCAAGTAAGGGTGAAGCAAGAAAGGAGTCTTGGGTTGTTCCTACTCAAGTGCACCAAATGTGACCTCCTACACCAGCCATGGTCCTAGCTTCAAAGCTTAAAACTTGAAAGGTCCTGATTTGTCTAAGAATTTTGGTGGCAAGAGAGTAATTGATCCAAGGATATATGCTTGGGATTGTGACCAGTCCTTAAGAAGAGCAAGCCAAAGATATGAGACACTTAAGTTTGGGTTTGGGAATGGTATACCACAATATTTGCCATTTCCCATTTTTATATATGATCCAGGTGGAAAATATGATAATTGGTCTCTTGGAGTAGTATTCGAGCTTTAAAGGGTTTGAGTCTTCTGAAACTTCATAGAAATGCATTCAACATAAGTAGGGTTTACTTGTTTTCAAATAAGAGCTGAAAAAACTTGTGAGTTGGTGATTTTGCTAATCAGAATTTGAGGGCAAATTCTTTTGAAGAAAGGGAGTTTGCAATAGGAGTTGAAGCATAGGTTTATCATGGTATTTCCAAAGAAAAAAAATCCAAGAAATAGTCCACATTTGAGTACATTTCAATGGAAGAAAGCAAGCTTCTATATAGCTTTCGGAAATATCATTCCAGCATGCCTAATTTCGAAGCTCTATATCTCAGGTTGTGCTCATGCAAAGCTTCTGATTCTTATGTATTGGAAAGCTTGGGATCTTAGCTGAATAATGGAGTTTTAATAACCACCATATCAGGTTCATAGCTTGAGTTATAGCCGTTGCAAACAGACTATGCATTACTGGACAACCAATGACCTATGTGCACTAAAAGTTCAATAACTCAAGATTTACTCAACGTTTAAGGTTGATTGTTTTTGGATATGAAATCTAACTTTATTAGCTTTGATTTGAATCATATTGGGCATCTTGACTCAGCTTCAGCTTGGAAATATGAGGTTTCAAATTGAATGCTTTTCCAGGGGAAGAATGCTGAACATCCAGAATTGACCTATTGTCACTCAAACTTAGATATCTGGAGTTCTATGTTACGTCTATGGGTGATTCCAATTGTAGGGCAAAGCTAAATCCTTTAGCTTTCATATGGTACCTGGAAGGCATCCTCTCTCAATAGGAGCTAAGAGTTATGGCTTCTACAATATAGAGCTAAATCCTGAAATGTCATTGATAAGGCTGTTTTATACCCGTGTGCAACAAGGGCTTGCAAGTCCACTTTCCTTGTCTTAAAGGGCACGTCCATGTTATTATATGATCCTCAAAGAGTCCTAATGTCATGGAGTGGAGGAAAAGAAGTCTTGTTTCAGAAGAAGAAGACCTTTTGCATATGAAAAACAAACAACAATTTCTGAACATTGAAAGTGACCTCTTGTGGTCCTCCATTTGGGTTGTTGTTTCTTTCCTTTGCTTTAAAGTTTCACCTGCCCCAAGCCACGACACTTCCATGATCTTAGAGCCCTTGAGATGCAAAGGACCTCACCTACTCACATCCCAAAACAACAAGAACAACCAGCCACCTTTATTACTTTATGCTTTATTGTTTTCTAGTTAGTTTGCTTGTCTTGTATTCAACTTTGTGTAAGATACTTTAGCTGTTTTTTGTAGTATTTTGTAGGCCTTTTGTGGCCCTTAGATGTAGCTTGTAATCAAGGGTCAAGATTGTAAGGCTTGGTCTATATAAACCAAGCAAACCTAATGAGAATTTCAGATTTGAGTTGAATTAAAATTATGAGTTTGAAAACTGAGTTTTCTACTTAGAATTCTTCTTGCTTAGTGCGGAAAACCCTCCATTTGCTTAGTGCTTTGGGGCAGAATTTAGTCCTTGCTTCGTGATCTTGGACGAGATTCCTAGGCTTAGGCTTGCTTCGTGATCTCGCCTAAGTCATATCCTTGTTTAGTTCATTGTTTTTTGTGTCCATTTCAGTCACAAACACAACCTGTTTTCGAGTCCAATTCTCTCCAGAAATCGAGTCCTTGACGTTTTACTTCAATATATCCCAGTGTTGGCACCGCAGCACCGTCCACAAAACAGCCGGACCGCATCCTGTAAAACAGGTACTCGGGACACGCCCGTGGTACGGAGCCAGAGCGCTAACCGGACCCCTGCAAGGTGTCGTGATTTCACACGAGCCCCTCCGTACTCAAGTCATAAACGTGCAAGTACCTCTTGGAATGGGAAGCTCCAAGAGGCGACCCAAGCGTAAGACGGTCTCCTGAAGTACCTTACGTCTCCCTAACAACCGTGTCCCACAATCACAACTCTACCACATCCTCCAACATCCACAATAATAACTTGCATGCTATATGCAACATAACAAGTCAAATATGTTACTCCTCTTGAGAAATAATCCCAAATAAGCCATGAACAACAATTCCACAAGTATTCCGACTCTTTAGGTCGACAAATCTCATTATCACGCTACAATGTGACTCCGACAACAACATGCGACTCACAACAATTCCCAATAATGCAATATGATGTAATACTACCTCAACCATGAAAGAAAATGACAATGGACTTAAGCATTCATATTACCAAAACCGAGAAAGGAAATCCTACCTTTTAGCATACTCCATAAGCTACTCGAAACAAGCAAGATCCGGTCTCATAAAACCGTCATATCCTATATAAATCACATAATAACCATCACATACATCCTATCCTTTTTTTATCATATAAAACGTCATATTATTACCCTTTAGTTACCCATATTACTCATACTAATTACTAATTAACAAACCCAGCAAAAACCCTCAAAAGTTAGGGTTCATAAAGAAAGAGGAAAAAGGGTACATCTTAACTAGAGGTGATCAAATGGCCCAAGCACATTGGCTCGGCCCGGCCCAACCCGCTTTTTTTGAAGGGCTTGGGCCTTATATTTTGGCCTAAAAAAGCCCATGGGCCAGCCCAAAAAACTCCAAAGTATTTTCGGGTTGGGTTTGGGCCAAGCGTTTTACCCAAATTTTGGCCTAGCTCGGCACATATTAATTAAAAAAAAGAATATTTTTTCTTATCAAATTTGTTTAAGTAGCGTTTAAATTATAAATAACTCTTTACAAACTCATGTATATATTTATTGAGATTTTAAAGTGGTGTTTACATAACATATATCATATCTACTAGACATGATTAATTAAGCATTATAATGAGCTGATATTTGTCTTTATTTTATTTTATTTTTAGATAATAATTTATATGTGTTTTATCATATTTTGTACGATTTTATAAGCGAAATATGTTATTAAAGTACTAGTTGAAGTTACTATCGTATTTTTCTCGTTCGGTAAGTAGTAAATTTTAAGGCCGAAAAAGCCCATTTAGACCCGGAAGCCCAATTTAGCCCATAAGGGGCAAGTTTGGGCTCGCGAAATAGGCCTGCACATTTGGCCCGACCCGGCCTGACCCGCATATATGGGTCATTTTTATTATCTCGGCCCGACCCAAACCCGCATAGGCCCAACCCATGATCACCTCTAATCTTAACTTAAAAGGTGCAAGGAGGAATGAGAAGGGTGGAACATCTTCAAATCCAAGCTTAGATCCTATGGAGGAAGGTTTATGGGAGTTTTAAAGATAAGGGAGAGAAGTTGGAGGCTTAGAGAGAGAGAAAGAGAGAGAGAGAGAGAGAGAGAGAGAGAGAGAGAGAGAGAGAGAGAGAGAGAGAGAGAGAGAGAGAGAGAGGAATGGGGGGAATGAAATTAGGGTTGGCGGATTCTAATCCCGGACATAGATTATAACGCGTCTTACACACTGCACTCGGTAGAGTGCCAGATCACTCGGCCGAGTGCCACTCACTCGGTCGAGTACTGCCCGTACTCGGCCGAGTGCCACCTACTCGGTCTACTCCACTCTCCACTCGGTCTAATGCACACTCACTCGGTCTAGTATAGGTCACACTTGGTCTACTTCACAGCCACTCCTCACTCACGAGTAGCCTCTTGTCAAGCCCAAGGGTCCTCTCACTATATATTCCCGAGGTTCCTTTTAGGTTTCAAAAGAACCGAGTATTTATGAAACTTCGGCTACTCAGGAGCCCTTCGATTCCTACCTTTTGAATTTACATAAAGTATTTGATAAGATTAAATTTAAATTGGATTATGATCAGAAAGATTATATATGGAAGCCGTTCACAAGGAAGGAAGTTAGAACTGCAGTTTTCCAACTTGGACCTACAAAATCTCCTGGGCATGATGGTATTCCAGCTCTTTTCTTTCAAAAATACTAGTTCCATATTAATCATGACGTCACAGATGCTGTTTTATCCATGCTTAATACAGGGAAAATACTTCGTGAAATAAATCGTACTTCTATTACTCTTATTCCAAAGATAAACTGTCCTGAAAAGGTAGAGCATTATCGTCCTATTAGTTTATGAAATGTTATTATAAAGATTGTTATCAAATGCATTTATAATAGGTTAAGACGACTACTGCCTACCCTTGTGTGTGAGTTTCAAATTTGTTTTATACCTGGTCGATCCAACAGTGATAACATCTTAATTTTCCATGAATTATTTCACCATATTACGAGGAGGACTTCGGGCAGAAAGGGAGTTATGGCACTTAAAGTGGACATGAGTAAGGCATATGATCGGCTGAGTTGGAATTTCATTAAAGCTATACTTATTCATATGGGCTTTCCTCATAATATTATTGGTTTACTCATGAACTGTATCAAAACAGTTTCCTATGAATTTATTATCAATGGGTCAGCTGGAAAAGCTTTGAAACCTCGCGTAGGCATTAGACAAGGAGATCCATTGTCTCCTTATTTATTTTCTCTATGCACGGAGGTGCTTTCTCAACTCTTGCTTGATGCACAATGTAACAACCAACTGAAGGGGATTAAAATATGCAAAAGTGCTCCTTCTATTTCTTATCTACGCTTTGTTGATGCATCTGTATTCTTTATAGAAGCTAATTTCGCATACTATTGTAAATTAAGAGATATTTTGAGTATCTATTGTAGGAGCTCTGGTCATAGGATTAATGATAACAAATCAACGGTGTAACACCCCGATCCAAACCCTGGATCGGGAGAGGTTACTCACGGTAGCTCGCTAGGCTGTGTACATGGCCCACAGATCAACACAAGTCCTTCCCAGCACATGTTTTCCTCACTCATGCGCATCCCGGGAATCTTCCCATGAGGTCACCCATCCTAAGACTACTCCCAACCAAGAACGCTTAACTGTGGAGTTCTTTTGCATGGATAACCAGAAAAGAAAGTGCACTTTGTTAATATGAGTAGTACTTTCAATGCCTTTAAGCACTAGTCCGATTTTGAGCCTATCAATGGACCTCTCCAAGGGGGTACCCACCCGAATAACGTATTCGGTTCCGTGGAGTATTACAAGCGATCATATTCAGCCCAAATTGTACTCTTTGTATCATCAGAGGTTGCATCAAATTATTAAGGTGTCGGGTAATAAAGGTATGGGTTTGAATTTAGGGCTTACAACTAACTTTGGCTCTAGTAATAAGGAGTTTTTTGCCCTAATAGTCGATAAAGTTTGCAAATGAATTCTTAGTTGGATTAATATAAATCTATCTGCTGCTGGTAGGTTAACTCTCATCAGCTCTGTTCTATTCTGACTTTCTAGTTACTCTCTATCTACATTTAAAATGCCATAAGTGTGAGCTCAAAGATTGATTCCATGATCTCATAATTTTGGTGGGGTGGTTATAGTGCAAAAAGGAGTATCCATTGGAGTAGTAAGCTTTTTATTAATTCCCCTAAGACCAAGGGAGGACTGGGTATTAAAAATATTGGGCGCCTGAATCAAAGTTTATTAGCCAAAATTGGGTGAAAATTAATCAGGGTCCCGGAGTGTTTGATTAGTCGTGTGGTGGGTAATTAACAAATATAACATTTCTAAAGACAATGTTATGAGTATGGGTGATTGTAATATTGGATAAATTTGATGGGGTGGTAGAGGTATTCGTTGGGGGAATTGAGCTGCTCGTGAAACATCTTTCATGGCAGGTAGGTCTCCCAACTCTTCTTCATGTATGGAAAGATAAATGGATCCATGGACGATCACTTGCCCAGTTGTATTCGCTTTTTGATGTTGATCGTATGTCGTATCTGCATGCATCAGTTTCCTTACTACAAAACCCTAATGGTGTATGGAATTATGACAAAGTTCAGTCCTTTTGTGGTGTAGAGGCAATACCTTTTGTTCTTCTAATCCCTATCCCTTGTCAGGATGATTCTGATTCCGTATATTGGAATTTTGTTGGAGCTTGTGTCCTCCACAAATTAGTGTGATAACATTTGTAAATCTCTTACAGGTTCACAAGGGTACATTTCGTATTTTATCAGTTGATTAACGATTACCTAATAACGGTTGGCTTGCTAGAAAGTTTGACGTTATTAACATACAGATGGGGGTGATCAACTGGTCCCTAAAGGTCACACCTATAGGATGTGTTTGAGAGATGTGGTTATAGAAATATAATCACATTGATGCCTTATATGACTAAACAGTTAGTCAATGTGTTGATGAGACAATTATTTAATGAAGATTAAATAATATTAGTTGAGACAATTAATCATCAATTAAGTAAAATTGAATATAATAAGTTATATTTAATTAATGTATATAATGTTAGCTTGGACGAATTAATATGTTAATTCGTACTTAAATGTAATCGGTTATATTTAATCAACAAGATGAATGTGTCATAGTGGTAATAGTAAGGGTACTCAAACCAAGAGGTTATGGGTTCGATCCTCACTAGATGACAATTTATATTTAACACATTTTATACATTTTTGGAAACCGAAAATAAGGAATTAAAACTCCTTATTATCTCCGTATATGGGCAGAAATTAGGAGATGAGAAATCTCCCTATGGACTTCCCTTTTTCGGTTATAAGAAGAGGAAAAGGGAGAATTTTTCTGACCTAATATTCTTTTTCCCAATTCTTGCCTCCTCTCATCGGAAAAACACAAAAAACCCAAAATTAATCTGTTGATTTGGGGATCGATTCTAGCAAAAGATCAAGTGCATATCTCATATCATCTTGGGTGCAACTGATAGGAGAATATCATTGTGATATTGTTCATAGGCCATATAAGCTAGGACCGAAGTTTATTTCGTCATCTCTTTACCCCCTTTTGTTTATGCAATTTAATTTATGACATGCTTTCATCATGATAAATTCGTTATAGTCCTTAAATTTAAAGGGATGCATACAGATAAATCCCACAAGTGGTATCAGAGCCAAGGCCACGAATTTTAATTTTGATGATTTTCATAAAATTGTTTGTAAACATGATTAGGGTTTCGAAAAAAATTTTACACGGTTGAAATTTTTTTTTGTACCGAGAACTTTTTTTTGCAGCCATGTTGTTGCGGTTTTTGTTGTTGTTTTATTTCCATTTGATTTTCATATTGTTGTTTTTAATCGGTTAAGATAATAATATGATAATTTGTAGATGTTTCGATTGAATAAATCGGGATGCAAATGGAAATTGGTTTTGTCGGATTAATGAATTGTTTTTGCTGTTATTGGCATATAATTTAATTTAACAAAATTCAAATCAATTATGATAAACAGTTCTATCATGATTCAGATATTCTTTTAACAGGTTAAATTTGAATAATCAAATTTGAATATGTATTTAAATTAAAAGTTAAATATGCCAATCTTGTTAAATAACAACTTTAAACAATTGTTCGTTCTTCCGATCGATGAGTGCGGCTGTTTTTCAAAAGAAAAAAAAAATTGAGTTTTTTTTGAGTTTTTAGGGTTTTCAGCCGAAAAGAAAAAAAAAAGGTTTTTCTGTTTTTTTTGTTAGCCGTGACCAAGAAAAAAAAAGGTTTTGGCATTCGGTTTTTGAAGAATTACCGAAAGAAAGTTTTTTTTTGGTTACTGTTCACGTCTGGACAGATAAAATTTTTTTTTTTTTTTGTTTTTTGTTTTTTTTTTGGAGTTTTAGCTGTAAAACCAAGAAAAGGTCTTTTTATTAGGTTGTTTCGGTTTTACCGAGATAATTTTTAAAGTTTTTTTGTTTTGGCAAATTAATTATGAAGCGGTTCATAATTAATAGATACCTAATTATTTTAAAGTAGTTTAAAATATTGATGGATTAAATTCATATTACAAGTTTAATATGAATTAAGATTGAAATTAATGTGATAAATTGAGAAATTGTCACTTAATTTGGTTTTAAATAGGTGGTTTGGAAAATTAATCCACATAATTAAAGAATTATGTCTTGCATGTTTTTTTTAGTTGATGCATTTTATTTAGTTGAATGAATCGTTGAATGAATTTAATTTACGTATTTTGCAATCGGTTGTAATTTGTTATACTTAGTGTGGCCTTAGTTAAATATGTTTTCGTAATGAAGGAAACATAATTTTTAATGTAATTTTGAGATCTCGAATCTCCTTTATTTTTCTTTAGTTTTTGGATTTTGAAATTAGAATGTAATAAATAGGTTTATCATGTAAATTTAGTTATTGTAATTTTTCAAAGAAGACTAAAGATGGAGATTGGAGCTCACTCCCGCTACATGGATCAAGATGGAACATCGAGACAAGCTTCTCGGGTCCAAGGATGGATTCCAAACTTCTATTTAATGTTCATTTTGATAGGATAGGCCACACTAGGACTTATTTATCGTTTTTACGTTTTTTTTCATTCCTATTGATTTTCATTCACATGATAATTTATGCATCATATTCCGCCTAAAACCAAACCACCTACTACTTAAATGCATGAAAATTGACACATATAGGTTGTATGTTAGTTTTCATAGACATACAGATGTCACATGTTTATTAAGCCATCATCTTAGTTTATTCTTTCACGCATGCTAGATATTAGTTCACTTAAAATGAATTAAAATAAAGTTGATGAGATCTTCCTCTAAAACGGAAATTGAGATTAGTCTTTATAAGGGCAAACAACTATGAATCCCTTCTTCGTCGGTAGGCATAATATGACCCCTTCTACGTTGGGTAAGTAGTTTGTGTTGACTTAGTTTATCTCAACATTATAGTCCGAAGAGTTTCTCGTGATTATGATGGACTAAAGATAGAATTTACAGAAATTTATCAACCAAAAATTCTAACAGTAGAATTAGCCAATAGGTTGGCTTATCAATTTACAGATAATTGAGTCTTGGGATCATTTATATAATTCTTGAGGAAGGTCAATTGTATAAATGTTTGAGACTTCGCGTTATGACACTAGTTCATTAGACTTAAATTAAAATCGATGCACATGCTCATTTTTTATTCTTCTTTTCGCAGTGTAGAACACGTTTATTTTACTGTTACAACAAATGGCTGGAAATAACGAAATCCCAATGTCAAGTGCCACACTTGGACGCGAGTCCTGGCTGAAAGTTTTTATGGACAACATGAATCGGACACGCGATCAAGAATGATGGGTCCAACTTTGCGGATTGGGAGGCGGCACTACGGAATGCTTTGCCATTGCGACGACGTAAGCTCAAGTACTTAACTGAGCCAATACCGGTAAACCCAGGCCCCAATGCGGGAGTTAACGAGTCACTTGCTCATAGTGATTTCGTTATGGAAGCGGGTGCGATAAAGAACGTACTCATCTTTGCAATGGAAACCAATTTGCAGAGACGCTTCATTGCCCAAGGTGCGAACAAGATTTTCACCACGCTCACTAACGAGTTCTCAAAAGCACCGGGATCGTTACTTATCAAAGATACCGCCGCTTCTTTGATGCGAAACTCCAAAAGGGCCAACCAGTTAGCCCACACATTCTTAACATGATTGAGAATGTCAAGAAGTTGGAGGCACTTGATTGGAAAATCAGTGAGAGCATTGTCATTGACCGAATGCTTCATTCTCTTCACGATGGTTTTGCACTTTTCAGGCGAACTACTACATAAATGACTTGAAAAAGAGTCCTCATAAGCTACACTCCCTTCTCGTACAGACCGAGAAGGATATGAAATTGAGTGGGAGCATGAAGCAGGATGTTCTCACGATTTCCAATAAGAGTAAAGGTTAGGGCAAAGCTCCAGGCGACCTAACTGTAGGTAAGTCAAAATTCAAGAAGCTAGGAAACGGTAAGAGTGGGCCCGGTGAGACTAGTGGCTCACAGGGCAAGGCAAAGAGCAAGGGCGGTGACATTGATGGCCACCATTGTCACAAGTCTGGACATTGGAAGAGTAACTGTCCCGTCTACCGTGAGGACATCAAAGCAGGCCGCGTCGTTCCTGTTGGTATGTCATCTTATATTCATATGATTGAGATTAACCATGCTAGTTTTAGAACTTGGGTACTTGATACTGGTTTTGGTTCTCATCTGTGTAATTATTTGCAGGACCTAAAGAACATCATACCTCTCGAAAAGGGTGATGTGGACCTGCGAGTCGGGAATGGAGCACGAGTTGCTGCAGTCTCGAAGGGAACATATATAATCCAACTCCCTAGTGGTTTTGAGTTATTTTTATATAACTGTTACTATGTACCCAGTTCATCTAAGAACATTATTTCTATTTCCATACTCGAGATAGACGGCTTTGCATTTTCAATAAAGGATAATAGCTGTATTTTCTTTTTAATGAAATGATTTATGGCAAAGCAGTTTCCATGAATGGAATTTATATCTTAGATCAAACCACGGAAGTATTACACGTGAATAATAAGAAATTAAAGGTTGGTGACAAAGATCAAACCTATCTATGGCATTGTCGAATGGGACACATAAATGAGAAACATGTAAAGAAACTCGTCGATAATGGGACTATTCCCGCATTCGAATTTTCTACATATAGCACGCGTGAATCATGTCTCATAGGCAAAATGACTCGAATTTCCTTCAAAGGTGTTGGAATGCGCGCTAGTGACCTATTAGGACTCATACATACTGATGTTTGTGGACCTATGTCAATTACCGCTAGAGATGGCTATAGATATTTTATCACTTTCACGGACGATTTGAGTAGATACGGATATGTCTACATAATGAAGCATAAAAGTGAGTCCTTTGAGAAATTCAAGGAATACTAGAACAGGGTTGAAAACCAACTGGGTAGAAAGGTTGAAGCAATTCGTTCAGATCGGGGTGGCGAATATTTTTCAAATGAGTTTGATCAACACCTTAAAAACTCCACCTGGAACACCTCAATTAAATGGTGTGTCCGAACGGAGAAATGGAACCTTACTTGACATGGTTCGATCCATGATGAGTCACACGGTAGTGCCTGATTCATTATAGGGTTTTGCTCTTTTGTCAGCCGCTCTTATACTTAACCGAAGTCCGACTAAAGCTGTCGACAAGACTCCATATGAAATGTGGAAGGGAACGGTCCCTAACTTGTCCTTTATTCGGGTTTGGGGCTGCGAGGCTTATGTCAAGTGGAGACACAAGGATAAGCTCGGCCCGCGATCGGTCAAGACATACTTTATAGGTTATCCAAAAGGAACATTTAGCCATTACTTCTATTCGCCTACCGAACATCGGGTTTTTGTTGCGGCTAGTACGACGTTCAAAGCGAAAGAATTTCTCGAGAACAAGATAAGTAATAGAACCTTCAAGCTGTCGGAGATTCCAGAACCAACAAACGAGGAACGGATGGAGGAATTTGTTCCTCCAACTGATGATACGGTTAGTATTCCTGAGGAACCTAGGAGGTCGGGTAGAGTCTCCCATCCTCCGGACAGATACATTGGTATGGTCGAGGAGAATGACGTTTTACTCCTAGAGAGTAATGAACCCGCAACCTATAAAGGTGCTATGGCATGTTCCGACTCAAAGCTATGGCTCGAAGCCATGCAATCCGAGATGGACTCCATGTATGAGAATGACGTATGGGAACTAGTTGATTCACCTAATAAGGTATAACCTGTATAGTGCAAATGGCTTTACAAAATAAAGCATTATGTAGATGCGCAACCAGATACCTATAAGGCATGACTTGTGAAAAAAGGTTTCACTCAAGTGCACAGATTGCATTATGATGAAAATTTTGCACTTGTAGTCATGTTACGTTCCATTAGGATAATCTTAGCGATTGCCGCATTTCATGATTATGAAATTTGGCAAATGGATGTGAAAACCGCCTTCTTAAACGGTTATTTGGAGGAAGAGTTGTACATTGTGAAACCCGAAGGTTTTATAGATCCTGAACATCCTAAGAAAGTATGCAAGCTTAAGCGTTCCATTTATGGACTTAAGCAAGCTTCTCAGAGTGGGAATCATCATTTCGACCAGGTGATAAAAGAGTATGGTTTCACTCGATCGGTCGAGGAACCATGCGTATATATCAAGTCGAGTGGGAGCAAGATTGTATTCTTGAATTGTATGTCGATGACATACTCTTGATTGGGAATGACATTCCTCTCCTATCTTCGGTTAAAGAATGGTTGAAGAACCATTTCCAGATGAAAGATCTGGGTAAGGCACAACGCATATTGGGAATCCGTATCTACCGAGATAGATCACGATGGACGTTATCACTTAGTCAGGAGTCTTATTTGGATAAGATTCTTGATAAGTTCAGCATGACCAACTCCTAGAAGGGGAACCTTCCAATGACGTCTGGGATGCAGTTGAGCAAGTCTCAGTCACCCACGACGCCTGAAGGGGTTGAGCGCATAAGTCGTGTTCCTTATGCATCAGCTATAGGATTAATCATGTATGCCATGATATGCACACGTCCAGACGTGGCATATGCATTGAGTATGACGAGTCGGTACCAAAAGAATCCATGTACCTACGGAGGACTAAGGATTGGGTATTGACTTATGGAGGAGATCCTAAGCTATGCGCAACCGGTTACGCAGATGCTAGCTTCCAAACGGATCGAGATAATTAGAAATCTCAGTCTAGATTCGTTCTTACGCTTAATGGTGCTGCGGTCAGTTGGAATAGTTCCAAACAGGAAGTTGTAGCAGATTATTCTACCACTGAGCCATTGAAGTATGATAAGCATAGAGGGCACGTTATTTCCATGAGAATTAAACGTGTTCCTGAGTTGTAATAGTTGATTATGAATTTGATACATTATCTTTTTCATATACTATTTATAACTTCATCGTATTAATATAATATTTTGTTTTTCATGTGGATTGTACTGACAACTTTGAACGCCACAAAGTGAACTGAATTACATTATATTTTTGTTTTGGTCCGTAATCGCCTACAAGAGCTGATAACTCTGGCTATTATATTGTGCAGTCGATTGATGGTGGGTTCAACGAGACAAGCCATAAGTCAAACTGTTGACTAATCGATCACAAATGCGAGATTATAACGATACCTCGTAGGACTAATTTTTGTGACAACGTAATGGAGTCCTAAATGTTTAAAAACATTCGGTGCCAGGTCGTGGATAGGACATCCATTGTGTTCCTAGAGTCGATTCTTTTGACTATCGACTGTCTCTTGAGATTAAGGCAGTTTTTGGGTGACTTTGGTTTCTTCTCACGGTCTGCCGTAACTGGAGGCTAAGTAGATTTTTTCTGGGTCATTTCATACTGTGCTTACATCTGCAGGATTCGAGTTGAGGAAAATATCCAACCTTTATCATGTATAGTTATTTCTCAGGGCCACTCGAGGAGTAGTAACGGAAATGCATGGCCATGCTTGAATGTTGATTCTTTTATCAGTTAAGTTACTCTCTAGTCGGGGAAACCACTCTTGATAATGATCGCTTGTAAAATACAACCTTTTTGAATACGGATTTGCAAATTGTTTTACATTGAGTGGGAGAAATTTTAGGATATGAGAATCGGTTATCGCACATACACTTGTGAGGACAAGTGGGAGTTTGTTGGAGCTTGTGTCCTCCACAAATTAGTGTGATAACATTTGTAAATCTCTTACAGGTTCACAAGGGTACACTTCGTATTTTATCAGTTGATTAACGATTACCTAGAAACGGTTGGCTTGCTAGAAAGTTTGACGTTAATATCATACAGATGGTGGTGATCAACTGGACCCTAAAGGTCACACCTATAGGATGTGTTTGAGAGATGTGGTTATAGAAATATAATCACATTGATGCCTTATATGACTAAACAGTTAGTCAATGTGTTGATGAGACAATTATTTAATGAAGATTAAATAATATTAGTTGAGACAATTAATCACAATTCGTAAAATTGAATATAATAAGTTATATTTAATTAATGTATATAATGTTAGCTTGGACGAATTAATATGTTAATTCGTACTTAAATGTAATCGGTTATATTTAATCAACAAGATGAATGTGTCATAATGGTAATAGTAAGGGTACTCAAACCAAGAGGTTATGGGTTCGATCCTCACTAGATGAAAATTTATATTTAACACATTTTATACATTTTTGCAAACCGAAAATAAGGAATTAAAACTCCTTATTATCTCGGTATATGGGCCGAAATTAGGAGATGAGAAATCTCCCTATGGACTTCTCTTTTTCGGTTAAAGAAGAGGAAAAGGGAGAATTTTTCTGACCTAATATTCTTTTTCCCAATTCTTGCCTCCTCTCATCGGAAAAACACAAAAAACCTAAAATTAATCTGTTGATTTGGGGATCGATTCTAGCAAAAGATCAAGTGCATATCTCATATCATCTTGGGTGCAACTGATAGGAGAATATCATTGCGATATTGTTCATAGGCCATATAAGCTAGGACCGAAGGTTATTTCGTCATCTCTTTACCCCCTTTTGTTTATGCAATTTAATTTATGACATGCTTTCATCATGATAAATTCGTTATAGTCCTTAAATTTAAAGGGATGCATACAGATAAATCCCACAAATTTAACTACCAATAGCAGTTATTCTATAGAAACTGGTTATGCTATTGCATTCTCCAAATTATGCGATTCTAAGGCCTCTTCTATGGACAAGATTCGCATGTATATTTCAACTATAGATTTCTGTAAAAAGGGGCCGTGGTGTATACTAGTACATAGAAAATGAAAATTTGTTTTTTGGAAAATCATGTCCAATACACTGCCTAATGGTGAACAAGAACAGATTAGAGGTCTTCAATGGAACTATTTCTGTCAGGTTTGTGTTGGAATATGTGTCCTCCGACATTGATGCGATCACAACTGTCGATCATGATGATCACATGTTTAAATCTGATTTTAAGAATACATGTGGGATGTAATATTTTACAGTCAACTGGTCCACACATATCGGTAATGATTGGCTGACTAGAGTTTGACATTACTGTCATGCGACGGTGGTGATCAGTTGATCCCCTTAGGTCATACCTATAGGAAAATACTCTTAATTGATTATTTAATTAATCGTATGCTAATACGAGTTAATTAAATTGCTTAAAATTGACGGATGATTTTGTGAGTAAGATTAACGTGTCTTATTATAATTCAATTAAATTGGATACGGTCAAAGTAATCGAATTGTTTTATTACTTAGATAAAATTATTGTTTACGAAACAATTGAAATTGAAATTGAATAAATAATTTATTATAAATACAAGACATTGTAATTTATAATTTGATAAACCGTTTTGGTACAAGTAATTACGAATTACTAGTCAATATTGTATATGACATATTTTATGAGTATGTTGATTTTTAATATGTTAAAAATACATTACAATTTCACATGTCAAAGAACATGTCACATATGTCACAATTGACAAATGACAAAATAAAATGGACTACCCATTTTATCTTATGTGTACCGAAATTAGGGTTTCGTTTTTTTTTCGGTTGAAATTTTTTTTAGCCGAGACCTTTTTTTTCTTTCGGCCTGTTTTTTTATTTCTTTTTTCCTTTTGTTTGATGATTTATATTCAATTTCTTTTGATCATATCATTGTTTTAATCGGTTAAAATTATCATATGAAGTATTGGGAAATTTTGATTTAATGCAGATTAAGTTAAAATAGATATAGTATCATCATGTCATTGATACAAGAACTTGTTTTTTGCTATATAGTTTTAGCATATAAGATTAATCATGATTGTTAATTCATTTGCTAAACCATGTTCTATTAGCAACTATAAACTTTGTTCTTCATCAATTTTTGTATTAGGGCTTTTTGCCGCAAAAGGAAAATAATTTTGACGGCTCATTTTCTTTAGGTATGCCTTGGAAAAAAAACGTTTTTAGGTTTTTTTTTTCTCTATTACCGAATCAGAAAAAAAAAAGAAGGAAAGTTTTTTTTTCGAAAAAAATTTGGAAAGGTTTTTTTCCTTTTCTTAATTGCCAAATAAAAAAAGGGAAGGGGTTTGTTTTTTTTATGATCAGCCGTGAATTAGCTGTTAAAAAATAAAAAAAAAATAAAAATTTGTTTTTTTTCAGCCAAACCAATTTTAATTGGTTTTTATTTTTTTTATTTTTGGCCAATTAGTTATTGTGAATCGGTTCACAATTTAAAGATACCGAGTTATTATAAAGCGGTTTAAAATTTTGACGGATAGAATTCATATTACAAGTTTAATATGGATTGAAATGAAATTAATGTGATTAAATTGCGGAATTGTCACTTAATTTAATTTAAATAGGTGGTTTGGATAAATTAATCAACATAATTAATGTATTGTATTATGTATGTTTAATTTATTTTAGTTGATGCTTTTAATTATGTTGAATGAATCGAATGAATGAATTTTATTTACGTATTTAATTTTGCAATCGGTTGTAATTTGTAATACTTAGTGTGGCCTTAGTCAATTATGTTTTCGTAATGAAGGAAACATGATTTTTATGTAATTATGAGATCTCGAATCTCCTTTATTTTAGTTTTGGGTTTTGAAATTAGAATGTAATTAATAGGTCAATTATGTAATTTTATTTATTGTAATTTCAAAGAAGACTAAAGATGAAGATTCAAGCTCACTCCCGCTACATGGATCAAGATGGAACATCAAGACAAGCTTCTCGGGTCCAAGGATGGATTCCAAACTTGTATTTATTGTTCATTTTGATCGGATAGGCCACACTAGGACTTTTACTGTTTTTTTTACGTTTTTCATTTTATTGCTTTTCATTAACATGCTAGTAATTGCATCATATTCCGCCTAAAACCAAACCACCGACTACTAAAATGCATGAAAATTGACTCATATAGGTTGTATGTTAGTTTTCATGGACATGCAGATGTCACAGTCTTTAAGCCATCACCTTAGTTTAAATCATTCTCGCATGCTAAATTATAGTTCACTTCAAATGAATTAAAAAGTTGATGGGATCTTCCTCTAAAACGGAAATTGAGATTAGTCTTTATAAGGGCAAACATCTATGAATCCCTTCTTCGTCGGTAGGCCTAATATAACCCCTTCTACATTGGGTAAGTAGTTGTGTTGACTTAGTTTACCTCAACATTGTAGTCCGAAGAGTTTCTCGTGATTATGATGGACTAAAGATAGTATTTACAGAAATTTATCGACCAAGAATTCTAACAGTAGAATTAGCTAACAGGTTAGCTTATCAATTTACAGAGAATTGAGTCTTGGGGTCATTTATATAATTCTTGAGGGAGGTCAATTGTATAAATGTTTTTGAGTCTTCGCGTTATGACATTAGTTCATTAGACTTAAAATAAAAACGATGCATGCTTATTATTTTATTCTTCTTTCGCAGTGTAGAACACGCTTATTATCAATAATATTGTTATAACAAATGGCTGGAAATAACGCAATCCCAATGCCTAGTGCCACACTAGATCGTTCCTCCTGGCTTAAAATGTTCATGGACCAAATGAATCAGTCCACTCGACTGAAGAATAATGGGTCCAATTTTGCGGACTGGGAGGCGGCACTACGGAATGCTGCCACTGCTGACGGTAAGCTCAGGTACTTAACTGAGCCAATACCGGTCAACCCAGGCCCAAATGCACGAATCAACGAGTCACTCGCTTATAGTGATTTCGTTATAGACGCGGGTGCGATAAAGAACGTACTCATCTTTGCAATGGAAACCAATTTGTAGAGACGATTCATTCCCAAGGTGCAAACAAGATTTTCACCACGCTCACTAACGAGTTCTCAAAGGCACAGAGAATCGTTACATATGAGCATACCTGTCGCTTCTTTGATGCGAAACTCCAGAAGGGCCAACCGGTTAGCCCACACATTCTTCACATGATTGAGAATGTCGAGAAGCTGGAGGCACTGAATTGTAAAATCAGTGAGAGCATTGTCATTGACCGAATGCTTCATTCTCTTCGCGATGGTTTCGCCCTTTTCAGGGCGAACTACTACATGAATGACTTGAAAAAGAGTCCTCATGAGCTACACTCCCTTCTCGTATAGACCGAGAAGGATATGAAATTGAGTGGGAGCATGAAGCAGGATGTTCTCACAATTTACAACAAAGGTAAAGGTAAGGGCAAGGCTCATGGCGACCTAGCTGTAGGTAAGCCAAAGTTTAAGAAGCTAGGAAACGGTAAGAGTGCGCCTGGTGAGACTAGTGGCTCACAGGGCAAGACAAAGAGCAAGGGCGGTGACATAGAGTGCCACCATTGTCACAAGACTGGACATTGGAGGAGGAACTGTCCCGTCTACCGTGAGGACATCAAGGCCGCGCGTCGTTCTGTTGGTATGTCATCTTATATTCATATGATTGAGATTAACCATGCAAGTTTCGAACTTGGGTACTAGATACTGGTTGTGGTTCTCATCTGTGTAATCATTTGCAGGGCCTAAAGAACATCATACCTCTCGAAAAAGGTGATGTGGACCTGCGAGTCAGAAATGGAGCACGAGTAGCTGCTGCCTCGAAGGGAACATATGTAATCCAACTCCCTAGGGGTTTTGAGTTATCTTTAAATAACTGTTACTATGTACCCAGTTTATCTAAGAATATTATTTCTGTTTCCGTACTAGCTAAAGACGGTTTTGCATTTTCAATAAAGGATAATAGTTGTATTTTCTCTTTCAATGAAATGATTTATGGCAAAGCAGTTTCCATGAATGAAATTTATATCTTAGATCAAACCACGGAAATATTACACATGAATAATGAGAAATTAAAGGTTGGTGACAAAGATCAAACCTATCTATGGCATTGTCGAATGGGACACATAAATGAGAAACGCGTAAAGAAACTCGTCGATAATGGGATTATTCCCTCATTCGGATTTTCTGCATATGGCACGTGTGAATCATGTCTCATTGGCAAGATGACTCGAATTTCCATCAAAGGTGTTGGAATGCGCGCTAGTCACCTATTTGGACTCATACATACGGACGTATGTGGAACTATGTCAATTACCGCTAGAGATGGCTATAGATATTTTATCACTTTCACGGACGATTTGAGTAGATACGGATATGTCTACTTAATGAAGCATAAAAGTGAGTCCTTTGAGAAATTTAAGGAATACCAGAATAGGGTACAGAACCAACTGGGTAGAAATATTAAAGCACTCCGTTCAGATCGTGGTGGCGAATATCTTTCAAATGAGTTTGATCAACACCTAAAAGACTGTGGAATCGTTTTGCAGTTAACTCCACCTGGAACACCTCAATTGAATGGTGTGTCTGAACAGAGAAATCGAACCTTACTTGATATGGTTCGATCCATGATGAGTCACACCATAGTGCCTGATTCATTATGGGGTTATGCTCTTTTGTCAGCTGCTCTTATACTTAACCGAACTCCGTCTAAAGCTGTCGACAAGACTCCATATGAAATGTGGAAGGGAACAATACCTAACTTGTCCTTTATTCGGGTTTCGGGCTGCGAGGCTTATGTCAAGTGGAGACATGAGGATAAGCTCGGCCCGCGATCGGTCAAGACATACTTTATAGGTTATCCAAAAGGAACATTTGGTCATTACTTCTATTCGCCAACCGAACATCGAGTTTTTGTTGCGGCTAGTGCGACGTTCTTAGGGGAAGAATTTCCCGAGAACAAGTCGAGTAATAGAACCTTCGAGCTGTCGGAGATTCCAGAACCAACAACCGAGGAACAGATGGAGGAAGCAGTACCTCCAACTGATGATACGGTTAATATTCCTGAGGAACCTAGGAGGTCGGGTAGAGACTCTCATCCTCCGGACAGATACATTAGTATGGTCGAGGAGATTGATTTTTTACTTCTAGAAAGTAATGAACCCGCAACCTATAAAGGTGCTATGGCCTCTTCCGACTCAAAGCTATGGCTCGAAGCCATGCAATCCGAGATGGACTCCATGTATGAGAATAACGTATGGGATCTAGTTGATTTACCTAATAAGGTAAAACCTCTACAGTGCAAATGACTTTACAAAATAAAGCGTTCTGTAGACGCGCAACCAGATATCTATAAGGCACGACTTGTGGCAAAAGGTTTCACTCAAGTGCAAGGATTGCATTATGATGAGATTTTTGCACCTGTAATCATGCTACGTTCCATTCGGATAATCTTAGTGATGCGTGTCTTTTATATAAGGTTTTCACCTCATTTTTACACGCATTTCTGTGCCTTTTATGTAGCATCTGGCTACAAATACCCCCGAATATTCTACTTTGGTCCGTTTATTGTAATTTGCAGGAACTGACCGAGGAGGAGCTAAATCGAGCCTTAATTGTCCCAATTGTATGCATTCGTGGGAAATAAGGAGCCGGAGTTAAGGAATCTTACACTTGGAGGACATATGAGCCGAGTCAAGGAAGGCATTCGATCCCTGAATGCGCCTATATAGCTCGATCGAGTACTTTGGTGCTCGATCGAATGCTTTACATACTCAAGACTCGGTCGATCGACCAGTGAAGGAGTCGATCGAGGAGGACCAAATAGCGCGAGTGCTCGATCGAGAGGTTGCCCTAGCTCGATCGAGTGACTTGGAGCTCGATCGAGTGATCTCTTTACTCGATCGAGAGGTTTTCGTGTGCTTTTAGTCTTTTTTTCCGCCTAATCTTTTATGGGTTTTGTTAATCAGCCCATAGATTAGGTTTTAAACATTTTACAAGATAAGACTCGAGGAGAACACTACGTTACTCCGATCACTTTTACTACGTACATTTCTCTTTGTTACTTTTGACAGTTCTTCGGATCTTTGTTCACTACCTTGCCACTTTGATTCGGTATTATCAATTCAATTATTTCTTCATCGTGTTTATTGTTTTTAATTCCTTTTCTCTCTTTGCTCGCTAATCGTTCAATCAATTAGTTTATTCGTCATGTTTAATCTTAATTATTTGGTTATTGTTATTGTTGATTTGATAATTATGAGTAGCTAATTCCCTATGCTAAGACTATAGGGGATCCATGATTTGAAGGGAGAGTAATCGAATCACTAGGCTAATATCGGTACCGTCTTTGTTGTTTAAATGCTACAAATAATTGTAATTGCCTAATTGAGTCGACGCAATTAGACCCTTATTCTTAGTGGACCTCGACCTGGACCGAAAGGTTGGAAGAGGGAGACTAGTAGCGAACAATAGAGTATTGCAGCGAGGGCGAAAGTTAAACTGTTTACACTTTAGGGTGAATCAAGGACCGAAAGGTGACGTTCGCTACCCCTTAGACCGTACTGCGTTAACCCAGAACCTAGATTACTCGACCGGATGATTATGGTGAACCGTTGTCTTAGCTATTCTTCCTTATCTGTTAAACTCCTTCCTTTTAATTCTCTTTTCCTCACTCTGTTAGTTTAGAAATCACAATTTACAAACCCTCATTTTGGTTACCTTGGCGAACTTAGTTTAGCAGAAAAGTTCCTACCTCTCTGTGGATTCGACCCGACTTCCCTAGCTATATTAGTTAGTTGGAACCAGTTGGTTTATTTTTGACAGGTACGCGACAGACGTGTCAAATTTTGGCGCCGTTGCCGGGGAGGTGGCGCAATTTTGTTGCTTAAATTAAGTTTGTCTTTTGTCTCAAGGAATTTATTCCTTGAGGCTGATCTCACTTTCTGCAAGAATTGATAAGTTTTGCAGATTAGCCGTTTGCCAAGATGCCTACGATTACAGAGCATACAGAGCCATGTGGAAGATGTGGTGAAGAAGGGCACGATCTCTACGAATGTGTAGCGAGTATAGAGCGCGCTCTCGCATATAAGTTTCAAGCGGAGTTCCTTTCTCCCAGCTATATGAGGAGATAAAGAGCGTTGCCGCCCCTTCTACGCCAGCATCACGACCGGCTTCTCCCTCTTCAAGAGAAGAAATTGCCGAGTTGAAGTCCATTATGCTGAGTATGTCACAGAAATCTGATTCAGTTATATCAGAATTGAAGGAACAAGTCGCACAGTTGACACAGCCACGATCAAGCCAAGTTTTTTCCAACTTGTGACCCAAACAATTGCAATGAACTTCCATCATGAAGAAGACAAAATATTGGCAGCTAATGATGATTCGGCGATGATTTAGACGAGTTCCTGCAGGAAATGCTTGCTGCGTGTGAAGTCACCACTCGATCGAGCAACTCATCCACTCGATCGAGCGGCTCTAATCATCCAAATCACTCGATCAAGTGACGATGGCGGTCGATCGAGAAATAAAGAACTCCAAGTCACTCGATCGAGAGACTATGCTGAAGAAGACACTCGATCGAGCATCAAGACAGGTCGATCGAGTGATGTTGAAGGAGAAACTGGTCGATCGACCAAAGGTGAAAGTGTTCGATCCATCTTTGTAAGTGGCGGAAATTCCAATTTACTACCCAAGACCACCACCGTGTCATCTTCCCCTGCTGTGGAGCTGTCACGCATTGATAAGGGTAAAGGAAAGGTTGCGGGACCGCTAATTGTTACCAGGGGTACCCTTCCCAAGTCGTCCGAAGGACGCAAGGATCGAGCAACAATGACGGTAAGTTCGTGGATATCGTGAAGAACCTTCGGTAATCGTTCCTTTCTCTCGAACTTGTCACTCAGGTTCCTACTTACGCTAAATTTATGAAGGATATTGTGACGCGTAAGAGGAATTTGAGCGAATTTGAGACGATTTCGTTTATGGAAGAGTCTAGTAACCTACTGTTAAATAAGGCCCCTCCAAAAATGAAAGACCCAGGCAGCTTTTCTATTACCTGTGTCATAGGTAATTTGGTTATTGATAACGCCCTTTGTGATTTAGGTGCCGTGTCGTGTCATGCCCCTTCTTGTTTGCAAGCAATTGAAGATGAGTCACTTCAAGGCGACTAACATTACCCTACAAATGGCCGATAGATCGGTAAGGAGACCTTTAGGTGTCTTGGAGGATGTGCCTGTGAAAATAGGCAAGCTTTACATCCCAAGATTTCATTGTCTTGGATATAGGCGAGGACACCCCGACCCAAATTATTTTAGGAAGACCTTTCCTTTGTACAGCTGGGGCCGTTATCGATGTCAGACAAGGGCGTCTGACTCTCGCAGTAGGGGATGACGCTATCACATTTAGTTTGCCTCGCACTTTAGCCCACCCAATGATAGAGGACACTTGCTATTCGGTCGATATCATTGATGAGTCTATTTATGACTTCTGGTCGGGTTCTTTTATGAAGGACCCACTGGAAGCTCTCATGCTTTTTGATGAGTGTGCAGATAGCCCAGAGGACGATGACGCTGCATTGGATTTACTTGTTGATGATTTAGATGAGCATGACGGAGAGCAGGTGGAGCAAATGATCAGCACTCTTTGCTCCATTGAGGTAAAGGTACCGGAACGTAAGCCTCTCCCTTCTCATCTTAAATATGCTTTTCTAGACAATACGAAAAAGTATCCCGTCATCGTTAGTGCCAAGCTTAGTGATGATCGGCTAACTTCTTTGTTAGTCAGACTTAAGAAAAACAGGAAGGCAATGGGCTATTCACTGGATGATATCACGGGGATTAGTCCCGATATTTGTATGCACGGGATAGAGTGGAGGAGGATCACAAACCTTGCGGCAGGGTCGGCGTCGGGCAAACCGGGAAGATGCGGGACGTTGTGATGGCCGAGTTAATGAAGTCTGGATGCGGTATTATCTATTCGGTAGGTAATTCTAGATGGGTAAGCCCGTGCGGGTAGTCCCGAAGAAAGGAGGGACAACGTAAGTTAAGAATGAGAAAAATGAATTAATACCTACTCGAGTAGTGACTGGTTGGCGGATGTGCATAGACTACAGACAGCTGAATGCCGCCACCAAGAAAGATCACTTTCCCCTTCCTTTTATTGATCAAATGGTAGAAAGGTTAGCTTCACATAAATTTTTCTCTATTTAGATGGGTATTCGGGTTCTTTCAGGATCCTATCCACCCGATGATCGGGCCAAGACTACATTTACCTGTCCCAAGGGTGTTTTTGTATATCGCAGAATGCCTTTTGGTTTGTGCAATGCCCCTGCCACCTTCCAAAGGTGTATGATGGGGATATTTTCAGAGTATATTGAGTCTATCATGGAGGTTTTTATGGACGACTTCGGTGTTTATGGAAGTGACTTTTCTAATCGTCTGTCTAACCTTGAGAAAGTGTTGCGGCGCTTGTATTGAGGTTAATCTTGTCTTTGAATCGGGAGAAGTGCCACTTTATGGTCAACGAGGGAGTTGTCTTAGGGCACTTGGTTTCGATAGGGGAATAGAAGTTGACAAAGCAAAGGTGGAAGTGATTCAAAGAATTACCACCTCCTCGTTAATGTCAAGGGGTGAGGAGCTTCCTTGGTCACGCCGGCTTTTATCGCCGGTTTATCAAGGATTTCTCCAAAATTGCTAAACCACTTACACAAATGTTGCTTAAAGATGCCCCTTTTGTTTTTACGATGCTTGTCTTTCGCTTTTAACAGTTAAAGCGGGCCTTAGTCTCCGCGCCGATCATACAGCCTCCCAACCGGGACTTGCCGTTCGAGATCATGTGCGACGCGAGTGACTATGCACTAGTAGCGGTGCTAGGCCAGAGGAAAGACAAAGCCTTGAATGCTATTTACTATGCGAGCCGAACTCGGATGAGGCTCAAGTGAAGTACACTACCATCGAGAAAGAGCCGTTAGCCGTAGTTTATGCCTTAGTAAAGTTTCGTACTTATTTAGTTGGGTCGAAGTCACTGTTTTTACCGACCATGCGGCTTTGAGGCATCTCCTTGCTAAGAAGGAGGCTAAACCGCGCTGCGAGATGGATACTCCTTCTTCAGAGTTTGACCTACGAGATCAAGGATAAGAAAGGAGCCGAGAACGTTGTAGGCGATCACTTGTCGCGACGGATGCGACAAGAAGGGGAAGATTCTCTACCTATTGATGATTCTTTTCCTGACGATTCTTTAATTGTCATTATATCGTCTATTGTTGACCAGAACCCTGGTATGCGATATAGCTAACTTCGTTGTCGTGTGGCAGTCGTCGCCGATCTTTCTTCTCGGCGAAGAAGCGTTTTCTCTATAACGCTAAACAAGACTTACAGGATGATCCTTACCGTTTAAGGAATGTGCAGACGGTCTCTACGGACGGTGTATTCCGCAGTGGGAGACCAAAATAGTCCTGGAAGGTCATTACTCCTCTTCATATGGTGGTCACCACGGTCCATCGCGCACCGTGGCTAAGGTACTTCGATCCCTGTTTTTTACATGGCCTTCTTTGTTTGCTGACGCCAAGTCTTTTGTTTCAGCTTGTGATGCATGCCAACGATCAGGGAACATTTCGAAGAGACATGAGATGTCACAAAACGGCATCCTAGAGGTTGAGGTTTTCGATGTCTGGGGCATCGATTTCCAAGGACCGTTCCCATCCAAAGAAAGGTAACGTGTACATTTTAGTAGCTGTAGACTATGTGTCAAAGTGGGTTGAGGCAATTGCTTCACCTCATTGTGACGGTAAGACCGTGATAAAGATGTTCAAAAAGATCATATTCCCCCGTTTTGGTGTCCCTAGGGTCGTCATTAGTGATGGGGGGATGCATTTTAAGGAAAAGAAACTTACTTCCATACTGTCTAGAGTTGGTGTCCAACACCGGCGTGGTTTGGGGTATCATCCCCAAACTAGTGGTCAGGTAGAGGTCTCTAATCGCGAGCTGAAAGAGATCTTGTCTAAAGTAGTTTCTAAATCACGGAAAGACTGGAGTCTTAAGCTAGATGACACATTATGGGCTTATAGAACTGCCTTTAAGACACCAATCGGTGCATCACCTTATAGGTTAGTTTATGGGAAATCGTGTCACTTACCTGTTGAGCTGGAATGTAAGGCCTGGTGGGCAATTCGTGAGCTTAATTATGATCCTAAATTGTGTGGTCAGAATCGTCTTTTGCAGCTTGATGAGTTAGAGGAGTTTAGGCTTAATGCCTACGACAGCTCACGCATTTACAAGGAAAAGACGAAGCGATGGCATGACAAGAGAATCTTACCTCGGGAGTTTCATGTGGGGCAGAAGGTGCTGCTGTTTAATGCCCGATTGAGACTATTTCCTGGCAAGCTGAAGTCCAGGTGGAGTGGTCCATATACGGTGACAGCCGTCACTAAGTTTGGATCCGTGGAACTTGAAGACTCCGAGGGCCGCAGATTCAAAGTGAATGGCCAATACGTGAAGCACTACCATGAGGCGAGTGAAGCGGACAACCGCGTTGAAGTCCTGCGCTTCGACAAGCTCGACGCGCCGAACTTGATACCAGAAAGGTCGTGCGGGACCTCTTAAACCAGCGCTCTCCGGGAGGCAGCCCGGACAGTTTTATTTGTGTTTTTGCTGAACTATTTGTTTTTCCGTTTATTTGCTTCCCTTTAAACTTTAAGTTAACATTTAGACGCTGCTTTGGAACAATTTCCGTATTTTCCTTGCTTTCATGCGTCCTTTGCAGGCTAAAAGTGGTCGATCGAAGGGTTTTGAGCTCGATCGAGCGCTTCTCGACGCGGCCGCTACTCGATCGAGGGATGTTGTCCTCGATCGACCAGATCCATAACAAGGCTTACTCGATCGAGTGGCTTGTCATTCGATCGAACCCTTCCCATACATCGTTCACTCGATCGAGCTGCATTCCAGGAGGTCGATCGAGCGATTATGACTTCCACCACTGTTTTTACGTCTGCAAGGCCGCTGTTGACTTTCTTTGACCTCCCATGTTCATGGTCGGTTTGGGGAGGTCCCGCTATATGATGTTTCGTAAGTTTCCCAAGCACCACTCCTCCTTTCCCGTTTAGTTTGCATTTCTCTCCCTATTTTTGGTACAATGAGGGCATTGTACGGTTTGGTTTGGGGAGGTATGCATCCATATCCGTGTCTGCATGTTTCTTGCATTTTTGCTTGTTTTAATTTATTTATTTCCGCATGCATTGTGTCTTAATTAATTCATAAAAATCATAAAATTCAAAAATTTTTGAAAATTTTCATGTTTAAGTTGAGTCGGAACGTTTGAACATTGACGCTACTTTGAATCTTTACTTGAGCCTTGCATATTCTTGACATTTAGTCGGCATGATTATGTGCATAATCTACGAGTTTTTGTCTCTCTTTATCCGAACGAATAGACTTGATTCTTTATGTCGGCAAGCTACAATAACATTCTGAGGTTAGAGCTTATTAAACTGGTGACATTCATGACCGGTTTCATTTAGAATGTGAGTAGTACTCTCTTTAAGACATGTATCATCAATTTGCATAAGCATGAGTCTAGTCTTCTTAATACCTGTATGCATTCGGTCTGTGGATGGTGACACGTGTTAGGAGAGGCAATCCCCCTTATTTCATTCTATCCATGAGCCTCACATAGCCAAATTGCCTTTTTGCCCATCAACTACTTTCTATAATTTTTCCTACCCTAGCTGAGCTAGTAACGAGTAGTTCTTGGAATGTGTTATTGCAATATGGTTATTTCATCTGATTTCAGAAGATGGTGGAAGAATTGAAGGGAAAGAAAGAAGAAAAATGTGTTGAGTTGTGAAAATGAAAAAAAAAATGAAAGAAGTGAAAAGAAAAAAAAAAACGAAAAAGAGACAGAAGAGAAAAAATTTCAAAATGAAAAAAAAAAAAGAGAGGAATGAAAAAGAATGAGAATTGCTCAATGTTTCACACTCCCATGCCTTATTTATATTTTATGGGGAGTCGATGATTTTTGGTGTTTATGAGTTTTGTGCATAATTTTGCACCGTTCATCTTACTGTTATAAGTACGAAGCTGGGATGCAGTCTATATTTGGATCCGTTGTTGCTAGCTTAGCTATTAACCCCACGTATCCAAATTCATTTTAGCCCCTCCTTACCCATTACCTCACTAACCCAAATGTAAGTCCTCGGCACGTGTCTTGGTCATTAGTATGGTTGGAATGCGTATGTACGGTTGTAGAGGCTCTATTCATGTTAATTGCATGCATGTTCTTATAGGTCGAGTTAGGTGAGTGTCTTGCTTCTTCCTATCTTTCACATATATACTCACCCTATACCTGATTTTGAGTGACGAGCGACCCGTGAGAGTCCGACATCTTTGAATCTTGCAAGGTCGACGGTTCGGTAAGATTGAAACATTAATCTAACTCGTTTGCACTTTTCAGTTGCCACTTTGTCATTTTGTTGCATTAAATTGGTTCTATTGGATAATTTGTAGCTGATGCGTTGGTCCCGTTCTATTGTTCACCCTTAGTTGCATTCATATTTGCTTGGGGACAAGCAAAGGTTTGGTTTGGGGAGATTTGATGCGTGCCTTTTATATAAGGTTTTCACCTCATTTTTACACGCATTTCTGTGCCTTTTATGTAGCATCTGGCTACAAATACCCCCGAATATTCTACTTTGGTCCGTTTATTGTAATTTGCAGGAACTGACCGAGGAGGAGCTAAATCGAGCCTTAATTGTCCCAATTGTATGCATTCGTGGGAAATAAGGAGCCGGAGTTAAGGAATCTTACACTTGGAGGACATATGAGCTGAGTCAAGGAAGGCATTCAAGTCCTGAATGCGCTTATATAGCTCGATCGAGTACTTTGGTGCTCGATCGAATGCTTTACATACTCAAGACGGTCGATCGACCACCAAGGAGTCGATCGAGGAGGACCAGCGAGCAGTGCTCGATCGAGAGGTTGCCCTAGCTCGATCGAGTGACTTGGAGCTCGATCGAGTGATCTCTTTACTCGATCGAGAGGTTTTCGTGTGCTTTTAGTCTTTTTTTCCGCCTAATCTTTTATGGGTTTTGTTAATCAGCCCATAGATTAGGTTTTAAACATTTTACAAAAGATAAGACTCGAGGAGAACACTACGTTACTCCGATCACTTTTACTACGTACATTTCTACTGTTACTTTTGACAGTTCTTCGGATCTTTGTTCACTACCTTGCCACTTTGATTCGGTATTATCAATTCAATTATTTCTTCATCGTGTTTATTGTTTTTAATTCCTTTTCTCTCTTTGCTCGCTAATCGTTCAATCAATTAGTTTATTCGTCATGTTTAATCTTAATTATTTGGTTATTGTTATTGTTGATTTGATAATTATGAGTAGCTAATTCCCTATGCTAAGACTATAGGGGATCCATGATTTGAAGGGAGAGTAATCGAATCACTAGGCTAATATCGGTACCGTCTTTGTTGTTTAAATGCTACAAATAATTGTAATTGCCTAATTGAGTCGACGCAATTAGACCCTTATTCTTAGTGGACCTCGACCTGGACCGAAAGGTTGGAAGAGGGAGACTAGTAGCGAACAATAGAGTATTGCAGCGAGGGCGAAAGTTAAACTGTTTACACTTTAGGGTGAATCAAGGACCGAAAGGTGACGTTCGCTACCCCTTAGACCGTACTGCGTTAACCCAGAACCTAGATTACTCGACCGGATGATTATGGTGAACCGTTGTCTTAGCTATTCTTCCTTATCTGTTAAACTCCTTCCTTTTAATTCTCTTTTCCTCACTCTGTTAGTTTAGAAATCACAATTTACAAACCCTCATTTTGGTTACCTTGGCGAACTTAGTTTAGCAGAAAAGTTCCTACCTCTCTGTGGATTCGACCCGACTTCCCTAGCTATATTAGTTAGTTGGAACCAGTTGGTTTATTTTTGACAGGTACGCGACAGACGTGTCACTTAGCGATTGCCGCATTTCATGATTATGAGATTTGGCAAATGGATGTAAAAACCGCCTTCTTAAACGGTTATTTGGAGGAAGAGTTGTACATGGTGCAACCCGAAGGTTTTATAGATCCTAAACATCCTAAGAAAGTATGCAAGCTTAAGAGTTCCATTTATGGACTTAAGCAAGCTTCTCGGAGTTGGAATCATCGTTTCGACCAAGTGATAAAAGAGTATGGCTTCACTCGATCGGTCGAGGAACCATGCTTATATATCAAGTCGAGTGGGAGCAAGATTGTATTGTTGATATTGTATGTCGATGACATGCTCTTGATTGGGAATGACATTCCTCTCCTATCTTCGGTTAAAGAATGGTTGAAGAACCATTTCCAGATGAAAGATCTGGGTGAGGTACAGCGCATTTTGGGAATCCGTATCTACCGATATAGATCACGACGGACGTTATCACTTAGTCAGGAGTCTTATTTGGATAAGGTTCTTGAGAAATTCAGCATGACCAACTCCAAGAAGGGGAACCTTCCTATGACGACTGGGATGCAGTTGAGCAAGTCTCAGTCACCCACGACGCCTGAAGGGATTGAGCGCATGAGTCGTGTTCCTTATGCATCTGCAATAGAATCGATCATGTATGCCATGATATGCACACGTCGAGACGTGGCATATGCATTGAGTATGGCGAGTCGGTACCAAAAGACTCCAGGTGAAACACACTGGATAGGAGTCAAAAATATCCTCAAGTACCTACGGAGGACTAAGGATTGGGTATTGACTTATGGAGGCGATATTAAGTTATGCGCAACCGGTTACGCAGATGCTAGCTTCCAAACGGATCGAGACGATTCAAAATCTCAGTCCGGGTTCGTCTTCACTCTTAATGGTGCTGCGGTCAGCCGGAAGAGTTCCAAACAGAGTATTGTAACAGATTCTACTACTGAATCCGAGTACTATGCCGCTTCAGAGGCAGCAAAGGAAGCGATATGGATGCATCAATTCTTACAAGGGCTTTCGGTAGTTCCTAGTTCGAATGACCCGATCACCATATATTGTGACAATAGAGGTGCCATTTTCCAGGCTAAGGAGCCAAAGTCTAGCAACAAATCTAGACATGTACTTCGGAAGGCTCACCTGATCCGTGATTACGTGGAGCAAGAAGAGATAGTGATTGACAAGATTGCGACGGATGATAACATCGCGGATCCTCTCACCAAACCGTTGAATTATGATAAGCATGTAGGGCATGTTAATTCCATGGGAATTAAACATGTTCCTGAGTTGTAGTACTTGATTATGGATTTAATACATTATATTTTTCATATACTATTTACAACTTCATCGTTTTATATATAATATTTTGTTTTTCATGTGGATTGTACCGACAACATTGAACGCCAAAAGTGAATCAATTACATTATATTTGTTTTGGTCCGTAATCGCCAATGTGAGCTGATAACTCCGGCTATTATATTGTGCAGTCGATTGATGGTGGGTTCAACGAGCCATAAGTTAAACGGTTGACTAATCGATCACAGATACGAGATTATGACGATACTAGGACAAATTTTATTTGTGACAACGTAATGGAGTCTTAAATGTTTAATAACATTCGGTGCCAGGTCGTGGATAGGACATCCATTGTGTTCCTAGAGTCGATTCTTTTGACTATCAACTGTCTCTTGAGATTAAGGCAGTTTTTGGGTGACTTTGGTTTCTTTCTCACGGTCTACCGTAACTGGGGCTAAGTAGATTTTTTCTGGGTCATTTCATACTGTGCTTAAATTTGCAGGATTCGAGTTGAAGAAAATATCCAACCCTTATTAGGTATAGTTATTTCTCAGGGCCACTCGAGGAGTTGTAACTGAAATGCATGGCCATGCTCGAATGTTGATTCGTTTATCAGTTAAGTTACTCTCTAGTCGGGAAAACCACTCTTGATACTGATCGCTTGTAAAATACGACCTTTGTGAATTCGGATTTGCAAATTGTTTTACATTGAGTGGGAGAAATTTTATAGGATATGAGAATCGGTTATCGCACATACACTTGTGAGGACAAGTGGGAGTTTGTTGGAGCTTGTGTCCTCCACAAATTAGTGTGATAACATTTGTAAATCTCTTACAAGTTCACAAGGGTATACTTCGTATATTTAATCAGTTGATTAACATTTAACTAATAACAGTTGGCTTGCTAGAAAGTTTGACGTTATTATCATACAGATGGCGGTGATCAACTGGTCCCTAAAGGTCACACCTATAGGACGTGTTTGAGAAATGTGGTTATAGAAATATAATTACATTGATGCCCAAAATGACTAAAAAGTTAGTCAATGTGTTGATGAGATAATTTTTCAATAAAATTAAATAATATTAAGTTGAGACGAATTAACTGTCAATTCGTAAATTAAATATAATAAGTTATATTTGAATTAAATATATATAAAAGGTTATTTTGGACGAATTAATCTGTTAATTCGTAGTTAAATATAATCAGTTGTATTTAATATCAACAAGTTGAATGTGTCATAGTGGTAATAGTGAGGGTACACAAGCCAAGAGGTCATGGGTTCGATCCTCACTAGATGACAATTTAACACACTTTATATATTTTTGGAAAGACCAAAATAAGGAGAAAAATACTCCTTATTTCGGTTCACTTGGCCGAAATTAGGGAAAGTTTTCCTTTTCCTAATTGACTCTAAGTTTTGGTCTGTATAAAAAGAAAGGGAGAGAATTATTTCTACCCTAATGCTTTTTCTTGACCTAGCCTTCTTTTTCTCATCATAAGAACACAAAGACAATTAAATTTTACAGAAAATTTTAGATTGATTTCTAGCATATTCAAAGGGCATATCTCAGATCGTCTTGGGTGCAACTAATAGGCGAATATCAATTTTGATATTGTTCTTAGGCCATATTTGCTAGGACCGAAGGTTAATTCTAAATCTTTTTACTTATGTTTATGTATTTTATTTTATGACCTTAGATCATCTTTATTAAATCATTATAATCTTTCTAGTTTAAGGGAAGTATACAGATTTATTTCCCACAATTTCCTGACCTAATAACTGGTTTTTTCCCTTCTAGCTCTTTAACTCCCCAACAATCTTCCGATAACATATCTTCTAGTAAGCCTTTATCTTCTGTCCTCCTCAATCCTATTGGTAGTTACCCTGTGATAAGAGGCCCAGTCCACGACTATTCTCACATCAACTCTGCTCTGCCCTTGCTGCTAAGAGAAGGGCTCTTGAGCCTGACAAGCAAATCCAATATTATCTTTACACTTTACCATTGTCCTCTCCTGCCTGGTGCCAATCCTGAGCTAACCTGACACTTCTGTCATTATCGTCAGGCCAGGGTTGGAACCAATCCTGAACATAGTGTGAAATATCAGACCCAACAATTGCCCCTTATCTCCTCATTATGGCTGGGTCGGACCATAAATGAGGAGATAATCAGCTCTTAATTTAAGTAACTTCCTTAGGACGGTTCATCATGCTTATCATTAAAAACGGCTAGTTGATTAAAATGTGCCAAGTGGTCAATTAATGCAACCGCCTTAAATTACTGCACGCCACTTGCAGTAAACCCTAATCTTCACCGCATTATAAATACTTTTCACTGCTTATTTTAACCTTTACCAAAAAATTGATCATTTCCTTTAATTCTTCAATCTTCAATCTTCATATTTAACCTTCACTTTATTTCCCAAAAATTTCCAGAAAACAACAAGATCGTAACCAAGAAAAGGTCCACCAGGGGTGCTGCTGCTCCAAGCACTCCATTCGTCCCAAGCCCTACTAAAACAACTTCTGAAAATCTATCTTTTATTGCTCCTATTGAGATGGTGACTATCTTTCACAAGAACTTTGAGTTCAAGCCAAGAAAGCGCTTGATGATCAACACTCTCTCCCAACCGTCTCAAACCTAAGTTTGAGAAAATCTTGAAGGAAAAAGAGATCATTGCCACTGATTCTGATGCGTGGATTCTATAAGACTCTCATATCAGGGCTCGCGGTCTTGTCCTGGTTAGTTCTGCATCCACGATTGGGCCTTCAGGACTGGTTGCAAGTTGCCTTTCTCTCCTTTGATCATCGAAGTGATCAAGGAAATCGGTATCCCTCCTTACCAGATCATGCCCATGATCTGGAAGGTGGTTCATTCTATTGAATATTTGTGTCAACAAAATAATATGTCTTTGTCTCTGGAGGATCTGAAACGCTGCTACTCTCTGAGGAAAATTAGTTCTGGCAGGGTTGGTTTCAAGGTTAGACCTTCAACTAATCCCTTACTTAGCAATCTGGACATCGGCTATGACAAGAACTGGGCTACTAGCTATATGTTTATCAGGACCAACTATGTTGGGCCTGACCTAGAGTATCTTAACTATGATGCCTATGTTGGTGGTAAGTAGCCTGTAACTTTTTCTTACCCGCAAAAAAGTTTGTTACTACAAAAGAAGGCAATAAATACTAAACAGGGTGTACCTTTCTTGCAGTGGATGATTGGTCTCCAATATCGACTATTCTTTGTGAGAGGGTGACTGCCTTCCTGGCTATCCCTCTTGTAGAGAGATCATGGCTATTCTGTTCTGGAGTGGAACGCTTTCCACGCTGCTTGAAGGGTGAGGGCATTTTCAAGGCTCCAAAACCTAGCAGGGCTGCTGGGGTTTCAACTTCTGGCAGTGAGGTTCATTTTCCTTTGCTTTTCTTCAAGATAGGTTAGTTGTAGTAATTGTCTTTATTACTGATATAGTGCTTCGTATTATAGCTACTGGATCATCCACGAGACTTGCCAAGTTTTGTACAGAAGACCTGAATGCCAGGCTTGCTAAAGTTAAGGAGGAGGGCTCTCAAGGCAGCGATGGTCCTGTATCTAGTGCTGGGACTGAGTTTGATAAGACAGTAGACCTAACTGATGTCCCAGCTATCCCTGTTGAGACCAGTTCAACAGCCCCAAATAGAAAACAGAAGGAGGCTGATATTCCTACCCCTGTTAGGGAGGTTAAGGCCAGTGTTGACAATCTAGATGCTGCTTGGGAGAAGATTTAGAGCTTTGCCAGTTCCAACTCTCCTTAAATGCTGTCAATGGACCCTATTGAGACTTCCACCAAGGCTGTTGCTGTGGTGGATCATGTTGTCAAACTTTTGACTAATGTTGTTGGATCTTTGTAGGAGGTACTTCATACTTCTTCTTTACTTGGTTGCTAAAATTCTTGGTTTATCTTTTCTTACACTTTTCATTTTTCTGATCAGGGTGCAATAGCTTGTCGCATTAATGCTTATCAGGCTACCTCTCTGGTGGCCAGGAGTGACATTCTCAATGTTTACTTTGATAAGCTGAAGTATGAGCTTTCCTTTGCTCAAGATGACTTGGTTGCTGCCAAACCTGATCTGTGGCGAGTACAGGTTGATCATGATGATGCTAAGGTTGAGGCTTAGTCCAGTAAGAAGTTGTTGTAGGAGGCGTTGAACAGGAATGAGGAGCTCTACTTTGAGAATGATGATTTGGAGGGCAAACTTGATAATGTTGTCTTCTATTTTTTTAATCAAGGGTAAGGCTGCTGCCATGTCTGAGCCTGTGGAAGCCAGGGCAAAGTGGAACCCTGAAACTAAGATGGATATCACTGCTGCAAGGTATCCTGATCTGCAAAAATTTGGTGAAGATCAGGAGGTAGACTCTCAAGGAGAGCAAGATGCTGATGCTGAGGATGTCGAAGGGGAAAAAGATGTCGCTGCTGACGCTAAGGGAGAGCAGTAGTTTTTTATAATAAATTTTATCTGGTTTGGCCCATCTAGGGGGGATGTCCCTGGAAAAAAAATTTGATATTTTGGTGCTCCTGGTCAGGGAGGTTATCCCTGACAGGATAGATATATTTTGTTGCCTTTGCCCCAGGGGGTAAGGGTTTTAATGATATAAAGTTCGCCTTTTAGGCTTGCTTGTTCAATCATGTTTGGAATATTTTCAAATCAGTTCATCCTGTTAAACCTGTTTTCTTCAAACATGTTAACCTGTTAATTTCCTCAAACCTGTTAACCTATTTTTTTCAAACCTGTAACCTGTTTTCTTTAAACCTTTTAACCTATTTTCTTCAAGCCTGTTAAACCTGTTTGATTTTTCAATCCTGTGTAGATCTTCAACCATGTGCAGTTTCTATCCCGTCATGGTTGAAGTGGGTGGGAAGCCGGCCTGTCTATTAGGTTTATGTCCCATGCCTGTCTGGAGGGCTTGGTATTCAGCCTGTCTAGAGGACATTGTACGTGTAGTCAGGATCTTTCACCTTCTTATGCATCACATTACTGCGTCCAGCCGTTGTAGAGGTGTGCGGCAAATAATGAGCTCAAATAATTATTTCATGTCTGATTGGTCCAGTATTTGCCATATCTGGTGTGGGTTACCAACTACATTAGGCACGATAGAGTCCAAAAATTAAAAAATACTTGAACAAAAAATAAATCAAAAAAATAATAGACTAGCCCTCAATGCTGAAGACTTATTCATGAAATAAAAAATCATGTATAATTTTTCAGAATTCAAATATTATTTTTAGAGATGGATATATCATGAACTGGGTTAAATATTTTAAGTTTCACATACAGTGTGCACATAGAGTTTGCATGTTGAACATATAAGACAGGCAAACAAGCAAAGCATACAGGGTAAAACTTGTCCGAAGTGGTATTGGATCTTTACCTGATCAGGACAGGGTATATCTATATTATTTTGAGAATTTATAAATGCAATAATTTCAAATGACTTACATTCCAAGACCTTGAAATCATTTCTCCTTCCAAAGTTTGGAGCCTGTATGCTCCTTGTCCAATGATTGAGTCAATTAAAAATGGGCCTTCCCATAAAGGGGCAAACTTTCCTGCTGATTTTTCTTTTTTATTTGGGAATACTTTTCGTAGGACAAGGTCCCCTTTCCTGAAAACTCTAATATTGACATTTTTATTATAGCTCATTTCTACTGCTTGTTGATATGATGCTATCTTGATTTTGGCAGCATCTGTCAATTCTTCTGTCAGGACTAGGCTGTCTTGTATCAAGCTGTCGTTTGCTTGTATGTTGTTCAGGCTATATCTTGAGGTTGGAACACGTACTTGTATAAAGATGACTGCTTCACAGCCATACACCAAAGAATAAGATGACTTGCCAGTTGAAGTTTTTGGTGTCCTATCTGCCAGATCACTAATGGAAGTTCTTCTGCCCATTTGCCCTGTCTTCTTTTCAGCTTCTTCTTCAAGCAATTGATGACTACTTTGTTACTTGACTCAGCCTGGCCGTTTGCTTTCGGATAGCCAGGGGTTGATGTTACAAGGTTGATATTCCATTCAGCACAGTAAGCCATGGTTCTTTTTCCAACAAATTGTGTGTCATTATCACATACTATTTCGGAAGGGACTCCATATCTACAAATGATATTCTTCCTCATATAGGATATTACTTCTTTCTCAGTGACTGGCTTGAAAGAATCAGCTTCTATCCATTTGGAGAAGTAGGCAGTCATGGCTAACATGAATACTTTTTGTCCTGGAGCTACATTTAGCTTCCCTACTATGTCCATGCCCCACTTTATGAATGGCCAAGGTGCGAAAACTGAATGAAGTAACTCTGATGGTTGCTGAATTATTGGAGTATGTATCTGGCAGGCTTCATATTTTGTACAGTACTCTAAGCAGTCTGTAATACTATGGTTTTCTATACTGTTGGGTACTCTATCGAGTAAGGCTTACTCTGTCGAGTAAGTGAGTTTTGTTTTCGAAACAGTGTTCTGCTGATGGGTACTCGATCGAGTAAGTGGGTTACTCGATCGAGTAAGTGACGTACTCGATCGAGTAAATCGGTTCTACGGGTTATTTTTGCCGGGTTTTGTTAACAATGCAAAAAAGGTATATAAATACTTCAGTCAGTTCCTTTGTCACTTTTTATCTTTTTCTAAAACCTCACAAAAGAAAAACAAGTTACGTTGCTTTCTTCTTGGCATTGCTATCAAATCCCAAAGGCTAGAGTCGTCGGATAATTGTGTTCTTTACGCCGTTGAGTCCGTCGTATCGTGCGTAAGATCCTTGTACAATTTTTATGTCTTTTCGTTGACTTTGTTAAAAACCCTACTTGAGTATTTTGGGGGATTTTGGGAGATTGGTGATTATTAGATAGTAATGTTATGATTATCTATTTATAGGAGATGGTTTCGTAGAGGAGCAGTATTGATTAGCTGATTTGTGATGATCTTGGTGAATTGCCTTTCCAGGTAGGGTTTCCTTACTCGGTTATTGATTACATGGTTTTGATGGTGGATTGTTGTGGTTGTTTACTGTTGTTGATCTTTATCAAATTGGTAGTTGTTGTTGTATAATTTGGTTAGATGTGTTTGTCTTTGGTTTGCGAGGCGCGTCCTCGGCTGAGTGGAGTCACTTGCGGGAGTGGCTTCACGCTCTTGATTCGCCCTCTGTGGAACCCGCCACAGGAGGGGATGTGCACATTAAGGAACATGGGTTTTCGCTCGAAATTGATGAGCGGGGAATTGGTGGGTACGTTTGCGGTCCCCCACTGGCGGTGTGGAACATCTGTTGTAATGGGTATTCTGGCAGGACTACATTGTGTAGTCAGGTGTGTGGAGATGTGACGGAGTTGGGTGATATGTGTGTTGTATCTTGTATATCTTGTTTTATGTAATCAGTAACTGGCCCCATTTAAATGCTTTGAAAACTTTGGTGATCCATTTGGGGATGGTGAGCAGTTATTGAGCAGGTATTAGATGGCTTGCGCGAGGGATAGCTGGGATGGAGTCATCACGTGTCACTAGAGTCTTCCGCTGTGTCTTGAACATAGTTTCTTTTCAGTTGGTTTGATATTTTGGAATAGTTGTATTTCACTTTAAAGTTTCTGGGTTTTGAACATGTAATCAGTTAAACTTATTTAGTTAAGTATGTTTCTTTATGGTCAATTTGATATGCATTGCCTCGGGTAACAGAGATGGTAGCATTTCCATGCATTAGGCGGTCTTGGTAAGGCACCTTGGTGTATGGGGGTATTACAAAGTGGTATCAGAGCGACGATTTTGGAACCAGTAACTAATGAACCCAATGAATCTTGGGAGTCAAACTTAAATGAACCCGGGTAGGAGTTGTTAGGAGCTAATGCAAAGACTTGGGAGACGTCCTAAAGCCATGATCTCGCCCTACAACTTTGAACCGGTCACTATGGGGTGTCATGGGATATATATATATATATATATATATATATATATATATATATATATATATATATATATATATATATATATATATATATATATATATATATATATATATATATATATATATATATATGACATGTTGTATGGATTGGGGGAGAAATGAGTTAGGAGGAATGGATGATGTGGTGGCGAAAGGTGAAGTAGTTTATGTCATCATATGTTGTTATGAATAATGAAGTTGCTTGATGGTGATTTAAAATGTGGCTTTATAGTAACATGTGAATAGGATGTTGCCCGAAAACGTAAACTACCCACTCGATCGAGTCAGACCCAGTCGATCGAGCCATGCAGACTCGTAAATACTACCCGCATGTTCATCTTACTTTCCCAACATTATATACAACTTTTATGCTACCAACATAACAACAACAACAACAACAATACATACATACATACATATATATATATATATATATATATATATATATATATATATATATATATATATATATATATATATAAAATAGTTGTGAAATAGTAGTTGAGTTAAGCATGTGGGTAGCTAACGAGTCAGCATGACTCGATCGAGTGGGGGCTACTCGATCAAGTGTGTTTGGGGCTCGATCGAGTGGGTTATGTGGTACGTTCTGGTCATATTCTAGAGTGGAGGTACTCGATCGAGTAGGTGGACAACTCGATTGAGTGACCTCAACTCGATCGAGTGGGAGTAGTTACTCGATCGAGCATCGTCTGTTCAGGTTGTATATGCTTTGAGCCTTAGGTTATGCGTTTATGTTTACCTCTTCTCTTATAAAGTTCCAAGATGCCGCCAAAGAGATCCGCTTTGTATGCTAGGGCTGAGTTGATGAGCGTAGATGAAGTTGCCAAGATGCTTGAGCATCAAGAGGCGCTTACTGAGGCTCTTAAGAGGTTTGGGAAGGACAAAGAGGCTGGGGTAGATTTCGCTAAGATGAGCACTACCATAGCCCATTTCAACCCAAAGGAATATATGGGTACCGGTGCGCCAATTTTGCTTGACAATTGGCATAGGGAGATCGAGAACATCTTGAATGTGGTTCATTGTCTCGAGGACTTCAAAGTTGAACAAGCTACGTTCTACTTGCGAGATGCTGCGGGAGAGTGGTGGGACAAGGTAAGGGAGAGTGCCCTCGATTTGTATGTGAGGCAGGGTAAGTCAGCTATACCTTGGAGTGAGTTTAAGAGAGCTATGCGTCGGGAGTTTGTACCTGAACATGTTTGTAGTATGCTGAGGGAGGAGTTTGATGATTTTAAGATGACTTCGGATATGACAGTGGCAGAGTATTATCATAAGTTTAATGAGAAGTTGAGGTATGCAGAGGATATGGGGCTGAGTCAGGAGAACTTGGCACTGAGGTTTGAGAAGGGCTTAACTTATAAGATAATAGAGACGCTATCTGTTGGGGTCCTTACAGATGTTAAGGAAGTTTATGAGTGAGCAGGGAGAGATGAGAGATTGGTCGAAATGGCCAAGGAGAACAAGGAGAGGGGTCCCGAGAAGAGAAAGGCTGAGAGTGAGGGTGTTGGTTAGTCCAGTTACAAGAGGGGTAACCATAACCAGGCGAGAGCTTACTCATCGGGATCAGGTTTTAGTAGCGAGGCTTCCTATGGCGTGGTGGTGGTGGTGGTAGTAGCAGCTGGGGTATATCTTGCTACAACTATGGCGGTATGGGCCACAAGAGGCATGAGTGTACTAGTACAGTGGGGAGAGGTTTTCAGAGGCCATCGCAGGGGAGTCTCTCGCAGGGTCCATCTCAGCAACAGGTCGGCTAGGTCATAGAATAATCAAGGAGGTCAGAGTAACAACAACGGTAGATCTAACCGCAATAGCGGTAACTCTTATCAGAAACCGGCAGCTAACAACAACCAGAGGTCGGCTACCAAGCTATCTTCTTCAGCAAGTACGGTCCAGGGAGGTGGACAAAAGACCAGTGGCAAGTTATTCATGATGGACAAGAAAGCTGTAGAGAATGATGCTCATGTGATCACTGGTACCTTTCTTGTTAATGGTGTTTTTACCTTTGTTTTGTTTGATTCGGGGGCGTCACACTCTTTTATACCGTCAAGTCATGCTAAGATTTTGGGTTTGAGAGAGTTTGAGTCTGTAAAAGATGAGGTTTTTATACCATCGGGGGAGTCAGTATCTTGTGGGAGGTTTTATAAGGGTGTATCTATGATAGTTGGGCAGGTTGACCTTCCAGTGGATTTGTTAGAGGTTCATATGTATGGTTTTGAGATGATAGTTGGTATGGATTGGCTGGGTAAGTACAAGGCTAGAATAGATTATCACCAAAAGAGAGTCTCTTTGAGAGGTCCTAAGGGAGTTAGTGTGTCTTATCGTGGGTTTGTTGTCAAACCTAAAGTCAAAGTGATTGCAGCGGTGACATTGAAGTATTATCTGAGGAAAAGGTGTCCTTTGATTAGATGTCATGTGAAAGACCATAGTAAGGTGAGTTCGACAGCTGATTAGATACCAGTAGTGAGAGAGTTTCCAAATGTCTTTCCGGAGGAGATACCGGATTTGCCACCGAAGAGGGATATAGATTTCAGTGTGGAGCTAAAACCAGGGACGGGACCAATCGCTAAGGCCCCGTACCGCATGGGACCTAAGGAGTTGGAGGAGCTAAAGAAGCAGTTGGATGATTTTATAGATAAGGGATACAATAGACCTAGTGTATTATCGTGGGGAGCACCAGTCCTGTTTGTGAAGAAGGAAGATGGGAGCTTGAGGTTATGCATCGACTACAGGGAGCTGAATAGCGTCACAGTGAAGAACAAGTATCCTTTACCAAGGATAGATGATCTATTTGACCAGTTGAGTGGTGCAGGATTCTTCTCTAAGATTGATTTGAGATCAGGTTATCATTAGGTGAGGATTTGGGATGAGGACGTACCAAAGACAGCTTTTCAAACGAGGTATGGACACTATGAGTATGTGGTGATGCCGTTTGGTTTGTCTAATGCTCCCGCAGTGTTCATCGATTTAATGAACCGAGTCTTCAGTCAGTTTTTGGATCGGTTTATGGTGGTGGTCATAGATGACATCTTGGTCTATTCCAAGACTAAGGAGGAGCATGAGGAGCACTTGAGGTTGGTGTTACAGACTTTACATGACAATCAGCTGTATGCTAATTTGTCTAAGTGTGTGTTCTGGCTTGAGGAAGTTGCCTTTCTGGGGCTTGTGATTTACAAGGATGGTTTATCTGTGGATCCAACAAAGATAGAGGCAGTGTCTAAATGGGAAACACGGAAGAATGTGGCAGAGATCAAGAGTTTCTTGGGTTTGGCAGGGTACTATCGTCGGTTCGTGAAAGACTTTTCAAAGATCGCCAGACCTATGACAGCGTTGATGAGGAAAGAGAACATGTTTCGTTGGGATGAAAGTTGTGAAACGGCGTTCCAATCATTAAAGGAGCATTTGACCACAGCTCCAGTCTTAGCTTTACCTGAAGGGTGTGAGAACTTTGAGGTGTATACAGATGCTTCAAAGAATGGGTTGGGATGTGTGTTGATGCAGAATGGGAAAGTAATTACCTATGCTTCTAGGCAATTGAAGCCTTATAAGGAGAACTATCCGACATATGATCTAGAGTTGGGTGCAGTTGTGTTTGCTCTCAAGATTTGGAGACACTTTCTTTATGGGGCGACCTTTAAGGTGTTTTCAGATCACAAGAGTCTGAAGTACATCTTAACTCAAAAGGAGTTGAACATGAGACAGAGGAGGTGGATGGAGCTGATAGGGGACTATGACATGGATAACATATACCATGAAGAGAAGGCAAACGTGGTTGCTGATGCGTTGAGCAGGAAGAGTGTGCATTCTCTATGCACAACTATGTCCTTAATGAGGTTGAGAGATGAGGTGGGAAAGATAGGGATACATGTGATACAAAAAGGGGATGCTAGAGGGGACTTGACAGTGGAGCCAGACCTTCATGAAAATATTCGCCAGAAGCAGGCTCTTGATCCTAAGATTCAGGAGTGGAGAGCTGGGGTAGAGAACGGGACAGTGTCTCGGTTCTCTATTCATACAGATGGGAGTGATCGGTTTGATGGGACATGGTGTGTTCCTAGTGATGAGTAGTTGAAAAAGATAAGTATGACAGAGGCTCATTGCACACCTGATTCGGTACATCTAGGTGACGAGTTGTATAGAGATCTAAAGAAGACTTTCTGGTGGCCTGGGATGAAAAGGGAAACAGTTGAGTTCGTGGCTCGATGTCTGACATGTCAGAGGTTTAAGGGGGAGCAGCGACGACCACAAGGTAAGATACAGTCTCTTGAGGTACCTCAGTGGAAATGGGAATCTAACTCCATGGACTTTATAATGGGTTTACCGAGGAGCCAGCAGGGTAATAACATGATATGGGTGATAGTTGAGCGTTTAACTAAGTTAGCTCACTTTATTCCAATGAAAGATACATGGAGTAAGGTTCAGCTGGCTAATGGGTACAGGAAACATGTGGTGAGGTTGCAGGAGTCTCTAAGGACCTTGTGTCAGATCGGGATGCGAGGTTTATTTCTCGGTTTTAGCAAGAGTTGCAGGGGATGATGGGAACTACCTTGAACACAAGTACTGCTTTTCGTCCTGCAACAGATGGACAGACAGAGAGAACTATCAAGACCTTAGAGGATATGTTAAGAGCTTGTGTGATGGAGTTTGGTGGTAGTTGGGAAGATAGATGTGATTTGATCGAGTTTTGTTATAACAACAACTACCATAAAAGTATTGGGATGGCACCGTTTGAGGCTTTGTATAGGAGGAGATGTAGGAGTCCTATTTAATGGGATGATAAAGCTGAGGCAGTGGTTTTAGGACCACATATGGTACAGGAGATGATAGAACAGGTAAAAGTGATTAGACAAAAGATAAAAGCAGCCTAGGATCGACAAAAGAGTTATCCAGACCTACATCACCGTGACATAGATTTTCAGGTTGGGGATAAGGTTCTTCTGAAAGTATCTCCTATGCGTGGGGTTATGAGGTTTGGTAAGAAGGGGAAGCTGAGCCCGAAGTTCATAGGATCATATGAGATTTTGGATCGTGTGTGAGAGGTTGCTTACTGGTTAGCTTTACCACCAGCTTTAGATCGGATACATAATATGTTCCATGTGTCTCAGTTACAGAAGTATGTGAGTGACCCTTCCCATGCGCTAGAGGTAGAGACCATAGAGTTGGATGAATTCTTGACTTATCTTGAGGTGCCAAAACAGATTCTTGATCGTAAGGTTCGGAAAACTAGGTCCAGGGAAACGGTGTTACTTATGGTTCTATGGTCTACGGATGAGGTTGAGGAAGCTACTTGGGAGGCGGAAGAGCTATGAGGGAGCGGTATCCGTCTCTTTTTGATCAGGTATGTGTGGTTACGGGGACGTAACCATGTTTCTTGTAGGGGGTAGGAGATTGTCGCATAAGGTTTTGGTGTGTTTTTATGTTTGTTTGTGTACAATTAGTAGTTGTTTGGAGTCGGTTTGTGTTGTGGTTGGGGTTTCGTATTGAGTTTTTGTTACGTTGTTGTGTCGTGGCTGAGTTAGTATGTTTAATTTTGAGTATGGGTTTGAACTTCGGGGACGAAGTTCATTTTTAAGGAGGGAAGACTGTAATACTACGGTTTTCTATACTGTTGGGTACTCTATCGAGTAAGGCTTACTCTGTCGAGTAAGTGTGTTTTGTTTACGAAACAATGTTCTGCCGATCGGTACTCGATCGAGTAAGTGGGTTACTCGATCGAGTAAGGGGCACTCGATCGAGTAAGTGACGTACTCGATCGAGTAAGTCAGTTCTACGGGTTATTTTTGCCGGGTTTTGTTAAGAATGCGAAAAAGGTATATAAACACTTCTGTCAGTTCCTTTGTCACATTTTATCTTTTTCTAAAACCTCACAAGAGAAAAAATAGTTACGTTGCTTTCTTCTTCGCATTGCTATCAAATCCCAAAATCTAGGTTCGTCGGATCGTTGTGTTCTTTACGCCGTTGAGTCCGTTGTAGCGTGGGTAAGATCCTTGTACATTTTTTATGTGTTTTCGTTGACTTTGTTTAAAACCCTAATTGGGTATTTTGGGGGATTTTAGGATATTGGTGATTGTTAGATAGTAATGTTATGATTATGTGATTATAGGAGGTGGTTTCGTAGAGAAGCAGTATTGATTAGCTGATTTGTGACGATCTTGGTGAATTGCCTTTCCAGGTAGGGTTTCCCTACTCGGTTATTGATGACATGGTTTTGATGGTGGATTGTTGTGGTTGTTTACTGTTGTTGATCTTTATCGTATTGGTAGTTGTTGTTGTATAATTTGGTTGGTTGTGTTTGTCTGTGGTTTGCGAGGCGCGTCCTCGGCTGAGTGGAGTCACTTGCGGGAGTGGCTTCATGCCCTTGATTCGCCCTATGTGGAACCTGCCACAGGAGGGGATGTGAACATTAAGGAACATGGGTTTTTGCTCGGAATAGATGAGCGGGGATTTGGTGGGCACGGCTATGGTCCCCCACTGGCGGCATGGATTATCTGTGGCGATGAGTATTCTGGCAGGACTACATTGTGTAGTCAGGTGTGTGGAGATGTGACAGAGTTGGGTGATATGTGTGTTGTATCTTGTATATCTTGTTTTGTGTAATCAGTAACTAACCCCGTTTAAATGTTTTGAAAACTGTGGTGATCCATTCGGGGATGGTGAGAAGTTATTGAGTAGGTATGAGATGGCTTGTGCGAGGGATAGCTGGGATGGAGTCATCACGTGTCGCTAGAGTCTTCCGTTGTGTCTTGAACTTAGTTTCTTTTCAGTTGGTTTGATATTTTGGAACAGTTGTATTTCACTTTACAGTTTTGGGGTTTTGAACATGTAATCAGTTAAACTTATTTAATTAAGTATGTTTCTTTATGTTCAATTTGATATGCATTGCCTCGGGTAACCGAGATGGTAGCATTTCCATGCATTAGGTGGTCTTGGTACGACACCTTGGTGTATGGGGATGTTACACAGTCAGCCCTCAGGGTTGGCGAATAATAACCAGTCGTGAGTATCTTGCTAGCCAGGCTTCTACCGCCTTTATGGTTGCCACAATATTCATCATGTATCTGTTGGATCACTTGTTTGACTTCATGTGGTTCAAGGCAAATCAAGTTTGATCCAGCCTGAGATCTTTTAACTAAAGTGTTATTGATGATAGAATAAGTAGAAGCTCTAATTTTAAATGCTCTAGCCTAATGCATGTCCTGAGGTAATATACCTCACAGGAACCAATCATAATAAGGCTTAGTCCATGAATCATTTTCAGTATTAACTGGGTTCACCTATTCAGGCTTGCTGATGGTAGGTTCAAGTAAATGCACAATCGGTACTTTGTCAAAAATTGCAGGGGTGAAATTTGAACCAAGGCTGGCCAGAGCATTAGCCTGGATATTTAGGTCTCTTGGTATTTGTTCAATATCAAATGAATGGAACTTAGCGCAATGTTTTTTAGCATACTCCAGATATAAAATCATTTTTTCATATTTTGCTGTATAAATTCATATTATTTGATTGGCAATTAGAAGTGAATCAGTTTTTACCTTCAAGTTCTGAACACCAAGGTCTAGACTTACGTTGAGTCCTACTATAAGGGCTTCATATTCAGCTTCATTATTGGTAGCTTTGAACTCACAGCTCACAGCCTGGGCTATTATGTCCCCTTATAGCGATTTCAACACTAATACAAACCCTATACCCCACATATTGGATGCCCCGTCTATGAATAGGATCCATTCCTTGTCTGATGTCTTATTTTCCTATTGGTCAACCTCTTTGGCCAGGTCTGATTCTAGGTTAGGGCTGAAACCAGCCATAAAGTCTGTTAAGGACTGTGTGTAATACCCGCCCTATTTAAGGACTTGTTGACTGACCATTTGACCAAGGGAGACTCGTAGCAAGGGATATGGGAAAGGATAGGAGAACTACGCTACTGTTTACTCGACCTAGTAGGGGGTACTCGGCCGAGTAGTGGTATCACTCGACCGAGTATGGCTAACTCGGCTGAGTATGAAGATACTCGACCGACTATCACGTCTGTAACGCGTTATTATAAAACGCGAGATCGTAAACCTTATTTCATTTCGACGGTTCCTTTATCTTTCTAACCCTAACCTCTCTTTCTCCTACCAATCACCCACCTCTCTACTCCTTCACCTAGCCTAGACACTAACCCAAGAAGGGGGAATGGTTCATGCTTGGAGTCATCGAGAAACGATGTCATCGTTGCCGACTTCGGTCCACGTCTCAAGGGTTCACCTTGAAGTCTTGCCTGGCTAATTGTTGGATGCACTTTCATGGATTAGTGATAAGGTAGGGTTTCCCTACTCTGTTTATTGTTTAATTGATTTAAGATGTGTGTTGTGATTTAATTGATACGACTGATATTGTTGATTAATTGTTGTTGGTGGATTGGAGCGTTGAAGTTGAGATGGTTGGTGATGTTTGCGAGGTGTGTCCTCGGCTGAGTGGAGTCACTTGCGGGAGTGGCTTCACGCCCTTGATTCGCCCTCAGTGGAACCCGCCATAGGAGGGGATGTGCACATTAATGAACATGGGTTATCGCTCGTGTGATGAGCGGGACTTAGGTGGTCAAGGCTATGGTCCCCAACTTGGAGGGCTAGACACTTTAGTGTGCAGTCAGTTATGAGGTGTGGTTGGCACTTTGAGTTGTATGGGAGAATAGTTGGTTTATCTTTATTGCATTTACTTATCTTGATTATTCAGTAAACTGAGCCCGTGTTCTGTTTTTAAAACTGTGGTGATCTATTCGGGGATGGTGAGCAGTTGGTTTAGCAGGTGCAGCTAGTCTTGATGCTTCCGGGGCTTGGAAGGGAATCGAGTCATCACGCTACCGAAGTAGATATCGCTGACATTCATGTTTAGTAGTTCTTCTAGTTGGTTATGTTGTATCTTCATCACATTGTTCTACGATGTAATGTATAAAGCTATTTAATAAATGTTCTACTATTGTTTATTTGATCTACATACCTCGGGAAAACGAGATGGTAGCACCTTTATACATTGGGGTGGTCCTTGTTAAGGCACCTTGGTGTATTGGGGTGTTACAAAGTGGTATCAGAGCAACGATTTTGGACCTGAACTAATGAACCAAATGAATGTAGTGTGTCAAATTAAAATGAACCTGGTGTATGTGTGTTGGGAGCTCCTTATGTCGGTTTTGGGTGAGAAGGCACCATCATCTTAGAATCCCGGCCCCAATCATGCTTAAGCCAGCCACCGTGGAAGGGTAGATGTGTGGGAGTGTCCCTGTGCCAGTGTGTGTATCAAGTATGTATGCATGTAGTAGTCTTTGTGGTAATGTGACGAGTATGGAATCGGTGGAGTTTTGTATACACGTAAGCGATGTTTTAAATGAAGTGCTAGTAAGATTAGATGCGCATGTCGTATGGATAAAATGACTGATGAGTCTAAAGCCTTATGCATAGTGGTGCACGACGGAGAAGATAACAGGCGATGGTAGTGCTGTAACATGATAAAAAGGACGGGAATGTGAACGTGTGCTTAATGGTATATGTATGTGTACTTGTAACGATGGTGTGGATGTATGCTCGTAAATAGACTTAGAGATATATGTTATGTTCTACCTGCAATAGAGTCAAGTTGGTTGTGGTACATGTGTTGTAGCATGGATTGTTTTATTCTCGGTGATGTGCATAATGACATGTGTTGCATAAGAATATCGTGATGAATTTTATGACTCATGACGTGCCTTGTAGTGTTAGAAATAGGGTATAATGGTGACGAGCCCGATTAAGTAGAACTCCGAACGATGTTTATTGTTTTGAAGGAAAAACTCTTAGTATCATCTTATTCCGTCACTGATCTGTTGAACTCGGCCGAGTAAAATTGACACTCGATCGAGTAAGGCATACTCGGCCGCGTATTCATAATGGCAGATTACATTCGCTACTAACCTCTGAATACTCGACCGAGTAGACTAAATACTCGACCGAGTAGAGACTACTCTACCCAAAAATCGCGGTCCAGCTCGGTTAATTCCGGAAACCCTATAACCCTTCTTGCTTTCTTATTTCCACCTCCTATCACTCATTCTACTCTAATTATTCAAACTTTTCTTCTCTCTCAAAACACTTGGGTGATTCTTTGTTGTGGTTGCTCTTAGATTTCCTCTTGCTTGTTCAAATCTCCAATCAAGGTAATGTATCTAATCGATTTTCTTAACTTTCCATTCAATCAATGGAAGAACTTGCCCAAAAGTTTGAATTTTATTCTTGTAATCCAAATTTTGTATACTTTCATATTGATCTTTTAGTCATAATTACTCCTAAACATCGCCTATGTATGCTCTAAAACGGTTTTCATGCTTGAAATTATCCATCTTATGTTAGAAAATTTCTAGGATTTGCTTTCAAGTTTTGATTTTTAGTTACCTAGATTGCCTCTAGGATGTTCCTTGGGGGTTAATTGCTGATAGTAATGCTCTTCTTGGTTACTATGACAAGTCTTGCGATAAAAATCCGTCTTAAAAAGTATATAACGCGAAAAATAGTCCTTACTATGGGAAAATTTATAGAAAATCCTTGTTGAATTCATTTTTTTGCAGTATGCCGAAAGAAAAAGCCTCAGCAAAGAAGCGAACTCGCGCCAATGTCCACTTGGAAACTGGCCAATCTAGCCAGGGACCCATTGTTCCTCCGGTGGACGAATATACATCGGTAATTTTCTCTGACTTCACGCAGCGGGCTGCTTTTGTGGCCTTAATGGGTCGGACCATGAGGCCGACTCGTTGTGTAGACCCCGACATCTTGCAAAACTTGGAGGTTCAATGGGATATCATTCATATTTTTGAGATCTTGGGGATGGAGGGACTCTACCATCTTCGAAAGAAGTCCTACCCATACATAACCTTGGAGTTTCTGAGCTCCTTTAAGTATGATGTAGAGGGGAAGACCGTTTCTTCCCGCCTTACGAACGATGACCATAGCTTGACACTTGATGAGTGTGCCAACCACCTTGGGTTAGAGACTGAGAAAAATAGGTATATGAGCGATGTGACAAAGAATAGTGGGGCACCTCACTACCTACCTTACCTGACCGGGAGATCCATTCCGAGTGCGAGTGCCATGTTGATTAATGATGTTCAACATGTGTCACTCCGTATGTTCCTTAGGATGATGACTTGTCTACTGTTTGGGAGAGAGGATGTGAGCAAGATGACACTCATGAGGTAATGTTGTTGATGTCTTATCTTAATCTTCGCCGGGGGAAGCTGTTTTACTATAGTGCTCCCGGGGTCGTATGCTATATTTCGGACCTTATGGCACGGTCTTCGAGTCGTCACCTTTCTTGTGGTGCTATAGTGACCTGTTTGGCCTAGAGGTTGACTGACTTTAAGGCCCCACCTGCGTCGGGTACTGGGTTGTTTGAGTCTGTCCCTACGATGGATGAGAGGTACTGGTGTCATAATAAGTGGTTTAGGAAGCTGGAGGATGGGTCTTTTGCTTGGAGGGTGAAGGGGTCTCTGTGGATGGTGCTTCCCGATCCCGAGCATCTTTCCGTGGTGGACCATCTGGTAGAGTATGACCCTGAGAGTGAGGAACCAGAACCTGAGCCTCAGTTTTACCTGATCGATCCCACAATCCTCCTAGACCTACCTGAGCCTATCTCCGTGACGGAGAAGCAACCGATCGCTCCCCCGCCTCGCGAGTGCCGTAGAGGGAGAGCAGCTAGGGTGGCTGAGACTGAGACTGAGACTGAGCCTTCCTTTTCTACACCTAGCTTTTACCCATCGCAGTACTCGCCTATCCCACCATCCACGACCTTAGGATGCAGGTTAGTGACCTGACTGAGCGGATCTCCACTACCTTAGTGCTCCAGAACATGCATGAGATGGCCTACAACAACGGTATAGGTACGGACTTAGCCCAACCGGTCTAGTGGAGAGGACCCGGGGTTGATTCTGGAGTGTTCCACAGGTATGGGGTTAATCCCAGCTTTCGGAGACCACCAAGAGAGACCGAGTTTGGCTTCCACGCGGGACAATGGGGAGCCAACTACGGCAGTCAGCTGGGCGAGGCAGGTAGATGGACCGATGGTGGAGGATATTCAGCTGCAACTTATCAAGGAGCGGGAACATCTGGAGCAGGGACATCTCGCACCGGAGGTGGTAAGAAGATGGAGAAGGGTACAGACATTTAAGTTCCGCTTTGTTTTCTAGACTTGTTTCTTCGGAATTGTTGTTGAATATTTGCTACACTTTTATCATACTCTTTTATTCTGGATGTTGTAATTGGCCATAAGGCCACTACTTTTTTTCCGTACTGCTTTTAAGTCATCTGGCTCAGGAACTGCGTGTTGATGTTTGACCTTTAGCTGTTTGACAGGATTAAACATTGGTGTTGTGTGTATAAGATGCCGAAAATTGCATTCTGCCCTGGAACATTCGGCCGAGCATCCTAATACTCGGCCGAGTATCGCATACTCGACCGAGTACTTCTTGATACGACCGAGTATCCGGATATTGCCCCCCCCCCCCCTTCCCCAGTTATTTGAATTTGTTATAGAATCAAATGAGTAACTATTTTTCTGTATATACATGCTTCTATGTCCTAGTGTCGAGTTAAGACTTCATGATATGCACTTTGCTTATATGATAACGATATACGATCGGAATTTGTGATGAGACGGTACTAGTAATATGAGAACCGGAAAAGGGCGAAGGAATGGTAATGGTATGTCATGGGTTCCATACGTACAATTTACATATCTTTCTCCATGTGCCATGTACCTATTTTCTTTACATGAATGTCGTAATGGTCACGCACGTAATATACGTCGATGTGGTAGATTATTTGCACATTTATGAGAGCGGTCCGACGGGTGGAATGAACTTCGGGGACGAAGTTCCTTTTTAGAGGGGTAGATAACATCGCGGTAAAAGTCCTAACAAGTTGACAAAGTTCTTCTCTATGTTTGACCGTTGTTTTAACTTTCAAGTCTCTAAGTGGTCATGAACTTCCGTAGTATTCAACTTTGTTCCGTAATTAACTTGGTGGTTGTATACAGTAACAATATGGCGATTCTATGGTTGACAAAACTATGTCGAAAGATGTTGATAACCTAGTGTCACATGCGCATTCAACTTATTTAGTGTTCGTCGACGTGAAGCGATAGGTCTTTCCTTAGGTGTTGTGTCCGTCGTGTTGCAAGGTGTGGGACGAAATTTGGGGACGAAGTTCCTTTCAAGGGGGGAAGATTGTAATACCCACCCTGTTTAAGGACTTGTTGACTGACCATTTGACCAATGGAGACTCGTAGCAAGGGATATGGAAAAGGATAGGAGACCTACGCTACTATTTACTCGACCTAGTAGGGGGTACTCGGCCAAGTAGTGGTAATACTCAGCTGTGTATGAAGATACTCGACCAACTATCACGTCTGTAACGCGTTATTATAAAACGTGAGATCGTAAACCTTATTTCATTTTCGACGGTTCATTTATCTTTCTAACCCTAATCTCTCTCTCTCCTACCTATCACCACCACTCTACTCCTTCACCTAGCCTAGACACTAACCCAGGAAGGGGGAATGGTTCATGCTTGGAGTCATCAAGTCGGAATGTCATCGTTGCCGACTTTGGTCCGCGTCTCAAGAGCACACCTTGCAGTCTTGCCTGGCTAATTGTTGGATGCATTTTCGTGGATTACCGATAAGGTAGGGTTTCCTACTCAGTTTATTGTTTAATTGATTTCAGATGTGTGTGTTGTGATTTAATTTGTACGACTGATATTGTTGATTAATTGTTGTTGGTGGATTGGAGCGTTGGAGTTGAGATGGTTGGTGATGTTTGCAAGGTGCGTCCTCGGCTGAGTGGAGTCACTTGCGGCAGTGGCTTCACGCCCTTGATTTTCCCTCTGTGGAACCCGCCACAGAAGGGGATGTGTACATTAATGAACATGGGTTATCACTCGTGTGATGAGCGGGGCTTAGGTGGGCAAGGATGTGGTCCCCCACTGGCAAGGCTACACACTTTAGTGTGCAGTCAGTTATGAGGAGTGGTTGGGAGTTGGAGTTGTATGGGAGAACAGTTGGTTTATCATTTTTGCATTTGCTTATCTTGATTGTTCAGTAAACTGACCCCGTGTTGTGTTTTCAAAACTGTGGTGATCCATTCGGGGATGGTGAGCAGTTGGTTTAGCAGGTACAACTAGTCTTGATGCTTGCGGGGCTTGGAAGGGAATCGAGTCATCACGATACCGAAGTAGATATCACTGACATTTATGTTTAGTAGTTCTTCTAGTTGGTTATGTTGTATCTTCATCACACTGCTCTATGATGTAATGCATAAAGCTATTTAATAAAAGTTCTACCACTACGCCAAATAAGACATCCAATAACGGTCAAATAATGCAAATTACCGTTTTTAAATAGAAACACGGGACCGTTATTGCAACGACGGTTGTTAAATATATACAATGGTTGTACAAATAACAAGCGACCGTTATATACCATTAAGAACTGTTGTTAAATCTTAAGATTGGTATCAAATCCGTTGTCGTAGTTTACTATTGACAACGTCTGATCGTTCCAAAACCGTTGTTAAATATTATATATGATAACAGTTCATTTCGTTATCTTATTTAACTGAATGTCAAAATTTAACAATGGCTTTATTGCATGCAAAACCGTTGTAATATTCATCTGTTGACAATGGTATGTAACTGTTATCTATTTATATTGATGAAATTTTGTCAACGGTTTTGCTTAAATAAACCGTTGTAAAATTTTTGAACTCGACAACGGTTATCGTTCGTTATCTTATATTTTTGGGAGTTTGAATGGGAGGGAAATATGTTAACGGATATTTATCTAAATAGCATTTCAGCAGCTGTGCAGTGGAAAATTTCAATCCTGTATCAAAATATTACACCCCGCAATCAATTAAACCCAGTTTAAAATTAGTACAAACAGGATGATCAACAGCCAAAACACAACTGCTATTGAGAAAGCAAAAGAAACCAATACACAATGGATCTATATATACACACTCGTACATAAAGCATGAGAAAACTATTGAGACCTTGCTAATGAAACAACATAACTGGCCTACATATTTCTCATCTGGTTGATGTCCTCTGGCGAATATTCCGGGGCTTTGTTGAGTATTTGTGGAAACTACAATTCAAAATATACATAATCAAAATAGATGTAATAAATGGTGGAAGTATACAGAATTGAACTCAATTTACATCTGAAATAGTTTTAAATCACACTAACCTGTATCGGAATGGTAGATAGTTTTATGTGGATAACCTCCCACATGGACTGGCAAACGTAAAAACCACATTGTTTGTCGTCTGGTGCTTTAGGAGACTATTATATAAATCACACACAAATCAGCTGAATTAGATAATCAACCTCTCGCATAAACATTAATTAAATGATACGATTAAATATTAAGAATACACTTACTAATGGCGTGATAAAATTAGGAACAACGTCGCTTTCATATTTCCCAAGTGGACATAATCTTTTTTTGTCTTCAAAAACACTAAATCATAATTATACACACATGCCATTATTATTTGCATATATATGTCTCAAGTCATACAATAACAAATGACATTATTGAAGGTTGTAAACTTACTCAGTTATCATCCTTACACAACTGTCAGAGCGTTTGCCTTCGCGAGAGTCAATCCAAGATAATCGTTTTTGTTTCTACTTGGATTGCCAGTAGCACCCAATGCTTCCTATTCAATTTGGGACATTGAACTGTTAGTTCATTTACACGCATTTAAGCATGTTAGTAATAAATTTATAGAACCGTGATTCATTACAATAATCATGTACTATGCATACATATTCTCAGTGTAGGGGGCAAGCCATAGTTTTTTGGACGACATCAACCGACAAGCGATACTATTTATTTGTTCTTCATATGAAATTCTGTGCACAGAGAACGCCTTAGAACTCAAGAATCCGTAGGCGTGAAATGGGACCATATTCTCGGCGATCTGATTATTCAGGTACCTATTACGCCACATGGAACAAAGAATGTTATTGTAATTGATAATTTAAACAAACATCATTATTCGTAAATGAAAATGACTAAATAGTTTTATTAATAAAACTTACTTCATCCAAATCAAAATGTGAACAACATCTAAATTGTCAAGGTCGACGAATTCCATCAGTTGCTTCGGGTCCAGTACGGCTACATCAGCGGCGCCCATAATTTCTTGTTCAATGTTAATCATGACTACATCCTCTCTAGGTGACTTCTTCCTGTGTCATGGCCTTACTGGCTGATATCGATCCTCGACTCCCACCTGAGTCTCCTTTGCCATTTCCTTCTCCCTTGCCATGTCCTCACCGGCTTCCTTCTGTACATTAACACTTGTCCATATAACACGTACTGATTTTCCAAATCATATCACATTGTATATATATAAGACATAAATATTATTACATCTTTTTCCTCCTCCTTATCCTCCTCCTTCTCCTCCTCCTTCTCCTCCTCCTCCTCCTCCTCCTCCTCCTCCTTCTCCTCCTCCTCCTTCTCCTCCTCCTCTGCTTCCTTTATGACCTCTTGAACCATATCCAACTCTTTTTCTGATGGCTTTTCCCCAGTTTCCAACATTCTCATCATCAACCTGGCTATTTTATGTAGATGTGTAGTAAGATTAATGTCAGCATATATAGTTATAAATTACGTTGGTTCAAATACAGTATTTATAGATTACCTTCTTGGAATCATCACCACTTCGAGTAGTTTTCCTAAAATACTTACTGATACCAACATGCGTCGATACTCCTCTCACACGACCTGGATGCTCTGCTTTGCCGATTGCCCTAGCAAGAATGTCATCACGTCCTTCAGGCTTCCATTTTCCTTCCTTTACCTCCTTCTCACAGATCCTCTACATACACATAAAACCATTAAGCAACACACAATTATATAACTCGGACTACCAGTGGTAGGAGTGACATATTTATTCAAACTTACAATTTTCTCTTTGATGTCCTTATCATATTCGGTTTCCGTCTTTCCATTCTTAGGAGTGTGACCTTCCACCCAAGCGTCGTGACGACTGAATTTTCCAAGCTTTGCCTACAATTCATTCATCACATTGATATCCTCTCAAAATATGTATGATTACAATGAACATATATAACATCCGACTAAAACACCTAATAGTCTAATACTATAAGAATTATGTAGTACTTACAAGTTTCTTCTTAATCAATCTATAACCACCTCGGGAGCCATAAAAGACGGTCTTTTTCTTTGAAATGTTTGCCTTGTTCCTCTCACTCATAGCCTTCATCAAATAAATTGTATCAAGAAACGTAAGCATGACCAAACACTAAACTAAGTATACTTCTTTACTTATTATTATTAAGTTACCTTAAACATGTCAGACTGCCTATAAGCGATATAGCTATCCCAATGGTCTTGACTGACATATGGATAGTTCTTTGTTGGTGGGTTCTTGTTCATCTCCCCGGTTTCCTTGTTGAACAAGTGGTTCTCAGCCATCTTTAACTTCCAAGAACTGAGGGCTTCCCCTGTCTTTGTTTTTAGGTACTTTTCATACTTTTCGGGGACAACGTAAGCTAACTGCATATATGATGATTATAGTTGGTACAAGTGTTTCGGCTAATAGACATATCAAGTACTAACTTAATTTCAACTAAAACATTTATTATTGTATATACATACCTTTATTCTGATTATTTGCATGGTGTTCCGTATTTGACTCAGTTCACAGATACGCGGCGTACCGAGAGGCACATATTATCTTACACAACAACCAATCCAACTCGCAAAATACCCGGCATACTCACCATATGGCGGCCCCGTATCTTTATCCCATTGTAAAGGATTAGGTATCTTTGAATTTATTGCTTCTAGGGAAACCCTGTGGCGCATTCGACCCGAAGCGTGTTGCAAATTATTCTCATCACCTGAGTCGTCGCCTGACGCATTTTCATCGTTTCTTTTGCGGTTTTGGACCATATATAAAGAAGAAATTAATAAACAAATAATAACAATTCATACTTATAAAAACAAACAAATCTACCGAGATGAGGGTTTATTACTTCTTTAAAGAGGAGAATTCGGATTGATCTGGCGGCGGCAATGGCGATGATGACGATGACGATGACTGCGACGGTGATGGGTAGGTTGGTGATAGAGGGGAAGCTCAATGTTTGAGAATATTATGTGGGGGAGGGGAAGCTCAGAGTATATATGTGTGAATAATACAACACTTCTTGCAAGACCTTATTTATTGGAAAGTAATAAGCACAGTATAAGAAAAACCGTTATATTTTGTTTCCAAACAGACTACGATTTTGTTTGAAATCGTAATTGTTTCGTACTATTTACAACGGGTCATAAATAACAGTTGTCTGTAATATTTTCATGTTGTTTGATTTTCTCGCCAAGAAATAAAGCATCATTTTTATATACATAACAACGGCCTGAACCGTTATAACTGTATACGTCCTTAACAACGGTTTGGGTATAACCGTTTTATTTTATATTTCATTGTGTTAGATTTTACCGCCAAGAAATAAAGCATAATTTGGTATATGCCAACTAATTACAATATGTTTCTTAGAAAATCTTGCTTATTTCCATTAATTTAAAGGATTACAAGTACACACAAAAAGAGTACAAACTACCACCATACATAATAAACTAGGTAAATAACAATTAGAAGAAGAAATTTGATAATTAACTTAAGCCATGCCTCATTATTTTTGAGTTCTACGATATCCACGGTTAACTTCTTGCATTCTTCTTTTGCCTTCAATATTTCACTGTCATTTCTCCGCTTCGATTATTCAAATTGATAGAGTATACTTCTCACTTGAGTAATCTCGATATCCATGCTCTTTTTCTCATTCACTAACCTATTTATAACCTTCCTCTGCCACTCAGTCATTGGTTCATCAACCCACTTGAAGTAATTGCATCCACGCATAGGGATTATAGACTTTGCATGTAAGAAACTTTCTTCTCGGATTTTGCAAAGTCCAAGAAGTACGCAATGCTATAGGAACTGAGCAATTACATGTCCCTGTTGAAATAGAGGAAAAAGAAGAGCTACCACTTGACATAATTTGAGTAATAAGAGAGAGAGAGAGAGAGAGAGAGAGAGAGAGAGAGAGAGAGAGAGAGAGAGAGAGAGAGAAAAATAAAGAAAGAAAGAAGGTAATTTAAAATAATGTTATTCAGCAATTGTATAATTTAACATGGTTCTTATAAGAACCGTTGTAATTATCTTATTAATATCATCCAATTTCCATTTATTTTTAGAGGTGTTTGTGAACTAACACGGTTTTTTTGCACTACCGTAGTCATTATATTATAAGTTAGTGTTTCATTCATTTGTCTGTTCGCAAGTTATTTAAAATCTATGTTAATAAGAATTTTTATGTAATAAAGAGTAGACCAATATATTAAAACGAGCATATTATACAATAGCGTAAAAAAAAAATAGTACAAGGGGAAAAAAGGAAACACAATAAAAAATATAAAAAACACAAAAACAAACAACTAACTAATTAGTACATTAATCAAACACCCTAACAGGAGTTTGACTAGGAGGTGGGTACTGAGGAGAAACATGATTATAAATCATGCGTACTACAACGGCATCAAGGTGGGGATCAAAACGAGGCACTTCTTCGTCTTCCCATGATTTCGGTACGCTAATAAAATTGTACGGAATGATTCTTCTCATCAGATGAGCGTCCTCAGCGGTGGCAACCCATAAGTGAGGCCCATCATGAACATAACGATCCCTAGGGTGGTCGTTATAATAGTAACTTTTGTCCCTTTTATGATCACGTGATGCATACCTTGCAGCGAGTTGTTTTGCTTGGCGAAAATCGTCAAGACCATCCCCTCGAAACACGATCAGAGCATATCCAAGAAACCCACGACTAGAATTCCAAGCCGGGTAGATTGCCCTAACATTTGAAAACCCATTCTCAATGAGGATGTCCCTCAATGGGATAAGAGACTTAGAAGCTGGCTTCCCAGCAGCATCGCGTATGACGGGAGATTGTTAATTATGCATGTAATCGGGTTGACATAGCGGGTTATCGATTGCTGAGGAGGTGCGACTGCGGATGATGAAGACGATGACATTCTTGTAATTATGATATGTATGTATATGTAGATTATTTAAAATCATAAAGTCATTCTTATTGTTACTGAAAATGTGATGCTATTTATAGTATAATAATGCTATAATTAATTGGATTAATTTCATCCATACGTTACATTTAAACTTGTATTAATTGTGCATGCATCATGAGGTGAATAATTGTCGAACAACCAATAATAATAGGGTATGCATTGGTAATACCACAAAATTTTCAGTTTTGGATCTGTATATAAAACGGTTATAAGAAAAATCGTTGTTTATTGGTGTAATATGACAACGGATTTAGAAAAAATAGTTGTTGATATATGAAATATGATAACGGCTTAACAAAGAACCATTATCTTTTTGTGCTATACATACGGTCAAAGAATCAATACTGCAACTTTGAATCAGAAAAAAAGTAAAAATTACAGGGCATACATTAGTCAAATCACAAACACTAGAAAATCACAGATAATTAAACAATTTTTTTTAAAACGGATTCTGTCCAACTGTTGTTGATATGTAAAATATGATAACGGCTTAACAAGAACCATTATCATTTTATGTTATACATATGGTCAAACAAGCAATACTACAACTTTGAATCAGAAAAAGTAAAAATTACAAGGCATGCATTAGTCTTGTTAAGTAATTGGACCGTTGTGTTTTTACTAATTGGACAACGGTTTTTTGATAACCGTTGTGTTTCTTGTTAAGTAATTTGACCAATTCTTGTTTAGCTTTTACCGTTTCCACTTTCTAATTCTTAACTTGTTAAGTTTCCAATTCTTATCTTATTATTATACCAGTTCCAATTCTTATTATCTTATTATACCATTTCCAATACAACCCAAAATTATTATAAGTAGAATTATAATTTTCACAATCTTAACTTGTACAGATTGCACTTTCTAATTATTAACTTGTTAAGTCCTCCATTAATTTTCCACATCGATTATGTCGTCAAGTTCATCAACTTAAAGTGGTTCATATTATTCATCCGCTAATGATGATGATGATGAAGCATCATATGAACCTCTTGTAGGATCCCCAAGTAGATTTATGTACGCTAAACCCTTTACGTATATCATTCACAATCTCCCGTATACAGAGGACGGGCATGGAAAGGCTATACTCTTGTATAACCTTGACTGGTTAATAGGTTTGATTCGGTTAGCCGGATTGAATTTGGTTCAAACTATCTACCCGGACAATGATGCGCATCATGGCTTCGGACGGTGTGCCCTCATCGAGTTTGGCGGGGGTGAGGAGCGAGAATGCTTTCGTCAGGCTCGTAAACTTGAGCGAGCATTCTATAACAATGACTCTTCGAGACTCTGGTTTGATCAGGATGAACAGCGGGTAGGCCCATATTTATGGGTTGCGAATGAATCTGACCGTCTCCTACTACTTCCGATTCTGCACTGCCAAGGTCGCATTGCCGAGCAGGAGACAGTGCCGTTGCAATGGGAAAATGACTGTGTGGATTGGGATGAAGGTGAAAGAGACATATATGGTGATATTGTCTCTGAATTCCAGAGGATGGGGTAACAAAAAACATACTCCCTCCATTCAACTCCACACTACACATTTGCTTTTTCACGTTTGTCAACACTTGTTTTACGCGATTTTTTTTCTTTAGCTTGATATTTTAATGTACTCCTAAAAACCTAAGTCATTATAATAAAAGTTTGATATTTTTGTTGTGATATTGTCTCTGAATTCCAGAGGATGGGGTAACAAAAAAACGTAACAAAAACCATAAATAATTAAACTTTAATTCAAACCACAACCATAATCCAAATACAACATACAATGCTAGATAATAATTAAAGACTTAATTATTAGAATCTGATGAAGTATTAGGATACTCATTATGAATTTCGGTATAGAGCAAGTCGTAGATCGGCCCTTCATTATCACCGGGAAGCGCAGGTGGAATGGCCTCTCTCTCCCATGACATAGGCACGGTGGCAAGAATGTGATGCTTCCTGCAATGTTTCAGCAGATGATGATCAAGATGGGTCGCAGCCCATAGATAAGGGCCTTATTGTTTATCATCCGAATAGAAGTCCTCTTTCGCCGCATCTTGCCCCTAATTTTCTTGCCTGGCGAAAACTATCATGGCCGTTGGCTTCGTCAAACACGAAAAAAGCGAATCCTATAAAACCTTGCTTGTTTGTAGACACAGGGTACACTTTTTTAACCGCGGTGAAATCGGACTTATGAAGCATTTCCGTCAACCACCCAAAATTAGGGCTTAAACCCATTCCATTCACATTATGGAGAATGCAAGTAAAAGGCTGTGCGTAACGAGAACGTGATTGTAGCTCACCAGCCATATTTTTATTAGAGAGATATTAGAAAGAAATTAGAGAGTAAATGTTTGATAATTTAGAATTCGACCTAAAACATTTTGAAGACGTATTTATAGAATTATTTTAATCAAATTGAATATTATTGGTCAAGTTGAATATTTATTAGAGTTCAGTTTTGAATGCATTAATCAAATTGAAAAATCTAATCAAATACTGACAACGGTTGAATTGAAACACCGTTATCTCATAATAGACAATAATATATAGGAAATCGTATTTTACATATCACATATTTTAGTTTAAAGTTTTAGTCATAAAAACTTAAGGATCTTATGCATGCAAAACAAATACAAGAGTAAAGAAAAATGGTTCCTTACATTTGTAGTTTCGGCTATATGGGCACTAGTAAGGTCTCCTACCTTACATAGTTCTTGAGATTTCCTAATGGATGAACAAGATTCAATTATAGAATCTCTCCTCAAGGATTGTACCAAGGTAATCACTCATAATACTTTTACTAATTTGATACTAGAAATTAGTAGAAGTACCCTAAAATTAACAACTAATATTATTTTATACTACTACTAGTAATGGGAATAATATTAGAGATATGTGAGTTATTCTTTCATATTAGTTCTTCACAAGATCTAGAGAGAATGTAGAGAAAAAAAAAATTATCCATATAATTATGTTGTAAGAATGAATGATAAACTACACGCCTTGAGTGTGTTTTGAGGCCACCGGTTTTTGGTCTCTTAGGGGAGAGGATTTATCTTCACAAAATCCCTTTATCTCCTTTCCAATTATGGGGTAGGGTGTTGTTCTTGTTTTAGCAAAAAGCACATCATTATGTCCTTAAGCATGCTAATTAAATCATTGATAAAACAACACCCACTATCACTTCCTTAATTTGGTTTTACCTCATAATAGGTGACCTCCATTTTAACTTTGTCAATTGTCAATTTGTGTAGTGTGACAAATTGGACATGTTACTAGACATGTCATTCAAATAATGCATTTTTAACAAATTAAAAAATTATTATGTAAATGAAATAAATCACATAGAAAAATTAACTAGTAATTCACAATTACCATTACTTAAAATGGGTACAATTCATTCTTATTTCAATTGTTTCATAAACAATAAATAAACCTAAGTAATAAAACAATTTAATTACTTAGCACGAAAATTATTTAATCGAATTACAATAAGATACGTAATTTCACTCACAAAATCATCCGTTCAATTTTAAGGAATTAATTAAATTGTATCGACATACAATTTATTAATTAATCAATTAAGAGTGTTACCCTAGAGGTATGAGCTTAAGGGATCAACTGATCACCACCGTCGCACGACAGTAATGTCAAACTCTAGTCAGCCAATCATTACCGATTAATGTGGATCAGTTGACAATAAAATGTTACATTCCCTTACGTATTCTTAATATGAGATTTAAACATGTGATCGCATTATTGTCGAGGACACATACTCCAACAATCTCCCACTTGTCCGCGAAAAGTGTGCGTCACCAATTCTCTTGTCCTATTACTATCTCCCACTCAATGCAAGGTGACTTGCAGGTTGTACTTGCATTTGATCATATCGTGAGTGGTTTTCTCGATTTGGAGAATAACTGTCTGACCGGAATTTATCTACCATAGATAACTTCCGAGCGTGGCGACGCATTTCCAGTTCATTGCTCCTCGAGTGGCCTTGAGATATAAGATAACCCTGACGGGGATGGACAATTCCCATTGCACTCTTCCCTTTGATTAGCCACAGCTCATCATCACCCAAAACATGCCCATTATACCCCAATTACGAAGGTCGCCGGACATAAATCAAAGTCACTCTGAAACTGTGCCATCTTAGGCGAACAGTCATCAGTCCAAGAATCGACTCATAAGAATACTATAGTAGCTCTCGCCACGACCAGGCTATTAAAATTGCCAGAACTCTATAAGCGGTCATAAGCCCGACAGAGTGTCCCTCACAGTCTGCCTATGTGACCGACTAGTCATCTCTTATGACTCTATAGCACTTGAACTTGCCATCAATTGCATCACACTCTAGTCACTTCGAGACGTCACCTCATACAAGTGACTATGGGCGAATATTATGTTAATCCTCGTTCACTTTAATGGGGTTCAATCATTGTCTCTACAACCCATTGGATATAACAAAGTACAAGATGAATTAATGATAACTCAAACGATAAATGTGATTATCATATGAGTAGTCAATACCTGATTATTACTTCATATTCTATAATCCAATTTAAATCTTGTATGTAGTTGTTCATCTCAATCCAATTGAAATGACATGACTCATCATGTTCAGCCTATGAGAAGGCTTTGGTTAGTAGGTTTTATCAACTTCTTGTACCTTAGTTAACCTTACTACATACTCGTTTTACTTTGTAATGTATACATTTACATTACAAAACTTTCTGAGTACGTGTCTAGATCTAATCAAGACATAGGCTCTCTTGCCTTAGATTAGCTCTCACTGTTTTCACAGTGTGCGGGAGTCTTCCTTCTTGCACATCTCATGATTGCAAGTGTACTCAATTTCCGTTGTAAATATCTCTCATTGTTCTTTATTGCCTAGAACGATTCTAGCAAATCTATTTCTTAAATAACATAGCCACAATGGTTCCTTAACCATCTTCACATGTTTTGAATATGGTTTTGTCTGAAACCTTTCGCAATCTCAATTGTCATTTGTGTAACATCCTTAGACAAATTAGTCAATTGCATCAAAAACACTTAACTTAACATCCTTAATGCTTCCTCAAGTACTTAAGAATAATCTATATGGCTACTTGGTAACTATTACTAAAATTCGATTTTGAAACAATTCATCATACTCAAAGTATATGAAGTGTTATACATCATAGCTCATTTATTTGATTTGGCAGCGAATGGAATCAATCAAATATGTTCAACTTGATTGAACTAGTCATGATTCTTATCAACATAAGACTTCTTATTTGACGTTAATATCATATGGATTGATCTCCATAAATCCGGATATTAAAGATGTATTATAATACTCCAAAAGTCTCAAATCATTCTCAATGATCAATATGTCATCCATATATAAGACTAATTAAAATTTCCGTAACTCCCACTAAACTTCATGTATAAACACAACTTCTCAACCTATCGAGAAAAGTTTTATAACATGATCAAAATGTTGACTCCAACTCATTGATGTCCTACTTAAGACTATCTCTTAAGTTTAACATTGTCTTAGGATTGTAAGAATCTACAAAACTCATAACATGTATCGAATACATTCCTTCTATGAAGAAGTAGGTTTTAGATTCACTCGCTATATATCTCATCATAATGAAATACAATCCCTAAGAAGATCCGAATAGTGTACAACACTTTGCAACTAATCAAGCTTTGATATCTCTCTTTGATATCCAACAATTCCATTTGGAATTTATTTCGGATTTTCATAGCTCTAAGCCTTGTATTGAGTTGTGACTTAAACACTCTCATGTAAGTCATATGTTCATTACTTTCCAGAAGTAACTTGAATCAAACAATTTCTTTGTAAGTTGCAAGCTCTTTACTTTCTAAAAGTAACACGAATTCATCATCTTCAACAAGTGATGAGTTCAACTTCCTAGGTTTTGAAGAAACAGCGTCATGTAGCCAAGAAAGACCAGTTTCTTGCGACATACAGTTTTTGACACAATTCTTTTGTGGCTCTGATTTCAACTTCCTAGGTTTCGAAGAAACAACGTCATGTAGCCAAGAAAGACCAGTTTCTTGCGACATATAGTTTTTGACACAATTCTTTTGTGGCTCTTGAATAATTTCTCCCACTCTGTCTTCTAGAATTAAACTTGTATTCTAGAAAGACAGCTTCACGAGCCACAATCCCGTTGTACTCATGATTATTGCAAAGAAAAATGAGCACTTGCTTCTTGTGAAAACTTACAAGGATGGTACCCTATCATTTCATATCTCATATGAATCGTTTTAGATTTAGTGGAAAAGTAACTGACAAAATGATAAAATCCCCAAAATAAGATCAAGTAACTCAAAGTAACATGATTAAAGCCCAAACCATATCGAATAGGGTTTCATTTCTTTGTCCAATCACACAATATCCCATAATGCGTGCTAAGAGAGATTAACTTGTGATATTATCACATTTCCTTTGGCTTATATCAAAGTCTTCACTTTGATAATCCCATCACGACTAAATCGTGATTCCTGGAACTCTTTGAACTTCTTCAAAGATTTCTCTATTTACCTTATTAAGTGAACACATTAGTGTCAACTTAAATCGTTGGTAAAAGAAAAAGATCAACCTATTCTGGATCAATGATTTACAACCTCGATCTCCTTTTCAACCAAAGGTACGAGACATCTTGCTTTGAATACAAGATACGCATATACCATAAGATTATCAATCTAATGGTTCCAAGAGTAATCGATAACTCTTTGCGTTCATCGTTCCAGAATTTAAGGTTTAATCTTGGGTTACCAATTTGAGTTTTGCATAATCTACATGATATATAATTCTAGTTTGGTTTAGAATATAATCACCTTGATAATGGGCTAGCCATACATCATATCGTGGTGTATAGGGTCACAAAAGTGAAATCCCTTTAGAATCTTAACAAGATTAAATTCTTATTTAGACTTTATGCACCTAATAGTCATAATTAAGGTAGAACTATAAACTTAAAACTAGATTGAGTACACAATGACTCTATCTCTCGACATTATTTGTTGCTAGTCGTCATATTCTAATCATCCTATGTATCAAATACAATGATGAAAACCACCATCGGTTTCTAATAATGACGAAGTAGTACTAGCAAAACTTATGTCAATCAAATAAACATTTAGTGAACAAGGTCTCATTAGATGTCCTATAACTAATTTGCTTATTCTTTCAATAGGTTTAGTATCGTTATTCTCAATAACTTTACTTTTGTCATTACCTTGTATCAATTCCATTCTAATTTTACTTCTTTGAACCTCGTCCTTTTCTTAACGGTTAAGATAATGCTCCCACTCATTTCAATGAGTCTTTGCTTAGAGAAGCAAAATTGAATTTCATGAAGACTACTCTTCAATTCATTCGTTTAGTCTTAAAAACTTTCATTGAAGTGGTTGCGGTATTTTGGTCAATTTTGATTTCCAAAAAATCTAGTTACCAAAATGATTTAACGTTTCAAAGTACTTAACTCAATTACCTACATGAGAAATAATCCATTTCAAGTACATATGTTAGTCAAGAATCAAAAACCCTTTTGATCATGAATAACTTTCATCTTTCCTCTTCACAAGAGATCCTTCCAATGGATAACACGAGATTTTAGAAGAAAATTCATATTTGTCTTTAGTTACGATGTTTTAATGGAGATTTGAATTAAAATCGAAATGATATCGTATTATTTGAGGTAAAGAAATAGAACAATATGATAACGGAATAATGAAAACAAAATATTTGTCGTTATAATAATAGTTGTAAATAATTTAACAAGTAAAGCATTTACATAGTGACCTCTACCCAACTATAATAAATGATCCCGAGATCCAAATTCATATTAACTCGGGCAAGGTGAGCCGATTCATCCCTTATTAATATAACTCGATGGTTTAACTCTTTAATCGATTTTACTTCTAGAACTCTCGGTCGATAAAATTACTCTAATATTTATCTTTAGCCCGGAACACATGCGACTACGGTCACGAATACTTCCGTTGAGCTCAATCCAAATTTTGATGTAATAACATTTTACTACCCCACTTCGCCAACGTAACAAGGTTTGTATTACGGTGAAGCCGGCTTAACTCCCTTATGAAATTGGTACTTCATGGGTTCTACTATTTGGTAAGGCTATATCTCAATTATTAATTTAGCGAGAGGTCATGTCAATTTATTATCTATCACGTTTTAAGTGAACTAAAGCGGTGAACTACGATAATTATAATTGACACGGTCGATAATTCGATTAAATAAAATGCATGTTTAGTTATGACGATTTAGGGATGCATGCAAACATATAAAGAAAATGCAAAGCATAAATATAAACTCCTAGTATGGCCTTCCTAAAATAGTAAATCAAATAAACTATTTACAAATTCGGAAACCATCTCCTTTGGTTCCTTGAACTTCGGTCTTGGCGCGCATCTCGAGGTAACACCGTCTTCATGAAAACTCCGGGAAATTAAAAATAATAAATAAAAATTACATAATTTCCTATTATACATTTGTAATAAAAATAAATCTATTAAATTACAAAACGGTGATACGAGATCACAATAATTACAACCGAATCGATATTCCCATGCATTTCGGGTAATATCAATTAAAAACTAAGGCCATCCTAAGTAAAATTACATAATTCAAAATTATATAAAATAAAAATATGACAATCATAAATAAAATGCAGCATTATAATATGTATGAACATGCTTAATTTTATGCCAAATCGCCTTTTAAGAGCCAATATCGCATATATAATCGGTTTTTATGGATTTGCGTGATTATAAACTTGTTAAAATCACATAGTGTCACATAAATTCATATTTATGTTCAAGTTAATTACCCTAACCTTCTTAGGACTCAAAACTTAGTCTTCACTCATATTTTGACAATAATTCAACTTGATTTCTTAATATTGTTCATTATGGACCAAAAATACAATATTATACTATAAACTCCAAATTAAATTATAAAAATTCCAAATAATTTCAAAATTTGAAATTCAAACTCATGAACATTCTGGAAAAATACCATGACACTCATAATGTTCAAAACTTAGGTGAAAAATTTCAAAAATATTTCGAGAAAAATATCGTTGCGGTTTATCGGTTTCATCAATTATGACCATTAAAAAAAAGAGCAAATTAACTTTAACCAACTTTTCACTTTTAGATCTGAAATTTGGGATAAAATGCAACATATGACGTTTTTCTTTAGTCATGAAATATGTTTTAGCATTATATACTAAATTAAGTCATTATTTATTGAATTTTTACTCAAAAATCCATAAATTATGCAAAATGAGTTCAATCCGTCTAAGATTTTTACACACACTGAGTAAAAATGCATGTGACAACATATTAAATTTCCATGACCATATAATATATGTGAAAACATATCCAAAAATCACTGAAAAATTCGAAGTTTAACTATTTTTCATCCAAAAATGACATTTTCCTCATAAAAATCACATTTTAATGCCAATAATATATAAAATGAACAATAAAAATCCATAAATCGTTCCATATGACCTAAAATCCATTTAGGACCAGAAACTTTTAACATGCAAAATTATTTCGTGATTTATCTTCATAAATACTAAATAACAAGTTTTATTTGTTAACTAATTAACTCGGAAAAACAAACCCGATTTTGCATGCAACAATCGTGTTGCTCTGATACCACTTGTAGGAAATCATATTTTACATATCACATATTTTAGTTTAAAGTTTTAGTCATAAAAACTTAAGAATCTTATGCATGCAAAACAAATACAAGAGTAAAGAAAAACGGTTCCTTACATTTGTAGTTTCGGCTATATGAGCACTAGTAAGGTCTCCTATATTACATAGTTCTTGAGCTTTCCTAATGGATGAACAAGATTCAATTGTAGAATCTCTCCTCAAGGATTGTACCAAGGTAATCACTCATAATACTTTTACTAAGTTGATACTAGAAATTAGTAGAAGTACCCTAAAAATAACAACTAATATTATTTTATACTACTACTAGTAATGGGAATAATATTAGAGATATGTGAGTTATTCTTTCATATTAGTTCTTCACAAGATCTAGAGAGAATGTAGAAAAAAAAAATTATCCATATAATTATGTTGTAAGAATGAATGATAAACTACACTCCTTGAGTGTGTTTTGAGGCCACCGGTTTTTGGTCTCTTAGGGGAGAGGATTTATCTTCTCAAAATCCCTTTATCTCCTTTCCAAGTATGGGGTAGGGTGTTGTTCTTGTTTTAGCAAAAAGCACATCATTATGTCCTTAAGCATGCTAATTAAATAATTGATAAAACAACACCCACTATCACTTCCTTAATTCGGTTTTACCTCATAATAGGTGACCTTCATTTTAACTTTGTCAATTGTCAATTTGTGTAGTGTGACAAATTGGACATGTTACTAGACATGTCATTCAAATAATGCATTTTTAACAAATTAAAAAATCATTATGTAAATGAAATAAATCACATACAAAAACTATCTAGTAATTCACAATTACCATTACTTAAAATCGGTCATATAATTATAAATCACAACTACTTTTATTTATAATAAACAATTCATTCTTATTTCAATTGTTTCATAAACAATAAATAAACCTAAGTAATAAAACAATTTAATTACTTAGCACGAATCTTATTCAATCGAATTACAATAAGATACGTAATTTCACTCACAAAATCATCCGCTCAATTTTAAGGAATTAATTAAATTGTATCGACATACAATTAATTAATTAATCAATTAAGAGTGTTACCCTAGAGGTATGACCTTAAGGGATCAACTGATCACCACCGTCGCACGACAGTAATGTCAAACTCTAGTCAGCCAATCATTACCAATTAATGTGGATCAGTTGACAATAAAATGTTACATTCCCTTATGTGTTCTTAATATGAGATTCAAACATGTGATCGCACTATTGTCGAGGACACATACTCCAACATAATAACGGTTACAAAATATCCGTAGCAATAACATAACAACGGGTAACAAAAACCGTTGCTGGTGTTAATTTAGTAACGGTTTTCGAAATGCCGATATCTTAAACTGGTAATGGTTTTCTAACAATCGTTGATAACAGTGATTCTATAACGAGTTTTTGGAAACCGTTAAAAGCTTTTGACAACAGTTTGTTAATCAGCCGTTGTCAAATTATAATAACAACGGTTTTCGAGGGAAACCGTAATTCCTAATAGCGCGGTTTAGGTTTCTGCCAGTATTTGGAAAACGGTAATCTAAGTGTCGTTATTAAATGCATTAAACCGTTGTGATATGCTCCTTATTGATTGTTAGATTGGCGTAGTGTACTATCGTTTATTTGATCTACTTACCTCTGGAATCCGAGATGGTAGCACCTTTATACATTGGGGTGGTCCTTGGTAAGGCACCTTGGAGTATGGGGGTATTACACTGTGATTTAATTGTTGTCTTGGGTTCAAAAGTGATGTCAGAGGTGCTAAGCAGGACTGACCATTTGGCCATCCTGCCTGAGAGTCCAGGCTTCCTTAGGACAGATTTTATGGGTAGGTTAGTCCTGACTATTATGGGGTGACACTCAAAATAAGGACGCAACTTAGCATATGACATAATTTAAGCTAGAACATACTTTTCAAGTAAACCATACCTCATTTCAGCATCTAGTAGACTTTTACTTACATAGTAGATGAGGTGTTGCTGTCCTTCTTGTTCTTTTACCAAGACTGTACTTAGTACGGTGTCAGTTACAAAGAGGTACACAATAACACTCCCATACACTAAGGTGCCTTACCAAGGACCACCTAATACATGAGAGGGCTACCATCTCGATTACCCGAGACAATGAATATCAAATAGAGCATAATAGAACGTACCTTAAATAAATAAGTTTAAAGTGATTACATAACAAAATCCCAAAACTGTAAAATGTGATACAACTTTTCCAAATCCAAAACAAACTAAAGTAATATAAAATGTTTGACAACACAGCGGAAGACTTCTAAATGACTCGTGGTGACTCAAGCTCAGCTATCCCTCGCGCATCCACAGTCAATTAAATGGGGTCAATTACTGATTACACAATATAAGAAAATGCAACAACAACAATACATACAATCCTCCAAAACTGTCACATCGCCAATCACCTGACTAGCATGAAGGTCTATTCCTGCCAGATTACGGTCGCAACCAGTAATCCACACCGCCAGTAGGGAACCACGGGCGTTCCCACCTAAGCCCCGCTCATCTATACCGAGCGCAAACTCATGCTCCTTAATGTGCACATCCCCTCTTGTGGCGGGTTCCACAAACGGCGAATCAAGGGTGTGAAGCATCTCCCGCAAGTCACTCCACTCAGCCGAGGGCGCACCTCACAAACCACAGACAAACAACAACAACCACCTAAAACATCAAAACGTTCCTCTACGAAATCACCTCCTATCAATCATACAATCATAGAATCACCATCTAATACCAAAATACTCCCAAAACCCCTAAATTACCCAATTAGGGTTTAAACCAAAATCAATGAAACAATATAAAAACTGTACTAAGATCTTATCCACAACGCGACGGCCTCAACGGTGCAAATAACTCTAGATTCCGACGACACAAATCTTGGAATTTGATAGCAATGAGAGAGAGAGAAAAGAGCAACGTAACTTTGTTTTATCTTTTGTGAAACTTAGAATAGGGTAAAAGTGAAAAGGAACAGACGAAAAGTGTTTTTATATCCTTCCTTTGCTATCAAATCCCGGTAATTAACCCGTAAAAACCCACTTACTCGATCGAATAAGTGACATACTCGATCGAGTGGCCCCTACTCGATCGAGTTGCCCCTACTAGATCGAGTACCCATGAGACAGAACACTGTTTCGTACGCAAAACTCATTTACTCGACAGAGTAAGCCTTACTCGATAGAGTACCCAATAGCACATAAAACCGTACTATTATATACAATGACAGGGGATCTCCCTTTTATAGCTTGGCCAGTAAAGGTGGAGACGAGAAATATAACTTTAGATTCTGGAAGGTTTCTTCATGTTTAGGTGTCCACATAAACTGTTTGTTTTTCCTGAGCAAGTTGTAAAATGTTTTACACCTTTCAGAAGATCTGGATATGAATTTATTTAGGGCAACAATCCTGCCTGTCAATTTTTGAATGTCCTTGACATACATGGGTGACTGTAACTCTCCACTTGCCATTCTTCTTTTGCACGAATACCATGTTTGCCAGCCATTCAGGGTACATTACTTCTCTTTATCATGCCTATGTCCAAGAGTTTGTCTACCTCTTCATTAATGATGGCATTGTTTTCTGGTGCAAATTTTCGTCGTTTTTGCTGCACGGGCTTGAAAGATGTGTCAATATTGAGCCTATGTGTAATAACATCAGCACTAATTCCGGTCATATCAAAATGAGACCAAGCAAAATAAGAAAAGTTACTTTTTAGGAAACTTACTAACTCAGGCCTGACAGAATCAGGGGCATCAGACGCAACAAAAACATACCTGTCAGGATACTCAGGGTTGAGGATTATCACATCTATTTCCATCCTGGATGTTGCTACATATGGGCTCCTGACAAGGTATGGTAATTTATATGCGAGAGACTTACCTGCCTTAGAATGCTTCAAGGCCTCGGTATAACATTCCTTGGCTGACTTATGCTCACCTTTGATTGTTGCTACTCCCCAATCCGTTGGTATATTGATATATTGATGGTAAGTTGAGGGGACGGCTTTGACATTGTGGATCCATGGCCTGCCCAGGATGATATTATAGGAGGATAGACAATCTATTCCCCTAATGTGTTTCATGTTTCTCCACTAAATCCTACCAAGACCCTGAACTTCTTGGTGATTTGATCCTCATTGATCTTTATGGATTTGAGCACGTCTAACTTGGTCAGGTTCACTGAGCTGCCTTCGTCTACCAGGATTCTCCATGCATTGGCAGTTCTAACTTGGATAGAGATCACGAGGCCATCATGATGTAGGTCAGGGATGCCCACCAGGTCATAATCACTAAAGGTGATAGGCGGTATATTACCAGGCTTGCAGGGCGAATTTGTCTGAGGATTCCAGGCTATCTTTTTCACTGCTTAACTTGTCAAGCCACAAATTTCTGATCCGCCATTTATGAATTTTACTTCATAGAGTGGAGGTGTAAGAGGTAGATCACACTCCTCCTTTTGCTCTGGATTGCTCTTTCGAGAATCTTCATTCCTGCCTGTTTTTGCATGAATTCACACAAGAACAAAGTCCTGCCAGGGATTTAATTGCAGGGCAGTCTAACTCAAAATAACTAAGCTTGACTAGTATGACTAATTAATTAAAGAACGAATAACAAAGTGAGACACAAAGATTTATACGTGGAAAAACCCTGGGAATAAGGGAAAAAACCACGGGCACCAAGCCAGGAGGGATTGTTACTAGGTTTTAGAGTATCCTGACAAGGAATATGTATGTCAGGCTAGGAATAGAGTATGAACATTTAATAGTTATGCTTTGGCAGTTTACAACTACAAAATGAGAGTAAGTGAGAGTGAGTAAGTGATGCCCCTGCTTCTTTCTTCCCTCTTCTATTTATAGTAGCTTCATTCTCTTTGCAACGGCTCTCCTAACGCTTGTTTAGGATGCTCCTAGGTAATAGGCCTAGTGCCCTACTTACCCGGAGGTAGGTATTGGACTCCTAAAACTGCCCGTCTTTATCTCTGCTTGGTTAAGTTCTCTATACTCGTTGTAGGTTTTGTTGAACAAGTCTTCCGTGTAAGTAGAAACTACATTTCTAGGCTTTAGTTATTGCCTGACGCATTCTAGTAATGATCATCATATGGCTGGTGAGGTATCTCTTCAGGCTTGGCCTAGTAGATGGCAAGACCTGTCTTTCCCTCATGGCTGGTACCTGCTCAGGTGTTTGTTTTCCTTGTATTAGTTTCCATTTTTTTCAGGCTAGGTCTGGTGCTTATTTGCCTGACTGTTGTCCCATCAGGTAGGACAATTCTGGGCCCAACAATTGCCCCTTATCTTCTTATTCCCAGTGGATTTGCCAGGGATAAGGAGATAAAAATTCGGGCTAGGCAAAAAGTATAATAATATTTACCGAAAAAGAGTTTGAGTTCCTTTCAACTTCTTTAACGGCTAGTGACCATAAATGAGGTAGGTTCATCAAACCCTATGAGAGTCATGATTGGATTCATCCACTTGTGTTATCCGTTGGATTTTTGCGGGTATAAAATGCTTTGAGCCGTTTGTTTGCTTCCATATTTCCGTTCTTCAATTCTCTAAACTTTCTTTCTCTTCTCTCTAATTCCTTTGTGAAATAAACCTTTCTTTGAAAAACAACTTTATATTCCAATCATTCAAAAAATGGCCAGTGGAAGGAGAAGGGCTGCTGCACCAAAGACTGCTGCTGGGGCTGATCAGGCTCCGGTGGTGGTAGATGTCCCAGAAATTATTCCTGAGGATGAAATTATTGAAATTTCTGCCCCTTTAGAAATTTTGTCTATTAAACATAAGGGTGTCACTTTTGCCCCTGTAAAACCATTATCTGCTTCTTTCCCTGAGGCTAATCAATTGAAGCTTTTTTTCGAACATTACTTGAAAGGTAGGGGTCATCTCTCCCCCCCCTGCCGAGGTCTGGGTCCCTGAGAGTGGTCCAGTTAGGGCTAATTGGTGCAGTCCTGGCTGGTTCTGCATCTTTGAATGGGGGTTCAAAGGGGGTTGCAGGCTTCCCTTTTGTCCATTTATGGTTGAGGTCATCAGGGCCATCAAGGTTGCTCCTTTCTAACTTATGCAGATGGTTTGGAAGATTATTCAATCTGTTGAACACCTATGTGCCAATCACAGCATGGTGATTACTCTTGAATATTTCAATAATGTTTACCATTTGAAAAGTAATACCACTGGACACTTCAATCTTCGAGTAAGGGCAAAGATGACTCATCTGATACCAACTTTGATTTAGGCGATGATAAGGGTTGGGCCAACCCCTATATGTTCATCAGGGCAGATTCTGTTGCTCATAATCTGGATTATCTTAACTATCCAGCTGTAGAGGGTGGTAAGTTCTTTTTCCCTGCATTCAATTCAGATTATAGTAATATGTAGATTTAATTTTAATCATAGACTTACTTGTGTTGTGTTATAGTGGCTAACTGGGCTTATAATCCTGATGCTGAGGGTTCGGGTGACAGATTGCAGCTTTTATGGCCTTGCCGGATGAGGAGAGGATGTGGCCTGCCTGTCTTGGTCAAGAGCCCTTGCCTCATTTCAAGAAGGCTAAATTGGGCACTTACAAGGCTGCTAGAGGTGCCAAGGCTTCAGAGGGCTCATCATCAGGCAGTAAGTTTTTGTCTTTGTAGATTTTGATGCCTGAACATATGTTAGTATTACTGATATAGGATTTCGTCGTGTAGCTACCAGGGCTTCTGCAAGGATTGCCAGCTTTGGCCTGTCTTTGGTAAAAGCGGGCGTTTCTTAGATTACAAGGGAAAAGTCCCGGAGCAGTGGGCCTACAGGGAGTGACAGCATGTTGTAAGTCCAGGTCCCTGCACATCAGGCTTAATTGGTGTCTCCTCCACAGGTTGTGGTTGATGTTGATGAGCCTAGTTTATGATCCTTACTACAAATATCAGGCTGAGGAGTTGGTGGTGTAAGTGAGGTTAGGGAGGTTAGGGCTAGGCTTGTTGACGTTCAATTTTCTAAGGAACAAATCCAGGCTCGCTCTTTTCTAGTTTATGATCCTTACTACAAATATCCGGCTAAGGAAATATCTGCCCAAGTAGTGGCTGCTATGTACCGTTCCAGGGACTATGCTGCTAACCTGGTTACCATGCTGCAAGAAGTATGGTTCTTTTCTCCTTAGTTTTATTTTGGTTGTATATTTTTGTTCTAGTTTGCCTGATTCATGATCTTCTTGCAGAATGTAAATGATATGTTGAGGAGTGCTTGTGAGCTGGAATCATCAAATGCCAAAAAATAGACTCTTAACTAGGAGGTGTAATGCCCAAAGAAGGATGCTGAATCTTTGAAGACGGATTTGGAAGAGTTGAAGAAGGAGAATGAGTCTTTGAAGAAAGAGAATGAGGAAGACAAGACAAGGCTGGTTGTTGAGACGTCGAAATTGGGATCTGCTCAGAATGCTGTAAAGTCCATCCAGGCTAAGCTTGTTATAGTCCAGGAAGAATTGAAGGCTAAGAAGCAGGCTATGCAGGATCAGTTGAAGGTAAATGAGGAGCTGGTTGCTGAAAGGGATGTGGTGCAGAGCAGGTACAAGGATGTTGCCTTGTACTTCTTTGGCAAAGGTCATGTAGATGCCATGAAGGAGCTTGTTGAAGTCAGACTATATTGGAACCCGGAGCAAGAAATGGCTGATCTCAATTCCACCTATCCTGATCGTTGCAAGCTGCATGCTGATGACGAGGTTGATTCTCCCTCGTCCAAAGAAAAAAGTGGGGAGGCTGACGAGGATGAGGATGATGAAGAGTAGGAGGCAGCTGATGAGGGCATTGGTTCTGCTACTGCTTCCAAGGCTGGCTAATAATTTTAGTTTAGGGTAATATTTTTTTGGCCCATCCAGGGGGGGGGGGAATGTTCCTTGACAAACTATCTTTGATTTTTTCGCTGGTTGGTATTTGTCCTACCCAGGGGGGGATGTTCCATGGGCAAACTTTGATTTTTTTGCTTTTTCTTTGATATAATTTAAAGTTATCTTCTTGTTCCATTGTGTGTCTTGGTCTGATAGTGCCTGTAACAATGCAATTTGAGCCATTTTGTTAATATAATGCATGTCAGGAGGGCTTATAGCCCTCAATCCGTTCTGGAAATCGTGGCTTTTTTGCCTATTTGGAGAGCTTTTTGAGTAAGAGGGGTGGTTGCCTGTCAGGAGGGCTTATGACCCTCAGCCTGTCAGGAGGGCTTTAAGACAAGTGGTCAGGTTTTATTTCACCATCATACATGTCCTTTTATACTAAGCTCAGTTTTTCTGTATTTTTTAGATGTGGCAAAAATGCCAAAGTTTGTGAATCATTTCTGAGATACTGTTCAGGTTGGGTGCAGTGGCCCTCAATCCTGCATATTTGTTTAAGCCTGTAATTATAATGACCTAGATAATTATAGAAAAGGCGTGAAACAAGTTTTCAGGATTTAACATGGTAATATGGTAAAATTGTAATTATATTAGGCAAGGAGTAAAGTAAGAATATAGCAGACAAGTCTTCAGGAAAAATTGCAATTAGCAGGAAAGCACATATTAGGAGCATAGAAAGGTTATGGATTATTTCATTCGGGGGGGGGGGGGGGTCTCACATAGAATTTTTCCAGGTAAGAGATAAAGTTAATAGTCTTACCTGGTTGAAGAATAAGATGATAAGTTTATACATGAAATAGTTTTAAGTGGGAGATCTTCCAGGATCTGGGGATTATTTCTCCGTCCAAGGTCTGTAGCGTGTAAGCTCCATGCCCTACTATTGAATCAATCAGGTAATGCCCTTCCCATGCAGGAGCAAGTTTGCCAGCATTTTGTCTTTTGTATTTGGGAAGACCTTACATAGGACTAGGTCTCCTTCCTTGAATACCCTGATGTTTAGATTTTTATTGTAGCTTCTGGCTACTGTTTGCTGGTAGGAAGCTATTCTGATCTTGGCTGCATCTCTTAATTCTTCAGCCAGGATCAGGCTATCTTGCAGTAGTGGCTTGTTTTCTTCCATGGAGTTCAGACTACTTCTAGTAGTTGGTACATGGATTTCTGCTGGGATCACTGCTTCCCAGCCATAGACCAGAGATTAACGGGCCTAGCATGTGGATGTTTTAGGTGTAGTTCTGTCAGCCCAGAGAACTAAAGGGTGTTCTTCAGCCCATCTGCCTTTTCTTCTCTTTAGTTTTTTCTTCAGGCAGCTAATTACCACTTTGTTGCTCGACTCAGCCTGGTCGTTGGCTTTCGGATAGCCTGGTGTAGAGGTCACCAAATTGATATTCCATTGTGCACAGAAAACCATTGTTCTTTTTCCCACAAACTGAGTGCCATTGTCACAAACTATTTCTGAGGGGATGTCATATCTACATATGATGTTGCGTTTGATGAATGATATGACATCCTTCTCCTTGACTTGCCTGTATGAGTCAGCCTTTATCCACTTTGAAAATTAATTAGTCATGGCTAACATGTAAACTTTTTGTCCAGGAGCTTGGGGTAGTTTGCCTACAATGTCCATTCCCCACTTCATGAATGGCCAGGGAGCTGAAATGGAATGTAGTAACTCTGATGGTTGATGGATGAATGGAGAATGAAATTGGCAGGCTTCACATTTTGAGCTGTAAGCTAGGCAGTCAGACCTTAGTGTTGGCCAAAAGTAGCCTGTGCTTAGAACCTTGCTTGCCATGCTTCTGCCGCCTTTGTGATTTCCACAGTATCCATCATGTATGTCCTCAATAACTTGTTTGGCTTCATAAGGTTCTAGGCATCGCAGGTAAGGTCCAGCCTGAGACTTTTTAAACAAGATGTTATTTATAATAGTATAGGTGGAAGCTTTAATTCTAAGGGCCCTTGCTTCATGCCTGTCTTTAGGTAAGATTCCCTATAAGAACCAGTCATAGTATGGTTTGGTGCAGGAGTTCGTGTCCTTACTGATAGGGCAGATTTGGTCAGGCTTTGTAATGGTTGGTTTGAGCAGTTGATCCCAGGCTAGCTAGGGCATCAGCCTGAGTGTTTAAGTCTCTTGGTATTTGATCAATGTCAAATGAACTAAACTTTTTGCAAATGTTTTTGACATAGCCTAAATAAAGAATCATTTTGGAATCCTTTGCAGCGTAGGTTCCTTTGACTTGATTGGAAATTAAAAGTAAATCAGTTTTTACCTTGAGATTGTGTACGCCAACATCTATACATACCTTGAGTTCAGCTGTCAGGGCTTCATATTCAGCTTCATTGTTTGTTGCTTTAAATTCACAACTAATAGCTTGAGCTATTAAATCTCCCTGTGGTGATTTTAGTACTAATCCTAGGCCAGTTCCTCTCATATTTGTTGCTCTATCTACGTGTAAGGTCCATTCCTGGCCTAATTTTTGGGTGTCTAGATGATTGACCTCTTTTATGAGGTCTAGTTCTAGGCTGGGACTAAATTCAGCCACAAAGTCTGCTAAGGCCTGGGATTTAATTGTTGTCCTAGGTTCAAAGGTTATGTCATAAATACTGAGTTATACTGACCATTTTGCCATTCTGCCTGAAAGTTCAGGTTTTCTGAGGACAGATTTAATAGACAGGTTGGTCCTAACAATTATTGGGTGACTCTCAAAGTAAGGTCTAAATTTTGTGAAAGATACCATTAAAGCAAGTAAGTATTTTTCAAGTAGTCCATACCTTGTTTCTGCATCCAGGAGACTTTTACTTAAATAATAGACGGGGTGTTGTTGGCCTTCAACCTCCTTGGTCAGGACTGCACTAACTTCAGTCTCAGTGACTGATAGGTAAACCATCACGGGTTCTCCTTTGTTAGGTTTGGCTAGTAGTGGAGGGGTAGCCAGGTAAGTTTTTAATTCTTGGAAGGCTGTTTCATGTTCAGGCATCCACTTGTATGATTTGTTCTTCTTGAGGAGGTCATAGAAAGATCTGCATCTTTCAGATGATCTGGATACGAATCTGTTCAGGGCTGCAACTCTTCCTGTTAGCCTCTGGATATCTTTGACTGACTTGGGAGGTTCCAATTCCAGGATGGCTTTTATTTGTTCTAGGCTGGCTTCAATCCCTCTTTTTGTCACCATGTATCCTAGGAAGTTGCCTGAAGACACTCCAAAGTGGCATTTGGAGGGGTTCAGCTTCATGTTGAATTCTTCCAGGATTTTGAAGGCTACTTCCAGATCCTTTACATGATCTTCTGCCTTTTTTTTACTTGACCACCATGTCATCAATGCAGACCTCCATTATGTCACCAATTTGGTCATTCAACATCATGTTGACCAAGCGTTGGTAGGTTGCCCCTGCATTTTTCAAGCCAAAGGGCATTGTTGTTGTTTTAGCAAAAATTCCCCTGAAAGGATCCGGCCTGATAATTAAATAGTGTAGGTATCTAGTTCTAATGTTCAAGGTAAAAATGTAAATTGGAGAATAGAGAAGATTGAATATGGTTAATAATGTTTATCTATTCTGAATAGATTGAGTGATAATTAAAGAAAGTAAGATTGAATGTATAGTAAAAAATAACAGGCTAATTGTGTATGTTTGATATATTTTTCGTGACCCTTTACAAATGTTTTTCCATTCTATTTATAGCCTTTCTACTCTAACGTTACAATTAATCTAACGTTCCTTTTGACTGTTGGAACCGTCTCCTGACTAATAGGAAATGTGCCCTATTAATCCGGTTGACCTATTCAAACTTAACAACTTTCTCTTCTCCTTTCCTTGCACGTTGTAGTTTATGGAAATAGCACGTTCTTGTGGTTGGACTTGGTCTTCCGTGAGAATAGGACATGTGCATAACTGTCTTGCTGGTCTGCTGATTAATCATCCTGCTGGAAAGTTCCATCAGGCTATTCTAATATTATTATCAGGCCTCTTTAGCAGCTTATTTATCCTCTGGTATTCTTTTCCTGTCAAACTGTAATTGTCCAGACTCTGGTTGCCCCAATCAGCCTAATTAAGTCAGGCTAAACTGAAGTCAAACCAGGTTAAATTGGACCTAACAATTGTGTAACACCCGCGAATTTTCCATTTTGACTTTATTTCATAATTTTGAATTATTCAATTTAATTAATTTTATGTCAAACACGATTTTTATAAACGTATTATATAAAAGCTCGTTTATATAAAAATACGTACGATTAAATTATATCTTTAAGGCATGATTTATATAATAATATATGTATACGTATTTTTGGTCGGATAATAATGGTGACAGTAGTAGTAATAATAATCTTCGTCTTAATTTCCGTCTAACATTAGACCGTCACATTTCACTTTGTAGCTACTTTAGTCCGGACCAACCAAAAATCGACACACACACCCTTATCCATTCCACACTCTACCTTTAAATATATTTATATATTATTATTATTATTATTATTATTATTATTATTATTATTATTATTATTATTATTATTATTATTATTATTATTATTATTATTATATTGTATTGTTATTATATTGTATTGTTATTATTACCGTGTACCCACCCCCTTTTTATACTCCTTCCCCTTCCTCCTTTTTAAAAACGCAGCAGCTACCAACAATGTCACAAGTCGTACCACCTCCATTTCCATCGACCTTCAACCCCCATTTTCTCCCTTATTTCTCAACCAAACTCCATTATTTTTGTACCATTAGCTTCCCCTCCTCATTCTCCTTCTTCCTATATAAAAAAGAGCCAAGCTTTCGTCTGTTTCATTTCGTTGGTCTTTCAAAGGATGCGGATTTTGAGCTATTCTGTGCCATTTTTGGGTTTAAGATCACCCTAGGGCGATTTATTGGACGTTTTGGAGAGCAAAAAAAGGTAACGGTGATAGGTTACTCGACAAATGTCGAAATTCCGTCTTGTTGTGTCGTTTTATATGTCTTATTTATGATAAAGTTTGATTCTTTACTTGTCTCATGTGAATGGTAAATTTTTGTCTTATGTTAGGGCCTGAAATAGATTGTTTTGGGATGGTATTGTCCTCTGATTTGAGCAGTCGGAATAGGGGTGGTCGGTACTGTTGGGTGTCGTTTTGGGGTGCTGTGATAGACGGTCTTCATGCTGAAATTGGGACTTTTATGCTACCCTAGAGTTACAGTTTCATGTACCCATTTTGAGTCTGTTCTTGGTCAGTCTGAATGGAATTCATAGAGCTGTTAGAGTCAAAGCTTGGACTACCGTGTGCTTTGTTTTCTTCAGCTGTGATAGGGCGTTGATGGTTGTCACGGTGTGATTGAGGGTCAATGTGTTCGTGTCGAGTGTGGAGCTTGTAGTATCGTTTTAGTTGTTGTTACAAGTTTTTGTTGACGGCTTTTTGTACGGGTTTGGTGGTTGTCTTGTAGACCGCCGGGCAGCCGTGAGATGGGTGGTCACGTGGACTGTTTTGAGTTCTGATGGTGGCCGTCTTGCTTAGGTAGTCGGGTAATGGCTGTGTCAGGGCTGCCGGCCTGGGTGGGTCTGTTTTGAGGGCCTTTCCCAGGTTGTCTCGATGGTTGGTGTAACGGATTATGCGATTGTTTTTGGGGTTGAGTTACAGGCTGTTTGGCAGCCGTGAAACAAGTGGTTGCGTGGACCGTCTCTGGCTGTTTTTGGGTTGCGTATGTGGTTAGTTGTGAGGCCGTGTAAGGCTATTGGTTGGGTCGTGATATTGACTGCCCAAGTCCCCTACTTTGAGTCGTGCTTGATAACTTGTTTAGAATCAAATGCTTTGGTTTTTAATTACTTAAATCCCGTCTCATGCTTTATGTAACTTAATTCGTTAAATATCGTTTATTTATATATTTTTCTCACATTAATTATAAATGTGGAATTAATTATTTATTCAAGTCAAAATTTGATGAAATGTCTCACTTGCCTATAATATGAATTTTTAATTAGTTCATTCTCATTTATTTATCGTATCTCAAATATGAGTGAATTATTCTACTTATTTAATTAAATTGAGTCATTTATAATTGGATGCTTGTTTTGCTTATTATAAATGGTTCATCTCCGTTTGTTTACATTTTTATCCAAGTGACAAATATTGAAGAAATGAGTTACTTATTCATATTCATGATTATGATTTGGCATGAAATGTCTCATTTGGATTATCATCGGCTCATTTCATTAGTAGTCTCTTTCCAAGTTGATTCGTATCGCTTGGTTGAGTCGTGTTCGTTTAATAATGTTTTTATGCTATACCTTTTTGCTTGACTTGTCTTTACGCCTCTTTCGGACTGTCCTGCCGATTATGGGTTTAGCTCATATCTTCCGCCTCTTTCAAACTGTCCTGCCGATTGTGGGTTCTCGATTTCCGATCTGTCTTCTAGTCTTGGATGCGGACTGTTCTGCCGCATGTCGAATCGGGAACTGTACTATCCCGAGAGTCTGGCCAGATTTAGACTAGGACTGAGTCTTGGGAGTACCATTGTCGTCCTACCAAGGGAATTATATATATATATATATATATGAGTAGTAAAGGTCTTGCTTGGTTATAGATATTGGTATTTGTCTTTCAAGGCAAGAGTTATGCCTTGTGATGTTTGACTTGGTCCTATCGGATACTAGAGGTGAGCTATAAGCCCTCTAGTTGCGATATGATCGTCGGGATTGATGTTCCCATCCGTTCTTATGGTGAGATGCAAGCCATAAGTATGAATGTGACATTAGTACCACGTCCCGTGCAATGTTTGCTAAGTGGTTTTCCAAATAATGGCTACGATTTCTATTCTTGCAAATTGCATTGGTTGATCCCTCACTTAACTGATTCACATGATTCGGATTGTAATATCATATCTAGGTTGGGTTTCTTGAAATGCGTGCTTTTGTATAAATGACCGTATTCTTGTCTTTCATATTATTTAATTGTCTCACATGATTAGTTGAATCTCCATTATGCAAATATTGATCTATCATATTTCATCTCATTTAATTGCTATGCTTAAATATAAACTTGATATTCATATCTTTCGTAAGTATCTTACATGATTTACCTGTTTTAGTTCTTTGTTATGTCCGTTTCGACATTTTGTGGCTGGGAGAACCTTGAGTTACTCCCCACTAACTGTGGCGTTCATGTTTACATGAATGACAGGTAATAGTTGGTGCATTCATGGGGTGAAGACATGTGTGAGCTAGCGAGCATTTGGCCTTGTAGTCGGGTTATTAGGATTTCTTAGACTCACCTTTTATTGTATTGTCATTCGAGGGATATATTTTCCCTCACCTTGGCTATCACGTTTGTATAATTTAAACTTTATTTCCGCATTCTTTATTTATGTTTTGGATTTTAATGAACCCGCGCTTTAATTTATAAAAGTTTTAAAAATTTCCTAAATTTCCGATTTAATTTATAAGTTATACTTTCCGCTTTATCGCGGGGTGTCACAAATTGCCCCTTGACATTTTACCCGTGCTGGTTCAGGCCAGGGGTGAGATGTCAATTTACCAGGCTCAAAAAAATAAAAAGAATCACAATTACTCAATGACTCTTAGACTTCTAGTGACCGTTAAACACTGCAACGGCTAGCATGATGATGTCACGCTAGCAGTTTTGCAATTTCTAGGGTTTTCGCACCGTTATTTCGCTCCTATAAATACGGTATTGAAACACCAAAATTCTTCTATTTCTCTCACTATATTCTCTCTGAAATTCTTTCCTATTTTCCCAGGAATTTAGTCTGCTACCTGCAATTCTTCAAAAGATTTCGTTAACTTTCACAAAAATCTCTATTTTTAAGAAACAAAAAAAAGTATGGGATCCAAAAAATGCCCTGCTTCTCAGAAGGCTGCAGCTGACCCTAAACCAACAGATATTCATGAAGAGGAGGTGGTTGAGGTGATCCTCCTGCTCGTCCTATAGCATTCAAATACCAGGATTCTATTTTCTCTGCTCTCCGATCACTTGAATCCTCTTTTCCTGAAGAGAATCTGCTGAAAACAAACTATGACGGGGTTTTAAGGGAGAAAAAATTGATCCCTAATTCAGCTGAAGTTTGGATCCCTAAATCTTGTCCGATCAGGGCTAATTTGGTATCACCGGGCTTGTTCTGCATCTATGAGTGGGCGTTCAAGGCTGGTTGTAGGTTGCCTTTTCCTCCTTTGATGATTGATACTATCCGAGCCATGGAAGTATCACCCTTCCAAGTTATGCCAATGGTTTGGAAACTTGTCCATTCCATTGAGAATTTATGTGCTAAACATAAACTTACAATTACTGTCAATGATATCAAGGCAGTATATCACTTGAAAAATCCTTCTACTGGTCGTTTCAATTTAAAAATTAGGTCCAAAATGTTTCCATTAATCACTAATCTGGATTCGGGAGACGATAAAGGTTGGGCGAAGACTTACTTGTTCATCCGGACTGATACACTGTGGTCTGGCCTGGATTATATGAGATATCCTCCTTTGGAGAGTGGTAGGTTTCCTGTATTCCTGATTCGTATTTTATATTGTATAAATTCGAGATATTTAAATTTTACCTGAATATCTTGGGGATGTTTGCAGCACCTGACTGGAATTTTTATCCTCTTGATGAGGAATCTGTTTCAAGGATAGAGGCTTTTCTTGCCGTTCTCGAGGAAGAAAGAACTTGGCCTGGTAGTCTGGGTAGGGATTTGTTGCCCCGGTACATGAAGCCTAAGCTGAGTGTAGTTAGAGTGCCCAAAGGCAAGCCTACCTCTACCGCTCTTTCCGGTACATCTTCTTTGTATTTGTGTTGACTGTACCTTTTCTGTTATTTGTTTCCTGCTATTTATATATGTCTTCTTTTGTTTATTCAGTATATAGGTCCAATGCTAGATTGGCTAGCTTCAGTGCTGCCGACTTGAAGGCTGGGGTTGCTAGAATCTCTGAGCAATCCAAGAGGCAAGAGGCTACTGGTAGTGGGAGCGACAAGACTCTCGATATTTTGGTTTCTGATGTTCAGCCTCATAAAGAACCGCCCAAGCTTGTGTCCCCAGAGGTTGTCCAGCCTTCCAAGAGGAGAATAGAGGTTGTCATCCTTGAGGAAGAAGGGGGAGAAATGGAGCCTATTCATGCTCAGCCAATAAGAAGCATCAGGGGGTGCCTGCTCAGTTGGGTGATATGGAGGCTGCTCGGGCACAGAAAATTGATTTTTCTGCCAATATCAGCGGCCAGCTCTTATCTGACAATGCCCTTGAATCTTCTACTAAGGTCATGGCTCTCCTGTCTTCCCTTATGGAAAACGCTGCTTCTCTTGACTCTCAAGCCAAGGAGGTTGGTTGCAAAGGGTTTATTTTTATTATTATATATTTTTGTATTGCCTTTTTCCCTTGGGTTTGGGTAATTGGTTTTGTTTCATCCTTCTCTAGGGCTTGGATGCTGGGCCGATTACTGCTTCTCAGCCTAAGGATGCGCGGGTTATAATCATTTGCTTGGAAGAGAAATTGGACAAGGTTAACCATGATTTGCACATGTCCACGGGTCATGAGTCAGTCCTTCAATCTCAGCTGGGATCAGCCAGGGAGGCATCTAGGGCTGCTCAGGCTTGCGAGGTAGCTGCATAAAATGCTGAGAAAGTAGCCAGAAAAGAGCTCGAAGCTGTAAGGGAGGAGCTTGAAGCTGTTAAAAGAGAGTTGGCTGCTGAGAAGCAGGCGATGCATGATCAACTAAGGAAAAATGAAGATCTCGGTGCTGAGAAGGAGCTGGTGGAAGCACGACTTGCTGATGCTGCTCAGTATTTCTTTGGGAAAGGTCGGGTTGATGCTATGAGGGATCCTGAATCTGATAGGGCTAAGTGGGATCCGGATCTTGACGAGACAGCTCTGGATACCCAGTATCCTGACTTGGCCAATATGGGTCATGAAGAAGAAGTAGACTCTCCTCCTTCCAAGGAAAAATCTGCTGATCAGGAAATGGTAGAGGGTTGTGGGTCGGTTTCTGATTCGAAACCTGTTTAGGCTTTTGTTTTTGTTCTTTGTTTTGGCCCATCCAGGGGGGATGTTCCTGGAATGGATATTTGTTTCTTTTTTTGGGTAATTTTAGGTAGGTCTTTTCTAGAGTGGATGTTTTTGGAATGAACATTTTGTTTTGACCTTAAATAATCGATCTTTGATGGTTTCTCTTGGTGTTTGGAATATAGTTGGATAAGGCATATTTGTAGTATTGGATGTGTACTGGATCGGGCCAGTTATTCGACTGGATCAGGCCAGGTTTCCTTGCACTGGGTCTGGCCAGGCTTTTGTGTCATGGGTGGGGTTATTGCCTGCCTAGAGGGCTTACGACCCATGCCTGTCTGGAGGGCTTATGACCCATTTATGACATACAATCCAGGGAAAGTTTTCCCAAGTTTGTTTATTTGAACTGAGCTCAGTATTTTAAGGCCTATTTTTGCAACTGAAAGTTGGGTATTTTCTGCATATGAGTAATATGTATGCTAGTGGAGTGACCCTCAATCTTGAAAATTTGTTTAAGTAAGGTGTGAATTTGATGAATGCATTAATTAAACAAATATACAACATTCTATTTGGTAAGAGAAGAAAGAAAAATAAGAACATTAATAAGTATTCAGGCACATACATAATAAAAAGAATCGTATAGGATATTTATTCATATAATGGCAAGTATCATACACTTAGTTGTATATCAGGCCAGGCAAAAGGGTAAAGTAAAGATTTTACCTGGGCTAGGGGATGTGTTTTATATGTGAAATATTTTTAAGTGTGCAACATTCCAAGCTCTGGGGATCATTTCGCCATCCAGGGTTTTTAGCCTGTAAGCGCCCTGACCGACTATTGAGTCGATCAGGTAGGGACCTTCCTAGGTTGGGGCCAGTTTGCCTGCGTTTTTCTCCTTTGTATTTTGAAAGACTTTTCTGAGAACAAGGTCTCCTATCCTGAATACTCTGGCTTTGACAGTCTTGTTGTAGCTTTTGGCCACTGTTTGCTGATAGGCTGCCATTCTAATGTTGGCTGCATTTCTCAATTCTTCTGTTAAGTCCAGGCTGTCCTCCATCAGAGGTGTGTTGTTTGTTGTCGTATTCAGGCTACATATGGCTCATGGGATGTCAACTTTTGCTGGGATTACTGCTTCACATTCATAGACCAGGGAGTAGGGGGTTTGGCCTGTAGATGTTTTAGGCGTGGTCCGGTCAGCCCAGAGGACTAAGGGGAGTTCTTCAGCCCATCTGCCTTTTCTTCTTTTTAGCTTCTTCTTCAGGCAACTGATTATTACTTTGTTGCTGGATTCTGCCTGACCGTTGGCTTTTGGATAACCTGGTGTGGAGGTTACCAGGTTAATATTCCATCGTGCACAGAAAGCCGATGTTCTTTTTCCCACGAATTGTGTGCCATTGTCACACACTATTTCTGAGGGTATGCCATATTTGCATATGATTTTACGTTTGATGAATGCTATGACATCCTTCTCTTTTACTTGCCTGTATGAATCAGCTTCTATCCATTTGGAGAAATAGTCGGTCATTGCTAGCATGAAAACTTTCTGTCCAGGTGCTTGAGGTAATTTCCTTACTATATCCATGCCTCATTTCATAAATGGCCAGGGGGCGGAGATGGAATGTAGCTCCTCGGACGGTTGGTGGATGTATGGTCCATGAATTTGACAAGATTCGCATTTAGAGCTAAATTCCAGGCAGTCGGCCCTCATTGTAGGCCAAAAGTAGCCTGTTCTGAGTACTTTGCTTGCTAGGCTTCTGCCGCCTCTATGATTGCCACAGTGTCCTTCATGAATTTCTGATAGTATCTGTTCAGCTTCCTGTGCTTCCAGGCATCTGAGGTATGGTCCTGCTTGTGATTTCGTAAAAAGCACATTATTAATAATAGTATACGAAGCAGCTTTGATCTTAAGTGCTCTGGCATCTTGTTTGTTTAGAGGAAGGATTCCTTATTGGAGCCAATCATAGTAGGGTTTTGTCCATGAATTGGCAACATATATTGGGAAGGTTTCATCTTGTTTATTTATTGCAGGTTCTAATAGATGTATGATGGGGATTTTATCAATATCAAGGGGACTGAAATTGGATCCTAGGTCGGCTAGGGCATTGGCCTGGGTATTCAAGTCCCTAGGTATTTGATCAATATTAAAATTACGAAACTTGTTTTTAAATTTTGGACAACTTCTAAATAAAGCATCATTTTTGAGTCTTTTGCGTTATAAACTCCATTTACTTGATTTGAAATAAGAAGGGAATCAGTACGTACCTTTAAATTTTGTACACCGAGGTCAATACATACCTTTAATCCAGCTATTAGGGCTTCATATTCAGCCTTATTGTTGGTGGCTTCGAATGCACAACTTATAGCATGTAGTATCTTATCCCACTGTGGCGATTTTAGTACTACGCCTAGGCCAGTACCCCTCATATTGGCTGCACCATTGACATACAAGGTCCATTCTAGGTCTGTCTGGTCATTGGTCAGTCTGTTTACTTCTTTTATCAGGTCGGGTTCTAGGGTTGGACTAAAATCAGCCACAAAGTCTGCTAATGCCTGTGACTTAACTGTTGTCATGGGTTCAAAGGTTATGTTGTAGGTGCTCAGCTGGACTGACCACTTGCACATTCGTCCGGACAGTTCTAGTTTTCTAAGTACAGACTTAATAGGAAGATTGGTCCTGACTATTATAGGATGGCTTTCGAAATATGGTCATAATTTAGTACAACTTATAATTAAAGCTAAAACATATTTTTCAAGTAGGCCATACCTTATTTCTGCATCTAGTGGACTTTTACTTACATAATAGACTGGGTATTGTTGTCCATCCATTTCTTTGACCAGAATTGCGCTGACAGTAGTCTCAGTGACTGACAGGTATACTGTCAAGGGTTCGTTCTTTACTGGTTTTGCCAGCAAGGGTGGAGAGGATAGATATGCTTTCAAATCTTCAAAGGCGGCCTAGTGATCAGGAGTCTACTGGAAGTCTTTATTCTTCCTGAGCAGGTTGTAAAATGATTTGCACCTCTCTGATGATCTTGAAATGAACCTGTTCAGGGCTGCTATTCTCTCTGTCAACTTTTGTATGTCTTTGACTGTCTTTGGTGGCTCTAGCTCCAGGATGGCTTTGATCTGTTAAGGGTTGGCTTCTATTCCTCTTTTTGTCACCATATAGCCCAAGAATTTGCCTGCTGAGACTCCGAGATGGCACTTTTGTGGATTTAGCTTCATGTTGAATTTCTCCAGTATTTGAAATGCTACTTCCAAGTCTTTGACGTGGTCTTCTGCTTTTTTTTATTTGACCACAATGTCATCAATGTAGACCTCTATGGTATCTCCAATTTGGTCTTTGAACATCATGTTGACTAATCTTTGATAGGTTGTACCTGCATTTTTTAATCCGAAAGGCATGGCAGTATAACAATATACTCCTTTTTCTGTAATGAAGGTTGTGCTTTCCTGATCCGCGGGATGCATCTTTATTTGATTGAAACCACTGGAAGCGTCCATGAATGTTAACATCTCGTGGCCTGCAGTGGCGTCCACCATCGCATTAATATGTGGCAGGGGAAATGGGTCTTTTGAGCAGGCCTTATTCAGGTCAGTGTAGTCCACACAGACTCTCCACTTGTCATTCTTCTTTTGGACAACTACTACATTGGCAAGCCAGTCGGGGTACATCACTTCCATGATCATTCCCATGTTCAATAGCTTGTCGACTTCTTTATTGATGATTTCATTTCTTTCTGCAGCAAATTTTCTCCGTTTTTGCTGTACAGGCTTAAATGATTTGTCAATATTTAACTTATGAGTTATAATATCAGCATCTATACTAGTCATGTCAAAATGTGACCAAGCAAAACAAGACATTTTAGTTTTGAGAAAGCTGACCAGATTGGGTCTGACTGAGTCAGGTGCGTCTGATCCTACAAGTACCTTCCTGTCAGGGAATTCTGGGTCCAAAATGACCTCTCCTGTTTCCATTTGTGATTGGGCTATATATTCTTTCCTGACAGGGGACTTTAGTTGCTATGCGAGGGACTTACCTGACTGTGAAGGTTTCAAAGCCTGGGTGTAACATTCCTGGGCTGCTTTCTGTTCTCCCCTAATGGTGGTTATCCCCCATTCAGTTGGTATCTTCACGCATTGATGATATGTTGACGGGATTGCTTTGACGTTGTGGATCCAAGGTCTGCCCAGGATTACATTGTACGAGGATAGGCAATCCATTACCTCGAATCTTTCATAGGAAGCTAAGCCTTCCGCATAGGTTGGCAAGCTGATTTCTCCCAGTGTGTTCTTTGTTTCTCCGCTGAATCCGACCAGGACACTGGATTTCTTGATAATTTTCTCTTCATCTATTTTCATGGCTTTAAGGACTTCTAGCATCACCAAGTTGATTGAACTGCCTCCGTCTATCAGGATTCTTGATACCTTAGCCGTGCCAATTTGCATGGTAATTACCAGGCTATCATGATGTAGGTCTGGTACTCCCTGCAAGTCTGAGTCATCAAAAGTAACAGCAGGTAATATCTTAGATCTAGAAGAGGGTTAAAGTTTAAACTCCCTGGCGATTCTTTTAGCAGCCGAGCTGGTTAAGCCACTGATTTCTGAGCCTCCGTTTATGAACTTGACTTCATAGATGGGGGGGAGGAGGATCCCTGCTGTTTCCTGGATCTCTCTTTCCCGGTCCTTCATATTTGTTCTTGGGCTGCTGGATTAAGTCTTTCAGATAGCCTTTCTTTAGGAAGTAAGCCACTTGTTTCCTGAGCTGAATGCATTCTTCTGTGGTGTGTCCGATATCCTGGTGAAAGTCACACCATCTTGTTAGGTCTTTCTTGGGATTGTCAGATTTCTTGGGCCATCTAACTGTGTCTCCCAGGCTTTCCAAGCGCTTGATCAATCCTGCAGTATTTATAGAAAAGTTATATTCAGAAATAGTTGGTAAGCTAGAAAAGTTACCTTTGTGTTCTTGGGCCATATTGACTTCAGATCGTTCAGGTTTGAATAGGGTGCTGATCTGGGGTTGTTTCCTTTCTGGTAGGAGCTCTTCCTGTTAGTGTGGCCATAGCTTTTCTTTTCTCCGGATGAGTTTGTTCTGAAGTTGAGATCTTCTTCCAATCTGACATGCTCTAAGGCGATGGATTAAACAGTGGCAAAGGTTGGACAGGCCTTTTTGGTTAGGTTTGCGTAGATCTCACTGTCAAGCAGAACTCCTTGCCTGAAAGCTTCTACCGCTATTTCTTCGTCGCACTTGGGAATGGCTACCTTTTCTTTGACAAATCAGGCCAGGAATTCTTTGAGGGGTTCTTCAGGAAGCTGCTTTACCTTGAACAAGTTACTGGGTCTCTTAGCCATATCTCTGCTGCTTGCAAACTGTTGATTGAAGGCATTGACCAAGTCTGCAAAGTTCTTGACACTTCCATTTGGGAGATTGATGAACCATTGCAACGCTGCTCCAGTCAGGGTAGTACCAAAGCCTTTACACATGCAAATCTGCCTGAGTTCACTGGGTATTATGGCGGCTAACATCTTCTGTTTGAATATAGCAACGTGGTTTTGTGAATCAGAGGTCCCATCATAGGTTCTCATAGATGGGACGGTAAATTTCTTGGGGAGATCAATCTTTGTAATTTCATCTGCAAAGGGTGAGTCAGCGAAGCTATCAATTTCCACCACAGCCACAGGATCTGGCACCCCGGGTATATTTTCTATCTTGTTGTGAAGTTTCTGGATTTCCTGAAGCATAGCCATCATTATTGCTGCTTCAGTCTTGTTTGTTTCGTTGTCAGGAATTATTTGTGGACAAGAGGAGGTATCTTTCTCTGGGGTTCCAAAACTGGAGAAGTCAATTTGCTTAATGATGGATGAGAATGGCGTTCCTGACTCGAATCTGGTTTTGGAGTCTGAAGCCTGACTTTCCAATTTCTTTCTCAGGCTAGACTCTGATTCATTAAGCCTAGTGATCTCGACCTCTGCTTGGGCTGCTTTTTCTTGGATTGTTTCCAATTCTTTGATCTTAGCCAAGGCAGCTGCCAATTGTTGTTCTGGGGTGAGTTCTACCATTTTTATATGTGAGTACTAAATGGAAAATGATGAAAGAATTTTTTTTTTATTAGTAAACTAGATGCCCCACGGTGGGCGCCAATTGTTTTAGCAGGAATTCCCGTGAAAGGATCCGGCCTGATAATTAAATAGTCTAGGTATCTAATTCTAATGTTCAAGGTAAAAATGTAAATTGGAGAATAGAGAAGATTGAATATGGATAATAATGTTTATCTATTCTGAATAGATTGAGTGATAATTAAAGAACGTAAGATTGAATGTATAGTAAAAATAACAGGCTAATTGTGTATGTTTGATATATTTTTTGTGTCCCTTTACAAATGTTTTTCCATTCTATTTATAGCCTTTCTACTCTAATGTTACAATTAATCTAACGTTCCTTTTGACTGTTGAACCGTCTCCTGACTAATAGGAAATGTGCCCTATTAATCCAGTTGACCTATTCGAACTTAACAACTTTCTCTTCTCCTTTCCTTGCACGTTGTAGTTTATGGAAATAGCATGTTCATGTGGTTGGACTTGGTCTTCCGTGAGAATAGGACATGTGCATAATCGTCTTGTTCTCTTGATTAATCATCCTGCTGGAGAGTTCCATCAGGCTATTCTAATATTGCTATCAGGCCTCTTTAGCAGCTTATTTATCCTCTGGTATTCTTTTCCTGTCAAACTGTAATTTTCCGGACTCTGGTTGCCCCAATCAGCCTAATTAAGTCAGGCAAAACTGAAGTCAGACCAGGTTAAATTGGACCTAACAGTTGTGTAGCAATATATGCCCTTTTCCGTGATGAATGCAGTATTTTCCTGGTCAGCTGTGTCCATTTTGATCTGGTTGAATCCACTTGAGGCATCCATAAATGTTAGTAGTTTAAAATATCATAAGATTTTAATAATTTAATAATTGTAGACAGCAATTAACTAAATTATAACAGAAATATAAAAAGATCAAAAATTAAATTTATTATAATATTAAAATGAATTATTAAAAATAATTTGATAATAATATTCTATTTTAGAGGAAATTTTAATTATTATGTAAAAATAATAATTAAAAAATTTTATTTAATTTAAAATTTTATCTTTAAATTGACTTAATTATTAGATAAGAAGTTAAATTTGTTTAAAAAAAAAGAGAAAAAAAATTATCATTTATTAAATATTCTTTATTTAAATTTTTTTACTAATAGGGATGAAATGACTGGTTGTTGCTCTGTTTAGAGGAGAGTGTGAAATTCCTATCGACTCAATCATGTGATCGTCATTCTCTGATCGAAATCTGATTCAACCGTTTGATCCTCCGATCGGCTTTTGCCCACTCTAATAACTTAGGAGCCGTACAAATATTTCGCCTTTTTCCTTTTTTTGGAGTGTAATGAGCCTGTCGGCGAGTGAAGCGGGTGAAGTTTACGCAACGAGCCTGCTGGCGCCCCATTCCTTGACAGTCGTCCCTTGCTCTCTAATTGCCTTGTCTTTCTTGTCCAACCTCTCTTCTTCGAAACTGGCTTTCCAGGTTTTTCTTTTAAAAAAAAGTAAAAGAGAGCTTTAGGATAGTTGAATATGGCCCTCTTCAAACGTCCCCAATATGCGCGTCGCGTGCTCGATCTAGCAATCTTGGACAATTGTTTTGATGAATTTTTAATTTGTTTCTTTCCGGTAGTCATTCGAAAAAGCAATGAATAAGAAAGAGATTCTTTCCTAAGAGCTTGCTTATTACCTAGATAAGCCTAAAATATACCTAAAATGGCCATACCAACAAAACCAAGCAAGCTTATTTCACCAGATAAGAGCTTTATACGCCTTAACAAACCATATTACGGATGTTTGAGGGGGTTTGTAAGCCGAAAGAAGCAGAGCTTGAAGCTTCAGATGGGGATGAGGGAAGAGGAAGTGGGTGCCCTAGGAATTTAATATATCAAATATGACCAAAAGCCATCCATTCTCCAGACAGACCTGTCCAGTCTTTTTCTTTAGTTTTTAAATCAGCAGCTTGTTCCTCCAGCCCAATGTCCTGGTGGTCATTCAAAACGATAGAAGGAAGGCGCGCCTCTGGGAGCACGTGAGACGAGTCTCCGGAATGAGATGATGGGACGAAAGTAGGAATGCAGCGCCACATATGAATTCAAGGCTTCCTTTCGAGCAGAACCCACCACCCATAGTCGCGGCTTAGTATGATGGAAAACTACTTTCACGTTCGGTTCAGAGAGCACTTTTTTTGTTGAGAATCCCTCCTTGATGAGCCTGCATACCATTACCCTCTAACAGCTGCCCCGCTGGAAGAAGACTTCAGGCAGGTCATCGATAGTTGACGACGGTGGACCCTAAGATATAGGGGAGCACTTATTCTTTTAAGAAGTTCCCCGGCATTACCAGCATCATAGGTGTTGCTGCATCTTGAAATCCTAATTGCCACGGTTCCGATGCATCACAAGGAGCGGAAAAGGCTCACTTGCTCGTAGGAAGAAAGGTCGACTGTCTAGTTCCTGATTTGCCGAGGGATAGTCTTTTCCTGCTCGCATATTCTAAAGAGGTGAAGTACAGTCCTTGTCTCCAGATTAATCCCATCTCCAACTGAGACAACTCGAACAAAATAATCCAATTATTAAAAAAGAAAAAAAAATTAAGAAGAATGACTAAACCAACTAATAATAAAGCTAAAAATATATAATTAAAGAATTTATCAAATTATCATTTATTAAAAATTGTAATTACTTTAAATGATAATAGTTTTAATAAGTAGAATTAGCACAAATATTTCTGGGGATATTATAAAGTAATTATTATAAAAAAAAACTAACTTATTTAAATTAATTATTATCTACTAATAATCAAAAATTTCAAAAAAAAGATGATATATTTTAATTATTTAACTATTTTGTTTTTTTAAAATTATTTTAAAATATCATAAGATTTAACTATTTTATTAAAATTAATAGTTAATATTTAATATTTAATTTGGAATTAAATTATATTTCTTTAGCTATAATTAAGTAATATATTTTATAATTTTTATAGAATAGTTAATATATTATTATAATATATTTTAACTGACTATTCTAAGAATAAATTTAAATTTAAGATTATAATAAAATATTTCCCGATCAAGAAAGCAAGCAAGATAGTTGTTCCGATCCAGCAACAGGCGAGGTCTGGAGGTTTGAAAGAGATCGACCGGAGGTAGTTCAACTACAAACCTTCTTTCAGAAGAGTTCCTCTCTGTCTTTGGCGCAAGATAAATTAAACCTGATATTGATCTCGATCTTTATGCTGTTTTAATTAAGGTTGAAGAATCTTGACTCCCATTTCTTCCATGTCAGATCAGAAATGGCGGCCACTGCTTATCTTATAAAGAGAATGAAACTGAAGCCGTTGGTCCTAGACTGGCTCGAGTGTAACGATAGAGTGAAACGATAGAGTGAAACAGGAGAATATTTGAAACAGCAGAGGGATCCCTCACATGCTCGCTAGCTACATTCATTGAAATTGCCTCATCTGCTGAACAAGAGGGCAGGGCATCTGAAATCCAAGCCAGAGAATGATTGTCACTTTACCGAGGAAGCCTTAATATGAAGTAGATAGAAAGACTTACCTATAATTTTAGAATCTGGAATTCTATTTCCAATCTACGCGCTTTTGATTGCAGCTAGCGCGCCCCTTTCTTCAAGTTTTTCGCTTGTTAGTCAAGCTAAAGCTTGCATAGGATATTTGAAGAAGGGCAGGTTTGGAACCCCATACAAGACAAGTCTTGGTCTCGATTCAAAGACATAGCGAACGAAAAAAGCGTTCATCCTGGATTATTTTCCTCAAGAAAAATTTCTATCCTGATAGCATGCCTATGAATTCGGTCAAAGTCTCCACGGCCTTTTCACGCCCTTTTACTGAGAGGTGAGCCATGTTGATAGGAATCGCTAGTTTATGTGATGGTTTCTAGTAAGGATGTTCTTTTACGTTTTTACCAATACTAATGTGAGGCTTTTTTGAGAAGCTACTACCAACACTTACAGGAGTGTTGAGGCAACAAAAATTAGAATGAAGGAGAAACGAGAATGTATAGCATCTAATTTCTTGAAGGGCTAATCTCAGGGAGGGTCGGTGGCTACCTAAGAAAACTCCAATTCGATCTGCCCCCCCGGATGGAAGGCATCTACCTCATCACGATCACAAGGGCTCACCAAACAGCGCTTTTGGATAATTCGACAATCTGAGTGCGCTCCTGCCTCTCACCTTCTACCCCTTCAGCTACCCTTTCAGTGGCTAGCCTAGAGGAGTATAATGCAGGCTTTGGCTCCTTTCCCATTCAAGTTGTGGCTGCTCCTTTTCCACGCTAAGGATGGGTCACTTATCTTCTTTCATAAAGTTACTGATTTCACGGACGTTCCTTCTGACCACGAAATCTCCTCGACTGAAATTTTCACAAATTATGTAAAATTGTTTTAAAACTTATTTACTTGGGTGCCACCAGTAGGAATCAGCTGGCGATTACCGTCATCTTCCTTTCTGTCATACCGTCTGGCACCTTCCCTTCTCTTTTGAAGTCGATGATGTTCGTTAGCCAGGTTGGTTAGAATTTCAACCAAAACAATTTCTAGTCATATCCGCAAGTAATGAAAATAATAAGTTTCTTATTATTTTTATATTTCAAAAGAACGAAGAGATAGAAGAAATCTAAGTCCATTCTACCGCTTAAAAACCATTAACTTCTTTCCAAAGCTTTACTTTCTAATTGAATCTATAAAAAAGAAAAAAAAGTATTATAGCCATTCACCTGAAAAAGAATGAAGCATATCAATTATTTTAAAAAATAAGTAAAAAATAAGTTAAATTTTTTAGTTCATTCTACTGCTTAATGACCATTAACTGCTTTCCAAAGCTTTACTTTCTAATAGAATCTCTAAACTAGCAAACACTTATTATAGCCATTCACCAGAAAAAGAATGAAGAATATCAATATTAAGTAAAACACTCCTTTTTTCGATTAAAAAAAAAACAAAAAAACTTATTTAATATATTAACGATATTAATTTTTTTTTTCCTCTTTTTCTCGTTCTTTTGGTTTTGAGTAAAATCATACCCTACTTTTAAGCTTAAGCCAGCTGTAGTAGCAGCAGTAGCAATTGGGGCCAATTCCTTGAGAACACCTCGTTCTGTTAGATAGAGTGTAGAGAGCCGTTTTTTTACGCCCGCAACCCAAGAAGTTGGCTAACGAAATAACACTAGAGGGAGCAAGTGAACCTTTAAAAATTATAATCATAAGCATGGACTACTTAAGGGCATATTAAAAATTTACTAAAAATTGAATAATAATCCAATCAAACATTCACTTGCTTTAAGTATTCTTCTTTAAAAATTTGCAATCCTATTCTTCACTAGTAAATCAAAGGCCAGCCCCCGGTGTGAAAGCAGTTGATTTCACAGTTTTAGAATTCTGTTGATCCCAAGTACTCCATCTCTATCAAGGCCCGTCCTATCATGTTAAATCAATGAGGGGAGATCAGAGGCCTTCTATTCTCTTCTATCTTCAGGGGACCCCTTTATCGGAGTCGACACGAAAGCAAAGGCATTCACCGAGAAAGCTTATAAGTCATAGGCAGTCGCCGAGCACGCCCAAAGGGTATTCCGCTCGCTCCTTACCTATCTTGTCGACTTATATGCTTGCTATGCGTTTCCCGAGGGAGGCCACTTTCTCTCGGGCCAACAATCGACTAGAAGTAGAAGATTGTTCTATGGTGAATCCGGTCCAGACATAGCAATTGAAGCTGAAGCGGAAAGAAGTTAAATTCCTGCACCTGGGACGACTTATAGGTCTGCCTCTTCTGACTTGTATTTAGCCGAAATATACGCGGAAATGCAGGTCAAGCTTCTTCGGACCCTCTTGGTAAAGAAGTTTCGGCCAACTAATACAGAAAGACATAAAGTAAGTATCTTTTACGTCACACGAGCAGGTCGAACCCCGTAATTAATTAAATCAAGCGAGCTTCACTTCCTCGTAACTTAGAGGAAGGCAGTTCTCCTGCCGCGTTAGCTTATTGGCAAAGAATCTTTGAACAAGACAAAACTATGATGGTGGGAATTAAGGCTTCTCGGGCTTTAGGTAGTGGTCTCATTCAAGAACTTGGACACTATCAGTGGGGTGAAACCATAATCTGTTAATATACGGCGTAGATCCGGATGATTGATGGAAGAAACACCAAACATTCTTTATCGAAAACGAAAAGAAAAAAGGAAGTGTCTTTCTTTTATTTCGAATTTCTTTTCTACTTTTTTATTCATTCTCTGGCTTGGATTTCAGATGCCCTGCCCTCTTGTCTAGCAGACGAGGCGATTTCAATGAATGTAGCGAGCATGTGAGGGATCCATTTCCCCTGTTTAGAATGGTTTGTACCGACTCATAAAATTTATTTTAGTTGTTTTTTATCTATGGAGCACAGGGTGAATCTTCAACTTAGGTGGTAACTCAACCTTGTATGAGACCCTACCTTAAAGGCTTATCAAGGCTAAATGGCTGTGTAGGAGCGAGTGAAGTCGCTTTCCTCCTGTCTTCTTTTTATATTATTAAATTTAATCTTCTTAATATTTTATACATATTATTTAGTTTCTTAATAATTTAATATTCTTTCATTACTTACAGATTTATAAGAAGTTCTTATTCTAGTTGTGAGGTTAAAGCTCAAGTATATTTTATTTTATAGACTTAAGGCTTCGAAAAAAGAAAGACCGGGTGGTCTGGCTCCAGGTGTGCCCTGAGAGAGTATCCCCTTGAAATCATAGAAACTTGGGCCTCAATGTCAAACAAAAGATGGGGGCACACCCGTCCTACCTTTACGGACTCACGAAATGCGAGTCAACCCCTACGGTCGTCCGCCCAAAAAGACATTAGGATGCTATGTCAAGTAGAACTCGTGTTAAGTGCGCAAAAATAAACTTTTAATTTTCTCGTGGAGCATAAAAAAGTAATTCAATTAAAGTTAAGTCGTTGAATTCCAATCCCGAGGGACTAAGAAGCAACGAAACAAATAAAGGAGCAAGAGAGCGAATATTATTTAAGTCTATTTATGCACCCACTATGGGACCTAGTGACCCTGCTCTTGATCCTGCATCTAGTGGTAATTCAGGAGAGGAAGCATGGTTTATGTTATGAGCTTTGTTTCTCTTTTTAACTTTTCATATTTTCATATTAAAGATGGGACTGAGCTAGCTGTCCTTAGCCTAGTCCTTCTTGCCAAACGTCAGTGTAACGAGAGAGTCACCAGTGTGAGAGTAGAATGGCCTTTCGAAAACGAATAAGACGTATTGAATACGACAAATCAAATGCGGAAGTAGATTTATCTTGTTCTTGGAATTCATCTTGTAATTGATATGCCCTAGTAACTACCACTAGCACGGGGACTCCTTCTTTCTTTTTAAACCCTTTTTGAGTTTGATCCATATTTTAAGATTCATACTTAAGCCGGGTCAAGTGTTTCAAGCCAAACCCGCTACTTATTTATGGGAAAGGATTCTATCCCAACAGCCAAGTCTTTGAAACAGAACCCAGGCCCGAGCCCAAGCCCAAAGCCAGCTACTTAAGCCTGGTCCAAAGGGTCGGCCCGGATATATTAAATTATTAAATTTAATAATTTTAGACAACAATTAAGAACTTATAATTTATGGAAAATAAATTATAAAATAATTGTAGACAACATTATCGACGAATACCTCCTTCTATTGCTATGGTAGGATGCCCAGCTATAACATCTACCATTGCATCAATGTGAGGGAGTGGGAATGGGTCGTTTGGGCAGGCTTTGTTAAGATCTGTGTAGTCTACACAAACTCTCCACTTGCCATTCTTCTTTTGTACCACGACCACGTTGGCCAGCCATTCAGGGTACATTACTTCCCTGATCATTCCCATGTCTAAGAGTTTTTCCACCTCTTCGTTAATTATAGTGTTGCGTTCAGGGGCAAACTTTCTCCTTTTCTGTTGTACAGGCTTAAAACAAGTGTCAATATTGAGTTTATGGATAATAATACTAGCATCTATGCCAGTCATATCAAAATGGGACCAGGCAAAACATGAAGATTTATTCTTAAGAAAACTTACTAGTTCTGGTCTGACATTATCAGGAACATTGGATCCTACGAGTTGATACCTGTCAGGGTACTCAGGGTCTAATACTACCCGATCTATTTCCATTTGGGTTTCTGCCACGTAAGTGCTCCTGACAGAGTACTGTAATTGCTAAGCGAGAGACTTACCTATCTTGGAAGGTTTTAATGATTCAGTATAACATTCCTGGGCAGAATTTTGTTCACCTTTGATGGTTGTTATTCCCCATCTTGTTGGTATTTTGACGTATTTGTGATAGGTTGAAGGAATGGCTCTGACATAATGGATCCAAGGCCTGCCTAGGATTGTATTGTAGGACGAAAGGGAATCCAAGACTCCAAATCTTTCATATAATAAGACTCCTTCAACGTAGGTTGGCAGGTAGATCTCTCCCAGAGTGTTCTTGGTTTCACCACTGAATCCTACAAAGACATTTGACTTCTTTATGATGTGGTTCTCATCAATCTTCATGGCTTTCAAGACATCAAGCATAATTAGGTTGACTGAGCTGTCACCATCTACTAGGATTCTTAGGACACGTACAATCCCAATTTGCATAGTAATGACCAGGCCATCATGATGGATGTCCAATATTCCCTGCATATAAGTATCATCAAAAGTAATTTCAGTTAAATTTCTAGGTTTAAAAGGAGATTTCATTTTTGACACCCTTGCTATTTTCTTTGCAGCTGAGCTACTCAGGCCGCAGATCTCAGATCCTCCATTGATGAATTTGACTTCATAAATGGTTGGTACTGGAAGCAGGTCACGTTGTGGTCTTTCCTAATCCTTTCTTGATCCGTTGTCTTCCCTGTTCTTTGATGGCATCAAATCTTTCAGGTAGCCTTTCTTTAACAGGTAGGCCACTTGTCTGCGTAGACCCAGGCATTCTTCTGTGGTATGTCCTAAGTCCATGTGAAATTCACACCATGTTGTTGTGTCTTTCCTTGAGTTGGGATTGTCCGTCTTTTTGGGCCACTTGACAATGTCTCCCATGTTGTCAAGCCTTTTGATCAATTCTGCAGTATCAACAGAGAAGTTATATTCCTGAATTGGCGGGTAAGTATAAGAGTTACCTCGTTGCTCATGACCATAGTTGACTTCTGATCTGTCAGGGCTAGTGTAGGGGGAAGGCCTTGAACTGCTTCCCCTATGATTAGAACTTTTCTCTTGGATCTTTCATATACGGAAACGCTGTCAGTGGTTTCAGCCTTGAAGAATTTATCTTCTTCCAGCCTGATTTAGCCAATAGCCTTTGCCTGAACGTCTTCAAAAGTTAGGCAACGTTTCATGGTCAGCTCGTCATAGATATCGCTATCCTTCCACGGCTGTTCCAACATCACATCTAGGGATTGATACTTTCTCTTTGTTGAATCTGGTCAGGAATGCTCTGATTGTCTCGCCAGTCTTTTTCTTGATTCTGTATAGGTCGCTTGATCTCTTTTCGAGTTCCCTGCTGCTGGCGAATTGATGGTTGAACGAGTTTATCAGATCTACAAATGACTTGATACTTCCGTTTGGCAGATTTATGTACCATTGAAGGGAAGGTCCGGTCAGGGTTGTTCCAAAACCCTTGCAGATACATACTTGTCGCAGCTCACTGGGTATGGAGGCAGCCAACATTCTTTGTTTGTAGTAGGTTACATGGTTCTGAGGATTCGTAGTTCCATCATAGATTCTCATTGATGGTACCACAAACTTTTTGGGCAGATCTATCTTAGCTATCTCATCCACGAAGGGAGAGTCAGCATAACTTTCAGGGTTGGCTTCCTCAATGGTTCCAGGCACTCCAGGGATCTTCTCAAATTTTTCATGGAGTTTCTGGATCTCCTGGAGCATGGCCATCATTATGGCTGCATTAGTTTGATCTGGGATCGCCTCTTCATTTGGAATTTCTCCTGGGTCTGAATCAAGGTCCCTTGCTTTGGATTTTGATGGAGTTGGAGTACCAAAGTTGGAGAAATCAATGTTTCTGATAATTGACGAAAATGGTGTTCCAGGCTGAATCTTCAATTTTGAGCCTGAAGCTTTATCTCCTAGCTATTTCTTCAGACTGGACTCTGATTCCTTCAGTATATGGGATTCAGCCTCAGCCTGGGCCATTTTCTGCTTCAGTTGCTCCATTTCCAGTAGTTGTTGTTTGGCGGTAGCCAGTTGTTGTTCTATGCTGTCTCCAGTCATTTTTTGGAAAGGTTTTGGTGTTTTTTGGGATTAGGTTTTGATTATTTTTGAGTTAGATGCCCTACGGTGGGCGCCAATTATTTTAGCAGGAATTCACACAAGAACAAAGTCTTGCCAGGGATTTAATTGCAGGGCAAACTAACCCAAAATAACTAAGCCTGACTAGTATGACTGATTAATTAAAGAACGAATAATAAAGTAAGACACGAAGATTTATACGTGGAAAAACCCTGGGAATAAGGGAAAAAACCACGGGCACCAAGCCAGGAGGGATTGTTACTATGTTTTAGAGTATCCTGACACGGAATGTGTATGTCAGGCTAGGAATAGAGTATGAACGTTTAATAATTATGCTTTGGCAGTTTACAACTACAAAATGAGAGTAAGTGAGAGTGAGTAAGTAATGCCCCTTCTTCTTTCTTCCCTCTGCTATTTATAGTAGCTTCATTCTCTTTGCAACAGCTCTGCCAACGCTTGTTTAGGATGCTCCTAGGTAATAGGTTGTGTGCCCTATTTACTCGGAGGTAGGTATTTGACTCCTAAAACTGCCCGCCTTTATCTCTGCTTGGTTGACAGCTTTATACTCGTTGTAGGTTTTGTTTAATAAGTCTTCTATGTAAGTAGGGACTACATTTCTAGGCTTTAGTTGTTGCCTGACGCGTTCTGGTAATGTTTAGCATATGGTTGGTGAGGTATCTCTTCAGGCCAGGCCTACTAGATGGCCTGGCCTGTCGTTCCCTCCTGGCTGGTACCTGCTCAGGTGTTTGTTTGCCTTGTATTAGTTTCCTTTTGTTCAGGCTGGGTGTGGTGCTTATTTGCCTGACTGTTGTCCCATCAAGCAAGACAATTCTGGGCCCAACACTGCCCGTGGTTCTGATCAGATCTTTGAGGTATCCTGCCTTTAGTAAATATGCCACTTCTTTCCTGAGTGTAAAACAGTCCTCCGTTGTATGTCCTACATCCATGTGAAACTCGCACTATTTGGTTTTGTCGCTCCTAGAATTAGGGTTCTCGATCTTCCTAAGCCACCAAACCACTCGTCCCATGTTACCAAGTCGCTTGATGAAGCCTGCAATGTCAACAGAGAAGTTATGTTCGGAGATAGGTGGATGAACTTTAGCATTACCTTTCTGTTCTTGTGTCAGATTGACTTTTGAGTGGTCAAGCCTGGTATATGGGGCTGTCCCTTAATTGTTTCCTATGTTGTAATTGGCTCTCTTCCTGTTTGTCTTTTTATATTCCTTTGCATTATTGGATGCTTCAACCTTGTAACTTTTATCTTCCTCTAGCCTGATGTAGACAAGCGTCTTGGCCTGGATGTCCTCAATGGTATAACAGGGACACTTGGTGAGTTCACCATAGAGATCACTATTGGGTAGTAATCCCTTCCTGAATGCCTCAACTGCTGTTCCGACGTCACATCTGGGAATAGATACTTTCTCCTTGTTAAATCTGTTGAAGAAAGCCCTGAGGGTCTCATCTGACTTTTAGGTAATCCTGTACAGATCGCTTGAACGCTTCTCCAATTCCTTTCTTCTTGCAAACTGCTGGTTCAAGGTGTTGATTAGGTCAGCAAATGACTTGATTCTTCCATTTGGCAGGTTAATGTACCACTGTAGCATAGGACCGGTCAGGCTTGTTCCAAATCCTTTCCACATACAAACCTGTCTAAACTGGCTTGAAATTCATGCAGCCAACAGTTTTTGTTTATAGAAGGCCACATGGTTTTGTGGATCTGAGGTCCCATCATAGGTTCTCATAGATGGAATCACAAATTTCTTGGGGAGATCCACCTTAGCTATCTTGTCCACAAAAGGTGAGTCAGCATAGCTATTTGGGGCAGCTTCTTCCATGCTGGCAGGTATTCCAGGTATTTTTTTTCTGAATTTTTCATTGAGTTTCTTGATTTCCTGGATTACAATCATAACAGTTGCTCCTGGCTCATTGGGTTGTTCTTTGTTATTTTTGGGAATGTCATCCTCATCTACGTTGATCACTTTCTTGGCACCACTCGGACTCCCAAAATTAGAGAAATCAAAGTGTTTGATAAATGATGAGAATGGGGTTCCTGGCTGGATTTTAGAACCTGATCCCCGACTTTTCTCCAACTTTTGTTTCAAGGCTGACTCAGATTCCTTCAACTGTAAGATTTCAGCCTCAGATTGGGCCATTTTTGCTTTCAGGTTCTCCATTTCTACTAGTTGTTGCAAAGCAACATTCAAATGTTCTTCAACGGTGGTTTGTGCCATTTTTATTAATTTTCTGTTTTTTAGATTTTTTCTGAAAAAGGAAAAAAGATTTTAATGAGCTAGATGCCCCCACGATGGGCGCTAATTATTTTGGGTGGATTCTGCGCAAGAATGAATCAGGTCAGGGCAGAATGATTGCGGGCTTAACTAGCTCAATTTTATCTATAATAACTGCAGGGTAGGACAGAATATGTGTAATGTAAAGAAAGTAAGGAAAACAAACAAGAGAACAGATTTTATACGTGGAAAACCCTTAAATGGGAAAAAGCCATGTGCACCAAGCCAGGAGAGGATTTCACTGTAATTTGAGAGAATTATAATGTTAAGATCACAATGTAATGTATTTTCTCTAAGTGTTGTAGTTGTGTTGCTTGTAATATGATGGAATGTGTCTTCAAATTTTCTTGGCTCTTCCTTATATAGTTATCCATGAACGGCTGCATAATCTTCTCCTTAATGGCGTAATATTTCCTCTTAATTACGCCCTTAATTGCCTCTTAATTTCCCGGATAAATGTCTTGTCTCCATAATTTATTCTCCTCCTTACTTACCCTCCTAATTACTGAATTTATATGATAATTATCACATATAATCCTTGTTTACTTGGTCAAATATTATCTTTACACTTGACCATTGTCCTCTCATACTTGGTGTCACTCCTGAGCTACCCTGGCACTTCTATCCTGATCGTCAGGCCAGGGTAGGAACCAATCCTGAAGATAGTGCGAAATATCAGGCCCAACATTAATGTTTCTGGACGCCTGGAGTGGGTAAAACCAGCTAAAAATGCACCCCATGGACCAGGAGAAGACAACATTCATGTCAGAAAGAGGGATCTACTGCTACAAACTGATGCCCGATGGTTCTGAAGAATGCAGGATCAACCTACCAAAGACTGGTGAACAAGATGTTCAAAGAGCAAATAGGAAAGACAATGGAGGTATACATTGATGATATGGTGGCGAAGTCAAGTGAAGTTGACATGCACAAGAAACATCTGGCAAATACATTTGACACTCTGAGGCAGTGCAAAATGAAGCTGAACCCATCCAAGTGTACCTTCGAAGTGTCGTTAGGAAAATTCTTGGGCTATATAGTGACACAGAGGGGAATAGAAGCCAGCACATAGCAAATCAAAGCAGTACTTCAGCTAGAGTCACCTCAGAGACCCAAGGATGTCCAGCGTCTAGCAGAGAAGGTAGTAGCATTAAGCAGGTTTATTTCCATGTCCTCAGATAGGTGCAGGCTATTTTATAACATACTAAGGAAGAGCTAGAAATTTGAATGCACCGAGGAGCATGAAAAAGCATTCAAATCACTAAAGTGCTACCTAAGCTCGCCACCATTTTTAGTAAAGCCGGAGCAGGGTGAGCCTTTGTTCCTGTACCAGTCAGTCACAGAGTTAGCATCTAGCGCAGCCTTGGTAAGGGATCAGGACAAAGTGCAGCAGCCGGTCTATTACGTAAGTAAGTCTCTGCTACCTGTAGAGATCAGGTACACAGCTCTTGAGAAACTAGTACTAGCACTTGTCTATTAGGTAGGGTCCTGCTAGTGACTTCTTGAAAAGTACATTGTCAACTAGTACAAAATTAGAGGCTTTCATTTTGAAACTCCTTATATCCCTGCTATCAGCTGGTAACTTGTCTTCCTTCAACTAATCCAAGTAGGGCTTAGGCCAATCTGGATCAACTTCCTGCTCCCCTGTGTTAACCAGTATCCCAGCTTCATTTACCTACTCTGGACCTTGCTGCTCATCCTGCTTGCCTTCACCTGTCTCTGCCATCTTTTGTATTGCTGGCTCAAACACATGGTTGATTGGTATGCTGGACAGCGGAGTTGGTTTAAATGTTACCCCCAGGGTCGCTAGTGAATTATGTGGACGTGGGCCCACCTTCACGTCCAGCCGATCTGTGGACATACAACGGTCTTTTGAAAGCCACGCTCGGCGGCGTAAAAATATGTTTTCGACTGGATCGATTTAGATCGGTCGGTTTCGTCTTGGCAAGGGGCTGGAAACGATTAGAGATGTTCGGAGTCGCCACCAAGCATTTGTGGGATGCTTCGAACCCGTTCGAATCCACATTATACCTCGGTCAAACGAAGCACAAAGCAGTGTTTGACATAGGTACTAAAGATAAGGAATCGTCCCTCTTTAGCATCATATCTCTATAATAACTCTCGTACGCCCTGGATAAGGTCGTCAACTATCCATAGTTTCTGAATAAGAGGTGAAGGTACGTATTGGGAAGCCCTTTAATCAGACACCCAATCCCGCCCGCGGTAGCGGCCTCTACTAATCGATCTTGGTTGGTTGAATGCAAAAGTTGATAAAACGGTTTAAATGCATGAATGCGCATCCAATAGTTTAAACCTAACATGTGAGAGCTTTCTAAATCGGTTGATTTAATCCAAGTATCAAGTATAATGTGTCGAGTTGGATTTATGGTTGATTTTCATGCAAGACGGAAATTAAACATCCATTTACCAAATTAGGTTTATGGGGCATAACGTGATCCATTTTTTTAGTAAGGCATTATGCAAATACGGTTTTTGAATGAGCAAATTAGTCGTCTGATCCGTCCTATATCCGGGTTAGCTGGAGTGGAGATCATCCTAGACCAATGTTGGAAGGGGTATAGACCCAGCATCAGGCAGCCAGAATAGGCGAGAGCCTATTGGCGATGTAAGGGGGTCTCTCCTGGTTTGAAAATAGGAAAAGAAGTGGCTTGTTTAGGCGCGGGTCAGTCAACGGTATATGACGTGTTCTGACCATTAAAAAATGTTTATAAAACGTGTTAAAAGATGCGTATTTGAACCCGTTTTGGTTTGAAAGGACCGTTTAGGCCGTATTTGTGTTGATTTGAAGAACGAGACTTGAATAATCGTCATTGTTTTGACGGTATTCGATGTCGGGTTCGACTTTGTAAGCTTGACATGAATAGTTTTGAAAATGAATATGAACTAATTGTTTTAAGTTCATTTGAATATAATTAGTCGATATTCATCATCGTACTCGGGTTAAAATCCGACATGGTATGTAGAACCAAGGATGACTTTGTGTTGGTGACTAATACATTTATTTTGAAAATGTAAAGAAATGATGAAAGGCTACAAAATACCTTCCAAAATGTAAAGAAATGAAATAAAAGGCTTTAAAATACCTTTTAAATGTAATTAACCAAATATTATAACCGAAACACGGATTAAACCGTCATGGTATTAAGAACCAAGGGTGAAAAATGTTTTATGGTTAAAACTTGTAGAAAATGATTTGAAAATACTTGAAATGGTAAAAACCGATTACAAATATGAAAATGAAAATAGAGGAAAAGAAGAGACCAAACACGGATTGGACTTAAGGCTGGGCATGGTCCTTTAGACGCGAGTCTATGTGCTACGTAAGTAACCTCGGCCTCAAACAAAAAGTCCGGTTTTGGCTCATTCTTCCCATGTTTTGGACCATGTTATGCATGATTTAGCATGTTATAGTCATGAAACATGATAAAAAAGGATTTTTACACCCTCATACTTACATGCTTGGCTTATGGCGAGAAAGCGACGTAAGTGTATCAACTCGTTTGGTCGGAAAAGACTCGGTTTAAAACCGTTTTAGTAAGTAATAAGAGTGTTTTGTTAAGTTTAGTGATGGTGTAGTGGTCGAAATGGTCGGTCAAGTGATTTAATGCATGATGACGGTACCAAACAATGTTTAAGGCTTGTGTTTACGATCGGTAGGTCGTAAACACGTGTCGAATTGTGACTTAGGAAGTCTAGTCTAGAATTTTAAGGGAGAAAAGAGGGGACGGACGCTCGCATAACTCTCAAATGGTTGTATTTGAGGGGTATTTATAGGAAAATGAGTGTTTGTGTGAGTTTTGAGCGACGTGGCCACCTGGGCTGCTCAAAGAGGCGTGAGCCACGTCGCATGTCTTCGAGGTGTCTTGTCGCTTTCACACAAATGCAATCATGATTTGTTTTATCCTAGGATTTGTATGCACATGCTTGGTACTTGAACATGCATGATCCCCGGAAATCTTAACATAGAAGCATTTGAATGGTTTTGTTTTTTGTGTTTGACTCGGTTTAACTCGTTGTTGGAGTCGGTATTTGAATTTTAAGTCAATTTTTGGTCCGGTGTCGGTTTTGACTATATTTAGTGTCATTGCGACCCCGTCGTCATACATTAAACACTCCAGGTACTTTTGAAAAGTTTTGAAATGTTTTATTTTTGAAATCGTTTTAAGTTTTCCGACGTAAAGTTGTACACGAATTGCCGATCAAACGTTGTGATTCCAAAGCATGTTATAGTCCGATAATCATCAAGTGTTGGTTGGAGTCTTAGCAGATACTGGGTATCTTTAGAGCCCCTACTTTGACTGAGGCTTGGACAGGCCGAAAGTAAAAGTAGAGCCCCCAGGTCAATCGAAGATTACAACCAGGAGACCCAAGCGACGTCAAGGCAGCTCGAAAGGATTCGGGCCAAGGACGTGCCGCCAGGAAGGGCGACGCCAAGGCAACTCGGGGGTACGAGCCAAGGACCTGTCGTCGGGAACAGTTTAGAGTCTCTCGACTGTTAGTGCGGGTCGTTTAAAGTCCGTTAGACTACGTACAAAGGCTCGCCAGCAATAAGAAGGAATCATACCTGAGGCATCTTCGGATATGTCCTCGCGTGTTTGCGGACAAAGGCTCGCCAGCTGTGTTATAGATATGAAGGGGCTCGCCCGCCGCGGTGCGTTGTAATGCTCGCCAGCCATGGTGCGTACATGAGGAGGGTTCGCCAGTCGCGGTGCGTACGTGAGGAGGGCTCGCCAGCCGCGGTGTGTACATAAGGAGGGCTCGCCAGTCGCCAGCCATGGTGCGTACATGAGGAGGTCTCACCAGCCGCAGTACGTAGTAAGGCTCGCCAGCCATGGTGCGTACATGAGGAGGGCTCGCCAGCCGTGGTGCGTTGTAAGGCTCGCCAGCCATGGTGTGTAGTAAGGCTCGCCAGCCATGGTGCGTACATGAGGAGGGCTCGCCAGCCGCGGTGCGTTGTAAGGCTCGCCAGCCATGGTGCGTAGTAAGGCTCGCCAGATATAGCGGGGTCGGTTGATCGAGCGTGAGAATAGCCGCATTGGATAGGTTTGTTTTGAAATAGCGGACTCTTGATGCCGCCGTGGAAATAGTGAATTTTGAATTTCACTATTATTTTTTTTGAAGTGACGGTTTATGTTGCCGCCGTTGACATTTGAAGAAATAGTGAATTTGAATTTCACTATTATGTTTTTGAAGTGACGGTTTATGTTGCCGCCGTTGACATTTGAAGGAATTGTGAATTTGAATTTTCACTATTATGTTTTTGAATTTGAAGTGGCGGTTTTAATCGCCGTTTGTTTGAATTTTGAAGAAATAGTGAGTTTTGAATTTTCACTATTATTGTTGAAATGACGATTTTAATTGCCATCGTTTAAGATTTAAGGTTTGTTATGGGAAATTGGGTCAAAGCCCAAAGTTTTGCTGAATCAAGCAGGGAGCACCCCATTGAGGCGCGAGCTAGTTGGCGAGGTAAGGGGGCTTCCCTATTTTTCTGTAAAAGACGCGAGAATGGCTTGCTCGTTATTCTCACTTTGTCTTCTTCATCCTCTCGACAAAACCCAAACAAATCGCCATTGTTGGTCTTCTTGCTTGCTTGAGTTCGTGCCATCATCAACATGTCATCTCAAGGTATGTATTTCCTCTTGAATCTATTTGAATTTGTTGGTCTTTTTGATTGATTAAATTAGGACGAAATTTGATACCCTTAAAATCGATTTGGGCGTTTTTAATTGAGCCTATTTCGAGTGAAATTGATGATTGCATTAGGTTAGAAACCTGTTTAGGAGTATAGGGGTGCTTTTAGTTTGCATTTTGGTCCCCGTTTACGTTCCCTATGCTTGAAAAACGTGAGTGAGGCGAATAAACCGTCTCATTTCACAATGTCAAGTTTATTTGCTTGGGTAATGGGTCCCACTAGGTTGTATTGTAGTCGGGAAAGACCGTGTTTGCCATTGTGGACCTTTGTTGGGTGTTGTGGGCAAAATGGGAATTTTTGCCTTTTGTGATGGTCTTATGTCTGACAAAATAAGCGTCTTTATTGGCTTGAATTGAGTCAGTTTGCCTTGAAATGGACCTTATTAGTAGTTTAGGTCGCTTTCAGACGTGATAAAATCACGTTGCCTCGTTGTGGTCGCATTTTGAAATTTTGACCTATTTGTGCTTAAATTGGCGTAGAAATTGCCTTTTCGAGCTGTAGAAAATACCCCATTGTGTCGGGAATGTATTTTGGTTTGTTGGCGGACCTTGTGCGGGTCCTGAGGTGCCCTTTTTGTTGTAGTTGTTGTTTTGACTCGTCTTTTGCTTGAAAAGAAGGGCGAGTCGTTTTTGTGCATTTTTTGTAAATTGTTTTGTTTGGTTAGGTTTGGGCGGGATAGCCCTTGTTCTGCTTTGCAGGTTTTTTTTTGGATTTGTCCATTTTATGCCGTCGTAATGCCAAAATTTCGGCTAACGTTCTTTGTTTGCAGGAGAGTGTTCGGGACCTACTGGGTCCCTTGTTGCGGCTTTAGAGGACTTGTTTGGGACAGGGCCGGTTAGTACTCCCACCAGTGCGCCTGACGTGACAGTGGAGGACGCTTCTGAGGAGGAGGGGCCCTCCGAGGAGACTGTTAGGGCTGAGAAAGCCGCAAATGTCCGTGAGGGGTCCGTTGTTGGGGCTGCTGGCGTTGAGAGAGCTCAGATAGGGTCTGAGGCTGGTACCTCTAGGAGGAGGGTTACCGGGAGGAGGCGGGCTCCTCGACCGACCAGAAGGACGTTACAGAACGTTGTTAGGGTCGTTGAGATGCCTCCTTTCTCGTCACGTTGAGTCTCGTGGTCAGAAGAGACAGAGAGCGGAGACGGTCGAGGACTACGTTCACATCGCGGGTTGGGAGGCCAGACGGGTTACAGCTCCGCAGGGGCTGAACCTGCGGGCGGCACCTGCTTGGGCTGAGGGTTTCGATGGTAGCCAGTTGTTGCTTTGACTGGACAGGCACATCTCCTACCGCGCACATGAGGGCCTGGTAAGTTGTGTCACTTGATTGAACTTTCGTCGCTTTTGAACTGTCAGACCTGAATAGGTGTTCTGACGTTGTTTGTTTTTGATTTCAGGAGATCGGAACCATGAGGACTTTCTCAGGTTTCACTACCTGTCTGGGCTTCTACAACGTTCACCGAGCCGGTACGAGGGCGTTGATAGAGAGGTCGGCTTTTGGGCCGTTGGTGGTTGCTTGGTGGGACATTCACAGGTCTTCGATTAGGTCGAACCTATGTCAGATTCGTGCCATGTTCGATCGGTAATGGGATACAACGTCGTCGTTCCACATGGAGTTCGGGGAGGTCGGTGTGACCTTAGAGGATTTCGTCATGATATCCGGCCTCCTCTGTGGCGAGACGCCTGTTGAGTTCACAGAGACACCGGAGAGGGTGTCTTCTCCTGCGGTTACTCATCTGATCGGCACCGTTTTTCCCGAGCCTTCTGACGTTACCCCGTACCTGATCGCGAGCTCGTATGTGAGAGACCACTTTAGAGGGAGAGCGGTGGGCTATGCTCCGGTGCCGTTGGCGAGTCCGAAGGCTGAGGCTAGAGCTGACGCGCAGGAGGCGCGGTTGTGGTTATGGTACTTCATGGGTGCCACGTACTTTGGTGACAAGGGTGAGCGCTTGTCGACCAAGGTACTTCCTCTGCTCGCTGACCTTGACACTTTGGGTCAGTTTGACTGGGTTACGCCGGTCTTGGCGAGTTTTACCCGGTACATGCACGCAGCGGTGCGTCCGGAGGCAGTGGGGGATGGTTGTGCCCCTGCTTTGGTTGGTCCCGGCCTCATCTTGGAGGTACGAGCGTCTTTTTGTAGTTTTGATTTTGATTTTGATTTTGATTTTGACTTTGATTTTGACTTTGGCAATTTTTGAAAGATTGGCTGATTTGAGTTTGTTGTGTTTGGTTACAGGCTTGGTTGTATGCTTACTTCATCCCTCTACGTCCGGGGACTACTGGTGGTGTCCCTTCGACTTGCCCTGCCATGAGGGCTTGGACGGTGGCTCGGAAGAAGTCGATTAAGTTGACTTACGAGGACTGCAGGCGTCATGTGAACGCCCTCCGAGTTGCTGACGTAAGTTGTTGTTCCTTACTCCTTCTTTTTTGTAGAAATAGATAGGATAGGATGACTAGGTAGCTTAGGAAGCCCCCAGTTGGTTGATTAGCTTTGCCTTGAGTGTAGTTTGTCAGGGAGCGTTTGCGGCCTCGCAGCTCCCAGCGTTTGTACCTTGAGATGACGATCGAGCCGGTTTGGTACCTGGGCGAGCGTTTAGCTCGTTAGTGCTTTACTGAGACTTTTGTGGTACCGGTCGATCCGCCTAGGGTGTTGTTCTAGGAGTCGACCCCTGATGAGGTTGAGGAGCACCTTCACGGCCAGGGCGGTGAGGAGCTGTTGCTGCGGGATGTCGACTACGACCCTTTTCGGTTGTCGAGACTTGCCTGGTACCCGATCCAGGTATGTTTTCCTCTGTTCTTTGTTTTTATTGCCCCCTTTAATGGAAGGGTTTATTACCTTCGCTGTGGATCCAAATTGCAGGGGGTCGATGCGTGTATGACGACTCATCCCCCAGTTTTCCCGGCGGAGACCACCTTTCAGGGGCCGGGTGGTGATGAGCTACAGTTGCGCCTGCCAGAGCCTGCGGTCGCTCAGGTGACCGACGTTGGCATGGAGTGGAGGTTGAGCGTTCTGAGGGTTAGTTCCTGACCCGAACATTTTTTCTCCATTTATGTTTTGCATTGCATTGTATTGAAGGACCTTCTTGGCTGTAGGTGACGACTGCTAGTCATCAGGCTTTGTCGCAGATGGCTAACCGGTGAAGGGCACTTGCTGGTGACCTGGCTGCGAGGGAGGCTCGGCTTACTCAGGTGCTTTTTGTATGTTGTTTTTGTGTATTTCGTATTGCATTTCATGTTTTTAGATATTAATTGTTTTAGCAGGATTTTCGGTGATCTAGAGCGTCCTGCCAGGGATTTATATGTAGGGTGATCTAACTCGAATAACTTGCCTGATTGATATAATTAAATGTAAAACAAACTAATAAATAATGACACAAGGATTTTATACGTGGAAAAACCCTGGGAATAAGGGAAAAAACCACGGGCACCAAGCCAGGAGTGATTGTTACTATGATTTTGGATAGCCTGACAGGGTATTGTTATATCAGGCGTGACAGGCGAGTATATTGCTTAAGAATACAAAGTATATGAGTAAAAGTGATGGTCTCTCAGATGATCCTTCTTGTCTTCCCTTTCTTTCTATTTATAGGTGGTTGCTTTCAATCCCTTTGTGCCGTTTAGGTTTTCCCCGGTAAATAGGGAATGTGCCCTATTTACCCTAGAGATGGTTGCTTCTTTCTTAGCCGTTGCTTTGATCGCTCCCTATATTTTTGCCTTCCGGAATTGGTCTTCCTTTTTTGTAGGGAACATATGAGACGCTTGTTTGTTGCCCGCAATGGCCTGGTGCTTTACCTTTTCAGTCGCTAGTTATTTCTCTTTGTCTTCAATCAACTCCTGCTTAGTGCCTGTCCGTCTTAGAGTAATGCCTGGCTTTAGATCTCTAGAGCCTGGAAGTTGTCTTTGGCTGTTGCCTGGCCTATATCAGGTCAGGCAGGATAATTTAGGGCCCAACAATTGCCCCTTATCTTCTTATTCCTTTATTGGGTCTGGCCAGGAATGAGGAGATAAAAATTTGGGCCAGGCAAGTGATTTGTGCAGGGATTTTCTATCGGATTCAGAATTTGTGTTTGCTTCAACTTCTTGTAACGGTTACTTGCCATAAATAGGGTAGGTTCACAAAACCCTAGGAGAGTCATGATTGATCTTAACCACTTGCTTTCCTAGCCGTTATGGTTTTGCGGCTATAAATATCTTGTTTGTTTCGTGTATGTCTTCACATTCCAATCTCTAACTTTCTTCTTTCTCTTTCTAAAAATTCTTCCTTTGCAAAAATTCATCTTTCGGAAAAAAATAATATATGGCTGGTGGCGGGAGAAGGACAAAGCACTTCAAAAGCTCCCGCCGAGGTTGAAAAAGTTCCCGTGAAGTTGAAATGGCTTCGCCGAGGTTGAGGGGGTCCCCAAGTCATTCCCGAGGATGACGTGGTGGAGGTTGTTCCTCCTCCAGAGGTTCTGTCCATGTCTTATAAGGGGGTTGAGTATTCTCCTAATAAGGCTTTAGCAGATCTCTTTCCATGAGGCTAATCAATCAAAACCCGCTTTTGAGCATTATATAAAGGGCGGGGGTCTCATTCCTCATGGGGCCGAGGTTTGGATTCCCGAGAATGGTCCTATCGGGGCTAATTGGAGTAGCCCGGTTGGTTCTCAGTATTTTTGAGTGGGCTTTCAGGGGTGGTGGTCAACTTCCCCTTTCTCCTTTTATGACCGAGGTGATTAGGGCTATTAGGGTTCCTCCGTTTCAACTCATGCCAATGGTTTGGAAGATTGTCCATTCTATTGAGCATTTATGTTCTAAGCATAAGTTGGTTATTACTCTGGATGATTTTAAGAATGTTTATCATCTGAAGAGTCATTCTACTGGGAGGTTCAATTTTCGAGTCAGGTCAAAGATGGCTCACCTGATCACCAATTTTGATTCAGGGGATGATAAAGGCTGGGCTCAGACTTATATGTTTATCAAGGCTGATTCAATTGCCCCCGACTGACTATCTCAATTATCCAAATTTGTTGAAGGAGGTAATCTTTCTTTCCTGCATAATTTTTTGGTTTGGTAATAGTATTTTTTGGAGAGTTTACTTACTTTGCCCGTGTTTTCTTTTAGTAAATGACTGGGTGAATGATCCCGATCTTTGAGGGGCTCACCGACCGGATAGCAGCGTTTATGGCGTTGCCTGAAGAGGAGAGGGCTTGGCCTGCCTGTCTGGGGCAAGCCGCTATGCCTCGTTTTAAGAAGGCTAAGTTGAGCACTTATAAGCCTGTGAAGAGCACTAAGGTTCCAGGGGCATCTTCATCAGGGAGTAAGTTCTTTTGCTTGTTTTGTCATTCTGTTTTCCTGTATTGGATCCATGCTTTTATTGCTGATTTTAGAAACTCGTCGTGCAGCTACCAGGGCTTCTGCCAGGATTGCTAGTTTTGGTCTGTCTTTGGTGAAGGCAGGGGTTTCTCAAATTACAGGGGAGAAGTCAAAGAGCAGTGAGGCGCAGCGGGGAGTGATAGTTGTGTTCAAATTCGGGAATCGTGCGGGGGCTCAGTTGGTATCGCCTGAAAAGGTTGTGGATGAAAGTGATCGTCCCGAGAAGAGGAAGAGAGTGGATGAGTCTTTGGGAGGAGTTCATGAGGTCAGGGGAGTCGGGGCTCGTATGGATGAGGTCCGGTTTGCTAAGGATCAAATTCGAGCTCGGGCTTTTGTGGTTGATGATCCTTATTTTAAGTACCAGGCAGGGAGGCTTCGCTCGTGCTTTGGGCCGCTATGTATCGTTCCGGGATTATGCTTGCCAACCTGGTTACCATGCTTCAGGAGGTATATATTTTTTGTCTTTGTTTGTTGTGGGTTTTTGTGTGTGTTTTCTTTTTTGTGGCTTAGATGGGCATTTTCTTTTGTTTTTAGAATGTTAATGATGTCTTTGAGGAGTGCCTGTCAACCGGAATCACCCATGGTCTAAAAATGCTTGGATTGGGAGGTACAAATCTTGAAAAAAGATGCTGACAAGTTTAAAGTGATTTGGAGGTGTCCAAGGTGAGAATCATTCGTTGAAGGAGGATAATGAGGCGGGGAAGGCTCGGTTCTTTGGTGGAGTCTCATGCTAAGCTGAAATCGCTCAGATGCCTTGAAAGCTCTTCAGGCCAAGTTTGATATTGCCCAGGAGGAATTGAAGGTCGAAAAGCAGCTATGCAGAGCAAGATTAAAAGTAAATGAAGAATTGGTCATGGAGAGGGACGAGGTTCGGCCGGTATAAAGATGCTTTTTGCCCCGTATTTCTTTGGCAAGGGTCGTGTGGATGCTATGAAAGAGCCTGCTGAAGTCGCCTTTTGGAATCCCGATCGAATTGGTGATCTCAATACCACGTATCCTGAGCTTTGTAAGTTGCATGCTGATGAGGAGGTGGATTCTCCTCCATCCAAAGGGAAAAATAGTGATGTTGAAGGGGATGGAGATGAAGAAGAAGAGGTCACGATGAGGGGGATTGGCTCGCTCTCGTGTCCAAGGTGGGCTAGTTTGAAATATTTTTATATTTTTTTTTTTTGTTTGTGTTGTTTTGGCCTATTCAGGGGGGGGATGTTCCCTGAACAAATGATTTAGGATTTGTTTTGGTTTTTGTTGGCTTTGCCTGAATGAACGGTGTGTTATTTTTGCCTGGGAAGGATGTATTCCTGGGTAGGTTTGAATATATATGTCCTTTCCCTTCTTGATTTTCTTTGTTGTTTTTGACTGGAATTTGTACCGTATATTCATGTGATATTTTTGTTAGAATAATGCCTCGTCAGAGGGCTTATGGCCCTCATTCCCGTGTTTATGGGGAATGGTGGCTTTTTCTCGCTGTCGAGGGCTTTTAAGAATGAGGGTGGTTGCCTGGTCGGGAGGGCTTATGGCCCTCACTGTCAGAGGGCTTTTTTGACAAGTACTATGGTCTATTCCACCTTTGTACTTGTCTTTTTATGTACTTGAGCTCGGTTTATTTTTCGGTCGAGGCGTAGTGCCAAATTAGAGCATTTTTAGAAATGCTTTGTTCGGTTGGGTGGAGTGGCCCTCAATCCTGAACATTTGTTTAAGCCTAAAGTATAACATATAATAAGTAAAAAGAAGGCGTAAAACAAGTTTTTAGGATTTGAAATAAAGTTTTAGGTGAAATTAAGAATGATAAGCAAGTAATTTAGCACATAGCAGGTATGAAACTTAGCACATGTATATAGGGTGAGTAGTTTAACCCGCTTCTCGGATATGAAATAGTTTTAAGTGGAGAATGTTCCAAGATCCGGGATCATTTCTCCTTCCAGAGTTTGTAGCCTGTAAGCTCCTTGTCCCACTATTGAATCAATTAAGTACGGGCCTTCCCATGTAGGGGCTAGTTTGCCTGCATTCTTTTCTCCGGTGTTGGGGAAAACTTTCCTTAATACCAGGTCTCCTTCTTTGAATACTCGATATTGACATTTTTGTTGTAACTCCCGGCTACCTCTTTGTCGTTGGTAGGCGGCTATCCCGACTTTGGCCGCATCTCTCGGTTCCTCTGTTAAGAGTAGGTTATCTTGTAATAATAGGGTCTGTTTTCTTCTATTGTATTCAGTCCGCTTCTGGTAGTTGGTACATGAATTTCACTGGTATTATCGCTTCACACCCATAGACCAGGGAATATGGTGTTTGGCCTGTGGGTCGCTTTTTTGGGTGTGGTCCCGTCGGCCCCATAGAACTAGGGGGAGCTCTTCCGCCCATCTTCCTTTTCTTCTTTTCACTTTTTCTTCAGTGCAACCGATTACTACTTTGTTGCTTGATTCTGCTTGGCCGTTGGCTTTAGGGTAGCCTGGTGTAGATGTGACTAAATTGATATTCCATTGTGCACGAAAATTAGTTCTCTTTTTCCCACAAATTGTGTCCCATTATCACGCATCATTTCTCAAGGTATTCCATATCTACATATGATATTTCTTTTGATGAATGATATGACATCTTTTTCTTTGACTTGCCTGTAAGAGTCCGCCTCTATCCATTTGGAAAAGTAGTCACCATTGCTAGCATAAAGGCTTTTTGTCCAGCGCCCGAGGTAGCTTTCCTACTATGTCCATGCCCCATTTCATGAATGGCCAGGGGGCCGAGATGGAATGTAGTAGTTCGATGGTTGATGGATATAGGGGAATGGATTTGACAGCTTCACATTTCGAGCTTGTATGCTATGCGATCGGCTCTCGGGGTTGGCCGAAGTAGCCTCGTCCCGAGAATTTTGCTTGCCAGGCTTCTTCCACCTTTATGATTTCCGCAGAGCCATTATGTATGTTTTCTATAACCTGGTCAAGCTTCATTTGGTTCCGGGCAACGTAAGTAAGGTCCAGCCTGAGACTTTTTAAACAAGGTGTTATTTATAATGGTATAAGTGGATGCTTTGATTTTCGTGGCTCTTGCTTCGTTTTTATTTGCAGGGAGTATCCCTGTAGGAACCAATCATAGTAAGGTTTAGTCCAGAAATTTGTATCTTCCCGAATAGGGCAAATTCGTTCAGCTTTTCTATGGTTGGTTCCAGCAGTGGACGATGGGTATTTTGTCAAACACAAACAGGCTGAAATTTGATCCCATGCTGGCTAGGGCATCCGCCTGGGTATTTAAGTCCCTTGGTATTTGGTCAATGTCAAAGGTTTTGAATTTTTTGCAAAGGTTTTTGACATATTCCAAATAGAGTATCATTTTTGAATCTTTTGCAAAGATATACTCCTTTAACTTGATTGGAAATTAAAAGAGAGTCGCTTTTACCTTGAGGTTTGCTACACCGAGTTCTATACATACCTTTAATCCAAAGAATCGGGCTTCATATTCACCTCATTATTCGTGGCTTTGAACTCACAACTAACACTGTGGCAATCAGGTCTCCCTGTGGTGATTTTAGGACTAATCCTAGGCCAGTGCCTTTCATATTTGTTGCCCCATCTACATGGAGAATCCATTCCTGGTCTGTTTTTTGTGTGTCAAGAAGGTTGACCTCTTTTATGAGGTCTGGTTCTAGGGTAGGACTGAATTCACCACGAAGTCTCGCTAGTGCCTCGAGACTTAATTGCCGTCCCGGGTTCAAAGGTTATATCATAGGTGCTGATTTGTACTCGACCATTTTGCCATTCTCGCCGACAACTCGGGCCTTCTCGGACAGATTTGATAGGCAAGTTGGTTCTTACAATGATTGGGTGACTTTCAAAATAAGGTCGAAGTTTAGTACAGGACATTACTAAAGCAAGTACATATTTTTCAAGTAGGCCATACCTGGTTTCTGCATCTAGGAGACTTTTGCTTACATAGTAGACTGGATGTTGTTGGCCATCAATTTCTTTGGTCAGACTCCACTTATTCTTGTTTCTGTGATCGATAGGTAGACTGTCAGGGGTTCTCCTTTGTCTGGTTTGGCAAGTAACGGAGGTGTAGTCGGTATGTTTTGAGTTCCTGGAAGGTGACTCATGTTCAGCAACCATTTGAATGCTTTGTTCTTCCCGAGTAGGTCATAGAATGCCTTGCATCTTACTGATGATCCGGAAATGAATCTATTCAGTGGTCGCAACTCGTCCCGTCGGTTTTGAATATCTTTGACTGACTTGGGGGATTCTAGTTCTAGTATGGCTCTTATTTGTTCTGGGCTAGCTTCTATTCCTCTTTTGGTCACCATGTACCCCAAGAATTTTCCTGAGGATACCCCGAAATGGCATTTGGATGGATTAAGTTTCATATTGAAATATTCTAGGATTTTAAAGGCTGTTTCCAAGTCCCTGACATGATCTTCAGCTTTCTTTGATTTAACTACCATGTCATCAATATAGACTTCCATGGTGTCCCCTATTTTATCTTTGAACATTGTGTTGACCAGGCGTTGGTATGTTGCCCCTGCATTTTTCAGGCCAAAAGGCATTGCTGTAGCAAGATATATGCCTCTTTCTCGTGATAAATGCAAAGATGTTCCCGATCGAGATGGGTGCATCTTGATTTGGTTGAATCCACTTGAGGCATCCATGAATGTCGGGAGTTCATGTCCTGCTGTGGCATCCACCATTGCATCTATGTGTGGGAGTGGAAATGGGTCTTTTGGACAGGCTTTATTGAGGTCTGTGTAATCTACACAGACTCTCCACTTGCCATTCTTCTTTTGAACCACCACTACGTTGGCTAGCCACCGGGGTACATGACTTCTCTTATCATCCCCATGTCCAGTAGTTTGTCTACTTCTTCATTGATGATGGCATGTCTTTCAATGGCAAATTTTCTTCTTTTCTCATTGGACAGGCTTATAAGACTCATCAACATTTAGTTTATGTGTAATAATATTGGCATCTATTCCGGTCATATCAAAATGTGACCAGGCAAAACATGAAGATTTACTTTTAAGAAAACTTACTAATTCTGGTCCGATATTGTCGGGACATCGGATCCTACCAAGACGTGCTGTCGGGTACTCGGGTCTAAAATTACTTGATCGGTTTCCATTTTGGTTTCTGCCACATGAGTTGTCCCGACAGTGGCACAGTAATTGCTAGGCGAGGGACTTACCTGTCTTGAAGGCTTCAATGCCTCGATAACATTCTTGGGCAGATTTTTGTTCACCTTTAATGGTTGCTACCCCCATTCTCGTTGGTATTTTGATGCATTGGTGATAGGTAGAGGGTATGGCTCTTATGTTGTGGATCCATGGTCTTCCCAATATAGCATTATAGGATGACAGTAGTCCAGACTCCAAATCTTTCATATGAAGATACTCCTTCCACATATGTGGGTAGGTGTATTTCTCCTAGTGTGTTTCTTGTTTCTCCACTGAATCCTACTAGGACATTAGACTTCTTTATGATTTGGCTCTCATCAATCTTCATTGCTTTAAGGACATCGAGCATGATCAGGTTTACAGAACTGCCTCCATCTACCAGGATTCTCATGACACGTGCGTCCCTATTTGCATGGTGATTACCAAGTCATGGTGGAGGTCCGGAATGCCCCGCATATCGTTGTCGTCAAAAGTAATTTGAGGTAAATTGATAGATTTAAAAGGAGATTTCATTTTTGACTCCTGGCAATTTTCTTAGCAAATTTAACTGGTCAGCCACAAATTTTCGATCCTCCATTGATGAATTTGACTTCATAAATGGGTGGTGCAGGGGGTAGGTCACGTTGTTGCCTTTCTTTGTTTCTTCTTGTTCCGTCATCTTCCTTGTTCTTTGTTTGCATCAAGTCTTTCAGGTATCCTTTCTTTAGCAGGTAAGCCACTTGTCTCCGTAATCCCAGGCATTCTTCTGTTGTGTGACCTATGTCCATGTGAAATTCACACCACCTGGTGGTGTCCTTTCTTGAGTTGGGGTTGTCTGACTTCTTTGGCCACTTGACAATGTCTCCCATATGGTCAAGTCTCTTGATTAATCCTGCAATGTCAACAGAGAAGTTATATTCCTGGACAGGAGGATAAGTATAGGAGTTACCTCGTTGTTCATGTGTATAGTTGACTTCGATCCGTCGGGTCTTGCGTAGGAGATGGCCTGTAATTGCTTCCTTTGTTGTTAAAGCTTTTCCTGTTGGTTTTGTCATATCCCGAGTTGTTGTCGCATTGTCGCCTTGTAGCCTTTGTCTTCTTCCAACCTGATATAGCCTATGGCTAATGCTTGGACATCTTCAAAGGTATGACAGGGCTTCATGGTCATTTCATCATAAAAGTCACTGTCCAGGGGTAGCCCTTGCACTGAAAGCTTCAATGGTCGTTCCAACATCACATCCGGGATTGATACTTTTTCTTTGTTGAAACCGATGGATTCTCCAGGCTTCGTTTAACCCCGTACAGTGTCACTGGATCTCTTCTCTAGTTCCTCGCTGCAAACCGATGATTGAAAGAATTGACCAGTCGAAAAGGACTTGATGCTTCCATTTGGCAGGTTTATGTACCATTGCAAGGCAGTCCATTCGAGTTGTTCCAAATCCCTTACACATGCAGACTTGACGTAGTTCATCGGGAATTGATGCTTTGCCAAGCATTCTTTGCTTGTAATAGGCACCATGGTTTTGTGGATCAGTGGTTCCATCATAGATTCTCATTGAGGGAATCACAAACTTCTTTGCAGTCCGTTTTTGCTATTTCATCCACGAAGGGAGAATCGGCATAGCTTTCTGGATTTGCTTCTTCAATTGGGGTAGGAACTCCTGGGATCTTTTCAAATCTCTCATGAAGTTTTTGGATTTCTGGAGCATAGCCATCATAATGGCCGTGTTTAGTCCGATCTTGGAGTTCTTGATTTTGGAGTTCTCCTGAAACCGTTTCTTCTCCTGCTTTGGATGGAGTTGGAGTACCAATATTGGAGAAGTCAATGTTCCTTATGATGGAGAAGAATGGTGTGCCAGTGGACTTTCAATTTTGATCCTGAAGCTTTTTCTCCCAATCGTATCTTTAGGTGGATTCGATTCTTTCAATTTTGCCACTTGACTTGACTGATCATTTTTTGTTTCGATTGTTCCATCTCCAACAATCGTTGTTTGGCAAAGACTAATTGTTGCTCAATGCTATCTCCTGCCATTTTTTCTTAGTTTTTTTTTTTGTGGTATTTTGATGGTGGGCTTTTGATTATTTTTGAGTTAGATGCCCCACGGTGGGCGCCAATTGTTTTAGCAGATTTTCTCGTGATCTAGAGCGTCCGCCAGGGATTTATATGTAGGGTGATCTAACTCGAATAACTTGCCTGATTGATATAATTAAATGTAAAACAAACTAATAAATAATGACACAAGGATTTTATACGTGGAAAAACCCCGGGAATAAGGGAAAAAACCACGGGCACCAAGCCGGAGTGATTGTTACTATGATTTTGGATAGCCTCGACATGGTATTGTTATATCATCGGGCGTGAGTAGTATATTGCTTAAGAATACAAAGTATATGAGTAAAAGTGATGGTCTCTCAGATGATCCTTCTTGTCTTCCCTTTCTTTCTATTTATAGGTGGTTGCTTTCAATCCCTTTGTGCCGTTTAGGTTTTCCTGGTAAATAGGGAATGTGCCCTATTTACCCGGAGATGGTTGCTTCTTTCTTAGCCGTTGCTTTGATCGCTCCCTATATTTTTGCCTTACGGAATTGGTCTTCCTTTTTTGTAGGGAACATATGAGACCGCTTTGTTTGTTTGTTGCACCCGCAATGGCCTGGTGCTTTACCTTTTCAGGCTGCTAGTTATTTCTTGCCTGTCTTCAATCAACTCCTGCTTAGTGCCTGTCCGTCTTAGAGTAATGCCTGGCTTTAGATCTCTAGAGCCTGGAAGTTGTCTTTGGCTGTTGCCTGGCCTATATCAGGTCAGGCAGGATAATTTAGGGCCCAACATTAATGATCTGTATTGTGTTTTGCAGGGTACTGCGTATCCAGCGGAGCTTGCTCGGGTCCGTGCTGAGCCGGATGCAGCTAGGTCAACGATTGAGGCCCAGGGGTTGGGGATCACCAGTGGAGACCAGGAGTTGAGGCATCGTGAGGACGCGTTGCGGAGCCGAGATGCGGAGATTGCCTCTCTCAGGGCTCAGTTGGCTGCGGCGGAGGAGCTACGCGTCGTGATGGAGCACGACACGCTAGAGAGTTCTCCGGAGAGGGAGTCTGAGTAGATGGTGGTGTCTGCCTTGGCTGCGACTTCTCGTGAGACCGAGACTGGTCCGACGGGAGGTGCTGAGTAGTTGTAGTAGTTTGTCCGTGTCTTGGACTTTTGTTCGTACATATTTACATTTTGCGTGAGGCAGTTTGTATATATGTGTTTTTGGATTGTGGTTCATTTCGTGATTTTGGCTTTTTTTGTGTTGTGTTTCGGAGGAGCACTGTCGGCTGTCAATTCCCCTTTTGCTTCGCACTAGTTCCTGTATCGTTAGTGTGGAAAACAGGCAACAGGTAGCACATATGCAAACACGTAGAAAGTATTTCAAAGCGAAATTAATCACGGTGACTCAAAGTTAAAATTGAAATTCGATATTTGAAATGATATTTTCAAAATTCCGTGACAAGTCGTCACGTTTGGACTTTTCAAAAGGATTGATTTGAAAATTCGAGCAACTAACTCGTTTCTTGAATTAAATTGCATCGAAATTGTTGAAATTGATTTGTGTCTCGAAAAACTTCAAACTCAAACCGCCAGGGGTGAATTTTAGAATAGATTTTTTTGAGTGTATTTGATTTGATTTTTGTGAGAACTTGAAATTTTGAGGAAAATTGACGTCGTGTTATCAATTTCGATTTTATTTTTTGCTGGAAATAGTGCGAAAAAAGCAAAAAAATTCGGAATTTCGATTGACATGGAAACGATCCGTCGTGGATCGGGGCGACTAGCCCTTCCCCCTTTAAAAAAAAAAAGAAAGAAAAAATCTGTATGTTTAAAGCTGCGTCATGGAAACCGTGTCGGATTTCGTAAAACGCGAAAACAAGGAAATGTGAGTGTGAGAAAACACAAAATGTCCTGGACCATCCCGAAGAGGCGCGAGCATTCCGGCGGGAGGTTTGAGGTGTCAGGAGAAAACACAACTTGAAAGGGATAATTCAAGGTGGGAATCCTGAGAACAGGCCCAAAGAGGCGTGAGATACTTGGCGATAGGAAGCAGCCCTCCCTTTTTTCTGAAAAATGCGCTGATTGTTTTGTATAAATAATGATGTTTGTGCTTCATTGTTTCATCATCCGAAACACGAAAAACATCTCTACAAACCTCTTCTTCTTCCACAAAAATATTCCATGGATGCCTTTGAGAATGCGTTGCGACAATGGTGCCGAGATTTGTCGCCTCCCGAAAAGTATCAACTCGTTTGTATGGGAGTTGGTCAATTGTTGGTTTCCGTCAAGTCAAGGTGCAATACTCATTTCTCGAAGCATGCTCTCGGTTATGGGATTCGAAACATCACGTTTTCGCTTTCCCGAAAGGTGAAATTTGTCCACTTGCCGAAGAAGTTGGAGCCATTGGTGGGTGGTCGGGTTGTGTTCCGGTGCTTCCTCCGACTCGGTTGTGTTATAAGGAGAAATTCCATTCCATGTTGGGCTTGTCAACAAGCCAAGTCAACTTTCTCCTTGCTCCTCATGGCGTGGATATGTTGGTTCTTATCAACGTCTTCTCAAACCGATTGGATGCTAATGTTTCGGAGGTGGCTAGGAGAAGGGCTCTTGCCTTTTGCCTTGTCAATGTATACCTCTTTGTCGATGTTTTGAAGAAGGAGGGCCAAAATGCTATGGTAGCATGACTCTCGTGCATGTGGTTGAGCAAATGGAGCATGGTAGGGATCCATCATGGTTGGTACTTGGCGAGATCATCCAAGCCTTGGACAAGAAGGGCTCTTGTGGAAAAGCTCCCTCGTTTGGATCTCCAAGGATCATCCAAGTGTGGCTATTGGAGAGGCTAAGGTATGTAGAGCCTCCGGTTGATTCCTCTTCTTATTCCTTTCGTCACCTTACTATGAGGAAGAAGTTATACTCGGATAGCATTGCATCCACTGAGGCCTATTAGGCCGCGAGATTGGCGGAGGAGGGTGGTCCTCACATCCGTTGGGTGGTGCCATGGTGGCACTTGAGGTCCTTCACGGGGTTGCCCGCTTTGGGTGCTAGTCCCCGCAAATGGCGCGTCAACAAAAGGTGCCCACTCAAGATATTCTTGAACAATAGAATGTTTTTTGAAACTCCGAGCTTGTGGAGGTTTTCGAAAGATGGTGGGCCACTTGGCCGCTTTGGGAGGTACCAAATCCCCTTGCCACGACATGGGTGATTCCCGCTTATGTCAAGTGGTCAAGAGCTCAATCCTTGGAGGAAAGGTCCAAGTCTCGTAAGGACGAGTTTGTTGACTTGAAATATCGAGAGGTTGGCAAGGCCAACCGTGCCTTCTTTGAGGATTATGTTGATGGAGTTAGCCCAGATGTGATGAGGCCACCAAAGAGGAGAACCTCGGATCCCAAAAATGTAATGGGTCGTGCATGGGCTCGTTTTGGGCCGAACATGGGGTCTTGCAATAGACCGGAGGCCGTCGCCGTTGTAGATCCGTTGAGGATCCGTTCTGAGGAGGAAGTCCATGCTAGGCAGGCCAACAGAAAGAACAAGGGGAAGATGTACCCCGAGGGAAAAGGCAAGGGTATAATGGAAGAATGAAGACCTCCATTAGTCGACACCTTAGCTTTGATAAGTTGTAGACTCGTTGAGCTTTATTTGTTGTTGAAATTGTAATCCCTCCCATTAGTAATTAAATAAGAGGATTGCTCGTGTCAAAATTGTGAACCCTTGTTTCTTCCATCCATTTTGTAAAGGCAATTCGGTTTGAATCGTCCTAAACATTTGCACTCGGGAAGGTGGGATTTTTGTAGGAAGGGAGAAAGGCTTCTTTTTTGTATTTTGTGGGAAAGGGACTGTTCTTTCCCTCTTTTTTTTGATGGGGATGATATGGGTGATGTTTTTTTTAATATGGGGATGTTTTTTTTTTTATTATGGGGATGGTTGTATCCTTCTTGTATAAGAAAGGACTGCCTACATATCCACCTGAAGAGGTGAAATCAAACCATGATTGTAGTTCAAAATTTTTTGTAAATTTGATTGGGTTTTGTGGTTGTATCCCACATGTATAAGACGGACTGCCTACGTATACACCTGAAGAGGTGAAATCAAACCATGCTCGTAGTTCAGGGGTTTTTTATTTTGTGCAAATAGATGTTGCCTTTGACAGATCAAAGGGCATTCGAAACGGACAAGGTGCCGCAGCTTAGACTCGATAAAACATGCAATTTCAAATCAGAATGCGTTGAGGAACTTGACTTGAAAAGGGTTAAGGTGGTTGCTAGTTGTAAAACTAGGGTTAGGTCGTTTGTTGCTACGGTTCAAGGGTAGTGTTGGGCCCTAAATTATCCTGCCTGATCAGGTATAGCCCAGGTAACAGCCAAGGACAACTTCCAGGCAAAAGATATCTAAAATCAGGCATTACTTCAACACGGATAGGCACCAAGCAGGAGTTGATAGAAGACAGGCGAATATATAACCAAAGAAATTGAAAAGGAAAAGCACCAGTTACCGCAGGCAACAAAAACAGTTTTATATATGTTCCCTACAAAAAAGGAAGACCAATTCCAGAAAGCAAAGATATAGGGAGCAGTCAAAGCAACGGCTAAGAAAGAAGCAACCATCTCCGGGTAAATAGGGCACACTCCCTATTTACCAGGAAAACCTAAACGGCACAAAGACAATTAGAAGCAACCACCTATAAATAGAAAGGAAGAGAAGACAAGAAGGATTATCTGAAAGACCATCACTTTTACTCATATTCTTTGTATTCTTAAGCAATATATTCGCCGTCACGCCCGATATAACAATACTCGTCAGGCTATCCAATCATAGTAACAATCACTCCTGGCTTGGTGCCCGTGGTTTTTTCCCTTATTCCCGGGGTTTTTCCACGTATAAATCCTTGTGTCATTATTTATTAGTTTGTTTTACATTTAATTATACCAATCAGGCAAGTTATTCGAGTTAGATCACCCTACATATAAATCCTTGGCGAGGCTCTAGATCAATAAAAATCCCGCCAAAACAATTGCGCCACCGTGGGGCATCTAACTCAAAAATAATCAAAAGCCCACCATCAAATACCACAAAAAACTAAGAAAAATGGCAGGAGATAGCATTGAGCAACAATTAGTGCCGCCAAACAACAATTGTTGGAGATGGAACAACAAAACAAAAAATGATCCAGTGAAGCTCAAGTGGCAAAATTGAAAGAATCGAGAATCCACCCTAAAGATACAAATGGGAGAAAAAGCTTCAGGATCAAAATTGAAAGTCCAGCCTGGCACACCATTCTCCTCCATCATAAGGAACATTGACTTCTCTAATATTGGTACTCCAACTCCATCAAAATCCAAAGCAGGAGAAGAAATGGACTCAGGAGAACTCCAAAATCAAGAACTCCAAGATCAGACTAACACGGCCATTATGATGGCTATGCTCCCGGAAATCCAAAAACTTCACGAGAGATTTGAAAAGATCCCAGGAGTTCTTACCCCAATTGAAGAAGCAAATCCAGAAAGCTATGCTGATTCACCCTTCGTGGATGAAATAGCAAAGATAGACCTGCCAAAGAAATTTGTGATTCCCTCAATGAGAATCTATGATGGAACCACTGATCCACAAAACCATGTTGCCTATTACAAACAAAGGATGCTTTGGCAAAGATCAATTCCCGATGAACTACGTCAAGTATGCATGTGTAAGGGATTTGGAACAACTCAATGGACCTCGCCTTGCAATGGTACATAAACCTCGCCAAATGGAAGCATCAAGTCCTTTGTCGACCCGGTCAATTCTTTCAATCATCGGTTGCCAACAGCAGGAACTAGAAAAGAGATCCGGTGACTGTACAGGGTTAAACAGAAGCCTGGAGAATCCATCGGTTTCAACAAAGAAAAAGTCTCAATCCCCGGATGTGATGTTGGAACAGTAGTTGAAGCTTTCGAGCAAGGGCTACCCCCGGGATGCTGACTTCTACGATGAAATGACCATGAAGCCCTGTCATACCTTTGAAGATGTCCAAGCATTAGCCATAGGCTATATCAGGCCGGAGGAAGACAAAGGCTACAAGGCGATAATACGACAACAACTCAGGATATGACAAAACCAACAGAAAAGCTTTAACAACAAAGGAAGCGCCCGTGCCATCTCCCTACACAAGACCCGACGGATCGAAGTCAACTATACACATGAACAACGAGGTAACTCCTATACTTATCCTCCCGTCCAGAATATAACTTCTCTTCGTTGACATTGCAGATTAATCAAGAGGCTTGACCATATGGGAGACATTGTCAAGTGGCCAAAGAAGTCAGACAACCCCAACTCAAGAAAGGACACCACCAGGTGGTGTGAATTTCACATGGACATAGGTCACACAACAGAAGAATGCCTGGGATTACGGAGACAAGTGGCTTACCTGCTAAAGAAAGGATACCTGAAAGACTTGATGCAAACAAAGAACAGGGAAGATGACGGAACAAGAAGAAACACAGAAAGGCAACAACGTGACCTACCCCCTGCACCACCCATTTATGAAGTCAAATTCATCAATGGAGGATCAGAAATTTGTGGCCCGACCAGTTCAAATGCAAAGAAAATTGCCAGGGAGTCAAAAATGAAATCTCCTTTTAAATCTATCAATTTACCTCAAATTACTTTTGACGACACTGATATGCAGGGCATTCCAGACCTCCACCATGACAGCCTGGTAATCACCATGCAAATAGGGACTGCACGTGTCATGAGAATCCTGGTAGATGGAGGCAGTTCAGTAAACCTGATCATGCTTGATGTCCTTAAAGCAATGAAGATTGATGAAAGCCAAATCATAAAGAAGTCTAATGTCCTAGTAGGATTCAGTGGAGAAACAAGAAACACACTGGGAGAAATACACCTGCCCACATATGTGGAAGGAGTATCTTCATATGAAAGATTTGGAGTCCTGGACTGCCTGTCATCCTATAATGCCATATTGGGAAGACCATGGATCCACAACGTAAGAGCCATACCCTCCACCTATCACCAATGCATCAAAATACCAACAGAATGGGGAGTAGCAACCATTAAAGGTGAACAAAAATCTGCCCAGGAATGTTATACTGAGTCAATGAAGCCTTCCAAGACAGTAAGTCCCTCGCCTAGCAATTACAAACCCTGTCCGTCAGACAACTCATGTGGCGTAAAACCAAAATGGAAACTGATCAAGTAATTTTAGACCCTGAGTACCCTGACAGGCACGTACTGGTAGGATCTGATGTCCCTGATCATATCAGGCCAGAATTAGTAAATTTTCTTAGAGCCTGTCCAGCAGAAAAGAAGAAAGTTTGCCGCTGAAAGACATGCTATCATTAATGAAGAAGTAGACAAACTATTGGACATGGGGATGATAAGAGAAGTCATGTACCCTAGCTGGCTAGCCAACGTAGTGGTGGTTCAAAAGAAGAATGGCAAGTGGAGAGTTTGTGTAGATTACACAGACCTCAATAAAGCCTGTCCAAAAGACCCATTTCCACTCCCACACATAGACGCAATGGTGGATGCTACAAAGCAGACACGAACTCCCGACATTCATGGATGCCTCAAGTGGATTCAACCAAATCAAGATGCACCCATCCGATCAGAACATACTTTGCATTTATCACGGAAAGGGGCATATATCTACACAAAGAATGCCCTTTGGCCTGAAAAATGCAGGGGCAACATACCAACGCCTGGTCAATACAATGTTTAAAGACCAAATAGGGGACACCATGGAAGTCTATATTGATGACATGGTAATTAAATCAAAGAAAGTTGAAGATCATGTCAGGGACTTGGAAACAGCCTTTAAAATCCTAGAAAATTTCAATATGAAACTCAACCCATCCAAATGCCATTTCGGGGTATCCTCAGGAAAATTCCTGGGGTACATGGTGACCAAAAGAGGAATAGAAGCTAGCCCAGAACAAATAAGAGCCATACTAGAACCGAATCCCCAAGTCACCAAAGATATTCAAAAACCGACAGACGAGTTGCAGCCCTGAATAGATTCATTTCCAGATCATCAGTAAGATGCAAGGCATTCTATGACCTACTCAGGAAGAACAAAACATTCAAATGGTTGCCTGAACACGAGTCAGCCTTCCAGGAGCTCAAAACATACCTGACTACACCTCCGCTACTTGCCAAACCAGACAAAGGAGAACCCCTGACGGTCTACCTATCTGTCACAGAAACAGCAGTAAGTGGAGTCCTGACCAAAGAAATTGATGGCCAACAACATCCAGTCTACTATGTAAGTAAAAGTCTCCTAGATGCAGAAACCAGGTATGGCCTACTTGAAAAATATGTACTTGCTTTAGTAATGTCCTGCACTAAACTTCGTCCTTATTTTGAAAGCCACCCAATCGTTGTAAGAACCAACTTGCCTATCAAATCTGTCTCCCGAGAAAGCCCGAGTTATCGGCAGAATGGCAAAATGGTCAAGTACAAATCAAAGACCTATGATATAACCTTTGAACCCAGGACGGCAATTAAATCTTAGGCATTAGCAGACTTCGTGGCTGAATTCAGTCCTACCCTAGAACCAGACCTCATAAAAGAGGTCAATCTTCTTGACACCCAAAAAACAGACCAGGAATGGACTCTCCATGTAGATGGGGCAACAAATATGAAAGGCACTGGCCTAGGATTAGTCCTAAAATCACCACAGGGAGACCTGATTGCACAGGCTATTAGTTGTGAGTTCAAAGCCACGAATAATGAGGCTGAATATGAAGCCCTGATTGCTGGATTAAAGGTATGTATAGAACTCGGTGTAGCAAACCTCAAGGTAAAAACTGACTCTCTCTTAATTTCCAATCAAGTCAAAGGAGTATATGCTGCAAAAGATTCAAAGATGATACTCTATTTGGAATATGTCAAAAACCTTTGCAAAAAATTCAGAACCTTTGACATTGACCAAATACCAAGGGACCTAAATACCCAGGCGGATGCCCTAGCCACTGGGATCAAATTTCACCTGCTTGTGTTTGACAAAATACCCATCGTCCACCTGCTGGAACCAACCATAGAAAGGCCTGAACAAATTTGCCCTATCCAGGAAGATACAAATTCCTGGACTAAACCTTACTATGATTGGTTCCTCTGGGGATACTCCCTACAAATAAAAACGAAGCAAGGGCCCTGAAAATCAAAGCATCCATTTATACCATTATAAATAACACCTTGTTTAAAAAGTCTCAGTGGACCTTACTTACGTTGCACTGAACCAAATGAAGCCACCAGGTCATAGAAGACATACATAATGGATAATTTGCGGAAATCATAAAGGTAGAAGGAGCCTGGCAAGCAAAATTCTCGGACAGGCTACTTCAAGGCCAACCCCGAGAGCCGATCGCATAGCATACACTCAAAATGTGAAGCTCACAAATCCATTCCCCTTATATCCATCAACCATCAGAACTACTACATTCCATCTCGGCCCCCTAGCCATTTATGAAATGGGGCATGGACATAGTAGGGAAGCTACCTCGGCGCCCGGACGAAAGTCTTCATGCTAGCAATGACTGACTACTTTTCCAAATGGATAGAGGCGACTCTTACAGTGCAAGTCAAAGAAAAAGATGTCATATCATTTATCAAAAGGAACATCATATGCGAGATATGGAATACCTTCGAAATAGTCCGTGATAATGGAACACAATTTGTGGGAAAAAGAACAACTAATTTCTGTGCACAATGGAATATCAATCTAGTCACATCTACACCAGGCTACCCTAAAGCCAACGGCCAAGCGTAATCAAGCAACAAAGTAGTAATCGTTGCACAAGAAAAAGCTGAAAAGAAGAAAAGGAAGATGGGCGAAGAGCTCCCCTAGTCCTATGGGCCGACAGACCACACCCAAAAATGTACCACAGGCCAAACACCATATTCCCTGGTCTATGGTCTGCGAAGCGAAGAATACCAGCAGAAATTCATGTGCCAACTACCGAAGCGACCTTAACACAATAGAAGAGAACAGGCCCCTATTACAAGATAACCTACTCTTAACGAAGAACCGAGAGATGCACCAAAGTCGGGATAGCCGCCTACCAACAGAGCGAGCTTTGAAGTTACAACAAGAATGTCAACATCGAGTATTCAAAGAAGGAGACCTGGTACTAAGGAAAGTTTTCCCAACACCGAGAAAAGAACGCAAGCAAACTAGCCCCTACATGGGAAGGCCCGTACTTAATTGATTCAATAGTGGGACAAGGAGCTTACAGTTACAAACTTTGGAAGGAGAAATGATCCCCAGATCTTGGAACATTTCCCACTTAAAACTATTTCATATCCGAGAAGCGTGTAAAATCACCCACCCTATATACATGTGCTAAATTCCATACCTGCTATGTGCTAAGTTACCACTTAAAACTATTTCATACCTGCTATGTGCTAAGTTGCTTACATGTTATTTTTAATTTTACCCAAAACTTTATTTCAAATCCTGAAAACTTGTTTTACGCCTTCTTTTCACTTATTATATGTTACACTTTAGGCTTAAACAAATGTTCAGGATTGAGGGCCACTCCACCCAACCTGAACAACATTTCTAAAAATGCTCTAATTTGGCACCTGCCTGCCTAACCCGAAAAATAAACTGAGCTCTGTACATAAAAAGACAAGTACAAAGGTGGAATAGACCATAGTACTTGTCAAAAAGCCCTCTCGACAGTGAGGGCCATAAGCCCTCCCGACCGCAACCACCCTCATTCTTATAAGCCCTCCCGACAGTGCGATAAAGCCACCATTCCCCATAAACACAGGAATGAGGGCCATAAGCCCTCCCGACAGGCATTACTCTAACAAAAAATATCACATGAATGTACAGGTACAAATCCCAGTCAAAAACAGCAAGAAAATCAAGGAAAGGATATATATATATATTAAAACCTACCCAGGAATACACCCCTCCCAAGCAGGAAGAACACACCGTTTATCCAGGCAAAGCCAACAAAAACCAAAACAAATCCTAAATTATTTGTTCAGGGAACATCCCCCCCCCTGAATAGGCCAAAACAACACAAAATCCCACAAACAAAAAAAAAATCAAACTAGCCCACCTTGGACACGAAGAGCAACCAATCCCCTCATCGCAAGCCTCCTCTTCTTCATCTCCTTCACCATCACTGTTTTTCCCTTTGGATGGAGGAGAGTCCACCTCCTCGTCGATGCAACTTACAAAGCTCGGGATAAGTGATATTGAGATCGGCCAATTCTCGATCGGGATTCCAAAAAGGCCGACTTGATGAGGGCTCTTTCATAGCATCCACACGACCCTTGCCAAAGAAATACAATGCAAAGATCTTTATACCCGGCCCGAACCTCATCCCTCTCTACAGCCAACTCCTCATTTACCTTTAATCGCTCTCCCGCATAGCCTGTTTTTCACCTTCAATTCTTCCCCGGCAATATCAAACTTAGCCCGAAGAGCTTTCAAGGCATCCCGAGCGATTTCACTTAGCAGACTCCACCAAAGAACCGAGCCTTCCCCGCCTCATTATCCTCCTTCAACGAATGATTCTCACCTTGACACCTCCAAATCGCCTTTAAACTTGTCAAGATCTTTCTTCAAGATTTGTACCTCCCAATCCAAGGCATTTTTTAGACCATGGACTGATTCCAGTTGACAGCACTCATCAAAGACATCATTAACATTCTAAAACAAAAGAAAATGCCCATCTAAGCCACAAAAAAGAAAACACACACAAAAACCCACAACAAACAAAGACAAAAAATATATACCTCCCAAGCATGGTAACCAGGTTGGCAACATAATCCCGGAACGATACATAGCGGCCAAAGCACGAGCGTAGCTTCCTCTGCACGGTACTTGAAATAAGGATCATCAACCACAAAAGCCCGAGCCTCGAATTTGATCCTTAGCAAACTGGACCTCATCCATACGAGCCCCGACTCCCCTGACCTCATGAACTCCTCCCAAAGACTCATCCACTCTCTTCCTCTTCTCAGGACGATCACTTTCATCCACAATCTTTTCAGCGACACCAACCGAGCCCCCGCACGTATTCCCGAATTTGAACAAGACTATCACTCCCCGTTGCCTCACTACTCTTTGACTTCTCCCCTGTAATTTGAGAAACCTCTGCCTTCACCAAAGACAGACCAAAACTAGCAATTACTGCGAAGCCCGGTAGCCGCACGACGAGTTTCTAAATCGGCAATATAAGCATGAATCCAATACAGAAACGAATGACAAAACAAGCAAAAGAACTTACTCCCTGACGAAGATGCCCCTGGAACCTTAGTGCTCTTCACAGGCTTATAAGTGCTCAACTTAGCCTTCTTAAAACGAGGCATAGCGCTTGCCCCGGACATGGCGCAGCCAAGCCCTCTCCTCTTCAGTAACGCCATAAACGCCGCTATCCGGTCACCACCCTCAAGATCGGGATCATTCACCCAATCATTTACTAAAAGAAAGCACGGGCAAAGTAAGTAAACTCTCCAAAAAATATTATTACCAAACCAAAAAATAATGCGGAAAGAAAGATTACCTCCTTCAACAACCGGGTAATTAAGATAGTCCAGTCGGGGCAATTGAGTCACCTTGATAAACATATAAGTTTGAGCCCACCTTTATCATCCCCCAATCAAAATTGGTGATCAGGTGAGCCATCTTTGACCTGACTCGAAAATTAAACCTCCTAGTAGAATGACTCTTCAGGTGATAGACGTTCTTAAAATCATCCAGGGTAATAACCAACTTATGCTTAGAGCATAAATGCTCAATAGAATGGACAATCTTCCAAACCATTGGCATGAGTTGAAACGGAGGAACCCTAATAGCCCTAATCACCTCGGCCATAAAAGGAGAAAGGGGAAGTTGACCACCACCCCCGAAAGCCCACTCAAAAATACAAACCAACCCGGGCTACTCCAATTAGCCCCGATAGGACCATTCTCGGAATCCAAACTTCACCCCATGAGGAATGAGACCCCCGCCTTTATATAATGCTCAAAAGCGGTTTCAGTTGATTAGCCTCATGGAAAGAGACTCGCCAAAGCCTTATTAGGAGAATACTCAACCCCCTTATAAGACATAGACAGAATCTCTGGAGGAGGAACAACAACCTCCACCACATCATCCTCGGGGATGACATCGGGGAGCCCCTCAACCTCAACAAACCATTTCAACTTCAACAGAACTTTTTCAACCTCGGCAGAGCTTTTGAAGTCATGTCTTTCTCCCGCCACCAGCCATATATTATTTTTCTGGGAAATGAATTTTTTACAAAGAGAGAATTTTTTAGAAAGAGAAAGAAGAAAATTAGAGATTGGAATGTGAAGACATACACGGAATAAGCAGGATATTTATAGCCGCAAAACTATAACGACTAGGAAAGCAAGTGGTTAAGATCAATCATGACTCTCCTAGGGTTTTGTGAACCTACCCTATTTATGGTAAGTAACCGTTACAAGAAGTTGAATCAAACACAAATTCTGAATCCGATAGAAAGTCCCCGCACAAATCACTTGCTCGCCCAAATTTTTATCTCCTCATTCCCGGCCGGACCCAATAAAGGAATAAGCGAGATAAGGGGCAATTGTTGGGCCCTAAATTATCCCGCTCGATCGGTATAGCCAGGTAATGACCAAGGACAACTTCCGGGCAAAAGATATCTAAAATCGGCATTACTTCAACACGGATAGGCACCAAGCAGAGTTGATAGAAGACAAAGGCGAATATATAACCAAAGCAATTAAAAGGAAAAGCACCAGTCTACGCAGCAACAAACAGCGTTTTATATATGTTCCCTACAAAAAAGGAAGACCAATTCCAGAAAGCAAAGATATAGGGAGCAGTCAAAGCAACGGCTAAGAAAGAAGCAACCATCTCCGGGTAAATAGGGCACACTCTCTATTTACCAGGAAAACCTAAACGGCACAAAGACAATTAGAAGCAACCACCTATAAATAGAAAGGAAGAGAAGACAAGAAGGATTATCTGAAAGACCATCACTTTTACTCATATTCTTTGTATTCTTAAGCAATATATTCGCCTGTCACACCCGATATAACAATACTCACAGGGCTATCCAATCATAGTAAAAATCACTCCTGGCTTGGTGCCCGTGGTTTTTTCCCTTATTCCCAGGGTTTTTCCACGTATAAATCCTTGTGTCATTATTTATTAGTTTGTTTTACATTTAATTATACCAATCAGGCAAGTTATTCGAGTTAGATCACCCTACATATAAATCCTTGGCAGGAGGCTCTAGATCAATAAAAATCCTGCCAAAACAGGTAGTATTTCTTGAGTTGGTCGGGTTTATAAAATCCTCCTAGTCTAGGTCACTCAGTCTCACTGCGCCCCCCGAAAGTATTTTCTTGACCAGGTATGGCCCGGCCCAGTTGGGTTTGAATTTCCCCCTCGGATCGACGGGTAATGGTGCTCGGACCGACTTGAGGACCAAGTCGCCTTCCTGGATGTTTCTGGGTTTAACCTTCTTATTGAATGCCCGTTGTATACGTTGTTGGTATAGCTGGACGTTGTGCAAGGCGTTGAGCCGCCGCTCTCTAGAAGAGTGAGTTGCTCGTACCTTCGATGGGTCCATTCCGCCTCAGGGACTTGACTCTCCATTAGGATGCGTAGAGAAGGGATCTCTAACTCTACTGGTGGAACCGCCTCCATACCGTATGCTAGGTAGAAGGGTGTGGCGGCTGGTGGTGTTCGAATGGAGGTTCGGTATCCCCAGAGTGGGAATAGGAGTTTGCTCGGCCAATCGCGGTAGTTATCTTGCATTTTTTTGATAATGGTGACAAGAGTTTTGTTAGCTGCCTCCACCGCTCCGTTGTTTTGGGGACGGTAGGAGGATGATCGATGTCGTTTGATCTTGTATTTGTCTAGCAAGGTCTGTGTTTCCGCCCGAAAGTGAGAGCCGTGATCGCTGATGATTTCATGGGGTACCCCATATCGGCACATGATGTTGTTATGGATGAACTTGGCCACTTTTTTGGTGGTCAAGACTGCATATGACTGTGCTTCCACCCATTTGGTGAAATAGTCGATGGTGACAAGGACGAAACAATGCCCCTTGGTGCCTGTCGGGTTAAATTTCCCGATGATGTCGATGCCCTAGGTTGAGAAAGGCCAGGGTGATGTCATGGTGTATAAATGGGATAGTGGTATGTATTGTATGGTGGCGAAGATTTGGCAATTGTGGCAATGTTTGAAGTAGTTACGGCAATCGGCTTCCATGGTGGTCCAGTAGTAGCCTAGCCGCATGATTTTTCAGGTAAGCATCATTGCGCTCATGTGAGGGCCACATTCTCCGTCGTGGACCTCTCCCATGACTATTTTTGGCTTTGTGATCGTCAATGCAAAGGAGCAGAATCCCTTGGGGTGTTCTTTTGTATAATTGGTCTTAGTTTATCACGAATTGTGATGCAAGTAAACGGATGGCTATTTGTCCTCTTTGATCAGAGTTAGGAGGGAATTCGTTTTTGGTTTTGTAGTTGAGGATGGCTTGGTACCAGGGTTCATCCTGGTTTTCCTAGTCGTTGTTGATGGCACGGATGTGAGCTGGCTCGCTCCTTCTCTCGACACATGAGGGCATCGATGTCATATCGTCAGGTATACAGATGAGCGCAGGAAGTTTTGCCAGGGCATCAGCAAATTGATTTTACTCTCGCGGCAGGTGGAAGTAGTCGACTTGGCCGAAGAACTCGGCCTTTTGATTGATTTTTGCTTGGTAAGGAGCTAAGCTGTTGCTTCAGATTTTCCATGATCCGGACACCTGATTGATGATGAGTGAGGAATTGCCGTGGACCCTCAGTCTCTTGATGCCAAGTGTTATGGCTGCTTGTAGGCCGATTAGGCATGCTTCATATTCAGCGGCATTGTTGGTGACGGCAAAGTCTAGCTTGACCGAGATCGGAACGTGTTCTCCCTCTGGTGATATTAGAAGGATTCCTACCCCGAAGCCTCTCAGGTTAGATGCCCCGTCGAAGTATAGGTCCCATGCGTCGGTGTCGGCATAAAGGATGTCCTCGTCAGGAAGTGACCATGTGTCGGTCGTTAGATCCTCGTTGACGGGATTTTCTTCTAGGAAATCGGTGACTGTACTTCCTTTGATAACCTTGAGGGGTACAAACTTGAGGTCAAACTCGGACAGCATGAGTGTCCACCTAGACAGCCTTCCGTTTAGTACGGATTTTTCGAAGATATACTTGACCGCGTCCATCTTGGAATAGATGTGGACCGTGTAGCTGAGCATGTAATGCCGCAGCTTCTTTGTTGACCATACTAGGGCAAGGCATGTCTATTCCAGTTGGGTGTACCTTGTCTCGTACTTGATGAACTTCTTGCTGATGTAGTAGATGGCTCGTTCTTCACCCTCGAATGTTTCTGCTAGCATTGCTCCCATGGCTGTGTCGGTGACAGTCAGGTATAAGGATAAAGGAATCCCTTGTTGATGTGGCATGAGGACAGGAGGTTTGGATAGGATCTCCTTTATCCTGTCTAAGGCCTTTTGGCAGTCGTCGTCCCAATCGGTGTGATCGGAGGCGCGAAGTTTTTTGAATATTGGTTCACAAATCATGGTGAGCTTGGCTATGAAGCGGTTGATGTATTGAACCTGACCGAGAAATCCCCGAATCTCCTTCTCGTTCTTAGGCCATGGCATTTGTTGAAGGGCTTTGATTTTGGTTGGATCAATCTAAATGCCTCTTTTGCTGACGACATGTCCCAAGAGTTTTCCAGAGGTGACCCCGAATGCACATTTTTGAGGATTTAGTCTCATATTATATTTCCGCAGACGAGCGAAGAATTTCCGGAGGGCGTTGATGTGGCCGTCCCGTTTTCTTGACTTGAAAAATCATATCATCGACATATACCTCTACCTCCTTCTGCATCATATCATGTAGGAGAGTGGTAGCGGTTCTTTGATAGGTAGCTCCGGCATTGATGAGGCCGAAGGGCATGACCGTGTAGCAGTACGTACCCCACTGTGTAGTGAATTCAATCTTGTGCATGTCTTCCTTAGCCATTTTGATCTGTTTGTACCCAGCATACCCGTCCATGAATGATAGGAGAGCATGCTCGGCGATATTTTTCACCAGAATGTCAACATGTGGTTAAGGGAAGTCATCCTTTGGACTCGACTAATTCAGGTCCCTGAAATCGACAATGTTGGCCACCCAGTCAGAGTATTCCGATACTTTGATGAAACCGGCCTTGAACTGTTTATCCACTTCTTCTTTGATTTTCAGGGCCCATTCAGGACGTATCCGGCGCAGTTTTTGCTTCACGGGTTTAGCTCCGGGCTTAATGGGTATCCGGTGCTCGGCAATTTCCCTGTCGATCCCAAGCATATCTCTGTAGGACCAGGCGAATACGTCCTTGTATTCATGTAGGAGGTCAACGAACTGTTGTCTTTCTGAGGGGTCAAGGATTGTCCCTATCCTAAGTTCTTGAGGTGTGTTGTCGGTTCCTACGTTGATAGGTTCGTTCTCCTCAATGATAGGGGTCCTGGTTTCCCGTTTGTCAAGTTCTTTGGCTAAGTGAGGTGGGTAGTCACTCAAGTCAAATTCCTCATAGTCATTCAGAATTGCATTGCAGTTAAATTGAGACGAGCCATAAGCAAACTTAGCATTCATTAAGTTGACACGAACGAAAAGCTCGGAGAGGACAAACATCTCATGGTCAGTCAGAGGCGACACAGTAGAGGAGGTGACACCTGGAATAGGCTCCAGGTTGTCACCTTCCATGGGGGTAGGGATGACCCTAGTAGACTCACCCTCCGGCGACCCACAAGCTTGTGATAAAACAAATGGGAAGGGACCTTGACGGGACATTAGGAGTGTTAGGAGCTAAGACAGACTCTGACGCCGACTCAGACTCAGATTCTTCTTCACTTCCCTCTTTGAACATAGGGCCTTCTCCAGTTGTGATCTTGAGAATGCGGCCTTGGCGATCGGTCCACTTGACGGTTTTCCTCCAGCCCCTGTGTAGCTTTCTCCGGTTCAATGTCGAAGATCAAGGCGGTGGGGTCAAATTGGTTGTCCCTTAGAGCAATATTGATGATGTCCTCCTAGTCGAGGTGCTTGATGTTATCCTCTCCAAAGAGGAGAGTGACAGCTTGTCCGTCGAGGCATGAGGACGACTTAGGCTCGGTTGATGCAGCTTCGGTGTTGTCGGGGATGAAGTAGCAGTCCTGGAAGACTTCTACACCCGGTACCGACCTTGGCCACAGAGTCATAGATCGGCTCAGGGAAGCCATGGTAGAGTTCGGACTCTCCCTCGGGGACAAAGTATCCATTGAGGGTCAAATGATAGGGACGGAGGATAACTCCGTGCTTCTTGCGTTTCCGAATTAGGAGGTTCATCTCCTTGATATCTTCATCGGTAGGTTCATAGCCCAACCCAAAGGGGATGTTGGGGACCTTAGCCTGTTTCAAGGGAGGCAAGGTGTTCTTCAGCGGATTGAGGGATAAACCCGGGAAGTAACCCTGGCGCATCAGAATGCGGTTGACTGTGAGGTTAGCAAATGGGTCACAATCAAAGGGTGTTGATTCATCAGTTATGGCATTCACAGCTTGGAATCCCCACATCTCGTTGTCATCCTCCTCAATGGCCTGGGAGGCTATTCCCTTTTTCATGACGGCTTTGATAGGGGAAGCAGGAATCGTGATCATTTTCCCGTTGAAGGGGACCCTGATTTTCTGATGGAGAGTTGAGGTAACTTCCTTGACGGCGTGAATCTAGGGACGTCCCATAAGCATGTTGAAGGAGGTGTCAATGTCGACTACCTGAAAACTGGTTTGTCTTTCCAGTGGTCCGGTTACGGCGGTTAGATTAATAAGCCCTGCAACCTTACGACAAGTGTCGTCATAAGCGCGTACTCCTTGATTGGTTGGGACCAAATCAGCTTCTCTGATACCCAGTTTGTGAGCCGTTTTGAGGGGAATGACATTTACCGCGGATCCGTCATCCACAAGAACCATAGGCACATTCTTTTGTAGGCATTGTACGGTGATGTATAGGGTTGGCTCCGAAGGGAGGGATATCTTCATCAGAGAAGATGACCGGGTTGCTCAAATCAGGGACATCCCTTGTCATGTGTGCCACCACTTCCTCTGGGGAGGAGGTAGAGGGCACAGTCAGTTTTCCTAAGGCTTGTAATAGAGCCTGTCGATGCTCAAAGGACGTGGCAATCAGTTGCCAAATTGAAATTTTGGCTTTTGCTTTCTGCAGTTATTTGAGAATCGAATTCTCGGGAGCCTTGGGTTGAGTGTCCATGTCCGGGACAACTTGGTCATTCGTTGTTGGAGCGACCGTTGAATTGTTCAGGTTTTGGTAGGGGCGTTCGGACCGGGTAAGATGACCGATCTCTTTCGCCTGCTTCACTTTCCCTGGGACAATATAGACATCTTCAACATCATCTCTCCAGATACCGTTGATTTTGGGATCCCGAGGGTACCTTAGAGGGGTATTCCTTGGTGGGTAGTTTTTGTGAGGGACATTTTTATGAGGGTAGTTTTTGTGAGGTTAGTTTTTGTGAGGTTGATTATTGTGGGGGTGATTATTGTGAGGGTGATTGTTGTGAAGGTGATTGTCGTGAGGTGCGTGCCAGAATGATCGCGGGAGCAATCCATCCTGGTGAGGGTAGTCTTGGGTGCTTGGGGGACCTTCCCTCGAGCGTGGTGTTGAAGGATTGAAAATCAATCGGCGGTAAGAATCGTCAACTCGGGTAATCCTTTCAGAGAGACTAGCTATAGCTTCATCGACTTGTTGGAACATGGCAAGCATAGTTGCGGCGCTGAACACAAATACCCCGTCCGAGGCATCCTTCCCCAAGGCATTCACCTCGTCATCAATTGGTAAGATGAGGTGTGAGCAGTTCAAGGTTGGCTCATTATCGGAGATAGCATGGATTCCCAAAGGGTTCATTTTGTTTTTCGGTTTAGTTGGTGGGGGCAAAGGCAATTCCCCTTTCTCGATCATATCTTGGATGATGTGTTTGAGCTTGAACCAGGTTTCCGTGTCAAGCCCATTCCCTTGGTGGTACTAACAGTAGGAATTAGGGTTCCAGAAGCGGGATTTCTTAGTATCAGACGGATCTGGGGTGGGTCCGATCAGTTGTAATTTTCCTTGGTCCATAAGCCTTTTTAGGGCGCTTACATAAGTTGACCCTATATTGGTGAACACTCTTTGGGGGCGCTCAGATCTCTTGGCGGTTGGTTCAAGGAGGTTGACCTCATCAATCTTGTTCATCTGACCATAAGGGTGAGATCCGATTGATGTGGATCCCTGGTAGCCTCTACCGGTTTTTTTGGCTAGGACGCCCTTTCGGAGGTTGTCTTTAATGCGTGTCCCGAGGATTTGCATATCCTAGAAGGTCTTAATGTTTTAGTACCTCAGTAAGTTGGCATTGTTATAACGGATGTAAGAAAGATAAATAAAGAACGTGAAAAAGACAACAGATTTACGTGGTTCACTAACAATTTGTTAGCTACGTCCACCGGCAGAAGGGATGAATATTATTGATCTTGAGGATTACAGATTTCAGAGTATACTCGTTAGAGTATTCAGATTTCAGACGACTCAGATTTTTGACAGATTTATGAATAAATAAAATAGCTGGCTTATGAGAGTTTATATAGTACTCTCATAACAGATATTTTCCTTAACAGAATTAGGAAACCCTAACAATTTCCTAAACAGACAAGGAAACTAAATAATAGTGTCCTAAACAGATAAGGAAACTAAATCAGATGCGGAATTCAGAATAGATTCAAGGCATATTCTAACAAATCTCCACCTTGACTTTAATCCTCTCACACTCAGACAGATGTACGAGATGCACCATAACGATGCCAGATGTACCAGACGCACTAAACTAGTGCCAGATAATTCTCTCCCTTCTGCCTCAGATATTGCCCACCATGGGGCAATCAGATACTCCTAACATTTAGCAAGTCCAAACAGCGCTAGAACTTGCTATGCGGAATAGAAACAGAACCGGACAGCGTTGAACCTTGAAAACAATACAAGGTATCACGCTTAACACCTTTCAGAATCACATTCGAACCCTTGTAGACTTTCAGAACTCCACCTTCACCATCAAAACTGAAACCTTTACTGTCCAATACACTTAAAGATATCAAATTCTTTGTCATCAGCGCAACATGTCTAACATCGTTCAATGTGCAGAATTTACCATCTTGTGTCCGTAGTTTAATCGAGCCAATTCCAACTGTCTTACAAATAGAACCGTTAGCCATAGAAATATCGCCACCATCTATCTGCTTGTAGGTTGTAAACCACTCCCGGTGCGGACATATGTGATAGGTTGCTCCCGAATCCAGAATCCACACATCACTAGGATGCGTGTATTTATCAGCAACTAGAGCATAATCATCTTCGGAATTGGTATCTGCTATTGCAGTTGTATCTGGTGCTTTGTCCTGTTTATTTTTCTTGGGACAATCAAATTTCCAATGCCCCTTTCCTTTACAGTAGTTACAAATATCAGTAGGTTTAGGACCCTTAAAATCAGATGTACCAGAGATACCAGCAGAATTAGAAGAACCAGAATAAGATGGCTTCTTATAATTTTTCTTCCCAGAATTTCCCTGTCCATAACCCCCGCTAGCTATTACACCTGCGGCCTGATTATCTGTAACCGTACCAGCCGCCTTATGGCGCAATTCTCTAGTATGAAGAGACGATCTAACATCTTCTAGAGACACAGTATCTTTACCAACAATGAAAGATTGCATAAAATTCTCATACGACAAAGGCAAAGATACTAACAGAATTAATGCGGCATCCTCATCCTCAACTTTAACATCAATATTACGCAATTCTAATAAAATTGTGTTTAACCGATCTAAGTGATCTCGAAGAGAAGTACCTTCCTGCATTTTTAGACTGAACAGACGTTGCTTCAGAAGCAACTTATTGGTTAAAGACTTCGTCATATAAAGACTCTCAAGCTTTGACCACAGACCCTGCGCAGATTGCTCCTCCGCGACTTCAATGATAACATCATCAGCAAGACACAACATAATTGTTGAATGTGCCTTCTCCTCCAAAACAGCAATCTTAGCGGTGACGGGTTCTGTCGCCTTCTTCACAAGAGGCGCCCACAACCCTTGTTGTTTCAACAAAGCCCGCATCTTGATTTGCCATAGACTAAAACTATTCCTCCCCGTGAATTTATCAATCTTCACGCTCATCCCAGACATCTTTCTTACCAGTTCAGGAGCCCGGATAAATCTGGCTCTGATACCAGTTTGTTATAACGGATGTAAGAAAGATAAATAAAGAACGTGAAAAAGACAACAGATTTACGTGGTTCACTAACAATTTGTTAGCTACGCCCACCGGCAGAAGGGAAGAATATTATTGATCTTGAGGATTACAGATTTCAGAGTATACTCGTTAGAGTATTCAGATTTCAGACGACTCGATTTTTGATGATTTCGAATGAATAAAATAGATGGCTTATGAGAGTTTATATATTACTCTCATAACAGATATTTTCCTTAACAGAATTATGAAACCCTAACAATTTCCTAAACAGACAAGGAAACTAAATAATAGTTTCCTAAACAGATAAGGAAACTAAATCAGATGCCGAATTCAGAACAGATTCAAGGCATATTCTAACAAATTGTTAGGGTGCAAACCCTTGTCCCACATCGGTAGAATAAAGATGGAAGATCATCTTTATAAGTGTCCAGAAAATATAATAGTACGAGGCCTTTTGGGAAGGAGCCCAAGAGTAAATCCGTGAGGGCTTGGCCCAAAGCGGACAATATCGTACTATTATGAGTTGTGGACATAGATGCAGCAGAGGCCCAACACGGGATATTCACGCTTCCGCACAACAAGTGGTATCAGAGCCCAAGGTTTGACTTGGGCTAGACACGAGGATACATCAGCAGGCCCAAGACTTGAAGTTGTACACTGTAAGACATGGAACTCCTAGCTCGAGGTGAGTCCTTGAGCAGGCCCGGTCCAGGGCTAAATGGATGAAAGGCGTCATAGGTCTTGTGGGACAAAGACCATTTGTGTGCTAGAATTGTTGATCAGGTGGACCCTTATCAGATTGGGTGCCACAGGTCTGGTGGGTCCTTTCCAGGTTGGATGCCAGAGACCGTTTGTGTTCTAGGACGTCTGAAGTGACGGACCCGGTCCAGGGTATATTAGAGGCAGAGGATGTTCGATATGCATGTGTAGCAAATCCCTAAGAAGGGCACATGGATGGCTCATGGTAGCATGGTGTGTCGGCTAAGGGGAGGTTATCAAGACTTGTGATGTTTCGGGTGTCTAGAAGTTGAGGTTATAGAGTGGGAGAGTCCTCCATGGAGGTCAAGGTCCGAGTCAAGATGATGGTCCTTGGTTTGAGGGGAGGATTGTTAGGGTGCAAACCCTTGTCCCACATCGGTAGAATAAAGATGAAATATCATCTTTACAAGTGTCTACAAAATATAATAGTACGAGGCCTTTTGGGAAGGAGCCCAACAGTAAATCCGTGAGGGCTTGGCCCAAAGCGGACAATATCGTACTATTATGGGTTGTGGATATAGATTCAGCAGAGGCCCAACACGGGATATTCACGCTTCCGCACAACAGGCATATACCGGGCGGCGATTGTTAACAAACATTTCCACCAAAGTTGACTCACTTTGGTTGCTGACCAACTGAGTGCTTACTCTCCTCCAATGGGTCAAGAATTCGGTGAATCCCTCCTTGTCATTCTGGGTTAGGACTTCAAGAGTACGGGTATTGCCTTGGATTTCGACATTGTCGGCATATTGCTTAGCAAATTCAACTGCGACCTCATCCTAGGTAGTGAGGTTCTTCGGGTCAAGGGAGTAGTACCATTGGCGAGGGATTGGTTCCAAGGATGATAGAAAGATCCGGGTGAAAAGTTCTTGTTTAACCCCTTTAATGGCCATGTAGTCTTTGAAGGCTCGAATATGATTGAGTGGGTCCTCCACTCCCTTGAATTTGGACACATCGGTCAAGGTAAAGTTGTCAGGTAGTTGATCCTCAACAGGTTCAAATCTTCGATTGTTCTCAAGATGGATATTGTTACCCCGGGCTAGGAGTTGTTCTTCCAAGAGCTTGAGCCTTTTCTCAGTTTCAGTCAAAGACATAGTGTTGTGCTCCCCAGTTTCCTTGTTTTCCAGGGTGTCGATACGGGTCTCGACACGGTCCAGAGTGACCTTAAGAGCAAGAGTAGGTCAAGGCTAGCTTGCAGTTAGACATCTCTGTTGTTATCATTGTTGTTGATGGACAAAGTTGAATACGGGGCCATGGTTCTGAGGGAGAGAAAACGGCTCACATTACAACTCAATCCGACACGGTTCAAAGACTGAACGCAGACAACATAAAGGATGGGACAAAGATCAGACTCAACCAGACGAGGGTGACCGTGTATGGTACCTCGGTGCTGACTTGATTTATGACTTGACGGTGTTGACTGAACCTTTGGCACGCGTCCAACGTTGCGGCGTGACGCCATTGGACGAGTCTCATGGTGAGACGACTCATAAGTAAAGACCCATAAGTACGTTTGCTTCGACTCGATAGACACGTGACGGAATCGGAATGGTGGACTGAAGTTTTCGAAAATAGAAATTTTCAAAAAAGATTCGTTTGTCTCTTTATGGACAGCTTCCAAAGATAGGGATCTCTGCAAGTCGGTCAATTGAAAGGGTTGTCTTAAATTTGTTTGCAAAAGACGGTTTTGAGTTTGAGTCGGCCCGGAAAACAATGTATTGTTTCCCAAGATGGTCTTTTCGAAATTCAAAATGTATGTTTTGAAAATCGGGTTTGAAATGTTTGAAAAGGTCTCGGGGACGGTGTATGGTCCTCGGGATCTCGAAAGTGTCTCGAGAAAAGGGTGTGTGTTTTCCTCGGGTTTTGGGAGAGCCATTGTCGGCGCGAAACGGGTTAAAATCCGTGTCTAGACACGGCGTAAAAAGGTGATTTGAAGTGGTTGTAGACAACCGAGTTTGAAAATTGTCATTAAGACGGCCTAGGAAGGCGTGTCGAAATGCTTATAAAAAACCGGGTTTGAAAATCGTCATTACGACGGCCTAGAAAGGCGTGTTGAAATGGTTATAAAAACCGGGTTTGAAAATCGTCATTACGACGGCCTAGAAAGGCGTGTTGAAATGGTTATAAAAAAAACGGGTTTAAAAATCGTCATTACGACGGCCTAGAAAGGCGTGTTGAAATGGTTATAAAAACCGGGTTTGAAAATCGTCATTACGACGGCCTAGAAAGGCGTGTTGAAATGGTTATAAAAACCTAGTTTGAAAATCGTCATTACGACGGCCTAGAAAGGCGTGTTGAAATGCAACGGTCGGCGAAAGACCGAGGTTTGAAACGGCCATTATAACGGTGCAAAAAGGTGTTTTTGAAAGTTTGAAAATGACACGGAAGGACTTATGATCACATAGCACATAAGCACTCACAGTTTCATTATATTATGCATTATGCTGACACGGGTTTTAGTTTAAGAGGGTGGGTTACACACCAAGCAATCAAACCCCGATTTGCGAGAGGGATACCAATCCAAACAAAATGTGTAAGGAGGGTGCCCTAGCCTCGTGCTCGAAGGTGATGAAAGCTCTTTGACGAAACAGAAATGTGTATCGTTAACGGCATGCTTGACTCAATCGATATTCGAAACGCGGGGATGAGAAAACTCATGCCGACGAGACGAGCCAATTGCTCGAAAAGGGTTAGGTTATGGGCCCGGACAAGGAACCCGACCGTGACTGTAATATCAATTAATGCATTCCAACCAAGACCTCGTTCAAGTCTCACTATCTAGTATCACAAAGACATAAGTATCCTAGTTTTCCCCAGCGGAGTCGCCAATCTGTGAACGTGGGCCTACCTGCACGCCCAGCCGATCTGTGGACATACAGCGGTCTTTTCAAAGCCACGCTCGGCAGCGTAAAAATATGCTTTCGACCGGATCGTTTTAGATCGGTCGGTTTCGTATCGGCAAGGGGCTCGAAACAATTAGAGATGTTCGGAGTCACCACCAAGCATTTGTGGGATGCTTGGAACCCGTTCGAATCCCCTTTATACCTCGGTCAAACGAAGCACAAAGCAGTGTCTGACATAGGTATTAAAGATAAGGAATCGTCCCTCTTTAGCATCCTATCTCTAGAATGACTCTCGTACACCCTGGATAAGGTCGTCCACTATCCAAAGTTTCTGCGTAAGAGGTGAACGTATGTATTGGGAAGCCCTTTAATCAGATACCCAATCCCGCCCGCAGTTGCGGCCTCTACTGATCGATCTTGGTTGATTGAATGCAAAAGTTTACAAAACGGTTTAAATGCATGAATGCGCATCCAATAGTTTAAACCTAATATGTGAGAGCTTTCTAAGTCGGTTGATTTAATCCAAGTATCTAGTATAAGATGTCGAGTTGGATTTACGGTTGATTTGCATGCAAGACAGAAATTAAACATCCATTTACCAAATTAGGTTTATGGCGCATAACCTGATCCATTTGTCTTAGTAAGGCATTTTGCAAATACGGTTTTTGAATGAGGAAATTAGTCATCTGATATGTCCTATATCCGGGTTAGCCGGAGTCGGGATCGTCCTAGACCAATGCTAGAAGGGGAACAGACCCTGCATCAAGCAGCCAGAATAGGCGCAAGCCTATTAGCGATGTAAGGGGGTCTCTCCTGGTTTGAAAATAGGAAAATAAGTGGCCTTTTTAGGCGCGGGCCTGTCAACGGTATATGACGTGTTCTGACCATTGAAAAACGTTTATAAAACGTGTTGAAAGATGGGTATTTGAACCCGTTTTGGTTTGAAAGGACCGTTTAGGCCGTATTTGTGTTGATTTGAAGAACGAGACTTGAATAATCGCCATTGTTTTGACGGTATTCGATGTCGGGTTCGACTTTGTAAGCTTGATATGAATAGTTTTGAAAATGAATATGAACTAATTGTTTAAAGTTCATTTGAATATAATTAGTCGATATTCATCATCGTACTCGGGTTAAAATCCGACATGGTATGTAGAACGAAGGATGACTTTGTGTTGGTGACTAATACATTTATTTTGAAAATGTAAAGAAATGATGAAAGGCTTTAAAATACCTTCCAAAATGTAAATAAATGAAATAAAAGGCCTTAAAATACCTTTTAAATGTAATTAACCAAATATTATCACAGAAACACGGATTAAACCGTCATGGTATTAAGAACCAAGGGTGAAAAATGTTTTATGGTTAAAACTTGTAGAAAATGGTTTGAAAATACTTGAAATGGTAAAAACCGATTAAAAATATGAAAATGAAAATAGAGGAAAAGAAGAGACCAAACACGGATTGGAATTAAGGCTGGGCAGGGTCCTTTAGGCGCGAGCCTATGTGCTATGTAAGTAGCCTCGGCCTCAACCAAAAAGTCCGGTTTTGGCTCATTCTTCCCATGTTTTGGACCATGTTATGCATGATTTAGCATGTTATAGTCATGAAAAAAGTAAAGACATGATAAAAAAGGATTTTACACCCTCATACTTACATGCTTGGCTTATGGCGAGAAACCGACGTAAGTGTATCAACTCGTTTGGTCGGAAAAGACTCGATTTAAAACCGTTTTAGTAAGTAAAAAGAGTGTTTTGTTAAGTTTAGTGATGGTGTAGTGGTCGAAATGGTCGGTCAAGTGATTTAATGCACGATGACGGTACCAAATAATGTGTAAGGCTTGTGTTTATGATCGGTAGGTCGTAAACACGTGTCGGATTGTGACTTAGGAAGTCGAGTCTAGAATTTTAAGGGAGAAAAGAGGGGGCGGACGCTCGCGTAACTCTCAAATGGTTGCATTTGAGGGGTATTTATAGGAAAATGAGTGGTTGTGTGAGTTTTGAGCGACATGGCCACCTAGGCTGCTCAAAGAGGCGCGAGCCACATCGCACGTCTTCGAGGTGTCTTGTCGCTTTCACACAAATGCAATCATGATTTGTTCTATCCTAGGATTTGTATGCACATGTTTGGTACTTGACCATGCATGATCCCGGGAAATCTTAACATGGAAGCATTTGAATGGTTTTGTTTTTTGTGTTTGGCTCGGTTTGACTCGTTGTTGGAGTCGGGATTTGAATTTTGAGTCGGTTTTTGGTCCGGTGTCGGTTTTGACTCTAGTTAGTGTCATTACGACCCCGTCGTCATGCATTAAACACTCCAGGTACTTTTGAAAAGTTTTAAAATGTTTTATTTTCGAAATTGTTTTAAGTTTTTCGACGTAAAGTTGTACACGACCTGTCGATCAAACGCTTCGATTCCAATGCATGTTGTAGTCCGATAATCATCGGGTGGTTGTTGGAGTCTTAACAGATACTGGGTATCTACACATTAGTTTCCACATTCTGATCCCTGGGGATTTTATTGATCTTGAAGGTCCTGAGTTTTTGTGTCAGAACTTTTGCTACTTTAAGATAGGTAATCATCTGCGAATCCTTAGTTGTGTAAGAATCATTTACATGATTAACTATTAGCAGAGAATCACTGTATTATTGCAGGTTCGTGACTTTCAGGTCATGAGCCAGCTGCAGGCCTAGTATGAGTGCCTCATACTCTACTTCGTTGTTTGTTGTTTTTAATTCGCAGCGAACTGCTTGAACTATCACCCATGTGGGGATTGTAGGACCAGGCCTACTCCTGCTCCCCTCACATTGGAAGCCCCATCTGTGTGCAGTGTCCAAATTTCACTCCTTCTATTTTTTTTGGGGTCATCACATCATTCTCAACCTGGGCCTGGATAACTGGGCTCAAATATGACACAAAATATGCCAATGCCTGTGACTTCAACGTGGTTCATGGTTCAGAATGTATGTCATATCAATTAAGGTACACAGACTATTTAGCCGTTCGTCATGACAGCTCAGGTTTCCACATGATTGATTTCAAGGGGTACTTAGTTATAACATGTATAGCATGAGACTCGAAATAAGGGCATAGTTTATAAGATGCAGTGACAAGTGCTAGTACAAGTTTCTCAAGAGCTGTGTACCTGGTCTCTGCAGGTACCAGAGACTTAATTACGTAATAGACTGGCTGCTGCATTTTGTCCTGATCTCTTACCAAGACTGCACTAGCTGCTACCTCTATGACTTACAGGTACAAGAACAAAGGCTCACCCTGCTCCGGCTTTACTAACAATGGTGGCAAACTTAGGTAGCACTTTAGTGATTTGAATGCTTTTTCATGCTCCTCGGTGCATTCAAATTTCTGGCTCTTCCTTAGTATCTCATAAAATAGCCTACACTTGTCTGAGGACCTGGAAATAAACATGCTTAATGCTGCTACCTTCTCTGCTAGACGCTGGACATCCTTGGGTCTCTGAGGTAACTTTAGCTGAAGTACTGCTTTGATTTGCTCTGTGCTGGCTTCTATTCCCCTATGTGTCACTATATAGCCCAGGAATTTTCTTGACGACACTTCGAAGGTACACTTGGATGGATTCAGCTTCATTTTGTACTGCCTAAGAGTGTCAAAGGTATCTGCCAGATGTTCCATGTGCATGTCAGCTTCACTGAACTTCACCACCATATCATCAATCTATACCTCCATTGTCTTGCCTATTTGCTCTTTGAACATCTTGTTCACCAGTCTTTGGTAGGTTGAGCCTGCATTCTTCAGACCGTCGAGCCTCATGTTGTAGCAGTAGATCCTTCTTTCTGACATAAAGTTTGTCTTCTCTTGGTCCCCAGGGTGCATTTTGAGCTGGCTCTAGCCACTCCAGGCGTCCAGAAACGTTAATAGTGGGCCTGATATTTCGCACTATCTTCAGGATTGGTTCCTACCCTGGCCTGAAGATCAAGATAGAAGTGTCAGGGTAGCTCAGGATTGACACCAGGTAGGAGAGGACAATGATAAAGTGTAAAAATAATATTTGACCAAGTCAACAAGGATTATATGTGATAATATTGGCCTTATGGACTCCCCGGATCCCGAAGGACGGGAGAGAGATGGGGGAAGATATTTAAGGATGTGGCTAGGTAGGTGTACTACATGGGTAGCGAACGCCATCGATCTCGTCGGCATGGGGGACATCGATAAAGAAAGTACTGTGACTGACATTGAAGATGGTGAAAGGCGGAATTAGGTTCAGTGGTGTGATATCGTATAGTATAACGCGTAATATTGTTTAGTACAACCAGTGATACTGTTTCGCTGGACTCACATACTCAAAAAGATAGGGTGGACTCACGGACTCACATGATCCTATATATATATATATATATATATATATATATATATATATATATATATATATATATGGGCTGGGTCATGTGCGAACTGAAATACGGTGCGAACCGTACGAATTACCTCAGATACACATGGTATTACTACTGGATACATGTGTATCTAGTAGTTATATGAAGTTTATCTAGTAGTAATACGAAGTGTATCTAGGTCGTATTTTGTGTATCCTATGCTGCCACCACCAATACTGCACCACCACCGCCACAACCACCATTACCAACGGTAATCCAACTCCGACCCGACACCGTTAGAGCTCTGCCACCGACCTCAATTGGCCACCCCAACTCCGACACGCCACTGCCTTGGCCACCAGACAACGCCAACGACATCCACAACCACCCTAAAGACGCCACCGAGGAGCTTGCCACCATCGTTTCCCATGTACATCTGCACGCCTATTCTCCCACTTTTCCTCACTGAATTCGCGCACCCACAACAACCATCACCACCACTTACAATAACTCAGTCGCCGACCACCGCTACCACCCCTACATCGTCGCCGGCAGCAAACCAAAATACAAACTGAAAGTAGAAGCTTTAATCGGGAGGGGAGTAAAGATTTGAAACATGATATCTAAAATATATGACGCCGAGTTTGTTATAAAAATTGCTTCGACGACGAGAGACCTTGTTGTATAAATGGTGTGTCGGTGTGACAGTGACAAGTTTGGATGGTCGGCTACTCGGCTACGATAGATGGTGGTCGGTGATTTGGGATAAGAGAGTACGGAGGATAAGGTCGGGGTTAGGGATCGACAAAGATAGAGAGGGGAAGCAATCGGTGCACTGGCCGACGCATCGCCGGCGACTTAGGTCCATCGAGATGTTGGTGGTAGATGGCGGCCTTGTATGGGTTATTGATAGGTCTGGGCCATGTGCTGATGAATGATAGTCAGTCTAATTACATGGTTCGTACACTTTGCACGGAACTTCTAGTTCGCATGAGATCCCGATTCTATATATATATATATATATATATATATATATATATATATATATATATATATATATATATATATATATATATATATATATATATATATATATATATATATATATATATATATATATATAGTTGGAATCGAGTGAGAACTCCTAATATTTGAGGATTTAGGATTTCAAGACAATATCACAGGTTCTTGAATAAATATCACAAAAAATGAGACATGTGCAAAAAAAAAATTGAAAGATTTATTTTTATTTTATTTTTTGGGCGGGTGTTTTTTTTCTGTGATATTTTATCGAGTATTAACCTGTGATATTGTAATGAAATCCTCAACTCTCAAAAAGATAGTGTATCCTCATATGATCTAATTCATATAAATAGGATCTCGTGCGAACTTACGAACTAATTCTCACCCCTTAGATCAGCCAGATTACAGGCCAGGATTAAACCCTCATCACTCTCCCACTTGGTCTCTCTTCAAACCCAAAACCAACATCAACCTGTTATCTACTTGTCTCCCTCATCCATGATTCTTAGACCACAACCACCATACAATCGCCGGAGCTCCGACATAAACTTCGCCGGCGAACCACCTGAGCTTCCTCGCCAGTGGTACTTGATCTCCTTTTCTTTTCTTTTTTTCTTTCTCCTCGCCATCTTAACCATGTCGCCGGAGTGCTTGTCGCACCACCACCACAATTATAATCATTTCGGTCGGAATGGATTCTATTTGACTCGAAATCTTCCATAAATGCTAGTTTTTTGAAATTCTTCTTCGTTTCTCATAGATCTATGATTCAAATCACATTTTTTTAAAAAAATAATCGAGATCTATGGTTGTTATGACTTAATATTCAACGGAGTTTTCGGTTGTGGTGGAGAGAGAAGGGGCGGTGGGTGTGGTGGTTTCGTGTTAGTGATAGGAAATGGGGGTGACGAAGAGGATGAGTGGCTGGTATGGTCGTTGGTGGTTGCGGTGTTTAATTTAGTGGTAGACGGTGGTCAGTCTAGTGTTAGTTAGTCGTGGCCCATGGGTAAAGTTGGTTAGTACTGGTGGTAGTCATAGGGGTCGTGGGTGGTGTGGGTATGGCGGCAGTTGGCGGTGGTAATTTACGGTTAGGTGGTGGTTGCATAAAATAAGAGCCCAGATACACAGGTTAATACTACTGGGTACACAAGCTAATACTATTGGGTACACAGATGACATGTGTATCTGGAATACCTTCTGAATTTCTGATGCCCTTTCCTTTTGATAATTTATATGTACAGCTGAGTTTAATTTATCGGAGATTTCCGAACTGATTAATGGTTTTGTTTGTCGGAGACACCTCAGCCGGTGGAACTAATACTATTGGGCTGTATTTGGAGTGGCATCGGAGGATTGCATGTTGGTAGCTTAGCCGAGCAAGAAAGACTCGTACTTCGCACCGTAACTTAGTTCGTTGTTGGAGCGTGTCGGCCCATGTCTAAGAAGTCGTTAGTTGATAGAGGATGCTAATATAGACGACCTAGTGAATGAACTACGGAGTATCATTTAAGACCGACCAACCAACCTGAGAATAATTCGCTTGTGTCTTGACATTGAGCAGCAAAATACAAAGTTTCTCTTACCGTCAGTTATGCAATGTGATTATCTGTTTAGCTTATGTAAGCTGAAGTTTTTTTAACGCAAAATTCATTCATTCCTTGATCATTGTACGTAATGCTTCCACTTTTCCGCGGATCAACAAAAGTTAAGTCCTCTACTGATCATTGATTGTTAATTTGTTATTGAAGAATTGCATAAGAACATCGACAAAAAATATCCCGCCAAGTTGAAGATTAAGAATTGTATGAGAATTAAATAGTGATCACCTTCAAGGTACTCTCAAGTTTTCCAGCAAGAGATAATAACAATGTAGATTTCCTGATCCTGCAGGTCCCAGAAGCAATGTCATACTGAAAAATACCTAAAAGTGTTAATGTTTCCTATACTCTTTAACCTGTCATTGAGGATACTAACAATCTAACACCATGGGCATAATAATTGTGCTCAATCGACTTATATGTGCAAATATGGACCAGTCTTATGTACAATCGACTTTTATGTGCTAAATCGTACGATGCACACCGTAACTTAGTTCGTACTAGTATGTGATAATTGCGGACCTACGGTGGTGCGCAATGGTAGCTAAAATTGAAGTATATAAGAAATGTATCTACTGTTTACGTAAATTACTAACAAAGGGGATTAGATAAAATCATTTAAGTTATTAGATACATACTTTTAGCTATCTAGATACATTCTTTTAAGTCGTTAGATACACACATTTAGCTAGCTAGATACACTCTTTTAAATTACTAGATATATACCTTTACCTTGTTAGATACACATCTCTGGTAAGCTAGATACACCCATTTACTTTGTTAGATACACATCTCTGGCAAGTAAGATACACACCTTTAGATTACCAGATACAAACATTTACCTTACTAAATACACTCCTTAACCTTGCCAGATACACTTTTCTGCTAGATACAAGCCATTTAGCAAACTATCAACTTTATTTCGACACTATATCTATACATTAACGATAATTAGTTTAAAACAAAACCTAAAATAATAGCCTTTAAACCAAAGGTTTTAGGATCCTAATCCTCCTAAGGAGGCAATTCAAGTAGTGGCGATGTCTGGGAGCTAGAACCATACACAACTAAATTTAGAAGAGAAACATAAGAAATGAATAATTGAACCAAAACTCACAATATTAGTCTACCTGACTTAAAATCGAGGATTTACACCGAAAAACATACTTTTGTTAAACAACTTATGAACTTACTGAACGTGAAAAGATATCAAAAATAATATAAGAAACCAAATTAAGCATTACAAATCAAGGATTAAAAATATTAATCATGGAAGATTACAAAATCAGTGACTTTTTTCTCAAGCAAACATGAAGGATGATATTATTAAGAGTAAATCAATCTCCGATAGCGTTAAGATAGCTGGCGGAATGTCCAGCAAACAAAATATTTCTTCTTCTACAGTTTGACACAATCTAGCAACATTACTGCGACGGTATTCCCTTCCCGTTTGACATGAATACAATGAAAAGAATTAAAAAGATGGGATGATTCAACTATGTCATCGATGATCAAGCTCCATGGGAATTTTCCGGACCTCTGACTAGTAAAATGTATTAACTACAAATAAAGTCTAGTTTTCAATGATAGTCTTTTGAAAACCAAGTTGCTTGGCTCATGCACACCATATCCCTCTGCAATTTTTGGTTCTCAACTGGCCTGGCCTTCACTCTGCAACATTCTACAATTTTTGGTTCCCAATTGGTCACATGTTGCTTTGCCCATAATCTCCAGCTTACTCAACTGCCCGAGTAAGAGCAAATGAACCACCAGCTTGTGACTCCCAGACATACTACTCGAGTGCTCGTCATCATTGTGCTTGGTAGTGACAATAACCTTCTCAGCAACCAAGGAAGTGGAGTAAAATCCGGCACCAAATTGGCCGATCATACTCACATCCGCTCCAGCTTGTAATGTCTCTGAATTCTTTGTTTCTAGACTGTGCAATTGTTCCCAAGTTGTTCACCTGATCTACATACAGAACCACAGAACATGTCATCAATTAAAACCGTGACATTTTCAACCACAAAGTACAAATTATCATCTACTGTCATATAATAAAAACATTGATAACTCCAACAGTAAATGATAAAAAGCTCACAAATTTCAGTCAAAGCTACTAATTGAACAGAACGATCAGCATTATTACTCAAACTAGATATAAGCCCAACAAATTTCGAACTATCACGAGATGACTGGCTACGTTGATACTCACGAAGACTGCTATATCGATTAACTATCCAATCCCAATCAAATTACAAGCTCGCTTATCGACATGTAATTTATCAGAGGTTTTAGGTCTTTTCTGGCCCAGCCTCTACTCTCCATTTATGCACTCCATATTCAATACCAACATTTTCAAACACCAAATTATAACCCTAAACAATTGAAAATACGAAATTAGAAAATGATGCTGGCACTATTCTCTTTATCATTTACAATAGTGTGTATATTTCATCCAATGTACACTAGTAAAGCATTATTGAAAATAACTTTGTATTGGAAAATACAAAGTTATGAATGCGTGCATCATTTTGTACAAAGTAAAACTTTACAGCAAACTACAAGTATTAACTTTGTATTTGAAAATAGGAATTAATGATTTTATATAAATGCGTGCATCATTTTGTACAAATACTAAGTTAAGAAAAATAGAGGTAGCTGGTATTTCATAAAAGAAATAGTGGTACACAAGTAATTTGTTGTTGAGAAAAACATGTCTTCTGTATGATAGGCATATACGTCACAAGTTTGCGACTGGTCAAGTACTATCCATGTGGATACATAAGACAAAACAGATTGTTATCCTAGGCACTATGTGTTTGTCTTATCTACCCACATGGATAGTATTTGACCCGTCACAAAGTTTAGGATGGATATGTCTGTCACACATGAGAATTTGTGTAAAAAAAAATAGGGGTAATAACTACTAAGTTAAAAATCGACGGCAAGGAAATGTCAATGTCAGGCCGACGAAGGTCATACTGATTGATGGAGATGATGAGTTCGAATGTTTTGCAATAAGTGTCGAAAACATAATATCACGCGTACCTTAATAGCGGAATAGGTACGATGATCGACGTGTCGATTTCTGCCCACGAATCCAAAACTGAGACCGATACCGGTGGCTACTAGAGTCACCGGATATATTCACAACCCAAGTTCCAAAAGCACAAATGACGGTGGCTTTGTTGTGATTGAATGCTACTGTTTTGTGTTATTGGTGTTGTGTATATAATTCACACAGAATTATCAGATTATATAGGCACTCAAAATAGGAGTTACGGGGAGATGAATGAGGAGAAATAATTACCATTAAAACTGATTTAATGGCTCATTATCTCACCTTATTTACAACCATAATAACACAATATTGACTCCTTGTAATAGCCACATTAAAGTGGTCGTTCAACTCAAAATTCAATACTCCCACTCGGCCACACAACCGAGTCAATCCTCCCACTTGGTCACACAGCCAAGCTTATCACAATACAGTTTAACAAAACTATCAATCACATCTCATACAGGAAAATGGGGCGTGCGACCAATATGTAACAAGTAGTGTTATATTAAGTCACCATCAAACTAACATAACACTTTCACAATAACGATTCCCCATGTCATTCAAACAACACCGCAGCATACATTGTACCTTTATGCTATAACATGTTACGTAGTTATATACACAATATAACCGCCGGCCGGGCTTAACATGGTGTAGTTGAATTGATCATTCCTTAGACACTAATGAAAATCTATCTCAACTCGACTGCTTTCCTAACATGACCCGTTGAACCAACGACTTTATGATTCTCCGAAATCACGCTAAAATAGCAACATCAAATCTCAATTTCATCTCACAGCTCCAAGTCAAAGGGATTCGTACCAAAATAGGACACACAAGTCCAAAAGGGCTCACACAGCAACAGATTAGGGAATAATCTGTCACTCCTTACGGTCGACAAAACACACATAGTATGATATATGCGTCACAACATAGCTCCCACTATGATGGGCATATCACGCTTCTATGTCGTGCGAATCATAAGTCTAGATACTACTCAAGTATCCAACCCAAGCCACTAGAATGATATACTCAATATTCAATCTGACACTTGTGATTCGGTTCAAAACTTTAGTATGAAAATAGGGTGTCTTTTCATACTTCGACTACAAAAGTCTCATCTTGGAATTACTAAGGCGACTCTATAACGAGTCAATATCTTTTTCATACAACTTATGTACAAAGATAATCTCAACACTTACTAAGTGTTAAGTGACCCAGTCTCATCTTGCCCACTACATAAGTGTCAAGGCGATTACCTGTGTGACTAGGCAATCTAAAAGTTTGGTGAGATCTTATGTGCCTTATCATGCAACAAATGCATATGAACATTTTCCAAAAGATACAAAATCTTAATCCAAAAATGTCCATTATCAAACACATCCACAACTCAACAAGATTAAAACTTAAGTTGACTATTTTACATAATTAGCTCGACACATGAACTAATTAAGAACACATCTTATAAAATAATGCGCCAACCATCTTGTTAGTTAACCTTACTTGATGACAACACTTAGTCCTACACAAGAACTAATCTAGTCTTACCACAAAGGTAAAAGTTAAAATCACTTGATTACATATCATTGTAGTGTATAGGATCGATTTCGTAACAAAATACTTATCAATCAAAAAAGTTGACGTTCAACCATGTACTAAACAAAGTACATATCAAAATAACAACTGCACTAGAACAAGAAATAATACTCTAATTATTTCTTGCGCTTAATCGTAGGTTTAGACATAACCAAAGTATTATTTTCTTCTAAATATATACCAATATGTCACCAATTTACAAAGAGAATTTATTCTCCTTTATAATTTTGACATAACCATATTAATTCCACTACCATCCAATTAAATCATCACTCAAATGATTTATGGAATTTGAAATATATATATGGAAGATCATTCAACAAATGAATAAGCTTGAAGGACACAAAGATTTATTATCTTAATCATTTGAGACGAACTCAATTGATCGATTCATGTATATAAGTTTCTCGAGCACTTTGATTCGAGAAAATAGTCTTTATATCTATTTGAAAACAAAATCCAAATAGATGACCAAAACTTAGAAGAAGAAAAAAACGGGACAAATCCGAACCTAACCGTCATAAACACATTGCGACAATGTCTATCTGCTCTCATAATGACCATCCATTCTTATTACTTGATGAAGACTCTCACTTACTAAAAGTGATAGCTCCCACTTACTAAAAGTGGTAACAACAACTGAATAGTTAGGACAACTCCCACTATCATAATGAGCAAAACATCTTAAGGATCGACCTTATGTTAATCCTTATAACTTGACATACAAGTTAATGTTTACTCTTTAGTAGATAAACTATCATCTTTACCTTGGATCATGGCACTACTCCCACTATCGAAAACTGAAGAGAAGTTAAACTATCATTGGTGTCTCAGTTAGATCACAAATTCTCCCACTCACCAAAAGATAGTTTTTGCATTGTAACGAATACAAGACAAAAGTCTACTAATCTTCACCGAACACTTAGGAACACATCCAAGTGAATATATATTGTGAGTCACTTAAACACAAAGTTTAACAAATGTTAAGACATGAATGACCAACCTCTATATTATCCAAAACTTATTTTGGAGCGAATAAAATTTCCTCAAAACACATTTAAGGAATCCTCCTATAAACCAAAAGAAGGAAAACTTGATCAATGTCATACTTCACTTAATTAACCATGTCAAGTGATGTACAATTCCTCAATTAAAACAACCTCTTGTCATAGCAATTAGGAATTGTAAGATCAAAGCACATATTTTTCCTCATTTACACTTTGAACATATCAAAGAGTTATTCACAACCAACATATTTACTAAGAGTTCTAACTCTAAATTCAAAGTCGGTTTTTCACTATTATTATAAAATGTTTGAACATATCAAACACGTTATAAAATGATAGAACAATGAATACACGCCCGTATGGCATGAATCATCTCAAATTAAGAGGAAAAAACAAACGGTCTCATGATGTTCCTTAACATTTAACTACCCACAGATAAAATAAAAATAGATTGAAATATAAAAGTGAAAGACAATGAACATATATTAAAATGTAATCAAATAGATAAGTAAAGTAATGCGGTAAACATTTATATTATGACCAACACATAGCCATAACGAACTATTAACAAGAGGTTAAAAAGAATCCGTAATTTTCAATAAACTAATTATTGAAGCACAATTAAGTGCGTAGAGAATTAACACATCAAAGTAACACAAAGCCTCTTTGAAACATAGTTTAGCTAGCATAGCTAAAACTGAATAATCCATCGACAAACAAGGGATTAAACAACTACGAGTTATAAATATTCCTGCTCTGTTTCTAAATCCACGAAGGACAAGAATTCACAGTAGATGCAAGAAACAAATATATAACTCAAATTGATGGAAATGATGTCATTTGACTCGAATCTATCATGAACCAAATTAATATTATCTCCACATTATTCTCTTGTCGACACTAAGTCAAACATATTTAACAATACCGCATATTTGTCCTCAATAGCAAGAAAAACATAGACCATTAATAATCATTTCGGGAGTCATTAGCGCCAAGACGCACACTTCTCCCCTTTCAATAAGTTTGAGACTTTTACTAAGACGATTGAGTGTACCGACAACAAAACATCAAGAGTTTTTCATTTTTCCTAATCCCAAAATCGAATGGTAAACAAATCACCATGGAAAAATAACTCTTTATGTCAGCCAACCCCGTGTATAAAAGGCACATCGTTATGTCACGTAAGATAAACAAAACGACGACAGTCCTTAAAACACTTTCGGGTCAAAACACACAGTCTTGTACCCCAAGTCAAATCAAAATTGACTTACACCTAATCTTACGCTACATAAACTTTAAGACATGTCTCAAAACTAACTTAATAGGTCTACATACAAAATAACACAATTTTGCATGGATCAAGCTTACTATATTTGAACTAATACTGGTAAAAACACAGATTTCATAATCCTACTCATTAATAAGATATTCAACCTCGATAATATAATAGTAATCACAATTTCTCCAAATCGTGATTATTAATAAGATACAAAATCTTATCACTCTATTTATCAAAATTCAAACCGCTTTACCATGGTGAATAAATCACCAAAAACACTTGTTGTCAAACACAAGTATACTACTTAAGGCACAATTCCAAATTAAATTATTTAAAACCCATCATTTATATTGTTCGTTCGAAAATTTCGCTAAGCTCATAATCATCACAAACGTCATAAACGAGAAATTTCAATAATTTAATTAACAACTTAAGATTAAATGAAACTAAATCACTTAATCCTTAAAAACAACTAAACAAAATTAGCCATTCACCTTTATAATATCGGTTAAACATATTAACACGAAAAAATAATATCACTCAGATATTACACAAATACTATGCAACAGAAATTTGCACGTTGTAAAAAAAACTTGATCATAACAAATATGATAGTTTAAATGAATTATTGATACACAACTAATATGTATTCAATTCTTTCTATCTCTCATGTAAAAACTAATTTTACACGTTACTATATATCACTAAGATATATTGGGCTCTCTTATGTAAAACGAATTTACATGTACAGGTACATCACAAAGATATACATCATTTATGTAAAACAAAATTACAAAAACTAATAATCTAATATATCACAAAGATATAAGTTATTTCGTAAAATAAATTTACAAGAACCCTATATCACAAAGATATAAGTCATTTTGTAAAACAAATATACAATAATTATCATATCACTAAGATATGAGCCTTGTATGTAAGTTATAAAATATCACCAACAACAAATGTCAATAAGATATTTATTTTTCTATGTAATACAAAATTACACAATTTCACAAGATAAATAAACGAAACGGATTCGCAAGTTCTAACTTTATCTTGCAGAACACAATATAGAGATAGTAATGAGTAGCATATACTAAATTGAACACGGAGTCGAATAATAGTATTTCTCATACCCATAAATCTGCTCGCCAAAGTGCTTAAAACAGAAAATGTCACCGAGACAACTAAAATTTACAAACAAGGACAAATTTACATGACTTGTAAAATATCACTTAGATATTTACCATTTACAATTAAAATAAGTTTTATGAAACATATTTATAAAATATAATTAATATCACGAAAGATATTATTACCCACATAAAACAAATTTACATGGTCCAGGCATAAATATATACGCAGACTATGAAACACATTCATAAAATATCCGATATAATTTTATTTATACATATAAAACAAATTTATATGACTCACATCCAACATTGTATGAAACATATTCACACATTTATATTAATCTATAAAATATTACGAAACAAATTTGTATAGATAAATTTAGGCTAAACACATTAGCATAGCATGTAAAACGAATTTACACAATCTTAAAATAACTAAACAAATTATATAATATCACTTAAACATTAAAATAAATTTAATTCATATGAGTAAAGATTACAAAAAACAAATCATTAAAATCACTTCATATGGACTAAACAAGATACTCTATATTATGCCAAGACACAATAATAAACAAAACCATAAAAGACAAAAAAAAACCAAAGTGATTATAATTAAGCAATTAAGCAACAGTCCAACATATAGACCACTTGGTTAGATATGAGTACAAAAGAAAGAGTATAACTCACATATAGACCCACAAAGCACTGAGCAATACAGTATATAAAGAATATATACATCTGATATTTAATTGCACTAAGCCCATCGTCATCTTCTTTTTAAAGTGTTCAACCAAAAAACAAAACAGAAGATCGACACTATGAATTCCCCAGAAAATCGAAGAACTCATCTTCGTAGAATTGAAGAACACATCTCCATTCCCATTTCACCGAACACATCTCCATTCCCATTTCACCTCCATTAAAAGATGAATAACCCATCTCCATCTATTAATTAGTGATAACGATTTGAAAAACGTTTCACACAAAAGCGAGTCTTCCACAATCAAAATCGTCATATACATCAACCTTGTACCACCACGACCAGAACGATCGATGCCATCACTTAGATCGGCGCCGGAGAATTTAATTGAGCCGGTTCACGCGCTCAACGCGTCATGGTCGGTGTCGGCGTGTGACACACACGCGCCGTCGGTGTAAGGCGGTTTTGTCTCAATTGCGGAAAAATAATTTTGACATCAGCTTCAACCGAAATATTACCACCGTGGCACAGATCAGTGATGGATACTTCGATTAATCCGACCCACGCTCTCGAATGCGCGGAACGGTGAAGGCGACTATAGATGTGCGCTGATCTCTGGAGAAGGTGAAGTTCAAGAATTCTGTCTACAACGAAAGTAGATGTGGGACTTACCCGCACCGACGGCCGACGCCGGAGAAAGGGGATGATCTTGTGGGAAGTACAACAATAAATTGTAAGATCTGGTTTGTACTCTTAAGATATACGGAGTATAAGATAAAACAATCATCCAGAATCCTTAAACATGTCATCCTAGTGCAATTTTTTCCATTTTACACAAAAATAAAACAAAATCGAGGCCGAGATTACACCAACACATGGTGTAATATTACTCATGCTAAAGAGGGGTATACATACGTACTTAATCAAAATCGGGACAGAAGCCAAACACGATCGGCTCTGATACCACTGTTAGAAATATGCGTACCTTAATAGCGGAATAGGTACGATGATCGACGTGCCGATTTCTGCCCACGAATCCAAAACTGAGACCGATACCGGTGGCTACTAGAGTCACCGGATATATTCACAACCCAAGTTCCAAAAGCACAAATGACGGTGGCTTTGTTGTGATTGAATGCTACTGTTTTGTGTTATTGGTGTTGTGTATATAATTCACACAGAATTATCAGATTATATAGGCACTCAAAATAGGAGTTACGGGGAGATGAATGAGGAGAAATAATTACCATTAAAACTGATTTAATGGCTCATTATCTCACCTTATTTACAACCATAATAACACAATATTGACTCCTTGTAATAGCCATATTGAAGTAGTCCTTAAACTCAAAATTCAATAATGTGGATACATAAGACAAAACAGATTGTTATCCTAGGCACTATGTGTTTGTCTTATCTACCCCCATGGATAGTATTTGACCCGTCACAAAGTTTAGGATGGATATGTCTGTCACACATGAGAATTTGTGTAAGAAAAATAGGGGTAATAACTACTAAGTTAAAAATCGACGGCAAGGAAATGTCAATGTCAGGCCGACGAAGGTCCTACTAATTGATGGAGATGATGAGTTCGAATGTTTTGCAATAAGTGTCGAAAACACGCGTTGACAAACGTGAAAACAAAAAGTGGTAGAGTGGAGTTGAATGGAGGAAGTATGATGTAGCAAAAACTTGTTAGGTACACTCCTTTGAATTAGTAGATACATACTTATAGCTAGCTAGATACACTTGTTCAAGTTGTTGGATACACTCTTTTTAATTTGCTAGATACACTTTTTTTGCTTACTAGCTACACTTATTTGAATTAATATATACATATTTGTAGCTAGCTAGATACACTCCTTTAAGTTGCTCGATAAATTTTTTAAAGTTACTAGATACACTCATTTGAATTAGTAGATACACTCTTTCAAGTTGTTGGTTACACTCTTTAAGTTGCTAGATACACTCCTTTTGCTTGTTAAATACTCTCCATTAAATTACTAGATACATACATCTAGCAATTTAGATACACTCTTTTATTCTTTTATGACATATAAATCACCCTGAATTAACTGATTTATTAGTGAGTGAGTACTATTTAACCTTTTTTATTAAGAATGCGCCCCTACCAATGCATTTTGACTGTTATTATTTGAATTGCTCGTGCTCATCTCGTTAAAATTGGTTTATCAACTATAGTAAGGCTTCCGATTGTCCATGATAAGTAAATCTCTCACAATCACACAAGTGTATAATGTTGCACAAATTCATAGGAAGTAGATTGTATCAGTAAGCTTACTAATTACCTGACATATGTTCTTGCAGTAGTTGCCAAGAGCCCAGAGTCCAGAATATTTGAGCATTGCTTAAGATCTAATTGTTGCTCCAATTTCTTGCATCCAGAAGCAACCGCAAGCCAATATGATATTTGATATGCTCCAGTCCACACATTCATGTGGTATCATAAATTAACACTCCTGAATTTATAGCCTAGATACACAAATCGATTTGTGTATCTTGTAGTACTAACTTGTATATCTGCGGTCATATATTATGCAACCACCACTCACCACCTCACAATCACTGACCAACCCTACCCGCGACTAACACCTGACCCACCACGCGGCAGCGTTTACTAACCTCACCCATGAACCATCACCATCAATATCAACATAGACGCCGTCCATACTTCACCGACCCTCACCGGCGAACTTCCTCCTAGCAACGACCTCTCTCCCATTCGAATCCCCTCATCATCGATAGCCCATCACCACGGCGACCCACGCAACCCACCTATTACTACCACACAGCGTAACCGTACGCCAATTACTCCCTCCGTCCCGGTCATTTGTTGTCCTTTTCCCTTTTGGGGTGTCTCAGTCAATTGTTGTCCTTTCTATTTTAAGAATGAACTTCATGAACAATTTGATCATTCACACTCAATTTGTTCCACTTGTCATTTAGTAATTGGCCTCCTCCACTTTCCTTGGTCTTTGTGCCAAAACCAAAGGACAACAATTGACCGGAACGGAGGGAGTACTTTTTTTTTCTTCATAAAACTCGATTGAAATGTTAGATCTACCAAAAGCGAAGTAAGATTTCAAAAATTTATTTGATCCAGCGAGATTATCGGGAAATTTGGAGCCGGATAATGGTCTCCAACGACGTTTTCGTCGCCGGTGAAGGTGACGAATAAAACCTGGCGGTTGGTTCGGTACGTCGGCGTAGCTAGAAATAGTGGAATTGTCAGGTTGAAAAAGTTATCACCATGGCCTGAAGCGGTAACGAGTGGTGGTGGTGGTGGTGGTGGTGCATAAGGACAAGGGAAAAGGGAGTTAGGATGGCGGGTATTGGGTATTGGGTAAGGATCGGTAAGGAGGAAGGAAAGAGAAGGTACAGGTGGAATTTTTTTTTAACAACTTAATGTGGTATCTTGGGTGAGTTCGTACAGTTCGTACTAAACTTTAGTTCGTACGAGATCTAGACCATATATATATATATATATATATATATATATATATATATATATATATATATATAGGAATGAGATCATGTGAGTATACACTATCTTTTTGATGATTGAGGATTTCATTACAATATCACCGGTTGTTCAATACAATATCACAGATTATTCGAAACAATATCACACGAAAAAAACAGCTGTGCAAAAAAAAAAAAAAAATTCAAATTTTTTTTTTTTTTGGACAAGTCTAATTTTTTCGTGATATTGTATTGAAGAACCCGTGATATTGTATTCACTAATCCTCAATCCTCAAATATATAGGAGTTCTCACCGGATCCCGACTATATATATATATATATATATATATATATATATATATATATATATATATATATATATATATATATATATATATATATATATATAAAATAGGATCTCGTATAACCAAAGTTCGGTGCGAACTTACGAACTAACTTAAAAACCCAACAATCCCAACCTTCACTCCCCAACTACTCCGTACGTTTTACCTTCCAGCTACTTTCCCTGCACCTTCACTAATCATCACGCCTGAGTCCGGCGCTGACAAATCTGAACTAATTGAACAACCGCTGATCTCACTCACGCACGACTCACCAACTTATCGACGGATCTCAGTCCCCTCCACTACAGCTACTACTTTTAGATCTGAGTTTTTGGTGCGGAACCACGATGGTCGTGCGGTGTTTCTCCACAGAATAGAGTCACGGCGACGTCATGGTGGAGGGACGAAGAAAAAGGTAAGAAAAAGAAAATAAATTTCGAATTTGTTTAGGTGTAGTCGGAGGTGGTTGTCCGACTTTTGGTGGTTTCCGGTGGGTCGGATAATCTAATAGTGACATTTAAAGTGTTTATCGTGGTGTATGGTGGTGATAGATGATGTCGTCGGCTCTGTCTAGGTTGCCCGGTGATGTCCCCGCCACATTCCGAGGTGGTGTATGGTGGTTATGTCACCGGCAGTTAGCAGTGATGGGACTTGGTTGTGCAATTAGTTCAAGTGTGTTGGTGGTGGCGGTGACAGTGGATATGTTTGGTGGTGGTGGTAGTAGTGGGGTGAATATGATGGTGGTGATGGGGTGAATATGATGGTGGTGATGTTTGTGGCAATGTTGGTGGTGGTGGCGGCAGTGGATAAACAAAATACTGCCCTAGATACACTTCGTATAACTACTACATACACCTCGTATAACTACGAGATACACATGTATCTAGTAGTAATACCATGTGTATCTGTGCTATTTCGTACGGTTCGCACCGTACTTCAGTTCGCACCTGACCCCGACCCTATATATATATATATATATATATATATATAGAGAGAGAGAGAGAGAGAGAGAGAGAGAAGTTCTTATGAGTCCACCAAAATATTTGAGTCCATAAGTCATCTCTACATCCCTTAGATCTTCCACTAAGGATGGTTGAGATTGAAAGCAAAAAAGCATAGTTAACACTAATGAGTTTCCTATACACTAATTAATCCACTTTCTCTCTCTAGCTTTAATTATACATTCACTAATGGATTAATTATACACAAAAAAAAAAATTTGAGCATAATTTTTTTTTTGGACTGAAACTTTATACAAATGTTACTACACTTTCACTGTTTTAAAAGTGTAATTTCAACGGAAAAAAGTGTAATTTTAACAAAAAAAATTGCGGTTTGACGGTTTTATTTTGAAATTTGAAAATTTGAAGCAAATTTACAATATATTTTGCGTTTTACGAGTGAAACTCAGTTTTTTCGACAAATATTATTTTGAATTTTTCCAATTTTAACACAACTCATTGTGAATTGAGTGACTTATAAGTGTAACTTTAGTCTTTTAAAAGTGTAATTTTAGTCCATTAAAGTGTAATTTTAATCCATTAAAGTGTAATTTTAGTCCATTAAAGTGTAATTTTAGTCCATTGAGAGTGTATCTTTAGTCCATATTAAAAGTGTAATTTTAGTCCATTAAAGTGTAATTTCAGTCCATTGAGAGTGTAACTTTAGTCCATTGAGACTGTAACTTTTGTCCATATTAAACATGTAACATGAGTCCATTGAGAGTGTAGTCCTTGAGAGTGTAACTTTAATAGATATAAGTGTAACTTTAGTAGAGAAAAATGTAACTTTAATAGAGATAGTTGTAACTTTAATAGAGAAATCTGTAATTTTAATAGAAAAAAGTGTAATTCTAATAGAAATAAGTGTAACTTTAACTTTAATAGGGATAAGTGTAATTTTAATAGAGAAATGTGTAATTTTAATAGAAATAAATGTAATTTTAATAGAAATAACTGTAACTTTAACTTTAAAAGAGATAAGTGTAATTTTAATAGAGAAATGTGTAATTTTAACGGAGAAAAGTGTAATTTTAATAGAAATAAGTGTAATTTTAACTTTAAAAGAGCTAAGTGTAATTTTAATAGAGAAATGTGTAATTTTAATAGAAATAAGTGTAATTTTAATAGAAATAAGTGTAACTTTAACTTTAATAGAGAAAACTACAATTTTAACAGAAAAAAATGTAATTTTAATGGAGAAAAAGTGTAATTTTAACAGAAAAAAGTGTAACTTTAATAGAAAAAAAAATGTAACTTTAACAAAGATGAGTGTCATTTTAATGGAAAAAAGTGTAACTTAAATGGAAAAAACTGTAACTTTAATAAAGTGTAAATTTAATAGAAAAACATGTAACATTATTAGAGGAAGATGTAACTTTAACTTTACTAGAAAATTAAAATCAACAACACGAATTTTAACAAGGCGAGATTAGTAAAATTATAAAACAAGACAATAAGAAAAAAAATGGAGGCAAGATTTTAACAAGCATAAAATGGAATAAAAATATCGCATGAAAACATTGGAGGCGGGATTTTCAAAATTTGAATTTTGAAATCATTAGAGGCAGAATTTTTAGCACACAATATGTAAATTTAAACAAATAAAATTAAAAAAACGAAATAAAAGACACAAAATAAATAACAAAAACATAAAACAAAAAAAAAATAAAACAAACAAAACAACCAAAATAAAAGACACAAAATAAATAACAAAAACATAAAACAAAACAAAAAATAAAACAAACAAAAATAAAACAAACAAAACAACCAAACAACACACTAATAAACACAAAAGAAAGACAAAAACAAAAAAACAAAACAAAAAACAAGGTGGTGTCGGGTTGTTGGTGGTTGTGCATGGCGGGTTGATGTCGGGTGCGTGGTGTAAGGTGGCAGATCTGGGAGAAGGTAGTCGTCGTGGTGGTGGCTGCGTGAGAAGAGGAGGGGCGGTTGTCGGTCTTGTTGGAGTCGGATGTGTGAGTGGCGGCAGTGGAGGTATAGGCGGCATTCACAGGTGGTGCTATTGGTGACCGTAGTGGCAGATCTGGAGATGGTTTGTGGAGTAAGCGGTGTTTGCGTGTGGAAGGGCGTGGTGGTTGGATTTGGCGTGAGTGGTGACAGTCGGGGTGGTAGTTGGGGGTAGTGCTCGGTGGTGTTGGAGAGTCTTTTTGGGGAGTACTGGTGGTCGGGGGTGGATGGTGGTGGCCGTGTGGGTGGGGGTGGATGGTGGTGGCCGGTAGGGGTGGGTTGGATTGGTGAGGAAGAGGGGAATTATTTGGGTTTTTTTTTAGAGAATTAATTTGGGTTTTTGAGAGGGGTGGTGAATGAATTGTGTGAATGAGAGATAAGTGGGTGGAAAAATAAATTATATATAGTTGATTAGTATTTGATTAATGTGGATTAGTAAGGTAGTGAGAGAGTGGGCTTAATTAAGCATTAATCCCTTGTTTTTTGTCTTCAATCTCAGCCTTCCATAGTGCTCATCCAAGGGCTCTAAGGAGAATTTATGGACTCACACTTAGGAGGGGGACTTATTTGATCTCAACACTATATATATATATATATATATATATATATATATATATATATATATATATATATATATATATATATATATATATATATATATATATATATATATATAGGCGGGATCTCGTGAGTTGGGGTCTTATGGTGAGTTGTGAGTTGGGGAAATCAAGGGCTGAGATTAAATGATAAATTAGAAAAAAAAAAGGAAAAATCGAAAAATACAAAAGCAGCTGAAACATGAAAACAGAAACTTCATTCAAACGATATTCTCTCTCTCTCTCTCTCTCCATCTCTCTACAAATCACAAACAGAGAAACACAAAAATCATAACGCTGACTATAGCAATCTCATAAAAAACCTAATAAGATTACACAAAATCGTTGATTTTTAGCTGCAATCGAAGTACATGTAATGTAAATTCGTTGATTTTTAGTGTATTCAATCGTATTTTCGGAATTAATGTAAAATTCGTGAAATTCGTCGATTTTAATTGAATTGAATACTTGATTTTACTGTTTTCAGGTATAAGAGATGGACAACGAGATTAATAACAATGTTAGCGAAGAAATCAACTCGACAAGAAATATGGAAACAGTAATACCGCTATTGATTCTTATCTCTTTATCCGCCGTTGTTTATAAATCAATTATTGATTTCTATGTGTTTCAAAATTGTTATTCGATATTATTGTCTTTATCGGCTTGTATTAGAGTAGAAAAAGAGAACTGTTATTCTGATATTAATGTACTATTATTGTAACAGTACAGTACCATGATTATATTATTCGACTGTTATTGTGATATTATGTAATATTATTGTGCTATTATTGTGCAGTAGCATGAAAATATATGCCTTGCAAAAGAGTAACATAATAAATACAGTATTATCTCGTATGTAATAAAGTAGAATCGAGTCTTGACGTATTCGATATTACTTGTACTATTGTTGTAAAAGTAGAGAAACATGATGATATTATTGTACTGTTATTCTGATATTATGGTGCTATTGTTGTGATATTATTGTGCAGTAGCATGAAAATATACGGCTGATAAGAGAGTAGCATAAGATAAACACATTTAGTGTTATTGTGATGTTATTGATTGTCGTCTGTTTCCCACCTGCTGCTATTATACTGTTATTGTCACATTACTGCAATGTTGATCTCTCCCCCATGCTACTGTTATTGTCATTTTGTTGTCCACTGACTGTACTCATTATAATAATTTACTGTCCCAGATCTTTCTACTGTGTCTATTGTTGAAGACAATGCAGTCTTAACTATTGGGGATTCTTCTAATAACAATATATTCACCATCCCAACCTGTTCAGACGAAGAAAACGATGAGTTTATTCCAACTCTTCATTACAACAGTACACCCGGGGGTACTGAGCAGTGGGTAAGGACTGTTGAGAGTGATTTTACGCCTAAACGTGACATGTTCTTTCTTACCTTAGACGATGCAGTACAGTTCTACAACATATTGTGGGAAATAATCTGTATACTTCCCTTAATTTAGAAGGATTATAACGATTTAACAAAGATGATCAAAGGTCATAAAATAAAATACATAAACAAAAGTAAAAGATTCAGAAATAACCTTTGGTCCTAGCAAATATGGCCTAAGAACAATATCAAAATTGATATTCGCCTATTAGTTGCACCCAAGACGATCTGAGATATGCCCTTCGATTATGCTAGAATCGATCTAAAATTTTCTGTAAAATTTAGTTGTTTTTGTGTTCTTGTGATGAGAGAGAGAAGGCAAGGTCAAGAAAAAACACTAGGGTAGAAATAATTCTCTACCTTTCTTTTTATACAGACCGAAACTTGAAGTCAATTAGGAAAGAAAGAACTCTCCTAATTTTCGGCCAAGTGAACCGTGACAAGGAGTATTTTATCCTTATTTTTGGTCTTTCCAAAAATATATAATATGTGTTGAATTGTCATCTAGTGAGGATCGAACCCATGACCTCTTGGTATGTGTACCCTCACTATTACCACTATGACAAATTCAGCTTGTTGATATTAAATACAACTGATTATATTTAATTACGAATTAACAGATTAATTCGTCCAAGCTAACATTATATATATTTAATTAAATATAACTTATTATATTTAATTTACGAATTGACAGATAATTCGTCTCAACTTAATATTATTTAATTTTATTAAATAATTATCTCATCAACACATTGACTAACTTTTTAGTCATTTTGGGCATCAATGTGATTATATTTCTATAACCACATTTCTCAAACACATCCTATAGGTGTGACCTTTAGGGACCAGTTGATCACCGCCATCTGTATGATAATAACGTCAAACTTTCTAGCAAACCAACCGTTATTCGGTAAACGTTAATCAACTGATTAAATATACGAAGTATACCCTTGTGAACCTGTAAGAGATTTACAAATGTTATCACACTAATTTGTGGAGGACACAAGCTCCAACAAACTCCCACTTGTCCTCACAAGTGTATGTGCGATAACCGATTCTCATATCCTTTAAAATTTCTCCCACTCAATGTAAAACAATTTGCAAATTCGAATTCACAAAGGTCGTATTTTACAAGCGATCAGTATCAAGAGTGGTTTTCCCGACTAGAGAGTAACTTAACAGATAAACGAATCAACATTCGAGCATGGCCATGCATTTCAGTTACAACTCCTCGAGTGGCCCTGAGAAATAACTATATCTGATAAGGGTTGGATATTTTCCTCAACTTGAATCCTGCAGATGTAAGCACAGCATGAAATGACCCAGAAAAAATCTACTTAGCCCCAGTTACGGTAGACCGTGACAAAGAAATCAAAGTCACCCAAAAACTGCCTTAATCTCAAGAGACAGTTGATAGTCAAAAGAATTGACTCTAGGAACACAATGGATGTCCTATCCACGACCTGGCACCGAATGTTTTTAAACATTTAAGACTCCATTACGTTGTCACAAAAAGTTGTCCTACGAGGTATCGTCATAATCTCGTATCTGTGATCGATTAGTTAACCGTTTAACTTATGGCTCGTTGAACCCACCATCAATCGACTGGACAATATAATAGCCGGAGTTATCGGCTCACATTGGCGATTACGGACCAAAACAAATATAATGTAATTCAGTTCACTTTGTGGCGTTCAATGTTGTCAGTACAATCCACATGAAAGACAAAATATTATATATATAAAACGATGAAGTTATAAATAATATATGAAAAAGATAATGTATCAAATCCATAATCAAGTACTACAACTCTGGAACATGTTTAATTCCCATGGAATTAACATGCCCTACATGCTTATCATAATTCAACGGTTTGGTGAGAGGATCCGCGATGTTATCATCCATCGCAATCTTGTCAATCACTATCTCTTCTTGCTCCACGTAATCACGGATCAGGTGAGCCTTCCGAAGTACATGTCTAGATTTGTTGCTAGACTTTGGCTCCATAGCCTGGAAGATGGCACCTCTATTGTCACAATAGATGGTGATCGGGTCATTCGAACTAGGAACTACCGAAAGCCCTTGTAAGAATTGACGCATCCATATCCCTTCCTTTGCTGCCTCCGAAGCGGCATAGTACTCAGATTCAGTAGTAGAATCTGCTACAACACTCTGTTTGGAACTCTTCCAGCTGACCGCAGCACCATTAATAGTGAAGACGAACCCGGACTGAGATTTTGAATCGTCTCGATCCGTTTAGAAGCTAGCATCTGCGTAACCGGTTGCGCATAGCTTAATATCGCCTCCATAAGTCAATACCCAATCCTTAGTCCTCCGTAGGTACTTGAGGATATTTTTGACTGCTATCCAGTGTGTTTCACCTGGAGTCTTTTGGTACCAACTCGTCATACTCAATGCATATGTCACGTCTGGACGTGTGCATATCATGGCATACATGATCGATCCTATTGCAGAAGCATAAGGAACACGACTTATGCGCTCAATACCTTCAGGCGTCGTGGGTGACTGAGACTTGCTCAACTGCATCCCAGTCGTCATAGGAAGGTTCCCCTTCTTAGAGTTGGTCATGCTGAACCTCTCAAGAACCTTATCTAGATAAGACTCCTGACTAAGTGGTAACGTCCGTCGTGATCTATCTCGGTAGATACGGATTCCCAAAATGCGTTGTGCCTCACCCAGATCTTTCATCTGGAAATGGTTCTTCAACCATTCTTTAACCGAATAAAGGAGAGGAATGTCATTCCCAATCAAGAGTATGTCATCGACATACAATATCAAGAATACAATCTTCCTCCCACTCGACTTGATATATAAGCATGGTTCTTCGACCGATCGAGTGAAACTATACTCTTTTATCACTTGGTCGAAACGATGATTCCAACTCCGAGAAGCTTGCTTAAATCCATAAATGGAACGCTTAAGCTTGCATACTTTCTTAGGATGTTTAGGATCTATGAAACCTTCGGGTTGCACCATGTACAACTCTTCCTCCAAATAACCGTTTAAGAAGGCGGTTTTTACATCCATTTGCCAAATCTCATAATCATGAAATGCGGCAATCGCTAAGATTATCCAAATGGAACGTAGCATGACTACAGGTGCAAAAATCTCATCATAATGCAATCCTTGCACTTGAGTGAAACCTTTTGCCACAAGTCATGCCTTATAGATATCTGGTTGCGCGTCTACAGAACGCTTTATTTTGTAAAGCCATTTGCACTGTAGAGGTTTTACCTTATTAGGTAAATCAACTAGATCCCATACGTTATTCTCATACATGGAGTCCATCTCGGATTGCATGGCTTCGAGCCATAACTTTGAGTCGGAACAGGCCATAGCACCTTTATAGGTTGCGGGTTTATTACTTTCTAGAAGTAAAACATCATTCTCTTCGACCATACCAATGTATCTGTCCGGAGGATGAGAGTCTCTACCCGACCTCCTAAGTTCCTCAGGAATATTAACTGTATCATCAGTTGGAGGTACAGCTTCCTCCATCTGTTCCTCGGTTGTTGGTTCTGGAATCTCCGACAGCTCGAAGGTTCTATTACTCGACTTGTTCTCGAGAAATTCTTTCTCTAAGAACGTCGCACTAGCCGTAACAAAAACTCGATGTTCGGTTGGCGAATAGAAGTAATGACCAAATGTTCCTTTTGGATAACCTATAAAGTATGTCTTGACCGATCGCGGGCCGAGCTTATCCTCGTGTCTCCACTTGACATAAGCCTCGCAGCCCCAAACCCGAATAAAGGACAAGTTAGGTACCGTTCCCTTCCACATTTCATATGGAGTCTTGTCGACAGCTTTAGACGGACTTCGGTTAAGTATAAGAGCGGCTGACAAAAGAGCATAACCCCATAATGATTCAGGCACTACTGTGTGAATCATCATGGATCGAACCATATCAAGTAAGGTTCGATTTCTCCGTTCGGACACACCATTTAATTGAGGTGTTCCAGGTGGAGTTAACTGTAGAGCGATTCCACAGTCTTTCAGGTGTTGATCAAACTCATTTGAAAGATATTCGCCAGCCCGATCTGAACGGAGTGTTTTATCTTTCTACCCAGTTGGTTCTGTACCCTATTCTGGTATTCCTTGAATTTCTCAAAGGACTCACTTTTATGCTTCATTAAGTAGACATATCCGTATCTACTCAAATCGTCCGTGAAAGTGATAAAATATATATAGCCATCTCTAGCGGTAATTGACATAGGTCCACATACGTCCGTATGTTTGAGTCCTAATAGGTCACTAGCGCGCATTCCAACACCTTTGAAGGAAATTCGAGTCATCTTGCCAATGAGACATGATTCACACGTGCCATATGCAGAAAATCCGAATGAGGGAATAGTCCCATTATCGACGAGTTTCTTTACGCGTTTCTCATTTATGTGTCCCATTCGACAATGCCATAGATAGGTTTGATCTTTGTCACCAACCTTTAATTTCTTATTATTCATGTGTAATACTTCCGTGGTTTGATCTAAGATATAAATTCCATTCATGGAAACTGCTTTGCCATAAATCATTTCATTAAAAGAGAAAATACAACCATTATCCTTTATTGAAAATGCAAAACCGTCTTTAACAAGTACGGAAACAGAAATAATATTCTTAGATAAACTGGGTACATAGTAACAGTTTTTTAAAGATAACTCAAAACCACTAAGGAGTTGGATTACATATGTTCCCTTCGAGGCAGCAGCTACTCGTGCTCCATTCCCGACTCGCAGGTCCACATCACCTTTTTCGATAGGTATGATGTTCTTTAGGCCCTACAAATGATTACACAGATGAGAACCACAACCAGTATCTAGTACCCAAGTTCCGAAACTTGCATGGTTAATCTCAATCATATGAATATAAGATGACATACCAACAGAACGACGCGGCTGCCTTGATGTCCTCACGGTAGACGGGACGGTTCCTCCTCCAATGTCCAGTCTTGTGACAATGGTGGCACTCTATGTCACCGCCCTTGCTCTTTGTCTTGCCCCGTGAGCCACTAGTCTCACCAGGCGCACTCTTACCGTTTTCCGGCTTCTTAAACTTTGGCTTACCTACAGCTAGGTCGCCATGAGCCTTGCCCTTACCTTTACCTTTGTTGTAAATTGTGAGAACATCCCGCTTCATGCTCCCACTCAATTTCATATCCTTCTCGGTCCGTACGAGAAGGGAGTGTAGCTCATGAGGACTCTTTTTCAAGTCATTCATGTAGTAGTTCGCCCGAAAAGGGCAAAACCATCGTGAAGAGAATGAAGCATTCGGTCAATGACAATGCTCTCACTGATTTTACAATTCAGTGCCTCCAGCTTCTCGACATTCTCAATCATGTGAAGAATGTGTGGGCTAACCGGTTGGCCCTTCTGGAGTTTCGCATCAAAGAAGCGACAGGTATGCTCATATGTGATGATTCTCGGTGCCTTTGAGAACTCATTAGTGAGCGTGGTGAAAATCTTGTTTGCACCTTGGGCAATGAAGCGTCTCTGCAAATTGGTTTCCATTGCAAAGATGAGTACGTTCTTTATCGCACCCGCTTCCATAACGAAATCACTATAAGCGAGTGACTCGTTGACTCCGCATTTGGGTGCAGGTTGACCGGTATTGGCTCGATTAAATACCCGAGCTTACCGTCGCCAGATAGCGCATTCCGTAGTGCCGCCTCCCGATCCGCAAAATTTGACCCATCATTCTTCATCAGTGGACTGATTCATTTGGTCCATGAACATTTTAAGCCAGGACGAACGATCTAGTGTGGCACTAGGCATTGGGATTGCGTTATTTCTAGCCATTTGTTGTAACAGTATTATTGATAATAAGCATGTTCTACACTGCGAAAGAAGAATAAAATAATAAGCATGCATCGTTTTTATTTTAAGTCTAATGAACTAATGTCATAACGCGAAAACTCAAAAACATTTATACAATTGACCTTCCTCAAGAATTATATAAATGACCCCAAGACTCAATTCTCTGTAACTTGATAAGCTAACCTATTAGCTAATTCTACCGTTCGAATTCTTGGTCGATAAATTTCTGTAAATACTATCTTTAGTACATCATAATCACGAGAAACTCTTCGGACTACAATGTTGAGGTAAACTAAGTCAACACAACTACTTACCCAACGTAGAAGGGGTCATATTAGGCCTACCGGCGAAGAAGGGATTCATAGATATTTGCCCTTATAAAGACTAATCTCAATTTCCGTTTTAGAGGAAGATCCCATCAACTTTTTAATTCATTTTAAGTGAACTATAATCTAGCATGCGAGAATGATTTAAACTAAGGTGATGGCTTAAAGACTGTGACATCTGCATGTCCATGAAAACTAACATACAACCTATATGAGTCAATTTTCATGCATTTTAGTAGTAGGTGGTTTGGTTTTAGGCGGAATATGATGCAATTACTAACATGTGAATGAAAAGCAATAAAAATGAAAAACGTAAAAAAACAGTAAAAGTCCTAGTGTGGCCTATCCTATCAAAATGAACAATAAATACAAGTTTGGAATCTATCCTTGGACCCGAGAAGCTTGTCTTGATGTTCCATCTTGATCCATGTAGCGGGAGTGAGCTTGAATCTTCATCTTTAGTCTTCTTTGAAATTACAATAAATAAAATTACATAATTGACCTATTAATTACATTCCAATATCAAAAACCCAAAACTAAAATAAAGGAGATTCGAGATCTCATAATTACATAAGAAATCATGTTTCCATCATTACGAAAACATAATTTGACTAAGGCCACACTAAGTATTACAAATTACAACCGATTGCAAACATTAAATACGTAAATAAAATTCATTCATTCGATTCATTCAACAAAATTAAAAGCATCAACTAAAATAAATTAAACATACAAATTTTATCAAAATCATCAAAATTAAAATCGTAGCCTATTGCTCTGATACCACTTGTGGGAAATAATCTGTATACTTCCCTTAATTTAGAAGGGTTATAACGATTTAACAAAGATGATCAAAGGTCATAAAATAAAATACATAAACAAAAGTAAAAGATTCAGAAATAACCTTTGGTCCTAGCAAATATGGCCTAAGAACAATATCAAAATTGATATTCGCCTATTAGTTGCACCCAAGACGATCTGAGATATGCCCTTCGATTATGCTAGAATCGATCTAAAATTTTCTTAAAAATTTAGATGTTTTTGTGTTCTTGTGATGAGAGAGAGAAGGCAAGGTCAAGAAAAAGCATTAGGGTAGAAATAATTCTCTACCTTTCTTTTTATACAGACCGAAACTTGAAGTCAATTAGGAAAGAAAGAACTCTCCTAATTTTCGGCCAAGTGAACCGTGACAAGGAGTATTTTATCCTTATTTTTGGTCTTTCCAAAAATATATAATATGTGTTGAATTGTCATCTAGTAAGGATCGAACCCATGACCTCTTGGTATGTGTACCCTCACTATTACCACTATGACACATTCAGCTTGTTGATATTAAATACAACTGATTATATTTAATTACGAATTAACAGATTAATTCGTCCAAGCTAACATTATATATATTTAATTAAATATAACTTATTATATTTAATTTACGAATTGACAGATAATTCGTCTCAACTTAATATTATTTAATTTTATTAAATAATTATCTCATCAACACATTGACTAACTTTTTAGTCATTTTGGGCATCAATGTGATTATATTTTTATAACCACATTTCTCAAACACATCCTATAGGTGTGACCTTTAGGGACCAGTTGATCACCGCCATCTGTATGATAATAACGTCAAACTTTCTAGCAAGCCAACCGTTATTAGGTAAACGTTAATCAACTGATTAAATATACGAAGTATACCCTTGTGAACCTGTAAGAGATTTACAAATTTTATCACACTAATTTGTGGAGGACACAAGCTCCAACACATATATGCATTGGCTTGCGGATTTAATGTGAGAAGGTACACAAATACCGAATATAAGGGGGACGTCAGCGTCAAATCACTGATCTGTAACAGACAGGGGTATAGGGATATGAAAAGAAAACTGCGACTTGAAGCAACAAATCACGAAGCTGGTAATTTGAGTACAGTAGAGAACAAAGAGCGACGAATTAGACACCTAAGGAAGCATGCTCTGACAAGGTGTGGCTGCAAGGCGCACATGAGGTTGAGAACCTGTGAAAAAACAGACGACAGGCCGGCTGGATATATTGTGGATGTCTTTGTAGACGTTCACGGTCACTCTCTTTACTCACAAAAACAGAGTTCCAAAAGCTCTCAAGGGACGTCCATGACTACATTAAGAGGACCATTATTGATCATACTAAGCTCAACATAGGTCCAACATTGAGCTTCAGAATTCTCAAGGAATACTCAAATGGTTATTAGAATATCGGTGCCTCTTTGCTAGACTTCAAAAACTTCAAACGAAATATCAAGTGTTATATTGGGGATAAGGATGCTAAAATGTTCATTGGGCATTTCAAAATGCTGGTTGAAACAAACGGGTTCTATTTTGCTTATGATCAGGATGAGAACAAATGCTTGACGAAGGTTATTTGGGCTGATAAGGAAGGGATAAACAACTACAGGTTATATGGAGACACGATCACGTTTGACCCTACTTATGGGACAAACAAATATTTCATGGTGTTTACTCCCTTCACCGGAGTAGACCACAATAAGAAGACGGTAACTTTTGCAGCTGGGTTACTTGACTTCGAGAGTAAGGATTCATTTGAGTGGATTTTTAAAAAATTCCTCGAAGCAATGGGGCAGCAGCAACCTCAGTATGTAATTACAGACCAGTGCCCTGGAATTAAAAAGGCGTGCCCAAATGTCTTCAAGCATTCTGTGCACAAATACTGCATGTGGCATATCATGCAGAAAATGCCAGAGAAGGTGGGAAGGGCAATCTGCAATGACACGGAATTTATGACCGACATAAATGCCGTTGTGTGGGATGTCGACCTCGAGTCAGAAGAATTTGAACAGAACTGGGAAACTGTTATTGAAGCCCATGGTATGCAAAGCAACCGGTGGTTGAAGTATGTATTTGCAATAAGACAAAAGTGGATACCGGCTTACTTTCGGCATCTGCCTCTAGGTTGTTTGCTGCGGACAACCCAGAGATCCGAAAGTTCAAACAGCTATTTCAAGCGCTTTGAAAGCCACTTTGGAACCCTTTTCGAGTTCTGGATAAGGTACAATTCCGCAATAGAATAGCAGAGGCATTCACAAAAGAGGTTGGACGCTGCCAACGAGCATAATATGCTCGAGAAAGTAGGGCCGATGAAGGTAGAGATGCATGCCTCACTTGTCTACACACATCCTATCTTTGCAGACTTTCAGAACGAAGTCAAACATGCGATATGCAGCATGGGGGTCGGGAATTTGACAACATTAGGGACAATGGAGTACCATGATGTTCGTGATGGACTGAAGCACAGAAACTTCCGAGTGGAATTTAACACCAAAACTAACGAGAGCAAATGTGCATGTAAGCTGTTTGAGAGGCATGGCAATATCTGTCGGCATATACTGTGGGTGTGGAATGGTAGACAGGTACACAGGATACCTGAGCCTTATGTCCTTGCTCGATGGACAAAGAAATCCTACAGGCCAATTGTCCGAGATGAAAATGGAAAGGTGATAGAAGACATTGATGAAGCTGACATCTAGAAAGCTGAGATGTCAAAGGTTTGGTCTGAGATTTATGCAACTGTCGGGGTGATGGACAATTATGCTACGGTTAAACAGATGAAGCAAGCTGCAAAAACCCCGACACGATTCGGGAGAACATCACAGGACCAATTGAACCGAAAACTAAAAACCAGGAAATCGAGGCTCTTCTTGGCACCACAACTTCAAATGATATTGACCTTCGACCGCCAAACAAGGCCAAGAATAAGGTCAGTGGTAAAAGATTGAGGTCGTCGAAAGAAAAGGCCAAGAGCAAGCCACAAAAGAGGAAGCGAAGATGCGGTAACTGCAAGAAGTGGGTGAACCATAACAGTAGAACTTGTAACCTTCTATTTGCTGAAAGTCCCCCTTCTGATGACGATGATGAAGAAAAATCAAAAACTGAAGAGGTATGAATCTGAACTATTACTCTCCTATTATTCTAATGTTATCCTCTTATTCTACTGTTATTCCCCTATTATTCCGGTGTTACTCTGCTATTCTGCTGCTTTGTTGTGTTATTCTACTGTTATTCTGCTATTAATGTGTTGTTATTTTTGAATAGAAAACGGATATTCTTCGTAGAAATGGATAGTCTATGCAATAACAGCGGAGTAGCTGCTAAATTTGCTCTAATTGTTATTCTACTTCTATTAATGTTATTCTACTGCTATTCTGCTATTAATGTAGCTGATAAAATACTAAGCAAACATTGCAGGAATATGAATCAGATGCATGAACTAACAAAGACAAAACAGACGCAAAAGACAGCGGCTACGATGAAGACCTTGCCTAAAAATGTCAAAGACTTTTACTATTTGTCATTGTTTGAATTACATTTTAGCCTAAAATGTTTCTTCTAGATAATAAAGTGAGACCTACATTATATGAGAATTAATACTAGTTACTTTAATTTTTTTTGTTAATATTATCTGATTGTTTTTCCACAAACCACCCACAAAAATAAAACTGCATTTACACAATACAATAATAGTTGAATAATAATAAATTAGTAATATTTATAAAAAGCAGTTCCACTTTTCAGTTTTTATTAAAAACAGTTACCTAACCTAATCTACTATAATTACAGGAAAACTGTTTGTATTCCCCAAGCCCCTATAAATACTACTATTGCATGTTAAAAAAAAAACACACACACACACACACACACACTGAATAAGTACAGAAAAACTGTTTGTATTCCAGAAAAAACTCTACATCTCCTCTGCAAAAGGTAATTTCTTATCTTTTTTTTTTGGTAGACAGGTAATTTCTTATCTTTCTATACTTTATTACAGAAAAACTGTTTCTATTCCCCAAGTCCCTATAAAATACTGCTATTTCGAGTAAAAAAATAAACACACACACACACTGAAAAAGTCCATTCCAAAAAAAAACTTTATCTCCTCTGCAAAATGGTAATTTCTTATCTTTCTATTCTTTATTTTTCTTTCATGTATATTTTTCTTATCTGTCTACACTAAACTCGATGCTGCAGAAAAGGTAATTCTCTTTCTTCTGCTTTGGTTTGCTTTTAATTTGGTTGAAATATTTTAAACATCTTTTTATAATGCAAAAAGTTTCATACTTTAAATGATGCAGGATGAGTGACGTAACTGACGATAACCGAAGGTCCCCTACAAGGGAGGAAAACGATGAAGCGAAACAGACGATAGAGTCCTTTACGATAGAGTTGATCGACACAAGGACAAATTTAGAGGCAGCAGAAAACCGTGAAGAGGCCTTAATAAGAGAGGTCGCCAATGTTAAGGCACAGTTGAAGGTTGTTGAACTTCAAAATGAACGTATGCGTAGACAGTTGAAGGAAAAGAAAAATAGGAACTACACAGAAGCCGACATGGACAATCAATTCATTGCTGGTGTGAATGCTTTGAAGAAGTATTACACTGAAGTCGATATTTCAATCTCTGGCAATTGGACACCAGTTCTGAATGCCATAGAACTTATGCAAGGATACAAAAACCCTTTTCAGGATGAGTCGGTGGAAGTTGAGAGCACTGTCCAAGGACCGGCGCGCAGGCGTCAGAGAATAGAATAAAGATATAAAAATCTAACGATGATGGTCCAGGGTTGCTGCTTTAAAATATGTTTAAAATATTTATTGCTTTAAAAATAATGGCTTTAATATTTTAGATCGTTAATGTTTATTATGTAATTACTATCTTTAACTACTATTTACTACTATGTTTAAGTAATGTTGGAATAACAGAAGTCTTTGCCAGAATAATAGTGCAATAACAGCATAATAACTGCTAATTATGCAGAATAAATACTGCAATAACAGCAGAATAATGGTAGAATAACGAGTGGAATAAAAAGCGATCTAAACCACTGCTTTTACACTTGACTAAATTTACACTTGGATAAAAATGAATTGGTTTAACAAAATAATGTTGGACTAACAGTGGAATAACAGCAGAATAAACTAGTCCTTTTGTGGAATAATACTGCAATAACAGCAGAATAAACTACTTGTTATGCGGAATAATAGTGCAATAACAGCAGAATAACGGTGCAATAAGAATAGAATCACAGTTGAGAAAAAACGACCATTGTGATTGAATAGAAAATGCATATTCTTCGTAGAAATTGGATAGTGTTTGTAAACCTTAATTAAACTAGTGGAATAACAATGAGAATAAGTGTAGACTAATAGTACAATAACAGCATAGTAGTTGCTTATTATGCGGAGTAATACTGCAATAACAGCAGAATAATGGTAGAATAACACTGGAAAAAACGCAGTCTAAACCACAGCTTTTACACTTGACTAAATTTACACTTGAATAGAAATGGATAGTGTTTGTAGAAAACAAAGGTAATAAGAAAGCTTAATTAGACTAAAATAACTGTAGACTAATTGTGCAATAACAGCCCAACAACTGCTCATTATGTTGAATAATACTGCAATAACAGCAAAATAACAGTGGGATTAGAGTAAAAATTGATGGTGTTTGAAAAAAAAGTACAACTAACATGAAAACTCAATTAAATTAGAGTACACACTGGAATAACACTAGAATAATAGGGAATAACAGCACAATAAACTAGTTATTATACAGAATAACAGTGCAATAACAGCACACTAATTGTTTAACAAACAGTTTACACTAACTTAGTCTGACTTTCCTGGATACACAACAGTCAAAGGTACTGCATTCAAGACGATGCTTGACTCTTCATTACCAGCAGATGATTGGAGTTGCACTTCTTGCAACTTGTTCCTTGCTGACGCCAAACCCAACGTCTTCGGCCTTTGATTCTCACAAGCCGTCACTTTATCAAGAACTACTTGCCTATAAAGATTAATATCCGCCAAGATCAGGGAAGCCGACATTTCAACACAGAAGCTTCGACGGGCAATCTTGCTGTGAAGATTGCACTCAAACACGCTTCCACCATATTCCGCCATCGTGTACAGCAAGAAACACTCCGACTCGGAATTCAGCAGTTCCTTCTTTTTCCATTTAAAAGGAACATCAACGATTTCGAAATTGCGGCAATCTTCAGACTTCATAACATTCCATAAAAACATACATATAGTTTGCCACAATCTCGATCAATCTTCTGTAATCGGCTATTTGGTTGGCATCGTGAGTCATGTTGTCCAAAATATCAATCGATTCATTCATAAAGTTGATGCAGAAATAAGAGTAGTGATCATTTTACAGAATCGGCACAAACACAAGGTCGGAGTTCAGACGACATCTTCCATTGCAGGAATCGAAAAACACATTCCAGAATGTCAACAGCTTCTTACCCGGACCGTCAAGAGGGCTTGAGGAATCAAAGTTCTCTAAGAGTGAATAAAGAGGATCCTTCTAAACAGAAAGCATAAACAACCAAAAATAGTGCACAAGTGTTAACTTTATATCAATACTTGTGAGTCAATTTGTAGGTAATAACGCAAAATAGCAAAGGAAAAAACAAAATACCATATGACGAACTCCGAAAAATATTGAGCTTGGTTCTGAACGTTCCTCAAACTCTAACGAATTCAAAAGAATCGACCAAACATCAACTACTCTTGTTGTCATCATAGCAGCTGCATCTACAATGGAAACAATATCCCCCCTGTCCAAAAACACGCCGACGTCGTCGTTGTACAACAATAACATCTCACTGCAATCACAAAAAATAACATATGATGAGAACAGTGGGATTACAGTGGTATAACAGCAGAATAACAGTTCAATAACAGAATAATAACAGCTGAATAATAGTGGTATAACAGCAGAATAACAAAAGGGAATTAACAGTGGGATTACAGTGGACTAACAGCGGAATAATAGTGGTATAACAGTAGAATAACAGTTCAATAACAACAGAATAACAAAGGGACCTAACAGTGGAATTAGACGACTCACTAGGTTGACAAAATAACAACATAATAACAGCAGATTCACAGCAGACTAACAGTGGGAAACAGAAAGACTAACTGAACAGGAACACCACAATCAAAGAAATGAAAATCGACACATACTCTTCTTTCAAGTGAGCGTCTTCACGAAGAACAAAGTCCACCACTTGCTTCCGCACCTTCAGCATCTTAGAGAACTGTTTTTTGTTCTTCCGAAACAAATCCGACGCCACAACAAACCTACTGTCCTCTGGCCCGCAATCCATAGAGCAACCCAGCCCATCGTCTGTCTTACCCCTTATACGACTATCCAAAGCCGACTTTGGACTCACGGTGCTATCCACACCCCTGCTTCCCACTTGACGGCTGGCAGTAGGGGTGTTTGTATAGAATTCAGTGCTGTCAATGACAGTAGGAGAAGCGACGGGCTCGACAACAGGCTGCGTCGTCTTAACCTTCTTACCAACCATTTTCACCCTGCCAGAACCACGACGTTTCTTACCGCTTTGAGAAGCCCTCTTTTCCGCATCCTCAATACGCCGTTTCTCTTCAAGCAAACTCAGGGTTTCCTTTCTCGTCTTGTTCAACTCGTCCAAACTTTTCAACACATCTTCCCTGGACTCGTTCATATCAAACAGCACCAACAAGGCAACGATCTCAGCGCGGTAAAGCGCTCTTGAATCAGAATTACCCAAGTCACAATCAAAAACAGTTCCACGGTAAAAGAGCATGTGCAACATCGTATATACACCGCAATCCAAATTTTCAATTGCAGCGGTTTGCCAGGTAAAAGGGACGTTGACAATTTTATAATCTTTAACCTCCCCACCTCGGGCAACTCCTTTGTTGACCAGGAAATCAGACATCAAGCTCACCATTAAAAAAAAAGGAAAAAGAAAACATAATTACTAACAATACTTAAACAAACTAGGCTAAACACCAAGAGAAAATTAGGCACAATAAATGACTTACAGCAGTTTGACAATACACCAAACGTACACACGCCTGTTGATCATCAGCAAACATCGCCTCTTGAAATACATTATCAATATATTCAACCCTCTTCGCAATGAAGTTGATGCACAAACAGCTAAAGTGCTCATGCAAAAGAATTGAGATGAAAATCTGGGAAAATATTTGACCAAAAAAATTGTTACTAATTATGTGGTTTTTTTTAAAAAGCAGAAACACAGAAGAATAACAGTAGAGTAATAGTAGACTAACAGTAGAATAGTAGTAGAATACACACAAAGTACATAAAATATACCATATCAGAAGTAAGATCACACTCTCTTTTATTGTTATTGACAAAGACAGTAAATGACAATATGATTTCCGCACATAAATCACTCCTGGAAGCCTTCTCATCTTTCGACGGCGTACAAAGTCGCCGCAATGGATACTAAACAAAAAGTGGAGAAAAGAGTTGAAACGTGATGCAAAAATGAAAAATAAAGTAAAAGAAACGATAAGATAGAATAACTAACCGTTGCACCCATCCAAAGAAAAGTCGACTTGGACTTCCTCTAATACAAGTATCATTAAGAAAGAGGGACCACCAGTCTACAACACCAAGCATTATCATTGTATCTGGAACCATCGATTCCATATCCTCTCGATTCAGGTAACTGTTCACACCCCAAGTGACAAGATTCTCCCTTCAAAACCGAATAAACATGAAAAATAAGAGTCACATAAATATATTTTTGAAGAACAAAAAGCGATAATATATTAAACAGAAGCGAGAAAATTTTTACAATAAAAACAAGCTCTTACCCTTGCGAAATGTTATGATCATTCAAGAAGCAGTAGTCTGCAACCTCTTTCCGCTTGGATAGCATTGGGTTGAAAACATGTCCCATCGTTATCATTGATTTTGACAGGACAACTAGCTGAGGATCCACAGGACCACAATTATAGGTGCATCCGAAATTCTCAGGCACAACATGACATACAACGGCTAGCTCCTCATGTGCGGTGAGTGCGGCAAATAACTTGTACAGACATTAGGAACATTCAAACCAAAGAACGCCATTGTCCTCTCGGACAGCCTCACCAACAACAAAAACCAGCCTCCAACACAACCTCGGAATCCTGTTTATCGTATTTATCTATCTCAGACGCAGCCCCAAGCAACAAGTCTGCATGACAAGACATCACCACATCCGCTACTTCCTCTTCTGCAGTCACAAATGCTTCACTGCCAATTTGAGTGGAATGTTGAATGTCATTACGCAAAGGAATGTCAGCACCGATATCCGTCACCTCCGTCTCAGGCAAACAAGCATCAGTCTTTGGAATTTGATTTGCTTGAACCTCTACCGGTGTACACTCAACGGTATTAGGCACGTCCTCTGGCGGATTATCAACAAGATAGTCTTCAACTTGAATGTTAACGTCCTCCACATCATTGTTAACATCCTCCACGTCAATGGTAATATCCCCAACATCAACTACTTTCCCACCGACATCATCTGGCTCTCGATAACGAAACTAAATGTCAGCACAGATATCCGTCGTAATAGAATCTAAACCGAGTGGTGACAATTGTGGAGTCCCCACCTTTGCACTTTGTTGAATGACAGGACTATGTTCAACACCCTTGTTTTCAGCTATAGTCGGCTGCACATCCGACAGCCCGACACACTCCTCATAAAATTGAGAAAACAGATTAAATGATGGGGATTGAATGATGACATCTTCATGTCTAGCTTTTTTGGAAGCTGGTTCTTCAGGAATAGTTGATCGCGATTTATTTGCCGCTTGCATAGCCAATACATGCTTTACCGATTCGTCCAGCTCACGGATAATTTGATCCGTGAAGAAAGATGGGGTGGCAACCAAATTCTCTGACCCTTCACAACCAACTTCTTCTGACTGTTCAGTTGTGCTTTCTTTAGCACTCGTTGGGTTACTTGGCTGGGCAACTTAGCAGCAGGTGATTGACGCATAGCCTGCTGGTTCTTTTTCATCATCTTCGACTTTATAAGTTCCGCCCGTTCCAAGTATCGGCGGCATAAAATCTGAGAGTCCCGCTCATTAAGCAGTATAAGTTGATGAACATCCTGTCAAGATAAAATCCCAAAATTTTACTTAAAACAGTACAATAATAGTAGAATAACAGAGGAATAATAGTACACTAAGACTAAAATAGATAACAATGGATTAATAGTAGAATAACAGTGCAGTAATAAAATAACAAAGGAATAACAGTACACTAACAGCAGAATAAATAACAGTGGAGTAGTAGTAGAATAACAGTAGCGTAACAGTGGAGTAACACTTGGAATGAAAATTAGAATAACAGTGGAATGAGAGTAGGAAAACTGAGGAATAACAGTGGAATAATCATAAAATATTAGCAGTAGGACAACTAATGCTTAAAGACAATAACAGAATAACATTTTAGAATGATTCGTTTTAAAACAATCAAACAGTGCTTACGTCGACCGACCAGCTGGACTGACTTGCTCATCCGTAAGAATATCATCGAGTAGATCCAAAGACAAGATATCGACGTTGAGTACGTTGACCAGAGCCAACGATGTTTGGACGAGACAATGGGAAAGCAACGTCGAACGCTCCCCGTGCCCGAGCACCAAAGAATCGCCTCACGCTGCAACCTCTCACTGAAAGACTTAAAATCCCAATGTTTAATGAGCGGTAGCTCATTATTCACCTGATCACCGCTAAAGAAATAATGGAGAAAATAGGTGATAGCCAACAACACTACACAACAACGAATATTTTTCCTCCCGTTAAGCGTTTCACGCACAGAAGTCACCAAGTCTGAGAAGACAAACTGACACCAATTAAATTCCTTGATCCTAGAAACATCTTCCACAGCGCTTAGAAGTCTAAGATCAACCACATAACCCGACACAGGAGCAACGAAACACGACATAGCAAGCAGAACAAAAGTCTTCTTAAACTCATCATCCGCAACCAAAGACTCTAGCAGGGTCTCCTGAACTTTGTTAAGTGGTATCCCACTTTTATTATTGGCGATACCATACTTCTCACGCCAAGCACGCTTTAAAGCTTCTCCATCAGCGTCTGCAGAACCAGGAAACCCAGTAATAACCAAATCCAATTTTGGACCAGAATTTGGTAAACCAAACACATCGTGCACATCATCTATAGTCAACTCGAACTTCTCCGTTTCAGATATTTCAAAATACTTCCCACTCCTAAAAGCATATATAAACTCCCGGAACATGGTATGGGGGAGGGAAGAAAGCTTCAACTCAAGTAAACCCCCGAATCCCATTTCCCTAACAGCCTCCTTCTGCTCCTCGGTGAGGGCTTCAATAACTTTGAAAAGAAAAGTAGGCCGACAGCAGCTAACAAATGGATCGGCACTGTGCACACAAAGGGGAAAAAATATACAATGCATTAAAACATTTAAGATAACATAAGAAAAGCTGCAGAATAATAGCAAAATAACAGGAGAGCATCAAAAAATAACACGAAAAGTAACATATTAATAGCAAAATAACAGCAAAATAAAAGTAGAATAACAGTAGTACATACACTGGGTTATTTCCTACAGCAACTCCAGCCTGAGGTTGGTTGCTACTTACCACAATTCCCTTCTCATGCTTAACTTTGCTAGCCAACTTACTACTAGTCTTTGGTGGACTAGACGACAACTTCGAAAGTTGGGTCTCGGCCTTTCGTTTGGTTTTTTTAGTGGGTGGTTCGGTTGTACATATTTCTTGAATACGAGTACTCCTTCTCTGAGAAGCAGTGCTCTTTGATGGAGATGTGACAGGGGATTTGGATGGAGACAGACCCGGAGAATTTGATGATGACGGTTGAGTAGACTTTGATGAAGCGGCGGATTTGATTCTTAACTTCATTTTCTGCTGTACTATCCAGAAAATAAAGATAAGGATCACTTTCAATGATAAATAGGTATTCAGCTACACTTTTTTAATAATGACGCTTAATGAGAGTACCGTAAAGCAATGAATAACGAACACATTAACAATTAGTCAAACTAATAACAAGAAAAACACAAAAAGAACAACATGGAAGTGTAAACAAAAACACGAAAGAGAATCAAAAGAAAGCCTCTTTGAATAAAGAGTCAAAGACAGTTTCAAAATTACATACGGCCTACATAAGCTTTCATAAAACAAAATAACGTACTAAATTACAATCAGAGACAGTTTCGAATTACATAATACCCAAAATACATTCTTTCCCACAAAGAACCAAAATGTACTTCCGAAAATACAGGACATAACGTAAAAAGTCAGTCAACGTCAACAACATTGACTGACTTATAATACAATTCGTGAGCAAGATCATAAGCAGCAGGAAAGTCCCTGAGTGTGTCAAAGTACTCGTGAATTAGCCTGATTCGTTCAGATACAGGTGCATCAAGAATCTTTTCATGATCGTGTATATACTGGCAAGCATGCAACACCGCCTTTGCTGGCTCACTTGCAAGCATATAGCACTTGCATCGTTTGGAAACTACTTTCGAGCCCCCTGACAAAATCTTAAAACCTTGACTGTGACTTGTTGTTAGAACTTTCATATATTCGGCGTGAACACCAGGCGCACTTTTATGAAATAAGAACATTTGTGACCATTTCTTACAAAGAAGAGACATATTGCCCTTGTCCAAAGTAGTCTCTACATGATCGAATACTCTTTCCATTAGGTCCTGGCTATTTAAAACTGCCGACATTGATTGATTACGACGACGAACACGTACATTAACTTCAAAGCACTTATCACTCTTATCTTCCAATAACCAACCCAATTTTTTTTTCTTTTCAGTAGTGAACTCTCTAGCAAATAACAATTTATCTTCATTCACTATATTTATTGCCCATCCCTCACAAACTAAGTCCATTAGTGATGCTGAAACCTACAAACAAACAAAGTCAAACAAACAAAACCACAAGAATAACAGCAGAATAACACAAAAAGAATAACAGGAAATAAAAACAGGAAAAACACTACAATGACAGGAAGAGTAACGCTGCAACGACACCATAGAACCAGTATAACAGCGGAATAACAGAAGTAGTGAAAAGTGAAGACAACACGAACAAACACAAAAACTCTAGAAAAACACATTAAACAATTAAAACATGACAAATAACTTGACAACAAACTAAGCGATAGAATAACAGCAGAATAACACGAAAAGTAAAGTGTGTAGAAATCAATAGTAAAGTTCTCAACACAACTCGTCAGCTAGAACATGCAAATCACTTCAAAACAGTAGAAAACTGCAGAAACGACTAAGAACATGCAAATCACTTCAGGAAAAATCAGAAATTCAAAAATGCAGCATAATATTACAATGAAGAAACTGCATAAATACAATAACGACATTAAAGTACTCGATTAAGTAAACCTAGCGATAATTAAACTGAAAAAACGAATAAAAAAGCATACAAAAGCATGAAATAAAACAAAATAACAAAATAAAAGAAGAAAATGTCATGAAATTACCTTCAATCGGAAGAAAGAATGATGAACGGTGAAGAGAAAACGGGAGAAAACACGAAGGAGACGAACAGTTGAAGAAGAAAAACACAAGAATAATAGAAGAGAGAGGAACGCTTGCAGTTGATAATATATAAACCGTTTTGCAATAATGTGGAGAACTAATTAGAGAGAGAAACAGTTACAGTAAATGAAGGAAAGAAGAGAGAGAGAAAAAGAAAAAAAAAAGAGAAAATAAACTAAACAATGCTTTTATATGACAACTAAGATTAATCTTGGCCACTCATCTCTAATTTAATCTAATGGCTGAGATTCACCCAACTTACAACTCACCATAAGAACCAAAATCACCAAATCCAATCTATATATATATATATATATATATATATATATATATATATATATATATATATATATATATATATATATATATATATATAGAGAGAGAGAGAGAGAGAGAGAGAGAGAGAGAGAGAGAAATTGCATCAAGTGAGTCTAGGTATCTTAGGTGAGCCTAGCATTTTAATCTCATCCATTAGATCTACTCCTAATCAACGGCTGAGATTAAATCTCAGAAATTATAACAAACCTATAAAAGCTAAGAATTCAAGCCTCCCCCTCATAATTCAGTTTCACTTTCTCTCTCCTCCGTCTCTTTCCCTCGCTTTCTCTATCTCTCTCTCTAAGTCAAAATAATCCTCTGAATCAAGCAAACAAACCCTAAGTTCCTGTTTTTTACTCACTTTTATCAATTCATTCACAAATCAATCAAATTCGTCTGTTTTCCAGGTTCTCGTTGCTAACAATGGATGCATTCTACCGACATTAACATGCAAAAACAGTAATTTCCGTAATCCTTTCGTTTTCAGTTTTCCTTTTCGCGATTTCATCTGGATTCTATGTCGCTGATCATTCGCTATTGTAATTTCATTATTCCGTTGCATTTCAATTTTTTAGGTTAATCGATTTTATGTTTGCTTCAATTTTAATGAAATCCGTTCACTTCTACTTCAATTTTACGGTGTCCTTTCCTTTGATTATTCTCGTATTTGCTTTTCTCTTAAATATTAGGTGAAATATCCTTGTATTTGTTGTTTTTCCTATCGAATTTTCATATTTGCATTCTCCTCTACTTCTGCTTACCATCGCAGTTGCTTTATCGTCACATTCCGTCAATTTTGATTATATTTGTCTTTATTCTGTTGCTTTTCAGTTTTTTAGGTTAATCGATTTTATGTTTGCTTCAATTTTAATGAAATCCGTTCACTTCTACTTCAATTTACGGTCTCCTTTCCTTTGATTATACTCGTAGTTGCTTTTGTCTTAAATATTAGGTCAAATATCCTTGTATTTGTTGATTTTCTCGTTCAAATTCGGTCAAATTTCATTGTATTTGACCTCTTTTCCCCCGTCTTGTATATTCCTGTTCCCCGTCTCAGTATATTCTGTTCGCTTTGTCAATGCTTACAGCTCGACTTGTTACAATATCAATGTTATCGTAACACAATCACATATATTCATTTTCCATTGCACATATAACATATGCTTTGTACCACTTCGGACGTCCTCTTGTTCTCGTCGTTACTTCAATGTACTTTAGTTTCTTGTTCTAAATTGTAGTCCAGCCTCTTCGCATATTCTTGTTCTCCCGTCCATCCTTATGTCACTACATTGTCATAGTACAAGTATTACTGTAACAATGTTACTCTTTGTAATACCACCGTTGTATTTCAGGTCACTAATACTCGTATTTTCCTTTTTGTATTACAGACTCAAGTACTGTCACTCAACCCCATTCTACGCCAATTGTCCAAGACCAACCCAATCCTCAACCAAATAATCAGCTTGTTCTGTCTCACACGCCTAATGGAAGTGAGCGCTGGATGCGTGTGGTTGAGCACAAGTTTAGACCTACCATTGGTGCAGTTTTCGCCTCCCTTGAGGCTGGAATCAAGTTCTACGAGGTTTATGCTCGGGCATGTGGATTTACCCCTCGGAAACACAGTACGAAAACACTACGAGGTGGTGTTGCACACCAAAAATTCGTAGTCTGCAACCGTCAAGGGTTCAGGGAATATAAACCGAAACAGCGTCACAGAACCAAGGATGATGAGAATATGGTTGATGGTTCGTCCAATGCTATTACAGTTACACGGCGAGTTAAAATCACAAGAATTAGATGTCGAGCGTACGTCAGATTTGCCCTTCTACATGGCCTTGATGGCCCAGCTATGATTGACGAGTTTTCTGAAGTCCACAATCATCGTCTCACCTCTGTCTGTAACAAAGATCTCGATAAGATTTCACGATCCCTTGATATGTTCCAGAAGACGCTTATCTTGGACAACTCCAAGTTGAATATTGGCGCTGGATTGACCTTTAGACAGGTTAAAGAACTTGTCAATGGGTATGAAAATATCGGTTCTACATTGATAGATTTTAAGAACTTTCAAAGAGATATCAAGTGCTACATTGGGTTAAGAGATGATGACCTTTTCATCGATCGACTCGAGAAACTCAAAGCGACCCAAACCCAGTTCTACTTCGCCTATGACGTTGATCCGCAAAACCGTCTAACAAAGTTCTTTTGGGCTGATGCTACATGTATTAGAAACTACTCATTCTTTGGGGATGCTTTGAGCTTCGACCCTACTTACGGAACCAACAAGTATGATATGGTTTTTACACCATTCACAGGTGTTAATCACCACAAAAAGTCGGTGTTGTTTGTCGGTTGTCTCCTGTTACACGATGATGACATCTCCTTCCAATGGACCTTTCAGCATTTCTTGACTGCCATGGGACAAAAGAGCCGCAGTTCATGATCACGGATCAATGCCCTGCCATAAAGAAGGTAATAGTGTGACAATGTTATCTTAATGAGACTTACTTAAATTTATTGTACCACAACTTTCTGACTCCAACTACCACTGTTCCATCTCTTCCTCTTTTACAAGGTTATTCAATAACAATGTTACTGTAACTAAATTACTAACATATAATTTACTCACTTGCTCTTTCGCTATCACTGGTCAATATCACGTTCTGACTTACTATTTCATTATGACTGGAATACAACAGGCTTTACCTTCTGTTTTCAAGACAGCTAGGCATCGTTATTGTATGTGGCATATTACACAAAAGATCACGGACAAAGTTGGTTCAGCACTCTGCAGAGACACGGACTTCCTTGCTCGCTTCAACGCTGTTGTTTGGGACCCTGATATGGAGCCGTCGGAGTTCGAAGAGAAGTGGCAGAAGGTCATTTCAGATTTCCAGCTGGAAGATAATGATTGGTTGACTACAATGTTCGACGACAGACACCATTGGATTCATACCTACCATCGTGACCTTGCCTTGGACTGCATATTAAGAACAACACAGCGATCAGAAAGTACAAATTAATTTTTCAAGCGCTATGAGAATCACTTTGGTACACTGGTCGAATTTTGGATGAGGTAAACAACTCTTTTTCATTCCTTACAAGCATGCGGAACCGTGTATGTTACAATACCATTGTTTCATTGTTACATAAATAATTTGTTGCCGAATCCTTGTTGCATTAAAACCAGGTTCCAAACTGCTATGGACCAGCAGCGCTATACACGAAGGTGCGATGGTTATAACAACGACCACTCATTCCCTGAGCTTAAGACAGAATTACCTATAGAAAATCATGGCGCTATTATATACACACATGCTGTGTTCAAGGTGTTTCAAGAAGAAGTAATGGCTGCCGATTCATGTGGTGTTGATGACTTTGAGAAGGAGGAGCATGTGCGCATAATTCATGTAATCGATGCTGAGACAGACAGAATTTTCAAGGTGAGGTTCGACCTTAGAAGCACAGATGCAGTATGCGAGTGTAAACTGTTCGAAAGAATTGGATTACTCCGCAGGCATATTGTGTGGGTGTACAAGGGCAAAGGAATTGGGCGAATACCAAGCAAGTACATTGTAGATCATTGGCTAAATAACACACACGCAGCGAACAGGTTTGATTCGAAAACATTATTACAAAGGGATTTTTGACTTGTTACAAGAATTGTTTTACTGATAACATTGTAACCATAATTTCTTATAGTAACATTGTCACCATGATAAACAGTAACCTGCTGTTTTACTTCCAGGCTTGATTCGAATGGGAATGTCATTGAGGATTCATATATGGCTACGTCTGATAACAGTCATTTGTGCAACGTATGGTCAGAGTTCCGTCAGATAGTTGGTGTTCTCAAAACTTTACCTGCTGAACACAAGGAAGAGTTAGCATCCATCCTAGTTGAGTTCCGGCAGAAGTTATGTATTGAACCGCTTACAAAAGACCAAGAGATGGAGATTCTATTAGGCTGCAGCTCGTCGTCTGAAGTCACTATCCACCCTCCGGAACAAGCACGCAACAAGGGCAACGGAAAAAGATTGAAGTCAGCTAAACAACAGGCCATTGAAAAAGCAGCCAAGCCAAAGAGGCTATGTGCATACTGCAAAGAAAGAGTTACCCACGACAGGAGAACATGCCCTCTTCGCATAGCTGATGAAGCTGCTGAGAAAGCAGCTAAAAAGAAAAAAGTGAGATACTGTTATGATGTTACAGTAACATTGTGACCTTATCAATAATTAGTAGGATTTTGTGTTTCTGTGACAATAATATGTCACAGTAAAAATAAAAAAGTAGAATTGTGTGTTGCTGTGACAATAACATGTCACAGTAAAAAGTCATTCGATTTTCCTACATCATAGTTAACATTTTATACAGCACATACAACATTTTATACAGCAATAAATATTGTTTTAGGACCATTTTCCGTCCTGTTTTAGGAGCATATTTCCTAAGTTTTACGGTAACAGTGTTATAAGATTTGTTTTGTAAATATGCCCTTTGTTTAAGGATTTCGCGGTGCCGCCTAATCCAACTCTAAACCCTTTTCCGTCCCGTTTTAGGAGCGTTTTTCCCCAAATTTAAATCCCGTCCACGACAGGGTATCACCCGTCCTTCCCTAGGGTTTAGTTTTGGTTTTACTGTAATAGTGTTGTACTACGAACAACCTTTGTTTAAGGAAAAGGGTTTAGGGTTGGATTAGGCGGCTCCGCGAAGCGTTGGCGCCTAATCCAACCCTACACCCTTTTCCGTCTCGTTTTAGGAGCGTTTTTCCCCAAATTTAAATCCTGTCCACGACAGGGTATCACCCGTCCTTCCCTAGGGTTTAGTTTTGGTTTTACTATAACAGTGTTGTACTACGAACAATCTTTGTTTAAGGAAAAGGGTTTAGGGTTGGATTAGGCGGCTCCGCGAAGCGGTGCCGCCTAATCCAACCCTAAACCCTTTTCCGTCCCGTTTTAGGAGCGTTTGTCCCCAAATTTAAATCCCGTCCACGACAGGGTATCACCCGTCCTTCCCTAGGGTTTAGTTTTGGTTTTTTTGCACCACGATTTTTTAAGGAAAAGGATTTAGGATTGGATTAGGCGACTCCGCAAAGCGGTGTTGCCTAATCCAACCCTAAACCCTTTTCCGTTCCGTTTTAGGAGCGTTTTTCCCCAAATTTAAATCCCGTCTACGACAGGGTATCACCCGTCCTTCCCTAGGGTTTAGTTTTGGTTTTATTGTAACAGTGTTGCACTACAAACAACCTTTGTTTAAGGAAAAGGGTTTAGGGTTGGATTAGGCGGCTCTGCGAAGCGGTGCCGCCTAATCCAACCCTAAATCCTTTTCCGTCCCGTTTTAGGAGCGTATTTTGACAATTTTAAACATAGTTACATAATCGTTGTTCAATTTAATATACCACAATTCTAATAGTAAATTGGACAATTAACCGAATTAATATGTCATTCATTAAAAACAAGTGTTACAAACACTGATTAAAAACGAAATACTTCCAAACAGTAATAGTAGTTAACTTAAATATAAGTCATCACAAAGAAGCATAAAACTCGTAACAGATTAAGGAAATATTAAATCTTTTACTCCGTTCTTAGTCGTTTGTTCACAGGAGGAGAATGAACGCTGCTTTTGCCCTCTAGCAACTTCTTTTTCAGAATATTCCTGTAAACTTCCATCTCTTCAATAGCTTTGACAACAAGAGGCCACTTCATGTTAATCGAAGGGTTGGCTTTAGCATATGACTCCCTAAGAGCTGTAACACCAAGGAGGAACTGACGGTCTAAATCAGTTTCAGTGTATTTCTTCACCTTATTTTCTTCTAGCAGTTTCCCAATACACTTGTTTTCCGCCATGAGAAACTTGAGATGAGCTTCAGCATTGTTCAAGTCTTTTTTAAGCACTTGTACTCGTTCTAGCATTTCTATTACCTTACTATCAGATGATATAACCTGCTCAAGTAATGAATCTCTATGCCTTGTCATTTCTTCCAGTTCAAACTTGGTGTCTTCCAGTTTCCTTTGAATTCGTTCCATTTTTCTCCTGCTGAAAAAAAAAACCATTAAAACAGAAAAATAAACTGTTTTCCCTAAATTAGAGAAAACAAAATCTATTTATAAACAAACATAAACTGTAACGCTGTTACTTTCCGTAATAACATTAGAGCAAGGTAGTCATATAATAGATGAAATTTTAGCAACAGTTGTAATATTAAACCTTCCATAATCTTTATAGATATTTAATATTACAAAAGATTAAAAAAAAGTTAGAATTGAAAAACCTTTGAATTTGTCTTGGCTTATTTTTTTGTTTAGAAAATGAAGTGTAATGTTGAATGAAAATGAGATTATTTATAGATAATTGAAAAAAACAAAACAGTTTTTTATTTAAAAATAAAAAAAATAACTGCCTTGAAAAATGTCACTTTGAAGAAAGTGAAAAACTGTTTTAGAAAGATAACTGCTGCAGATTGTAGAATTAAAAGCGTCAAAAACGTGTGTTACAGTAACATAATTGTGTTTTTTTAAAATGAGATTATTTATAGATAATTGAGAAAAACAAAACAGTTATTTTTTTAAAAAAAAAAAAATTAACTGCTTTAAAAACCACTTTTATTAACTGCTTTGAAAACTGTTTTTAAAAGATGATTGATGTTAACCACGTGCATGTTCCCCATAATTAAGTCCAGTTATAAATGCTGCACAGAGTGGAGAATTCAAAGCGTCAAAATCTTTTATTATAATTTTCATTTATTACTATCACAATTATTACAAAGAACATTATTTTCATTTTGTCTCGACTTTTTTTGTTAAAAAAAAACACTTACATTTTAAAAACTGTTTTCAAAATTAAATGCTTTAAAAAACAGTTAATTTTTGAATTCGAAAAGACAAAATAAGACATGAAATTTATCGAACCCATGTTTCGTTTTCCCTATGAAGTGCAGTTATAACAGCTGCAAGAGTGAAGAATTCAAAACGTCAAATTATGTTTTCTTTTTTCACTTTTGCAACTGTCACACTGTTACAGTAACATTGTTAATGAATTCTGCATATAATAAGTTACTATTACAGTAATAAACTTATTAGTAATATATTCCAAAATATGTTCCACTGTCTATGACAGCCACTATTACGTTGTTAAAGTAACATTGTTTTAGAGTACATCACTTGATTTTCACTTTAAAACGAAGTACAGGCATTTCGGTGTTGAGTGGCTTCGGTTCATTCTCAATCGGTGGTTGTTTGTCTGACAATTCATGTTCCGTTGCCTTCCCTTTGAGCATTCTAGCGGCTTCCCTCCTTGCGACTATATCGGGCCGATTGTTTTCTTTGATTTTTTAAAGATTTCAACAGCGTCCAACAATTCAGCCCGTATTTTGTTGATGTCAGCCATGAGCAAACATGCAGCAATTTGGGAAGCACATGCCCGCCAATAAAATGTGTTGTTGAGCAAAGAAGACTTGTTTAAATATCCCAAAAAAATTGGAGACGGCTGTCATAGTGATTGACACGGCTATCGCAACCCTATCAAAGATAAAACCTAACGGTCTCAACTAAAATGTAGCAGAGGCAGTCGAGTATCGAATCCACAGGGAGGTAACGTAACTATAGCTGTCTATTTCTAATCCTACGGTAACAATTGGGGGTTGTTTGAATTTTATTCTAAACTACGAAGTTGAAAGGAAAGAGAAATAGGGCAAAGAGTGAACAAAGCAATAAAATATGATTAAACTATCAGGAAGAGAGGGACATGCCGGGATTTCGGTTCACTACGGTAGTCCAATAACTCAAAGAAAAATGACTCAGACGAACTAATGTGAGACGGATGTTAAAAGGTCCTTTCGGTCCACTTTCTATCCTAAAATACCACTAACTTAACTTTCGTCCTCATTAGGGTAGTCTACTGTTTATAGCAGGCCTATTTAGTCCAATCTTTCGATCCAGGATTAATTTTAGCCAGTTTAATGGGTGACATAGAAGCGTGCACTCAACTAGGTCGGGAATTACAGTTAAATTGCTATAGTGACAGAGTCTCTTAATCAGTTCATCTAATTCATTCACTACATCGTCATTTTCCTACCGCAGATTCCCTAATCCCAACATGAAGGGGTTTAGCTACTCATGCTCGTAATTAAACTAACAGCAGACAAATTCCCAGCAGAAAACATAATGAATAAACAATAAAATGCAATAAAGGAAATTAGGGCAAAGGAGAACGATAACATAAATAAGAAATTAAAGCAACAAATGATTATTATCAATAAAGAGAAAGAAAGGATTACAATCTGAGCGAATCCGGCGTAAAGAACACTGAATCCGAGCAATAATAATCCGAAAATAAAAGTAACAGTGGAGAGGGCAAAATAACGTAGCAAGGTACAGTAGAAAGTTTGATAGTATGAAAGATAGTAAAAAGAGATGCTAATAACCTAGTAAATCCTAGGTTAAATAGCAAAACAAACAAAGAGTTTAGCGAAATAATTAAACACACGGACTGAATTAAAGCCCATTAGGACGAAACCACTCGATCGAGTGGTTTAATACACTCGATCGACCAACTTCCCAAAGAAACATTACTCGATCGACCATCGTGTTACTCGATCGAGGACTTGGTCTGTGCGGCTTACTCGATCGATCGGGAAGCCTCTCGATCGAGCATCGGGGGTGTAGGAACCACTCGATCGATCGGTAAACCTCTCGATCGAGTGACTATGTCTTCATTTCAGCTCACGTCTTCACCCAAGTGCCTCGTAGTGCGTGCCACGACGCTTCCAAGTGCAGTATCTTACTCTGGGACAATCCCGTCTCCTCTAAATGCATGCAAAAAGGACAAAAAGGGGTATGGTTCCACTACTTTCGTGATCATTCCTACAAAAAGGACAAAATACACCAAAGTAGCCAATTCGGGGCAAAATACCATAAAACAGTATAGAAATGCATAGAAATACGTGCTGAAATAGGCCAAAAAGACTATACATTAGGCACGTATCAAATCTCCCCAAACCAAACCCTTACTGGCCCTCGAGTAAACTCAAAACTAAACTAATAGAACGGAAATGATAACTCAGAGCTAGCTTAACTTTTCTACTTTAACCAATTTAATGCAACAAAAATCAATAGTTAAGGCCAAGGAGTCAATACGCAAACGAATTATGGGCTGTTCAGAAATAAAGCTGACCTATCGACCTTGCAAGACCAACAAAACTGGACTCTCACGTGGTCACTCTTCTCTCATGAAGCAAAGGGCAAATGTATTATGTAAAAGAGAGAAGAAAAGACAGTCACTCACCTAACTGCGACCTACATAGCATGCATGCAACAAAAATGAAAGACAATTCAAGTACTAATGCACACACTCCAACCGATAATGTCCGTCACAGCCGAGGGTTGCAAATAATATGAGAATAGTGAGGTTCAGGTGAGAAAAGGCAAAACAAGTTATGGAAATGTGGAGGTAAGAGCGTCAAGCTAGTTCCTAACAGGACCATAATAAAACCATCCGGATCTCAACTGACTGAAAAACTAAGTACTAGTGCCCTTCACTTGGCACAAAGCTCACTAGACTCAAAGCACAATCTCCTCAAAAAAATATGGGATAGAACGGAGGAGTCAGACGGTCACAAACTTCCCTTTTAAAGACACCGTTTGAAACAACTAACTGAAACAAACAACCCTCGTCGATTGTACATCTTCGAACATCTTCTCAACTCTAACAAGAGGGTACAACTATTTTCGCAATTTTTCTTTCTTTCTTTTTCGTTTCAGCTCTTTTTCTTTTCTGTTCTCATATTTTTTTTTCTTTTTTTTTTCTTTTCTTTCTTTCACGTTTTCTTTCTTTTTTCTTTTCAATACTTACCTTTTTCTTCTTTTTTTTTCCTCCTTCCTTAATACAGACACCAACTCCAAACAAGAATTACGGACCAAACTGCACTGGAAAACATACCACAAAAGAACACACTAACTAGCTTGACTAGGCAGGCTTAGTTTGGAATGTAGCTAATGGGTCAAAAAGGCAAGTTTTGGCTAATGTGGAGCTAAATGGGTGAAAGATATAAAGAAAGGGGAATTTGCAAGACCCTCCCTGCATGTGACACCAACCACAAACCCGAATATGTGCATTTGACGAGAAATTGAATGTCATAAATGTGCAAATGAGACGAACATGCTATGCAAGGAGTACTACTCTCAAAATTCCTAATGAACTGGTCATGAATGTCACCAGTTATGGCTCTAAAACTCAGAATTTTTAAGTAGTTTGCCAGTTTATAGGTCAAGTCTAAACAGTCAGCTTATATTTGAACAGAAATTCGTAGATTATGCGTATGACAAGGCTAAAAACTATCAATAAAAGTGCAAGGCTTAAGTAAAATGACAAGTTATAGTGCAATTTCATCACGGGAATCTACCGTTCCGACTCAACCTATATGCAAAAGTAAACGTGAAATGTTTTTGAATTTTTGAAATTTTCCTAATTTTTTGGATTTTTTTGGATTTTTTTTTATTTTTTTATCTTTTTTTTTAATTGAAAATAAACAACAATGCAATCGAGAAATTAAACGTGAATGCAAAACAAATGCAGATGCAGACTCAAAAGGATGCAATACCCTCCCCAAACCAAAACGGACAACTCCCTCGTTGTCCTCCAACATACACTAGCAGAAAATGGGGGAATGGGAGTATACAACCAGCAAAATAAAATAAAAGAGACAAAATAAAAAAAAAAAGTAAGAGGTACATACAAAGAACGCGAACTTCCCCAAACCAGCCAGAAAACTGGGGAAGTGAGTAGACCAGTAGCTACTCGTCGTCGGCACCGCCTCCTCTCCCGAGTACTTCGACTCAAGAAAAACGGTCTCCCCAAACCAAAGAACAAACAAGGGGGACCTCTAATCGTCATCTCCAACCACCTCCTCCGCAGTCGGTGTAAACGGAGGGTCACTCGCCTCCTCTCTCGGCGGCTCGTGCCGCTGCTCGCCAGCCCGTGAATCGCACCTCTCGTGCTACGGTGTCTCCTCCGCTTCGTCCTCCGAGTCGAAGGGAGTGGAGGGTACCCACCCTCCGGGTATCGGTAGAAGGAGGGATGCGGCCACCCCCGCTGGAACCGGTCGCCGTGCTCGGATATGGAACTCGTAGAGCGGGAATACAAACCAAGGCCATATCCCGTCTCATCTCGCAATGTACCCGCACATATCCGTAAGCGAGGGCATCACGCGCCCTTGGTCCATGACCTCGGGCGCCCCTAAAACAGGAGGGCAACAAAATTGGCGGAAAGGCCGGACTTAAGGAGGAGGGGTGAGTGAAGGTGTAGGTGTGGGAGTCTGTGTAGGGTCCGGCCTGAGTCTGAGCCGAAGTCTGAACTGAGGGGTAGATGACTCTCCGGCCTCCCGCTTCCTCTTCCTAGAAGAAGAAGAAGGGGTGAAGGTAAGGTGGTAAGTGGGTGGAGGTGGCCTCGCTCCCTCAGCAGCAATCGGGAGCGGTAAAAGTGGAGGAAGGGTAGGGCACGGCAAGGTAACAGACGTGGAACCACAAATCTTCCACGTCCTTGCGCCCTTCTTCGGGAACCAGGCGAAGTCAGCCATGGCAGCCAAATCAAGGTAAGCCTGCCTATCGGGCGCAGTAAGTCCAGGCTCAGTGGGGTAAAGATGGCGGGCAATCCTAGTCACTAGCCCGCCGCAGACAACAGCGGTCTTAACCCTTGTCCCAATCCCGTTCCAATGCTGAACTACCAAGTAAGCAATGTTTAGAACAAACGGGGTACCGTAGTCAATGTTGAGGTACCCCGCGAGAATCGCTAGCTCAGTGTTGGTCACGTTATTGGGCTCAGGTCGCCCAAAGATGGTCTCTCCTATCAGTCGCAAAAAGTAACGGGGGGCAGGTAAGTGAACGTGAGCTCCCCTCCGTGCGGGGAAGGGAGTGTGAGAAAGCGCAGCCCAGAGTGGCTGAAGGAGATCCTGAGGTGGGTCTACGGGGCCGTCACTAACTAGGCCTAAAACCTCCCCAAACCTGGCCAAAGTCCAGTGGTGCGACTCATTGCGGAGTCGGAAGTGAATGCAAGGACTAGAGGGGTTGGCATCGTAAGAGTCGGTGTCAAAAGAGTAGGAGCTGAAAAACTCGTAAGTGGGGATACGAATAGCAGCTTCCTGTAAGGTAATCAGACTCGACATACCCGTCCCGTTCAGCAAACTACAGACCTCCTCATAAATTCCTAAGGTCTCTAGGTCAGTCCGTTCAAGGAAACGGGTGGAGGAGAGAGGGCAACGAAGTAAAGCGGCTAACCGAGTCCGGTGAGCTGTGGAAACAAAACGTACCGTGGGCATCCCTGGTAAAGGGGTAAGAGCGCCCTCTTCAGAATAACAAATGTTCCCCGAAGGGCCGGGAGTAGTAGCCACCGGCTAGCCCGCCGATGCGGCTCGGTGGCACCATGCCGGCGCCGGAAACGAGGGATGAATCCTCTTTCCAAAGATAGTGAGGGGCCCGGCAGGGGGTAGAAGTAACAACTGAAGCCGCGGTGGTGATTAAGGCGAGCTAGTGGCAACAAAGCAGGGCCACTGACTCGCTCACGGGCGGACTGGAAGTGGTACTAGTGGAAGGTAGAGAGCCACTATCCATCCTGCAAAATGTTAAAGGGCATGATAAGAAAAGACTGCTGCTAACCGTGGTTAAAACAACACGTTAACCAACATGTGACAGCAAAAGATGGCCCTATCAGTCGAAAAATTCGACTTACAGCAAACAAAACCCAACAATTCCTCAAAACCTCGAGATAAAGTATGTGAGTGCTAATAAAGTGACATTGTGATGACTGCTACTGGAGACTAAAGCTAGCAAGAGAACTGCATATGGCAACATATAAGACTCCTAGCAGGCGAAAAATTCGACTCACAGAACATGAATTCCCAATAGTTCATAGCAAGTGATGGCGAAAGGGGACGGAAAAACAGTTAACGGCAGCAACAAGTAGGCAAGAACTGCAGTTAAACAAAGCATGGCAGCATATAGACCGTCTAACAGTCGAAACAATTCGACTGAGGAGCCCTAGTCGCGGAATCTCGCGTAAATTTCGAATTAAACAAGCAATAACAGCGAGGAATTGCGATAAGATCATCAAGTAAGCTAGTTAAGGGCATATAAGAACAATTAAGTCGAAAAATTGATCGGACATGGATTTTCGAACCCTAAAATCGAAATCACCTCATGAAATTCGAAATAATCAAAGAGAGAATGCATAAAGGTGGATGAAACACTTACTTGATGATGATGAACCTACAAAAGTAATTAATCCTCAAGTAAACAAGCAACAAAGGCGGATTTTAATCGAAAAACCCGCAAACCCTAAATCCCTTTCAACAGCGAGAAAACGAGCACAAATAAAAGGGAAATCAAGGGGCTTTTGAAGATTAAAATGCAAGGAAAGGATTGTAGGTGGCGGATTGGTGATTTGGGCAAGAAAAATGGTGATTTGGGGAGTTAAAATCGCAATTAGGGGGAAGGGTTAGACGAAAATTAGGGTGAAATGAAAATAGAAATAAGGAATAAAGAGTTTTAAGAAAGAAAACTCCCGTGTCCACTGTTCATTTCACTCGATCGAGTGATTTTAAGTCACTCGATCGAGGACTTTTGGTGTCCCAAGTGCTCGATCGACGAACATCCACTCGATCGACCTGTTCCTCTTTGGCTTTTCTCGATCGAGTACACGAACTACTCGATCGACCATAGTTTCCCTCGATCGAGTACAAAAAGTACTCGATCGAGAGCTTTCCTCTTCAAGGCTCTTGAATTTTCGTCTTTTCCTCCTTGAATTGCATGAACCTTCCCCAAACCTGCATAAAGCACATCCAAAAAATATCCCAAAGTACCAAAAACGAAAAAAAACACAGTCTATAGTCTTAGTCTATGCTAAAAAGATTGTCTAAACTAATTGTCCTAATTAAAACGTAATAAAACAAATTCAAAAGAAAATCAAACGAATTGTCTATTACAATGTGTTACACGGGCATTTCCCGTTTAATTCCCATCGTATTTCGTAGCCCCTTCGTGGGCTTCTCGATCGGAGGACGTCACCTCGAAATACGACCGATCTCTTCGATTTCCATGAGCTTGAATCACTATTTGCAACAGTAGGAGGAATGTAGTTCCAATCCACGTAGGTTCGAACTTTCTTCGTTCTCGCTCCTCTGTCGTCTTCTTTGGCATCCTTGGCTCCAGTTTGATTGACAACAGTTGCACAACGTCCCTTGACAGCCCATCCTTGCTTTTATCTGTACCTGCAGTAAGGAAAACAGACGAACTTTCCTCCTTTGTGCTCTCAATCTGAGGCGGAGGGTTAACAATAACAGCAATATTCTCCAAATTTTCATTTGGAGTGTCGATAATAGGGACAATAGAAGAGAGAGCACTGCAAGGCTGGGCTTGCATGGGAGCTCTCCTAACTTGGGTGATGAAAAATCGCTCCTCATCCCCTACCCGAAAGGTCAAAGTCTTCCCACCGACGTCTATTACCGCACGGGCAAAGTGGATGAAAATGGTCTCCCTAAAATAATAGGGGTGTGTGCATCTTCGGGGATATCTAAGACAACAAAATCAACGGGAATAAAGAACTTCCCGATCTGAACAGGTACGTCTTCTACAATACCTAATGGCCGTGATAGACTACGGTCGGCCATCTGGACAGTCATGTTGGTGCAACTCAGCTTTGTCAAACCAAGTCTCTTAGCCAGAGACAAAGGTAAGACACTTACACTAGCGCCTAAATCGCATAGCGCATTATCAATCAATTGCATACCGATATGACACGGAATCGAAAAACTACCCGGGTCTGATTGCTTAGGGGGTAACTTATTTTGAAATAGGGCTGACCCCACCTCAGTTAAAGCTACGGTCTCACTGTCATTAATAGTCCTCTTACGTGCTAAAATTTCTTTCATAAACTTTAAATAAGAGGGTACCTTAGTCAGCAATTCAGTGAACGGCACGGAGACTTCCAAGTTCTTCAAAAGTTCAACAAATTTGCCAAACTGTTGATTAACTTTGGTATTCTGCAGCCGCCTTGGGAAGGGAACCGTGATTGGTATCTCGAGTCCCTTGTTTCTCGCTTCCAAAGTATCTTCCGGTGCAAGTTCGGTATCCTTTGGACGCCTCTTACCTCTCGAACGAGGTCTTTCCGGTGATTTCTCGCTTAAACGAGCACTAGCAAGCTCTCGGATAAGCTTCCCGTCATCAATATCACTCGATCGACCAATATGCTCCCTCAATCGAGCAGTTTCCTCATCAAAATCAGTCGATCGAGTAACATCGTCACTCGATCGATCAACCTCAGCTTCCTGTTCACTCGATCGAGCAGAAAGACAACTCGATCGAGGGCTTTCTTCACCTTTTCCACTCGATCGAACACCAGTCTTCAATCGATCGAGTAATTCCTTTGTCGTGAGCCCTTTTTTCTTGGCAGAGCACTGTTCATCATCAGTTATGGCGTCTCTAGGGTCTGATTTCTTCACTTCTGGTCCCTCATAGGAAAGACCGCTTCTCAATTCTATCAGGTTTACCGTCTTGTGGGGGTTCTTCTCATTTTGAGTCGGTAATTGACCCGGCTTTCTCGAGGATTGATTTGCAGCAAGTTGGGCAACTTAAGTCTCAAGTGCCTTATATGACGCGATTTGCTGTTGATTTTGTTGATCATTCAGCTGCAATTGCTTCGATATGGCTTGCATCATAGTCTTTAACTCGCTCAATTCACTCACCCCGCTAGATGACGAAGTACCATGGTTAGGAGGGTTGAAAGACGGAGGCTTCTGATAGCCTTGTTGATTCTTATGTGGTGGAATATACGGTTGCTGCTGCTGGTTCGGAGGAACCGTGGGGTTGAGCACGTTCTGATTGCTCCACCTCAAATTGGGGTGGACATTCGGCTCGTAGTAAATCGTTGTTCTCCGCCCGTAATGTTGAAAGGCGGCGCATTGCTCAAAAGGATCGGGACAATGATCCGAGACATGTCCCTCTCCTCTCGCATCTTCTACGAGACGAAAGGACCGTCTGTCACAAAGATTAACCTGGTACATGCCCCCCTTGGAAACTCCTCCTAGCTCATACTTGTCAAACCTTGCGGAGGGCTTCAAGTGCGATGACAGAAGAGGACTCAAAGAGCTCTTCTTTGATTTCCTCTCGAGTTCCCATATTCAGCCTTATGGATGGCCAAATCATCTATGATCTTCCACCCCTTGGTTGCTCCCAAGTTTTCAGCAAACCGGCCATTGGCTGCAGCATCCAAAATGGCTCTCTGATCGTCATACAATCCATTATAGAAATGATTACATAGACTCCACTTTTCGAAACCATGGTGCGGTATGGTTCGCACTAGCTTCTTAAATCGAGTCCATGCCTCGTGAAAGTTCTCGTCAAGCCCTTGTTTGAAGCTCGTTATCTGAGCTCTAATGGCAATAGTCCTTGATGCAGAAAAGTACTTCTTATAGAACGCTAAAGCCAATGAATTCCAATCCGTTATGGCGTGAGCAGTTCGGTCCAAATCCCTATACCACTCCCTCGCAGCATCGCGGAGTGAGAAGATGAACAAGGTTTCTTTTATCGATCACACGCCAAAGAGTGGGGGTATGGAGCAGCAGTAATCAATAAAAGTCTCCATGTGCTTTGCTGCATCCTCGTTTGCAGCCCCACCGAACTGGTTCTTCTCAACCATATTAAGGTAAGAAGGTTTCGGCTCGAATTTCCGAGCTTCCCCTGGTAGCTCGAACCCTTTGTAAAGATCCTCAGCTGTGGGTTCAGAATGACTGGCAATGGTCGCTTCTTCGGCCATTTCGGGAAAGTCTGGAAAAATAACGGTTTCAACTGATGAATTAGAAACTGGAGAAGACGGTGGGTTGTCCTCGAACAGTTCGTTCTCGTAAAAATTGGAACGAGAACTAGACTCTTCCTCTAACTGTTGATCTTGAAACAATCTCCTCTTTACGTGCAGAGATCTTTCAATCTCAGGATCGAATGGTAGTAGTGGACCACCTTGCGACCTGCGCATAAGAAGAAACTACAACAGAAAATAAGAATAGTCCAAGGAACGGGTGTCCCTTAGACTGAAAAGGACTAAAAATAAAGCAACTAATAATTTGAACAATTGCCCTCCCCGGCAACGGCGCTAAAATTTGACACGGCTATCGCAACCCTATCAAAGATAAAACCTAACGGTCTCAACTAAAATGTAGTAGAGGCAGTCGAGTATCGAATCCACAGGGAGGTAACGTAACTATAGCTGTCTATTTCTAATCCTACGGTAACAATTGGGGGTTGTTTGAATTTTATTCTAAACTACGAAGTTGAAAGGAAAGAGAAATAGGGCAAAGAGTGAACAAAGCAATAAAATATGATTAAACTATCAGGAAGAGAGGGACATGCCGGGATTTCGGTTCACTACGGTAGTCCAATAACTCAGCAGAAGAAATGACTCAGACGAACTAATGTGAGACGGATGTTAAAAGGTCCTTTCGGTCCACTTTCTATCCTAAAATACCACTAACTTAACTTTCGTCCTCATTAGGGTAGTCTACTGTTTATAGCAGGCCTATTTAGTCCAATCTTTCGATCCAGGATTAATTTTAGTCAGTTTAATGGGTGACATAGAAGCGTGCACTCAACTAGGTCGGGAATTACAGTTAAATTGCTATAGTGACAGAGTCTCTTAATCAGTTCATCTAATTCATTCACTACATCGTCATTTTCCTACCGCAGATTCCCTAATCCCAACATGAAGGGGTTTAGCTACTCATGCTCGTAATTAAACTAACAATGAGACAAATTCCCGTGAGAAAAACATAATGAATAAACAATAAAATGCAATAAAGGAAATTAGGGCAAAGGAGAACGATAACATAAACAAGAAATTAAAGCAACAAATGATTATTATCAATAAAGAGAAAGGAAGGATTACAATCTGAGCGAATCCGGCGTAAAGAACACCGAATCCGAGCAATAATAATCCGAAAATAAAAGTAACAATGGAGAGGGCAAAATAACGTAGCAAGGTACGGAGAAAGTTTGATAGTATGAAAGATAGTAAAAAGAGATGCTAATAACCTAGTAAATCCTAGGTTAAATAGCAAAACAAACAAAGAGTTTAGCGAAATAATTAAACACACGGAATGAATTAAAGCCCATTAGGACGAAACCACTCGATCGAGTGGTTTAATACACTCGATCGACCAACTTCCCAAAGAACATTACTCGATCGACCATCAGTTACTCGATCGAGGACTTGGTCTGTGCGGCTTACTCGATCGATCGGGAAGCCTCTCGATCGAGCATCGGGGGTGTAGAAACCACTCGATCGACTGGTAAACCTCTCGATCGAGTGACTATGTCTTCATTTCAGCTCACGTCTTCACCCAAGTGCCTCGTAGTGCGTGCCACGACGCTTCCAAGTGCAGTATCTTACTCTGGGACAATCCCGTCTCCTCTAAATGCATGCAAAAAGGACAAAAAGGGGTATGGTTCCACTACTTTCGCGATCATTCCTACAAAAAGGACAAAATACACCAAAGTAGCCAATTCGGGGCAAAATACCATAAAAACAGTATAGAAATGCATAGAAATACGTGCTGAAATAGGCCAAAAAGACTATACATTAGGCACGTATCAGTGATACAGGCTGACTCTTCAAATACGGAAGCCCATTTCTGCCATTTAAACTTCACATTTACCACAGGATAGCGGAGCATTTCAGTTACCCTCACGTCGCCCTTTGTGTCCAGGTAGTCACTCATGCAACCGGCCTGTCAGAAACAGACATTAATTTCCTTTTACTATCAATTAAGAAATCTGTATAATCAACAATGTTACAGTATATGTGTAACAGTAACACTGAAACAACATAAAAATGTTACAAAGATAGGTATTATCCGTAACACTCAAATGAAATCAAAACTCGTAAACATACAATTTGACAACTCAGGGGACTTACTGTTGTCGTTGCGATGTCGTAAGTGAATGAAGACTCCCAGTTAGCATACGATTGACTGTCGATCACACTAATCTCTTTGTTGTGGAAATTAATACACACACTGAAGTAGTGACAGCCATCCAAACAAGGTATAAAAATAAGTTCGGCATCAAGTCTGTAATTTGCCTTGCTCGCGTTGATGAAATTATCCCAAATTTCAAACAACTCGTTCTTTATATCAAACTGTTCACTATCCTCTTGCATCACAGCCAGTAGAGCATGATGTAGTTTTTAAAAAAAAAATAAAAAAAAATGTAAGGGTTAGATTTCCCTTGTAAAAGAATCATATGTTATTGAACAGAAGCAGACATTTAACACCGATGCAACTTACCATGTGACCTAGTCCTAAGTAAAGTATGGTTGGCCCTGCTGCCCTTGTGCCTCTTTTGTTGTTCTCGACATAATTCAAGAGTAGAGACCAGCATTCAAACACCATCCAATTTGTGTGACTCCTAGGACGTAGTGAGAGTATATCGCTCTTGTCAACCTCCCCGTTGTCTCCAAACGCAGCCGATTTCACCGTTACAGAACCATAAGAGTCAGATTACTCAAGAGTTTTCGCAGAAATAGTGTAACATAAACAGTGTTTCAAAAACACTTTTACAGAAACAGTGTAACAGTAACACTTTTACAGTAACAACAAGTATTTTACCCTTTGTGGAAGTCGATATCATCCATAAACGCATAATTAAGAACGTGCCTTCTCAGATTAGTTGTACTGGACAACAGTTTCTGATTTGCTCTCATAAATTCAGAGACTAGGAATATTTCACCGTCAATTTCACCATGACCTAGAGAACATCCCATAGCATCATCATTATGAAATTTAAATATTATCTCCTCATCTTCACCAATTGCTCTAGGAGAACGCTTGTAAGCAACCGACTTCACTTTCGGCTTTTTGGGCTCTTCCTCCTTTTGTTTTTCCTGTGGCTCCTTTGTTTTTTCCTCTTCCTTTTTTTTCTTCTTCTCTTCCAGCCTTCTTTTTTGCAGCAGCTTTTTCTTCAGTTGTTCCCTTTCATTCCTGAATTTTGATATCCTCCCTTGCACCTCTTTTCGTACTTGATTCAAGTCGCTAAGAACAAGTATTGCACATATTTCAGCACGGTACAACATTCTTTTCCGTTCATCCCCCAGCTCACAGTCAAAAACATTCCCCGTGTAGAAAGCCATGTGCATCATCATGAAAACTCCACAATCCACATTTTTTGCAATGCTCTGCCATTTAAATTTCACATTCTGCAGTGGGAAACTTTCCACTTTGGAGCCTTTTGTAATTTGCATGTCTGACAACATTTTCCCCATGATATTTGCCTCATTTAAAGTAATACATATCGTATCTATGTTACTGTAACAATGATTTCCAAATTTTTTAATGGAAATTTAAAAGTATAACATTGTTACTGTAAGTAGAGGAACTTACCGCACTTCTTGCCATTTTTGCTTTTCGGGATCTGGCATATAAGGGTTTGTTGTCTAGGTAGTCAACGGTTTGTGACATGAAAATTATGCAAGCACAGAAAAAGTGGTCCTCCAGAATGAGTGGAATGAATATCTGCAATTAAGCAGATATATATCATTGTTAAACAGAACTTCTATACACTCTACTTATGTAAGAATAAAAAAAAATTAACAGTAATGTGGTTTACCATATCACAGTTGAAATTCAGTGGACTCGGGTTGTATTTGATCCAATGTCTGAAGGACAGCAAAACTTCACCTTCTAAATCTCTGTTATGAACGGGTTTTCCAAGAGCCATAGTTGCTAATGCGTCCTACAAAAATAAATATAAATACAAAGTCAATAAACATTATAGAAACACAAAATCAATAAGAATAAAAATTTATTTATTACAGTAACATACAGATTGACCCAAGCCCATGAAGATCCTCAATGGTGTATCACTTGCTACCTTTCTGAAGATGAGGTCATTGAGCAACATTGACCAACATTAAGTCACCATTAAATAAATAAGCTCACCAGGAGCCAATGAAATTATATCTTCCCTTGGAATGAAGTGATACTTCCCATACGAGACAAGCCTTTCCCTGTTAGACAATGAGATGTAATAGTCAGAACACCTTTTAATAGAGTAACAGTTTAACAGTAACAACTATTCATTTGAAATAGTATTCACTTGCAAAGTAAAACGTTTTGTTTATCACAGTGCAAGAGTAAATAAAGTACTCACGTAGCTGAGAGGTTCTCGTCATCGTCGATAAAACAATAGCCAATTGTTTCTTTCCAAACTTCAAGAATAGGCGCCATTATCTCCTTGTGTTTTATCATAGTCTTGGACACAAGTGTTAGATCCGGAGCTGGTAGGCCACATTCGATTGTGCAGCCGTAGCAAGGATCCATCACGCGCATCCAGTCTTCAGTTGTTTCGACATGTAACAAATAGTGGTCGCCAGTATCTTCGTCGTAATTGGCATACAGGATCTTATCACTGCAATCATCGATAATATCAACTTCATCATCATCGTCATCTTCTGCTACCTGACTGCACTGACTAGTTATTGGTTCTTCGTCGCCGACTGTCTCATCACCAGCCTCACTGGGTTTTTCTCCTTCCTCGCCTTTTTCATCATTCCCATCGGCGTCTTCATTACCAGTTGCTTCATCCTTCTTACTGTTATCTTCGTTTTTATCGCCAGCACTGTCTTCATCTTAATCATCATCGTTCTCTTCATATGGTTTTTCATTGCCATCATCCTCTTCTTCATCTTTATAGTCATCTTCCTTTTCATTTCCCTCACTGGTTGGTTGGTCATCATCCTGGCCTGATGCATCATCATCGGCCTCTTCCTTGTTATCTGTGGCACAAGTAATTGAATTGAATATAAATTACTAATGTTTTTCGGACCAACAATGCCTCATAGTTATACTAACAGTGTTACTGTAAATTTGCTACTTCAATTACCTTCAGAGGATCCTTCTTCAGCTGCCTCAGTCGTTGGGTTCTCTTCAGCTTGGCCACATTCGATTGTGCAGCCGTAGCAAGGATCCATCACGCGCATCCAGTCTTCAGTTGTTTCGACATGTAACAAATAGTGGTCGCCAGTATCTTCGTCGTAATTGGCATACAGGATCTTATCACTGCAATCATCGATAATATCAACTTCATCATCGTCGTCATCTTCTGCTACCTGACTGCACTGACTAGTTATTGGTTCTTCGTCGCCGACTGTCTCATCACCAAATTTCACTGGTTTTTCTCCTTCCTCGCCTTTTTCATCATTCCCATCGGCGTCTTCATTACCGGTTGCTTCATCCTCCTTCTTCGTTATCTTCGTTTTTATCGCCAAAGATCTTTGTCTTCATCTTAATCATCATCGTTCTCTTCATATGGTTTTTCATTGCCATCATCCTCTTCTTCATCTTTATAGTCATCTTCCTTTTCATTTCCCTCACTGGTTGGTTGGTCATCATCCTGGCCTGATGCATCATCATCGGCCTCTTCCTTGTTATCTGTGGCACAAGTAATTGAATTGAATATAAATTACTAATGTTTTTCGGACCAACAATGCCTCATAGTTATACTAACGGTGTTCTGTAAATTTGCTACTTCAATTACCTTCAGAGGATCCTTCTTCAGCTGCCTCAGTCGTTGGGTTCTCTTCAGCTTGGCCACATTCGATTGTGCAGCCGTAGCAAGGATCCATCACGCGCATCCAGTCTTCAGTTGTTTCGACATGTTACAAATAGTGGTCGCCAGTATCTTCGTCGTAATCGGCATACAGGATCTCATCACTGTAATCATCGATAATATCAACTTCATCATCGTCGTCATCTTCTGCTACCTGATCAGACCGACTAGTTATTGGTTCTTCGTCGCCGATCGTCTCATCACCAAATCCTCACCGGGTTTTTCTCCTTCCTCGCCTTTTTCATCATTCCCATCGGCGTCTTCATTACCAGTTGCTTCATCCTCCTTATTGTTATCTTCGTTTTTATCGCCAGCACTGTCTTCATCTTTATCATCATCGTTCTCTTCATCTGGTTTTTCATTGCCATCATCCTCTTCTTCTTCTTTATCGTCATCTTCCTTTTCATTTCCCTCACTGGTTGGTTGATCATCATCCTGGCCTGATGCATCATCATCGGCCTCTTCCTTGTTATCTGTGGCACAAGTAATTGAATTGAATATAAATTACTAATGTTTTTCGGACCAACAATGCCTCATAGTTATACTAACAGTGTTACTGTAAATTTGCTACTTCAATTACCTTCAGAGGATCCTTCTTCAGCTGCCTCAGTCGTTGGGTTCTCTTCAGCTTGGCCACATTCGATTGTGCAGCCGTAGCAAGGATCCATCACGCGCATCCAGTCTTCAGTTGTTTCGACATGTTACAAATAGTGGTCGCCAGTATCTTCGTCGTAATCGGCATACAGGATCTCATCACTGCAATCATCGATAATATCAACTTCATCATCGTCGTCATCTTCTCAAGCTACTGATCGACCTGACTAGTTATTGGTTCTTCGTCGCCGACTGTCTCATCACCAGCCTCACTGGGTTTTTCTCCTTCCTCGCCTTTTTCATCATTCCCATCGGCGTCTTCATTACCAGTTGCTTCATCCTCCTTATTGTTATCTTCGTTTTTATCGCCAGCACTGTCTTCATCTTTATCATCATCGTTCTCTTCATCTGGTTTTTCATTGCCATCATCCTCTTCTTCTTCTTTATCGTCATCTTCCTTTTCATTTCCCTCACTGGTTGGTTGGTCATCATCCTGGCCTGATGCATCATCATCGGCCTCTTCCTTGTTATCTGTGGCACAAGTAATTGAATTGAATATAAATTACTAATGTTTTTCGGACCAACAATGCCTCATAGTTATACTAACAAAGATGTATCTTGAAATTTGCTACTTCAATTACCTTGAAGATCCTTCTTCACCCTCGATCGTTGGGTTCTCTTGACTTGGCCCGATGCATCATCTTCGGTCTCTTCCTTGTCATCTGTGTAGCAGATAATTGAATATATATATATATATATATATATATATATATATATATATATATATCACTGTAAACTTCTGATAAAACTACGACACGGTAAATAACGTTATCGTAATAGTGTTACAAGAATAAAGATGTTAACGTGTTACATCAGCTAATACAACGAGTGCAAATAGATTTCTCTATTACCTTCGGGATATCCTTCTTCAGCTGCCTCATTGGATGGGTTGTCTTCAGGCTTGCCTAATTCATCAACTTCTGCCTCTTCTTCGTCATCTGTGTCACAGGTAATTGGATTCAATATATATTAACAATTTTTCTTTGAACCAAAAAAGGCACAATAGATACACTTTGTAAATTTCTGTTAAAATTACGTCACAAGAACATTGTTACGATTACATCCTCCGACACAACGAGTTTAAATAGATTCCTCAATTACCTTCAGGAGATGCCTCTTCACCTGCCTCACTAGTTGGGTTATCTTCAGGCTGGCCTGATGCATCACCTTCGGCCTCTTCCTTGTCATCTGTGTAGCAAATAATGAATATATATATTACTAAATTGTTTGTTAAAAAAGCACCCAGTAACAGAAAGCCTATAACAGCATTACACTATTACCTTCACCAGATCCATCTTCTGGCTCGCTAGTTATTTTGTCACCCCCCGCCCGATGCATCATATTCATCAAAGATCATCGTTTTCATCTAAAAGGAAAGTAATTGAATATTAGTAATTATTTGTAAAATGAAAACTCTATAACAAATGATGTAACAGGTGTTAGTGCAAGTGATTATATTATTGTAGTAGTGTTACTATATTACCTTCATCAGATGCATCTTTATCATCCTCGCCACTCCCCTCTTTGTCGTCTTCATTTTCTTCGTATTTATCATCCTCCTCCTCTTCATCTCCGTCATCCTCTTCACCTTTGCCAGATTCATCCTCTTCATCTGCATCATCGTCTTCATCTGCATCATCCTGTTCCTCTGCATCATCCTCTTCATCTGTATCAGAAGTAAGTAATTGAATATTATATTACTAACTATTAATATATATAACATATTACAGTAACGGTGTTATTGTAAAACTATAACTAAAAGTAATAACAAAGAACACATTTTACTCGATCTATTTCCTTCACCAGATTGGCTTTCAACATCCTCTACATCCTCCTCTTTGTCCTCTTTGTCTTCTTCCTCTTCATCCTCCTTTTCCTTTTCATCATGTTCATCGTCTTCCACCTCATCGGCACTTTCTTCATCGTTATATATGTCTGTGACACTCTCTTGAAGCCACTTGTTTTTAAGACGACTCTCAACATCGCCGCCATCGTCATCCCCGTCCTCATCATCATCCGCCCCATCATCAGTCCCGTCATCATCGTTGCCATCATCAGTCCCGTCCTCATCATCACTTTCCACTCCACCCTCCATCTCATCTTGCCTGCCCTCACCACCCGCCTCCTCATCTTCCGTGCCCTCGTCATGAACCTACGCATCCTCTTCATCATCTTTTTCATGATGTTGCTCACTTAAACTGCTCAATACCTCCTTTACCAGGGATTCTGACTTAACTGTCCTAGGACTTTACTCTGTTGGAAATGGTTCCAACTTCCTACTGACTTTGGACCTTTTATATACCGGGAAGTCATTCGCCCTCCTCTTCAACGATTCAGCCTTTCACACAACATCTTCGGCATATTTAATGCATTCAGGCTTTAGTGGTGATTTCTGTTTCTGCTTCGATTCGAAAACCTTCAGTCGCTGAGCAAATATCTCGTGATCAAGGTTGGAATCCCTTCTATACATCAGCAACATCAGGTCGGTCTCCCAAGTCAATAAACCAGACAGAAATAAACGAATTAGATACCAGATTTGGGAGTTGTAACAATTGCACACAATTAAATTTATAAAAAAAACTCATATCAACAGCTTTTTCCTTCAACTCGGCATCTGTTTCAATGCCAGGAAGCTTCTCCATCAAGATGTACTCCCTTCCCTCACTTTTCTTAAGAAAAACTGCCTCGTCATCCTCATCCTCATCAGATTCTGCCCATCCTATTTACAGAAACATATTAGTAATTAGTAATTAATATTAATAATTAACAATATAGTAAGGTAACAGTAATATTATTATAGTAAAGCCATTACAGTAACGATATTACAGTGACCATATTACACTGACGATATTACACTGACAGTGCCACATTACCTTTAGTTGGGGATCCTTTGCCAAGACAAATAGGATAGACAGTTTCTGACATCTTATCAGCTCCTAGATAGCCACTCTTTCCTTCGTCTTTGACTCTTTTTGAAATACTTTCATCTGTCCAATGCTGTATCAGAGGTAAGTCAGTTGGTTTTACCTCGCCATTGAACTCAAACCGGTGAATGTAGGCCAACAGTAGCACCACAATACACCCACAAAGACACTTAACCGTTCCTGTCTTCAACCCCTTGACACCCTCAACTACCTTCTCAAAGACATACTTTGACCAATTAAAACCTTTTATTTTTTCAACATCGTCCACAACCTTCAACAGCCTGAAATCAACAGAATAATTTGGAGTCGGCGCTAAAAAAGTGGAGAGCGCATAAAGAACGAACACCTGCTTGAACTCATCACCGCAGGCGCCCTTGTTATTCTTAAACCAACTAGTCACCAAATCTATCTTGATGTTCTCAGTCTTTGTAGAGATGTTGAACTTCCTTCTCCATTTGTTTTTTAACTCGGTGTCCTTAGTTTCGGGATCCGCGACCGGTCGCGGTCAAAGACCACATTATTACCCTTCACCGGCATTAAAAATAGGTCATGAACATCATACCGTGACAAAGACAAACTCCTCTGTTTCAAGAAACATGAACCTTGAAACTATCGTAATCAAAAGCCTCAATAAGCAAGTCTCATTAGCCGGAAGGGACTACTGATATATTCATGTTCAATAGTCCTCCAAAACCAATTTCTTTAATGGCTTTCTTTTGCTTTACGGAAAACTTGCTCATAACATCGACCAACGACTGGGCCCTGCACTTAGTTGGGTATTTATCCGGCCTGTAATAAGGAAGTGTAAATTAGCACCACCGCTTAAACAAAGTGACACTATTTTATGCCAACAAACCAAAAAAAAAGCAACAAAACAAGGATACAAAGAAAGGTGTTACTTTAACACTGAAACTTTAAACAACTCAATACGACGAACAAATAAATCAGTAGAAAGGAGAACGGTAACACACATTAATTGCTCATCTATTACAAATTATTAACCCTAATTTTGAAGCGAAAAACTAGAACGCAGAAAATCAATTACTCACTTCGAGGAAAACAGTTAGGCTAAATTTATTACGAATCAGTATAATCGACACAAACAACAACAATAACAACAAGAACAGCAACAACCTAATTTTTTAATGGAAAATTAATTTCCTTCTACGATCAATTAACAAACAAGTATAATCGACAATGTTACAAAGACATCATTAGAGTATCAAAAACAAAGATAAAAATGTTACAAAGATAGGTGTTCTTATGTAACACCAAATCAAATCAAACTTTAACATACAAGTTTTGGCCACTAGAAAGACACATACTTTTTTAAGACTTCTTCTTTTTCAGCCTTCACCACCGTCTTGGCTGGTCTCTTCTCTGTTTTAGCCCTCTTCGACGTTTTGGAGCTGACGCTCGAGTCATCCGAAACCTCATAATCTCTATCACTTTCTTCTTCAGATGACATGAGCTTATCTCTAGGTCTCTTTTTTGTTACTCGTACTGGTTTCTTTGTTTCTGCCACCTTTTTTGGCACTCGTTTGTCGGTTTCTTTTTACGTACACCTTCACGCTCTCTTTCTTGCTTACTACCTTTTCTGGTATTGGCTCTTTTGCCGCTGAAACTTTCTTTTTTGCTACAACCTTCTCCGCCGTCTTTTGTTTGGGTACCTTCTTTGCCACCTCTTCTGTCACCAACTCTGCGGATTTGGCCATTCTTTGCCGCCTTCGGGTCCGACCCTTTGTTACTGATAACTTTTTGGGCACCTCTTCTTTTGGCTCCTTTGCAACCGATTTTTATTGCTTAGTCGCTGCCTTTGACGTTAGCACAGTTGCTGCCTTTTGAGGAGGTGCACTTGCTTGCTTCTCAATGGGCACCGATTGCTCCTTCGACAACACTGGCACATCATGCGACGGCTTTTCTGCTGCCTTCTTCCTCGGCACATTGGTTTCTTTTTTTACTTTACTAGATCAGAACCTTCGCAGCCTGCTCCTTTGGTACTGCTGCTGGTGGCTTAAGCACCTTTTCAGTAGGCACCTTACTTTCCTTCACTGTCACCTTTTTTGAAGGAGCAGGTGTTGCCTGGCGTAGACTCTCTGTAGGCACCTTCGTGGCCTTTTCACCGTAGGATTTGACTTTTCTGGTCCGCATCTTCTTAGTCGGCTTTGGCACGTTCTCTGTCGGCACCTTTTTGCTCTGTGTCTTCTCTGATGCGGCCACTTTAGCCTTCTTAGTGGGAGCTGATTTCTCAGGTACCTCTTCTTTCCTGACATTGTTATTTTCAAAAATTAAAATCAGAAGTTTACAATAATAATATAACAGACAACTATTAAATTGAAAAGGAATGATGGTAGTCAAGTCGTTGAAGAAATGACAAATGGAATATGAATAATGGCGGTCAAATAATGTTTTAAAGATCAATTGATTCTGTTTTACTGTAACAATGAGACAATATATCATAAACCTTAATAGTAGTGATTTGCGGTCGAGCAAAAATTTTTAGACACATACTCAGATGCATGAGATGCTTCGACTTCCTTCTGTGCTGTTGGTTTTGATGGCTTCTCTGTCGGCACCTTTTTGCTAGGTGTCTTCTCTGATGCTGCTACTTTTGCCTTCTTCGTCGCAGCTGATTTCTCGGGCACCTCCGCTTTCCTGACATTGTTTTTCCAAAAATCAAAATCAGAATAAGATTAAAAGTAAACCAATTATAGCTACTACACTGATAGGTAATGATGCTGCTCTTTAAAAGGATAGGGGATAGTATACGCTGTTACTGTATCAGTGTTACAGTAAGATTGTTAATGTATATCTGTTGAGAAATATTATAAACTTCAGGAAAAGGGACATTTCATGCAAATCACTAACAACTCAACACAACGAAGAGTCATAGGGAGATACTGATCCGCATGAGATGCTTTAACGTTTTTCGGTTCTGGCATTTTGGAAGGCTTCTGTGTCAGCGCTTTTTTGCTCGCTGTCTTTTCCGAAGCTTCCACTTTAGCCTTCTTACTGACGGCAGATTTCTCAATTACTACGTCTGCTTTCCTGACATTGTTTATCAAAAAACCAAAACAGAATAATATTAAAACTAAAACAATTACAGCTATTAAACTGAAGCAGAATAATGGTGGACGAGTTTGACAAAGAATGTGGAATGGAACAAGAATAATAGTATCCTCAGAGAATGAGACAGTGTTACAGTAATGTCAAACAATTGTTTTGATATAAAACTACAGTAACACTATTACATAAGCAATTGTTGCTTTTGAAAAGGATAGGGGATACACTTTTACTCTGATAGTGTTACAGTAACATTGTTAATGTAGATCTGTTGAGAAATATTATTAATTTCAGGAAAAGGGACATTTCATGCAAATCAGCTCAACACGATGAAGAGTTATAGGGACATACTGATCGGCATGAGATGCTTCGACGTTTTTCTCTTTGGCGGTTTGGAAGGCTTCGTGTCGGCGCTTTTTGCTCATTGTCTTTTCCGATGCTTCCACTTTAGCCTTCTTATTTGGCAGATTTTTCAGGTACTACCTCTGCTTTCCTGATATTGTTTATCAAAAAACCAAAACAGAATAACATTAAAACTAAAACAATTACAGCTATTAAACTGAAGAGGAATGATGGTGGACGAGTCTGAGAAAGAATGTGGAATGGAATAAGAATGATAGTATCCTCACAGAATAAGACAGTGTTACAGTATTGTAAAACAATTGTTTTGATATAAAACTACAGTAACACTGTTACATAAGCAATTGCTGCTCTTTAAAACGATAGGGGATACACTTTTACTATGACAGTTTTACAGTAATATTGTTACTGTAGATTTGTTCAGAAATATTATTAATTTTAGGAAAATGAACATTCCCTGCAAATCACAAATAACTCAACACGACGAACAAATAAATCAGTCGAAAGCAGAACGGTAACACACATTAATTGCTCATTTATTACAAATCATTAACCCTAATTTTGAAGCGAAAAACTAGAACGTAGAAAATCAATTACTCACTTCGAGCAAAACAGTTAGCCTAAATCAATTACAACAGCAACATTAACAACAAGAACTGTAATAACCTAATTTTTTTTTACTGAAAACTCAATTTCTTTCTTCGATCAATTAATAAACGCTTCAAATCACTATTATCGAGACTAACAACAACAACAATAACAACAACAGTAATAACCTAATTTTTTACTGAAAACTCAATTTCTTTCTTCGATCAATTAATAAACGCTTCAAATCACTATAATCGAGACTAACAACAACAACAATAACAACAACAACAACAACAACAGTAATAACCTAATTTTTTACTGAAAACTCAATTTCTTTCTTCGATCAATTAATAAACGCTTCAAATCACTATAATCGAGACTAACAACAACAACAACAACAACAACAATAACAACAACAACAATAATAACCTAATTTTTCGCGGAAAAATCAATTTCCTGCTTTGAGCAAAATAGAAACCCTAAATCGATGATTATTTGAAGAAAAAAGAGTATAATCAACACTAAAAACAACAACAATAACAACAATAATAGCAACAGCAACAACATGCAGTGGCGAAATAAGTTTAAAAACAATATAATGAAATAGAGCGATTTTATACCTCTTCCTCATCTTCGAAACGATTGTTCTGAGTAAATATAATAATGATCTTCACTTGATGAGTGCGATTTTGCTTGATGTAATAAAATTTCCGGAAAAAATTTAGGGTTTAGTGAATTAACTGCCAGAGAGAAAGAGAGAGAAGCGGTTTTTAGAGGGAGAGAGAGGCGTTTTAGAGAGAGAAAAGGAAGTGAAAATTTATGAGGAATAATGAATGTGTCGTTCTTATTATATCAGCGCGCCTACTTTTTTTTTTTTTAAATTAAAACACGTGTCATAATCAGGACGGTTGGATCAAAAGATCCAACGGTTCTTATTGATATGCTAGACTCATCTAAGATGATAGACTCATGGGATGCTCACTCACTCTCTCTCTCTCTCTCTCTCTATATATATATATATAGGGTCAGGATTCGGTGAGAACCACTAACATAATGAGAATCGTGAGAACCATTACTAAATCATCATCAAATCTTGTTCCGAAAGTTTTGATGGATCATTTACCTTTAGTTTAGTTTATTCTAACACATTTTTAGTATAGCTAAACAAAACATTTTGATTTTATTAACAAAATGTAAACTTAATGTACAAAAATACAATTAGGTATACTAAAATGGCTATAGATGCACGAAAACTAATACTAGGTGCATGAAAACTGTTACATGCATGAAAATTATTACTAGGTGCATGAAAATAGCAGGCTCTAAGTGCACGAAAACGAGTTCTAGGTGCGTGAAAATTGTTAGATACATGAAAAATGAGTACTAGGTGCATCAAAATTTAAAAAATGTTTCTCTTCTCGATTCCGATCAATAATTTATACTTTTTGGACCAAGAAATATGTTATCTAGACATAAAATTCTATGCTGAATCCAAATATGTCGTTATTTTTTGAAATAAAATCATTAAGGTGGAGTTCTCACGGTTCTCACTATGTAGGTGGTTCTCACCGGATCCCAAATCTATATATAGAATCAGGATCCCGTGCGAACTAAATTACGGTACGAACCGTACGAACTCAATATTAGCCTTAGATTAGGACATATCTACGGTCCTCCTTTGACGCCCTGCTACTCTAAATATCCCAATCCATTATCCCTATTTGACTCCCCTGCTACTTCTCTAAAATCCCAATCCATTATCCCCCTTTCAATTTCACATCTAACCAAATGACGTTGGCACCGGTGGCCGGAACCACGTCCGTCGATCGTGCCTCGCCTGAGATCGGGCTCCTTGCTTCTAATGCGCATGCTCTCCTCTGTCTCCTTCCATTCTTCTCGATATGCAGGCACAAGTCTTTTTCTCCGGTAAATGCTGGTGACGGGTCTGCTGTTGTTAATCTACTACGGTGGTGATGGGCTGAGGTTGAGTGAATGGTGATGTCGGGATGCCGTGCTCATCGAAGTTGTTGGCGGTTGGCGAACCAGGTGATTGCTGGAGAAGTGCAGGAGAAACGGTGGTTTGATTGTTGAGTTGGGACGAGTTGGACTCAGCGGTGGCCTGAATTGATGGAGCTCGATTGATAATTGCAGCTGAGTTGGGTTTAATTGCAGTGGGGCGTCAATTTTGATGTGGCGGCAGCAGTTGAAGAGCACGGTTGATTGTGCAGCGGAGTCGGCTTTAATGGTGGCCGAATTTGAGGTGCTTGAAGTTGGGTTTTGATCGGAGGTTGGAGGAGCAGCAATGGTGCCGAGCTCGAATGTCGGGTTTTGACAAAGACGATGGGTGAATTTTAGATCTAGAATTTTTTGAAGGCAGATCTAGAATTTACCACAAGGCATTTCGAAAAATTAATTACATAGCTGAACTCGTTGTACATTTCCGAACTTAGTCAGGTGAGCTTTTCTCGGGAAATTCGTCGTCGGCGCAGCCAATGGTTGTATCTCCTATTATCCCTGGTGGTTGTGTGGATCGCCGACGACGAGGAGAAACGGTGGTGGTGGTGATGGGAGGTTGGTTGTAACACCCCCATACTCTAAGTGCCTTACCAGGACCACTCAGGTATGAAGATATTACCATCTCGGTTACCCGAGGCAATGATAATCAAATAAACAATGAAGAAACAACGTTTAAATATAAATACTTAGTGAGGAGTTACAATTCTCAAAACCAAACCAAACGTGTAATACATGTTCTCAAACTGACTGTTCTAACTGAAATGTAAATAAACTAATAAGCTACAGCGGAAGACTCCTATCATCATGTCGTGGCAATCCCGGCTATCCCGTACTCATCTCATACTCGCTCAATATCTGCTCACCATCCTCGAATGGATCACCGCAGTTTACAAAACAACACCGGGGTCAGTACTAATCACACAACTCAATGTATATTAACAATAAGATAAACAGACAGCTTAACCGTCACACACACACACAGTCACGCCAATTCCAATCATCTCAATCACTGACTGTCCACTGGACCAGCCCTGCTAGTGGGGGACCGCAGCCGTACCCACCAAATCCCCGCTCCACATAGTGAGCGATAACTCTGTCCATTAATGTGCACATCCCTTCTGTGGCGGGTTCCACAGAAGGCGAAACTAGGGCGTGAAGCCACTCCCGCAAGTGACCTCACTCAGCCGAGGCCATGCCTCGAGAACCATAGACAACGATCACAATCACAATCACAATACAATTACTATATCAAACAATCAATCTCAACACATCAACAATCATCCCATTATGGGACTAATACTGAGTAGGAAATCCTACCTGGAAAGCACACTATCAGACGGTCTCTCTTTTTTGTATCAAAAAGCTTCCTCTATGAAACCTCCTCCTATCATACAACATACAAACGCTACCAAATCACATCCTACTCATAAACCCCCAAATCCCTATATTAGGGTTTAACCAAATCAAAGGAAAGACAATAAAAGGGTACATAGATCTTACCCTCGACGCAAGGAACTCAACAAAGATAATCAACGATGAGAACTGACCTTCCAAACTCCGGGAATTGCTAACAATGCGATTAAGATGGTGAACTTGTTTGCTTTCTCTCTTAAACAGTAAATTAGGTTTTGCAAAAGTGATTTAGAAACAATGACGGAAGGTTATATATCTTAATCGCATAATTAACAAAACCCGAGAAAACTCCCCAGAAAAAGCTACTCGATCGAGTACCCAAGGTACTCGATCGAGTACCCCCTTACTCGATCGAGTATCCTAGTTACTCGATCGAGTACCCAACAGGTCAGAAACTTTTCTAAAACGCAACTTACCCTTACTCGACAGAGTAAGGCCTACTCGATAGAGTACCCGAAGACTCATAAATACGGAGTATTACATTGGTCATGGTGGTGGTCTTGAAAAAATGGTGTTGGTCATCGGTGTTAATGATGGTTTTGTTGGTGTCGAAATATGGTGGTGATTGTTTAAGTGTGTCGAAATATTGTTTAAGCGAGTCTATGGTCACCGGCGATGTCATCGGAGCAGGTCGGAGGATGTCTGAGGTCGCTGACATTATTTATGGTGACAGATGGTGTCGCCGGCATGGTTAATTGTGACCGAGATGTGGGATGTAGTGATGGCGATGACGGTGGTGGTGGTGGTGGCGGTGGGTTGTGGCGGCGGTGGGGTGTTAGTGGTGGCAGTTGGTGGTGGTGGCAGTTGGTAGTGGTGGTGGTTGGTGGTGGGAAGTTGTGTTTGGCGGTGGATACGTGTACGAATACTACTAGATACGTATATGAATACTACTGGATACACATACAATATGTGTATCTGAAAGTATTGACATGTGTATCTGGCACGGATATGCATATCTGAGATTATTGATATGTGTATCTGGCCGTACTGATATGCGTATCTGAGAATATTGACATGTGTATCTGACGATAGTGACATGTGTATCCGCAAATAATATAAAATGTATCCGCAAAAAAAATAGTTTAAAAAAGTTATAAGTGCATCTATAATTTTAGTGTTGAAAAAATGTAGCTGGTTATGCTTTAAAATGTATCTAATAAGAAGTGTATCTCATAAGGTAGTAAAATGTATCTGGAAACAAAAAAAAAAAAAAAAAAAAAAAAAAAAAAAAAACTGGTTTGTAGTGAGTTCGTACGGTTCGTACGTTAAGGTAGTTCGTACCTGAACCCGCCCCTATATATATATATATATATATATATATATATAGGGGCGGGGTCAGGTGCGAACTAAAGTTCAGTGCGAACCGTACGAACTTGTTCTTTAAGAGTCAGATCACCTAAGCCCAATCATTAAAAAAAAGCCCATTTGCTTCCCAAACCCGTACATCACTTTTATCTCTAACTCTCTCTCTTTCATCCTTAGTCCCTAACTCCCTTCTCCAACCACTTAACACCGACAGCCATCAACACCAGACGCCAGCAACGACGTCCTATGTCGCCGGAGTTAAGGCGTTATCCTCTCGAATCTTCTACCCCTGCCACCTTCAGCTGTCACGGTGACCACCAACATCATCCTCGAATCGTTGTTAGTTCTCATCCTTCTCTTTTCTTGGCTTTCTCTCTCCACTTCGCGCAATCCTCATTGTCGGCTCGTCGCCTGCACCACCACTCTCGCTGAATTCATTTCAACATTTCTAATTTTGGTAATTATTTCTCCCAAATTTGACCTAGTTCAAAGAAATGGAACCTTAATTGCTGATTCTTCTTTGTGAACTTTTCAGGTAGTCGCGGAAAAAAAGTGCAAGCATCAGAAATCACAGAGTAAGACTCTCATTCTTCTGGTATAGAACTTGTCATCACATTACGAAATCGATCATTAAAACTGATTTTTGATGACTGAGTTGGGTTATGACCCTGATTTCATAGCTTCCCATTCTGCATTTTTTACTTATAGTCTAGAGACTCGAATGGTGCCTAGGCATCGTGTTTTATCGATTTGAGTGTTTGTTAGATTACAACTTCTATACTGCCATCATTAAAACTGAGACTAAGTTCTTAAAGACTCTTGTTGAACCTTATAAGGAAGATGTACCGGGTCTTCTTGAAGTTTACCAGAATAGCAAAGGTTGTTCAAAAGTCGAGGTCGTTTCAAGGTGATGCCAAACTGCGAAGCCTCCTAGCAGCGAAGTTTATTTTAGGTATACAAAGTCTTCTATTTGTTTTTCCTTTTAAGCTGCTCTGAAAAGTTTTGTGTAATATGTTCTATACCTGTAGTAGGTGATGCCTAACTATATTGATCGAAACACTGTTAAGCTATATTGTATGCCTGACTTCTGATAAAAACTTTTCAGAGCAGCTTAAAAGGACCTTGCTCATGGTTCCTTTTTTACAGTGTGAACTCTTCAAGTTGTCATGGTCATTGTCGTATTATTCTAGTAAAAAAGAATCAAGTCGAAATGTCAGCTGTTCAAAAGCTATGGATGGACCGAATATTATCTTTCTAAGATAATGAGGAGTAATCCTGTAATTTTTCTAAAATTGGGGATTCCTCGTAATTCTGACACTTTTTTGTGGCATGTATTTGTTGTGTCGTTCTAGTAAGGAGAGAATCGAGTCGAAATGTCAGCTGCTCAAGAGTTATGGATGGATTGAATATTATGTTTCTGAGTTAACGTGGAGTAACCCTGTAGTTTTTTTAAAAGTTAGGTATACAAAGTTTTCTATTTGCGTAGATTCGAAACAATAGCTTATGAAAAATTTGATTTTGAGGGAATTTTAACTTAGAATCAGGACCCTAACGACATGAAAATAGTGATTTATTTGTCCATTTATTCGATTTTGTAGATGAATCGAGTTATTTTTCTGGAAAAAATTGAGAGAGAAAGAGGATAGCGTCAAATAACTCATTAGATACAGTGAGAAAGGTTGATGAGTGATATTAGAATTTTTTAAAATGCGGGAGAAATCTATTTTTATTTGATAAATTGTAGGATAATCTCAACCATAAACCATTACCCCTCTTTCTTAGGGATAGTCGTCACAAATCTATTTTTATTTGATAAATTGTAGGATACATCTCTATATTATTCTAGATACACATCTATGTCATTCTAGATACACTCCATTAGACTGCCAGATACACTCCTTCCTTTAGCTTGCTAGCTACACTTCTTTAAATTGCCGAATATACTTCTTTACCTTGTTAGACACACATCTCTGGCATGCTAGATACATTTCTTCATCTTACTAGATACACATCTATGACATGCAACTATGCAAGATACACTTTTTATCTTGCTAGATACACTCCTTTAGATTGTTAGATACAAACCTTTACCTTGGTAGATACACTTCTATACCTTGCTAGATACACATATCTAGCAAGCTAGATACAAGTCTTTACCTTGCTAGATACATTCTTTTACCTTACTAGATACATGTTCTTGCAGTGCAAATAAATCGTACAATTACTTAAATACATAAAATAGTAGTCTAGGTATACGTAAAATATTACTCATCATTTTGTAAATTCCAGCCCACTACGTCTAACGAATTGTCACCATTTTGTAGACATTCTCTTTGTTTTTGATATGGATGAAAAGGGAGGAATACTCATCTACTGATCTTTAGGTGCCTCAATGTTGATATGTAAGACAATGTCACTACTAAAATAAATTAATTTTCGATAAGTATCTATCGAGTATTAGAATATAAAATTTGTGACGTAAGTCGTAAGATTGGTTTTGTAAGAAGCGATTTTATGCAAAGATAGTGTGAAAAGTTATTAAAGGAACCTGTTTTAAGCCCTGGGACCATCTTATAATTTTGCTTCTGCATCTCCATTTCTGTTTATATGTCTAATACTCTATTATGATGGTAGCTCACTTCTTGAACCATCTTTTAATATCTAATCGTAATGTTAGCTTAGGACCTCATTGAGTTATTGGTGGTGCATAACAACTTAACAAGCTCTTCAAGCTGCTGAATTTGCAATGTTTATTTTTGTAAATATTCCCGCAAAATGGTTGTTTTTGTAAAGGTTGAATTTCTCGAGGCTTTATTTCATGAGCGTTTGTTTGTCTGAATGCTGGTGAATTTTATTGTCTATATAGGGGTGGTGGTAATCAATGCAATGGCTTATTATGTCTGAGGTATGTCAATGCACTTGTGTATATTTACTGAAGTTTATCTGATGTGTGAGTTGTTGAGTTTCATATTACTGCAATCTACTGCAATATTCTCTGAATTTTTGATTTGTTTGTTTTCGACCAGATTCTCCCAGTGAGTATAAAAGGTCTAGCAGGAAGTGTAGCGACATTGGCGAATTTTCTCACATCCTGGGGGATCACTATGATTGCTAACCGATGCTCGATTGGAGCAAATGGAGGTAATATTTCTTCGATGGATATAAATCCGCGGGATTATTAGCTTGTCCATGAGTCCTATGCTCATCCTCTCAGGGGTGATACACGCACCTTAGATGACTCATGGACCAAGCTAATAGCCCTGTGACATTAGCACTCGCCTATTTTTCAAAAGTTTGTCCTCATCCGAATTCAGAAAACTATATAACAACATAAAATTTCCGTAACATTATATTGATAGTCCGTCTAAAATCTAAATAACTAAGATAGATATAGACGGAGTATCACCACTAAGGTTAGATACTCGGCATTAACTCAGTCTGAACCGGTTTTGATGTCAATTGCAGGGACCTTCGCCATTTACAGTCTTTTGTGCTTTTAGTGCCATATTTGTAGTAGTATGGCTTTCTGAGACAAAAGGAAGAACTCTTGAGGAAATTCAAACATATTTCAGATGAAGCTAAACGCAAATTGGTCGATAACTACGGAGTATTTAATACAAAATTCATGATATTTTTGGTGTACTTGTGTATCATGGGATATTCTTTATGTTATATGAGTATATATAACAGATTCTGAATTTGTCCCAAGATTGAGAAACTGAAGGTGTTTATAAAAAAATTATTTAGATTGGAACAAGATTATCATTCACCCTTTCCGATTCAATACTTTGTTGCGGCGCTCACACTTCATATAGAATCACTAGTGTTTTTGTGGGTGTAATACAATCAAACGTCAGACTTTTAGGTCAGAACATTGCTACATGGCTTTTGAAATATTTCTATTTGCTTGGTTGCTCTTGAAAATAGTTATATTCAGCTTGCCTCTTACAGTCCTTTAAATTACTAAATAAATATCTTTAACTTGTTAGAAATATACCTTTAGTTTGATAGATATAATAAATTAAATTACTAAATACATATCTTTAACTTGTTAGATACATAGCTTTAGTTTGATAGATACAATAAATTAAATTACTAAATATATACCTTTAACTTGCAAGATACACTTTTTTAAGTTACTAGACTAGATACATACCTTTAGCTTGCTGGATACACTCTTTTAAATTACTAGATACATACCTTTAACTTGCTAGTTACACTTTCTAAGCTATTAGATACATATATTTAGCTTGCTAGATACATTTCTTTAAATTACTAGACATACATTTGACTTGCTAGATACACTCATTTAAAATACTAGATACACACCTTTAATTTGCTAGATACACACCTTTAATTTGCTAGATACACTAATTTGCTTAGTATAGTTCATTGTAAGGATGCAAGTTTTTGGCTTTAGCTTGTATTCCATGATTGTAGCATAGTTATTACATGATTAATAAAAGTTTGGTATTTGTCATCCTCTGCATTTTCAGCAATTTTATTGAAGAACAAGCAAAGGTAATTACATTGATCTTCGAAAGAGGCGACTGACTCCGTCAACAGCAACTCCGCCATTGCCTAAAATTCTACTTACATATGTTCATATCTGCCATATAATTACATCTACTTCTAAAAACGCCTCAGACATGCCTGCCGCCTCGCCACAACCATCGCCACCACCACCAACTTCACGCATCTAGCAGCAGTGGCGACACCAGCATCACCACAATGAAACTCAGAATCGAAACCCGAGTTGAATCGAGACCAGATCCGATAGCAACCACTGCTACCCCTTCAATTCGAGCAACCCAGCCTCGATAACCGCCGGAGAGAATGGCGAGGCTGCTCACACAATCACCTTACCACCTATCACTCACCTTTGCCGACCATCTATAACTACCTTTGCCTTCGTATTCGCACCTCCACGAGCGGTAATGATTGGAGCATGACCGGATGACAAATGAAGAGATTGGAGAGAACGAGGGTTCGTCGGCGGCCTGCAACAACTAATCTATTAGCCACTGGTACGTCCGGCGTCGGAGTCGGCGAGCTGAGTGAGTGGGGCTAGAGATAAGGAGAGAGGAAGGATGTAAAGATTAGATATGTCGGAGACGAGGAGTACGTCGCCGGCGTGTTTGACCGGTGATGACATGAATAGGGAGGGGTGATTGGAGTTGAAATGGGGGAAGATGAGTGGGGGCCTGTTGATGAGTGGATAAGGGAGCAGTATACGGAGTTTGGTTAACGTGTGTTTTGGTTTTTAGGTTAGTTCGCACGGTTCGCACTGAACTTTAGGTTCGCACGAGATCCTATTTATATATATATATATATATATATATTTAGGATCCGGTGAGAATGATCACTCGGTGAGAACGCACTATCCACACAAGATTAAAGCTTAATTGTATGGCCAATATTAATTTCCAAAGTCCAACCCGTTTAAACAACTCTTACCCGTAACAACTATCACTCACCCATAACACACCCCCTCTCACTTCCAACCGCTTAATTGACGTCGGTACCGGAGCTCCGGCGACCTCCAATGACAACTCATTCACCGAAAATTCGCCGGACTGAACTCTATTATGCCGTCGATTAGCCGGAATCAGTACCTGTTATGTTTCTATTCTCTTTTCCTTGCTCCTCAGGAGCCAACCACCATAGAGCTGATGACTTGCGACGATGCGTCGTGTGTGCTGTAAATTCCGACCAAAACCCCTTCTCCCGTAAACCCGTTCCATTAACCCGCAGGCCTCATCCCTTACTCTCCTCACATGCCGCTACCGGAGATTCATCGACAATACCTCGCCATAGCTTCCCCTTAGGGTTCTCTCTCATCTCCTTCCTCTGACCTCCATTGCTAAGCTTTGTCACCAGCTCGTTACACCATATCTACAACTTTACCCACCATTAAATCCATGATATGTGATAATGGCGAATCTGGGCATCCTGAAATTCGGCAACGACTCGTTTACATTTGTTTTCATTCTGACCCTCTGATAGCCCTCTCCTTTGCTGGAAACCAACATATTTAGTGACCTCCGATCGGGTACTTGAAATCACATATTCCTTAATTGATGTATCTGAAACCATTTTCAATGTACCTATTAACTAATTTTGTGTATCAATTGTAAGATACATTAAAATAGTTGATAGATACATCAAATAATAGTGTAGATACATTGAATTGAAATAGATGTGAAACCAACAAAGGGAAGGAGTTCAGAGGCGGTGTGCCTGAGTTACCACCGGTGACGGTGTGCGAGCGACTCAAGACGGTGACGTAGTTGTTACCAGTGACGATGACGTATGTCGTTCGACTTCATCAACCATCGAAGGCCCTACCGGTGACATCAGCAAGCGCGGCAGATGGCGTCGTCGAGGTTGGTGGTCCTTGGTAGAGACTGTCGGAATCAGGAGATTAGAAAATGAAGTTAATGCCAACACAACGACAACCACCATAGCTATGCCATCACAGCGACACAAGCCAGCCAAAAAAACCCAAACTCAACCCAGAAACCGCCGCCGAATTTTCCCGCTTAGATGCCGCCGTATGTGGTTTGTGCGCGACTTCAGGTGAGAGAAGTTAGAATAATAAGCATGCGACGGTGGTGGTCAGCTCCTCGCCGAAGTTGTGAAGGTGATTGCTTATGATGCCGGCGTGATTTGGTGGTTGTCGGCGGCGTTGAGTGGTGGTTGGGTGGTCATGGGTGAATGGTAACTGGTAATTAGGAATGACGAGTTGGTAAAATGAAAGAATATTTGCCTCAACATTTAGTGCGTGGGTTTAATTACTTATTATAATTATTAATTAAGTCGTTCTCACCGTTCTCACCGAGTGGTCGTTTCACCTGGATCTTGACTATATATATATATATATATATATATATATATATATATATATATATATATATATATATATATATATATATATATATATTTTTTGGGATCTTGTGAGTTCGGTTTCTTATGATGAGTTTGTGCTTACAAATCTGGACCATTCAATTATATTTGAGATCAATGGTCCAGAATAAATCTTGTGTTTCATATATAAAGGTGCTCCTCGTTCAAACTTTCGCTCATTACTCTCTTTCGCGATCATATTCTTATCTGTTACTCTTCATTGTCTCTCATCAGTTATAGAAGTGTTACTCTGCGTTATTCGTTCGTTTTCTCCCCCAAATTCATCTTTTTCTTTTGCAATTTAAGGTAATTACATGTCCTATTTCTCCTCTTCTTCGTTGATGTTGTCGTTTCATATTTTAACGCTTTGGCTTCGATTTTCCTTCTTAATTATCTAGATTTTTATCGTGTTTACTATTTTTATGTGTGTTTTCGCTTTATGTTTCGTTTTAGTGAATTTTTTTTACTGCATTTGATTTTCCCTAATTTTTTTTCAAGTGATTTACATGTTTTGATTGTAGTGTGCAATTTTCTAGGGTTTTTGTGTTCACTTTTGTAATCAATTGCAGAAACTTGTCTAGATCTTCAATATGTTGGAAGTTAATCGTAGATTGAGTAAATTTCTTATATGTAAGATTTTTATTTGTTTAATTCATGTAATTGTAATTGTTCTTCATTATATTGAGGTACACTGAGTCGCTGTAGTTAGAGTTTACATTATTTCATTGTTGATTTTCAGTCCAAATAATGTGTATAAGGATCCTGATGAACGCCCATGCCTTTTGCTTGAATTGGAGTGTGTCCATTGTCTTGCTAATCCTACTTACATCCACTGTATGTCCTCATCATCCCGCCTCTTCAATTTACGATGACGGATGTAACCTTTGTAACGCAAAATAGTTCACATTTGGAAAATTAAATAACAGAAATAGTGATTGCAACTCATATATTTTTTTCAGATTTGGCACAAAATCGATACTTTGAAAACGAAGCATTAATCGGTTATTTGAAATACCTTCAGTATTGGCAGCGCCCAGAGTATACCAAATTTATCATGTCACTATACTTTTTACTGCTCAAAATCGATACATCGCTTTCCATCTTAGGTACCTTACGTTACTCTGTTTGATTTATTTCAGGTACCCCCATTGCCGGTACTTCCTTGAGCTTTTACAAAATCCAAATTTTCGCAATTCAATGGCTCATCCTGGGAGCAAGGTTCACCTTTATCTATACTCTTTTCCATTTTATTATTTTTCCGACAATCTCTCAGATAAAAGTTTTATTTGATTTGAGAATGAAATTCTAAGAATCATTCGTTTTTAATAAACAAATTTGTCATCACTTGAGCGCTTTGTTGTAAATGCATTTGGATTTCTTGATTTGACTCCGTTTTATTCATCAATAGCAGCTTTAATGAATTTTTCAATTTCAATTATACCGTCTCGACTTGATCAGGTTCTTATGTAATTAAGATTGAAACTAATTTGGTCTACCATGTAATTAAGATTGTCTCGTATAATTTCTTGCGATTTATGCCCCACTTTAACCCTTATATCAGAGTCTAAGCCTCGCTCTTATTTAGTCTGTTAACAGGTTATTGGAGTTGAGCCTGGGCCTCTGGACGAGGAAGGAAGAGCAAGCCAGAAAGTATGCAGAGAAATGAGTTTAAGGGACCAGAATGTCTTGCCACATTCCGTACATGGGCAGGTTATCTTGGGTGCAGACGGGTCAGGTTTTCTTAACAGGGTTTTCGATTGTGGGATGGGATTAATCCAGAGGAATTTAGAGCATTTACGCCTGTGGTGGACGGTAGAGGAAGGGGGAATGGAGAAGGTCTCGGGTGAGGGCAAAGACGAAGGCGGTATGTTGTTGCTGTCATCCATGTTTTTTCAGAATGGAGGAAGGCAAAGGATGGAAGTAGGGAGGTGGAGTGAATTTTGTAGAAGAGGTGGGATTGGTTGGCGGACGGCGGTTATGTGTCCTCATCCAACTGACAGTTATTGGCGGTTATTTTGGGAGCATCAACAAAGTTAGTTATTGGGTGGAATATATGCTGCTGTGTAGTGTTGTAAAATTCTTGTTCGTTTGACAGTCTACTTGTCATTTTGGTTTGTGCTAGTCTGCTGGTCTAATGGACTATAGTTAAACGGGCTCTGGCCTTGTACCGTAAATCATGTCCAGACCTTGAATGGCCCGTCACAGGTTTGGCTAGAAGGTCAATTGGATCGTTTCGTGTTTTAAGGAATATTTTCTGCTTCATCTTCATGAAATTCTACCAAATTATTTGAATATTTCAACGGTTAAAAGCTCTATAAGATAGTGGACGTACTGACTATAGGTTGTTGTTATGGTGTTATTATAGTGTTATTGTAATATTACTCCATTACTAAAATTTTCACCCATGTAGTTTAGTGTTAGCTTAGTGTTATTGTTATGTTACTTTGGTGTTACTCTAAGTTATTGTTGTGTTATTGTAATGTTATTCAACTAGTATCATCACTATACTAGTTACATTATTTCCCATTATAGAGAATTTGATAGTTACATATTAAACCATCTTGCATATTATTGTTGTAAACACGTATCATCACTATACTAGTTGAAAAGCCCGTGCGATGCACGGGCTCCTATTAGGGTCATCTTTATAAATATATTTTATAGTTGATAAAAGTAGTTCAATTATGTTTAAATCATTTATAAACAAAAGTTCGTGGTTGGTATAGTTGATCAATGAACTATTAGTGCTTTTAGCATAACAATTTTGTCATTTAGTAGTTATCATTTCAGTTATAAAACATCAAGTAACATAATAAGAGTATGTAATTAGTTTTTCCATTATTGTTATAGAAATCACATGTTTTAATTAAATACAAAACATTATCTCCATAAATATAGTACAGCTCACTAAATGAACCGCCCTTAATAACTGAGACAGACCTTTATGAGTTTTGCAAATTATTTTAACCTATAACAACTACGTAAAACTAAATGGTGTTATGTAAAGCAACAAGTATCATAAATAACTATATTTAGTGTGTTTAGAGAAATGTTAGATCTCTTATAGCAAAAGTTTACCTTGACAATCTACAATTAAGAGAGTGTTCTGCTCTTTATATAACTTCTCGTAAAATCAAATTCATACTAAATTCCAATAAAATTAGTAGTCTTTAAACAACAGTATAAAAATATATGTGATTCTGTTACATAGAATGCATGAGGCTCCCATTAGGATCATCTTTAATAATATGCATGTTGAATGTTCTAAGAATTTGTTGAACAGATTGCAAACGTTGGTTTACATTGTCATGGTTTGATAGTAGACGTCAATTACGTTGATAAAAGAAAAAGTCCAACTATATTGAAAATCGGAATACGGAAAACTTTTGGGTTGATTATTGATGGATCATCAGTCTCTTTAACTTAAAAGCTACTCCTTTTGGTATTAATTATATCAGTTGTATAGCATCGAAGACACAGTTGTGTTATGTAATTACCTATTTTTATTGTTGTACATGCCACCGATTTTAGTTAATTTAAAACGGCATTCCCAAAAATGTGGTTTAATTTCATAAAATGAACATGTGATAACTAAGGCCGATTTTATAAGATTCACAAATTAGATTAACTTACAACATTTACGAATATTCTATTTTGTAAGCATACAATTGTGTAAATGTTGAATGGTGGTATGCAAAACAACATGCATCTCAATTATATATGTAGCCTGTTTGGAGTATTTTGTTAGATCTCTAAACAATAAAAAATTATTTTTGACTATTAACCATTAAGACTGGTTGTTCCCTATGAACTTCATGTAAAATATATAATACGAAATTTAATTTTTTAGATGTGAAATATATTTTTAAGTGAATTAACGGTCAAATTTTACAAAGTTTGAACTCCAAAAAACAAATCACGGGTTTTATGTGAATTCGAGGGAGTAGGATGTTATGATACTACTCTTAAAGTTGATTAGTTTTAGATTAATTCTATTAAAGTTATAATATAACTCATTTTTGTTTATTTGAAATGTTATCTATTCACAAAATCAAGTCTCATTATCTTACATTGTCATTCTACTCTTTATTTATAATAACAAAATGAACAAATTTTAAGAAAGAGTTTCAATTTTAAGAAAATTGCTTCAAATTACTAAATATATACGTACAATCGTTTTACTTCTTAACGAATATATATGCAATTAGGGTTTTTATCTTAAGGTCAAACTCTTAAGTTTGACCTAATTTATTACACTAAGGAGTACTTTAAATTCAACTAAACCCTTATGGAATACCCACCCCATAGTTAACCATTAACAAAAAATAATGATTATTTCCACTTTGGTGCCCTAAGGTTTAGCCTAATTTCACTTCAGTGCCCTTAGGTGCATAATTACACTTTGATGCCTTGAGGTTTACTTCCCACGTGACATATACATAACATTCTTAATAATTTATACTCCCTCCATCATCTTTTATCTTCTTGGCCACTTCTCTAATATATGTGAGAGAATTTTATTGAAATGAGAAGATAAAAGATAATGGAGGGAGTACTAAAAAAATATTTTGAACATAATAAATCAAACATTTTTTGCAATATTACTATGTTGTATGCAGTTTAATATCCAATTTTGCACTTTATTTTACTGAAAATATAATTACTTAAGATAAAAGTTGACTATTAAATGTTTTAGGCCACCAAAATGAAATTTTATTCAAAACTCGGGTTAACAAAGTGGAAGTAGTCGAAACCTTAGGACACTAAAGTGGAATTATGCAAACCCCATGGCACTAAAGTGGAATTAACCCAAATCTCAGGGACCAAAATGAAAATTTTCCAAAAAAAAACAAACACCATTAAAAATCTACCGTAAAAACTATTGCAGTTTTAAATATACAATCAGTACATGACAAAGTAATAACCAACCATTCGCAAACCGCGGTAAATAATTAAGTGAATAAAACCACATAGAAGAATTGGAATTTAAAAAGTAAAAATTGATCTAATCGAATAATTTTGTATATTTGGAAGTTCAATACATTTTAACGTCTATTATGGATTTGAGATAAATTTGAAACCAGTTTGAAAAAAAAATTCGGTGATATAATAGTAGATTATATATAGTTCTCACAATTTGTATATATATTTACATTGACTTATTCATAGTTAGCTGGTTCTTGAATTATTAGTCCGCATAAAATCGAAATTCTTGACTTTGTTCATTTATATTTAAATTTTTGGCTCATTTGACATAATCTATTTGAGACTTATTTAATATTTTTAAATGGTAGCTCAATTTTTTTTAATCTTATGTGAATATTATTGGTAATTTAATCATACACATTTGACACGTTATAGAAAATCAGAGTTAAAACTATTTCATGCCATCATTGAAGTTGTTTATTTCTAATATTGTCATTGTAGAAATTTTTCTCTGTCACATGCTAAGTAAATATCATTCTTTACCTTTTTTTCCTATTATGACATGTTACTTTTTCATGAAGTATTTTTTTTAAAACAAAGTTTAGCTTTTTCCTAAGGTTTTTGTGTAAGACAATTACAGGTTTGGTTATAATTACCAACTCGAATCTTTTGTAAATCTTTTAAATATTCAAAAAAATTTCTAAATAAGATTATCTTTATTACTATCCAAATTATTTCACCAAATAGTTAAAATCGAACAACTTAGATTTTTGACAATATTTATATTTGTAAGAGATTATGATCTCTTTTTTTTTTCCTCACAAAGATTAATTATATGTTTATAAAATATACAATTTTAACACTTTTATACGTTTATTATATGACTTTTTTTTTAATTTATAAATATTTCTAAAATAAATATTCTTTATAACATTATTTTTCTATTATTATGTTAGTAAAGAATAATCGATAAATTATTAGATATACTTCTATTAGGATTACTATCTCATAAATTATTAGATCTACTTTGATTAGGATAATTTTATCATAAACTATTAAGAGAAAAAAGCTAAATCTACATTTATTAGGAATTCTAAAAAAGTTGGACTCTCTAATATTGCTCGAAAAGTTTCTGCTTTATATATATATGTATTGATTACTAATTTTTTCACCTATGTTAGTCTAGAGTTATTGTTCTGTTACTCTGGTGTTATTGTTGTGTTATTTTATTATATAAGTAGTTTTACTATAGTGTTACTCAATTGCTAATTTTTCACTTGTGTTAGCCTAGTGTTATTGTAGTGTTACTGTGCTGTTACGCTGTTGTTATTGTAGTGTTATTGTGGTATTATTGTACCTATGTTAGCTTATGTTGGAGCTTGTGTCCTCCAGTTAGTGCGGATAACGTCATTGCACATGCACTTGTACGGACAAGTGGGAGCTTGTTGGGGTTGGTGTCCTTAACAGTTAGTGCAAGGACTTATAAACCTCTAAAAGGATCAAAGGGCATACTTTGGTATTATTATCAGTTGATCCACGTTTATCAATAACGGTTGGCTTGCTAGATAAGTTTGACGTTATTGTCATACAGATGACGGTGATCAACTGGTCCCTAAAAGTCACACCTATAAGATACGTTCGAGAGATGTGACGGTATGAAAATACTGTCATGTAGATGCCAATTTTGACTAACCAGTTAGTCCGAGTTATTTGACTAGTAATTAGTCAAATATGTGATGTTGAGATATTATATTTAATACGGATTAAATATCATGGGCTAAGGCGAATTAACCAGTTAATTCGTAAAATTAAATATAAAACGATTTATATTTAATTAAATGCATATTGAATATAATTATACAATACTGTTTTTGTCGGACACGAATTAATAATTCAGCTAACCCGTATTATTAGCTGATGCCTTAATTTCAGATAACTGATAACAGTTTATAATCAAACCGCGTCATATACATTTAGTCATTGGGGTTCGGACTACGAGTCAAATAGAAGAGGAAATGGAAAAGCCCATTTCCTCCCCATGGACTCGGCTTGGCCGAATTAGGAGAACATGGGTTAATATCCGTATACTACCCTTTAAATTTAGGACTATAACGTAAATTTAACATGTGAATATCGTCATAAAACATAAATACAATATAGAAACGATAAGGAATTAGAATCAACCTCGGGTCCTTATAGTGCGGCGTAAAGAAAGAATGTAAATCAAATGAGATTCCCTCCTAATTGTTGCACCCAAGACCTTGTCCGAGATATGCCCTTGTGCTAGAACGTGTTCTCCGATTGCCTTGCAATATTGGGAGAACTGATGTGAGTTTGCTTGAGATGTGAGATCTCGGTTTCTACAGAGAAGAATGCTCTTCGAAACCCTAATTATCTTTCACTAATGATGATTAGGTTAAACAAGAAGGAGGAGGCTCTCCTTTTGTTCTCCTAATTCGGCCAAGCCGAGTCCATGGGGAGGAAATGGGCTTTTCCATTTCCTCTTCTATTTGACTCGTAGTCCGAACCCCAATGACTAAATGTATATGACGCGGTTTGATTATAAACTGTTATCGGTTATCGGAAATTAAGGCATCAGCTAATAATACGGGTTAGCTGAATTATTAATTCGTGTCCGACAAAAACAGTATTGTATAATTATATTCAATATGCATTTAATTAAATATAAATCGTTTTATATTTAATTTTACGAATTAACTGGTTAATTCGCCTTAGCCCATGATATTTAATCCGTATTAAATATAATATCTCAACATCACATATTTGACTAATTACTAGTCAAATAACTCGGACTAACTGGTTAGTCAAAATTGGCATCTACATGACAGTATTTTCATACCGTCACATCTCTCGAACGTATCTTATAGGTGTGACTTTTAGGGACCAGTTGATCACCGCCATCTGTATGACAATAACGTCAAACTTATCTAGCAAGCCAACCGTTATTGATAAACGTGGATCAACTGATAATAATACCAAAGTATGCCCTTTGATCCTTTTAGAGGTTTATAAGTCCTTGCACTAACTGTTAAGGACACCAACCCCAACAAGCTCCCACTTGTCCGTACAAGTGTATGTGCAATGACGTTATCCGCACTAACTGGAGGACACAAGCTCCAACAAACTCCCACTTGTCCGTACAAGTGTATGTGCGATAACCGATTCTCATATTCATTTAAAATTTCTCCCACTCAATGTAAAACAATTTGCAGATCCGGATCCGCAAAGGTCGTATTTTACAATCGATCTGTATCTAGAGTGGTTTCCCCGACTAGAGAGTAACTTAACTGATAAAACGAATCCGTATCCGAGCATGGCCATGCATTTCGATTCTGACTCCTCGAGTGGCCCTGAGAAATATCGAGTACCTGATAAAGGCTGAATATTTCCTTCAACTCGAACTCCTTCCGATCTAAGCACAGCATGAAATGACCCAGAAAAAATCTACTTGGCCCCCTGTTACGGATGACCGTGAGAAAGAAACCAAAGTCACCCAAAATCTGCCTTAGTCTCAAGAGACAGTCGATAGTCAAAAGAATCGACTCTTAGGATCACCATGGAGGTCCTATCCACGACCAGGCAACGAATGTTATAAAACATTTAGGACTCCACGTCGATGTCACAATTGTGTCCTACGAAATATCCGTATAAATCGCCTCTGTGATTGGTCAGTCAACCTGTTGACTTATGGCTCGTTGAACCCACCATCAACCAACGTCACAAAATAATTGCCAGAGTTATCAGCTCATGTGGGCAATTAAGGACTGAAAAAGATATGATGTTTGTTCAGATCACTTTGTGGTGTTCAAAATTGTCGTACAATTCCACATGAAAAACAAAATATATATAAAATATCAAAACGATGATGTCGTATAGAGTACAAGAGAGGATGAATCTGATCCATAAAAGAGTACTACAACTTAGGAACACGTTTAATTCCCATGGAATTAACATGCCCTTCATGCTTATCTTGTCGTAATGCTTTAGTGAGAGGATCTCATATGTTATCATCTCGTAGCAATCTTTTCTATCACTCTCGTCTTTTGCTCCACGTAATCTCCGATTAGATGAGCTTTCCGTTGTACATGTCTAGACTTGTTGCTAGACTTTGGCTCCTTAGCTTGGAAGATGGCACCACTATTGTCGCAATAGATGGTGATCGGGTCATTCGAACTAGGCACTACAGAGAGCCCATGTAAGAATTGACGCATCCATATCGCTTCCTTTGTAGCTTCGGATGCGGCATAGTACTCGGACTCGGTCGTAGAATCTCTTTATAGCTTTGTTTGTTTCGAACTCTTCCACTGATCAAGCCATTAAGAGTAAAAACGAATCCAGACCGAGATTTCGAGTCATCTCGATCCGTTTGGAAGCTAGCATCTCACGAACCGGTTGCGCATAGCTTTTGTTCACCTCCATAAGTCAATGCCCAATCTTTAGTCCTCCGTAGGTACTTAAGAATGTTCTTGACAGCCAACCAATGTGGTTCACCTGGTTGCTGTTGGAATCGACTTGTCATACTCAATGCATATGCCACGTCTGGACGTGTGCATATCATGGCATACATGATTGATCCTATAGCCGAAGCATAAGGAATCCGTGTCATGCGCTCTTTCTCTTCCGGTGTCTCGGTGCCCGAGACTTGCTCAAATGCACCCACTGAGCCATAGGAAGGAACCCCTTCTTGGAGTTAGTCATGCTTTGAATCTCTCTAGGACTTTGTCTATGTAAGACTCCCCGATCGAGAGATAACATCCGTCGTGATCTATCTCGATAGATACGGATGCCCAGAATTCTTTGTGCCTCTCCCAGATCTTTCATCTGGAAATGGTTTTTCAACCATACTTTCACCGAAGTTAAGAGAGGTATGTCATTCCCAATCAGGAGTATGTCGTCAACATACAATATTAGGAAGACAATCTTGCTCCCACTCGACTTGATATATAGACATGGTTCCTCGACAGATCGAGTAAATCCATTTTCTTTTATCACTTGGTCGAAGCGATGATTCCAACTCCTTGATGCTTGCTTAAGTCCATAAATGGAACGCTTAAGTTTGCATACTTTCTTAGGATGTACTGGATCGATGAAACCTTCCGGTTGTACCATGTACAACTCTTCCTCCAAAAAGCCGTTTAAGAAGGCGGTTTTCACGTCCATTTGCCAAATTTCATAGTCATGAAAAGCGGCAATCGCTAAGATAATCCGAATGGAACGCAGCATGACTACGGGTGCGAAAATTTCATCGTAGTGCAAACCTGGCACTTGGGTGAAACCTTTAGCAACTAGTCGTGCTTTATAGATATCTTGTTGACCTTCCACAGAATGCTTTATCTTGTAAAGCCATTTGCATTGAAGGGGACGAACCTTAGCAGGTAAGTCAACAAGGTCCCACACGTTGTTCTCATACATGGAGTCCATCTCGGATTGCATGGCCTCAAGCCATAGCTTTGAGTCAGAACTAGTCATGGCACCTTTATAGGTTGCGGGTTCACTACTCGTTAAGAGTAGAACGTCATCTATGTCATGTTCCTCGACCATACCAATGTATCTGTCCGGAGGAATAGAGACTCTTCCCGACCTTCTAGGTTCCTCAGGAATATTCACCGCAGCCGGGATTGAAGGAACAGGTTCCTCCAATGGTTGCTCGGTGTTTGGTTCTGGAATCTCCGACAGGTCGAAGGTTCTATCACTCTTTGCATTCTCGAGAAATTCCTTCTCTAAGAATGTCGCACTAGCCGCAACAAAAACACGTTGTTCGGTTGGCGAATAGAAGTAATGACCACGTGTTCCTTTAGGATAACCTATAAAGTATGTCTTGACCGATCGCGGGCCGAGCTTATCTTCAGGTCTCCACTTGACATAAGCCTCGCAGCCCCAAACCCGTATAAAGGACAAGTTAGGGACCGTTCCCTTCCATAGTTCATATGGAGTCTTGTCAACACTTTAGACGGACTTGATTTAAGTATTAGAGCAGTGACAAAAAGAGCATAACCCCATAACGAATCAGGTAAAACCGTGTGACTCATCATGGATCGAACCATATCAAGTAGTGTTCGATTTCTCCGTTCGGACACACCATTCAAATGGGTGTTCCAGGTGGAGTTAACCGTAGGGCGATCCCACGTCTTTAAGGTGTTGATCAAACTCGTGAGAAAGATACTCGCCACCACGATCCGAACGTAGTGTTTTTATCTTTCTACCAAGTAGGTTCTCAGACCCTATTTTGGTATTCTTTGAATTTCTCAAAGGATTCACTTTTGTGCTTCATTAAGTAGACATAACCATATCTACTTAAATCATCCGTGAAAGTGATGAAATACCTATAGCCTTCTCGTGCGTTGATTGACATAGGGCCACATACATCCGTGTGTATGAGTCCTAATAGGTCAGCAGCGCGCATTCCAACACCTTTGAAGGAAATACGAGTCATCTTACCGATGAGACATGATTCACACGTGCCAAATAATTGAAAATCAAAGGCCGAGATAGCTCCATGTTTAATGAGTCGTTTTACGCGTTCTCATTAATGTGTCCCATACGGCGATTAGCATAGATACGTTTGATCTTTGTCACCAACCTTTAACTTTTTATTCATTACGTGTAATATTTCGGTGGTCTGATCTAAAACATAAATTCCATTCATGGAGACTGCCCTGCCATAAATCATATTGTGTAAAGAGAAAATGCAAGTATTATTCTCAATTACAAATGAAAATCCGAGTTTGTCAAGTGCAGAAACTGAAATAATGTTTTTCGAAAGACTAGGAACATAATAGCAATCATATAATGATAACTCAAATCCGCTAGGAAGCTGGATCACATATGTTCCCCTCGAGACGGCAACCACTCTTGCTCCATTCCCGACACGCAGGTCAACCTCACCCTTTGCGAGAGGTTCGAGATTTCGGAGGCCCTGCACATGATTACACAGATGAGAACCACAACCAGTATCAAGTACCCAAGTTCCGTAACTTGCGTGGTTAATCTCAATCATATGAATAAAAGTAGAAGAAGAAGACATACCAACAGGTTTAACACGACCCGCTTTTATGTCCTCATGGTAAACAGGACATGTGCGTCTCCAGCGCCCAGACTTGTGGCAGTGATGACATTCCATGTTATCCATTTTGCTCTTTGTCGCGCCGATGAGGTGCTCGACTCACCAGGCCCACTCTTACCGAACCCGACTTCTTGAACTTCGCCTTACCTCTCGCTAGGTTTGCTGAGCTTTGCCCTTACCCTTTCCTTTATTTGACACAACGAGAACATCCTGTTTCATGCTCCCACTGGACTTCATGTCCTTCTCGGTGCTGTCGAGAAGGGAGTGCAGTTCATGGGGAGTTTTCTTCAAATCATTCATATAGTAATTCGCTCTAAATTGCGAATAACCATCGTGGAGTGAATGAAGAATACGGTCGATAACAATATTCTCGCTGATGTTACGATTAAAGGTCTCCGACTTCTCGACATTCTCAATCATGTTGAGAATGTGTGGGCTAACCGGTTGGCCCTTCTGGAGTCTCGCATCAAAGAAGCGAGTGGTATGCTCATAAGTCACGATTCTCGGTGCTTTCGAGAATTCCTTGGTGAGCGTGGTGAAAATCTTGTTTGCACCATGGGCTATGAAGCGTTTACGAAAATTGGGTTCCATTGCAAAAATGAGTACGTTTTTAATCGCACCCGCTTCCATACAGAAATCATTAAACTTGGTGATTTCAGCAGCTCTAGCCGTGGGACCTGGGTTTGCCGGATGGGCTCCAAGAGATATTTGAGCTTCCCGTCGGCCAAGGCAGACATTCCGTAATGCCGCCTCCCGGTCCATGCGAGTTGGATCCATCATTCTTGATCGAGTAGACCGATTCATCCGATTCATGAAGATCCTAAGCCCGGACTCACGGTCCAATGTGGCACTTGGCATTGGGTTATCACTTGAACCAAAACTACCATTTGTAGTTGAGCGATTTAAAATCGTGATCTACACTTTGAAAAAGAAAGAAAAACAAAACGAAATAAGCAACTCATCGAGGTGATTTAAGTCTATTTTAAAATTCATTTTAAACATGTAGACTCTCCCACTTGCATAATTGATCTCCCTCAAGAATGATACAAGTGATCCCAAGACTCAATTTCGTAAACCGATAAGCCAACTTGTTTAGCTAATTCTTCCTGAAGAACTCTTGGTCGATAGATTTACGAAATCCTATCTATAGTCCACCATAATCACAGGATCGTACGAGTGATCATAGTGTTGAGATAAAATAGGTCAATCGGTTCCAACTTACCCGACGTAGAAGGGGTCATATTATGCCTACCGACGAAGAAGGGACTTATTGGAGTTTGACCTATAAAGACCGTTCTCAATTTTTGTTTATACGAGGAAGATCCCATCAACAAAATTATAATTCATTTTAAGTGAACGAATAACTAGCGTTTGTCGTGAATGAATTAATTTAGGTGATGGCTTAAAATCGTGTGACATGCGAATGTCAAAGAAAACTAACTCGTGACCTCTATATGTGTCCGTTTTCATGCAATTATTAGGTGGTTTGGTTTTTAGGCGGAATATGATGCATACTATCGTTACGATAACATAAATAATTGAATGCAATACGTAAATAAAATTTCCTAGTGTGGCCTATCCTAATAAAAAGAACAAAATACAACTTTGGAATCCACCGTTGGACCCAAGAAGCTTGTCTTGTTGTTCCATCTTGATCCAGTTAGCGGGAGTGAGCATCTGGTCTCCGTCTTTGGTCTTCTCAAAAATTACAATTAAAATTACAAAATATAAACCTAATTACATTCTAATTAAAAACTGTAATTACAAGTGAAAAATCCAAAACGGAGATACGAGATCTCAAAATACAACCAAGACCGTGTTCCATCATTACGGTAACACGTTCTACTAAGGCCACACTAAGTTACAACCGTTTGCAAAATGAATAAATAAATACGTAATAAAAGGCATTCAAAAACATTCATAATTAACGATAAATAAAAATGCATCAACTAAAAACAAATTCATTCGTGACATAATTCCGTAATTATGTTAAATTTATCCAAACCACCTTTTAATGATTAAAATTCATGTGATAAAACCGCTTCTATCAATTTAATTTTAATCAAATACAGTCCGTTACTTTAAATACGCTTTAAAATAACTTAATGGTACGTGGTGAACCGTTTCACAATCATAGCGAGTGTACAATATCCGTATAAAGTACATATTATGGCCAAAAGAAAATTTAAAGAAAAAGGAATAAATTTTCAAAGTCATGTTAAAACAAAATCCCTCGATCCAGGGGACACAGGTGCTCGATCGAGGAACACACGAGGCTCGATCGATCGAACGCAAGTCGATCGAAAGGATTGCCAAACAAGGTGCTCGATCGACTAAACGGTGGTCGATCGAGTACTTTTATCAACAAAAGCTGCTCGATCGAAATCGAGGACAACTCGATCGAGCAAAGAGGGTTTTAAAAGGGGGCCGATCGAGTACAACAGGGACTCGATCGAACAAAATCAAGATTAAATAACACTCGATCGAGTAGAAATACGCTCGATCGAATGCAAACATGGCTGAAACTTCAAAACCCTCGTGAAAACAGTTTGACAAAACAAAATCAATTGCAATTTTGATCAAAACGCATCAAAACAAGTTTAACAATTGACAAAAACTTGACATATTGCTATAATCTCCGTATAAAATAACAACATGTGAAAACAATATGATAAGCAAGATGAATGAACCGTGTAAGACATGTCACGATCAAAAAAAAACTTTAGCCGTGTAAACTGGACACGGTTTTCGAGACAAAAAAACGCAGCAACACAAAAAAAAAATTTTCGTGATTAAAACCTGCTGCCTCACGGTTTTAAAGCAAAAACGCAACATCCGTGTATACAAGGCACGGATTTCGAGACAAACATAACCGTTTCAAAATCGTTTTATGAAAAACACATAGAAAAATTTACGTAACCTGGCTCTGATACTACTTGAAGGTTAATATCCGTATACTACCCTTTAAATTTAGGACTATAACGTAAATTTAACATGTGAATATCGTCATAAAACATAAATACAATATAGAAACGATAAGGAATTAGAATCAACCTCGGGTCCTTATAGTGCGGCGTAAAGAACAGAAATCAAATGAGATTCCCTCCTAATTGTTGCACCCAAGACCTTGTCCGAGATATGCCCTTGTGCTAGAACGTGTTCTCCGATTGCCTTGCAATATTGGGAGAACTGATGTGAGTTTGCTTGAGATGTGAGATCTCGGTTTCTACAGAGAAGAATGCTCTTCGAAACCCTAATTATCTTTCACTAATGATGATTAGGTTAAACAAGAAGGAGGAGGCTCTCCTTTTTGTTCTCCTAATTCGGCCAAGCCGAGTCCATGGGGAGGAAATGGGCTTTTCCATTTCCTCTTCTATTTGACTCGTAGTCCGAACCCCAATGACTAAATGTATATGACGCGTTTGATTATAAATCATATCGGTTATCGGAAATTAAGGCATCGGCTAATAATACGGGTTAGCTGAATTATTAATACGTGTCCGACAAAAAAACAGTATTGTATAATTATATTCAATATGCATTTAATTAAATATAAATCGTTTATATTTAATTTCTACGAATTAATCAGTTAATTCGCTTTAGCCCATGATATTTAATCCGTATTAAATATAATATCTCAACATCACATATTTGACTAATTACTAGTCAAATAACTCGGACTAACTGGTTAGTCAAAATTGGCATCTACATGACAGTATTTTCATACCGTCACATCTCTCGAACGTATCTTATAGGTGTGACTTTTAGGGACCAGTTGATCACCGCCATCTGTATGACAATAACGTCAAACTTATCTAGCAAGCCAACCGTTATTGATAAACGTGGATCAACTGATAATAATACCAAAGTATGCCCTTTGATCCTTTTAGAGGTTTATAAGTCCTTGCACTAACTGTTAAGGACACCAACCCCAACAGCTTAGTGTTATTATTGTCTTACTCTAATGTTATTGTTGTGTTATTCTATTGTTAATGTAGTTTTACTGTAGTGTTAATCAATTGCTAAGTTTTTCAATTGTGTTAGGCAATGTTAGCGTAGTGACATTGTAGTATTACTCTGGTGTTACTTTGCTAGTATTGTGGTATTATTGTATATGTGTTAGCTTAGTGTTACTCTTGTGTTACTTTAGTGTTACTCTTGTGTTATTGTTGTATTATTCTATTGTTATTGTAGTTTTACTGTAGTGTTAATTAAATGCTCGTAATATACTAACAAGAAGTTGATAAACACTTTTTTTGGGTGAAAAAAACGAGTTGATAAACACCGAAATGAAAGATTAGGCTATGTGGGAGTCGAACCCACGTCTATGTTCAAAATTACACATTGTTCTGCCACTGAACTAATAGCCTTCGATTTATCTGACTAGTGTACTCTTCAGATGTAATGTAAAATTCGTCAATTTGTGCATTCGAGCACAGAATTAAACAACAAATTAACTTAATCTTGATGCAAGCGAACAGTGAACATATTTGATATGTATAAACTAATCAAAAATGTGACGATGACCAAGAGGAACAAATAAAAGAAACATGTAGCATGGAAGAATTAGATACAGAAAGGGAATTAATCGTCATTGCCCACAATATCACACACCAAAATGAATATAAGGCAATGAGACCTACAGACCAGTGCATAACAGGTAACAAAGAAACAGCACCAGAACTCAATGTAGGCACAAATTCATTTGATTCATACCATTCTAGCTTCTGTGATTTCCTCCCTCGCTTTCTAGAGATGAAGGTTCTTTGCATTCGACCACCAATGTTCGACTTTTGCGCAACCTCGACGACTAGCTGTCTAGCCTGATAATAAAGCAACCGTCGTCGAGCCCAGATTTGTGCACCCTCTTGCTTCGTTCATCTCTGCTCCCCGACCCAGATTCGGCACCGAGATGGGAAACAAATCCACAACTGATTCGCACCACCACGGGCGATTTCAGTGTTATCTCCCACCTTTGGCGAAGAGAACAACTTCATTCACCACCGTCACCGATTGGCAAATAACAAAAAATCACACACAAATGTCCTTCAAAAAAAAAATCACAGAAAAATTCGAGAGATTTAAAAAGTAATACCAGTGAAATTAGTCAAGAAATTTACCATTAATTAGTTCAAGTATATAATCCTATACTAACATCACAATGACAACAAAACTTAAAATTCCATGTACAAGTTATCTTTTTAAGAGAAAACGATGTAAAAGAGTGGATCAAAATGCTAAACAAATAGGCCCAAGAAGGCAGCATCATCAGCAAATCAAAAAAAGGAATGGGGTTAGGTAGTGATGTGTGCTGTCATTTGTCTGTATATAGAGTTTGTCCTCTTGTGCATGTGAGCCAAGTTAACCTTAGAATCCTCTCTATATATACACGGCATGAAAATAAGGGTTGCACATAATACACAAAAAGTTATCAGAGAAATAGAATACAACCGCCAAACACAAATAATCTTCCTCATACATTCTGTGCATCATAATCAAACTAAATCAATTGCATACAATGTCTCTTAAGGCAAAAATCAACATGATATCAGAGCCATGAGCATTGTATGCTCTGGCTGCTGTTTATCCTTGTAGATCTGCGTTTCTTGTGTGGTAAGTCTTGTCTGCAACTTCTTCTTCTCAGTTTTATATTGTCTTACTTTAAAGTTTCAACCTTTAGGCAAGGGTCTGAGTAAGGTGTGTTGTTAGACTTGGTTGGTGACTGTAAGAAGTTGTTATATGTTTGCTAGTGCTGTCATTTGCCTAGAATAGTATCAAAATGCCTGATAATAGTGATAAGGAAGGAAAGACCATAGATGTCACTGACCCCTTGTACTGTAACCCAAATGATGTGAGAAGTACTCTCAAAATTACACCCATATTGACTGGAGTGGAAAACTATATACCTTGGAAGAGACAGATGGAGTTGGCTCTATCCACTAAGAGGAAGCTGGGACTAGTTACTGGGGCCTTAGAGAAACCAAAAAGTGATGGGAAAAACATTGAAGCTTGGATGGCTGCAAACAGTTTGGTTATTTATTGGATACTTCAGAATGTGAGTGAATCCATTAAGATGGCTGTGATGTATACTCAGTCAGCAAAAGAGATTTGGAAACTTCTTAAAAACAGGTACTTGGTGAGCAATGGTGCTAGAAAGTACAAACTGAACAAGGACACATATGAGTTCAAGCAAGAAGGATTGTCCATAACTGATTATTACATCAAACTCAGGACAGTCTGGGATGAGTTGGAGAACTTGAATGATTACCCTTTGATTAAACAGTTGAATGATGAAATCACTGCTTTTTTGGCTGCAATTCATAAACAAAAAGAAGAGGTTAAGCTATTTCAGTTTTTAAATGGTTTGGATTCTGGGTTTGCTACCCAAAGGAGTGTTGTGCTGTTAATGTCCCCGTTACCTACCGTTGATGATGTTGTATCCATCATGGTTCAAGAAGAAGCCCAGCAACAGAATATTCAATCTGCTCAAAAAACTGAAACAGAGGCCTCTGCCCTCCTTGGAAAGGGGGAGCAGATTGAAACTAAGTGTAAACATTGTGGGTATTCCAATCATTTGTCAGAACAATGCTGGTTTGGACCTGGAAATATGAAGCCAAGGAGAGGAGGTTTTAATGGACAACACAGGGGTCAAAGGGGATACAGAACAGCAAGAGGAGGAAATAGAGGAAGATGCAGGTCGTTTCAAAATCAAGGAGGCACTTATCAAAGTGGAAACAATTATCAGAATGGAAACAATTATCAGAGTGGAAATGGATATAATGGAAATGGAGGATACAGGAGAATGGCCGAGAATGTTCAAGCTGAAGCTAGTAGTGCAGATCTGGTGGCAGCTTTGGCAGCAACATCTAAACAGCTGGAGAATTTCATGAAGCTTGTCCCTAAGAATGCATCTACATCAAGGTCTGGTCATGACACTGATGAGGAGCTTGAATGCAACTTTGCAGGTACAATATCTTGCTATAACACTGCCACCACTGGTTGTGAATGGATAATAGACTCTGGGGCAAATGATCACATGGTCACAAGTCTGCAAAAACTCCAGATCGTGAGACCTCTTAAAAGAAAATTGAAAATAAACTTACCAAATGGTAACATATCTTATGTGACACATGTAGGTGAATTGTACCTTGAGAATGATTTAATTCTAAAAAATGTCATGCATGTCCCTGATTTCAGACACAATCTCATGTCTGTTCAGAAGTTGACCAAGGATAATAATTGTTGTGTTGTGTTTTATGGCACACATTGTGTTGTGCAGGACTGCACTACACTTAAGATCAAGGGAAGAGGAAGAGCTGTGAATGGATTATATCACTTAGAGAAACTCAAACAAAACTCCCCAAAAGCTGCTGACAACAAGTCAAATACTCACAAGAACTCTTTGTTTAATGCATCTTATGTTTTTTCTGTTTGTAATTCAAAGGCTGGCAGTATGTGCCCAAAATCAAATTCTCAAACAAAATGTAATGACAATATGACTTCCTTGAATGCAAATTTGAATGCTTATTCTCATTGGCACAACAGATTGGGTCATGCTCCCTTTAGCAAATTAAAACATATTCCTTCTTTAAAGCTAAATGCTGCAGATGCTTCAAAACAAATGTGAATTTGTTGTCCCGTGGAAAAACTTACTAAGTCACCTTACTCTCTAAGCGAATCCATTGCAGCTCGTCCTTTTGACTTGATCCATATGGTCATTTGGGGGCCATATAAGGTCAAATACAAAGGCAAATACAAATTTTTTTTAACTATTGTTGATGATCACTCCAGGGGGACATGTGTATACCTTCTGGAGAGAAAATCTCAGGCCCTAGACTATCTCAAAGAATTCTATGCATATGCTAATAATCATTTTGGAGGCAAAATTAAAATTGTAAGGTCAGATAATGCCTTGGAACTTGGAGATCAATATTGTACTGAATTCTTCATCAAACATGGAATTGTTCATCAAACTAGCATTGTGGATAGGAAACAACAAAATGGTGTTGTTGAGAGAAAACATAGACACTTATTGGAGATTAGTAGGGCATTGAGATTCCAAACAGGGTTACCATTGAGTTATTGGGGTGATTGTGTGTTGACCGCTGCTCAATTAGTCAATAGAATACCCTCATCTGTTCTTAAAAACAAGACTCCCTATGAAGTCATTCATCATAAGAAACCTAATTACAATCATCTAAAGGTTTTTGGGTGTCTTGTGATGGCTTATAATCCTGCAAGGGACAAGGACAAATTTCAGGCAAGAAGAATTCCTTGTGTATTTGTAGGATATCCTGCAAATCAGAAGGGCTATAAGGTGGAGGAGATAAAAACAGGAAAGAGGTTTGTCTCAAGAGATCTAGTGTTTTACGAAGATACATTTCCCTACCTCAATAATAATAAAGAGAAGTTTATGCATCCTGTGCCAGTGGACATCTTTGTCCCTGTGTATGACACCCAAGCTGTTGGTACACCTGACTTGGATCAAAATGAGGATCATGTCACTAACAGTATCCCTGAGTCACCTGAGGGGGAGCTTGTGACAGAAAATACTTCAGAAAACATTGTAGAATATGTCTTTAATGAAGTTCAAAGAAGGTCTGAAAGAACTAGGAGGCAACCTAGCTGGATGAAGGACTTTGTAGTCAATTACAAAGGTAACAATAGCAAGAGTGACACAGCTCAACTCTTACATGTGATTGATGCCTCTGTACGCCAAAGCTTTGCTAATATAGTGAATGGTATAACAAAAATTGTAGAACCTGCCCACTACTATCAAGCTGTAACTGATCTAAAGTGGGTTGAAGCTATGAATAGTGATTTGGAAGCATTGGAGAAGAATCAAACATGGGAGGTGACCACTTTACCACCTGGTAGAAAAGCAATTGGTTGTAAGTGGATATACAAATTGAAGTATAATGCTGATGGATCCCTTGAGAGGCACAAGGCCAGGTTAGTAATTCAAGGGTTTAGGCAAAAGGAAGGGGTGGATTACTCCCAAACCTTTGCACCAGTGGCAAAAATGACCACTGTAAGAACTCTATTGGCTGTTGCTTCTATGCTTGGGTGGCAGCTATGCCAGATGGATGTTAGTAATGCATTTCTACATGGAGAGCTTGAAGAAGAAGTGTATATGAGAATGCCTCAAGGATACTCGGGAAAAGGAAGTAGAATTCATCAAACTAATGCTAAACAAATAGGCAGTGAAATATCTCAGGTGTGCAAACTCAAAAAGGCTTTGTATGGCCTGAAACAAGCACCAAGGCAATGGTTTGCAAAATTTTCCACCGCCCTTTTGAAGTTTGGGTTTGTTCAATCTCATGCAGACACATCTCTGTTCATCAAAGTCCAAGGAGAACATATTACAGCTGTTCTTGTATATGTGGATGACATGGTGATAGCTGGCAACTGTGGAAAAGAGATAAAGAAACTAAAAGAACTGCTGAATTCTACATTCCATATGAAAGATTTGGGTGACTTGTCATATTTCTTAGGCCTTGAGATTGTCAGAACTGACCAAGGCATCTTTGTGTCACAAAGGAAATACATTCTAGATATGATAAAAGAATTTGGGGTGGACAAGCAGAGGTTCTTGAGGGTGCCTTTGGATAGACATTTCAAGCCTGAACAAAACAAAGGAACTGTTTTGAACAATCCTGAAGTGTATCAGAGGTTGATTGGCAAGTTACTTTATCTAACTATTACTAGACCTGACATCTCCTTCGCAGTGCAATTACTCAGTCAGTTCATGTAAGCACCAACTTCTGATCATTTGCAAGCTGCTAAGAGAGTGCTCAGGTATCTCAAAGGCTCTCCTGGACAAGGGATATTGCTGGCAAACTCTTCCGCAGCTAGACTAACAGCCTACTGTGATTCTGATTGGGCATCTTGTCCATTCTCAAGAAGGTCAACCACAGGCTATTGCATACTTCTGGGGAAGTCTCCTATCTCATGGAAGTCTAAGAAACAGAGTGTGGTAGCTAGGTCTTCAACAGAGGCAGAGTACAGGGCCATGGCACTCACTACATGTGAAGTGACATGGCTTATGACATGGCTAAAGGATTTGGGCATTAAGAAGATTGACACAGTGTCATTGAGGTGTGATAATCAAGCTGCCATGGCAATTGCAGCTAATCCTGTCCTACATGAAAGGACAAAGCACATTGAAATTGATTGTCACTTTATAAGGGAGAAAGTGGCTAGTGGAGTTGTTAAGCCAACCTATGTACCATCCCATGAACAAGTTGCAGATGTTCTTACCAAGCAACTCACTGTGAATCAACACTCCAAACTTTTGAGCAAGATGGTAGTGGTAGAAGCTACCCACTCCCACCTTGAGCGGGAGTGTAAAAGAGTGGATCAAAATGCTAAACAAATAGGCCCAAGAAGGCAGCATCATCAGCAAATTAAAAAAAGGAATGGGGTTAGGTAGTGATGTGTGCTGTCATTTGTCTATATATAGAGTTTGTCCTCTTGTGCATGTGAGCCAAGTTAACCTTAGAATCCTCTCTATATATACACAGCATGAAAAGAAGGGTTGTACAGAATACACAAAAAGTTATCAGAGAAATAGAATACAGCCGCCAAACACAGATAATCTTCCTCATACATTTCTGTGCATCATAATCAAACTAAATCAATTGAATACAATGACTCTTAAGGCAAAAATCAACAAACGACATTAATTACTGGTTATTTGGCGGTTTCTTAGGAATTCCAATTCCTCCATGGACATTACCCAAAAGTGTGAATTTTTGTGGAACAATAGTTCCTTGACACAAGCAGCAAACTTCGACAATTCACATGTAATGTAAATCAGATTTTTGATTTTGATTTTGATTAATTAGTTCAAGTATATAATCTGTTTAATGGAACAAAAAAAAAGAATAGAGAAAGAAAGAAACCTGAAAATCGTAGAATAAACACTAAGTTACGAAGCTCCAATTCCGTGACCGAGTTCAACTCGTGATTAAACACCGAGTCAGGCGAGTTAGAGGAGAAGAATCAGTACGACTTCGTCCAAGAGAAAGTTGAGGTGATGGTGTGCGCGTAGATGTCGGAGGTTGGAAAAGTTGAAAAGAGAGAACGGAGGAGAAAGGCAGAGATAGATGGAGGAGATGAGTCTCGTTGTCGCCGTTTGCTTTGGGTGCTTCATTTGCATGAGATTTTTTTTAATCTCAATATACGATTAAATCTCAGCCCTTCAATTCTTCTTATTTTATGGTCCTGATTTGTGAGCACAAACTCACCATAAGAATCAAACTCACGAGATCCCGCATATATATATATATATATATATATATATATATATATATATATATATATATATATATATATATATATATAGAATTGGGATCCGGTGAGAACCACCAACATAATGAGAATCGTGAGAACTCCACCTTATGGATATTTTTTTGAAAAAATATTGACATATTTGGACTCGGTATAGAATTTTATGGCTAGATAACATATTTCTTGGTCTAGAAAGTATAAATTATTGACGGAAACCGAGTCGAAATGCATTTTATTAATTTTCATGCACTGGCTACTCATTTTCATATATCTAACAATTTTCGTGCACCGGCTACTCATTTTCATATATCTAACAATTTTCATGCACCTAGAACTCGTTTTCTTGCATCTAGAGCACGTTATTTTCATGCTCCTAGTACTCAATTTCATGCATGTAATAATTTTCATGCACCTAGTATTCGTTTTGGTGCATCTATAGCCGTTTTAGTATACCTAATTGTATTTTTGTATAATAAGTTTATATTTTGTTAATAAAATCAATACATTTTGGTTAGTTATACTAAAGAATGTGTTTGAATATACTAAACTAATAGTAAATGATCCATCAAAACTTTCGAAAGAAGATTTAATGAGGATTTAGTAAGAGTTCTCACGGTTCTCATTATGTTGGTGGTTTTCACCGGATCCTGACTCTTATTATTATTATTATTACTAGTTGAAAAGCCCGTGCGATGCACGGGGCTGCCATTAGGGTCATCCTTATAAATATATTTTATAGTTGATATAAGAAGTTCAATTATGTTTAAATCATTTATAAACAAAAGTTCGTGGTTGGTATAGTTTATCAATGAACTATTAGTGCTTTTAGCATAGGAGTTTTGTCATTTAGTAGTTATCATTTCAGTTATAAAACATCAAGTAACATAGTAACAGTATGTAATTAGTTTTTCCATTATTGTTATAGAAATCACAGGTTTTAATTAAATACAAAACATTATCTCCATAAATATAGTGCAGCTCACCAAATGAACTGCCCTTAATAACTGAGACAGACCTTTATGAGTTTTGCAAATTATTTTAACCTATAACAACTACGTAAAACTAAATGGTGTTACGTAAAGCAACAAGTATCATAAATAACTATATTTAGTGTGTTTAGAGAAATATTAGATCTCCTACAGCAAAAGTTTACCTTGACTATCTACAATTAAGAAAGTGTTTTGCTCTTTATATACCTTCTCGTAAAATCAAATCTATACTAAATTCTAATAAAATTAGTAGTCTCTAAACAACAGTACAAAAATATATGTGATTCTGTTATTACATAGAATGCATGAGGCTCCCATTAGGATCATCTTTAACAATATGCATGTTGAATGTTCTAAGAATTTGTTGAGCAACAAATTGCAAGCGTTGGTTTACATTGCCATGGTTCGATAGTAGACGTCAATTAAGTTGATAAAAGAAAAAGTCCAATTATATTGAAAATCGGAACACAGAAAACTTTTGGGTTGATTATTGATGGATCATCAGTCTTTTTAACTTAAAAGCTACTCCTTTTGGTATTAATTATATCAATTGTATAGCATCCGAAGACACAGTTGTGTTATGTAATTACCTATTTTTATTGTTGTACGCGTCACCGATTTTAGTTAATTTAAAACGTCATTCCCAAAAATGTGGTTTAATTCCATAAAATGAACATGTGATAACTGAGGTCGATTTTATAAGATTCACAAATTAGATTAACTTACAACATTTACGAAAATTCCATTTTGTAAGCATACAACCGTGTAAATGTTGAATGGTGGTACGCAAAACAACATGTATCTCAATTATATATGTAGCCTGTTTGGAGGATTTTTGTTAGATCTCTAAACAATAAAAATTTGTTTTTGACTATTAACCCATTAAGACTGGTTGTTCCCTGTGAACTTCATGTAAAATATATAATATGAAATTTAATTTTTTAGATGTGAGATATATTTTTAAGTGAATTAACGGTCAAATTTTGCAAAGTTTGAACTCCAAAAAATAAATCACGGGTTTTATGTGAATTCGACGGAGTAGGATAATATGATCGGTGGCGGGCCAGGATTTGAACTTAGGGGGCGAAAAATTTTAGGGGGGACGAACGACTAATTTCATAAGGTACATTCGAAAAAAATTCGAAATTTTAACTAAAAACTTCGAAAATTTCATCCGCCGGGGGGGCGCCCGCCTCTGCTAACCCCCCCTAGCTCCACCACTGAATATGATACTACTCTTAAAGTCGATTAGTTTTAGATTAATTCTATTAAAGTTATAATATAACTCATTTTTGTTTATTTGAAATGTTATCTATTCACAAAATCAAGTCTCATTATCTTACATTGTTATTCTACTCTTTATTTATAATAACAAAATGAAATTTTTTTCAGAAAGAGTTTCAATTTTAAGAAAATTGCTTCAAATTACTAAATATATACGTACAATCGTTTTACTTCTTAACGAATATATATACAATTAGGTTTTTTTATTTTAAGATCAAACTCTTAAGTTTGACCTCATTTATTATATTAAGGAGTACTTTAAATTCAACTAAACTCTTATGGGATACCCACCCCATAGTTAACCATTAACCAAAAAAAAAATGATTATTTCTACTTTGGTGCCCTAAGCAGGTTTAGCCTAATTTCACTTTAGTGCCCTGAGGTTTGCATAATTACACTTTGGTGTCTTGAAGTCTACTTCCCACTTAAGTGACCTATACATAACATTCTTAATATTTTATGCTCCCTCCATCATCTTTTATCTCCTTGGCCACTTCTCTAGTATATGTGAGAGAATTTTATTGAAATGAGAAGATAAAAGATAATGGAGGGAGTACTAAAAAAATATTTTGAACATAACAAATCAAACATTTTTTGCAATATTACTATGTTGTAGGCAGTTTAATATCCAATTTTGCACTTCATTTTACTGAAAATATAATTACTTAAGATAAAAGTTGACTATTAAATGTTTTAGGCCACTAAAATGAAATTTTATTCAAAACTCAGGTTAACAAAGTGGAAGTAGTCGAAACCTTAGGACACTAAAGTGGAATTATGCAAACACCATGGCACTAAAGTGGAATTAACCCAAATCTCAGGGACCGAAATGGAAATTTTCCAAAAAAAAACAAACACCATTAAAAATCTACCGTAAAAACTATTGCAGTTTTAAATATACAATCAGTACATGACAAAGTAATAACCAGCCATTCGCAAACTGCGGTAAATAATTAAGTGAATAAAAACACATAGAAGAATTGGAATTTAAAAAGTAAAAATTGATCTAACCGAATAATTTTGTATTTGGTAGTTCAATACATTTTTAACGTCTATTATGGATTTGAGATAAATTTGAAACCAGTTTGAAACAAAATTTCAGTGATATAATAGTAGATTATATATAGTTCTAGCAATTTGTATATATATTTACACTAACTTATTCACAGTTAGCTGGTTCTTGAATTATTAGTCCGCATAAAACCGAAATTCTTGACTTTGTTCATTTGTATTTAGTTTTTTTTTGGCTCATTTGACAAAATCTATATGAGACTTATTTAATATTTTTAAATGATAGCTCAATTTTTTTAATCTTATGTGAATATTATTGGTAATCTAATCATACACATTTGACACGTTATAGAAAGTCAGAGTTAAAACTATTTCATGCCATCGTTAAAGTTGTTTATTTCTAATATTGTCATTGTAGAAATTTTTCTCTGTCAAATGCTAAGTAAATGTCATTCTTTGTCAAATGCTAAGTAAATGTCATTCTTTACCTCGTTTAGCTTTTTCCTAAGGTTTTTGTGTAAGACAATTACAGGTTTGGTTATAATTACCAACTCGAATCTTTTGTAAATCTCTTCAATATTCAAAAATTTTCTAAATAAGATTATCTTTATTACTACACGAATTATTTCACCAAATAGTTAAAATCGAACAATTTATATTTTTGACAATATTTAGATTTGTAAGAGATTAGGATCTCTTTTTTTTTTTGTCTCACAAAGATTAATTATATGTTTATAAAATATACAATTTTAACACGTTTATACGTTTATTATATGACTTTTTTTTTACTTTAGAAATATTTCTAAAATAAATATTCTTTATAACATTAATTTTCTATTATTATGTTAGTAAAGAATAATTGATAAATTATTAGATCCACTTCTATTAGTATTTTTTTTCTTATAAAATATTATATTTACTTCTATTAGGATTACTTTCACATAAATTATTAGATCTACTTTGATTAGGATAATTTTCTCATAAACTATTAAGAGAAAAAAAAAGCTAAATCTACACTTATTAGGAATTCTAAAAAAGTTGGAGTCTCTAATATCGCTTGAAAAGTTTCTGCTTTATATATATGTATTGATTATTTTGATTATTATTATTATTATTATTATTATTATTATTATTATTATTATTATTATTATTATTATTATTATTATTATTATTATTATTTTTTTTTTTTTTTTTTTTTTATTATAAAGGGATGCGCGCAGCTTTCATTAAAATAAGATTAAAAGTTTACATGAAATTATTATTATTATTATTATTATTATTATTATTATTATTATTATTATTATTATTATTATTATTATTATTATTATTATTATTATTACTATTATTATCATCATTGTTATGATTATCATTATCATCATTGTTATTGTTATCATTATTGTTATTGTTATTGTTATTGTTATTATTATTATTATTATTATTATTATTATAAAAACTAGAACTTTTTATTAAAAATAATCAAAATTTCTACAAGAAATTAGTGGGCAGCCGAGATACAATATGGGCGCCACTCCCTTAGCGATAACAAAGCTAAGTCTAGTAAAAATATAAGCGGCCGCGCGAGCCCCTGCATCTTGAGAAACAAAGAATTTCTGGATCCGCTTGAGAAAAGCCACAACATCCGTATCCAGCTCTCCCAGCGAAGAAAAAGAGAATGGTAGGAAACCATAACCAGCCGTCGTGCACAAATCCGGGTACTTGGCACACTTTCGTTGAGCAGCATCAGCAACACCCGACCCGGCACAAACTCGAACAACTCAGTCTGAGACAAGGGGGAAGACCCCGTTTGATCGACACACATCACGCCCCTTATCCGAGGAATAAACAAGTAGATCCGCCGGATGAAGGGAGCAACCAAGCCCATCAACCAAACCGATATGAACCTCCCTACCAACAGAGATCCCCGACCTGTAGCAGATGTCCAATAAGGTGTCGTGAACGAGGTTATGTCGATTCTTAACGCCCACAGTACCAGCACAGGACATAGCATGATCGCCATAAACATCCCCAACAACAACCCGAGAACAAGCAAGACATGGCCTAGACACCGAGAACAAAGGGACGCCGAGTCGATAACTAAGCACACTACGATAGGTCCTCCCATTCATGGTCTGCCCCATCCCAGAAATAGGAACCGCACGCAACCAATCAGAAGAGTGAGCCCTCTGCTGACACTTCCACAATGCAACCTGACGCGGAGTCAACGAAAAAATAGAGTCCGAAGTAGCGGCAACCTTCGCGAAGTATATATCTGCCAATTTTTTTAATAAGTTTAGGGGCAGCGATTTCACTAGGATCACGTAGAAGATCAGAACCTGTAACCTCAGTAAAATTACGCAGGGCATCATCAAAAGTAGGGCCAGCAGCAATGATACTAGAAGGACGTAGGAGCCTAGCCTGCAAATCAGCAGACTGCAAATGGGACGCCAGAAAAGCATAGTGCATGACATCCCCAGCCGCATAAACCCCGAGCCCACCAAAATGAAAAGGAAAGGTGGCAAGCCGCCACTGCCAATCCCCAAAACCAGGCCCAGACGCAGTGACAATACGTTCCAAGCTAGAACGAAGTGCCACATCAAAAGAAACCTGGGCCGACCCAAAGACACGAGGAGAAAAAGTACGCAGGACAAAGTAAAGTTTAGAAATACCAGTACAGGCTCGAAGCAGAAGCAACTCACAATGTGGGTCATCAATCCTTGCGACAGAATCCATAAGCTCGATGGTTCTAGACACTCTCTCCGCCACAAGATCGCTGCCGAAAACAGGACACATAATTATTATTATTATTATTATTATTTTTTTTTGCAGAAAAACTTGGATCTATATATCAAAAAATATTCAGAATGTACAAGATCCCTTCCAATCTTTCCAACAAAGGAGACTAGAGTAGTCCCCTAAGATGAAAAATAAAAACAACCTACACAAAAAACCTAAGAAAGCCTAGAGCCATAAAGACGTAAGTGCACAGCTTTCTTAATTTTAACACTGAGAGTATCCACAAAGGACTTAGCCCCTTTAAAAATCCTATCATTTCTTTCCTTCCAAAGGTAGTAAATTGTGGCCATGAATCCAACGTGTTGCCTGCAAGTATGACGCGTGGATGCAAAGTCCTGAGCAAGGATAACCAGGGAAAAAGAGCGCATTGGTAGACTGAGCCAGGTACCAATGGTGTTCAGGAGATGCCTTGAAAACGGACAATTAAAGAAAAGATGATGGACGTCCTCAATGCTATTTTCACAAAGAGCACACCTATTAACAAAGGGCATGCCTCTTCTCATCATATTATCCATCGTAGGGAGAGCATTATGCATAACCATCATTCCAGCAAAAGAGTGCTTAGGATGACAGCCTTTTCCATGAACTAAAGAGCGCCAACTAACCTTAGGCCTTCGAGTCCTGAGATATTCATACATAAAGCTTGTATCATGCCGCATATTAGAAGAGCAACACTCAAGCAACTGAAGCGCCT